>NC_136067.1:1951125215-1953525215 GCF_964261635.1 Lissotriton helveticus
CGTCCACTCTGCACCGTCCCGGTACTCCAATCTCATCTCCTCCCCCCCTATTCCTACCTGCCACTCCCTTTTTTAGTCCACCTCTCCTGCAACCTTCTCCCCCAGTTAACTTTCCTTATGCTGCCCTCATTCCTCCCTCTCCCCCTCTTCTCTACCCCCTCCTCCCCTCGCTTCTTACCCCGATTTCTCCACAATCCCATTGCATCTCTCTCCTTCCCCCCACTCCTCCAGCATTGCTGTGCTGCCCCCTTTCCCCCCTTGGTAACCCTTTCCATTTCCCTCCATCGGGCCAAGCAGAACCATTTCCTGTCTTCAACTTCCCCTCCTCCCAAACCCCCTCACTCTGCCAGATGCCCGTTCCCTCACAGCCACCTCTCCTAGCCGACAGGACCTCTACAACCACCTCCCCTTTTTTCCTCCTAAACCTCCTACATTCCTATGACACTACACAGTCCTCCCCTCTCCTTCTACCCCACTGCCTTGATCCGCACCCATCTCCCCCTAAATAGGTCCTTAATTCCTTTCCTTCGTGCAACGCCAACAAAGACAACTCTCCCTTCACCTCTGATACACCAACTCCCGCTCTCAACCTCCACCTTTCCCCACCTATGAACCCTATACCCCAACGCTCCTCCTGTCACCCCACCTCTCCCTGCATTCCACCACCAATTTCACCCCCTCCTGTTGCCATTGAGACACCCAACCTTCCGTGCTCTGCCCTACTCTCTCTTGAAAATAAGACAGGCTCTCTTAACACCTCCATCTCCCAGCTTGTAGCTACCATTTCACTTTTAAGCTCCAAGATTTGAACTTTCCCATTCACCTCAACTCCTTTGGAAAACTCTCACCTTCCCACGAGATGCACCTCGCCCCTTCACCCCATCATAGCCAAGCATAACCTGTCGTCTGCAAACATCGTTAACTCACACAAGCCCTTGAATGCCACCCTTCTTCAACTTGCATCTCCGAGTAACCCAACTATCTACCCTATTCCGACCATCTCCTCTGTCAGAAACAAGCATCCACCTAAACCCTTCCGTGCACCCCCGTATAAGTACAAGAACCCTATCACCCTTCTTAGCCCAAGTGCCCCCGTCACCAAAACAGTCTTGACAGAGCTGCGCTGTCTGCTCCACACCTGCAGATCTGCAATAAAACACAAACTCGAAATCTCCGATACCATCACCCTTCACAATATTGACATGCTCTTACTATCAGAGACCTGGTTCAACGATACCTCTCACTCTATCTTTGATCTGCTATTAACCACAGGCTATTCTATTTTTAGGAATGACAGAACTGTCAAAGTTGGGGAAGGTGTTGCAGTCATCTTTAGAAACTCCCTTCAACTTAAGGCCTTTCCTATCAGCGCCTTCCGCACTTTTGAATGCCTATCTCTTGAGCTTCAACTACACCACCACTCACCCCTTAGATTCCATGCCATTTACCACCCGCCTGGCAGCGGCCCTTCGTTTATGGAGGAACTCACTGACTTCATCAGCGACCAATACTCGCAAAGTGACAATCAGAACTTCGTGGGTGACTTCAATCTCCACTGGGGCTCTCCGCAAGACTCTTCCGCGAATTTGCTGGCCACCTTCCTCTCTACAAACAATCTTATCCAACACTGCACAGAATCAACACACTCTAAGGGCTCAATCCCGGACCTGGTTATTTCTAAAGCAGGCATGCTTTCTATCGCTACCCCTATTCATGTAGACTGGTCTGACCACCTCCTCATCCCAATCTCTCTTCACCTCGCACACTCTATAACTCTTGGCCAACCCAAGAGGGCTACCTCCTGGTTCCATGACACTAAAAATATTGACACCGTTTCCCTCTGTGAATCAGCTTTGCCGTCCCTTCCAAGGCTAGACCCGAACCTAGATGTTGACGAACTCACCTCCCAATGCCTCTTAGTCCTTGCAGTCTAAATCAATAACGTCGCTCCTCTCCAAAGCAAAAAGAAAAGGCCCATTCCCTCAGCACCTTGGTTCAACAAATCCCTCTATGAAGAAAGGAAGGAAGCACCTAAGACTCCTGGAGAAACAATGGAGGCAAGCGTCCTCCACCGATAATTTGGCCATGCTTCGTTCAGCAAGATCCAAGTACCATGAGCCCATCTTCCTTGGGAAAGCACCACACTTTGGAACCCTCCTCGACTCAGCCAAAAATAGACCCAAAAAACTATTTGATCTCATCAAGAATACTAACTGCTCTCCCCCAACCTCCAAGTTGGAGGATTCTACAAAGAAAGCAGTGGATTTCGCTGTAAAAGTGAAATCACTTGTGGATCAGGTCGCTCATCCTACCCGTCCAGAGGAGCGCAAATCACTAGCCATTTGGCAGAACTTCAACCCCATCTCTGAAGATGCCCATCTCAAGTGCATCCTCGAAACGAAGCCCTCCAACCATTCTCTTGACCCCATCCCTAGTGCCATTGCCATTGACTTCTATACCCATTCTCTTCCCTACTGGACCACTCTGGTCAACCTCTCCTTTCCTGTTCCCTTCAAAACTGGGCAGGTCACCCCTCTGCTTAAAAAACCCACTGCTGATGCGAATGACCTCAACAACTTCCGCCCCATCACTAACCTACCCTTTCTTGCGAAGATCACAGAAAGATGTGAAGCGAAACAACTCTTTCGTCATATCAAGGACAATGATCTTCTTGACAATTTTCAATCCGGCTTCATCCAAAACTGCAGCACTGAAACAGCCCCGCTGCAAGTGATTGATGACGTGCTGCAGATACTCGATTCAGGGGGGTCTTGTCTTTTAATTCTCCTTGACCTTTCTGCAGCCTTTGACACTGTCAATCACAATACCCTCCTCAACACTCTTCAACAGAGAATGGGCATGGAGAGCACTGTGCTTAAATGGTTTGCTTCCTTCCTCTCTGATAGATCCCAAATGATCAAAATAGCGAAAAGTCTTTCATCTCCTTTGGTGGTAGGTCAAGGTGTTCCTCAAGGCTCTATACTTGCACCCACATTGTTCAATCTCTATCTAAAACCACTGGGAAATCTCCTAAGTAAATCCGGGGTCCACTATCATCTCTACGCAGACAACACTCAAATCTACCTCAAGGTTGCCTCCACTCACGATCCCTCCGTCCTAAGCTCTACTCTGGACTCCATTCAAAACTGGATGTTTACTCATCAACTGATACTGAACCCCTCCAAAACTGAATTCCTCCTCCTCTCCTCCTCACTTTCTCCTCCCCCGGTTCATTCATTGATGGACCAGATGAATCTACTGAACAATAAACCCATCATTGTCGACCGTGCAAAATGCCTTGGTGTCATACTCGACACAAAACTCAATCTACTCTCCCACATTAATTCAATTGCAAAGTCTGCTCGATACCAACTGCGCCTTCTTTGGGGGATTCGTCGCTTCTTCCCGGAGCATGACCTTAAAACCCTGGTCCAATTACTGGTTCTCTCCAGACTGGACTACTGCAATTCTCTTCTTACTGGCCTCTCCAAATCCCACCTGTCCCCCCTTAAGTCTGTTCTCCATTCAGCAGCTCATTTAATTTATGGGGCCAAAAAAAGCGACCATATCACACCAATGTTATCCACCCTCCATTGGCTTCCCATCGAGGCAAGATCTATCTACAAGACTGCCTGCATCACCCACAAAGCCTTGCACTCCTCCTCTCCTCGCTATCTGGCGAATAAACTGAAACTCTCTGGAGGCTCCAGACCATCACGAAATGCAGAACATTTACTGCTTGAACCTCCCACTTTCAAGAAGGAAAGATCGATGGCCCAATCCTTTTCAGGCAACGCGGTGAGAATCTGGAACTCACTTCCGCCTCAGCTCCGGACCACCTCCTCCTCCCAGGCCTTCAAAACTGACCTCAAAGTTCTACTCCTTCAAAGACACTTCCAAATTTAATTCACACCCTCTCTATTATCTGAAGGAAGACCTTTCATTATAGAAAATTCTATTTTCCATGACTATGGAAGTGCCTTCCCAGTGTGTTCTTGTGGTTTGAGAGCCTGCCATTTATTGCAGTATTACCCTTTTACCTGTGTTTGGTACTCTTTTGTAACATGCACACGTCACTTTTCTCTTGTAACACACTGTTTGCTACCTCTTACATTTGGTTTGCTTTCGATACTTGCACAAGTGCCACCGTTGCCATGTATCGCAGTACTATACCTCTACTTGTACTTTGTAGGCTTTTGTAACCTGCACACATGTCACTTTTTCCTCCTGTAATGCACCGTTTGCTACCTCTTGTATTTGTTTGCTCACGATTGCCACTTGGTTCCCAATCATCTTGGAGATGAGCGTAGATTTTCCAATTTTGATCCCTTCTTTCAAAGAGATACTTCTAGATCCAGAGGGTCACATCCACCCCCTTGTAGAGCAGGGCCTTCTAACTCTGACGGCATGGAAGATTTCAGGAGAAAATGGCGAATCCCTGGGCTTTCGTCAAAT
Source organism: Lissotriton helveticus (assembly GCF_964261635.1). Classification (NCBI taxonomy): domain Eukaryota; kingdom Metazoa; phylum Chordata; class Amphibia; order Caudata; family Salamandridae; genus Lissotriton; species Lissotriton helveticus. Next base: position 1,951,129,671 of record NC_136067.1, read on the forward strand.
GCTTTCAGACTCATTTCTGAATCATGGGCATCTGGCACGAGAAAGGCTTATCGATTGGCATGGAACAAATGGGTTCGCTAGTGCATGCAACGATGTTACGATCCCATTTCAACCGAATTAGTCAATGTTATTAATTACCTTTCGGATCTTTTCACTTCAGGTCTGTCTTACAGAACTGTTAACTTTTATAGATCCGCGATTTCAGCTGGTCATTCTTTAATTGAATTTCCGTTGGCCAAAGCCTGCTAACTAAAAAGATAATGAGAAGCATGAGGGTTTTAAACCCTCCTGGTTCTAAATATATCACACTGTGGGAAGTTACCCTTGTTCTTCGGACTTTATCATCTTGGGGAGACAACTCTTCCCTTTCTCTTAAACGCATTTATTTTAAACTTACTGTCTTATTATGTCTAGAATCTTTTAGAAGAACTTCGGACGTTAGGGCTTTCGATATTTCGAACAGGGCTTTCCAACCCAAAGGGGTTTGCTTTTACCTCAAGAAGAGAATGAAGACTTTATCTTCCTCTATCTTTTACCCCTTTTTTCCTGGGAATGATAGACTTTGTGTGGTTAAGTGTTTGAAAGAATATGAGAAAAGAACCAAATGTTTAAGATCGAACGAATCCCAATTGCTAATTTCATATAGATCCCGTCATAAAGGACTCTCCTCTTCAACTTTAGCTAGATGGGTAAAGAACGTCATGCATGAAAGTGGTGTTGATGTATCTATTTTTGGTGCTCATTCCATCAGGGGTGCCTCGGCCTCAAAGGCCTTCTGCCTGGGAGGGGGATTACAAGATATCCTTAGGGCTGCAGATTGGTCTAATGATAGTGATGGAGCGAGGTTCAGAATAAAATTTTGTTCTGACTTGCAAAGTTAAACTTCCATAATATTATAACCGTATTAATAAGCATGAAATGAAAAGTACTAATCAACTTAGTTTTAAAATGTATTACACGACACAAGGGACTAATTTATGTGCTCAATGTTGCACTTGCGAGTACGTTGAAAATATTAAACTAACCTTGTCTATTGTCTTTGTCAGTATTAAATGCAGCTGTTTATTTAATGGCATGTGCTTATTTTGTGTGCTTATGTTATGTCTTTTCGTCTTTATGTGGCATCAGCTTGTGGAGAATTCTTTGCGGCCTAAATGAAGATGGTAGATATGAAACGCAACTTTGTGTGCATAGCTAGGTAACATAAATTAATGGGTTAATAATTAGCAAAGGGGGTGGGTAACAGAATGGGTTTCAATTCTCTAATTAATTAATGTCTTGTGTTTGTTTGAATACTAGTTTCCAAGGAAGAGGCTTAAGGCCTAGCGTTTTAAAGATGGTGTTTAGAATCCAGTCCAGTGTGGAGCCCTGCACGTATTCAGAAGTAGAAACTTTACCACATCGACAGTTGTCAAAGAAATATGATGAATAGTTTGTGCAAGACGTGCTCTGAATGTGACAAAATTAAGGACAGGATGCGGCAAATCTGCCAAGTTAAGGAAGTAACGGACTGTTACTTGAAGAATGTTGCATTTCCGAGGAAGCCGAAAGTCATGTATTTTGTCGGACAATGAAGTCAAAGAAAAGGCTCGGTTTTGGGTTGGAAACGTGATGAGCTGACATGGACTGACATCTGTCAGCCAATAGGAACTCTGGATGGCAAGAGAAAGAATACATTTTAGTGAGATTAGCTAGACAGAAAAGGTATAAAACTTGGCCCCTTTGACAGGAGGTCGTTTCTCACTTTCCGATTCCTGAAGGGCGTGTCGTGCTGTTGGACTCTTTTGGTGCACGTAAGGATAATAGGCCCAAATGATTTTTCCTTACAGGTGGAGCAGAGAATAGTTAGGGAAATAGCTTGAGGGATTGGAAACTGTTATTTTGCCTTAAACATGCTTACTGATTTGCTTTGAAATGTCAGTCTAATTGATCATTCCTCATTAAATGCTGCTTATTTGCTAATAAAATAATGATTTATTAAATAAAATGCTTTTTCTTTGAAGAATAAAATTAATAAATTAGATTTTGATTCGACAAGCTGGTCTTGTTTATTCATGGTCTAGTTACTATTAGCTGATCCATTTACCTTAGTGACTTAATTAAAATGATATTTCCATAAAAACCATGGTATGAGTTGATAAACTGCAGATGTATATAAATGTGTAAATAGTTTGTGAATAGGTTCTGATTAATTAGGTCACATGATTCAGTTGCCCAAAAATTGTCTTGTTAGTTTATGGGCCTTGTGAGTGATTTATGATTAATGGTGAGTATCATGGTGTTGGGTAGCGTTGTTGAGACAGTTTTTCTATAGGGGCGCTGGATAAATAGTATGTTTAAAGCTTGTTACTTCAGACCAATCCCTAATGTGATTGATAATGTTCTTAACGCACTTTAAACTTGCATAATATGGCCTCTGTGTGGTGCCATAAAATTTTGAATTTTCACAGCCTGCTGGGCAAAAAATCTGGATTTTATTAAGGACACAGAGGCTATTATTATCCCTCCTCTTTGAAATTAAACCCTCCCTTCATTATCGTTGATTTTATGATATATTATTCTTTTTCTTTCAGAATAAGATTGGTTCTTCTCCTCCGGACCTCATTGTGGAAGTTTGTCTTCAGTGCTTTTTCTCATGTTTATCTTCTCCACGATGATCTTTCCTCGCAGTTCGACAAAGAAGGATGATAGATGGTCTCCAAGGGACTTTATACTTCTTTAGAATGTTTAGAATCCATGTTCTTCAATTGTTGCTACTAAGCTGTGGCAATAAAGGAGTTTTGCATAATATTGCCTCCGTGTCCTTAATAAAATCCAGATTTTTTGCCACTCTTGCCTCATGTAATTTAGCGTTTGCTTTTGTAATTTGTTCACTTGTAATGTTCTCATGTATCAGTTCTGTTCCTATTGTGAAGCGCTCTGACACCTTCGGGTAAAGTCCGCGCTATATAAAAACGCACAAATAAATAAATAAATGTAACAAATAGGAATGGAATCGTCAACCTCCTATGACAGCATCTCTTGAAGATGCTCATTTAGTGAAAAAAAAGTTCTTGTATAATAATAAACGTTATTTATACATTCAGAATAGTAGTCCTTATGCGGGAAGAGAACAGAGGAATAAGGTTGATCCTTTACTTGGATTTTGTGTTGGAAACGATCAGTACATCACTCGATTTACATAAACACGCTCTTAGCGGCATTTTTAGGCAGTCGTCTATACTGTGCGGGCGGGGCTTGATTAGAGCGTGTTTTGTTGGGCGGTCGGACTTGTTTTGCTTGCAGAACTTGCCGGTGTGACAGTGGTTCGTCACTTCCGGGGATTCTTCCGGCGGTCCCCGAGACCTCTCGGTTAAGTCTGTTCCTCGCCTCAGGCACCATGGTCTTCTACTTCACCAGTAATGGTAAGAGAGGCCCGTCCTATGGGCGGAGAGGGCCCCTACTGCGTCCACGAGGGGCCGTTGTAGCCATTAGGAGCTCACGTGTGCTGCACGGAATAGCTTTGTGTGCAGTGAGTCAAACAACCCCCTCTGTGTTGTGTCTGCCCCGCTCTGTCCCTCACCGCCCCTCACCGCAAGGACCCGTGTAACTCAATGGCAATGACTTCCTGAAACGGCCTGAACAGAAGTTCCAATGTAAAGGAACGAGGGCCTTTGCAGAGCCCACTACGACCTTAGACGTGTTCTGCTTGTTTGCTCTTTAGAGTTTTTAGTTACTATTCTATTTCACTCCTTTCTTTTACATGAGATGTTTGTGGGCTTATATCATGACCCATGCCAGACCTCTGAAGTGCCATAACATACATGTGCTGGCAATAGAAAAATATACTGCAGGAACTTCTACATTGGGGCAAAGGTGTACCAGCAGAAAGGGGATGGAGTCATGAAAAGCAGAATCTGACAGTAAACCAATACATATAGTTTTTAAAAACTCTGCTACAAAGAAATTGTCAAAAAGGACACGTGATAGAATCGGTTCTGGATTTCTTAATTGGTCACAAACGGGCTGTATTTTAACATTGCGTGGGGTTAAGGCACCTGCTGCAGAGATCTGTGTGTGCAGCAATTTTTAGGGGATACAAATAACGATAAGATAACTGGTAGTTAATGTACTTGCTGGAGAGTTTTCTGTTTCCTCTAGTCACAGTTTTGAAAAAAATGTTTACACTGCTGCAAAAGCACATCCTGTAACGTGTAGATAAAAGATGTATAATTTATGTAAATAGGAAAGTGGGATATTGCTTTTTGACACAGATCATTTTGTTGCTCTCAGTTCATAAGTTTCAATTCTGAATATTGCACAGTAAGCAGTGGCCTGGCACAAAGAAGCTGCATGTATTCTTATTAGTATAAACAACCTCAACGACAACATTAGCTTTTCAACTATTAGTTTGTGTTTTTCCTGACATCCACTCTTGAACATGTATTACCCACAAGTATGAACAATTAGGGACTCCTACACTTTGTAACCCTCATTGTCTTATTTAACATTTCATGTACACCGATTTACATGTTTTTATCATTTATTGCCTCTGCAGAAGATGTGTGTAATGGGAAGCGCTTTGATACCCTACATTGGGATGAGCAGCACTATAAAAGAATTACAGTAAAAAAAACTAAATTAGCACGTCCTGTTTAAATCTCCATTTATACAGACAGATACATCCGATATTCTTGCAGTGCATGCACATCTCTTACATACAAGGATTGAACGAAGTCAAAAACTGTATTGAAATCATAGATTCTCTTAAGTACTTGTCAAGTGATAACTAGAGGTGTGCCTCTGTTTCCCCCTACTGCTATAGCATCTATGTGTTGGGCTCCACTTTGTTCCCAGCCAGGATGATACTGGATCAAAAGGAAGGCCGGATGGCCCTTTAAATACAGCCTTTGCTTTAGGCCCAGCTGGAAGTGAAAATTAGAAAGCCCCCTTATTGCCTTCATGTTGCTGCTCAGAACGGAAACACGTGCAGGCTCTACTGAATTTTTTTTTATTTAGAAAGTTTTGTATATTTCGCGAACATGACCCTAGAGGGTATCGGAGCGCTTTACATGGAGATAACATGATTAGCACTTGGTCTGAACACGCTTACCACATGGTCTGATTAACAGGCAAACATAGGCGTGAGACAAACAAATCAACGATTAGGAATAGGCTAACAGTTGTTGGATTAGAATAAAGCACATCCAAGGCAGGATAGACTACATAAAAGTTTGCTATCTGAATGTATTCAGTGTCATTGAAATGTAGAATTAGGGCAAGAACTTAGCCAGTATATATGATTTGGCTTCTCTTTTAAAGGTGTAGGTGGAGGAGATTAGGCGAAGGTCCGGCGGTAAACAGTTCCACATCTTGGGAGCGACACCTGAGAATGCTCTAGCCCCCGTTTTTCTTTTTGTGGGTTCGTTGGGGTTTTCAGCAACAAGGTGAGCTCACTTTGTGAGGATCTGCTGCCCCCTGATTTTTCTAGCTTTTGTGCCAGGTAACCGGGGGTGTTGAAGTGTAGCGCTTTGTGCGTCATGCAAGCAATTTTTAGATGGATTCTTGCTTCATATGGTAGCCAATTTAAGGTTTTTAGGGCTGGTGAGATGTGTGCATTTCTTTTTGTTCCGAGGACAAGTCTTGCTGCTGCATTGAGAGAGGCTCTTTGTGGTTCTAGTTTGTATTTAGGTAGGCCACACAGTGTGGCTCTACCATAATCAAATCTGGGTAATACTAGGGCTTGTACTGCTTGTTTTAGATCTTCATGAGGTAAGTATGGTTTCAGTTTCCGTAGAATGCTCAGTTGGTAGCTTGCTCCTTTGATGGCAGCACTAATGTGATTTTGCATGTTTAGGCGTTTGTCTAATGTAATACCTAAGGATCTTGCAGAGTTTGAGGTGGGACGAGCAATTGAGTTTTGTAAGATGATTCAGCCACAGATCAATCTTGATATTATTTGGTCGCAAGATGAAAAGAAATTACGTTTTTAGCAGCGTTGAGATTGAGGTGGTTAACCGTGAGCCAGAGGTCTGTATTTTAGTATGGAGTTGAGGGATATAATGTCATCTGGAGAGGCAATCTTGAGATATAGCTGGGTGTCATCAGCGTACATATGGTAATGGATGTTAGCTGATTTTAGGAGGTTTGCTAGTGGTTCCAGGAATGAGTTTGTTAGGGTCAGAGCAGTCTGCCACAGGTTTTTTATAATGGATGTTACTTGACCGATTTTTAGGGAGCCCGGGATAGTGCCTTGGCGTAGAGAGGCGTTTACAATCTTTGACCATAGTGGAAGGATACAGGTTTTCATCTCTTTGAATATGCTGGGAGGTAGAGGGTCCGAGAAGTGGTTAGATGGGTTTAAAGATGAGAGAATATTGTAGATTTCCTGTTCGCTGATTGGGGAGAAGGTGTTCCAGGTGGCATTATTTTTTGAGGTGATGCAGAGTGGTTCCAGCCCTTCCATAGATTGGGTGTTGTGAGATATGTTGACTGGGAGGGCCGACAGTAGTTCCTTCGCTAGTTGAAGTTCCTTCTCTATCTTTGTTGTTTTATCCTTGAAGAAGGTGGCTAGTTCTTCGCAGCTTGGTAGGGCACTGACTCCGACGTCTATGGGGTTTGATGTGTTACGTGATTGCCTTTTGACTATTTCAAATAGTTTTCTGGGCCTATTTCTGTCCTGGTCGAGTTGGGTTCTAATAAAAGTGGTTTTTGCCTGTCTTATTCTACGATTGAATGTGTTCCTTATTGCTTTTAAGCGATTTAGTGATCCATTGATGGGGAGTCTTTCCAAGCTCTTTCTGCCATTCTTAGGTTGCATCTTTCTGTGTTCAAGTTGTCATTGAACCAAAGCTTTGATATTTTAGTGGAGATGTTTTTCTGTTGTAGGGGAGCGATAGAGTCCATGACTTCTCGTATCGAAGTATTGTAATAGTCAGTGAGGTCGTTGTCATCCTCCATATTGGTCTGTGGGATCAAGGTGTTGTTGCATAGAGTGGTTAGATCACTACTGAATGTGTCCTGGTGTAGGCAAAATACACCGGGACAAATTCAACATCTTTCACTAGATTCAAACCAGGTCCTGGATCCCAGTTCCTGCTCAATAATAGTTGGCTGATCCAGCTGGATCTCCTTCACTGTACATAACTAATAAATAAACATAACAAATCCCGTTCTTACGTTTAGGCTGCCCTCTGATCAACCTCATCACCATATTTGGAATGTTTCAGATTTCTTCCACTCCTGTGATTTTTGGTTAAATATCTTGATCTCTGACATTGGCTGTCACTGGCTTTTGTGAGACCTGGGACAAAATATGTCATGGATTTTAGCACCATGGCTCTATCTTGACCCCCTACTGAAACACTACATCCTGACTTCTGTCAATACCAAACCCAGTATTGCGTAATATAAAGTATTGAAATGTAAGAGGGAACTCGCATAGTGTTTACGTCAATCTCCAATCACGTTGAATAAGATATGTGCCCTGGGCCCACATGCATCATTGTTGGTATTTGCGATTCCTAAATTGCGAAAATTAAGGAATCGCAATTTAGGAATCGCAAATACCTATGCATTAAAAATTCGCATATATTTTTGCGATTTCTTATTTTTCCTTATTTGCGATTCCCAATTTTGCGAATCGCAAATAAGGAATCCCTTTACATTGATTGCTATGGGCCTAGAGGCCCATAGGAATCAATGGGAAGGCATTCTCATTTTGCGATTCGCAATTAAGGAATCGCAAAATGAGAATGCAATTTCTAGGGTGCAGGTGGGGTCCAAAGGACCCCCCCTGCAACCCTTAAATGTAACATACAGTCCATTTTTCACACATACATGCCCAAGGGCATGTGTGAGTGTAAAATGAAAGTGTCAAAAATGCACTTTTGTGCATTTTTGAAACTTTTCTAAAATTACCATGAAGGTTGACTTCATGCTAATTTAACACTTCTAATCTGCGAATTCGCAAATTTTTACAGATGATGCATTGCATTTAAGAAATCGCAAAATTGAGATTTCTTAAATGCAATCGCAATTTAAGAAATCGCAAATAAATTGCGATTTCTTAAATTGCGAAAAAGCCAAAAAGGTTAATGCATCCTAAAACAAAGAATTGCATTCGCAAACGGCCGAATTTTGCGATTCGCACCGTTTGCGAATGCAAATCAGTTTGATGCATTTGGGCCCTAATTCGCTAAAATAATCCTCTGACTGATTCAGAATCGGTTTTCTTTCAGTCTAGTTCACAACTGGGATGAACCCTCCACTTGTTAATATTCCCAACCAGCATTGTAATATTCGATTGAACTATTTCTTGATTGCTGAGTGAAGGGGTGGTGTATCTACTCTCTTGGGGCTTCAGCATTATCAACCTTTCCTAGCACTCCAGACACTGGCAGCAGGCGTGAGCGTCATGTTCATGAAAAAGTGTACCAGACACTAACAGCAAGCCACAGCCCCATGTCAATAAACGTAGATACTCCATAGAGCTGTAACAGGCGAATGCTGCACCAGGGACCCCCACACACTGCCAGCAGGCTCAAACCCATCTTTGTTAAAAGTGAATACCCCATAGTGCTGGTAAGCAGGAATTCCAATATCATTAAATGTAATCACCTGGGGCACTGCTAGGAGAACAGAATCTCATAAAACTAGGATAAGTGCACTAACAGCAGATGAAAAATCTCAATTGTCTTTTCTAGAAGAAAAAGGAGGGATTTGGGCACTTACAGATAGATGGTGCCCTACACTGTGGCAGCAGCCTAAACATTTAAACAATATTTTCTTTTGTGGAGAGAGTAGGTATCAGTGGAGATTAAGAACACGGTTTAATAGCAGTCACAGTTGTCAAGTCAGGTTCAGTCGATGATTTTAAGCTCATATTTGTTCTTGTTGTAGAAATACTGTGCTTCCCAGAATGCAGTTGTTCTAATCTTTAAGCCTGTGTTTATAATGGTAAGAAAGAAACCAACAAGGTGCAAAGTGCAACGGTACTTATAATTGCAGCAAGTCCATAATTATAATTGTAAAAAGACAAGTACAGGTCCCATAATGCAGCAACATATGCATGAAAACTGCCACCACTGATGAGGACCTGACCCACCTTCTCCTTTAAAATGACATCGACTCATCTACATTGCACTGGAAGGCTGAAAGAGGCGTTTTTGTTGTTTTCAAAAAGTTAATAGTTTCATGTTTTAAACTATAGTGAATACGTGACAGCGAGGATGTATATACCAAAACACAGTTGTGAACGTAGGTATGTTTGATATACTTGGTGGGGAGGAATCTTGCGTAGTTATGTTTAGGCATTTAAAACTATATGATGCTGCAACAGACTATAAAAATGATTTTTCTCTCATTTTCGAAGCTGTATGTTTTGAATGTTAATTAAATTTGCAGCTGGGACTGGTATAACATAGGAATGAGAGGACTTGCCAGTAGCTGTCATATTCAATGTCAAATCTTGGCTAGAACTGGGATATGCTCACTCGCTCAGTTAAGAAAGAGCACCAGTTTGTATATTCATCTAATTTGTCAAAACTCGTTTTTTTACAAAGATGGCTATATCTATCTATCTATCTATCTATCTATCTATCTATCTATCTATCTATCTATCTATCTATCTATCTATCTATCTATCTATCTATATACATACCTTGGTGATTTCAGCCCCCTCCCCCCCAAAAAACCTTGAGCGGATGAAAGTTGAAGGGTCTAATGCTGATTCTTGTTTTCTTCCCTCAGTTGTCCCACCGGGATACACAATCTACATGGGAAAGGATAAATACGAAAGTAAGTCATGGTTTTTTGTGGATAGATTATCATATGTTTTCTTTCTTTTTGATTGTGTTTGGCTTATATGATCTCAGCTTGACCATATGTGTTTTTTTTGGGCTTTGCTTTTGTGTGGTGCTATTCAGGCCAAACTATTGGTATGTTGTGCATAAGGGGAACACAGTATGCCATGAGTTGTTTAAGGCTTCCTCCATCGATGCCAAGGAAAACCAAATGCTGTTATTGTGTGCCTTTTCCGTGTACCTCTGCAGATGTAGTATTGCGTTTTGAGAATATATGTAAGCGTTGGTTTGTTGCAGTAAATGTGCTGCTTTGTAGGTTCTGTTGCCCCTACCTTATCCTCTGTTTGCAGCTTTCACCATTACTACAGGGCTACAATAATAAAAGTACTAAACTAACTAGGTTTAGGCCAATAATCAGTAAGGCTATACCTTCTATGACATCAAACCACAACACGAATGCCAGTACTGATGTCAATTCGTCCTTTCATTTACATACCATGATCACACACCTCAAATGTCATGACCGTATATTATTTCTTCATATTTAACTTTTTTTGTTTTACCAAAAGAGACCTCATTTGGGAATAATTTATTCATCAATTTGAACCAAACATTTTATCAACATTTTCGATACACAAGGACAATTACTAATACAATATTTACAACAATGAACAAATCACATAGACAATACACAGAACAAATATCACATTACAAACAAATATTCCAAAACCATTTTTTTGCCCAGGTTCTGTTAAGATGAAGCCTTATTTTGAAACAAGTACTGCCCTTGATGCTAGTGTTATAACGGAGTAATTAAATGTTTTCTACAAGGGCAACAACCAAACAGTGGGCCTACTGAGCTCATAAAAAACAGGCGCAAATCAGTTGGGGGATGAGCGTCACTGGTACTGCATATATAGAACACTTGTTTGGTGATTAGAAAACAGTTGACTCGTTTCGAACCTTTCTGCATGTCTTTCAGGGTTCTCCTCAGGACTCAGGAAAAAAGAGAGCTGAAAAATAATAATAAATCACACTCATATTAACACACATATTCATTCCATGCCATCTGAATCGCACTCCTCACACACCATATTAACAATTTTCTCCAAGATTTGTAAGCCGTAAACAAAAAATAACATAAAATCATGCGTGCCACACAAAAAAAAACTGTGAGGCACTGTTGTTTACAAAAAAGGCCTGGAGCCCGCCCATTGGATAATATTTGTTGGCTGCAGTGTCCCTCTTATTTGCAGCCTCCTTAATTGGCAGTTCTGGGCAAACGTAACTTCCGAATATTTCAGTGAAGTAGGAACCAAGCACAGATTGATTCAACTTAATCAGTGCCCGTCCCCAGCTCCTGACGTGATTCTAGGTACTATTTCTTCCGCCTCCTATTCACGCTGGCTGCGGGTCCCCCCATAGCGTTTTTAGGTTTTGCCTGCCCACCGCTTGCGATGTGCTTGTGAAATCTGTTGTCTTTAATATATCTTAAAAGGGACATACATCCCTCTTCACATCATATTAGTCCGCATGCGTGCCAGATTGGTTTCTAATGGTTGTAGCATGTTCTCTCTGTTGTGCCTCTCTTATCAGTTTCCTGTGGTCTAACTACTTATTCCCATCCGCGTTGGTGGTTTTCAAACTTTTTTTCTTTTGCTTACCTTGCATTCCAGTTACTGTCTGTTTACATTTAGTTATCCTTCCTTGGCACGTCTACATGCTGCGCATGTGCTACATATATTCAAGCACTCGCCGCCCGATAAAAATGTACATTTCAGCCCTGCACTCATAGATCATGCATGTCCCTGCAGTATCTTTTATTGACCTCCGCCCACCCTTTCCCGCAATCTGTTGTACAGCGCTTGCACTGTACTTATTTTTACTGATTCCACCACAGAGGCACCATTTTGGTTCAGCACGCTCTAGTTTAGAATCCGGCTCACTGTACACAAGCAGGCATTGCTGCGGACATCTGCGTCCGTGCTTCACATAGTTAAGCACCCGCTGATAACTAAAGCTTAAATGAGTCGTTCATATGTATGATTTCATCGACTTACTGGTCGCAGGCACTCTTTATTTTAATTTTAACCTTGCACTAGTAGAAAGTGCATGTCCCTGCTGTCTCTTTCATTGACCTTCGCCATTGTTTTCACCCCGCCCTTCTCCCACCCCCTTCCTGCTCTCTACGGTGTTTCTAACCACCCTCACCCCCACCTCCTCCTGCCCAGCCTCATTCACGCTTTCTTTAATTTATATTGCTCAACTGCTCCCCAAGCTAAAACTTAAAAACATATTAATAAACACATAGGCAAAACCTAATGCATTTACCAATGCTTTTTTAGGTCGAGCTTACAGTGCTTGCGCTGCCGGATGATGTTATAGTGGAAGAGGTGTGGCGCAGCGGCCAGGGTGCCTGACTCCGAACCACAGGGTTCACGGTTCAATCCCCGGCTCCAGCATCAGGTTAGCCCAGCACCATGTGACTCTGGGCAATAGCTTGCTTAATCTTCCCAACGCCCCCCAGCCCCAGGACACCTCTCCGGAGGTAGCTATGCGCTTTACAAATGCTGGCATTTACATTTATATGTACTTTGTGGGGTTTGACTCGTCCCATCGCTGCTGATTGGTTAAGGAGAGCGCCACTCACAAAAGCTTACTTTTCATGTCACAGAAATGGACTCTGAGCCCTCTCGTATCTGAAACCGTCAGCTATTATACATATGCGTGGTGTTTGGGCTGCTGGGATTAGCTATTTTTTGGTTGGAGCGCTAAAAACTCTTTCTCCTTTAAATATGCATAATATATGCTGATATTTTTAATATGTACTACGTCTTAAAGGTTACTTTTCCACAAATATGGCAATACTAATGATGTGCACTGGCTGGAATGAGTTTTCAGTGGAAAAGCTTTTTCTTTTATAATCTTCAATAGTGAAACCCAAGCTTCCATGTAATTTCAAGGGTAATTTTTTTTTAGAAGCAATGACAGTCTAGCACACCAAATTATGGGTATTTGCAAAATATACCGCGATTTAAGAACTTTGGCTGCTTGGAGTTGCCAATGGCCAGAAACATGCATGTTATGCGGATTCTGATAGCGGCTCTGGGAACCAGAGTATTACAGAAAGAAACAGTACTTTTTGTCCCGCCATAAATTAAGAAACGTTGCAGGTGACTCAGTCATTACAAAGCAGGGTAATTCTGTTCAATCCGCAAATGTGTCCTCCTAAGGGCACTACCAATAAGTAATCTCCACGTGAAGACCCACCCCCCCTAAAAAAATCCTGATCCAAATTTGGCAGAAAAAAAGAGACATTCTTGAGAGAGGTCTTATATTTGGAGTAGACTCTTGCCATCAAGTTCAGCTGCTAATGTCTCAGAATATTCCAAAAGGGTGTATTTCTTCTCACTGCATGACAAAAGTGTAGTTCATTTATTGTAGCTACAATTCCTTTGCATTCAAACGCCCTCATACTTGTTAGAAATTTACTATTGCATACAAAAGTCCACAGTTTACTGTAAATGATCAATGATGTTTATATCCTAGGCCAAATAGAAAATATGTATTGGAATTGGATTCAGCCAACATCAGTGGTACAAGGGATAGCCACAAAATGCATGCTTCATTAAACGATCCGCTCCTAATAGCTGATCATCCTTCATTGTTTAGGTCTAGTAATGTGCCCTACAATTAAGTACTTTCAATGATTGCAGTAACATCGCCAATTTAGTTGGTTAACGGAACATATTTGGATCCCTTTATTTTTTTAATTCTGTTTTTTATTGTTGCAGATGAAGATCTCATAAAGCATGGCTGGCCAGAAGACATCTGGTGGGTATTGAAATGTAGAAGTGCATGCTGCATTGTAAGGAGAAACTCTTTAGAAACGTTTTGAAACAATTTTTGTGCCTGATAATTTAATTGAATTATTGGGACAAGAAGTCTGATTTGTACTCTTTTTTTTTTTTCTTCTCGTTTTACTCATCGGCTGTCTACACAGACATATTGCTTCCAATATCCACACGGTGGACTTAGTGTACAAGCCTTTCAAGTACTGGTGCTTTTTTTAACCGGCCTTTTTAACCCCTTCCATGCTAATGACGAGCTCAGCTCGTCATGCAGTACACTGCTCGTGTGCTCATGACGAGCTGAGCTCATCATGAACAATGGCAAATCATGAGTAACAGCACTCAGGGGGAATTGCTGTAGCATTGATGAGGTTAAGCCTTGGGTTTGAGACTCTGTCAGTCACATCTTGGCTTAGCCCAGAGCCGTATTTCTCACGTGTCTGAGTGCATCCTTCTGTCGCCTTCAGAGTGCGTCATTCCAATGAATGAGGCTAGCCTTTCCAGTCGATTCCTTGTTAATGAGCAGGCACAGTTGCACAAATGATCATGCTTGTCCTCACATGCGTTAGCACATTAAACCCAAATCAAGTGCTTCTTGGAGGAAAACTTGAAAAATGAATTGTTTGAACCAGTTTGAAAACAGTCTACTCGCTTATCCGGCTCTTGGTTCTTGTGGCCTGCCAAGTTTGAATACATGATTACTGTTAGGGTTTGTCTGAACACAGTCCTTCATCTGGTTACACTCCACCATTTCCCACACTCTAATTTTGTATATATGTTGATGGGATGCCCCGCCCCATCACATGGCAAACACAACAAGCATTGACACTGGTTGTTTTGTTCTGAATTGTTCTTAAGGAGATGCAGTGCTAGACTTGTCACATAGGCCTGTGTCTGTTCTTTGACGGTTGTGCATGTACTGGTACTCCGGCCCTAGGTTAATTGAATGAAACCACAACTATGGAGAGGAGCTGCCTACACAGACTGTCGAACCGGGATGTAGCAGAGTTGATATCAAAATGTTGCTGAAAACGATTAATGAATGTTGCACTTAATAAATACATACCTTATCCCCCCCCTGCCAAGCCAATCGGCGAGGTCATTAAGTGTAGAACTGTGAGCATTACAGTGGTATTTATTATTTGGTTTTGTTTTCTGTTGTTGGGGGGGGGGGAGGGGGATTATTATGAGTCCAGAGCTTTCCTTTAAATGCTAGGAAATAATTTTTGTAAAACGTATGTTTATTGGCATTTGGATAAGTATACAGTATTTGCTGTATAAAAACAGGAGCATCAGAATCATGAAGTACAATATAACATGTCACTTGAAGGCCATGCCGATAAACCCGTCTTGGGCACTGTCATATCAATCTGTGGAAAGTAGACGATCTATAGTGATCAATACAGTTTCAGACAGATCATAGGCTCGGCATGTACTTTAGGAGATAATTTTGAATGCTTTTTACTTCCAACTCTTTTCTTTCCGCCAGGTTCCATGTGGACAAGCTCTCTTCAGCTCACGTCTACCTCAGACTACAGAAGGTACAGTGCGGCTGCTCATTTTATTGCACTATGGCTTTCTTCATAGGATCCTTTCACTGGAGAACTTCTCAGTGAAGAATATAGTTTACCACACTGAATCCACCACCTAATTTAATGAGCACATTGTTTTGGGCACTAGTGACATTCGTTAGTTCTTCAGACATGCATCTTGCTATCCGTGAGGTGTGTGTGGAGTGGAGAGGCAGCACTAATATATTATATATTTATAATTTATTACTGTGTAACCTACTGTATGCACCTGTTCTGCACATTTGTTTTTCCGCACATTTGTACCACTATAGTGCACTAGTGCATTCTCCCATACCCACCTAATCCTTCAACGCAACATGGACTCTATCGGCAAACACACATACAAAATCAACTACCCACCATCACTCACCAAAAAAGCCGCCAAACGCTTTAAACACAACTTCCTTAGGTCACACCCGGAAACGCCCTTTGCTGACACCTACTTCTCACCGGTCAATGGATCCCTGAACACTGATATCATCTTCCACACCACACGCAGAGCACAATGGAGAAAAGCGTTCTTCACCCTACTCACCGTCTCCTCCACCAGAAAATCCGCTCACAGTCTAACTCTCTCCATCACACCATCCCAAGTCTTTCCAGGCAGAGCCACCATCACTATTTACAATAACGGTATTGTCCTATCACAATCGACAGACAGGAACCTGGAACTGCTAGACAACATGTTCCCCACTTTCAAAGAACACCTCTCCAATTCACGGACAAACACTCACATCTCCCCCAGTCCCACCAATCATGACCTCACAGCTACATACTCTTCAATCAGGGACACACCTACCACCCCTGACCTCCCATCCCCTACCCACAACCCCACTATCCCAATTCAGCACTCAATCACAGACACAGATCGCTCCCCCTCATACACTGCTCTCTCCCCCGCCCCTTCTACCAACTCGCGGACCTCCACACATATTTTCAACACTCCTATCACACATACAGCGGGCATTAACACCCCGCTCGCCGCTGACAGCACAGCTCCCACCCATAACACACCTAACGTAGTCCAGCACCAGAATAACACGCACTCCGACAATTCCCCCCATTTATCCCCCCCCATTCTCATTCCTCATTACCCTCCAACCAACTTCGCAGAACATACCCACTCTCTTAATTTAACTCCCCCCCCCCCCTCAACAGGACCATCTCCAATCCCACTTCCCCTCCTTCTCTCAGCCCCCATTACCCACCCTAAACCCCCACCACGGCTATCAGTCTCCCAGCCTACACCTTGACCCCCCCCCGCCTACCACCAATGCCCTCACCCATAACACCAACCTCCTCCCTACCTCATCCACACCCCTACCGCCCAAAACCTCTCGCCACCCTAACTCCATCCCTCATACCAACACAACGCAGACCTGCTCAAACACCAGCCCTCTCTCCCACCTGCACACAAATTCCCTGGTCAGCCATTCACCCTTGACTGTCACCCCCACCCCCACCACCTACCCTTCGATGGAATACATCACGGCCACCCTCACTCAGATCAAAGAAGACATACACGCCATCAAAGAACTACTCTCCACACACCCCATACACCCCCCACCCACCTCCCCTCCCAACTTGTCCCCTACTCCGCCGGCGGACTCCCACCCTCATCACGCCCCACACCAGGCGTCAATCCCTGCTCATAGGCACAGCAACTGCCCTCGTCCCCCGCATCGCCCCGCAACCCCTCACACATCTTCACATCCCCGCCCAACTTGTCCCCCACCCCTCCGACTAACTCTCGCACTCAGCTATCCCACCCCAATCCGACCTCAATCCCAGTTCTTAATCGCAACAACCGCCCTCGCCGCACCCACAACTCCTTCTTCTGACCTCGACACACTTACCCTTCTCCACTCCTATGACCCAGCCCCCGAAATCCACTCAACCACACCACACCGCAACATTCCCACGATACACCCAAATCCCCTTAGACCACCCACACTAAACAGCAGATTCTCCATCCCCAATAACCTTAGAAAAATCCCTCTCTCCCTAGAACCATCTAACACCCTCTACACACCCCGTCTCAAATGCACTCTTCTCAACTGCAGATCGGCCACGAAACATTCCGCCGCCATTGATGAACTCCTCTTATCGCAAGACCTTGACCTAATCATCCTGACTGAAACGTGGCTAACTGAATCTTCGACACCCATAAGGGACATTCTGGTTCCTCCCAACTATCACATTATCAGGCTCGACAGAACAGGCCAAATAGGTGGTGGAATCGCATGCATCTACAGGAACAACCTCTCTGTTCAGAAAGTCAATTCCACATCCCTACCATCCCGGGAATACATCTGCCTCGACATTATTAGTGAGGGCAAACCGATATGCTCTCTTCACAGCATTTACCACCCACCCAGGGACAATCTCACCTTTTCCCAACAAATCATGGATATGATCTCAACCAATTCCGGACGGCAGCTCACCCAAATATACCTTGGTGACTTCAACCTCCACTGGAATGACCGCAACGACGCGGTGGTAAATAGTCTTAAAAATTTCCTCGATGCCCTTAACCTCACCCAAATATGCAACAGCCCGA
The DNA here is from genome assembly GCF_964261635.1 of Lissotriton helveticus. Taxonomy (NCBI): domain Eukaryota; kingdom Metazoa; phylum Chordata; class Amphibia; order Caudata; family Salamandridae; genus Lissotriton; species Lissotriton helveticus. The sequence continues at coordinate 1,951,147,435 of NC_136067.1, forward strand.
CCCACGAGAAAGGTTCTACCCTCGACCTGATCATCTCCAAAGAGGAATCTATCCAACTCGAATCCATCCAACCCTGTGACTGGTCAGATCATTATATTATCACATTCTTTATCAATGAAAAAGTCAGTCAACCCGACTCAACTCTCCAAGCCCAAAGTCTGGAAAAGAGACTTGAAAAAACTCAAACCAGGCTCTTTGCCCCCTAACAGTTGCAATCTCCTACTCCCACCTACAGGCGCCACGGACGTCCAAACTCTGACTGACCACTATATCAATGCTATGACCTCTATAATTAATGAGGTTGCACCTATGCAGCTAAAAAGAGTCTCTACTAAAATCTCCAAACCATGGTACGACGGGAGTCTCAACGAGGATAGACGAGACATGCGAATGGCAGAACGGACCTGGAGATCAGCCCCCGCCGCAATGCACCTAAAAGATCTGAAGAAAAAGAGAAACGCCTACTTCAGGAAAATAAAACGCTCAAAATCGGACTTCTTCAGCCTCCAACTCGACCAAGCAAAAAACCGCCCGAGAAAACTGTTTGAGCTAATCAAGTCACAATCCAAGGAGCAACCACAACCACTCAACACTGGGCGCGAGGCACCCTCCTGTGAAGACTTCGCTGCTTTCTTTATCCAAAAAACCGACAAAATAAAAAGCGATCTCCTCATTGACGCAAGCCTCTACTCCAAACCCCAATGCCTAGCACCCACTGAACCAAAAAACAATGCTACATGGTCAACCTTCGGCATATACTCGGAAGAAGAAATTGGCAAACTGCTCAGCACCCTGAAACCATCCAATCACCTCACGGACCCCCTCCCTGCCTCCGCAGTAAAAGACTTTACACCTTTTCTTCTCCCTCTCTGGACTAAAATTATCAACAGCTCTCTCCAACAAGGTAGCATACCTGATTCCCTCAAAGTTGGTCAGGTCACACCTCTACTAAAGAAACCTACAGCCGACCCCTCTGATCTCAACAATTACCGTCCCATCACCAATATCCCCACTCTCGCCAAACTGCTGGAAAAATGCGCACAACTACAATTGTCTAAACACATTGAGCAATTCGATCTCCTCAACCCTCACCAGTCAGGCTTCCGAGCAGGACACAGCACAGAAACTGCTATGACTCACATAATTGACGACGCACTTCAAATTCTAGACCAAAACGACACCTGCCTCCTCATCCTTCTTGATCTCTCCTCAGCATTCGACACCGTTAAACATGAGAATCTACTAGAACTACTAAACACAAGAATGGGCTTATCTGGAACTGTCCTCAAGTGGTTCACTTCCTTTCTTCACAACAGGTCGCAGAAATTCAAGAGCAACAACCTGATGTCCTCGCCAATACCTGTAACGCTAGGCGTCCCCCAAGGATCCTCTCTATCCCCAACTCTGTTCAACCTAGTCATGGAACCTCTCACCACCTTGCTACAAGCATCCAATGTACACTTTCACATGTACGCTGATGACACCCAACTTTACCTCAAATTACAATCACCCAATGACATCCTGCTCCTGAACTCAACGATCAGATGCACCCAATCCTGGCTTGCCGATAATCACCTCAAACTCAATGCCCTGAAAACAGAGTTCCTTCTGATCTCACCTCCAGCGAAGATATCCACCACTCAACATTGGCTTAAACTCCTAACCGCACTCAATGTCCAACCCACCATCGTGGACTCAGCAAAATCTTTAGGCATAACACTCGACACTAATCTCAACATGCAGCAACATATCAGCAAGGCAACAAAGGGAGCGAACTTCCAGATCAATATTCTGAGGAAACTTAAACCCTACCTCCCAGCCTTGAGTGAGTATAGCGCTATTCAATGCCTCCTGTATAACCTCCAGTAAGGTACTGCCCAGTTGTGGCACAAAGAGCTTCAAATACTCACTTAGAAAGCCATTGGGTCCAGGGGGGGCCCGTGTGCAACTGGGCCAAGGCGAACGCCAGCTCCTGTACCGTCATTTTTTCTTCTAATTGCGAATGGGCATTGGCTGATAGGGTACACAGCGGTACATCCCTAAAAAAATTCCTGTACCAGGTCTGCACTGATATGATCATTTGTGGCGTATAGTTCCCTATAATATTCTGCAAAGCTCTGGGTGACATCCGCAGGCCTCGACACTAAACCCAGCGAGGGTTCCACGCCATCCATGTCACAGCCTAGCTGCTTGACACAATCTATGTAGCATATGACTAGATTTGTCCCCCCATTGAAATATTCGTTGCTGCGTGTCCTGCCATGACGTCCTCGCCTCATTTAAGAGATGCTGCTGGTATAGCTGTTGGGTCAGGCTATGCTGCAATCTCGCCGCCTTATTTCCTGGTCCACGACAGTCCCCCTCTAATTTCTTGATCTGTGCTTCAAGGTCCACCTGCTTCTGTGCCCTCCACTTGCGATCCCCAGCGCAGAAGCTGATGTCAATCCCTCTAACTGTTGTCTTAAGTGCCTCCCACAGTACCACCTTCAAAGAGGCCCCGAGCGAGTTAAATGTAAGCTATTTGGCAATAGCCTCTTGTAGAGTCATCCTATATGTCGGGTTCTGAAGCTGCCTTGGCGGCATCCACCATCAAAACTAGGATGAGTGGTGCCAGTATGAAGCTCAAGTGACACGGGGGTGTGACCCAAGAACCCCAGCGGGTGGATGTGGGGCGATGACACCCTGTGGAGATAAGTGGCGGGGATAAAAAGGCAGTCTAGTTGGGAGAAAGATCCGTGGACCGACTAATAGTACATATAGACGTGTCTGCCCAGCCTAAGGTTATCCTTGATATTAATAGCAGTGGTGAAATGGGAATCTTCTTTTTTGGATATTTAAACATTTACTTAATTTGTGATCATACAAAAGACCCAGCTTACTTTGGTGCCATGAAGGCACACTAAGTAAATGCATGAGGCTGACGCGAAGCCTCCATAACGAAAGGATGATGTTCTCACTGTGCCCTTGTTTTTGTTTTCCCTTCAACTTTTTGTCCTAAGCAAATAGTTTTGTACTTGATCATAGATATTCTTCATAGGTGATTTGGCGAAGGGCATTTAATCAGTTAATTACATAGTTAAACATGTACTTATTTTCGTAGAATACAAATGTACTTCGCTTAATATTATGTGATTAACTTTCAGGGAATGTTATGCCAGATTTGATAGAGACAAGAATCTGAAGCAATCTAGAGCTTGGAGGAAACTGAATAAGTGGGGGAAGGTAGAACAGGTTAATGAAATGGAAGAGTTGGACACATGCAGTAGCTTGGGGAGTGGAGATGTGGACATAGAACAGCCTAGGAAAGTAGGATACAAGCACTACAAAGAACAGTGGAAACCTGTTGGCAGTTGTGCTTTAGACCTAGATGCTAACCATTCAAAAGGATACTAATGAGGGTCACGGTGGGACAGGTTTTTTTTTTTAATCTTAGATCGAAACCAGAGGAAGCTTCTGCTGTTAAGCCACCCTAATGTTTGCCTGCTTAAGTCATTGGCTTGGTTTGCTGTGAGTTTTTGCTTCTGCCTAAAAAGTAGACCATGTCAGTGCCAGGGCTGATGAGCAATCTCTGGTTTCATTTCATGTTTGTTTTACGAGTGCCTATTTTCTGCTTCTTTTTTGCAAACATAGGTATGATATTTTTATTTATTTATTGTTTTTTCACTTTGCATGCCTAATAGATATGTTTCTAAAACAAAAATATTGCCCGCTATACAAGGCCAGTGTACTGGACTGTCCTAATATCCTATTGTCTGTCCGTACTAATTTATCAGGGAATGCCATATAAATGAGTGGAAGAAGTGAAAAGTTGCATTAATTATTTGTAATATTACTGACGAGTCATCATATACACCTAGCTCTGGGCCTTGTTTCACCTGCCCCTACTTAATTAATTCTAGAGACTGGAGAAGATTTTACTGCTCATTTTTAGCAGTCCGCACTAAATATCTAGGCTGGCATCAAACGTTGCACTTGTTATTCATTTTAGGGTCAGACGATAGAAGACATCCCCAAGGAGGTGCTTATAGACTGTGCACAGCTTGTGAAAGCCAACAGCATTCAAGGTAATAGTGGGTGTGTATGTCGTATTGAATAAAATACCTATTACGGAATGTTTCTGATGTGCTTTATCTTTTTAAACAAAATCTGAAATGTGGGGTAAATGTACAGGAATTTATATAGCGCAAATCACCGAACGGTTTCTAAGCGCTTGCATAGGGAACCCGTCCTGGTATTCCCCTGTGAGATAACCCCGGCAGGGTATCCGCAAGGTGAAAGCCAGGCATCCCACCGCGAGGGGCCGTTGTGGAGATTAAGCAAGCTATTGCCCAGAGTCGCAGAGTGTGAACCCATGAATCGAGTAGGCACCGGAGCGAGAATTGTCGAGTCCATGGACATTTTAGGACTCAAGACCCTGCCGAGTCGGGAATTGAACCCTGGTCCCAGGCTGACCTCTGCTTCCAGTTCTCCCTCCTCTAACCAGTGAGCCACACTTCTCCAAGGGGTGGATCTATTGCCTGTGTTTCATAATGTTTTACATTGAAATTGAATGGTCTACATATAGAAAGTTTACAGTCCTTTCTAAGGTGAGAGATTTTCTGGGTAGCAAGAATTAAACTCAAGAAAGACAACAGTTTAAAAGTAGGAGTACCCGGTGTAAGCACATGTGGGCTGTGGGCTTTAGCCTTGAGGCGTTTTTTAGATTTTGCCCTCACATCGCTTCCACTGTGCTTGTGAAATCTAGTGAATTTAATATAAATCTTAAAAAGGGCTTACATCCTGCTCTTACTTTTCATTTGTTCCTGTGCTTGCCTCTTACTTTCCCTCTTTTTATTTCCCGTTGTTCTTGTTGTGTTTTTTTAAGCAGTGTCCTGTGCCCAAGCACTCCTTTTTATCCGCAGAACGTATTTTTTAGCTTTCCGAACGCCCTCTGCCAATGGCTTCCTATCATATCCTTATCTTGTGTGTATTTCTCTTTGCTGGTATCACTTTTCCACACGTACTCATAGAGAGTGCATGTGACTGCAGTTCCTCTGCAGTGTTTCCCCCAACCCCTTGTGTGTTGTTTAATCATGCCCCCTCCCTTATCTTTCATTAATCATTGCCCCCACTCCCATGTGCTTCTTTAATCGCGGTTCCCCCGCCCATCTACCTTGTGGTTGTTTCATCTCGCCACCCCTGCCCTCTTCGTGCGCTGCATGTTTTCGTCCCAACACCCCTCCTCCCTTGTGTGTTGTGAGCCCAGCCAGAAAGCTTTAGCTCTTTCAGCTTCCGAGAGTACTATATTTAAAAACTCAAAATCCGTACATTTACTCCAAATTTGGGAATAATTAAAAGGGAGTAAATTACCATTTTTTGGCACTCTACGTGCAGTCATACTTTGCACTTGGGTGGCTTGTTCCAGCTAATGAGCAGACTTCAGGCACCAGTGGGTAGGAGAGTGTTCATTTTCCTGTTAGCTTGTGGCTCGCCTTCCACCTCCGGCTGTGGCCACGGCAAATCTCAAGCGATTTCAAAAAGCCTTGAGATATTATTCATTCAATATAAACCGGTCTTCTCGAAATAGTTAGTGTTCAGTTTAATTTTGTAATTTCTTTTGCCCGTCAGCTATAAATGTCGATCACAGATGGTGCCATATAAGTATCGAAAACAAGTCGAAGCACATGCAGCCCATTTAATATGGCATTTAGTGCGGGCCCCATAGCCGAAGACAGATTTTTGGATGTGTCAAACACACAACAACTTGCCATCTTAGAAGGGGTGTCAAAAGTGGCCTGTTTACTAAGTTTGCTGTCATCTTAAATTAAAGTTATGAGCCGGAATGGGGCCTACTGATTACTCCACGTGCCCCCCAGCAAGAATACGTCAAAAAAGAGGTGTGTCAGCAATTAAAAAATAAGTACAACTGAACCTTGCTGTTTGTCAGCACGGCAAAACTGTACAAATCCACCTGTATCGCACCGCAGTTTAAGCCCCTCTTATTGCTGGTGACAAAGTGTTTAGCACCTAGAGATGCTCACTCTTTGCAGCACAATGTAAACGTTCTATGTACTTACTTTTGACCAGTGACTGCCGTGCATAATAGTAGATTTCTAAATCAAATAACTGCGAATAATCATATTGCATCAATATTATTGAGAACTACATGCTTTAACTTTGGCAGGTCATGTGGTGCTTGCCACACAAAAATGTGCAATGGAATTATCTTTATTCAAATATGGGTTTTAACAAACTTTTAAAACTTGTCAAGGATAATATAATGAACATAATAACTTTTAAACCCCCTGAAAATACTTTTCATTAAAAAGTACGCCAAGCCCATGTAGCCAGTTTGGCTTAATAGCTTTACATTTTCTAAATCCGCTGCAGAGCCACTCAATATGTATTGATGTTGAATTCTCCATTTTCTCTGCTCGGCTACTCTAAACTTGCTTTTAACTTTTTTTTCTCTGAGCCTAATCCATTATTGTTAGTTTTTAATTTGCATGTATTTTGTGATAGCTTTAGAGGGCGATCGCACTCGTTATGGATGCTAGAGTACAAAACGAGACATGGCTGAGTTAGAACACATTTCTCTAAAAGTCACAGGAAGGTAAGAATGTGGGACAGCAAAGTGAGTTTTGTAACTTTTGCAGTTGCACACAATCAAGCTTTTAGGTTTTGCCTGCACAGCACTTGCACTGTGCATGAAAAATGTATTGTATTTAATAGAAATATTAGAATTCCAGAGGGATTTCAGGGAATTATTTTGGCCAGATAAGTGGCCCAACCCGGCCCTATTCTCAACTGCACCAGTGGGGGAAACGCTTGCAGAATGAGTTAAACATCAACGTGATAAAAGCCGAGAACTAAAAGCATAAAGCAGTGCGCCTTATATCCCTGCATCACCCGCTGCATGTTTGGGAAATGAGTTTAACATGTTGAGTAATTCTGCTTTAAAACACAGAGACTTCACATTTACCAGATGAGTGATGATGCAAATTACCTTTGACCGAGATGCTTTGTAATTCTCTAGCTGTTTTCTTTTTTATTCACTAGGATGCAGTTTATGATATCGCATAACTTTCCTATGTGAACTCATTTACACAAGAATGGGTGAAAGCATCCGTTAGCATCTGTGAGTGAAAATTAGGTAACTTTACGCCGAAAGCAGGAATGATGACTTCACTTTATGAAATATTTGACTGTCATGGCGGTAATGCAAGAAATCCATAGCCATCCCAATGTCATGTGTAGAACTTTCAGTTAGTCATGTGGTTGGAGTGGCATTTTAGAGCTGGTCATTTATGGGTTAGATAGTCTACTGGCTCCAGCTGGTATGTTTCTGTTAAATACAAATTCTCCTCTGTTTCCAACTGAGCATATCTAAAATCCCACGTTCCACAAATGGTTTCTATAGGAACTATTCGTAACTGATCAAATGGAATTTCCACCAGGGCAAGTCAATTAAAGGCTATTGAGAGCTAAGTGTTCTAGGCATGTGAGCTACAGATCACATGCTATGCATAGATCGCCATCTGATGTTGGGCCTGGAAATTTGCACTTTGTTTTTGTTTGAAGAAGTCTTTCCAGTCAAGAGGTAGGTAACTCTCCCTTTCGGTTATAGTACGCATGGGCATCGGCTCCATTGTTAGATAGTTTTTTCCGAACTCGGGTTCGGACATGAATTGCTGTGCTCCGGTTTGAAACAGGTCTCGGGTTCCCCTCGGTGCACAATCCACTACCCTCAACAGTATTGTTTCTTGATCGCGTATTCCTCCCTTTGAGTATTACATCTATTCCACAACTTCGATCAGAAAACCTTGTGCGGGGCCCATGGGCCTAGCCGCGTCGACCTAATTCGCTGTAGATGGAACGGACTCCATTCCAATTCTGCCCCAGGTCCCATTCAAAGTACCCCTGCACCAATCTACACGACGTGTGCAATTTGTGTTTAACGCCTGAACACAACAAAAACAACTACAAACCCTGCTGATCCTTCAAATTGAAAAAGACGCTCTGTGACCATCGGCTCGACTTCACGAGATGTATGAACAGAAGAACTCCACTCCAGACCAGTTTGGTGAAGATGTCGACCAGGGGATCATCGAAGCACATGGAGCTGAGGCAGAGAAGGAACAACAAACGAGCGGAACGAGAGTAAAGATACTCCTCAGCCTCAAAAAGTTCCCTTTTAAAAGGCTCCTGTCCCTCGTCTGCCTTCGGGCTAACGTCGGCACAGAGATAAAGTTCCCAATGCCCCGCCTTCGGGCTCGGCACTGAAACAACTAGTTAAGCCTTTGGGCTCGGGTCCGAGTCGACCTTCTTCCGGGCCCGAACACAAGACGTAAGCGCCGAAACATAAGCCAACTGATCCCTCCAAAACTTTGGCACCGAAACACACTTCGGAACTGAAATCATCGGAGCCAAAATCCTCTGCACCAAAATCCTTGGCTCCGAAAACATCAAAACCGAAATCTTCGATGTTGAAAATTATGGCTCCAAAGGAAAAGTTAGCTTGGATGTTCCACCTGCTAACATGGACCCCAAACAAAAACAACTGGTTATTAATCCAAAAACAGGACACCTTTCTGCAAAATTGCCACATAAAATTTATGGGAAAGGGTTTGGGAGATGGTAGAGGAAAACCACACACCAAGATACTTAATTTTAGATGGGCACCATTTAAAGTTAGTTTTGGAAAACATGAATTGGTAGCATATTGCAATTAAAGGTAAAGATGGGGCTAAATTATAACTTGATGTTTTAGAGTAAAAGTCAATTTCCTGCAGAAGGGAAGGTTAAGAAATTAAAGGTTTAGAGCGGTAGATCAATATATCATCTGCCTAAGCATATAATTTAGTTTCATGAAAATTGTGGTGGAAAGCAGTTATCGAGGGATTCTGACGAATACATTCAAGAAGGGGTTCAAGACATTGAAGGAATAAGATAGGAGAAAGGGGACAACCTTGCCTTGTTCCTCTATGTAGGTTAAAATAAGGGGATAAGGAACCCTTAACAGGTACACATGCACGAGGATCAAAATACTATAATTTTATGAATGAAATCTATTTGGGGCCGAATCCAAACCACTGAAGAGTTTTAGATATGAATTGCCAATGTATGCGATTAAAGGCTTTTTCAGCATCAAGGGACAGTGCAGCTAAAGGTTCAGGATAATTTTCCCCTAAAGTGAGAATGTTAGAAAACATTTTAGCGTTATCTGAGGAAAGTCTACCTTTGATAAAGCCAGACTGATCAGGTTTAATGAGTAGGGGAATGACCCCTTCCAGCCTAGAGGCAGGAATTCTTGTGAAAATGTTGCAATCATAATTTGGTGGTAATTATGATAAAGGGAGAGACCTTTATCAGGTTTATGGAGGATAACAATAAGAGCATCAAGAAAGGAACCTTCAGGCTTAGAATATAATAAAAAAGGAGGTAAAGAGCTCAAGTAAATGTGGAGCAAAAATTTACGAAAACGTGGATATAAGTTCAATGAAGAAGCCGTCGGGGCCAGGAGTTTTAGCTCTTTTTAAGGATTTAATTGTATCTGTGATCTCCTGAAGAGTTCTCTTTATCCAGGAGGTTAATGGCATCCGGAATAGGGCATAGAGAAGGGAGACCATCAAAGAATGACTCGATATCTAGAACGGCGGGATGTGTGTCTTTCATATATAATGAATGGTAATAAGTCTGAAATGCCTCAATGATGTCTGAATCAGAGTGTGGTAGGGTATTGGTAAGAGAATTCCAAATGGGGACACTGGTCTTCTTTTCTGATTTTGATTTTTTAATAATTAGCCAACATTTTACCCGCTTTGTATTGTCCCCATGTTAATTAGATTTTATTTTAAGTAGAATGTTACAGGTGTCAATTGTAGCAAATTTATTTAAGTCAGATTTAGAAGTATAGTAAGCGTGTTGAAGGGTTTTAATATGACTGAGGAAGGAGAGGTACTGAGAGTTCAATAACTTTTCTTTTAGCAGTGTATGAGATGGTAAAAGCTCTGAACGAGGCTTTGAAGGCATCCCGTGTTTTATGTACCGAAGTGTCACTTCATTTGTTGAATTGAAAAAATTATTGTATAAAGTAGCATTTAAAATATAAGTCTGGTCGAATAATAGGGAGTTATTAAATCTCCATCTAGCCTGTTTGGACGTAGCAAGGGAGAAATCGAGCGAGACTGGGGCGTGGTCAGAAATAAAAATAGAGTTAATCTCAGAGGATTGGAGCGAGGGAAGTAAAGGTTTTGAAATTAACACATAATCAATACGGGACATAGTGTGGTGAGCATTCGAATAGAACATAAATTCATACTTATCCGGATTACTAGACCTCCAAGCATCATAGAGTGGACGAGAGGCAATAGCAGATTGGAACATTTTATGAGATTTATCTATCAGAAAAGGGGTCAAGCCAATTATTAAAATCTCCTGCAACAATAATATTGGGTTAGAGTTTGAAGATAATTTTAGTTTGATATTGTGCCAAACATCCGGGTCTGATTTAACCGGCCCATAGATATTAAAGAAGGTGACAAGTTTATTATAAATCATGGCGTGAAGTATCACCCATCATCCACTCATAGCATTTTAAGTTGATATAGTTTGCATTTTCAAAGATTTATGAACGAGGATGGCAACACCACCTTTACGATTGGCAGCAGGGGAATAAACAACCTGGCCCAACCATTGACGCTTACGTTTGTGAGATTCAACATCATTACAGTGGGTTTGCTGCAAAAAAGTAATCTAACAATCAAGCTTTGATAAGTGTGAAAGTATCTTTTGATGCTTAACGGGGTGACCCAGACCACAAAAGTTCCACGTTACAACATTGAACATATCAATTTTTTAAGAGACGTGGGATAATCCCAATGATGAAGAACTGCAAAAACAATGAACACAAAAGACGTTGGTCATAATAGTCAGGCAACATGATAAAATTAATAAGAACATGCGGAAACGAATAAAATAAATAATCAAGCAAATATAAAGAGGGGGGAGAGGAAAGAAATGAAGAAGGGGGAGTGAAAAAGAGGATACAGGAAGAAAGAATAGTAGAAGAACGGAAGAGTAAGGACAGATAAAGGACAGAAAGCCAGATCTGTAATGTGAAGAGGAAGAAACAAGTTTCGGGCATGTCAGCACTCAAGGACAAGAGCAACAACGGAGAGAGATGGAACTGAAGAAGTTGAGAAAAATATAGAGAATAATATAATGTAGGATATAGAGAAAGTAAGATAATATACGATAAGATAATTAGACCGGATAAGGCATCGTAAAATTGTAAATAACAGCAAAAACCTTAACAGGAAGTAATAGTGAATTGTGAAACATTAACAATACAATACTTAAAGAAACACTGAGCATTTTAAGAACACATAGCATTGGTGTCCATTGGTATTCTAGTAATAGAATGCAAAAACTGTTTTAGTTTGAGAGGATATTCAAATGAATGAGATACGCCTTCATGGGCAATTTTACAAAGACAAGGATGTAAGATGCCATAACGGATATTCATAGACCTCAGTTGTGGGCAGGGAGCTAGAAATTCCTTGCGTCTAGCATTGGTAGCATTAGAAAGGTCTTGAGAAATGGAAGATTTTATGGCCAGACCAAACAAGACAGCATTTTTTCCTGCCAATTTTTAATACATCCATGAGGTTGGTGAACACAAGAAAGAGCATAATAATGCCACATGTTTTGTTGGATTGAGGTTGTAAACGACCAAGACGATGTGCACGTTGGATGTTGAGATGAGTTGAAGATTGTAGGTTGAGAAGGTCAGAAAGAAATTTCTTCAAAAAGGAAAGGTCTGGACCCTCGACATTTTCTGGAAGTCCATATAGCCGAAGGTTGTTCCTTCTGTTGTGATTTTCTAAATCCTCACTATAGAGTTTGAGCTTATGAATGTTTTGTTCCATTAAAGGTATTTTAGTAGACACATCTTGAAGATTACTTATATGCTGTTCCATTTCAGACATTTTACCTTCCATGTTGATCCAACGGTCCTCAATCAGTTGTAGTTTTTCATTGGTGGCATTCATGAATGGTTTTAAAGCACACAGTTAATCTCAAATGGAATCCAAGACAGGATTAGAGGATGATTGGACTGTAGATGGCGGGTAATTTTTAGCTATTATTGGTTTAGTGCCAGATGAAGATGTTTTTGTAAGGGAAAGTGAGTCACTAGCCATCTCGAGGAAATGTTCTTGTGGACGAGGATGATTTTTAAAAGAAGTGATTCTTCTCTTAAAATGGATGCTCAGTGTAGTAGCACACAACAAGAATGTGAAGATGTTTCAGGAATAATATTCATGGATGACGCAGCTAGAATCCAGAAGATGGAGAATTCTAGTGTATAGCAAGCTCACAGCGAATGAGTGTTCATTTACCTTTCCTCAAGTTCAAGTCATTTATGACAAGATCAATGTTAATTAGCCTCAGCAGGAGCCAGAGTGATAAAAGTAAAGGCAAGAAGCACAAAGGTTAACCACCGTCCTTGAGGAAGTACTGCACGATTAGACACACTCTAAGCAAAGGAATGGTGGGGGTGGTGACATCTCATGATCTTTCACACTTAACTCGATATGTCAAAAAAACGTGCAAAAGGCCCTCGCATATATATAAGGCTGCTTGTTGAGTCACATATATTCATTGAAGAAAAGCAGGTTGCGTAGGGATGGTTTAGGCGCAAGAATACAGGCAACAATTGACTCTGAAGAAATTGAGGTGCCAGTTGACATCCTTAGACTAGAGCTATATTTGAGGCAGGACTGAAATTAGATAAAAGAATGCAAAGTAGGAACATAATTCATAATACTTTGCTTATCTCAGGTGTTAAAGGAGACAAAAAAAAAATTAAATAGAAGTTTTGTGTAATGGCAGTATGACATTACTGCTGAATGGGCATGAATAAAAGTGTTCTTCCAGACACTGTCATATGACCCTTTTCACACAAATGATGTGTTTCCCTCAGAAGACACGGCGGCGCGCATACAAAATGGCGGCTTCTCATGTCATAGAAACAAAATGGTTATAAGTGTAGCTGAGGGATGAGATATAAACTCACCCTCCTCACCAAACGTGAGCCACCATATAGCGGTGATGGAATCCAGCAGAATAGAGGCAATATGCGGCAGTAAAGCGGTCAAAATCTTCTTTGTGCGCTCCGTGAAACGAAGGAGCTCAGCTTTGAGCCAACATCTTGTCCCGCGCGTTAGCCACGCCCCATCACAAATGTTTTTAATTCTTCTGTTTGATGAACGATTTTCATATTAGATGCTTGTTGGAATGAAAAAAAAAAAACACAAAGCTTGAATACAGACAATAGTAAACTTAAATGTGAAAGACGGTAGCATTGATAGTAGTTCCTTACAAATAGCATCTGCCTGGCTTAATTACATCCAACTTGTGCTGTCTTCAAATGTATGCAACATGCTGCAAGTAAAAGACACAGTGAATGTCTGTTTGGTACTCGTTCTCCCGCCAAGCTCTCTACAATTTATCTGGAGGTGCTGCAGCACTCCTTTTTCCAGCACCACAGTTCTTTCAGTGCTGTCTTTTAGCACCATATCGCTGCATGTTGCTGATAGGAACCAAGGGTATTAGTAGGGCATGTGTTGGCTGGTGCTTTCATGGCTGGTCCTGATGGGCATCATCAGTTTCATTTGCTTCTTGTGACTCGGCCCCTGGTGCTTCAGGACATTGGTTTCCATGCTGTCCAGTGGCCTATCCTTAGTGCTGAAGGTCGTCAATGGTTTCAGTGGGGAATGGTGCCTCTTTGCTGCCACAGAAGGGCATAATGGGTACTTCTGCTCCACCTCGTACATGTATCCCCTGGCAATGAGTGAACGATCTCAAAGCTGTGCTAGCCTGTCCTCGTGGTTACTGTACATGTCATATCAAAGGTAGATACATTTTGAAGGGGAGAATTGATGTTTTAAATCCGAACGCTGCATCTAATCCAGGTTTCTCCAACGAGTAGCTCGTGAGCTACTGGTAGCTCTCCTCTGTTTACCACAATTAATGAAATTAGAAGCTGCTGCTTGGTTGACTGAATATATTTTTACCAAAATTGGAAAATGTGCATTTGAAACACAATTGTGTGCATTTTCAGGATTAATAAACTGATATTTGGAAAAAACTGATTTTCCAAAATCGGTCAAACAATCAATCAAGGACATTTATAGAGCGCACTACCTACCCGGAGGGTCTCAAGGCGCTAGGGGGGGGGGGGGGGGGGTGCTGCTACTGCTCGAACAGCCAGGTCTTGAGCTTCTTCCTGAAGGAGAGGTGGTCTTGGGTCAGGCGCAGGTCGGTCGGGAGGGAGTTCCGGGTCTTGGCGGCCAGGTGGGAGAAGGGCCTTCCTCCTGTTGTCATTCTTCGGATGCGGGGGACGGCGGCGAGGGCGTGACTGGCTGATCGGAGGTGGCGTTTGGGAGCGTAGAAGTTGATGCGGTTGTTGAGGTAGCTCGGGCCTTGATCGTGTAGGGCTTTGTGTGCGTGGGTGAGGAGACGGAAGGTGATTCTCTTGTTGACGGGGAGCCAGTGCAGGTCTCTCAGATGTCCGGAGATGTGGCTGCGTCGGGGGATGTCGAGGATGAGTCTGGCTGAGGCGTTCTGGATCCGCTGGAGTCTCTTCTGGAGCTTGGCGGTGGTTCCGGCGTAGAGGGCGTTGCCGTAGTCCAGTCGGCTGGTGACGAGGGCCTGGGTGACCGTCTTCCTGGTCTCGATGGGGATCCACCGGAAGATCTTCCGTAGCATGCGCAGGATGTTGAAGCATGACGAGGAGACGGCATTGACTTGTCTGGTCATGGAGAGGGAGGAGTCCAGGATGAAGCCCAGGTTGCGTGCGTGGTCTGTCGGTGTGGGTGCGGTGCCCAGGGCGGGGGGCCACCAGGAGTCGTCCCAGGCGGAGGGTGAGGAGCCCAGGATGAGGACTTCCGTCTTGTCTGAGTTCAGTTTCAGGCGGCTGGTCGTCATCCACTCGGCTACATCTTTCATCCCTTCGTGAAGGTTGGCTCTGGCAGCGGCGGGGTCGTTGGTCAGGGAGAGGATCAGCTGGGTGTCATCGGCTTAGGAGTTGATGTTCAGGTTGTGTTGGCGTGCGATGGGCGCGAGGGGGCTCATGTAGACGTTGAAGAGGGTGGGGCTCAGCGAGGATCCTTGAGGGACGCCGCAGATGACTTCGGTGGCCTCTGACTTGTACGGTGGTAGACGGACTCTCTGTGTTCTTCCGTCGAGGAAGGAGACGATCCATTCCAGTGCCTTCTCCTGAATTCCGACGTTGCTGAGGCGCTGCACTAGGGTGCGGTGGCAGACCGTGTCGAATGCCGCGTAGAGGTCTAGGAGGATGAGGGCCGCTGTTTTTCCGTTGTCCATCAGGGCTCGGATGTCATCGGTGGCAGCGATGAGGGCGGTCTCGGTGCTGTGGTTGGCTCGGAAGCCAGACTGTGAGGGGTCAAGGGATCCATTCGTCTCGAGGAAGGCGGCCAGCTGTTTGTTGACGGTCTTCTCGATGACTTTGGCTGGAAACGGGAGGAGCGAGATGGGGCGGTAATTCTTGAGTTCGGTGGGGTCCGCTGTTGGTTTCTTTAGTAGAGCGCTGAGTTCGGCGTGCTTCCAGCTCTCCGGGAAGGTGGCGGTGTCGAAGGAGGTGTTGATGTCCCGCAGGTGGGGTGCGATGACAGCGTCGGCCTTATTGAAGACGTGGTGAGGGCAGGGGTCGGTTGGAGATCCGGAGTGGATGGAGATCATCATGCGGACGGTGTCATCGGTGCTGATCGGAGTCCAGGCGCGGAGGGTGGTGGTGGGCGGCGTTGCTGCGGTCGTTGTGTGCGATGGTTGAATGCTGAAGCTGTTGTGTATGTCCGCGATCTTGTTGTGGAAGTAGGAGGCGAGGGAGTTGCAGAGGTCTTGCGATGGGGTGATGTCGTTGTTTCCGGCGTTGGGGTTGGAGAGCTCTTTCACGATGTTGAAGAGTTCCTTGCAGTTGTGTGCGTTGTTGTCCAGCCGGTCCTTGAATGCAGTTTTCTTGGTGGCGCGGATCAGTTGGTGGTGCTTCCGGGTGGCAAGCTTGAGGGTGGTCATGTTGTCCGGTGTTGGTTCCCTTCTCCAGACTTTCTCGAGGGCTCGGCAGTTCTTCTTGGAGCTCTTGAGTTCGTCGGTGAACCATGGGGCTTTCTTGCTGCCGGGTCTGCTGGGCGGGGTCCTCAGAGGGGCGAGTTCGTCCGCGCAGTTGCTGATCCACTTCGTGAGGTTGTCGGCGGCCTGGCTGGGGTTCGTTGAGCTGGCGGGAGGGTGCTGACTCAGGGAAGCGGCGAGCTGGTCGGCTGTGATCTTGTTCCAGCTTCTTCGGGCAACCTGTTGCTGGTGGTGGTGGATCGTCGTTCTTCTGAAGGTGAAGTGGACGCAGCTGTAGTCCGTCCAGTGGAGTCCTGTGGCGTGGCGGAAGGCGATGTCTTTGCTGGATGAGAAGACGGCGTCGAGTGTGTGTCCGGCGAGGTGGGTGGGGGTGGTCACCAGCTGCTAAAGCTGATAAATATCAACGATGTTGGGGAGACTATTACTAATATAATACCAATATATTTACTTGGTGCTAGAAGCACTTCAGCTATGGCTGTTCTGTTGTACCCATCTAGAGGCATTCTACATTGACAAAGCATTTTTTACATTACGGCTGGCAACTGTCCCTGAACCATGGAGGTGATCACTGCTAGTAATCTTGTATACAGTGGCCACTATTATAATCTTGTCAAATGTATTTACTACTCTGTTGCTAATTACATTAGTAGCTCAAGGGGATTTCCATTGACAACAAGTAGCTCTTACTGCAGAAAAGGACGGAGACCCCTGATCTAACCTCTAGGTATAAAAATAGGGAGTAAACTAGGCCAATATCAAGTCGGGAAACATGTAAAAATATAAAGCTGCTATAATTCAAGGTTAGACTTCATGTTCTACCAGTCAGTCGACACTTTGAAAACTAAATTGGACATTTGTTGAGTAAACAGCGTTGTAACAGTACCTCAGAAAATCTAAAGCAGAGCTGTTTGCTGTAAATCATTTTCGAAGTCCGAGAGGAAGGGCATGTTCTATATTCAGTCAGATTAGCTGCAATTCTTCAGCTCTTGATTATTGGAATCTCCCATACTTGTGTACATCACTGTTGAGGTTTAACAATCTAGAAATTATGTTAGCAATCGTTTTATACATCTTCCCTGTTAATGACTATTTTCCCTTTGCATTTCAGGATCAAAACTGAACAACATCAACGTTGTGTACACGGCGTGGGCCAATTTGAAGAAAACTGGGGACATGGATGTGGGTCAGATTGGCTTTTTCAAACAGAAAGATGTGAGTGTCTGGTAATCAGGAGTGACCATTGATATTGCTCCACAATTAGATTGCTTAAAGTTTAGCACCAGACACTGTGGTGATAATTAGACATAAAGAAACTTTTTACTGTATGTTACTTGAGGAGTGCGGGTTGATGTTTCATACAGCCATAGACGGCACATTTGTGCAGCACAGGTTCTAGTTTCTCAAATGCAAGATCCAAGGTTGGGTTCTGTCACCCCTTGGTATCCACATTAAGAACAAAACCTTAGTCTTATTGCAGCATCATTCATATATACATATATATATTTTTTGTAACGCGGCAATCTGTTAGTCACGTCAATTGAAAAGAGAAATATGTTTCTGCATGTTATAAGCACTGCCATAAGAACATTGTCAAGAAGAGGAAAGTATGGCTTATAGCTAGCAACCTATAGATTACTGATGTAAGTAACATTCTGACACCAGGGAAAGAAAAGTCCCATATAATCATTTAGCATGAATCTAAAAAAGTACTGGAATCAGTACCTAGCTCTTGGGCTTACCGAGTGTTGATTAAAAGAATGGTTATAAATAATTTAGGTTCCTCATTAGTATCTCTTACTTCCTATACTGTTTATGTTATGTTATTTAAATTTATATTTAGGTGCAACAGCTACCCAAAAGGGTTTCCCAGCGGAAGCAACAGAAAATAGGGGAGGAAAAACTTACTGATTAAAAAGCCAGGTTTTAAAAGACTTACAAAAAAGTGTAACATTCATCTGAGTTCGAAGTGACAGCGTGATAGTCTGATCTTAGGCACTTAAAATTTAGCCTGAGTAGTGGATCTGAGAGTACGGGAAGGCAAATACAGATGGACTAAATTTTGCACATACATGGAAGCCATGCCGAGCTTAATTCTGAACATATAGTTCAGAGCTTTAAGCGTATTCTGATTTTCAACTCTTAACCAATGTAGGTCTCTCAAAGAGGTGGAAATAGAAGCTGTTCTAGGAGTTCGGCAAAGTAATCTGGCAGCGGAGTTGTGTACTCTCTGTAGCTTTCATATGACATCTTTATTAGCTCCAAGATAGAGGATGTTACCGTAGTCCAGTCTAGATGTAACAAGAGCATGGACTACGGTTCTCGGAGTAGGGTTAGGAAGCATTTTAATATACAGGGGTATAGAAATTACTAATGTAAAGCATATAATTCAGGAATCTAGCGACTAGTTTGAGACTTATACGTTGCAGCATGTTACGCTTGAAACGTTTAGGGAATACTGCCTTTTAAATTTTGTTAGGAGATACTTCATTTAAAAAGATTTGAAACCCGTTTTTTCTTTTTGTAAAATTAACCTGCCCATAACCTTGACCTTGTAAATTGAATTGAAAGTAATGCAACTGATTGCAAGTACTATTTTAGCCGACATTATAGAAATGTTGAATTGTAATAATAGTCGAAGTTTGAATTTTGCCAATTTTTTCACAAGCTGAATATTCTGATTAATTAAGAAACCAAAAGGAATGCACCTTGAATAGAGCGAAACTAAGGTATCCTTCCAAAGTGTTTTATCACTGTGAATTGTGTGTCCCTACTGACGTATAGAGGAGCACAATGCTTTGTTAAAATAACCCTCACCCACCAAAAGAACCCTTGGTGGCATGCTTCATCATCGAGTTTGGAAGGATACCTTTGTTTCGCTCTATTCAAGGTGGACACCTCTTAATTATTTTACCACTTCACTCCCTTTGTTTTTGACTATTATTCAGATTAAACATTTCAAACTTTTTGCCTAGTTTCATCAATCGGCACTAGAAGAGTAATGTGTGCCTTTCTTACAAGAGGAGTACCTCTATAGGCGTGACTGTGCCAGAATTCAAAATAGTGGCGTTGTGGCTTCATCCTGGTATGAAATTAATTTTGCGTCTCTACCTTGTTCCATTCATTACTTGGTCCCTGCTTTACTATTCCATGACTCCTGATTAGATATGATTATGATCTGAGGTCTTTGCATAGTGGATCCTCCTTTTCATGGACTGGTTTCACATCTGCTTTAGGGTTTATATCTGTTCAATTTAGTGCCATTTTTCAGTTTGCACCTGCTTTTGTGGCAGTAGGTTTTAGTTTTTAATTCGCATCAGAATGGATCTGGTGTTTTAGGCAATTTTCTAATGATTAGTCCAGCAGTGCCTTTGTAAAAATGATGCAGAGGGTGGTGTGAGTTGGTGTACCTTCATTTCTTGAGCAGGTGTATAGGTTGATAATGTTGCAACTGGCTGCTAGTCACAGAATTCTATATGTAGTTTGATTACAAGGTTGCCTAATATAATTGTGGCAGTGTGTGGTTTTCTTCATATATGGATCTCTGTGTGGTTCCGTTCTTTCTCATAGCTTCAGACAGACCCTTATGAGCAATTATTTAAATTCTTACACTTACTTGTTTTATGTTAGGGAGTAGGACTCTGCTTGTAGAAAGCATATTTGACTGAGTCTTGTGTTATTTTTGTGGTTATCCAGTGTGTGCATTTTATCATATATCTACTGGTCCAACATGTCATTCCTTTGATTGTCCTGTAAAAATTCCACGTCTCGGTGGTGCCATGCGGTAAGGGGTCAAGTTACAGCAGCGTTCTCACTAAAAGTCTGGTCATTACCTCTTTGATAATTGTTGGGCTCATATTATATAAGGGTTTTGATTCTAGCAAGGTTCTAATTTTGCCACCTTTCCACAAGGGGCTAAAAATAGTAATCAGTAGTATGATGTTGGAATGCCCTGAGAGTCTGTGTACTCCTACCCACCCACCCACTCCAAACTCTTTCAACACTGGAAAAGGTTGGAAATGTACTCCATACAAGGGCAGAAGTAAAACATTTTCCATGGTGCAGAAAAAGGGTTTATACTAAAAGTGAATTTACAGCCACTTAGCACATTTTCACTTGAGGAGATGTTTATATATGTTCAAGTGAAAATGAAATTCACAATACTTTACTGGAAGTACGGTTTCCAAGCCTACATCTATAAACGTGTGAATTTCTGAAATTCATGATTCTGAACAAATGCAAAGAGCTGTACCTGCGGGTGAACATTTGGTTCTTCCATTAATAATAGAGCCTCTGATTTATTTTCGTGTTGGCTATATTGGTGTCCTTCATTTTTTTAATACTGATTCACTGCATATTAAATTTTAGGATGTGTTAAACACGTTTTACTGAATGATTCCTCTGAGACATGTTAACGTTGCACAATAGTTCATCAAAACGTTTTTTTTCTGAGTTGCAGTTATTTGTGTACATTTTATTCTGAATGCAAAAAGATCATCAATCTTATTTTGCAAACTAATACATGTATTTGCATACAATTGTGGATCTTTCTATGGACATTAGTAATAACCTCAAATTGTTATAATTTGCCAACAAGTACACGTTTTTATACTAGGATCTCTGTTGGTAATGCAAGCAGAGTCTACACATGACTGCATTACCTTAAAGCACTGACTATAATAGTAAAGTCTGTACATTTATAAATTACTAGCAGCCCGTCCCGACGTTGTCCGGGTAAGAAATAGAATGTGTGTATTTGGCAAGGGCAATAATTTTAAAATCTCGCGGAAGACAACATTTTTTGTTTCATTAGAATAGGGGCGGAAAAGGCCCAGCTGCAACCCTGGTTGATGTTGGCAGGCGCGTGTAATTGGTGTAGTGATCGGCCACCTGGGCCCGACTACAGCCCTGGTTGATGTTAGCAGGCACGTGTAATGTCGTTGAATGAGAAAGCCGGTTAATGAGAGAGTTGAGTGACAGCGAGTAGGAGAGGCTGCAGTAATTGTCCCCTCAGACACGCTCATTTGCGTGTTCTCCCGCTTGAGGCCCAGAGGCAGGCCTGTTTGTTAGCAGGCGCGTGTTCCCCCGCTTGAGGCCCAGCTGCAGCCCTGGTTGATGTTATCAGGCGCGTGTAATTAGTGCACTGATCCGCCGCCTGAGCCCGGCTAGAGCCCTGGTTGATGTAGGAGGCGCGTGTAATTTCGTTGAATGAGAGAGTTCAGTAACAGCGCGCAGGAGAGGCTGCAGTAACGTTACTTACCAGGCCTCCAGGTGAACGCGTTTGTCACACCCCCAGCACACAGCCACAGCAGACAATCTTCTGATTAATGTACGACCCACATGGCACGAAGGGTGGAACGGAGCACACGCCCCCAGCGTGCACCTTGATGCGGCGCAATTGCGTTCACATGGCATGAAGGCCGGCCACACGCCCCCAGCGTTTCTCACGCCCCCAGTGTGTCACACCCCCAGCGTGCCCCTTGATGCTGCGCAGCAACGTAATTGGCACTTGTATGTACGACTCACATGGCATGAAGGGCGGACACGCCCCCAGCGTTTGTCACGCCCCCAGCGCTTGTCACGCCCCCAGCCCACGATGTGATAGCCGTACCACCCGCCCCCAACGTTGGTCACGACCCCAGCACAACGCAGACACGCCCACAAGGGACTACTTTGCTGGCACGGTTCTTTTACCTTTTAAATATATAGAGGAGTTGGCCTAACGGCTAAGGCGCTCGACCTCGGACCTGGGGATCTGGGTTCGAGTCTTGGTAACGACGCCAAACATCCTGTGATTCTGGGCAAATCACTTAGTCTCCCCGTGCCTAACAATAATGAATGTGTGTCCTCATGTAACGTAACTGGTGCTATGTAAAGCGCTCTGATACCTGATTCAATTCGGGTCAAGTTCGCGCTATATAAAACTCTGCATAAATAAATAAATATGGTGGCCATCTGCATAGCCTATGTCCTTCTGCTGCAACTGCCCTTTCCAACGCTGTATTGGGTGTTTTGATTGGTGCTGTGGTTATTGAGATTACCCGCCTCAAAGGTTTGGGCTCTCTTGATAATATTAGTATGGATACATTCAAGTTTGAACAACTTAGACATATGATCTCAAGCCGTCCCATGGCAGAAGCCTACTCTAAACTGGGAGGCAAAGAATTTGTGTGGCGAGGGGATGGTCCTATTTTTTTTTTTTTAATAAAACTTTTTATTAATCAGCATCAGCACATCAATCACATTACAGAGGGCGAAATGAGAAAGTCACAAATCAGCTACAGGGTACATCAAAGTGTGTAAAAATACAAGTCATATGGAACATCTAGGGCGAGGGGGGTCTTCCTCAATGGGGGAAAAAGGTGGTCGACATACATCCGGGTTGGGCCTTCTTGTCCGGTGCGGTGGACAGAGTGAACATGAACACTGGTTGTCCTTGACGTTAGCACCCTTGTAGACCAAAGATGTAAGGTTTGAGACTAACCAAATCCTGAGCTGCAATATTTATATTACTAAGGATTTTCTACTATCAGTACTATCACTAAGATAAAAAAAAAAATCAGTACTACCACTATGATCAGTGTATGGATGCCTGGCCTAGCATACTTTTAAGCAATTTGCTCTTTGAGATGTTGGACGTGTTAACATCAAAAACCTACATTAAATGGGACCGCCTGTACTTTGATAGTTGCTCTTAGTGTGCATAAATGCAGGAAATGACAATTCAGAAACGGAAATACTTGAACAAAGGTGATTAAGGTCCTAGTCAAAAGGTAAGAAAATAATGCCATCAACTATTGCACACAACAACTCTGGTTTGCTACTGAAGTTAAACAATTACACACAGAACATAAGATATGAGTGGAGTCCAGAGATTTTACTTAGAAGTCACTTTCCAATTCATATTACTCTTCGGCAGGTGAGCATATATTGCTTCCTTAGATCTCTAGATTCAAGATTTATACCTCTTGGCGAAAACGCGGTCTGCATTGATTCCCCACAAGCGCTGGGAGGCCCTCGGGTAGCCAGCGCTGGGAGGCCCCCGGATAGTCATGCGCTCTACAAATGCCCTTTTCATTTCATTTCATTAATTTCATTTCACAAGACTCCAGACCATACAGAACGCTACAGCCAGACTCATCCTGGACCTTCCCAAACAATCTTGCATAGTCTCCCACCTGGGAGACCTCCACTGGCTCCCCATCCAGAAAACATGCCCGTCCATGATACTCATGCACACTTACAAAAGCCCATCATGACCTAGGACCTGCCTACCTCTACCATTGAATGAACTACCACCAACCTGCTAGACACCTGTGCTCCTCTGCACTCACTGTCGCACCCACTCCCACATCAGTTGCAGCAGCGGTGGCAGCTCCTTCTCCTACATTTCTGCCAAGACCTGGAATGAGCCCCCCGCTCTGTACAGCCCCCATGCTGGCATACTTCAGAAAGAGACCCAAGACCTGACTCTTCGACAGAGACACAGCGCACTGTTACCCCTAGGGGTGACAGTGTTGCATTTTATAAATGCTGTCTGATTTATTGACGTTAAGGAGCTCCGCTTGGCTTTTAGTAGGGATGTCCTGACATCATGTTTTCCAACAAAGCTTGCTAATGTTTTCTCTTTGCATCCAGAAGTGAGCTGCAGAAAAGATGCGTTGGCTACTTGGATGTATTATCTTGGTTCTCGGCCAGGACAATAGATTATGAAAACGATACCTGGTGCTTCGGGGGTTTTATGAGTCCCTTCCTGTACCAAGTCCACTACATAAGATGCTGACCTTAGAACTGGGTGGGCACTTAACCTCAATTGTGTGATTTTGGCCAGATCAAAATTCCTTTGTTTCATATTCTAAATGTACTTAGTTGTGTAAGGTATAAAAAAAGTAAAATGGAACAAAAACTACTAAAATATAACCCAAACAATGTAATTGCTGTGCATCAACTACGGTACCTCAAGTTTGCTATGCTCGTTATGTATTAAAAATGTTCTGCTCGAAGCTATCCTTAGGGCTAGGTTCACAATAAATCAGATACTTAAAATAAATAACTTCTATTTCTTAGCTTTGAGTTTAGCATTAGTAACCATATGTGTTTGTTATAGGAAGTGTGGTTTACACATGCGGTTGGCATCGTTTGAGTTTCAAGTAAGAGGTGTACCACTGTTCTTTGTTGACCTTACTTTTAACGTTCTCAAGTAACTTCTAGTTGTTGCCAAGTTAGGCCTCCACTTTTGTAACTCTGCAAGTAAGACATTACTATTAATCAAAGTGCCAAGTTAACAATAAGTAACTTTAGTTACAGTTTTATAAAACCCAAGTAGTCTGTTTTTATCACTCCCTTGCATTACGCTTAGGCACTGTTCGCTTGACCAACCACATTTTCGGACAATGATTTTTAAGGCAAGTATAATGTAGTTGTATGGTTGAAAAAACCCAAAATTATTTGGGAAGTATTTAATTTTAAAATGTGTTTAATATATGGTTCTATAAATCTGTGGGGCATTATTAATATAAAGAAACCGAAAAATATTTCATTCAAATTATCTCGGACGAATTTGAAATAATTAATTTAGTGTATTCAAATTAATGGATGGCTTTATTTGAAATATTGATATGAACAGGCACGCCAAGGTTGGATTGGTCGAAGTAAAGGTGAGAAAGTGAACGTTGTCGAATTAAACACATACATATAGCCAGTTAGAGAAGTCAAACTGTTTGCATTCAGTTTTTGTTCCATTTAGTTAAACAATGTGGTTTAGGAGTTGTTTACAGTTGGCAAATGTCTGGTGGAATGCAAGCAGCCTTAATTTGTATTCTTCCAACTTGTCATGAACTTTAAGGCCGGTTTTTCATATCCTGATTTTGTGCATTATGAGTCAGTGAAGTTGGTAAACATGTATGTGGAATGTACACTGTTTCTCTGCAGATGAAAAAATCATTTTGTAAGTGAGGTTTTCTTGTAGATTAGTAACGTGTGATCAAAGTCGGTGGAAAAATAGTATTGCTGCTAACTGTTGAGGAGAAGTAGGTATTGTAAAAATTCTGCCAAAATCAGACATGGCAGCAGTCTGTTGCTGCAAAGTTAATGAGGGGCCATGTTGCTGGTCTGTTCGTAAGGCACATTCTTTTATCTGCCCTATAGGTTAAAAGTATACTGGTGGAGAAGAAGGTGAATGAGATTGTGAATCGACTTGAAAAAACGAAAGATGAACGATACCCTGACCTTGCGGCAGACAAAGAGTCCAGAGATAGAGAAGAGCGAAATGAGAAGAAAGCCCAGATTCAAGATTTGAAAAAGAAGGAAAAGGAGGAGATGAAGAAGAAGAAAGAGATGGATGACCTCAGGTTTGTCTCCGTGAAACACCTCATCCATCACCTCTCTTTAGGATTTTTTACATTCTGCTGAGTTTCAGAAGTTTGTTTTTGTATCTGGGAGAAATGTGGGAATGGGGTTAAATAGAGGTGCCATCCAAAGTATCGTATCCTAAAAAAGAAAGGAGGATTTCTGATCTTCTGAATGGTTTGGGATGCCCTACAGGCCACAAAAAGTATAGGCATATGCCATATTTCCTACCCCATTCATATTTACCTTCATGCATTGACAGAAAATATTAAGTTGAGACCTGCATGTTCAACATCAGTTTGGCCAATCTTCTTGGACCCTTGATGAAAAGCTGCCACCATTCCAGATGAGCCATGCAAATTTTTACACACAGTACTCTGAAGAAACCAGAAGGGAACATGCAGCACTTTATAAAATACAAAATAGATTCGTAAATAAACAGGTAGTCAGCTCTTATCTAAGTCAAGATTGTTTCTACAAATTACAAGAAGTACTAGAACAGGATGGCTTTCTGGCAACTCCCAACACAAATGATTTAAACCGCACTCCAAGTCCAAGCCGAACTACATGACTTTCTTTTGAAGATTCAAAGATGAGATTCTCGTGGAAAAGAAGCAAAGGGAGGAGGAGGGTGGACTGTGCTTTGAGGACTTGAAAGCTGTATTCGTGAACACTCCTGACTGGTCCTTTGTTTTAATACACGCCCCTCCTCCTACTTCCACCCACTCCCGACCTCCTGACTTCTTTGGTCTTGATCGTTTGCCCTGACAATCTAGAACTGCCCCCCTGGGACAAAGATTGGCCACTTGCCACTCACTTAATGAAACTTTGAAATGTGCTTAGGCTTTTCTGAGGGGATGGCAAGATCTATGCAAACATATCGCCTTCAGTCTAATATCACTATGAGGGTGTTATGGTCTCTGCAACATTTATTCAACTATTTATTCAGTTGTTCTGTATACGTCTCGGCACTAGCTGACAAGCCTAGCCTGGCCGTCTAGCCAAGTGATATTAAGAGTATGGTTTGCACCAGTGGCGCTACTAAGAGAGGCTAAAGTTGTGCAACCAGTCTGCATATCTGCCAGAACTCTCCCTTTTGTTCCCTCGAATAATTGTGAGGCTTGTCTACGAACATTTTTATTTTTTTACTTTTCTGACTTCACTTGAGAAGCATGAAGAGATTTCCTGCACTGGCTGTGTCAGCAGGTGCAGAGGGCAAAGTTGCTTCTGAGACGGTATTGAGTCTCCTTAATGTATTCATGCCTGCCAAGTATCACGCAACAGGTGTGACGCTCACGCATTTCAGTGTGGTGATCCGCATAACTGCACTGAAATGCATTGTCACGCATTTATGCCACTCGCCAGCGCACGTCACCGGCGGCACCTGTTGTGCACCTGTGCAAATTTCAGCGCCGGCTCTGCTGCTCTGAGACGTGCTGCCAGCAGCTGCTTGCTGGGCTCAGTAAGTAAGTTCATAAATCGTTCCGTCAAATCCGGAGGAAGTTGCAAGTCCGAGGCAGAAAGGCGGGGGACTGAATCTGAGTCGATTAGTCCTCGCCAGGTGCACTGCTGACCAGACGGTGCACAGCGTCGCACTAAAACCCCCAGTGCTGCGTTCATGTTGCCAGAGAGACCGACGGGGAGCTGAGACGACCAGAGTGATTAATTTGTAACTCACTCAGTGCAGTGCAGCTACTGCACTGCTCTGCTGTTTAATTAAAATGTACATTTTATCATCTGCCAGAAGGCGATTCCGGTCGCGCAGGCCAGCCAGACTGGCTCAGCTGAGCTCTCACTGGGGCTGCAGCACCACGGCAGCCTTTGAAACATTGTACATTTCCCGCCCGAGACAGAAAATTAAGACATTAAATAAGCGGTGCGAGCAGGCGGAAGTTATGTTTGTAACTTTCGTTTTAGCAATTGAAGCCCCCACTGCTCTCACCGCAGCCTGTGCCTCTCGTGCCCTGCTGTGTCACACCCAGGACAAGGCGGCTTGGAGGCCCCTCGTTATGGCTGTGGGTCTCTCGGTCACTCTGAAGAACGAGGGCTGCCTGCTCTTGAACCCGCCTCAGCCAGTGCTGCTATCATGCTGCAAAGGAAATAAAACTAAAGGTTTTCAGGACACACACGCACAGCGCTGGTGACATATGAAGGGCCAGCAGTTACGCTGTCGGAGAGTCAACCGCCCTTCTAAGGGGTGTGCTCGGAGCAGGATGCCACCACATACATGAGGAATAGCTGGCACAGGAACCGGACCCCGGAAGACTCCGTCCATCAAGATCAGGTGAGAGCCTCAATAATCTTAAATTTAATGATATCAGTTTATCTATAGTGTGAACGCATGAGCCAAGCAGTTCACGTCTGGTTTGTATCAACAAGCTTGTGGCCTGTTCTATTGTCTTGTGATTGTTGAAGTACTTCCAACTCTGTCCATGTACGCACTTCAGCAATCACAAAACAATAGAACAGGCCACTAGGTTGTTGATGCAAACAGCCGGAGTCGTGACGTACTTCTTAGCTCATGTGATCGGTGCAGCAGGAACAGTCTCGTGCTGACAGCTGAGCACTAGATGCTGACACTGCTGGGGGGGCATTCAGTCAGCGCTCCTGGGGGTCCATTTAATCAGGACACTCCTGAGCTTTTCTTCGAAAGTTGAGGCTTCAATGTGCAGAATATTCTAGTGCCTCCAGAACACCAGGCAGCTGCAGATTGAAACCGAGACTGACTAATTGTGATAATTTATTAACGGGTAACTGAGATTATGCACACTGGGGCCTCGAACATCCTGTTTGGGTCAGTCGTCTCACAGTTCCCTTCCATTCCTGGTGCTTTTTTGAAGCAGTTTTAAGATGATCCTATAGTTTCTCATTGCTCTAATAGTTGTGTTTTCTGATATTTATATGTTTCCCTTGTCTTCATAGCTTTGATTTTGCTTGCGAGAAAGTGTCACTCATAATCATTGAATGTCACTCATAATTACATTGAAATTATGAAAATATGACACATAAGCAATCTGAAACCTTGGCAGCTATGTGTATTAACACGTACACATAGTGAACTATTGGTTGGCACAAATGTGAACCCATGCTCAATTCCATTCTTTTCCCCACTGTACTGGTTTCCGAATACTAGCCACGAGAGAGTAATCTGTCCTTATGTTCTCCTTCCTTTATTTGGATGCTTTTTTTCTGTAGATCAATATTTCACACGTTTTCTATTGACATTCACTTTTCCTATATTTTACCCTTTCTACTTTGGATATTATTTGCTATCTCTCCTATCCATAGTTTCTCTTTTGCTCTGAGTCTTTTTGTTAGGTTTTATTAACCTTTATGAGGAAGTCAACATGAAAAACACATATTCTAAGCCATATTTTAAGGTGAACACGAGAGCAATCCCATAAAAGGTATAACCCCTATTTCTAAATCTCAAAATACCGTTTGCAACATCACTGTAGTAAACCCTCACATGGACTGCTCTGAGACCATAAGACAATTCCAGGTCAGGGGGGCCTAGAAAGAACAGGAAGTAGCTGAAACCAATTCCTCCAAATTCAAATGTGAGCACGCTTCATGTAGCACTTGGAAGGCTCCACCCTTAAAAGTGGCGCAGAGAAACATTAAATGAAACATTGATTCCCACATGCTGAGAGCCACAAGTACAGTCGGTTTTGGCGATTAAACAAGCTGGGATCGTTTTAAGGAATTTTCTGCACTGTGAAGTTGAAGATCTTTCCATCTTGCTTCACCCACTGGCTCACCAGGAACCAGAAAGAAGCATCAAGTCCCTAAGCAATCCGGTCTTTATTTTTCTAGTCTTAAATCTTGGAATAATTGCACTTTTACTCCCGTTACTGTGATTTCCGAATTTCTTGTCATCTCCCTCAATATTAATGGGGTTTGCTGGGTTTGACCCGTACAGTGTCAGATGCTTGATCTGTATTTGTCCCCTTTGTAGGCAATCTGTGGGCCCGGTTGATCTTAAGTACTCACTACCCCAGTTTGCAGCAATATATGACTTTATATCCCTCCTTTAAATCATCAGGGTGTGAGCCCAAGATTTGGGTATGGGGTTTTCACTTTTTTTTTTTATTCTCCATCTTAGCCTCAAGCTGTATCAAGGAAGCAATCACACATGGTAAAAAATGATTAGTATTTTCACCTTCCACACTCTGTTGCTCTTTCCCTGCTTCCAAAGTAGGGATTTGTTGATCAAGGTGCTAAAAACTTCTTGTTATTACCCACTTTCCATATGTTCTCCAGCACTGATTTCAATGCCGAAATGCGAGTTTCAATACAGTGGTTTGTTATGTTATGTTAACATTACTTGTAAAGCGCAAACAGCTGCCCCAGCGAAGTGGGCGTCCTTGCGCTACACAAGCAACTGACACAAACGGGTGGACCAGAAGGTAAGACTAAGGTGCAGGGAAAAGGTGAGTTTTAATGGCCTTTCTGAATTCTAGATAGCTGTTGAGGCCCCGGATGTAGACTGGGAGTGTATTCCAGAGGAGGGCTGCTTTACTACGGAAGGAGCACCCTCCAGCGCGGACTCTCTGTATTTGGGGAACAACTACCAGATGTTGACCCTGTGAGGTGAGATGGCGTGAGG
This sequence comes from Lissotriton helveticus, assembly GCF_964261635.1. Taxonomy (NCBI): domain Eukaryota; kingdom Metazoa; phylum Chordata; class Amphibia; order Caudata; family Salamandridae; genus Lissotriton; species Lissotriton helveticus. The sequence goes on from NC_136067.1 coordinate 1,951,177,520, forward strand.
GAACATATGGCAAGAGGAGTTGTGCCAGGATGTCAGGGGAGGACAATTTCAAGGCCTTAAAGGTGATGCAGAGAGCCTTGAATTCAATACGCCTGACCACTGACAGTCAGTGTAGGCGCCGAATTGCGTTAGCCACAGAGCAGGACCTGCGCACACCTAGAAGGGTTCTTGCTGCCGCGTTCTGTACCCTTTGAAACTTCAGGATTTCCACCTTGTTAGACCCTAGATATAGCGAGGAGGCATAGTCTAGTCTTGATAAAACAGACGCCCGAATGATGATCTGGCGTGTGGGGGCGTCAAAAAACCCCAAAAGAGATCGAAGCCCCCGAAGGAGTCCGAAGCAGGTGCCTGCCACTTTTTTTGGTTTGGACTCGAAAGTTGAGAGATGAGTTAAGCCACACACCCAGATATTTTTACAGCCCCCTTAGGAGGGGGGGGCACAACCAAGGCTTACAGGCCACCAGCGTTCACTCCACTGACCATCGTCCTTCCCCACCAGTAGTACTTCCGACTTGCTGGCATTAAGTTGGAGACAGTTGGCGATCATCCACTCGGTGCCTGCCGTTAGGTCGCCCTGAAACTTAAGGGCGTCCGGCTCGGTGTTATTCGAGAGTGCCACCACGTACTAGACCATGGTCAGTCCTCTGCTCTTAGCTACTACGGCTAGGGGTTGCACGTAGAGATTGAATAGCAGAGGACTGAGGGAGGAGCCCTGTCGCACCCCTTGTTTGATGGGGTGTACACCTGAGGCGAACGGGGGACTGTCACCACAAACGACCTCTCATGGAGGAAGGAGGTGAGCCATTCCAATGCCGGTCCGGTGATACCGGCCTCCTCCAGGCGGTGCAGTAGAATGGCATGGTACACAGTGTCAAACGCGGCGCTCAGATCCAACAAGATCAGCACTGATGTTTGGCCGGCGTCCAGGGCAGACCAGAGATGTTCTGTCACAGCCAGGAGGGCAGATTCCATGCTGTGACCTGGTTGAAAGCCATTCTGGGAGGGGTCTAGCATGTTATTCCTGGTCAGGAAGTCTGACAGGAGGGAGTTGACATAAGCCTCGGTGATCTTTGCCGCTCAGCGAAATAGGAAATAGGACGATAGTTCTCTGACTTGGCAGGGTTGAGAGAAGTTTTTTTTAACAAGGGTACCACCTTGACCTGTTTCCATGCCCTGGGCACAGTGGCTGTGGCAAGTGACCCGTTTATCACTTGACCCATGGCGGGTAGAACAGTAGGAAGCATTTTCCTAAATTGGTAAGGTCTGAGCCGGTCTGAGGGGGAACCAGACTTGACTGTTATAGGAAGGTGGATACCTGGCTATGGTTACCCCAGATTTTTTTGCCTTGTGTTTAGCTGGTTTTCGACTTAGTTGGCCTGGGATCCTGCTAATAAGGGCCCCAGGCTATCTGCTCTCTCTGTAAAATGGACTCCATGTACCCTAGGTACATAACTAATTGGATATTGAGTCACCTTATCAGCCCCTGTATAGTCTACTATAGGTACCCAGAGCATAGGTGCACCCAAGGCCTATCAGGGGCTGCAGCATATCTTTTGCCACCCCTGGCTGGCCATCCAAACTGACACAACTGGCTGATCACTCAGCTGTGGCAAGGTCGTGTAATCACCTCTTGCTTAGATATAGTATTCCTATGTCTAACCTTATATCTGGACACATATGCACCTATAAGTCACTCCTATGGCAGGCCTTAACAATCCTGAAGGCAAAGTGCTTGGTTTTAGGTGAGATGGTGCTCTAGCATGAGCTGAGCCTGTCTGCAGCTTTCGGAACCATGTCCTTATAGCTGTTCCAGGATATTGCCATACCATATACTCTTAAGTGCATTATAATCCTCGCGGTTATTGCTAACTTTGGTTTGGCTTTATCAAAACATGTCGTGTAAGGTGTCATATGCTTTGGAATACTACCCCCTCGCCAGTTCTGGCGACGGGGGTAGCATTCCACCCTTCTAGACGGAGAAGACCTGTTACTTCCATTGATCCCGGTTAAAGTTAACCAGAGCCTCAGCATCACAAAATGGATGCTGCTGCCACAGACACAAGTCTGACCTCCTGCTGCTGGGAGCCCTTCCAGCGAGGGAGGCTTGGACAATAGGTTTCCTGTCACAGGGAGGTGCTAGTACCACCCCAGACAGGAGATAGTGGATTGGGGCAGGGAGGGCTGAATGAAACTAGACACTGCCTCGGGCACACAAGGTGTCCCATGCAAAGGCCAGTTCAAACCGGTGCTGGAGCACTCCAGCCCCAGCGCAAAACTGGACAAAGGGAAAGGGGTGTAACCACCCCCTTCCTGGGTCCCACCCATAGGAGGGACCTAGCAGGTAATCCAGCCCCTTGATTTGGAATAAAGGTAGGTGCTGTATCCTTAGACTTTAGATAATCCTGACTGAAACTCTGATACGAAACTCTGGACCCTTCAACATCCTACACGACGTAGAAGACTGAAGATTCTCCCTTGTGGTCAAGGAGTGACCACCCTGTGCAAGCAGGCACCATCAAGCGCTCAACGGTTTGCTTTATCGTTGCTCCCGCCGGAGCTCGAACGACCGAGCCTGACAAGAACCGGACTTCCAGACATCCAACAGCCCGATCCACAGCAAAGCTGAGACCCGTGGAGGCGACGAGAGACGTGGGAACGGCCATCTTAGAAAGCCAGCGAAGTGTTTTCTGTGCAGCTCCTGAGGCACCCTCGAAGTTGTGCATTGGGGATTGAGAAGCCCCAGCCCCGAGCATCCTTTGCACCGAAGATCACCTCTCCACACTCACCGAGTGCTGCGTGGGGCCCTTTTGCATTTTCCTGCTCGACGCGTCTGTCCGGTCACTTGCCCGTTGGCTAGTGGCCTCTGTGACGACGAACCTTTGATTTTCCAACGCTGGTCTGGTTGCTACAGAGTGGCCCTTGCTCCCCTGAAAAGGAGCAGCCCATCAGACCTTGCTGGTCTGATCCAGAAGCCATCTTCGATTCCTGCGTGGGTTGCATTTGCCAAGGCCTGTTGACTCTGAATCGAGAATCGACACCGCCGACAGCGAGAGCCTTCGTGGGACAGTCCGTGTCCAGCACCTGGCCGTCGTCGACACCTCCTGGTCCACGTGGCAGCGGAGACAAACTTCATGACAGCACCTGATCGCATCCCGACATCTCCTGGTTCCTTCCTGGTTCCATCCTGGTCACTGGCTAGTGACCCAGACTCTGTCCCCTCTGCTTTCAGGTACTCTTCATCCTCGATCCACCCTTGGATCCAACCGGACTCTTCTCTCCTGGTTGCCTGCAGCATCTTTTCTCCAAGGCTCCATAGAACTCCACGACTAAACCCGACGCACTTTGACACCTATGCACCCGCTTCCTGTGGGTGAGGTAACGCGAGTACTGCGGTACTCCTGTGTAGGTTTACTCTCCTAGTACCCTAGTTTCAAGTGGTTTAGTTCTAGCCCATTCGGAAGACTCCTAACTCTTTAACTTTCTAACTTTACGCACCCATTGACTTGTATAGGTGCACGCGTGTGCATTCAGACACTGCACCCGCATCCTGTGGGCCTCCTGCTCCCTAACAACTGTTAGTCCAGTGTAGCCCCAGCGATTCCCAAGGCCCTAGGCCTTACCATTGTTCGTGACGTGGTTCTTATACCACTATTTTAGTATATGGTTTAACGGGCCACCAGGGCCTATCCATATTGTGCAACTTATTGTATGTTATATTAAGTTCCTTGTTATACGCTTGTGCTTCTGTGCTCATAAAGAGTACAGGGGGTTGTGTAGAAATAAATACATATATATTTTGAATATATAACCTGTGTGGTGTCCTTTCATTTGGTATTAAAAGGTTTGCACATGGTAAAACAACTGGCTTCACATGCCCTCTTGAGTTTAGCCTGAGACTGCTTTTGTCCATGCTACCACTAGGATAGCTGGTCTATAAGGTTGACTTTACAACCATCACCATAAGGGTTGTTTGGACTGGTGCAAGGTGCTCACTAGAATAGTGAACATAATATACCAGGCCAACTTCTCACATTGGTGTGCAGCGGTTGGGATTTGACTTGCTGTTGTTTTACCAATTGTAATCCTTGATATCATTTGAAAGATCACATTAGGTACCTTAGGTACATATAACAAAGCTTAAAATACATAAGTTATACTGAACTTAGTTGTTGTAGAGGAAAGGGCCTAGCACACCCTGACTGCAGCTCCTAGAGAGGTTCTAGTAGGTAAACACATAGTGTAGGTAGGTGCACACACCACACTAGAATCATGTCTACCACAGAGGACCCAAGTATGACGCAGGGCACCATCTAGATATGAAATGCTCAATTTCCAAGAGATGAGGCACTTGTGCACCTCAAGGAGATTGAAACAGGGTTCTAACCCTACCATTTCCCACTTGATAAAAGTCCTAGAAAGGGCTGATGCTGAGAAGGCCTCTAGACAGGGACCCTCAGTACAGGCAGAAGAGGTCTTACCCTCTACAGATGATGCATCTGATCCTGCTGTCATGAATGAGGAGGGAGATGGAAATGAGGAAGGCTCTGATGAAGACGTTTTCCAAGATAGCCAGGTTCAAGTAGGTAGACTTAGCCAGGCTAACCTAAGCCTACATGGGGCTGACAATGGGGAAAACCCATACAGGCCCATCAGTAGACTTAACATGGGGTTTGAGAGGAGGAGGTCTCACTCAGGTGACTCCCACCACTCCCAGGTCTCTAGGGGGTCCAATAACCCTGCTCAGAGAAGGATGACCTCTCCTGAAAGGAGGGAGCATCAGGCTAGGATGAGGGAAGCTAATCTGCGGATTGAGAGGCTGGAACTTGAAGTTGCCCTTGCCAAAGAGAAGCTTGCCCTAGCTAGAGAGCAGAAGTTGGGTGGGTTAAAACCCACTGGTGGCAGCAATATCCCTAAGGATAAAGATAGGTCCTATGACAATAGACACCTGAGTAAGACTGTGCCCCCTACAAAGATGTGGATGACATCCACAAATGGATAACTGCTTTGGGGAGGGCTTGCAAAGTACAGCAGGTACCCCAAAGTCCGTGGGCAGCAATTTTGTGGCTCTCCTTTTCAGAAAAAGGCAGAGATAAGCTCCTCACAGTTAGTTATGAGGATGCTAACAATTACACTGTCCTGAAGAGTGCTCTGATTGATGGATTTGGCTTAACAACTGAACAGTACAGGTTGATGTTCAGGGATACCCAGAAGACACAGACTCAGGACTGGACTGATTTTGTAGATTGTGCTACTAAGGCTCTGGAAGGCTGGTTATTTTGCAGCAAAGTACAGGACTTTACAGGATTGTATAATTTGATTATGAGAGAGCAGATCCTTAGTAATTGTCAAAACCAGCTTCTACACCAGCACCTGGTGGACTCAGATCTGACCTCTCCACAAGAATTGGGTAAGAGGGCAGACAAATGGGTCAGAACCAGGATTAGGCCTAAAAATCAGGGTGGTGACCAGAAGAAACATTCTACCAAGCCCCAAGAGAAAGGCGGGGATAAATCAAAAGACAAGTCCTCCACAGGGCCCCAAAACTCCAATGGGTGGGGGGGGGGGGGGGGGGTGGGGGGGGGTCCCAAAACACTTCCTCTAACCAAAAGAAACCTTATGGCCATGTCTGTAAACAGCTGGCCACTGGAAATCTGACAGCAGTTGCCCAAGGGCCAGCAATAAGGAAAACGTTCCCCCAAGTAATACTCCCAGACCTCCTGTTACTGTTAACAGTAATCCCCCAGGTGGTGGGAGTGCCCCCAAGAATTTGGCTGGGTTTACTTTGGGAACTCAGGTGGACTCTGGCCTAACCAGGTCCCCTACCACAGCTACTCTTGTCTGTGAAGATGGCATGGGGTTTGCCAACTTCACTGCTTGTCCCAACACTTTGAGCAAGTACAGACAGGAGCCCCTCATCAATGGTCAGAAAGTTGAGGCCTACAGAGACACAGGGGCTAGCATCACTATGGTGACTGAGAGTCTAGTCCCCTCAAGGCAACTTTTACCTGGAGCCACATACCAGGTGACCAACATTGATGGAGTACAGACAGATCATCCCATGGCAGTAGTTAATCTCAGCTGGGGAGGTGTCACTGGCCCCAAGAGAGTGGCAGTGTCTATAAACTTGCCTGTAGATTGTCTACTGGGGAATGATCTGGAAATCTCAGCCTTGGCTGAGGTAGAACAAGAAACCCATTCTAAAATGGTAAATCTCCATGGCCACAGCCCCAGCTCAGAAAATCCTCCCTGAAAAGGTTGGTAGGGCTGTGCTAGGGGAATGCCCAGACGTGGGTCCCGTGCTCACTAGGCCACTGGAGTCAAGCTATCCTGGGTGAAGACGGCTGATAGCCAGAAACCGGTCCTAGGATGCTTGATTCCGGTCCAGGGAAGACATGGATTGGCAGTTCGGGCTGGACTATTCCCATGAGGCACAGGGTCAAGACTGATTTGCATATGGCCATGTCTGAACTGGGGTGGCTTGGTGAGCAAAATAACGATGGATTAAACCCAGATCTGTGACTGGGGGTGAATGGTTTGCCATTGTGCAACATTCCGTCCATCATCTTGTGTGTTTTGCTGTTCACCCTATGTGGGAAGGGAATGCCCAGACGTGGGTCCCGTGCTCACTAGGCCGCTGGAGTCAAGCTATCCTGGCTGAAGACGGCTGATAGCCAGAAACCGGTCCTAGGATGCTTGATTCCGGTCCAGGGAAGACATGGCTTGGGGCTGTTTTAGGGCTGTGCTAGTCTCAGCCCAATCTCAAGCAGACTCCTTCCCTAGACAGATTGACAGGGCTGTGATGGTAACAGCCCAAACCGAGTCCCTTCCTGAAAAGGTTGGTGGGGCTGTGATGGCCACAGCCCAAACTCAGACAGATTTTAGTGTTGTGAAGCCTGAAACTATGGATCACTCCACTCAGACAGAGAGCTTTGGGGAGGAAGACATGTCTCCCTCCCACCAGACATTAGGTGAGAGTCAGCCTCCTCCGGGAACTGACCCTACACCTTGTGAAGGAACTGCCCCAGAGGTGGCCCGGCCTGACCTGACAGAGCCTCTGATGTCAGTGGACCCTTCCAAGGTGGCACCCAGTCTGGAGCAGGTAACCTGCCCCTTTCTACCCTGCCTTAGTCAGCCCAGGGCTGTAGAGGTCAGGGAGGTCAGTGGACCTCAAAGGGCCCCCTATCCACCAGGACACCCCATCAGCAAATTAGGGGCACCAAAGCTAGCAGCCCTAGCAAGGTGAAAACTTCAAAAACTCCTGAGGGATCTCCCTTACACTTAGTTAGGAACCTCCCCCAGATGGACACTGTTGGACACAGCCAAACATGGGACCCAAAGGCCCCAAACCTGACCTGTCCCTCCAGTAAGCCAACTAAAGGGACCCAGCCTTCAGCTGTAGGCAGCCAGAGGTTGACCTGAGAGCACAGTGCAACTCAGTCATGGAAAGAAAGGCATGTATGGTGGATAGTGATTGGAGGAAGTTGAGCTCTACATTAGTGGAGCCTCACTTCAGTACTCCCTCTCAACACGAGCCTTTTACTTTGCCAAAACACACCACAGGTAGAGATTCCATATGGTGGAGACCCTCTGATACCCCTAGGGTGAGGGATTGCTTAGTGGACCATGAGACAGGGGGTAACCATGCTAGTGCAGGTACTTCCTTATATGGCCACTTGGGCAATATAGGCTTACCTGGTCAAGGATAGCCTTATCTCCTTTCGTTGGAGGGGGGGGGGGGGGGGGGGGAGTTGTGTAGGAAGGTGGATATCGGACTATGGTTACCCCAGATTTTTTTGCCTTGTGTTTAGCTGGTTTTCGACTTAGTTGGCCTGGGATCCTGCTAATCAGGGCCCCAGGCTATCTGCTCTCTCTGTAAAATGGACTCCATGTACCCTAGGTACATAACTAATGGGATATTGAGTCACCTTATCTGCCCTGTATAGTTTACTATAGGTACCCAGGGCATAGGTGCACCCAAGGCCTACCAGGGGCTGCAGCATATCTTTTGCCACCCCTGGCTGGCCATCCAAACTGACACAACTGGCTGATCACTCAGCTGGGGAAAGGTTGTGTAATCACCTCTTGCTTAGATATCGTATTCCTATGTCTAACCTTATATCTGACACATATGCACCTATAAGTCACTCCTATGGCAGGCCTTAACAATCCTGAAGGCAAAGTGCTTGGTTTTATGTGAGATGGTGCTCTAGCATGAGCTGAGCCTGTCTGCAGCTTTCGGAACCATGTCCTTATAGCTGTTCCAGGATATTGCCATACCATATACTCTTAACTTCATTATAATCCTCGCGGTTATTGCTAACTTTGGTTTGGCTTTATCAAAACATGTTGTGTAAGGTGTCATACGCTTTGGAATACTACCCCCTCGCCAGTTCTGGCGACGGGGGTAGCATTCCACTATTCTAGAGGGAGAAGACATGTTACTTCCATTGAACCCGGTTAAAGTTAACCAGAGCCTCAGCATCACCAAATGGATGCTGCTGCCACAGACACAAGTCTGACCTCCTGCTGCTGTGAGCCCTTCCAGCGAGGGAGGCTTGGACAATAGGTTTCCTGTCACAGGGAGGTGCTAGCACCACCCCAGTCAGGAGATAGTGGATTGGGGCAGGGAGGGCTGAATGAAATTAGACACTGCCTGGGGCACACAAGGTGTCCAATGCATAGGCCAGTAGCACTCCAGCACCAGCTCTGGTGCGAAACTGGACAAAGGGAAAGGGGTATAACTACCCCCTTCCTGGGTCCCACCCATAGGAGGGAGCTAGCAGGTAATCCAGCCCCTTGATTCGGAATAAAGGTAGGAGCTGTGTCCTTAGACTTTAGATAATCCTGACTGAAACTCTGATACGAAACTCTGGACCCTTCAACATCCTACTCGACGTAGAAGACTGAAGAATCTCCCTTGTGGTCAAGGAGTGACCACCCTGTGCAAGCAGGCACCATCAAGCGCTCAATGGTTTGCTTTATCGTTGCTCCCGCCGGAGCTCGAACGACCGAGCCTGACAAGAACCGGACTTCCAGACATCCAACAGCCCGATCCACAGCAAAGCTGAGACCCGTGGAGGCGACGAGAGACGTGGGACCGGCCATCTTGGAAAGCCAGTGAAGTGCTTTCTGTGCAGCTCCTGAGGCACCCTCGAAGCTGTGCATTGGGGATTGAGAAGCCCCAGCCCCGAGCATCCTTTGCACCGAAGATCACCTCTCCACACTCACCGAGTGCTGCGTGGGGCCCTTTTGCATTTTCCTGCTCAACGTGTCTGTCCAGTCACTTGCTCGTTGGCTAGTGGCCTCTGTGACAACGAACCTTTTATTTTCCAACGCTGGTCTGGTTGCTCCAGACTGGCCCTTGCTCCCCTGAAAAGGAGAAGCCCATCAGACCTTGCTGGTCTGATCCAGAAGCCATCTTCGATTCCTGCGTGGGTTGCATTTGCCAAGGCCTGTTGACTCCGAATCGAGAACCGACACCGCCGACAGCGAGAGCCTTTGTGAAACAGTCAGTGTCCAGCACCTGGTCGTCGTCGACACCTCCTGGTCCAAGTGGTTTAGTTCTAGTCCAGTCGGAAGACTCCTAACTCTTTAACTTTCTAACTTTACGCACCCATTGACTTGTATAGGTGCACGCGTGTGCATTCAGACACTGCACCCGCACCCTGTGGGCCTCCTGCTCCCTAACAACTGTTAGTCCAGTGTAGCCCCAGCGATTCCCAAGGCCCTAGGCCTTACCATTGTTCGTGTTGTGGTTCTTATACCACTATTTTAGTATATGGTTTAACGGGCCACCAGGGCCTATCCATATTGTGCAACTTATTGTATTTTATATTAAGTTCCTTGTTATACGCTTGTGCTTCTGTGCTCATAAAGAGTACAGGGGGTTGTTCAGAAATAAATACATATATATTTTGAATATATAACCTGTGTGGTGTCCTTTCATTTGGTATTAAAAGGTTTGCATATGGTAAAACAGCTGGCTTCACATGCCCTCTTGAGTTTAGCCTAAGACTGCTTTTGTCCATGCTACCACTAGGATAGCTGGTCTATAAGGTTGATTTTACAACCATCACCATAAGGGTTGTTTGGACTGGTGCAAGGTGCTCACTAGAATAGTGAACATCATATACCAGGCCAACTTCACACAACTGTTGCACAGTGTTTGCAGCTGGTCGACGGGGATAGGCTGAAATGTATCCAAGATGTTAGCATTTGCAGGACCCCGAGCCGCTTGTTTGTTACTGTGGGTCATAGGGAAGGACCTGTAGATGATATCAACCTTTCTAACTAAGAAGGTGGCCAGGTCCTCACACTGCTCATTAGACTTGATGGTTGGGCCAGCGGCGGTCACTGGGATTGAAGGCTAGAGAGTAGTGAGAGCACGCTTTTTGCGGGGTTATCACTTTCACAGATTTGCTTGATGAAAAAAGCCGAGCAGGCCAATTGAATGGCCCTGTGGTATTTCTTAATAGCCATCCGGTAGATGACCTTTGCGGCGGGATCGAAATCCCGTCTCCATAAGCACTACAACCTTTTACAGTTTTTGCGGGTCTCTGCAAAATCACTTTTGTACCATGGTCTAATTTTGTATTTGTGTTTAGTGGACCATTTCTCCGGAATTAAGCTATCTAATGGATGTTTAATCCAATAGGAGAACACCCTATAAGCCTCGTTGGTGTCAACCGGAAGACTAGGGCAAGTGGCCGCGAGGCATGCGTCGAGTTCCCAGTTCAATTTGTGCATGGGCGTTCGAGCGAGGTCGACCGATCCTCACTCCATAACGGGGATAAACCCTGGAGTGACATAGGGACAAGATAATGGTCTGACCAACCCATGGGGATGGGCGTGTGCACTGTAAGTGAGGGTATGGTCATGAAGACTGGGTCTAAGGTGGCCGGCAGTGTGCGTAGGACCTGATACCAGTTGCACAAGCTGGCAGGCCGCTAGGTCAGCTACAAAGTTAGCCATATCTGTGTCTTCGTGATTAGCCAAGTGGAGATTCAAATCCCCGCTGACGGTAAAGTTAGCCGTGTTGACCGCTAATACACTGACCGTCTCCAAAGGGGCAGTCCTAAAGTCTGTGGATGGTCCAGGGGGCCGATAAACAAGAAGTCCTGACATCGTGTAGGTGGGGCTCAGGGCAGTCTTAAAGTGTGCGCATTCGCAAGCGGTTACTACCTGTTTTACAAAGGTACAAGGATAGCAAGATTTAAAAATAACCGCGATTCCCCCTTCTCTGGTCTCTCTGTTCAAAGTAAGGATGCAGTAACCTAAGGGAAGCGCAAGGCCTTACTCAGCTGTCATGGCATCCGAGAGCCTCGGTAAGGAAGAGGACGTAGGGGGAGGTGTCCTCTAATAAGTCATGGACATCCGCATGGTGTTTGGCTAAGGAGCGACAGGTCAAATTAAGAATGCTGATGTGCTTACTGGGACGCGGTAGGTGGCTGTCTGGAGACGGGGCAAGTGCATTACTAAAGCCACATTGAGTACAACAAAAAGGATCCTCAATTGTGTCCCCACAGGAATGTCTACAATTGCTCACCGTGCTCTTGACTTTGAGAAGGTCTTACGGGCGTAAGAAAGCCTGTCTCTAGTGGGGGCAACAGCATGTCTGGCGACGAACTGGCGCAGACGGGCTTGCCTTTGGCGCACCCACTGCACGCGTCCGCTGCGCTTCCGCGCCATCGCCCCCTTTTCACTGGACGGTTGTGAGGTTTTCAACAGCTAGACCGTCTCCTCACCCAAAATGGTGGAGGAGCACGACACACCGGAAGTGGGTACCCGCCCATCTCGACTCCCTCCACACAAACAGCCTGCTAATGGCTGGTGGGGGACCGGGGAGGGACTGGTGGGTTTTAAGTCCCAGATACGGTGAGTGCAAAGAACAGTAAGTATAATGTGCAATTGCGCAAGTTTAAAAAGGCAATAATTAAGGCAAAGTAGAGGGGGACAGGTCAGAGCACAAACACTGGTGTAAAAATCTTAAAAACTCTCAAGATCACACACACAGGTTAAAACCGCGCAGCGTCCTGCAACCGAGCTATCCATTGTCGCGTCAGTTACATGCTGCGAGCGTTTGACTGCTGAAACTAGTTGAACATCAGCTCCAGTGGCAGATCACCCGCATTAGGCCTGACCGTGGTTAGCATGTTTTTCTTAATCCCCTGCTCTAGCTTCCCTGGTGAAATGGGATTTAGGTGGAGATAAATCTCTTGTCTCCCTTTGGGACTTCTACGCCTGCTCTTTCGCAGGGTAAGCTTTATGTCTGATATGCACTTCTGTGTTTGGGGAAAAAAAGTTCCTTCAATTCTGTGTGGCCTTCTTTGAAGGTCCATAAAGTCCAAGAACCAGGGAACACTCCCACCATCTTTTGCTAGAATGGATCACTGTCCCAAAGCCACCTCACCCCTCCCAATTCTTCCAGGATTCTCTACATCCACTTTGCTCAATTAGGGCTTTCCACAGTCTTTACCACGCCATAGCCGTTACAAAACTCATGACCTCCGCAGGGTACTGGCACCCCCAGAGGACTCAGTATTGATCTCCCCACCATTTTCAGATAATGCACAGCTCTTGAATGTTGAGGCTTTGCAATCTTTTTTTCCCTCTTGGCAGTTGCAGTGGGATGGCCACCCTTAAAATCATCAACTCTTAGTATCTGGCCTTGCTTTCACCCGACTCCTACTCCATTGTAAACTCCATTTGTGGGGTTGCAGCAGCTCCCGCAAGAAGTGCAGCGGTCTTGTGGCACCTCTGTCACAACTGAGGTTTTTTGTCTTTTAATAAAGTTTTGCATAAGCATTTACCTTGGTCCTACAACTTTCCTTAATCTTATTCTCTGGTGTCCGTGTTATGGGAATTGGGCGTATTACTGTTTTGTATGTGTGCTTTTCATTTAGTTCTTATACCCTCATGCTACACTGTGAACTTTTGCTGTTAGTTTATATTGGCTACACTTAGGAATTGTGTTCCTTCATCCCCCATAATTTGCTTGGCAATGTGATTACATGTCAGAAAATACCATCTGATAGATGTAGTGTTACATAATATTCCAATATGGCTTTATACATCTGCTCTCTTGCATACCTTGATTAATGTAGACCATGCACGAGTGGACATGTTCAGCCTCCAGTTGTGCTAACAAATGGATCCCATGTGTAGTTAAATTGTCACCTTTGCTCTTTTACAGTCCGACACTCAACAATGTGCTAAGACCAACACTAAACGATGTTTTAAGACCAACACTCAACAATGTGCTAAGACCAACACTCAACGATGTGTTAAGAGCATTGTTGTAACACTAGTGGAGACGTCATGCAATTTCATCGCTTAGGATGCCATCATCAGGCTTTAGATGTAGAAGTCCTTTTAGCACCTATTGGGTATGCTTGACTACGAATTGGGAGTCTTTGCATTAAGCCATTCTCTTTGTATATGGATCAGATGCTGACTCAATTCCTTATGAATAATGATGCACCACTAAATCACAAGACTGTGTGCTTGAAAATCACAAGTTCTGTTGGTCTTTGTTTAAATGATGTGTTTTGTGAGAACCTCAGTGCCTATGCAATGTGTCTGAAAGCTCGATTCTCTTTGCAGGAACTACACGACGCTAATGAGATCCGAAAACATGAGTTCCAATCAGGTATGTGTCAGGAAATACAGAATTGCTTCATTGTGGCCTTTTGGTTTCAGCAGGGTGGTTTCCATTGACTCGGGGCAGGCAAGGTATGGTGAGCTCCTTTGGTAAGCTTGAATTACGAGAACTGTTTCTGCCATGAGGGCGAGAGGGTGGCTCCCCTTCACAGTGAGCTGGTTGCAGTGGGTGGCACCTGCCGCACTAGTGATAGCCACATCACTGGCTTGTTGACACATATAAGACAATCTCAGCCTGCCAAGCAGGCAGGATTCTTTTTTGGATCAGTGACCGAGGAATTGCCATCACAGTTCGGTAATAAGCCAGCGTTGTGTCGACTGCTAGATCCATTCCTCAGGTTCCACAAGGACTGCAGCCAAAGAGGCTCCTGCTGGGCTCTTGAATTCCTCGGGTTACTAGATCTCATGGCCCCTAAAACACAGTTCTTCGTGTCTGAGCTTTGCTTTCACTGATTATTGGCTGGTGTTTTAGTTTAATTGTGATCCAGGACGATTGGAGCCCCGTGTCCTTGGTGACATGGGGCCATCAGGGCCCCTTTGTCTTTAGGGTCAGGGTCATGCTCTGATGTTCTGCACTGATGCCTTCAAGTCAATCTGTCCGACGCTACAGGATAGCCCATCTCTGGAGAGGTTGGTGGCTTCTCTAGTGTGCTGCGGCACGCATCCTGAGCTGCCTAGTTCAAGGCAGTGGTTTACTGCAATAGCCACTACTTTTCCACCGGGGCTAGACATGCATTTGTTAGGCAGTATGGCCTATGTCATAACGGTTTTGGAGGCCCTGGAGAAGACCTATTTTAGGGGCCCCTTACTGTAACTAATTTCAATTTTGTTATTAATTTACTGCTAATTGTAGAATGCAAGATGCCAAACAATGCTAAATTATATGTTAAACTTTAACTTGGTCACACAAAAACAGCTGATCTGTGTCTCGCCTGGGACCCCCAAAATCCTTAAGATGACACTGAGTATATAGAGTCAAAGATAGAGGTAGGTAGAGAGGTTTATATAGGGACATAGAATAGAAATCCAATAGATTTCCTGGGGGTACTCAGAAGATGGGGACTGGCCTTTGCCCATGCCTTAAAACGTTTCTGAAAATCGCACCTTGAAACACTGTATTTACATCAGATCGACAGTAGAAGGCAGTAGCGAAAGGAAAATAAACAGAAGTATACTTCTGTGCACAGGTTGTTTTCTATACAATAACTGAGCGTGTTTAAGCCCTTGAAATTGGGTAATATAGTTGCAGTGCAAAGTATTATTGAAATTGTGATACTACTGCTAGTCAAAAATGCAGTTTGCCTATTTATTATTTTTTTTTCATTTGACTATTTGTAGAGGGCCGATAAATTTGCCACTTTTTCAAAAAAGTAATTCAGTAAACTTTATATTGTACCACACAAATAGTTAACGGGTGAGAGAGTATGAAGCAAGCAAAATCTTTTCAGTGAGTGTTTAGGGGGTCCCTCAAGCTCCCTCTCAACTTTGACATGTTTAAATCTGCCTTTCTGTATTGATTTACTTTAATTATTAAAGCAAACTGAGATGATGGATGGAGCGCTGAAACTTTTCAGCCACTCGCCCCCAGTCGTCATTAGATCTTGGTTGAATCCATCATCGTTCTTTTGCTCACTTAGCCACCCCAGTAAGTGTCTGAATAGTTTCAGCGCTCCATCCATCATCTCATTATGCTTGCTTTACTTTAATTATTAGCCAATAAGGAAGCTCTTGAACACATTTAAAATATTTTTTCTTATATTTACTTTTTGTGGAAAAAATACCAACTTTAGGCAATTTTCCTTATTTTTGTACCAACCGAAACACTAAAATACTGGTCATGCTGGTTAAAAAAAATGGCCAGGAGCCATCCCTAGCCGCCTCGTAGATATGTCTTTACACCTGGAGTACTACAAGTTATGCATTCATTAAAACAATTATTCTAGGGAATCTAAATTTTAAAAACACTAAAACAGATTATCTGATTCCATCAAAGGAGATGTCTTTTCTGAATTGGCATTTAAGCATTTTATTATTGTCTAATTCCCTTTAATTATTTTGAAGTTTTAAAAACTGCTATATCTGGGCCTTTCTGATCCCTCATAGGTATGAAAAAATGCAGTTGGATTGTATACTAAAGTCAAGACTGACAGGGTAGTAACCATATGGAAAACTCTTAGATTACTGAATTTAGTTACATGCAAGTTTATAAATCGTGTAGCTTTTAAAAGTTTCCTAAAAACAAATAATACATTTAAAAAATGGTGGCATGCTTTGACCACAAGCGGTGTTTGGGCACTTTAATTACAATCCAATAGGAAACAAAAGGTTACATTGAGATAGGGTGGTTTTAAGATACTTAATTGTGCTGTTTGAAAGAGCTGAAGAAGCGTGATAGGCACCACTGGAATTGGCAAATTTCTTGAACAATGTAGTTGGCCGAATAATTTTTTGAAGAGGTGTCTTGAGGTATTTCCAAAAAGCGATGATAGAGGTAGGTTTCTTTAAGTAAGGTGGTAGGGAGTTACACACCAAAGCTGTTGCCCCTCATAACAATTGTTTGCCAAGAAAGTTTTGAACTTGCAACTTCCAGGAGAAGCATGTTGTTACTTCTCAGACTTCTTGCATTGCCAGAGAAAGTCAAAAGTACCTAAAGGTAAGGTGGGTGGAGGTTTGTGATTTGATTAGGCTTGTGGACAAGGTAGCATAACTTGAATTGAACTCTGGCTGGTATTGCAATCTACCAGAGTTCCTAAAGTATGGGAGATTTGTGGTAGTCTATTTTACAAACGCTTACTTCAGAAAAATCAAACGCTCGAAATCAATATTCTTTAGCCAACAGCTGGATCAAGCTAAAAACCGACCAAAAAAACTGTTCGAGTTAGTCAAAACCCAAACCAAAACGCAACCTCCACAACCCAACAACTTAACAAAGGCTATCCCAAGTTGCGAAGACTTCTCTGCTTTCTTCAAGCAAAAGAACAACACTATAAGAAGCGATCTCATCAAGGATGTAAGTCGATTCGCCGGCTCCAAATGCATAACTAACACTCATGCTAAAAACAACGCTTCATGGACGTCCTTCGACACCTATTCCGAAGAATCAATTCACAAGCTGCTGGTCACCTTGAAACCCGCCAATCATCACACAGACCCCCTACCTGCCAATGCTGTTAAAGTCCTCACCCCCCTGTTCCTCCCACTCTGGACTAAAATCATCAACTGTTCCCTGCAACAAGGGCTCATCCCAGATTCCCTCAAGATTGGGCAAGTCACGCCTATACTCAAGAAACCCACAGCTGACCCGGCCGACCTAAACAACTATCGTCCTATCACCAATATCACCACTCTAGCAAAACTGTTAGAAAAATGCGTACAACTCCAACTGACAAAACACATTGAGCAGTTTGACCTCCTCAACTCTCACCAATCCGGATTCAGAGCAAAGCATAGCACGGAAACGGCCATGACACACATAATAGATGATGCCCTCCAAATCCTTGATCACAATGAGTCTTGCCTCCTCATCCTTCTTGACCTCTCTTCAGCATTTGATACGGTCAAACACGAGAATATACTGGAGCTCCTAAATACCAGAATGGGCATATCCGGGACGGTTCTCAAATGGTTCACGTCCTTTCTGCACAACCGTTCTCAGAGGTTCAAGATCAACAACGCACTGTCCTCGCCTGTGCCAGTAACACTGGGCGTCCCGCAAGGTTCCTCCCTATCCCCCACATTGTTCAACCTCGTCATGGAACCACTCACCACCTTGCTTCAATCTTCTAAGGTACATTTCCATATGTACGCCGATGACACTCGGCTCTACCTCAAGCTTCAATCCCCTGAAGACATCAAACTGTTGAATGCCACACTAAGAAACACCCAAGCTTGGCTGGCCGACAATCACCTCAAACTAAATGCTCTGAAAACTGAGTTCCTTCTGATCTCTCCTCCTGCGAAAAAGGCCATCACCCAAACCTGGCTCAATCATCTAACCGCACTCAATGTCCAACCCACCATCGTGGACTCAGCGAAATCCCTTGGCATCACACTGGACTGCAATCTCGACATGCAGCAGCATATTACCATAGCAACTAAAGGAGCCAACTTCCAAATCAACACGCTTAGAAAACTCAAACCCTTCCTACCACCCAAGGACTTCCAAACTGTGGTACAAGCCTTAGTCATTCCTCGCATAGACTACGGAATTGTGGCTCTCAGCGGGCTCCCCCTGACAACAACGGCTCCCCTAAGAGCCTCCCTGAACGCGGCCGCGAGACTCATCACTGGCTCAAGAAAACACTCGCATATATCCCCTGACTTAAAAACCCTGAACTGGCTGCCTATTGAAGCCAGAATTCAGTTGAAAATTGCCTGTATGACACACTCGGCCGTACACCACAAGGCACCCAACTACCTCTCTCATAAGCTGACCATATCAGGAGGCTCAAGATCCAACAGAAGCACAAACACTCTCCTCCTGAAACCACGGAGATTCCGGAAGGAAAAAACATACAAACGCTCCTTCTCTGGAATGGCACCTAGGATCTGGAATGCACTCCCACCAGAAACCAGGCTTATCCCGTCCACTATACTCTTCAAGAAAGAGGTGAAGGCCATCCTTATGGCTAAATACACCTGAACACTATTGATACTGGAACAATGACAGTATTTGGCCCCCACATTATCGGCTGGATGAATATTTATCTATGTCAGTCCATTTTTTGTCTGCTTCTGGATCTAATTCATTGCACGGATGCTATACTAGTGATTTCCAACTTGTTTATTGGGTTGTACACTAGGACTTGAGTGCCTCAATACGCTCTCAACATTGTGTTTACTCACCCTCTGGGTGCTATAATCTTATCCGTTTAGACATTGTACTGCTTCCATATTATTGTTTCTTGATTGTTATTACTCTGTATACTCTTGTATGATTGATACCCTATTTTTTGCATCTCACTGTCTACGGAATCTCATATTGATTTAAGAGTCTTGTTTATCCTACCTACTGTTTCTGTAAAGCGCTCTGATATCTGCAAAGATCTTGTTCGCGCTATATAAAACTTTAAAAATAAATAAATAAATAATTAAATAAAAAGCTTAGCAGCCCGAGTCAAGGACAGCTGGCACTGGGGCTCTTGAAGTGAGGGATGTGCCAGCCAGAATGCCATAGCTGAAGTCCAGTCTGAATACGACTGCAGTCATTCTTAGATGCTCCGTACGGTATTAAGCTGAACGTTGGCTACTTTACAACTTTGTTGATGTATTGGGTAAGATTGAGGGCTTGCATGTAGCTGCTAGACTCGGCAATTGGTAGGTAAAGTACGAGTGGGAGAAGTCCTCCAAGTTTAACAAGTTCAAAATAGAGGGACTAATCTTTATTTTGGCTGCGGTAGAGAGGAACAGACTTTAGGTTTTCTATGGATGAAGGATAGTGCACAAGTTCTTAAATTTGGTGCAAACATTCACTGGGTGCAAGTGAAATGCTTTAAGTCGGGTTTAGTTCGATTCCATATGTTAAGGCACAGTATTGCTGCCTGAGTCAGAAGTCTTTGTAGCTTTGCAATCCGTTTTTGGAGAATCCAGAATAGATACTATACTAATAGATAGATGCAGTAGTTGACACTTTTCAGGAAGAGGGCTTTCTCATTTTTGTTCTGTGGTTGGTGAGGAGACTTTTTTCAAGGAGAGAGAGCTTCATGTTTATTCTCTTTGTTTCTAGTGTTGATATGTGTAGCAGAATAAGAACTATTTGCCAAAAACAGAACACCGTCGGTTGACTCCGGTCGCACTTAACTATTGAAACACAAAGCTTTCTTCTCCAATAATTATCAGAGTTTAACACATGGTGTGAAGTTAATCAATATTTATTTTCCATCTATTTCTTCATTGACCAATTCTTAATTGTAATCCATCTTACCATATGATTGTTGCAATATTATGCATCCTTGATGAATGATTAAATGGGCTTAAATTCAATGTTTTTGCCCAATGCATTTCGGGTCGATGACCCTTCATCAGGACAATTTTTCCGTGTTAGTTAGTAACACTGACCCAGAACATCAAAGGCGGTCAGTTGCGGGACTCCCTAAGACGACGAGTTAGGCGCCTTTGTTTAACGTTCCTTACGTAAGGCACGTTAAACACTGGCGCCTAACTCGGCGTCTTAGAGAGTCTCGCAACTGACCGCGTTTGATCTTCTGGAGGAGTGTTACTAACTTACACGGACATTTGTAATCTGGATTGCCCCTGATAAAGGGTCATCGACCCAAAATGTATTGAGCAAAATTTGGAATTTAAACTCATTTAATCCATTTGATGCGACCGGAGTCAACAGATGGTGTTCCGTCTTTGGCAAATAGTTTGTGGTATATAATTAGACAGTGCAATCCCAGACATTGCACTTTTGTACCGGGACGCACATTGAATAAATTTTGATTAACAGAGCGACAAAACTTATGAATAAAAGGAGTGCTCAGCGGTAATACTAATAAATATACATTTATTGCAAAATAAGAATTACCAGGTCACTTATTATAGATTAGGTAGACTGTTCAGCTTCAATACTCACCTGGCCAGTCAAAGAGTAATGAAATGGGCTTGAAGTATGTAGTTACTGGGCTCTCCTGTCTGCACCATGCATGTATAAGTACTATTCTTTACCCTGTACAGCACGTGGTCCAGCCACAATTTGATATTTGTTAATTTCTCTGGCCTCTTTTACAAACAGTAGTCGGTTAGTTTTATATTGCTGAATTTGTATCCTCTTGCAAGGTCACAAAGCACTTTGGTTTACCTGGAGTTCCTGGGTACTCTTGTGCACTGTCTGATTCGAAGAACTTTTAAATGTAGAATGACCCTTATGAATATGTTTGGGGAGATGTGAGAGGTTCCAAGGCTTGGTTCAAACATGGTCTCTGGTGGTGTTGTGGAGAGTGTGAAAATGGTTGCAATTGTGCACACTTACTTTCTAAATTATATAGCTGGTCATCTGCATCTTGCCATCATATGTACGGGAATAACCAAGTTTTAGTGCTCTCCAGTTTTGAAGGGATTATCAATTTTTCCTATTTGTGAAGAGATCAATTTCCAGAATGTGGATGCCTGGGTAGATATTGAATATCCATCAGTTCTGGAATTTGTAAAAGGTGTCCTGATCCAAAGAAGAGGGAAACATAATTGTAGTTTTCTTGACTGGGCATAGGTGTGATGTTTCACATCAAGAACCTGGTCTCGACTCATAGATTGATCTAAAAGCAATACAAATTGCTTTAAAAGTGATGAGTAATCATAGGATACCAGTGTAAGAATATGGTGTCTTGGTGCATTATTCTGGGGACAGTTACCATTCTGGCTGTACTAGATATGAGAATCCGGCTAGGAGAATACCTGGAGAACATTTTCGGAAAATATTCTGGTCCTGCCCGGCGAGGAGCTTTATAGACCAGACATAATGCTTTGAAATTGATCCTATTCCTAACTGGAAGCCAGTGTAGACCCTGCAAAGATTGAGAAAAGGGAGAATACGTAGGAACTTTCAGTAGCAGTCTAGTGGCTGCATTTTGCAGAGATTTGTTATGTTCACCAGATGCTTATGAGTGCCCAGATACAAAGCACTGCAATAGTCCATCCTTGAGATAACAAGCACCACCATATCTGTCTTTTGCAGTTTCAAAGGAATGAACAGAAAGATCTTCTTTTAAGTCCTGAGCATGAAAAAGCAAGAGGAGGCGATTAGGTTTATTTGCCCTGAGAAGCACAGTTTGGTGTAAAAAATTACTCCCAAATTTCTAGCTTTTTGAGCAGGAGAAGGATGGGAGCCAAGATCGGATGGCCACCAAGAAGAATTGCAGAAGGTGGAATGATTACCAAAAAGCAAGACCTCAGTTATCTGAGTTTAGCTTCAAGCAGTTGCTTTGCATCCAATTTGCAATGTGAGACATGCAACTGCAAAAATGTTGTGCTTCCTCTTTAACATCAGATGATATTGACACCACAATTTTTGTCTCATCAGCGTAGGAACCTACTGCGAAGCAAAAACCACAGATAAGGTTGACCAGAGGGGTAACATAAATATTGAAAAGCGTGGGGCCCCCTGAGAAACCCCACTAGGGAGGGAGACTGGGTCCGATTAAAATCTTCCAGCGCCACTGCCTGCTCCCTCTCGCACAATATTGAGCTTAGCAGGGCTAGTGCTGGATTCCTAAAGCCCAGTGTCTGGAGCAGGTTAGTGAAGAGTAGTGAGTGGAGCGTATCGAAGGCGACAGATAGGTCAAGTAAAATCAATGTCGCCTTTCCACCCTTGTCAGCCACCATTCTTAACCCATTCTGTGCTCATGACGGAACCATTCCGTCATGATCACACTTGCAAAAAATCCCTCTGCTGTAAACAGCGTAGGGGTTTCCTATTTTTAGGTCTCGCCTACGCAGTCGGCAAGCGCTGCTTAGGAGGGACCTCTTGGAATCACTCAGGACTTTTTGGGAAACTCGTGCCTGTACTGCACTGTTCCCAATGAGCCCTCGTGCATGTGTGGCGTTTACCATGCGGGAGCGAGCAGCGGCACCATCTGTTTGCAATTATTGCGCTCGCTCCCGCAAGGTAAAGGCTGTCCATGGACTTCCAGCCTCGCTCCACTGAAATTCCTTTGAGTGGTGCCCTCATCAGACTTATTAAAACAACAGATAAGGTTGTGGGATGGCTCCAGGGCAGACTTTGCTGAGTTTCACCACAAACCTCTCCCACCTTGCCTTAGGCTATTTGTAGGCAGTCAGACGAGGTGTTTGTAACCTCACACGAACACAATTACATTACGCAAGGACGTTTTTGGCCGGCACAGGGAGACCAGTTTTAGAATGCTTTTTTTTGTAAAACATGATGACGCTGGCGAGATTAGATCAGACACCATAATCCACATTTATCAGGACAACAGCCTTTAATTCAACATTACACACAATTCCCTGCCCAGTGCTTCCGAGCCACGCTGTCTGTGCACTCAGCTAAAAGGCTCACTTCGAGGGTGAGGTTTGCTTCTGTCGTCGCAGGAGTGTTAAGAGCTAACCTAGTTTGTATCTCTTAGTCCAGACATAAAGAACATGGCATCTCTCACGTCCAGATACGCATGATTCATCCACTTAAATTCAAGAGTGAGATTAAGGGGCAAGTAGTGCCTGACAGGGGATTAAGAGGCCCGGTGCAGACTCAGCAATACGCAGCTTTGGTTATTGACGAGGACTTCGGAGCAGCGCTTTTTTTCAACGCTTTGTTTTCACCGGCACTCTTAGTCTTCCAAATTAAGCACCGCGCTCACCCCTTTTCACATCTTGCCCAGGACAGCACTTCGGGGTAGGCGGAAGCACGTAGCAGCGAGGATTAAAATAAGTGACTTTGTTGATTTAGTTAGTGGACAAGGGAAGTACAAACAAAGCAGCAGGCAAAGTGACCTGTGCAGCAAGTTAAGCAATAAAGGCAACCTGTGTGGAATATTCTGTGGCAGTGTCCTCTTTCTAATTTGGCATTTTAGCACTCAGTAGTACCAAATGGAACCTGATGCTATAGGATCCTTATATTTCACCAGGGAGAAAAGTATGCACATTCAGCAGAACCTCTTCCAACTGAAATCGACCAGGCATGAAGTGTTTTGTCTCGCATCAAAGTACTGTCCGTCCTCCCTGCCTGAGTAACAGTCTGTGCACCGCAAAAGCCATATTGCACTCCACAGAAAACAAGCACACATATACAGACTACTAGCAAAACAATACAGACAACTAACAAAACAAATTAAAACAAGCATTGGCATAGCCAATAGGTCTTGCCTTTGGGACCTTGTTAGTAAAGAAAAACAAAACTGCAGTGTAAGACTTCACGTTTACATTTACTGCATCCTAAATACCAAGTAAATGTAAACGTGAAGTCTTATACTTCATTTTATTTTACTTACAAGGTCCCAAAGGCGAGACCTATTGGCTATGCCAATGCTTGTTCTTTTTTGCCTTGTGAGGTGGGGAGCTTCCCCAACCTCCCAACCTCCCAAGGCATATTTGTTGTTTTCCTTGTAATGACGATCGCGCAGATGTCAGTCGTCATTACAACTCTGTGCTCGTGGGGCTATCTCAGCCCCCCTAGCACCAAAACACATGGGAGAGGTATAGTTGGAAAGAGGATAATCTCCCCTTTCCAATGGTACCCATCCCTAGTGGATCCCTGCTTGGGGATCGATCGCCCCAGGAGGGCAATCCCCAAGCAGGGATCCACCCACTAGCCAACAGGGAGGAGGGAGCCCATGGGCGATGGTTTTGCACCCATCATTTCATTCTGCCATAACCAATCTTTCTACCCCTCCTGGTGGGCAGTAAGCACCCTAGATGCCAGGGATTCTTTTTTTATAGGCCTGGGGTGGGGGCTGCCCAGATTGGGCATGCCAATGCTTTAATCCCCCCCCCCCCCGACGCAAAATACTTTCAGCCCCCCAGGCGGCAGCTGGGGGCAATAGCTCCTGATCTGCCCCCCAGGGGATCAGAAAGCCCACTAGGCACAAGGGATGTTTTTTTTTATATGTAGGTGTGGGGGCTGCCCAGAATGAGCATGCCAATGCTCCCACCCCAAAACAATTGCTACAGTCTTACTGCCCTCCGGGCAATAGCCCCTTATCTGCCCCCCCGGGGGGCAGAAAGCCAACGAAGCGCAAGGGATTTTTTTTCTCCAAAATTCGGGATGGGGACTGCCCAGAACGGGCATGTTAATGCCCCTCTCCCAAATGCCACAGTCTTCCCCCCCCCCCCCCGAGGCAGATGGGGGCAGTAGCCCCTGATCTGCCCCCTGGGGGAGGGCAGAAAGCCCACTAGGCACCAGGGATTATAATTTCTTTCTATACGTAGGGTTGCCCAGAATAGGCATACCAATGCCACCACCCCAAAAATATTGCCACAATCTTTCTGCCCCCCCCGCCCCAGGCATGCAGATGGGGACTAGCCCCTTATCTGCCCCTCCCTGGAGGGGCAGATAGTCCACTAGGCACCGGGATTTTATTTCTCATAAGTTTGGTGTGGGGGTGCCCAGAATGGGCATGCCAATGCCCCCACCATCCCTCAAAAAATGCCACAGTCTTTTTACCCCCCTCAGGAGGCAGTTGGGGTCAAGGGATTATGGGTTACAGAACCTGGTGAGAGACCCTCAAGTCACCCCATCCTGAATTCCTCTGGGTGTCTAGTTTCCCTAAAAATATAGATTGCTAGGTTTCCGTAGGTGCTGGCTGAGCTAGGGTTCAAAATCCACAGCTAGGTACACTGCAAAAAAGGGTCTGTTTTCATGGTAAAAATGTGGTGTGTCCACGTTGCGTTTTGGGCCGTTTCCTGTCGCGGGTACTAGGCCTACCCACACAAGTGAGGTACCATTTTTATCGGGAGAGTTAGCGGAACACAGAATTGTAGAGCCACTGTTATTACCTATTGACTTCCGATGCATTTCTGCCTTCCAAATGTAAAACAATGTGTAAAAAAGAAGTCTCTTTGAAAAATGTCCTATAATTCACATGCTAGTATGTGTACCCATAATTTCATAGATGTGCAAATAGCTACTGTTTCTAAACTCTATATTTTGTTCCCATTTCGGATATACGTAGGTATCTTTGATACCTAGTTTTTACTCTTTATATTTTACCAAATGAATTGCTAAATACCCAGTACATAATGAAAAACCATTGCAAGATTCTGCTCAGTTATTGGCTCCTGGTTCCTCGGGTTTTTGGTGAACCCACAAGTCCTATATATCCCCACAACCAGAAGGGTCCAGCGGATTCAAACATCTGTCATACTTGGAATAAGTTACAGGTGAAAACATTGGCACAAATGGCTGGTTTTTTTCACTCATTTTCAATTTTTCTTAATTTCAACTGTTTGTTTCTATTAAAAAAGCCTTGAAGGATCTACAGAAATGACCCCTTGCTGAATTCTGAATTGTATCTATTTTTCAGAAGTGTATAGCTTTATGGGATCCATTATTGCTTTCACACCCATTTCTACCACTAACTGGAGTTGAAGGAGGTTGAAAGCACAAAAAGTAGCAAAAATAGGCTATGTCCCAGTAAAATGCCAAAACTGTGTAACAAATGTTGGTTTTCTGACAAAATTCTGCCTATCCCTGGAAGCTGGGAAGATTGTGATTTCAGCACCACAAACCCTTTGTTGATACCATTTGTAGGGGAAAGAAACCAGATGCTTTCTTCTGCTGCACTTTTTCTCAATTTTTCAAAAAACAAACAAACAAATGTAGTTGTATTTTAGCTAATTTCTCGGTCCCCTCCAGGGGAATCCACAAACCTTGGGTACCTTTAAAATCCTCAGGATGTTGGAAAAAGCGGATGCAAATTTGGCGTGGAAACCTTATGTGGATAAAAAGTTACACGGGCCTAAGCACAAACTACCCCAAATAGCCAAAAAAGGCTTAGCACAGGGAAATAGCCTAGCAGCGAAAAGGTTAATTCTTCTCCATCATCACCTCTAGAATCATTCCACTTGCACAAGACTCGTTCATAGGGACCAATCTGACTTGTTACCAGGAAGGACAATTTCGTCCAATCCTAACTTCTTTTGCAAACAACAAGGTTAAAGCAGCTATTATTATGATATATGAAGAAAAAGCCTTTGACTTAGTTCAATGGAAAATACTTTTTGCCATTTTATATTGGTTTGACTTTCCATCTATGCTAGTGAGGATTTTGGAAGGCTTATATCGTAGAGCTAAAGCTAGAATCCACCTTTAACTCTCTGTGTTCTCATGTCTTTGAGTGCAGGGTGATGAACCATCTCAAAAACAGTTCACATATCAAATTGGAGAGAATGTTGCTTCAGTTGGTGTCAGTGGAAGTTTCGGTCTCATCCTCTGTGACTATCAATGTTTCCTAAAACCAACAGCCAGTTTGGTAGTCTGAGATCAACTTATTTTTTTCAGTGAATGAGGGTATTTGATTAGAGGCACATCTTTAACTGCTATTGGCCTACATATAGAAGGCCCACAGGATTAATACAATGTGTTCTTTTTAGAAAACTATATGAAAGCAGTTTTGAGGTCAGCCAGGAAATTTCAGGTCTCTAAGATGAAGGTGATAATCACTCTTCTGCAAAGGCAGTAGAGCTATAGAAGTGGTTCCGGCTATCGATAGACTGAAAATCTAGCTGAGCCACAGGCTTTTAGCTATTGATTTTCAAGAGTTAATGGATAGAAGAGTACTATCTGGGGATCTGGTATTGTTGTATTGGGGTGGGAATAGGAATAGGAAGGTTAGGTTTTCCTCAGTACATTTCCACATCTTTGACTTTGTAATGAAGGTGTCAGCCAATAAGTTGCAACATTTCTCCAAGGTGGTCACCTTTGAGTCTGTGCAATCAGGATTCTTGAATGCATTAATAATGTTATGTAATGAAATTGATGGGTAAGTGGATTCTACGGCTTGGCATAAGAAATGCAGTCTTTTTGCCTTTTTGATAGAAGTTTTATGTATTCTGAGTCTGTTACTGTTGGTCTTCATTAATGATGTAAGAAGCTAGCAGTGAAAGGATGATACATAGAGCTTTTTCCATGGTCTGCCACTTCATAACTGGACTGAGAGTTACTAGATATTAGTGCTGTTAAGGGAACATTGAATAAGATCACTAGTCAGTGTCCAGTAGACACAAGGGGACTCAGGCACTTAGATGATGTTAGGAGAGGTGGATATTGCATGCAGAGTATACTTTGGTGTATGAGGGTACTAGGAGACCTGTTGCAGAAATGTGATTAATACTAGGTTAGAGAGTAGGATTTTTTATTGTCAAACCGTTTAGAGAATTCTAGCCTACAGAGGTTGGGGTACTTCAAAGTAGTTCTTTGCACAGATGTTCAGAAAGGACTCTGCTAAATCTGTGTTGTACAGTGGGGATCTGTAGATCAAGTGGAAAGTGCATGTATGGGTGAGTGATTGTGGATTAGGAGAGATAACCATACAGGGGCTGCATAAGCACCATCCTAGTTAGTCAGAAGGATGGTTTTGTGAACATTTTCTAGGCCTCCTCCAATGTTTTTGGAGGGTTTTTTAGAAGTACTTTATAGTCTGCTGAGAGAGTTTCATATAAAATAGGCAGTGCATCATTTCTTTGTCTGTTTTCTGTGATAAGTAGTAGGTCAGGGCTAAATTCTGAAGTACGTTCATAGATTTTCACTTGATCCATATTCATTGCTCCTGTGTAACTGATTACACAGGGAAGGAAATGAATATATTTGAGGTGTTTATTCGATTCTATGTATTTATTTAAAACGCTCATATCTGAACCAGTATTGGTATGCAGGCGCTTTATAAGTAAAAAAAGATTAAGAATGGGGTTGTATTGAAATAATGAGGAGTATAGAGAGATCGAGAGATTCACATAGAGTTCAGACAGGGAATTTTTACTTTGTGAATGAACATTAGACATGTGGTGTAGAGGTGGTTTAGGAAGTGGATTTATTAAAAATGGGGGGTTGTTCTTCATCAGATAAGGAGTGATAACATAATTACTTAAGCCAAAGGGTCTAGTTTACCTAAGGCATGGAGAGTTGCAGTCTTTCTCAGATAAACTTGGAGGGAGTTCCATGCCATAGTCACTCCAGTGAAAGATTGTTTTCTGGCTACATCATTCTTAAATTTTGGAGTTTCTAGCAGTAAAGCGTCCTTGCTTCTTGAGACACCGGATCCACCAGAGGTGGTCAGGAATTGTGCTAGATATGAAGAATCATTCCCATGGATATCCTTGTAAGTAGGGATGACGAATTTGCAGCAGATACTACATTGAAGAGGGTGCCACTGGTGTCATAAAGAATTGTGATTTAGCGAATCTCAACTTTTTGCACCAATCTTGCAGCTGACCGCTTTGATTGGACCTAGGTATGAATGTTGAATACCATTCAGTAAGTCATTCCTATATTCTAATATTGGATGACAAGAGCATGCACTGCTGACTTTAGTATTTGAGTAGGAATGTTGTTTTTTTGTGAATTCTATACTACACCGCGTAGGCGATGGATTGTTCCTCTTTTAAGAGTACTGGGTATACGAGGTTGTCGCCCAGCATTTCTGGTGCTTCAGTACCTGGAAAATGAATTACATGCTAAAACTATAGCTTGTTTCCTCAAATTTTGCATTAAGCATAGTCCTAATCTCTGATAAACATTTGCACAAAGATATTTGGGCACAGACATTTTATTCGCCTCTAAATTGAATGAATTGCTACGTTCCACCTATAATAGTCTTAATTGATGAAACTGTAGCGATATCAGATACTTTGTATTTTAAATGTTACAGAAACCGCAAATGCATTATGTACTTTATATGATTTTATAGCTTGTAAATATATTGTATTTTAAATATGTACTTTTATGGTTTTTTATAAATTATGGAAACCGAATAAAGATTAATTGAATTGAGTAGGAATGAGGTGCTTTATTTTCTTTAGCATGTTAAGTGTATGCATCTTTAGCAAGCTTATGAACGCATGAGATAAAAGAGAGGGAAAGGCTGTAGTGAAACCTAGTAATGTGACTGATGCTGAAGGTGAGGCACTGAAGCCATTAAGATATAGGAGGGTCAGTAGGGACCAAGCACTCCTTTTTAGTGTTTGCGTCTGCGTTGCAGTACGCAGCACTGCTCGCGCAGCGAGAGCCCCTTTGTATGGGGTTTTGAAAGCTGCTCACACGCTTGTGCGTGTGAGGAGCTTTCCGCGGCTGCCATTGGCTTTCACGTGCTTTTTTTAAAAAAAGCCAGCACGCAATTGGGCAAAGGCGGGCGCATGTCCTGCCTTTGCTCGGCCCATTCCCAGCGGTGGCTAGCACGCGCAGCAGCGCGCGTTCGACTCGCTGTCGCGCTCCCTCCCCCCGCTCCTCTATGGTGCGCGCGTACCACTAGTTTCCATTCTCGGCCCTGCTCCTCTGTGGTGCGCGCGCACCACTGGTTTGTTTGGCTTGTTATCAATTTCTTGTAACCCCTCCCTTTTAATCTGCCCTGAATCGGCTTATCTCCTTTTCGTCTCTCGCCTGTGTCTCAATCTCCTTCCCAGTATATTCGGTCCCTCCACCTCTTCTTTCTCTCCCTGTGCACTCTCACACCCTCCCCTCCCATGCGCTGGTCACAGGTTTGTTGCCCCTGTATACTTGCCGTAGGTGTGCTCCCCTCCCACACTCTCTCTCTCCCTCTAGTTGGGAGGTACTCCCCTCCTGGCACATGAAGGAATCTCTGTCGCAGGGATAGCATCCCTACCTCCGTTACCGTGGCAACCCCCGGGAGTGCGTTGCCTGCGCCTCCTCCCGCCGAGGGTGAATGTTGCAGAGCCCTTATGGAGCTGCTGCCCGAGTCTGGGGCCCAATAGGGGGACACCCCACCGTCCCCCCGGAGCCCTTCTCCTCCGGACAGCCTTTCTCCTCCGTGCAGCCCATCCCTCCTGGCCAAAAACTCATGGACCCCTCTGGGCAGCACTTCCCCTCAGGCAGCCGGCCTCTGCCCACCGACCACGGCGACGGGTAAGAGACGGGGACAGGTTCAGCGCGGGATGATGGGCTGAGAGGTGTGAAGTGCTCGCGACTAATAATAGCGCCTTCAGAAGGCGCGGAGCCCGCGCGATCTGTGACCACTGAATGAATACCTCTCACCTTCGCCTGCCTCCATTTCATTCTTTATCACAATTTTGCAGCACTGCCTCCCATCTTTCCTGCTTGCCCTCCTTTACTTATCATTTTGTTTGCACTGTCTCTCTTCGTTTATCTCCTGTGCATTACCCCATCCTATGTATTTTCTCGCACTTAACTCATCTTCCACTCTCCTCTTTCTCAGCCGTTCTCCTTGTTTCTCTCCATATTCCTTTCTCTTCTGTTTCACTTGTTCTCATTCTCGATCCTGTTGGTTTTATTTCTGTTCCCTTTCTTCTATTTCCCACCCCTTCATCTATTCACCCTCCTTCTGCTTCTATTTCGCCTTTTCATTCTCTTCCCCCTCTGTTTCTCACCCATCCTCTTTTTATTCATCCCATTTGCCCAATATTTTTCTTTCTCATGTTCTCCTTTCTCTCTCCCTTCATCCCCCACATTATTTCTCACACGTTCTCTTTACTCCCCACGCTTCCGTTTATCCTCTCCTCTACCTCTCCTCATGCCGCTATCTGTTTATTTCTATCGCTCTATTTTGTTCGTATCCCGCACACCTGCCTTTCTGCCTATGCCCATCCCTTCTGCTCGTTCCCCTGACTTTTCTTGTTGGCTCCCACTCACTTTTTCTCATGCGGTGCCTTTTACTAACTGCCAATCCTTTCAGTGTATTGCTCACCGCTTGCTCCGATCTCTCGCTCTCTCTCCCCATCCCATTCATGCGGCTTCTCTTCTCTTACCTCCCCTTCCTCTCTCATTTGGCCTGTCGACCTTTTCTCTGCATGCATTTGTTCGCCCTTTCTGCACATCCTGGTGCTGCCACCACTTCCCCAATGTGTTTGAATGATTCTGGCTACATGGAAGCATGGTACCAAATGGACAGTCTCTCCTCTCTGGCCTCGGTCGGTGGTCTTTTTGGTGGTTTATGTACCTGTGAGTTTCTGAACTCTGCACATCGCCTGCACCTCCCCCCCCTTTACGGTTTATCGCCCCAGGATGCTATCATTAGACGTATCAGTGGAACTCAGTCTGCCCACGTGCCCCGCTGCCTCCCATGCTCCAGTCCTAACCAGGAACTGCCTAAATGCAGTGCAGAGACCTGTGGTGTACTGCGCGGAGCGCGTGCTACTCTTAGCGGCTCTTCTGATTGGCCAGGATCACCCCTGCGTGCGGTACAGCAACAGCAGTTCTAATGTTGTCTACCCTCCGACTGAACACACCTCAGAGCAGCGGTTCTTATCCCGGGTCCGCAGCCTCCACACATGTAGACTGAAACTCTTTCAAAATGTAAATACAATAATCCGATTCATATAGTGTATGTGTATATATAAACAAGCATTTGCAATGCAATAGGTCTCGCATTATTAAAGTTTAAGCTATTAGTGTTGCATTATTTAGCAATGCCAATAGCTTAAACTTTAATAATGCAAGACCTATTGCATTGCAAATGCTTGTTACTGGTTAGGGTAGAAAGAAAAAATCAGTTCTCCCTGGGTTAAGAAGAAGAAAGTTATCATTTAAGAAATACCTGAGCCTAGATAGACTGATTCTTAAGGAGTTGATGTCATTATTGGTTGTTGTGATTAGGAACGGCTGAGTGTCATCAGCGTATTGGTGCAGGTGAACTGCCATTATTAAGGTGAGCAGTTCCCTGTAGAGGTTAGGGTTAGCCAAATAATAGTCTTAAGAGGCCCCACTGGTTAGTTTTGCCAATGTAGAGAGGAACATTTCACTTTTTACCAGTAGATGTCTGTCTGAGAGGAAGGAGGAGTACATTTAAAAATATTTTCTTTGATGCCTATGCTATGATTCATTATAACAATCACTCAGTTGTGGTTGATCCTGTTGAAAGCAGATGAAAGTCAATTAATACTATCAAGCACATTACATTATTCACCGTATCACTGCTGTAACCGGCTCTAAAGCATATTTGATGTTTGGAAAGAAGTTGATTCTTGTCAATAACGGAGAGGAGTTGGTCTCCCTCAACCATTTCAATGGGTTTGCCTGCACATACTGGATTTGCAAATGGGCAGGAGTTTCCTAGGTTGGAATGGTCTAGGGCCAGCTTTTTGAGCATAGGAAATATGTGGATGGTCTTCAGGGAGGGGGGCAAATTCCCCTAGATTAGCTAGGCATTGATCAAGCAGTGCTGCAGTTACACAATAGAGATAAATTGTCTCTGATGATTCCAGAAGGTAAGGCATCTTTAAAGTAGTGAGAAGTCTTGAGTTTACTGATGATGGTTTGAAGACCACGTGGGGATAGAGTTGTGAAGCTTTCCCATATATCTGAGCATTTCAATTTAAGGGTCGGAAAAAGACAGTGAAGGTAGCTACTTTTATCCAGTATTTGGGTGTCTTTCATAGATTCACATGCCTGAATCATTCCCCGTCGTCGAGACGGGAGCCTCCGGTATATAAAAAAGTAATGTCCTAGAGACATACATAGAAAGAATAGGCCTAAAGGTCTCACCTTAGTAGCCTATCCACGTCCTTTTGTAGGAAGGACCAAACAGAGCAGGCCCCAAGGGTCCCACCTTGGTGGCCTATCTGGGTCCTTTTGTAAAAAAGGACCAAATAAAGTGAAACAGCCAATCAGCTACTACCTCCTTCTAGAACCTTCCTGCCAGGAGCCCAAGTCTCTCAGATTTTCTACCGCACGTTGTGCTAGGGAGTCTCCACCTGAGCTCTCCTCAGGAAACTTATTTTCTTCATAAAAACGACTTATTAATCTTTTCAGAGCATGTCTGAAGGTCAGAAGAAAGGTCTGTTCAGGGCCTGTTCTTCCTGCAGCAAGAAGAGACTTCACATCGACGATAAACATGACAGATGTTTATATTGTCTTTACCCTCACCACCAGGCCAAAGAATGCAAAATCTGCCGGACCTTCTCTAACAAGACCCTCAAGGACCGGGAAGGTCGACTTCTGTTGTGGCTCAACAGGCACTGCTGACTTGGCATCAGAAGGTGAGAGTGGGTCCGGAGCGTCCCAATTTTCTTTGAAGAGGCCAATGGTTTCTTCCCCTAGCCCCACAGACACCCCTCCTATGAAGACTTCTAAAAAGTCCTCAGAGGGCAAGCCATCTGTGTCTGTCAAGGACCTGCCTGTCTCCAGGAAGGTGCCACTGGCCCTGGCGACGACGACGACATCTACGGTGCTTTCCGCACAGAAAACTGTCTCGACGTCGACGACGACAGTGTCGACGACGACGGCATCGTCGGCCTCCTCCTCGACCACGAGGATGACGCCTTCGTCGTCGTCGAGTAGACCTACGTCGTCGACCATTCCGGTCACTCCATCGACGACGACGCCGACAACATCGTCGACGTCGAGAGCATCGTCGAAGTCATCGACGACGACGACCCCGTCGACGAAGTCAGCACCGTCGACGAAACAAATCTCGTCGACGAAGATCATCCCGTCGACGATGGGGAAACCGTCGACGATGGGGACCTTGCCGTCGACGAAGCTGCTGTCGATGAAGACACCGTCGTCACAACCACCGTCGACGACGACGAAATTCTCGTCGACGAAAATACCTACCAAGGCACCGTCGACTCCAGCATTGCCATCTACAGGACCATGGAAGGAGTCTGCACTCCTATCCCATGCTATGGATGCCTTTCCACCGCAAGTGAGCCATGTCATGGTAAAAATTACTAAAAAGCCAATTACGCCGAGTCAGACGTCACCAGGCAGGATACAACAACTACCACCTGCCTGTATACTACAAGGTCAGGAGTCGGACGAGGACTCCTTTACGCAAGCTACTAGCCCGTCCGATCTAGTGCTGAAATGTCAAACCACAGATGAGGAACCGGAAGAGGAGGAAGACCTTCCTGAACAACAGGTCCACCCTCCGCCTCAGTCTCAGGTTACTCCTATGGTGTGCCTTCCGGCTTCTATAGTCTCGGACCTGCAATACCTCATTAACGATTATAAGGAAAGGTTCCCGGAGAAGCATTCTGCGCCAACACCAGCACAGGCGCCAACACCTTCTTCTCGCCATAGACCCACTCCTCTGGTCATTCCACAGACACAGGTGCCAATTCAAAATGTTTCCTCATCTGAGGAAGAAGAAAGGGAACAAGAGGAAGGGGAAGTGGATGAAGACCAATCGGACCCTGACGCTGATCAGGACTATGTGGCACATTCTCCAGCCTCTCCAGCTCCACAGACTTCTGAGTCTCCACCTGCAGACATCGGTGGCTTTCACAACATCATGGAGCGGGCTGCCAAGAGATTCCACATGTCCATGGAATCTCAGGAGACTGAATGTTTCCTTTATGACTTTAAGGAGCCCACAAAGAAAACTTCAAGGTCGATACCAATTATTGAATACATCTGGAAGCAGGGCAAGCCAATCATGCAATCACCCGCTTCTGTACAGGTGGTGGTGCCCAGGCTTGATAAGAAATATAAGGCCACATCAACGGCACCGGCATGCCTGACTGGTCACTCCAAACCAGATTCCGTGGTGACTCAGGCGGCGCAGAAGTACTCAAGGAATCCGGCCTCGCCTTTATCGACGCCTCCGGATAAAGAGGGTAAGAGACTGGATGCCGTGGGCAAACGGTTTACGACCACATCAGCTATGACTGTTAAAGTGGCTAATTCTATAGCTCTACTTGGCCGTTATAATCGCCAACTCTGGGCGGACATTGCGCCCTATCTTTCAAATCTGCCGGAAGATGTCAGAGAAGAGGCACATTCACTTCTTTTGGAGGGACAAACCTCTGCCTCGGAAATTATCGACTGTGCCATTGATGCCGCCATGACTGGCTTTCGGCAACTGGCGGGAGCTGCAGTCCTGAGGCGACAGGGCTGGCTCAAGGCCACCACTTTCCGCCAGGAGGTGCAAACCAGGATCTTGGATATGCCTTACGATGGCCAGCATCTGTTTGGTGAACAAATTGATACGGCCCTTACCACCATTAAAAAGGACACAGATACCGCCAAGGCTCTGGGTACTCTACAATTTCGGTCCCAGTCCTTTCGTGGCCAAAGGGGAAGAGGACAACCTACATACAAAGGTTCCTTTCAGAATCGGTCTTCGTACTCGTATTCACAGTCCAAGCCGCAATTTCAACAGCGACAACCCCAACAGGGAAGGCAGTCTTCCTATGGCAGATCCAATTACAAAGGAAAGGGACAAAAACGGCCTGCTGGCAACAGACAATGACTTGTCCCCCCGGCTAGCCCCTCCACCACTACATTCTTTAAGACTTGGAGGGAAACTAACATACTTCCTTCGAAATTGGCAATCCATAACGACGGATCGTTGGGTACTCCAACTCATTCGTTTTGGACATTCCCTAGAATTCACCTCTACCCCCCCAACAACACCTCCGTGCCAACGTTCGCACAGGCACCTGCGATTACTTCTTCAGGAAATAACTTCTATGTTGCAGAAGGGAGCAATAGAAAAAGTTCCACGGGCCCACATGAATCAAGGTTTCTACTCTCACTTCTTCCTAATCCACCAAAAAGGAAAGAAGTGGAGACCGATCCTGGATCTCAGGGCACTCAACGTGTTCCTAAAGAAACAATCGTTCCGTATGGTGACTTTGCAAGAAATCCTGGGTCTTCTGGAGGAAGGGGACTACATGACGTCTTTAGACCTTCAGGACGCCTACTACCATATACCTATTCTCAAAGGACACAAAGTTCCTCAGGTTTGCGGTGGCAGGACACCACTACCAATTTCGTGTCCTTCCATTCGGTCTCAAATCGGCCCGAGGATATTTACGAAATGCCTGTCTCCAGTGGCGTAAATAAATGAGTTGTGATAGGTGGTTGCTTTTTCAATGGAATGAATATCCTATGATTTAATCATACTAGAGGTAAATAACCTTATTCCTCATTTAACTTTAGAAGTGATCAACTGTGAGCATATGATTTATTGAGCCAGCAAACAATCACGAGTTGGGCCATTGTTTTTGATAATACTGACTACCCAGGTCCAACAACCGTTTTGGGTTACCCCATTTCTTATAATGTCTCCAGTGGCAGCGTTCCTTCGTCAGCAAGGCCACCAGGTGTTTCCATACCTAGACGACTGGTTGGTGAAGGCCCCGACGGAGGCCGGCGCAGCCTCATCCTCCAGCGCCTGTCTGGATATTTTCCACCGCCTGGGACTGACCCTCAACGCCGCAAAGTCGGTTCTGGAACCCACCAGAGTCATCACGTTCCTTGGAGCAACTCTGGATACGGAGCGTGTCAGAGCTTTCCCCTCTCAGGAGAGAAAGAACAAACTCATCTCCTTAGCCAAGGCAGTGGCTTCGAGGAAGACTCTCCCGGTCCGCACGTTCAAGTCCCTCCTTGGGATGATGTCTTCATGCATACTGCTCATTCCGCACTGCCGTCTGAAAATGCGTCCTCTTCAGGAAGCACTGACAAGACAATGGACGCAAGCCACAGGTTCTTTCGAGGACCGCATACGAGTCACTCGACCCATTATCAACCATTTGCAATGGTGGATGTCACTCCGCCATCTGTCGAAGGGTTTGCCATTCCTACTCCCAGCGGAGCCGCATGTAATAACTACGGATGCGTCACTGGAAGGCTGGGGGGCAGTCCTCCAGGAACTACAGATCAATGGAAAATGGACGACACAAGAAACAAAACTGCATATCAATCTGTTGGAATTACGAGCAGTTTTCCTAGCTCTCCAATCGTTTCTCCCACGCATTCGTCAATCCCCTGTGCTCGTCAGGACGGACAACACCACGACGATGCATTACCTGAACAAACAGGGAGGGACACGTTCGATCTCATTATCACGAGAATCGCAAAGAATTTGGAATTGGCTTCTAGAACACGGAATAGGATTAAAAGCGGAGTATGTTCCGGGCAAGGACAACGTTTTGGCGGACGCACTGAGCAGAGAGAGGTCTCCTTCCCACGAATGGGAATTGGACATGGAGGTGCTGAACCATATCTTCGAGGAGTGGGGCACTCCCACCATAGACCTCTTTGCCACCAAAGAGAACGCCAAATGCCCAAGCTTCGCAAGCAGGCATCACCACTCAGGAACCCTCGGGAATGCATTTTCCATCGCATGGCGCAACGTCTTTGCGTACGCCTTTCCGCCATTCCCACTAATACCCAGGGTCCTCAGAAAGATGAAATCGGAACCCTGCACTCTGATCCTCATTGCTCCAGCCTGGCCGAGGCAGCACTGGTTCACGGAACTTCATCGCCTATCTGCCCGGCCTCCTCTTCGCCTGAAGCAGTTTCCGGCCCTGATCACGATGTCTCAAGGGCAGGTTCTCCACCCGAACCTGAGCTCTCTGAAATTGTCAGCCTGGCTCCTGAATACCGCGAGTTCAGCCACCTGAGCATCCCGCAGGATTGCAGAGATGTCCTTGCAAAAGCTAGAGCTGTCAGCACTAACAAAACCTACTCACTAAAATGGAAGCGATTCTGTTCCTGGTGTGTGGATCATGGCTTGCATCCCTTCCATGCCACTCCACAACAGCTGCTGCCATACTTGTTACATCTTGCACAATCAGGCCTTGCGCATACATCCATCAAAGTGCATCTCGCAGCAATTTCAAGGTTCACGAGAACGGCTACGGGCCCTTCTTTGTGGGCGGACAGACTCATCAAACAATTCCTGAAAGGTTTATTTAGGTCCTTTCCACGACCGCGACCTATTCCTCCATCGTGGCACCTGAATGTGGTTCTTCATCAACTAATGAAGCATCCCTTCGAACCCATCCATAAGGCAGAGATCAAGTTCCTATCTTGGAAAACGGCCCTCCTCCTGGCACTAACCTCTGCTAGAAGGGTCAGTGAATTGCAGGCTCTGTCCATTCAGGATCCTTTCCTTCAATTTAGAGAGGACAGAGTAATTCTGAGGACTAACCCTCGCTTCATTCCAAAAGTCCCCTCGGACTTCCATCTTAACGAACCAGTGGTGCTTAGATCGTTCTTTCCGAATCCTACCACGGCAGCCGAAAGAACTCTACATTCTCTAGATCTAAAGAGGTGCCTTAAATTCTACATTGATAAGACACGACACTTTCGAAAGTCACCACAGCTCTTTATTGCCTTTAGTAGACCAAGACTGGGCATGCCCCTGACGAAGCAGAGCATCTCAAGATGGATCTCTTCTGCGATCACCTTTTGTCACGACAAGGCTGGGCGACCTTTAGACTCACGTGTTAAAGCTCATTCGACTAGAGCCATGTCCACATCGGCAGCGCTGTTCGCTGGAGTGCCGATATTGGACATTTGCAGAGCGGCGACGTGGAAGTCCCCGCACACCTTCACCAGGCACTACTGCCTGGATACTGAGCTGATCAATCAATCAGGTCATTTGTAGAGCGCACTACTCACCCGTAGGGTCTCAAGGCGCTGGGAGGGGGGGGGGTGCCGCTACTGCTCGAACAGCCAGGTCTTGAGCTTCTTCCTGAAGGAGAGGTGGTCTTGGGTCAGGCGCAGATTGGTGGGAAGTGAGTTCCAGGTCTTGGCGGCCAGGTAGGAGAAGGATCTTCCTCCTGTTGTCGCTCTTCGGATGCGGGGGACGGCGGCGAGGGCGTGGTTGGTTGATCTGAGGAGGCGCTTGGGAGTGTAGAAGTTGATCCGGTTGTTGAGGTAGCTCGGGCCTTGGTCGTGTAGGGCTTTGTGTGCGTGGGTGAGGAGACGGAAGGTGATTCTCTTGTTGACCGGGAGCCAGTGCAGATCTCTCAGGTGTCCGGAGATGTGGCTGCGTCGGGGGATGTCGAGGATGAGTCTCGCCGAGGCGTTCTGGATCCGCTGGAGTCTCTTCTGGAGTTTGGCAGTGGTTCCGGCGTAGAGGGCGTTGCCGTAGTCCAGTCGGCTGGTGACGAGGGCTTGGGTGACCGTCTTCCTCGTCTCGGTGGGGATCCACCGGAAGATCTTACGTAGCATGCGCAGGATGTTGAAGCATGATGAGGAGACGGCGTTGACTTGCCTGGTCATGGAGAGGGAGGAGTCCAGGATGAAGCCCAGGTTGCGTGCGTGGTCCGTTGGTTTGGGTGCGGTGCCCAGGGCGGGAGGCCACCAGGAGTCGTCCCAGGCGGAGGGTGAGGAGCCCAGGATGAGGACCTTCGTCTTGTCTGAGTTCAGTTTCAGGCGGCTGGTCGTCATCCATTCGGCTACGTCTCTCATCCCTTCGTGCAGGTTGGCTCTGGCGGTGGCGGGGTCGTTGGTCAGGGAGAGGATCAGCTGGGTGTCGTCAGCGTAGGAGATTATGTTGAGGTTGTGTTGGCGTGCGATGGCCGCGAGGGGGCTCATGTAGACGTTGAAGAGGGTGGGACTCAACGAGGATCCTTGAGGGACGCCGCAGATGACTTTGGTGGCCTCTGACTTGTACGGTGGTAGGCGGACTCTTTGTGTTCTTCCGTCGAGGAAGGAGGTGATCCATTCCAGTGCCTTCTCCTGGATTCCGATGTTGCTGAGGCGCTGTACTAGGGTGCGGTGGCAGACAGTGTCGAAAGCCGCGGAGAGGTCCAGGAGGATGAGGGCCGCTGTTTCTCCGTTGTCCATCAGGGTTCGAAGGTCGTCGGTGGCGGCGATGAGGGCGGTCTCGGTGCTGTGGTTCGCTCGGAAGCCAGACTGTGAGGGGTCGAGGGATCCATTCGTCTCGAGGAAGGCGGCCAGCTGTTTGTTGACGGTCTTCTCGATGACTTTGGCCGGGAACGGGAGGAGCGAGATGGGACGGTAGTTCTTGAGGTCGGTGGGGTCTGCTGTGGGTTTCTTGATGATGAAGGATGCAGCAGTGGGCCGAGCAGTGCTTCGCCATCTATTTCAGTAAGGTGAGCCCTACTACATCCCTCCATCCTTTACGGGTATGCACATTCTCTTATTGTATGTATATTGCATTGCATTTTGTGATTTATGGTAATGTGATATGCTTTATCTACATGCTTGTACCTGATGTTCATACAGAATGTGCATTATGTATTGCTCGCTACTCTGATTCAGGCATGTGAATCTATGAAAGACACCCAAATACTGGATAAGAAATGCGTTACTTACCTGTAACTGCAGTTATCCAGTATTAGTGTCTTTCATAGATTCACATGCACCCTCCCGCCTCCCCTGGCAGGGCTCACCTTTCTCTCTAAGGAGTTTACGCCTAACTAGCTTGGTGCGTACGAAAATCTGAGAGACTTGGGCTCCTGGCAGGAATGTTCTAGAAGGAGGTAGTAGCTGATTGGCTGTTTCACTTTATTTGGTCCTTTTTTACAAAAGGACCCAGATAGGCCACCAAGGTGGGACCCTTGGGGCCTGCTCTGTTTGGTCCTTCCTACAAAAGGACGTGGATAGGCTACTAAGGTGAGACCTTTAGGCCTATTCTTTCTATGTATGTCTCTAGGACATTACTTTTTTATATACCGGAGGCTCCCGTCTCGACGACGGGGAATGATTCAGGCATGTGAATCTATGAAAGACACTAATACTGGATAACTGCAGTTACAGGTAAGTAACGCATTTCATATGTAGGATTTAATCAGTGAAGTGATTAAGGAGTTGATCACATTCTGCTCTAGAAGAATTCAGTGAGGGCTAGTTTCTCGATTTGACAAGTTTTTTATATGGTAGAAAATAGATCTTGCAGTGTTGGGTGAAGTGTATATTGACTTTTGGATGTAGATGCCTTTAACTTGCTGTATTGTGTTTGAGACTTGTATTTCCTCCATTCTTCCTCTATTTTCAGTGTTCCTGGCAATATATTTTCTGTGTTCATGGCAGTATATGGTGGGTATTGTAGTGGGTTAAGGAGAATGAAAGGTAATGACACTGAATCATGAACGCTCAATAAAGACCTTACATGGATTGGTAGAGGTGGGGTGATGGTGCTGATACTGTGGAGTCCAGGGTTAGTGTGAGGTATAGTATGTGGGCAATAAAAGCAGGTAAATAACGAGGATGAACAGTTGAAAGCAAGAGATTTAGTAGTGGGGAGTCTAGGTATAGGATTAGGGTGAATGGAAAACATGGGGTGACAGAAGTTAAAGGATGGAAGCTGTGTTTAGGGTTAATGTTAGTGGACCTATCGAGGGAGCTATGTTATCATAGCCTCTGTAGAACGGATCGAGACGCCTTTTACTCCGATCAGATCTTGTTGGCTCAAAATGGTCCTAGAGCGCTCTTTAGAATAGTGAGGGAGCTCTCTTATCCTTGCAGGATTGTCCCAGAATGGACTTCAGCACAGGCACAATGTGAGAAATTCAACACAAGTCCTGTGCACACGTTATAATGAGTTAATCATGAGTTAATCATGTACCCGCCCGTTTTAATTTCCTGTTAACTTTCACCGACAATCCATGATATTTAACCCGTTAATGCCAGGTTGGAATTATCACCGGCTACCCAAACCTTTTAGTCTCACACCGCCCACAGCCCTGAAGAGTCACAAGCCAACAGCTCGCTTGACGAAACACGTGTCGGCTGGTTGTTTTTTTCTTGAAGTCATCCTTCCAGAACAGGAAGGCCTAAAACATCTGAAAGAAACTATCCACATGCGTCTACCTTGTCTCATTACTTATGATTTTGCGCTCCTTATTCTTCGTCTAAAAAAACCTGCATGATTAACTCATTATAACGTGTGCACAGGACTTGTGTTGTATCTATTTGGTTGGGCCCTGCCAACCCCTACAGAGGATCTTTGGGTCTCCTCTGACCGTGTTGCACGTTCTTATCTTGTTGTTTTTACCCATACTTACCGCTACCAGCATAGGCGCCACCTTTTCTTGTACACTCTAAAACCCTACACGGAATCCACAGTACAATGTGAGAAATTGACTGTCATCTTCATGTGCAAAGTACATGACTTCCAACTCTCCTTGACAGATGCCAGAGGGGAATCCTCTCAGCTTTATACCCACCTGGCACCATCCGCTTCTAAGGACTGTATTTTTTCAGTAACACTTCCTGTCCCTCAGACATTGGACACTTGGGATGCCCTGGACCGTCCTTTATATGAATCACTTGGCGCAAACTATAAGATCTGGCTCTCACAAAGACCTTCTTCCTTCTGCGAAGCTCTGCCTTCTGGATGCTGACATTATGCTTCCTCTGGTAAGTCTCCTTAACGGCTCGTTACGGGAGGCCTCATCCCTCAGCCTTGGAAGCATACCGCGGTCTTCCCCTTTTAAGGAAACCTAATTTGGACCCTTCTAACTGGTCCAATTATTGACCTATTTCTCGGATTCCCATTCTGTCTAAAATTTTACAAAAACCTGTCTGTAAACAACTCTCCGCCTTTGTGGAGTCTGAAAGTTTTTTACGTGACTCCCAGTCTAGGTTCAGAGCTTGGCACAGTACCGAGTCCGGCCTCCTCGGGGTCACAGAACATCTTAGATGTTTGCTAGATGAGGCTGAGACAGCAGAGCAGATTTTACTTGATCTAAGCACTGCTTTCAATACTGTATCCCATGATAGGCTCCTGTTAAGACTGACACAGCTTGTGCTTTAAGGAACGGCTCTTGCTTGGCTGTCTTCTTTTCTAAAGGGACGTACCTTTCAGGTTTTCTTGGGTAGCACCTCATCTATGTGTCATGCGTTGACCTCAGGGATCACGCAAAGATCTGCTTTAAGTCTGTCACTAGTTTTTAACATCTATATTCACCACGGCTGACTTGGTGGAACATTGGGGTGTTCCCCTTTTTTAGGTTTTGCCTGGCGAAAAGATGCGCTCTGCGCATCTTTTTCGCGCAGGCGAAAACCTGATGAGAACTGTAGGGTGGCTTTGGGTCGGCCCTCGTCATTCATTGGCTGGCTCCATAAATGGAGCCTAGCCATTGGACGAGGGGCCTGTCCGTCAATGCCGGACCAGATTCGGGGGCGTTCCCGAGATTCTTTGGCTTTTGCCGACGTCACGCGACGTCAGCCGAAAGCCGGGAACTCCCCCGAATCTGGTCCGGCATCGACGGCAAATTCCTGTGAACAACGACACATTAGAACTACAGGAGCAGACGCTGTGACGTCACTCTGTAGTCCTGAGTCATCTCACGAGAGCAGGCATTTCAATGGGTAAAGCGCCTCTATTTTGGAAAATCTAACATTGATCCCTGGTCGCTCTACTAAGCGTGGGCATAGGCGACGGCACCCGCCCTCATTGCAGCCGCCGTCATTTCGGAAGTGGTTGGCCGGCCGGCCGGCCAATCCTGGCGCGGCCGGCCGGAAGTCCCGCCCCCGCCCGGAGACGCATGGAGCCCCGGAGGAGAAGTGCTGGATGGTGCGGGGCTCCCGTGTGCTGAGGGAGCCCCGGGGGAAGAGACGGCAGGAGCGGAGCTGTGTTCCTTCCCATTATGACATACCCGGTGTCATTTAACAAAAGGCAGTAGCACAAGTCCTCCAGCCTCTTTAATTTAGCTAAGTGTGGCGGGAAACGGGCTCCAGCGAGCTGGCACGTGATGTGAAAGGACCAAGGAAATAAACCGAAATGAAGAACCGGGCCAGAGCTGTCGCACCGGCGTGAGCTAGGGGCCTGCAGCAAAGGAAGAGGGCGACGGTGAAGGCCTGACGGGGCTATAGACGGAACACTGCACAGAGAAAGGGAAACAGGTAACCCGCTGAGCAGCATGCAGTAACCTTGGTGAAATACACTATGAGGCACCCCGTGAGAGATGGGAGTAGGGCGTGGGTAAAAACATCCGCATCCTTGTTTTCAATAAAATCTTACATTTTCTGTGCACAAAGCTTTAGATGCCATTTTTGATAAATCGAGAAGTAGAATTGATGACCCTCGAGCCAGTTTCAACTCGTGTTCTTTGCATCTGATATCCCGTTATGACCTGAGTTGTGCCTGCCCTGGGCTTCCTTTCACGTGACCGAGTGTTCTTCTGCGGGCAACATTATTAATCAGTCCTTGAAGCAAGAACTCCTAACTAGCCCTGTATGGTGGCCACAGCTTTTGTGACCTTCAGCCGTCCCTAAAAAATCTGAGGCCCCCCCTCTGCATAACAAGTGACCATTCATTAGCTGGGACTGTATCAATGACAAGTTTCAGGGTACACGTCCATTAAATGTAAACCTGTTTTACGGTCAAAATATTTCGTGAACGTGTGGGATTCCGAATTGGGACCAACAAAAAAGGGACTACACATGTGGTGCCCTATATGTGTTTAACGTATTGTGGTCACGAGTTAAATTATGCTTAAGTGCAGGCATCAGAGATTTAACATAAGAAACCTTAACCTACCAGGTAGGTAAACTAAGAGCGATCAAAAACAAAACCAATGCAGGCCCTGTCGCTGACATAGACCCCTGCTGCTGCAAGCAGTGCCTGGCGGTGGGAGAGCCGAGGCCAGCTGAGCCAGGCCCTGGTTTGGCGAAAAGAGCTTTAGCAGGGGTGCAGCCATTCACATAGGTGGCAAGGTAATCGTGCAGCAAACGGCATGTAAAAATATGCTTGAGACTCAACGTTCGTAAAACGTTTATTTCTGGAAGATGAAGGAGCGTTTCACTTTAGTATATTAGACTGTATCCTTGCATTGAGTGACATCTATTACAAGTGATAGTTTCTAGCATGAACTTGGACATTAATGCTCCTCTCTACACCGCCCTGATAACACAATTACCAGGAAACAAGGCATTTGTCATGTGTACCTCACACGTGACCTACGTTGTTGTTATATGTGG
Source organism: Lissotriton helveticus (assembly GCF_964261635.1). Lineage (NCBI taxonomy): Eukaryota > Metazoa > Chordata > Amphibia > Caudata > Salamandridae > Lissotriton > Lissotriton helveticus. The sequence continues at coordinate 1,951,222,446 of NC_136067.1, forward strand.
AGCAACATTATAGTCCATTAAAACATATATGCAGTACTTGAAATGGGAAACCAGAGTACCTGCTTTATTTCTGAGAAGTGCCAGTACACTCCCTCTCAAAAAAAAAAGTGCTGGTACTTAAGGTAAAGTGAGGTCCAATAGAGGTCTACTAGTAGAGCATCAATTTGTAGTGTAGGTCTCCATGATAAGAGCCAGCGGAAAATAAGCCTGGAGAAGCGGTCTCAGCGTCACGGCATTTCCGAGTAGTTCGGAAATGCCGTGACGCTGAGACCGCTTCTCCAGGCTACTAGATAGACCTCTATTGGACCTCACTTTACCTTAAGTGACGCTTTTGCTCCTAATACATTGCCCTGACGAAGTTCAGTTTATGAACGAAACGCGTTGGCTGTTGTTTGTTTCTATGAATTTAGATGTACTTAAATAAAGATAATACCTACGAAGGAACCATTACGCTACGTTTCTGAACTCTACAGTACCTTGGGAGTGCACTGCACCATTGTTTTCAGTCTGTCTCCCGCCTTGGCGGGTTGCATCCCTCAACGGCGGGTGCAGGAGTAGCTTGTGCACACCATTCTGATACCTAGACTACACTTTGGGGGATTACTTTGAGGATTGTGCGGCATTTGGAGTCCGCCGTTGGTTCTCTGTTGCTTCCGTACCGGCCATTACCGGCCCATTTAAAGCACTGCATACATGAGCTATTTACACAGCATACAACGAGAATTGGTGTATTTCAAGGTGCTTTCAAAGACCATAGAGTAAAAGCCGTCTCAGTGAAATAGTCATTGTCTAGAATTACATATTTTCGTCACATTGGGAACCCGAGGCTGTGTCAGTGTTACTTGATTTCACCTTATGTGTTTAGCCACCAAATGGTTATCCCTTGTGTTAAATAAGTAGACGCTGTGACATGTTAACTCCAAATTGAAACAAGCGCCTTCCCAGAAAAGCATTCAAAGTTATGGCAATGCAAGGTTCTTTAGACGTAGATTTCACCTGCCCCCTGTCTTGATTTAAGCTTTGCAAGCGAAACGTCGCCTTGCTGTTTTTCCCGGAAACGGTAAACCTCGCACATTCCCAGTTAAACTGTACCTTTTTAGGTTTTGCCTGGCGAAAAGATGCGCTCTGCGCATCTTTTTCGCGCAGGCGAAAACCTGATGAGAACTGTAGTGTGGCTTTGGGTCGGCCCTCGTCATTCATTGGCTGGCTCCATAAATGGAGCCTAGCCATTGGACGAGGGGCCTGTCCGTCAATGCCGGACCAGATTCGGGGGCGTTCCCGAGATTCTTTGGCTTTTGCCGACGTCACGCTACGTCAGCCGAAAGCCGATTCTCGGGAACGCCCCCGAATCTGGTAAGGCACTAGTGGCACCCCGAGCGCTCTGCCGCCTCCTACTACGGTGCAAACGCTGCCTCCCTGATTGCCGCCGCTGCCCGGGGCCGAGAATAACATGAGGACCTCGCCGGGGCCGCGGAGAGCAAGAACGAAGGAGCTGCCCTCCCATTGGCTGAGGCGGTCGAGCCCCCTCAGTGCCGCCGCGCTAGGAGTGGTTCTCGAGCCGCCGCGTCATCGCTGGAGCCGTGCTGCGATTGGCCGCAGCTTCGGTCCGGGATTGAGGGCACCCGCCTTCACTTTCAAATTCCCCCGTGAGACATCAGCCCAAAAACACGATGATAAAAGAAGTTGGTCGTTTGTTGTAAGGCATTGATTGCGCACAGAAGCTGAGACTTATTTATGACGATAATAATAGATTGTAAACGTGGCTGTTTTATTAATATGTCCTAACATTCACACTATTAGCCTGGATGTGAATATATCCCAGTTCGTGCACGTTTCTGCCGTAAGTGCCCGTTTCACGTGTGCGTTCGGGGTGCGTCTGGTTTCACAAGCACACACTTCTCTTTCATCCCGCAAGTGATGGACGGGTCATGTCCCGGCTCTGCCTGTGGTGTGAGGTGTCCGTCCGGGGGCTCCCAGCGTCTCGAGAGAGGTGGAAAGTAAACCTTGCCCCACTTCAGGCAAGGAGTGAGTGGCCCTTCAGCCGAGGAGCTTTTACTGCCGGCGGTTACAGTATTACATCTTGTGTGGTCACAAACAGCTTCCGTGTTGGACGTGTGGAGAATAGGAGGCAGGCGTCAGAATGCGTGGGTTTGCACCAACTTTGCCTTATTGCGTCGAGTTTCAATGGGGTTAATGTAATTTTGCAGCCACCTTCGCACGCACAGACTCGTGCAAAAAATGCGAACATTTTACATGCGGGCAAAAGTGCAAAAGCAACACCTTTACTGACAGAACAGTGCATTAGGTTTGGTGCAAATATTGATGTAAATGTACACGGGCACCAATGCTATCCCATGTAATCAGACCATTGCGGCACCCGGCAGGTGCACTGTGTCCCGCGTGCGGGCGTGGATGCGGTGAGGGCATCCAGGCTATGTGGGGTGAGAGAACACATCATGGACTGAAATGGGGTAAGAGTTTAGGTGTTTATAATCAACATGTGAAATAATATTTATGTTGTCAGTTCTGTGGTATTCAATTGGCTATGACACTTTCTGGGTTCATTTTACGCCCGTTTTCTGACCAGAGTAATCCAGTAGCGTCCAGTGGAACACGTACCTGCAAAAGAAGCAGAAAAACCGCAGAGAAAAAAGATAACCACTAAAATGTAGGCCGAGTAGTTCTTAAACTGTAATTTAGGTCACATTCAGCACAAACACACGTCAGACTTAGTCCAAAAAGAACATCCTTAAACTTACTTCCCCCAAGGCTCAAGTCGCTGCGTATATTATTTCATATTTCTACTTGAGGTACCGTTGTATACCACGCCTTAAAAAACATAATTTCGTCGGAAAACACTATATGATCACTGATTTCGTTATAGAATGTTTACAGCTACATTTTATTTTATTTATTCTCTGGCAGACCCATCTTTCTCTCTTCTCTATATCTCCCTCTCCTTTTTGCTCTCTCTTCCTTCTCCCTCCTGCCCCCTATTCCATCTGCTCTCTCTCTCCTTCCTTCTTGCTCCCTCTCTATCATGCTTCTCTCTCCTGCACTCTCTCTTTTTTTTCTTTTAACTCTTTATCTTTCTCTCTTTTCTCTCTTTTCCTCTTTCCAACCCTCTCCGTGTTCCTCTTCCTCCCTATCCATCATTCTTCTCTCTATCTCTATCTCCATCTCCTTTATGCTTTCTTTTCCCTCTGTTGTCCCTCTCCCTCCTGCTCCCTCTTCCATCTGCTCTCTCTCTCCCTCCTTCTTGCTTATGCCTTACCTCCTACCTTCCTTTTACTTCCTGCTTTCTCTCTCTCCTGTTCTTACTCCCATGTCCTCTCCATCTCCCTCCTCATCTTGGCTTCTTTCTATCTTTTACTCTTTCTGTTTTCTGCCTTCTCACTCCATTCTGCCCTTACTTTTCTTCCTGCCTTCCCTCTCTCTTGATCTCTCTCTCATGCGTCCTCTCTCCTCCTCCTTATCTATCATGCTTCTCTCTCTTGCACTCTCTCGCGTGCCTTTCCTCTCTATTTGCCTTCTCTCACTCTCTTCTTTCAGTCACCAACTCTCTCTCCTTCTTTTCTTGCACTCTATTTTCCTATTGCCCTTTCTTTGCCCCTCTCTCCTTTTTCATCTCTCTCTTCTTCCTACCCTTCATTTCCATCTCTCCATTTCTCTCTCCTTCTTGTCTTTCTTCACAATTAACTGAGGGCCTGATGTACATTGCCAGACAAGGGGGGGGGGCTCTCTGTGTGTGGGGGGGGCTTTCAGTGTGTGGGGGAGGGGCTTTCAGTGTGTGGGGGAGGGTCTCTCAGTGTGTGGGGGAGGGGCTCTCAGTGTGTGGGGGAGGCTCTGTGTGTGGGGGGGCTCTCAGTGTGTGGGGGGCTCTCAGTGTGTGGGGGGCTCTCAGTGTGTGGGGGGGGCTCTCAGTGTGTGGGGGAGGCTCTCAGTGTGTGGGGGGGCTCTCAGTGTGTGGGGGGCTCTCAGTGTGTGGGGGGCTCTCAGTGTGTGGGGGAGGCTCGCAGTGTGTGGAGAAGGCTTGCAGTGTGTGGAGGGAGCTCGCAGTGTGTGTGGGGGGGCTCGCAGTGTGTGAGGGAGCTCGCAGTGTGTGTGGGGGGGCTCTCAGTGTGTGGGGGGGGCTCTCAGTGTGTGGGGGGGGCTCTCAGTGTGTGGGGGAGGCTCTCAGTGTGTGGGGGGGCTCTCAGTGTGTGGGGGGCTCTCAGTGTGTGGGGGGGCTCTCAGTGTGTGGAGGGAGCTCGCAGTGTGTGGAGAAGGCTTGCAGTGTGTGGAGGGAGCTCGCAGTGTGTGCGGGGGGGCTCGCAGTGTGTGGGGGGGCTCGCAGTGTGTGGGGGGGCTCGTAGTGTGTGGGCGGGGCTCTGTGTGGGTGTGTGTTGGGGGGGCTCTCTGTAGGTGTTTGTGGGTGTCATTTGCGAAAGATAAAGCTAGTGGCATTGCAAATGACAATGCCAATTATTTATGTTAAAAAAAAACAAATAAAAATAATGTCAAGAGCATTGCCAATAGCTCAAACTTTAACAAAGGCAAAACCATTGCATTGTAAATGCTTGTTTCCTATGCGGATAATACCCAAGTCATCCTTTCCTTATCATCTCAACACTGGCCGCTTGTTTACTTAGCTGGGAGCTTCACTCGTGTCTTTGCAGAATCGAAACTTTCGCGGCAGCAGCCCAAGCTTGTTTTGTTTAACATGCATTCAGGTATCAGAATTATGCTGGAATTTCAACTGATTTCTTACATTGCTGCAGGTTTCTCACTTAAAGCAGTTTCAGTCCGCAGCACGCTCTAGTACAATTTGGGGGCTGACTTCTAAAACAGTGAAAACAACCCCCCAAGATTCGCACTCCCCATTCCAGCCCCATTCTCATGGTGAATACGGCATAAATAAAGCTTGTAGGATTTATCGACGCTGCTCTGGGAACGTCCGAGAGAAGACACATTGTCACTGTGCTGTTCGGCATCAGAACGCAGAGCTCGCAAACCCCAAAGGCCGGGAGGCTACCAAGCATGATGTAGCATTTAAATACAATGTGTGACGTAGTTAAAAGATGAGTACTCGTTATTCTGATGCAACAGCACTGAATGCCAGAACATATAATCATGCTAGGTTCTTGGATCCATAGGTATGCTATTTGTTTTTTTCAGCTGTCTTTATATTCTGCTGATTCAAAATGCTACGGTGAATGAGTTACCTTACATCATGAGCATTCAGTACTTATTAGAGGCATTCATTTCAACGAACATTGCCAGTGCCAGGTGGTGCTCATCTGGAAAGTAATAATAAAAAAAGTAGCCCAAAGTCAGCGCACCGACTTGAGGGCTGTTCGGTAAACGCACACAATCCTATGGTCCGCAGATCGATACTTGCGCGCATTCCATTTGGCATTCAAAAACATAACTTGCCCAACATGTTCGCTATCGATACAGTAATGAATGTTTCGCCTCATTAGTGCGTGAATCGAGGGAGGAGCTAGTATTTGTACCTTACATCTCCTAAAATAGGATGTTACCGACGTTCGTCAGTCACCAGGCAGAATGGAGGGCTTTATGTGCTTGTGTGTGTGTGTTAGGAACACACAGAAGCACATAAAGCGGGGGGACATTATTGCCCTGCGTGTGCTTTGTGTTTACTCTGGTCTGTTTTACTACGGGGGCCTTGTGCCGCGTGGACACTCTCAGGGCAAGCTCGCCAGACACCTGGATTTGCGGTTGGGTTGGTGCTGCCAGACACCCCTGGCTCCTCTTAGTTGCACATCTTTCACTTGATGCAGGATGATTCCTTGACACACACATTCCCTTGTTAATCTTTATTTTCCTCCGCCATTTTGACCTCTCATTTTCATTTAACCTGATCTCAATCTGTTCTCTGGCTTCAGCCACCCATCCTCTCTCTATAATACTTTTCGGTCCAGGTCTCATGAACTCTCCTCTCATATTTGCTCCTCTGATATCTTTCTCTCCCCATGTTCCCCTCTTCGCCACCCCATTCACAGGCTCGCAGTCAAGAATCAAAATTATGTTTAGGGATGGCTCCACTGCTCAGCAGTGAGCATTTCATTTAACACACTGAGCCATCCTGCTACCAGAATCGTTTTGGAAGGCACGATGTGGTTAGATGTCAAAGAACAGAACGCAACTTCGGTTTTTGTTTTATTGTTGCACTTTTGTACTCGGAGAAATATGTTGAAACAAGCACTGGCGTTGCCAATAGGTCTCGCATTAGGAAAGTGTGGGCTATTGGTATTGTAAATGACAATTATTTTTTTAATGTGTGTTGGCACTGAAAATATATAAATTAATAGCATTGTTATTTACAAAGCCAATAGCTTACACTTTGCTAATGCGAGTCCTATTGGCTATGGGAATGCTTGTTGTTAGCCAGCAAGGACAGTGCTGTTGTGGTGCTGAGTGATGCTGTTATGGTGCTGAGTGATGTGGTGGTTTATTAGAGTGATGTGGTGGTGTCCCAGATTGATGTGGTGGTGTCCCAGAGTGATGTGGTGGTGTCCCAGAGTGATGTGGTGCTGTCCGTGAGTGATGTGGTGCTGTCCGTGAGTGATGTGGTGCTGTCCGTGAGTGATGTGGTGGTGTCCCTGAGTGGTGTGGTGGTGTCCCTGAGTGGTGTGGTGGTGTCCCTGATTGATTTTGTGGTGTACATCAGTGATGTGGTGGTGTCCCTGAGTGCTGTGTTGGTGTCCCTGAGTGCTGTGTTGGTGTCCCTAAGGGCTGTGGTGGTGTCCCTGAGTGCCGTGTTGGTGTCCCTGAGTGCCGTGTTGGTGTCCCTGAGGGCCGTGGTGGTGTCCCTGAGGGCTGTGGTGGTGTCCTTCAGTGCTGTGGTGCTGTCCTTCAGTGCTGTGGTGGTGTCCCTCAGTGCTGTGCTGGTGTCCCTCAGTGCTGTGCTGGTGTCCCTCAGTGCTGTGCTGGTGTCCCTCAGTGCTGTGGTGGTGTCCCCGAGTGGTGTGGTGGTGTCCCAGAGTGGTGTGGTGGTGTCCCAGAGTGATGTGGTGGTGTCCCAGAGTGATGTGGTGGTGTCCCAGAGTGATGTGGTGGTGGCCGTGAGTGATGTGGTGGTGTCCCAGAGTGATGTGGTGGTGTCCCTGAGTGGTGTGGTGGTGTCCCTGAGTGGTGTGGTGGTGTCCCTGAGTGGTGTGGTGGTGTCCCTGAGTGGTGTGGTGGTGTTTAGTACAAAGGAAGGAACCAGTGTGGACAGTTTTTTACGGGGTCCAGAGTATGTGTCCAGATAACTTGTAACCGAAGAAGGATAATGAGTTCCCCGGGGATCAAAGGGAGGTATGGGAGAATGGAGACAGAACTAAACTATAGTCAGGGAACTGGGAGTTCCCTTGTTGGAACTAAGGGACCTCACACACCCAGAAATCTAGGTGTCATGCTTCATCATTGGTCCCCTGCTCCTCGTCAGACTGGCGCTGCAATGTCTGACGGGCGCCGTAGGCGCGCTTTGTTGGAGATCTTTTGTTCCAGCCAATAGTTTGTATGCGTGTGAGGGGTCTGGTGGTGGTGTAGTCGTGAAGGGAAAGTGAGGTTTAAAAGGAGGTGAGTCAGTCCACAAGGAGGAGGGAGCAAGCCAACAGGTCCTACTCTAAGGGGGAACCCTACAATATAACCCGGGAGGGCCCCGCAGTCTGTTCCCGTGGGGCTGTTCGAGGAGGTTAATACCTTGGCATCAAACAGCAGAGGTGGAAAGACCTACCCCCCACGCACGGCGCTCCGACCGGTAGCGCGAAACAGCCCCACGGGAACAGACTGCGGGGCCCTCCCGGGTTATATTGTAGGGTTCCCCCTTAGAGTAGGACCTGTTGGCTTGCTCCCTGATTGACCCAGTGAGGTTGTATCTTTTTAATTTTTATCTTATTACTTTTCACTGTGTAGTACATTTGTTTTGAGGTCCTGAAGAATTGCCATACAGGCATGAAACATGTCGACCTTTTAGAGGGTTGAGTCAGTCCGCTGTCAATCAAACAGTTCCTTTCTCCCCTCTCACCCTTTTAATAAGGGAGTCAGCCACCCGAATAAAATCCCTTGTGGACTGACTCACCTCCTTTTAAACCTCACTTTCCCTTCACGACTACACCACCACCAGACCCCTCACACGCATACAAACTATTGGCTGGAACAAAAGATCTCCAACAAAGCGCGCCTACGGCGCCCGTCAGACATTGCAGCGCCAGTCTGACGAGGAGCAGGGGACCAATGATGAAGCATGACACCTAGATTTCTGGGTGTGTGAGGTCCCTTAGTTCCAACAAGGGAACTCCCAGTTCCCTGACTATAGTTTAGTTCTGTCTCCATTCTCCCATACCTCCCTTTGATCCCCGGGGAACTCAGTATCCTTCTTTGGTTACATGGTGTGGTGGTGTCCCTAAGTGGTGTGGTGGTGTCCCTGAGTGATGATGTGGTGACAGTGTGTAACAATATATATGTATATGTGCGAGTATGGTTTTTTTTGGTCTTGAGAGAGTTTGATTGCTGCTTTTACATGTTTTAACTGTATATATTTTGTTTAATCAGTGTTATTGCGTTATGGACATTTATGTAAACATGCACTTACACCGGGGGTCCGGCTTTCCTTTAAATAATGTTAGTTAACGAAATCTTACGAGAAAGTGAACTCCTTGTAGTTCACATCTCCGTGTTCCTTTTGCACACGTACATGAGCTATTCTCTTCGGTGGACGAAGGTGGGGGTGCTTTTAAGTTCTTGCAAGAGGAGCCTCAGGGGGCCAGTATTATTAGGGTGCGGGTCGATATGTCTTTTGAAGCAGATGGCTTATGTAATGAATTGAAAAATTGAATTGTAAGGAGAGTGCAGATCTGTCTGTTCTTAATTTGGGAGATTAATTTAGACGGTCTTGTTTGTAGTGTACACGATGTGAGTAAATGCAGACTGCAGTAATGTCTTTAAGGATGTTTGCATTAGGAGATGCTAGGAGGTGTAAATCCTGGCACAGTTAGTAAAAGGCACACTGGCAAACCGTGAGTTATGCGCATGCGTCGTGACTTGGAGAGAAGATGAGTAGTGACGACTCAACAGCTGTAAGGGAGTGGGCCCAGGGGGGCGATGAGATAGATGTACCAGGGGAGCGGTGCAGCTGTAAGTAAGGATGTGATGTCGAGGAGACAGTGTGTAGGGAGTGCTGCAGTACGTAACAATGAGGATCGTGTTCTCATGTGTGGGGGGAGGGATTGGGGATGAAGCTTCTAGTAAGGATGGGTGATGTAAGAGGGAGGAGTAGGGGATGCCTCTGGAAATGAAGAGTGGGGATGTAGGGCAAGTGTTGATAATTACTAATGGCCAGGAGTGACGAGTGTAGAGGGAGTGGCACAGCTAGGGGACATGATGTGGCTTAACGGTCAGAGCTGCCAACCGACTCAAACTGTCTCCTTCCGAGGTCAATAAAATGAGTACTATCGCGGGTAATAGTAACGTATGTTATTGACGCCCCCTGGCTTCGCGGATTTATTGCTACATAAAGTATCAAACATTATGTTCGGATTAGTAAGGGTTTCATTTAGGGCCGTGCTTAAAATGGCCCATTTATCTAGCTGGTGGTGCCCCTTATCCAACGGAACACAGGCCCTGAGACCACTAAATTCTCATAAATTAACAGATTTGGACAGTACATGCACGTTAGTAATAAGTGTACACAGTAACAAGGATTGCAATGTCATCAAGTCATGCGGGCGCCTGTTGAATTCCTAAGCATGGCGCCTGTGTTGCTGATAATGTTGAAAGTTGAGTGTGCAAAAAAGAGCGGCAGGGAAACTGAAAGTATGGCCGGCCAGCCATGAATAATTAGGGGAGGAGAAGCCGCACAGCACACGCTGGGAGAAGCCCTTTGATGTGCTGTGCGGGAGCTATTCTCTTCGGTGGACGAAGGTGGGGGTGCTTTTAAGTTCTTGCAAGAGGAGCCTCAGGGGGCCAGTATTATTAGGGTGCGGGTCGATATGTCTTTTGAAGCAGATGGCTTATGTAATGAATTGAAAAATTGAATTGTAAGGAGAGTGCAAATCTGTCTGTTCTTAATTTGGGGGATTAATTTAGACGGTCGCGTTTGTAGTGTACACGATGTGAGTAAATGCAGACTGCAGTAATGTCTTTAAGGATGTTTGCATTAGGAGATGCTAGGAGGTGTAAATCCTGGCACAGTTAGTAAAAGGCACACTGGCAACCCGTGAGTTATGCGCATGCGTGGTGACTTGGAGAGAAGATGAGTAGTGACGACTCAACAGCTGTAAGGGAGTGGGCCCAGGGGGGCGATGAGATAGGAGATGTACCAGGGGAGCGGTGCAGCTGTAAGTAAGGATGTGATGTCGAGGAGACAGTGTGTAGGGAGTGCTGCAGTACGTAACAATGAGGATCGTGTTCTCATGTGTGGGGGGAGGGATTGTGGATGAAGCTTCTAGTAAGGATGGGTGATGTAAGAGGGAGGAGTAGGGGATGCCTCTGGAAATGAAGAGTGGGGATGCCGATAATTACAATCATCAAAAAAGCACAACAGAAAGAAAAAAAAAAAAGAGACCGCTAAATTCTCATAAATTAACAGATTTGGACAGTACATGCACGTTAGTAATAAGTGTACACAGTAACAAGGATTGCAATGTCATCAAGTCATGCGGGCATGTCATCAAGTCATGTGGGCGCCTGTTGAATTATTAAGCATGGCGCCTGTGTTGCTGATAATGTTGAAAGTTGAGTGTGCAAAAAAGAGCGGCAGGGAAACTGAAAGTATGGCCGGCCACCGGCCAGCCATGAATAATTAGGGGAGGAGAAGCCGCACAGCACACGCTGGGAGAAGCCCTTTGAAATGCAATTACGAGGGAGGGAGGCTGATGCGCGTTTGGTCACGTGATTCACGTGAACTTAAAGAAAACCGCACAAACGAAACCCTTGCTTTCACGAGTTTTTTGAGCACTTGAATTCTCGCTCCGCTCAATGCGCTTGCGCGCATTGATAGGTCGAGAGACCTAAAAAACCTCGTTTTTTTAAGATGGGGAAAATTGGGTTGTTATGCGCTCTAGTAATTCATGAGAATCTTGTTGCAAAAAGTACATGGTAAAACACAGATTCATGCACTTAAATTTTTTTTACAGGAATTCAGTTTGCAACATTCTTTGTGTACATCTCCTATTCATTTAATTATTTACCACCACCACGTCCACCACCACCACCACCACGTCCACCACCACCACGTCCACCACGTCCACCGCCACCACGTCCACCACCACCATGTCCACCACATCCACCACCATGTCCTCCACCACGTCCACCACCACGTCCACCACCACATCCACCACCACCACCACCACATCCACCCCACCACATCCACCCCACCACATCCACCCCCACCACATCCACCCCCACCACGTCCACCACCACCACGTCCACCACCACCACGTCCACCACAACCAGGTCCACCACAACCAGGTCCACCCACACCATGTCCACAACCACCACGTCCACCACCACCACATCCACCATGTCCACCACCACTACGTCCACCACCACTACGTCCACCACCACCACTACGTCCACCACCACCACTACGTCCACCACCACCATGTCCACCACCACCATGTCCACCACCATGTCCACCACCACCATGTCCACCACCACCATGTCCACCACCACCATGTCCACCACCACAATGTCCACCACCACCACACCCACCTCCACCACCACATCCACCACCACCACCACATCCACCACCACATCCACCACCACATCCACCACCACATCCACCACCACCACTACCACCACCAAGTCCACCACCACCATGTCCACCACCACCATGTCCACCACCACCATGTCCACCACCACCATGTCCACCACCACCATGTCCACCACCACCATGTCCACCACCACCATGTCCACCACCACCATGTCCACCACCACCACGTCCACCACCACCACGTCCACCACCACATCCACCACCACCACCACCACATCCACCCCACCACGTCCACCCCCACCACGTCCACCCCCACCACGTCCACCACCACCACGTCCACCACCACCACGTCCACCACCACCACGTCCACCACCACCACGTCCACCACCACCACGTCCACCACCACCACGTCCACCACCACCACGTCCACCACCACCACGTCCACCACAACCAGGTCCACCACAACCAGGTCCACCCACACCATGTCCACAACCACCACGTCCACCACCACCACATCCACCATGTCCACCACCACTACGTCCACCACCACCACTACGTCCACCACCACCACTACGTCCACCACCACCACTACGTCCACCACCACCACTACGTCCACCACCACTACTACGTCCACCACCACCATGTCCACCACCACCATGTCCACCACCACCATGTCCACCACCACCATGTCCACCACCACCATGTCCACCACCACCATGTCCACCACCACAATGTCCACCACCACAATGTCCACCACCACCACACCCACCACCACACCCACCTCCACCACCACATCCACCACCACCACCACATCCACCACCACATCCACCACTACTACCACCACCACCACTACCACCACCATGTCCACCACCACCATGTCCACCACCACCATGTCCACCACCACCACGTCCACCACCACCACGTCCACCACCACCACGTCCACCACCACCACGTCCACCACCACCACGTCCACCACCACCACGTCCACAACCACCACGACCACAACCACCACGTCCACAACCACCACGTCCACAACCTCCACGTCCACAACCACCACAACCACCACAACCACCACCTCCACCATCACCACGTCCACCATCACCACGTCCACCACCACCACATCCACCACCACCGCGTCCACCACCACCGCGTCCACCACCACACATGTCTGCTTATAACAAGCATTTGCAATGCAATAGGTCTCACATTACTGAATGTTTGAGCGATTGGTGTTGCATTGTTATTTGCAATGTCAATAGCTCAAATTTTTAATAATGTGAGACCTATTGCCTCCATCTATCGCTCTCACTCTATCTATCGCCCTCACTCTGTCTATCGCCCTCACTCTATCTATCTATCTATCTGTCTATCTATCTATCGCCCTCTCTATCTATCTATTGCCCTCTCTCTATCTATTGCCCTCGCTCTAGCTATCTTTTGCCCTCACTCTATCTATCTATCTATCGCCCTCACTCTATCTATCTATCTGTCTATCGCACTCACTCTATAATATCTATCGCATCACCACAGCATCACTCAGCACCACCACAGCATCACTCAGGGGCAGCACAACATCACTATGCCTACCACAGCATCACTGAACACCACAGCATCATTTGTCGCCACCACAACATCACTCAGCGCCGCCACAGCATCAACCTGTGCAACCATTCAACAACAACTGGTAAAAATATGTTCTCTCAATGTTTCAAGCTTGATTACAAATGTCACAAAAAGATGTTAATATTTCACTTCTGTTCTTGGATTTTCGTCACAATAAAATACACTGACCATAATCTTCACAAAAGTTATTTACAAAAGTTTAAGCTATTGCCATTATAAATTACAATAACTTTTATTTAGGTATTAATTATTTTTAAAAATGAAAAGCCAAATACATCTAAGTCACGTAAATACAACACATATTGCATTACAAATGTTATAGGTGTCACGTTTGCGAAAGTTATAACTATTGGGATTGTAAATGACAAAGCTATTCATTTTGCTATTTTCAAAACCAACACATAAATAAAAAATGTGTCATTTACAATACCAATAGCTCAAACTTTCCTAATGCGAGACCTATTGCATTGCAAATGCTTGTTTAAGAAATGTATGGCTTTTTTTTTTAATTTGTTATAATTATCGTGTTACTCTGTATACTTTTTTTTAAAGAATCAGATATGTTAAAATTTGATAATGCACTGTAGTACACTATATTTGTGAACTATAATGTAGTACAGCGTATTTTTGATTTTTTCATATCCAATTTATTTGTTAAGTATCGAGGTTCTTCCTGGGTAATACTGTGTACACTGTGACACTTTTAAAAAAATATAAAGAAACTTATAAATAATTTTCCATACTATTACCTCTTTATTAAAGTGTGAATAGATGGGGAAAATATATAAAACCTACTACTTCCCTAGATCTAAGTCCCTAACCCAGATCACAGCCCAAGTGTGCATATGGGTGGCTTTATCTTTTCTAAAATCAATCATTGGCCAACCACATAATGCTTTGTCAGCGACATGTACTGTGTAAAAATTGTATACAAATAAAATAACGTGCAGAAACATTTAAATGAGTCTTAACTACCTGTAATTATTATGGACCACATTGTGTTCCATATTATCGTTTTCGTTGGTCCCTGCCCCATTTCAGACGTGGACTGACCATGTGTAAATCTCTTGTTCCTTGTTCTGAAAAGGGATAGTCCAGCAGAACTAGCCCGTTGCAGTCATGCTTCTGGGTCCCACAGCTTGACATATCAATTCTACTTACTGGAAAAAGCCATCCTTACTGTCATATCCAAGCCGAAAAGCAAATGAATACCTTTTTTTCATTTTTTATCACGCTAATATTGCCACATATGAAAAAATGTTTTCTGCAGATTTTGTTGTCAGATTTAAATAATTTGTGTTTTCTCTCCTGTAGGATGGCAATGAGTCTGATGAATTCATGTAACCTACACTTTGGGAACACGTGCTGTTTTAAAGACCTCGGAGTCTTGGACAGAGTAAATGTTTTGGTTGTGTGTACGAATGCCGAAGTGAAACCAGCTCACGTGGAGTTACAGCGCCTGAGAATCTCCTTTGTCAATGGCCTGCACTATGCCGAAGTGCCATCCATGGATTCTGCAGCACAGCAGCGTTGCGAGTACATAAAAGCTACTTTTCTTACATGCCAATTATCTCATTCGAGGATGGGGAACTGGAATCTACACACTACTGTGTTTTTGTTGGACTCTTCAAGTATTGAGCTATTTGATTGGCTCACCAGGAGCTGACTGGTGTCAGGCATTTAATATCTTTCACTGGCTCTTCTGGTACTTTGAGGGATTACGGCAAAGGAGTTATCTCTGTACTTCGGGGTATTTCATGACTCCATTTTTAGTTAAGGTAGGTAGAATAGAAAATCCTAAAATGTATCTGTGTCCGACTACAATGGGTCTAGGAAAAGTACCATGTAAAATAAATTCACAGCACCTGCTAAAAGCAATTCAGATTCCTAGTCTGTTCAGTTATTCCCTTCGCCTAATTCGTACTACTGACATGGGAGTGCCAGACACGCTAAGAAAGGGTGGCCGAATGGAGACTGGTAGATTGGCACAGGGCTACTGACCGCTTAATAAGATTTTACAATAGCAGTCTGTCCCAAGGGCGCACCCTGCTATTGTCCATGCATGTGTTCGTGTGTGTGTGGGTTGCAGAACTCTTCTCCTTCACCCGCTTTATCCTTCCACTGTGATAGAGAAGCCATCCGCCTTACGAGGACCAAAGGGCCACCCAAAACCCCCTACACTACCATCCTCTCTTTACCAGGCTGACATTGCAGATGCATGATGTCCAGGGAGGGCACTGGCTTCATTGTATTCTAGCATGTCCAATGTGATCACTTGCCATTTAACCCGTTGGCTGCGTCGAACGTTCAGCTCCAGTGCTGAACATTTGAAAAACGGGTGGGGCAGCGTCGGCCAATCGACGTGCGCAGCACTACCAAGGTAGTGCACGCGACGACCGTTTGGCCGACGGCAGCAGCCAACGGGCTAACCTAAGTGCTGTTGTGTGCGGCACAAATCGAGCAGCATAGTTACTATACTCTATGATTGGTACATTGGATATCGCTAGCTGCAGTTCTCGCTGGAATATTTTGAAGCTGTACAAATAGCTGTTCTTGCAGTATGTTTACATGATATCCATACACAGATTCAACCCAAAGGAGTTCCAAACCATTATGACTTCCTTGGATAACATATTTTTGAAGGTAGTAGGGTTCTTACAGTCCATTGCCTGAAGCAGTATAGCACCTGCACTGTATTTTTTAATGCCACTAGCTGTGGATTCCAATACTGGAGACAGGACCAGGTATGAAATGCAGGATTCAACCCTCTCCACTACCTTCCTACTGTCCTTTCAGTGCTATTTGTGCATTACCGTTGGGAGAGGTTCAGATAATAGGAGAAGTGCACTCGAAAGGCAATGTAATAACATAGGGAGATGTTACTGGTGCAACAGAAAGCCTTCTTGATGTGTGCCTTAACACCTTCAGCGCGGCGCAGATTCCTGCGCTGTGCTGAAGGTTCTAATGAGCCTACCGGCTCATGACAGAACGGTTCCGTCATGAGCACAGCTCAACCGACGCTCATGACGGAACCGTTCCGTCATGAGCATCGAAGGGGTTAAGGCACAACCACCACACCAAACCTTCTCTGAGAGCAGAAATACAGTCTGCCCTTTGGAAGATCTGAACACGTTATTTAGCTGATGTCTTAACATTCTATCTGTTACCAGAAGAAAACATCTGGCCAATCGCCTCCATGCAAAGTCCTAGCCTCAAACATTACAAGTACAACATTCCTCGCCACATTTGACCAATAGGGCATGTAATTTTGTACCTTTATATGGAGCACACTTGTTTTATACTGCATTCCCTGTTAGGCACTATCCAGGTAATTGTATTAACTGCTGATGGAGCTCTTGTTGGACCTGCGCCATCTTAAGGCGATATGACCATCTTTCAATCATGTTAGTGCATGCAATTACATTGATACCTATTGTGTTGAGCAATAGTACTAAATCCATGAAACTGACTTTCTTCATTGGAACTGAGAAAGTCTGATTAACCGCATGCGTGCGTGCGGAATTCTGCTCCTGCGCTGACTTTTTCAAAAGCGCACTTTACATGACGATCTGGGCTCGTCATGAGCGTGCGAGGAGGGTACCTCATGACGAGCCCAGCTCGTCATGAGCGTCGAAGGGGTTAAGTATTAGATCATTAAACCTATGTTCCCCGTGTTCAGAGAGAACAAGCTTTCTGCGTTCTCGTTTTATTAGAAAATTTGTGAATCTGTAGTGCACAAAAGCTATACTAGTACTCTTTAGTCTTTGAGTAAATTGGTTATCTTTATACTTGACACCTATTCACTGGGCTTACAATAGCTTCCACTACTGGGAGTACATTTGGATACACAATAAAAACTTCAATAGTAGACATCCTCATTGTTGGAGTTGTAATGAAAGAATGGGGGCCAGGTTGAAAGTTTGAAAGTACATTTCAGATAGCAGGCAAAGTATATACACAAAATGATAAATAATACTTTAATCATTAAGCTTTTTCAATAAGGTGTTTACTAACTGCTGAGGTAATATGACTGAAAGGGAGGGGCCATGATTTTCAGCCTTAGACCTGTATGTTTTTATGTTCTTGGGAACTATTTGTAAACTCACCTGTGACACAAGTTAATTTGTCACAGCCTAATATTCTGTCGATCTACCGTACAAAATTAGGAATGTTCTATCCATGACCACTTGAGGAGAAAATAACAGGTACACTTTTTTCTATCTGAAACTTTCCTCGTAGTTTCCCATCCCTAGTGTTATTGTGTGTCATTTAATATCAAGTTAGCACTTTTAGGAGTTCTGAAACCTTAGTTTATTGTGCATAAGACTGTCGCACACAGTTCTAAAACAGATGACCTGCCATTGATCCACGCATAGTTGTCATGTGGCTTTGTTTGTCGCTTACAAGTTAATGATCATAGATGTTATTCAAGGAATATTCACAATATGTATTCTTTTGAATAGCTTCCTGCTTTCCTTTGATGCTTTTTGTTGTTGTTGTGGACAAACTGAAATATCAGTGGTTGGTGAAGTGTTCTCACACTGGATTTACTATTGAATACATTGTGTGACTTATTGGCTAGATTATATGTTGTGGCTGACAGTTGAGGTGAGACTTGTCATATTCAATCTTAAGACTCAATACCCAGCGCTGACATGCATTCTGAGTATCACACAAAGAAGAATTATCCTTTCTAGAAGCTCTTATTTAATTCAATGAATGTCTGCCTTTCTAATGTTTTTAATGGACCAGCTTACATTTCCTGTTCAGTTGAATGTTTGTCTTAATTATTTCTCCTTTCATGCGATGATAAAGATTACAATTTCAAGTCCTTACGCATGGCGTTGGGAGTGAGGAATTTAAGGGATTACATATTAGTAATACATTTCATTTCTGTAAGTTGCATGAGGGTTCCAGCGAATGCTATAAATGGTTGATTTACCCTCTTGCATCGGCATGACATCATAAGATTACAGACTTAAAGGATAGCTGATCTGAAATAATGTGATTGGCCCCACAAGTCCGTATTTGTCTGATGACCCGCAGTCCCAAATTTGTTCCATATTTGCAAAATAATGCTGATGCCAGTTATGGAATCTTGTTTCTAAGGAATCTTTAATGTATTCCTTGTGTGTGATACTCTGAGAATGCTGTGATCCATCCATAACAAGTGTCAAATTGGCTCCACGCAGAGAAAGAACTAAAGGGAATAAAATATACATTACCTCAAGATAAGGCATGTCAAATTGGTATTGTGCCTGCTTGGTACAGGAAGGAATGCATAATCTCCAGGAGTTACATAGGTAGAATTTGCAACAGTATTATTAGCTTCTGCATGTGGAGAGTGTTTTTCCTTTCTGATTGAATCCTAATCTTTGCTTTAGGTGGGTGAATTTGGTCATGCCCATGTTATGTTTCCGGTAATTAAGGCTTTTGAAGGGTTACTTATCTTAAGAAGTATAGGCTGTAGAAATAGAAAAGGAACATGCAGGTCACTTAAGGAATATGAGCATAGTCTCACAAAAAATCACAATGCTATAGAAAGGAGTACTCATTGTATTTCCACAATAATTCATCAAGCAGTTCTTGCTCAATCATTAATTTCAGATGGATTAAAGTTTAGCAAATGTTTGAAACACTATAATTGGTTTACCACCCCAATGTGTAACCGTCTCCTTCAGGCTTTTTGTACAAGGCTGTAAATAAAAAATCTGCTACATTTTTTAATAGTTGCATGCACGTTGATGCGATAAGGTGGTGTGTGATAATTTCATGAGTGAATATCTGACCATAAAATGTTTTGAAAAATGTGGTCTTGTTTTAACATGTTGAGAACAAGAAAGGACGCTAACTCAGAAAAGCTGGTTAGTAAAATATAAAGAGATGGTTTATGGTTGTACAATCCCAGACAAGGGCCAGATGTACAAAGCCATAATGAAATTGCAAACCACACAATTCACAGCCTCAAGAGAGTTTGCGACTGAAAAATGGCATTTGCTATAAATTAAATCCATTTTGTGAGGCGAAAAAGCCTTTCTGAGTTGCAGAATGAGTTGTGCGATTCATTTCAAATTGCAGTTAAAAGAGGGTGTGAAAGGGGTGACCCCACCTTACAAATTGCGAGTCACAATGGTATTTATCAGTGGTTTGCAACTGCAATTTTATTTGAAAACCATTCATCAGTTACTGATTTGCCAAGGGGAGAGTTTCCCTCTCCAATAAATTCCCAAACTTTTTTTCTATTTTTTTTTATGCTGCATCTGTCCTTTAAGGACCATGTGCTGCCTTAATTTTTTTTATAGAAACCCTTGTGAATCCAAACAGTGGGGTTTGCTGTTGCTTGCAGTTCACCTTCCCTGTGTTTGTAGACAAAGACAGAAGTAGATAGCAACTTGACTAATTAATTTTTATTAGGCAGGTCGTTCTGCGACTGGAGATTTTGCAATCCAACCCATTACTACATAGGACGCTACACAAAATCAGACCAGGTCGCAAAACGTTGGTGAGCAATAAGGAAACCTTTTTATGACCTGTCTCTTCTATTTTGGCTCCTAAATTCAGAGATTTCCAATAATACAGTACATATAGGTGTCAAAGGTATCTGAACGGGCCTAGAGGATGTGAGTAAGATACATTGCCTGGAAACATACTTATTTGTGATATGATGGAAGGAAATGCGTGGTTTGAAGTAACCTGTGCAAACACTGATTGAAAGGAAATATATACTATTGTAATTTGATTGGGAGTTTAAAATGTACGTCTATTTAAATACAATGTGTTTGCTCTAAAATCTTAGCAAGTGTCTCAATAATTTAAATGATTAGAGGGATTGCATCAAGCTAAATAGTCATAGAAACATGCTTCAAATTGAATAGTTCATCAAAAATAACATTTAAAAGACCAGAAAAAAAGTACGTGGACATGGAAAAAAAGTAAGATAAATCCTCACTGAATAGGAGATATATAAATACCTCAGTTGCATGACAATGTAATGAAATCACAGGAAAAACTGAACTGCATATCCATATGTAAAAGTGGCACAGAACCTCGGTGATTATCATAACAACATGGAAAAAAATTAAACAAACAGAACTGTAAATTTTGCTTTGGTCCCACAATAACATTTGCTGCTGAGTTTTAAGAAAAATTGTAACTCCATGGGGTTGTTTATCCCCTATTTATTGCATTATTTTCATTATTGCACATGTATGTCCGTTACAATCGTTATGAATAATAAACATTTTATACATCTGTTTGAGTTTTCTTATTTTTTTCCATTTTATCCTTTTTCTCCATTGTATATTTTTCTGCTTTCACGACCAGTTTCTGATTTTCATCTGCACCTCTATGTAAACTATTGTAAGCATATGTGATAACATTTTCATTGCTTTTTCTCGTAAATGGCTATGAAGATATCATGCATCCAAATTTTGGATTTCTAGAACACGGAGTGCTTTTAGTGGGATCTGTCTTTAGGCTCTTCTGTTAATACATAGACATTTGGGATTGCTTCTGGGCCTGTAACTTCTCACAGGTATTCCCCGCCATATTAAGTGAATATCCTTAAGATTTGTAGAGTTTTTAATGTCTTCATCTCATCAGTATTGTGGTAGATATGTTTCAACATTACTGTTTATTTTTCTTACTGTGCCATTGTTTTAAAATATTGCTTGGATTTGAACTGTCTGTCTTTGTAGGCCATTCTAGCTCTGAATTCTGGCACATTATTTATGCCTGATGTGGGTAGCCTGTGTTTTTTTATTTGTATTAAATACCACTTTGCTCTTGTGGGGCTTGGAATGATTGCTGGTTGATCCAGCTCCCTGTGCAGCACAACTGGTGTTTCCTGTACTGATCTGTGGCTAGAGCATTACGTTATGCATTTAATGCAGTCTGGAGGCTTCCCTTTAAAGGTATATGTGGAAGCCCTGTACACTTCTTACACTGGTTGATGAACATGGATTAGGATGAGAAGCCTAGTGACCTTGAGGAGGTGCTGAGGTCGATATATTGAAAAAAAGCAAAAGCAGCTTAAATCCACATCAAAATGCATGTCCTTTACAAAACACTTATGTTTCCATAGTTTTAAATAATAATGAAAAACAGAGAGCAAAACCAACTAACATAGGGCAAAAAGACACATTCATAAGAAGAGAAAGACACAATATTATATTTGGATAATGAAACATAATACACAGATTACTCCTCCTGCATGAATACGTAAACCCAGTCATTTAATGGGCCCCAAATCATCAGCCCTTTAATTCTCCCTTTTTTGCCTCTTTGTTCATAAAGTGCTTTTCCCAAATTAAATGTGTAACAGCCGACCTTTCCACTGCTGAAAAGTTGGGGGGGGGGGGAAGGATCTAACCAGGCAGAGGCAGCATATAGTCTAAAACCTGACATTGCTATAAATATGAGCTCACTGCCAGGGCCATCTTGTGCGGTTACCCCATGTAACATAAGCTGAGGAGAAAGCGGCACATCATCTTTTAACACAGGTCGCAAAAAAACAGATATTTCTCCACTTATTAATTCTAAACTAGGACATGTAGAAAAATATGAATTGCATCTGCCTCATCTGTCTTACACCTAAAGCATTGAGTCCCTTCCATTCCGCCCCACTTCACATTTTTGCAGGCGTAATAGACAAGTCCAAAAGAGTCTTAAAAGGTTGTGCCCGCAAGTTAAGTTACCCATCTCTATTGACTTCACAAAACAAGAATCGGCAACATCTAACCTGGCCTGCCATTTCAGCACATGCTTTTCAAGGTCATCAGTAACACCATCCAGCAGAAAACTATACAGTAGCGATATTGTAGAGCCGGATGTACTAATTAATGCTTCCATCAAGGAACTGATGCAAACCCTGCTGCCCCACCAGCTTTTCGAAGAAGAAAATCCCTTATTTGTGGGAACTTGAAGTCCTGATGCCCAATGTTAAACCTGGCCCTAACTACATCAAAGGTCGCATTATGATCCCCCATCAAAAGATCACCTACCCTGTAAACACCTGCTTTCTCCCACCTTACCAAACACTCGTTTGACAGGGCCTCAGGTAGTTGATCAAACTCAGATCTTAATAAACAGACATACCTCAGCTTCTGACAGTAAGATTGTGGAGGAAGCTATATATTTAGGCATACGGGTAAGGGCGAAGGTGGAAGATATCGTAGATATAAACCTCACTCCCATAATGGGCCAAATTAAGAATGACATGCAGCGATGGGACAACCTAAAATTGTCTATAATTGGTAGATGTAATGTGATTAAAATGCAGATTTTGCATAAACTATGATGTATATTTCGCACAATTCCTCGTGAAATCCATAATAACTGGTTTTGGCAGATCGAGAGGGAGGTTGCTAGGTTTATTTGGTCTTATAAGCGGACCCGTAGATCCAATAAATTTTTATTTCTTCCAAGGGACAGGGGTGGTCTTGGAGTACCTAACTTTAAATTATATTATCTAGCAGCTGCTTTACAATATTATTGGCCTCTTTTTGGCATCAGGAAAAAGGAAGCATTCGATTCTAACTATGTTCCATCAATATTTGAGAATTTGATTGGCTCACGGGACAATGGCTGCCTACTGAAAATATATGAACTAAGCTACTTTAAATTCGCTATAAGAGTTTAATAGCAGCATTTCGAAATTGGTCAGTGATCAGGAAAAAACTCGGGCTAGGCAGATATAACCGATACACACCACTGATTAAGGTCGATATTTAGAAGAACTTCTTTTTCACTTGAATAATGCAGCACTGACCCCTTGAGGAGCTAGGAAGGTTGCCCAGCTATGGTGACTGTAGCCAGTTATCAAAAGCAATGAGTTAGGGGAAGCGATTTCTATTGATCCAACCCCCCTTGCTTGCTGAAAAAGCACTTTGTTCATTTGTCTCATAATTGGTTTTGGGGCACAAATAGGGATGCACTCGTCCTCTATATCCTGTGGCATAATTCATCTTCTTCGGGGAACTAAAATATTGGCTGCGGTGCAACGTCAAGAGATCGATTAGGTAGGAGCTTGATCTTAGTTGCCATACGATGGTATCTGTTTTAAGGACAGATGTATAGGCTTGGTGTAGGCTTTGCTAGGGTCAGCACTCCAGGCAGAAGGAAGAAAGCATAGCAAAATAAGGGACTGTGTTTTGCGGGGGCGCTAAAGAGCCAGAAGCAAGATGGCCTTACGGTAGTGCACCTCTATAACAATTTGGCATACATCAGAGCCTAAAATCCGATGTCAAAGTGCGAGATAGCAGTGGGATCCAGATCACGCTTGCTGGCCTGGGACTGTGGAATCGGACTGGCGATCCGGTGGCGGTGTGAGCAAGGCTGCACAGGTATGGCCGGCAGATGTGGTCTTTCTCACCCCGGTGGCGGTAAAGATACGGGTGAGCCCGATCTGCGCTGGGGGCGGTTGCGGCAGTGGGCGCCTGCTGCCCGCATTGTCTTGCTCTTGCAAATACGGAGCTCCAGTTGGTGGGCGTGCAGTGAGGCCTGCGTTCTCGTGCCCTGGCGCTCTAAGAACAGAGGCCGAAGTTGACTGCACGTGCGTGTTCACCCGCACTGCATGCAGCGCACGTAGCAGTGTAAACGGTTGGCGTGCTGTCTGCAGGAGCTGAGGCAGAGCAGGTCTGCCAGTGAGTGCCCAGGCTTGACGGTTGGACCCCAGAGGCGCTCCTAGTTGAGGACCAGGGACACGGACCTTTGCGGGCTAACGTGAGGCGACCAGCCGCGGACAGAAGGCACCACATAGCCCATAAAGAAATTAAGTGTGACGCTGAGAGATCCCTGGGGCAAGTAAGTGCTGTTGTTGTGGGTACGCACTGTGCCTCCGCGAGTAGCGTTCGACAACCAGGTACAGCCGTCGTGCAAGCGAGGTGCCGATGGGGAGCATCATGAAGAGCTGCGCCTGGTGAGCTGAGGCAGGTGGACCGGATCTACAGTGCCCCGATGATTCAGGTACAGTGGCAGTACACAAAGTTATGTTGTCCAGAAAGGATAGCTGTGTGGCCTGTGGTGGCCTTTGGAACCCCGAAACCCATGAAAGATTCATAGATGGACTTTAGCATTACCTCCCAATCTCCAGAAACTGCAGCAGACATTGCCCGTTGCGGAGGGAGTCCTCGCTTGCAACCGGTGTGCTGTCAATAGGGTTGGACCCCTGATCACTGCTTATCGATACAATTTATAAGCAGTGATCTGAAAGAGACACGTTAGTGATAGATTCCTTACCTTAGAATATCCCCAGGCGTCAGACTGGATCCAGAAAATTTTGCACAGCAATACCCCTGCGCGCCAGCAGGCGTCATCCGCGGCTCCGCGTCCGTCGTCGTTAGCGCCGGAATGACGTTGTCGGAGTACTTGGATGCCGCCCATGCGCGCTGACGTCAGTTCTTCTTTTTTCCGCGCCAGCTAGCGCAGATCCGGAGAAGCTCTACCCCTTAGTCTTTTTTGACTAAACTTTTCGATCTTTTTGATCATTTTTCTACTCGAGTCTTCGACTCCGGTGCCTGTAGGGATGCCCGGGTTCAAACCCTGTTCCAAGTGCGACCGACTGATGTCGGTTACCGACCCCCATCGCCGGTGCCTGAAGTGTTTAGGTGTCGACCACGACGACCGTACCTGCTCCGACTGCCGGGCCCTGACGTCGAAAGCTAGGCGGGAGCGGTCCCGCAAGCGGCTCGAGCTACGGCAGTCGGCGCCGCTCCAGGTCCCTGTCCCATGGGAGGTCAAGGGATCGGTCGCGAGGTCGAGGGATCGGTCGCGAGGTCGGAGTCCTCGCAGCTCCGGGAGTGGACATCGGTCGTCGGGATCCAAGTCCTCAGGTAAGAGGCATGAGAGGTCGGAGAGGCGTTCCTCCGACCCACCCCGACGCTCGAGCGATGCGGCCGGGGGTTCGGGTGATACCACCCACACGGCTCCGCTTGAGTCGCAGGCGTCGCCACCTGCCCCACACCTTCGGGTCCCTGGGCATGGCGCGACGCCGGAGGAGATCGAGCGGTACCTCATGGCCATGAGGTCCCTCCCTCCTCAGCCGGGTCCCGTGGCGCCTTCGGGCCCAGCGGCCCCGGCTGGAGGCCCTAGCGGGTCGAGTGCTTCGGCCTCGACGCCGTCGGGTGCTTCGGCCCCGGCGCCGCCAGCGACTTCGGTCCCGGCGCCGCAGGACCTCACCGGATCCGCTTCCGGATCCGGGTCGTTGCCGGTCGACCTCACGACCTCACCGGCGCTGGCCCCACGGGTGGCGCCCCTTGTGGACGCCGTCCCCAATGTTCCCTTCGATCCGACTCTGGCACCGGAACTGCGCCGTTGGGCGCCGCTTCCGACGGCCTTTGGAGATTTTTATTTCCATGAGGAGGCCCCGTTTGTTGAACCTGTTCTACAGGAGATGGGTGACGAGGGAGATTGGGAGGGGTCTGCTGACCCTCTGGCAGAGGAATGCCAGTCGCAAGAGGACTGGACATATGATCTTGGGGAGGCCAGTGGTATTGACACTTCGCCAGACACTGGATTTGTCTCCCCTCCCACCGTGGCTACGGAGGAGGGGGCTGCTTACAGTGTAGTGTTGACGAGGGCAGCCAAGGCCTTAAACCTTGAGCTCCCCGTCGCGGCCGTGAGGACTAGCCTCCTCACTGAGGTCCTTAAACCGCAGGCAAGCTCCAGTGAGCCTCTGCTGCCGTTTAATGAGGCCTTGTGTGAAGTTCTTGTGGGCACTTGGTCCAAGCCCGCCTCAGGTCCGCCTGTGGATAGGAACGTGGCCAGACGCTACCGCCCGGCTCCGGGCGACCCTTGCTTTTTGTCCACCCATCCCACCCCCGAGAGCTTGGTCATCCAGGCCTCTACTTCCCAGACCGCATTCCCGACGGCCCCGCCTGACCGGGAATCCAAGAGGTATGAACAGTTCGGGAAGAAGGTGTTCTCATCCCTGAGTTTGGACTGTGGTCTGTCAATACCGCATGCCTCTTGGGCCGCTACACCCACACCCTGTGGGATACGGTCGCGGACGTGCTGCCACAATGCCCGGAGGAGGTCCGGGCTAAACTCGCCCAAGCCCTTGCGGAGGGTCGAGATGCAGCGCGATATTCCATCCGGTGTGGGCTGGATACTAAGAACTCACTGGTCAGGGCGATGGCAACGACGGTGGCGGTTCGACGCCACGCCTGGTTGAGGACCGCCAACTTTTCGGCCGATGTCCAGTCCACTCTTCTGGACATGCCGTTCGATGGCCGTCGCCTCTTTGGCGACAAGGCAGACCATGCGCTTGAGCGTTTCAAGGACTCCAGGGCTAAGGCCAAGTCCTTGGGCCTCTCGGCCCCACGCCAACAAACGGGTGCCTTTCGCTCCTTTCGTGGCCACGGAAGGGGTGCCCCCACACGAGCTGCCAGCCACGCACCGCAGAATGTTCAGCAGCGCGGTAGTGGCCGTGGAAACCGCCGTAACGGCGGTTGGGGACAGCGGCGAGCCCTTCCCACACCTCCCTCCGCAGCACCTGCCGCAAAACCTTCCTAGTCCGTGTTTTCAGGCCCATGTGACGCCAGTGGGTGGCAGGGTTCGCCATCACCTCTTCCACTGGCGCAATGTCACGTCGGACGGGTGGGTGCTGCAAATTGTCCGAAGGGGCTACTCCCTCCCCTTCGAGGCAACCCCTCCAGCCATGCCACTGCAATGCCACCGAGTTTCGGGGGATCATTTGCGACTTCTGCAGGAGGAAGTTACGGCCCTCTTGGCCAAGGGGGCCATCGAGCGCGTTCCTGGGCCAGAAGTAGGGTGTGGTTGCTACTCCCACTACTTTCTGGTACTCAAGAAGGGCAAAGGGGGCCTACGCCCTATCGTGGACCTACGGAACGTCAACGGCTTCCTCCGGAAGGAGAAGTTCAAAATGCTGACACTAGCTCAGGTCTTAGCTGCCCTGGACCCAGAAGACTGGATGGTAGCGTTGGACTTGCAGGACGCTTATTTCCACATCCCCGTCCTGCCGGCCCACCGGTGATACCTGCGGTTCACGGTTGGCCACGAGCACTTTCAGTTCACCGTGCTCCCCTTCGGCCTTACCAGCGCCCCACGGGTGTTCACAAAGGTGATGGCGGTGGTCGCAGCTCATCTGCGCAGGGTAGGGGTTTCTGTCTTCCCCTACCTCGATGACTGGTTGTTGAAGGCGGGCTCGCCCCAGACAGTCGTCGGCCACCTCCAGACGACGGCAGATCTCCTGCATCAGCTGGGGTTCTCCATCAATGTGCCAAAGTCACACCTGTGTCCCTCTCAGAAGCTCCTCTTCATCGGAGAGGTTCTCGACTCGGCGCAGTTTTGGGTTTATCCTCCCGAGCAGCGGGTCCGGGATATTCAGGCTATGATTCCACTCTTTCAGCCTTAATCCCGGGTATCGGTCAGGTTGACGCTGCGGCTTCTGGGGCTGATGGCCTCCTGCATCCTTCTGGTGCATCACGCCCGGTGGCGGATGCGGGCTCTGCAGTGGGACCTGAAGTTTCAGTGGGCCCAGCATCAGGGCAACCTTTCCGACCATGTCCTGATCTCGGAGGGCACTGCGAGACAGCTGCAGTGGTGGCTCACGGACCGCGATTGGGTCAGTGGCAGATCCCTCTCCCTTCCCCAGCCGGAGAACGTAGTTGTGACGGATGCATCCCTCCAGGGCTGGGGAGGCCATATGGGAGAGGCGGAGATCAGAGGCCTCTGGTCTCTGCCGGAGTCCCAGCTCCATATCAACCTTTTGGAGCTGCGGGCGATTCGTCTAGCACTGAAGGCATTCATCCCCTCTGTCCGGGGGAGTGTAGTGCAGGTGTTCACGGACAACACCACCGCCATGTGGTACTGCAACAAACAGGGCGGGGTCGGGTCGTGGACCCTTTGCCAGGAGGCTCTGCGCCTCTGGCAGTGGCTGGAACAGCAGGGCATGACCCTGGTGGTTCACCACCTGGCAGGTTCTCTGAATGCCAGGACGGACGAACTCAGCCGTCGGTGCATGATGGATCACGAATGGCGTCTGAATTCGGACGTGGCGCAAGGCCTCTTTCAGCAATGGAGAGAGCCTTGGTTAGATCTATTTGCCACCGAAGAGAACGCGCAATGTCATCAGTTCTGCGCGTTGGAATTTCCAAGGCGGCACTCGCTCGGCGACGCTTTTCGTCGCGTGTGGAGTTGCAGTCTGTTATACGCCTTTCCGCCTATACCACTTCTGCCCAGAGTGCTGAAGATGATCAAGCGCGACCGGGCCCAAGTCATCCTTGTGGCTCCGGACTGGGCACGAATGTACTGGTATCCAGAGCTACTCAGTATGTCGGTCGATTCCCCCGGTTCGTCTGCCTCTTCAGGAGGACCTGCTGTCGCAGCAGCAGGGGACGGTCCTCCACCCGAACCTGTCCAGTCTTCACCTCCATGCGTGGAGATTGAGCGGCGGCAGTAGAGGCCATTTGACTTGCCTCCTGAAGTCTGTAATGTCATTCTGGCAGCCAGGCGTCCCTCCACTAAGTCGGTATACGCTTGCAGGTGGAACAGATTTGTGGCATGGTGCACAGCAAAGGCTGTGGATCCTCTTGCTGCCCCTCTTTCTGAGGTTCCTTCTTTCTCTGGCCCAACAGGGCTCTGCTCTGGGCACTATCAAGGGCTACCTTTCTGCCCTTTCAGCCTTTCTAAGGCTGCCTGATCAACCTTCTTTGTTCAAGTCCCCTATTGTAAATCGATTTCTGAAGGGCATCACACACACATTCCCTCCTGTTCCGTTTGTGATGCCTCAGTGGGACTTGAACCTTGTCCTTACGTTACTAATGTGCGCTCCCTTTGAGCCACTTCACAATTGTCCTCTTCGTCTTCTAACATTGAAGACTGCCTTCCTGGTTGCCATCACCTCTGCCAGGAGAGTGAGTGAGCTCCAGGCTCTTTCTTGTACTCCTCCTTTCCTTTCTGTCCATCCGGACAAGCTTGTGTTGCGTACTAAGCCATCTTTCCTGCCCAAGGTTGTCACAGCCTTCCACATCGGGCAGTCCATCACTTTGCCAACCTTCTTTCTGCCACCGCACCCCTCTAAAGAGGAAGAGCGGCTCCACCGTCTGGACCCAAAACGTGCACTCTCATTCTACTTGGATCGCACACGCCAGTTCCGGGTGGATGACCAACTCTTTGTTGGTTACGTGGGCGCTAAGAAGGGGAAAGCGGTGCACAAGCGGAACATCTCGCAGTGGATCATCTTGTGTATCCAGGCATGTTACTCCTTGGCTAAGACGGAGCCCCCTGTTGGATTGCGGGCTCATTCCACTCAGGCCACGGCGACTACCACTGCCCTGGGCCGAGGAGTGCCCTTGCAGGACATTTGCCAGGCAGCTACGTGGGCCTCGCTGCACACGTTTGCACGACACTACTGCCTGGACAGCCAAGCCCGGAGGGATGGCTTCTTTGGCCGTTCCGTCCTCCAGGACTTTCAGGTGTGATTATTGGTTCGCAGACCCACCACCGGGGTTGGTATTGCTGGGGTATCTATTCTAAGGTAAGGAATCTATCACAAACGTGTCTCTTTCAGATGCACAAGTTACTACTTGTGTAACGATATAACTGTAAGAGACATTAGTTAGTGATAGATTCCTTACCGACCCACCCATCCTCCCTGTTCGGCGAAACGATAAATACGGTTAAGGTCATCCCCTTTCAGGGCCCTAGTTTCCTGGCACCAGTGTTGGTTCTATCAAGGCTCTGCGTATCTGGCGCGGAAAAGCTGTGTATCAGAACTGACGTCAGCACGCATGGGCGGCGTCTAAGTACTCTGACGACGTCATTCTGGCGCTAACGACGACGGATGCGGAGCCGCGGACGACGCCTGCCGGCGCGCAGGGGTATTGCTGTGCAAAATTTTCCGGATTTTCCGGATCCAGCCTGACGCCTGGGGATATTCTAAGGTAAGGAATCTATCACTAACTAATGTCTCTTACAGATATATTGTTACACAAGTAGTAACTTGTGCAGCAAGCAGTGTTCGAGTGCAGTGGTGAGCAGAGCCTGTGCATGGAGCGACAACCATGGGAAAACGGAGAAAGGTCAATCCTGTCTAACCTTTGAAACAAAAAAAGCCACGAGTTTGCAGGAGGAGGAACAGGATGACCCAGAGAGCGTGACAGAGCCCCAGGGGGCGCCAACTCTGGAATCCAAGTTGCAGGCCATGCAGCAAAGCCTCCTTTCCATTGATGGCAAAATGGATGACCTGAATCAGAGATCAGATAACATGTCAGCCAAATGAAATCAGCAAGCATCGAGGATTGCGGAGTCGGAATACAGGCTATCAACAGCAAAATACGAAGTTAAAGTTACAACTGGCAGGTACCCTGTGATGGAGAAGCTTTTAACTATCATACAAGCGAAAAATGAAGATTTAGAAGCACGATCGCGACACAGCAATGTGCCCATAATTAGAATCCCGGAAACAACGAACACTTGCAAGATGCAACTTTACGTAGAACAGATGTTCATTGATCTGTTTGGCCGTAAGAACCCGTCGCACATATTGGTTGTAGAGCGCGTGCACAGATCACTGACGACAAAGCCACCTCTGGGAGCAGCTCTGCGCACTGTCATTGCTATACTGTTAAATTACTGGTATCATGATACGGTGCTGAGGCTGGCGCGAGAGAAGAAGGAGATTAGTTGCCAAGGCTACCAGGTGGCTTTCTACCCTGATTTCACGGCCACTGTCCAGGCAGCGCGGAGGGAGTATCAAGCGGTGAAGCGGCAGTTACAGAAAGTTGGCATAACGTATGCAATGTTATATCCAGCCAAACTGCACATTGAATATGAGGGGTTAGACAAAATATCCAACTCCCCAAAGGCAGCGCAAGACTTCCTGAAGAAGATAGGGAAGAAAAGACAGGCTTCCCGCTCGCAGGATGTTGACTTAGGGTTGTATGCAAGGTTGCCCATTGCGTTTGCATGGAAGTGATGACTAGTACGACAGACATGGAATTGAAACAGATCCACATTCAGCTTATGTACAACGGAGAATTGGGAAGCTGATGACCACCTCTGTACGGGAGGGAGTTCGGGCTCCTGACTAACCCCTAGCGGGAGAACCCCATCTGAACTGATAAGTACTGTTATTGTTTAGTTGATCGAAGTTAGTTACTGGGACATTGGGGACCTTGTCTTTAGCATGTTTGGGATGCTGAAGTGGGTGGGGAAGGGTGGGTGTGGAGTTGTGGGATCCGGGTTGTTGACTGCTGCTCGCCGTCTAAATATGCTCCTAATTTCTCTGTAGCTCGCTCACATGCAAGGGAACTATGCGTTAACACTTAAATGGCTGTAGATGCTGTATTGGCGAGTACAAGGCTCTTGTGCATGGCATGGAATGTGAGAGGACTTAATACCCCTAAGAAAACCAGACAGGTAATGGCTTATCTCACCAGCCATGATATCCAAGTGGCACTGCTCCCTGAAACTCATCTAACGAAGTACACGGAGGTGAGAGTGGGCTTGTACTGGGCCGGGGTCAAGCTGGCATCATCTTATTCGACATACGAGGGGGGGTACTAACGCTCATAACAAAAGGTACTCCCTTCACGACGACTCACTCTGTAATAGATGGCAGGGGGTGCTATGCCATACTACAGGGTAGAATGTATGTAACACTCTTCACCATAGTGAATGCATATGGGCCGGATATATACGACTCGGATTTCTATGTAGACATCTTGAATGGGCTGTGCACTCAGAAATAATATGGGGGGGGGGGGGTGATCTGAACGCTCATCTGGACCCTTGAAAGGATAAGTCAAGCCAGCAGGCTGGGCACAATCCCAAGGTGACCAGTGTTACAAGGAACGGGATGGTCGAGCTGGACCTGACCAACATCTGGCGAATCCGTAATCCAGATAGGTTGGAGGGCACACATACATCCACTGCACATGGCAGGTGGTCTAGGCTTGACTATTGGCTGTGAGCAGAGGGGTGAACGCCTGGGTGACATAGGACAACTGCCAAAACATTATCGAACCACAACCTGGTCAGGTTCAGTTTGCAGATTCCAACATACATACCCTGACAATTTACGCGGAGGTTCAGGGCCGACGCACTGGAGGCTATCATACAATATTTCACAATAAATAAGGGGTCGGTGAGAAAAATGGCTACACTTTGGGAGGCCTTTAAGGCCACCATCACGGGAATATGAATTAGTACAGTTGCGGGCAACCTCAAGGACATCAGGGAGCAGCACCAATGCATGGAAGCGACGCAGAAACAATTCGAGCAGGAATATGAGGCCACTTCAAGTTTCACCACGCTTGCTAGAAGTCACGAGTTAGTGACGGATTACAATGAGTTAGCAGCGGGGGAGATGCGCTACCTGGCTAAGAGACACGTTGCAAGGGCACATGGAGAAGGAAGTAGACCTGGTCATAACCTAGTCACTAAAATAGAAACAGGTGGAGGCCAACACAGTATTATAAAACTCACAGATAACACAGGGGTGGACCATTAGGACCCTAGAGGAGTCCTAACGCAATTCTTGAGGCTTTTAGCTGATCTTTATACATCGAGAGGGCAGGTAAACCCAGGCGAATTAGAGGGCTACCTGGCGGATATCCCGCTTCCATGGCTGTCCAATGCACAGCGGGAATACTTGAGTCAGCCAATTGGGTAGGTGGAGAGCCGTGCAGCCATACAGGTCTTACCAACAAAAAAAAAAAGCACCTGGCCCGGATAGACTGACCAGTGAATTCTATAGAGAGCTCACTAATCTGTTAATCCCATATCTGTTGGAAATGTATAGCGAGGCATATGAGAAAGGTAAGCTACTGCCTACACTTCAGGAGGCCCTGATAATTACCCTGCTTAAACAGGATAGGACCCGACGAGATGCGAGTCATATCGGCCATTATCCCTAATATAGACGCGAAAATATTAGCGAAGGTGTTGGCCTCAAGTCTTCAACAGCTGATGCAAGCTATGGTACTCCCCGACCAATCAGGATTCATACCGACAAGATCTACCTCCTATAACCTGCGTACAATTTTTGCTCTGTATCTTATTCTTAATCCAGACCTTAAGGCTGCAGCGATCATGTTAGATGCTGCTAAAGCATTTGACTCTATCGAGTGGAGTTACATGTTCAGAATATTGCAAAGAATAGGGCTACCTGAGAGTTACCGAAAATTGGTAGGACTGTTCTATGCAGGCCGAATGCGAGAGTCCGAATAGATGGTATTAAATCGAAACCACCCCCTCTTTATAGAGGCACCCCTGCTGTTGTTCTCCTTGATATTAGAGCCGTTGCATGCATCATGAGACAATGTCATAGGGAGTCTGCATTGCGTTTCAAGCTGCGGCCCATCAATATCTCCTTGTATGCGGATGACACAGTGCTCTTCATCCGATAACCGGAGCAACACCTCTTGACAATTGGTTTTCAGCGCTTAGCATAAACTGGTACAAATCCCTGATAATTGCCCTGACTGAGAGCACAACCCTGCACGAACTGGAGTATCCTCTCAAATGGTCAATGCAGCCAGTCAAGTATCTGGGAATATGGGTACATAGGGACCCTATTTTGGTAGTATGGGAGAACAACGGCAAGGCACTTGATAAGCTTGAACACAAGGGAGCAGCTGGGTACATTTGCCGCTGTCACTTGCGGACAGGATCGCTGTTATGAAAAATGATCATGCTTCCCCTGGTTTCTTTATCTCTTCATCAACATTCTCATAGCATTACCCAGCCAGCACTCAACTGGTAAGGCTCATCTGGGGGGGAAGCAGCCAAGGCTTAAGTGAAAAAAGCTCACTTTGGACTATAAAGATGGGGGCTTTAGTGTGCCAGAACTATATTTATCTTACCTATGTGCCAAGCGCATTTTGCGAATTACTGCTATAATTCCCATGGATACACCCTGCATCTAGCGGTGGAGGACGGGGATGCACATCAAACCCCCCTGCAGATTATACTACTGTACTATAAACGGGGGATACCCAGAACCGAAATCAACACTGTCAGGTGCACTACGGTGACCTGGCAAGCTCTGGGCCGGAAGGCGGACAAGCTTGCGCTTTATGCCCTGCTGCTCCATTAGCCCACATCCAGCCCTATTAGTTATGCAGGAGATGGGGCATTGAATATACTACAGCAGACAGGTATAGAAAAAACGCAGGACATCTAACCGAATGGCAGGTGTGTCACGACAGAGGATTTACAATATGTACGAAACCAAACACCGCTGATCGCATTCATATACCATAAACTCCAGCCATAAACTCCAGGCGGCGGTGAGGGAGCTCTACCCCACAGTCCCAGAGGCACCACTAACACTACATACCTTACATATGCTCTTGGGTAGTCCCACGCAGCAACCAAATTTTACAAAGCAGCTAGGGATGAAACACGGACTGACCCAAATCGCAGCTTTGACCGCTGAAATAAGAAGCTCGAACCCCAAAATGCACAGGAGGATTGGGTGTACTGTGGTAAGCAGACTGATTCATTAACATCTAACTCCAATGTGTCTACTTCATTTCAAATACTTACATCAATTATACCACATGCCAGCTCGACTGCAAAAGTATGGTATTAAGGACAGTGATATGTGTCAGAGATGCAGAACACAGGGAGAAGACTTTCTGCACCTCGCATGGGAGTGTCATCAGATATGTGGGTTCTGGGAGTTGGTGGTTCAACAAATGCAGATCATGACAGACACCACAATACACTGTAGCCCGCAGGTCTGTTTGTTGGGCCTCAGTCAACACTAGAGAGGTAGAGTGCGTAAATGTATAACAATAGGTTTGTTGTTGCCATGAGGAGGGTGAGTTTGGAAAGTCTTAATGTGAACAGAAGACCTTGATTAAGCCTACAACGTCGGGAAGCAGCCTTTACAACATGGGCATTACCACACAATACCATTACCAAGCGTCCTTAACAACGCATATGCCTTTACCACGAAAAGTATTTTGCTGGTAAGTATAGAGCATATATATATATATATATATATATATATATATATATATATATATATATATATTCACAAGGTTTGCCTGTTTAAGGAGAGTCCACACAAGGAGGTATGTATCTGCCTTTTAATAAATGAAGAATGCAGCGGTACAGCAACTCTCGATGCCTCGCTCAGATTTCATCCAACCATCCGACGCGTTTCATGCTCTTGCGGCACTTAATCATGGGCTGAAGGTTATCAGGTAAACGGCTCAGCAGTTTTCGAAGCTACCTTTGAATAGTCACAAACTCCGCCCCAGTGGGTGTGGCCACAAACATGTGGCGTCTTGGAACTTGTGGTGCTTCTTCTTTTACCCATGTGGGTCCCATGCCGTTTCCCGAATATGTTCAAAATAATATTACCACAGTGGGTTGCGATGTGCTAGGGGGCTGGTGCACCGCATCCGTTAATATCTTTGTAGGCTTCCTTGTCCGTGTGCCAAAGCGCCGTTTGATGCTACAGCCGGGCTTCACTAAAGTTCAGCGGGTCTACTCCTGCGACTCAGACGGGGCCGCTTAACATCAACTCACAAGGTTTGCCTGTTTAAGGAGAGTCCACACAAGGAGGTAGGTATCTGCCTTTTAATAAATGAAGAATGCAGCGGTACAGCAACTCTCGATGCCTCGCTCAGATTTCATCCAACCATCCGACGCGTTTCATGCTCTTGCGGCACTTAAATCATGGGCTGAAGGGTATCAGGTAAACGGCTCAGCAGTTTTCGAAGCTACCTTTGAATAGTCACAAAGTGAGTTGATATATATATATATTTCGGACAAGAGCACATTTTTAGGGGTGGGTGCGGGTATTGGATGGCTAGGGTACTTTTAGTGTTTAGGTTAGGTGAGTGTATTTGGGTGGCTAGGGTAGTTTTAGTGTTTAGGGTGGGTAAGGGTATTTGGGTGGCAATTTAAGGTTTGGTGGCTATAAGGTAATATATATGTATATATACACTCACATATATATGTATCCATATGTATGTATATTTATATATATATAAAAATATATTTTTACAAGTACCTGCAAAATACTTACATTTTCGTTGTAAGGCATGCATGGTAAAGGCATATGTGCAGTAAAATTTCACGTGGTAAAGGTGTATGGGTTGTTAAGGACCTGTTGTAAAAGCATGCATGGTAATGGCATGCGTGGTTCCTTCATACAACCACTGCACCTTCTGAAATAGACTGCCAAGTAAAATTGGAGAAAAGCATGGTGGATATTCAGGGCGCCGTTAAGAATAGACCAGCTGGAAACCAATTGACTGCCTAAGTTTGGGGATTTTTGTTAAGAATGAGCTAGAGTGCACCTCTAAATCTGCTAAAATGGAAAATTAGTGCATATTGACCTAACATTTATCCCCCAAAGAGTGCTGTTAAAGGATACAGGCTAAGCCAGTCACCTATGGATTTCTATCCTAACAAAGGGAGTGTGATAGAATCCTGTGTGCATGTTGACATGTGCTCTCCTATTTTAATCTCTTATCAAGGACACAGTGGCGGCCACCATAAAACTAAAGTGGGGGTGCGAGAGACAGGCTGACGGGGGAGGGGGGGGGAAACTGGGCGGCCGAGAAAGGAACGGGGCAAATCATCTTAAAATAACTTACCTTTCCTTTCGTGATGCTGCCTCTGATGCCCTCCTCGGTGCTGTCCCAGCAGTTTCTGGGAAGGCAGGCTCCCTAACTACTCTAGACGCTGCTCTCAAGCTATGAGAGAAGCACCAGGATTGGTCTGAGCGGCCTGGTGTGCCACTCACAGTCCCTGGGATACTGCAGCTTTTCTCCAACCAGGCTATGAACACAGCTGGGTTGGAGAAATAGAAATACCCCTCATCTTTTTGGCCGGGCTTGCATGCGCCAAACTTACAAGCGTACTTCTAAGTGCCCCCCACCTCTCCCGGCCCCGCCCTGCCCTACAAGCATGCCTAAACCAGTCACAGAAAAATAATATGATGTTTTAGTATTAAATATTTTTATTGAGTAATTTAACACAGTACATGCATCAACAATCAAGAGGTCAAGTCAACCGTGTCGTCCGGAGCTGGGGCTCGATCGCATCAGAGGGGTCGGGAGTATGCAGTATATAGCAATACGTGATTATACACAGCAAGCCGCCTACAACCCATCACGGGCCGGCCGCGTTTCAAACAGTGCGATGTTATTCAGGGCAGCTCCAAGTCCACTTGCCAGTTCATCCCTGCCCATGTAGAATATGGCTCGCCCCCACAGCTCGGTTGTGCAGGCCGCCAGCACCCTCTGAAACTTTCACCCACACCCACCCTGAACAGAATCGACCTACCCCACCCCAACACCCCATCCCCAACAGATCCAACCCCCCAACCCTTTCCGTACCCCCCCGCCCCCCGGTCCACAGTCTTAAGTCAGCTTGTCCTACATCAACACTTCCCCGATGTAGGGGCAGGTACGTTGTTCCCTTCTTTCGGGGCTGGCTCTGTAATATGATGTTTTATTATCATTTTATTTTTCTGTCACTGACTTTGACAAGTGGGGCGGCGCTCCTCCACCATTACGGAGGAGCTGCCCCTGCAAGAACAATGGGATAATTAGTGGGATTGACACCTGGGTACGTATTCATTACAGAAGTCTAAAAGGTGTATAGAGTGTCAGGAGATGGGGCGGCAGGAGCTTTTCTCTCAATGCCTCTCAACTTTGGAACTTGTTGCCATGGATTTTGAGATCTCAATCCAATCTACTTCTCTTTAGGAAAGGGCTAAAAATGTGGTTCTTTTCTCAGGCCTCCAAATAAAAGTAGCTGCCTTTGGAATTTTGTCTGGAACACTAGCGACACCAGTGCAACTATGTCCTTGGGCGCTATATAAACTGATTACTTGCTTACTTAGGATGAAAGGATGCCAGTTCTGTGGTGGATAAAAAATTACAAAAAAGCACCATTGAGGAGTTACTAAAAGCTACATATTCTGAAAATCATTGTAAAGTAAAAGTTGTTAGTAACCCAAAGCACAATAAGTCGGGCAGTCTCAAAATAAGTTTGCTTTACCTGAAGAGAGTAAAAATAAGTATTTGTATTGCATATCTCAAGGCCTGCAGTGGTGACCTTCAATAATATTCTATTGACTACATCAACCTACCCATTGGAGGGGTGGGGGGCACTGTTGGGCCAGGCTCCTCTCCACCCAGGGAGGGGATTTAACCCAAACAGTAGGATCTCAGTTTTTTCTCGTTTGCACTGTAGTTTGTTAGCCCTGAGCCATTCAAGCAGTGCCTTCATGCAAATTACAGATGCATCATTTGCGCTTGCTGAATCCCCGTTGTGAGTAGGATCTGCGTATTGTCTGTGTATCATATGACCTTAATACCAAAGGATTAGACCAAAAATGGCAAAGGGGTCACGTAAATGTTGAAAAGAGTAGGACTCAGGGAGGAGCCCTGAGGCACCCCCCCCCCCTGCAACTATTTGGCTCCAGAGGCAAAAGGCTCCATCCAGACTACCTGCTCTCATCTCTCAAGAAAGGAGCCCAGCCAGGCTCAGGCCTATCCCGTCACCCCAAGGTGTTCTAGATTATGCAGCAAGATATTATGGTCCACTGTCTCAAATGCTGCTGCCAGGTCCAACAGCACCAGAGCAACATTGAGTCCTGAATGAAGATTGGTCTTAACGGATTCGTAGACCTCCAGTAACGCTGTCTCAGTGCTGTGACGTGCTTTAAAGCCGGATTGACACAGGTGCAGTAACTTGTTTTCCAGTCACAGCCAATATGATTCAATGGGTGGGGTCGCGTGGGGGGTGGGTTTAATTAAAATTTAAAAAAGTGTAACTTACCTTCGCCGGCCCGCCCATCCAGCATCTCGTCTGCTTCTCTCTCTGCTCCTCACAGGAAGCAGGCAGCCTCCCTTCCCTCCTCTAGGCCAATCAAAATGCTGCAATGGCAGATTTGCGATTGGCTGGGACGCTGACCACACAGAGGCAATTTTCACCATGTAGGCTGCATGCAGTCTACATGGAGAAAAGGGAGAGTGTGTATGACTGGTTTGGTCGGCCCTGTGGCCGACCAGACAGTGAGCGCCATCAGAGTGGGCAAGCCACTCCTCCCCTGCCTTAGAGCATGACCGCCCACTCGCCAGCCCCCATCAAAACCCTTCTGCTTTCTCACACTGCGATAAAGCATTGGGACGACGCTCCCCTACCCATATGGAGGAGCCATCCCTGTTGTTTTCAGCCAGAAAGGTGGTGAGCTTGCATGTCACCACTTTGCATGAATGTTAGTGGCTGCTAGAAGCAGAGAGACGGGTCTGAAGTTAGCTAGTATTTCAGAGTCAGCATTTGCCTTTTTGAGCAGGGGAATAACGTTTGCCCATTCCCAATAGTCAGGAATAAATAATAGAGGGAAATAGCAACTAGCTCCTGGTACATCACATTACATCACGTATAGCATGTTAAATCATAGCATTCATCATAATACTTATGACATCTGAAATTACTTCATTTCTAAGAACACTGTGCATGGTATTGGGGTGCGTTATATATTTATCGACCTTTTAGTTAGACATAAATGCTGTATATATATCCTATATATATAAAGTATTA
This sequence comes from Lissotriton helveticus, assembly GCF_964261635.1. Lineage (NCBI taxonomy): Eukaryota > Metazoa > Chordata > Amphibia > Caudata > Salamandridae > Lissotriton > Lissotriton helveticus. The sequence goes on from NC_136067.1 coordinate 1,951,262,311, forward strand.
CCAACTTGCAATCGCCAGTAGGTAGTTCTAGTTAGGACCTTGTTTCAATAGGAATGCAAAAAGAACAATTGATGGACAGAATGCAGAACAATGTCATACATTCATCCCAGTACAGAGATCTGGGCCTAAATCCATTCTTTTTTTTGCTCACCATGCCATTGTAGTTTGGAACCAGCCATATGCAAATCAGTCTTGACCCTGCGCCCAATGGGAACAGTCCAGCCCGAACTGGGTCTGAACTGAGTTGGCGAAGTGAGCTAAAGAATAATGATGGATTCATCCCAGATCTGTGACTGGGGGTGAGTGTCTGAAAAGTTTCAGCGCTCCGTCCATCATCTTGTGTTTGCTTTGTTCGCCCTAAGATGGCAGGGTATGCAGATGTGGGTCTCCTGCTCACTTTGCCACTGGAATCAAGCTAGCCCGGCTGATGAAGGGTGTTACCCAGGAACCGGTCCCAGGATGCTTGTTTCCGGTTCAGGGAAGACTTGGCTTGGCAGTTCGCGCTGGACTGTTCCCATGAGGCACAGGTTCAAGAGTGATTTGCATATGGCTGGGTCTGAACTGAGGTGGCGAAGTGAGCTAAAGAATGATGATGGATTCAACCCAGATCTGTGACTGGGGGCGAGTGTCTGAAAAGTTTCAGCGCTCGTCCATCATCTCCTTGTGTTTGCTTTGTTTCAATAGGAAACACATTTTTGTTATGACAATAACTTTTCCACCGTTTGACGAATCCTCGCGAAATTGTCAAGGCTAGTTTGCCACTCACTTCAGCTTTTGTCTTGAAAGTGCTGGGGTGATCCTTCAAGCGAGAACCAAGAAAAAGGGGAGCTCCCAAAAAGCGTTTTCCCCATGTAATTTCCTTTAGGGATTTTAGACACAGCTACAGCCCAAAGCTCTTTTGTACATTGGTGTAAATCCGTTCAGTAATTTTGGAAATATTAATGGAAATCCAAATTTGTATATATAGGGATGCGGATCCTCTAAGGATCTGAGAGTGCCCATGCTGAAATGTGCTTGGCTGCGACCAGGGCGTGTTGGCAGCCATTTTGGAACTCTGTCACTAGCGGCTGGTGCTGTGGAAGAGTGGGTGGAGGGGGCATGATAAAAAACATAAAAACAAAAAAAATACCTGCAGCCGGCCGCGTTGCACTCTTCTGCTCCTTTTCTTGCAGCACAGGCTCCCAGACTCCACTGTGTCCAATCCTGACGCTGCTCTCTTTTCATGAGAGCAGCATCAGGATTAGCCTCAGTGCCGAGGATTTGCACTCCCAGGAAGACTGGGAGCTTGTGCCTGCTGTCTCTAACCCAGCAACACAGCTGGGTTGGAGACTGCTTCACTGCACATGACGGTTTGGGCGGTCTGAGGCGGTCGGTCAAACCATCATGTGCACTGATCACAGTGCACTACCACTCCTCCTGCGCCTGTCGTCCCCCATGGCCCCGACCCCAAAGACTCAACATGAGAGAAAAATAAAACGATAGTAAAACGTGTTTATTGTTGTTTTATTTCATTTTCCTGACATTTTGAGGCAGCTGGCGGGGGGAAGGTTGACACTCCTCCACCATAACGGAGGAGCTGTGGCTGTTCTCAGTCCCACAAAAAATATCTTTACAAAATAAAATGAGGCAGCGCAGGAATACCCTGACCCCCTAACGGAGGTCCTGAGGTCCCCCTGTCACTCTGACAGGGCCAAAAAGCACTCCTCAAAAACACTTGCTGCTGAAACACTACAGAGCCGAGAATCTGCTGCAAAATATTATTTTTTTTAAATAGCGCAAGCACCTGCGCTGTGTTGTTAAGAGCCCCAGGATGCACCAGGTCCTGGGGTCGTTTCTATTTAAAAAAATTAGATGAGTTCACGGGCACCCCTCGTCCCCAGAGGTCTTATTTTTATATAAATGCAAGGGGGGGGCACACAGACCCCCTTGGGCACGGGGAAAACACCACCTCCCCAGGGCTTTAAGTGCAACATAAGGGGAAGCTGCACAGACACCCCGATCCCAGGCACCACCACTTCCCTGGGACTAATTTAAAAGTAACGTGTGGCCTTGTGGACCACCATCACCTCCTTGGGGCTAATTTGAAAGTAATGAGGGTGCCTCGCAGACCCCAGGCCCCGGGGACCACCACCTCCCTGGAGCACATAACTTTAAAAGGTGGGAGGGAGGGCACGTGGCCCCGGTCCCTCCCGGGTCTCATACTGCACCAGGGGACACCACCTCCCCGGGGCACCCCATGCAAATAGGAGGGGTCCACATGGCCCCCCTCCTGGGGACATACATGGCCCTGGGAACCGACCCCCTCAAGGCCGGCTCCTGCTATGTACCGGGGTGCCCACTCCTGGGATATAGCTGTTTGCTTTTGCTTTGCAAGAGCTTTGACAGCTCCCACCAAGCTAAAGCAAACACTTCGGTTCAAGTGGACGGGAGCTGTCAAAGTGCTCCCGCCCGCTAGAAGCGAAGGTTTCATCTATTTCCCTGCCTGCTGACAGACCCATACAAGTACTCACCAACCACTCACTCATCCATAGAGCTACTCATACAACCAGTCACTTACACATACAGCCACCGACACAGCCACACATTCACCCATACAGCCTCTTAACAGAGCCACTCACTCACCCATACAACGACTTACATATCCATTCACACATCCATACAATCACTCACACATCCGCTCACTCACCCATACATCCATTCACATTGACATTTACTCTAAAATACAGCCATTCACACACCAACTCACTCAACCAAACAGCCACTCACCCATATAACCACTTACACAGCCACCGACACATGCACTCACTTGCCAATACAGTCACTCACAAAGCCACCCACTTACGCACACAGCTACTCGCACACCTACATATACACCCATACATACAGCCACTCAGACACCCTTACAGGCACTCAGACACCTATTTACACAGTCACACAGCCATTCACATAATATATGTGAGAAATAGTATCACTCATTAGAAGTACAGAAAGTATACTATTTTAACTTTTGTAATACTTTGGTATATACGTTTTACACTCAAACATTTAGAAAACACTCACTGGATGATGTCATTTGAGATGTCATCAGTGATGTCACTGACCATGTCATGACTGATTTAATATGTGAAGTCAAAAGCAGAGCATTGCGGGGGCGTACGTTATAGTTATCTCAGCTAACTATAACTGCTGAATTTCACTGGTTTTGTACAAATGAAATCTGAGCCTAACCATAACATCCCTGTAACCTTTGATTTTTTAAGTTATAAGTTTAGAATTTAAAACGTTTGTGTAGTTTGTTTGGTTTGAAAAAGAATTAAAAAAGTTATAGTAATATAAAGATGGTGCTGCGTAAATTATAACTATAGCTTTAAGTGTAGAATTTGGAATGTTTGTGTGGTTGATGTTTGGTTTGTACAGAATGAATAAATAAAGTTTTCCCAACTATAACAAAGGTTGAACCTTTGATTTATTTACTTGAAAAACAAGCATTTACAATGCAACGGTTTCGCCTTTGCAAAAGTTAGAGCTATTGGCATTGTAAATGACAACATTTTTATTTATGTGTTGGTTTTGAAAACAGATAAATAAATGACATTGTCATTTACAATGGCAATAGCTTAATCATGGTCCCAGAACGTGAACATCTGTAATATAATAATAAAAAGCACTGAACAGTTCTCATAATAGTGCAGTGAAAAGTCACATACAGATTTGAAGATTGACTGCTACATTAAAAAAGATATACAATAGTGGACTCTGTCAAACAGTTTCCTTAAGAAAACACCTATATTGTCTACTTTCTGAAAATCCATCCACACACACACAAATGCATGAATTAAGTTTTCCAAAGTGTGCCCAGTTTACTGCCCACCTAAAATGCTCCCAGCAGCATCTCTGTTATTGCTTATATTTCTCAGAAGCACGTGGCTACTTTCAGTGAAGAGCGAATACTGTCAAGTGAAAAAGAAACATGAGATTTCATAGCCCTGGGATAGAATATTTTAAAGTTGACTGTGGTGAAACAGCAATGGTGGCTGCTAAAGCCGGAAGAGAGCGATTCACTCTGCACGTGCCCACAATCGACATCCTAGAATAAATAAACCTGCTATGTGTGTGCAAGCCTGGATTAGGCGCACGTGCCCCTTCCGCAATCAAGCAACGTGCTAGACATGTCTGCTGGGAGATCTGCTGAGAAGAAGACAAGCATGACAGGCCAGACTGAAAAACACCACCCAAAAGGCACGGCAGGAGAACAAAGATGGCTGACATTCCATGTGAAATAGGATAAAAACAACACATCAGGCTGGAATAGCGGCAGGAATGCAAGTTTCAAAGGCACGAACAGCGTTTTTGGATCCTTGAAATCATATTACGCTTGCACGTGAATCTCTGAAACATCGGTCTTGCAAAACTGTGCAACTTATTTTCCTGGCACAATCGAAAACGCCCTCTACAATACACACAGCCCCAAAAACAAAAAAACGGTGTAGTTCTCAGATGCAGCAATAGAAAGCTTTTTAACAACACACTCTCCCCACAGACACACGTCCAATTGTCCCTTTGGTCTGTCATGTGACGCTCAGCCATTGTGCCTCCTCGCCCTCTAATCACCAAAGCTTTGAAATTGTCATTATCCTGCCTGAATTAATTTGCTAGTGCCACGTGCCTGGCCTGCTTTGTTTTCCTTAACTGTGGCACAGAATATCGCGACACTACGACGGGGTGATGTACCCACCGGTAAACTGTTCTACCCATTCTTAAGAAATAGCATTAGCATGCTATTGTAACTCAGCATGTGTGTAAGTTAATCTTAATTATTCAGGTATATCAAAGTATTGGAGCTGAGGAGAAGGCTGGGGAGCAAAATCAGTAAATTGGCCAGGATCACTCAGTGTGTTCGAGTGGGAAGCCGGGATTAGAACTCTAGTTTTCATGTTGCACAGTAAACAACTTAATCATTGAAGCGCAACTCCTCCCACACAGGGCATGGTTTCCGTCTGCCCTTTCTTCATTGTTATGTCTAGGGTGGTACGTGGCAGGGAAGACTTTTTTTTCTTTTTCAAATGAACCCCGGTCCACAGTGCTGCAGAACCAAGAGGTTTCACCTGTGTAAGTTTTGGAACATTGCACACGAGTGAAACTCTAAGGGTGGTTGTGAAACCCGTTCCCTGTCATATAAACTGTTTCTCCAGGTGAAATCTGCCATTTCCCCCTGTTCTTCGCGTTCATAATGACACTGCCTGTACATTATGATTTTAGCCTGATATTTTACTTGGAATCGCCAGGGCTTACGAGTGTCCGTCCCTCTGAGACACATTTACGCTCCCCTACACTGCGCGCCTGTCTGTGCCTGCACTCTGGCAGAAATCACTGACTAAACGCCTGTAGAAAGAGCTCTGCGGCGTGCAGGCAGTCACCATAGGGAACACGTTGTTTGTACTTTACAGCGAATATGTCCAGACGCAGGCGAACGTCTCCATTTCCAAGAAAATCCATGCGGCGAGAAAACAGCCTGTTTGTCCTAGGGAGTGTTTGATATTTGCATGCCGGCTTTCCTATGAGCCGTGGAAATAAATGCACGAGGAAGGGCTAGTATTTCTTGGATGGCTGATTTCTCTCTCCCCGTGGGGACCACATACACGGAGTTCCTCAGCAAAACCACCTGCCGGACTCTCCACTGTTTAGGAAATCAACGCAGTTGATAAGTTGCTCGTCCATAACAAGAGTATGTGGGTATTAAAAATATAAACACACATATGTATCTAAACGCAGAACGGTCCCAGAAAGTGAGGCAGCGAGATAGATAGAGACGCAGATAGAGAGCGAGACAGAAGGAAGGAGAGATAGAGAGAGAGAAAAGGGAGGGAGATATATGTTGACGTTCTTAAGAGATTGTACACATTGGTCTGCATAGCCATTAAGTCGGTATCAACATTTAAAAAATAAAAATAAAACAAAAAGAATCGACTTTTGAACATTTTTCTACGAATTCGGAGCATTTTATTTGAACTAAAACGTGTCCAAAACATGAAATCATTGTGCACACAGTGGCGATCATACCTGGACAATATTGGTATATTGTAGTCACTTGTTCCTATATAAGGTATCTAATCATTTCATGATAGGGCTGGGTGTCAAAAATGCTTAGTGGTCCCCTGCAGAAAAAGGAGCGCACGTTGTTGGTGACAAAGTAGCAACCATTTTAAACAAGTCAGGTCCCGGGCCGGCCAGCCAATCACAGCGCGGCCCGGGGAATGACGTCACGGGGGTGTCCCGGGCCGGCAGCCAATCACAGCGCGGCCCAGGACAAAGGGGCGGGACTTAAAAAAAGACCGAGAAACCCCCCGAATCGCGTTTTCAGGGGAAAGCGTGATTGACAGCCTCTGTCTCCCAATGGCTAGCCTCCATTTATGGAGCTAGCCAATGGGAGACAGAGGCGGAACCAAAGTCCCATATGTAGGATCATGAGATTTCGCAGTGGGCGGAGCAACTGCTACGCAGTTGCAACGCCCAGGGCGAAACCTAAAAAAATATATATATATATAGTCCGGATTTAATCATATTAAATTCATTTATTGTAACAGCACACGTTGAGTGTCATTGTCTTTCCGCTGCGTGGGAACGAATGGTATTGAGCAAGGCGGCTTGGAATAAATATTTCTGTGTTACATTCCCAAGGAGTTAGTGCCTGTCATTTCGTGTTGCCAGGACAGGTGATATATATATATATATATATATATATATATATATATATATTCACTGAAAAAACTATAGGTTTCAGGGACGTTATAGTTATCTGGACATTTCGCTCGTACAAAACACTAGAAATTCCCCCGTTATAGTTAGTTCAGCTAACTAAAACTCGTGCGTCCTCAATGCACTGCTGATGACATCACATATTACATCACTCATGACATGGTCAGTGACATCACTCATGACATCACTGATGACATCTCAAATGACATCACTGATGACGTCATCCAGTAAATGTGTGTTTTTCTGAAAATTAAATATGTTTTATATATGTATATCTCAAGGTTGATGGAAGAATAAATGGGTATATAAGTGTCTAAAAGGATAATTTGTTTTGTAAAATTAATTGTATAATGGACTGATTAAGTGTATCTTAGTGAATACATGGGTTAGTTAGTAATGTTCAAATATGTAAATATCTGTATCAGTCTCTCACTTTGTGTATAAAAGACTGCATGGGTTGGTGAGTAGCTACATGAGTGTCTATATGGGTTATTACTTGGTTTTTCGAGTATCAGTAGGAGTGTCTGAGTGTCTGTATGGTTCGGTGGGGGTATTACTTAATGCATATATGCATGAATGAGTGAGGCACTGTTTGTATGTGTTGAAGACAGTATGTGTGCAGTACTGTATGGGTGGATGAGTGTGTTTATGGGTGTGTTAGTGACTGAATGACTGTCTGAATAGTGTCTTTATAAGTAACTACATATATTTTAAACTAGTATATGTGAGTATTGGTGTATATAAGTGAGTATATGTGAAGGAGAGATTGGAAGAGTTCCTGTATGAACAAGTATGTGTTTCTATAAGTGATTGTTTAAAAGAGTAAGTATGTGTAAGTTTCTGTAGAACTAAGTGTGGATGTGTGTGTGTATAACTGTATATGCAAGTAAATGGATGTTTGATTCTTTGTTAGTATGAGTGACTATGTGCGTAACTATGGATGAGTGGCGGTGTGCAACAGGATGTATAGATGTATGAGTACATATGATGAGTGAGTACATGTATGAGTGACTGTATATGACTGTTGGTGAATGAGTGGAGGTGTATGTAGATCTTGGAATTACTGAATAGGTTGTTGTAACTGGTATTGGTATGCCCATTGTTTTGAAAATTGTAGTTTCTGTTTTTTAATGTGTGTATCAAAGGTTATATTAGGGTGAGAGGAGGTCTGCCACTCTATCACAAGGATGATGTCATCAGTGATGTCCCTGACCATGTCATGAGTAATGTAATATGTGACGTCATCAGCAGTGCATTGCGGACGCACGTTATAATTAGATGAACTAACTATAACGGGGGAATTTCTAGGGTTTTGTATGAGTGAAATGTCCAGTTAACTATAACACCCCTGAAACCAATGTTTTTTTCCAGTGCATTTCTAAGGTTTTTTTAAATGCTAATTCCTAACTATAACGTGCCTGAAACCTATGGGTTTTTCAGTGAATTTCAAAAGTTTTTTAAATGCTAGTTTCTAATTGTGCCTACAGAGGTAAGACATTTGAAGAAAGAAGAAAAAACGCACAGAAAGAAAAAAAAGAAATGCAGAAAGAAGCAACAGAAGTCCTCAAAGACAAAGAAAAGTGCAGGAAGAAGGAGGACGTGCCGAAAGAACAAACAGCGGAGCAGAAAGAAGCCTTGTTGCAAAATCATCCTTTACCCTCAACTTTTTCAGACGGGTACTGGTGGTAACTGAGTCTGACTAACCAGTCCTAGAGCCAGTGCTATGTTGAAAGACACTTAGAATACAGTGAAAACACCTACATACACTAGGGAACACTATGTGTTGCGGTACCCCTGTGATTACCATGGCCTCCTCTGTAAGACCCTAGTACATAATAGGGCGGGGGTAATAAAACAACCTCTTAAAACGCACCACAGGGCATGTTTGCACACTGGTAAAGGGAGGGGGGGCCTGAGGTGACATGTGTGCAAACACGCCCTGTGGCCGTTTCAATTTGGGGGATAAGGTCCCCTCGAATCCTGAGAGTCCCTAGTATGCAGATTTATTTGTATTTGCCAATGTTTGATTTGGTTCATTCTCTCATGAATATTCGTTCTGAAAACTGCTTAAACCACGTGCAGCATTCGCATGGAGCTCACGATGTTTACATGGATCAAGCTGAATTTGAATTTGAATTTTAATGAATTTCTAGAGCGCACTGTTACCGAGACGGTTTCCTGGCGCTAGGCAGCGATGAACCAGTGGGGTCGGGGACGGAGGCTAAACTGCTAGAGATCTGGGAAACAGGAAGGTTTTGAGATGTTTACGGAATTCCACATAGGAAGTGGAAGCTCTGAGGGCAAAAGGGAGGGAGTTCCAAAAGGAAGGAGCTAAGACCGCGAATCTCGTCCCCCCAGACCTCTTTATTTTATTTTATTTTTATTTATAGAGTTTTGTATAGCGCGGACAAGACCCGTGGGTATCAGAGCGCTTCACATGTAAGGATAAGTTACAGACAATTATGGAGGCAATAGTAACAACAGATATACATGAGTATAAGGTCTAAGGCGATCAGCTATAAGGGGGATTATAAGTAAGAGTTATTCGGCCTATCCAATTAGTATTAGGGGGTGAGTGAGGTAGGGTTGTATAGCATAGCAGTGCAAATATCATGTGTAAATAGCATTAAGGAGTAAAAAGTATTGCCATGTATCCGGGATCCTAGGCAATAAAACAAAGTGAGGTAGAGGGTACATCGTATTGTCTGAGAGTTATGGATATCAGATCCCTGTGGTTTAAGTTAGTAGTAACGTGTGTGTCCAATGTATAACATGGAATCAATCTGATAGCAGATAGTTGATCTTCAGGAAGTTCCAGTCGAGGCTGTCTCTCTTTGGTGAAGATATTCACATCAGTAACCATTATTCTTCCCTAAGAGAGGTATTTGCTCATCAAGTAGTTCTTCAGTTCGCGTTTGAATGATATCAAGTTTTTAATCTTCCTGATGTTAGGAGGTAGTGAATTCCAGACTCTGGGGGCGGCTCCTGAGAACGCTCGGTTGTAGGTCTTTTTCTTACGGAAAAAGGCTGGCCTCAGTAGCAGTTCTTTAGCGCTTCTCGTTTGTCTGTTGCTTCCTGATAGCTTAATTTTCTTGGCAAGGTATCTCGGCATGTTGTAGTGAACTGCTCTGTGGGTAATACAAGCAATCTTCATTTGAATTCTGGCTTCATAGGGTAGCCAGTTTAGCGTCTTCAGGTGAGGGGATATGTGGTCGAATTTCCTCGATCCCGTGATCAGTCTTGCCGCTGCATTGAGACAGGCTTTTAGCGGTGCTATGGATGTTTTCGGTAGACCCGCTAACATAGTGCAACCGTATTCAATCCTCGAAATAACTAGGGATTGTACAGCTAGTTTTAGGTCCGTCTTTGAGATGTATGGTTTCAATTTTCTTAGATAGTTCAGATGGAAGCGGGCACCCTTGGCCATTGAGTTTATGTGGTCTTTCATGTCCAGGTTCTCATCCAAGGTAATTCCAAGTGATTTAGCTGACTTAACTAGGGTCGGGGTGCAGTTCAGTGCTGTCACCAGTTTCGTCAATTCCTGTACCTCGGGACGGTTCTTTGTCGGGGAGATTAACAGGAATTCAGTTTTATGGGCATTTAGTTTCAAATGGTTCGTAGTTAACCACTGTAGAGCTCTCTTTAGTGTCTTGTTCATTAGGTCAATGTCATCTCGGGAGGCGATCTTTATGTATATTTGCGTGTCGTCTGCATACATGTGATAGGGTATCTGTGATCCCCGAAGGATCTCCGTAAGAGGTTCAACATATAGGTTGAATAGATCTGGGGATAGTGTTGAACCTTGTGGGACCCCGACGGCAGTAGGACAAGGGGAAGAGGTCGCTTGATTGACCAGGAAACGTTGGGTCCTATTTTGCAGGAAAGATCTAAACCAATTCAGTACATTTCCCGATAAGCCCATCCTTTCTTGTAGCCTGGTCATCAGCATTTCATGATTTACCGTGTCAAATGCAGATGACAGGTCTAGGAGAATCAGTAGGCATGCTTGATTTCCGTCTAGGGCTTGTAGGGCGTCATCCACAATGTGCAGGATCGCAGTTTCAGTACTATGCCCAGCTCTAAATCCAGATTGGCAATCGTCTAGTAATGAGAACTTAGCAATGTGTTGACTCAGTTGGACTTGTACGCACTTCTCAATAGTTTTGGCCAATAAAGGTATGTTGGTCACTGGTCGATAGTTGTTCGGGTCAGTTGCATCCGCTGTCGGTTTTTTGATGATGGGCACAACCTGGCCTGTTTTTAGGCAGTCGGGCAGGGTCCCTTGGGTAAGTGAGGCATTTATTATGTCAGTCCAGATCGGGACTAGGGTATGGCTAATTACTCTAACGCACTTTGCCGGTAGAGGGTCCTGATAGTGGTTGTTCGGTCTGATTTCCCTTAGCGTTTTGGTGATCTTATCTTGGTCATACAGTTCGAATGTGTCCCATTTTGCCTTATTTTTTGTTTGGGGACTCTCTGTTGGCTCATTGGCCTCTTCTGTAGGTGAGGTAGGGGTCGAGATGTTGATTGCGGCCGTTGTGAGTTCCACCTCAAGCATTTTCGTTTTTTCCATGAAAAATGTAGAGAATTCCTCACAACTTAAGGGAGTATTTGGATTCTCGTGAACTGTTTTAGCTAGCTTGTTCGATTGATGTTTTAAGATCTCAAAGAGTTTCCGGGGTCTGTTTGAGGCATTGTCGAGTTCGGCTTTTATAAAATCTTTTTTGGATTTAATTATCTTCTTGTTATACTGGCTTCTGGTATTCCTGAGGGCTATGAGCTCGGGAGAGGAGGGATGTTGTCTCCATTTCCTTTCGGCCATTCTCAATTTACGCCTGTCCTCATTTAGTGACTCACTGAACCAAGGATTTTTAGGTTTCTCGGATACTCTTTTCAGTGTCTGAGGCATGGTGTCATTGACGATATTTCCTATTGAAGTTAAGTAGTGCTCAGTTAACTCGCTGACATTCAGTCTGTTGTTTGGTGCCTTCAAGACTTTCTCACATCTTTCCACCAATAGTTCCATATTGGCCTCTTTTGTGTCTCGGACCAGTTTTTTGGCCTTGCGGGGTTGTATGGTCCTGCCCTTTTTCAATGTGGTTATCGCAAAGGTTATGGCGTGATGGTCGGACCAATCACACGGGTCAGTAGCGAGAATTGAAGCCTCTTTATTCTTTGAAATAATCCAGTCTAAGGTCCCTCCCTGTGAGTGAGTGGGATATGTGCAAGCTTGTGTAAGGTTTAGCTCGGTGAGGAAGTCTTTCAGTGAGTTAACTAGTTTGTCATTGCCGTCCTCCCAGTGGAGGTTAAAGTCACCAAGGAATATATTGTGGGCATCAGGATTAGAGTTGGTAGTTATGATCTCCATGAGTTGTTCTGAGAACTTTGCGTTATCTCCAGGAGGGTGGTAGAACGTATGCATGTTGCATCTTTGGTTGTTTGCTGCTTTTATGTTGAGACCAAGGTATTCACAAGACTCTAGGGGGTCAGATTGGAATTGGCTGACCTCGATCTCAGACCTGTGGATGCAAGCTATCCCTCCTCCCACTTTCTTAGGTCTGTCTAATCTGACAATGTTATATTGAGGAGGAACTAGGAGATCTAAATTAGGTGAAGATGATTCACTGAGCCAAGTTTCAGTGAGGAAGGCCAGGTCGATTTGCTTGTTAATGATGAGAGCAGCTATGTCAGATGCATGTTTCGTTGCCGAACGACAATTTAATAACAGGCATTTTAGGGGTTCGTGTGAGTTCGGGACGTTGCCATGGTCAGATTCCGTTGCCGTCACCTGGATGTGTCGTAGGTTGTTGTGGATAGCTTTCCTGTCATTCTTTCTTGGCGGTCTATTGGAGTCAATAGGTACTATTTTGATGCTCTCCTCTCTTTCATGGACTGGTTGTTCATAAGATCTGAGTAAGACCAAGACTTCTTCATTTGATAAAGGATCGGTTCTGTTAGGTCTGTTAAGCCTGAGTACAACATTCTGGATGTGTGAAACTTTGGTGTGGGTTCCTAACGTCATCTCCCATATTTTTTCAATTGTCTGTGAGAATTTCGACGAGGCTTGTACCAAGTTCCCTACTAGTTTCTGGAGCTCCTGAACTTCATTCTGAATTCGTGAAGTTATCTTTTTTGCATTAGTTCTGCTTGCCTGTGTTCTATTTTTTGTTTTCCTCCCTGATTGGTTCGTTCTTCTTCCTGAAGCGGGGGACTGTCAAGAGAGCCTGGTGAGAGGAGCGAAGCTCTCTAGCCGGGAGGTAAGGAGATATGATCTCACAAAGGAAGGCAGGGGCAGTCCCAGACCTAGCCTGATATGTCATACAACCCAGCTTGAAGAGAGCCCTCTCCTTCACCGGTAGCCAATGCAGAGATTGCAACAGAGGGGTGGCGTGGTGAAATTTGGGGAGTCCATAAATCAGGCGGGCAGCCTGATTTTGTATCTGCTGGAGTCGGTGAATCAGGTAGTCTGGGGCGCCGTTATAGACCACATTCCCATAGTCAAGGCGCGATAGCACCATGGCCATGAGGATGAGCTTAAGGGCAGGGACGGAGAAAAAACGGGAAACCTTGCGGATAGTGCGGAGGGAAAAGAAGCAGGAGGACACCACCGAGTGAACCTGTGTGTGGAGCGAAAGCTGGGAATTGATAAAGATGCCCAGGGTTTTGACCTTGGGGACCGGGGGGGGGAGGGGGACCAAGTGAGTCGGGCCAGAAAGACGGGGACCAAGGACTGCAACCACTCCCAGTCAAAATCAGCTCTGTTTTGTCGGGATTTAACTTGAGGTGGTTGCAGTTCATCCAATTTTGGATGAAAAGCATCACCCTCTGAAAATTCTGGGCGGAAGAAGGGGAATGGGAGAGGTTAAAGATAAGTTGGAGGTCGTCGGCGTAGTTGAACACCGAGACCTCCATCTGCTGTAAAGAAAAAATGAGGGGTGAGATGTATAAATTAAATAACAAGGGGGACAAAGAGGAGCCCTGGGGAACGCCGCATGTCACTCTGCGAGGAGGGGCGGCAAAACCTGCCAGATGGACAGCCTGCTCCCTGTCCGTTAGGAAGGACCGGAGCCAAGCGTGGGCCGTGCCCCCAATGCCCGCCGCCTCGACACGGGTCAGAAGAATGTCATGATCCACCGTGTCGAACGCGGCGGACAGATCTAAGAGGACCAGGGCCTGGGGGAGGCAGATGTCAATGCCCTCCCTCAGTTTGTCCATCACCGACACTACCACCTTCTCAGTTGAGTGCAGCGGACGAAAACCTGCCTGACAAGAGGAGAGGCGGCCTGTGGACTCCACATAGGAGCTCAGAGTCCGGGTGACATGAGCCTCTGAGACCTTCGCCAAATAAGGGAGCAGGGAGAGGGGGCGATAGTTGGCAGGCAGAGATGGATCAGCGCCTGCCTTTTTTAAAATAGGAATGATAACTGCTGATTTGTGGGCGATTGGGACGATGCCAGTAGTAAGGGAGTGATTGATTAGTGTGAGTGGAGGGGAGTAGCAGCTGGAGAAGATCTCTTTTAGGGCAAAAGCCGGGCCGATGTCGTGAGGTGAGCCCGATTTAACCCGAGCCAGTAAGGGGAGAAGAGTTTCCCGTGTCAGAGGGGGGAGGTGAGTGAGAAGTGGGGCAGCAGGGAGCGGTTGAACAGTGAACGGAGTAGGGAGTGAGGGAGGGATGTTAGCCTTGATGAGAGCCACCTTCTCTATAAAAAAGGAGTTGAGGGAATTACAGAGTGATTGAGACGGGGGGATTTTGGAGATCACCCTGTCGGAGGCAGCAAGCTCGTGTACCGTGGCGAATATTTCCTTCGGTTGATTTTCCGCTGCCAGGATTTTACCAGAGAAGTACTCAGCTTTAGCAGTTAATATATCTCGTTTGTATTCCTTGAGTACAAGGCAGTACTTAGCTTTGAGAAGGGGGCAGTAGGTGCGTCGCCATGCTCGTTCTGCTCTACGCGCCGCCAACTTCTTGTCTTTAAGGAGGGGGAAGAACCATCTGTTGGCAGCGTGGGCACGCTTAATGGCCACTCTCTTAAGGGGAACAATGCTGTTACATGCCTTTAGCAGCCAGGTGTTGATGGCTGTGAGCTGAGTGGGGAGAGGTAGATCACTGAGCTCAGGGCAGGATGCCGCAAGGGAGGAACAGACATCAGGGAGGTCAGCCTTGTCCCACTTTCTACACCAGGTGTTTTTGGGCAGGGGGGGTTTAGGCGGACGTCCAAGGTTCAGTGCAAAGGAGATGAGATAATGATCTGACCACAGACAGGGCGAAATGATGGGGGAGTTGGTAGGAATATTGAGGGTCCATATTTGGTCAAGCTGGTGACCTAGGGTGTGGGTGGGTGTGGAAAGCTGGGGAAGGAAATTGAGACTATTAAGCAGGGCAGTGAACTCCTTAGATCTGGCATCCTCAGCCGGGTCATTTGGCCAATAGTTTAGATCCCCGAGGAGCAGGACTGCTGAGTTGTTCACTACTAAGGTAGCCAAGAGGTCCTCAATGGAACTAAGGAATTGGGGGGTGGACTGAGGGGGACGATAAATCAGAACACAGGTCAAGGGGACCCCAAATGAAATAGAGCGGACTACTAGACAGTCCACAGCGGGAATGGGGGAGAGGGGACGTGTCTGGAAGTGAAAGTTGGTGTGGGTGATCAGGGCAACGCCTCCTCCTGTCTTTCCCCCAGGGCGATCCATTCTAATGGCCGAGTAGGTCGGGGGCAGCATGGCTAAGAGGCTCGGCAGAGAGTCATCCCTGAACCAGGTTTCAGTAAGAAACAATAGGTGGGGTTGACGAGAGTCGAGCAGGTGAAATAGCTCAAGCTGATGCCCGACCGCAGACCTGGTGTTCAGAAGGATCGCATTGATGGTGGACTGAGGGGTGCAAAGAGGGATGGAAGCGAGGGAAGGTGACAAGTGAGCAGAGGGAGGTGGGGCATCAGGCCGCTGGTAAGATGGCAGATCAGGACATGACTGTGTAGAGGGGAACCTGCATAGCCCAAGAGAGGTGATGCGCTCTAGCACAGTGAGAGGTGGAGGACGCAGGTGACAAAGTGAGAGCATAGTGGCCGGGAGGTAACTGATGACTGGAGGAGCAGAGAGACGGGCCCCTAGCCCCGGCCAGCCGCGGACGGGCGCAGACGGGCTTAACTCAGGCGCAACTCCGGCGCGCCTACGTCGCGCCCGCTGTGCTCGTCCGCTGCGCTGACACATACTGCCCGTATAAGTAGGTGAGCAGCGTGGGGGGAGTGGCTCCGACGTACACTGGGCTTGGAACCCAAGCCAAGATGGCGCCCGCGATCGTGTCCCTCCCACTGCACACAGCCCACAGCGGACTCCAAGACCCCTAGGATCGTGAATGCAGGTAAGACAACCTGTTAACTTTAAACACGGTGGGTTAAGGGAAAAAAAATGCAAATAACAGTTAAAACAATGCGCGACTCGTAATCAGCAGCGCATGAAGTTAAAAAGCGGAGACTGTGTCCACAGCTCCTCGGCAGTGCCAGGTAAGACCCTCTGCCACCGGGTCAATCGCTATCACCTGCCGAGGGCGGGGACTGCAACTAAGTAGGGAGCAGCGTGGGGGGAGTGGCTCCGACGTACACTGGGCTTGGAACCCAAGCCAAGATGGCGCCCGCGATCGTGTCCCTCCCACTGCACACAGCCCACAGCGGACTCCAAGACCCCTAGGATCGTGAATGCAGGTAAGACAACCTGTTAACTTTAAACACGGTGGGTTAAGGGAAAAAAAATGCAAATAACAGTTAAAACAATGCGCGACTCGTAATCAGCAGCGCATGAAGTTAAAAAGCGGAGACTGTGTCCACAGCTCCTCGGCAGTGCCAGGTAAGACCCTCTGCCACCGGGTCAATCGCTATCACCTGCCGAGGGCGGGGACTGCAACTAAGTAGGGAGCAGCGTGGGGGGAGTGGCTCCGACGTACACTGGGCTTGGAACCCAAGCCAAGATGGCGCCCGCGAACGTGTCCCTCCCACTGCACACAGCCCACAGCGGACTCCAAGACCCCTAGGATCATGAATGCAGGTAAGACAACCTGTTAACTTTAAACACGGTGGGTTAAGGGAAAAAAAATGCAAATACCAGTTAAAACAATGCGCGACTCGTAATCAGCAGCGCATGAAGTTAAAAAGCGGAGACTGTGTCCACAGCTCCTCGGCAGTGCCAGGTAAGACCCTCTGCCACCGGGTCAATCGCTATCACCTGCCGAGGGTGGGGACTGCAACTAAGTAGGGAGCAGCGTGGGGGGGGTGGCTCCGACGTACACTGGGCTTGGAACCCAAGCCAAGATGGCGCCCGCGATCGTGTCCCTCCCACTGCACACAGCCCACAGCGGACTCCAAGACCCCTAGGATCGTGAATGCAGGTAAGACAACCTGTTAACTTTAAACACGGTGGGTTAAGGGAAAAAAAATGCAAATAACAGTTAAAACAATGCGCGACTCGTAATCAGCAGCGCATGAAGTTAAAAAGCGGAGACTGTGTCCACAGCTCCTCGGCAGTGCCAGGTAAGACCCTCTGCCACCGGGTCAATCGCTATCACCTGCCGAGGGCGGGGACTGCAACTAAGTAGGGAGCAGCGTGGGGGGAGTGGCTCCGACGTACACTGGGCTTGGAACCCAAGCCAAGATGGCGCCCGCGATCGTGTCCCTCCCACTGCACACAGCCCACAGCGGACTCCAAGACCCCTAGGATCGTGAATGCAGGTAAGACAACCTGTTAACTTTAAACACGGTGGGTTAAGGGAAAAAAAATGCAAATAACAGTTAAAACAATGCGCGACTCGTAATCAGCAGCGCATGAAGTTAAAAAGCGGAGACTGTGTCCACAGCTCCTCGGCAGTGCCAGGTAAGACCCTCTGCCACCGGGTCAATCGCTATCACCTGCCGAGGGCGGGGACTGCAACTAAGTAGGGAGCAGCGTGGGGGGAGTGGCTCCGACGTACACTGGGCTTGGAACCCAAGCCAAGATGGCGCCCGCGAACGTGTCCCTCCCACTGCACACAGCCCACAGCGGACTCCAAGACCCCTAGGATCATGAATGCAGGTAAGACAACCTGTTAACTTTAAACACGGTGGGTTAAGGGAAAAAAAATGCAAATACCAGTTAAAACAATGCGCGACTCGTAATCAGCAGCGCATGAAGTTAAAAAGCGGAGACTGTGTCCACAGCTCCTCGGCAGTGCCAGGTAAGACCCTCTGCCACCGGGTCAATCGCTATCACCTGCCGAGGGTGGGGACTGCAACTAAGTAGGGAGCAGCGTGGGGGGGGTGGCTCCGACGTACACTGGGCTTGGAACCCAAGCCAAGATGGCGCCCGCGATCGTGTCCCTCCCACTGCACACAGCCCACAGCGGACTCCAAGACCCCTAGGATCGTGAATGCAGGTAAGACAACCTGTTAACTTTAAACACGGTGGGTTAAGGGAAAAAAAATGCAAATAACAGTTAAAACAATGCGCGACTCGTAATCAGCAGCGCATGAAGTCAAAAAGCGGAGACTGTGTCCACAGCTCCTCGGCAGTGCCAGGTAAGACCCTCTGCCACCGGGTCAATCGCTATGTAAAATGAGCTGTCAGTTAGAAGGATTGGGAAACACGTGCAAACGTCTTTAACGGCTTTTAAACATTGTCGGCTACGAAGCGACCCCACCCACTCAACCCTATATAAACCTTGCACCACAGTTAGAACGCGCTTGCGTTCGTTACCCTCTCTACTCACCTGTGGCTCAGAAGCGTCTTCGGAGCTCCTCCAGTGTTCCCGTGCACTTCGTGGATCGTCCTTGGCAACGCAGCTACAGTCAGCCTGTTGTTCCAGTCCGGATTCTTCTTTCTTCCCTCAGAGACGTCAGCTCATCCTTCCTGCTTCCTGTGTGCCCCGTGAACACCGCTCCTTCCCTGAAACAAAAAGTAAGTGTGGTATGCGTTCTAGTCTATGAGCGTGTGCGCGATGACGCGTCACGCCATAGACTAGAGCAGGAAGCGCACGCATGCGCAGAGGACAGCGGGGAAAGGCGCGAACGGGGAAAAGCGGCAGTTGGCGACCGGAGCGGTCACTGTTAGACGCTCGGCGCCTTTAGCTCTGAGAGTAATTACTGAATTAATAAACCATCAGTTATACACCTCCACATGCTTCAGCTTGTGATTAAGGGGAGAAAGGAGAACTTTACAGTGGCGACGAGGCTGGCATCTGAACACCACCAGGTGCAGGAGACGACAACCAGACCCCCCTGCAAACCCCCCACACGAGCCAGCAAGGCAGGATACCTACAGGAAGAGCTAAGGGCGTGGCAGCAGCGTAACAACAGGATACAGACCCAAACACCGACTTAAAAGTCAGGTCAGTGCTGCCCAATACACCAGGGGCCCCCAGCTAGCACCCTGGCAACCAAGGGAGACACCCCCAAGCTAGAGGACGGGGGGAAGACCGAGCAAACCGCGAAAAGTGCGAGGGACAATACCCCAGGTAGCCCAAGGGGCCGAGGCGACACGGCAGAGAGTGCAGGGGCATCCGGTGAGCCTACCCAACGAAGGGCCCAGGAGGGAGACCCTAGAGAGGACGTCAGAATGGCGAATCAAGCTTCTGCTCTGATGGCACCCGTCCCTTTCCTACCCAGACCAGGAGAACCCCAACTAAAATGGGAGGACTGGAAAGAATACTTTCTCAACTACATAGAGGCCCTCGGAGATGAGAATGAAGGGGAATATACACCAGAAAGGAAAAAGAGACTGTTGCTCCACAACTTAGGCCCAGAAGGGGTAAGGGTGTTCAAGAATCTAGTACCCAAAGAGAGAGGTGCTGCGGAGACAGATGTCTTTAAGAATGCACTGGACGACCTGGACAGCCACTACCGCCCGGCGGTTTGTGTCTCCATAGACCGCTATAATTTTCAACAAAGAAAGCAAGAGGCGGGAGAATCTATTGATGACTATGTGGCGGCACTCCGACGCCTAGCTATCACATGCCGGTATGGGGCCCTGCAGGACGAATACATCAAAGATCAAATCGTGATGCATACCACCAGCAGAGCGGTCCAGGACAAGTTATGGGCGATGGACGAGACGTCCCTTAAAGAAGTGGTGGCGATGGTCAAGAAGGCAGAAATGTCTAAACGAAGTGCCGACGCGGCAAAAAGGGAATGCGGACCGAGGCAGATGATCAACAAGATTGACGAAGTGCCACAGTCCAGCAAGCCCAAAAGCAATTACGGAGACCAAAGGAAAGACACGAGAGGAACTGGAAAACAGGCGGCCCGCTCCAGTCCTGGTAACAAATTTGCTTGTTACAGATGCGGCAGTGCAGCGCACACGGCGCAGGACAGACGTTGCCCCGCGTTCCGCGCCCGGTGCTCGTTCTGTGGGCTGACCGGCCATTTTGAAAAGGTGTGCCGGAAGAAGGGGTCGAAATCCACCGTCAAGTGCATCGACTCCGCCACAGCAAACTTGAGTGAGGAAGAAGACCCAGAAGAAGATGATCTGGTTCTGTGCATAGAGGATCAGGTACTGGATGTAGCAGGGAAGCGAAGAGATAAACCCCGCACGGACATGCTCATTGGGGGTGTGAAGGTACACGTGGCCCTCGATTCAGGGTCCCCCTGGACTATCGTGCAAAGATCGATATGGGAAGAGGACTTCGCACCGGTAGTGGGGCCCGATTTAATGCCGCCGGACATCAGACCCATCTCGTACACAGAGAATTCCATCCCCCTGGTGGGGTGCCGGGACTTCGTGTTTGAGTTCAGAGGAAGGTCGGCCACCTGCACCCTGTACGTGGCGGAGAAGGGCCCATCGGTGTTGGGATGGAGAGACGCAGGAGATCTGGGCATCATACTCAATCCAGGAGGGAAGGAGCAGATACTGTTAACAGATGAATGGCCCCTCTCGAAGGATGAGGACTGGAAAGCGGCATACCCCAAAGTCTTTGAGGGCACGGTCGGCAAACTGGACAAATTTGTACATAAAATAGTCCTTAAGGAGGGGGCAGTACCAGTTGTCCATAAGGTCCGAAACATACCCATATCCACGAGTGAAGCGGTGCAACAGGAATTGCTGAAGTTGGAAGAACAAGGCATCATCGAGCCAGTGGACAGCGCAGAATGGCTATCGCCTTTGGTGGTGGTCAAGAAGCCAAATGGGAAGGTCCGGCTCTGTGTGGACCTCAGAGAGCTCAACAAAAACCTCATTGTGGAGAGATTCCCGCTCCCGAGGATCGAGGAGATGCTGGCGAGAACAAAAGGCATAACTCACTTCTCCACAATAGACCTCACGTCAGCATATTACCAAATAGAACTGCATCCTTCAAGTAGGAAGTACACATCCTTTATAACACCCTTTGGCTGCTACCAATTCAGGAGAATGCCCTTTGGCTTGGCGTCCGCCGCAGCCGTTTTTCAGAAACTAATGCACAGACTGTTTAAGGACATCTCGGGGGTGCAGTATTTTCAAGATGACATTTTGGTGATGGGCTCCGACAAAGGAGAGCACGACAAGAAACTGCACCGAGTCCTGGGAGTGTTGCAAGGAAAAGGCTTAACAGCAGAATGGAGCAAATGTAGAATTGGGACTCACTCAGTGACCTACTTAGGACATGAAATTGGTACACACGGCATCTCGCCGAAAGAACAGAATGTGAAGGCGATAAGGGACGCGAAAGCCCCAGCAACCAAAGAGGAAGTGCGGTCATTCCTCGGAATGGCCGAGTATTACAGCAAGTTTGTCAGACACTTCGCTACTCGGACCTACAGGATGAGACAACTGATCAGAAACAATGCAAAATTCGAATGGGACACAGAGGCTCAATCCGAATTTGAGACAGTAAAGGACTGCATCAGCCAAGCCATCCCTCTGCAAGGGTACGTCCCCACCGGAAAGACCATAGTGACGACAGATGCGAGCGACAAGGGATTAGGGGCGGTGTTGGCGCAGGAAAGAGAAGATGGATCCAAGGAAACGATTAGCTTTGCGTCCCGTGCACTTTCTCCGACGGAACAACGGTACAGCGTAATCGAAAAAGAGATGCTGGCGGTCACGTGGGCCCTTAACAGGTTTCGGCAGTTCATATGGGGCACGAGATTCAAGCTTCAAACGGATCACAAGCCGCTCATCAAGGTGTTAACATCCTCGGGCCATGACACTGCGACCCCGAGAATCGCCAAAATGACGTTGAAGCTGCTGGACTACACCTACGACGTTGAATATCTCCCAGGCACGCAAAACAAGGTGGCTGATTTTCTCAGCCGGGCTGCTGCGATGGAGGAGGCGCCGGAGGAGGCCCCGGACAAAGAGGAGATGGTGGCCAGCATGGAGGATCATGAGATGTCGATTAGCGCGCAGGAATGGAAGGCGGCCTACGAGCTTGATGAGGAGAAGGTGGAAGTAAGGAGACACCTCACGTCGGGCTGGCCGGACAAAAAGAAGCTCACGGAGGGTGTGCGACGATTCTATGAGATGAGAGAGGAATTGTCACTGAGCGATTCGGGAATTTTCTTGTACAGAGGAGAACGTGTTGTGCCCCCAGTGACACTGATACCCAGGCTGTTGAAGTTGCTGCATGAGGGACATTTGGGCATAGTGAAAACCAAGGCGTTGGTCAAGCAGATGTATTGGTGGCCAGGAATGGATGCCCACATAGAGAGACAAGTGCGGGAGTGTGGACAGTGTCAAGGAGCGGACAAAGTGCTCCGCCCACTCAGACCTGCGTTGGGGAAGTTTGACACCCCGCAAGGCCCCTGGGAGGATGTGGCTATAGACATCCTGGGACCTGTCCTAGACAGCAGAGGGGTGAACAAATACATTTGTGTGATAATGGACAAGTATTCCAAATGGCCTGAAGTGGACATACAGGAGTCAATGGACACGGACACTATTTTGCGATTCCTGACATCAGTGTTCCTACGTGAGGGCATACCCAAGTCCATTCTCAGTGACAATGGACCTCAATTTGTGTCAGACAAGTGGGGTCGATATATGAAAAGGAATGGGATTGAGGTGAAACACACGGCCGTTTATCACCCAGCAAGCAACGGCCAGGTCGAAAGGTTCAATAGGGTGCTCATGGGCTCCATTCAGGCAGCAATATCCCAAGGAAAGGACTGGGAAGCGGAAGTAATGAGCATGCTATGGGCCTACAGGATCACGCCCTCAGTGGTGGGGTACAGTCCGTTCCAAGTGCTGAGGGGACGGCATCCCTTCACCCGGGACAACGTTGCATGGAGGGAGAAGACCATCACCAGCAAGTGGTCCCCAGCGGTGGTGCAGCACAATTTGGAGAAGGCCCAGAAGATCTACGCAGCACACTATGACAAGCGACGCAACACAAAGGAAACAGTGCTGGAAGAAGGGGAATGGGTCAGGGTTAAACTCCCTACCCTACAAAAGAAAGGAGAAAGCAAGTTCAGCCGGCCCCTACAAGTTCAGGAGGGATTGGTGTCACTACAACGCATGCTTTTACCACGCATGCCTTTACAACGCGGTTTTTACCACGCAGTCCATTACAACGCATAATGCTTTTAGGCGCTGGATAGTGAATTATTTAATTTACTATTCCAACTCCAGTCCCCGTGGATAGCAGGGAAGGTGTTGGATAGTATATTAAATACATTCCCTATCCTAGAGCGCCCCCCAGCGCATTGCGTTGTAATGGTTTGCGTGGTAAAAGTTGAGATGTAATGGTAGTGCGTTGTAAAAAATTCGTTGTAACCGTGCTACACCGTTCAGGAGGTACGAGGAAGGGCGGCTCTTCTCAGTGACGGCAAGGTCTGGTCGCAAGACCGCATGGCCAGAGTCAATAAAATAGTAGTTTGGCCCAAGTCCGAAGAAGACGAGAGACGGATGGACTCACAGGAAGAAAGACCCCAAGGGGGGCACAGCACAGGAGACTGTGGGGAAAGTGTAGGCGAGGACATTGAGATGGATGGCCTGGGAGCAAGGCCTACCGATGGAGATGGCGCACTGGTGAATGCAGAGCAGCGAGCCGAGGGGAGAGGACAAGAGAGGTCCCAAGGAGAGACAGAAGAGAGAGAGAACATGCCGGTAAGACACACCCGCAGCGGAAGGGCAGTCACAGCGCCCTCTCGCTATAGAGACTTTGTGATGGATGGACACTAGCGTTTGGAGCCACCTCCCTAGGTGCCCCAACATAGACTCTTACGCATGCTTGGGGACTCTTAACTTAAAGGAGAAATTTGTTTTGTTGTTTATATAAAAGGGGGGAGATATGTGGTATGCGTTCTAGTCTATGAGCGTGTGCGCGATGACGCGTCACGCCATAGACTAGAGCAGGAAGCGCACGCATGCGCAGAGGACAGCGGGGAAAGGCGCGAACGGGGAAAAGCGGCAGTTGGCGACCGGAGCGGTCACTGTTAGACGCTCGGCGCCTTTAGCTCTGAGAGTAATTACTGAATTAATAAACCATCAGTTATACACCTCCACATGCTTCAGCTTGTGATTAAGGGGAGAAAGGAGAACTTTACAGTAAGATAAAACCAGTTAGTTGCACTTGCGAGTGGACTCTAGATTTTACAGAGATAATTTCAGTAAGTACATTGAACAGACTATAAAAAAATTAATTAACGTGCATTGAACAGACTTGAAGATCACGATCTCCATTATTGTTATTCAGCTGTTTATTTTGGCACAGTTGTTTATTTTGGCATTCTCTTGGGCACAGTACAAAGGATTGCAGGACTTGGTGCAAAGAACTCTGGGTATTTACGTGTGCCACATTTCATCTATGTATACAGGACATTGGTGTTATACTGCTGTTATTAATATGGAACATTGGTGGTGTATGAAAAATAGAAGTAATTGACTCTAAAAGGTTATTAGAGAGCGGTACAATAACTACGAACACTTCAGGTGAATTTAAGGCAGCAACACTTCTTTAGTAAAGGTTGGTATCGGGCAAGACAAATAGTTTTAGTTTCATCAAGCCTGGATAGATAGAGTCTTAATTAATACCAGAAATTGTTTCATTGTTTATTTACAGAATCGAGACTCTCAAAAAAGAAAACTCAAAGCACTTAAATCATTAGGAACAGTCTGATGAAATATAATCAGACTAGAAAGGTACATCCAGAGTTGTAAGTGGAATAATAATATGCTATGCACATGTAGATTGGAACTCATTTTACATTTGATTTCTCTGCTCTTCTATTGATAATAGACACCATCCTAGACGACGAGGTTGCCTTCTAGAAGATACCTCCCTGGAGTGTCTCTCTGTTTATTATTTTATCCATTCCCTCTTCCCTTGGGATTGTGAACTCCTTTGGCTGTTGAATAATTCAGCCAGTGGGGCTCAGATTCTCAGGGGCAGATGAGATTTAGCTTCACGTCTATCAACTTGAACTACCCGGGCTTTCAGGTGAGTGGAGACTTTAACATAAAAAGGGGCGTGGCCTCTGAACACCTCTCTGCAACGTAGCTCCCTGGCGCATACTGGAGGTACCTGTTGGGTTTTTGTGGCCCTAGAGACCCTCAGTATTGAAGGGGAATTATTTCCCAACTTACAACTCGCCAGGGGGCACGTTTGCACAATGGAGAAGGAAGGGGGCGGGGCCTGAGATGACATGTCTGCAAACACGCCCTGTGGCGTGTTTTAAGTTGGGGAATTAATTCCTCTTCAGTCCTGAGTGTCCCTGGGGGCCAACTAGCCCACCAGGTAACTCCAGTATGCGCCTGAGAGCTGCGTTGAAGAGAGGTGTTCAGAGGCCACGCACCTTTTTACAACACTCGGTAACAAAGCCGGACTTTTTTAATCCTTTTTTTTTTAAGAATGGGGTCTTTGTAGCCCCCCTTCTTTGCCTAATTTATTGGCCCTGGGGACCCCATCCCTCAGGGCCTGACCCCTATTTTTTTTTTTTATTTGGAAGGGGGCCGCGTGACCCCCCTCCTGAGGCCATAATTGGCCCCGGGGACCCCATCCCCCGGGGCATGGCCATTCCTTTTTTTTTTAAATGTATTTATAATTGGGGAGGGGGGTTGTATACAGGACATTGGTGTTATACTGCTGTTATTAATATGGAACATTGGTGATGTATGAAAAATAGAAGTAATTGACTCTAAAAGATTATTAGAGAGCTTTACAATAACTGTGAACACTTTAGGTGAATTTAAGGCAGCAACACTTCTTTAGTAAAGGTTGGTATCGGGCAAGACAAATAGTTTTAGTTTCATCAAGCCTGGATAGATTGAGTCTTAATACCGGACTCTGCACCGTGTACTTCATTTTAGTGCATTTTATAGAGAACCAGTGTCTTACACATACACTCCTTACTGAGCATTTTTTGTGCACCAGTCTGCTTCACAGTCTCTTTTGTTCCCTTCCCCCACACTCATTTAGCTCTTTTTCCAGAGTAACCATGTTTCCAATAGTCTCTGCATACCAGTCAAGTCTTTCTCTTAACAACATATTAGAGTCACATTAACTGCAGCAGGTGTGGTTGACTGTTAGCAATTCTAATCATATCCCAAACACCATAATATTTTTTTATTTTTCCACTGCCAATCTCTTAGGTAGTTACTTTTTTTGTAAGTTGCTAGATAATTTTAGTTCCCTGCACATCTCCACCATCCAAATATGTTATTTTATACTGTTCTCCATTGTAGCTGCCTTCATCTTTAAAACTGCCTCATTCTGCAGCAGCCTTTTCCTGTGTGATTCTCTAAAATGGTCCGAGTCTGGATTGTGGGACATACTCTTGTGTTTTGGGCCAGAGAGAGTGCTAGGAATAGTGACAGTGACTGGGATCTAGGTTTATCTAATGTAGACATTACTTGGGTTGGCCAGAGAGGGTTAAAGTGGAATCAATTGCTGCCTTTTATTGAAAACATTGCCAATATCCAGACCTCATGATTATGCACTGTGGTGGCAATGACCTAGGCACAATTACTGGGGTCGGACTGGAAGTCCTAATGAAGGATACCTTTGGTAAATTATTGTTACTTTTCCTACATACTGCCCTGGTGTTCTCCAACATTTGCCAAAGACAAAGGTGACAGCGAACAACCCAATTTTTTCAGTAGATAGAGAAAACCAGAATCCATGTCAATAAAGCCATTTCTGCATTTCTCTGAGACCACAACAAGGGCTCTATATACTATAACAATTATGCTTTGACATGGACGGAATATATCAAAAAGACAGTCCATTTTGAAGACATAGGCAGCCAGGTGTTCCTCAACAACTTAAAAGACTGCATCCTGTTCTAGGTGAGAGATGAGATGTCATCAGTGATGTTACTGACCATGTCGTGAGTGATGTAATTTGTGGGGGCATAAGCAGTGCATTCGGGGGTATAAGTTCTAGTTAGCTCAGTTAACTATAACTTTTGAATTTCACGGGTTTTGTACCAGTGAAATCTGAGCCTAACTATAACGTACCTGTAACTTTTATTTTTTTCCGTGAATTTCTATGTTTGGTTATATTGTTTCCTAACTGTTTGAGTGACACGTGTGACTGAGTGCCTAACAATTTGAATGGGTCTGTCACTGGGTGTAATAGTGTCTCATTCACTCTGAGACTGGGTGCATCCGTGTCTGAGTGCATTTGTGAGCGGGTGCATAGCTCTCTGAGTAGGTGTGTGAATGGGTGCAGGAGTGTCCAGTGGGTTTGTAACTGGGTGTCTAAGTCTTTGAGTGTGTATGTCAATGAATGAATAAGTGCCTGTGTTGGTCTGTTAGTGGGTGCATCAGTGACTAAGGAGATGTGTGAGTGGGCGCATTAGTCTGTGAGTGGGTCTGTGAGTAGGTGTGTCACTTTCGAAGTGGGTTTGAGAGTGGGTGTGTAAGTGTCCGTGGGTCTGTAGATGGGTTTGCAACTGGGTGTTTAAGTCTTTGAGTGGGTATGTCAATGAATGCATCAGTGTCTGAGTAGATGTGTGAGTGCGTGTGTGAGTCTCTGAGTGGGTCTGTGGCTAGGTGTGTCAGTCTCTGAGTGGCTGTGTGAATCTCTGAGTGGTTGTGCAAGTGGGTGCATAAGTCTCTGAATGAGTCTGTAAATGGGTGCATGAGTCTCTAAGTGAGTCTGTGCGATTGTGCATGAAAGCCTGAGTGAATAAGTGTGTCAGTCTTTGAGTGGCAGTGTGAATCTGAGTGGTTGTGCAAGTGGGTGCATAACTCTCTGAGTGGGTCTGTAAATGGGTGCATGAGTCTCTGAGTGTGTCTGTGAGTTGTGCATGAAAGCCTGAGTAGGTCTTTGAGTGACTACATGAGTCTTTGAGTGGCTCTCTCAGTAAGTGCATTCGTCTCTTAGTGGGTCTGTGAGTGAGTGCATTAATCTCCAAGTAGGTCTGTGAGTGAGTGCATGAGTCTCGGAGTGGGTACATGAGTATCTCAGTGGATCTCTGAGTGGGTGTATGAGTCTCTGAGTGGGTCTGCGAGTGGCTGCATATGTCTCTGAGTGGGTCTGTAAATGGGTGCATCGGTATCAGAGTAGGAATGCGAGTGGGTGTTTGACTGAGTGGATCTGCGACTGGCTGAATCAGTCTCTGAATGGATCTCTGAGTGGGTGCATCAGTGTTTCAGTGGATCTATCACTCAGTTTCTGAGTGGCTTTCTTACTTAGTGTGTTTCTCTGTGAGTCATTGGGTGCAGGAGTCTCTAAGAGGGTCTGTGAGTGGGTGTGTGACTCCGAGTAGGTCTGTCAGTGGCTGTGTTATTGTCACAGTGCAACTGTGAATGGGTGTACAAGTCTCTGAATGGGTGTGTCAGTAGTTGCATGAGTGTGTGTGAGTGTCTAAGTAAACCAAGGGTGAGCATGTGAATATATATATATGTATTTTTTATTTCCACCAATATTCGTGATGACGTCACAATGTAGTTGCGGCGTTACGTGGGGCCGAGCAGACGGTCGCGGCGTCTTTGCAAATATCGCGCACAATTAAAAACATATTTTTTGGACACATAACATGTCATTAACACCTCCATTTCTCAAACATAGGGTCAGAGTTCCTCCACCCTCACCCTTTGTATCACCTTTCACACACATTTTCAGCCCCGAGAACTGTTCCTTGATCCACCAAATGGAAGCCGCAACTTTCTTTTTAGGTTATGGCCATCCAATCACAGCATTCCTGTTGGCTTGCATCATTGCGAAAAATCGTGATGTCGCCACAATATTCCCTCGAACACAGATATCACTACATTTCTTCTCAAATTTCCCAAAATCTACTTAACGGATTTACACCAAATAACTAAAAGTGTGACCTGTGTACCAAAATCTATCATTCTGCCAAATTTGGTGTAACTCCGTTCAGTGTATCGGGCTGTAGGCGTCTTGACAGGTCCTTAGAGAATTAACATTGCAAACGCACCCTTTTTTAAACCCCATTTTTCACAGCCCCAACTTCACGAGTCACCCCGAAACTTTCTGTGTGGAACATGATTCACCGGAGCACTTTTGGAAAATTTCATAAAGAATAGTCAAACGACACCAAAGATATTGGCAAGTCAAAAAACGCTTGTCCTATGGAAACTAGGTCCTAACTATAACTACCTACTGCCAACCACCAGTAGATAATATATATATATTTAGTGAAAAAATCAAGGTTAAATAAGGTTACTTGAGAGGTTAAAGAGGAGCTTTGCCCTCCACGCAGTCTAAGGGAGTAAACAGTGAAACTAAAGCACTGTCGCTGACATTCTTCTATCAGCCAGCTCAGGCGTAGATGTATTTCATGTTCTCGCCATTTGCATAACCCTTTTCAAACATTTTATAGCCTTGTAGTTCTTAATGGAACTGGGCTAACAAATCATATGGTCGTGATGTTTTGATTTGGAGTCACAGTGATTGTAGGTGTGCACACTCTATATTTTGTCCTACCTGTCTCTCTGAACACATACTTTTTCATGCAGAAATGCAGTCTCTCATATACACTCCCAAACACAGTCAGGCAGATGAAGATTGAAATTAGATTTCACTTGACTTGAAAATATCAAATTTACATACACATTTAACACAGTGTTATCACATCAACCCTTACATAGCGGCTCTGTGTCTTTTTGGATCTTGCTTTAGCCATGACATTTTGAATTTACTAAAATGATATATGTAATTTACTTATTTATAGGGTCTTGCATCTGTCCCTCTTCATCCATTAGTCTGTTGTTGGGCCCTTCACATATATTTCCACCCACCACAACATACAGCGTCCGGTAATGGGTCAGTGCACTTCAACCATTGGCGGATTTCTCTGTGAGTTATGGCTTTTTGCTCTCTCACAAAGAGCCCATCATCACACAACTTCCTTCAGTATCAGAATTGCTATGGCATTGTGTGCTTTTTGAGATCAAAACTATTTTTGATTTTAGCTAAAAGAAATGTAAATGTTGGTGAGGTCGGACTTGTCCGACTATGATAAAGGTTTACGAAAACGATAACTAAACAGAACAAGCAGTCCCCAAGCCAAAAGGCTGGTAGCCAATGCCAGACCTATTGACTTTGCTGATGTTTGTTAATAATTGGATTCATGCCAGAGGAAAAACCTCCATCTGATTGTCATTATGAACTTTAAAATGCCCAGCACTATATATTTCAAAATCTTGGTAAGACTTTGCTGGAGGAAGTTATATTGACCTAGTGATGTGACTTTGATAAACTATGATAAATCATATTTATAGAAAAGTTCATGGAAATTACAGAATTCTTTGGGCGAGCAGATAAAATGTGTTCTCCAAACATCTATTAGACAGGTAAGGACTATTCGAGCACACTGCCAGTTAAATTCCTTTCTTTTCTCGTAAACAAGTAGCCCACCTCCCTGGGTCAGCTGTCCAACACCGAAATTCTTGAAATAATATAAAATATGGAGAAGCAACGTCTCACAATCAATTCAACATCCCACAATTCAATGGGTCCAAAATTAAAGCTCCAGACTTTTTGAGAAGATGTCATTATAATAATTTTTTATTATTATTCTTCAGGTTTTCTTCATAATATACAGCCAATGCGGTTCGCTCATACACCACAAGCTTCATCAGGGCTGCAGTTTACTAAATTATAAATCCTTATAATCACAAAATATAACACATAAACTAAAGTAGGTAAAAGCCTGCTACTGCCATCTCTACAAAACCCTATCTAGAGGGTTTTAAGAAAAACTGGCTTACTGAACAGAGATATTGAATAGTTCATGTAAAATACACACAAGAAAACACTTTTTCTATGGATTTTTTTACATACAAAGCAAAATTGGGCCTGAAGGTACCAACAGAAGAAACTAATTAATATATTTGCAATTTCAAATGATAGTAATATTGGTAGTGTGTATCAAATTATCTCAGAGCAAAAGCCAGTGCATTGTTACTATACGAGACATTTTAATACCCTACCGTCCTTATTCATTTTGCACCTCAGAGGTTCTTACTCTCAAATGCCTGTTATTCTGCCCAATCCAACTACAATAATTACCTTGCTCTCTTTAATGGATATACATTACGAATGTTTACAGTTATCCACATATCAATTTGTGATGTCAATATTAAGTCGATGCAATCTCAGTGGAATGTCCATCACTTAATATATATTGGTGCTGCAATTACAAATGTATAATAAAGAAAATCAAGACAAGTACACAAATACCTAAGTACCAAATTACTGACAGAATACTAATCCCAAGGCCTGGTAAGGATTTCTTTCATTATCCATACCATTAACATATTATTCACATTATCCTATTTTACCATATCTTAGTATAGTTATGCCGGGCCATAATTTCAATGCCAAAATGAGTCCCAGTTAAAACCAAAACACACACAAGTCAATCTCAATTTGAAAAGTTTCCTTAACCCCTTAACTGCTTAGAACGTTCCGCGCCAGTGCGGAACGTTCTATTGAGCGGGCGGGGCCGCGACGGCCAACGGATGAGCGCAGCACTACAAAGGAAGTGCACGCGACGGCCGTTGGCTGTCGGAAGCAGCGATGAGGCTAATCGTGCTGTTAACATGTTTTTCACTATTATTAAGTATCAAAGAGAGAGAGAGGATTAGAGAGCTTGTCCTTATCCCCTGAGGTAATGTATCTAATCAAAGAGAACTAATCTAACTAGATGTGATTGGAGGCTTCAAAAATGTATGGTTGATGATGTATGGTACAGAAAAGTATTATTTCTTATTATAAAGCCCTCACCTACCAACCTAGTTGGTGGCATGCTTCATCATCGGGACCACCCGATGACACTGAATGTGTCCCGGGTGTGCTTCAGCGCCTGTATTACAGCGGAGCAGGTATGTTACTGAGTGTGCAGTGATGGTGACGTGAGAGTGATAGTGTAAAAACTGTCCAGTGTTCCTATTACCTAAAGAGGTTTTCTTTAATGTTTGGGCCTCTGGCAGTGATATAAACAAGGCGTTGGATGTGGGTGGAGTGGTATATGGGTACTCCTTTATCCAGTGTGTGGTCTACATGTTTCAGCCAGGCCTTATTGTGTAAACTGGCTTTCCTCAGGACCTTAGTGATATGTGAAAAGGTGTGATCTATGCTACTTGTTGTGTCTTACATCAGAAGAATGTGTTGCTCACGCTAAGGTGCACTGTATGTGAGAGGGGGCTTCCCTCTCCAGGCATTCCTATGCACATAAACACATACAAGACAAACAAACATACAAATTGGGTTTTAGCATGATATGCATAATCACATCAAGTAATCATGACCGTGGTGTCCGTGTGGATGACGGAACAAGAGGCGAGGTGAGATATTTATAGTGAGTACTGAAATATGCGCTATTGTGAGTGACAGTAATATCGGTAATGACATATAAAAGTGAGAAGAGGTA
This sequence comes from Lissotriton helveticus, assembly GCF_964261635.1. Lineage (NCBI taxonomy): Eukaryota > Metazoa > Chordata > Amphibia > Caudata > Salamandridae > Lissotriton > Lissotriton helveticus. Next base: position 1,951,294,848 of record NC_136067.1, read on the forward strand.
AAACAACTTTGTTCTTACACTAGCGATTTGCTGCGAGTGCCCCATGAGATTCCGGCAGGGGTGCTGGCTCTTAAGAGAAAGAAAGAATGGTGCTGTGGCCATTGGTGAATGCTGAAAAGGAAAGGTCTTACCAGGTCAGTAGCGGAGGAGTAGTGCCTCTTGGAAGACTTACTGCGTGGAAACTCAGGGCCCTCCTGTCAACCTGTTGTTGCTACTGCGGATTTCTGTGGATACTGGAGCTGGGGTCGCGTGGCTATTAAGTACCTCTCGTGTAACACCCGGTGTGTCATCGGGTGGGCCCGATGATGAAGCATGCCACCAACTAAGTTGGTGGGTAAGGGCTTTATAATAAGAAATAATACATTTTTGAAGGCTCCAATCACGTCTAGTTAGACTAGTTCTCTTTGATAACATGTTTTCACATCACCCTCGTCTCTCTATCCAATGTAAGTGGTGCAGTGTTTCAAACTTGGTGCAAAGTGATAATCATTGTGTCCAAATTTCGCAAAACACAAAATAGCATCCCAGGACATTTAGTGCTTTCTGTACAGTGGCTCAAGGCAATATATGTCTAAAGCCCTTGTGGGTTAAGTCTTATCGATTTAGTCCATTTCTACGGGTCGATTTTCGCGATTCTATTGGATCAGTGTTCGGGGCTTCATCAAGAAGGACATATTCAAGTAGGTATCTCCAATGGAAGAGGAGCCGAGCTGGAGTCAATTGATCGGAAGGATGATGGTGCTGCAATAACTACCAGCAAAAGGTATCACTCAAGTTGAAAACAATGCAATGTGGGGAGGCTGTCAGCTGCTCAATGTGAGGCAAATGTATGACAGTATTCGCATGCTGGAATCACTCTATGCCTTCACAGCGCCGTCATTAGAACGAACGTGTCTTTAGGATCGTGCTGTAAGAAATGCCAGCAAAAGGTATCACTCAAGTTGAAAACTATGCAATGTGGGGAGGCTGTCAGCTGCTCACTGCGAGGCAAATGTATGATGATATTTGCATGCCAGAATCACACTATGCCTTTACAGCGCCCCTATTAGAACGAACACGTCTTTAGTACGCACTCATTCAGCAAGTCTTTATAACAATTTGCCTTGGGGGGTTCTGGATTTTGGAATTGGTTAATTTACTATTCCAACTCCAGTCTGCGTAACAGTAGGGAAGGAGTTGGACTTTAAATCCAACACCATTTCACCAATGCGCCCCTCTAAAGCAAGTCGTTATAACGACTTGAGTGCTGAATGAATGCGTACTAAAGACGCGCTCGATCTACTGCCGACACTGTGAAGGCACAGCGGGATTCCGGCTTCGTTCTAAAGGACGTGTCCCCTGTGAGGCAAGCATGAAGTGTCATCTGTGTATGAATAGCAAATATGTAGGCCAGATGGGCAGAAGGATGACCATCCCTGTCTGCTGTTGTCTCTCTTTTTTGTCTCGACAGCATCCTATGTGGCTTGTGTATGTAGAGAGCTGCATGGAGCTGCATGGAGCTGCGTGACTCTGCTACCTAGTCTCACTGTTCTTTACATCAATGCGGAAATGTGTACTTTCAGAGCCAGATAATATGTAGTTAGGATACTATCTATTAACCCTTTCCGTGCTCATGACGGAACCGCTCCGTCATCAGCCGCGGTGGCGCTCTGCTGATGACGGAGCGGTTCCGTCATGGCCCGCCCGACGCGCCTGCGCGTTCTATTAAGCATGCGGGGCCATGACGGAACCGCTCCGTCATGAGCACAGCTCAACTGCGGCTGGTGTCGGAGCGGTTCCGTCACCAGCATGGGCGCGCCGCGCGGCCCCCTCGCCCCCTTAGCGCTGCGGCGGAATAGCCGCCGCAGCGATGAGGTTAGGCGAGTGGGAACATCAGCATACATACTTCCTGCTAAAGTATCCTTATGTAGTGTTCTAGGGGTGGTCAGCTGGGCAGTGCACCTTTCTAAAGGGTGACAGGGCCCCCTAAGGACGCTAAAGGGCCCTCACTCAGCCACAGCCCATGTCTACTTTGAGTTTCCAATCTCAGCCTCGCGAGTTTTACATGCTGAGAGAATCAAGCTATAATGACTGTAAAACCATAAACAGAGCACCGATTAAAATCATGAATTTTCATCTCCTAAGGTTTATGTTCCCATTTCCTTCTTGCTACTTTTACCCTTAATCGACTGAGACAGAGTTCTGTAAATATTTTCCATGGCTGTTTTTTTTCCACGCCGCGCTAATCTCCCGGGCCACCCTCTGCAGCAGCGCTCAGAGCCCAGAGACTGGGCCGCCACATGGACGTCATGTTTAAGTTAACTATAACTTCCTTTTCGACTTCCCTGCCAAATAACCTCACATCCTACATCATTCGAGAAGCTTTCATCGACCCCGGGAAGGAGGCACCGTGTGTTGACTTTGCCTCTGTAAAGCTGCCCTCGGGGTCAGCACTTGTCACGTTTCACCAGGTGTCATCTCATCAAGGGCTGCACCTGTCACCAGTCACCCCCCAGGCCCTGCCAGCAGATGAGGTGCGTGGGGGAGGGGCCAGCTAATCGTTTCATAGACTTCCATACCACTGCATGTGTTTCCACCCCCAATTTCTTATAAAACACCTACTTAAATATTCTGTAAATTTATTGAAAATAAAAGTGAGTGTGACAAGCTGACAATACATGAAATTATTCATGCAGCCAGCGGGTTGTGCAACAATAAAACAATCACTGACAAAGCCAATAGGCTGGACTTTTGTTTTACAGTGAGTCGTTGTTGCACGCATTATCTTTAAACTTGCAATGACCTTTTACATTTGTAAAAAAGCGATTTCTGCAAAACACACGAAGTCTACAACTCCTGAAATTCACTGAATTGTTAAGTGAAAGCCCAGGGGTAGAAACATGATTCTTAGCATAAATTAAATGGATAGGCTATTCATTATAAACGGCAAGAACTCTCACTTTAGCCTGTTTCCTTATGTACACATTTCATGCTTTCAAAGTAACAAACTCTGTTTTCTGTGTTGACATGTTGCGGCAGCAACCCTGACAAAGAAAAATTATCACGATGTAAACTATTTTGTCTCTCAAATATTTTGATGTTTCTATCTAGCTTCCGAGGGGGGGGGGGGGGGGGGGGGGTTACCATTGTAATCCATATTTTAAAGGAAAATGAGGGAGATAAGTGATTCTGAACAACTTTCTGTGAGGCCACAGGTATACAAGAGGAAAAGCTATCACAGTTCATATGTGGAACCAACAAGGATTCTGTTAAGAAAGGTATTTACCAGCATCCACCAGTGAAAATAGCACATTAGCAGCTTAGCTCCTTTATTTTTTGCATAACACTTGCCTACATCTTTTAATGTACCAATCACAAAGTCTCAATTTTCGTACACCAGACCCCACTTCCTCTTTCTTGTTGCAAAAGCAAATGATTTGCTATCAAACGGTTTAATACACTATTTATTATACTAAATCTAAATATAGGTCCTGCTAGAAGTGTGACATATAATTACCTCTGTGGTTGAGAACGTTCTTTTAGCATAAATCAAAATAAGTATTTCCACTTTGGCTATAAAGGTTAAATCAAATCAGCACATTGAATGAAAAAACGTGGCTGCTGACGTCACATTAAAAGAGGTCAATGCACGTTCATTAATACCCGGCATGCAGCAGGTTTTAGTTATAAGTAGAAGCTGCGAGAGTGCAATGCAGATCTTGCATCCGTGAATAGAGATCAACGGAGATACAGTGATAACAGAGCAACTCACATGCAGGCAAACAAATACTCACACAACACCATAGCACCAGTCCACATGAACACACACAGTCAGAAGCAAACAATCATGCTCAGTGGTCAGTGAGATAGAGAGTGGGACAGATGAACAGACAAAAAGACAGCTGTAGAGTGGAGTGGGTAGACAGATAAATGACACCCATACAAGTAGACATGATACAGATAAACACCCTTACTGACACCTATGCACACAAGGTCAGATGCTTCCAAGCACAAAAGCTGGCAGACATTTAGACACCAATGCCCACCAAGAAGTAGGAATCTTAGCACCTTCGCAATCAGGTCAAAGAAATAAAGGCCTCCATACTATTAGGAGTGGATGTCACTACGGGAGGCAATGCATGCAACAGTACAAGGGGAATAAGAGAAATGAGACTGGGAAGAAAACATTATGGTTTATTGGTATGGAAACACACCCCAGCTGTTCATTAGTTGTGGTGTAACCCACACAAACACTGGAACAAAAAACAGACAATGGAGAATCCCTCAACCTTTGTCCACTCTGTAATTAAATACTTTCCCAGCAGTCTTGTACGTGTATCACTAGCTGCACTTCTGCTTCCATGCAGGGCTGAGCCAGAAGGAGCAGAGTCAATGACGTCAGTCTGTGGTCTGCCAGTTCTGCACTGTTTTACAAAATCTCCCATCAAAGAAAACAACCATGAGAAAATGTGGGAAAATGTCACAGTAAAGCTTTCTGACTTACCTGATCGGGGAAAGAAGGTTAATATAGAAAGGATTGTCTGCACTTTACTCTAATAAATGTTATGGGCTGATAACGCAGGAACGGGGCTGTGTGAGTCCCAAAGGAAGGGTGCCCTTGAACAAATAAAGTAAACTTTTGCAAGACAAAACTCAAAGTCAAAACCATAAAGATTTATTTAAAGTTTAAGAATCATTGCAAAAGGCAAAAAGTTGTTAGTCATATTCAAATCAGCGCCAACAATGTAGAAAAATAAAGCCAAGTCATAACATAAAGGAATTAGCCAGATCTAAAATATAGTTCAACAAAATATTAGCTTAATCTACTTAGTTCATAAGTGAAGGTAAAGTCTAAATATAGATCAGCAGACAGTTTAACATGGAGACTTCATAGTTCAAGAACAGTCTAAATATAAAGTCAGATAACTGTCTGACCTAAGGACTGCTCAGTTGCAAGATCAAGAAAAGTCTGGCACACTTTCCAGAAAGGGCTAATTTTAAACAAGTGCGAAACTATGCACTTCGAGGTTGCGTGAAGTAGTATTATAGGGCTGCATTAATAAAGAAACATGACAGAAACCAATCAAAGTTGCAGAAATTGCGTCACATAACATTAGTTACCTCAGAAAGTTGCAACATCATAAATTAGTCACCATGTTCCTTACAAACAAGGGGCATTGCTCTACTGAAGCAAGCCAAACAATGAGCCATTTGAAATCCAGTTGTGCCATTGCCAGGAGCATATAAGAATATCTCGACATGGCTTCCTCCAAGGGCACACAAATAAATACATTTTATTCAGCATAAGATAACAATACGATAAAATGAATCCCATTTCATCAACTTTATGAACAGGAAAAACACTGAAGAGAAACGTACATGAAGGAAACTTGTTAATGCAATTTTAAAAGCCATATTTTCTTCAGCAACTTTTAGAATGGATATCATTGCAAGCAGGCTGAGGCCCAGTAAACTAAAGGTGTGGCCTAGTTATGCTAACTTAAACACATGCAAATACCAACTATTTTCTAATGAATAACAATACTTAATCATGATTGTGAGAAGTTAGCCTGGTATATGCTGTCCACTCTACTCCCCCAGAGAGCAAAGGGGTTGAAGAAAAGTCTTCCTCCCTCCAGACTATAGGTAAGGGTCAGCCTCCTCAGGGAACTGATCATACCCCTTGTGAAGAAACTGCCACAGAGGTAGTCCCGCCTGGCCTGGCAGCACCCCTGATGGCAGGGGACCCTTCCAAGGTGGGACCCAGTCTGGAGCAGGAAACCTGCCCCTCTCTACCCTGCCTCAGACAGCCCAGGGCGTTGGGGCTGGGTGGGTGCACTCCAAGAGTGCTTTGAAGTCTGCACTCGGGGCACACTTGGTGTCCCTGTGCATAGTCCAGTTCAAACCGGTTACAGGGGCTACCAGCCCCTGCTCTGGCGCGAAACTGGACAAAGGAAATGGGTGTAGTTACCCCTCTTTCCTGACACTCCCATAGATGGGTCCACAGAGTATGTCCAACCCCTTTATTGGGTATAAGAAAGGAACCCCTGGCAAAAGGACTTTTGAGATTACACCTGGATGAAACTCTGCTACAGAAATCCTCGAACTTCGACAATCTACACAACTAGATGACTGAAGAATCTCCCTTGGAGTAAAGGAGTTACTCCCCTGCTTGGCAGGCACCAAAGACGCATCTGCCGGTTTGCATCTCCGAAGATACCGCCGGACTCTGAAGTATTTGCAACACAGGAGATGGGTTTCCAGACTTCCCAGAGGTTGAACTGAGTCCCAAGCAAAGCTGAGACCTCTAGCCCTCGTGAGTACCGTGGAACTGGAACCCCTGGACACTGTGCACATTTGCAAGTGCATTAGCTTCTCGATGTTCCTTGAGGCTGTGCTTTGGGTTACTTGTAGCCCAGGCCCGAGCACCTTTTCCACTGAAGATTGCTGGCCTACACTCCACGAGTGTTCCGTGAGCCATCCCTTTGTGTTTACGCTCGAGGCCCCTTCGCAATCCCTGGTCTGTCAACTGGTGGGTCCCTGAGAAGGCAACTTTGACTTTCCTTGGGCTTCCCTGGTTGCTCCAGATATGCCCTGACTCTCCACCACTTGGTGAGTTCTCCGGACCTTGCTGGTCCACACCAAAGCATCTTTCCTTTTCCTGCGTGGGTTGCTGTTGCCAAGGCTTGTTGGGTCCAACCCGAGCACTGACACCGCAGCACTCGACATCCTTCGTGGGACAGCTCAAATCCAGCTCCTGGTTGTCGTCGACACCTCCTGGTCCTCCTAGCTGCAGAGTCAAGCTTCACCTCTTCATACCTGAATCACCAGACTTGGTGGGCATTTGTCTATCGTGCCCCTGGTCACTGGCAAGTGACCCAGACTCTGTACCCTCTGCTTTCAGGTTCTTCCCATCTTCGATCCAGGCTTGGATCACACCGGACACTTCTCTCTTCGACGGCAGCAGCGCTTTGCAGCAGATCGCCATTGAAATTAACAACGAATCCCGACACCAAAAGACACCTATGCACCCGGCTTCCCTGGGTGAGGTAACACAAGTACAACGGTGCTCCTGTGGGTGTTGGCCCTAAAACTCCTTAGGTCTAAAGGGGTTTGCTCAAAGTCCTCTCCTAAGTGTCCTTAATCTTTAAATTTCCAACCGCGACTTTCCCCATAGAATATAATGGCGTGTAATAGGTGTAATGTTCTCACACTGCAAGCGTCCCCCATGGGTCCCCTGTGTCACTACCTGGGGTGGTTCCTAGTGGTCCCAGCACTTCTACAGGCTCTAGGCCTTGTGTCTAGTCAAGTCGTGGTTCTTATACCACTTTATTGATATATGGTTTGGTTCGCCCCTAGGGCCTAACGTATATTGTACTAATTTACTGTGATATATTAAGTGTAACATATGTGCTTTGACCTCTAGCCTCATAAAGAGACTAGTAGGGTGTGTTTAGAATAAATACATATATTTTATATATACCTAGTGCAGTTCTCCTTTCATTTAGCCATTCACGAGATTATAGACTTGTAAAACAAGCTGCTTTACATTCCTTCAAGACTTAGCCTGAAGGCTGCTCTCCATAGCTAATACTAGGATAGCTTTGAAATAAGGTTGTCTTTAACCTATCACATTTAAGGGGTTGTTTGGACTGGTGAAAGGTGCAAACTATAACTAGGGGACAGCATGTACCAGTCCAACTTCTCACTATGATCAACATATTTTGTTTTGGTCACAGAACTGCCAAGTATCAATGGTTACTGGGACCGGTGAAGCTGGGAATCATCAGCTGCTATTCATATCCGGGACAGAATTGGACAACAAATTAAGTTGGGAACCAGCGTTCAATGACGAGGGGTGAGCTTAAAAACAGTGCAATTGACAGTTTTCAACAAATGACCACAAAAATATTGCTACTGCAACAGTGAAAAACCAAAATAAATACGAAAAGGTTGGTTTTTCACTGTTGCGGTAGCAATATTTTTGTGGTCCTGAAGAAGGCATAGGATGAATGTGTCCTTTTTTGCTGAAACATGTTGACCCTCCTTTCTCTATCCATAGACAGTAATTTGTTGAAAACTGTCGATTGCACTGTTTTTAAGCTTGAGCTCTGAGAGATATTAATAAAAGAAGTTTTCTCTCACTGTTCAATTTTAACTCACTATTCTACATAATTTTGCACTGCACTTATCACCCCCAAATGCATTGATTGCTCACATCTGTAGGTCCAATAATTCTTTTATCGCTACCATCTGTATAGCATAACATAAAATCTGCGAGCTCCCCTTTCATTCAGAAAGGGTTGCAGCCCTTAGTGCCACTAGTGTGACACTAGGAGGAGACCCAGATGATGAAGCATGTCACCATTGGTGAGTGATGGGAATCCGTACTTTTAAAGGATTTTTCTTTGTAGCTTGCAAGAGGTATATAGGTTAGTGGTTAAGGGAATCTCTTGCCTGATTGACTCTTGCCGTGGGCTGCATTTCAACACGCCTGATTGACTCTTGCCGTGGGCTGCATTTCAACACGCCGGATTTCACCTCTCCCACCTACCAGCTCCTCGCCGGACCCGCTTCGCGGGTCCCGCTTCGTGAGGCGGGAGAGGCGCACCGAGTCTGGAGGGGCTGCGCTGCTGGGTGATTGTTAGAGGGAAGCACAGGGCTGCGAGCGGACCCGCAGGGACTCAAACTTCCAGGAGTCCCTGCGTGAGGTCAACCCACAACACCTGGGTCGTTCTCCCTGCCTGCCCCGCCCCCCGTCCCAGCATTAAATCCAGCCCTGCTTCTACACGTCGTGGGATCTCTTGCCTGATTGACTCTTGCCGTGGGCTGCATTTCAACACGCCTGATTGACTCTTGCCGTGGGCTGCATTTCAACACGCCGGATTTCACCTCTCCCACCTACCTGCTCCTCGCCGGACCCGCTTCGCGGGTCCCGCTTCGTGAGGCGGGAGAGGCGCACCGAGTCTGGAGGGGCTGTGCTGCTGGGTGATTGTTAGAGGGAAGCACAGGGCTGCGAGCGGACCCGCTGGGACTCAAACTTCCAGGAGTCCCTGCGTGAGGTCAACCCACAACACCTGGGTCGCTCTCCCTGCCTGCCCCGCCCCTCGTCCCACCTCTCCCTTATTACTGTGCCTTAGTACCGCAGCGCGGGAGCGCGCCGGGAGAAGCCCGGGACAAGGGCGGGACCGTCTGTGGCCGTCCGGGGCTGAAGGAGGCTGGGCTGGGCCCACTCTCTTTCGCCGGCTCCTTTTTGTTAGTAGCCGAGCCAAGGAATAGACCACCACCATGCCCTCACCTGCACTATGTGAAACTCCATCAAGGGTGGGGGGGAGTACCACCGGGACTCTGGACAATTATTTTAAATCCGCTAAGGGAGAACGGGTAAAGAAAGTTCTTTGGAGAAGCGTAGGGCAGAACGCCGCCGCTCAATCGAATTCATGAAAACCACACCCCTTAGCGAGATAATTCCCTATCCTATCTCTCAAGAGGAAGGCATCCCCAATGACAGTCAGGATCCATCAACTCTAGATGGCGTCCCTCTACTGCTAAGGGATAGTATCACCACGCAGGGTACATTGTCTGAAGAAATTACGGAGGCTATACCACCTTTAACCTCTACTAATATGGCTGTTGATCTGGTCACCCAAACCCCCCCTCTAAATAAAACTAAGAAAAATAAACCCAAACACACTGCTGTTGTGGAATTGCATGGCCCCCCACCCAGCAAGCGTAGAAGACAGATGAAGAAGGGACAGGGGAAAACCAAAATTTCACACTTAGATTTTGGTAACAAACACAAGCCTGCACTCACCCCTGTTAGGGCTAGAGACAATGTGAACACTATCTCTACCAAGGATACAAGTGCTATCACTGCTGTTACGAGTAGGGACTTAGGGGCTAATCCATCTAATGAAGCTCCCCCTCTTATATCCACAGGGAGCATAGAATTTCTACTCCGTTCACTCTTGCAGCCCAAGAGATCAGGCTTACCATCTTAGAGGCAACTCTAACTACCCTGAACACCTCGGTTAGCAAGCAGACCAGAACCATGGGGCCCAATCCACCCACAGGAGCTCTCCCTAATAAACAAAATCTCCCCTCCAATCTAGGAGACTTACAGCGCGCCAATGTGGGAGCTCCACAGGGCGCCATCACTGCCCCCCCCTTGCAGTCACTTATGGCTATCCAAGTCCCGACCCCACGAAGCATCTCAAATACCGTCCCTCCCCAGTTAATAGACCCGGTCCCCCTTAATCAAGAGCCTGGCATAAATTACGGGTTTCCCCCCATTGCTAGTATTCCCTCTCCTCCTCCTGGCCAGCCCGCCATAAGACCGCGGAGACCAGATCTGCCACCGGAAGCCAATACTCTTATGGTGGTTTTAGCAGGTGCCCCCCCTCTACAAAGGGGTGAAAACGAAGATTTCCAATCCCTCAAGAAGAAAGTCATTAAATGGCTTAATTGGAACAGACCCCTACCACCACACTTTAATAATGAGATCATTATGGTTAGAAGGGTGCCATGGTTGGGGAAGATGAGGAAAACAATCATGGGGGACTGTATAATGGTGACTTTCAGGGACCCTGGCACTGTTTTACATATCTGCGCTGGCTCAAACAGATCATTGGATTCCACCATACAGACCTTGCCCGTTTCCTTCTTTTTTCCACCCATCCGCATGTACGATGATCGGCCACAAGGAAACTGGACAAGGGTGGAACGGAGATCAAGATATAAAGAATATGTCCGACGTCCAAATTACCAGCCACCTGAAACACCCTATTTCCATTTTAATCGCTTTAACTGTTTGAGCGGGCTTGATGGGGTTGATTGTCTGTCCACCAATAACTTTGCGACCTGGGACAATGGTTCTTGTAATCTCCCTGAGCCATCTGAATCCGCCGTGGTCAATGTTTTTGATGCAATAACTGGTGCAACACCTGGAACTGTCACCCCCCATTCTTCCATCCCGGCAACTCCAACCGTTGAACATTTGAGACTAATTTGGTGGAACGTGGCCGGATTAGCTAACAAGTTGACGGCCCAAGATTGGGAAACTTATGTTGAGACCGGGGATGTTTGTATGTTCCAGGAGACCTGGGCAAGGGAAGACTATGGGCATAAAGGTTACCAGTCATTTTTTATCCCGGCCAGGTGGGTGGGCAAAGGACGCCCTTCAGGCGGGCTCACAACCTGGGTGGCATCCCACCTAGGGTGTGAGGCTACACGGTTACCGGTCCCTTCCGATGACATCCTTGTGGTTTTATTGTCCTGGCCAAATCAAGCGAAACTTGCCCTAATAAACATCTATTCTAGGCCAGTTGGAATTGCCAGGGAATCGTCTACCATAGACGAACTTTCGGATTATTTATCCGAAATACCAAGTGACCTAACCTATGTAGTAGGAGGGGACTTAAACTCCCATTTTGAGCCACTACCAGGCCTGTTGGAGGGTTTTCCAATGGAGGAAGAGGCCAGGTGGTCAGTGCCCACGGTAGAAGCCCCCCCCCCCCGAAGGCTTGGACTCCTGTAGCATTGCAGATCACAGCCCTTACCCTAAAGTTTGGAATTAGAGCCTGTAATGGGCGTATTAGATCTGACATACCCAGCAGAACCACCTATAATAGAGTGGGAAGAGAATCTCGCTTGGATTATGTCCTGGTGCAGATAGCGAACTGGCCAGCCATTCGGGACTTTAGGGTTATAGAAAGGCTAGACAGTGATCACAATGCCCTTGAGCTCGACCTTACCCACCCCGGCCGCCCAACCCGTGCGGCATCTGGAGAGGGGATCAAACCTGAACTTCTACTGGAAAACAACAGGAGAAGGATCAGGTGGGAACAACTGGCCTCAAGTGAGGAAAAACTCCCGAGGCTCTATGCAGGGATAATCCCCATTTTGGAAACTGGGAGATTTGGCTACCGAGGTGGGAAATAAAGACTCACAGGCCAAACTACACCAGGCCCACGAGGATCTTATAAAGGCTGTGGCCCCCGTCCTTTTTAGTAACGTGCAGAATTCAAGGAGGGGGCACCCATATAAATCCTCATGGTACAACGCAGCCTGTAGAAGAGCAAAGGGGGAACTCCTCAGAACGATCAAGGAGGGTCTAGGCGGGGAACAGCTAAGAGAACGTAGACGGGCATATAAAAAACTCACTGCCCACACCAAAACCGAATGGGAAGAGAATCAATGGGAAGAGCTCACTAAGTCCCTAGCGACAAAAGATCACCGACTGTTCTGGAGAATAGTAAGCGGGGGGTCGGGGAATCTCCACTCGGCAATTGAGCCAAACATTGCACCAGAGGTGTGGCAGGCACACTTTCAATCCCTTTATAGCTCTGAACCAGGAGAATCCACCATTGACACCGGTGCTGGTTGGCCTGATTATGAGGGAGATCCAATAACACTGGGTGAGGTTAGGGCTGCAATAGCAGGACTCACCTCGGGAAAGGCGCCTGGATTGGATGGCCTACCCGGGGACCTTTTTAAGCAGGAGCCCAATGTTTGGGCGCCCTACCTTGCCACGTTATTCAATGGAGTTCTCAGTGGTATGGAAATCCCCAGCACTTGGCTGGGGGCGGAGGTGGTCCCTATTTTCAAAAAGGGCTCGCCTCTTCTCCCAGCCAACTACAGACCAATCAGTCTAATCGATGTGGCACAGAAGCTGTTTGGTAGGGTATTGTTGAACCGGCTCCAAGATTGGGCAGAAGAGTTGGGTGTCCTTAGCCCGTACCAGGCGGGATTTAGAAAGGGTATTTCCACACTGGACCAGGTCTTCCGATTGAATATCATATACTGGAGGGCAGCGGTATTTGAGGGCGGCAGCCTATACACAATCTTTGTGGATCTGCGGGCCGCTTTCGACCTGGTGCCTAGAGGGAAACTCTGGAGCGTCTTGGCTGAGATGGGCGTTCCCCCTGACATCCTGATAATCTTGCAGAGATTGCATGACAATAATTATGCCCGAGTGAGGTGCGGGAGGTCAGGGGCTTTGACGGATAGATTCCCCGTTGACAGAGGGGTTAGACAGGGTTGTGTGCTGGCACCGACCCTGTTCTGCCTCTTTGTCAACGGGGTGATCGCCCACCTAAATGCCACTGAATACACTGACGCCCCCAAGCTGAACGGCAGTAGGGTGCCTGCAATTATGTTTGCAGACGATACCCTGCTGCTGTCCAAAACCCCAATGGGGATACAGAGGATCCTCGACTCATTCGTGGCCTTTTGCACTGATAGAGGCTTGGAAATGAATGCGGCCAAAACCAAGTTCATGGTTCTGAACCCAAGCCATAAATTGCGGCCAAATCCACTATTGGGAGCCTCGCGGCTCGAGAGAGTTTCCACCTTTGACTATCTTGGCGTAACTCTTAATGAAACTATGTCTTGGGGAGCACACCAGAGCAGGGCCAATCTAAAATTGATACAGACCACAGGGGGTATCGCGCGGATGTTAAATGGTTCCACATACCGACCACTGGGGCCGCTCATCCAGATCTATAAGGCGCAAGCCAGGGGTGCTGCTATGTATGGGGCGGAATTGTGGGGACACACATCTTGTCGTAGTCTGTCCTTAACAGAGAATAAATTCATCAGACAGATAGTCGCACTTCCGCCGAGCACCCCACTCCTCCCCCTGAGGCTAGATCTGGGTTTGCGTCCCATAGCTGACGAACTAGGCTTGAGACCCATAGCCTTCTGGCGAAGGCTGTGGAGTAGCAACGAACTTCTTGCCTATAGGGCGGAATTAATGGAGCTATTGACCCATCCGAAAGCGCTATTGATCCCCTGGATAAAGTATATCCAAAACTCTTGCATGGCACTGGGGCTCCCTGACCTCTGGTCTAACCCTGCTAACGCCTCATTAAACATCTCAAGGAGAGCTCTGGCTATCGCTTATCATGAACATAAATTAGCCACGGCCCTAGATAGTCAGTGTGAAGGGTCACTAACTTCTGTTTTTCTGCAAAGCAAGGACTCGTACAGGCGGGAGAGGGTCTTAGATGCCATCTACCCCGCGCTGGCCAGGAAGCTGTTTCTCCAATGGAGATACGGCACACTGCCTCTACAATCCTTTACCAGCTCCTGGTCATCGCCTCCCTCCACCAAGCAGTGCCCGGCTTGCACTGCGGCCGAGGAAAGCGACTTACACGTGGTCCTGTTTTGCCCAGCTTACAAGGCAGCGAGGAAATACTGGCTCCTACCATTGATCAGAAATCTGGGTTGTAGGGAGTACCTCCCAATGTACAGAATCCTAAAAAACGATGCCTCTAGTATAATTGTATTTGTATTAGCAAAATTCCTCACCAATGTTTGGCACACTCGCACCCGTATTCTGAAGATGCAGGCTCTTTCGTAATTTTAGGTTTATAGTCTTCTTTAAACGTAGTTTTATTAGTATGTAGTCTCAAGGTTTTATATTGTATTGATTATGTATGTTGATTTTATAGTGACTATACATGTTTTACTTTATATCTTTGATGGCCAAAGGCCGAAATAAAGATTGAATGATGGGTTAAGGTTTCTTCAAGTCACTTGTGGCTCTAACACATAGAAATTGAGTGTGTCTTTTTTAATAGACCCGTGGATACTGTTGTTTTGTATCTATGTTGTGACTGGGGAGTATATCCACGAGAGAACATAAAATATTCCCTTAGACCCTTCATGCGTCGTATTTTTACTTGCAAACAGCTGACTTCCAGGCTGCACAGGCAACTTTGATTAAATTGAAGCATCATCCTAGAGGAAGGTGCCATTGCTGTAACAAATGACAAATGTAAGGTGTTTTTGTTGGATTGGCTTTGAAACATAATTTTTAACTTAAACGGAAAGCTGATCCGACAGCATCACCTTACATTTGTAGTGTATTTAACCCAGGTTCTGAGGGAACACAGGGTAACCCCATACCACACAGCAGCGACTGAGACAGACTTGAGCATTCCTATAGGTCTGCAAGGAGCATCTCCCTAGCTGGTTACTTCATCTAGTAGTACTGAGTAGTGTAGGGTTGGGCCCTAGGCCCTCATACTGGAAATGACTGAGACGCAGGACACACTGCTTACTCGGTGCAACTGGCCCAGAGCACGTGCGCTCGGCCTCTTTTATTGGTACTGTGTCACATGACCAGTGACATCAGTGGTGGGTGGGTGTTAGGTGTAAATACAGAGTTAGCACTAGAATGCTAACAGATTCTAGGGCACTACATCCCTTCCCAAATTGGTTAA
The DNA here is from genome assembly GCF_964261635.1 of Lissotriton helveticus. Classification (NCBI taxonomy): domain Eukaryota; kingdom Metazoa; phylum Chordata; class Amphibia; order Caudata; family Salamandridae; genus Lissotriton; species Lissotriton helveticus. The sequence continues at coordinate 1,951,310,054 of NC_136067.1, forward strand.
AAATTAAACCAAACGGAAAAAGTCCAAAACCTGTGGGGGAAGGAAAACACAGAAAATGACATTGGACTTGCGCTTTCAAAATGAGTCTCTTTGGCTGCTTGCAAGCCGCAGGCAGTATAGTTCTTGTGTTCAGGACTAATAGTTCTCGGTGGCACGGTTCGCAGTTGTTCGGCGGGTTCACTCTTTGTCGGTGCTGTCTGTCCGGTGTTCTCAGCTCTTCCATTGCTTCGCTCTGTAGGTGATGAGAGATAGATGGATGACATGGGTGTCAATAGTCTTCTGGTTTTGTTCTCTCTTCCGGCTTTGTGACGTTTCCGGGCAGGCTTTAGTGTTGACTCTTGGCAGGTGAATAGAGTAGGTGCAAACATCCCTCTCACTAGGATGCCCCTCTCGCCGGTTTTCTTCTGCCACAAGATGTCCGGGAGGACCTCTTTGCCAGGTTTCCACTGGACTGGTGTTTTCGGTCGCGTTGCTCTACCATAGCCTTCGGGCCGTGAGCAGGGCGCTCCACGAGCCTCACCGTCGTGTCCTAGTTCCACCTGAAGGTTGAGTTGTCGACTCTCTTCATTGCTCTCGAGGCTTTCATCCTCTTGGGTCCTGCAGACGTGCTTCTGTAGATCTGTCTCCCGTGTGGGACTTGCTGCCACCAGAGTTCCTTGAGGCCTCTTCTTGGGTTGCCACGGGTCGGTGTGGAGCGGTCAGTTCATCAGCTGGATGTGTGAGCACTCTCGCCATTCGATCTTCCGCCAACCCCAGAGGTAGATGTCTTTAACAGTCTATCTTGCTCTTTTCTGCGTTTGCCATGTGGATGGATGACTCGTAGGTGGTTGTCTTTGTTCTGCTCTGCCGGTGCTCTTACCAGGCTTGTTCTCCATTGCACTCCGGTGTTCCAGTGCCTGTCACCTTTCTTCTTTTCTTAGTGGCGGTGGCCACTCTGTTCTTTCTTCCTTCTTCTTAACCTGACAGTCGTGCCACTCTGATTACTTCTTCCTTCTTTTCTTCTTAGTGGCAGTGGCCACTCTGTTCTTTCCCCTTTCTTCTTGAAGTGACTGGGTGTCACTCTGACTTCTCTTTTCTTCCTTTCTTCGGTGGCGGGGTGCCGCTCCGATCTTTCTTCTTCTCTTCTCCTCTTTTCGCAACGTACCCTGTTCCCCTTTTCTTCATCTTTTCTGGCCAGGCTTCCCCATGCAGCGCGCGCACTCTGCACGTGTCTTCCTGGTCTTGTCCTGGTCCTAGGACACTATCTTCTTGTTACACACTTCCCAGGGTGAGCGTCGCGACCTTCACATCTTCTTCCTGTTACTTTCGTTAATTTGTGTGGTTGAAGTTCGTGGGTCTAGGTCGTCGGACCGTGCATTGTCTGAACTTCTTGGACGTCGTGCTGGTCCCTTCTGCCGAGGTCTGGCAGGTAGGATTTGTGGTGCTGAGCTTCTTGGACCTCGTGCTGGTCCCTTCTGCCGAGGTCTGGCAGGTAGGATTTGTGGTGCTGAGCTTCTTGGACCTCGTGCTGGTCCCTTCTGCCGAGGTCTGGCAGGTAGGATTTGTAGTGCTGAGCTTCTTGGACCTCGTGCTGGTCCCTTCTGCCGAGGTCTGGCAGGTAGGATTTGTGGTGCTGAGCTTCTTGGACCTCGTGCTGGTCCCTTCTGCCGAGGTCTGGCAGGTAGGATTTGTAGTGCTGAGCTTCTTGGACCTCGTGCTGGTCCCTTCTGCCGAGGTCTGGCAGGTAGGATTTGTAGTGCTGAGCTTCTTGGACCTCGTGCTGGTCCCTTCTGCCGAGGTCCGGCAGGTAGGCTTCTTGGTGCGACCATCTGGCTGGTCGACTTCGTGCTTTGTGACCAAGCTGAGTGGTCAGGTTGCTTCTGTGTTGAATCTTCAATGCTGCAGGTTGTCAGCGCAACCATTTTCTGTTCATCGCAGTTGAGTTGCTTTGGTGTGCATCTGGGTGCGCTCTTCATGTCTTCTCTTGTGACTTGCTGCTTTGGGCTAGTGCTGTCCGCACTGCTGCGCATTAGCGTCATGCGCTTTCGCACTTCCTAGTGCTGGGTTCCAGAACCATCGTTGGTTTGTGTGGGGGTGTTCTTACTTTCGCCATTTTGTTGCAGCGATGGCCTGTGGCCACCAGGCATCGCTGTCTTCTCTTCTGGCGTGGCGTAGATGCTTCTTGGGTGTTCGCTTCTGGAGGGTTACGTCACCACTCCATGGATCTTCTTCTGTTTGGTGCTTCTTCTGTTTGGTCGGTTGCGATTCTTTGGAATTGCTCCTGGCGTACTTGCGGCGTACTTGTGGGAGAGTTCAGAGGAGTTCTTGCACTCCTGTTCCTGAGGTGTTCTTTCCGCTGTGGTGCACTCCCGCGCCGTCGCGTTTTCCTTCTCAGGCTGTGTGATGGGCTTGGTGGCGTTCCGGTGTGACAGTGTCCTTGCCCTTGGTCCTTGCGACCAGTTACAGTCTTCCTTTGTCGTGGCCGCAGGCTGGTTGCTGCCCTTCGTAGCCTTTTGTTTTATTGCTGCTGTGGCAATTCTTTTGGGCACTCATTTGCCTCGCAGTCTATTGTCTCCGATCACCTTGTGGCATGTAACTTTGCTGTCAGTGTCTTTTAATGTGCAGGTGCAATTTTGGATTTTGGCCACTAGATGGCGGGGGAGCTCCTCGGCAGGTACCGGTAGTTTTTCTCTTCGTTGTGCGTCTTCCTCTTTTGTGGCCGGTACTGGGTTTTCATGCAGTAGGGGAATGGGGCACCAGGACCACCGTAAGTGTCTCTTATTGTTTGGGCCAGGCAGCAGGATAAAGTGTATATGTAGCGCTTAGGGACATGCGGCAGCGGTCCGCCATTCACTCCGTGATTCTTCAGCCCCTCGCAGCATGCCGCACTACACTTGGGCTGCGTGGAGACCTGCACCGCTCCCGTGGACACTCTGGGGCAAACGTCAGCCGCGCTGCAGGCTGGATGCTGTCTCTGTGCTCCCCGCCGCCGCAGCAGCCTCTTATTCCTCACGCTGCAAGCTGGGGCCGCTGGAGTTGCTTTTACCGGCTGCAAGCCGGGTGCTGGATTGGCGCTTTGCGGGTGGGCTCCGCTTACTAAGTTATTGGCCCGGCAGCTCTCCTCACGCTGCGGGCTCCTTTTCCCGACCGCCGCGGCAGCTTTAGTCAGACGCTGCGCGGCGGGGCGGAGATGGTTGCATGCAGGCCGCGGGTGGGCTCCGCGAGCCTTGCTTTGTCAATGGGGGCATTTGCGGCCGACGCCGCGTCGCAGTAGGCAGGCCGCGGGTGGGCTCCGCTGGTCTTGTCTTTATAACGGGGCAATATCTGGCGCCGCTCCCACACCTTAGGGGGCACAGTCAGTGTTTATAGCGGGTGAGCTCCGCTTTGTATAGTCCTGGGCGGCGCTAGCAGGCGGCCGCCATTATCGCTGTTGTGATCATCGCGGGTGGGCTCCGCTTTTGGTGGTGTACAGTCTGGGCTCACCTTCGGCCGACGGGCCTGTTCTTCCGCGGGTGGGCACCGCGATGGCTCCGCTTGTCTTTTCGGGGCACCGCCACGGCAGGGCGGACCACGGCAGGCTGGAGAGGTGCGGGTGGGCTCCGGTCACCTCTTTCCTTCTGCTCTACGCCCGGGGCTCGACACACGCCCCACGGGCCTCTCGGCGGCCGGTACGTTTCTTCGCAGGGGGTGCTCTCAGGCGAGCAGCATTCTCTTCCCCTTTTCCTCGATGATGTTTTGAGAGCTGTGGCACGCGTTGACACAGCTACCCTCGTCGCCATTGTAGGGTCGGGCCCTAGGCCCTCATACTGGAAATGACTGAGACGCAGGACACACTGCTTACTCGGTGCAACTGGCCCAGAGCACGTGCGCTCGGCCTCTTTTATTGGTACTGTGTCACATGACCAGTGACATCAGTGGTGGGTGGGTGTTAGGTGTAAATACAGAGTTAGCACTAGAATGCTAACAGATTCTAGGGCACTACAAGTAGCATGCGCAGAACCTGATAGCGTTTGCTGTCATATTACATGGAGTGCCCCTGGGGGCACAACAGGTATGTGCACCCTCTTTGTGTGCCCGTGGGACACGCTGGTATTACAGAACGGGCCGTGGATCTTTGTGTGGCCCCCTTTGTAATACAGATAGCTCTGGCGCTCATGTAGGGCCAGCGCTATCATTAGAGGGAGTTACCTCATTGGCACGGGGGAATGGCCTTATGCAAATAAGGGAATTACTTTGACTCTGCGCCTGTGACCTATTAGGAATGTGGGCCAAGAGGCAAACATGCCTTTACGAGGCACACTCTAGGTGCGACACAAAAAGGTGGCACACTTTCAGTGCACCTCCTTCAGCAGCCCTCTGCAGGGAAGAAATGGTTCCAGGAACCCCTCCAGACACCCCCTTGCAGGCAGGTGTAGTTAATCACTGCACTTGCCGGCAAAGGGATCTCCATCCCCTCTTGAACGTGCAAGAAACCTCCGCCTTCACAATGAAACATGGAGCGGCTTTAAAGCAGCCGCTCCCTGTTTCACTTGAATGCGGTGGCAGGGCAGCACAAGTCTGAGACTGTCCTGTGGGCAGTGCATTCATGGCAATACAGCGCACTTTTCCTGTTTGCGCATGTAAAGGTGTGCTGTCGCGCAAACAGGGAAAGTGCACCATATAAGTAAAACGGACACTGATGTCTTATTCTAGATGGAAAAATAATAATTCACAAAGAAATGATGGACCTGAAAGAAATGTTCGACAAAAAAACTCTTTAAGCAGCAGCTAATGTAAGTTCTCCGGGTATGGTGAGTTGATGGATGCTTCTACATTAAGAAAAACGCACTTCAGCACATGATCCTCACTATTTTTATGGAACCTTATGCTCTGGGCTTTCTGTTTTTTTTACTAATCATTGCTTTCATGTTTGATAGTTCAATATATTGAGTTGAAATAACAAAAACGCCTACTACTGCTGTAATATTAGAGGAAAATCCATAAAAACATGGAATTCATTCATTTGCGATAATAACCTTAATTTGACGTTTCCTGAAGTTTGCGTAGATAGAAGAATGACCACTAGGTGGCGGCAGTATGACACGAGCAATGCCATTAACGACTCTTGCTTGCTAAAAAAATGTACGTTTTCGAGGTGCACTTTCGAGAATAAAGATATTCTGCCCTGTGCTGTTATTCGTGTTCGCTTGTACGTTTTAGTTAGCTTAGAGTGGCAGTGTTTTTTGGTGATTCGACTTGCAAAAACAGGGGAATGCCGCAAGCTCATAAATCTGTGTATTATTTACACATCCCGTGCAGATAGTGTTCCCTCATGGACATTGAAGTTGGCCCCATCACAGACAAGTAGCATTAATTGTGCATCCGTGTAAATGGGGACTGAACATCTATATATTTACTGTGTATGGGAAGAAAGGAATTGTCAATCAGAAAAATATGTACCTTTTGAAGGAAAAAGTTGACCAGTGGAGTTTGATAGCCTTTGCGAAGTGTCTTAGGGGCATATGTAGGTAGCTGTTTGCGATTCGCAAACGCCGAAAATCGGCGAATTTCGGCGTTTGCGAATCGCAAACGGCGTTTTGATATGTAGGTGCCACTTAGTAAAATAAGGAATCGCAAAAATTGCAATTCCTTATTTTGCTTATAGCATTTAAGGAATCGCAATTTAGTGATTCCTTAAATGCTATGTAGGGGTGCTTTAAAAATTGCGATTTTTGCATAAGGAATCGTAAAATGCCACCTACTTCAAGTAGATGGTATTTTGCAAATTCCTTCAAAAATGCATTCTTTTTTAAAATTCAGAGCGCCATGCCTTAGGGCATGTATGTGTGCCACATGTACTTACAGGCACATTCCAGGGTTCAACAGGTGTCCTTTGGACACACTGGCACCCTTGGAATTGCGATTCTCAAATTGCGATTTTCTCATGGAAAATCGCAATTTGAGAATGTATCCCCATTCATTCCCTAATTGCGATTCGCAATTTGCTAATCGCAATTAAGGAATGTTAGAGATTCACCCAAAAATTGCGAATTTTTACACACATTCCATTTTGCTATTCTCAAATAGCGATTCCTTAAAAATCGCTATTTGGGAATCGCAAAATGGAAATTACCTACATATGCCCCTTGTTTACCAAATCCGCTGGTTTGCGCAGACTAAAGCCTTTCTTCGCACTTGAGGCCGGGTTACATTGCTCTCAGGTACCACTGTTTTTCACTGTAGCTTTGTAAACTGCTGGAAGAGGCGCTTCTACAGGTACTAATGCAAGCCCTTCCCTCACCCATCACTCCACTATCCTATTCAATCCAAATGACAGACTAACATGTCCACCGCTCAAAATAATTTCTTATTTCCCTATACTAATTCACCACTGATCCTTTTTGGGTTCCGGAGTAGCGTGCTACTGGCTTAAAAAGCGCTTCGACACATCCACAGCGTGTAGTAAGCGCTATATAAATGCAATCTAATACAAAACAATACAACCATGACTCACTATCGCCTCAAGCTCTTCTAGATACTGACATTTGTGATAATAAAAAGAAACTAAAATACTATGTTTTAGATTTAAAGCAGATTCATGACAATGACATAATATTTACATATGAATAAGAGTTTTTATGTTATTGTATGTATTTTAGTCCTACAACAAAAAAATAGTTATATAAAGAAATGCCCCCTCTTTGCCGTTTAAAACTCAGGAACTGTTGAGAATTTTTTAAAAGTGAACAGGTCTTCAGAGGGACACAGTAACATACTGAGCTACATCTGTAGAACATGTTGCAAGGAATTGTGGCTATGAATACTGATGACTTCACATTGATCAATTAATTCAGAGCTCATGAATCAAGTATATCCTTTAAAATTATTTTGTGCTGCCCAATAATTTTCAAAGAACTGGGTGGGGTATATTTTAGCCAGTGTGGGAAAGTAGGGGGATCCTTCCGGTTCCTGCAGCTATTTCTGGCTGGATCTGGGATCCAGCTAACCCAGGGAAACAGGTTCAATTTGTCCTGGTGTCAAAACTAAGCGGTACAAAAGGGGGTGGTTCTTTACTGGAAAGGAAACAAGCTTCCGGGGACCGGTTTCTGGCATTACAGCCGTCTTCGGCCCGGCTTGCTTGAATCCTGATGGTGCAGTGAGCAAGGGACTCACATCTGAGTATACCCTTCCACACTTGTGGTGGCCAAAACGATTCATAAAGGGGGTGGTGATGGACAGAGTATCTGAATTAAGCAGAACACTCCTACCCAGTCAAGAGATCAGGGCTTGATCCATCACCGTTTTTTAGCTCACTGCACCATCCCAGCTCAGAACCTGGCTACATGCAAATTAGTCTGACCCTGGCCCAGTGCATCGTGGGAACAGGGCAGACCAAACTACCAAGCCAATTCTTTACTGGAAAGGAAACAAGCTTCCGGGGACAGGTTTCTGGCATTACAGCCGTCTTCGGCCCGGCTTGCTTGAATCCTGATGGTGCAGTGAGCAAGGGACTCACATCTGAGTATACCCTTCCACACTTGTGGTGGCCAGGATTCAAGCAAGCCGGGCCGACGACGGCTGAAATGCCAGAAACCGGTCCCTGGAAGCTTGTCTCCATTCCAGTGAAGAATTGGCTTGGTAGTTTGGTCTGCCCTGTTCCCATGAGGCATGGGGTCAGACTAATTTGCATATAGCCAGGTTCTGAACTGGGGTGATGCAGTGAGCTAAAAAACCGTGATGGATCAAGCCCTGATCTATTGACTGGGTATGAGTGTCTTGATTAATTCAGATATTCTGTCCATCACCACCCCCTTTTCTGAATCATTTTTGGCCACTACAGGTGTGGCAGGGTATGCTCAGACATGAGTCCCTTGCTCACTGCATCACCAGGATTCAAGCAAGCCGGGCCGACGACGGCTGAAATGCCAGAAACCGGTCCCCGGAAGCTTGTCTCCATTCCAGTGAAGAATTGGCTTGGTAGTTTGGTCTGCCCTGTTCCCATGAGGCATGGGGTCAGACTAATTTGCATATAGCCAGGTTCTGAACTGGGGTGATGCAGTGAGCTAAAAAACGGTGATGGATCAAGCCCTGATCTATTGACTGGGTATGAGTGTCTTGATTAATTCAGATATTCTGTCCATCACCACCCCCTTTTCTGAATCGTTTTTGGCCACTACAGGTGTGGCAGGGTATGCTCAGACATGAGTCCCTTGCTCACTGCATCACCAGGATTCAAGCAAGCCGGGCCGACGACGGCTGAAATGCCAGAAACCGGTCCCCGGAAGCTTGTCTCCATTCCAGTGAAGAATTGGCTTGGTAGTTTGGTCTGCCCTGTTCCCATGAGGCATGGGGTCAGACTAATTTGCATATAGCCAGGTTCTGAACTGGGGTGATGCAGTGAGCTAAAAAACGGTGATGGATCAAGCCCTGATCTATTGACTGGGTATGAGTGTCTTGATTAATTCAGATATTCTGTCCATCACCACCCCCTTTTCTGAATCGTTTTTGGCCACTACAGGTGTGGCAGGGTATGCTCAGACATGAGTCCCTTGCTCACTGCATCACCAGGATTCAAGCAAGCCGGGCCGACGATGGCTGAAATGCCAGAAACTGGTTCCCGGAAGCTTGTCTCCATTCCAGTGAAGAATTGGCTTGGTAATTTGGTCTGCCCTGTTCCCATGAGGCATGGGGTCAGACTAATTTGCATATAGCCAGGTTCTGAACTGGGGTGATGCAGTGAGCTAAAAAACGGTGATGGATCAAGCCCTGATCTATTGACTGGGTATGAGTGTCTTGATTAATTCAGATATTCTGTCCATCACCACCCCCTTTTCTGAATCGTTTTTGGCCACTACAGGTGTGGCAGGGTATGCTCAGACATGAGTCCCTTGCTCACTGCATCACCAGGATTCAAGCAAGCCGGGACGACGACGGCTGAAATGCCAGAAACCGGTCCCCGGAAGCTTGTCTCCATTCCAGTGAAGAATTGGCTTGGTAGTTTGGTCTGCCCTGTTCCCATGAGGCATGGAGTCAGACTAATTTGCATATAGCCAGGTTCTGAACTGGGGTGATGCAGTGAGCTAAAAAACGGTGATGGATCAAGCCCTGATCTATTGACTGGGTATGAGTGTCTTGATTAATTCAGATATTCTGTCCATCACCACCCCCTTTTCTGAATCGTTTTTGGCCACTACAGGTGTGGCAGGGTATGCTCAGACATGAGTCCCTTGCTCACTGCATCACCAGGATTCAAGCAAGCCGGGCCGACGACGGCTGAAATGCCAGAAACCGGTCCCCGGAAGCTTGTCTCCATTCCAGTGAAGAATTGGCTTGGTAGTTTGGTCTGCCCTGTTCCCATGAGGCATGGGGTCAGACTAATTTGCATATAGCCAGGTTCTGAACTGGGGTGATGCAGTGAGCTAAAAAACGGTGATGGATCAAGCCCTGATCTATTGACTGGGTATGAGTGTCTTGATTAATTCAGATATTCTGTCCATCACCACCCCCTTTTCTGAATCGTTTTTGGCCACTACAGGTGTGGCAGGGTATGCTCAGACATGAGTCCCTTGCTCACTGCATCACCAGGATTCAAGCAAGCCGGGCCGACGACGGCTGAAATGCCAGAAACCGGTCCCCGGAAGCTTGTCTCCATTCCAGTGAAGAATTGGCTTGGTAGTTTGGTCTGCCCTGTTCCCATGAGGCATGGGGTCAGACTAATTTGCATATAGCCAGGTTCTGAACTGGGGTGATGCAGTGAGCTAAAAAACGGTGATGGATCAAGCCCTGATCTATTGACTGGGTATGAGTGTCTTGATTAATTCAGATATTCTGTCCATCACCACCCCCTTTTCTGAATCGTTTTTGGCCACTACAGGTGTGGCAGGGTATGCTCAGACATGAGTCCCTTGCTCACTGCATCACCAGGATTCAAGCAAGCCGGGCCGACGACGGCTGAAATGCCAGAAACCGGTCCCCGGAAGCTTGTCTCCATTCCAGTGAAGAATTGGCTTGGTAGTTTGGTCTGCCCTGTTCCCATGAGGCATGGGGTCAGACTAATTTGCATATAGCCAGGTTTTGAACTGGGGTGATGCAGTGAGCTAAAAAACGGTGATGGATCAAGCCCTGATCTATTGACTGGGTATGAGTGTCTTGATTAATTCAGATATTCTGTCCATCACCACCCCCTTTTCTGAATCGCCTTCGTGGTACTAGCCTACTGCTCGCGGAACCCGCTTCGTGGAGGAGGTCCGCGAGGGAACTTGTTGCCGTCACTGGGGAGTACAGGGGCAGGGCAGGGCTGCGAGCGATAGTGCAGGGACTCCATCTCCCAGGAGTCCCTGCTTGGCCAATCTGAAACACCTGGCCCGCTCTCCCTGCTAGCCCCGCCCCCTGCACACAGGACCTTGAAAAACTCTTCCTCATTGTTGACTGACGGGATTGTCTGCATTGCGCCTGTGTCCTAGGAGGTTGCTGCACCGTTGGACGATCCTGCTGGGCTGCTCTTCGTGGTACTAGCCTACTGTTCGCGGAACGCGCTTCGCGGGTCCCGCTTCGTGGAGGAGGTCCACGAGGGAACTTGTTGCCGTCACTGGGGAGTATAGGGGCAGGGCAGGGCTGCGAGCGATAGTGCAGGGACTCCATCTCCCAGGAGTCCCTGCTTGGCCAATCTGAAACACCTGGCCCGCTCTCCCTGCTAGCCCTGCTAGCCCCGCCCCCTGCACACAGGACCTTAAAAAACTCTTCCTCATTGTTGACTGACGGGATTCTCTGCATTGCGCCTGTGTCCTAGGAGGTTGCTGCACCGTTGGACGATCCTGCTGGGCTGCTCTTCGTGGTACTAGCCTACTGCTCGCGGAACCCGCTTCGCGGGTCCCGCTTCGTGGAGGAGGTCCACGAGGGAACTTGTTGCCGTCACTGGGGAGTACAGGGGCAGGGCAGGGCTGCGAGCGATAGTGCAGGGACTCCATCTCCCAGGAGTCCCTGCTTGGCCAATCTGAAACACCTGGCCCGCTCTCCCTGGTAGCCCCACCCCCTGCACACAGGACCTTGAAAAACTCTTCCTCATTGTTGACTGACGGGATTCTCTGCATTGCGCCTGTGTCCTAGGAGGTTGCTGCACCGTTGGACGATCCTGCTGGGCTGCTCTTCGTGGTACTAGCCTACTGCTCGCGGAACCCGCTTCGCGGGTCCCGCTTCGTGGAGGAGGTCCACGAGGGAACTTGTTGCCGTCACTGGGGAGTACAGGGGCAGGGCAGGGCTGCGAGCGATAGTGCAGGGACTCCATCTCCCAGGAGTCCCTGCTTGGCCAATCTGAAACACCTGGCCCGCTCTCCCTGCTAGCCCCGCCCTCTGTGCGGCTCATACCCAATAAGTACAAGACTTACTCCCGCCACGCGGGAGCGTCCCGGGAGAAGCCCGGGACAAGGGCGGGACCGTCTGTGGCCGTCAGGGGCTGCAGGAGGCAGGGCTGGGCCCACTCTATAACATTTATTCTTTGGTGCTATCTTTTACTGTTGCATAAAGATTGTTGTAATTCGGGGTGCCTTGAGTGACTAGGATGCCTACAGACATGTCTAACTCTTTACCTTCTACTGTTGGGGTCTCTATACTTGGTCCCTTAGACAAATATTTTGCAAGGGCAACCAAAGAAATAGACAAAGAACTTTTGTTAGCAGAGAAACGTGCGGAGCGCCGTCTCTCCATAGAACTACTTAAAAAGAGACCATTGATTACTCCCCAAAAGTCACCCATTACTCTAGACTCTGGTAACATATGTAGTTTGGAAACAGATGCTGAGTTATTTAGCACGGACCATATTCCTCTTATTTTTCAAGATCACAGCATAACCCCTGCACAATTTGATATCACCAATGATGGTAATTTAAATTGCCCTCCTAATAATTCCAACTGTCTTATAGATTTAAACTCTCCCGTTGCCTTAGATCTTGTCTCCCAACTTCAGTCAACCTTTTCCATTCAACCAATTGACATTGACGCACCCACAGAGACACTTCCATCAGCTACTGTTAGTAAGACCAAAGACAACTCTAAGAAACCCCTACGGGCACATTACTCTCCACCAAAGAAAAGAAGGAGAAAAGGCGGGGAAAAAAAAGGGGAAAATTCCTCGAGTGTAACCCCTTTTCTGGTAGACCCCAAAGATAAACCATCTGGCCTTCCAGAGAGGGATGTCTTAATAGGTACCCATTCACCATCTATTCCAGGAGAACCAACACCGTCTACCAAAGAGCTAATGGAGATGTTTGAACGGCGCCTAAAATCTTATATGCTCCCACTTATAGAGAGAGTCAGAAGTTTAGGGGGAAAAATGGATTGCCTTCTGGCAGCTTTCTGCCCTAGTGCAAATTCTGATCCTGTGAAACTCAAGGATCCGCCCCAGTTAAAATGCCAGCCAAGCTCCAAAATACCGAACATAAGTAGATCACAGAAAGAGAAAGAAAATCCAATATCCAATAGTAAAACTGCTCCCCCAATCACTACCAAGCCGACGGCTGTACATGACCCACATAAAGAGAAGCACATGCCAGCCCCTAAAAAACTGCCTCTATCCACTAATGTTCCAACTATGATTCCGGGGACAGTCAAAACCCAAAGAGTAAATTCACATCATAGGAATATAGTGGAATTACCCCCAGAGTCAGCTAATTATGTGATCCTTCTAACAGGTGTCCCAACTATTTCTAATGGAAATACTGAACATAATGATAATCTTAAAAACAAAGTTACCTTCTGGTTGCGAAACAACAGACCCCTCCCTCCTCATCTAAACGGAGATATAATCTCCGTTAGACGATGCAAATGGGTGGGTCCTAGACCCAAAGACATTGAGGGGGATGTTGTGATCGTATACTTTAAGGACCATAGAGTGGTCACACATATTAGCGACTGGTTTCCAGGAAGAAGTGAGGGGGGAGTTTCAACTCGTAACTTGAGTTATTTTTATCCCGAGGCTTTGTTTATACCTCCTAATCACTCCACAACCTGCAGAAACGTTAACCCTTTGAATTCAGCCTATCGTGCACCACATTTTTCTTGTCCTGCCACAAACTTAAATAATTTTTTCCCTTTTCCCTTACGTCAACGCCCCCCTAGATACTTTCCTCCATCTAATAACTTTTCACAACCTACTAATTCTAATGAGTATTGGAACATTCCGTTGTGTAATTTATACGAACCTCTCTCGGGGCTGGATTCAAACGAATGACTCGACCTGCCACTTTCTGACATGGAGGTCACTCAAGATTGTTTGGGTGTCTTTGCTACATTAGACAAAGTACCAACTAATGATGAGGTACAGAAAGTAATGGAATGTCAGGTTGGGAATGTGAAGCCTGATTTATTTAGAGGGAACCAAGGCGCAAGCTTGGAAGTAGATAAGGCTGAGGTCCAGGTTGTAACAGCATCTCAGGTTGGAAAAGAGGAGATTGATACATATAGAGGGAATCAAGGCAGAAGCCTGGAATTTGAGAAGACTGTTTGTGGAGATGGTGAAACCAATAAAATCTGTCCCCACCTTAGGAGGGACAATGTACCAATAGAGGTTATTTTAAGTCAGAGGGAGGGTGACCCGTTACCATCTAGCATGAATATCTCCGCACGGGTGGAATTGGCAAATTATCCAACACCACTGAAACTTATTTCGTGGAATCTAGCTGGTCTATGTAGCAAGCTTCAAATTGAGGAGTGGGTGGAGCTGGTGAATAATCAGGATATTTTAATTTTTCAAGAGACCTGAGCGACTGACCCTATTTACCACCATGGGTATCTTAATTTTCACAAACCAGCTTGTAGGACAGGAGTGGGTAGACCGTCAGGGGGTCTATGTGTTTGGCTAAGACAGTCACTGGATTATTATATCACAGAGGTGCCCACCACAAATCTTGATATCCTTGTGATTAAGCTTTCAAGACCTGGCTCCCAGGCAATACTTATTATAAATGTTTATGTACGGGGAATTCCGGGTGGACGTAGCCCAACTGGTATGTTTAATGACTTAGAGCTTATCCTTAACCAAGTTGGAAGGGAATCCTTTATTATTCTGGCAGGCGACTTAAATTGCACCTTTGAGCCATACTTTGGAAGTGAGATGGACTTCCTGGCAGAAGAGGACAAACTCTGGAAGATTCCATCCCTAGAACTAGTATCTATAAAGAAAGGGACAGAAGCAGCTTTCCACTGGATGGGGTTCTGCCTAGAATGGGGTCTGAGAGCCGTAAACGGGCGTACCCCTTCAGACAAACATGGGAAGCATACATTTGACAATGGACATAGGATGAGTAGGATTGATTACATCCTTATTAGGGCTGAGTGCTGGTCCTCTCTGGTTGATATGATAGTGGTGGATCGCCCTGAGAGTGATCATAATCCACTGGCACTCAGCCTAGCTCTTGATAGTAACCACCGGAAGGGAGCCTCGCATAATTGTGCCACGGCAGATGTGTTCTTGGGGAATGATAGAAGAAGGGTACAGTGGTGTAGGGTTGTGGAGGAGCCCGCCATCCTAAAAATAATTTCAGGGAAAGTCGTGGAGGTAACGCTCGCTATGGAGAATACGACTGACCCTGTTGATATTTGTGGGTTACATGACAATCTTTTTAACTTTTTGAAATCCCTCTTTTTTACTTCTAAAAAAAACGGAAAAAAACCCAAACACCACTGGGTGGGGGTAAGTGGTATAATCGATTGTGTCGTCAAGCCCATATTGACCTACTAGCAGCACTTAAGTCACGTGATAGTGCAGCAATACGGAAGGGTAGGCAGGAATATAAAAAGTGCCAGAAGGAGGCTAAATCAGCTTGGGAAGACAAACACTGGCAGGATCTTTATGAGGCCAGTTTATCCTCTAACCAATCGAGGTTCTGGCATGTTCTTAAGTGGGGGAATTCCTATGAGTCTCAACTCCCCTCCAATTATGTAGCGGAAGAAGGATGGGTTGCACACTTTGGGGCACAGTTTAGCAACCTTGGTCCCCTAGTAGCCCCTGGAGCAAGTGTGCGTGTGGCCCCGCTAAGAACTCCGGGCTTAGTCCCCCTCTTTGATCGTATAGATGTAGAGCTGGCCTTAAGCCTGACCAAAGGGGGGAAAGCTCCCGGCATAGATTGCATTCCCTCAGATCTTTTCAAATTTGATCAAGCAGCTTGGGTCCCCTATATATTGAAAGTTGCTAATGCTGTGGCAGATGGAGCCCCGATACCAGACTCATGGCAGGGGGCGGAAATCCTTCCAATCTTTAAAAAGGGGGATCGCTCCCTGCCAGCAAACTATCGTCCGATTAGCCTTATTGACGCCATCCAAAAGATCATCTCTCGGATGGTGCTGTTTAAGATCTCAGCATGGATGGACGAAATGTCAATACTGTCACCTATGCAGGCTGGCTTCAGGCCCTGCTTAAGCACAATAGATCAGATTCTAAGATTTATTCTTATATATTGGAAGGTGGTGGTCCTAAGTGGAGGTGTGATCTACGCGGCCTTCGTGGACCTAAAGTCTGCTTTCGATTTGGTTCCTAGAGCTAAATTGTGGGAAGCTCTGATACAAATGGGACTGCCGAAGAACCTGTTGGACATAATTATAAGACTTCATGAGAAGAATTATGCCCAGGTTCGATGGGGTATGCAGGGCCAAGTCACCAAAAAGTTTCCGGTGACACGAGGAGTCCGTCAAGGGTGTGTCCTTGCTCCAACCCTTTTTCTTTTATTCATTAATAGAGTTGTTGAATATTTTTTGGATACTCCCACTGATGCACCTAGTTTGGGTGGTATGAAGTTTCCTCCTCTCATCTTTGCCGATGATACGCTCATGCTCTCAAAAACACAAAAGGGGCTACAACTGGCACTCAGTAAATTTGTAGAATTCTGCGATGCTAATGACCTGCAGGTCAACACAAGTAAAACCAAGTTTATGGTTTTGACTAAAAATAGACCAAGATTAGGCCAAGTAAGTCTTAATGGCATAAATTTGGAACAGGTAAATGAGATGATTTACCTGGGGGTGGTACTAGATTATAGATTAAGATGGACTGCCCAGATGGATGTATTGTCATTAAAATTCTCTCAGTTGAGTGGGACACTGGTTAAGGAGCAGAGATCCTCCCTAACCAAGAGAATAAGCCCAGCACTTAAAATATATAACATCAAGATTAGATCGGCCATTGTATATAGAGCAGATCTCTGGGGTTATGTTGATTTGTCCCAACTTGAGAAAATCCAAAATAAGTTTTTACGAAACTTGGTGGGTCTTCCACAATCGACCCCTATGCTTCCATTATTGTTGGACCTGGGCTGTAATCCAATAGAGGAATTGGCAAAACTGAGAATCATCTTACTTTGGAGGAGAATCTGGGTAACCCCTGAATTGGCTACATTTGCTGCGGGAATAGAAGACCTTAGACATATAGTGGGCTGTGGCAATCTCCCTTGGTTCAAAGCTGTAAAATCTATCTTGTTAGAGATGGGTCTTATTCAGCTATGGTCCGACCCCAGGACCAGTGTGTTCCCATCAAAAAAAGATCTCAAGGACCAGTTTTGGGCTGTGTATAGAAATAAGTTGATTATGGAACACAGCTCGTTAACCCTTTCTGGTAGGTTTTGAGTCACAAGGTGGACCCAGTTCTGGAAAGTTACTGGGACACCATAACAATGACTATTGATAGAAAACTTTTCCACCAATTTAGAATAGGAACGCTACCTTTGAGATCGTTCACACATAAATGGAAGGGTGGGTCTGGGAATTTGTGTCCATGGTGCAAAGAACAGGAGGAAACTGTGGGTCACTTCTTTTTTGTTTGTCCTGCATATGTCGCCCCACGGAAAAAATGGCTGAAACCAATCTGTCGAACCTTAACATTAGAGGGGGCAATGAGGCCTTAAGGTTGCTAGGGACGGTAACATCACTCCCAGTGGCCATTGCAGTAGCTAAATTTTTATAGGCTGGTCTTGGATCATTAGAGTCAGATATCCACAGCGATAGTTTATTCTTGAATAACCTATGAGTGAGGTCATATGTACGTCTTTTTGACAAAATTTAATTCGAATTTTTAAGATGTGACTTTGTATTATGCAAATTATGTATTATGTTGTTTTGTTTTTTTAATGTTTTAATTGTATTTTTTGTGATGTCTTTTATGGTTAATTTTACCGAAATAAAGACGTATGAAACTGAAACTGAAATTGGGTGATAATTTGCCACGACTATGGGATCTAGTTGAGGTTTTTTCAGCAATGGTTTTACGATGGCGTGCTTCCACTCTTTAGGCACTATCCCCTTTTCAAGAGAGAGGGAGATGAGGCTGGTAAGTTGAGTTGAGACACAGTCCCCAACTTGAAAGAGAATGTGGGGTATGGCTGGGTCTATAGGGGACCCTGTTTGATGTTCCGTAGAAGGGAACCTGCCTGTCCCTCTCCTAGAATAGGAAATGAAAACATAGCAGGGGGAGAGAGAGTTGTTGCCTGCTTGGTGCTAATAGGGAATCCCCAGCTGTTTTTCTCATCATTAGTTACAACTAAGGTTTGCCTTGTGTTCGAGTGAAGGGAATTATAAATCATTTCAACCTTATTCTTGAAAAACGAGGCCAGCTCATTGCACCTCTCTATTGAGTGTTGCGAGAAGAGGGCACCTGAATCATCTGTTGTAAGTGATTTGATAATCTTAAATAGCTCCTTCGATGAGTTTGAGGCCCTCTCTATGTTTTCTTCTTAGAAGATTGCTTGTGCTTTCCTGATGTTCTTATGGTATAGTCGGATGGCTGCCTTGTATTCTAGCTTGAGCTCAGGGGCGTACATCTTCCTCCAGCTTCTCTCTAGTTTTTTACAGCTTTTCATTTGGGCAACCATCTCAGGGCTAAACCATGACGCCCTGTTGGATTTGTTAGGCTGTATTGGCCCTGGTTTCCTAAAATTCCTAGCCACATTCCATTGAACCAGATTGACCAGTTTTTTTATGCTTGCTCCAGGTTCCCTGTTTCTGGTGGGGTGGTTGCTTCAAGGTCTGTAAACCAGGCTTCAGGTGCCTGCCGTGGCCATTTACGACCTAGCACTCGGCAACTACCCTTGACCTTTTCTGTAGGGGGTGTAAGATACCGCATGGGGTCAAATACATGATCTGTCCAGGGCATCCGGATGGGAGCGAGCACCTCCAAACTAGGGTTGTTGGAAAAAATATGGTCTAAAATGTGACCCCTTTCATGAGTGGCCTGATGCATCATTTGCTCGAGTTGTAGAGCCTCAAGTTGGGCTACACATCTTTTTGTTGATGGATTAGTCTGATCGTCCAAGTGAATATTGAATGCGCCTAATACAGTGAAGGTGCTTTTCTCAAGCCAGAATGTCCAGAGTCACCTCCAAAAAAGACGTGCAGGCCCCTGGCGGCCTGTAGATGAGACCGCTCGAGAAAGAGGTGGTCGGGGTAAGGGGCAATCTAAATGCAAATGCTTCGCCGTTGTCAATCTTAAGGGGGGTAATAGCGCAAGCCAGAAGCACTTTACAAATTATGGCAATGCCACCTCCAATTTCACCTACTCTGTCTAGTAGGTATATCTCATAGCCATGGGGAAGGGAGCTTACGATCTCGGGGATCGAGCTTTCTCGGAGCCAGGTTTCCGTGAGGAATGGTACCTCCAGCTCTTCATCCTCTAACAATAGTTGAGAAAAAAACAATAAGGATCTAAATCTAGGGAGTAGCCAGCAAATTAAAATATCCCCCATGTTGATCCATACCTCGAATGCCATTGGGTGAGCAGATGAGGTCCCTTCTTAATGACTTTCTTACATCTTTAAGCCTTTCATGTGTCCACACATCTATCTACTTTCATCCATCCTTTCACCATTGCATCCATCCACCCTTTCATTATTACAGTCATCCATCCATCCACTCACTCTTCCAAACATTCCAAACATCCTTTTACACATTCATTCATCTATTCTTGTCCAGTCATCCACCAATTCACCCTCCTTTTATCAATCCAACAAGCCATCCTTCCACACCTCCATCCAGCGACCATTCATCCATTCACCCAGACTTTCATCATTCCAGTCATCTCCCCATGACGCAGGCATCCTTGCACCATGGTGCAAGGGTGCCTGTGTCGGCGCACGGCTGCAGTTTGTGCACCAGCGCAGCACAGGAATGCAACATATTATTGTGAATATGTTGCATTCCCGTGATTCGGAAGTGCTGCAGCACGGCGGGGCCAAAGGGCTTGCATTGCCGCGCTGCGGCACTTCCTTGTAGATCTGCCCCTAAATTCTTGAAAAGCTCCTCCTCCTTAAACTAGGCTCATCCCCTACTGTAGTTGCCTAATAGGAGGTCACCGCCATTCAACTTCCTGTTTTTGTTTCTGTGGCACAGTACAATCCGTATTATCAAGCCGAAGTTGTGAGTTTCATCCTTGTATATCAAAGTGTACAAGATTGAAACTCCTACCTTCGGTTTGATGATACGGATTGTACTTTGCCATAGAAACAAAAACACATATATATATATATATATATATATATATATTCACTGAAAAAACCATAGGTTATAGACCATATATAGTTAGGAATTAGCATTTACAAAACCTTGAAAATTCACTGAAAAAACCATAGGTTATAGACCATATATAGTTAGGAATTAGCATTTAAAAAACCTTATTTTACTCACACAAAACCATTGAAATTCCATATATAGTTAGTTGCACTAACTATATATCGCGCACCCGCAATCCACTGCTGATGATGTCACATATTACATCATTCATGACATGGTCAGTGACATCACTGATGACATCACTGATGACATCTCAAATGACATCACTGATGACATCACTGATGACATCATCCAGTGACTGTGTGTTTCTGTAAAGTTTAAATATGTTTTACATATTGAAGAATGAGTAGATGTATAAGTGTCTGGACGAAGGATTTAGTAGGTGCATGACTGAATGTATGAGTGAGTGATTAAATGTGTCTCACTGAGTGCATGGGTTAGTGACTAAACTGTCTTAATTTGTGCATCATTATGTCTGTTGTTCTGTAAACTGCTGCATGTGTTGATCAGTAGCTATATGATTAACTATATGGGTTATTGATTGATTGTCCAAGTATTTGTATGGGAGACTGAGTGTGTGTGTGGCTGGCTGGGAGGTGTGTGACTCTGTGCAGATCAATGTGTACTTGTAGCAATGATTGTATAAGAAAGTAAGTATGTGTTAGTATATGTTTGAAAATGTAAGGTGCTCTATGTTTAACTGTATAGACAAGAAAATGGAAGTGTGATTGATTCTTTACAGGACTGACTAGGTGTGTGAGTAACTCCATGGATGAGTGGCAGAGTGTGAGTGTCTGTATAGGTGTATGAGTGCATATGATAGTGTTGTAAAGATGAGTGATTGTATGTATGAATGATTGTATGGGTGAATGAGTGAATGTGTGTGTAGACGTAGGAATCAGTGAGTGCGTATGTAGTAACTAGTATTGGTGTGTCAATGGTTTCAAAAATTATACTCTGTATTTAACACTGGGTGAAACAGAGGTTATATTAAAATGTGAGGAGATGCATTGTATTGTCACATGAATGATATCATCAGTGATGTGGTCATTGATGTCAAATGAGATGTCATCAGTGATGTCATCAGTGATGTCATTTGAGATGTCATCAGTGATGTCATCAGTGATGTCACTGACCATGTCATGAATGATGTAATATGTGACATCATCAGCAGTGGATTGCGGGTGCGCGATATATAGTTAGTGCAACTAACTATATATGGAATTTCAATGGTTTTGTGTGAGTAAAATAAGGTTTTTTAAATGCTAATTCCTAACTATATATGGTCTATAACCTATGGTTTTTTCAGTGAATTTTCAAGGTTTTGTAAATGCTAATTCCTAACTATATATGGTCTATAACCTATGGTTTTTTCAGTGAATTTCAATGGTTTTTTAATAGCAAATATCATAAGCTGTTGAATGTCAAGTACGTGGTAAGTGAAAACATTTTCGTGTTTATGCACACTGATCTGCTTTGAATGGTGCCCCCCCCCCCCCTCATTTCTATTAGGAGTACTCTCTCTTTGCAGATAGTGAAAGGTAGTTAACGCAGGCCTTTGCCCCCGTTGTAATACGTCGTGCCTGCTTCTCTCTCCATTTGATTGATTGTTATCCAAGCATTTACTGTTTTAGAATTGGTTCTCTTTGGTTCATTCTCTATTTACAAACAAACACAGAGTCGCAATACTCTGTTTAGTCTTTGCAGATAACGAAAAATCGTGTAAAAAAAAGAAAAGGAATCGAGCAAAATCAGTAGGCCACTAATGGGATCTCTTTTTGACCTCGCTAAAATAGAAACATTAGGAACAACCCCTCATGACAAATACAAAACTAGTGAGATGAACTGAACTCCACACAATGATGGCTGCAAAACAGCTCGGCTCCGCCACCCACCCCGCCCAAAATAACGATAAAGAGCGGCTGCCATGAGTGGTTGCGGAATGGCCACGACGGAGCTACGAAATGGTGGTGCTCTCATGCTAACCCCAGCTTCAGTCTGAAACATCCAGAAACACTGTAGACTACCAATTCGATCAGTTCCGGTAGCGCCCCAATGTAACCCGGTAGAGAAGAACTAGCCCTCCCCTCTTTGACTGATGGTTCTTGTTGCCTGTCCCTTCTGTTGTCATTTAACAGAACTATTTAGCCTGCTGAAAGGGGTTGTGTTCCGACCGCTGGTTGGTGGAGACATTTTGACTATATTCTGGACCTGCGTTGTCGCGTAATGCGTCATATGACGCGCCGCGTTAGCGCATCCGGAAGTCATCCGGGGCGCGACGCGCAGCGCGTAACGTAAGCATAACAAGTCATGTGACTTGTTAATAAAACTTTTCATTGGTTCATTTTACTTTTCTTATTCTAATGATGAAAGGCTTGGTCATATGACCTAAAAATTACGCTTTTTATTACTTCCGAACATTATTTTTTCTTAAATATATGTTATAATGTTCCAGGCTAATGTACTTTCCCGGAAAATTTACAACTGTCCTGCAAGTAAAATATATTCTTTTTTCGAGAAAAAGAGCGTTTCTTCGTCCCATGACGGAGCCGTTGAGCAAAAGAGGGTCGACCTGCTGTCTTAGTCGCCGATACGCCTGAATATGAGATTCTTATCGATCACTTTATGTTGCAGGAGTAGAAAACACAACAGCCCTTGACCATTTATCTTTACTGCGTTCCTGCGTATTATACCTTTTACCCTTCATGTAATTGGTCTGCTTTATTTCACTTGCCTTTTAATGATTCTAAAACAGTGACTATTATTAAAAACTTTACCAATGTATATACTACTACCATGTTTTCTTTTAAAAACCTTTATTGTGAAAATTTCATTATACAAATACGAGCCTATAACCACGTGGGCCGGCCACGGAGCAAACTGTAATCGTATATGATGAGTAGACATTTACACTGTAGAGGAACGTAACGGGCGGGCCATTAGGTTGCAAGAACTAAGGTGTCTAACAGTTGCGGAATCGGTGGACGTACATTTTATAATTAAAATACGACAGGGCCAGTTACAATAAAATTATCTAGATATACATTTGCGGGCAAGTACCATGGGTGACGTTAATTCGAACTTTCAATAGTACAGTAATCAATAACACATCAGAACTTAATATCAATAGGGATGTCGAAATATTCAATCAATTCTCGTCCCCGCCCGCCATGTGCTTCAAAACTGCATACGTATCTCGTGATTTCAAGGTTCTGCAACCAGTACACAACAAGGAGTTACGAGTCCCATTTATTCCGGCGCCATTTTGGGCGAGGACGGGCAGGTCCAGGATATAGTCAAAATGTCTCTACCAACCATCGACTATGATGATGTTCATATGCTGTATTTATTAGAGTAACACTCATCTGTCCACATGAAATTAATTTGCCACAATCTAAACATGTCATTTTAATCTTTCCAAAGTTCTTCTAAATATTTGGGACCGTTTCCCTTGCCTCTGATGCTGTCAGTGCCACTTCTTTGATGAATGTACTGGCAGGTCAGGGGTTCTCCTCCAAATCTCTCTTTTATGCAGCACTATAATTAATTGGTGCCACCTCTCCATATGACGATGCATGGTATAGTTACCATAACTATATTTTTTTTCGGTTCCTCTGGAGAGTTCATCGTGGCAGATGAAGCGTGTAACGTACCGGGCATTTACCTTTTTTTGCATGTACAGGAAAGGAAAAAAAAATCGAGCGTCCGAGTTCTAAGGTGTCCCAGGGCCATTTTAGTGGACCAGGCCCAAATCCAAAGAACAGGCCGCCATTTTGAGAGTCCTGTTGCAGCCGCCTGTCGCTGTAGCATCAAGAGCAGCCGAAACTCAGCTGAATGGCAACTGAAACGGTAAAGGGGCGCCCCACTACAGCAGACGAGCCTCCACCTAGGAAGGCCCGTTCACGCCGCCTCCCCCCCCCCTTCGGGCACCCCACGCCGTTATTCGGAGCAGTATTGTAGGATGGCCACACCAGTGCGGCAACTTGCTAGACATCACCTCGGTGGTAACCGAATCTCAGCGCCTTGTGGTGTCTCCTCTTCAGAAAATATTCTTGCGCTACCTTTGCCCCATTCGCACATCAGTCCGCTACTGACGCCATCTCACAGGCTAATGGGGCGCCCCACGCCGAGTTTCAGCATTGTAGGATGACCACACCAGTACAGCAACTTGCTAGACATCACCTCGGTGCCATCCGGATCTTGGCATCTCAACGCCTAGTGGTATCTTCCATACAGAAAATATTGTTGCGCTGCCTTTGGCCCAATTCGCACATCGGTCCGCTACTGACACCATCTCACAGGCCAACAGGGCGCCCCACGCCGACTTTTACCATTGTAGGATGGCCACACCAGTGCAACAACTTGCTAGACACCACCTCGGTGCCATCCGAATCTTGGCATCTCAGCGCCTTGTGGTGTCTTCTATTCAGAAAATATTGTTGCGCTGCCTTTGGCCCCATTCGCACATCGGTCCGCTACTGATGCCATCTCACAGGCCAACGGGGCGCCCCACGCCGACTTTCAACATTGTAGGATGGCCACACCAGTGCGGCAACTTACTAGACACCACCTCGGTGCCATCGGATCTTGGCGCGTTGTGCTGCCTTCGGCCTATTCGCACATCGGTCCGCTACTGACGCGAACTCACAGGCCAACGGGGCGCCCCACGCCGACTTTCAGCATTGTAGGATGGCCACACCAGTGCAGCAACTTACTAGACACCACCTCGGTGCCATCCGGATCTTGGCGCGTTGTGCTGCCTTCGGCCTATTCGCACATCGGTCCGCTACTGACGCAAACTCACAGGCCAACGGGGCGCCCCACGCCGACTTTCAGCATTGTAGGATGGCCACACCAGTGCTGCAACTTGCTGGACACCCCCTCGCTGCCATCCGGATCTTGGCGCGTTGTGTTGCCTTCGGCCTATTCGCACATCGGTCCGCTACTGACGCCGCCTCACGTGCCAACGTATTTTCTCCGCATTTTATACCCTATGCCGCATAACAGGTCATGTGACTTGTTTATAAAACTTTTCATTGGTTCATTTTACTTTTGGTTTCCTAATGATGGAAGGCTTGATCATATGACCTAAAAACAACACTTTTCATTGGATGAAAACTTTTTTTTTTCCCAAACGATGAAAGCCCCACCTTGTTTCTGGATGTTTCAGACTGAAGCTGGTGTCAGCATGAGAGCACCACCATCTCGTAGCTCCGTCGTGGTCATTCCGCGAGCAATCATGGCAGCCGCTCCCCACCAGAAGCCTGCAGGAGTCGGGGGCCCCCAAAACTTTTGATGAATCCTCAAGGCGGAGGGGACGCTTTCGAGAATGGGGTCCAAGACCTAGCAGACAAGCGTCCGATTTCCAAGGTGTCCCAGGGCCATTTCAGTGGACCAGGCCCAAAAAGGAAACAGCCTGCCGCCATTTTGAGAGTCCTGTGACAGCCGCCTATCGCTGCACCGCAAGAGTGGGCGCAACTCAGCTGAATTGCGGCTTTTGACACAGTGGACCAAAAGCGGACGGAATGGCAACTGAAACGGTAAAGGGGCGCCCCACTACAACAGACGAGACTCCACCTGGAGAGGCCCGTTCACGCCGCCTCCCCCGGGGCGCCCCACGCCGTTATTCGGAGCAGCATTGTAGGATACCAAAACCAGTGCGGCAACTTACTGGACATCACCTTGGTGCCATCGTTCTGCTGCCTTGGAACTATTCGCACAACAGTTTGCTACTGATGACCCACCCCCCGCGACGCCCCACGCCAGAAATCTGGACGTTGTGCTGCGTTGGGACTATTCGCACAGCCGACCGCTACTTCGTTGTTTTTCCCTAAAAATGTTTATATGTTATTACTGTTTTTGTTTTCTTGTATATATTTATAAGTTATTAAAGTTTTATAATCTTACTACTTTGTTGGAGTGCTATATATTTTTAATGTGACACATAATTGTAAAAACTTTGATGTACAAAGAGTCATCCCTGGAATCTTCCGCTTCAGGCTCGGTCCCCTCCCCAATCACAATACAGGATGGTTTTCAGATAATAGGAACGCGTCTGCTGTGACGGATCTCATCGAGTGTGGGCCTTGATCTACTATAACTCCTTTGAAGAGGGGTGATTCTTTACAGCTGGGGCCATAAACTACATCTGCAGGGCTAGCTGATACCCTAGGACCGGCCTGGACAATCGGACACAGAGGAAAAGGAGTGTCAGAGGGTGCGGTAGTGAATAGGGCGAAAGGGAGGTGTCGGGCGGGCACAGGGTGTGATTCTCAGGGAAGAGCAGCGCAGATGGGGGGTGGTTTATTACCCATGCATAAGACAGAGAGCGGGGGTGACCACTGCCTGGGGAAGATGCTTGCGAGGGTGGGGAGCCATGCTAAGGATCGACAGCGTGCAGAGAGTGGGTCTGGTCAAGGCATCTAAAATGACTGCCGTGCACGACAAAAGTGTGGCATTTGAAAAAAGGCAAGATGGCGCAGACAATGTTTTTCAACACTTCCTGATTTCCTTCTAATCGAACGTTAACAGACGTTGGGGCATATTACCAAAGTTAAGCGATATTTATCCCTAACGATGCTTAGCAACAAATTTTTTACCGCTAAGCATCGTCAGAAATTATCGCAGATAAACCTTGCTATTATCAAGATTTATCGCAAATACGATAAAAAACGACCGCAATGCATTAATATCGCTGAAAACTCAGCGATATTCATGCATTACCGAGCTAATGCTCTTAGCCATGTTATCCACCTCCCATTGGATAACATGGCTAAGAACTGCTCAGGGCAGGTGGTAGCTTTTGGAGATATTCGCGCTTATCGCGAATATTTCCAAAAGTTGGTAATAGGAGATAGCGATGTTAGCGACTGTTTCCAGTCGCTAACATCTTGGCATGCCCACTTTGCATGTCATTAGTGATAAATATCACTCACATGCAAAGTGGGGCCCAAGATGGTCGCTATCTCCTACTAGCCGTCGCTAACTGGTGTTAGCAACAGCTAGGTAATACAGAGATAATTTTATCTCCGCGAAGCGGAGCGCTGTTACAGATATATATCTTGTTTTTGAACGTTAATTTCTCAAAATCCACTGAAGCACATATATTGAGACCTAGCAAAGGCACATCGGGCTACCAGTCCCTAATATTTTACCAAGTTTCGTGCAAATCCATTCAGCCGTTCGATTATTATTATTATTATTTTTTTTGCCCCGCGGGGCCCTTTTAAAACCTCCACATCAAACCTAGGGGGTCAGCGAGGATCTACTATGCCCCCTTATGGTCATTTGCCCCTTCGCTTTGGCCTCCTCTTGTCTCTCGATCCTACCGAGAGACAAGATGGCGGCCGCTACGGACTGTTTGGAATGTTCACAGACGCCGGAGAACCAATCAGCTTCGCTTCACAAAGCTCCGTACCGCGAAAAGTCCGCGAACCAGAGCGCTGCCCGGTCCGCTGTTACAGATATATATCTTTTTTTGAACGTTAATTTCTCAAAATCCACTGAAGCACATATATTGAGACCTAGCAAAGGCACATCGGGCTACCAGTCCCTACAATTTTGCCAAGTTTCGTGCAAATCCATTCAGCCGTTCGGGCTAAAAGTGAGGCCAACCGCCCTATGTAAAACTGAATGTTAAAAACACGTTTTGGGACCCCCCTTTTTTCTCGGCCCCCCCTTGACGAACTCCCCCCAAATTTTCAAGGGCTGCTCAGAAACAAAATGTGCCATTTTCCTGAAAATTTCAGCCAATTCCGTCCACAATCGCCAAAGTTATTAGACATAGAATTTTCAAAAATCCCATAGAGA
This sequence comes from Lissotriton helveticus, assembly GCF_964261635.1. Classification (NCBI taxonomy): domain Eukaryota; kingdom Metazoa; phylum Chordata; class Amphibia; order Caudata; family Salamandridae; genus Lissotriton; species Lissotriton helveticus. The sequence goes on from NC_136067.1 coordinate 1,951,337,366, forward strand.
AAAAATCCTAACTATATATACCTACTGGCGACCGCCAGTAGGTAATATATATATATATATATATATATATATATATATATATATATATATATATTAAAGTTACAACTGCCGCATCTCCAAATCAAAGGGCGCATTGTCCAAACGGGCTTACTGGGCAAAGTCCGTAATTAATTTTCGAACTCCTTTAACAAAGTATAAGATGACGACGCCATGTCTTGCATCATAAAGAATTTATTTTAGACGGCTGCTGGACGCATTTCGCCTGACCTGCAGGCTTGTTCACCAACAGTATGAATAAAGTTTGCCACCATTTTAAACTTCCCAATACAGCGTCACATGATTAGAACTACAACAATAGTGTATTGGAAAAAAGAGCGGGGTTGCTTGTCCAGGGTGGAGATTAGCCCTAGATACGGCGAATCAGCGCTTCGACCCACGGTGGGGTTCCTAGCGGAGCTCCGATGAGTCTCTTGACGCGATGGTCATAAGATCCGGTCGTGCATAATGGCATTAAGCAACCCCCCATCCCAACTGAACCCGCTTTTATCCTTACAAGCAGGTCCATTAACGGAACCCGACTCTGAGACCTAGAAAACGTGGCATTCAAGTATGCGCCACTCTAAGGCGTTATTCTTATTCATATAACCAGGCAATTACCATTGGTCCTGATGATGATCCCGCTAGTATAGGGGCAATGGATCGAAACGTCGACTTTCACATACAGTGTCGCAATTGTACCATTGTGTTAATATATTGCCGCCACTGACGTTTTGAGCTTGCAGTACTATGTATTAAGATGCAAGCCACGTTCTGCTCCAAAAAGTTATTGCCTGAAAATCTAATTTGCTTTCTACCTTTTCCTTGATTTTTTCTTTCCCTCATACTGGGTACAGGACTGTGCCCTCTTTATCTGTATGTGTTCTAATTCCCAAAATGTTCTACATTTATGAAATAAATATTCCATGTCCGGCTGGACACTGTAATTGACTTATAGCACTCATTGTGGTCTATAATTGAATTTGTTCGTATACTGTTTTCTAAGCTTAGGACCATTGTTCCTCATAGTCAGTGTAGCCACTTTTAAGGGCCTTTCAGGCATTATCAGCGCAAATGTAACAGGGAGTGGATTCTCCAGCCAATTTGTTCATAATCGAACAGCATGTCAGATTCCCTTTAAGTATATCTTATTTGATGGATTGTATGAAGTCACCACAGCCTGTGGTTCATCTGTAGCAGCTTGAGGCAAATTTGGATGCAGTTGCAGAAAGCTGACACATGTCAGACACATTGCTTATGCATCTTCTTTTTATAGAAATCAAAAATGTTGGTCATCAGCTAAGGCACCTGGTGAAGAAGTCAGTGGAAGACTGAAAACACATGGTAACATATTATCAATAAACTGTTAACATTATTGCCGCTTTAGCAGCAGAAAAAGCCAATTTTCACACTAGAACATGGGCTTGTATGGGAATTCACAAGGGCGTATTATCAAGCCCATTATCGCCGCTTTAGCTGCAGTTTTTTGCCTCTAAAGCGGCGATAATGTTAACGCAGTTTCTTGTTAATTTGCCCCATGGTGCCTGTTCAATCTGTTGGAAGAGGACGGGTACCTGGCTCCTGGAGAAATGGTAGTCTTGTTTCTACTTCAAGGGTATGACACAGCCCTTTCATGGAAATGATCATGGCTTGAGGCCCTTTCCCAGAAAAATCCAAACAACCCTCAGCTGCTCCAAATCCTTCCTCCTCCAAGACATGATTACCTGCATCTTCCAGCAGGTACAGTGGTAAATCGTCTCAAGGCTTTTTTTCAGGAACTGACAGGCAAGTCTGTGTTGAAACTCATAGTGATGGGCTATCCAATCCACTTTTTGGGGCCTCTAGTACAGATCTCCTGTACTCTTGATGTCCTCCTAACCATCATGCCATTCTGGGAGGCATTTAAGACTCATTGAACAAAGTGGCAATTATCCTGGTTCCTTTTGCAAAACTAAATGAGATATCTTTTGAAAACCATCAAAAGACTTCCGACCAGCACTAGAGAGAATGTTAGTCAATCCTTTTCTTTGGCATCTCGAGGCAAGATGTTAACTCTCTGACTTATCTTCCCAGTGGTCATGCAGGGAGACTTTATTGCTTCACCGTATCTGTTGGATGCCTACTTTATTATTCCTATTTATCCAAATTCTCAAACGTATCTCAGATTTTAGGGACGCATTATCAGTTTCATGTTCTTATGAAGGAATTAGATCTGTTAGGTAGCCTACTAGACTGCATGAAATAGTGACTCTTGCTAGTAGCTACAGTGCTAAAATATGTGTGAAAGATGACAATCCTGTACTTCTTGATTGAAGATGAAGACAGCAGTGGAAAAAGGAGCACATCACCAAACTTCTCCTGACATCAGGAAGAACAAAAGAGCCAGACTATCCCAGGAGAAGACTCCAGAAGGAAAACCATCCAACCTGCTAGAAGGAAAAACCAGGAATAAAAATAGTTGAATGATGCGAAGAGCGTGGTGAAAAATCAGAGCACAAAATATGTTGTGGCACATCTTTCTCTCATAAGGCTATTGCCTTATGCTTAAATGCTCAAAACCTGGCTCTTTTAAATCGCACCTCACAGATTGCTTGTCTTTCTCAGGCGCCGAGAGATCCTCCTGGGGATGATTCGTGCACGCTACAAATGACCTAAATAACATTTTTTTTAAATAAACAAATAAAGTAAGTTTTGACAGGAACTAGCATTGTCGGAAATTTCTCTGAATTATCTTGGATTGGGAAACACAGACATCATCCAATGGCCACCCTACCATCTTGGAAAGGGCTATTGATAAGGTTTGTTTCTGCCCCTTTCCAGGAGTAAATGTTGTTTGTTCAAGTATGAAAAAGTCAAAGTTTGACATCCTGCACACTGCACCCAATTCAGGAATCCCACCTCCAAACGTTATGCTCCCTACTTCCCCCGCCAGCTAATGGTAGATGCCAACTCCCCTTACCTGCTCCACATCTGGAGGAAGGACAGTCAGGAAAATTAGGTAAATTGGGAGGTGGGTCCCCATTCAGCCAGCACCACCCTTAAGGTGAGCAGATGATGTGGAGCCCACTTTTCATTTCCCTCTGTCTTGGTTTGAGAGGGAATTAGCCAATTAGGGTCAGGGTAGTGCCCCTTCCCACAGGAAGTGTTCACTTAGAGGGTGTTGACACCCTAAAGATAGGTACCCCATTGGCTACTACCTGTCACCCCTTTAGTGTCCCTACATTTTGTATTTATGTGGAATCCCTGGTCCCTGAACTTTAGATCCATAAGACACAAAGAAGAAAAGAACAAAAGAGCTGCTGACCCGAGGACTGCTGCAGAAAATTGGTGCGAAACTCTGCCTGGTACATTAAGGACTCAACAATCATGGTGTTCTGTCTCGTTCTGCAACTGTGTGGCCTTCAAGAACTTCGGAGCTCCCCAGCCTTCTACAAATTGCCAAATAAACTCCCTTGGAGTGGAGGTACTGCTCCCCTGCAGTCCGAAAGGCCCTGAACTGCAGAATCCAGTTTTATCAACTTGGTAAACTCTTGGCAACTCTGATGCAGCACTCAAACCAAAAGTAGTACACCAGCTCCGGAGGGTCAGATCTGTCTTCCCACCATGTTTAGAGACACCAGGACCCACAGGGGCTGTGTTGTCCCAGTACCTGGGGTACTGCACCCTCTGCAGTATTCACCAAGACTATGAGTCAAATCTGGATTCCAACTACCCAGGAAGCAAGCACCTGTCGAAGGATGTTGAGACCCCAGAGACCCACTCTGTGACTGGCCCAGCTGTCCCAGAATCGCCTCTCCCAGATTCCTGCTCCTGACCGCAAGGAAATCTTGACCTGCGCTGTCCAGCTGACCTATCTGTTCTGCACCCAGCCTGGGTACCGATGAACCAGCTGTGCTCCCATGGTCCTGAGACCCTTGCGACCTGCTCCCTCAAGGGGGACCCCTCGGACTTAGCTTTAAGTCCCCTTGTGCAGTGAGTTTTCAGTGGCCCCCTTCTCCGTAGCACACCAGCTACCAATGACCTCGGCACCCTGCTCCTGGCCAAATCCGGAACACTCCTGAGAATCCTCTGGTGGAACATTAGGCGGGGCCTTGGTACTTACTTAAATCCCTAATGTGAACCTTGAAATCCAACTGTATGATTTTATGTGCATTTTCTTATTTCTTCCCATTGATTTTAATAGTGTGTAATTGCGCACAAAAGTAATTCATTTTGCAAACTTTGAAAATTCATATCCCAAAAAGGACTTACTGTAGAACAATGTTCTTGGTCTGAATAATTTAAATCGGAAAAGAAGTGTTAAGGGTTTCTAACTTTACAAAAAGTCCCAACTTTAGTGCAATAATGGATAATCCCCAGGGTCAAGCTAAGGAACTCGACCTGACACCATACAAGAAGTTGTCATACTCCCAACTATGGGCCTTATGTAGGGGTTATGGTGTGAAACTAGAGCTCATGCTACCAAAGAAAAGCTGATGAAGCTTTTGGCAGAACATAAGAGAGATCATCCAGCAGATCAAAATGATTCCCAGGAGAATCATACAGGAAAAGAAGATGCTGAGGAGATGGTGGAAACCCATGTCTCAGAAAAGGAAGCTTCCCCTGAGGAGGAGCTTGCCTTAGAAGGCTTGGCCAGCAGGTTGAATTTAGAATCTCAACTTCTGGACATAGAACGACAGAGAAAAAAGATGGGCCTAGGACCTATCTCTGATAGCATCAATATCATAAAAGCTAGGAGAGGAATCTTGTGACCCTAAACTCTCCAAAGGAGGTGTCCCTAAATATGCAGAAGGTGATTACATCACCAAATGGTTTACTGCTTTTGAGAGAGCCTGCATTAGCAGATGGGTAGCTAAAAAATCACTGAGGCTGTCTCTAGTGGGAACGTTTCTCAGGTGAATGCAGGGATAGACTCCTGACATTGAATGAGAAAGATGCGAGTCTTCTGACTTCATGAAGGGCACCCTGATTGAGGGCTTTGGACTCACCACTGAAGAATACAGGATAAAAGTCAGGGAGACTAAAAAAACTCACTCAGTCCTGTGTTGAATTCATAGACTTTTCAGAGAAAACATTAGGTGGTTGGCTAACAGGTAACAATGTGCATGACTATTGATGGGCTTTTCAATGTAATCAAGAAAGAACACCTGCTAAGTAATTGTTACAATGCGAAGTTACATCAGCACCTGGTAGACCTAGGTCCACTTTTTTCCTCAAGAGCTGGGGAGGAAGGCAGACCACTGGGTGAAAACAAGGATAACCAAGCTGCTACTTGTGGGGAGTGACCAAAAGAATGAGGCTAAAAAGAATCCCCAATTTAATTTAATTTAATTTAAAAGCAATTTATATTGCGCAACCAAAACCCGAAGGTATCAAGGCGCCTACCAAAACAGATCATAAAAAGGCAACGCACCACTACAAATATGCCCTCGCAAAGAGACGGGTTTTCAGAGGATTTCTGAAAAGCTGAAGGGTGGAAAGGGACCTAAGTTCCAACCGGGAGAGCGTTCCACCACTTGGGTGCCAGACAGGAAAAGGCTTTACCACCCCATCTGTTTCTCCGGATACAAGGGACTGATAGAAGGAGTCTATTAGAGGAACGCAGGTTCCTACAAGGGCTGTAACGAGACAGAATAGATCCAATTCCGGTAGGGTTATTTTTTGCCAAGGCCCTATAGATCATACACATGGTTTTAAAGAGTATACGGTCCTCTATAGGGAGCCAGTGGAGTGATTTTCTGGCCGAGGTAGCCGAAGTGCGTTGGGGTAGGTCCAGAACAAACCTAGTCGCAGCATTCTGGACTACCTGCAAGCGCTGCAGCAGACTTTTATTCAGTCCCGCATACAGCGCATTGCAGTAGTCCAGACGCGAACCAACCAGGGCAATAGCAAGTTGCTTCCTTGCCTGCTGTGGAAGGTAATGCCTAACCTTCCTCAATATGCAGATAATACCCCAACAGGTAGAAACAGTTCTATTAACCTGTTGGCACATACTGAGGGTGGGATCGATCACGACCCCCAGGTTTTTGGCAGAAGAAGCGGGAACAGGGCAGGCTCCCAGTGAGTCTGGCCACCAATCGGCTGACCATACCTCTTCCTTTCCTCCAAACACCATCACCTCAGTCTTCTCCCCATTCAGTTTCAACGAATTTTGAATCATCCATTGACCGACTGCCTCCATACAAGATCTAAAATTGGAGGCAGTCGAAGACACTGACTGGGAGAGAGAGACGAGGATCTGCGTGTCATCCGCATAAGAAACTACCTCCATCCCAAAAGATCTAATTAGTCTGGCAAGAGGGGTCACGTAGATGTTAAAAAGGGTCGGACTTAGCGCCGACCCCTGGGGGACCCCACATTGCACAGACAGGGAGGGAGATAGAAATTTGCCCAGCATCACTCTTTGCTCTCGTTGATCGAGGAAAGAAGTGAGTAAACCCAAGGCCGCCCCCTGAACCCCGATCTCCCTCAGGCGAGATGTTAAGACTGAGGGAGAAAGGGTGTCGAAGGCAGCTGTAAGGTCTAAAAGGATCAGGAGGGAGGTCTGTCCCCCATCCACACGCGTGCGGATCTTATCCAGCACTATGGTGAGGTCAGACTCGGTGCTATGTTCCCTCCTGAAGCCATGCTGGGAGAGATCCAAGCAACCCGAGCTTTCCACAAAGGCAGCGAGATGTTTGTTCAAGTGTGTTTCTAACATCTTCGCAGGAGCCGGAAGCAGTGAGATGGGGCGAAAGTTCTTCATTACCCCAGGGTCAAGAAAAGGTTTCTTGAGTAAAGGTCTTACTACTGCCTTTTTCCACTGCTGGGGAAAAATACCATCCCTCATAGACTTATTCATGATGTCAACAAGGGGAGGCAAGAGGGATTCTCTACACTGCTTAAGGATCTTAAGCGGGCAGACATCAAGAGGAGAGCCGGATTTGGTTTTATTAAGGAGAGTCTCTAAATCCTGTGCAGAGAGCGGAGGGAAGGATTCCAAACATCCCGGCAAGAGTTTCTCCGCGAGAATCGGGTCCCTGTTAACGGAGACTGGGGGCTCAGAGGTCAAAGATCTCTGCAACTCCAAGGCGATATAAATATCCGCGATTTTAGTCTGGAAGAAGGATGCTATGCTGTCACAGAGCTCCTGAGATGGAGTGACTGGGTCCGGGGTCTGAAGGGTAGTTAGGGAATCCACTATCCTAAAGAGCTCTTTTGAAGAGGAAAGAGAAGTGGTAAGAGCCATAAAATATTCTTGTTTTGTCTTAATGACTTCCAACTTATATTTCCTTATCAGGATCTTGTGGGCTTCCTTATCCCTCAAATCCCAGCTAGTGTGCCAGAGTCGTTCCTGTCTCCTAGCTTCCTGTCTGAGGAGTCTTAAGTGCTCTGAAAACCACGGGGCTGATGGTCTTTTCCTGGCTGAGTAACACAGCCGAGAGGGAGCCAATACTTCCAGAGCCTCCGTAACTATCTCTTCATATTTTAGGACCGCCGACTGAACATTATCCTCCTGGGAAGTAGACAAGCTAGATATCCAGGGAGCAAAGGAACTTTCCGTAATGTTCTTAAAATTCCTACGTAATTCCCTTTGTGGAGAAGTGTGGCTCACTGGTTAGAGGAGGCAGACCTGGAAGCAGAGGTCAGCCCGGGACCAGGGTTCAATTCCCGGCTCGGCGGGGTCTTGAGTCCTAAAATGTCCATGGACTCGACAATTCTCGCTCCGGTGCCTACTCGATTCACGGGTTCACACTCTGCGACTCTGGGCAATAGCTTGCTTAATCTCCACAATGGCCCCTCGTGGCGGGATGCCTGGCTTTCACCTTGCGGATACCCTGCCAGGGTTATCTCACAGGGGAATACCAGGACGGGTTCCCTAAGCAAGCGCTTAGAAACCGCTCGGTGATTTGCGCTATATAAATTCCTGTACATTTCCTTTTATATTTACATTTACATTTCTACTGGGAGTATTTCTAGTTCCTTCCAAGGTCGGACAGGCCACATAGAATGGAACGGCCAGATGATCTGACCATGAGAGGCAGAAAGGGTCTTTTACCGTCAGCCTCCGATCGTTAGAGAAAATCCCATCGAGCGTATGACCTGCTCGATGGGTGGCCCCTTTCACCAGTTGAGATAGTCCACAGGCAGACAAACCATCCAGCAGGGAGAAAGTATCAGGGGTCTCCAACAGCTCCAGATGAAAATTAAAATCACCCAGAACGGTTACATTTTCACGGCCAAAGTATGGTTCTAGTACGTGAAGTAACTGCTGTCCGAAGTCTGCTCTGGGACCTGGTGGGCGGTAAACCAGAATCCCATTGAATGCGAACTTATGGAGACCTGTCAGGGAGAAATACAGGGCTTGAAAAGTGTCCTTAGAGTCAGAAACTAGTGTAGTGTGACAGTGGAAGCTATCCTTATAAAGGATCGCTAACCCACCTCCCACGCTGCCCATTCTGTCCTGCCGTACCAGGGAGTACCCTTCAGGGACTGCTTCGACAAGGTCAGGGCCAGAGGAGTCCTTTGCCCATGTTTCTGTGACAAAGACACACGAGGGGTTCCTGTCAAGTACTAGCTCCTTGAAAGCAATATTGTTTTTGATAAGCGAGCGAGCATTGATAAGAATACAATCTTCTCTCAATGCGCTACCGGCCAAATCCTCGTGTGGTTCCAATAGGGGAATAGGAGGAGGTAGTCCAGCGCTTCCAGGGCATGCCCGAAAGCAGCCACAACGTGGAGATAATAGGAAATCCTCCGGGGAGCTTTTATGAAAACACGAAAGTCCCAGCGGCTTAAGCCTCAGCACATCCTGTAACGAGTACCTAAAGGTCGAGCGAGCCGCCTCATCACAGCCATCCGTCCACCCGTTCCGCCCGTCCTCAGCGCGGACGGGCGCAGACGGGCTGGACTCTGGCTTGACTCCAGCGTCGCTCCGGCGCACACGCAGCGCGCACACGCTGCGCGCCACCATACTTGAATTATATAGGGCTCTAGCCAGTCAGCCTGACTGCTAGAGCGCTCGTCCAGTATCCCTAGCATCCCCTCTCAACCCCCAAGATGGCGCTCAGAGTTTCCCTTAACGCGATGGCCAGCCCGCTAAAATTGCGGTGGGGGGCACCGATTAAAGTGCAGGCAATGCGGCAAGTAGGTTAAGAACAGGGAAAAATCCAAATTAGTTTAAAAGTAAAAGACAAAACGGGGATGTTTGAAAATGAAACAGCGCCTGGATTGCAGAGCGCAGCGCGCAGTAATGTGAGCCTTAACAGGCGGACCCACCTTTACAGGAGAGCTAAATAGTCCTCAGAGGTCCGCACCTGATTGTCTCTAGCCAGTCAGCCTGACTGCTAGAGCGCTCGTCCAGTATCCCTAGCGTCCCCTCTCAACCCCCAAGATGGTGCTCAGAATTTCCCTTAACGCGATGGCCAGCCCGCTGAAATCGCGGTGGGGGGCACAGATTAAAGTGCAGGCAATGCAGCAAGTAGGTTAAGAACAGGGAAAAATCCAAATTAGTTTAAAAGTAAAAGACAAAACGGGGATGTTTAAAAATGAAACAGCGCCTGGATTGCAGAGTGCAGCGCGCAGTAATGTGAGCCTTAACAGGCAGACCCACCTTTACAGGAGAGCTAAATAGTCCTCAGAGGTCCTCACCTGATTGTCTCTAGCCAGTCAGCCTGACTGCTAGAGCGCTCGTCCAGTATCCCTAGCGTCCCCTCTCAACCCCCAAGATGGCGCTCAGAGTTTCCCTTAACGCGATGGCCAGCCCGCTGAAATCGCGGTGGGGGGCACCGATTAAAGTGCAGGCAATGCGGCAAGTAGGTTAAGAACAGGGAAAAATCCAAATTAGTTTAAAAGTAAAAGACAAAACGGGGATGTTTAAAAATGAAACAGCGCCTGGATTGCAGAGCGCAGCACGCAGTAATGTGAGCCTTAAGGGAAAGATGGCGACTAACAAGATAAAAAGAAAGAGACTTCTACAGTACATAATAATAATACTGGGTTTTGTAAAGCGCGACAGCTACCTCGCGGGGAGGTGTCCTGGCGCTAGTAGAACACAGAAGACCTGGGATATTAATTAAAATTGGCAATTAAACTAGCGTGGTTGGATAAAAAGCCAGGTTTTTAGCAGTGTCTTAAAACAGGATTCAGAAGGGGCCTGTTGGATTTCTTGTGGCAGGGTATTCCACAGAGCGGAAACGGTAGCCGAAAAAGTCCGGCCGCCAAGTCGAGCTTTTTTCGTGCGTGGGACTGTCAATTGAACACGACAGTTGGACCGTAATGCACGGGTTTGGGAGTATCTAGGAAGACGTTTTTTCAGGTATTCTGGACAGGAGCCATGCAAAGATCTAAAAGCGTTAGGGCTTTGAACTTTATTCTGCTGGCAACTGGCAGCCAGTGCAGGGATCGGAGATGCGGAGAGACTGACTGCCTGAGTGGAATTCGCAGTAACAGTCTCGCAGCCGCATTTTGAACTACCTGAAGCCTTTGTGTCAGGTATTTTGGTAGACCTAGGTAGAGTCCGTTGGCTTAGTCCAGCCTTGAGGTCACAGTAGCGTGGATAACCGTTTTTCGGCAGTCTTCTGGTAGGAGTCTGAGAATTTTACGCAAATTTCTCAGTTTACTCATACAGCATCCGGCAACTTGTTGGATGTGGGAGGTGAAGGACATGCAATCATCCCATCTCACTCCAAGATTTTTTGCCGTGTGACTGGGTGATGGGGCAGGGCCCATCTCCCTCGGCCACCAAAGATCTGACGCGGGTGGGGGGCCCTTGCCAAAAAAGATGACCTCAGTCTTATTGGCATTAAGTTTTAATTTGTTTGCATTCATCCAATGAGCTACATCTTGAAGACAGCCTTTGAAGTTTGAAAAGGACTCTTGCGTGATCTCAGAATACGGAAATACCAACTGTGTGTCATCGGCATAAGAAATTGCCTTGACACCCCAGTTGGCAATTAACGTAAAGAGAGGCGCAAGGTAGACATTGAACAGAAGGGGGCTTAAGGCCGACCCCTGTGGGACTCCACAGCCAAGGGTCTTGGGAGCCGACGAGATCGTCCCAAGTGCCAAGTGCCACCTTCTGGGTTCTCTGGGTTCTCTGGGATAGGTAAGAATGTACCCAACCCAACGCCTTATCCTGAATCCCTATTTCGGCCAGCCGGCTGAGTAGTCTGGCGTGGTCCACCGTATCAAAGGCGGCCGACAGATCCAGGAGTACCAGCATTGCTGAGTTCCCTGCATCCATCGACCACCTAACTGACTCGGCTACCTCAATGAGTGCTGTTTCCGTGCTAAAACCGGGCCGGAAACCAGACTGTGTTTCATGGAGAATTTTGTTTACTTCTACAAATTTACTCAGCTGGCGCTGTATGACTTTTTCCAGCATTTTTCCCGGAGCGGCTAATAGGGATATCGGGCGGAGATTAGTGAGATCTTCCGGATCCCCGTTGGGCTTTTTCTTTAAGGGCAGGAGGGTAGCGTGTTTCCATGCATCCGGAAATATGCCCGACGCAATGGAGGAGTTCCAGATATGATGAAGTGTGGGAGCTACAAAATCGGCTATAGAGCTCCATAGTTTTGCAGGACAGGGGTCGTCGGGCGAACCAGATTTACATCGGAGCAGTTCTTGCCGAACTTCACTCACAGGGATATTAAGAAACTGAGTGAAAGTCTCACTTAGCTCGCACTTAATCACAAGGTCATCCAATGGCTTTGTGTCCTCAGAATGGGGAGGGCTTGCTGGCCACAAAAGGGTGGTGGTATGTTCTTAAATTCCTGTACAGTGTCTGCTTGGCAATGATTTGGAGTCCTTAGAATGGGTTGATGTCAAAAAGAAAACCCATGCATTCATGCTGGGTATACCTGAATAGGTTTGTATAAAAGCACGAGTACAGTTTAGAACCCAGGGCGGAAAAGAAGTGCGGGAGCCTGAAATTATGGCCCAACCTTAGAAGAGAAAGGGCAAGAAGAAGTCTGGGAAGCCAACTTCTATTCAGAAACTAAATCAAGTCCCCTCTCCTCAGGAAGAAGACTTGTCAGCATCGTTGGAAACTGAGCCCCAGGAGCTTGGGTCTTACATGGCAAAGCTTTTGGGCCCAGGGGGACCCTCTAGGGAAGGTCTGTGCCACAGACAGAGAACCTGTCCCACTCTTGAAAGCCTGAGGCAGTGAGTTGCTGATCAGGAAAATGGAAGTGTCAGTGGTTCCGACAGGACCTTTAGGGAGGAGGGACTCCTTTACACAGAGGCCAGAGACCCCAAACCTGCCTCAGCAGTTCAGAGAGTTTCTCCTAACATTGGCCCATGACATTCCCCTTGTTGGGAATCTTGGCCAGACCAAAACTTGGAGTAGGTTGGTGAACCACTTCTACTCACCAGGAATGTCCGAGAAGGTGAAGGAGTTTTTAAACTCCTGTGCCACGCCAATCCAGTGGCAAGACAGCTAACTACCTAAAGGCCTCCTTAATGCCCCTTCCAGTGGTTGGGGTACCCATTGAGTGGGTTAGGATTTACATTGTTGCTCTCCTTCACCCTCATACAGCACTCAGGAAACTGATCTATACTGGTTGTAGTGGATCATGCCACCAGGTATCCCAAGGTAATTCACCTGAGGACAACCACTGTTCCTGCAGTAGCAAAGGCCCTCCTTGGTGTTTTTTCTAGGGTTGGGTTTCCAAAGGAGGTAAGATCAGACAGAGGTGCAAACCTCATGCCTGCATACTTAAAACACACTTGGACTGAGTATTGAGTGACTTATAAGTTCACTACGCCTTACTATCCTCAGACAAATGGGTTTCTTGAAAGGTTTAGCAAGACCATGAAAGGTTTGATTAGTGGACTCCCTGAAAAGCTCAAAAGGAGTTAGGGTGTTTTTCTACCATGCCTGCTTTCTGCTTACAGAGAGGTACCACAAAAGGGAGTAGGGTTCCCTCTTTTAAACTGTTGTTTGGACACCCTGTAAGGAGACCATTGTGTCTTGTGAAGGAAGGATGGGAGAGACTTCTCAAAGAGCCTAAGCAGGATATTGTGGATTATGTGCTTGACCTCTGTTCCAGGATGACTGAGTACATGGGAAAACAAATAAAAACCTTGAGGCTAGTCAAGAGTCCCAGAAGCTCTGGTATGACCAGAAGGCTGCCATGGTGGAGTTCCAACCAGGAAAGAAGCTATGGGTTTTGCAGCATGTGGCTCCTAGGACAAATGGACTGGACTCTACCCTATCCTAGAGAGAAAAGGGGAGGTCACTTACTTAGTGGACTTTAGCACTTGCAGGAACGCCAAGAGGGTCATCCATGTAAACTGCCTTAAACCATATAATGATAGGGATGAAATGACCATGCTCATGGTCACAGATGAGGATCAGGAAGCCTCTCCCTGACATCCTCTTAAACAACCCTAAAGATGGGTCAATTGAAGGAGTGGTCTTGTCAGACACCCTCACTGCCCAACAGCAGACTGATAGCAGACAAGTCCTAAATCAGTTTGCTGAGCTCTTATCTTTGACCCCTGGTCAGAATAACTGGTGTACACATGATGTGGATACTGGGGACAGCCTTCCTGTAACAGCTTTCATCTACAGGCAGTCTGATCATGTCAAAGAGAGCTGAAGTAAGAAAGATGCTGGAATCCGGTGTCATTTAACCCTCAGAGAGTCACTTGCCCTGCCCAACTGTTTTAGCCCTAAATCTCCCTTCCAGAGTAGAAAGAAAGAAATGAGGTTTTGTGTGGACTACAGAGGCCTCAGTGCTGTGATAAAAATGGATGCACATCCAATTCCTAGAGGTGATGAATTAATTGACAGGTTTAGGGCAGCCAAATATCTCAATACTGTTGATCTCACATCATGGTACTGGCAGGTAAGACTGTCCGCTGGAGCCAAAGAAAAGTCAGCATTCTCAACCTCAAATGGGCCCTATCAGTTTACTGAGAAGCCTTTTGAACTAAAGAATGCCCCAGCCACCTTCCAAAGGCTGGTGAACAAAGTCCTTGCTGGGCTGGACTCCTTTACTGCAGCATATCTTGATAACATTGCTGTTTTCAGCTCCACCTGGCAGGATCGCCTGATCCACCTTGAGGAGGTCTTGAAGACTCTGCAGAGTGCAGGCCTCATTATCAAAGCAAACAAGCACCAGATAGGGCAGAGCACTGTATACTTGGGCGACCTTGTCGGTGGAGGCCAAGATCAACCCCTACAACATATGATCCAGCCCATTCTGGACTGGGTAGCTCCAACCACCCAGACCTAAGTCAGGAAATTCCTTGGCTTGACTGGGTACTACAGTAGGTTTTTGAAGGGATATGGTCCCATTGTGGCCCCCTCACAGAATTGATCTCCAAAAAGATGCCCAAAAAGGTTAACTGGACAGTGGGCTGTCATAAGGCTTTTGACACCCTGAAGGAAGCAATGTGCTCAGCACCCATTCTAAAAGCTCCAGATTATACCAAGCAGTTCATAGTGCACACAGATGCCTCTGAACGTGGGATAGGAGCGGTCCTTTCCAAGACCAATGATAATGGCCATGACCAACCAGTTGCTTTCATTAGCAGGAGACTTCTCCCCAGAGAGCAACGCTGGAGTGTCATTGAGAGGTATGCCTTTTTGTGGTTTAGTACCTGAAGAAGCTGTGACCATACTTGTTTGGTTCTCACATCCTAGTTCAAACTGACCATAGGCCTCTCAGATGGCTAATGCAAATGAAAGGTGAAAATCCCAAACTGTTAAGGTGTTCAATATCTCTACAGGGAATGGACTTTACAGTGGAACACAGACCTGAGCCTGAACATGCCAATGCAGATGGCCTTTCCATGTACTTTCATTTAGACAATGAAGACTCTCTAGGGAAAGGTTAGTCTCATCTTCTTTCGTTTTGGGGGTGGTTATGTATGAAAGTGCCTCCTTTAATACGGCTAGCCCCCATTTTTGCCTGGTGTGTAATGGAATTGATGTGATTTCGAATTGGAAGTGCACAGTGTTCCTGCCACCCAGGTTCCCAGTGCCAGACCTCTTTCCCAAAATTGCACCATGATTGGCACAACTTCAACACCCCTGTAAGTCCCTAGTAAAAGGTACCCATGGTACCTAGGTCATTGGTACTGAAGATGACCCAGTGGGGCTGCAGCACCAATTGTGCCACCCTAAAGACCCCTCACCAAGACCATGCAAACTGCCCATGCAGGCTGCATGTCTTGGTGCAGAGAAAAGTGAAGAATCGACATTGCACACATCCATGTGTGCTATGCCCCAATTTACTGCATGAAGTATAGGTAAGTCACCACTACTACAGGCCTTACAGCCCTAAGGCAGGGTGCAATACATGCCATTTGTGGACATATCTGTATGAGAAGATGTGGCCCTGCAATATCTGGGCCATTTTCAGGGCTCGCAAGCGAAAAAGCTCTTTTACTAGGGTTTCAAAAATGGACCTGGAAATTCCACACAGCTCGTGCGTGATTTCCTAGGTCCATTTTGATTGGGCTTTGGGTGCGTGCTGTTTTTTAACAGAACACGCAATAGGCCATAGGCGGTCGCGTAGATCCGCCTATGGCCTATTGGTGTCTGTTACACGCACCAAAGCCCACGTGTCTTCAATTATCACGGCCAGACACGGCCGCCATAATTGAAGAAATATGTCTGCAGTGGGGCGCGCACGCACAGGCTTTTTTTTTTTTTACACAATAGCGATCGCGAAAACGATCGCTTTCAGTTTGTTTCCTTTTTCCCAGCCCCTCTATATCTCACCCCCACCTCTCACCCACACAGACGTCCTCACCTGTGGCTGCCCCGCCCCTCACAGAAACACAGAGCGTCGAGGCGACAGCGGACTGTACCTGCCGCCGGAGTTCCTGGCTGTTGTCAGAGTTCACATTGCTGCTGGCCCATCAGACTGCATTGCATCAGAAGCCACCATCCTCCCCGTCTAACCCGAGAGCCTGGCCAGGTGCTCACTGGCAGGGACCCCGCTCAGACTTCCATCCTTGGATTGGCGGGACATAATGCCTCATCTCCTCCCGATGGGGCCAAGCCCTCGTCCGGCTCACACCTCATAGCGGCTCTGCTCCGGCGCCAAGCCCCGGTGCTCTGTGTGGCAAAGAACCAGCCCTTTGCAAGGGACCCTTTCTGCGGCAGAACCCCTCATTTTCTGTGGTGCGAAGTCATCTCAGTGTGTTTCAGCTGTGCTTTTTTTGGTAACGAAATCCATTTGTAGCCAAGAAATAATTAATGCACGAATAAAGGATGACTTTTATTTAGAAATGGATCGCGTCTAGATGCTGCCTGGGACCGCAGAATCAGATGGGTCTGTTTCAGTGCTGATCTCTCACCATGCCCGCTCTATGGGGGTATTCCCCCACACACAGCACCCGGCAAAGCTTGGAACATGCAAATGGGAGGGGTTATGGGGTCTTGGGGGCGATGCGCGAAGAGCGTTCGCCCCCGGGCTAATTCGGGCATTGGTATGCCCCGCTGTTGCTCGCGGGTGGGGGCGCGCTAGGATTGACAGGAGGTTTTCAGGCACGAGTGCGGAACATAACGTTCCGTGTTGCGCACTTCCAGTCAGGGACAGGCGTGAGGAGGCATTTTGATGGCGACTTGGTGCTTTAAGTATTTTTTCCATTCCTTAGCGCGTTCGCTGTACTTATGGAGCAGGCAGCCTCCTCTGTCATGGAGGCGCTCCGGATGCTGGCAGAAGCTGGGCGTGAGGATTTACTCGTGCCTGGTGTTCTGTCACAGGCATGGGTTGGGCTGGGGGCGGGGGGCGCCAGGCTGCCAATGGTGTTTCTGCAGCAGTGGTCGCTTGCTTATCAAGTGAGGACTTGCCTGTGCCTTCAACTAAAGGTGGCCCCCTGTTGCAGCAATTTAAACAGGCAGACCAGTCCCCTGGCCCCTCAGGACTCACTTCTGTCCCTTCAACTGCCCTTCCTGCCCCCAAACGTTTACGAGGCATGAGGAAGAAAGCCTGCACTCGCCCCTGCCTACTTTTCAAGTCCAGAGGCGAGCTAATTTTAAAAAGCGTCCCATTTCTAAGACAGTTTATGTTCAGGATGCTTCTCATGTGGCTGGTGCGACCCCTAGTGCCAAGAGTGGGAATAAGCCAACATTAATGCCTGCAATGCATACTGTGAGGGACATTAACATTTTTGGTTTACAAAAGGCAGGGAAGAATGTAATTTCGCCTACTTTGTCACTGGACAGGAGTTTAGCTCCTGTAGTATCTCAGGCCGATGGCGCTGTTGCTTGCAGCGCGGTAATTCCTTCCTCACCTCCTATTGCTGTGCACACATTGGCCATGCCTAGCGCTGCTGTTTCTACTGAGCGCTTTCTCAGCCCCCACAGATCTTTGTGTTCTCCCCCCCGGTTCACTGTGCCTTCTACCATGAGCACAGATCAGGCTGCTGATATTAAGACATTAGAGGGGCTGGGCCAGTGGGAATGGATGCCGCATGAAATCACCGACGGGCAAAGGCTAAATCGCTTACAGCGAGATGCCACATTTTCAGCTGCAAAATATGGCGTTTTGCAGCCCAGCGGGGGAAAAACACTGCCAGGCACGAAAACGGGCAGTGAGAGCGTGCCACACAGGCTCCCCACGTCCTGCAACAACAGAAGCACGAAGACAGGGACGTTTTTGGCGGATTTTCCCACTCCAATTGATGGCGAGAGACTTTCACCTTTCAAAACAGTTGTAAATTGGAAAGAATTTGACGGTGGTGATGGAGATGGGGAGCGCCCTAGTGGTAGTGCTGTGAGTGGTGTTTGTGATGCAGAAGGGGCGTTGTTCACAGGAGGGGGGAGAAGATTCGCTGGAGGAGGGGGAGCTGTCCGGATCTGAGGGTGTAGAGGGTGCTTTATCTCACGCTGGGCCATTGGGGGGGCGAGCTAAAGAGTTGTCCAGCTTCTATTTCTTGCAGACCAGAGGTGGCGAAGCTGGCAATCCCGGAAGGTGTATGAAGACATCGACCAAACGGGCGAAGCATGGCGCAGCTGAGTGTGCGACACAGACTATGCCAGGTGAGACCCTTGCTCGGTGTGCTAAACGTGCGAAGGTGGACAAAGGTGTGGGTACTGATGGGTTGCCTGCAATTTCAGAGGCTTCTCGCGATTGCGCCCTTGATAATAAAGAGGGAGGGTCAGTGCCCACTATTCGTCAGGCACCAGTAGTAGCTGAGATTTCGAACACACCAGAACAAAAAACAGTTTGTGTTTTCAAACGTCTGCCTTACATGGGTGTTGCTATGCCTTTGGGAGCACATTTAAGTAAAGCCTCACAAAAGACAAGATATGGAAAGGGGATTTTGTTGATGTCTTTAAGCTTCTCCACAGGGACATACAAGCTAAAGAAGGCTCCAAGGAAGAGGCTTGGGAACTTTTCAAACGTCCACGGGTTCCCACAAACATTGATTCTTGGACGTCTGCATTCCTTATTTTTGCCAGTGTATATTGCGAAAAATATGCAGACAGATCGGTATCGCTCTTTAAGTACCTAGATATCATTAGGAAGGCTGCATCTGAGTTTGGGGGATACGCATGGCTTCATTACGATGAGGAGTTCAGGGCACGTTTATCATTATTGCCTGACAAGCCATGGGGAGAGGTAGACAATGAGCTGTGGGTTCAGTGGATGTATCCCCAGAGGCCACACCCATCCATGCACACGGCCAGTGGTTTAGCGGTATCTTATCGGCCCTTTCAGACTAGATCCCACCCCGGGGGGAGTGGGGGCCTGGAATAGAACCAACACCATTGTCTCTGGGGCATGCTGGAATTTCAATAAAGGATATTGTTTGCACAACCCCTGCAAATACAAACATGAGTGCTCCAAGTGCGGGGGTAAAGATGCTGTCACACAGTGTTTCGGGAACAGAGTCACGGGGGACCAGTTTTTGCAGGCAGGGGCAGAGGTTTTACACCACAGTTTGGCAACAAAGGCTTTTACTCCCATCAAGGTGGACATGTTATGTAATTGGTTACTGTGTTATCCTGACACACAGGGAGCTGCGCTTTTGAGATGGGGTTTTCAGGAAGGTTTTCGGTTGGGGTATCAAGGTCCTAGATGCCCCAGATTTGCTCAAAATCTGAAATCTGCCCAGCAATTCCCTCTTGTAGTGCGGTCGAAGTTGTTGTCTGAAGTTCAAGAGGGCCAGATGGCGGGCCCCTTTGATCATTGCCCTTTGCCAAATTTGATTGTGTCTCCACTGGGGGTGAGTTCTGGATGATTCAGCATTTATCATGGCCGGAAGGCTCCTCAGTTAATGATTTCATTTCCAAAGAGGACTCCATGGTACATTTTAAATATGACATTAAATCTGCTTTTCGTTTGTTGCCAGTGCACCCATCGGATTTTTCCTTGTTAGGTGTATATTTTGAAGGGCAATATTTTGTTGACAAGACTCTCCCTATGGGATGCGCCATTTCTTGTAAATTATTTGAGGCTTTCAGTTCTTTCTTTTTTGCAGTGGTTTTTTACATACCACAGGGCCATGAGAACATTACCCACTATCTGGATGATTTTCTTTTTGTAGGTGCAGCAAATTCATCTCAATGCACAGATGCTTTGAAGAGTTTCCAATTCATAGTGGAGACATTGGGGGTCCCCTTAGCAGAGGACAAAACCGAGGGCCCTTGCTGTTGTCTGACATATCTCGGCATTGAAATAGACACTATAAAGATGCAGGCCAGGCTTCCGCACAAGAAATTTGTGGAAATCACAGGGCTTCTGGACAAGGCGGCGTGGGGCAAGCAAACTGACCTTATCAGAAGCACAATGCTTGCTGGGGCATTTAAATTTTGCGTGCAAGGTTGTCCATGCCGGCAGGTCTTTTTGCAGGAGACTAGGATTTGCTAGGTCAGGTTTGCGACTCCCTCACCACAGAATCAGGGTTTCGGCACACATGAGAGCTGATTTTGAGGTGTGGTCGATTTTTCTATCAGATTTCAATGGTATCACGCTTTGGTCCCTGGATGAAAATGTTTACTGGCAACTTCAGCTTTTTTCTGATGTGTCTGGTGCACATGGTTTTCGCCTCTTTTGGGATGGTAAATGGTGTGCGGAGCAATGGCCGGAGCGCTGGTTTGACACTAAGAAGAGCATTGCCTTTCTGGAATTTTTTTCCACTTATCGTGGCTCTCCGCATATGGGGTCACAAATTGGCAAATAAGACAGTGCTTTTCAATGTGGATAACAAGTCTGTGGTCGATTTGGTCAACGGCCAGAAAGCAAAAGATAGGCAGTTGCTGAAGCTGCTGCAATTATTCATGCTTGGATGTTTACAGCTCAATATTGTGTTCGAGGTCAAGCACATTGCTGTCATAGACAATAATATTGCGGATGCACTGTCTCGTTTTTAGTGGGAGAGATTCCGTGGTTTGGCGCCGGGAGCGGATTCACAGAAGACTCCCATTCTCAGCGAGCTATGGACTCTGGGGATGTGAATGCTTGTCAACTCATCGAGAACTCTCTTGCACACAGCACCAAATTGGCTTACAGAAGAGCTTGGATGGAATTTTTAGATTCAGGTGCCCTGTTCCGATCTCACACTGGTGGGGGTTTGCGACGCGTAGGGAGGATGTAGTGAGATTTATTATGTTTAACATTGCGAAACATGTTTCTTCCCCTACCATAGCCGGCAAGTTAGCAGGTATTTCCTTCTATGGCAAATTTTTCTGGGGATACGAACCGGGAGAAATGGGTAAGAGACTGCTTCAGGGTTGGTCCAAACAGCGGAGGCGGGGTTCTCGCCAGAGGGACCCCATATCATTGAAATTATTGCCGAAGATCATCGCTGTCCTCCCCAAAGTTTGTTTTTCTGCATTTGAAGTCTGTTTATCAAAACTGTGTATGGTGTGGCTCTTTTTTGGGGCTTTCAAGGTGTCGGAATTGTTGGGTACTACAGTCAATGATGCGTTGAAGACCACACATGTCTCCTGTTCCAAGTCCCACATTGAAATTTACCTAGCACATTCCAAAACTGATCAAACGGGTAAGGGTTCCAGGGTCATGTTACAGGCCATGGGGGGATTTCTATGCCCCATGCAAGCGTGGTTTGACTTCTCCAGCATTGGAAGTGCCCTTTCCACTTTTGTGTTCCGCCACCAGGATGGCTCTCCATTCAAAGCCTCCCAATTGTTAGCCATTCTTCGGAAGTCCTTAACTCTCATTGGCGAGGACCCCAAGAGATTTGGTACCCATTCCTTTCGCATTGGGGCAGCCTCAGAGGCGGCCAGGTGGGGTTTCTCTGCTGACAGCATTAAATTATTGGTGCATTGGTCTTCCGATTGCTTTTTACGTTATATTTAACAGCTTGATAAGATATTTAAAATTTTGGGTTTAATTGTTTTTTCTTTTCAGGTCGCAAGCAAGTATGGCTCATTGGCCACTCGTTCATCAAGTGGGCTGCCACACAGGCGGATAAACGTCATTTTGGCCGCAATTTGGGCTTCTCGTCTGATGCAGTGGCCTTGTCTTGGTTTGGCATAAGTGGGATGAGGTGGGGGCAGTTGCTCCCACTGATAAGTGAGTTTTAGTTTCAAACCATGCCGGACTTTCTGTTACTTCATTTGGGAGAAAATTATTTGGTCCAATTATCTGGTTTAGGTTTACTGATTGACATGAAAGCTGACATAGAAGTTTTCTTGAAAACGTGGCCTCGTTGTCAGCTCATTTTGACTGCTCTACTGCCCAGAAGAGTGTGGAGAGGGGCAAATAGTTACACGCCTGTGGAACGTGCTCGGAGAAAGGTGAACAGGGATCTTCAATGTTTTTGTTTCATAAATCGTATTTTCTGGATAGAGCATGATGACATTAATAGAGCAGATTTTCACTTTTTCCGGCATGATGGGATGCACCTTTCTTTTCTGGGTAATGAGGTTTATCTGCTACGCATTCGTGAGTTACTTGCTGGAATTTTACGCATCAATCCTTGGTGTTGACTTGGTACTGTTTTAGCGGCAGTACCTTCATTACACATGTTGTTTCAGTAGTATGTTTTTATTGTTACCTTTTAGCTGCATCTTTTTCCCTTTTGCTGTTTTTGCCTTTCTCTGCCATTGCTTTTTTACCTCCCCATCCTTCCTATTCCTCGCCCATTCCGTTCCTTTTTCACAGTTCTACCGATGTTTTACAGGTTTTTTTTACAAATTTAGCTGTTTAATTTTCTCTTTCAGCCTTTCTTGAGGTGATAGTTTTCCATGTATGCTTTTATATCAGATCTGTTCACTGTTTGGCGACAGTTATTTGGCTCAATTTACTGTTTTTTCCATAACTATGCGTGTTTTTGTCTACATTCGCAATAAAGATTTCCTGTTTGGCGACAGAGGTTTTTATGGCATATAATTTGGTTATATACAGGCATTGGCTTTGGGTGGTGGGGGGGACAGGAAAAACACCTGTGATAGGGTTTTTCCTGGTGGCAGATTGGGAGGAAATCAAGACAGGCAGGAAGGGTTGGGGGCATTAGGAATAGGTTCGGTCAGAGGGAAGCAGGGGAGAGAAGTTGGAGTCAAGAGGTAGGCAGGAGAGGGACATAGGCTCGGGGAGGAGGTTAGGCCGAACAAAGTGGGAAATTAGTGGTCAGGGGGATATTGGAGTAGGGGATGGGGTGTTAGATAGGGAAATTGTTGATGCTATGATATGTTATGTTATTATATTATGTAATGCCTATCTGTCCAATAAAAGCGGCCTTTTACCCCGAATTGGAGTGGGGTGTGGTTATTGCCCGATGGCTGCATGGGGGATCGGGGACAGGCTCAGATAAACAGAGGCGACATAGAGGGTGGGAGTGAAATTGTGAAGTAGGGAGGCGAGTGCAGAAATCCAAGACAGGCACCAAAAGGGAGCAGGCTTGTTTAAAGGGGGATGGGGAGGGGGTTCGGAGATTCGTATTGTGTTTTTCCATTCAGTTGTGAACCAAATCCCTCGCCATAATCTTTCCTCTCTTTTGGCTTCCCCACCCGGTGGGGCCCCCAATGCTATCGTGGGTAAGGCACCTCGTTGGTATTTATTTGTGTAAAATCCTGTAATTATAGTCGACATAACATGCTCTGCTTACTGATAAGAGCTGGAAATGTGAATTAATGTCAGATTTATTTGCGGCACGATAAATTTGGAGTGTCTGGCTACCGCTCCGAGTCCTCCAAGTTGCCGATCAGCTGCAGAGGGCTGCCCCGCTTCACACTGCTCGGGCAAGCAGCAGCTGCATAGCGCTAAAAAATAAAATACCCGTGAAATCGTTTCCTTGCCATTTTATTTTTCTCATTTGCTAATCGTGTCTCGCAGCGGGTGAGGGTGTGACACTCTACCCTAATGAAGAAACCGCTCCTGGGTGTTACCATACAGGTCACCTAGGCCTGCGTGCATGCCACATGTGTTTGCTAGCTCTGAGTGCGTAACCCAGGTTAGGCTGAGTGCGCAGCATCCACGGTGTTCCGCACAGGTGGAAAGGTAAGGTCCGAGTGTGCAACACGTGCTGAGGTGTGCTCGGCCTAAGTGCATAGCACCTTAGTTGTCCGACACAGTTGCATAGGTGAGTTAGGCCTGAGTGCCTGGCACGTGTACAGGGTTGTGCTTGGTTTCCCACGTGCCTGCGTGAGTTAGGCCTGAGTGCTCGGTGCACATGCAGAGTGGTGTTGGACTTGAGTACAGAGCCTCCAAGGTGTCCCACACATGTGATTTAAGCTCGAATGCACAGCACACTTGCGGAGGTGAGCGGACCCATCTGCTCTGCAGGGGGTGCAAAAAGAAACCGCTAATCCAAAGATGCCCTTTCGGTGCTTGCCCCTTAGCACCATGCCTTCCCTCCTCTGTGCTCCCTTTGCACCACGCCTCCTCCTGGACTAGACTCCCCTTGCTACAAGCCTCTCCTTGCCTCGTGTCTCCCCTCCTCTATACTCTCCCCACTCCCGCTATGCCTCCCTCTGCTCGATTCTCTCCTTGCCTGTTCCTCTCACTAGCCGCCTCTACAACACTCGGCTCCCCTCAGCAGCTTCTGCCTTTTACACAGTCCCAGCTGGGGCTCGAGCCGGACGCCTGGCAGCCCTTCAGCAGGAGACGCCACTCTCCCACCACACTACCCCAGTCCCCCTCCTGAGGGAAGCGGACGGGGTCACTGGGCCAGGCTGCCCAGACTGCCCACCTAACACAGCACGGCAGCCCCACAGGTCTATACGGTCCCGAGCGTATCGCACTGTACCATTGCACAGTTACTATGGCAACAGGTTTCAGATCCTGTACTGGTCTTTTTTTTTTTTTTACAGCAACTCTCTTTTTAGGTTTCGCCTGGCGAACAGCTGCGCAGCAGCGTTTCACGCAGGCAACATCTTATGTTTTTCAGTATGTGTGTGTTGTCCCGCCTCTCTGTTCCATTGGCTAGCTCCATAAATGGAGGCTAGCCATTGGAAGAGAGAGGCGTCCGTCATTGTGCGAAGCGATTCGTGGGCGTTCCGGCGATTTTCTTCCCTCTCCGTCCCTTGTAGAACGTCATTGCGGCGGTGGGCGGTGGTTTATTTATTTATTTTTTAATGTTTTTTTGGGTCATTCCTCCAGGCCGACCGCCGCCGGAAGAAGTCAAGGTGAGTGCTCCCCTCCCGCTGTCCGTGTCCCCGTTCCCGCCCCCCTTCCCGCTGTCCGTGTGCCCGTTCCCGCCCCCCCTCCCGCTGTCCGTGTGCCCGTTCCCGCCCCCCCTCCCGCTGTCCGTGTGCCCGTTCCCGCCCCACTTGTAAATGCTTGTTTACTCTAGTCTAGTCTGAGTGTCTCCGGGCCTGGGAGACCGGAGTTGTGATAATATGCACAAGCGTGAACCCGGCCCACCCACTCACTTGACCACAGTGTGTGATCCTGTGACAATCGCTTGATTCCTGCTCCTCAGCTGCCACGTCTTTGCCAAAAGTGAAAGCTCCTAAAATGTGCTGGATGTTGGTATTAAGCAGCTAGGAATGAATAAAATGTTATTTCTACATGTTTGCGTTTTTGTGTAAAGGGTGGAAAAGCTGGAGAGATTCGGTAAGGACTGGCACATCTTAATGTCTGACTGACTTGACCCCAGCCCCACCGCCCTTTCAAATGCACAAGTCCGGCTCTCCCCACTGCTACCGAGCCATGAGCTCTAAGGTCTGGGCAGCGGGCAGATGATTGACCGGAAGAGAAAATTGCAGTCACACAACCCCCGGGAACTCAAGAGTGCAGAACCCCTATTTTAACCCCAGTGGCCCCCTCAAAATGCACTTGTAGACCTTCTGAAAGCCCTAACTGCCACGGTCATGCGTGTGCTCCAGGGATTGAACCTGCAGCATCACAGTGCGTGCTTCCCTTGGCGGGAGGGAGAGGGGGAAGAGTAGTGCTTCTCATGGGGGGGAGGGGGCAGTAGTGCTTCCCTTGTTGGGGGGCAGTAACGCGTCTCTGGGTGGGGGCAGTAGTGCTTCTCTAGGTGGGGGCGGTAGTGCATTCTAGAGAAGACAGACTAATCCGCATGAGAGCCGCATTAGAGAACATGTCCTCGGCAGATCGCTAATGGCTGCTGGATGGCTAACATTAAACAAATGCACAACCCTCTCCAAATTCACGGGAGTAATGACTTTCAGTAAATGGGAAGCAGTTACTCGGCATGAACTGATGGCTTGCCCCAGATGTGGTAAAACACGGACCCTCAATCATGGACATGTACATAGTATTATTAAATAAAGGAAAAAGCAACGGACTGTGTGAAATAAAGGTGCAAAGCATTCTTCAGCTGTGATTGCTAGTTTGTATTTTGTAGTTTATAGCCAGTCGCAGGATATCACAATACTTTTCCGAATCGGCCATCGTTGTTTAGAACTCTCTCTTAGCAACATTATGGACTTCGATATTGCAGTTCGAATAATAACACAAAACACTCCTCTTCAACCAATACCTTGGAAAAGACGACACTTCATTGCTTGTTGTGTGTTTTTACATAACATCTGGCAAGTGAGGCAGGAGGCTGGCATACATACTCACGGCTCATTGAGTTAAGCGCTGCCGCCGACATCCGGTGTGACCTGCAGGTCACAAGTTCAAATCTTGGCAAGGCTGATAAATTGTGGGGAAGTATATCGCGTGATGATACGATATACGTTTTTTTCTTCATGTTATATTGGTTTATGTCACCGGCCTTTGTGTAGCGCTACTGGCATGATTATAAAGTGCCTCGAGACAATTAATTTACTAGGGAAGAAGCTGGAGTGCAGTTCATGCAACAAAGCTTACGATTTTCAGGCTGTCGACAGCAAGTTATCTTCTTAAAAACACGAGATGTCAGTTTGGGGACATTACAGCAAAGGATATTTTTATCTGTTTAGTCGAGTTTTGGAGCTTGGGCACAGCAGAGAGAAGTTCAGTGTGTGACGCCATCTATTTGTAACATTCTACACACTAATACACGGCACTGTGAACACCATGCTCAAAGGATCGTGCACATTTCTGAAATATTAATCCTGTACGTTTATTTCCTAGTGATTACTATGGACTCATAATTTTTATAGGTTTCCTGTGGGGAAAGGTGTGTGACAGGCACATTTTCTTATAAGGCCACCCTATAGAATTCTGCTAAGAGATACAGAGCAGGCAGGTGTGTGTGTGTGTGAGGGTGCGGTAGAAGCACTGCGGGAGAGAAGCTATGGTCTGGGGAGCACACACCAACCACGGGGCAAGAACTTGGAGCAAGAAGAAACTACAGTGACGCCCACCCTCAGCACCACTGCTCTCACCCCAGCATCCGTGCATTTCCACTTGCTGTTTCCCAAGTTTAACCTGCGCGTTTGCCAGAAGAGCTCTATTCTGAGCCCCGCGTCCATCTGCTCAACCCCCTCTTGTGCCCTCAGCTCTGACCGGTGCCCGGCTCCGACATAGCGCTCTTACCCCTTTGTGGTATTGGGTTTCGTCAGGTCTACATACTCTGCAAAAACTCTCTTACACCATAAAATAGAAGTTGGCACGGAAACTGGAAAATGCAAAAGACAAGTTTATTAAGACCCCATGGGGTGGTGGTACATTCCTACAGCACCCTTCGGCAATGCAAGAAGTATCACACCGAACATCGGTGCGCGACCTCTTTTATACAAGTTTAACAGTAATAAAAAGGTAGGCGGTATACGTTTGAACAGTTTTAGGTACATATAAGGGCATTTTTGGAACACAGCCAACATGTGGGAGGAGTTTGGCGCCACTGGTCAGTTTGGGGAACATTCCTAAGAAGTGTACGCATGCGTGAGCTTGACCAGTGCTAAAAATAGCCTGTTGCCAGGCAAGGTAAATGGTCATTGGCATGGAGGAAGGACAAAAGGGCATGTTGACCACGAGGCCGCATGTTCATTCAAAATGGAAGCCAACAAATACAAAATGGCCCCCGCACGTTTGGTCAAATTAATGTTGAAAGTTCGTGTAGCTGAGCTAAATGCTAACTCAGGTGCTGCCAAATTACGACAGACGGCCCTTTTAGCATTTAGCTGAAGCTACCTCATAATGGAAGTAATCAGGATATTCGTCATCAATGTCAATCATCATTATTTTCATCACTTCAACATTATTCAGTTGTTCATTTTTAGCAATAGCTCGTTTGGATGGGATACAGGCTGTAATACATACAGAGCATAAAGTAGGGCCACATTGGATACATAAGCAAAGGAAAAAGAGTACTCCAATAATCATACAAAGAATAGTCAATAATTTCCAACCCCAGGTGCTAAGCAAAGTCCAGAACCAATTAGAGAATGTCCATGTACCATTTTCGGGGTGAATTTCAGCAGCAATTTTGTGCAATTTGGAAATGGCATCATACACAGAAGGCGAATTATCGGGAGCATAAACACAACAACAACTTCCGATAATGCGGCATGCACCCCCACGATCAGCCAATTCTACGTCGAGAACCATTCGGTTCTGAAGCGTTACAATTCTCGTAATCTGGAGTTCCTCAGTTAAGTTCCCTAGAGCAGAGGCAGTTTCATTCGCAACAGCTTCCACAACACGTGTTAACCGTCTTATTTTCCTGCTGTTTAAAGCAGCACCAACAAAGGAAAACAGGCCTAAATTAAAATCTACATATTGTTGTAAGGAGGTATCTGTTTGGTCCACATTTTCAATCTCTAATGTTCTCTTAACCCTATTTAATATAAAATCATGGTATAGTACAAAATCGTTATGGTACATAGGCGGGGCAATAAATACAGGGGGTAGTACAAAAGATATATAGCAGGTTCCTAACCATCCAAGAGGAAGACGATCATATCCTTTATTACCACAGATAAAGTAAGTGTTTCGTGAGGCTTCAAAAGCAATACCACTTGGTGTGTCAAATGTGAGAGTAGTGTTACATTCACTTTTCCCCACCGGAATTGTTCCCTTATTTCTTACACAAAGGTCAGCCTTAGTATCAATAACCGTAATCACATGTAGACTAGACATATTTATAAGTCTTTGATTAGTGAAAACACGAGGTGTAGATACATTGTCCAGTCGATATTCTTCCCACTCAAATTTAGTTCCTTCTGCCTGTGGATAACCATCTCTATCATTCTAACAGACTTTATTCAATCGAAAAAGTAGTCCACCTTTTGTTGGCCATCTTAGGGTAAAAAGAAGAGTGTACAAAGCATTACAAGAACCATTATGTGAGAACGGAAGAGGAATAAGCGGAGTTCCTCCTCTCTTTTGATGTCCAGGCAACATTCCACATACCCAACAGTTCGAGGTGTTCGTCATATTATGGGTGTGATGCAGAATTTGAATGAAGCTGTTATTCAAGTAAGTCTGTCTATGTCTCTCTTCATGATAAGGCAGAGTAAAATGGAAATGTTCAGATGGAATTGGAGTGGTAGGCAGTAAATATTCTCGTGCAGGAAGCAATCGTTCTATAGTCCAAGCTATTACTGCTATTACCACTATAGTTGTAACAAAAAGAACTGCACCCAAAATTCTTCTGTTTCTTAGTGTCGTAGGTGCCATAGTACAAAGAACAACGTTTCGAAAACCAAACTAAAAAATAAAAAATTGAGTGCTGAGAACCGAGGCTGCCGCTGGTTTCTTCTCCGAGATTCAAGACGGGTGTCGCTACACTGGCCAAAACTGATCCCCCCCCCCTTGATATTCCCGGCTTCCGTTTTCACAAACCTCGGAACGGTTACTCAACCAGTCTTGTACCAAAAGAAAAATTATTTTCTTGACCGTAGATTATATTTTGCTGTACCACAAGCAGTGTGGTCCGGGAAGGCTCCCTCCGACTCACGAGGCGTAACAGCTGGGCTCTTCCCTGCATCCAAGATGTCTCGATAATCAGACAGCACCGCAGGGTTCACCAGGTCCGGGGAAACACGACGGCAGTGAGTTGAATGTATCCACCGCTTCTTATTCGTGACTCGCACAGCCGTCCGAGTTGCCAGCAATACCTGTTCAGGGCCACGCCACCTCGGTTCCAAACTGCTGGTTCTCTCGAACGTGCGGATCATCACATAGTCCCCAGGACAAAGATCATGAGCCTCTCCAATGGAATTGTCGGGGAGCGCTTCTCGAACCTGCTGATGAATAGAAAGTAAATCATTTGTTAATCGTGCCAAATAATCGTTCATCATTATTCAAGGCACATCATGTATCAAACGAGGCTTTGGAACTCCCCAAATATTCATGGGCCTTCCAAACACCACTTCATAGGGTGTGAGGCCAGATCGGGAATGTGGTACTGATCTAATAGACAGTAATGCCAAAGGCAAAGCATCCGGCCATTTCAAAGACGTGAATGCCACGATCTTTGCTAGCTTCAACTTCAAAGTTGCATTGTACCTTTCTACTAGACCAGCTGACTGCAGATGGAATACAGCGTGAAATTTTTGCTTAATCCCCAATCCTTTCAGGACATACTCCACTACTTTCCCAACGAAATGAGGACCATTATCATTCCACAAAAATTTACAAACACCATAGCGTGGGAAGTACTCTTTGAGTAACACCTTAGCTGTTGTCAATGCTGTATTATCCTTCGTGGGGTAGGCCTCAATCCATTTACTGAAGGCACACACCACCACTAAGACATACTTAAGGTTATTACAGCGCTCAAGCTGGATGTAATCCATTTGCAGTACTTCGAATGGTGCAGTAGGTGGAACGAACCCTCCTTTAGGAGTATAAGTCCCTTTGGCAGGATTGTACTGTAGGCATATCAGACAGGTCTGCACTACTCTCTTGGCCGTGCTGGCAATCTCAGGATGCTCCCAGACTCGTGTAAGCAATTTAGTAATTGCAAGAGCTCCAACATGTGCCAGCCCATGTGTCATTTGAACCATTGCTTACAAATAAGCGGCAGGCAATTTCCATCTCTCCATATCCTTGCTACGCCAACAACCCTTATCATCCAACACTCCCTCTGTTGCCCAGGTTGCAAGTTCTGCTTCAGATGCTGATTTTTGTATGTCTAATATTTCTTCTTTAGCATCATGCCATCGCTCAGCCTGTGATCTCACCACATACATAGGAGAGACATTTTGTAACATGGCAGTCTCTCTCGCTATGCGGTCTGCAAAAGCGTTTCTTTGCCCTATTTTGTCTGTCACCTTTTTGTGTGCACTACATTTAATTATCGCTACCTTCTTTGGACATAGTAGTGCATTCAAGAGGTCACGTACCAACTCTCCATGCATGATGTGTACTCCATGTGAGGTCAGAAACCCTCGTTCCTTCCAGAGTAGGCCAAAATCGTGCACTACTCCAAAAGCGTAACGGCTATCAGTGTAGATATTCACACATAAACCAGCACTGAACTCACATGCTTTCGTTAAGGCTATCAATTCAGCCGCTTGGGCCGATTTCTGCGGTATTCGTGCTGTTTCTACCACTGTCTTAAGTGTCGTGATCGCATAGGCTGCGGAAGTCGTACCATCTGGCAACTTCAAACATGATCCATCAACCCACAGTTACCCATCTACATCTGGAAGTGGTGTATCCTGCAAATCGATACGACCCTTTGTTTGTTCTTCAGTCAGAAAAACACAATCATGTTGTTCTTCCTTCTGGGTCTCAGTAACAGGATATGGCAATAAAGTAGCAGGGTTCAGAGTGGCGCACCTCTTCAGTGTAATATGTGGCGCCAACAGTGTTAACTCGTATCCTGTTAAACGGGCACTGGTTAGATGCTGTGTTTTCGTTTGGTTCAATAAAGCATCTGCTGCATGGGGAACTAACACCAACAATTTGTGTGACAGAACTATTCCCTCACTCTGTCGTATAGCTACTGCTGTTGCTGCAACTGCTCGAAAACATCCAGGCAGTCCTCGGGCCACAGGATCGAGTACTGCCGAAAAATAAGCGCAAGGTCTCTGTTTATCTCCGTGTAACTGCACTAAGACTGACAATGCGCACCCATCCTTCTCGTGCACATATAATATAAAGAGCTTCGTATAATCTGGTGTGCCTAACACTGGTGCAGAACAAAGAGCTTGTCTCAATTGTTCAAAAGCATTCTGACATTCATCTGTCCATTCAAGGGGGATTGGTGCAGTTTTGGACAACAACGCTAACAAAGGTTTTACAATGTGCGAAAATCCTAATATCCATTGCCTACAAAAGGACGTCAAACCTATGAAGGCACGAACATCCTTCTGAGTGCAAGGGACTGGTGTATCTAAAATTGCTTGAATTCGATCTGATGTCAATGCACGCCCCTCCTTAGACAAAAGATGACCGAGGTAGGTCACCTTTGGTCTACAATATTGCAACTTCTTCCGTGAAACCTTGTGATTGTTTTTAGCAAGAAAAGAAAGTAGGGAGAGAGTACTCTCCTCACATTGCTCCTGCGTGTCTGCTGCAATCAAAATGTCGTCAACATATTGAATAAGAGCCACCCCAGACTGTAGGTCAAAGGAATCAAGCTGTCTTTTTAAAGCCTGGCTGTAAATGTTAGGACTTTCCGTGTAACCTTGAGGAACTCGACAAAATCTATATGATTTGTTATTTAATGTGAAACCAAACAAATATCGGCTGTCCGGGTGAATGGGAATCGAGAAGAAAGCGTTTTTCAAGTCGATTACCGTGAAGGTAGTAGATGTGGGTGGAATCAAAGTGAGTAAGGTGGTAATATCAGACACCACCGGATACTGGGGTAAAACAATCTTATTAATTTCTCTCAAATCGATAATGAAACGATAGATCTTAGTGTCTGTGTCTTTCTTTAGGATCGGAAGAATTGGGCTGTTACAAACATTATAGGGAACTTCCTCCACCACCCCTGCCATTATCAAATCATTCACAATGTGTGTCAAAGCTATTTCGCCTTCTCTGGAGATCTTGTACTGTGGGACACGAGGCAAAGACGCTCCCTCCTTTACAGTAATACGTACAGGAGGAATAATCATTTGTCCCACATCAGTATCAGAAGTGGCCCATAAAGTGCTTGGAAGAGAAGCTAACGCATCGGCCTCCTGCATGAGACACGATCTCTCAACCTCTGGGTAGTTCTCATTCAAAATAGCCCGCACCCCTTCAGGGGCACAACGTATTGTTGCACGAAAATGTTTTAGCATATCAAGTCCCACAATATTATCTGGCGAGTTTGGAGATAACAAAAACGGGCATGGGGCAGTAAATTTATCAATGTGAAATAGAAGGGGTTGAGACAATGGGCTTAGAGAAGGTGTTCCATCGAACCCTATTGCAGTAATTGTTTCGCCAGACAGGGGAGCCCTTGGAACCAAGTGTTTGGACAGAGCGCTACGAGTAGCTCCTGTATCGACCAGAAACTGATCAGTAGAACCCAAAACATGTGCCATACCCCATTCTACGCAATCCTATGCATAATTATTATCCTGAGACTCAGTACTCTCTCCTTCAGCTATCTGATACTGATTCCGTCGCTCAAAAGTATTGTGATCAGCCTGACCACGATCTCTTGCTTCAAACCTACCACGATCATTCGCTCCACCCCTCGGTCCTGAATAACCATTCCGCGACCTTCCACTTCCTCGACCACGCTGATTACGCTGTTCTCGAAGCACCGGACAATCCGAAGCCCAATGTCCAAACTGCTTACAGTATGCACACTGATCCTCGGAAATATCAGAACGGGGGGGAGACGTAACATACGATCCTCGTCTACCCCTATCATTTTCTCTCGACTGCGTAGCATAAACCTGAGCCAACATCACCTTCGTCTTTAAGTCCTTCGCTTTCTTATCACTACTTTCTTTAGCCTCCAATTCCTGTCGTTCGTAATACTGAGCCATAGTTAATAAAGAAGCAGGGGTTGCAGTGGTCCATGAACTCTCACTAGTCTTTAAACGTTTTGTAATCTCCGGTAGGAGATTAGCCACATACTTATCAACGAACAAATGCCTGCCTGTATCCTCTGTTAATAATTGGCCACTGTAATCATGGAATGCTTCCTCAAAACGTGAAAAGAAATCAGAGACCGATTCGTCCGGCTTCTGTTTACAAGATGCCAACATTGTCCAATCAATTTTCTTAGGGGGAACAAGCATTTTTAATTTATTCAATATAGCCTCTGGGAGGTCTAAAATTAACTGGCATGGTTTACACGCGGGTTCCCTATCCAGGTCAGCTCGAGCTATGTCCTTCCAATCTGCACCTAGAATCGTTCGATCATCAAACTTACGAATCGCCCTCCACATATCAGGAGGCAGTATCAACCCAAAGAAAAGATCAATATCAACTAATGTCATAACGCACAAAGAAATAGCACCTTCCACTCCTTCATAGAAAGCTGCTGGATTTTTACGGGGGTCAGGCAAAGCATTCTTGAGTGCCATAACATCTGCTCTATTCCATGGCGTATAAACCCAATTATATACAAAATAACCCTTCGCATCTTTAGACATCTTATCATCGTCCGTGCCTGCCCCTTTAGGAGGGACATACAAAGGTGCAGCTTCTCGCATAGGCATAACATTAATTGCAGCGCTCTTATCTGTTCCAAAGATAGGGCAGTCATTGGATACTTCCGTTGATCCAGACGTAGACGAACCCGATGTCTTTTTCTCTGCTCGTAGCCGTGTCGCCTCATCCCGTAGCTTAACCAAACACTGGAAAAATTCATCCGCATCTGCAAGAGCAAAAAGACCTTTACGAAAATTCTCACGACCAACTGATATATCTTTGGGTTCCAACTCAGGTGAATACCGTCTAAACCGTTCGACAACTTCGTCTGCAAAATGATCTAGAAAATACAATCGTTCCTTTTCAGACCACTTACTCATAAGATCATCGATCTCTGAAACATTTATTAGAATCTGTATTAAGTTTACGAGCAAACGAGCGCAATTCCGTAGCTCGATCAGCAGTTAACCTGGTACGCTGATTATCCTGATCATCCTCACTCGAGTCCTCATTCGGGGCCGTAGGCGGAACATACAGAGGCGGGCAACGATCTAGCAATGAAAAATCATCTGACTCATTAGTAAGGACAGGATAAAGAGGACGTCGAATAGGAAACTGACCATTAACTTGCAAATTACGTTCTGGAATCCCCCTCTCTTTCTGTTCCTGCAATTCTTTTTCCTGCAACTGTAAAGCTTTATCACGAGCAGCCTTTCGCTGCTCTTTGTCCGCCAAGGCTTGTTCACGCTTCATTCGTTCACGCACCGCTTTCTCCCACATACGCACACAATCAAACATATCCTGTCTAGACCTGCGCTGAAACAAACACTGCTCCACATACTGAACCTTTCGCAGATCAAACGACCCATGTAGTGGCCATTGCAATTCGCGATCAGTTTTTGTATATTTGTGCCATAATGTACTATACACAATGGGAGGAAGGCCAAATTTTATGTACATTTCGCGATTAGGAGTCCCCTCTAGGGGAGCCGGCTGAGATTCATTTAGTTGATAAGTGGTACCATTTCCAAAACAGCACATTCCTCGAAGTGTGCTTAGAACAGGCATGTCAAAATATCACAAAAACGCGATATTACATAAAATGGCACTTAAATATGCTTTACACACGGTGTGCCGTTCAAACAAATTCAAAGTCAGAGAAATATCTCTACGTGCCTGTCTATGTGAGGTGCACTCCACATATAACTCAAATCATAGGTCCAAACGTTAGCTAACTCAAACAAATTCAAAGAGCCACAGTAAGCGTCAATAGACTACCTTACCAATCACAGGCTTACCAAATATTTCCAAACGTCCAGGTTCCAATTGCCAAGTTCCGTAATCGAATCAGCCAAACGGGCACTGCACGACAACCCAACCGATCAGGATCTCAGTCGAGGACCGGCGCCACCTGGAAGGTCGAGTCAGAAGGAAAGGAAGAAACACCGCAGATGCCAAGACTCGGGTCACTTAGTGGCAGTGTACGCGTCCATGGCGAGTTTCCAATCCTTCGTCGCGACCTCTCCTTCGGGCATCCGAGTCGCCGATGAGTCCCTTCGTGGTCGCCAATTTGTGGTATTGGGTTTCGTCAGGTCTACATACTCTGCAAAAACTCTCGAACACCATAAAATAGAAGTTGGCACGGAAACTGGAAAATGCAAAAGACAAGTTTATTAAGACCCCATGGGGTGGTGGTACATTCCTACAGCACCCTTCGGCAATGCAAGAAGTATCACACCGAACATCGGTGTGCGACCTCTTTTTTACAAGTTTAACAGTAATAAAAAGGTAGGCGGTATACGTTTGAACAGTTTTAGGTACATATAAGGGCCTTTTTGGAACACAGCCAACATGTGGGAGGAGTTTGGCGCCACTGGTCAGTTTGGGGAACATTCCTAAGAAGTGACCACTCATTGATCTAAATGTCCGAGTACGCATGCGTGAGCTTGACCAGTGCTAAAAATAGCCTGTTGCCAGGCAAGGTAAATGGTCATTGGCATGGAGGAAGGACAAAAGGGCATGTTGACCACGAGGCCGCATGTTCATTCAAAATGGAAGCCAACAAATACAAAATGGCCCCCGCACGTTTGGTCAAGTTAATGTTGAAAGTTCGTGTAGCTGAGCTAAATGCTACCTCAGGTGCTGCCAAATTACGACACCTTGGTCATCAGCTCTTGCCCCGTACCGCCCTCTGACCTCAAACAGGGCATTCGTCCCATACCGCGTTGCTCTCTGCCCTCGCAGGTGCCCTCAGCTCTGAATCCTCTGCCATCTGATCTCACCCCGGGCCCTCATTCACTTCTTACCCCTGTACTCTCAGCTCTTACCCCTCTGCCCTCAGGTCTTACCCCTCTGCCCTCAGCTCTTCCTAGGCCCTCACTTCTGGCACCTGTGCCCTCTGACCTCAAACCAGGCCTCCAGCCCTCACCACACTGCCCTCTGCCCTAGCCTGTGCCCTCACTGACGCCTATGCCCTCAGCTCTTACCCCTGTGCCCTCAGCTCTTACCCCTGTGCCCGCAACACTTACCCCTGTGCCCGCAACTCTTACCCCTGTGCCCTCAGCTCTTACCTGTGCCCTCAGCTCTTACCTGTGCCCTCAGCTCTTACCCCTGTGCCCTCAGCTCTCACCCCTCTGCCCTCTGCCCTCTGCCCTCACCCGTGCCCTCAACTCTGACACCTGTGCCCTGTGACCCTCGCCGGTGACCATGGCCAGCATGGCGGGGGAGATCGTGGCCTTCCTGCTGGCCCTGTCGGGCTGGGTGCTGGTCTGCTCCACGCTGCCCACCGACTACTGGAAGTGTGTGGCTCTGTGTGTGTGTCTGGCTCTGCGTGTGACTCTGTAGGTATGTATGTGAGTGGGACTCTGTGTGGGTCTGTGTGTTTGTGTGTGGCATTTGCGAGAGATTAAGCTATTGGCATTGTAAATGACAGTGCCATTTATTTATCTATTTTCAAAACTAACACATAAATAAAAATGTTGTCATTTACAATTGCAATAGCTCTAACTTTTTCAAAGGCGAGACCGTTGCATTGTAAATGCTTGTTATTCTATAACAATGCACTCTGCTCTGAGATAGAAAGGAACAAAGTGGGCACTCTTCTATACGCGTATGTTAAATCATTCATGCGTACATTAATCAATGACATGTATGGGGGACGCTTTATATATCATTGCCTTTCTGGTGCTGCAATATCAGATAAAGTACGTTCGCTGTGTTCCGAAAAACCTGTAAGACGATGGATCGAGGTCAGTCAATCAGAACATGGCAATGCAGTTTCTCGCAGCCTTCTAGGAGTACTGAAGACGGGGATGTGCTGCGCGTGGCAGTGCTAAGCTTTCTTGGGTGCTACTTCCAAAGAAACTCAGTATTGTGCAGTGTGTCAATGGCCCTACTGCAGTGGTCTGTGCATTCACATGACATGTAAAGCGCTCTGATACCTTCGGCTCTAGCTAGCGCTATATAAAACTCAAAATAATAATAATATTGCATACTCTTCGAGAGTTGAAGGGGGGGACATTCAGGCGATCCATATCTGTAAGACCCAACTGTATAAGGGGTCCTATATCCTGTTTACAGAAGGCCATGGCATACCAGGCCTCAATCCTAGCAGGGCAGACTCCGATTTTCTTTTTTTCTGATGTTGGTAAACAGGGTTGAGTGATAATATCAAAAACATTAAAACCGCAGTGATTGATGCATATACACAGGGGCACATTTATAACAAGCATTTGCAATGCAATAGGTCTCACATTATTAAAGTTTGATTTATTGGTGTTGCAGTATTTATCAATGTCAATAGCTTAAACTTTAATAATGCGAGACCTATTGCATTGCAAATGCTTGTTGAATATTGTAAGTGCACAGGGAAGCCATAGGGAGTACATGGGCTGAATACTTGTCATTACGAGTTTCCTAGTTCCATGATGGCTTCACTGTACCCTAAGATGTTTAGTACCGAACATCTTGTCGTTATAAATCCTCACCGATGCCAGTGTTGGATTAATTAATAAATGCACACCGGAGACCCTTTAGAGGGTCCCCATAAAACCTACCAAGCACTGGTGTGTTCTCTGACTAGTCTTAGCCAGCCTGCCACCACCAGACATGTGTCTGACCTCTAAGGGTGAAGGCCTGCACTCTCAGAGGCCAGTAACAAAGCCTGCTCTTGGGCGGAGGTGCTTCACGCCTCCCCAGGACAGGATGGTCTTTCAAGGCGGGAAGCTTCAAAGGCAATGCCGCCTTTGAAATATGACCCAGGCAGCTCCAGCTGTTGGAAGATGCCAACTTCACTTTCCTGCTTCACATTTGGTGGGAGGACAGATGGGAAAATTAGTTAAATTAGAAGGTGGGTCCCCATTCAGCCAGCACTACCCCTAAGGCGATGTGGAGCCCATTTTTCATTGCCCCCCATCTTGGTTTGAGAGAGAATTAGCCAATTAGGGTCAGGGTAGTGCCCCTTCCCACAGGAAGTGGTTACTTAGAAGGTGTAGTCACCCTAAAGGTAAGTAGCCCATTGGGTACTACCTGTCACCCCCTTTAATGCCCCTAAATTTAGTATTTAGGTGTCATCCTTGCACCCTGAACTTTAGATTCGACGGACACAGAGAGGAAAAGGACAACGAAGAGCTGCTGACCCGACCACTGAAGCCCTGCTGCAGAAAATTGGCACCAAACCCTGCCTGCTGCCTTAAAGACTCAAAAATCATGGTGTGCTGCCTTTTCCTGCAACCGTGAGGCCGCCAAGAAGAGCGCCTCCAGCATTCTACAAATCACCAAAGAACTCCCTGGAGTGGAGGTACCGCTCCCCTGCAGTCCGCATGCACTGAACCACAGAAACCAGATTTTACCGACTTGCTGCTCCCTAGCTACTCCGCACCCAAGCCAAAAGTGGTACACCAGCTCCGGATGGTCAGATTTGTCTCTCCATCAAGTTTAGAGATACTAGGACGTACTGGAGCCGTGCTTCACAAATACCTGTGGTATCAGACCAAGATTAAGAGTCCAATCTGGACTCCAACTGTCCAGGAAGCAAGCACCTGTTGAGGGACATTAAGACCCCTGAGACCCACTTTGTGACTAGCCCAGCTGTCCCGGAATAGCCTCTCCAAGCTGCCCGCCCCTGACCGCAATGACATCTTGATGCACACCACCCGGCTGACCTATCTGCTCTGCACACAGCCCGCCTGGCCTGCGTACCAACAACCAGCTGTGCTTCCGGGGTCCTGAGGACCTTGCGACCTCAAGTGGGACCCCTCAGATTTACCTATAAGTCCCCATTTGCAGTGTCTTTTCAGGTGGCCTCTTTCTTCGTAGCACACCAACTACCAACGAGCTCAGCACCCTGCTCCTGAATCTGAGACGCTCCTAAGAATCCTCTGGTGGAACGTTGGACCTGGCCTTGCTACTTACTTACATCCCAAAGGTGAACCTTGAAATCCAACTGTATGATTTTATATACATTTTCTTATATCTTCCCATGGATTTCAGTGGTGCTTAATTGCACACAAAAGTAATTCATTTTGCAAAACTTTGAAAAGTCATATCCTAAAAAGTACTTACTCTAGAATGATGTTCTTGGTCTGAAAAATGACATAACAGTTGGTGTTATTTTTTTTATAAATTGGTCTTGAATTTATTTTTGAGTGTGTGTCTCATTTATTGCCTCTGTGAGTACAGCAAATGCTTCGCACTACCCTCTAATACTCGCCCACACTGCCACAAATCGAGAGTTAGTATTGTCTACTTTTGCCTCTGTATACCAATCTGGGACTCATTGGACTCTCTGCGTAGTGCAATATATAGATAGCCAGCTTCCTACACACTACAAGAGGTGAATCAAACATTCATGCCTACTTAAGTTTTGTTTTGGTTACAGTTTGCTCAGCTTGGCCAATTTGTGAGTAAGAAGCTATTCTCTTC
Organism: Lissotriton helveticus; assembly: GCF_964261635.1. Taxonomy (NCBI): domain Eukaryota; kingdom Metazoa; phylum Chordata; class Amphibia; order Caudata; family Salamandridae; genus Lissotriton; species Lissotriton helveticus. Next base: position 1,951,377,125 of record NC_136067.1, read on the forward strand.
TTTTTTAAGACTTATTTTGGACAAGGTGGTCCTTAGACCCAGCCCGCCAGCTCTTCCCAAAGTTCTATATACATATAATTGAACACAGGAATTGGTTCATCCAATGTTTTCCCTTCACCATCCTAAGAGGAAGAGCTAATGCTTCATACTCTGAACTAGAGCACATAGCGATATTTTGCAAGACTGATGCACTCTTTGGAATGTTTAACTCTCCAGATCAGGTCATCGCCCCTCTACGGTAACTCTTACTCTCTGACTTACACTGGCAAATTCTTTAGATTGCAATTAGGGCTACCGGTTTTATGGTATTCATTTTTTTAACGTTTCTTTCTGTATTTATCCATATTTATTTTTGGACCAGCTGATTGGTATTTATCCATATTTATTTTGTGTTTTGTAAACAGATGAGGTGATAACTCGCACATTTCTGCATTTATTTAACTGATAAGCGTGGACTTATATTTTGAGGCCTGTCAGGTTTGAGCACATTACACATCCAAAAAGAATAAAATAGTAAACCCACATTAGAAAAATAATGTAATAACACATATGCATGTTGAGATATTCAGTAATTTAAGTGCATCTCTTTGAGCTTTGTAGCTCCCCATGCTGTCATTATGTACAGCTACCTGCCTGAAAGTCATTAATCTCAGCATGGTGAATCACTCAAAAGAAGCTACATTATCTGTATTTTTCCACTTTTAAAAATAAATACAGACAGGAGAGACAGTGTTTTCAGTCTGTATTTATCTGTAAAAAGCAGTAAAAACCGGAAAACAGGGAGCCCTAAGTGTACTATAGCTAGTTGAGCTCTTACAAATCCTGTTGAGGAGAAATCTGCTGGGGGTTGCTATTTCTTAGAAGGCCTTAAAAGTGGCTTCACTAAAGGACATTTGTAATGCTACTACATAGTCCTCTCTGCTCAATTTTAGGAGTCATAATTATTGACTGCATGCATGTCAAGGTTTTACCTTCTACTTGTGAAACACAAGTATTATCATCAGACAATATTTGACTTTGTAGATTCAAGAGTCTGTTTGGAGTCCTCTTTGTAAATATTTTCCTTTAATACATTTCTGTCAAGTGTAGCAGTATTTTCTCATAGGTGTTTCTTTGATGATTGCCCCCATACATCTTCAAATTGTCAGGATGGGATGAGGTAGATAGACGAGGAGGTAATGTCTTGATTACTTAGCGGTAATCTTCTTCACTCCTAGTCTAGGCTTTCTTGGCCACAGTCCTAGGTTCCCTCCCAATCAAAGGGAGGCAGTGCCCACAGGTATTTTGCTGAAAGAGTGTAGGAAGTGTAAAGGCAGTGACTCCCTATTAGGCTTCCAAGGAAGTGGTGGAGCCTAAATTACAAAGAAGAGGGGTTCCAAGTTAATTTTATTTTTGCTTCATGCTTGATTAGGGGATGTAAGTTGGTGCAAAGATGAAAAACAACAATTTGTCAGAACTTTGAGGAAGGTGATAAGTCTCGGAGTAATGAAGATTACCAGTAATTGAACAAGCCGTTACGTGTGGAGCTACACAACCACTTCAAGTTACTTTAAACAATGACTTTGCTTTAACATATATAATTGCCTCAATTGATATATTGGAATGATGAATTGCTGCATTTTTAAATAATGATGATGAATGGAATTCCAAAGTGAAGATTCATATCCGATTCTTGTATTTAATATGTATTCCCAGCTCCAACCAAACTTGTCTGCTTCTTAAATCTATCCCTTGTTTATCCCACTTTCATGGCATATCAGTCCAGTGGCAGATTTGCATATCACCTGCAGTTGGTGTGCCTCAGTTACCAGCTTCACATACAAATGCATTGAAGAGAGCCAGCCAGAGATCATCCTTGCGGCAGACCTCACTTGTATGTATGTATGTGGTATTTCTATAGGGCAAACATAGGTAAAAAGCAGCGGACTGTTGTACAGGGTTCAAAGACAAGTATAAAGTCAACGAGTGATAGGAGAGGTAGCTGGTTTGTGAACAGTGATTGCATTGTGATGTAGAGTTCTTTAAAGAGATGAGGCTGGTCACTTTCCTTCCCATGCCATGAGCTCTATTGATCAGTGCTCCATCCCTCTCTCCTTTCCTTTAACCGTTAACATATGAGCTCACCTCCCTATGCTGGTTAATGTCCTTGCGAGTCTTCGATGTGCTACAGTGTTAAAGGTTTTACTGAAATCCAGGTACATTAATTTATTTATTTTTCTTAAGCTGTTCACCTGCTCTTCCAGTGAAGAATCTACATTGAATGTGTCTGACCTAATTCTCCTCTTGTGAAGCAAGCTGCCGTGCATCCTGTACCAAACTCTTTTCAAGAAACTATACTATTGGCTCCTGTAAGAAATTGGGTTGTTGGTTGACACGGATGTGATCCCTGGTCAAGCGGCAACCACAACCCTTGTCAGGGAGAGGCAGAAGCCAACACTAATGTGATCTGTGCTCAACCCCTCTGCTAAATTGGCACAGAGCAGTCAGGCTTAAATTAAAGGTAATGTGTAAAGTATTTGTGAAACAATTCAAACGATAATAAAGTTTAAACACCGCATAAAAAGGATCCCATATCAGGTTAGAAATATAGAACTATCTTTAATAAATAAAACAAGACCAAAATGACGAACATCCAATCAGTATAAATGGAGATATTCCATTTTAAAGATATAGTGAAAATAGCACCAAAAAATAGAAAAGTGCCAACTGTGGATATCTGGTCGACCTCACCGGTACAAAGTCCGACGTTCAGGCTGACTGCAATGGAGTGTAGACCAGCTACAGGGACCCTGTTAGGCCTTCAGAACACAGTACCTTAAATCCTGGTTTACGAAGCACTGCGAGGACCCGCAACAAAGATGCGTCGAGCAGCCGAAGCGATGCATCAGTTCTGAGATGCGGTGAGGCTGCAATGTGAGGGTCTGCCTTGAAGTCGAGGATCCTGTTGAGAGGGCTTGTGATGCGAAGTCCTGCGTAAAGGATGCGGCGCACAGCTGGTCGATGCGTCAGTTTCGAGGAGCTGCAATGCTGTGATGCAGAATCCACTGCATCAACGACGGATGCGAGGGCCTATGCTGAGGATGTGTCATGCAGTGGCAGTTCCGATGAGGCTGAGGAGGCGATGCAGCTCTTTGCGACGGGTCCAATCCACAGAGAAGCTGCTATGCATCGTATCTGCTAGGGTTGCGCTGCACTGCAGAAGAGATGTGTCGGTTCTGCTGGATCCACAGGCTGACAGAGCACCTTAAGCCTACTTCGATGGGTTCAGGACTAGGGTGGCACCACATGGCAGGGTAGACTCACAAATGCTAGAGTCCAGGTGCAGGTGCAAGGTTGTTGGAAGTTTGTTGTGTCCCTGAGGCTTTAGATCAGGAGGCTAGTCAACTATCCCTTGAAGTCAATCTGGGTTCTGGGTTCAAGAGATGCCGGTACAGCCCTTCTCATCCAGGCAAGAGGGCAGCAGGCAGTAGGTCACCACATCACGGCAGCAGTTACGCAGAGTGGCAGTCCTTTCAGCAGTTATCACAAAAGGAAGGGACCAGGGCTTGGTAGGTCCAGCAACAGGCCCATGGTAGATATGGCAAGAACAGAGGTATGCAGTTACTAAGGAGAGCGTGAAAGGGAGAAGGGAAAATGGAAGGGAATGGTGGATAGTTGATGTTTGGTGTTCCTGGTGTAGAAGGGAAACTGAAAATGGAGTAGCTCCAATTAGGAGCAAGTGACCTCACACACCCCAAAGGGTAACTTGCTTCATCATTGGGCAGCTCCTCGTTGGGCCAGCGTTGCAATGCCCAACAAGCCCTACAGGGGGCACTTTGCCGGTGGTCTTCTCTGGTTGCCGACATGAAGCTCAATAGTGAAGTGGGGGCATATGTGTAGTGAGTAGAGGTGGGAAGCAAAATGTGTGAATTGAAAATAGCTAGATGAATCCCAAAAACAATTTTATTCACTGGATTCCTCTGCTACGAATAAAAACATCTGACTGTCAAAGTCGTGGCTGGCGAGGAGTTTTATACCTGCTTCAGCTCTAAGTGATATGTGTGGGGTGGAGATGTCGACACGTTTCATGCCCTAAATCGTCCAGTAGGATCTCTGGCATTTCTTTAGGACCAGGGGATCCTCATCTACTCTAGTGTGGACGGTCAGAGTATATGGAATAAAAGATCACGTCCCCTGTAATCTGGACTTGCGTCGTAGTCCTGTGGAAAAAAGTGCAGTATACCTTCTGGAGAATACCTAGAAGGGGATGTAAATAAGACCAAAACCGTGACGTCCAATTTACTTGACAATTGGCGAGGGAAGAGCAACTCAGTATGAGGTCCTCTATAGCGTGGGACCTACCCACGTCTGGACATCACCTTTTTAAACGACATCATACTCGACCCCTAAGTGTATATAATAGTAGTTCATTTATGGCAGGACCACTGCCTGAAATCAAACCTGCTGACTTTACGTTCAAAGGAAGAGTTTATTCTTTGTGAATACCTGTAGTTTGCGGTGCAATTTCTTGGTGTCTGGTGAAGATGAGCTAGTAAAAGACTACGACCAAGTTTTTTCAGGGAAAGGCTTTTATGTAGTGACTCTGGTTACTCAATCTATGTGGACATTTGTGGAGCTAGGCCAATATTCTGGCATCACTTCTTGTTACAACGGTAGCACTTTTTGAAAGACTTCCTCATCGACACACTCCCATCGCTGCTACTCACGCTATTTACTGCTACTCAGAATAAAAGCAACGTAATGAAGTCAGAGCTCACTTCCCTGAATCACTATTGTGAGAACCACCTGAGGCCAGATTTAGAAGCCCCTGCGCCACTTTTGCATCATTTTTTACATGGGAAAAGTGACGAATGGGTGGCGCAAGGGGCTTGTAAATAAGCCCCCTGGTACTTAAGGTTTGTTGGAGACCTTTACCATTCCTAAATGTAAGCTTTATCGGATAAAACAACTCATGAGAGGACACAGAGATTATTTTCTTTTTTGCATCTTTTAAGGCAGAACAGGACTGTTAGCATTTCAAATCCCATATTTCATCCTGACATTTGCTATGTAAGTGGTTGCATGCTTATTCCACCCTACAGTTATTAGCCCTAAAAATAGACGCATGAGCCTCTGAGGCATATTATTTCACTCTGGCAGGGCAGTTTTTAAAAGTTACTTTGCGCACCGTGAGCAGGGCTTGTAAAAACATTCTTCTAGCAGAACAATGTACTTTGGCGAATGGACATTGTGTTTATTCAGCAGCTTCTCCGACCTACGCGTGGGAGGTGAATATATTATTTAATGTAAAATAAGCTATTTATCTTCTGCCATTTGAACATGGTGAAATATATCACTGATCCTGCAGTAAGCAGATGCATTGGGGAAACGAGGAACTCAGAAGTATGTATGGCCCTTTATCGTGAACTATCTTGCATTTTGTTTTAAAATCTGTTCTGGCGACGAGCAATGAGAACGGCCTGGGAGGAAGGTGCTGTTGGTAGGAGGAGAACACCAAAGTATGTGGGGAAACTGGTGGGGGGAAAGAACTACTTTAAATTAATAAAAGAGAATGACTAACGCTCAGGCCGACTGGAACTATGTGGCAGAGAAGGACCAAATTATGCGGGAAATGCTGCAGCCGCAGAATCGCCTATTTCCGGTGTTCCTGCTTATGCTACACGTGGTCGCTGATAGAAGTGCTAAGTTTTCCGTCACACTGCGAACATTAAGAAAAGTGTGCCAGGGTCCTAGGGAGACACAAGGACCCCCACACGTCCTTAAACAAAATGTCCTGAAAAAGGGAAACGGTAGCCAGAAAGTGGGCTGCCATCCTTTCCTGCTTGTCCTTACAATTACCGTGGCCCTGTTAATTACTCACTGGAAATTACTGTGATCCTGCTAATTACTCTTTCGAATAACACCTAGCACATCATAGAGAGCTGGTGTAACTTAATGAGTCATTTACATTCATAAAGCGGTCAAAGGTCGGACGCCTGGTGCTTGGTTTCCTCTGCCCTCATGCCTACATATTGGCACACCAAGGAGGTAGGAAACACTGGGGTCAGAAAACATTCAGATTTTGAACTCTGCTGAATGGAATTCTCATATAATGTCTTAGTCTGTTACATGTTCATGTTTCATAAACCTTCTTTCCTCCACTTATTTCTCTCCCTTTTACTGTCTACTTTGCCTTTCATGATTGTTTTACTCTCCTCCTGACACGTGACTCATGTATAAACAAACACTCACCCCATCCTCCTTCCCACAACTGCTGCTTATTGCAAATGCCTATATCTCATGGACATTACTATTGTACTTACTTCTGTTTTCTATATACCTCTAATTGCTTAACATTTAGAATTATCTGCCTATTAAATGCAATAGGGTTATACTGAAGCCGGCCATACAGGTGCACAGCTCTCACATACCTCTCTAATGTGTTTATTCTGTCATTTCCCTTCCACTTGCAGATGTTGTGCAAGTTCATATCCTATTGTCCCTTGTTTTCATTGGATGTGCCACTCTGCGAGGTCTGGCAGCACTATATCAAAAACTCTAAAATAAATACAATGAATAGTGCAAGGGCTGCTATTATGTTTGTCACTGCATTGTCCTTCCAGCTATGAGGGCCTCTGAAGCACTGGAGTTAGTAGGCCGAAGGCAACAAGAGGGATGTAATCTACATTATGTCATCTAGATGAATGTGTCTACTAGGCTTTAGGTCATATGTATTCTAAAACTGAATAAAATAATGTAATCAAAAAAGACACGCACACTAAAATACATTCAGAGAAGCAAATTGTGCAGATCCTAGAACAAGTAGATGCCCTACAACTTTAAGTCCTAGTGTAAATACACATCACCTGAGCACCACAGTGTCACCAAAAACGGGTGGGTCAATCTTCTGGAGGTGACTCCTGTCTCATGGCTAAGGCTGCCACTAAAGTGCTGCCTACTGGCATTAGAGAGCATATCTATCAAGGGACGTGTGGATCACAGTTGCAGAAATATATCCGCATTTACAAAGTGGATTGAGGACGATGCAGAAATCTCATTACCTGGAACATGAACACAAGAGCATTCTGGATGATCTTTGCGATTGACGCCTTCCCTTCTACTTGTGGAAACTGGTACAAGACCTACTTGATAAGCGTCAATTACTGTCATGATCAAACACACGCATGGATTGATGTGGTGGCATCTTAATCAGCCTTACTACATCTGGCTATTGTGTGAACTGGAACTCCCTACATCCTTCCAAACTTCTAGAAATTCTTGGTGGGTCTCAATGGGGAGTAGGCATCTCAAGTTAGACCTCTTGGTAGGATTTCCAGAGCTCTAACTCCACCCTGATTCATGCTTCTTGCCTGTTCCACCACACAATTGTAGACATGTTGATGCATGTGCCTCACCTTTGATACCTTTGGCTGATGTGATTTTTCAGGGCATGTTTGGAGATTTATTGTCAGATATCCTGGGTAATACAAAGGTATCAATGGACTTTCTGACCAATGCCACAGGCGTATCTCGGTGCATAGATCAAGTACGAACAGTGCCGACATGATGTCTTCCTTGCCCTCAATGTAATTATGCCTCACTGTATTCAGAGGAAAGTGTAGCCCTTCAGCCGCAATTCTTCCCAGGTTGGCATAGCTCAATGCCAATGTCATGCATACCCCACCAACCAGACCACCCTGAAATCCCAGAGAAGTTCTGGGTTGTCTCATGTTTGCACTTTACTGAGGCTAATTTATAACTAACTATGCCACCATCACATCATGATTAATCGGTGAGATGAAAACTGATGAACACAGAGTCTCTATTGGAATGGATGGCTGATGTAGAATCAAATGTACTTGGCGAAGTAACCATGTGGAGTCCTGCTCCTCATTTCTTGATTTGGGCAGACACTTGATGTTCTCTTGCTCCTAGGACGCTTGCCACAAGGTCCATGGCAGGTGCTCTATGCAAATATGATTTTGCTCTCAAGTGGAGCTCTAGAACCTTCAGGACTATAAGGGACCACCACATGAAACACCTTTAAACAAGGACCCCCCGTCCATGAAATGACTAATGGTGGCAGTATGTCAGTGGTCATAGATGCATGAATTTTTCCCTGCACCGCTAAGTGGGAAAACTACCTACCAGATCTCTCTGATATCATTTGAGTAGCATGTCATAATTTGTCTGTCTCGTTTCCTCTTCATGTGAGGGGTGTCTGGCTCGTGCATGGATGCATGTGACTAGTATGGCGGTCTTCTGCTTGTTTGCATCCGTGGACAGCAGTGCAAGCCAGAAAGTGGGCTGCCACCCTTTCCTGTGTGTCCGGCTGCACTCATTTCTCCTGCGTGCCTTCAAGAAGTTATGTGCACCAACCAGAGGAAAGTAGAGAACCAGACACATAAACCATGACTCTGTCCTCTGAAGGAGCAGGGAGAATACTCCAAGACTGAGGAAAAGATGTGCTGCTGCTGAGACCAGAATAAGAAGGTGTGCTGCCTGACATGCTGAGAACCTGCCTTACTTAATCCCTGAAGTGCAGGTCCAGCTGCTGCGTGTGCTGCTATGAGAACCTCTGACTGTGAATCACTGCTGAGATTTAACACCTGTTGCCTCTGTCCATCTCAAACCCCTTCTCATGGAGCAAAAGACTGATATCAACACTGAATCTGTTGTCAGGTGAGAGTAGGCCTGACTACTTGTCAGACCATTTCTTAAGACATGAACATCCAGAATCCCTCTACTTCCCCCATACATGGTGGCCTCTTGGAGAGTGGTCTGTCTGCTGCTGTGTCCACATGGTATGTTGCCCTGCTGCTTCTGACCACAGAGATCACATAGTCCCTCACACCTGCCCCACCCCTTCATCCTTCTTGTGCCATGCTGATCCCATTTATGCAACCATGGCTGAGAATGAGTGAGACTTCAAGGCCCTCAGAACTCAGTTCCACCTCACAGCCGATATGTGTCCTTTCTGCCTGCACTATGAACAAGCATTTACAATGCAATGGTTTCGCCTTTGGAAAAGTTAGAGCTATTGGCATTGCTCATGACATTTCTTATTTTTTTTTTACTTATAAATAAATGGCATTGTTATTTACATTGCCAACAGTTCACAGCCCTCACAGCCCTCACAGCCCTCACAGCGCTCACAGCCCACACAGCTCTCACAGCCCACACAGCTCTCACAGCTCTCACAGCCCACACAGCTCTCACAGCCCACACAGCTCTCACAGCTCTCACAGCTCTCACAGCCCTCACAGCCCTCACAGCCCTCACAGCCCTCACAGCCCACACAGCCCACACAGCCCACACAGCCCTCACAGCCCACACAGCTCTCACAGCTCTCACAGCCCACACAGCCCACACAGCCCACACAGCCCTCACAGCCCTCACAGCCCTCACAGCCCTCACAACCCTCACAGCCCTCACAGCCCACACAGCCCACACAGCCCTCACAGCCCACACAGCTCTCACAGCCCACACTATGCTGCTGTCTCTAAGAGAAGCACTTCCCAAATTCAAAACAGATCTCAGTTTCAGAGATTCATTCCCCAAATGCAACTACAGACATGTGCTTTCCCAAGGAAATATACTGCAAAAATAAAACAAGCATTTACAAGTGGGGCCGGAGACACGGACAGCGGGAGGGGGGGGCGGGAACAGGCACAGGCACAATCAAAAGGCAGAAGGCAAGAAAAAACAAAACCAAGTTGTATCTGTTATTTTGGTGCAGGCTAGAACCCACTTGCATGAGCTAGCTGCACAAAGGCGGAGTCTCATTTCAGGCCTGGAGGGACTCCCTGCACAGGGAGGGAGACTGGGGACAGGCCTGAAGGGACTCACTGCACACAGAGGGAGACTGAGGACAAGTCTTGAGGGACTCACTGCACAGAGAGGGAGACTGAGGACAAGCATGGGGTGACTCACTGCACACAGAGTGAGACTGAAGACAAGCCTGGAGGGACTCACTGCACACAAAGGGAGACTGAGGACAAGCCTGGAGGGACTCACTGCACACAGAGGGAGACTGAGGACAAGCCTGAAGGGACTCACTGCACACAGAGGGAGACTGAGGACAGGCCTGGAGGGACTCACTGCACACAGAGGGAGACTGAGGACAAGCCAGGAGGGACTCACTGCACACAGAGGGAGACTGAGGACAAGCCTGGAGGTTTAGAAATGGTTAGAAACTGCGCAGAGTATCTCTCTCGGACTTCTGTGTAACTGGAGCTTCGCAAACAATGGGCAACATAGGAAAGCAAACATTAGCAAAGCCAATCCATCTAGCGTTGGGTTCCAGGCTTTGGGTTTGGTTAATAGTTGTTCTGTATTGCCATCGATTGCATAAAACGCCGCCGTTGAAGTTGCCAGGCCTTCACTAATATTTTAAAAAAATATAAACACGCATTTTTTCTCGAAACAAACAGTGTCAAAGTGGCCCCTGAGGGGGTGCTACTTTGCGTGTGGATGTGTTCATTTTGACAGGGTTTGCTTTTGCCCTCGCTCAGGATGCAGTAAGCCAATGGCTGAAGTGGGCTGGGCCAGGGGGTTCAAAGCAGCGAGCAGAAGAGAAGTGTGAATGGCACAACAGCAGACCAATGGGTGAAGAGGGCTGCCTGAACGCCCTATAAGTAAGAGCGAAATATATGATATTACTAGAACGAGAAGATCTTGGTTCACACCACACCTGAAAAACAAACCATAGATGAGGCTTCCTCAAATATGGTAGTCTAAAATCGTCGCAATGTATCCTCTTCCGACGACCTGCAACTACTACAATTGATGTGCCCTACAGAGACGTGTCAGCAACGACCCTTGCACTGCAAACGAAACCCTGCTAGCTGCACGATTAATGCACACTCTTGTACTCCCTCGCTGCACTGTACACCCCCTACGGCACTCCTCAATTGCACTTTACTACATCACCGGAGCACAAGAGGTGCCTGCTGCGTTCGAAAATCATGCACCAGTGCTGCACTTTACATACTGCACCCTCAAACATTATTTGTTGCACTTTAAATGGACGCACTGTCCCTCTGGGTGAGGACCTGGCTCCCTTCTCATAGCACTTTACTCGAATACACCCTTCTGCACTTAAGGGCACCTATGTCAGCTGCGCGTTATTCAGTAACGTATTTAAACGTACACCCTGCAGCACGTTCAAAGCACATTACTCATTTGATTTTCACTTTAAATTCACACACTAATTCAATTTAAGCTTGTGCACAATCACTGGACTTTAAATCCATATACCCGGGTCATTTTGTGTGTACAGATGTCGCCTACACTTTAACTCATTCCAACCGTAAATACTATACTAGACAGCACCGCTGCACTTCGGATGAACACGTTAGCACACATTACGCGGTACACTTATATTGTGAAGCTGAAGTGCAGGGAATCCCTTTCCTTCCACTGCACTTTAAAGGACATTTTTTCGACTAAAGTCTCCTAAACGTTCCCGTGGCATTTCGAGATCACACCCATCTGCACTTTGCTATTTATTAATAGGTTACTGAATGTATTTAAGGATTAACCGCCCCAACTTTTTTATCAGCTCCACTTTCACTTATTTATTTCCCCTCTTCATTTTTTTTAGGGGGGGGGGGGTAGCCTAATGGCCAAAACTGTCGACTTTGAATCTGAAGAACCGTGTTGGAGTCTCAGCGTTGGCACAGCGTCCTGTGATTCTGGGCAAAACACTCACTCTCCCTGTAGGTATAAAAAATGAATGTGTCCTTGACTGTGTAATGTAGCTGGTGCTCATGTAAAGCGCTCTGATACCTTGAGGTCGAGTTCATGCTTTATAAACCTGCAACAAAAAACAGTTCTTGCAGCGAGACTTTGGACACCACTTGTCTGCTATGCAGGGAATAAAAGCTTCAGGTCACACTCAACATCCAGACCCTCTCCAAGTTACATTTTACATTGCACTTTACAGCGGTAGGTACGGGTGGCACTTTGAAGGGATATACCCGGGACCTCCACAGAGCTTTGCACTGGTGGTTACAGGCGGCACTGAATGGACATCGCCGCACAACCCTCCAACCCCAAAGACACAGCACTTCACTCCAGTAGTTATGGCGGCACTTTGAATATTGCTGCTGTTAAAGCTTTGACTCCGTCCTTCAGACCTGAACTTGGACGTCACACTCCACTCCACAGCACTCGGGGTCGTGCTCACTTTACTTCTCCCGAATTATAATTACAAGAAAAGGACGGCGCAGCCGACAACACCAATAAAACCCCAGAAAGGAAGCAGTAAATCAAAGGCTCCGACCCAAGTGAAAATCTGACCTGGAGGCGCCTAGAACCCCATCTGACCCACCCTAAATGACACAAACAGAAAATGATTCACTGCAACAACAAAAGCATTTTAAAAACAAAAATAAAGCAATGCCGAGATAACAGACAAACGGAAAGGGAATATCAGCGTATTTAAGAAAGACAACTGAAAAATTAATTTCGGAAAAGACAACTAGTGACTCAAACGCTCACGCGCGTGTGCACCCGAAACACAAACATACCCCGTCTCCGTTTCCAAGCCTCTCTACACCCCCACCCCCCAACCCCCTACACTGCTCAGCTTATCTTCCTCTCCTCTGTGCCTCCGTCCCTCACTGCCTCTCTCCCTGTCTTCTTTCGCCCTCCGCTCTCTTTTCGTTCACTTTTCTCACTCATTTTCGACATCTCAAACTTTCCCACTTCTCCTCTCCCTTTCGCCCCCTCTCTCTAGGACGTGAAATGGGCAGTCTGACCTCCGTAAGGGGCGCGCCATCCTCAACGGTCATCTCTCCGGGTGTCCAGGGTCACACAGGGCGTGCTTCAGATCTCTCCGGGTGCCGAGGGTCACACAGGGTGAGCTGCAGATGCGGCTCTCCCCGGGTGCCCAGGGTCGCACAGGGCGTGCTGCTGATGCAGTTCTCTCCGGGTGCCCAGGGTCACACAGGGCGTGCTGCGGATCTCTCTGGGTGTGCAGGGTCACACAGGGCGTGCTGCAGATGTGGATCCCTGAGTGCCGGCGCCGCCTGCGCTCCCTGCAGTCCGTCTCGTCTCTGGCTGCCGCATTTGGCAACCCCGGCCGCGCTCCTTCCTGCCTTGAATACCGCGCCCTCATTATTCAGGGCTCTGTCATTAGCACCCGTCCCCGCTGCCGGAATTATAAATGAAAATCCTTGTTGTCCTTTACAAATAAACCAGGCTCCCTCAGTCAGTCAAAGTCAAATGGAAGTGACTGCCAGACAAAGCAGCCCCATGACGGACAGTGCTCTCAGCAAGGGATCAATACACACAGGAAGTTTCCCGCCGCACAATGCAGATAGCAGCGTCGTGCTCACTTCCAACGGGGAGCGCAGGGAGTGTTTGCTGGCACTTTAAAATAAAATCCTCAAGATGCTATAAAGCCGCTGAGGTATAAAATGGAAAGAGCTTAGCCTGCCTGTACGGAAATATCTCACAGCGCGGCAGAGGAAGTCACGGACGCCGGGCACTGTAAATCTCCGGGAGTTTAGCTTGTTTGTTTACACCATGACGATGATCTAAAGAGAAGGCGAGTGTGATAGAGGGGGAATCTGCGGGCGCGCCACCGTCCCTCCCACTCGCCACACACCACCCAGCAGATCACCAAACCAAAGCGATAAATCCAGCCCCTCCCTCCGTTCGCCCCTACCGCCGCTGCAAGCAGATTCCATGCTTTTCGTAAACATTTAACCTCAGCTTCTCGATGTGAACGCGTCAGGGCAGGGGCCGGCTCAACTGTGTGTGCACTCGGCGCTTTTTGTGGCCGCCACAATGCTGCGCATAATGCCCGAAAATCCATCTTTAACATCTCGACGTGTGGGTAGTCAGGCTGGGCCCTGAGAATGCCAGGCATGCCAGGGGGAACAAAGGTACTAACGCCGCGCAGAACCTGCTGAACGGTGGCGGAGATCCTGCGCGAGAGGATGGAGGGGCCGAGGGGGGGGCAGCCTGGCACCCGGGGGGAGAGCGCCTGTTCCTGATTGACCTGGGAGTAATTTAGCTGCTTACCAGAGTGTGGGCTGAGCTTACCTGCAATTTGTTCCGCCACAGCAAAGAAACCCGACACTTCAGCAAACGCAGGTCCCGGCAATGCCGGACCAGACTCGGGGGCGTTCCCGGCGTCGCGTGACGTCGGCAAAAGGGAAAGAATGTCAGGAACGCCCCCGTGTCTGGTCCGGCATTGACGGACAGGCCCCTCGTCCAATGGCAAGGCTCCGTTTACGGAGCCAGCCAATCAATGACGAGGGCCGACCCAAAGCACCCTACAGTTCTCAACAGGATTTCGCCTGCGCGAAAAAGCTGCGCAGAGCGCAGCTTTCGCTAGGCAAAACCTAATAAACAATGTGGCATATGCAGGGGGCAAAATGACTGTTAGTGGGCGAGCAGAAGGAGCAGGGGTATGGTGGGCATATAAATGAAAATTAACACAAGGCAATTACTGCAGGGCAAGCATCTACACCTAGTGGTAGATTAACGAGATTTTGTCACGCAGTGTAGCAAAGCAAGTCACCTTGCGTGTCAGGGAAAGGGCAGGAATTTGCTATATTTAAGGCAATACGCTGCTTTCCTGCTTTTTCCCCTGCACTTGCGCCGTTTTGGCTGCCTAGCGCCAATGAATATACAAAAAACAGTATCCCAACTGGTATTATTTTTGGACAAGTAAAGAGGATATCTTTACAGTATTATCCATCAAGGATCAAGGAAACTCTTTTTGATTTTCATAAGTGCCTGAGGCATCATTTTATCAGCATTTATCCACAAGGAATAGGGCAATTGTGATTACAGTTAATATCAGCACTGTAATTAATAAATAGCAAGTGGCAGCGTGGTTCCCATCGTAACTCCTGGACCACGCTTCACTCACGTCCCGGACAACGCTTCACTCGCCTAAATTGTGAGGACAGATTTATTCGCCTTGACCTCTCTCCCTCCCCGAGACCAGCTCCCTACCCCATCGAGGTCCCGAGCATTACTGAAACCCTCCGGACCACGTCCTTTTGCTAGAGTACAGATTTATTCGACTTCTGCTTCCCTGAGACCGTTTTTCTTATCTGCCCGGATCCGGACTACCTTGACTTGACTCTGTGCTCCCAAGCACCTGGACGACTCTTCAGGCACGATACATAATTAGCCCTGTGGCGTCCCCTGAGACTTCCATCCCTTAATTGGCACTCAAAACGGTTGTCCTTCCTTGGAGCAAGAAAGAAACTTTCATTCAATGTTCATTCTGATTTGCTTTGATGTTTATTTCATAATAAAGTTCTTTATTTTCAAAAAGCTGTTCTGATCATTTCACGATCATTTTCAACATTGTAAATTCAAGCACTGTCTTACAAGCGGGTCCAATGCATTTCGGGCATTGTTAATATGCCCTTCATCAGGGAATTGACACTGAAAACAATAATATGAGCATGCGTTAGAGTGGTATAAGGTATGTGCAAAAAATCATAAAGTAGCATACATTATATGCAACATACTCGTCATTGTGCAATAAAAGTTCAAAAAAGCAATAATTAAACATGTCAAAAAAACATTTGTGAGTACGTAAAAGAAAAACACTTATGGTGTGTGCATGCATCAGTAAAGTTTGGAATGAGACGCCATGGGGTATATTACCAACAACTAGCGATAATTTTTGTCTCTAACTTGTTTAGAGACAAAAATTATCGCCGCACATCGGCGATTTTTATCGCAAATAAACCTTGCTATTAGCAAGGTTTATCGCAAATGCGATAAAAAACGGCCGCAATGCATGAATATCGCTGAAAAGTCAGCGATATTCATGCATTATCGAGCAAATGCTCTTAGCCATGTTATCCACCTCCCATTGGATAACATGGTGAAGAACTGCTCAGGGCAGGTGTTAGCTTTTGGAGATATTCGCGCTTAGCGCGAATATCTCCAAAAGTTGGTAATAGGAGATAGCGATGTTAGCGACTGTTTCCAGTCGCTAACATCTTGGCACGCCCACTTTGCATGTCATTAGTGATAAATATCACTGACATGCAAAGCGGGGCCCAAGATGGTCGCTATCTCCTATTAGCTGTCACTAACTGGTGTTAGCGACAGCTTGGTAATAGGGAGATAATTTTATCTCCGCTTTCTTGGCTTTTAAAGCCAAAAAAGCGGAGATAAACCCCTTGATAATATACCCCCGTGTCACTTACGTGCCTCTGATGGAAAGTTATCGAGATCTAAAAGAAAGGGCGGACGGGCTCTCGTTAGAGTCTGGCGGTTATATAAATGCGATAATTTAAATGGGGTAGCTAAGAGACTAGGGACTGACCTGAAGTTAAGCGGCAATACGCCTGGGTCGACGTCACCTTATTGTGCACCTACAAGAATATAAACTCCTGCTCAACTTCCCTCATCATTTCGCTGTGCATCTATCTGCCATTTTGATATTTGTCCCCTGAGACTTCGCCTACCGCCTGAACCCCAGCTTTGCTTCTAAATAGTAATTCCAAATGCACTGTTTACAGCCCCCCAGTCCTGATGATGATCCTCGCTCATATGGATCAAAACGCCGTCGACTCACCAGCAAGACCTTAGGTGCCCCGTACCAAGTGGTTTTTTGAAAAATTGTTTAAATTGTAAAATAAAATTGAAATGTATGATAAACCACGTTGTTTCTAGTCACTGTACATAACTTTTCACTTCGCGCCGTTCACGCTGTTTTTACTGTCACTTGTGTCGCCGTAGTGTCACTCACTTACTGCACTCGTGCACCTTGTACACCAATTGGGCTGCCACTTGCTATTTATTAATTACAGTGCTGATATTAACTGTAATCACAATTGCCCTATTCCTTGTGGATAAATGCTGATAAAATGATGCCTCAGGCACTTATGAAAATCAAAAAGAGTTTCCTTGATCCTTGATGGATAATACTGTATAGATATCCTCTTTACTTGTCCAAAAATAATACCAGTTGGGATACTGTTTTTGTATATGATTTCCTACCTCAATCCCAACCAGGTTGAAGGGTTTTTCACTCCTGTCCTTTGTACAAAATAGCGCCAATGAAGGCACCCTTGCACCACAGTGTTGCCAGTGTTGAATGCAGGATTGCATGCAGGATTGCAGGAAGCTTTCTCCAAAATTCAGGTTGGAAAGCTCGGAGGTTAAATTTAGAAAGATGCTCAAAACGTATCTGTTCTCCGGTTAGCACGAAGTGGTCTTCAGCTGCGGTAAACTGCTCCTCCCTCTCACTTAGCGCGGGGACACGCCGAGATGGCGTAACCATGCGCTTTCTAAATTTCTTTATTATTATTTATTATTATTATTGGGGGCACCTTCCGGCACATAAATAGCCATATGGAAATCTGCTCATATTACCCTCTTTGCTGAAATGACTCTTGCTGTTATGAGTTTTCAAACTGACTTACACCTCTTTGTCTGGTGGCTCAGTGGACTAATGTGCCCATTGCAAGGGCCTGTGTTCGGCCTCATGGTCACAGGTTCTACTCCTGGCAGGTGCACCCAGTCTTTCATTCATCTGATGTCGATAAAATGAGTACCCTTCAGTTGGGTAACAATGAACATCTGTTATTCAGCGCCAAGAGACCTCTGGGTAAACGTGCGCTTTACAAATACACGTTATGTTATGAAAGTAAGCTGATGATCTTATGTTGAATATCAAAGTCTTATTTCTTTTTGCGAAAGATGCAACACTTACGGGGCGATATATTTAATATGCTTTGTACTAGTGGTGACTGCATATAACGGTGTATCCCACAATATTCTCCAACAGTAACCTTTGACTGTTCTCCCTTCCTAACCCCTTGATATTCATACTTGTCAATTTATTGAGCTCAGCACCACATGGTTTATGTAGTTCCAGGGTCATGGGCCTCACATCGCTTGCCACGAGGTTTGCTCAGCTGCCCCGGAGTCACATGGGTCTGTGAAAACTTGCTTTACTGTTGCCTATAACCACCACTTCAGTAAAACCATAGTGTTTCTCACAACAAATTTGGCCACGCCCTTTTTGCTATGTAATGTGTAATTGTAAAGCTCACTATCCCCCTCAAGGATATCCTGGTGCTGAATTGTGAATTACTTTACAATTTACTTTGCTCCGCTGTGGTGCATTATTGCTCATTATTTGGCCTCGGTAGGCTCTTCTGTTGAGATGCCATTATATACCTAGATGCAATGTTGTGTACTTGTGGGTGTGTTGTGTTTAAGCTAACCTCATCTGAATGGTTTTGATAGGTTTGTAGAAAGTTATAGATGGGCTGTGATGTGGAACAGCTACCCGTTATATCTGGCATACGTGTTGGCATCCGGGTGGGTGGAATGTGGAAGGCTGGTGTCCTGGGGGTTCGACTGGCACTTGGTGGGTGTTGTGCTGGGGTCGCTTGTGGGCTTGTTTCCTGAATAATAAATACAGTACTTATCCACAATTTTCTGGAGTCACGTCTTCCTTTTATTGGGTCAAATGATGGTGCAAGGAACGTGCCTGAAGTACACAGCTGGTTTGGAGTCTAGTATAAATCCTGTGTTTGGTACTCTTTTGTAACATGCACACATCACTTTTCTCTTGTAACACACTGTTTGCTACCTCTCACATTTTGTTTGCTTTAGATGCCTGCACAAGTGCCACCATTGCCTACGTAACGATTGTTCTTGTGTTTGAGTGTCTACTATTTATTGCAGTATTATACCGCTACTTGTACTTTGTATACCTTTGTAACCTGCACACGTCACTTTTTCCTCCTATAATGCACCGTTTGCTACCTCTTGTATTTTGTTTGCTCACATTTGTCACTTTTGCCTCATGTAACTTATTGTTTGCTGTTGTAATTTGTTCTTTTGCAAGTTTCTCCTCTGTACCATTACTGTTCCTTTTGTGAAGCGCTCTGACACCTTCGGGTAAAGTCCGCGCTATATAAAAACGCATAAAATAAATAAATAAATAAAAAATTAGAAGCTTGAACGATGCATGTTGGCTCCCTTAGGTAGCAGTGCGACACACGCCCTATTGGGGGAACTGCAGTTTCCTTACGCACTAGAATGGTGGCTTGAGGGCTAACAAGGGCGGAGCCTGCAGGGGCGGGGCCTGGCTGCTAGTGTGGGTAGGGGGTAAGGGGCCCAGTAGAATCGATGCTGGACGCGTGTTAACCATGCGTGAGAGGAGTTGATGTTGAGTGCCTGGAAGCTCTCACAGGAGCGTGGTGTATCAGCCCCAAAGTCTGGTTTCTGTTGAGGGGGGAAGGGGGGGGGGGGCGACGGATGGGGTGGAGGGTACCCTATGGCGGGCACAGGCCTGGCCAGCGTGTGATACTGTTCTTCTTTGGAGGATCGTTCTATAGGAGCTGCTGCAGCCAGAAGCTGGACAGCTTGGATATCTGTCCTGGCAAAAAGAATCTGGGAAACTGAAGTTAGAAACGAATCCCGCTCCCTGTGACCTTGTAAAGGACGAAGCCACAAGGCCTTGGCGTGTTTGAGTCGCCATGGCAGCGTACATATATATTTCCAGATCTGCGCGCAACTTACAGCATTCGTCGGGGTACCGAGTGCGCATGGTTTGCAGTAAATCAACCGGTCATCTGCCATCTAGACAATGCTGAGACACTCGTGTTGGCATGTAGAGCTTGCGTTTCATCGAGCTCCCTTTTGGGACAGGGTTCCAAGCGCTTCACTATATGCCTGTAAGCTAACCCACCACGGTGGCATATTCCATTTCAGAAATAAACCTGCAGCAAACTGTTTTTCCACCACATCAAGGGGAATATTTACAACTAAAGTGACGTAGTGCGACATTAAGCCAAGGACGCTAACTCTGCGTTCCGTCAATTTAGAAATGCAGGGCTACACTGTATCTACAACAATACGGTGCAGCCCTGCGTTTCTCCCTGCACTGGCACTACATTTAGCTGCCAACACCGGCACTCTTACACCATAGTGCAAGGGTGCCTGTGTTGTGGGAAATAATTGTTTACGTGCAGGAAGGTGACCATTCCTGCACATAAGCAATCAGTAATGGCAAATTGTAACTTCTATGTGTGCTGCTTGTGCAGCACACATAGAAGTTGCAACTTGTCATTTTTAAAATGATTGTTTATGCGCAGGAAGGGGCACCCTCATCTACAGACCCCCGGGACCACGCACACAATTCAGCGAGGACATCGCCGACTTCATCAGCCCGCTCGCCCTCCCCTCAGCCGACTACATCCTCCTCGGGGACCTCAACTTCCACCTGGAGAACAACGACGACCGCAACACCACCACCCTGCTGGAAAACCTCGCAAACCTGGGACTCAAGCAGCTGGTGACCACCCCCACCCACCTCGCCGGACACACTCTCGACGCCGTCTTCTCATCCAGCAAAGACATCGCCTTCAGCCACGCCACAGGACTCCACTGGACGGACCACAGCTGCGTCCACTTCACCTTCAGAAGAACGACGACCCACCACCACCAGCAACAGGTTGCCCGAAGAAGCTGGAACAAGATCACAGCCGACCAGCTCGCCGCTTCCCTGAGTCAGCACCCTCCCGCCAGCTCAGCGAACCCCAGCCAGGCCGCCGACAACCTCACGAAGTGGATCAGCAACTGCGCGGACGAACTCGCCCCTCTGAGGACCCCGCCAAGCAGACCCGGCAGCAAGAAAGCCCCATGGTTCACCGACGAACTCAAGAGCTCCAAGAAGAACTGCCGAGCCCTCGAGAAAGTCTGGAGAAGGGAACCAACACCGGACAACATGACCACCCTCAAGCTTGCCACCCGGAAGCACCACCAACTGATCCGCGCCACCAAGAAAACTGCATTCAAGGACCGACTGGACAACAACGCACACAACTGCAAGGAACTCTTCAACATCGTGAAAGAGCTCTCCAACCCCAACGCCGGAAACAACGACATCACCCCATCGCAAGACCTCTGCAACTCCCTCGCCTCCTACTTCCACAACAAGATCGCGGACATACACAACAGCTTCAGCATTCAACCATCGCACACAACGACCGCAGCAACGCCGCCCACCACCACCCTCCGCGCCTGGACTCCGATCAGCACCGATGACACCGTCCGCATGATGAACTCCATCCACTCCGGATCTCCGACCGACCCCTGCCCTCACCACGTCTTCAACAAGGCCGACGCTGTCATCGCACCCCACCTGCGGGACATCGTCAACACCTCCTTCGACACCGCCACCTTCCCGGAGAGCTGGAAGCACGCCGAACTCAGCGCTCTACTAAAGAAACCAACAGCGGACCCCACCGAACTCAAGAACTACCGCCCCATCTCGCTCCTCCTGTTTCCAGCCAAAGTCATCGAGAAGACCGTCAACAAACAGCTGGCCGCCTTCCTCGAGACGAATGGATCCCTCGACCCCTCACAGTCTGGCTTCCGAGCCAACCACAGCACCGAGACCGCCCTCATCGCTGCCACTGATGACATTCCGAGCCCTGATGGACAACGGAGAAACAGCGGCCCTCATCCTCCTAGACCTCTCCGCGGCATTCGACACTGTCTGCCACCGCACCCTAGTGCAGCGCCTCAGCAACGTCGGAATTCAGGAGAAGGCACTGGAGAATGGATCGTCTCCTTCCTCGACGGAAGAACACAGAGAGTCCGTCTACCACCGTACAAGTCAGAGGCCACCGAAGTCATCTGCGGCGTCCCTCAAGGATCCTCGCTGAGCCCCACCCTCTTCAACGTCTACATGAGCCCCCTCGCGCCCATCGCACGCCAACACAACCTGAACATCATCTCCTACGCCGATGACACCCAGCTGATCCTCTCACTGACCAACGACCCCGCCGCTTCCAGAGCCAACCTTCACGAAGGGATGAAAGATGTAGCCGAGTGGATGACAACCAGCCGCCTGAAACTGAACTCAGACAAGACGGAAGTCCTCATCCTGGGCTCCTCGCCCTCCGCCTGGGACAACTCCTGGTGGCCCTGGGCACCGCACCCACACCGACAGACCACGCACGCAACCTGGGCTTCATCCTGGACTCCTCCCTCTCCATGACCAGACAAGTCAACGCCGTCTCCTCGTCATGCTTCAACATCCTGCGCATGCTACGGAAGATCTTCCGGTGGATCCCCACCGAGACCAGGAAGACGGTCACCCAGGCCCTCGTCACCAGCCGACTGGACTACGGCAACGCCCTCTACGCCGGAACCACCGCCAAGCTCCAGAAGAGACTCCAGCGGATCCAGAACACCTCAGCCAGACTCATCCTCGACATCCCCCGACGCAGCCACATCTCCGGACATCTGAGAGACCTGCACTGGCTCCCCGTCAACAAGAGAATCACCTTCCGTCTCCTCACCCACGCACACAAAGCCCTACACGATCAAGGCCCGAGCTACCTCAACAACCGCTTCAACTTCTACGCTCCCAAACGCCACCTCCGATCAGCCAGTCACGCCCTCGCCACCGTCCCCCGCATCCGAAGAACGACAACAGGAGGAAGGTCCTTCTCCCACCTGGCCGCCAAGACCTGGAACTCCCTCCCTCCCGACCTGCGCCTGACCCAAGACCACCTCTCCTTCAGGAAGAAGCTCAAGACCTGGCTGTTCGAGCAGTAGCAGCACCCCCTCCCCCCCCCAAGCGCCTTGAGACCCTCCGGGTAAGTAGTGCGCTCTATAAATGTCCTTGATTGATTGATTGATTGATAAACAATCATTCATGGCGTTTTGCGGTTTCTGTGTGTGCTGCACAATGCAGCACACTTAGAAACAGCAAAATCTACGAGAAATAAAGCATTTGTCCTTGTTTCACCTGTCTAAGACTAGGGGGCATATGTACAAGCCTCTATCGCCACCAGGTCACTTTTATGGACGTTGTGGTGGCGATAGGGGCTTAGCCCTATTAATAAGCCAGTCTTAATCCAAATAGCGTGGCTTAACGCTGCCTTGTACATAAGGCTCCCTTCAACGCTATGGTTAGCGTGAAAGGGGTGGGTAGTGGAGGTTGCAGTGGGCTTTCCACTGCAACGCCCATTGATTTTGACGCTGATCCCCATGTAGAAGGGCAGCGTACATAGGAGGCAGCACCAAAATTAAGACCACGGAAAACCTGGTCTTAAGTTGGCAAAACGAGGAGAAATGCATAATTTCTCCTCGTTTCTGCTTTTTCCATGTGTGCTGCCTTGTGCAGCCCACATGGAAGAAGCAAATACCATGGATTGTTTATGCACAGGAGGGTCCCCCTTCTTGTACATAAACAATCTTTTTAAAAAATGCCATTTTGTGACCTTCATGTGTGCTGCATTAAGCAGCCACATGAAAGTGACAACATGGCATTTCAGGATTGTTTATGTGCAGGAAGGGACACCTTCCTACAAATAAACAATCCTCCCCTGCACGCAGACACCCTTTCAGTATGGTGAAAGGGTGTCTGCATTGGCACTACACTGCTAAGTGTAGCGCCATCGCATGGGGAAATGCAAGGCTGCACCATATCGTTGTAAATGTGGTGCAGCCTTGCGTTTCTGAAGTGGCGGAGTGAGGCGGTAAGCCATGACGGCTGACGCCTCACTCCTCCACTTCTATTGTACATAAACCCCCTAGGTTTTCCCTGGCGTTAATTTGGGCGCTGCCCCATATTTAAAGCACCCTTGTAAATATGGGGCAGTGTCAAAATCAATGGGTGTTGCGGGAGAACGCCCACAAAACACACCCATTGCCCTCACCTTTCATACTTAGTACAGCGTGAAAAGAGGCCTTATTTACAAGGTGGCTTAACGCCGTCTTATAAATAAGGCGTGGGATTGTCGCCACAACGTGGAGAAAAGTGATGTTGTAGTGGCGATAGGGGCTCGTAAATATGCCCCCATGTGTTGTCTGATTTTTTTAATTCCAATGTTTGTCAGGCGGGTTGCCAATATCAGCACTATGGGTGTGTCCCAGAGTCTTCATTAACGAGGCCTGCTCACTTGAGGACACTATGGCCTGCTGTCCTTGATGAAGCCAGGCAGGTTTTTTGTTCCCTTCATTGGAGATGTCAGTGGGTAACAGATGTAACACTGACCTCCAGAAGAGGACATTTTCAGGTAGTTACTGACTGCCTCAGTAAGGTCCTGGCTTCAGTTAAAATCTTCTGACCCAGCTTTGGCTATCGGCAGTGCAATGCTTTTCGGTCAACATTGCGTAAGCAGAAAACTAATCACTATTACAGCGACATGGCCTTGATGTAAACTTGGGAGATAACAGACGCTTAATTTATGTTACTTGACATATAATCCCAAATACTTCTGTTGGACAAAGTGCTACATACCACACTTCTGCCGTTTGTAAGCACTTTAAATACCAATTGTTACTGTTGTCAAATGCAAAAGTGTTCCGTTTCATTATAAATAGTTCATCTCACTAAGCCATCCAGACAAATATAAACTGCATGAGGCACAGCAAGTGGTTCGTAATTCGACAGTTTTTCAGAGCCAGTAGCTGGCCTTAAATTACAACTGTATAATTTCGGTACTTGGGTGGACTGGTATGTGAGTCCTGCTCAGCCATTAGAGAGCACACACACACACGCTCGCACATGAGTATACAAGTGCTCGTTACTGTGCCCTCAGACGTTCGTCCCCTTACTTTATTATAGTACTGCAGCTTGTGCCTTACCCGACTGAGTTGTTTTCCAGCTTCAATCAACAGCGCTGCTCTCCACAGGCACATGGCAAGTTTTTGGGGCAGGCTGCAACGGGCCCTGCGCCTCGCGATAGCACCGAGGCCTGGTGCAGTGGCATACCCTGGCCAATGGTGAGACAGACACTGTGACCCCATTTACCATCACTCACTTCAGCTCCGCGCCATTGCACTCCCTGGCACGGCGAGTTCCTTTCATATGTCACGTTTTGTACAGTGAGGTCATTCGAAGCGCAGCTGCGGCACATCCGGCGCGCGCTGGGAGCACGTGCTACCCTTTAATCACTCCAGGAAACATATTAGACACGCGTTGAACGCTAAATGCGCCCTCCAGCAGCACACGGATTGAACGTGACGACAGCTGGACGGGTTTGGTTAAGGGTAAGTCTAATCAGAACAAGTCAGTGCTTAATTTGAGCCGGTGCTTTCAGGACAAGTGAGAATGCATTTAGTTTTCTGAGCAGTAGTTGCATGTTGCACATTTTGGTGCCATATAAACTTGATTAGCACCCCCGCCTCCTACTGCTTTGGCCAGATATGTCGCTAGTCCCAATTGTGGAAATTCTTCCCCAAACCAGGAAATCTGTTGTGATCTGCCCTGGAAGAAGAGGAATCTGCAAGTCTGCAGAGCCTTGAGTGGAGAGGAGCAGGGTCCTGACCAGGGGAGCTGAATCCAACATGGAGGTCATCTCGAAGAGGTGAACTAGCTAGACGCCACACGGAACTTTTGGACCGGAAAGCTGGACAGACCCAAGGACATCTACAAGGCACAGGGGGCGAGAGCGGTCAAGAGATGTGTATCTCCTCAACCCATCCCACACCATACCCAACACTGAGGAGCCCATATGGCCCATTTACAGCCTGAGAAGATGGAGGTGTTTCTCTTCACCCTCCTCTTAGGGTAGCTCCTATTGCTTGAGGACAGTTGTCCTGATTCCAGAGCCTCTGGATCGCACAGTTGGACCCTGAACCTAAATTCCAGTTCACCAAGGGGCAGTGTTTTATTGTTTTTTATTGACATGGGGATCATTGATTTCTGGACACTTTTAAAGTTCTCATCCACTATGGCAAACCCACTGAGTTGCTGCTCTGCCCCAGATCAAAGTCAGGATATAGAAAATCATGGTGTTTAGCTGCTTTTGCAAGAATGGGGCTTTCTCAAGCCTTGCTTGCTGCCTCCATGTTTCCCTGCACAAAGGAACCCGGCCCTGGGTTACTGGTGTTCCCTTTCGGAGAGGACCTGGTTTGGCAGTGCGGGCTGGACTGTTCCTACAGTCGCCGTAAAGCCTTTATTCTTACTTGTAAACTTTCCACACCAGTTTTTAGGAAGTTGATTTATATGTTTATAAATCATCTTAATTTTCAGGCCCTGCAGCAGCATGGAGTGAACATGTTATGAGGACATGGAGGCCACACTCAGTGGTCTGACTGGCGGTACTCTTAAACAAACGCCCCGGCAGGACTCAAGGCTCTAAGACTCAACCTTGGTCTATCATCCCAGGAGAGTTGGAAATCCTGACAAGATCCATGGTGGACAGCCATGCCTTGAGCTGCCTACTGCAAGAGAGGGAAGGTGTGTCTGCCAGATGCCAGCGTGCCTTACCTGCCAGCAGATGACTCGGCGGTCCTGTGGCCCAAGCGTGAGAGCTCCAGGACCAGACTGCTCATGCACTGACCACAGCTCAGGTCTTGGAACTTGACACACTTTGACCTCTACATTTCCTGCAGATTTTGGCAACTAGCGCGTAAGACATCACTACTACAGCCCTACAACTTGGGGCCGACAAGTCTATATTGGCTCCCGTGTATGAACTGTACAAAGTGTTGGGAAGCTACACGTCTGCCCATGCTCATCTGTATCCTTCTCTTTAACATGACCTCCACCATTAGTCTACATGTCTATATGTGCCTTTCCCTTCTGTTGTCAAATGCATTATCACTGCATTTTCCATCCCTGCATTTGAGAATCTTGGGTTCAGGTGACCACACTTGGGCCTACATGCAGACTGTACGTGTCTTTAGAGCTTGATGGGGAAGGAGAATTGCCATCTCTTGGCGCTTCGCCCACCCACCTAACTCATAGTTCCCTGCCTAAGTCTGACTGCCCACCGGTTGAGTGGGTAGGGCAGAGGCAAACACTTCCATCAACTTGGCGCACTTGCAGGCCATATGCCAGGATCTAAATGACCTTGTATGGTCCTCTCTCAATGCGGCCCGATCCTAGTTGAAGCACTGTATTGAGGACAGCAAGGCTTCAATGCTGTCCATAGGCCCACCCTTCCAGTTGTCCTTGTGTGTGTGCTTCCTTCCCATGGCGTGCAGGACTTGCAAGAACTTCTTGCTCAACGAGTCCCGCGCCCACGCGTGCCCTTCCCACTAGACCGCTGGAATCAGCTCCACATCTTGTGGATTACATCACGGTGCTGAGCGCCCACCAGAAAAACTCACCATCCTGCAGCGCTGGAGTTAGTTACTTCCAGCCCTAATTGCAGTCAGCTGGGTAAACATTTCACTGGCCCTCAGGGTGGCTCATTGAATGTTTCATGGCTCCTCAAGGAGAATTTTTTAAGCAGTATCTCACAAGTTGCTTGGGTGGAACATGGGCAGCTGAGTGATTATCAAGCCTTTGCCAACCCAAAGCGCCTCATTTTTCAGGCGCCATTACAGGCATATGCTTACGTACCCAGTCCAAAAATGTTTTTCTTTTAATTAATTTGAGAAAAAATGACCCCCTGCCTGCATGAGAAAAGTCCATTGGTTGTTTCCTCTGGCAGGTGCGATGTAATGCAGTTTTCTGTTTCTGCCAAGAAGAACATAAGGATGAGAGGCAGCACTACACGGAGGACAGTATACATTTAAAAAAAAAAATATATATATATATACGACTTTTTACAACTATTTCACGGTTTGAGTTTCTAAATTAAAAAAACAAACTTGCATATAAAATTTCAATGTCTGGCTGCATATAAAGGAAGCAAAGGGTTGCTTGAGGAAAGCGTGACATCATTTATAGAAGCTGTAAAGTGCATGAGTCTACATTCGGAAGAGAGAAGGAAAACTGTTCACATGCCCGTCCGAGGCCAAGTTGCTTGCTCATGCCCCCTGGGTACCAGCAGCGCGGGCTGTACACCTCCAGCCGGACCCCACGCCGCCTGCCTCGGATCCCGGAGGCCGAAGAGGCTTTACAAATGGCGGCGTGGAGGAGCAACGGGCTGCTAGGACGTCCAAAACAAGCAAACACACAGCAGGATACAAGCAGTCATTTCCTCTCTATAATACGACGAGTCTGAGCCTAGAAACTGCTTCCGGCCAAAAGCGTCAGTAGAAGACTGGGGACAAATCTGGTACAGTTGTTGTGCACGGTTCCTTTTAGGGACCCTCAACAACGGATCAAAATAACTTTAATAAGCACTTGAAAGACAATTACAATCAAGCTTTCTTAAATATTGTTTCCAAAAGATAGAAAAAAATTAATCAACTCAAAGAAACGAAAATGTTACATGAAAGATTCAATAGAGAAAATACTGTATTCATGTAATGTACCTGTAATGGTGCCCCAGGCGCTCGCGCTGATAATTACAGCGGCGCTGCGTTTATGATTAACACTCGGACACTCCTGTTAGTTTGCTGCGCAGCTCCGACTGCCTCCCGTCGGCCACGCCCCTTTATTTATTCAGCCGGCGCGTGACAACACGCACCAGCGCTTTCGTGGCCTCGCCGGCGCGGGTAAGCTGGACCGCTACCTCGCGCCGGAGGACACTACATTCCTTCTAACCTTTATTTGAAACAAAACAACATAATGCAATGGAAATAACATGGATCTGTTACCAGTCACTAGAATTCCAGTCTCTGGACGTTCACACCAGGAAGTCAGGCAGCCGGGAGGACGGTGCTGGGTTTTTCCGCAACTCATACCTGGATTGCTCTCCCCATGACGATGTCACAGAGGGTGTCATCCCTGGCGAGGTTCCGCTTGCCGGGGATCTTACCGGAGATCTCGGAAAGGCTCTCCCCCGGAGTTACCGGTAATGGCTGGGTGTCCTGGTCCATCAAGTTATCATCTTCTGCGGGATACTGCTCTTGTAGTTCAGATCCATCTCCATCCGTCGGTTGACTTGGCCTGCTCCCGAGCGCGCTGGTTCTTGCCGATCTGGTGTTCCGGGATGTACCTTCTTGAAGAATGAGATGTTACGGGTGACTACTTCGGTTCCCTTCTGGGCCGTCACCATGGTGCCAGTTCGGCAGAGCACCGTCCAAGGCCTGTGCTCAAACGGAAGTCGGAATTTACTCCCTGGATATCTGTCCTTGATGTACACACTGTCTCTTTCCTGAATGTCGGATTCCTTGGCTCGTCTCCGATTACTGGCTTGGTCATTGGAATTGGTCCGATTAGCCAGGGTTCTCTCCGCGTCCACTTGGGCCGGGGTCCAGTTTGGGTGACTCGGAATAGTGTCTCTCACTACTCGGCCCATGGTTGCCGGCACTGGTGCGGCTTCGGTTGTGAGGTGGAGCGTCAGCCGGTACTCCCTCTGGAAGCTGTAAATGGCCCTTTCCAGTGGCGACCCATCAGCATGCGCAATGCGTATGGTCTTGTTGAGCGTGCGCAAGTATCTCTCTACTTTCCCATTAGCTTGGGGCCAGCGTGGAGTCACTTTCCGATGACGGATTCCCCAGCCCTTTAGGTAGTCCGCATATTCCTGTCCCTAGAAGGGTGGGCCATTGTCCGTCTTGACCACCTCAAACATTCCGTGCGTGGCAATGGTTTTCTCGAACTTAGTGATGACCTCGGAGGCTGTCTGACTACCAATATTCTCTACTTCTGGATACTTTGTGAAGTTGTCAATGATCACTAGTGCATAGCGCCCATCCGGGAGGTGTCCAAAATCTGCACTTACGCATTCCCAGGACCTTTGGGGGTTTTCCTCAGTGATAACCAGGTGAAGGCATCTGGCTGACCTGCTGCTTGACACCAGGTGCATGTTCTGACCATCTGCTCTACCATGGGGTCCATTCCGGGGAACCATACCTTGGCTCTCAGCCTGCTCTTGGTTTTCACCATGCCCTGGTATCCTCGGTGTGCCAGGTCCACGGCTTGCTGGGCTAGGCTGAATGGCATCACCAGTCGCGATCCTCGGAGTAGGCAGCCTAGGCTGTCGATGGACAGTTCATCTCAGTGGCGTCACTAGGGGGGTGCGGGGGGTGCGGACCGCACCGGGTGTCACCCCATCTGGGGGTGACACCAATTTACAGTGACGAGTCCTTTTTTTGTGTGCAAGAGGCGCGCCACCCCGGCCCGCCGTAGCTACGGGCACCATCGCCATCTGCATTCTGCACGTGCACGGAATGGATGGGTCACAGAAGTCAAAGAGTCAAGGGTTTGGGTTTGCATTGTTGTTCTGTGACGAAAGTCGAAACGAAACCGAAGCCAAACCAAACCTAGTTATGCATATACCAGGCAGGCAATGGCATCGTTGACTTGCAGTTTGGTTTCACTGACACTTGCCCAGCAGTTTGGGTCCCAGGGCCAGAGGGAGTAAGACAGCGAGAGAGGGAGACAGAGGGAGCTAGAGGGGGTAAGATAGAGAGAGGGAGCTAGAGGAGGTAAGACAGAGAGAGGGAGCTAGAGGGAGTAAGAGAGATGGAGCTAGAGGGAGTAAGACAGAGAGAGGGAGCTAGATGAGGTAAGACAGAGAGCGGGAGCTAGAGGGAGTAAGAGAGAGGGAGCTAGAGGGAGTAACATAGAGAGAGGGAGCTAGAGCGAGCAAGACAGAGAGACAGGGAGCTAGAGGGAGTAAGAGAGAGAGAGAGGGAGCTAGAGGAAGTAAGACAGAGAGGGAGACAGGGAGCTAGAGGGAGTAAGAGAGAGAGAGAGGGAGCTAGAGAGAGCAAGACAGAGAGAGGGTGCTAGAGGGACAAAGACAGAGAGAGAGGGAGCTAAAGGGAGTAAGACAGAGAGAGAGGGAGCTAGACGGAGCAAGACAGAGAGAGAGAGGGAGCTAGAGGGAGTAAGACAGAGAGAGAGGGAGCTAGGGAGTAAGACAGAGAGGGAGACAGAGGGAGCTAGAGGGAGTAAGACAGGAAGAGAGGGAGCTAGACAGAGAGAGGGAGCTAGAGAGATTAAGATAAAGAGAGAGGGAGCTAGACGGAGCAAGACAGGAAGAGGGAGCTAGAGGGAGTAAGAGAGAGGGAGCTAGAGGGAGTAAGACACAGAGAGAGGGAGCTAGAGGGAGTAAGAGAGAGAGAGCTAGAGGGAGTAAGACAGAGAGAGAGGGAGCTAGATGGAGTAAGACAGAGAGAGAGGGAGCTAGAGGGGGCAAGACAGAGAGGGAGCTAGAGGGAGTAAGAGAGAGGGAGCTAGAGGGAGTAAGATAGAGAGAGGGAGCTAAAGGGAGTAAGACAGAGAGAGAGGGAGCTAGACGGAGCAAGACAGAGAGAGAGAGGGAGCTAGAGGGAGTAAGACAGAGAGACAGGGAGCTAGAGGGAGTACGACAGAGAGACAGGGAGCTAGAGGGAGTAAGAGAGAGGGAGCTAAAGGGAGTAAGACAGAGAGAGAGGGAGCTAGACGGAGCAAGACAGAGAGAGAGAGGGAGCTAGAGGGAGTAAGACAGAGAGAGAGGGAGCTAGACAGAGAGATGGAGCTAGAGGGATTAAGATAGAGAGAGAGGGAGCTAGAGGGAGCAAGACCGGGAGAGGGACCTAGAGGGAGTAAGAGAGAGGGAGCTAGAGGGAGTAAGACACAGAGAGAGGGAGCTAGAGGGAGTAAGAAAGAGGGAGCTAGAGGGAGTAAGACAGAGAGAGAGGGAGCTAGAGGGAGTAAGACAGAGAGAGGGAGCTAGAGGAGGTAAGACAGAGAGAGGGAGCTAGAGGGAGTAAGAGAGAGGGAGCTAGAGGGAGTAACATAGAGAGAGGGAGCTAGAGCGAGCAAGACAGAGAGACAGGGAGCTAGAGGGAGTAAGAGAGAGAGAGAGGGAGCTAGAGGAAGTAAGACAGAGAGGGAGACAGGGAGCTAGAGGGAGTAAGAGAGAGAGAGAGGGAGCTAGAGAGAGCAAGACAGAGAGAGGGTGCTAGAGGGACAAAGACAGAGAGAGAGGGAGCTAAAGGGAGTAAGACAGAGAGAGAGGGAGCTAGACGGAGCAAGACAGAGAGAGAGAGGGAGCTAGAGGGAGTAAGACAGAGAGAGAGGGAGCTAGGGAGTAAGACAGAGAGGGAGACAGAGGGAGCTAGAGGGAGTAAGACAGGAAGAGAGGGAGCTAGACAGAGAGAGGGAGCTAGAGAGATTAAGATAGAGAGAGAGGGAGCTAGACGGAGCAAGACAGGAGGAGGGAGCTAGAGGGAGTAAGAGAGAGGGAGCTAGAGGGAGTAAGACACAGAGAGAGGGAGCTAGAGGGAGTAAGAGAGAGAGAGCTAGAGGGAGTAAGACAGAGAGAGAGGGAGCTAGATGGAGTAAGACAGAGAGAGAGGGAGCTAGAGGGGGCAAGACAGAGAGGGAGCTAGAGGGAGTAAGAGAGAGGGAGCTAGAGGGAGTAAGATAGAGAGAGGGAGCTAAAGGGAGTAAGACAGAGAGAGAGGGAGCTAGACGGAGCAAGACAGAGAGAGAGAGGGAGCTAGAGGGAGTAAGACAGAGAGACAGGGAGCTAGAGGGAGTAAGACAGAGAGACAGGGAGCTAGAGGGAGTAAGAGAGAGGGAGCTAAAGGGAGTAAGACAGAGAGAGAGGGAGCTAGACGGAGCAAGACAGAGAGAGAGAGGGAGCTAGAGGGAGTAAGACAGAGAGAGAGGGAGCTAGGGAGTAAGACAGAGAGGGAGACAGAGGGAGCTAGAGGGAGTAAGACAGGAAGAGAGGGAGCTAGACAGAGAGATGGAGCTAGAGGGATTAAGATAGAGAGAGAGGGAGCTAGAGGGAGCAAGACCGGGAGAGGGAGCTAGAGGGAGTAAGAGAGAGGGAGCTAGAGGGAGTAAGACACAGAGAGAGGGAGCTAGAGGGAGTAAGAGAGAGGGAGCTAGAGGGAGTAAGACAGAGAGAGAGGGAGCTAGAGGGAGTAAGACAGAGAGAGAGGGAGCTAGAGGGAGCAAGACAGAGAGGGAGCTAGAGGGAGTAAGAGAGAGGGAGCTAGAGGGAGTAAGAGAGAGGGAGCTAGAGGGAGTAAGACAGAGAGAGAGGGAGCTAGAGGGAGTAAGTCAGAGAGAGAGGGAGCTAAAGGGAGTAAGACCGAGAGGGAGACAGAGGGAGCTAGAGGGAGTAAGACAGGAAGAGAGGGAGCTAGACAGAGAGAGGGAGCTAGAGGGATTAAGATAGAGAAAGGGAGCTAGAGGGAGCAAGACAGGGAGAGGGAGCTAGAGAGAGAGAGAGAGAGAGAGAGAGGGAGCTAGAGGGAGCTAGACAGAGAGAGGGAGATAGAGGGAGTAAGACAGAGAGAGAGGGAGTTAGAGGGAATAAGACAGAGAGAGGGAGCTAAGGGGAATAAGACAGAGAGAGGGAGCTAGAGGGAGTAAGACAGAGAGAGAGGGAGCTAGAGGGAGTAAGACAGAGAGAGGGAGACAGAGGGAGCTAGAGGGAGCAAGACAGAGAGAGGGAGCTAGACAGAGAGAGGGAGCTAGAGGGAGTAAGAGAAGGAGAGGGAACTAGAAGGAGCAAGACAGAGTGAGAGGGAGCTAGAGGAAGTAATACAGA
The DNA here is from genome assembly GCF_964261635.1 of Lissotriton helveticus. Lineage (NCBI taxonomy): Eukaryota > Metazoa > Chordata > Amphibia > Caudata > Salamandridae > Lissotriton > Lissotriton helveticus. The sequence goes on from NC_136067.1 coordinate 1,951,410,409, forward strand.
GAGAGAGAGAGCTAGAGGGAGCAAGACAGAGAGAGAGGGGGCTAGAGGGAGTAACACAAGAGAGAGAGGGAGCTAGAGGGAGTAAGAGAGAGAGAGCGGGAGCTAGAGGGAGTAAGACAGAGAGAGGGAGCTAAAGGGAGTAAGACAGAGAGAGGGAGCTAGAGGGAGTAAGACAGAGAGAGAGGGAGCTAGAGGGAGTAAGACAGAGACAGAGGGAGCTAGAAGGAGTAAGAGAGGGAGCTAGAGGGACCAAGACAGAGAGGGAGCTAGAGGGAGTAAGACAGAGGGAGAGGGAGCTAGAGGGAGTAAGACAGAGAGAGAGAGGGAGCTAGAAGGAGTAAGAGAGGGAGATAGGGAGCTAGAGGGAGCAAGACAGAGAGGGAGTAAGACAGGGAGAGGCAGCTAGAGGGAGTAAGACAGAGAGAGAGGGAGACAGAGGGAGTAAGACAGAGAGAGGGAGCTAGAGAGAGCTAGACAGAGAGAGGGAGCTAGAGGGAGCTAGACAGAGAGAGGGAGCTAGAGGGAGTAAGACAGTACCTAGCGCCGTACATTTTGATAGAGGTGGTCCATGCGGTAAGTCGTGGGGGGGTGACACCATGAGTTACCCGCACCGGGTGACACCAACCCCAGTGACGCCACTGGTTCATCTTTCACTCGCATCATTGACTCTAGTGTCGCTTTGGCTTGTGGTGTTCGCTTGCTCAGGGTAGCTTGAATGGGGCGCCAGTCATTTGATTGGATGGCCTCAGCGGCTCGTTGTAGGCATTCGTCTCCCAGAGTGGCTTCAACGATAGCTCCGAGGCTCATGGGCAGAGGCCGTGACCTTTCCAGTACGAGCCGGACATACTCTTCAGTGTCCTCTGCATCCTCTCGTTCCGCTTTAGTGGCTGCGCCGGGATGTCTCGAGAGGTAGTCCGCTGGGTTTGATGAGCCGGGTTTGTACTCCACCCGATAGTCATACCCTTGCAGCTGAAGAATCCACTTCTCGATTCTCGGTGGAGGTTTGGACACAGAACCTTGAAACAGGGGTATGAGCGGCTTGTGGTCTGTGGAGACCGTGAAGGGATGGCCATAGACATGGACATGAAAGTGCCGGCAGGCCCAGTGGATGGCGATTGCCTTCCGTTCGATTTGCGAATATCTCTGCTCCGTGTCTGTTAGGGAACGGCTGGCATACGCAATTGGCGCCCATTCTCCATTGCTCTGTAGCTGGGCTAGGACTGCCCCTAGTCCGTAGGGGCTGGCGTTCACTGCAACGTTGGTGGCTCTGGTAGGGTCGAAGTAGGACAAGGTCGTGTCCGCCGATAAGGCTGATTTAGTGGCTTTGAAAGCCTGTTCCTGTTCTGGGCCCCACTGCCACATAGTGGTGGACTTCGTCAGCTCCCTGAGGGGTTTTGTGAGGTTGGAGAGGTCGGGGATAAAGCGTCTGCAAAAGTTCACCATTCCCAGGAAGCTCCTAACTTCCGAGATGTTGGATAGTGCCGGGGCTTCTTGGACGTCCCTCACTTTATCAGGATCCGGGGCTATTCCTTGATCGGAGAAAGTGTATCCAAAGAAGCTGATCTTGTTTCTCAAGAACTAACACTTCTCGCGGTGTAGGGTCAGACCAGATTCCTTGATCCTTTGGAGGACTCCTCTCAATCTCTGATGGTGACCTTCTATTGATGATGCATAGACAAGCCCCCTTGCCAACAGAACAATATCCCTTTTGGTCAATTTTTAAGGTTAAAAAGGAACTGTACTACTACATATGATCATGAGATACATGCCCAAGCCCTAAAACAAAAATTTCTGGATAGGGGGTATCCGCGCCGCATGGTTCGCCATGCTTATAAACGTGCGAAATACTTCAATCGCGACAACCTATTTGAAAAGAAGGAAACACAAGCCAATGAAGCACAACCTATAATTTTTGTGACTAATTTCAACCCAATTAGCAATAAAATAAAAAACATAAATCGTAATTGGCATTTGGTCACTAACAGGAGACAAGAAAAACTGCGCAAACCAATGTTCTCCTACAGGAGAAATAGAACCATCAGAAACAGTCTGGTTCACACCTATAAAGAAGTAAGTAGTAACAAACAACCTTGCATCAACAATGCACCTCTACCAACCGGTACTTTCCCTTGTACTGGATGTGTCAATTGCAGCAGTATAATCAAGGGGAACAATATCACAAATAATAATACAACTGTAAAAATCAAAAGTTTTATAAACTGCCGTACAAAAAATGTGATATACTTACTACAATGTCCATGTCACTACTGTTATATAGGAGAAACATCCAGAGAGGTAAGAGTCCGCCTAAATGAACATAGGTCTGCGATTAGGAACAACAAAAAAGGTGCCCCTCTCACCGAACACTGGAAGACAGCGGGCCACAACATTGAGGATCTGAAATGGTGTGGTCTAGAAACGGTGGTTATCAATGAACGAGGCGGAAATCTTAATATTAAAAGAAAAAAACGAGAACAATTCTATATGTCTCGCTTCAACAGCGACAGATGCGGCCTTAACAGTAAAGAAGATTGGGAACAGATAGTACAATGAACAGTAAATTTTTTTTAAGATCTGACTCTTTATCATTCATTCATCTTAGACTTTCCCAATAAAAATGTACCGTGGACTCTTCCACTAGTAGAGCCGCCTTTTCTCAATCTTTCGAAGAGTTGGCAGTCTATATGAGTAATCGATAATTTTAATTAGGCTCACGAATAAGTAATATTGCTTAATAAATCTCAAAAAGTAGTTTACCTATAAGGCCCATATAGCCGATATAACTCACTAGGACTTCTAGCGTGCATGAGCCGCTATTATCACCAAACCATATCCCCTAAACTTTTGAGCCGACGTATTTCCTCTAAAAACTATATCTCCAGACCATGGAGAATGTAGACCCAGAAGTCCGTATCATCGCCAACCACGCATCATAACAACATGCTAAAGTTGGAATAGACGGATACACCAAATAAACAGACCTTAGAATAATTAAATCGGCAGAATTTGACTAGATTAAGCAAATGTTTAACACATGTAACTGCAACGCCCACCGTGCTATCTAGATAAAAATACAAGAGTGCGTTTACATCGCTATGGAAACAGTGCTAATGCCTGTCCAACCACAGTCCACTAGTGGTAACATAGAAAATAGAGAGATTGCGTTCCCATCTCCAGGGCAACGATCTCCCGATTGGCTAAAAAGAGACCAATCAGCTATCAAGAACTATCACCCAATCAGGGGATTGCTGGCATAAAACAGCTCGGAAACCATTCGCTTCTATTGACGAGAAGAAGACGAAGGTGGCGACGCTGTTCGAGAAGGGAGCAGGGAGGCTGATATATTCGTATCTGGTGAGTAAAACATGTCCCTAACCGGTGTTTGACTGCGCAAGCGATTAGCGCTTAGAAGAACAACCTTGCAGACATGAGGAAACACTGGTGAATAAGTCCATAGAGCGCGAGCATTTTAGCGTACCCTCAGTCGAACTATGAGTACTTTAGAAAGAACAGGGAAAGTACTCTGGCACCATCACAGCATGGCGAATCACGAAGTTAGAAGACACGCTCTAATTAATTAAAAAGGGAGAACAAAAGAAGGGTAATATGTGGTAATAAAGCTACCAACGTGTACCTAAAAACCCACTAAAATATAAGGTAATGGGTTAAGGTGGGAAGTCAATTCCATTCCTTTTAAAATATCTTCACATAAAATACTATTTTAAAAAAAATACACGATAATCAAATCACGATAAGTAAATGAGTCAGTATGATAAACCATAGACTGCTGATTCACCCAAATAAACCAGCAAATTGTGGAAAAGTAAATTTTGCCATGTTGTATGTGCCTACGTGTTCCCCACTCTATGTTATATGTGCATGATCGATATGCATGTATTCCCTCATGATCGATTAAAGACGCAATTACAGTTGTGTCCAACTCTAGTATGCCAGTTTCCAGTTCTCGTGAAAGCAACGAGTATTAGGCCTATGTTGCCACGTTTCACAGTGTGCACGTTAATTTATTGAATTGTCCCCGTTCCTAGGCCTCAAAAGGGCCCGGACATCAGATTCAAGCTCCAGTCTCCTGAACCCACTCCGAGGAGCGATGCAGCCCCCACCTGCATCCCTGACCCTTCACTTATTTCCTGCCGCGCGGTGCCCGGCCCAGCCTGGCTCTGCCTGCCTGTCTGCCAAGAGTATGTTATGCTTCTAGTTATCAGTCCAGCCCTCCTTCTCTGCATTCCTAAGCTACTGAGCTGCATCAACAGTTCCAGCTATGGTCTAGTCTTTCTGTCTCCATGTAAGAGAAATACTGTATTAATATTCATAGAATATTCCTAGCACACGCAATACATGTAGAATAATGCATGCACCAGCCTTAGTGTCAAGTAGCCTTTGCCCTGATAACTTTTGGATTCTATCAACATGTACTCCAAACACCAGATACCAGATATGCCATAGGTACATGTCGTCCTGACACCGCAGACTTTAGTCTCCTCTTCTAGTGCAGAAGTCATAGCCCCCAGTTCTCCCTGGTAACACGTCATTGCCCGTTTGCGCGCACCACTAGGTTAAAGGTCCCAGCTGCTCGAGTAGCCCCCTCCATGTTTCCGCCCCATTCATGACACTTCTGTGACGTTTCATACCACATGTTTCATTACACGCCCTGTACACGCCTTTCTTTCTCCACGCATGTACTCTTATCTTACGTTTGTCATAAGTTACGCCTACTGTATGTAATGTATTTGAAACGTATTACTATATATATGCTGCACTGTCGATGAAGCATTGCAGCTGCCTTCCGTCCTTCGTGTTTATTTCAGGCTGTCCCGTTCCAGTCCCTTCCCTTTTGCCTGAATAAATCCTTTTGACTCGGACACATCGGATCCTGCCTCTTATTTATTGAGCTATCTGTTATTGTTAATATAGTCAAAAATAGTCCCGGTATTATTTATTTATATACCACATAATGGCGCCCGAATAGGGACGAGCCCCTTCCTCACGCGCTGGCGATGCCACGCAGGTCCCCTGACCCTCTACAGCCGTGACGGAACTCTACTGCGCACCGGCAGATATTTCTGCTTCAAGTCTCCCTCAGGCCCACGGAGGAAACGGAGTCTGCGGTCCGACATCCAGACGAAGCGGTGTGGAATGCGGTTCGTCCCGACCAGAGCCCAAGCCGAGAGAGCAAGGTCCGAAGTATACGGAGGCCCACCTGTAACCGAAGTTTCCGAAGTTCGTAGTCCGACGTCGTCGCAGTCCAGTCAAGTCCAGTCCGAGGCCTTCCAGTTTCTGCTTTCCCGGTGAGTACCGTCGCAGGGGAAGTATCTAGACAGGAGCATTAGTTTGTTCCTGGTCCGATGGGTTTGGGTACGCAGATCCAGTACGAAGTATTCACCTAGGTGGATACGGGTCCTGACGTGTCTCTTTATGGGACCGGTATGTTCTGTACTGTTTTAGCAGTGCATCCAGTAATTCTAGAAAGTTCAGTTCTCGAGAAATTCATGTGTTCTGTTTTCAGTGTATCAGGTAATATTCTGTTCGAACTGTTATCAATGTATTTTTATGTCGTGGTATGAGTGCTTTGTTCGCGATATTATTACTGTGATTATTGTGTATTGTGTTTCAAGTATCTTGGTGAAATGCCTCTGTTTTCGAAATTACGTCAGATAAAGACCAGAAAAGGGTTACTCGAAGAAGCAGTTCCTGTCCCTCCTAGGGACAGTCCAGGACATTTTATGTATCACAAGCATGGCTTAGATGCCATAATATATCTAGACTTATGGGCGGACTATACCAAGGAACTAGAAGAGAAATATAGATGGCCCGCATCAGGTACATGGGATGCCGAGTGCATCATGCGAGTAGAAGAAGCATTATGGAAAAAGAAAGCCAGACAGTCCCAGAAAGATGCCATCGAGTTATGGCGCAAAGAATCTCATAAAAGAACGGAAAAAGAGTTCAGAAAAACAGAATTAAGTAGGGAATCCGCAGAAAAAGCCCAAGAAAGGGAATTAATTGAGGAAGGCGAACGTGTTAAAGCAGAACAGTCAGACAGACAGAGAAATGCCCTTATTAAAGGTATGTATCCTCTTCTTGCCGAGGGCTTGCCGAAGGCAACCCCGGAAGCACCCTGTAATTTCCCGCCACCATTGGTCCCGATTAAGCTATTATAACCACAGAGATTCTATCAAAGAAAAGTGAATGAGTGATGTTTTTATATATATTTTTATCATTTACAACAGGGTGCTAGGCTCTCTCTTACACATGGAAAGATGGGAGCACAATGTGCTTTTTAAAATACCCCTCACACTCTAAAAAAACCAAGTAGAGTCATGCTTCATCATAGGGGTCTTCCCGCCCCTATAACGGGACGGGGCGTGCTACGACCAGACGAAATACGCGGGAGCACTAAGATGTGATAGAGGCTATGTGTGGGTGTATAGGAATCAGTGAAAGTGTAGGGACCTAACACTAGTGAGTGTGCAAAAAGTGAAAAATTGAAAAAGATTAAAAAAATTCCCTGGCTTGGTAGAAAAAAACAATTTTATTAGCTTCTCCAGCTGGGAACATTAAGAAGGGGTTGTGTGGTAGAGCATTAGCCACTACCTTGTCGACATGTTTCGTAAGCAGTCCCCTACTGCTTACTCATCAGGACCAAAAGAGAAGTCCCTACTGGTATTTACTCAGTTTCTAACAAGTGATGCCTACTGTCCTATAAACAGCCAACAAAAATAAGTTGGCTGTTTAGGCCTCAGGGCATGAGTTGGCCCAAGTGAGGCAGGAAAAATCGACCTATTATGGTCTCTGTAAGGAAAAAGGAAGAGAAAGACCAACATAAATTTATGACTGGACATTGTTTTCTGAATGGAAACGAACAAACAAACGAACAGGTTTTTTTTGTGTAGAGGACCACAATTTCAATTATTCAAAGCGGTTCTTTTTTCATACATGAAAATCAACATGTAATTATGTGTCTCTCGGTATCACTGCCCTTTGTGGGAGACATCAATGGTATCGTTTTGTCGGGACCTTTATCGTAGTGTCACACACACACAACAACAATCGTGACTCAATACATTTACAACAGACTAACAGAAGAGAGGGGAGGGGGACCTCCTTGCAAATGTTTCTGAAATGGTAATGGTGACATACTTATCTCAGCAGTTATCTATGCCCCATGAGGTTTTGCAGACGAAGGGTAATCTGCGCAGTTTACTATGGAAAACAAAGTTTCATTTCAGGTGTTTGTTTCAAAAGCGCAGCGAGATATCAGTGCGTTTTATCTGCCCATGCGACCCGTTTTTTAGAGACTCAAGGTCGGAGTCTATTACTTACGTCTCTGCTGCAAAAAGAAAGCATTGTTCCTACCCCCGTGCACCTCCGAGGATTGCCGGGATCAAGTGACACGGTGTTTTTGAAAGCCACTGTGCTTCCGCATTCGTTACGCGCTGGGTGCCGCCCCTTTCCTTGTGCTAGAGCGTCAACCATCTAATATGGCGGCGTATTTTTGGCACGGCGGAAGGGCAGAGGAAGCGGAAGTCTTTTTTCTCTTTTCTCGATATCGTTTCAATAGCATACAAGTGAAGCGATCATTTATATACCCTTGTTGTACACAGATTCCATGTGGATTACAATTGATACAGTGCTTTTTGATGTATTTCAAATTGTTTTTAAAAGGGTTTTGTTATTGATACAGCAACATCGTAGTAATTGATATTTCCAAGAGATAGGGGGCTGAGGCTGAAATGCTGGTTATAGCAATATGTGATCGAAGGCTTTCTTCGGGGCTTGATACTTGTTACGACAGTGGATCTGCATATATGGTGATTGCGCAGTATGCTTATGCAGTAGACATAAGGACTTGTCACATGGTTAGATCTCATAGTTAGTAAAATTGACTACTGAAGGGAGGTACAGTAACACTAACCTACAATTGGCTCCAGGGTATGTCATCGTTTAATCCATGTTTGTGTGACTGGATGCGAAAAACCCATCGTTGTTCTTTTTCCAACAGAAATCTCTCACTACTTACTAGTTCTATTACTGTCCATTTGATTTCCTCGGGTTTGTGGTTCATTTCGAGGAAATGGTTGGTCAATTTTGTACTTGTTTTTCTGCATTTGATTGTGCTCTTATGTTCACCAATCCTTACTTTGATTGCCCTGCTTGTCATGCCTACATATTCCAGTTGGCATGGGCAGGTAATTAGATATACAACATTCGCACTATTGCAGTTACTGAATGCCCTCTGCTCCCAGACGGTGCCATTCCTGAAAGTTATTTCTTTGCTTTTCTTGGTTAATCCGCATACCTTGCATCCGCCACATGGGTAATGACCCTGGACAAAGTTAGGGTCTCTTTGTATGTTGATGTTCGATTTTGGTCTTGTGTGAACCAGGACATCCCTCAAGCTCTTTGCTTTCTTGTGTGCGAACATGGGTTTCGATATGTCTAACCCACCACTGTTCAGGATTTTCCAATTCTTGTTAATGATCTTAGTGACTAGATTGGAACTGGTGTTATAAGTGGTCACGCAGATCGGACGTTTTTCTTCCTCTTTTGCTGTTTTTTCTTCCAACAGGCTTTCCCGGCAGTTATTCCTTGCTCGTGTGTAGGCCTGATTTATAACATGGTCAGGGTACATCCGTGCTTTTAATTTCTTTTTGAGGTCGCTTGACTGGGTTTTAAAAGTCTCAATCTCAGTGCAGTTCCTGCGTAGGCGCAGGAACTGCCCATATGGTAGATTGTTGCGCAGATGTTTAGGATGGAAGCTATTGTACATGAGGAGGCAGTTCTTGGAAGTGCTTTTAAAGTGAGTCGTGGTCATCAATTTCCCGTCTTTGGGAAAGATATTTAGATCCAGAAAAACCAAGTTGCTCCTGGATACTGTGCTGGTGAACCTTAGGAATTCGTCCTGCAAATTTAGTCAGGTTAAGAACTGTTCCGAACCCTTTTCATCTCCATCCCAGATGATAAGGATATCATCGATGTAACGTTTCCATAGTTTTATCTTTGGTCTGAATGGGTTATTGGGGTTCAATATTTTTGTTACCTCTAGATGATGTACGTACAGACCAGCTATACTAGGGGCAAATGTACTTCCCATACTGGTCCCGTGCTTTTGTATATACAGGGTGCCTTCGTACTCAAAAAAGTTCTCCTTCAAAGCCAATGCACAACAGTTCATTACCACATTACGCGGTGTTTGGTATTCCCAAAAGTCCTCAAACAGGACATCCTCAATGATGTCTAGGGTTGCTTGGTGGGGCAGGCTAGTATACAGACTTTCAACATCACAGCTGATTAGCAGCTGGGATTCAGGGTCAAACCGTATCTCTTCCAGAAGGTTTAGCACTTCTTTTGTATCCTTCAGATACGTAGATGTTTTTTGGACCATTGGTCTTAGAAATGCGTCTGCGAACCTAGAAACTGGTTCCAGAACCGACCCAATACCCGAGACAATCGGTCTCCCGGGAGGCTTCTGGAGGTTTTTGTGGATCTTTGGTAGGGTATAGAGGTAGGGGGTTCTCGGATTTTTTTGAATTAGGAAATCACCCTCCTTTCTGGTGATCCAATCATGTGATAGTGCCTCCTCGACCATGGTGCCTATCTTTGTTTGTATGCTGTTAATAGGATCATTATTAATGACTCTGTAGTTTCTTTCATCCTGTAGTAGCCTCCTACACTCCTTGTCGCATGAATTCTTGGACTTCTTGGCAAAGATGGAATTTATCCATGTTGGCTGTAGGCACATATCCCAGGCCTTTTTCCAAAATCCTTCTTTGTGGAGGGGTGAGTTCAGTGTCTGAAAGGTTGACAATCAAGCTCACTTCTTGCTCGTTGTGGCACCCGTCATGCTCCTTGTTGAGACTCGAGGAGTTTCTTCTTCCTCGGTGTTCCAGTGGACTGTAGACCCTCTCCGGTTCCTTCCTTTCGTTCGTCCTTGGCGCGCCCCTAAAAAAGGAGCCGATGGATCAAAGTAGTTTTAAAAAGCACATTGTGCTCCCATCTTTCCATGTGTAAGAGAGAGCCTAGCACCCTGTTGTAAATGATAAAAATATATATAAAAACATCACTCATTCACTTTTCTTTGATAGAATCTCTGTGGTTATAAAAGCTTACTTTGGAGGGTGATTCTATCAGTACCTCTACGCTTCTCCTTTTTTGGTTTGGATCTACTGGCAGCGCACAGCTGCAGGAGCTTCTTAAGAATTGAACATTTTTTCTGGTTCACCGCTACTTCAAAAGTGATTCTGCACTACACAACTAACTCCTGACAGACAAAGGGGACCCCTTATTGACATCACCGCGCACTACAATGGCCGACCTAGGCCTAGCCTTCACTGAAGATGAAATCTCGAATCTGATGGCATCCCTGGGAACCTTCGACGGCCTGAACACCACGGGCCCTTCAAATAAAAACAATGATTGGGATGAGTTGGAGGAGCTAAGGAAGACACAAATTAAGACAGCCCTCCATGGATTACTAATGTCTGAATATTTAAAGGTAAATACCGCACCATCTGGCCTTGTTGTCCGCAACGAACCATTTATCTTTTTACATGACAAAACCTTTAAAATAGATTGGTCTAAAATTTCATGGCGATGTACTAGGGACTGGATAGTCCTTATTATAAAAACAGCGAGTAGATTGGCTAGTGAGCTAAAAGTGGAGATACAGACCATAGAAGTACGTATCAAAAGCTATGAATCTCCAGCTGATATCAAGAAATATTTAGACGAAATGAACAAAACCTTAAATGAGTTTGAAACTAATCTAAAAGACAGTAAATATGATAAACTAAAAAAAGACAACAGCCGATGGACAAAGGAGAGAATCTATCCCTATATCAGGGACGATTATAAAATATCCATCGACAACGCCACAGATGATGAAACATCTGACTCAGGTTCAAACAGCTCAAGCTCGAGTAAAAATAGAAGCCCGAGGTCACGTGGAAATAGGAGGAATTTCCGCAGACCCAATTTCAGGGGTTCAAGAGGATGGAATACCTTCAACCCTCCCACGATGTACCATCAGCAACAACTATATGGACCACCACCCTTCCAGCATCCACAAGGACCATACCCCAACTGGGGCTATCAGCAACAGGACTATGGATACTTTGATCCATCGGCTCCTTTTTTAGGGGCGCGCCAAGGACGAACGAAAGGAAGGAACCGGAGAGGGTCTACAGTCCACTGGAACACCGAGGAAGAAGAAACTCCTCGAGTCTCAACAAGGAGCATGACGGGTGCCACAACGAGCAAGAAGTGAGCTTGATTGTCAACCTTTCAGACACTGAACTCACCCCTCCACAAAGAAGGATTTTGGAAAAAGGCCTGGGATATGTGCCTACAGCCAACATGGATAAATTCCATCTTTGCCAAGAAGTCCAAGAATTCATGCGACGTTTAAAACTGCAAGTGTTCTTTAAAGACAAAGAGGACACCTCAGATCATGGGGATACAAATTTGAGACCGAAATCCAATTTTACACCCCTGGACAGCACTCTTCCAGTCGAACTCCTTGCCTTTGAAAAGGCAGTAATGAAGGAGTTGGAGGACATAAACCCAAATGAAAAACGCGTTTTTCAGAACATTACCAGTGAAGAGAGACAAGCTCTACGCGATCTGAGCAACAACAGAAGGCTAATCATAAAACCTGCTGATAAGGGTGGTGCAACGGTGATACAGAACGTGGAAGACTATGACAAGGAGTGTAGGAGGCTACTACAGGATGAAAGAAACTACAGAGTCATTAATAATGATCCTATTAACAGCATACAAACAAAGATAGGCACCATGGTCGAGGAGGCACTATCACATGATTGGATCACCAGAAAGGAGGGTGATTTCCTAATTCAAAAAAATCCGAGAACCCCCTACCTCTATACCCTACCAAAGATCCACAAAAACCTCCAGAAGCCTCCCGGGAGACCGATTGTCTCGGGTATTGGGTCGGTTCTGGAACCAGTTTCTAGGTTCGCAGACGCATTTCTAAGACCAATGGTCCAAAAAACATCTACGTATCTGAAGGATACAAAAGAAGTGCTAAACCTTCTGGAAGAGATACGGTTTGACCCTGAATCCCAGCTGCTAATCAGCTGTGATGTTGAAAGTCTGTATACTAGCCTGCCCCACCAAGCAACCCTAGACATCATTGAGGATGTCCTGTTTGAGGACTTTTGGGAATACCAAACACCGCGTAATGTGGTAATGAACTGTTGTGCATTGGCTTTGAAGGAGAACTTTTTTGAGTACGAAGGCACCCTGTATATACAAAAGCACGGGACCAGTATGGGAAGTACATTTGCCCCTAGTATAGCTGGTCTGTACGTACATCATCTAGAGGTAACAAAAATATTGAACCCCAATAACCCATTCAGACCAAAGATAAAACTATGGAAACGTTACATCGATGATATCCTTATCATCTGGGATGGAGATGAAAAGGGTTCGGAACAGTTCTTAACCTGGCTAAATTTGCAGGACGAATTCCTAAGGTTCACCAGCACAGTATCCAGGAGCAACTTGGTTTTTCTGGATCTAAATATCTTTCCCAAAGACGGGAAATTGATGACCACGACTCACTTTAAAAGCACTTCCAAGAACTGCCTCCTCATGTACAATAGCTTCCATCCTAAACATCTGCGCAACAATCTACCATATGGGCAGTTCCTGCGCCTACGCAGGAACTGCACTGAGATTGAGACTTTTAAAACCCAGTCAAGCGACCTCAAAAAGAAATTAAAAGCACGGATGTACCCTGACCATGTTATAAATCAGGCCTACACACGAGCAAGGAATAACTGCCGGGAAAGCCTGTTGGAAGAAAAAACAGCAAAAGAGGAAGAAAAACGTCCGATCTGCGTGACCACTTATAACACCAGTTCCAATCTAGTCACTAAGATCATTAACAAGAATTGGAAAATCCTGAACAGTGGTGGGTTAGACATATCGAAACCCATGTTCGCACACAAGAAAGCAAAGAGCTTGAGGGATGTCCTGGTTCACACAAGACCAAAATCGAACATCAACATACAAAGAGACCCCAACTTTGTCCAGGGTCATTACCCATGTGGCGGATGCAAGGTATGCGGATTAACCAAGAAAAGCAAAGAAATAACTTTCAGGAATGGCACCGTCTGGGAGCAGAGGGCATTCAGTAACTGCAATAGTGCGAATGTTGTATATCTAATTACCTGCCCATGCCAACTGGAATATGTAGGCATGACAAGCAGGGCAATCAAAGTAAGGATTGGTGAACATAAGAGCACAATCAAATGCAGAAAAACAAGTACAAAATTGACCAACCATTTCCTCGAAATGAACCACAAACCCGAGGAAATCAAATGGACAGTAATAAAACTAGTAAGTAGTGAGAGATTTCTGTTGGAAAAAGAACAACGATGGGTTTTTCGCATCCAGTCACACAAACATGGATTAAACGATGACATACCCTGGAGCCAATTGTAGGTTAGTGTTACTGTACCTCCCTTCAGTAGTCAATTCTACTAACTATGAGATCTAACCATGTGACAAGTCCTTATGTCTACTGCATAAGCATACTGCGCAATCACCATATATGCAGATCCACTGTCGTAACAAGTATCAAGCCCCGAAGAAAGCCTTCGATCACATATTGCTATAACCAGCATTTCAGCCTCAGCCCCCTATCTCTTGGAAATATCAATTACTACGATGTTGCTGTATCAATAACAAAACCCTTTTAAAAACAATTTGAAATACATCAAAAAGCACTGTATCAATTGTAATCCACATGGAATCTGTGTACAACAAGGGTATATAAATGATCGCTTCACTTGTATGCTATTGAAACGATATCGAGAAAAGAGAAAAAAGACTTCCGCTTCCTCTGCCCTTCCGCCGTGCCAAAAATACGCCGCCATATTAGATGGTTGACGCTCTAGCACAAGGAAAGGGGCGGCACCCAGCGCGTAACGAATGCGGAAGCACAGTGGCTTTCAAAAACACCGTGTCACTTGATCCCGGCAATCCTCGGAGGTGCACGGGGGTAGGAACAATGCTTTCTTTTTGCAGCAGAGACGTAAGTAATAGACTCCGACCTTGAGTCTCTAAAAAACGGGTCGCATGGGCAGATAAAACGCACTGATATCTCGCTGCGCTTTTGAAACAAACACCTGAAATGAAACTTTGTTTTCCATAGTAAACTGCGCAGATTACCCTTCGTCTGCAAAACCTCATGGGGCATAGATAACTGCTGAGATAAGTATGTCACCATTACCATTTCAGAAACATTTGCAAGGAGGTCCCCCTCCCCTCTCTTCTGTTAGTCTGTTGTAAATGTATTGAGTCACGATTGTTGTTGTGTGTGTGTGACACTACGATAAAGGTCCCGACAAAACGATACCATTGATGTCTCCCACAAAGGGCAGTGATACCGAGAGACACATAATTACATGTTGATTTTCATGTATGAAAAAAGAACCGCTTTGAATAATTGAAATTGTGGTCCTCTACACAAAAAAAACCTGTTCGTTTGTTTGTTCGTTTCCATTCAGAAAACAATGTCCAGTCATAAATTTATGTTGGTCTTTCTCTTCCTTTTTCCTTACAGAGACCATAATAGGTCGATTTTTCCTGCCTCACTTGGGCCAACTCATGCCCTGAGGCCTAAACAGCCAACTTATTATTGTTGGCTGTTTATAGGACAGTAGGCATCACTTGTTAGAAACTGAGTAAATACCAGTAGGGACTTCTCTTTTGGTCCTGATGAGTAAGCAGTAGGGGACTGCTTACGAAACATGTCGACAAGGTAGTGGCTAATGCTCTACCACACAACCCCTTCTTAATGTTCCCAGCTGGAGAAGCTAATAAAATTGTTTTTTTCTACCAAGCCAGGGAATTTTTTTAAATCTTTTTCAATTTTTCACTTTTTGCACACTCACTAGTGTTAGGTCCCTACACTTTCACTGATTCCTATACACCCACACATAGCCTCTGTCACATCTTAGTGCTCCAGCGTATTTCGTCTGGTCGTAGCACGCCCCGTCCCGTTATAGGGGCGGGAAGACCCCTATGATGAAGCATGACTCTACTTGGTTTTTTTAGAGTGTGAGGGGTATTTTAAAAAGCACATTGTGCTCCCATCTTTCCATGTGTAAGAGAGAGCCTAGCACCCTGTTGTAAATGATAAAAATATATATAAAAACATCACTCATTCACTTTTCTTTGATAGAATCTCTGTGGTTATAAAAGCTTACTTTGGAGGGTGATTCTATCAGTACCTCTACGCTTCTCCTTTTTTGGTTTGGACCCGATTAAGCTATGTCACAAACCGACCACAGCTGATATTTTTCTCTCATCCTATTTGGACGATACAGTCCCAGAATATACAAATCCTATTCCGCCTGTTCCCGTTAATAATGTAATTCCTGTTCCTCCAGCCGCTGGTTCCGTGGGTTCAGTTCAGGTTACAGCACCCGTTCCAGCATCTGTTACAGCACCCCCGGCCCAGCCCACAGTACATGTACCCGCTTTGTCAGTCACTCTACCAGCACGTACAGTATACACCGACGATTCCAGTTTAGGAGCCGCGGGGGGAGGTTCTCTTCGTACCCCGCCTCAAACCAGACGGCTGACGCTACATGAACTAGCGTTACAGCGTACGCCAAAAATGACTACATACGCAGATATCAAGCGAGCCCTTACTGAATGCCGTTATGATCCAGTTCCAGGCGAAGGTCATATGGTCATATATTCATTACGTTTAAGACGGGTTGTCGACTATTTGGACACCCTGCCCGATATGGGAGAACATCTAGACAGAATATATCGTTTTATCCGTACAGGAGTGAATCCAGAAAGTATTCACGAAGCCATGGTTCAAAGAAAAGTCGAGACTCAGCTCATGCTTCTAAAGTTTTTGATTAACTGTTTAATAAGAGAGCACGATACTCCAGAAAAAGATCAGGAAGAAATGAAAGCCCTGACTAGGTGGAGTGACAATATAGCCGAGGGAAAACACAAGACAGAAAATTGTATAGAGAGTATGTACAAGAAAATCCGTAGGGAAATCATAAAGTTACACGAGAAACAAGAAGCAAGACAAGCAACCGAGAAAGAGAATGACTCTTCTACTGAAGAGGTAGACGACGAGAATCCCTCCAGAATAGCGTATGTAGGTAGAACTAGACTTTCCGACCGACATTCACGCCCAGACTATAAGAAAGTTTTTCCTCCTCCAGCACCAGAACAGTGTTCTCTTGAGCAAGTATTTCAAGCTACCGATCACATTCTGAAATCACGAATAGGGTATAGCGAGCTTAGTACAATGCATGAACAAGAACTAGCCCGATCGGCAGTCCGGTGGACTACTGATTCTACCACTTTTCCAGACGAAATAGTGGCACAAATGTTTCTGAAACTGCCCCCGGCCGAACAGCGACTGGTGGGTATGTATATGATCCAGCACCTCATTACGCTGTATGAGGATCAACATTCTGATCCAGGTCCTCTACACGATGTATTGAACGAGTTACTCCAGTACAGATGGAAAGGTCTAGGTACCGATTTAATTAGCGTCATTCTAGAACAGCACCACAAATACCGAACGTTTTTGAATCCACATTTTGTTCACGTCTCACCACCAGAAAGTAAACCATTCTACATAGACAGACAGAATCCGTTACGAGAAGTACATCCAGTCAAGAAAGAGGGGGGTGGTCTAGAACGAGTATTTGTTTACACCCCCATCACAAAGATGGAACTCTTAGAGATGAAAAAGTTAATTCCCTGTCATGACAAAGACCCAGCAGGGTTCCACCGTGAATTAAAGGACATGCTCCGTATGGGAGAATACACATACCCTGATATCATTAAAATGTTAAAGGTCCTGTTGCCTGCGGGCATATATGAAAAACTCAAGGAAAAAGAATGGGAGGTGGGAGAGAAAAAGATAGATTGGACAGCTCTAGAAACTGAAGATAATATACGAGTACCAGGTACCGGTCTTGGGGATAAAGCTAAAGAATTGCCCGAGTTATTAATACAAGTCTTGCCAAGATTACTAGCCACGAAAAAGGAAGATTGGGATGCCATCTCAGCCTGTAAACAGAAACAAGACGAAGATACTAGTGATTTTTATTCTAGATTTGAGAAATGTTTTATTATTAATAGTGGTCTGAAAACAAGTAGTGAATCATACCCTCATCTTTTTGTTACCAAACTAGTCGAGAATTCAAGTCCACAAGTTAAAAATCGAGTACTGAAAGTCGAAAGTACCTGGCAAGCTAATACTCCGTCACAGATGCTTCAATTGCTCCAGTATCACCAGAACAGAATCAGGGAAGAGCAGGAACACGAAAGGAGACGTATGAAAGACACGAAAATGAAAGTATTAGTTGCACAATCTGTCCCACAAGACAGTCAGAAGAGGGGTCCGAATCAAGCCAGTCATCCTGCAGTTCCCGTTAAAGGGACATGCAATTACTGTAAACAGCCAGGTCATTTTATAAACGAGTGTGCAGTTCTGAAACACAACATAGCTACTGGTAAAACTAAAGAGAGATCACGTCCGCCTAGACAAGAACAAGTTTCACAGACTTCCCAGCCACCACAGAATGCACAACAGTCAGTTACCGCACCGCAGCCTATAGCTGCAACACAGCATGTTACACAGCAGATGTACCAGTACGCACAGTCAGATTATCCAGATTATCAGCCATATTCATGAAACAGCCTAGAGAGGGAGGTAGGCTTGCCTCTCATCGAGATACCTGTAGATCAAGAGGGTCCCTATGTACACAGTCAAGTATTGGGGAAAGACAGAACGTTTCTTATTGATACAGGGGCAAGTAGGACTACCATCAGTCATGACGAGGTTCCAGGGGCTCCACTCTCAGGCTCTAGAAATGTTTCCATTGGATTTTCAGGAAAGCCTATTGTTAATGAAATATCGAAACCAGTTACTTTAGAGGTTGGTCCATTGTCCCGAACTACAGATTTGTTACTCACGAAATCTTGTCCAGAAAATTTGTTAGGCATTAAAACATTGAAAGAATTAGGGGCAGTCATTTGCTGCTCCCCAGAAGGGGTCCGCCTGTTCTTGCGTGATTTTAAAGGTCATTATGTATTACGTGATTTTGATCCAAGATTATTGAATGTACCACAGCATTTATGGGCGCAAGGTCCAACTGATGTAGGTTGTATGCATATCACACCCCATCGTGTGACTCTGAAGCAAGGTGTTGTTTTACCACGAATCAGACAGTACAAATTGCCACCTGAGGCTGTAGCAGCCTTATCCAAAATTATTGATGAACTTATTGTTCAGGGAGTGGTTGTAGAAACTGACTCCAATATATGTAATTCTCCTATCATTCCAGTCCTGAAACGTACGGATCCAAATGCACCTCCAGTTTATCGATTAGTGATTGACCTTCGAGAACTTAATAAGTGTAGTATACCTCAGTACCCAGTAGTCCCAGATATTTCTTCTCTATTGACAGCCATTGATTCTGAAGCTACATTCTTTACAGTTATCGATCTCAAGAATGCATTTTTCAGTGTCCCCATTCATCCAGACAGCCAGTTCCTTTTCGGATTCTGTTTAAATGGAAGAAGCTATAAATTCACACGAGCACCTCAAGGTTTTGCAGAAAGTCCTAGTATTTACAGTCAAGCACTTAAGAGACAACTAGACAATATTCACATGCCAACTGACACTGCCCTGCTCCAGTATGTCGATGATCTACTGATCACAGCCCGTTCTGAACGTGACTGCGAGCGTGCGTCACTTACAGTTCTGTATTTTCTGGCCGACATGGGGCACAAGGTGTCCCCTTCCAAATTGCAATTCTGTGTCCAGCAAGTGGTCTACTTAGGACACTTACTGTCCAAGAGGGGTAGGCAGTTGACACCTGACCGTATCCAGTTAATAGCATGTCTTCCACAGCCCAAGACACAGAAGGAGGTACGAGCTTTTATCGGCCTCACTTCTTACTGCAGACAATGGATTCCTCAGTATGCATTTCTAGCCAAGCCACTGATACAGTTAACGACACAGGAGGCAGCCGCATCGACTGTCCTCCCTTGGACCCAGGAACATACACTTGTTTTTAATGAGTTAAAGAAAGCTTTATGTAATGCACCCGTTCTAGCAACACCGAACTACAGTAAGCCTTTTACACTTTTTGTCACTGAACGTGATGGTACTGCATTATCTGTTCTCACACAAGATCAAGCAGGACAATACAAGCCCTGTGCTTATTTTTCTAGCACATTAGATCCAGTAGCCCAGGCTCTGCCTGCGTGCCTCAAGTCGGTTGCAGCCACAGCTCTAGCTATCAGACAGAGTGATTCCATAGTGTTAGGACACTCTCTGACAGTACAAGTTCCACACTCCGTGGAAGTTCTTTTAAACCGAACACAGACTCAGCATTTGACAATTGCACGTTTAACAGGTTATGAACTGACATTGTTTCAGCCACACATAGAAATCAGACGCTGCAACATTTTAAATCCAGCTACACTGTTACCGTCAGTTACTTCAAATTCTGCCACACATGACTGTGTGGAAGTTGTTAACACCATGACAAAGCCTAGACAAGACTTGACAGATATTGCATTATCTGATCCCGACCTGACACTTTATGTGGATGGTTCATGTATGAGAACAAGTACAGGAGAACTAGTAGCCGCGTATGCAGTGACTACTGACACTGAAGTTATAGAAACACATCGTATTGACACCCTGTCTGCTCAAGCAGCAGAGCTCATTGCTCTGACCCAAGCCTGCATACGTGCCAAGAACCTGAAGGTTAACATATACACAGATTCACGTTATGCATTCGGAGTCGTACACGACTTTGGAGTGCTCTGGCAGGAGAGAGGTTTCATGACTTCTCATGGGACCAAGATTCAGCATGGTCTCCTCATTCAAGCTCTGTTAGATGCAATACATTTACCGACAGCTATTGCCATCATGAAGTGCAAGGCACATACGAAAGTCACTGACATCATTTCCCAGGGTAACGATCTAGCAGATCGAACAGCCAAGCTCACAGCTCAGACTCCAGACATTCCAGTTAATACGACACAGGCACTCACTCCAGAACAGACTACTTGTATGACAGTTAAGGACCCTACACAAGATGTACTAGATATACAGTTACATGCTACTCCCGATGAAATCAAGAAATGGTCCGAACAAGGAGGGGTCCAGACAGATCAAGGATGGTTGACGAAGGGAAAAGCCACATGGTTTCTCCCCGACTCTATGGTTCAAATCATTATTAACACCGCACATAGTCCAGCACATTTAGGGGAAAAAGCCATGTTAGACAGTATCCAGAACCTCTGGTTCAACAAGCATTTACGAGCAGCAGCCAAGCAGAAAGTACGTACCTGTATGATATGTTGTCAGTTCAATCCAGGTAAAAGTGTCCCGGTGGAACAAGGTGGATTCCATCCTCCTGACCACCCTTTTGAGGTCCTCCAAATGGATTACATTCAGATGGAGCGATGTCGAGGTTTCAAGTATGTTCTCGTAGTTGTATGTGCTTTGTCCAGGTGGACAGAGGCATATCCAGTTCCAGATTATACAGCCGCGACCACTGCCAGGCAGTTGGTTCGTGAGTATTTTCCCCGCTATGGATTACCTAGGGTCGTGTATTCAGATAACGGCCAGCCATTCTCATCCGAGCTCATGAAACAAGTTTCCCTTCTGTTAGGGTACCAGTGGAAGTTCCATTGTGTATGCCATCCTGAAGCAGCCGGTCTCGTAGAGAGACATAACCAGACTTTGAAAATCCGCATAGCCAAAGTGTGTGCAGAGAAAGGTGTAGATTGGATAGTAGCACTGCCAGTTGCCCTTTTCTATATGAGAATGGTCGCTCACTCCCGTTCAGGTCTATCTCCCTACGAGATAGTATTTGGTCGCCCCCCTAACATGTGGGGTGCACCTAGACCCCGTAGCATTACCAATATTGACAGTAATATGCTGACAGATTACCTTGCCTCCTTGATGTCTGCACTACAATCTTGTCGTTCACAGGTTGCCGCTGCATTTCCAGACAACACCGAAGTGAAACCGCATGACGTCGTTCCGGGTGATATGGTCCTTATAAGGAATTTTGATCGTTCAAGTCCGCTGGAGCCCCGTTGGAAGCAGCCCCGTCTTGTCCTCCTTACCACCCGGACTGCAGTGAAGCTCAAAAACCGCAAGGGGTGGCTACATATGAGCCACATCAAGAAATTGCATGGACTCAGAAATAAGACATTTCTCAAGGACTGCCCCGTCCCCAAGGACTGTCCAGACTATAAATCTAAAATACCCCTGTTAGAGAAAACTCCGCAGCAGGAGTATAAAGCAAAGCTCCGGTCTAGTAAAGTAAGTCAGCCAGTTTAATTGTCTAAGTCCCTCTCGGGTGAAACGGTTAGACAGGTTCCTGACATGTATGAGATAGACCCACACAGTGAGAGAGTCAGTCAAAACTCTAAAAGATGTATTATTGTTCTATTCTTTTTATTGTTCCTAAGTCTTATGGTTACATGCATAAGTTATGCGTTACATTTATGTTTTCCTATTTCACATGTACATATGTTTTCTAATGTTACAGTAGAGCACACATTTAGTGATCTGCCTCCTCACGAGTTATCCTATCGTCTTGCTATGCGTAACAACACTTTTATCCGAATGTTGCATTATTCACACCAGACCAGCAATGCCACAAATTGTTGGGTGTGTGGTCGACTTCCCCCTTTCCAGACACCGAAGGGAGTTCTGCCACTCTTTCCTTATCCGTTTTCACATAATGGTTCGTGTGGAGCATGGTCCACGTTAACGTCATCCTCAACTGATATGTCCCTTCTGAATCGAACATGTTTCCCAGACAAGCAAGGTCTTACCCATAGAACAGGGTTAGATCTAGAAAATGAAGTATATGATTTAGGTAATTATTCCTCGCATTTCATGGTCTTGAATGTTCAGTCCGATACTACTCCAGATTTGCCTGCTATTTCAGTACTACCAGTTAAAGGCGTATTATGTGTCAGAAAGAATGGTTCCGCACATGTAGGACATAGTGATTGTACTACTGTGGTCGAGTATAGTGACAGTGGGAAATCTATTTTCAAAGCCTCACGTCATTCTTATTTTGTTTGTGGTCAGACCGCATATGTTCGTCTGCCCCTAGATTGGGATGGAACATGTTATATTGCCTTCCTACTTCCACCAGTTTTTCTAGCCCCATCCGATTATCACAGAAACACACATCTAGTACACGTTAGACATAAAAGGGAGACTGAGTCCCCAATTGTCGATCAAACTGAAACTACTCTAGAACAATATCAAGACTTCAATAAAGGTTTCTTTTTCTTTATAGGTCCTGTCCAGAATAGTAAGTTAATACGTAGGCTAACCAGAACCCTTGAAGCAGTAGTGAATGAGACTACTTCCGCTCTAGGTAACTTAACCGAAGAGCAATCTGCTATGCGTTTTGTTGTGCTCCAAAATCGTCTCGTTCTTGACGTCATATTGGCCGATAGAGGAGGAGCTTGTAGAGTCATCGGATCTAGTTGCTGCATTTTCATTCCAAATAACGCACCGTCTGTTTATTCAGCTATAACCAGACTTCATAAAATTGCCCATCAGTTACACCAGAATCCAGGCACCTGGACATGGTCCGGTTGGCTCTGGAGTATCATATCTGCCTGGGGATGGAAAGTATTGTCATTCCTAGGTATAGCAGTAATGATCATATTCAGTTGCTGCCTCTGTTTACAATGTGGCCCTGCGATTTGCGGCATGTGTGCTACCTCTTGTATTCCTAGTCCTAAATCCCGTTCCAAGACAATTCGAGACGAGCAAATGATGCTATATGAACAGATAGATGGTATCATGAATATTGATGTTTCCTGATGGAAACGTAGGGCACAAGGAGGGAATGTGGAAAAGTAAATTTTGCCATGTTGTATGTGCCTACGTGTTCCCCACTCTATGTTATATGTGCATGATCGATATGCATGTATTCCCTCATGATCGATTAAAGACGCAATTACAGTTGTGTCCAACTCTAGTATGCCAGTTTCCAGTTCTCGTGAAAGCAACGAGTATTAGGCCTATGTTGCCACGTTTCACAGTGTGCACGTTAATTTATTGAATTGTCCCCGTTCCTAGGCCTCAAAAGGGCCCGGACATCAGATTCAAGCTCCAGTCTCCTGAACCCACTCCGAGGAGCGATGCAGCCCCCACCTGCATCCCTGACCCTTCACTTATTTCCTGCCGCGCGGTGCCCGGCCCAGCCTGGCTCTGCCTGCCTGTCTGCCAAGAGTATTTATGCTTCTAGTTATCAGTCCAGCCCTCCTTCTCTGCATTCCTAAGCTACTGAGCTGCATCAACAGTTCCAGCTATGGTCTAGTCTTTCTGTCTCCATGTAAGAGAAATACTGTATTAATATTCATAGAATATTCCTAGCGCACGCAATACATGTAGAATAATGCATGCACCAGCCTTAGTGTCAAGTAGCCTTTGCCCTGATAACTTTTGGATTCTATCAACATGTACTCCAAACACCAGATACCAGATATGCCATAGGTACATGTCGTCCTGACACCGCAGACTTTAGTCTCCTCTTCTAGTGCAGAAGTCATAGCCCCCAGTTCTCCCTGGTAACACGTCATTGCCCGTTTGCGCGCACCACTAGGTTAAAGGTCCCAGCTGCTCGAGTAGCCCCCTCCATGTTTCCGCCCCATTCATGACACTTCTGTGACGTTTCATACCACATGTTTCATTACACGCCCTGTACACGCCTTTCTTTCTCCACGCATGTACTCTTATCTTACGTTTGTCATAAGTTACGCCTACTGTATGTAATGTATTTGAAACGTATTACTATATATATGCTGCACTGTCGATGAAGCATTGCAGCTGCCTTCCGTCCTTCGTGTTTATTTCAGGCTGTCCCGTTCCAGTCCCTTCCCTTTTGCCTGAATAAATCCTTTTGGCTCGGACACATCGGATCCTGCCTCTTATTTATTGAGCTATCTGTTATTGTTAATATAGTCAAAAATAGTCCCGGTATTATTTATTTATATACCACAAAATGAATTAACAGATAATGAGACAAATCCCGAGTGATCAACAGGGCACGGAGATAATAATATATCAAAAATCTCTCAACAGAATCAAATTTTAAACTGAATAAAGACGTGAGGTCAACCCCGAGTCTTGGTCTGCGCAATAAAACCCAGCAAAAGAAAGTCTGTGGCTGCAGTGATCAGCACACCTAAAGAAAGGTGAGTCCAACAAAAGATAACCATAAGTAGAGTCGAGAGTAGTATAAAGACCACAACAGAACAAGAGTCACTACTCTATTTTATAGATAAACGTTTAAGACGTAGCCTCATCCAGAACGGTGGCTCCCCCGAACAGTGTGTAACGCTACATATATGACTAATTAAGGTAATGAAAGATTTTTAATTCTACACTGTTAGAGACTAGTAATCAATATAAGGAAATAGACAATATATTGTTCTCTGATTCTTGTCACCACAGATAGTTGCTATTATCTTCAAAGAAGCACTAACAGCCAACAGACCCACATAATTAAACGGGGATCTGAGGCAGCAAGAACTCTAATTCATATTTGAGTCCAGAACATACGTTCTTTTTAGCGCTAAGGTACGTAAGAAACCTAGTTGTCTAACATAACTTTAATAACAAACGAGTAATGCTCACAAAACTACAAGCCTGATGCTTAGGACAAAGGGAGACGTAACAGACCATTAAGGGGTGGGAATACAACTGTTCTACTAATAAGATTGGAGGGTTGAGACCCCAACTATTGGTACCTGTACTAGATTAATGTAGGAACAATGTATGTACATAAAGTAACACTGCAAGATTGAATAGTAGGTAACTATGTTGTTCTCTCATAACCTAGAATCTGTCCTGCAGAAGGTGCTTTCATAAGAAAAAAAGTCGAAACGCTGCGTCGACAATCTCTGATTCTTTTTTTAGATATTATGTTTTGTATTTTATGACAATTTCTGATTTCTACTTATGCATTATGTATTGTGTCTTATGAATTGTATAGGAAAGTGAAATGTATTTTTCCTTATGTTTTTAATAACTGTTGTCACAACATTTTTATGAGTTACTTGTAATAAATCTTGAAGATGATTTTTACCAATAATGTTTTGAGAACAAATTCATTCATATAGTGTGTTTTAGAACTGTGTACCAAATATTATAAATTTGCTGTGAAAATTTTTCCTCCACACCCTGTGCATTTGAAACCTCTTTCCTCCCTGCCTTTGCCCTCTAATTAAGTACATCAGATAGGCTCACTTGTATCTACCATCAGCCTCACAACAACATCCACATAGTGGTCCTTGAGGTTAATGTGAGAACCTCTTGCTGTGGGACACCACGTGATTCTCTTTCTGATTCCCCCTGGTCCCAGACAACTAATATAGGGGGCCTCCTAAACCTTCTAGCATAGACAAGCAGGTCATCACTTACATTTAGAACCCCCGGGAGTCCGCTGAGGACCTCACGGATGGTGTTTTGAAACACCTCAGCGGCACTCGAGATTCCGAAATTGAGGCGTCGGTATCTTCTGAGGCCTACATGCGTGGAGAAGGTGGTTATATAACGAGAATCCGAATGTAGTGGTAGTTGGTGATAACCTGACCGGAGATCCATCTTCGAGAACCATCTTGCGCCGTTTAATTCTCCGAGTATGTCATCGATGGTTGGGGTTAAATGCCGTTCCCTCTTCAGTGCGGCATTCGGAAGGCGCATGTCCACACAGATGCGGACTTGCCCCGGCTGCTTCGGTTTCTGGGCCACCATGATCGGAGACACCCACGGGGTGGGCCCACTGACCTTCTCTATAATACCTTGTTTCTCCAACGCCTCTATCTCTTCTTCAACCTTCTTCCTCAGGTGGAATGTGATGCGCCTATGTCTCAGTGCCACTGGCTAGACCGACGGGTCAATATGGAGGGAGACTTCTTTCCCCCTCAGGCATCCGATGCCCTTGAAAACTTCACCAAATTCTTCCATGATGGCTTCGAGTTCTTCCTCTAGCACTGCCATGGCAAACGATATGAGTCGCAGCTCTTCCGCCGCCTGTCCACTTAGTAGCATGCC
The DNA here is from genome assembly GCF_964261635.1 of Lissotriton helveticus. Taxonomy (NCBI): domain Eukaryota; kingdom Metazoa; phylum Chordata; class Amphibia; order Caudata; family Salamandridae; genus Lissotriton; species Lissotriton helveticus. The sequence continues at coordinate 1,951,436,558 of NC_136067.1, forward strand.
ACTGCCTTCTTTCGTGACATACACGGTGGTGGGGATTTTTATTTTTTTAAGGCTCTGGTGTTGCAGTTCAGTTTTAAAACATCCTATCAGCGGGATAGGTGTCTTCTGGCCGTACGCAAACACTCTGATCCTCGCTTCACGAAGGGGGTGCCGATTGCTGAGCTGGTTGTACACATTTGCGGCCATCAACTTAATGGATGCTCCCGTGTCGATGGTGGCTCTCACCTCCTGTTGGTGAATCTTGATCCTGCACTTTGGGAGACGTCGCTTTTTCCGTTGCGGCTGATCAATTGCAAACACATAGTGGACCGGGTAATCGCCCGTGTCTGCGTCCATGTCCTCACTGTCTCGTTCCTCCACGACTGCTTGAGCAGCTTCTTTCTTAGCTTTTGCTGATCGGCACACCGCTGCATAGTGGTTCATCCACCCACACGCACTGCACTGCGGGCCCCCACAGTACCCACAGTCTTTCCGCTTGTCGTGCTGTTTCTTCCCGGCCATTGGGCGCGCTTTTGGTCTTCCCACATTTGCCTTCTCCGCCATGTTGACTTGCTCCGTTTTTACCGGTCGATGGAGGGCTGCTTCCATGTGGGAGGCTCTGGCCAGCGATAGTTCTTTAGATCGGCCCAGGGTGAGGATGTCAGCTAGCGGTTTGCCGTCTTCCTGCAGGATGGTGACTCTGAGTTTGGACGAGTAACACCCTTGGATTATCTGCCCTCTGATTTCTTCCTGCTCATCAAGGAATCCGCACGTGCAAGCCAACTCTTTTAACCTTCCGTGGAAAGCATCCAACGACTCTTCTGCTTCCTGCTTGGCCTGGCGGAAGATGAACCTCTCATAGTCTTTGTTCGCCATCGGTTCAAAATGTGCATTCAAGGCGTTGAGGAGGGTGTGATAAGTCTTTGGCGTAGCTTCCACCAAGGTTTTGTAGATACGGTGGATGTCTTTGCCTCCTAGGTGGAGCAGTAGAGCTCTGTGCCTCTCCCGGGCTGTGCCCGCCCCTTCGAAGTAGATCTGGAGACGATGAGTCCAGTCTCCCCAACGCGGGGCCAGGGACGATGGAGCCCCATCCACCACAAAAGGCTCAATGGCGGGGATCAACGCCATCTTGGCGCATGTGTTAACACTCCTCGTGGCACGTGCGCTGGCCCCTTCCTGGGCGCGCCGGTATTGGCCTGGCCGAGGGTGACTGCAATGGCGCTGGGGTTGCTTCTCAGGGCCGGCCGCACTCACTCACACTCCAGAGGCTGCCCCTACTCACTCCGATGACATCGGGTGGGGCACACCGGCATAGGCCTGGACCTGGGCGCAGCACCGGTCCTCTTCCTTCCACCAGGCACTCGCAGAGGCCACGGGGATTGCCTCAGCAGCAACTCTGTTCAGGGAGCCCCTCAAGCAGGTGACCACGAGGTCGAGCATGAGACTGTGGGCCTAGAGCTGGAATGACCCTGAAAAGGCTCCACCAGTCACAGGAGTCACAAAGAAGCACAGCATAGGTTCATTTAGACCCTTGTCACCAGTGTAATGGGGCCCCAGGCGGTCGCGCTGATAATTACAGCGGCGCTGCGTTTATGATTAACACTCGGACACTCCTGTTAGTTTGCTGCGCAGCTCCGACCGCCTCCCGTCGGCCACGCCCCTTTGTTTATTCAGCCGGCGCGTGACGACACGCACCAGCGCTAACGTGGCCTCGCCGGCGCGGGTAAGCTGGACCGCTACCTCGCGCCGGAGGACACTACAGTACCCACTAGCAACTTAAAGGACATAACCCCTAGACATCAGATTCACATAACATGTTATAAATAATAATTAACAATGTATTATTCATGGGTAATTAACTATTTAATTGATTTTTAATTATGTAAAATACAGAATGTGATTTATTTACTTAACTCTTAGCTGTGACTCTGTGATTGTTCTTATATTAGTGCATACCATATCACAATAGAAAGAAAACTGAGGGGCAGGTGTGTACTGTGGCTGGTTTTCCAGTTGTCTTTTATACCTATTAAACCAAACTACCAAGTTGCCTGTGGTAGGACCTGATGGTAAGTTAGAGGTATGAAATTAGATTTAATTGATGCCCCGCAAAAAGGAATCATATTGGGACTTCTGAGATTGACAGAACACAACCCATCCATAGATTGGCAAAAGAGAACATTCACATTTTTGTATAATACTGTGTGGTTCTTTTACAAGAGTCAAACATTTCCTAAAAGGAATTTGCATGAGAGCACCTCTGCAATGCTCAATTTGTTCCAGTGAGGTATCAACTATAGCTTCAATTAAATGGATATCAACTTAACCTAAAGATGCACTGTATCATAAAAACATACTATACTGTCCCATAAATCATTACTTCATACAAAACAATTTGACTAATATATTTATAAATATATATATATATATATATATGTGATTTTACGAGGCAACAGCGCATGTTTGATATATATATATATATATAGATAAAATAAAAATGTAAATGTTTGTTTGTTCAAAATCGCAAATCTCCGAAAGTTCTTCACCGATTGCTTTGAAATTTTGGATTCGAATACGGCGTGTTTTTATATACACAACGTTGGATTCCAATACGCGCGTGTCCAATATGCGCGAGTTTTTAATCGAAAGCCCAAAAAGACACATAAAAATGGCAATGTTCGTTTGTTCAAAATATTAAATCTTCGAAAGTTCTTCACCGATTGATTTAAAATTTTAACACAATGTTGGATTTGATTAAGTACGTGTTTATATATAAACAATGTGGGATTCGTATACGCGCTTGTCCAATACGCGCGTGTTTTTAATCGAAAGGCCGAACAGACCCTACCGATTTGGTTGCTGCGCATCTACTACAAGAGACGCATAGAGACAATAGTTTACATATATTAGGATGGACAGTTGGTGTCAGGATGGCAGACCGGGAAGTGGGTGGAGGGACGGGGGAAGAGTTGGTTCACTTTGCAACATTAGCGTGTGTTTATATATACACATCATTGGATTCGAATACGCGCGTGTCCAATATGCGCGTGTTTTTATTCGAAAGGCCGAACAAACCCTATCGATTTGCTTGATGTGCAACAACTACAAGGGACGCATACAGACAATAGTCACAAAAACATATTGTGTACCCACAAGCATTGTGAAATTAAACATATTAGAAATGTGCGCTTACTCTTTTCTTTCTCTTCCATTTAACCAGACTGAGCCACATCAACGAATGTATATTTATATATACATATATATATATATGTGTATATATATATATATCTTGCTCCAGATTCGATTCCCCAACGGGTAAAGAACGGGCCGCACTCTTTTTTTTAAAGAGTATCCTTTCACCAGAAATGTATTCTTTACATCGCAAAACACAGGACGCTTTTCGGCGCTGCATGCCTTCTTCTGCTGTGATAAAGTTGCATTTTAGACATCGCCATTTTAAAAGCTAGCCAGCATTTTTCCTACTCGTTCCAATCATTATCATAAACGGAGGAGTATCGCTCTACTGAATGTTCACAGAGAAAGCTCCATTTTAAAGTATGTTAACTTAAGTTATGTTTTCTACTGGTTTGGTGTATACTTAATCAAAATAAATATTCTGTAACATTTTAAATAAACAAGTTTTCTGAACTTAATAAAGCATTACAAGCTTGTGATTCAAATTTCATCCAATTCAAGTATTTATAATCATAATTCATTATACGTGTATTCCCACTCTTATAGCCCTCAACTAATAGAGGTCATTTTAATACTTTCTTGTTCATAAGTAAATCAAACAAAATTGAACCCTGGATGGGCTGTGTGAACATTTCCAAACCAAGTTAATCCATAATTATTTGTAAACATGATTCTCGGCGCTATATCATCAGTTGCACTCATAAAAAGTTTTTTCCTGTACATAGGAGAATATTTTCATTTCCTGCAGATATTTTAGATTCATCCTCTAGCTCAATTATTCAGACTACAGTACATTTAAGATCTATGGACTTCCATGTTATCCAACTAGCCCAAGTGAATTGATTATTCTTCCTCAGTATTTAATCTGTCAGGAATTACTGTGTGCATATCAACTATATAACGAGATTCGAGCCTTCTAAGTTTCAAGTCCCGATTTCCCCCACGGTCATTGTTAGGGATATGATCCAACCAAAATAATTTTAACAGGTTTCTGTCTCTATTGTGATATTGAGCGAAATGTCTAGATTCAGGGTATGAAAAATCTTTATTTTCTATCGCTCGTGCATGCTTTAAAATTCTCTTTTTTGTGGGATGTATCGTACTTCCCACGTATTTTTTCATGCAAGGACAGTAGAGGCAGTAAACGCAGAAGGTTGTATTACATGTTAGGAATTTATTAATAGTTTTAGCAGTTCTCATCCCCGGTATATTGTAAGAGAGAACCTTTGGACTGTGTTTACATGCTTTATATTTTTGACAAGGAAAGAATCCTGTGGCCTTGCTGATTCTGGGAACAAATGGGATGGGTACATAATGGCTTTTGACCAGTTGATCTGTGAGTGACTGACTCCGCCTAAATGTTATTTGCGGATAGTCAGGTAACGATCTTCCTATTACCTGGTCTGTTTTAAGGATGCCAATTCCTACATAATATTTTCCTCAAAATTCCTGCTTCACTGGAACAGGTGGTTATGAATCTACATGTATCCTCTTCACTTTTGAGAGATTGTAATTTCTCTTTCAGTAGGCAGTGTCTGGGCAACTTTTCTACCTTGGATAAAGTTTTAGATAAAAGCTTTTCACAGCAGCCCTTCTTTTTCAATCTGTCTATTGCTTCATATGCTGCAGTGTAAAAGTCATCTATGTTGGTACTATTTCTTTTTAATCTCAGTAGCTCAACATACGGTATGCTGTCTTTTACATTTTTTGGGTGGCTGCTTGAAGCTTCTAGGGTAGAATTGCCAGCGGTCTCCTTTCTAAATAGAGATGTACATATTCTACCTTGTTCTATAAAGACTTTCAAATCTGAGAAGGACACTTCTTTATTGCCTATCTGCCCACTAAAACGTAGATTCAAATCATTTTTGTTCAATTCATTTATGTATTCTTCAGCATCTTTTTGTGGACCCTTCCAAAGAAAAAAAAGGTTGTCAATATATCTGTGCCATGAAATGACATATCTGACCACTTTTGATATTTGTCCGCCCAGGCCACCTGCTTCTCCCACCAGCCCACAAATAAATTTGCATAGCTGGGGGCGAATCAGGTGCCCATAGCAGTTACACATATTTGGCGGTAGTGCTGTTTCTCAAAGAGGGAAATATTATTGGTTAGGCAGAAATTAATGAACTCTAATAACATCTCATTGTGCTCAGTAAATTCGAGTGACCTGCCTTTCAAGAAATTACTTACAGCTTGTAAACCCATCGTATGTTCTATTACGGTATTCAAACTAGTTATATCTAAAACAATCATTTACATATCTTCCTCCCAAGGAATGTCCATGATGCTCTTGAAGAAATGTGTGGAGTCCCGTATATAAGAGGGCAACATTTGTACAAAGTCTGCCAGAAAGTAGTCCACAAATTGGGACATTGCCTCGGTTAGGGAACCAATGGATGAAACTATAGGACGGCCTGGTGGTCTAGTGGCGTCCTTATGCAGTTTAGGCAGATGGTAAAAAGTAGATATACATAGATGGTAATAAGTAAAAGTATATTCCAGGTAACTCCTTTACCATTTCCTAATAGCACGAGAAAGAAAAGAGCGCGGCTGCGTTGCAGAGAGGTGTAAAAAGGGGTGTTTTCTCTTTTGTGGATGTATTACGGCCTGCACCGGGTCGTGGAGAGCCCCCGCTGCCAAATAGCAGGTCCCGTGTCATTACTTTGAATAACACGTATGGAGCAGCGTGATGTTTTCTTTTGGGATGAATCAACAGAGTGGACACTTTCAAATGCTTGAGCAACCCACTGTGGTTTCTTTATTTTTTCAGGAGATAATAGCAACGAGAACCTACTAAAAGATTATTGGAAACTGCAAATACCAGGATGCATAGCAAAGACGCCAGTAGGCGGGACTACATGAACATTAATTAAAGAAACGTAACACTGCTTCTCCCTACATGCCATTTCCCAAGATGAAGGGCGGGGTGACGCCCGAAACGCGTTGGAACTTCTATGGCGAAGTCTGCTCATGCTAACGAAGTGTATGCTGTGCTGCCAAAATAAAATAAAATAAATCATTTCATCACGGTTGCGTGTGGGCCTCCAACTGTTGGTGTTTTCTCTTTTGTGGATGTATATATATATATATATATTCACTGAAAAAACCATAGGTTATAGACCATATATAGTTAGGAATTAGCATTTAAAAAACCTTATTTTACTCACACAAAACCATTGAAATTCCATATATAGTTAGTTGCACTAACTATATATCGCGCACCCGCAATCCACTGCTGATGATGTCACATATTACATCATTCATGACATGGTCAGTGACATCACTGATGACATCACTGATGACATCTCAAATGACATCACTGATGACATCACTGATGACATCTCATTTGACATCATTCTTGTGCTAATACGATAAACCTCTTCAGACTCTAATATAACCTTAGATACACTCAGTGTATACAGACACTCACACACTGTCACTCATCCATGGAGTTACTCACACACCTAGTCAGTCATGCAAAGAAACAATCTCACCTCCATTTCCTCAACTATACAGTTATACACACCTTACTTATTCAAACATATACTAACACATATTTACTCTCTTATACAATCCCTGATACAAGTTCACAATGATCCATACAGCCACTCACACATTCAGTGGCTCTCATGCACAGTTATTTATATATGCCAACTCTCACATGTACTGTGTTTTACATATGTACTTACTATGACATGTAGCATTGAGATATCCATTCACTCATCAATACACTCATGCACACAGTCAACCGCCCATGTAGCTGTTTCCACATGCACTCTTGAACTCATACACCTAGTGAATCAACTGCTCACACATCTATGCACAGAGTCACACACCTCCCAGCCACCCCCACACAAACTCAATCTCCCATACAAATACTTGGGCAACCAATCAATAACACATATAACCTCTCGTATAGCTAATGATCAACACATGCAGCAGTTTACATCACAACAGACATACTGATGCACACATTCAGACAGTTTAGTCACTAACCCATGCATTTAGTACGACACATTTATTCACTCACTCATACAGTCAGTCACGCACCTACTAAATCCTTCATCCAGACACTTATACATCCACTCATTCTTCAATATATCAAACATATTTAAACTTTACAGAAACACACAGTCACTGGATGATGTCATCAGTGATGTCATCAGTGATGTCATTTGAGATGTCATCAGTGATGTCATCAGTGATGTCATTTGAGATGTTATCAGTGATGTCATTTGAGATGTCATCAGTGATGTCATTTGAGATGTCATCAGTGATGTCATCAGTGATGTCACTGACCATGTCATGAATGATGTAATATGTGACATCATCAGCAGTGGATTGCGGGTGCGCGATATATAGTTAGTGCAACTAACTATATATGGAATTTCAATGGTTTTGTGTGAGTAAAATAAGGTTTTTTAAATGCTAATTCCTAACTATATATGGTCTATAACCTATGGTTTTTTCAGTGAATTTTCGAGGTTTTTTAAATGCTAATTCCTAACTATATATGGTCTCTAACCTATGGTTTTTTCAGTGAATATATATATATATATATATAACATCTCTATGGCAAAATGAAACCCCTCATTTTGTTCCTTTGCAAATTAAATGTTTTAAGTGTTAACACTTTATTCCAATCAAGATGACTTCAGGTGTGCCACACTTTTGTCATAAGTAAGACTGTTAGCGCTCTAGTTGTTCTTTAGAACACTCTGGGACATTCTGTCACTGGGCTATAGTTGGGCTACATCTGGCTGATATTTGGGCTACATTTGGGCTCTTTTGTCTCTGGTGGCCATCTTTGGGCTACATTGGGCTACATTGGGCTACATTGGGCTCCAACATATATATAGCCCAATGTAGCCCAATATATATTTTTCAAAGTTAATTTTCGTAAAAACCACTGGAGCATATATCTTGAGACATAGCAAAGGCACATCGGGCTACCAGTCCCTACAATTTTGCCAAGTTTTGTGGAAATCCATTCAGCCGTTCGAGCTAAAAGTGAGTCCAACCGCCCTATGGAAAACTCAATGTTAAAAACACGTTTTGGGACCCCCCTGTTTTCTCGGCCCCCGCTTGACGAAACCCCCCCAAATTTTCAGGGGCTGCTCAGAAACAAAATGTGCCATTTTCCTGACAATTTCAGCCAATTCCATCGACAAACGCCAAAGTTATTAGACATAGAATTTTCAGAAATCCCATAGAGAAAAAATCCTAACTATATATACCTACTGGCTATCGCCAGTAGGTAATATATATAACATTTCTATGGCAAAATGACACCCCTCATTTTGTTCCTTTGCAAATTAAATGTTTTAAGTGTTAACACTTTATTCCAATCAAGATGACTTCAGGTGTGCCATACTTTTGTCATAAGTAAGACTGTTAGCGCTCTAGTTGTTCTTTAGAACACTCTGGGACATTCTGTCACAGGGCTATAGTTGGGCTACATCTGGCTGATATTTGGGCTACATTTGGGCTCTTTTGTCTCTGGTGGCCATCTTTGGGCTACATTGGGCTACATTGGGCTCCAACATATATATAGCCCAATGTAGCCCAATATATATTTTTCAAAGTTAATTTTCGTAAAAACCACTGGAGCATATATCTTGAGACATAGCAAAGGCACATCGGGCTACCAGTCCCTACAATTATGCCAAGTTTTGTGGAAATCCATTCAGCCGTTCGAGCTAAAAGTGAGTCCAACCGCCCTATGGAAAACTCAATGTTAAAAACACGTTTTGGGACCCCCTTTTTTCTCGGCCCCCGCTTGACGAAACCCCCCCAAATTTTCAGGGGCTGCTCAGAAACAAAATGTGCCATTTTCCTGACAATTTCAGCCAATTCCTTCCACAAACGCCAAAGTTATTAGACATAGAATTTTCAGAATTCCCATAGAGAAAAAATCCTTACTATATATACCTACTGGCTATCGCCAGTAGGTAATATATATATATATATATATATATATATATATATATATATATATATATATATATATATATATATATGTGTGTGTGTGTGTGTGTGTATGTGTGTTTCTGTAAGTTATCACACCAATAGACTTCAACAGGGCTAAAACAATAATGAATACTAGGTTCAATCTTAAATACAAATAATACATATTGAACCACCATCATAGTAATTTTGACCTAAAGTCATTATATAGAGTGTAGCGATTATAATATTAATATAGGAGATGACCAAAGATTTCCAAAGGTTATAATAATCAAATAAATATTCGAAATATGTGACAAAATAGCCAAATAAATCAGTTATATTAAACATTCTCAATATACAAGTAAAACCACCAAACAATTAGTGATGCACTGTTAACAATTGACCGCCATCAAAAGGAATCAGAAGTCAGAATATTGAAGAAATAGACTCTCCACAAAACCAAAAGAGATCAAAAAGGTGAAATAATAGGGTTAGAACTGTCATCATTAGGATGGTCTTCCCCCAAACATAAAGCCTGCTTACCTCCTCTTTTTGCTGTATTTTCTTGTCTGGCCTTAGGACTCTGAGCACTTTCCTACTGCTGACCAGTGCTAAAGTACATGTGCTTCTCCCTTAAAAATGGTAACATTGGTGTATACACAATTGGTATATTTAGTTTACTTATAAGTTCCTTGTAAGGTTGTATACAATATACCCAGAAACTCTAAATTAAATGCTACTAGTGGGCCTGCAGCACTGCTTGTGCCACCCACCTAAGTAACAATTCCAATTTGTCTCAGCCTGTTAGTGCAGTTTACTGCCACTTCGATTTGGCTTTTAAAACCACTTGCCAAGACTTAAGCTTTCCTTCTATTACACATGTCACCCCTAAGGTAGGCCCTAGGCATCCCTAAAGACAGGGTGCTGCGTAAGTAAAAGGTAGGACATGAACTTTTGAGTTTCACATGCCCTTGTAGTGACAAACAGCTAAATTCGTTTTTCACTACTGTGAATCCTACTCCTCTCATAGGTTAACATTGCGGATTCCTTAAAATACTTTAAAGCTGTAATTCCTTATCAGAAAGGAGTATCTGCATCATGTTTTATATCTTTGGAATGGTAATGATAAATCCTCTTTATTGGTAAAGTTGGATTTAACCTTACTATTTTTGAAATGGCACCTTTAGAAAGGATGCAAAAAGAACAATTGATGGACAGAATGCAGAACAATGTCATACATTCACCCCAGTGCAGAGATCTGGGCCTGAAGTCATAATCATCTGCTCACCATGCCATTCCTGTTTGGACCCAGCCATATGCCAATCAGTCTTGACCCTGCGCCCAATGGGAATAGTCCAGCCCGAACTGCAAGGCCAGGTCCTCCCAGGACTGGAACCAAGCATCCTAGGAACGGCTTCGGGCTTTCAGCCCTCATCAGCCAGGATAGCTTGACTCCAGTGGCATGGAGAGCACGGGACCCACGTCTGGGCATACCCATCGCACTTGGGGTGACAAATGCAAAAAGAACAATTATTGGACAGAATGCAGAACAATGTCATACATTCACCCCAGTACAGAGATCTGGGCCTAAAGCCAACGTTCTTTGCTCACAATGCTATTCCAGTTTGGACACAGCCATATGCAAATCAGTCTTGACTCTGCGCCCAATGGGAACAGTCCAGCCCGAAATGTAAGGCCAGGTCCTCCCTGGGCTGGAACCAAGCATCCTAGGACCAGTTTCAGGCTTTCAGCCCTCATCAGCCAGGATAGCTTGACTCCAGTGGCATGGAGAGCACGGGACCCACGTCTGGGCATACCCGTCCCACTCGGGGTGAGAAATGCAAAAAGAACAATTGATGGACAGAATGCAGAATAATGTCATACATTCACCCCAGTACCGAGATCTGGGCCTAAAGACATCGTTTTTTTTTTTTTTTGAGAACCTTTATTGTCACTTCAAGTAAATACAAGTATGGGCCTACAACCACCCCGGCCGGCCGCTAATCAAGTCGTAAGTACAGCAAATCAATGTAGAAAAATACAGCAGCCCGAAAATCGGGGTCTAATAAGTGTCCAGGATATAACTTGTATTCAAGCGTACTGTGCAAGATTCAGGATTTGAGAAGGTTCATTTTACAATAAAGAAAAACTCAGAATCAATGCCATACGGTCATACATGGTCCTACAATAGCAAGCATGAAGCAGGAAATCCGCAAAGAGCGCAAATACGTTTGAAGTATTGGGGGTAAGGCACACGAGTCAGGATAAATGTAAAAACAAACACGTTTTGTAGCAAAGCTGCACCCCGCCCCTCAAAACGAAACATACTGTAGGAAACATGAAAAACGACGACACCAAAAAGGAAGAAAGACAAAGGGCCATAGAAACAAAGAAAGGACAAATTAACAAACCCCATTCCCCTACCCCCCACTCTGCATCCCTGCAGAAGGCTACGGCCTATCCCCCCCCAGCAGCGTGCCTGTCGCCCTAAATAAGAGACCCGAAATATAGAAAAGAGAAAAAGAAGAAAAAGAGGAAAAATGTGGGGAAGGGCCATCGATCTGGCCACCCGGCCCCCCCCCCACCACCGCGCACAGTAAACATCCTAAAAGCAAGATCAGAATAGCCATGGAAAACATTAATCACCGATAGCACAATCAATAACATCCCCGCTGAGTGTCCCCCAAATCACCGTCAGCCAACAATAAGTTCCCCTATGTCCTAGACGGTCTCACCCCTGGCCTTTCCTATCAGTAGTACCAACATACGTCCACTTATCAATCGGCATACAGAGCATCGTGGAGGGTCCAAGCGATCCGGGCGGACCGGGCAGTGTTGTTACTCCATGGGACTTCAGCCACCAAGACCCAGCCGAATATGTATGGCGGAAATCCGTCTGTGTCAGTATTGACCCCGAAGACATCCTCCAGTCCGAACACAGTCTCACCAGCCAGGTAAAGAGAGTCACACCATCCGGTAAGCGCTGAAACGCCGCCGGGGCAGCCCAAACCATAGATCGACGTTGTTTCCCCAGCCGCATGTACAACAGATCTGTCCAAAACGATCTCATGAACCGGGTCTTCCAGCGTCTCCACGAACATAGGCGTAGCTGGAGCACTCATCACTGACGCAGAGGCGGGCACATCGGCGCTTCCTGGAGATAAAATTATGCCCGTGTGGAACGGTGGGACAACAATGGCGGCCATCCTTCTTCCCAGATCCCGGGCGTCCCGGATCAGGTTCGTATGCAGAGTTGTTAGCGCAGCCAGTATATCTCTGGACGTGGGCTCCGTCTCGTGTCGCCAGACCCCAGGACTCTCCCGCACAGCAGCTTCTCTCCCTGGATGTGGTCTGCGTAAGAGGGTGCCATCCGCCATCTTAGCTGATCCGGCCTCGTCCTTCTCCACCACACCCCGGGACCGGGCCCCACACCAGGGCGCAACAGGAGTCACCACGAGGACCCCGAAAGTCAAGGCAGGCTTCCCAGCGAAGGGACACCAAAAGGCTAAACATAATCTCCGCCGCTCCCTGGGAGCCGCCCGCCGATTCCGGGAGAAGTCATTAGTCATGCCCGGACACAACACTGGAAAGGGGGCCAAGTATCGTGCACTCCCCTCGACCCTGCTTTACCGCACATCCCACAAGGCACTCCACTAGATGGACTGGGTCGGCACTGTCGCCATCGGCCCATCAGATCTCCGGTGCCCTCCGGCCGACTCCACACCTCCACCAGAGGCCGCTTTTGTCACAGTCGCGGCCGGCTACTCTCCTCACTCGACACCCCGGTCCCAGCTCCGTGAAGGCCGCAAAACAGTCGAGGACATTTCCACGGGTCTGCCGCACGTAAAAGCCTCAGGAGCAAACGGTCAGTGAAAGTTGTCCTTCGCCTACTTAAATATGCCGTTACGGCTCAGGATAGTTGCCAGGATGTATGCGCGGGGTGAGAAGGCTCACGGAGCCGAGCGTCTATGCAGCCATCTCGGTCGCCAGCTTGGCTCCTCCCCCAAGACATCGTTTTTTGCTCACCATGCCATTCCAGTTTGGACCCAGACATATGCAAATCAGGCTTGACCCTGCGCCCAATGGGAACAGTCCAGCCCGAACTGCAAGGCCAGGTCCTCCCTGGACTGGAACAAAGCATCCTAGGACTAGTTTCGGGCTTTCAGTCCACATCAGCCAGGATAGCTTGACTCCAGTGGCATGGAGAGCACGTGACCCACGTCTGGACATACCCGTCCCACTCGGGGTGACAAATGCTAAAAGAACAATTGATGGACAGAATGCAGAACAATGTCATGCATTCACCCCGAACAGAGATCTGGGCCTAAATCCATCGTTTTCTGTTCACTAATGCCATGCCATTCCAGTTTGCCTGGCTGATGACGGCCGATTAGCCAGAAACCGGTCCCAGGATGCTTGTTTCCGGTCCAGGGAAGACATGGCTTGGCAGTTCGGGCTGGACTGTTCCCATGAGGCACAGGGTCGGAGTCAGACTGATTTGCATATGGTCTGAACTGGGGTGGCGCAGTGAGCTAAAGAATGATGATGGTTAAAACCCAGATCAGTTGACTGGGGGTGAGTGCTTGAAATGTTCAACATTCCGTCCATTATCCCCTTTGGGTTTACCTTTAGAAAGGAGGCATTTATCTGCTATTACGGCTCTGTGTGCCTTGCAGCCTGTCTCCAATACACGGCTGGGGTGGGAGACAGCTACACTTTGTTCATTCCCTCTAGAAAGCCACAAACACAGGAAGGGTGGGTGTGACAGAACTTATCTGCATTCAACTGCAATCTGATAGCTCTTCCTTGGCAGGAAAAGAGGGGGGAGCTGACACCTACACCTGAATAGGCAGCGTCCTGCTTCCCACACAAAGGGCTAATTAACGCCTACTGATAGTCAGGAGCCAGGGCTGGGAAGAAAGGGGGGCATAGGCACTTGAAGGGCCTGCTTTAAAGCCACCCCCACTTTGAAGGCACAGCTGGGTCTTAGTACTGGGCTTCTGACCCTACCAAGACAGTACACTACTGGACCTGTGAAGAACACTGCCTGGAGTAAAGACTGATGTGCTGTGAGGATTGCCACTCTGCTTGACTGCTCTCTGAAAAAGCTACTTTTCTGCTTTCCTGCCATGCTGCCTGCTGATCTCTGCCCTGCTGATGACAAGAACTGGGCCCATCACACTTGAACCCAGAGTGACTCCTAGGGCTTGCTTCTCTTTCCCTTCTTTTGTGTGTTGGAATATCTGTGAGTCCTGCCCTGCCAAGTGGTGCCAATCCAGTCCCGGGCCCTTGAAAGTGGACTTGTCAAGGCTTATCTGGTTCACCAAGGTCTTGCACGGGAACAGAGATGCTAGAACCCAAATCCCTTTGAGCAATGTCGGTGGGTCAGATCCCTGAACCCTCCCTTCATTACTCCCAGGGAAGGGGGTGTGGATAAAATAACAAACAGAGAAGAGAATGGTCCTGCGTTGGTTCCTTCTGGTCTCAGCCTTCTGGTGGATTGGTAGATGTGTGGAACCTAAAAACAATAATACAACATTACACTCCTACCATCTATTCATCACTAGTCTATTCTTGAATGCGTGCCTTTTCTCTGCTCACCCACCCTAGTGCTGCAGGACCTTGCCTCTCTTCTTATGTAATGGTTAGGCTTCTGCTCAGCTACCAGTTGTCACTAATATAACAATAAACAGCAAGGAGTTAGTTTGGTTGCTTGTAACTATGGCAGGGTTTTGACCTAATTATTTTGGATTTAGAACGAGCACTTACTTCACTGGTTTCTGAATTCTCCTGTTAAAATGGGGTTCTGTTTTTAATTGCCTTTTCACTCTCACTATTGATAGTCTGACTGCTGAGTAACTCTGTCCCTCATTTTTCCCTTGCAGGTTTATAGGGTTCCAAGGGTAGTCCCTCAGCTAATAAGGTAAGTAATCTCTTTCTCCACTTTTGTCTTTTTCAGTTTACACACGTGTAAAGTCTTGTTCTAGATACAGTCTTGTTGAGCCTCAGGAGCTCTTGGGAATTAACTGAATATATATATATATATATTATTTTAGTAACGATAACATTTTTAACATGTAGTTGCTGCCTTTTCACTTAGCTTGCTTCTTCTTGACATCTCGCGCTGCAGGCGCCTCTCGCCCGGTATTGCCCTCGGGGGGAACTTGAAACCTCTGACAGGACACGGACAAACTCTTCTCAGCTACTTCTGACAGCGGCCAGACGTTTCTTTTCTGAAAGCCGCTCCGTTTCTGTTTAGCAGCGGTGATTGTATCAGAGTTCACGGAGAGCGCCCCTCGCAGTTGGCGGCTGCCAAAGGTTTCTGAAGTGAGAGGCGGACGCTCGTAATGTTCTTCAGACTCGCGCTTGACTAGTTGCGCCGAGTCTACTTCCAGCGTCTCCCACCTCGCTCTCCTAATTTCTAAAACTTCTTCCACTATAACGCTATGACTAAAATACTCTTTAGCTTGACACGACGAACCTCCTCAGCTAGGGTCTTCAGTGAAGTGCGCGTTTTTCATAACGCTTGCGCTCCACATAGCAATCTCAGTAGCTAGGATTTGGAAGACTAGAACGTCCATTGTCTTTCACGTTGGCCACGACGGCGGCCATCTTGCATCTCCAGGATCGTACTCTATCTGCCCAAGTGTTTGGAGAGCATCTTGATTTTCTTCCTAACGCAGTTGGATTGGAAATGACAGAACCCACAGCTTGAGTCCTGACAGTACCCCCCAACAAGGTAGATCCTTCCCTTCTTGGCTTGGTAGGGAATCTCTGGTGGAAAGATTTTACCAATCTTGGTGCATGAACATCCTCTTCCTGCTCCCAAGACCGCTCCTCTGGACCATAGCCTTTCCAGTCTATCAAATAATACAGTTTGCCTTTGGAGCACTTGGAATCCAAAATTTCTTTGACTTCAAACTCCGTTCCAGTTTCTAACTGGATTGGTTTTGGCGGTAGATGGCTCCTCAGATTTGTGGAAACCTTCTTTAACAGTGAAACATGGAAGACTGGGTGTATTTTCAACTTAGGGGGCAGTTCCAGTCGGTAAGTGACCTGATTGATTTGTTCTTTTATAGGGTAAGGACCAATAAATCGAGGTTGAAACTTTCTGTTTCCTTTGAGTCTCAAATTTTTGGTACTTAGCCAAACCTGGTCACCTTTAACCAAAAGGGGTCCTGCTTTTCTCTTCCGATCAGCATATTCCTTGTACTTTTCTTTAGCCGATCGCAGATTATTCATTACGTCTTGCTGAATTCGAGACAGATGTGACATGACTTCTTTCACTGCTGGAACTGCCGTTTCCATTTGTCGAATGGTTGCATTTGGATGTCTGCCATAATTTACAAAGAAAGGAGAAAACCCTGTCGAGATGTTCTTGGCATTATTATGAGCAAATTCTGCTGTCCACAAATATTCCGACCAATTCCCTTCTTCTTTTAAGAGGAAGAGTCGTAAATATTGTTCCAATTCCTGATTTACCCTCTCTGTCTGCCCATCTGTCTCGGGGTGGTAGCTAGTGGAAAACCTAACTTCCGTTCCCAAACCTTCCATGAAGGCCTTCCAAAAACGGGACACAAATTGAGGACCTCGGTCTGAAATGATTATTTTAGGAATTCCATGCATTTTAACAATCTGGGCACTAAAGTGTTCTGCTAACTGTCTGGCTGTAGGTACCCCCTTTAAGGCTGTGAAATGGGCCATCTTTGAGAAAGCATCCACTACCACTAGTATGGTGTCGAACCCCTGGCTTACCGGCAAATCTGTTATAAGATCTAATGTAACTGTGTGCCATGGATGGGGGGGGGGGGGGTGGGTAGTGGTTGTAATAACCCCTTTGGTGCCTGCCGTTCTGACTTCCCCTGCGCGCAAATCTCACAAGACTTCACATACATCTCGATATCTGACGCCATTTTAGGCCACCAATAGTGTCTCTTGACTAATTCCTCTGTTTTAGCTTCTCCCTTGTGGCCAGCCAATTTCTCGTCATGACACTCTTGCATTACTTGCTGACGTAACTCGATTGTTGGTAGGTACAAGGCGTCTTGGTGATAGGGCAAATGTTGAATTATGTTTCTGTCGCTGTCTTCTTCCACCCATTGCTGCATGGCCTCTTCACTCATGACATCTGCAATTGACTCTTGTAGTTGAATGGTGGTCATGGCTCCGATAATCTTTTCCCTGGGAATGATCGGCTGAATGTCGTTGGAAGTTCTCTGAAACTCAGTGCCAATTCTGGATAGCGCATCTGCTTTCCCATTTTGGGCTCCAGGACGAAAGGTGATGATAAAGTCGTAGTCTGCGAAATACAACGACCACCTCAGCTGTCGTGGCGTAAGTGTTCGGGCCGTTTTCAAGAATTTTAAATTACGATGATCTGTAAACACCGTTACTTGATGTTGAGCCCCCATCAAATAATGCCGCCACTCCTTAAAAGCGTCTTTGATAGCCAACAGCTCTTTCTCTGTGATAGTATAATTCACTTCTGCAGGAGATAATTTTCTGGATCTATAAGTAACCGGATGCAACTGGCCTGTGGTTTTGTGTCTTTGTGACAGCACTCCTCCTACTGCTTGATCGGACGCATCAGTTTCCACATAAAAAGGCTCAGAGGGATCAGCATGCAATAAAATTGGCGCTGTGGTAAAATTCTTCTTCAACGATTGAAAAGCCTCTTCTGCTTCTTCAGACCACTCAAACTTGGCTCCTTTTTTCAGCAACTTGGTGAGAGGAAGGATCTTCCTGGAGAACTCGCTAATAAATCTCCGATAAAAGTTAGCGAATCCTATGAAGCCTTGAACTTCCTTCACGCTTCTCGGAGATTTCCAATTTGTTACCGCTTCCACCTTGCGTTGGTCCATTACAATTCCGGAAGGTGACAGTACGAAGCCCAAGAACTCCACTTTGGTTACATCAAAGGCGCATTTTTCTAACTTCACAAACAACTTATTTTCCTGTAGCTTCTGTAGCACTCCTCTCACTTGCTGGTGATGTCTTGCCACATCGGAAGAATAGATCAAGATATCATCAATGTACACAATTGCACACTGATCGATAAATTCTTTCAAGACGTCGTTGATGAAGTGCTGGAAAGCGGCCGGGGCATTACACAATCCATATGGCATTACCTGATATTCAAAGAGCCCAAATCTTGTCCGAAACGCCGTCTTCCACTCGTCTCCTTCCTGCATCCGGACTAGATGATAGGCCCCTCTTAGATCAAGCTTGGTATAGATTTGAGCCCCCTTAACTTGGTCTTGAAGCACTGAGATAAGGGGTAGAGGATATCTGTTCTTCTTGGTTATTTTATTTATGGCTCTATAGTCGATGCACGTCCGCAATTCTCCCTCCTTCTTCGGCACGAAAAAAAGAGGCGATGAAACCGGCGATTGGGACGGCCGAATGAAGCCATTGGCAAGATACTTATCCAAGTATTCCTTCAAATGCTGATGTTCTTTCTCGGTCAAGGCATAGACACGGCTGCATGGCAAATTTGATCCTGGCTCCAATTCTATCTTGCAGTCATAAACTCGATGGGGTGGTAAACGTTCTGCTTCCACTTCATTGAATACTTCTGTGAATTCTTTATATTCTTCTGGAATTTCTTGAACATCGACCATACACAGGGAATGTTCGATGGTACACAAGGCCTGCACTGGGGTGTTCTTTTCAAGATGATTCCCTGAATTAAAACAATTTTCACAACAGTAGCTTGAATCCATCACTATAGTCCTGGAACTCCAATCAATTGTAGGATTATGCTCCGTAAGCCAAGGGAGACCAAGAATTAATTGGAATTGAGGGGCATCTATTAAATTAAACTGGACTTCCTCCTGATGTCCTTCTCCGGTTGTTAACTGAATAGTTTCGGTATGACTCACGATGGGTCCTGAAGAAAGATTTGTCCCATCTACAGCACGTACTGGTTCACTCTTGGCCTTCCGGATTGCCTGAATCCCAACCTTTGTGGCAAACTTTAAATCACAAAAGTTTCCCGTGGCACCTGAGTCAATCATCACGGATACTTCAGTCAAGGTAGTTTGTCTGAATTTTACTTCCATTGTTAAGATTAGATGCGGCTCTGCAGACTGTAATGTGTTTGCGACTTGATGTTCGTGTGGAGTTAATTCCTGAGTCGCACTCACCTGTTCAACTCCTCCCACAGGCGGTGCCATTAGTTTTCCTTCGGCTTGAATGGACCCTTTGGTTTTTTCGGACACTCCCGGACAAAATGGTTTCCAGATTCACAATACATACATTGGTTGTTCGCCCTTCTTCTTTCCTTCTCTTCTTTAGTCAAAGGGCCCCTTATTGTCCCAATTTGCATCGGTTCAACTCCTGTATGAGTGTCAGAGGTTTTAGCGCCATCTGACCGAGCCCGGTCAAATCTCGGGGGTATTGTCTTAAAATCCTTTTTCTTCTCCCCACGCCGTTCTCCTTGACGGAAATCTATCTCTAAGACTAAATCTATCAGTGCTGAGATTTCGGTAGGCCGATTGGGAATTTGAGCCAAGGTGTCTTTCAATTCATCTCTCAATCCACGGTAGAAAACTGCGGCTCTCTTACTCTCTGGCCAATTGGTTTCTACAACCAGCTTATTGAATTGAGACAGGTATGCAATCAAGTCTCGGTTTCCTTGGCGAAGATCTAAAAGTTCGTTATCTACTACCTGAGAAATTCTCCGTCGGTCGAATATCCTTAGAAATTCTTGTTTAAAATCCTCAAAATTCCGTAGCAAAGGGTCATCTCTTGTGACTAGGGGCATGGACCACGCAGCTGCATCTCCGCTAAGATATGAGAGTATGAAAGCCACTCTAGACTGCGCGTCAGGGAAGATTGAAGGGCGGCACATAAAATGTAACGAGCACTGTGATAAAAATATCTGCGCTTTCTGAGGATCCCCGTTAAATCTCTCCGGAGCTGCCAGTGGAATGACCGGAGAGAGAGAATGTATTACTTGAGTGGTGGACCTATTAGCTGTCTCTAAAACTGGGTTCATGGCTTCTCTCTCTAAACTACTTGGTTGGCGTAGTCTTAACGCCAAATCCGCAGTTTCTTTTCTGGCACTGATCACTTCTTGCCTCAAACTCAGATTTTCCTCCCTCACCGCTCCCAGTTCTTTCTGTATTGCATCTAAAATTGTACCTAAGGACTGGACATCAATTCCCTCCGTCATCTCTGTTCAGGTGCAAAGGTTACTTGGGCACTTCACTCTGTCAAGGCTTGACTTATCTGGTTCACCAAGGTCTTGCACGGGAACAGAGATGCTAGAACCCAAATCCCTTTGAGCAATGTCGGTGGGTCAGATCCCTGAACCCTCCCTTCATTACTCCCAGGGAAGGGGGTGTGGATAAAATAACAAACAGAGAAGAGAATGGTCCTGCGTTGGTTCCTTCTGGTCTCAGCCTTCTGGTGGATTGGTAGATGTGTGGAACCTAAAAACAATAATACAACATTACACTCCTACCATCTATTCATCACTAGTCTATTCTTGAATGCGTGCCTTTTCTCTGCTCACCCACCCTAGTGCTGCAGGACCTTGCCTCTCTTCTTATGTAATGGTTAGGCTTCTGCTCAGCTACCAGTTGTCACTAATATAACAATAAACAGCAAGGAGTTAGTTTGGTTGCTTGTAACTATGGCAGGGTTTTGACCTAATTATTTTGGATTTAGAACGAGCACTTACTTCACTGGTTTCTGAATTCTCCTGTTAAAATGGGGTTCTGTTTTTAATTGCCTTTTCACTCTCACTATTGATAGTCTGACTGCTGAGTAACTCTGTCCCTCATTTTTCCCTTGCAGGTTTATAGGGTTCCAAGGGTAGTCCCTCAGCTAATAAGGTAAGTAATCTCTTTCTCCACTTTTGTCTTTTTCAGTTTACACACGTGTAAAGTCTTGTTCTAGATACAGTCTTGTTGAGCCTCAGGAGCTCTTGGGAATTAACTGAATATATATATATATATATATTATTTTAGTAACGATAACATTTTTAACATGTAGTTGCTGCCTTTTCACTTAGCTTGCTTCTTCTTGACAGCTCGCGCTGCAGGCGCCTCTCGCCCGGTATTGCCCTCGGGGGGGAACTTGAAACCTCTGACAGGACACGGACAAACTCTTCTCAGCTACTTCTGACAGCGGCCAGACGTTTCTTTTCTGAAAGCCGCTCCGTTTCTGTTTAGCAGCGGTGATTGTATCAGAGTTCACGGAGAGCGCCCCTCGCAGTTGGCGGCTGCCAAAGGTTTCTGAAGTGAGAGGCGGACGCTCGTAATGTTCTTCAGACTCGCGCTTGACTAGTTGCGCCGAGTCTACTTCCAGCGTCTCCCACCTCGCTCTCCTAATTTCTAAAACTTCTTCCACTATAACGCTATGACTAAAATACTCTTTAGCTTGACACGACGAACCTCCTCAGCTAGGGTCTTCAGGGAAGTGCGCGTTTTTCATAACGCTCGCGCTCCACATAGCAATCTCAGTAAATAGGATTTGGAAGACTAGAACGTCCATTGTCTTTCACGTTGGCCACGACGGCGGCCATCTTGCATCTCCAGGATCGTACTCTATCTGCCCAAGTGTTTGGAGAGCATCTTGATTTTCTTCCTAACGCAGTTGGATTGGAAATGACAGAACCCACAGCTTGAGTCCTGACAGGACTTGTGCTGTCCAGACCCATCAAAATCAATGACTTTGAGGCGATCAAAACTGACACAGGGCCCTTCGAGGCCGACACAGGAGGCGACTGATAACACCACTTCAACGGACTGAGCGACTCGACGAGGATGGATGGCGCGGCTCGACAACGACGCATCACCTGCATCATAAAGGGTTTGCCGACAAAGCCTTCATCGCCTGCGCGGATCTGAACTGACGCATAGAGTCTTCAATGTCGAAACTTCCTCTAGCCAAGGTACTTTTTCAGCTGGACCTCTGTGAGACCTGGAGCTGGCCTGCCCTCCATTGCGATTGGCCTGAACTTTAGATTTAGTCCGATCCAGTGCGATCTCAAGAAACCCCTGAGTGCTATTTGCTCCTAAGGACAACATTTGGATTTAATCTAAAAAGAATATAACTCTGGTTTTACTTATTGGATTTTTGTTGCTTTGATATTGTTTTGTTGATAAAATCATTATCTATTTTTCTAAACCTGTGTGGAGTATTTTGGTGGTGTTTTCATTGTGTTACTGTGTGTGTAGCACAAATGCTTCACACATTGCCTCTTTAGATAAGCCTGAGTGATCTGTGCCAAGCTACCCGATGGTGAGCACAGGTTATCTTTTAGTGTGTATCTAGCTTACCCTGACTACCCTGAGTAATACACCAAATCCTACTGTACATCTATTAAAGCACTTGTTAATCAAAAAACATAAAAAAACATTTAACCGACCATATACACTTGGAAGATCTGATCAACACATATACCATTTAATTGTTACCATAATATAAGTCCCAACCACTTGGTAAAATCTCGTATTATTCAGTACACTGCTTCGTCCATGATAAAAAAACGATTAGTGTCAAAACCATAGGAGTATTCTAAAGGCTATATAAAACATGCATTCACCTATCAATCATATAGAAAATCCTCAAGAAAATTACCTTAGTCTGTGAGGCCGCATCGGACTGGATAAAGTCTTAACAGCTAGCAGAGCAATTTGCAATTCCTTAATTGCATTCGCAAAATAGAGAATCGCAAATTTAGCAATTCTCTATTTTGCGATGGCCTTTTGGGATGATACAACCCAAAGGCTTTTTCCAATTCGCAAACAGGCCGATTCTGAGAATCTGCCTGTTTGTAAACTGGAAAAAGGCTTGATACATACGGCCCTTGGAAACTAGGCAACCAGTTTAAATGTTTGGCAATGGCTCAAAATCCTATCATTCTCTGACAATCACTTTTTCTCCCAGCGCCTAAAAGATTAATGTGACCTTGTGTAATGTAACTGGTGCTGTGGGAATGTAGCTGGTGCTTATGTAAAGTGCTGTAATACATTCGGGTTCAGTTCGCTGTTGAACAAAAGTATGCAAGCAGGCAAATCATAGAAGGATTGCTGCTCCACGATGACCGGGTATTTTCTGCCATCTGATGTTTTACAACAGCAAGCTTTAAGGAGGTGTCATGACTCCCTATTATCCGGGCACCTTGGAATATCTAATACCTCTGACTTGCTGCAGTGAAAATTCTGGTGGAACTCTATGTGAGCCAACTGCCAGAAATGAAGGTGAACTTGCAAAATGTGTTACTGAACTAAATCTGAACATCATACATCTGCAGGGTTATTAACACCACTACCAACTCCACTAGGTCCTTGGTATTCTGTGTCTATATATGTAATCATATGTTTACCCAAATGTCAAGGTTTTGGATTTGTTCATAAACATTTGCCATTGCATCCCATTAAAGGGAATTTTCGAATGCCCCCTAATTAGCCAATTTGTTCATGAAACATATTGTTAGGGTACATGGTTTACCGTCCCATGTAAACCCATACTGAGGTGAGCAATTCTTTTCACATTTTTTTTCTCCTTTTTGCAAACTTTTGTGTAGCTCCATGGAGTTATCTTTTGCCTATCACCCTGAGTCAGATGACCAGACCGAAAGGAAAATTCAAGCTAATAAACCATTTGTACATTGGTACTTGACCGAACAAGAACAATGGGTAGACTTGGTCTAGTTAGCGGAAGTTTGCCAAAATGACGCTACTAACTCTTCACTGTATTTTCTCTGTTTTTACGTTCTGTATGGATATTATCCACACCCCTACTTAAATCTAATTTAATTTAGGTAATATTATTTCCAATGTGGTGTTATTTAATTCCCTTCCTTAATTCTTTTCTATATGGTGGTTGACTTAATCCAATGTTGGCTGGAGTACATTTCTAACACCTTTAGGGCTTTAGTACCTTCAGAAGTGGATTTTGTGTATTGCAATTGTCTTACTTTTTTTGTGGTTGTGTTTTTATGTAAGCCTGTCCCTCCCTAAAGTCCACCCTTCAGTTTCCCTACACTACCCTCATTTATTAGTTAGTATTCCTAATTTTACAGCCACTCTCCTTCTCACTCCCACATTTGCTACAAAAATGTAGACATACATGTGCAGAGATATCTGTACATGTGATGGACACCTCCGCACAGATAAGATAAGCGATGCGGCAACAGAGATCATAAGCCGTAGGATTTTGCAGTACATGAGTAGTACTACTGTAGAACAACTTTCCATGCTACAAAATGCAGTTTTTGAATCAGTATTGCCCTGTAGCTAGCCAAAGCCTTTATAAAATCTGTTATTTAATAATTATCAGAGATGGTGGTAATACTTGCCATTTCAAAAATGCATGCCAATTTTACTGCAACACATCCAATTGGCTATCTTACATAAGGAAGTTGGCCTAAATAATATGAAGAACCACATTAAAGTGATAACCATTTTGTGTGGTTCTCCTTGAGGAGCAACCCAGAAGTGAGAATGAATTCGAAAATTGTATCTTATTGTCTCCCGATCTTTGGCATAAAGTCCACTAACTTAAATGGGCCAAGGACATCAGTTTAGGTTTGGGCTAGCCTAAATTATTTAATGAATCAAAATTGTAGCAACAAATACAAACATTGTTTTAAAAAACCTTGATAGCTTTGAACTCTATTGGACGAGAGCACTCAGAGCATTTAAGAAGCACTGTCAGAGCATATCTTTCTTTAAACGGGCCATCCATTGAAAAGAAAAAACAGTCTTACATCTCTAATATTAGAGCGACTTTCTGTAATTAATAAACGATACAACACCATGTATTAAAATTCAAAAAACTTTGTTTTTGGTTTTATTTTTTCTATTCTTTTTCATATAAATATTTTAGATCATTTTTCATTCAATTTTTTATATTTTATACAGATATTGACATATTGCAAACATAAATATATATACACAAGACAAATAAATAAAAATTAAACTGAAATCAAGGGAAAATTTTCGGTCGTTGTAATAATGAAGTAGGCAAAGCGGTGGAATAGAACTACGCGCGTTTCGGCCAGTAGCCTTTGTCAGGTGACCGTCATTCACAACTAACAAGACATGACATTGTGCAACATAAATCTACAAAAAAAGTTAGTTGCGAATGCCGGTCACCTGACGAAGGCTACTGGGCGAAACGCGCGAAGTACTATTCCACCGCTTTGCCTACTTCATTATTACAACGACCGACAATTTTCCCTTGGTTTCACAGTTTAATTTTTATTTATTTGTCTTGTGTATATATATTTATGTTTGCAATATGTCAATATCTGTATAAAATATACAAAATGGAATGAAAAATGATCTAAAATATTTATATGAAAAATAATAGAAAAAATAAAAACAAAAACAAAGTTTTTTGAATTTTAATACATGGTGTTGTATCGTTTATTAATTACAGAAAGTCGCTCTGATACTAAATAAATAAATGGGCAGTTGTTAACCTTCTGTTTGCTAGTGAGAGTTTTCTCTCTTTTTCCACATTTGTCTATTGTTCCCTACGACTAGCAAACTTAGTATATGTAGGGGTCCCCCGTTTTCCAAAAATTGCATGTCTAATAACCACTAAAAAGAAGCTTCCTAGAATGTTGCTTTGTCTGATGATGTCAGCTGGGGTTTTGAAATGTCTTTTGACATAATTCACCGTATGGCTCCTTGAAGACCAATATTGGGATGGAGCCTTATCTGGGGTTGGAAGACAACTATTTTAAACCATATTTCTTGGCTAGGTTTAGATGTGGTACAGTTCACCACCTATTGTCGCCAACTAATATTGAGTTTTTGAAGGATGTTCATAATCGGTGTTCTTGTGATAATCTATCCGACCAAATGCCTATGTCAGTTCAGGAAGGATGTATGACGTTACAACGCATGCTTTTACCATGCATGCTGTTACAACGCAAGTATTACAACGCAAACCTTTACAACGCATAGCGCTTTGGGGTGCTGGATAGTGAATAGTTTAATTTACTATTCCAACTCCAGTCCCCGTGGACACTAGGGAAGGTGTTGGATAGTAAATTAAATCTATTCCCTATCCTAGAGCACCCCCCAGCGCAATGCATTGTAATGGTTTTCGTTGTAAAACCTGCGTTGTAAAAGCACTGCGTTGTAAAAGTTTCGTTGTAAAGGATGTTTCCCGTTTAGGAATGGGATCAGTTTTCTTGTTCTTTCAGCTATTGTAAAACCCTTTGAGTATGTTTGGCATGGGAAGGTTTTTGACATCTACTGTTGACATTAGTGAGTGACAAAATGTGAAATATGTGTAATAACCATTGGATTGGTTTGTCAGAATTGTAAACCATATGAATTGGTTTTTATGATTCGATTTGTTTTCACATGCCTAAATGCAGTTGTAATCATTTTGTATAGTGATTTTAACGTTTTATTTATTATCTGATGTTTTATGAACTATATATAAATGGACATAAACTAATCGATGATGATGATTGCTAGAAATGGGATTTCCGGTTGGCTAAGGCTGGCGCCAAAACCAGGCAGAAACCACCACTCTATTCAGGGCAAGGGAGTTACACGCCAAGATAACCCCTGCTCACCCCCATGGTAGCGTGACACGAGCAGAAAGGCTTACCGCGGAGGCAATGTAAGTTAAGTATTTGCGCACGCACCCACCAGCAACAACATCCAAGGCCCCCACAAAAGGAACTCCACACAAGGTTATATAAAAATAGCCTTTGTATTAACCAAACAAATTAGATAATGAACACACACTTTACAATGTGCCATAGGCACGGGCAGAATTTACAGGGGATTATATACATGGGACAGGGCCACATGGACCACTGTCAGGAATAAGCACTTTTAGAACTAGCACTTGGTAGAATTAGTACTTTTTAGAAATAGCACATAGCACATATAATAACTATAGCGCCAAATAGCAACTGTAGACCACAACCAGTAATTGCTGGTAAAAGGTAAGTACCACCTACGCAACCCTAACCGCCTTAGGAAAATATCACGCAGGGAACCATAAACTCACTAGCGTAACTATACTAGGAAAAACAACCACCTAAGCATAAAAGTACATTTAGGGGGTGTAGGCCAGAAGCTTTACACATGAGGCATGAAAACCTATTCAGCGGTGTAGGTAAGACACATGATGCATAAGAACACATTCAGCGGTGTAGGTAAGACACATGACGCATAAAAACACATTCAGCGGTGTAGGTAAGACGCATGACGCATAAAAACACATTCAGCGGTGTAGTTAAGACACATGATGCATAAGAACACATTCAGCGGTGTAGGTAAGACACATGACGCATAAAAACACATTCAGCAGTGTAGGTAAGACACATGATGCATAAGAACACATTCAGCGGTGTAGGTAAGACACAGGGTGCGCAAAACATACTACACACAGTACATTTCCTAACAACCAAAGCATTAGCGCATAAATCACATTAGCACATCCATCACATTAGGGTCCAGGTTGCGCCACTGCGCCAAAACCTAAACGTAGTAGCTGCCCACTACTTGCTGGGCAGCTGAGGACAAGAACAGGGCCTAAACGCTGCAGCTGGCACTAAGTGGTGCGCAGCTGTGGAAGGCCAAAGTAGGGATGAAGGAGTGCGACTCACTCCTGAGTCCAGACAACACATGTCCCTAGAGAGAAAACCTAAACGGTGCAGCTGCCCACTACTTGCTGGGCAGCTGTGAAGCAAACTGTGACAGGGGCCCTCACTGGCCCTTAGGAGCACAACTGTGGCAACTGTGGGAGCCATCTGGCTCTGGGATAAAGAAGGCGCAAAACATTGGAGCCCTCTAGGCTCTAGAACCAACACGTGAACTGTTGGGGGAAGGACATGGGGAAACAACCTTTACAACGCAACTTTTACAACGCACTACCATTACAACAAAACTTTTACAATGCAACATCCGTTACATCCAGCCGTTACAACGCATCCATTACAGTGCATGACACTACAACGCATACCACTAAAACGCATGTCATTACAATGCATACCATTACAACGCATAACATTACAATGCATAGTACCCTTACACTATCCAACACTTACCCTACTGTTGCACCCCCTGGAGTTAGAATAGTAATTTTTACCCCTACACTATCCAACACTTACCCTACTGTTGCAGCCCCTGGAGTTAGAATAGTAATTTTTACCCCTACACTATCCATACATGCAATGTAATGTTATGCGTTGTAATGGTATGCGTTGTAAAGGTATTATGCGTTGTAATGGAATGCGTTGTAAAGGTAGTTTTTAAAAATTCGTTGTAATGGCATGCATTGTAATGGAATGCGTTGTAATGGATGTTGCGTTGTAAAAAATGCGTTGTAAAGGTATGCGTTGTAAAGTATGCGTTGTAACGTCATACATCCAGGAAATGGGCCTCTAAAATAGACATGACCCCCGTTGGAGCCACCTAGGCTCTAAAAGCAATGTGTCCCCAGGAGCCATCTGGCTCATGAAACCACTAATTTACACAAGGGAGCCACGGAGGCTCTGGGGGCAATGGTGCAAAAATGCAGGTACTGGGCCTGGGCCCCATGGGACTCGGTAACCAATGCTGTACCCCCTTATTAACTACTATGGCCTTTAAAGTACATAGGCCCCAAGGTTGGAGCTGACCCCTGCAAAGGTGGGACTGCTAGCGAGTAATGCCCTTCATGGGCGGCGCGGGTCCTACGTGGCCTTGGGACCCCCATGGGCCCTCGAAGCACCTCGGGAATCGGTGGAGCGGCCCGCTGCCAGACGGAGCCGCTCTGCGTCTGCATCTCCCCACCCGACTCCTCACACAACTCACTGGTAGGGGGCGAAGGCGGGATGCTGTCTCTGGGGCTCCCCCTTCACTGGCGGCGGGGGCAGCTATGTGGCGGCACTCGCGGGGCTCTCTCCTCATGAGAGCCCCGCCGTTGCAAGGTGCCTGTCTTCACCCGGTCCCCCATCTCGGGACCGGGACTTCGTGTAGAGCCCTCAAGGCTCCGGCTGCCATCTCCTTCCGGGCAGCCTCCAATCAGCGCGCGGCAGCGGGCGGGACTTCCTTTCAAAACCGGAAGTCCCGCCCAGAGTCAGGCACTACGGTGCCTGACTTCCTATTTTGCTGGCGCGAGGGCCGCGGCGGTGATTTAACAGGTGCAAAATGAGAGGTAGGCACCCTCGGTTTATAAAATAAGCGTAGAAGCAGGGTGGGCACCCGCTAAGGTGCATATAAACGGGGTGGCACCCGTAAATAGGAACAAAAATAAAGATGAAGATGCAGGGTGGCACCTGCACACTTGGGGGCATCCAAAGGGCAGGAGCTCTTCCCTCCGTGGGAAAATGACAGCGCTCTGCCCAAGAATGAAAAATAAAGCGCTCTCAAGGCGCTGGGGGCACAGACAGAACCAGACCCCTAAGGGATGACCCCTAAGCAACCAGGGCCCCAGCAACAAGGTACTCCTAGGGGCAGAGGGCAGGAGGGTCCAAAAGAAGTCCATCAGCAATCCAGGGGCTGGGCAGGGCCCAGGGAGGCAAGCCTTCCCCTGGGCCCCAGCAGCAGCACGCCCCTGGCAGTTTCAAGTCAGGAACAAGAACCTTTTAAAAGAGGTCACAGCCTCTTTTTATACAGAAAATCCTTTGTTGTCAAAGGTGCAGGCAAGGGGGGAACCAGATGCAACTGGTTCCTGAGCACTTTGTTTTGCTCAGCCCCTCTGCCTATTCACAGGATGGGTCAGGGACAACAGACACACCACAGGGGGTGGAGCCAGCATTGTGGAGGGAAAGCCCAGCCCTATTCAGGTCCCAGGTGCACTCCTCCCCAGCCATCAACCTGCAGATCTCCCATTCACCACCTGACTTCTGGAGCCAGGCACACCAGGCAGCTCCAGCCAATCACAAGCCAGACAGCCAATTCACATGAATTACACAGACATGCCAACTTCTAGAAGCGGCACTTCCACACTAGACACGTGATCGCCGCACACATCATCGCGCAGCATTCAATCTCCTGAGTTCGCACATACCAAACTCGCACCTGCACTCCCCACGCATCAGGAACTACCAGGGACACATACATTCCCCATGCATTCCTATGGGAGGGCAGGTCAACCTCACTACACGCACGCACTTTACCCTGGGACACAGTGGTAAAGTGCGCAGAAGCCAAAAATCACTAACACCCGGTCACAATTAAAAGAAAAAAGTTTAGGGGTGAACCTGCCAGAAAGGCCAAGTCCAACACAACCCCCTTCCAGCCAAAACGCAGGGCAGACCAATCACAACTGTGAAGGGCTTCCCTGCTTAGGGCGATAGAACACGGAGGCGGGCCCGCACTGCAGGGACACCCTCCGGTTCTACGCCACGTTGTTCCAAGACAAGCATACATAAGAAAAAAGATTCAGGCCCAACCAGGCTACCCCACTGGTACTCCTTAGTTGTCCACGGCCAGGACCAGGCCCTAGGCCACCCAGATACAACTGGTCCTTGCCAATCCACCGAGTGGGGGGTAGTAACCCTTGGCATACAATAGCCATTCTCCACCCTCCTTCTCAGTGTAGTTCCAAACTACCACTGATCCTTCAACCTAGGGTCCGCACCCTCAGGCTGACCAGAGGTCACGGGTAAGAATGCCCCACCTTACCTCTACTTCTGGGGTTGCACACTCTCCCAGGAGAAGCACCCTCCAGAATTCAACTCTCCCACCAGTTTAGGACCTCTCTCCCTCCACTGGTCTACCACCTGGGATCCAACTTCACCGGATGCACAGGGGTCAGACTCCCTCTGACCCCCTTCCAGAGTTCTGCACCCTCCCACTGTAGAACACTTAAGGTAGGCCCCACTTGCTCTCCGGGTAGTACCACAACACTCACCCAAGAACCCTAAAGATCCTTGCTAGGCCTGTATCACCCCTTCTGGGAAACACAGGGTCTCTTCACTTAAGATGAGCCCCACCTGTGTTCACAGGGGTACCCCTAGAAGACAAACTGGCCAGGACACTGGCTACAGTCGCCCTGCCGTCCAGGACAGGCAAACACCTGAACCTTGCTCCCCAACCTAGGGATGCTACCCTTTGGTTAGATGCCTGGCGCACCAGGACTTCTACAAGTTGAAAATACAGTCTAAGACTATCTCTTCTCCTTCAGCAGCAAGGCAACCACTGCAGGCCAATCCCCCAGGTCAGGGACAGCACTCCTCCATACAGCTTACCCGGTCCCTTCTCTTCAGGCAGAAGTTTCCTCTTGTAACTTCAGGACACCACTTACAGTTGCCCTTACCTCCAGATCCGGAAACACCAGCTACTGGCTCCCCAACCGAGGGACGTACCCTTTGGTCAGATGCCTGGCGCACCAGGACTTCCTCGAGGGTGACACATAACTAATGTGTCGTGTAGCAAGTCTGCCTGTCACTCAGGACAGAAGTGGCATCACCATGGTCACTCCCCGGCGACACAACCCTTCTGGCTGGCCCTTGACCCACTGGTTCTTCAACTGGGGGTCTCCCCCTCGCACCCCTCCATCTGGACTTCTGCACCCTCCCAACTGGAGCGGTACTGCCAGACACCAGAACTGCTGGACCCCTGTTTACAGATGTTCCACGTTCTCTAGACACTCTGGGAGATCCTTCTCAAATGACCTATTGGTACAGCCTAGGCCCGACCTGATATTCCCTTCAGAAACAATCCAGGCCCTGAGACTGGGTTTCGGGCACCTGGAGACACGCAGTCCCACCCACTCCTTCTACTCTGAGACAGGACGTGAGCCCCTACACTGAGACCTAGCTGGGCCACACTGAACCTCTTCCTACCACGCTGAGCTGGAAGACACCTCAGCCACTCCTTTTGGAATCACTCCATCCCCTATGTCTCTCTCTTCCAAGAACCTTACTAGCTCTAACATACTGTATCTTAACAGACCACAGAATTCAAAAGCAGGCTCCACTTCTGCGGACGTTCTCGAGAAAAGTTTAACACAAGGAACCTAAGTGTCTGAGCTAAAATCAGTAGTCCACACCAAAGTATTCAGCAAGCTCCCCATCCCAGAGAACTCACACCCAATTATCCACCTCCTCACCCCCCAGACTGGTAACACAGTTTCTACCGCCCCTGATTTCTCAACCTGACCACACGTGACACAGGTACCATTACTCCGGGAACGGGGAATGGGACGTTCACATTCATCCAGGGAATCACACATTCATCCTCAAACCCCTCTCAAGACTGGTAAGACAGTTTCTACCGCCCCTGATTACTCAACCTGACCACCACGTGACACAGGTACCATTACTCCGGGAACGGAACGGGGAACACATGCACTGGACAAACTTATGCTGCTTCCACTGGATCCCACCCACCGGTGAATCCAGAAACCTCACACTGCACTTAGGGGATGATCTACCATCCCGAGCTAGTGACACCTAACTCACAGTGCACAAGAAACACATTTCCAAAGAAATAACATTTTGAACAAACTTAATAACAATAATCCCCTTTCATGTGACTATCTAAAAATGCAGAGTTTTGTAGTGGAACCGGTTGTCGCTGTGGTACTGCGCAAACACAAATCCCGATCCTTTCCGCTGACTTCCAGTGTTAGAAATGGGATTTCCGGTTGGCTAAGGCTGGCGCCAAAACCAGGCAGAAACCACCACTCTAGTCAAGGCAAGGGAGTTACACGCCAAGATAACCCCTGCTCACCCCCTTGGTAGCGTGACACAAGCAGAAAGGCTTACCCCAGAGGCAATGTAAGTTAAGTATTTGCGCACGCACCCACCAGCAACAACATCCAAGGCCCCCCACAAAAGGAACTCCACACATTGTTATATAAAAATAGCCTTTGTATTATACCAAACACATTAGATAATGAACACACACTTTACAATGTGCCATAGGCACGGGCAGAATTTACAGGGGATTATATACATGGGACAGGGCCACATGGACTACTGTCAGGAATAAGCACTTTTAGAACTAGCACTTGGTAGAATTAGCACTTTGTAGAAATAGCACATAGCACATATAATAACTATAGCGCCAAATAGCAACTGTAGATCACAACCAGTAATTACTGGTAAAAGGTAAGTACCAACTACGCAACCCTAACCGCCTTAGGAAAATATCACGCAGGGAACCATAAACTCACTAGCATAACTATACTAGAAAAAACAACCACCTAAGCATAAAAATACATTTAGGAGTATAGGCCAGAAGCTTTACACATGAGGCATGAAAACCCATTCAGCGATGTAGGTAAGACACATGATGCATAAGAACTCATTCAGCGGTGTAGGTAAGACACATGACGCATAAAAACACATTCAGCGGTGTAGGTAAGACACATGATGCATAAGAACACATTCAGTGGTGTAGGTAAGACACATGACGCATAAAAACACATTCAGCGGTGTAGGTAAGACACATGATGCATAAGAACAGATTCAGCGATGTAGGTAGAAAACATGACGCATAAAAACACATTCAGCGGTGTAGGTAAGACACATGATGCATAAGAACACATTCAGCGGTGTAGGTAAAACACATGACGCATAAAAACACATTCACCGGTGTAGGTAAGACACATGATGCATAAGAACACATTCAGCGGTGTAGGAAAGACACAGGGTGCGCAAAACATACTACACACAGTACATTTCCTAACACCCAAAGCATTAGCGCATAAATCACATTAGCACATAAATCACATTAGGGGCCAGGTTGCGCCACTGCGCCAAAACCTAAACGTAGCAGCTGCCCACTACTTGCTGGGCAGCTGAGAACAAGAACAGGGCCTAAACGCTGCAGCTAGCACAGCTGTGGAAGGCCAAGGTAGGGATGAAGGAGTGCGACTCACTCCTGAGTCCAGAGAACACATGTCCCTCGAGAGAAAACCTAAACGGTGCAGCTGCCCACTACTTGCTGGACAGATTTGAAGCAAACTGTGACAGGGGCCCTCACTGGCCCTTAGGAGAACAACTGTGCCAATTGTGGGAGCCATCTGGCTCTGGGATAAAGAAGGTGCAAAATGTGGGAGCCGTCTAGGCTCTAGAACCAACACGTAAACTGTGGGGGGAGGACATGGGCCTCTAAAATAGACATGACCCCCGTTGGAGCCACCTAGGCTATAAAAGCAATGTATCCCCAGGAGCCATCTGGCTCATGAAACCACTAATTTTACATCAAGGCCCGGAGGCCAATATTATGCATAATACCTTTATTACCACTCAGGCAGCAGCAACAAAAAAAGTTAGAATTAGAACACAAACACATTCTAGAACTCTGAACATGTATAATCACAAAGAACCTGCAGCCATCTTCCTCTTTTGTTGCTGCTCAGGCTTGAGATAAGTCCTTTTTTATTAACTGTCATTTACATAGATATATTTTAATGAATTGATATATAACATTTAAAAATATGATTTTGATTTAAATGTCATTATGAGCGATTATTTTGTAAGTAGCAAGTTAATGAATTTATTTGATTTGTTAGAAGTTTGTTTTTTAACAAAATATGTGATTTAAAATGAAAATGAATGTAGTTATAAACGATAATTAAATATATCTGGAAGTCATTTGATTATAAAAAGTCTAGATGGGTTTGAAGTATCGCAGATTTAATTGTAGTCTTATTGTAGGTAGGTATTGAGTGTACGATACGCTGGTTCTGGTATATTTGTCGTAACGTTTGTTATATAGGTCATTTTTTTAATCAGTGATAAATATGCAGAAGTTTATTTACTGTCTGTTTGGGGTTTGACGGTTGTTTCGTGGCGCGAGGCGGCTGATGTCGGTTGGGGTGCGCGCTAGGCAGTGCGTGCTGGTTCTGGAGCGCGATGGACAGCGCAAGTCTTGACGTGAGGCAGGTTCGGAATGTTTGTAAGAACCTGTCCACGTAGTTAAAATTGAATCTCACGGGCCGCCGTACTGTCGCAGCGTGCGGCGGCCATTTTGTGAGGTTGGGAAACTTTAGGTTTATTAAAATTGCAACACGGGCGGCCATATTTTGGGCAAAGTATAACGATGTCAATCAGTTCAGTGTTAGTTTTCTGTCAGACATCGAGTTACAGTTCAGGGTGAGGTCGAATTTGAATATTTGTGAGAAGAGATTGAGTTATTTAGGTGGAGAAGTCAGGTTTTATTGTTGTTTCACAAAGGTGGTTTATTATAGTAGGAGGAAGGTTTAAGGTGTTATAATTGATATTATTCATTTTCAAAGGAAAAGAAATGGAAGGTTCTGAGGGAACTTTTGAGGAGAGAATGAAGGTGTACATGGAAAACATGTTTGGGGAAATGGCAGCGTCCATAGATAAAAAAATAGAGAGTACATTAGAAAAGAATGTGTAGAAAAGACAAAGAGCTTGTGATGAGGAGAATGTTTGGACCACTGAAGGGGTAGAGATGGGGGCTGGTACATCCGGTTAAGGAAAAAAGGGTCAAAAGAGGAGAAGTGTGGATATAATTAAGAAAAGAGGAGAACATAAGGTTCATAGAGAGGACGCTATAAAGGCGAGAAAGAGCGCAAAAAAGGCGCAGAAAATGAAACACACAGTGGTTGCATGTGATACAAGCTCTAGTGGTGATATTGAGTTAACATGTAGCTCTAATTTAGAGGACTCAGATGTGGAGGAAGTTCCACTAAAAAAGAGGAAATTAATGGAAAAAGATATTAAAGTTGAAGACAATGAAATTGGAGATGGTTGACCCTTTACTAATTCACCATCCATTATCGCCCCAATGGGCTCCGGTGGAACACTTTGCGAAATATGTTCGCTTTTGGGTTAGGAGGGAGATTCCAAAGGAGGTGAGGACACGCATGCGAAGTGAGTGTCCAAGACCATGTTTGGAAAGTAAAGTGGCCTACACACCGGAGCTAGATCAGAAGATGCTGGCTTTTATTAACAAAATAGGAAAAGATCCTAGAAGGGATGTAGAGAAAGGGTTAAAAGGGTGCCAAGATAGGTTATTGGATATATTGGGCCCTTTAACAAAGATTTTCGATATATGCGAAGAAGCGCATACGAATAATATTGGGATTGACGTGGCGGAGTTACGCCAGTGGATACAAAGAGCTATATGTCTTTTAGGAAACACAAATACTTCATTGAGTATTGAAAGAAGGAAATCAATCTTGTTTAAGATTGATCAGAAGCTAGTGGATTTGGCTAGCAAAGAGCCAGGTGAAAAGTGTGAAGGATTGTTATTTGGGGACGACTTTATAAAGGACATGTCCCGTTATGTAAATACCTTCAGTTCACTTGAAAAGGCACAGAAAGATATTAGGCGTGTTTTTGGAGTGGCCGGGAGAATGCAGGGTCGTTTTCCCAGCCGAGGGCAAGGTATGTCGACAGGCAATTTTGGCAGAGGAAGACCCTACAATACAGGTTATGAATCAGGATTTTATGGATCCAGATGAGGACAAGGGAATGTTTTCCCTCAGAGACAAAGAGGGAGAGGAAGAGGCATGCGCTCGGAGCGGAGAACAAGAGGGGCCTCAGGTAAGCAACTTACAAGACCCTACTTCTATCCGAATAAAGTTGGGCGGCAGACTAGCCCTATTTGTTTTGAGATGGGAGGAAATTACAAAAGATCCATGGGTTTTGGAAACAGTTGTTGGTTACAAAATAGATTTTGTGGAAATGCCAGTTCAGCAGAGGGTACCAGAAATCTTAAGGTTTTCAAAGGAAATGGAGGATTTAGTGAAAAAAGAGATAGATGCTCTCAAGGAGAAAGGAGCTATAGAGGAAGCAATGATAGTAGAAGGAGGATTCATAAGCAATATATTTTTGGTGGAAAAGAAGGAGAAAAAAATGCGTCCAGTGATAAACTTGAAAGAGTTAAACGATTGGGTTATGTACAATCATTTCAAAATGGAAGGGATCCATATGTTAAGAGATCTTTTAAGGAAGGGAGATTGGTTAACAAGGTTGGATCTAAAGGATGCCTATTTAACGATTCCAATGTGCAGGGAACAGAGAGATTATTTAAAGTTCAGATGGAAAGGGAAGTTATGGAGATTCAAGAGTCTCCAATTTGGTCTGACGTCGGCTCCATGGTGTTTCACAAAGGTGATGTGGCCAGTGGCAGCTTGGTTGAGGTCAAGAGGAATTCGTTTAATTGTATACCTGGATGACTTTCTGATTTTGGCAGAAGAGAAGGATCTTGCGAGGGAACAGACAGAATTCGCAATCAGGGTGATAGAGGATTTAGGTTTTGTGGTGAACAGAGAGAAGTCTTGTGTGGTTCCCCAGCAGGATATTCAGTTTTTAGGTTTTCAGATATTGACATTGGAATGTGTGTTGAAATTACCAATGTTGAATGTGAAAACAGTCAGGAAGGAGGTGAAGAGAGTTTTGGATTCGGATTGGATTACATTGAGACAGTTAGCTCGGCTGTTGGGTCTGTTATCTGCGTCAATTCAGGCGATTTTTCCAGCTCCTCTTCACTACAGAGCATTGCAGAGATTGAAAGGATATCATCTGAGGAAGGGAGCAAGGTATTCTCAGAGGATATGGTTGGATCAGGATTCAAGAGAGGAATTGGATTGGTTGATGATGAATCTGGATGCATGGAATGGCAAGGCGATATTTGGAGAGGTTCCAAAGGTAGAAATAGACTCGGACGCGAGTCTTCATTGTTGTGGAGGAAGATGTGGTTTGGTGTCAACAGGGGGAAAATTGTCAAAGGAGGAGTCTCAGATGCATATAAATTGTCTGGAGCTGCTTGCAGGGACTTTTGCAGTGAAGAGTTTTATGAAGGATCGGATGAAGTGTTGTTTTCTATTAAAGATGGACAACCTGTCAGCAGTGAGGTATGTGAACAAGTTAGGGGGACCTCGATCGAAGGGATTATCAAACTTAGCGAAGGATTTTGGGAATTTTTGCTTGGAGAAGGAGATGGTTGTTCAAGCTCAGTATATTCCAGGACTGAGCAACGTAGAAGCGGATTGGTTTTCAAGATATCTGAAGGATGTGAGCAATTGGAAATTGAACAGGGAAGTATTCAACAGTTTGGAGAGGAAATGGGGTCCATTTCGAGTAGATTTATTTGCGGACAGGTTGAATTGTCAGATAAGAGAGTTTTACAGTTGGAAACCGGATCCGGAAGCAGTAGGGATAGATGCTTTTCTACAGGATTTGAGTCTGGGAAGGAATTATGCTTTTCTCCCATTCTCATTGATACAGAGAGTAATAATGAAAGTCAGGAGAGAGAAGGCGGAGTTAATGTTGATAACTCCATTTTGGAAATCCCAAGTGTGGTTTCCAGATGTGATGGAATTGTTGGTGGAGGATCCAGTGTTGTTACCGGATATAAAGGAAATTATTCTGGATCCTTTGGAGAATGTTCACGACCTGGCGGAAAAAGGTCAACTAAGACTAATGGCATGGTTGATTTCAGGAGAGTATGGCAAATACATGGATTATCGGAGGAGGCTGAGAATCTCATCACAAAGTCATGGTCAAAGGGAACAACACAGGTGTATAAGTCAGCATGGAGAAGATGGTCTAGTTGGTGTTTTGAAAGGTATTTGGATCCAATATCAGCATCTGTGGTAGATGTGGTGAATTTTTTGACGATTTTGTTTGAAAAAGCTCTGGCTTATAATTCTGTGAATATTAGCAGATCGGCAATATCAGCAGGTCATATTTTGGTTCATGGTCTTCCAATTGGACAACATGCTCTAGTTAAAATGTTGATTAAAATTGTGCGTATAGTTTTACCTCCTAAAGCGAAATATGGTTTTCTTTGGGATGTTTCTTTGGTTTTAAGGGAGTTAGATAGTTGGGGTGAGAATGAGTTTTTGGAGATTACATTTTTGACGTGGAATCTTTCTATGTTACTATGTTTGGTTTCTTGTAAAAGGGTTTCAGATATTAGGGCTTTGGAGGTGGATTCTAGGTTTTTCCAACCGGAAGGTGTTTGTTTTGAGTTACGAAGGAGAACAAAGACTATGTTAAGGACTATTCTTTATCCGCAGTTTGATGAGAATAAAAGGTTGTGTGTGGTCAATTGTTTAAAGGAATATGAGAAAAGAACGTTTGGATTGAGACCAAGTGGTTGTACTCAGTTGTTGGTTTCTTTAAGGAAACCTTTTAAGGCTGTCTCATCTGCTACTTTAGCTAGGTGGGTGAGAGAAGTTATGTGAAAGGCTGGAATTGATACTAGTGTATTTGGGGCTCATTCTGTGAGAGGAGCCATGGCAAGTAAGTCTTATATGAGAGGTTTTAGTTCAAGTGGAATTATGAAGGCTGCTGATTGGAGCTGTGAGTCCACACTTAAGAGATTTTATTTTAAACCAGTGGAAAATGTGATGAATAGTGTTGTTGATGAACTTTGAACATGCATAATATTGGCCTCCAGGCCTTGATGTAAAATGCAGATTTTCAACATTTAGTAATGAGTAGAAAATTATGATTTTAATAAAGGCACGGAGGCTAATATTATCCCTCCACTCTTCCCGCCCAAGTTATAATGTTTTGATTTTCTTCTGATTCAGGTTAAAAAAAGAAGAAGTTTGTCTTTGAGAAGTTGGAGAATTGAAGAATTGGATTCCTAGAAGAAGAATTTTGGATTTGTTCAGAAAAAGAGACTTTGGTTTTCATTTATGTTGGCAGCGCCCAAAAGAGGAAGATGGCTGCAGGTTCTTTGGGATTATACATGTTCAGAGTTCTAGAATGTGTTTGTGTTCTAATTATAACTGTTTTTGTTGCTGCTGCCTGAGTGGTAATAAAGGTATTATGCATAATATTAGCCTCCGTGCCTTTATTAAAATTGTGATTTTCTACTCATTACTAAATGTTGAAAATCTGCATTTACACAAGGGAGCCACGGAGGCTCTGGGGGCAATGGTGCAAAAATGCAGGTACTGGGCCTAGGCCCCACGGGACCCGGTAACCAATGCTTATTAACTACTATGGCCTTTAAAGTACATAGCCCCAAGGTTGGAGTTGACCCCTGCAAAGGTGGGGCTGCTAGCGAGTAATGCCCTTCATGGGCGGCACGGGTACTACGGGGCCTTGGGACCCCCACGGGCCCTCGAAGCACCTCGGGAATCAGTGGAGGGGCCCGCTGCCAGACAGGGCCGCTCTGCGTCTGCCTCTACCCACTCGACTCCTCACACAACTCACCGGTGGGGGCGAAGGCGGGATGCTGTCTCCGGGGTTCCCCCTTCACTGGCAGCGGGGGCAACTATGCGGCGGCACTCGCGGGGCTCTCTCCTCATGAGAGCCCCGCCGTTGCAAGGTGCCTGTCTTCACCCGGTCCCCCATCTCGGGACGGGGACTTCGTGTAGAACCCTCGAGGCTCCGGGCTGCCATCTCCTTCCGGGCAGCCTCCAATCAGCGCGCGGCGGTGGGCGGGACTTCCTTTCAAAACCGGAAGTTCCATCCAGAGTCAGGCACTATGGTGCCTGACTTCCTATTTTGCGGCGCGAGGGCCACGGTGGTGATTTAACGGGGGCAAAATGAGGGGTGGGCACCCTCGGTTTATAAAATAAGCGTAGAAGTGGGGTGGGCACCCGCTAAGGTGCATATAAACGGGGTGGCACCCGTTAATATGAACAAAAATAAAGATGAAGACGCAGGGTGGCACCTGCGCCCTCGGGTGCATCCAAAGGGCAGGATCGCTTCCCTCCGAGGGAAAACGACAGCGCTCTGCCCAAGAATGAAAAATAAAGCGCTCTCAAGGCGCTTGGGGCACAGACAGCAACAGGCCCCTAAGGGATGACCCAAAGCAACCAGGGCCCCAGCAACAAGGTCCTTCTAGGTGCAGAGGGCAGGAGGGTCCAAAAGAAGTCCATTAGCAATCCAGGGGCTGGGCAGGGCCCAGGGAGGCAAGCCTTCCCCTGGGCCCCAGCAGCAGCACGCCCCTGGCAGATTCAAGTCAGGAACAAGAACCTTTTACAAGAGGTCACAGCCTCTGTTTATACAGAGAAATCCTTTGTTGTCAAAGGTGCAGGCAAGGGGCGAACCAGATGCAACTGGTTCCTGAGCACTTTGTTTTGCTCAGCCCCTCTGCCTATTCACAGGATGGGTCAGGGACATCAGACACACCACAGGGGGTGGAGCCAGCATTGTGGAGGGAAAGCCCAGCCCTATTCAGGTCCCAGGTGCACTCCTCCCCAGCCACCAACATGCAGATCTCCCATTCACCACCGGGGCAGACCCATCCTGACTTCTGGAGCCAGGCACACCAGCCAGCTGCGGCCAATCAAGAGCCAGACAGCCAATTCACATGAATTACACAGACATGCCAACTTCTAGAAGTGGCACTTCCACACTAGACACATGAACGCCGCACACATCATCGCGCAGCATTCAATCTCACGAGTTCGCACATACCAAACTCACACCTGCACTCCCCACGCATCAGGAACTACCAGGGACACATACATTCCCCATGCATTCCTATGGGAGGGCAGGCCAACCTCACTA
Source organism: Lissotriton helveticus (assembly GCF_964261635.1). Classification (NCBI taxonomy): domain Eukaryota; kingdom Metazoa; phylum Chordata; class Amphibia; order Caudata; family Salamandridae; genus Lissotriton; species Lissotriton helveticus. Next base: position 1,951,478,067 of record NC_136067.1, read on the forward strand.
CACGCACGCACTTTACCCTGGGACACAGTGGTAAAGTGTGCAGAAGCCAAAAATCACTAACACCCGGTCACAATTAAAAGCAAAAAGTTTAGGGGTGAACCTGCCAAAAGGGCCAAGTCCAACAATGATGATGATCTGCCACGTAGTCCACCATCTAAAATATTTTATTGCACCTTAATTCAGTTATCAGAAAGAATGAATACCTGACTTAACTTCATTTCTTGAAACTTTGTTGCATTGACACATTGTAGCAGTATGATTTTAGTACCAGCTTTTTAGGTCTCGCGCCTAGTGGTGTAGTGCGCAGCAGTGCTCGCACAGCGAGAGAATTTTTGTAGGGGGGTTTAAAACGGGTCTAGGAATCGCACACGCTCATGTCTTTTATAAAAGACAGCACGCAATTGGCCAAAGGCAAGCACATTGCTCCGCCCATGGCCTATTGGTGTCTATTACGCGCACCGCCTGTCATGTGTTTTCAATTATCGTGCCCAGACACGGGTGCGATAATTGAAACCACATGGCTCGCTGTGGCGTGCGCGCGCACCACTCGCGGGCTTTTTTGTTTTTCTAGCGATCGCGTAAGTCAAATCGATCACTTGCCTGCCGCTTATTTTTCTAGGGTTAGAATTTTCATTTCTGCGACAACTGAACAGTAATAAGTTTATATCTGTTACCGCATAATTCCTCCCTTATAGCACTTAAATGAGCATCGACTGTGTACTGCGTAGTGGCCAATTGGCATGTGTCTAACTGAGATATGCTCTTTTAAGGGAGGCTTTGGTGATGTTAATAACCAGCAGGTGTGAGCTAGGCTAAAGGAGGGGCGGGGTGTTCCGTGATTGAAATACGACTTTAATCCCTACTTGTCTGTGTATGCAGCAGTATTAGTTTTGATCCTCGACTTTGAGCATGAGAAATAATCCCAGCTGAGTTGGGCTGCAATACTCCATATCAGCTACTAGAGAGAGCCCAGGACCTGCCTGTTTCAGAGGCACTCGTAAAAGCAGCGGCTGTACCAGAGGATGGGACCGGACGCCTAGGGAAAAGGCGAGCCTGTCTGCACGCTGGCGGGATGGATAATGGCAACCAGTTCCTGTTTTTCGGGAGGGTTTCTGCTCTGCTTCTAAGCCTCTTCATCGGTTAAAAAGGCCTGCGGCCGTGGAATACAACTGATTGAATGTAAAGTGCATGCTAAGTGAGTGCCTAAGCCCATGAGCCATTATCTACTCGGAGCGTCCTCTTGGAGATCAGTGTCATTTTAATGGAGCTGCGGGAAGTGCCCCCGCCCCGTGCGCGGCCGCGGTTCCCCAGCAGCTCCTCGAGGCCCCGGCTCCCACTCTGTATGGAAGCTACAACCTTCTGGGCCCAGGTCCACTGGGTGCTTGTCACATGGTCGGGAACGCAGACAGCCCCATGTCTGGGGTGGGGTTATGTAGAGCTAGTACTGGACACATCAAAATAGAAACATAAAGTAGAAGTGAAACATAAAGTGTGTCCTCCGACGTTCCCAGGCGAACCCAAAGGTGCACCAGAGGTAGCGAGAAATCCTCATGCAATGTATGAAAGTCGAATTTACAAAACATATTGCAGAGCGGCTGTCCGACTTAGAAACACTCAACAACTGCATTAAGTTTGTGTGCACATTTTGTTTTTTATCTTTTGCAGCAGCGCTACAGGATCTCGAGCGGTTTTCATATTTTCATCCTTCGAAGCAGGTGATTTTTTTTTGTACCTTCTACTCTGACCTACTCTGACGGGCCCGAAAGAGCATTTCTCACTCTTGTTGAAAGGACGTGCCTACAAATGATGCACAAAGTATATACACAAGTGCACACCTGCATTAATTCCACCATTTATTCAATATGCGCTGGTCTCTTTGATCTGTTTAGAAGGCTCATGTTTTCAGAGTGTGTTTGGGCGATGTTTTGTGTTGCTTTACTGTTATTCACTGCATCGATTTTTTTTCATAGTTGAACACCGAGTTGTTGAAGCACGCATTCAGAATCTCCGCCTCTCGAATGCTAGGGAAATTTATAATTACAACAATAAATGTAATTCTACTACTACTAATAATATCAAACTCTTACTAAGTTGCGCTTCAAACCTTAGTCTACGCTTTCTAAGCGATGTAAATAGCAAGTGGTACCAGTTACATACTGTCGTGCACACAGCTCAGAGGGGGAGGCGACTGGTTGGTTTTGTCGATATTCAAACTTGCTATCGGAATAGTACAGCAGTTGCTAGCAGCGAGCGTTTCACTCATCGAGCCCTATTGCCATTATACAAACTCAGTAAATAATTAGAACATTAACTGATATCTGCTACTTGGGGATATCTCGAATATTTTTTTCACAGTCCTATTTAAATGATCTTTTCTTAATAATGCGTGACATGAGTGGAGTCTGCGTCACGTGGTTTTGTGGTGCCCTGCGCTAGCCCCCCACCTTCCTCCAATGATGACGATATATGGAAGTCCTTACTCACGGTCCTCAGTATTTCACCCATTGGATTAACTGACAACTTGACCTTTTAGCAGAGGAAGGATTAAAAGGGTCTACCCCATCTTTACAAAGTGGGATATATTTGCAGCTCTGCTTGACCTCCGTCAGAGACACGTCTCCAGCATTTCAGTAACTGTTGAAATTTGTGCCTGGAGAATGATTGTAGGCGCTGCATAGTTTGTTAGAATGCTAAAATAACACACGGTGACACAACAATAGTGACATCTGACAGAGCTGCTTTTTGAACCAAAACAGATATGATTGGGTGAGGGAGATGCCAACTGTAGTAGAACCCGACAGACGTCACAGCAAACAAGCATTTGCAATGCAATAGGTCTCTCATTACTACAAATTTGGGCAATTGCTATTGCAAACAGTAATGCAACGCCAACAGCTCAAACTTTCAGTAATGCGAAACCTATTGCATTGCAAATGCTTGTTACAATTTTATTTTGACTCCTGGGAAAGAACGTTTCAGTAAAAGTTAATAATACTGAGCCGGACAACACTGCAATGCCACATGAATAGCAATGCAGCGCTATGCAAATCTCTGTTAGCATTACATAAAAAAAACAAGCATTGCCAAATCCATAAGGTCTGTCGCTGGCTCTCAGTATTTTGACCTTGTCAGTGCTTGTATGTCATTATTTTTGTAAAACTTTATTGTTGGGGAGCTGCTAGCAAACTTCAATATGAAATATATTAGTAAAAGCTAAAAAAAAAAAAATGTTGGTCTCAAAAGCACACATTGACATAGTCCCTGGAAATGAAGATAACTAAAGTGTGGTTTACTTACCCACCATTCACAAATGGTAGATTTGTTTTAGCATGTTACTGTCTTGAGGAAAAAACACCTAAAATACTTTTTTAATTCCAACTGTTCAGAAAAGTTGAGGGTACAATAAAACAAACATTGGCAACACCAAACGGTATGCAGTTACCCGCCAGTCTTTTGACTTTATCAGTGCGTATTTTATTTTTGTAAAACGTTATTGTTGTTTGCACTGCTGGTACAACTCTAGTATTAAAGAAAACTGCAGCTTAAAGTAAAGTTGGGTTTCAAAATGCACACATTGCCATAGTAGTCCCTGGCACTGATGGGAACTACTTTTTGTGTGGATGTTCTCCTTGTGAAAGGGGAGAATCACTCACAGCAAAATTACAGGATTGACCCAGTGCCGCTTGCTAGATGCTGCAGCGGGTGGAAGCAAAATGTTTCCAACCACACAACTGAGTAATGTCAGTCAGTCATAAAACTTTTATTCGGTTACATCTTTGCGAAACCATAAAAAGTAAAAAAAAATAAAACACTACAGTGCATATAAAAATCACAGTGTCGAAGTACATTTAAAAACAATTGTTACTTAAATCCATTACTAACAGTAATTCATTGGCAGACTAAACAAATTATTTATAACAAAAAAAAACTGGATCACTCAAAATTACAGCGAATTTTTAAACATGATTTTAGAAAACAAGCTACACACTTTGCAGTGTATTGAGAGTCCAAAAGCTGCAAAGCCAGATAAGCGGGCCGACAAGATCTCAGGCCCATTTTGCGCAGTAGGGGAAAAATCCAGCGCTTACGAGAGAGCTCATAGTATCTACACAACAGTATTACATGCATCGTTGACTGGGCCGATATGCCATCACAAGGGCACTTCTTTGGGTTACGTGACCAGTCCTGCTGTTTTGGGAATGAAACTAGGCGGAAGAAAGCATTGAATCGAAACCTAGTCAATACGTATTTTTCATAAGTACTTAGATAGAATGTTAGGTATGGTTAAATACCCGGAGCAGTCTGGACTGATAGGATCTGTACGTTTGAGGGTTTGCTTATTTCTTGAGAAAGACGTAGTTCCCTAAGATGGGTTAAACATAATTTTTTCAGGTCTTTCCTGGTAATGTCCGTCATCACGGAAGGTTCTAGAAAATAAGAAATACGATCCAAATCCTTAAAAAAATTGCACACGTACAGAAGCCATGGGATTTTACTCCAATTTGCCAAGGCCAAACAATCGGTTATCAGTGAGCGGGTTAGATGGCACTGTGTTTTGGTCCAAATACGGTGCCACAACAAGATCGGCTGGCATCTGATATTATCTGTTAGGTAATCAATACCCAGCTCGATGTGACAACCGTATGTTGGAGCACTTTGAGGTACTGCCAGTAAATATTTAACAAACCCGTTCTCAACAGTTTGAAGGGTGTCAATGGGAGCGTAACCCCAAACCCCTGCACCGTAGGTTGCTAAGCTATGACACTTTGCGTGATAAATTTTTAGCAACTCCACTGGAGCGGGCTTACCCAATTTCCTCGAAAAGGAGACTAGAGCTGAGGTCGCTCTCTGAAAAAGTAATTTTTGCTAACCAGGGCTTGTTTCCAGCATAATCTATCGTCCACTAGAATTCCTAAGTAGGGATACTCCCTGGTATGTTCCAACCTAACATTATCGATGAAAACTGGTTTTAGTTTCTTCGCCCTGGGACCAATATGCATGACATAGGTTTTATTTTTATTCACTTTTAGGCCCAAGGAGAGCATAAATTGACAATATTTATTTAGCTGGCTTTGCAGCTGATTTAGCGTTCTAGCTAAAATTACGGAATCATCCGCGTATAATAACGCGGGAATAGGGCGGTGATTGATAGATGGAAGGTCCTGGCTCCCTTCAAGCATGGCCATTCCCAGCCCATTTGTATATAGGTTAAATAAAAAGGGAGCCAGGACGCAGCCCTGTCTAACGCCTTTATTAACGGCAAAAGTTGGAGATAGTTCACCGCCAATCCCGTATCTGACGCATGCAGTGGCGTCTGAGTAAAGTTCACAAAGGAATTGGATAAAAGGTGGGTCAACCCCTAGTTCACCCAGAATAGACCACAGCCTTGAGTGGATGACGCAGTCAAAGGCTGCGCTGAGGTCTACATAGACTAAATACAGATTGCCACTTTTGGCCCCTACATATTTGCCGATCAAAAGGGCTAGGTTCAATGCCTGCTCCACAGTCCCAAGTCCCTCCTGGAAGCCATATTGCAGATCGGTCAAGATGTTATTCGTAGACGCCCAATCCTGGAGACGCTCCAAGATCAGCCGACCTGCAACTTTCCCCAAGGAGTCCAGGAGGGAGATGGGCCTGTAACAGGCCGGGTTGTTACGCTCGCCCTTTTTAAAAATTGGAAGCAAGATGGAGGTGGACCAGGAGTCTATTAGACCAATTTTTGTGACTGCTGCCATGACCTGGGTGACAAGGGGTGACCAGAGTTCCGGGCTATGTGCAAAGATATCTAGTGGAACCCCGTCGGGCCGGGGGCCTTTCCGGTTTTGGAGGATGACAACGCGTTAATGACCTCCTTGTGATCGAAGAGAAGGTCAATAGGAAATATCTGGTCCCCGGAACAGTCACCTGCCACGTGAACCTCATTGCCAGTATCCACAGGGAGTCCACCAAATATCTTTGAAAAGTGGGCTACCCACTCATCAGCCGTCACTGCAACATTAAGATGTCGTGAAGATGAGGCATCTACCAGAAAGGGTGAGTTTACCGTACGCCAGAACAGGGAACTGTCTTTTGATAAGCAGCTCTCATGTAATTGGGCCCACAAGTTCTTCTTGATTTCTTTCCTACGGTTAAACTGTGCTAGATTATAAACCTTTCTTAATTTGGTAATTTCAGTTCGGTCTCTGACTGGGTTGTGAAGAGCTGTTTTTAAGTTAGTTAAGGCTTTGCGGCAATTTGAGTTGAACCAGCCTTTCGTTAGTGGTTTTCTGGACTTTTGGTTACAAGACAACTCCTCCCGTATGATTCTAATAATTTCCAGAAAGCTGATTATGATCAGCTGGGGTGAGGAGTCTAATGCTAAGCAATTATTCACCCATGGGAGGGCTCTGGATACCACTTTACTAGTAATTGCTACTGGGTCAATTTTGGACCATTTTACAGAAAAACCGTTTACTTTGTCCATGGACAATGATTGTTGGTTCAGTAAACTTGGCCTGGTTAATTGAGGCGAAACATTATTAATTAGCAGGGTAACACTGTTGGGAAAATGGTCACTGCTAATATCTGAACCTGTTTTGAAGGTTACCAGTTGACCCTTTATAATCTGGGAGCATAAAATGTAATCGATGACACTTGACAGACCCCTACCATGGAACGTTGGCAAGAAAACAGCGGGGGGATCTACAAGGTCATTCGCAAAGTCCATCTCTAATGAAAATAGACACTCGTTTAAACAATTACCTAACTTCGTGTGCATAAAGTGTATCAAAGAAGATCCATTTTCATCCAGGAGACCACAGTTGCCATTCTTGTAATTATTACATAATGAAATATTAAAATCCCCCCCCATATCACATAGAAGGCTGAAGAAATGTACTTATTCCGCTGTTCATTTAAAAAAGATGTAATTTCGTTTAAAATTTTAACACAATCAGTTATATGGAGATTGTTATAAAAACTAACCAAAAAGTATGTCATGCATTTATTAAATGAAGCCCTTATGATTTGATAATTCTCACCAGACATCAGAACAGTTATACCCATGGGTGGTAAGTTGTTTGCAGCATATACTGCAAGACCTCCCTTAGATCTACCAAAAGTTCTAGGACTAGCAGGGACATAGTACGTTTTAAAACCTAGCAGGTGTATAGGCTCAATGGCCCAGGTTTCCTGCAGGCATAATATCTGGTGTGCGCTAACTGTATCTAACCATGCTTTGAGGTTAATTTTGGAGCGGAGACCTGCGACGTTCCAAAAAAGAACAGAGAAAGTTAGGTAGGGGTTTGGCGGGTCATTGGTTTCGAGGGGTACACTTCTGGCACCGGAACATTTAATTGTATTTTAGGGGGTTCGTCAGGGATTATAAAACTATCATGGACCAAACCTACTTCTAGTGGTCTTAAGATGTCCACCTCCCCCTCGCTAACAGGTGTCTCAATCTCAACAGCTAAAGTCTCTGGTAAATCAACGATTTTATCTGGAGGGGAATTGGCTGTTGTTGTTTTTAATGCCATTATCCTGGCAGGCAATACGATGTTTGTGGAGGTCGTGGGGCTAACAAATGGTTGTGAAGATTTGGACCTAAGAAATATTGGGCCTGGGCTGCCTTGACCAGTACGCGATAGTGGTCAATCCACCATTTCTAAACAATTAAATCTATTTGCGACTGGTATACCTCTCCATCCTACGAAGGGAGCTATGTCTCTACGTCCGTTACCTGACCAGTCGACCCATTCCCTTCTTCTATCCCAGTTTCCTACTTGAGTCCAGTTCCATTCTGGGCCTTCGTTATAACGAATTGTTGGGGGGTAGAAGAAGGAGAGCCTTTTTGTGTCTATCCCATCATTCTTTGCCGGCATACCCCACGAGCAAATATGATCGGCTGTGTATGGGTCATCAAAATTGACTATGACGCAGTCCCCCTGGGTTCTTTTCGGCTCCTTACCTATCCAGGGGACCCTGGACCCTGCGGACCATTGAAACTCTACTAGCATAGTGCGGTGGCAGCGGTCTATTGATAGTTAGTCAATGCTGTACTTTATTTTTTAAAGACCAACTTGGTTCCTCCGCGTTGGGACTCAACTCGGGGACCCCTGTCATAATTACCACATAGGGGCTTACTTCTGGTGGTAAGTGTATTGGGTGCCCACTCCTCCCCCTGTTCCTATAGTTGGTATGTTGTGCCCCTAGTGGTTTAGCAGGGGAAGGCTTCACAATATCATGGGGGACTGGAGTTTTTGTTGTCTCAGGGACCTTCTTCGCCACAAAAGGAGGGGGCTTCGGTTTTACAGTTGTCGCTCCAGTAACGACTTTTGTGGATTGCACCCCTGCCGTGGAAATTTTGCTGTTCGTTTTTTGCCCCCCTGTTTGCGCCAGCCCCGCCCTCTTCGGGTTATTAGGAATTACGTTCAAAGCAGCTAACTGCTTTTCGATCTTTGAGAGGCTCGTTTCAATAGGTTGCATGTGAATTTTAATAAGTTCACCCAATCTAATTAATAATTGGTTATTTACCCCGCAAACTTTGCATCCTCCTCCCGAACTGCTAGTTTCACTGAGGTTTGCTCTGTTCACAGAGAGATTTATTATGTCTGTTGGTAAAGTAATTAACTCTCTCTGCATTGATCTATCTTGTCCTAATGCCTGATTGGTGGATGATTCTTTATGATGGTTGTGTTTCTTAGCTTGTTTCGATTTATTTAGCCTCTTTTGTTTCTTTTGTTTAGGGATGGCGCCCTCCCTCATTCCCCGATCGAGCTCTATGTCGGGATCTTCCTGCCTCGGACTCGCAAAAAGAACAGGGGTTTTCTCTAACATCTGGGTCGATTGCGAGTCCGAGAGCACCAGGGATGCCGACAGATCAACCGTGCTTGGCACAGTGTGGGTTTCTACTCGTACTTCCACTAATGGGCCGGTTTCCCGTAGGTGAGTGGGCGTCCTAGCTGAGGCTAGGGAACCCAGCGATGACCGTTTGGCCAGGGCTAAGTCTTGTGAGACCCTGCGTTCTAAGAGGATTATGCCTTGGTCAATTGCCTCATTTGCCCTAGTAATATATTGATCGATTGGGCCAATGATCTGTACTGCACCCTGTGCTGTTTTACTCCTACTACCTCTAGTCGTCATGTTGGTGTTAACAATATACAGAATTTAGCCAATAATAATGGAGAGGGAACATAAGGTTTATCCAATAAAGGGAGCAAGATGTATATCACAGGTCAAATATAAATGGGGTGGGCCGGTTAAGTCTTACCCGGTCTTTAACGGGCTTAAACGGGCCCGCCCTTGGCCCGGGCTTCGCCTGGCGTCCCGCGAGGCGGGGAGTACGCTGTACTTATGCGCCTCCTGACGCTGCCTGTTGATGCGCGGGGTGCTCGTGGCCTGCTGGGGGTTGTAGTTTCCCTGGCCCGCACTCCTCTCAGCGGCCGGACTCCAAGCTGTTAACAGGAGCCGAGCAGCGGGAGTCAGGCAGCTCTTATGGCAGGATAGGTGGTTTGGCAGCAGTTCGTCCCAGGCAAGGACTCCAATAGGCGATACAAAGTTAGTGTCAGAAAAGGCTTCCCCCGCTCTGCCGGGAGGACGCTGTACTTATGCGCCTCCAGGCGCTGTCTGTTGATGCGCGGGGTGCGCGTGGCCTGCTGGGGGTTGCAGTTCCCCTGGCCCGCACTCCTCTCAGCGGCCGGACTCCAAGCTGTTAACGGGAGCCGAGCAGCGGGAGGCAGGCAGCTCTTATGGCAGGATAGGTGGTTTGGCAGCAGTTCGTCCCAGGCAAGGTCTCCAATCGGCGATACAAAGTTAGTGTCAGAAAAGGCTTCCCCCTCTCTGCCGGGAGGACGCTGTACTTATGCGCCTCCTGGTGCTGTCTGTTGATGCGCGGGGTGCGCGTAGCCTGCTAGGGGTTGTAGTTCCCCTGGCCCGCACTCCTCTCAGCAGCCGGACTCCAAGCTGTTAACGGGAGCCGAGCAGCGGGAGGCAGGCAGCTCTTATGGCAGGATAGGCGGTTTGGCAGCAGTTCGTCCCAGGCAAGGACTCCAATCGGCGATACAAAGTTAGTGTCAGAAAAGGCTTCTCCCGCTCTGCCGGGAGGACGATGTACTTATGCGCCTCCTGGCGCTGTCTGTTGATGCGCGGGGTGCGCGTGGCCTGCTGGGGGTTGTAGTTCCCCTGGCCCGCACTCCTCTCAACGGCCGGACTCCAAGCTGTTAACGGGAGCCGAGCAGCGGGAGGCAGGCAGCTCTTATGGCAGGATAGGTGGTTTGGCAGCAGTTCGTCCCAGGCAAGGACTCCAATCGGCGATACAAAGTTAGTGTCAGAAAAGGCTTCCCCTCAGAAAAGGCTTCCCCAACTGAGTAATGGATGAAGGGGGATGGCTGAAAGCCCTTATCAGTAAGTATACTTGAATAATACAACCAGAACGAAAGAGAAGGGGTCTGATTCACACAGGTAAATTTACACTTTTGTGTGAGTTTACTCTTTTTGGGTATTCAAAAATAAGTGATTTAATAGTAACGCTACAATTACGGAGACTCTGGAGTCGGGGCAGAGAATTCCGCTCATAAAAAGACAAGCCTGTCTATGGCCACTCAATCATCATGAATTGGACCTAGTTGGTGAATTTTACTACTTGGGGCAAATCTCAGCAGGAACTGATGTTTTGAATACAATATAGACTCAGGGGTGGGTGATGCAAATACTGTTGTAGGTGCTCTAGGAAGATTGGACTAAGAACTCCAAATAAAATCAATGGAACTACTAATAGCAACATATAATATAAACATAATAATTCTGTTTATTTATATAAGTGAGATTCTGTCACAAAGAGAATTGTTAAAAATGCCGTTTACTGAAATTAATATTTGGAAGAATTTGGTACCTCAGGGCTACAGGATATGCCCTGTGACTAGACCCGGCTAAGACAAGCATAACTCAGAAATATTATCAAAAATTCTAAATTGCTGGCACCGTAGTCTTCTGGCAAAAGAGAGGACACAGTAATATGTTTTCAGAACCAAATAAATCTCACAGCTGTTATTGGCATAATACCCTTTAAAAGGTTCTCAGGAACTTATGTGAAGTTGTTACTGTTGGCCCTGAAACGTGTGGGTTGGAAGATATTCATAAAAGGAGTGGTTAAAAAGCATAGGAAGGAGGGGACCGTCAAGTTGTGCTATATTCCCAAGATACATTTAAGTAATGCAAAGCATAGGCGACACCAGCAACCCTACCTAAAGAATATCCGGCCAGGATAATGGAGGAGTATAATTTAAAGCTAAGACTTGCACTATTTTCCTCGCAAATTCTTTGGAAAACGGAAATGAAATTAAAACAAAAAAGAAAAATAACTATGAATTTAAGTCAAAGTGTTCCTTATGTGATTCAGAAGAATTATCATTGATGCATTTGAATGCATTTGATAGCTGCTCGTAAAGAATTGCTTCTTCCTGTACTTAGAAGTTTGCAAATAAGAAGCCTAAAGGAACTTTTTATAATGAATTAGGAAAATGTTCCTTTATGCTATAAACTGGGCACGTATTTTTTTCAATCTAGTTTGAAAGTCCATGAACCAGGGGTATAGTAAATACGGTAGTAATGGATTTGATGTATACATTGAACTATGTTTGCATTGCTTACATTGGAATATAATCAAACAATTAATTTAAACTTTAAACCATATCATTTTAGTAAAAGCAAAAGGTCTTGGCTAACGTCAGAGCTAACAAGAGCCTTGTGCTGGAGCGAGTCCCAAGCAGGGAAGTATTCAACTTGAAACATGCCAGAACGTCAGCAGGAGTCTTAATAGGCTAAAAGAAAGCAAGGTCGTGATCTATATTTGCTTCAGCGCAGGGAAGATCAGGGTGTGTTTGTGCTTTCATTATACTAGGGTTCCTCTGGTTTGAGCCCAACGAAAAGCCCAGCTGTACTAATATCTGGGTGATCTCAGTTACACACAGTCGTGACTCTGGTCTGCGATCTCAGCAGCATCTGGTTTGTGTTTCGCGAGTTGCCCGCGTGGCTCTTGTACCTCTGCCTCGGTTTACGGGGAGTGCTGAGGTTCCCAAAAACCAGAGCCAGTAACACTGAAGTGTAGAATGTGCCTGAAAATAAGAGAAGAACAAAAAATAAGGTTACACCCAGTGCAGGCTGGGATGGGAAATGGCAAGTTCATATATCCTGGATAAATAACTTTGTGCACTTCTAGGTTATCCCATTTATTAATAAAGAACACACCCCAGACTGAACAGTTGCTTACTTTTCTATCATATTTGTTAGACCTGGCATCATTGGCATGAGTCTCTCCTCCATTTTTTCTGTTTGCCTCCCCTGTTTACGATGTTTTTGCTGGTGTATTGCTTTGGGCACTTTGCCACTGCTGATCAGTGCCACAGTGCAAGTGCTCCCTATGTGAAATTGATATTGATTGGATTCCATGTTTGGCTTATTTGGGTTACTGTCAGTCCCTAGTAGAGTGCACCAGGAGTGCCAGGGCTTGTAAATACAAATGCTGCTAGTGGGCTTGCAGCACGTGTTGTGCCACCCACAAGAGCGGCCTAGTAAAAGTATGTCTAAAGGTCTGCCATTGCTAGACCTACGTGCAGTCTGGTACTGTCACGCGGGCTGCGCAAGTACACCTACTTGCCAGTCCCTAAACCTTCCCTTAACTTCATGTTAGTCACCCCTATGGTAGGCCCAAGGGCAGGGTACATTGTAAGCATAAGGTAGGACAAGCCTGATGAGGTTGGCATGTCCTAATAGTGAATTACAGCCATATTCGTTTTTCACTATTGTAGGGTTACCTGCTCTCCATAAGTTAGAATGGGCTGCCAGGATTATTAATGGTATAATCCTAGCGGGCTCGGGGAGCATGGTGCAATGTCGAGTTTGGTATCCCTGAACTCGGAGTTTAATAACGCATCCGTTTGGATGGATGGTTTTTGGTCTCTGTGTTTGAAAATAGCACTTTTAGAAAGTGGCTATTTTCTTGTCTGACTGTCTACTGGTCTCTGCCGGTTTGGTGTGCGTGTGACAGGAGCTGGGTGGCTCCAGAGGTCTGAATGAGTCAGTGTGGGGTGAGTGGGGCATTTGCATTGAGAGTAGGGGAAGAGTAGCTCCTGATAGCCTGCCCTGCCTGACACAATGCTGGCTCCCCATCCTGCCAGGCGACTGATGGCTCTGTGCCTGCCAGGGACGATCCTGGCCCCACCTCCTACCGGGCGACTGATGGCCCTGCCCCTGCCAGTGACAGTGCTGGCTCCACTTCCTGCTGGGCGGCTGAAGACTCTGCCCTGCACAGTGAATAGGCCAGGTGCCTCGGCCTGGCAACACCCACAACAAACCCAGGATTGGGGGAAATTCCCCTGCATGGACAAAGGGATCAAAGCCAAAATGAGGTATAAGAGAAGGACCCCTGAACCAAAGAATTTAGATCACTTCTGACAAGGAAACCTGAACCAAGGACAAGAAGCCTGCTGATCCAAGGACTTGCCTACCCCTTCTGCCAGTGTGCTGTGTGTTGGGGGAATCCTGCAGTTACTTCTTTATTTTTGCCAAGGAACCAGGAGAGAGGAACTGAGTGTGTACTCTCAAGCTTTGCCTAGGAAATCTCCAAGGGCTGGAAGAGTGCCAGCCTCCTGTTGAAGTCACAGAGTTAAAGGACTTCCTCATTTGCTAAAAGTGCTTGTTGCTGGAACCTGAAAATCCAGCACCTCTGAAGAATCCAGCAATCTCGACGCTGACGCCGAATCCAGCTCGACATCGTGAGTGCAGCTCCCGTGTCCCGCACCTTCGACGCCGGCCGCCGGCCCCGATCGACGCTAGTAGCGACGCCGCTGCCGACGCCTCGACACCGAGCCCTCTCGACGCCGTGAGCGCTGCTCACTCTTGCAACATCATCATCGACATCGACGACGACGCCGTATCCTGCTTCGACCCGTGAGCGCTGCTCCTGCCTGACATCTGTCGACGCCGCTGCAGATCGCCCCGACTCCGAGGCCCGATCGACGCCGAAGACGCGACGCCGGACATCTCGACGCCGCTGATCATCGTGTGCTTCCCTTTTACAAGGTACTGTGTTGTGGGGGTCTGTGCGACTCCGGGCTCGACGTAGCGCTCCTCGCGGTCGACGCCGAACCTTTGGGTTAATTTTGCCTCGACGTCGTGTGACTCCTGTGGGGGTTACATTGTTGCCAAGAACTGTGATTTAAAGAAGAAGAGTAGCTTTTGTTACTAAAGACTTTTGTGCTAAGAAGAAACCGTACTTGAACTATTATTTTTCCTTCCAAGAGTATTTATTAAGATTGTGGTATATTTTTGTCGTTATTTGGTCTTGTGCTAAGCCTTATATAAACATCCTTATTTTTATAATACTACTGTGTCGTGTCCATTTGTAGTGTATTCACTTGATTACTGTATGTGGTCATAAATGCTTAACGCACTGCCTCTGAGATAAGCCTGTCTGCTTTGCCAAGCTACCAAGGGGGTGAGCAGGGGTTATCTAAGTGTGTGATCCCCTTGCCCTGACTAGAAAAGGTGTGTCCCTATTTGTCAGAAGTGTATACCTCTGCCAACTAGAGACAGCCGCTTCTAACTTTGGTGGGTCAGCGGTGAGGATTTGAACTTTGCATTTATGACCCATGTGCAGTGATTAGTGTGCGCTACATAGTGAAAGCAGACCATAGCGCAGCCACAATCTGTTTTGGTTGGATATCCTATTTTTGTTCTCCGCTTTCCTGGAACTTGTTTTTTGAACACTGCCAGTTTTGACCATGAGTGATGCCGGAGTCACTACCCCTGTTGTTGTGGAGGAATTTGATAGGCAAAAGATCAACGAATACCCGTTAAAGATGCTGAAACACTTTTGCAAGCAGTTGAAAGTCCCTACCACAGGCCTCAAAAATAAGCCAGAATATCTCAAAGCATTGGAAGCCTGTTAGAGGCCAGAAATCCCTCTGATGCGGTGGTGGTACCGCCAGGGGAGGGGGATGAGGAGGTGCCAGTGAATGGGCCTGGATCCTCTCCCGGCAGCAGTGTTTCCTCCAAAGATCTTTCTCCTGAAGAAAGAGAAGAAAGGGCGAAGGAGCAAGCATACAACATGGAAATGGCAAAACTTAAGATAGATGGGCAGTTGGAGTTAGAAAATGCAAGAGGCAGGAGAGAATCTGATATGGAGATCAAAAGGTTGGAATTTGAAAGAGGAAAGTTAGGTTTTGAGCGTGAGAAAATGGTGAGGGAAATGGTGCTCAAAGCTAAGAATTTAGAATTGAATCCCTCTGGTGGCAGCATCCCATCTGTGCCTGCAGAAAGTAGGTTTTATTTTCCCAAAGATGTTATCAAAGATTTTCAGAAGAATGAAGATATTGGTCAATGGTTTAAAGCATATGAGTTAGCATTGTTGGCCCACCGGGTCCCTGAGAAGGATTGGGGAGCGGGGTTGTGGGGTTGCTTTGTGAATAAGGGGAGAGATACCCTGTTAGAGATGCCTGTTGAGGATAGGATGTCTTATGCTCATATGAAAGATGATTTAATGTTAAGGTATGGCCTAACCCCAGAAAAGTACAGACAAACCTTTAGGGAATGTAAGAAATTGCCTGGTACTACGTGGGTTGAATATGTGTCATTTTTTTGCAGAGCCATGGATGGTTGGGTAAAGGGCAGCAAAGTGGAAAGTTATGAAGCTCTTTATGATTTGTTTGCTTGGGAGCACATGTCTAATAACTGTTTTCCAGAACTGCGCCAGCACTTTATTGATAGCAAGATATCTAACCCTAGAAAACTTGCTGAGGAGGCGGACCGCTGGGTCAGTACCAGGGTCCACAAGGGTCCAGTGGGAGACTCAGCCAAAGGTGGACAGGGTCCCCAACAGACGAGTGGGGGGGACAAGGGTAAACAGAGGGAGTTCCAGAAAGGGCCCCAAAGTAATCCCCAAGGGAACCAAGGGAAGGGTTCCCAGCCTCCCCCAGTGAAGAAGTCAGAGGCCCCGACAGGTAAACCTGGTCATAGGGGCCCAATGACCTGCTATGTTTGTAAGCAGGTGGGACACCGTTATTATGATCCCCGTGTCCCATGAAGAACTCTAATGCACCACCACGTACACCCCCGTCAGTTGGCCAGTGTAGCCCTGGGAGGGGAGGAGATGGTTGCCCCTGGTGGGAGGGGTCCCGCAGAAATGTCCCATGTCTCTTTAGGAGACATGGAAATGGTCCCTCCACCCCCTCTGCCTAGTAACACTAATAAATATAGACAGTGGGTGACCATTAATGGCCATAGAGTGGAAGCTCTCAGAGACACCGGAGCGAGTGTGACAGCTGTCAAGTGTCACTTGGTGTCCAGAGAGCAGGCGGTCCCCCTCGCATTCTACCCTGTGATAGCTGCTGACAACTCCCAGAGAGAGTGTGAGGTAGCTCAGGTTCCCTTTGAATGGGGGGGAGTTTCAGGTACTCTTCAGGTTGCTGTAAGGCCCGCCATGCCTGTTGATTGTCTCCTGGGCAATGATTTGGAAGACTCCCCTTGGGCTAAGGTGGAGAGGGAGACACATTTGAAAATGTTGGGTGTGCCAGAGTGGGTGTGTGCCACCACTCGATCGATGCCCTGGAACCCACAGGGGAACAAGTTGCTGAACTGGAAACCCTGCCCGAGCTGACCCACTGGCAGCAGGATGGTGGTCCCTCCAGGGAAGAATTTTGTGCTGAACAAAAAGTGTGCCCTTCTCTTGTGGGTATGAGGCGGCAGGCCTCAGCCCAGACAACAGGTGATCAGTCAGGGTCACATTTGGTCTACTGGGAGAACGACCTCCTGTATAGTGAGCCTAAGGCTGCTGAGCCTGGGTCAGCCCGTGTGCTGGTGGTACCCCAGCGCTTCAGAGCCTTCCTACTGGGTTTGGCTCATGACGTTCCGTTAGCTGGACATCTGGGGCAGGACAAGACCTATGACAGGCTTGTCACCCATTTTTATTGGCCTCAGATGAGAAGGGATACAGATATCCATTGCAAAACCTGTCAAACTTGCCAGGCAAGTGGGAAAAGCGGGCGGAAGCAGAAGGCTCCCCTCCAACCTTTTCCCGTGGTCAGTAAACCCTTTGACCGGGTGGGGATTGACATTGTTGGGCCCCTGGACCCCAAGACAGCCCTGGGCTACAGGTTCATCCTGGTCTTGGTGGACCATGTCACGCGGTACCCGGAAGCCATCCCTCTCAGAACAGTGACGGCCCCCGTGGTGGGACGGGCACTGATGGGTGTTTTTTCCCGAATGGGGTTCCCCAGAGAAGTGGTGTCAGACCGGGGCACCAACTTCATTTCCAAGTATATGAAGTCTCTGTGGAAGGAGTGTGGGGTAACCTACAAGTTCACCACTCTTTACCACTCTCAAGGTAATGGGTTGGTTGAGAGATTCAACCGTACCCTTAAAGGCATGATTATGGGTCTTGAAGAACCAATGAGGCGGAAATGGGACGTCCTCTTGCCATGCCTGCTGTTTGCTTACCGTGAGGTGCCACAGAAGTCTCTAGGGTTCAGCCCCTTTGAGCTTTTGTATAGACACCCAGTAAGAGGACCTTTGAGTCTGGTCAAAGAAGGCTGGGAGCAATCTCCCAGGAAACCTCCCCAGGATGTATACAGTTACATGCTGGCCTTTAGGAACCAGACTCGGCGCTTCAGAGACCTTGCTCAGGCAAATCTGGAGGCCAGCCAGGAAGAGATGAAGCGGTGGTACGACCAGAAGGCCATTCTGGTGGAGCTTCAGCCTGGTCAGAAAGTTTGGGTCATGTCCCCTGTAGAACCTTGTGCGCTCAAAGACAGGTGGACTGGACCATTTGAGGTTGTGGAGAAAAAGAGCGCTGTCACCTACATGGTGGACTTGAAGTCTCCCAGGAACCCCTTGCGGGTCCTGCATGTCAACCGTTTAAAGCCCCACTTAGAAAGGTCCGAAGTGGGCATGCTCCTAGCTACAGATGCTGGCATGGAGGAGGAGAAGAGTGAGCCTCTTCCTGACCTCCTGTATGCAAAAGAGCAAGATGGGTCAGTGGATGGTGTTGTCCTCTCTGACACACTGACCCCTGAGCAGCAGAGAGATTGTCGCCAACTGTTGGGACAATTCCCTGATCTGTTCTCCTTGGTTCCTGGTGTCACTCAGTGGTGTGTCCATGATGTGGACACCGGGGACAGCACTCCTGTGAAGCACAAGGCCTACAGAGTGACTGACAAGGTCAGAGCATACATCAAGGAGGAGGTCTCCAAAATGTTTGCCTTAGGGGTGGTTGAGTCCTCTAGCAGTCCTTGGGCCAGCCCAGTGGTCTTGGTCCCGAAGGCTGCAGCGCCTGGGGCTTCACCAGAACTTCGGTTCTGCGTGGATTACCGAGGACTCAATTCAGTCACCAAGACTGACGCGCACCCCATCCCCAGAGCTGACGAGCTCCTAGATCGGTTAGGGGCTGCCCGGTACCTTAGCACGTTTGATCTAACGTCTGGGTACTGGCAGATCGCCTTGACTGATGGGGCAAAGGAGAGGTCCGCATTCTCCACACCAGATGGGCACTACCAGTTCCGGGTTATGCCCTTTGGGATGAAGAATGCCCCTGCCACCTTCCAGAGGTTGGTCAACCAGGTATTGGCTGAACTGGAGGATTTCAGTGCCGCCTACCTGGACGACATAGCAGTGTTCAGCGCCAGCTGGGAGGAACACTTGCGCCCCCTACAGGAAGTGTTGTTGGCCCTGCGCAGAGCAGGCCTCACAATCAAAGCCAGTAAGTGCCAGATTGGGCAGGGTTCAGTGGTGTACTTGGGGCACCAAGTAGGGAGCGGCAAGGTGGCCCCCTGCAACCCAAGATTGATACCATCCTGGCTTGGGCACCGCCCAAAACCCAGACTCAGGTGAGAGCCTTCTTAGGTCTCACGGGTTACTACAGGAGGTTTGTCAAGGATTATGGTAACATTTGGCTTGACTTCGCTGACTTCCAGGAAGCAGCCGCGACTTGTGATCTGGACTGACGCCTGTCAGACGACCTTTGACACCCTGAAAACTGCAATATGCACAGCACCCATACTCCAGGCACCCGACTTTTCTAAAGAATTTGTTGTCCAGACGGACCCCTCAGAGCATGGCGTGGGGGCTGTTCTAGCTCAGGTGAATGAAGAGGGCCGAGACTTACCTGTAGCCTTCATCAGCAGGAGGTTACTTCCCAGGGAACGGAGGTGGAGTGCGATAGAGCGAGAAGCATTTGCTGTGGTCTGGACGCTGAAGAAGCTAAGACCCTACCTGTTTGGGACTCACTTCCGGGTTCAGACAGACCACAGGCCCCTCAGATGGTTGATGCAGATGAGGGGTGAGAATCCAAAGCTGTTGAGGTGGTCCATTTCCCTACAGGGGATGGACTTCACGGTGGAACACCGCCCTGGTACAGATCACGCCAATGCTGATGGTCTGTCCAGATTTTTCCGCCTTATTGATGAGGACTCCCTAGGGTAAGGGTAGTTCTCCCCACATTTGAGCTGGAGGGGACACGTGTTAGACCTGGCATCATTGGCATGAGTCTCTCCTCCATTTTTTCTGTTTGCCTCCTCCGTTTACGATGTTTTTGCTGGTATATTGCTTTGGGCACTGTGCCACTGCTGATCAGTGCCACAGTGCAAGTGCTCCCTATGTGAAATTGATATTGATTGGATTCCATGTTTGGCTTATTTGGTTTACTGTCAGTCCCTAGTAGAGTGCACCAGGAGTGCCAGGGCTTGTAAATACAAATGCTGCTAGTGGGCTTGCAGCACGTGTTGTGCCACCCACAAGAGCGGCCTAGTAAAAGTATGTCTAAAGGTCTGCCATTGCTAGACCTACGTGCAGTCTGGTACTGTCACGCGGACTGCGCAAGTACACCTACTTGCCAGTCCCTAAACCTTCCCTTAACTTCATGTTAGTCACCCCTATGGTAGGCCCAACGTTTTAGAAAGTTCCTCAATGATAAGGAGGATCAAATCAAGTGAGCATTTGTTGAGGATCATCTCTCAACAAACCTCACATTATTCTTGCACAATAAAGGTTTCAAGGGTACCCGTAGGCCCCTCGGGATCCGTTGAGCTCGATGATACCACACTAGGGTACTAGCATGTAGTTTTTTATTAGATTCCTTCTTTAATAGGTAGAGCAATTGTTTCAAGTTGCTCTCGACACTGCGGGTGTTAGCAGTGGAGAGTATCTCCTCCTGAATCATGCCATAAATCTTATCGGCGTCATCTGCCGTGAAGGCAAATGTATTAGCTTTGAGTTCAGTCATGTTGGATACCAAATCATAATTCATTTTGAACAGTGTAGCGTGCTAAGTCCAGAGGACAGAAATAGTGAACTGACAAAGGGCTGGGCAAGACTAGCACAGCTGGATGAATTCAAATGTTAACAATAGTTATGGTCTGTGGCGTGCTCCCAGAGCATGACAGGATGGAATTCCTGTGTTACCTCTAATCTTAACTGTACTTATCTGTTTGTGATACCATTGCCTCAGAACTACCGTTCACGTAATGCCACTCTATAGCTCGTTATTATTATCATTATTGTTTTAATCAGAATATTACTGCTGTGCATTGTTTAGTTTTACGTTCTCACATCTAGTCATTTACTCAGCACACAGAGATATCCCCTTTCCAAGATGGCGCCCGTTTGTATACCACTTTTGTAGTCCTTTGTTCATGTCCACCTCGCACGTTGCACGTTTACTAAGCACACCAATACACTAGCGGCTGTCTTCTCCCTGCCGGTCGCGGATTGAGGGTTTTCAAGCAGTTGGACTATCGTAAGTACCTCTCCTGAGGACCGAGTCTAAACTCTAGCGTGTAGTCATGTTCAAGTTTTACTCATTACTTATGCGCGTTTATGTTATTGCAGGTGCGTGCCATTAGGCCGTGATTCTGATGTGATTATTCACATGAGTGAGGTTTACTTTGGTTTATTTGTCTCGTCTAGTTGCACATTCATTTATTGATTTTCGAGCACATGGGTTGGGCGACTTTTGTTTTCCGCATTGTGGCTGCGTTCTATTGTGTTTTGGTAATTTACCTTTGCGTTACTAACCCACTTACACGTCTTCAGTTTATGAACAATTACACACCTTAAGGTTAAGGCACAGGGTGTTCCTTATCAGCATGAAGACATGTTCGCACCTATACACGCATTTCTAACGGCGCTTTATGGTTCTCTCACGGACAGTCCAGTGACAGATTGCTTTCTTTATTTTGTAGAGCATTCCCCTGAAGAAGGGCTGTTTGCCAGCCCGAAATGCATTGGGATCGTTTATTTTGGATGACGCATGTTTACACACCACTGTGAAATCATTATGAAGTACTCATGAAACCAATGAGTTGGAATAAAAATGTGGAAACTTTGAAGATTGTCGACTTCACTATATGATGAACTGGCTATAAAATTTAAGACTTTCGTCACTTCAGTGCTGTGCACCGGGGAGCTTCCCTCCAAGTTGGGGAAGCCTTGTAGTAGTCTTCTGTTATTCACGCTGGATGGTACAGACAGCGTTTATCTCTGGGAGCACGCCACAGACCATAACTATTGTTAACATTTGAATTCATCCAGCTGTGCTAGTCCTGCCCAACCCTTTGTCAGTACATCTAAATATTCACATATAAGTACACGTGAGAACTGCATTTTTTTATAAACGTTGAAATATTAGTATGTACACAATACTTGACTTTATTAATCTATCATGGAACCTTTTCACAAATAAAATTGAAATTCCATTCTTTATTTTAGTAACGTTAAATCGCACTCAGTATACAGAGTGCTACCTACACATGATTATAACGAACTAGTAACGTAATCAAGGGTGGAGTCAAATTATGCTGCTACACTTCCTAAGTGTTCCCACCCTCATCCACGTGGATCCAGAATTCGAGGACACCACCATATCGGTGACTGCTTTTTAATAAAGCAATCCTCAAAGGAAAATGGGATGAGTTGAAAAAGAAAAAAATGAGGCATTAAAGTTTCCTTTTTAGGTCTCGGCTTTAGACAGAGCATGTACTGTCAAGCAAGAGACAGTGGGCTTCAGCCCGCGCAAAGGCTTCCCATTTGCTGGCTCCATTGTCGCACTGCTAATCTTTCTCCCCATTTGTCCACGGAAGGCATGCGTCATGCCTCTTCCTGTGTTTAGCCCTCCCTGAGAGCATGGAACAATTACTACTATCCTTCCTCTCCTCCCATTTATTGACCATTATAGAAACTTAGGGGTCGATTATGATGGCGGACGCACCTGCGTCCGTCCGCCACCCCCGAGGTGGAGGGACCGTCCGCAGGGGCAGCGGCGTTCCCTCCATTGGAATTAGGATGTGACCACCACCCTGGCGGTCACATCCCGTATAAAGAAGTACCCTATGCACACACACAGTATTGCTGTACACGTAGGTGATAATATATAAAAACTCAAAGATACAATATTTGCAGAGAAACAGTCACTGTTCAAACAATTAGACAAGAAGAGGGTGACGTGAGGTAGTCCTTTGGTTCTTTTAATTGCTCAAAGCTTTACAACAGCCAAAGCCAAAGGTCGCTCTGCCGGTGATATTTCCATTACCAGGAACACGGCGTCCCGGGAGCAGCACCTCTGTAGAAACATAGAGTGATACAAATAACAAATCACCGAGGGGACAGAGCTACCTCTGAGCTTCCCTCCGCCACATTCTATAGCGAGACCACGTTTAATATTGGAGTTATCCGCTCCAACTGTGACATACTCAAACGCTCCCGGGCATCAAGACAGAAGCTTACATAGCTTCAAGTCCACGCTCATACTTCCGTATTCGAATTTTAAGATGGTCTTGGGCCCTACCGGATCGGAAATATCACCGACAGAGCGACCTTTGGCTTATACGCAGCTACCTAGAGCCCTGAAGATTCGCGCAAGCGATGAAACACGTGTCGGCTGGCTGTTGTAAAGCTTTGAGCAATTAAAAGAACCAAAGGACTACCTCACGTCACCCTCTTCTTGTCTAATTGTTTGAACAGTGACTGTTTTGAGGTTCCGTAAAAATTATTACGACGTTCTGGGCATTACCGAATATGGACGAGTTTGGTATCTACGAACCGTAAATGGCAAGTTCGATAAATGTACGCATTTTCGCTACACTACCTGATGGGGTTCGCCTAATTTACGTGTTCTTCATCTGAACCCTCGGGTTCCATTTTAGATACGGCATCCATTTTGTTTCTTGCCCTCACGTAGTCAGCGAGCAGGCAACTGTTCGTCTCCTGACCTTTTAGTTCCCCAGCCTTGCGGAAGACGCATATCCCTTTCATGCGTCTTTATGGCCGGAGGAATGACACAGCGAAGGCAGATGGCCCAGCTTGAGGGTAATCTGGCCGTGCCGGTCTATTGTGACAGCCGTGTAGGTGATGGAATCCAGCTCTTTGATCCTATGATCATACTTCCGATATTACCCCCACACTCTTTTCTCTACACGTGTCTGACTTCCTTGCAGCTACTTTTTCTCTCTGTCTTGCTCATTTACAACTCTAATGGGTGTGCCTAATGGTGGGAAGATGTGCTTTTACAGTTGGGAACCGACATTGTTACTGTAATTATGTTCCGGGGTTCTGAAAACATGAAAGCGACCTTTTTGAAGTTTACTGTGGGAACTGGATTGTAACCTTTTGTCCACATGTTGTGCAATGGCAACATTTTGTATAAAGGAGAGCGACCCACATATGCAATTTGAAGCAGACTCGCAGAACCTACATGCCGATGTACTTCTAATGACTCTTGTTTCCCTGCAGTAAATAAACGCTGATCTTTGACGCCGAAGGAAGTGTCCCGTGTCTCTGTCACTTGTGCGCCGAACCAGGTATCCCATGAAGGTTATAGGTGTTGTTCCCTGGCACCGCTGGTTCTGTTAAAAGTCCAGTCCTTCAGTTGGCGCCCAACGTGGGGCGACATCAGCGGTACCGGTCCAAAGCCTAACGATCGTGAGGAACTTCGTGTGAAATCTCCAAGGGAAGGTGCACCCCGCTTCATCGATCCTGTTGTCGAAATAAGTGGCCCGAAGATTTTCCCCGCGAGGATTCCCGCCTCCTAACGGCTGCGACGGACCGATGCCCTGACTGTCGACCTGTCTTCGACGCCCGGCGCAGACCTTACGTACAAGCGAGACGATAGACGGGCCTTCCTGGTGACGCCATTGAAGTTCTGAGTTAAGTATTGGTGGGTCGCTCCCAGTCCTTAGTGGTTGTTGTAGCTTATTGAAGCTTTGTTGTAGCTTATTGAAGCTTTGTTGTATTGCATGGTTCCATTGCATTTGTGGTTCTTAGTTGTGGTTCTTAGTAGTTATTTGACAGTTGCAATTGCCAAAAACCGAGGGTTTTGTGTTTCACGAAGATTTAGCACTTCGGTAACCCTTGAAGTTTGATACTAGGTTAGTGTGCACGATGCCTAGCCATAGTGGTTTTCTTGGTTTCTTCAAATGTTGCGCAATGGATTCCCGGTTGGAGGACTCGTGTCCGATACCTCCAGTTGGAACTCCGATACATGAGCTCTACAGTCGACACGGTGTGGGCCCTATTATATATAATGAATACTGGGTCCGTTACACGAAAAAAGACGGTGTCCTTAGTTGGCCACCACATGGAAGTTTTGAACTTACGATTTTAGATAATCTTGAAGCTAAATTGTTTAAAAAGAAAGCTCGGCCAGCTATGTTTGATTCCTTCCGGCTGTGGCGTAAAGAGGCCAAGCAGAAAGAAATCAAACAGCTGAAAAAGGATCGAAGAGAAGGGTTTGTTCCGATAATGCAAGTTGTACAACAATGTAAGCGAGAAAAAGAAGAAAAAGAAATAGAAGTTTCCACTAGACTACATCACATGAGTGTAGACAAATGTTATCCGGTTTTACCGGCTGGTCTAGATAAGAAGGAAGAAGATTCGAAGGAGGATTCCTTGTTAGCGTATTTGATGAAATCGCCACCTCCTTATGCGCAGGGTGCTACGGCTCCTGTAGCTCCTCCTGTAGTTCCTCCTGTTGTTCCAGTGGCTGCGGGTCAGCCCGTTGTTAATCCTACGTTTGTCCCACTACCTGTTCCTGTTCCTACTGCCCCTGTACCTGTACCTCCTCAATCTGTTATCCCTGTTACCCCGACTACCTTGCCTGTTTCTACTACGCCTAGCTTCACTTCTAATGTTGTTACTCCTGTTCTTCTTTCTCCTTCTGTTCGTAATCGTATCCCTAACACTGTTGCTACCCTTTATTCACCGCTTTCTGGTCCGTTATTCCCATCCGATATTTCTGAAACTCCCCAGAGACGGAGTCAGATTCCTAGTGGAAGGGAAAAAGAGACATTAGTGACTATGGCACATAGATGGGTGAGACACCCTGCTAACTATACTCCACGCATGGTTTTCGACACGTTTTCTCAGTTTAATGAGCCTACGCAGAGATTCGTGTTTGAAGAAATGTGTAACTTTTTGAGAGAAGAATGGTATAATAACGATGTAGATAATGTACCACCCGATATAATTGAGCTTCAAAGCCAATTTTCGAATGGTATAATTGTAGGTGGAGATGTACGACGTGCCTTAGAGCGATTCCTAGCTCATAGGTCGACAGTGCATTCTCAATTATCGTTTGATGATGCCACTGAGAATTGGAAAGCGGCTCCTGGTCAGTATCCTATGAGAGAGGTTCCGCCACTTTGGGTGCCTGGTGATCCACAAGCTCACCCTCCGATTTTACCGCATTTCCAAAGAGTGTGGATACACCTCCCATGGAAACGATCAGAAGTTTTGCAAGTAAAGCAATCTTTACCTGATCCACGTAAGAATCCGGCTGGTTACTATAAGGAACTATCACAACTGGTGGAAGCTTCTGTTATGAACCTTGCCGACATCGACATGCTGTTCGGTAATATCGTACCACAACCAGTTTGGGCGAAAATTCGCCAAGCAAATCACGCAAATGAGTTAGGTGGTGATTGGGCTGCACTAATAGCGGCTGATGCATTACAAGTTGGTGGGGCCAAGCCTGAGCAGCTGATTTTGGATTTACCTCAGAAAATAATTACGCTCATGAAAACTCTCATGCCGGCGATGAGGGTGAACTGGGATAAATTATCAGCCTGTAAGCAAAAGAAAGACGAGAGTGTCTCGGATTTCTTTACAAGGTTTGAGGAAGCGTTTGTCGATCACAGTGGTCAGGATATGGGCACTGAGGGAGGTCAGCGGTTGTTTGTCGACAAGTTCGTGTCGAATTTGTTGCCTGAGCTATGCACCAAACTGAAGAATTCAGAAAGTGCATGGGCGGTTTCAACCACTGCACAGATATTAGCGACGGCTCAATACTATGAAAATAGGGAAAAGGAAGAAAGTGATCGTGTAGATAAGAAAACGAAGGAGCTCAAAACTAAGGTTTTGTTGCAGCAAGCGTATCCTCCACGATCGAATCAAAATGATTCACAACAGCAGTATCGACCACGAGCACAGCCCGATAGGATGCAGCCACGCTCTGACAACTCTGACTATAGATCTTCACTTGGGTATAATCAGTGCGCATATTGTAGAAGAGAGGGACACATAAAATACGACTGTCCTGCTTTACGTGACCGTCTAAACGGTGTTTCGACACGAGGAAACCGTGGTGGTGGCCCTCAACAGGCATCACGTGGTAGAGGTCGCGGTAACCCCCAAAATCAAATTGATCGACCCCAAAATCCATCAGATACGAATAATTGTTTTGACCAGCGAAATGCAGGGTCAGTTCGATCTGCACAATATAATGTGGACAATTATTACGTTGAACATGAGACTGTTGCAAACGACCATTACTAGGACAGCCATCGACAAAGAGAGGGAGTAGTATCAGTTCCGGTTGATCAGAGTGGGCCTTACGTTGCAGTGGCTACATCGGGCGTAGTTGAGCCTTTTCTGTTAGACACTGGTGCGACGAAAAGTTCCATCATGCATTCGAAACTCCCTGGCGCACCTTTGTCTGGCTTAACGAATGTTTCCGTTGGATTCTCTGGCGCCCCTGTTAGCAATCCTGTCTTTAGCCCTTTGCCATTTACGATTGGCCCTCGTGAGCTGAAGGCTCCGCTGATTCTATCTACTGGCTGTGGTGAGAATCTTTTGGGTCTGGATTTGTTGAAACAACTATATGCGACTTTGTATTGGTCTCCCGAAGGAGTGGAGCTTACATTAGGTCGGAGAGTGATTTCTCCTATGTACTTATCGATCGATAAATTCCCACCGGAATTGAATTCCCTTCCTGCGTCTCCATGGGCCACAGGTCCCAATGATGTGGGTCTGTTAGACATTCCACCTTATGTGATTGAATTGAAACCAAACGTGCGATTACCACGTTTACCTCAATATCGTATCTCTCTTGATGGTGAGCGAGCGCTGTTAGCAATCGTTCATGATCTAATTAAGAAAGGTGTTGTTGAAGAAATTCGTGGAAACGTGTGTAATAGCCCTGTATTGCCTATTTTGAAACGAACTGATCCATCCAAACCTCCTGTGTATCGTTTCGTAATAGATTTAAGAGAAGTAAATAAAATAGTGATTCCACAATTTCCCGTGGTCCCTGATATCACGGCCTTGGTAACAATGATTCCGGCCTCTGCCTCCTGGTTCACGGTAATCGACCTAAAGAATGCTTTCTTTAGTATCCCGATTGCTGAGGAAAGCAGAGACCTATTCGGATTTTCATTAGGTGGTCGCAGTTTTAGGCTAAAACGCGCTCCACAAGGCTACTGTGAGAGTCCGTCAATATACAGTCAAGCACTTAAAAGTCAGCTTGATGCTTTTGTGTTACCGACGGGTGCTGCTTTAATTCAATACGTAGACGACCTGTTAGTGGCAGCTGATACAGAAGCTATTTGCAAAACGGCTACAGTATCATTATTACATTACCTACATGACTTACATCACAAAGTGTCACCTTCTAAGCTACAATATTGTTGTCAAGAAGTTACCTATTTAGGTCACTTATTGTCAAAAGAGGGGAGAAGGTTGACCCCAGAGAGAATCGCAGCAATTTCCCGAATGACTGTGCCAAAAACCCAGAGAGATGTACGTGCCTTTTTAGGTATTACGTCCTACTGCAGACAATGGATTCCACAGTTTTCATTGTTGGCAAAACCATTGATAGCCCTTACGTGCAAGGATGTCTCATCTCCTTTGCCTTGGTCTGAAGAGTGTCAGAAAGGTTTTTCTGAATTGCGTGATGCGTTGTGTTCGGCTCCTGTGTTGGGTACTCCTGATTACAGTAAGCCGTTTACACTATACGTTCACGAGAGGGATGGCTGTGCGTTGAGTGTTCTGACACAACCTTTTGGTGGCAAACAACGTCCATGCGCATATTTCTCTTCGACTTTAGACCCAGTAGCTAGAGCCTTGCCAAGTTGTTTAAGAGCAACAGCGGCAGCTGCGGCGTCCATTCGACAGTCCGCAGGTCTGGTCATGGATAATATGCTTACGGTGATGGTTCCGCATGCAGTTGATACTCTTTTGAACCGAACGAAAACTCAACACTTGACGAGCGCAAGATTGTCTGGATATGAGTTAACGTTACTGGCCAGTCATATACGGATAAAACGATGTAATGTGTTGAATCCAGCAACATTGCTCCCGATCGACACGGAGTCAAGTGGTGAAACACTACATGACTGTTATCTAAGAACTGAAGAGGAAACAAAGGGTCGTATTGACCTAAAAGATACTCCATTGGTAGATCCCGATGGTACTTTGTATGTGGATGGTTCCTGTTTTAAGTTGCCGAATGGTGATGTGACGACTGCGTATGCTGTAGTAACATTGAGTACGGTTGTAGAAAGCGCAAGATTGAGTCAGAAATCGGCACAGGCTGCTGAGCTGATCGCCTTGACAAGAGCGTGTGTGTTGTCTAAAGATAAACGGGTGAATGTGTTTACAGATAGCCAGTATGCCTTTGGTGTGGCCCATAGTTTTGGGCGATTGTGGAAAGAAAGAGGATTCCTTACGTCGCATGGCACGAAGATTCAGCATGGACAGCTTGTGAATGACCTCTTAGATGCACTCACATTGCCTAAACAGGTGGCCGTAATCAAATGTAGTGCGCATCGGAAAGTGACGGATGATGTGGGTCGTGGTAATGCGTTTGCGGATGAGACGGCCAAAGAGACAGCTAAAGATTTGACAAATCGAATGTATGTTACGAGTTCAGTGCGATGGCCAACGGAGACTAGTATGTGCGAGGACACGATTGAGAGTGTGAAGGGAATACAGAATGAAGCCACTGAGACGGAAAAGACTAAATGGAAAGAGAGCACGGGAAGACTGGATGAGAACGGATGTTGGGTTGATTTGTCAGAGAAACAGAGATGGATGCTACCGGATGCATATGTGCTCGCTGTTGTTACAATGGCCCATGGTACAGCACACATAAGCACAAAAGGCATATGCAAGTTGTTGTCTCATGTATGGAAGAATGATGGGATTACTAAATGTGCAGAGAGAGTGGTTAAGAATTGTATGGTGTGTTTGATGCACAATCCTGGTAAGGGCACTCCCACTCCACCTGGCCATTTTGCCCCTCCTACATGCCCTTTTGAAGTTATCCAGTTGGACTTCATCCACATGGAGAGATGTAACAATTTGAAGTTCGTGTTGGTTGTGGTATGTGCATTCTCCAGATGGATTGAGGCTTACCCCCTTAAGGATAATACTGCCTTATCCACGGCAAACATTTTGCTCAAGGAGTATTTTCCCCGATATGGAATGCCTCGGGTTGTATGGTCGGACAACGGAAGTGAGTTCGTGGGAAGCGTGATGAAGAGTGTATGTCGTGGCCTTGGCATTAACCAAAAATTTCATAGTGCCAATCATCCACAATCAGCGGGCTTGGTGGAGGGATACAATGGCACCCTAAAACTAAAACTGGCTAAAATTCAGGCAACAACTGGTTTATCGTGGCCTGACGCCTTGCCTCTAGCTCTCCTATCAACCAGGGCAATTGTACACTCACGAGTAGGGCTTAGCCCATATGAGATTGTGTTTGGCCGTCCTGCCAATATATGGGGAGTCCCAAGGCCTAAATAGTTTGATAGAATTGAATATCCAATGCTGATTGATTATCTTCATGATCTGACTGCTAAATTGAGTTTGATTCATCAACAGGTCTTTGAGGCTCTGCCGTCACAAACAGAGGGTCCTGGTCATCGGCTCCAACCCGGGGACTGGATCCTTGTCCGTAATTTCGGACGAAAACGGAACCTTGAGCCGAGATTCGTGGGACCTTACCAGGTGCAACTAGCAACGAGGACAGCAGTTCGGCTGGAGGGACGGAAGCACTGGGTACATGCTACCCACACCAAGAAAGTCCCGCTTCCTTTGCCGGCGGACACTTGGATGAGAAGAGGTTTTTCTTCATCTGAAACCGACGCTCCACAACGTTTTGTCCCATTCAGCGAAGCTCAGCCTATATCTGACACTCTTGTTGATTCCCCGCAAGCAATTTCCTTTCCGTCAACCCTGGAGAATTCGAGTGCTGAACAATCATCTGAACAATCGAACCCTCATTTGCCATCCAATCCACTTTTTGAAGATCAGACTCGCCCTGGGAGCAGCCGATACTTTCTTCGCCCACGTACAAGACACTAATAAAAAGATTTTTGTTTTTAGGTTTTACACTTGCCCTGAACATAGTGGACATTATATATTGTGTACCTTTTTCCTTTTCGTACAGCCAAGAATGTTATAATAAATTGAATGTTCAATTTAGCTAGAACCTATCATCCAGGTTGGCCGTAGGGCCGTGCGGGTACTTCCTTCTGTTTAGCAGCTATCGACACTAGGTCGGTTTCTTTTGTCGATTTCTGGGAACTCCTGGGAATTGATAATCGCTACTCAGAACGAAGTACGTCAAGAACGTCGCGGACGGTCGTTAGAGGATGGAATCGTCATTGTCTGAGCTGTCGAAAAGAGAGAAAATGTCGGCGCAAAGATCTGCATTAGATAAGGTGTTTCGTACAAAATGGTTTCTACTACAGGTTTTCATGTTATTCCTGACTGTCTCTATGTTGCTGGTGGGGGGAGTATATTTTGGGTCTCAATTACTGTTTTCTACTATACCTACCCCTTCATCTCAAAATCTAAATTTCGCTTCAACTGTCTCTCCACATTCCTTTTATCTTCTGCCCCAACACGAACAAGCCAGACGTGCGGAATTTAGAAACAACTCTTTTATTCAACTCTTGCATCAGCATCAGTTAGTGGTAAACACTACCAATTGTTGGGTGTGTGGGTTAATGCCACATACCATGGATAAGGGTATTCCGTACTTGGTGCTGCCTTATAGTTCCCACGGGTCAGCTCGAGCATTCCAAACTATGTTCCGTAGTGCACTAGATTCCTACCCCCATCGAGAACCACGCTCAGCAAACTTTGGTCCTGGCCCGTACCACAAGACTCTGGCGAGAGCTATTGCTGATTTAGATAGAGATATTTTTGACGCATCGCTTATCCCAGAGGAGGAGGTGCGAGCATATAAGGAACTAAGTGAGGCTGAGTATAGTGTATCAGTGGGTGATAGACAGCTTAAAAGCTCATCACCGATATGGATAGTACCTCACCTTGGTCATTTCTGCCTGAAAGGTCTCGGTCGAAATCCGAGAGCTCAGTTTGGGGAGAGTGCTTGTACTGAGACGTATGTCTTACCGACGCTCTCATCCCCAGTCTTCCTAACTGCCAAGGGTACCTATTTTGTATGTTATGATCGAGCCTATACGTGGTTACCTCATGACTTCTCGGGTACCTGCTATATTGCAAATCTTTTGCCTCCGACTTTCACTGTAGCCTCAGATTACCACAGAACTAGAGTTGTGAGAGGTATTGTTAACAAAGAAGATACTGCCGGTCAAGAAGCAGAAGACTTCTTTAAGGGTTTCCTACCGTTTTGGGGACCTATGGTCAATAGCAGGAACCTGAGGCAGTTAACTCGTGTAGTAGAATCAACTGCCAACATAACTGCAAGTGCCCTTGGTAATTTGACAGCCGAGCTTCAGGCGGATAGACTGATGACGTTACAGAACCGTATGGTTCTAGATGTTGTTCTAGCAGATAGAGGTGGGGTGTGTAAGGTCATCCATTCGAGCTGCTGCATATTCATACCTGATAATGCTCCAACGGTTTTTCAAGCCATCTCTAAGTTGCACAAAATCTCAGAGTCCATACACGTGGACGAAGGAAATTGGACGCTTCTAGGATGGTTTTGGGGCCTGATGTCGACCTGGGGTTGGAAGATTCTGATGATTATAGGGGTTGTTGTGACGTTTCTGTTCACGTGTTGTCTTTGTGTGCAGTGTGGTCCTGCCTTATGTGGCCTTTGTGCTACAACGTGTATAAGACAGCCAGCTGTCACCAAAGAAGCATTGATGGATAAAATAATGTATCAACAACATCTAAATGATCTGATGAATATCGGGATCGATTATGATTCCGACTAGTGCTTGCCTACATGAGGGCAAAAGGAGCGTCTGAGGTTCCGTAAAAATTATTACGACGTTCTGGGCATTACCGAATATGGACGAGTTTGGTATCTACGAACCGTAAATGGCAAGTTCGATAAATGTACGCATTTTCGCTACACTACCTGATGGGGTTCGCCTAATTTACGTGTTCTTCATCTGAACCCTCGGGTTCCATTTTAGATACGGCATCCATTT
The DNA here is from genome assembly GCF_964261635.1 of Lissotriton helveticus. Lineage (NCBI taxonomy): Eukaryota > Metazoa > Chordata > Amphibia > Caudata > Salamandridae > Lissotriton > Lissotriton helveticus. The sequence goes on from NC_136067.1 coordinate 1,951,510,730, forward strand.
TGTTTCTTGCCCTCACGTAGTCAGCGAGCAGGCAACTGTTCGCCTCCTGACCTTTTAGTTCCCAAGCCTTTCGGAAGACGCATATCCCTTTCATGCGTCTTTATGGCCGGAGGAATGACACAGCGAAGGCAGATGGCCCAGCTTGAGGGTAATCTGGCCGTGCCGGTCTATTGTGACAGCCGTGTAGGTGATGGAATCCAGCTCTTTGATCCTATGATCATACTTCCGATATTACCCCCACACTCTTTTCTCTACACGTGTCTGACTTCCTTGCAGCTACTTTTTCTCTCTGTCTTGCTCATTTACAACTCTAATGGGTGTGCCTAATGGTGGGAAGATGTGCTTTTACAGTTGGGAACCAACATTGTTACTGTAATTATGTTCCGGGGTTCTGAAAACATGAAAGCGACCTTTTGGAAGTTTACTGTGGGAACTGGATTGTAACCTTTTGTCCACATGTTGTGCAATGGCAACATTTTGTATAAAGGAGAGCGACCCACATATGCAATTTGAAGCAGACTCGCAGAACCTACATGCCGATGTACTTCTAATGACTCTTGTTTCCCTGCAGTAAATAAACGCTGATCTTTGACGCCGAAGGAAGTGTCCTGTGTCTCTGTCACTTTTGCGCCGAAACAGGTATCCAATGAAGGTTATAGGTGTTGTTCCCTGGCACCGCTGGTTCTGTTAAAAGTCCAGTCCTTCAGTTTCTCTGCAAATATTGTATCTTTGAGTTTTTATATATTATCACCTACGTGTACAGCAATACTGTGTGTGTGCATAGGGTACTTCTATGTTGAAATTGTTGGGTTTTGCCAGCTTGCTGGCCTAACCATTGAGTGGTTATATGGTTTTCCACTCACCCAGTTGCACCACGGAAACTGTTTGTTAGTGCTTTTACAATTGGCCGTGCGCCGAGTGCTAGATTGACATCTAAAAACCGTTCTGTCCCTGTCACATCCCGTATATTTAACATTGCGGCGGGTGCTGCTTAAAGCAGCACCCGCCGCAAAGTTAAAAATGCATGCTGTGCATTTGCATGCACAAAGCAGCAGGCACCGTGCGGTGCCTGCCGCATTGTGCATGCACCCGCAGGGGGGTACCTTACCCCCCATGTGCACCCCCCACCACCCCCTTCACCCTGGGGGCCCACAACAGGCCCCCAATGCAAGGACCGTATGCCTTTTCGTGGCGGCATTGCCGCCACAGATAGACATAACCCCCAGCACATCCTAATATGGCTGGCGGTGTCTGATAGACACCGCCACCATATTAGAGCTTTTTCGCCGCGGTCGCGCGGCGAACGGTCTTCCCGTCCGCCATGGTCCCGTCCGACATTGTAAATGTGTTTGTATTTATATAGCGCACTTCTACCCAGAGGTCTGGTAGCGCTGTATTCATACCGCTGTGGAACCCATCCTGGCTTTCCTGTGAAATGTCCACTCCTGGGCACCCCCAAGGTGAAGCCAGGCATCCAAGCACTGCGGGGACCATTGTGGAGATTAAGCAAGCAATCCCAGAGTCACAGAGTGGTACCCACCGAGGCGAGAATTATCAGGTCCGGGGAAATTGAGTCCAAGAGCCGCCGAGGCGGGAATTGAACCCTGGTCCCGGGCCAGACCTCTGCATCAGGGTCTGCCGTTCTAACCATTGAGCCACGCTTCTCTTGTAATATGGCGGGTGGGAAATAGGTGGCGGACCGGTCGCCACCGCCTGCATGGCGGTGGCGATCCGTCCGCCATCCTAATTGACCCCTTATTTTTTCTTTGTTTAAGAGCCCAACTCAGGAGTGGTCATGTTTTCACTCGCTGGGAGCGCCGTTTCTGTAAATAGGCCTGTAAATTATTTTCTTGCCTTGTTTCTTGTACCGTCGCCCTATCACTCTCCTCCTGCTGTTGCTTTCTTCATCCCGTACCCCTATGTCTGTTTGCCCCGTGCTTCTTCGACCGCCATGAAATTGCTCTCCCCCACTCTGCATTTTTTCTTACCCTGTCCCCCAATCACCCTTCTCCCGCTGTGGCTTGTCCTCTCCAGCGCCCCCTGTGGCTGCTTGCCATGTGCTTCTGGACCATAATGTTAAATGCCTGTAAATCATGTTCTTATCTTGTTTTTTAAGCCACAGCTTGTTTTACAATTACCAGGATAGCATTCGTAGGAAGAAAGCAAGAAAGTCAGCAATCCCCTCCATGGTCTTCGTTGCCTTGCAAGGTCATGTGACCACTTAGTTTCAGCTGCCCTTCACTCACTTATTCTCACCCCCCTCTGAGATAGTTAAAAAAAAAACCACAGGAACACATCATAACGGGCATGCTGGTTACTAATAAAAAAGGCTGTAGGAAGGGCTTGTCTCAATTTACTGGATGGTCATTGTAAAGAGAAACATGCCACCAACTGCACTCCTAGGCGCTGGAGTGCATCTGTATTGTAAGCATCTGTATCGGAAGAGGTGTGGCGCCGCGGCCAGGGCGACTGACTCCGGAATCTGGGGGTCACGGTTCGATCCCCGGCACCGGCGGCAGATTAGACCAGCACCATGTGACTCTGGGCAATAACGTGCTTAATCTTCCCGACGGCCCCCAGCGCCTAGAGACCCTTACAGGTGATTGTGCGCTTTACAAATGTGGATTTATTATTATTTTGTATTTTAGAATACAGCGCACAGTACATCAGCAATCCCTTCCATTGTCTCCATTGCCTTTCAAGGTCACGTGACTGCTTCGTTTCAGCTTCCCTTCACTCACACATTTTCACCCACCTCCCCACCCCTAAGATAGTTACAAAAAACAGGCACACATCGTAATGATCTCACGGGTTACTAATAAAACAGGCTACAGGTTGGACTTGTTTCAATTCACTGGATGGTCATTGTAAAGCACCAGATGCCACCAAGTGCACTTCTAGGCAATGGAGTGCATCTGTATAGTAAGCATTTTGTGGTTTAGAATACAGCGCACGGTACATAAGCAAGCACATGGTTTTTATGTTGCAGAATTACAGGTGAAAAGCAAATTATCAGTAAAAGGCTTATTGCAAGATAAAATAAACAAAGGTATTTTCAACAGATGGCACCCCGCCTTTGAGTTGTAGGTTTGGTAAATGATGCTAGCACCCAAATAAATTCACAGTACTCAAATTTAGAAAAGGTTTATTTCTAGACCAAGACCTAACTTCCTGCAAAATTTTGTAACATTCCATTCAGCGGTTCGGGCTGTAGTTGTGTCTAAAAACTGCAAGATCCCCATAGACATTGCATGGGGAAAACCATTTTGTGACAACCCCCCCCTTTTTCTCTGCCCCCATTTTACAAATCACACTGAAACGTTTTAGACAGCAGCTGATGTAAGATGTACACAAGTGATCATTATATATGTGTGTGTATACATATATATATATATATATATATATATATATATATATATATTACCGTAGTTATAGTTAGGACCTAGCTACCATAGGAAATCCGCAACATTCTATTGGGAATAACTCTGGCGCCGGTTGAGGAATCTGCGTGTAATTTTCCAAAATTTGGGCCAGCTCCGCTCTGCTCCTTCCCTGAAAGTTTCGGGGGGATTCGTGAAGTGGGGGCTGAGAAAAAAGGGGGGTCCCAAAACGTGTTTTCCCCATGTTAATTTCCATAGGACGGTCTGACAAGTCTACAGCCCGAACCGCTGAACGGAATTACGCCAAACTTGGCAAAATTGTAGGGACTGGTACGCAGATGTGCCTTTGCATTATTTGGTGAAAATTGCTTCAGTGGTTTTTTTGAAAATTAACTTCAAAAACACATATATATCTATAGGCGCGCTCCGAGCGCTCACCGGTACGCGTACCGGGGAGCGCACCCGGCGCGCTACGGGAGTGCACGAGCGGAAAGCTGATTGGCTGTCCGGTGTCTGTCAACATTCTAAACAGTCCGGAGAGTCCGCCATCTTGTGTCTCGGTAGAATCGAGACACAAGAGGTGAAAAAGAAAGGGGGAAATAATTAAAAGGGGGCAGAGTAGACACCCCCTGACCCCCTAGGTTTTCTGAGGGGGGTCTAGAAGGTCCCTGAAGGGCAAAAAAACTTTTTTTGTATTTTTTAATTTTCGCGGGGTAAGCGCTGGGTGCGTTCCCAGGTGCGCTCTCCGGTACGCGCACCCTGAGTGCACCACAGGGAAAAACAGTGTAAAAAATGATAGTAAAAAAATAATTTAGAGTGCTTAGAGGTAGGGTAGCTCTGAAAAGAGCTGTTGTGTTATGTGGGTGTTTTTTGTACCTACAAGTAGGTACCAATGCAGAGTCTTATATTCAAGAGGAAAACTATTCCCCTCATCTGTAAAATGCACACCATCTCTCCTATAGATGTCTTGCATGTTGTAACGCAAGTTGGGGTGGTAAATGGAACGCATACCATAGTCTCTGAGGAAAGCAGAAACAGATTTATTCACATGTTTCCTTGCTTTCTCAATCTGTGGACAAAATTGGTTGGACCAGTTCCATTTTTGCCTTTGGCATATATTAGAAAATACCAAGGCAGTGTTTGGAAAAAGTGACATCAATTGCCCAAAGATGTCCTTTAAAAGCATTTCCAGACCTACCCAAGTCAAAGTGCCCAGGTCATTGCCACGGATGTATGACATCACAACGCATACTTTCACAACGCATGCCATTACGACGCAACTTTTACAACGCATACCATTACAACGCATAGTGCTTTGGGGCGCTGGTTAGTGAATAGTTTAATTTACTATTCCAACTCCAGTCCCCGTGGATAGTAGGGAAGGTGTTGGATAGTAAATTAAACCTATTCCCTATCCTAGAGCGCCCCCCAGCGCAATGCGTTGTAATGGAATGCGTTGTAAAAGTTGCGTCGTAATGGCACTGCATAGTAAAAGTTGCGTTGTAAAGATTGTCTCCCCATTGCCACCACAGTGCACAATTATGAGGTCAGGGTGTGGTAGATGCATAAAGGATTTTACCAATGGTATTAATTGGTGACTTCTCAATCCTCTCTGTCCAATCCATACAATGTCCACATTTGGTAAATCAAGGTTGTAAATACCTCTGTTAGCTGCGTATTTTTGACTCGAGTGGACAAAGCTATGACCCACAAACCAGACTTTTGGCATCTTGAAGGTAGATGTGCTTGTATTCAGATGAGCTGTGGAAATGAAATGGCAGTTTGAAAGTAGGAGTTATGTAAAAAAGTGGTTGAGATTCAGTGCACTTGAAAAACAAAAAATCATTGGTGCTTTCTAAAAATTCAGCACTTAAAATTAGGGTGCATGCTTTTTTTTTAAAGAAGTCATTTCAATGGTTGAGGAAAAGTCATTTCAAGAAACATTGCACATGATTAGCTGGTACATTGAGAGGTCAAACACCCTTGCTGCATTTTTTTGCAATATAGTATGATGAACTTCTGAACTGTGTGCTGGGTGAGGAGGGAGTTACCATGGTAACAGGGAAATGAGCACTGGGGGATGGGTGAATGTTATGTGACTTTCAAAGTGTTCAAAAGTACAACTAATTAAAATGTGCAGTTTCTTACTCCACTTCATTATCTCCTTCTTTTTCTTCCTCTGTCCTCTTTGTTCTACACTCCCCTTCCCTCAATCTCTCTCTGTTAGTCTCATTCTCTCCGTCCCCTTAGTCTCTCACTCCTCTTCTGTCACGCTCACTGCCTATAACTCAGCCATACTCTTACACTCACCTTCTTTCACACCTTTTCCTTTACTTTCCTTCCTCTCTCTTCCCATCCTTCGCTCCTTCACTCTTTTCCCTTCCCTTACTCCCCTTACTCCACTTCAGTAACTCCTTCTCTCAATCCCTCTGTCCTCTAACTTACTCACTCCCCTTCTCTCACTCTCTCTCTGTTAGCCTCATTCTCTCCGTCCTCTTAGTCTCTCACTCCTCTTCTATCACACTCACTCCCTATAACTGAGCCATACTCCCACACACCTTCTTTCAGACCTTCTCCTTTACTTTCTTTCCTCTCTCTTCCCTTCCTTCACTCCTTCACTGTTTTCCCTTCCCTTACTCTCCTTACTCCACTTCACTAATTCCTTCTCTTACTCCCTCTGTCCTCTTACTTCTACACTCCCCTTCCCTCATTCTCTCTCTGTTAGCCTCATTCTCTCCGTCCCTTTAGTCTCTCACTCCTCTTCTGTCACGCTCACTCCCTATAACTCAGCCATACTCCCACAGTCACCTTCTTTCAAACCTTCTCCTTTACTTCCCTTCCTCTCTCTTCCCTTCCTTCACTCCTTTCCCTTACCTTACTCTCCTTACTCCACTTCACTAACTCCTTGTTTTACTCCCTCTGTCCTCTTAGTTCTACACTCCCCTTCCCTCATTCTCTCTCTGTTAGTCTCATTGTCTCTGTCCTCTTAGTCTCTCACTCCTCTTCTATCACGCTCACTGCCTATAACTCAGCCATACTCCCACACTCACCTTCTTTCAGACTTTCTCCTTTACCTTTCTTCCTCTCTCTTCCCTTCTTTCACTCCTTCACTCTTTTCCCTTCCCTTACTTTCCTTACTCCACTTTACTAACTTCTTCTCTTACTCCCTCTGTCCTCTTAGTTCTACACTCCCCTTCTCTCATTTTCTCTCTGTTACCCTCATTCTCTCTGTCCCCTTAGTCTCTCACTCCTCTTCTGCCACGCACACTCCCTTTAACTCAGCCATACTCCCACACTCACGTTCTTTCAGACCTTCTCCTTTACTTTCCTTCCTCTCTCTTCCCATCCTTCTCTCACTCTCTCTCTGTTACCCTCATTTTCTCTGTCCCCTTAGTCTCTCACTCCTCTTCTCTCACGCTCACTGCCTATAACTCAGCCATACTCCCACACTCACCTTCTTTCAGACCTTCTCCTTTACTTTCCTTCCTCTCTCTTTCCTTCCTTTGCTCCTTCACTCTTTTCTCTTCCCTTACTTTCTTATTCCACTTTACTAACTCCTTGTCTTACTCCCTCTGTCCTCTTACTTCTACACTCCCCTTCCCTCATTCTCTCTCTGTTAGCCTCATTCTCTCCGTCCCTTTAGTCTCTCACTCCTCTTCTGTCACGCTCACTCCCTATAACTCAGCCATACTCCCACAGTCACCTTCTTTCAAACCTTCTCCTTTACTTCCCTTCCTCTCTCTTCCCTTCCTTCACTCCTTTCCCTTACCTTACTCTCCTTACTCCACTTCACTAACTCCTTGTTTTACTCCCTCTGTCCTCTTAGTTCTACACTCCCCTTCCCTCATTCTCTCTCTGTTAGTCTCATTGTCTCTGTCCTCTTAGTCTCTCACTCCTCTTCTATCACGCTCACTGCCTATAACTCAGCCATACTCCCACACTCACCTTCTTTCAGACTTTCTCCTTTACCTTTCTTCCTCTCTCTTCCCTTCTTTCACTCCTTCACTCTTTTCCCTTCCCTTACTTTCCTTACTCCACTTTACTAACTTCTTCTCTTACTCCCTCTGTCCTCTTAGTTCTACACTCCCCTTCTCTCATTTTCTCTCTGTTACCCTCATTCTCTCCGTCCCCTTAGTCTCTCACTCCTCTTCTGTCACGCACACTCCCTTTAACTCAGCCATACTCCCACACTCACGTTCTTTCAGACCTTCTCCTTTACTTTCCTTCCTCTCTCTTCCCATCCTTCTCTCACTCTCTCTCTGTTACCCTCATTTTCTCTGTCCCCTTAGTCTCTCACTCCTCTTCTCTCACGCTCACTGCCTATAACTCAGCCATACTCCCACACTCACCTTCTTTCAGACCTTCTCCTTTACTTTCCTTCCTCTCTCTTTCCTTCCTTTGCTCCTTCACTCTTTTCTCTTCCCTTACTTTCTTATTCCACTTTACTAACTCCTTGTCTTACTCCCTCTGTCCTCTTAGTTCTACACTCCCCTACTCTCATTCTCTCTCTGTTACCCTCATTTTCTCTGTCCCCTTAGTCTCTCACTCCTCTTCTGTCACGCTCACTCGCTATAACTCAGCCATACTTCCACACTCACGTTCTTTCAAACCTTCTCCTTTACTTTCCTTCCTCTCTCTTCCTATCCTTCGCTCCTTCACTCTTTTCCCTTCCCTTACTCCCCTTACTCCACTTCAGTAACCCCTTCTCTCAATCCCTCTGTCCTCTAACCTACTCACTCCCCTTCTCTCACTCTCTCTCTGTTACCCCCATTCTTTCCGTCCTCTTAGTCTCTCACTCCTCTTCTATCACACTCACTCCCTTTAACTGAGCCATACTCTCACACTCACCTTCTTTCAGACCTTCTCCTTTACTTCCCTTCCTCTCTATTCCCTTCCTTCGCTCCTTCACTGTTTTCCCTTCCCTTACTCTCCTTACTCCACTTCACTAATTCCTTCTCTTACTCCCTCTGTCTTCTTACTTCTACACTCCCCTTCCCTCATTCTCTCTCTGTTAGCCTCATTCTCTCCGTCCCTTTAGTCTCTCACTCCTCTTCTGTCACGCTCACTCCCTATAACTCAGCCATACTCCCACACTCACCTTCTTTCAGACCTTCTCCTTTACTTCCCTTCCTCTCTCTTCCCTTCCTTCGCTCCTTCACTGTTTTCCCTTCCCTTACTCTCCTTACTCCACTTCACTAATTCCTTCTCTTACTCCCTCTGTCCTCTTACTTCTACACTCCCCTTCCCTCATTCTCTCTCTGTTAGCCTCATTCTCTCTGACCCCTTAGTCTGTCACTCCTCTTCTATCATGCTCACTCCCTATAACACAGCCACACTCCCTCACTTATGTTTCTTTCCTCCCTCACTTAGTCCTCTACTCTCACTTTTTCTTTCACTTTCTCTGTCTCTTCACTCCCTTACTCACCTTGTCTCACACTCACTTGCCTTTATCTAGTCTGTATCTCCACTCTTTCCTCAACATCACTGCTCTTTTCTTACCCTTCCACCCTGTTCCTTTACTACATTTTGTTCACTTATCCTCATTCCCCATGTTCACTCTCCTTCTCCTCACTCACCTCCCACACTCACCTTCTTTCAGTCCCCCTACTTCACTTCCCTTCCCCTCTCGTCCCTTTCTTTGCTTTCTCACTAATTTTCCTTTCCTCTCTCACTGCACTCCACTTCAGTTACTCTTTTTGATTTTTTTAAGAATACAGCTCTTTTTTGAGAATTGGAGGTAGTTCTAAAAATAACTTTTTTTTCCTTCTTTTTTCGTTTTTTTCTCAACAAAAACAAAAACAGGGAATGGCAAACTGCTCAACAGGAGCAAAAAAAGAGTCAAATTTAGGGCTGGGGACGGCATCGGTGGTTTTCTCTTTTTCGGACAATGGTCATAATGCTTTGTTCACCGTAACAAAGTAGTTCGTCACAGTCTTTACATTTGATGGTGATGCCATCAAAAACAGGCTGAATATTTGGAATCAGCTGTTCAGGTCGCCCCCTCACCGATGATGCAGTTGGTCCTCCAGTCGAAGTCGAAGCACCATCCCTTGGAGCATCTCGTGCCAGAGCTCTGACATTCTCCCGGGCATAGTTCTGGGGGTGCCTCCTCTGAACGTGCCGAATCATGGTCGAATTTCCAAAACTGTATTTCCTTGTAGGGTCACCCCGTGAAAGGACAGTATTGCAAATTTTGCACTCCACCTTTGGAGCATTCACTTTTTTTTTATCTGCTGGTATTGTGAAAAACTTACAAATGAAGTGCTCTTTTACCCTGGGCTGAGGAGCCTCTTCTTCTATGAACCCACCTGAGTCCTCACTGATACTGGTGGGTCTAGCAGCCATTATGATCCCAAAAAGGTTGAGCAGGAAAAAGACAGGTCTTGCAGTCACAAAAGTGAAAGAAGAAGTGAAGGAAATGGGTGAGGTTTTCATTCTTTGTAAAAAAAAACTGTTAGCAACCAATGAAAAGCGTTAATTTAAGGTCACATGACTTGACACGCTTACGCTGCGCGCACCGGAGCGCTTCCGGGGGCGCTTACCCAGCACGAACGTGGGCGCTTCCGTGGGCGCTTACGCGGCGCGCCTAAATGACGTTTTGCTAGCTTTACGGAAATGCAAAATCATTTCCATTCTGAAAATCAAAAATACTACTTTTATAAATATGGTACTGAATGTCTTGCATTATTATTTAGTTTTCATACATATTTTTTTTACGAACGCAGAAATAGCGCTCTCGCTGCGCTCTCGGGAGAGCTTACCGGTGCGCGCACCCTGAGCGCTCCAAGACAAAATGATACGGGTAAGCTTACCGGTGCACGCACCGTGAGCACCCCAGGAAAAAATGATTAAAAAAAAGAAAAATACATTGAAAAAATATTTTTTTAATAAATTAATAATAATTAATAGCTATACAAAACAGCTAATAAAAAAACCCACTAAAAATCGTAGGTTACAAACTCGATATAGAAAGGAATTAGCTTTTAAAAAACCTTTGAAATTCACTGAAAAAAACAGAGGTTTCACAATCGTTATAGTTAGGAATTAGCATTTAAAAAACCTTTGAAATTCACTGAAAAAACCATAGGTTTCACATTTGTTATAGTTAGGAATTAGGATTTAAAAAACCTATAAAATTCACTGAAAAAACCATAGGTTTCCACCAGTTATAGTTAGCTGAACATTTTACTCATACAAAAGAATTTAAATTCCCACGTTATAGTTAGTTGGACTCACTATAACTCGCGCGCCCGCAATCCACTGCTGATGATGTCACATATTACATCATTCATCACATGGTCAGTGATATCACTGATGACATCACTGACGACATCTCAAATGACATCACTGATGACATCACTGATGACATCTCAAATGACATCACTGATGACATCATTCATGTGACAATACGATGCACCTCCTCACACTCTAATATAACCTCTGATACATCCAGTGTTAAATACAGACTACCATTCCAGAAACCATTGACACACCAATACCAGTTACTACATACGCACTCACTGATTCCTAAGTCTACACACATATCCACTCATTCACACATACAATCACTCATACATACAGTCAGTCATCAATACAACACTATTATATGCACTCATACACCTTTACAGACACTCACACACTGCCACTCATTCATAGAGTTACTCACACACCTAGTCAGTCATGGAAAGAATCAATCACACTCCCATTTCCTCATCTATACAGTTATACACACAAAACCTTACTTATTCAAACATAGATTAACACATACTTACTCTCTTTTACAATCACTGATAGAACTACACATTGATCCATACAGTCACTTACACAATCACAGGCTCTCATGTATAGTCATTTATATATGCCAACTCTCACATGCACTGTGTTTTATATATGTACTTAATTGGACATGTAGCACTGAGATATCCATTCACTCACGAACACACCCATGCACACAGTCAACCGCCCATACAGCTCTTTGCACATGCACTCTTGAACCCATATACCAAGTGAATCAACTGCTCACACATTTATGCACAGAGTCACACACCTCCCAGCCACCCACAAACACACTCACCCTCACATACAAATATTTGGGCAACCAATCAATAACCCATATAGACACTCATATAGCTACTGATCAACACATGCAGCAGCTTACACAACAACAGACATACTGATGCACGCATTCAAACAGATTAGTCACTAACCAATGCATTCAGTAAGACACATTTAATCACTCACTCATACAGTCAGTCACGCACCTACTAAATCCTTCATCCTGTCACTCATACATCCACTCATTCTTCAATATATAAAACATATTTAAACTTTTCAGAAACACACATTCACTGGATGATGTCATCAGTGATGTCATCAGTGATGTCATTTGAGATGTCATCAGTGATGTCATCAGTGATGTCATTTGAGATGTCATCAGTGATGTCATCAGTGATGTCACCGACCATGTCATGAATGATGTAATATGTGACATCATCAGCAGTGGATTGCGGGCGCGCGAGTTATAGTGAGTCCAACTAACTATAACGTGGGATTTTCAATGGTTTTGTATGAGTAAAATGTTCAGCTAACTATAACTGGTGAGAAACCTATGTTTTTTTCAGTGAATTTTAAAGGTTTTTTAAATGCTAATTCCTAACTATAACAAATGTGAAATCTATGGTTTTTTTCAGTGAATATATATATAGATAGATATATTACCTGCTGGCGGTCGGTCACCAGTAGGTCGGTAGTTATAGTTAAGACCTATTTTCCATAGGAAATCTGCAACATTCTATTTGGAATAACTTTGGCGCCGGTTGACGAATCTTCGCGAAATTTTCAAAACTAATGGCCAGGTCCCCTCCGCTCCTATCTCGAGGTGATACGTGAAGCTGGGGCCCATGAAATAGTGGGGTCCCAAAATGTGTTTTTCCCATGCAATTTTCCATAGGAACCTTTAGCCGCAGCTACAGCTCGAACTGCTGAACGGAATTACACCAAATTTGGCAAAGAGGTAGCCCTTGGTTCACACTCGTGCCTTTTGGTTACATGGTGTAAATCTGTTTAGTAGTTTTTTTAGATATTAAAGGTAAAAAGTACATATATATATGGGCAGAGCCTAACGACACATCTCATCGTGAGATATGATTGGCTGTCAGCACTTCATCAAAGAAGTGTTGGCAGCCATCTTGGGACCAATATACATGATAGCACCTCATTAAAAAGCATTGCAGTTAATAGAAGGTTTTAAGACTTTAGTTACATTATAAATCATTTGTTGATGGTACCATACTCATTTTAGGAATTGTGGTGTGTTCTAAGGTGATTTTACCATGTGAAAAAGCCTTCTGCTGGCATATCATGAATCCTGTTTGAGAGAAAACTATTTTCTCATGCTTGTGCCATAGAGGTTTGGAAGGTGCTCCAGAAGCTAAAATTAGAGCATATTTTCTGTAAATTCACATTATCTTTCTCAGTCATGTGATAATGAAGTCTGACATTCTCAATAAAACATGTACATCTAACAAGGGCAGAGACTGTCAGTGTTCTACTGCAGCTTCCCAGAGTGTTCTAAAGAACAACTAGAGCGCTAACAGCCTTACTAATAACAAAAGTATGGCACACCTGAAGCCATCTTGATTGGAATAAACTGGTAACACTTAAAACATTTAATTTAAAAAGGAACAAAATAAGGGGGTTTATTTTGTCATAGAAATTATGGTAAATGCTGTAGAAAGAAAAATTAGGACATGTTATAAGTGAGATCCCAAATATCTTCCTGTTATATTTCAACAGGAGCAGCCTGTCAGTTGATTGCTTTGTGTTCTACTGCAGCTTCCCATAGTGTTCTAAAGAACAACTAGAGCACTAGCAGCCTTACTAATGCCAAAAGTATGGCACACCTGAAGCCATCTTGATTGAAATAAACTGGTAACACTTAAAACATTTAATTTAAAAAAGGTAAGAAAATTAGGAGGTTAATTTTGTCAAAGAAATTATGGTTAGTGTTGTAGAAAGAAAAATTAGGGCATGTGTTAAGAGAGATCTCAAATCCTCTTCTATTTAATTTGAAAATTCTGACATGCAGAATGAACAATCACTTTCAATACCAGCAGTAGACTTCCAGTTAACTCTCTGGTGAGCACTACCCCTACACTACTCAAACACCACCGCACTACCCTAAACCCTAAAACACTACACCCAGCAGGAGCCCCTGCACTATACAAACACCACAGCACTACCCTAAAACACTACACCCTACAGTACACAAACACCACTGTGCTTCCCTAAACCCTAAAACACTACCCCCAGCATGACCCCCTACACTACTCAAACACCACTGCACTACCCTAAAACACTACCCCAGCACGACCCCCTACACTACCCATACACCATTGCACTACCCTAAACCCTAAAACACTACCCTCAGCACTACCCCCTACACTACTGCACTACCCTAAACCCTAAAACACTACCCCAGCACGACCCCCTACACTACACAAACACCACTGTACTGCCCTAAACCTTAAAACACTACCCCAGCACAAACCCAAAACTACACAAACACCACTGCACTACCCTAAACCCTAAAACACAACCCCCAGCACGACCCCTACATTACACAAACACCCCCTGCATGACCCCCTACACTACCCAAACACCACTGCACTACCCTAAACCCTAAAACACTACCCCCAGCACGACCCCCTACACTACACAAACACCACTGCATTACCCTAGACCCTAAATCTACTGCCAGCACGACCACCTACACTACCCATTCACCACTGCACTACCCTAAACTCTAAAACACTACCCCAGCTCGACCCCCTACACTACCAAACACCATTGCACTACCCTAAACCCTAAATTTACCCCAGCACGACCCCCTACACTACCCAAACACCACTGCACTACCCTAAAATACTACCCCCTACACTACAAAAACACCACTGCACTACCCTAAAACACTACTCGCAGCATGACCCCCTACACTACCCAAACACCACTGCGCTACCCTAAACACTACCCCAGCATGACCCCCTACACTACACAAACACCACTGCACTACCCTAAAACACTACCCGCAGCATGACCCCCTACACTACCCAACTACCACTGCGCTACCCTAAACCCTAAAACACTAACCCAGGATGACCCCCTACACTACACAAACACCACTGCGCTACCCTAAACACTACCCCAGCACGACCCCCTACACTACATAAACACCACAGCACTACCCTAAACTCTAAGGGGCACATGCATCAAGGTAAATTGCATTCGCAAACGGTGCGAATCGCAAAATTCGGCCGTTTGCGAATGCAATTTCCTTTTTTGGGTTGCATCATGTTTTTTAATTTTTTTGCAATTTAAAGAATCGCAATTATGTTGTGATTTCTTAATTTGCGATTGCATTGAAGAAATCGTAATTTGAGATTTCTTGAAATAGCATTCTCATTTTGCGATTCCTTAATTGCGAATCGCAAAATGAGAATGGCTTCCCATTCATTCCTATGGGCCTTTAGGCCCATAGGAATCAATGGGAAGGGATTCCTTAATTGCGATTCGCAAATTGTGAATCGCAATTAAGGAAATTTAAGAAATCGCAAAAAAAATTGCAATTTCTTGATGCATAGCCGTTTGCGATTTCTTAATTGCGATTCCTTAATTTTCGCAATTAAGAAATCGCAAACGGCAACAATGATGCATGTGGCCCTAAATCTACCACCAGCACGACCCCCTACTCTACATAAACACCACTGCACTACCCTAAACCCTAAAACATAACCCCCTACACTACACAAACACCACTGCACTACCCTAAACCCTAAAACCCTACCCCCAGCAAGACCCCCCACACTACACAAACACCATTACACCGCCCTAAACCTTAGATCTACCCCAGCATGACCCTCTACACTACCCAAACACCACTACACTACCCTGAACCCTAAAACACTACCCCCAGCACAAGCCCCTCCACTACACAAAAACCACTGCACTACCCAGAAACACTACCCCCTACAGTACACAAACACCACTGTGCTTCCCTAAACCCTAAAAGACTACCCCCAGCATGGCCCCTATACTACCCAAACACCACTGTGCTACCCTGAACAGTAGAACACTAACCCAGCACGAACCCCTACACTACCCAAACACATCTGTACTACCCTAAACCCTAATACACTACCACAGCACGGCCTCCTACACTACCCAAACATTAATGCACTACCCTAAACCCTAAATCTACCCCAGCAGGACCCCTTACACTATCCAAACACCACTGCGCTACACTAAACCCTAAACACTACCCCCACTCTACACAAACACCACTGCACTACCCTTAACCCTAAAACACAACCCCAGCACGACCCCTTACACTACTCAAACACCACTGCACTACCCTAAAACACTACCCCTACACTACACAATTACCACTGCACTACCCTAAACCCTAAAAAGATACCCCCATCATGACCCCACACACTAAACAAACACCACTTTACTGCCCTAAACCCTAAAACACTACCCCAGCACAAACCCACAAACACTACACAAACACCACTGCTCTACCCTAAACCCTAAATCAACCCCCGCTCGACCCCCTACACTACCCAAACATCACTGCACTACCTAAAAACTAAATTTACCACAGCACGACCCCTACACTACCCAAACACTACTGCACTACCCTAAACCCTAAAACACTACCCCATACACTACACAAACACCACTGCACTACCCTTAACCCTAAAGCACTACCCCCAGCACGACCCCCTATACTACACAAACACCACTACACTACCCTAAACCCTAAATCTACCCCCAGCACAACCCCCTACACTACCCATTCACCACTGTAGTACCCTAAACCCTAAAACACTACCCCAGCACGACCCTTACACTACCCAAACACCGCTATACTATCCTAAAAGACTACCCCAGCACGACCCCCTACACTACACAAATACCACTGCACTACACTAAACTCTAAATCTACCCCCAGCACAACCCCCTACACTACATAAAAACCACTGCACTACCCTAAACCCTAAATCTACCCCCAGCACGACCCACTACACTACACATACACCATTGCACTACCCTAAACTCTAAGGGGCACATGCATCAAGGTAAATTGCATTCGCAAACGGTGTGAATCGCAAAATTCGGTCGTTTGCGAATGCAATTTCCTTTTTTGGGATGCATCATGTTTTTTAATTTTTTTGCAATTTAAGGAATCGCAATTATGTTGTGATTTCTTAATTTGCGATTGCATTGAAGAAATCGTAATTTGAGATTTCTTGAAATAGCATTCTCATTTTGCGATTCCTTAATTGCGAATCGCAAAATGAGAATGGATTCCCATTCATTCCTATGGGCCTCTAGGCCCATAGGAATCAATGGGAAGGGATTCCTTAATTGCGATTCGCAAATTGTGAATCGCAATTAAGGAAATTTAAGAAATCGCAAAAAAATTTGCAATTTCTTGATGCATAGCCGTTTGCGATTTCTTAATTGCGATTCCTTAATTTTCGCAATTAAGAAATCGCAAACGGCAACAATGATGCATGTGGCCCTAAATCTACCACCAGCACGACCCCCTACACTACATAAACACCACTGCACTACCCTAAACCCTAAATATACCCACAGAACGACTACCTACACTACACAAACACCATTGCACTACCATAAACCCTAAAACATAACCCCCTACACTACACAAACACCACTGCACTACCCTAAACCCTAAAACCCTACCCCCAGCAAGACCCCCCACACTACACAAACACCATTACACCGTCCTAAACCTTAGATCTACCCCAGCATGACCCTCTACACTACCCAAACACCACTACACTACCCTAAACCCTAAAACACTACCCCCAGCACAAGCCCCTCCACTACACAAAAACCACTGCACTACCCTGAAACACTACCCCCTACAGTACACAAACACCACTGTGCTTCCCTAAACCCTAAAAGACTACCCCCAGCATGGCCCCTATACTACCCAAACACCATTGCACTACCCTAAACCCTAAATTTACCCCAGCACGACCCCCTACACTACCCAAACACCACTGCACTACCCTAAAATACTACCCCCTACACTACAAAAACACCACTGCACTACCCTAAAACACTACTCGCAGCATGACCCCCTACACTACCCAAACACCACTGCGCTACCCTAAACACTACCCCAGCATGACCCCCTACACTACACAAACACCACTGCACTACCCTAAAACACTACCCGCAGCATGACCCCCTACACTACCCAACTACCACTGCGCTACCCTAAACCCTAAAACACTAACCCAGGACGACCCCCTACACTACACAAACACCACTGCGCTACCCTAAACACTACCCCAGCACGACCCCCTACACTACATAAACACCACAGCACTACCCTAAACTCTAAGGGGCACATGCATCAAGGTAAATTGCATTCGCAAACGGTGCGAATCGCAAAATTCGGCCGTTTGCGAATGCAATTTCCTTTTTTGGGTTGCATCATGTTTTTTAATTTTTTTGCAATTTAAAGAATCGCAATTATGTTGTGATTTCTTAATTTGCGATTGCATTGAAGAAATCGTAATTTGAGATTTCTTGAAATAGCATTCTCATTTTGCGATTCCTTAATTGCGAATCGCAAAATGAGAATGGCTTCCCATTCATTCCTATGGGCCTTTAGGCCCATAGGAATCAATGGGAAGGGATTCCTTAATTGCGATTCGCAAATTGTGAATCGCAATTAAGGAAATTTAAGAAATCGCAAAAAAAATTGCAATTTCTTGATGCATAGCCGTTTGCGATTTCTTAATTGCGATTCCTTAATTTTCGCAATTAAGAAATCGCAAACGGCAACAATGATGCATGTGGCCCTAAATCTACCACCAGCACGACCCCCTACTCTACATAAACACCACTGCACTACCCTAAACCCTAAAACATAACCCCCTACACTACACAAACACCACTGCACTACCCTAAACCCTAAAACCCTACCCCCAGCAAGACCCCCCACACTACACAAACACCATTACACCGCCCTAAACCTTAGATCTACCCCAGCATGACCCTCTACACTACCCAAACACCACTACACTACCCTGAACCCTAAAACACTACCCCCAGCACAAGCCCCTCCACTACACAAAAACCACTGCACTACCCAGAAACACTACCCCCTACAGTACACAAACACCACTGTGCTTCCCTAAACCCTAAAAGACTACCCCCAGCATGGCCCCTATACTACCCAAACACCACTGTGCTACCCTAAACAGTAGAACACTAACCCAGCACGAACCCCTACACTACCCAAACACATCTGTACTACCCTAAACCCTAATACACTACCACAGCACGGCCTCCTACACTACCCAAACATTAATGCACTACCCTAAACCCTAAATCTACCCCAGCAGGACCCCTTACACTATCCAAACACCACTGCGCTACACTAAACCCTAAACACTACCCCCACTCTACACAAACACCACTGCACTACCCTTAACCCTAAAACACAACCCCAGCACGACCCCTTACACTACTCAAACACCACTGCACTACCCTAAAACACTACCCCTACACTACACAATTACCACTGCACTACCCTAAACCCTAAAAAGATACCCCCATCATGACCCCACACACTAAACAAACACCACTTTACTGCCCTAAACCCTAAAACACTACCCCAGCACAAACCCACAAACACTACACAAACACCACTGCTCTACCCTAAACCCTAAATCAACCCCCGCTCGACCCCCTACACTACCCAAACATCACTGCACTACCTAAAAACTAAATTTACCACAGCACGACCCCTACACTACCCAAACACTACTGCACTACCCTAAACCCTAAAACACTACCCCATACACTACACAAACACCACTGCACTACCCTAAACCCTAAAGCACTACCCCCAGCACGGCCCCCTATACTACACAAACACCACTACACTACCCTAAACCCTAAATCTACCCCCAGCACAACCCCCTACACTACCCATTCACCACTGTAGTACCCTAAACCCTAAAACACTACCCCAGCACGACCCTTACACTACCCAAACACCGCTATACTATCCTAAAAGACTACCCCAGCACGACCCCCTACACTACACAAATACCACTGCACTACACTAAACTCTAAATCTACCCCCAGCACAACCCCCTACACTACATAAAAACCACTGCACTACCCTAAACCCTAAATCTACCCCCAGCACGACCCACTACACTACACATACACCATTGCACTACCCTAAACTCTAAGGGGCACATGCATCAAGGTAAATTGCATTCGCAAACGGTGTGAATCGCAAAATTCGGTCGTTTGCGAATGCAATTTCCTTTTTTGGGATGCATCATGTTTTTTAATTTTTTTGCAATTTAAGGAATCGCAATTATGTTGTGATTTCTTAATTTGCGATTGCATTGAAGAAATCGTAATTTGAGATTTCTTGAAATAGCATTCTCATTTTGCGATTCCTTAATTGCGAATCGCAAAATGAGAATGGATTCCCATTCATTCCTATGGGCCTCTAGGCCCATAGGAATCAATGGGAAGGGATTCCTTAATTGCGATTCGCAAATTGTGAATCGCAATTAAGGAAATTTAAGAAATCGCAAAAAAATTTGCAATTTCTTGATGCATAGCCGTTTGCGATTTCTTAATTGCGATTCCTTAATTTTCGCAATTAAGAAATCGCAAACGGCAACAATGATGCATGTGGCCCTAAATCTACCACCAGCACGACCCCCTACACTACATAAACACCACTGCACTACCCTAAACCCTAAATATACCCACAGAACGACTACCTACACTACACAAACACCATTGCACTACCATAAACCCTAAAACATAACCCCCTACACTACACAAACACCACTGCACTACCCTAAACCCTAAAACCCTACCCCCAGCAAGACCCCCCACACTACACAAACACCATTACACCGTCCTAAACCTTAGATCTACCCCAGCATGACCCTCTACACTACCCAAACACCACTACACTACCCTAAACCCTAAAACACTACCCCCAGCACAAGCCCCTCCACTACACAAAAACCACTGCACTACCCTGAAACACTACCCCCTACAGTACACAAACACCACTGTGCTTCCCTAAACCCTAAAAGACTACCCCCAGCATGGCCCCTATACTACCCAAACACCACTGTGCTACCCTAAACAGTAGAACACTAACCCAGCACGAACCCCTACACTACCCAAACACATCTGTACTACCCTAAACCCTAATACACTACCACAGCACGGCCTCCTACACTACCCAAACATTAATGCACTACCCTTAACCCTAAATCTACCCCAGCAGGACCCCTTACACTATCCAAACACCACTGCGCTACACTAAACCCTAAACACTACCCCCACTCTACACAAACACCACTGCACTACCCTTAACCCTAAAACACAACCCCAGCACGACCCCCTACACTACTCAAACACCACTGCACTACCCTAAAACACTACCCCTACACTACACAATTACCACTGCACTACCCTAAACCCTAAAAAGATACCCCCATCATGACCCCACACACTAAACAAACACCAGTTTACTGCCCTAAACCCTAAAACACTACCCCAGCACAAACCCACAAACACTACACAAACACCACTGCTCTACCCTAAACCCTAAATCAACCCCCGCACGACCCCCTACACTACCCAAACATCACTGCACTACCTAAAAACTAAATTTACCACAGCACGACCCCTACACTACCCAAACACTACTGAACTACCCTAAACCCTAAAACACTACCCCATACACTACACAAACACCACTGCACTACCCTAAACCCTAAAGCACTACCCCCAGCACGACCCCCTATACTACACAAACACCACTACACTACCCTAAACCCTAAATCTACCCCCAGCACAACCCCCTACACTACCCATTCACCACTGTAGTACCCTAAACCCTAAAACACTACCCCAGCACGACCCTTACACTACCCAAACACCACTATACTATCCTAAAAGACTACCCCTAAAAAACCACTGCACTACCCTAAACCCTAAATCTACCCCCAGCACGACCCACTACACTACACATACACCATTGCACTACCCTAAACCCTAAAACACAACCCCCAGCACGACCCCTACATTACACAAACACCACTGCACTTCCCTAAACCCTAAACACTACCCCCAGCATGACCCCCTACACTACCCAAACACCACTGCACTACTCTAAAACACTACCCCACCATGACCCCCTACACTACACAAACACCACTGCACTACCCTAAACCCTAAATCTATCGCCAGCACGACCACCTACACTACCCATTCACCACTGCACTACCCTAAACCTTAAAACACTACCCCAGCACGACCCCCTACACTACCCAAACACCGCTGCACTACCCTAAAACACTACCCCAGTGTAGTATTCTGAGTATTCCCCGTGTCATTTATAAGCTCTTTGCATATTTGTATCTCCTATATTCTATTACCATGGATTCATAGAATGCTGCTGTGTTCATAGAGCGTGTTCTACCAGAGAATCACTCTGGCTTGGACCACGACATTGACAACTGCCTGTTCTT
Source organism: Lissotriton helveticus (assembly GCF_964261635.1). Lineage (NCBI taxonomy): Eukaryota > Metazoa > Chordata > Amphibia > Caudata > Salamandridae > Lissotriton > Lissotriton helveticus. The sequence goes on from NC_136067.1 coordinate 1,951,532,736, forward strand.
GCATCTCTACCTGAATAAACCAATTTGAGCAAACAACCTCGCCTCCCGTGGATTTCTACATCATTTTACTGGCGACGATGCGTGCTTGGCACACATAACACCCCGGGACCCGTGGGGTTGCTTTTATTCAAGACTGAGACGCTGCAACTCCTGTTCCTATTGAGTGTCTTCACTTTAACACTCAACTTTTGGGAGTACGGGAATATTACTGGACTCCGCTACAACACTAGCGATTTTCCCTGCCTCCCTCTACAAACAGGCACAACGAGCAGGAACAGCGTACACTTTCTCCGCTGCCAACACCGAGACGCCAGCACCGAAGCTGCACCCAAAACTGTAAGATATTCGTGTCCGTCTTTTTGTGTTGAGCATTCCGGTGTGAAAGTGGAATTGTCCTTATTATCGGAGTTGTTTTGTTCTCCTGCATTTTATATATAACACTCGAGGCCTTTCCTACGTTGGCAGTTTCTTACCTGCATTTTTTAAACAACGCCTCTCTTCGGGCCTGTCTCCTCGAGACTCACATTCTTGTTCGGAACTTTGTCTCGCAACGTTCCTGTCTCTCTACAAGTACGCTGTCCTCCTCCACACCGCTTCAGGCGCGTCATCTCTGCACGCAGTTCTGTTTCCTCGTCGTTCCTGATTGGTCGACCTAATATCAAAGTCCATTTGTGATTGGATGAAATACTGACAGATGATTGGACGCTGTACTTTATGACGTGCCCAGCCACGCATTCTACGTGCTCATCGCTGATGTGCACAGCTTGAAGAATTCCCGGTGATGTCTGCGTTGCTTAGCGACACGCTACACATTCTTCGTGCTCATCGCTGATGCGCACAGCTTGAAGAATTCCCGGTGATGTCTGCGTTGCTTAGTGACACGCTACACATTCTTCGTGCTCATCGCCGATGCGCACGGCTTTAAAAACTCTTTGTGACATTTCATCCTCCAGCTGCTCATTCTCTACAGACGCACACAGCCTATCAACCTCGTTGGACTCATTGACAGTTCGCACAACTAAATAAACTCTAAGCTTAATCCTTACAGCTGTTTCATATTACGCTAGGAAATACATTCCATGAGACATCACGTTAATTTTTTTTTTCTGAATCTAGCCAGAATTTTTTGTTTATTTGTGCATATAAATTCTAGTGCTAAGTCAGTTGTCTCTAAGAAGTAATTTAAAATATTTTTACTTTACTTTACTTTACTTTACTTTACTTTACTTTACAGATTGATCTACAGCAGGACAACATGTCCACACTACAATCTGTAAATCCACCTCCACCTTTTCTAGAAACCCCTGGTGAACCTCCAATTAGGTGGCAAATATGGCATGATGCTTTTGAAAATTAGTTAGGGGCGATAGGTGCCTCCAGGTTTCGTCCTGAAAGGAAGAAATGCCTTCTCTTACATTCTTTGGGCTTCGAAGGCAGGTCTGTCTTTAAACATCTGCCTGACATACCTGTTGTTGAAGGTGTTGTGTCTGATGAGTACAGTATTACATTACAAAGACTTAAAAGTCGTTTTGATAAACAGCCTAACTTAATGGTTCGCAGACACAATTTTTTCAAAAGAAAACAGGCAGATTCTGAAGACATTGATTCTTACATTTCGGTTCTAAGGAGGTTGGCGTCTGAATGTAAATTTGAAAATTTCAATGAACAGCTTATCAGGGATCAATTTGTTTGTCACTGCAAAGACAAAAATATCAGACAAAAATTACTAGCCATGAGTGATCCTTCTCTAGATGACACGATAAAATTAGCTAAAAGCGTAGAAACGTCTATGGTCTCTCTTAAAGAACTGGAGGATAAAATTATTGAGCCCATAAATGCTTTAAGTATAAACTCTTCTGCTAGATTCAATAGAAAGAAATCTATGTTCAACTCTACTAAAGGGAAAATTGTTAACAAATCGGATGTTAATCATTCTCAAATGTGTTTGAGGTGTGGTAATCCACAGCATAAAAAAGGATCTCCTTGCCCTGCTTCCAGTGTAGCTTGCAACTACTGCAAGAAAATTGGACACTTCGCTAAGGTGTGTTTAAAGTTGAAAAACAAAAATAATTCCAATAAACCAGTAGTAGGTGTTGTCGATTCAGATTCTTCCTCTGGATCTGAGACAACTATTGGTGTCGTTACTGATTCTCCTGAAGGATATGTTGTTGAGGGTGATCCTGATTCTTGTGTTGATCCTATCATAGACATTGCCATTGGGAATAAAATGGTGAAACTTTTAGTTGACTCAGGTGCAAAAATCACTATGATAGACAGAGAACTTTTTGACAACACATGGAACAATGAACAACCTCTACTACCTTCAGACCGCACTCCGGTGTCCTATGAAGGAAGGAAAATCAATCTTCTTGGGTATTTTGAGGACATTTTATGCTTCCAGGGGAGGAAAATTAGAGGTAAAATTTATGTCTCAATCAAAGGTCTCAACATATTAGGCTGGTTCCATCAAGGTCTTTTTGGTATGACACTCAAACCTGGTGCGAAAGAACAGGTCTTCATTGCTGCATGTTCTGATTACTTGCAAATACTTAAGTCTAAATTTCCCTCTGTTTTTAGTTCCAAATTGGGTAAAATAAAAGGATTTAAACACAAAATTATTGTCAAAGAAGGGTCGACACCTGTCAAGCATAAACTTCGCAATGTCCCCTTCAGTGTCAGAGATGATTTGAAGAAGGAACTTGAAATGTTATGTGACAATGGTGTAATCGAACCTGCTGCGTCTTCCCTTTGGCTTTCGCCTTTAGTTGTAGCTCGCAAGAGAGATGGAAAGCTTAGGGTCTGTGTTGACCTTCGCTCAGTAAACAAAGCCATTTGGGTTGATTCTCATCCCCTTCCATTGATTAATGACCTCTTTGCAGCAACCAAAGGTGCGAAATTCTTTACTAAATTAGATTTAGCCAGTGCTTACCACCAGGTTGAGTTACATCCTGATTCCCGTCACATAACTGCTTTTGTCTCTCCCTTAGGGACTTATCAGTATCGACGCATGCCTTTTGGGTTAGCTTCGGCTGCGTCGGTTTTTCAGAGAGTCATGGGTAACATTTTAGAAAAAGTAAAAGGAGTTACAGTCTTCCAAGACGATGTCTTAATTTTTGGGAAAGATGTTTCTACTCATGACTCTGTTCTTGACAATGTTCTGAATTTGTTCCAGGATCATGGTATAGTTTTAAAATTAGAGAAATGCAATTTTTTATGTACAGAAGTTGAATATCTGGGACACATATTGACACAAGATGGTATTAAGCCTAGGCCAGGACTATTAGATACCATTTCCAATGCTCCCATTCCAACAGATAAAACTGGAGTTAAGTCTCTTCTTGGTATTTGTGAATACTACTCCAGGTTTATTCCTCATTATGCGACCATTGTACGTCCCATCAGTAACCTGTTGAAAAAGGGGGTCAAGTTTGTTTGGTGTGAAGAATGTGTGAAGGCTTTTGATATAGTGAAACAGTCTCTAACGTCTGATTCTGTTTTGAAACCGTTTGATCCGACTCTACCGTGTTGTTTAACTGTTGATGCAAGTTGTGTTGGTCTTGGAGCGGTTTTGACACAGCGTGAAGGTGGTGTTGAAAGGACCATTAGTTTTGCATCCAGAGTTTTGAGGTCTACTGAAGCTCAATATTCAGTAATAGAAAAGGAGCTATTGGCATGCACATGGGCCATTGAGAAGTTTAGGCCATTTATTTGGGGAAGGCGTTTCTTGCTTCAAACTGACCACAAGCCGTTGGTTAGCATCTTGGGTTGTGGTTTCACTAAATGTTGCACTCCCAGAATTTTGAGAATGGTAACTAGACTGTTACAATTTCATTTTGATGTTGAATACATTGCTGGCGGGAAGAATGTGAGAGCAGATTTTTTGTCTCGTTTTGCTCCTCCTGTATGTGATGATGATGTAGACATTTCTTTTGCTAGTCTTATTGAGGAAGACTGTGATGATTGCTTTGTTGCATGTGTAGATATTCCTGAATTACAAGTTTGTTCTGAAGCAGAATGGAGGAAGGCTTTTGAACAAGACAGTGTCCTGCAAGATGTTTGCCATTTTGTTAGTTTAGGTTGGCCGCGTGAGAAAGTTTTGTCTTCCTCTCTTCAGCCATATTCTAAAGTTGGTCACGAAATCTCTATTGAAGACGGCATATTGCTTCGAAATGATAAAATTATTCCTCCCTTTGCGTTTAGAAATGACATCATCAAGAAAGCTCATGAAGGTCATCTGGGTTGTTCACTTACAAAGCGCAGGATTCGTGAAGTATTCTGGTGGCCTGCAATGGACTCCGATATTGATCTGTTTGTTGCAGACTGTTGTGTTTGCAAATCTTCAGACAAGAGTCTTAAGACTTGGATACCTCCCCTTATGCCAGTTGAGTGTCCTGATCGTCCCTGGGCTAAGTTAGGTATCGACATTATGGGACCTTATTCAGTCTTGAGTGGGACCTCTAGATTCATTTTGGTTTTGGTTGACTATGCTTCCAAGTGGCCAGAGTATAAGTTGACTAAAAATGCTGATTCTAAGTGTGTGATTGAATTTTTATGTGAGGTTTGGACTAGAGAGGGTCTTCCTGAGATACTAGTTTCCGATAATGGGAAACAATTTGTAAGTTGTGAATTTGATGAATTTTTATCCAATTCAGGTGTTAAGCACATCAAAAGTTCACTCTATCATCCTCAAGGGAATGGTCTTGTCGAGAGGATGAACCGAGTTATTGGTGACTGTGTGAAGTGGGCCAGAAGCAGCAATGTTGAAGTCAACAAAGCTTTGAAAAGCATGATTTGGTTTTATAGGACCACACCTCACTCCTCTACTAAAGTCTCCCCATTTGAGTTAATGAGGGGTCGTAAACCTAACTCCTCATTTTGTCCAGGATGGATGTCTAAGTGGATGAAGTCTAGTTCTGATGTTTCTAGTCTCATGTCCATTGTTAAGTGTAATGTTTCTCATGCCCAGTCCAAACAAAAAGAGAATTTTGACATAAAAAAAGGTGCTAAGGAGAGTATTTTAGAGGTTGGAGACCGTGTCAGGATTAGAAAATCCATACATGTCAGCAAAGGGGAGAGTAAGCTTGGGCCTCCTGTAAAGGTTATCAAGATTGTAGGAAATGCTGTACAAGTTGAGGGTGGGTTTTGGTGGAACCTCAACAGAATTGCCAAGGTGGTTGGCAACTCGTCTGTTGTCTCCGGAGCCTCCTCAACCTTGAAGTTCCTAATTATTCCACTAGTTCCTCGAATATTCCAGTCACACCTTTTGATGTTAGAAAAAGTTCACGTGTGATTAATAAACCATTGAGGTATAGAGAATAATGTTTCTGTTCTATAAATCAATACTACCTGCGGTTCTTTAACCATGGATATATGTAGTGTACTTTTTCTAGGGTTACAGTAAGTTTTCTTTCTCTCACTTCTTTTCAATAGTCTAATTTCTTTTCATGGTAAGTTTCCTTTGTCTCATTTCATTTCCTTGTAATCTTGTTTACTGTAGTGTAACTTTGTTCTTTTAAGAAGGGGAGGTGATGTAGTATTCTGAGTATTCCCCGTGTCATTTATAAGCTCTTTGCATATTTGTATCTCCTATATTCTATTACCATGGATTCATAGAATGCTGCTGTGTTCATAGAGCGTGTTCTACCAGAGAATCACTCTGGCTTGGACCACGACATTGACAACTGCCTGTTCTTGCATCTCTACCTGAATAAACCAATTTGAGCAAACAACCTCGCCTCCCGTGGATTTCTACACCCAGCACGACCCCCTACACTACACAAGCACCACTGCACTACCCTAAACTCTAAATCTACCCCCAGCACGACCCCCTACACTACACAAATACCACTGCAGTACACTGAACCCTAAAACACTACCCCAGCACGACCCACTACATGATGAGGAATTTATGCAGTGCCTCATTTCGTATCCTCCTTTACAAACATGTCTGTTTGCAGTTTCACGGTTTAGCTTTTAGCATAGTTTGTTTCCTTGCCTCTAAACTGAGGAAAAGTATTTCACTAGAGCGATGTCACATTATTGAGCCCTCCATTCAAACCTATGAAAGTGCCTCAGTCCCTCTTCAAACGTTTGTCACGGATATTTCTGCAGGCAGTTTGTTCAAATGTAGAAATTATTCAGAACATGCTAAGCAGAAGCACAGTTGAACTCTGATAGATCGCTCGCCACTTAAACGTTAAGGCAGGTGTAAAAAGGGGCGTGGCCTCGGAGCACCTCTCTGCAACGCAGCTCTGTGGCGCCTACCGGGGGTACCTGGTGAGCTAGTTGGACCCCAGGGACCCTGAAGATTCAAGGGAACTTAATCCCCCAACTTAAAACGTGCCACGGGCGCGTTTGCACAGTGGTGAAGGAAGGGGGCTGGGCCTGAAGTGACATGTGTGCAGACACGCCTTGTGGCGCGTTTTAAGTTGGGGAATTAATATAGCCTTATAGCCCGCCGTAGAGGGCTATACCGGCTATTAAAGGCCCTCTCCAGTGTTAAAGGCCCAGAGCTGAAGGCGAGGGCCTTTAACAAGGGAGAGGGACTTTAATAGCGGTATAGCCCATCTACGAAGGGCTATAAGGCTATTAGAACATTCTGCCACTAGAGGGCAGAATGTTCTAACAACAAAATATAGCCTTTTGGGAGCGTGAGGAGATTGGAATCCCCTCAGGTTCCCTGAAGCCTTTGTTCACAGCCAGAGCTGTGAACAAAGAAACATTGGAATGTTGGAGCTCCAGGCTTATACCAGCCATTATAAGCCCAGAGCATTCCATTGTCTGCAATGGCGCTCCCAACATTCCAATGTTCTAATTCCCCTTCAATCCTGAGGGCCCCTGGGGGCCAACTAGCCCACCAGGTACCTCCAGTAAGCGTCAGAGGCCTTCATTGCAGAGAGGTGGTCCAAGCTATGCCCCTTTTTACACCTCTCTGCAACGCAGCTCAATTGGTGTACTGTTTTGTCTTTTCAATATAAAATTAACATGATCATGAATAAAAATCAGTTTCAATTCAATATACCTATATGTGGCAAAATGAGTGTGTATGCTATATATGTATGGTAAAACACTGAAATAATTTCATACTCAGAAAAATTATGTGTTGTTTCAATTAATTAGCAGATGTTGTTACCCACACAGCGTTGGATTTATCTCCAAGAGAGAATAACTTACGGCAACGCCCCCTACCCCGGGATCAAAAGGTCTTTGCTCCGGAAGCTCCACACCATTCAGAACACCGCAGCCAGACTCGTACTCAGCATCCCTTGACACAAACACATCACCCAATACCTGCGAAACCTCCACTGGGTCCCCGTCAAGAAGAGAGTCACTTTCAAGACACTCACCCATGCCTACAAATGCCTCCTCAACACCGGACCCCAATAGTTCAACGAATGAATCTCCTTCCACCAACCCAAAAGAAACCTCCAATAGGCGACCTCGCCCTCGCCAAAACCCCGCGCATCCGCAGAGCCTGAACAGGCAAAAGAGCCATCTCCTACATTGAGGCCAATACATTGAACGAGCTCCCGATCAACATCAGACACGCCACTCCCTGAACATCTTTAAGAAGACACTCACAACCTGGCTCTTCGACTGAACAGAGCTGCTACACCCGCTCCCCCGGCAGCACCTTGAGACCCTCACAGGTGAGTAGTGACCTTACAATTCCCCTGATTGATTGATTGATTGATTGAGATAGAGCTGCTGCCTCTTACAGTTCTCCTTCCCTCACTGCTGAAAGCAGTGTGCCTCACAGCCAAATATTGCATCATAAATATTCATGGAACAGTCCCAATGCACTGTATTGCACATGGCCGCTGTTTCCTGTGTCTGATTAGGTCATCACACCAAGAAAAGGACTGGCGCGTCAGCACCTCGCTATGCAAAGTTAGTGTTGCAGCTAGCTCGTTTGATGCAAATAGTGTTGTGTTTATTTCAGATATATAAAGCCAGGTATAATAAACCTGGTTACAAAATACTGGTTGGAATTTGTGACCAGTATTTTTCCGACTGTTGTGGTATTTTGTGAACAGGCCTATGTGGTTATTCGACCTACCTCATGAATATTCACGAAGTAGGTTGTAAATTGCAACCCACTGTGATTGAAGGACATCACAGGGATTGTGGGCTGCAGCAGTCAACAGACCACCATGTCTGTGATTGTTTTTTAATAAAACAACCATTTTTTGTATTCCTTAAGTCCTGTGGACCACTGCCTCTCTTATAAAAAGTTTTTCTTTTAAGTTCAGAGAGAGGAAAGAGGTCCTAAGCTGACCCCTTGCCTTTTGCAAATGGGTTACCACCTCCTATGAAGTGTTGGTAAAATATCAATGTTTTGCAACTGGATTTTGGTTACAAAACATTGATAGATAGCATACCAATTCATTATTTGGAAGGGATTCCTACAACCCGCACCATCCAAATATGTAATCGATATCCATTTCTAAACATATTTTGAAATTCGGAAATACTTCTAAGAATCATTAAATACATTTAGTAGATAAGAAAAAGGCAAACCCTTTGACGTACCGATTCGGAGGGTTTGGAAATGCATGAACCTTTTGTACTCCTGGCCCATAGACTCTGCTTTACTCTTTGTTTACAAAATATACAGAAATAAACACTTTACAACTCACATTTAAATGTGCACATTTGTTTAATTTAGGGATCTAGAATTGGTATTTGACACATGGTTGAAATTACCTTTTTTTATAACATGATTTTTACAGTATACATTAAATTTTAATATAAACTGTCAAGAAAGTAAAAATGTGGTGTCTCTGGAATAATGCCTGGATCTGACTTGGCACTAGGAAAATATTTTAATTTCTGGCCATGTGCTCATGGAAAATTACTTCTGAAATAGCAAGAATGAGCACAAAAAAGGAAGAGTGGAAATCTAACAAGTCGCTCAACTAATATTGTCAGAATGTCCAACAGCTGTTTTTCACCTTCGACTCAGTAGCCACTTTGTCTGCGAATAACCTATGGGCCAACACTTGAGGGAGTGAGTGTTCATTATGTAATGAGTAGCTAGTTAGGACTGTATTATAAAAGTGGGTGAGACGCAACCCTCCAAGTGTTACAATGCTTTTTTTCACTACTCTTCCATGTGATTATGTAATCAAATTTAGAGTGCCACATTCATAAAGGTAAAACTACATATGCATATTTCCTCAAATGCATTTTTACCACTACACTATAACATCTCTTATTCAGCGCCTTGAGACCCATGGGTGATAAGTGCACTTTACAAAATACACGTGTTATGTTATGTTACACGTAGGCAGTCACACTCCGTCATTATGGGCAGAGGGGCCACGTTCCCCCACCTTTTTCTCTGACAAGAAGAGTGTCTGTCAGGCTGATCAAAGGTCAACCTGACAGACACACTTCTTGTTCAGGCAGGCAGGAGCTGTACATGTGCTAAGTACACGGGTGCCTAGCTGCCTGAGCTGAACTCCTCAGCCTGGCAAAACCACCTCGAGGCCCTCCCCCTTATGACGAGGGGGAGCAATAGTGATTGCCATGGGCCGAAGCGCTGCAGATTGAAGCCCTGAAGTGCCCAGGGCCGAGTGTCAATCAGTGACACCTCGTCACAGACAAGGGTGGGGTCAGCAGTCTCATTAACCCCTTCTCTCTCTGTGACGAGTGAGGGACTTCTGCCTCTTCTCATTGGCTGATGTAAGGTTGGTCTTTGAGAGGAGGCAGCAGTCCCAACCCTCCTGGGACCTCTGAGGCTTCCGTCCTGAGCTGCAGCACAGGTAAGTTTTATATTTTTGAATATTTGGTGCGTGTATCCGTTCATGCATATATATATATGAATAGATGAATTGGTGAGGGAGTGTTGTGAATGGGTTGCAAGGGAGTGCAGGATGGATACAGGGACCAGGTTAGTCCCGCTGAAAGTGTTACCTTCACAGTCCAGTGTAAAGAGTTGCGTTTGAAGTGAAAGGGGCCACGAGGAGCTGGGAGAGTGTTGGGAACGCCCCTCATAGTATCTTGAAGTAGCGCGAAGAGAGTGCCGAGTGTCACGGACAATCATCGCTGTGGCGCGAAGATCCTGTATTCTGTCGATGCTGTAGGGTGAAGTGCAGATCTTACGCTGCTGGGCGTTGTTGGTGATCACTGTAGCGCGTAGAGTCATATTTGCTAGAACGTCACTTTGGCAGGCATTGCAGGTGGCAAGATATTGGTGTGAACTGGCCCATTTGCGTTCCCAAAGAGCCCAAAAACTTCAGAGGAGCTCAACTGAGGCCACACCAAGGGTCCAGGACCTGAGGGGGTGTTCAGGAACTCGCTCCAGCAGAGGCCAGCAAGCAGCAGATCAGCTGGGCAGTTGCAGAGAGCCTCAGGAGCTTGTTATGTCCCTGTAGCTCAGCCCAGGAGGTCAGCTGACTGACCATTAGACTAACTTCAGCCTGGGAGGAAGGGTGCAAATTCAGGCTTCCTTCTCAGCAAGCAGGGCAGTGGAGCTGCAGTCCTTCTAATAGCAAAGGCTGCTTTCCTCTGTAGCATCCACAGGTCCATAAGTGTACTGAAGAGGTTTAATATTTATACCTGGTACTCCCATTGAAGTAGGAGAATATTCTACAGGCTTCCACCCCCTGCTGTGTGAGGCATTTCCCTTCCTCCCTACCCTGACCCCAGGCTGTCTGGGGACACAAGAAGACTAGTGACAAACCCTTTGTGAGAGTGCCCAGGCAGAGACTTTGTGATGTGCAAGTGTGGTAGGTGACTGCTCCTCCCTCTCGTTAACTCCGACTGGCCCATCTTGCCAACTCCTAACTTCCCTTTGTCTCACTGTCTGGAAGCACTACACAAGGACTAACTGCCAGCTGCACATAGTTGGGAGACCCAGGAACAGGCTGCAGGCACCAAATGGTTGGGACAAGAAAATGCCAACTTTCTAAAAGTGACATTTTCAGAATTGTGACTTAAAATCCCACTTTAAAATTAAAAATGTTTAGACACTAAACTCAACATTCCTATCTGCTTCCAATTGAAAGTTACCACTTATTACATTTTATAGGGAAACCCAATGTTATCCTACGGGAGAGATAGGCCTTGCACTAGTGAAAAACGAATTTAAAAGTTGTTCACTACCAGGACATATAAAACTTGAAAGTACATGCCCAACTTTTTAAATACACTGCACTGTGCAATTGGGCTGTTCAATTCCTACCTTAGTGGTGATATATGTATTAAAAAGGAAGGTTTTAGGCCAGGCAAAAGGTTTATTTTGCCAGTTCGAAATGGCAGTTTAAAACTGCATATAAAGGCTGCAATAGCAGGCCTAAAACATGCTTAATGGGTAATTAAGTGGGAAGCACAATCAGTGCTGCAGGCCCACTAGTAGCATTTAATTTACAGGCCTTGGGTACATGTAGTACCACTTTACTAGGGACATACAAGTAAATTAACTATACCAGTTAGGTGTAAGCCAAATTCACTAAGTTTAAAGGAGAGAGCACAAGCACTGTAGCACTGGTTAGCAGTGGTAAGGTGTGCAGAGTCCTAAAGTCCAACAAAATACTAGCCCGGAAACAGGAGGGCTAAGGCAGAAAGTTTGGGGATGCCCCTGCAGAAAGGACCATGTCCAAAAAATACACTATTTCATATTTTCTTTATTTGTTAGATATACATTTTTGTGTATTGTTTAAAGGGGTGGTCAGTCAAAATATCGATTTTTAAATATCAACCTACAGTAATATCGAGTTTTTAATATCGTAGGGACAGAATATCGAAGTCAAGAATATCGTCGACCACAATATCGACCCCAAGGTAAGTAATATTGTGTTTTCAATATCGAAGTTAGTAATATCGTAAGTGTTATGTATTTTAGTATGTATTTTATATGCATGTTAAGCATTTTTTTATGTATTTTCATAAATTTTCAAATAAATGTTTAGAAATTAGTAATTTTGTTAAAGTAAATTTTGCGTTTTAGTATCAGAGCGGGTTGTGGGTTTATAGGGGAATAGGGTGGGAAGTAATTTAATTATAATTAATTAATTAATATGTTTTATTTTTGTTATTGATTATTAATTAATTGTTAATTCATTAATAATTGGTAAATAGTATCTATTAATTAGTACATTATATTAATTATAATTATTTTTTATTCATTGTTATTGTTAATTAATTTATTGTTAATTAATAATTAATTGGTGAATAATTTTTATTAAGTGACTAATTGATAATTAAATTAATTATGTGAGTTTTTTATGTGTAGTGGGTTGTGGGTTTATAGGGGAATAGGGTGGGAAGTAATTAAATTAAATTAATTAATGATATTGTTTTTATTTATTGGTATTTATTATTAATTAATTGTCAATTCATTATAAATTTTTAATTCCTTTTTTAATTAGTTAATTTATAATCATATTAATTATAATTAATATATTGTTAATTGGTAATAATTGATTAATTGATAGTTACATTATTTGTGTTTTTTTTGTATGTGTAGTATGTTGTGTGTTAAAGGGGGAATAGTGTGGAATGTAATTTAATGTTATTTAAGTAAATATTAATTTTAATTTATTGATATTTATTAATAGTATTTTTGAAAATGAATTATTAATAGGCAGTTTTTAAAATAAAAACATATTTAATTGATAAGTATGTTAATTTACACCCTACGCTATCCAACGCTTTACCTACTGTTGCACTCACTGGAGTGGGAATAGTAATTTTTACCCCTATGCTATCCAGCGCTTTCCCTACTGTTGCACTCTCTGGAGTGGGAATAGTAATTTTTACCCCTATGCTGTCCAACCCTTTCCCTACTGTTGCACTCTCCGGAGTGGGAATAGTAGTTTTTACCCCTATGCTATCCAGAGCTTTACCTACCTTTGCACTCACTGGATTGGGAATAGTAATTTTTACCCCTACGCTATCCAACGCTTTCTCTACTGGTGCCCTCTCTGGAGTGGGAATAGTAATTATTACCCTGACGCTATCCAATGCTTTCCCTAACGTTGCAATATGTGGAGTAAGTATATATATTAATTTATATGTAGATATTTAATTAATTTTAACATTATATGTATTAGTAATTATTTTTAAATATGTTTTAATATTTATATCTAGAATTTTTTTAATTATATGTATTATTTACTTAGTTTTACATTATTATTAAAACATTTAAAAACAATATTTTTAACATCGATATTTTTGACAATTTTTTTCCTGATATTTTTATACTTACCTTTATGTAGATAGGACTTCGATATTTTTTACTTCGATATTTCTGTGTCGATATTTTTGTAGGTCGATTTTCTATCTGTCTATATTTTGTCAGACATTCGTTTAAAGGTTCAAATTGTAGAAATCGCGTAGGCCCGGTCCCTGGTTTTCAGTAGTGATTCAGTGGGGTCTAACGAAGTCAAAAGGCTAAGAGCCGCTAGCGTAGGTTTGTATAGAGAAGAGTTTGTCCTGAATGCCTTAGTACTTAGATAGAAATGCTGGTTTATATGGTGGAATATTGTGAGAGCCTTGTCCTTTCCGGTGAGGCAAGATCTGTGAACTAGATAGGGATTGTTTCTACGGCACAAACGTATTTGCAGCCCTGCCAAGTGCCATGTATCATGGGTTAGGGTAACGCATTTTCGTAACTTTACCACACCATAGTCACGCAATGTGTGTCACTTGGCAGGCCTGTTCGGGATGGGGTGATTAATTTATACAGAGCGTGTGTTGTGCCGTGCAGCAGCTTTGCCTAGTTCCGTTTTACCCAGGGGAGTAACAATGATGCTGGGGCCGAGGTGACAAATAGTTCATGTGGCATGATAATGGATGTTACGCACCCGTAACAGTTGCGCATCACGTGTACCCTTCACAGGATTTAAGTGTAACGGGGTTTAATTTGAAAGTGAACAGCCCAGCAGAACTACTGCCAAAAGTGCAGAGAGCGTGGAACTAACTTGTGGGCTGACACAAGGCATCTCACCCTGAAGAAGTGAAATTCTTATACGTCATTGAAGGATGCACGTTGTAATGTACATCATTATTTGTCAACTTAGTATGAAAAATGGCCATAACACTATAGTAATAACCACCAATTGTGCAGCAGGTGCAGTGGCACCGGGGCCAGGGGCTACAGGGGACCATTTCACCCCGAGAACGGTTACCTTTTCTTACTCAAACATGGGTGGGTGGGAGAGATATTGCCTTTGTTTTTTACAACAGTAATTCATACTGTACTTTCATCGTTTCTAAGCGCTTTCTATAACAGGTTTACTAATATGTGGAAAATGACAATGTATATGTACATAAGCGGCGTTCATTTGTGTTCACCATACCCCTCGCTGTAAGCAGAACGAATACCGCGAAGCATTGACCGCATCATCCCGCCAGCATAGGCCCATGCACGCACGTACACGACAGCCATTTTAGACACCAAGGCCTCTCTGCCCACTCCCGATAGCCAGCGTCTCTCTCTCCCCCCTCACTCCCCAGCCTCGCAAGCATTCCCCCCCCCCGCCCTGACAGCCCCCGGTCTCTCCTGCTTGGGCCCTAAACGCACCTCCAGCGCGACCCTGCCTCCGAGCCACATCCCGTGCTGAACCCCCACACTCTTTCATCTCATTCATAAAACAGGCCCTTTGATAACCTCTTCCTCCTTGCCCGATTGTCCGGCCTGATCCCAGGCCATCACTTAGCCCAACAGATGCAGTTTATTGCCCCTACAGTAGGACCTCGCCTCACATCAAAGGAGCGGGCATTAATCAATGCCCTCACACCCCTAGATCCGACCGATCGCCCGCATTTCTGTTCCCAGCGGAATGTCCAGCTGCGCGATAGCCATCATGCTGAGATTGGGGTGGGGACTCCTACTGTAGATATGTGTGGGAACGGGCCTGAACCGGGGATTCCAAAGATGCCTTTTCCGTACTTCAAAGCAATACCACGGATGTCACAAATGTAATAAAGCCATAAAACTGTGTATAAGAGGCCAGGCCTCAGAGATGCGGGTAGAGCACCTCTTGAAGTTATTGTGCGCATGTCCGAAATGACAGGCTCTCCTCATGAGAAATAAAAATCTGTTCTTGCACTCCCGCCTCCAGCGCACGTCTCTTTATTTGGTAACTGTTCAAGATGGGAACTAAGAGGCGTCTTGTGCCAGCAGCCTGGGCATCGGTTGTAATTTGGGCTGTTTTTCCTCAATTGGCGTCCCAACGCGGGGCCCATCAGCGACATAAGGTCCGGTAAGAGAGGTCCAGACGATGGGGTGAACATCTGAATGATTGGAGTATACCTGCCTTGAGAGGGCCCTCGTCCGGCTGCCGATTGAATGAACTTCACCGATTCCGAACGGACCTCTCTCAAGCGACCTACTGTTCTGACTGGGATCCCACAGGAATGCTGCGGTAAAAACATGGAGTAAGAGAACGATCGGGCGCTGGAAAGGGAAGGCGAAGAACTGTCCACACGGTCCGGTCCGGGTAAGGTTAAGTAGGACGTCTTCACGTCTGATAATCGGCATTTAAATACTGGTATTGTTCATTGATTGGTTCATGTAGCCTTGGTCGCTACTTGAAGTATTGGTTCCCTTTGAGACATTCTCTGTTTGCAAACAGCGACGAATAGGAACGTTCCTCTCTCTTTGCAAATAGTGAAGGATAGGTAATGCGGACTTTTGTCCCCCGTTGTAATCCGTCATGCCTATTTTTCTCCCCACTGATTGATTGATTGCTCTGTTGCTCTTTGAGACATTTGCTGTCTACAAACGGGGAAGAATAGGAATATTATGTCTCCCTTTGCAGATAGTGAAGGGTAGGTAATGCAGACTTTTGTCCCCATTGTAATCCGTCATGCCTATCTTTCTCCCCACTGATTGTTTGTTATCGATTTTTATCGATTATCGCTCTTGAGATATTCCCTGTCTACAAACAGAGAAGAATAGGAATATTCTGTCTCCCTTTGCAGATAGCGAAGGATAGGTAATGCGGACTTTTGTCCCCCGTTGTAATCCGTCATGCCTGTTTTTCTCCCCACTGATTGATTGATTGTCTGGACATTTATTGTTCAAGGAATAGTTCTTTTGAGGTATTCTCTGTTTGCAAATAACGTGGAATAGAAATATTCTGTCTAGTCTTTGCAAGTAGTGAAGGGTAGGTAATGCGGACCTTTGTCCCCCGTTGTAATCTGTCATGCCTATCTACTCCCCACTGATTGGTAAACTAGTTCCACCCGGACCACTTATTAGAGGTAGATCATCTGGCTCAACCGGAGGGCGCCCCTAATAAAAAGGACATACGTAAAATACGAAGTAATCACCGTATCCTGTTAACAGAAACTTTAGCACGAAACGCACTAGAAAAGGAAGGAAAAAGAAATCGAGCAAAATCAGTAGGCCACTGATGAGTTTTTTTGACTTCGCTAGAAATAAGAAACGTTAGAAATAGCCCGCAATAAGAAACATGAAAGTGGTGAGAGAAGCCAAGCTTGACATCACGGCAGCCACGAGGTAGCTAGGCTCCGCTGCCCCTCACTGCTCCAAGCATGCCTGTCCCACCGCCCGCCACGCCCAATAACGGTAACATAATATAGATACAAGTCAGCAGATGCCTACCCCCATTCCGGAAGCTCCCGAAGTGCAACAGGTCCACGGTTAAGCCCATCCGGAAGACAAGGCCTCGACACATGCAGGGCGGGGCCCGGCTGGCCGCCATCGGCCGGAGAGGTCGTGGGGTGGATGGCCCGGAATGTACTGGTCTTCCCATCCTCTTCTTCTGGCGCCTTGCAGGCCACGGGGAGGGGATGTCTTGCTTATGCCTCCGACCCCCCCTCTCTCATCGCCTGGTCCGGCCATCACGAAAGTCAGCGCCGGGAGACGGCGTGGGGTGCACTGGGAGGGACAGGCGGCGCGGACAAGCCTCTCCCACCTCCCCAGGTGGAGGTCCCTCAGCTGCACCCCCAACGCTCCACTCACCCGACAAGGGTTCGTCCACTGTTGCGGTGCAACACCACGCCCGACAGGCTGGAGTCCGTCTGCCCTTACGATCCAGCGACTGCCGGTTGCCGCGGAACTCATAACATGGCGGTCGACTCTGCAAGATTGGGCCCGGCGTGCAAAAATGGCCTGGTCGCTTGTCAGCTAGAAAATGAGTCCCCGTCCAGAAGCGTTCTCCCCAGCTTTGAATATTCTACGAGAACCGCGGGGGCCCCCGACTCCCGCGGGCCCCCCGATGGGGAATGACTGCCATGATTGCCCGCGGAACGACCAAGACGTAGCCGCGAGACGTTGGCGCTCTCATGCTGGCGCCAGCCTCAGTTTGAATGACCAAAATCCTGCAGACTACCAATTTGATCAGTTCCGGTGGAACACCAGTATGACCCGGTAGGAAAGATTGTTGCCTCCCTCCCCCCTTTGACTGATGGTTCTTATCGGCGGCCCCTTCTGTTGCCCTTTAACGAAACTTTTGGACTGCCGAAAGAGGCTCTGGTCCAACCACGAGTTGGTGGAGACATTTTGACTATACTAGGACCTGCCTGACCGCACCAAAAATGGCGCCGATACAAATGAAACTCGCAACTCCCTGTTGTGTTCCGGTTGCTCAGCCGTGATATCATGAGATATGTATGCAGTTTTTTTTAAGCGCATGGCGGGAGGGGATGGGTACTGATTGAACATTCGGACAATGAATTGATATTAAGTTCTGACGCGTCATTGATTACCGTATTATTGAAAGTTCGAATTTTCGACACTTATGGTACTTGCCCACAATGAATTTTCGATATGATTTTATTGCACTTGTCGCACCTTTATGAAATCAACGGTCACCGACTCCGTTACGTTTTCCTCAAATAAATATCCCCTCATGTACAGTTCCAGTCTGCACCGTGGCCGGCCCACGTGGTTGTAGGTCCGTATTTGTGCGCCAACATTTTCAAATAAAGGTTTTTTGAAAAGCAAACATAGTTGTAGCGCTTAGATTGGTAAGTTTCGAATAAATGGCCACTGTTTCCGATATAAGTAAAATACAGGTGAAATGAAGCAACTCGATTACTTAAAGGTTAAAAAGCAAAGTACACAGAAATATCGCAAATGTGAATGGTCCAGGTTTGTTGTGTGTGTGTTTTTTAAATATTTTTGTGCAACGTAAAGCGATCGATAAAGGTCTCGATATTTAGCCTTTACTTTATGTGCCGCATGTATCAGGGAAGTTGTTTCAGATGCCCCTAAGCCACTCCGAAGGAATGCCACCTAGCCCCTCTAGTTTCCATGCCTGATGAACAAAAACGACCCTGTACCACTGTAGACCATCATCCCTCCTCGAAGGAGAGCACGAGTTCACCCCCACTTTACACTGACTGCCCTTTGTTTTTGACCCTTCCCTACACACGATCCATAATACCACCCTTGGGCGATCTATGCAATATACAGTCCATCAATGATTATCTCTCCCGCACTACCGGTCCCTCTGGGCTTAAAACGCCGAGATGAAAGGGACTGCATCCCGCAGAGATAGGTCGAGTATGTGGTAAGTTAAAGCATTTTCGGGTTTATGCGCGCTGATGTGTTTTAAAACGCTGCCCCCACCCCTTCTTTTTCCCTTCTTTTCTGCAGGTCACATCGGAACGTCGACTAAAGTATGGAGAAGACCTAAGCAACACGCCATGGTTCCGCACGGAAAAATTGTATATTGTCTATGGGGACTGCCCCTGAGAACGTGACGAATTTGTGTGATATGAATGCACGTGTGGATGCCCTGATGTGTATAGCTCGACTGAATACACGTTGCACCCGTTTGGATTGATAAGAGAAATGTTTTATGTATGACTTAAGTGATGATCGAACGGCCGATGGAATGGGGAAAAGGGGTCTGAACATGGTGCCTATATACGACGAACAAACAAAGATATAGCACTCCCTTACTTAGAAACGACTGTCTCTCTCTCTCTCTGAACCCAGCGACTGGGAGGGTGGCCTGAAGCAGAAACTTGACGGGTTATTGCAGTATGACAAAATATGACTCCAACCGGCACCCCAAATAATGCAACCAAGAATGACGTGCACCCATGAGTAAATTCATACGATAACTAAATAGGGAAAGGTTCAGGAATATTCCGGGGTGAGGTTTACCCGAGTACACTCCTCCTGGAAGACTAGGAATATTGTCAATGTTTAAGATTTACCACCTCCTTCTTGCACCCTCATAGACATGAAACTCAAAGCTGCCCCATTGTTCTCCCGACTGACACCCTCAGCCTGGATACCCATTCGCTAAAAATGATTCGAAGATCCCACCGTGAGTATTAGCCCGACCAGGTTAGTTCCCGAACAATTGACAAAGGTGTAAGTATTTGCAACGAGGCCACCAGCAAAGGCAGCCAGATGAATTAAGTAGGATACTAAGGATGCGCAGCATGCAGGAAGAAATCTTTTTGGCCAAGTACTGTTCTATGTTTTGTCTTGGATTTTTGTATATAATACATGTACTATTCCCTCCCCGCCTGAATTCATGTGTACGTAATGTATGGATCTACGCCGTCCTTCAGCCTGTGTTTCTATATATAACTTGACCCCTGTTGTTCTGTGTTGTGTGCGCACTAAATGGCCTATTATTGTACACGTTTTCTCTCTCTCCATGTCGTACGTGTACTGAATAGTTCATTTAAAATGCGGACGACTCTCTCTCTCTCTGAGAGTCCCCCTGTTCCCTCTTCCTTTGTGTGGTAACGTTGTGCCCCGCCGGCACAAGCTTAATTGGTTTTTGAACACAAAGGTGTTCGGCAAAATTGACAGCAAGTAAAACAATTGTAATTTGCCATATTACTACCTCTCCTTTCTGTAAAATGATGGAACTTGAATTGGCTAAGAAGCAAAGGACAGGTAAGACGACTGATGTCCCCTAATCTGGCCTTTTTATAAGGGGACTATATGTCAGTGGCCTTCTGTTCTCAGTCCGTTAGAAACACAATACCCAATGCCCAGATTGCCCCACCTCTCTGCACCCAAGTACGGATGTCCAAAGCGTCCTCGTTTCTCCCGATTGACCCCAGCTCCATATCCCGAAGTATAACTGATGACCCTGATTAACCGTTGCTCCCCGAGAAAAGAATGTTTAGCCTCTGTTCCTCTCTCATGATGATAGAAGACTGCCAGGGCTTGGGTTAGAAAGACGAGTCTCTACCGTAGGATCCGATTTCGAGGTTGATGGAATACGCAGTTGATAAGAGTATGACTTCTCTCCATATACGTCATGAATGAACGCCAAATAGACTTAGTACAAACTCAGTAGAAATGCCCTCATACATACTCCATAGTGATAACTTCTGACTGTGACCGATGAACGTATCCCCAACTACTTAAGATTGGGGGCGGAATTGAAATGTATAAATGTCTTCTCCTGCCAGTTCTCTAAAGCTTGTTTTGTACCCATTCAAAGATACACAATCACCGGAGGAGAGGGGCCGGACGTGACGCACAGCCTAGCCGCAGATCATGAAG
This sequence comes from Lissotriton helveticus, assembly GCF_964261635.1. Classification (NCBI taxonomy): domain Eukaryota; kingdom Metazoa; phylum Chordata; class Amphibia; order Caudata; family Salamandridae; genus Lissotriton; species Lissotriton helveticus. The sequence goes on from NC_136067.1 coordinate 1,951,553,197, forward strand.
CACATGTGACCTCGACCAAAGGTGGAGCCGCAGAGCAACGAGACGCGGGACGAGGCACCACTCTCAAACACGGGAAATGAAAGGATGGAGGGCTGCTTTGAAGCCCTCTGCTTGCTGACCCACGCGTGCCAGAAGTCCCCGCCCCTTTTAGCCCAATTGATGGGCCTGCCTGCTCATTATCCTTTGCTCCCTTGGTTTGTCTCAAAGATCCGATCCCACTCCGCCCTCTCTTCCCTCGATTATCTGACAACCCCCCCGCCCTTTTTTTTCACATGGATTTTGACTCAGAGAAGAAGAGCAGCATTTAGGTAGAATAGGGTTTGCCACGGAAGGAGAAAGAAATGCAGGTGCCCAGCATGAGGCACCCTTGAAAAGATTAGTTAGAAAACAGGACTGTGGTCTAACAGCAGAGGACAGATCGCACCCTGCAACGTGTAAGGATTGATCCGAGCTGGACCTATAGCTCCACCACCGGTGCTCAACAGCGCCAACGGAAGAAGAAGAACTACTAGAGCCTACCAGTGATGGCTCGCTGCTAAAAAGACACTGTGGCGAAGAAGACCCCCCACTTTTCCGAACTTTCTACCCCCCCCCCTCTGACCACTTGCTTGTATTGAACTGAATTCCTCCCTCAACCACTTTGTATTGCTTTCAAAATGTTTCATCAGTCACTTTTAACTGTACATTGATACCGCCGGAGAGAGAGTCAGAACATGGTTCCATAATGTGCCGGAACATTTCCTTGATTGACTCCGACTGAGTTGTATACCGATCTCTAGACTCGTATATATATATATCACGACAAATGTAAATTCATATGTATTGCACCTCGTCTATCGCATCGACTGCACATGGTTATATGCAATCCGCCAGTATTGACAACGCTATTTCATTGACCACACATGGCTATATGTACACCCCGTCAGTTATGATAAACACGGAAATGAACTAACTTATGTTAAAAAACGGCGACTGTGGAAAATGACAATGTATATGTACATAAGCGGCGTTCATTTGTGTTCACCATACCCCTCGCTGTAAGCAGAACGAATACCGCGAAGCATTGACCGCATCATCCCGCCAGCATAGGCCCATGCACGCACGTACACGACAGCCATTTTAGACACCAAGGCCTCTCTGCCCACTCCCGATAGCCAGCGTCTCTCTCTCCCCCCTCACTCCCCAGCCTCGCAAGCATTCCCCCCCCCCGCCCTGACAGCCCCCGGTCTCTCCTGCTTGGGCCCTAAACGCACCTCCAGCGCGACCCTGACTCCGAGCCACATCCCGTGCTGAACCCCCACACTCTTTCATCTCATTCATAAAACAGGCCCTTTGATAACCTCTTCCTCCTTGCCCGATTGTCCGGCCTGATCCCAGGCCATACCTTAGCCCAACAGATGCAGTTTATTGCCCCTACAGTAGGACCTCGCCTCACATCAAAGGAGCGGGGATTAATCAATGCCCTCACACCCCTAGATCCGACCGATCGCCCGCATTTCTGTTCCCAGCGGAATGTCCAGCTGCGCGATAGCCATCATGCTGAGATTGGGGTGGGGACTCCTACTGTAGATATGTGTGGGAACGGGCCTGAACCGGGGATTCCAAAGATGCCTTTTCCGTACTTCAAAGCAATACCACGGATGTCACAAATGTAATAAAGCCATAAAACTGTGTATAAGAGGCCAGGCCTCAGAGATGCGGGTAGAGCACCTCTTGAAGACATTGTGCGCGTGTCCGAAATGACAGGCTCTCCTCATGAGAAATAAAAATCTGTTCTTGCACTCCCGCTTCCAGCGCCCGTCTCTTTATTTGGTAACTGTTCAAGGTGGGAACTAAGAGGCGTCTTGTGCCAGCAGCCTGGGCATCGGTTGTAATTTGGGCTGTTTTTCCTCAAATATGCAGTTCTTCAAATGGAAAAATGGAAGTGCAGGTACTCCATACCAGAGTACCTGCTTGTTTCTGAGAAGTGCCAGTACTCTCCAATTAAAAGTATTCGGTCTCTCTTGAGAAGTGCCGGTACTCTCCCTTTTTAAAATAAAAAAGTGCTACCAGCCCATTTAAAGCACTGCTAATATGATATTTGATGTAACTATCCTAGGTCTCTTCTCAAACTGTGAGTCCACACCTCACATTTGTCTTTGTAAGGTCACTGCCTTTATGTTGTTTACGCCAGTGCAAGGAATGTCTTAAGTTTTCAATATGATCCTGTTATAAAAGGAAAGCGTGTTACAGACAAAGTATAAGCAGTTCAGGAGCATTGCAGCTGTATTGAGGTAATTAATAGATTAAAGGGTGAAAAAAGGGATAATTTGGGAACTGTATCTATTTACATGGATGTGACTGGCTTGCTCCACTCTCAATGGTGCCACTTAATGTGTCTCACGTAAGGAATTGAAATGTCACACAAATCTTACTGAAAACCTGGAAATGTCACACACAAGCACAATGAAAACTTGGCAGCTATGTATTTGCTGTTGTGTATCCAGTATGTTGTATCGGGTGCATGATAGTGCCACTATTCAGCAATAATGCCCCTTGATACTGTGGATGGCACAAGTATTGTTTTAGTTCAAAAGCTGCTTTCCTTGACTGCCTGTAAAAACCATGGGGTACATTCTCAAGAACGTGCGATAATCATCGCCAAAATAGGTTAACGCAATGTTTCATATCGTGGGAAAATAACTCTGTGTTAACGTCCTATTCACAACACGGCGGTAACATGCAATAGTTTCCTGATAACATGTCAAATGTCTGCGATAAAGTCACCGGTACCACAATAAAAATCTAAACCCGAACGTGAAAAAAGTTGCAATGGGCCCAATAGTGATGAAAAAATCTGCGATAATCTTTGCCAGGCCTGCAATTCACACATGTCAGGTGGGAAAAATCACTATAAAAGTAGGAGAAAAAAACACAAGCAACACCAAAACAACTGTGAAGCAATGGAGGTAGCCGGAGCAAGTACAGAGGACAACCAGAACCCCACAAGCCCCACGGAGGACCGGCCTGGAACCTCGGGGTCAGGAAAGGGCAAGGAGAAGAAGAAGCTGAAGACGCAGTTCAGTCCGCAGGAAAACAGGATCCTGATGACGGAAGTGATAGAACACCATCAACTACTGTTCGTCAACTCCATTGGGTCATTGGCAACAAAAAATGGAATATGGCAGTCCATCGTGGACAAGGTGAATGCAGTCAGAGTGCTGAGGAGGTCAATGGAAGAGGTCAAGAGGCGCCTGAATGATGTGAAGCGCAAAACCAAGCAGAAACTCGGCATCAACCAGAAGGTAGCAATGCAGACTGGAGGTGGGAGAACAGCGCCACAGGAGGAGCTGGATGAGATGGAGGAAATGGTGTCCACAGTCATTAGTGTGGAGACGGTGGCAGGAGTTGGGGGTCCGGACACTGCTCAACATGACCTGACCCAACAGCAACAGGGTGAGTAACAACCAGGTACTGGGGGAATGGGGGGAGATGGGCACAATGGCACACATGCACAATTAAGTATAGCACAGTGCACACCCACAATGACTCTGGATCATGTCCCTGACCCCCTTGGCACACTGCAGCACACCTAGAAACAGCAAGTAGGCCCCGGTTGACTATGTGCCCAAAGGGTGCCCTTCCCACACACCACCAATTTCACAACCAACCCATGCACATGTGCTAAACCCAGCAAAGCAGCGTGTCTATGAGCAACACTGACAATGCAAGTGACACTGCATGACGAATAGCATTGCTGCAGTCAATATATCATGAAATGTTGCTCGCCATGACACTGAGGTGGTTGAGCGTGGACCACATTAGTAAAGGAGCAGGTCACACTCTGACACATCTACGTGCACAAACAACATCTGACGTCAACAACACATCTGCGGACATACCATGCCCCAGACTCCCAACTTCCACCAATTGCCCAATGTACCCAAATATGCAACATCTCAGCACTGTATAGTATAAGCACAGAGGTCAAAAGCACACCGCATCAAAGGGATAAGGGGCAGCAAAATCCGAGCTGCTAGGGGGAATCTCCCAAAATGCAGCACACACACATAACATTCAGAGCACATCAACATTGACAACAATGTGGTACAAACTGCAACACGTTCACAACAGAACAGAGGACACAACTTGTGCCACTTGCGTGTAGAAACTGTCCAATCACATTTGGCATAGCAGGGAAATGTGAGTTGATAATGTACAAGTACAAACACACATCCGTGATGTAGTCGAAATGTCCACTGTCCCGCATCAAATAGGCAGCTCCTCCCAAACAGTCACAATGTAACTGTCATGCAGTCTGTATGTAAACATGTACAATGCGTCAACAAACATGTGAACACAATGTTAAACTGCATCTCCCCTTCACATTGCAGAGGGAGAATCAACACCTCATGCAGAGCAGACCCAACAACTCTTCACTTTCAAAAGCGACGCCCTCAAAGAGCTCATGAACACCCTCAGCACCCCACCTCCAGGAGCAAGGCAGCCCAGCCACATCGAGGAGACCCCACCAGCTGCACAGACCACACAGCAGGAAGTACCCACCACCACGGCTGCCTCCCAGGACCAACACATGGCCTTCCAATGCCGTTTGTTGGGGTGCCAGGAGAAGATGGCTGAACAGGTGCGGGTGGGGTTCGACCTCATGGCATCCGATGCCATACGTGGGTGTCTAAGTCCCATCAGGGACCACTCACAGTCCGTAACGGACACCCACAGTCCGCTTCATGCTCTCCAATGATCAATGGCTGACATCGCTGGAGTCCTGACTCGGCGACAAGAACAACTGTCTAGTCAGAGTGGCTCCAGCGATGTCAGCCGGGAGTAGGGAAACATGTGCAGGATCATGGAGAACATGGAGCAGACGCAGGTGGAAAGAACGGCTGCCACGGTTGTACACCAGCGAGAGGTAGCTGGCTTCTTCTATGCCCTGCAGACCCTCATCATGGCATTGCTGCCACAAGGCTTGGTGAGGATCAATGCTGCTGCTACCACTCCATCCACATCTCCGCCCCCTGAGGTGTCAGTGCCACACATTGCGGCAGACATTCCACCTCCGGCCCCTGATGTGGCACTGCCACACAGTGATGCAGACAAAACAACACCACCCACATGTGAGGCACATGATACATCAGAGGACGAAGATGTGAAAGATTCTGCCTCAGTGGTAAGAAGGACGCAGTAGCATTCATCACCACCATGTGGCCTGTTTCTGCTTGGTTCTGCCCTCTGCATCATCACCTTCCACTGTCCCCCGATACACTCTGCGGCACTCACCTTGGACCGCGACATGGACTGCCATATTCTGTTTGGTTACCAATGACACAGCAATCAGACTGCGGATTGAACTCTTCCTCTTCCGATGACCTTGTCATTCCCTAAAGGACTCTGGCTGGCCCTCCACGGGGCAACAATTTAAATTGGGGTTTGCATGGCCCTGTACTGCTCTAGCTACAACACTTCACTGAATGTGCATTAAACATTCGAATTCACACAGATGTGTCATGTTTATGATCATTCAAGTGTGGAAGTATGGATGAATGTAGGGTCAGTGATTCCCCCTTATGTCCATGTTGCTCATGTTGTGGGACTTGAGTCACAGGGTGCAACATTACGAATTGCGGTCCGGGTGGCGCTGACACTACAACAGAGACACATGCATTAGTTACTTCCTTGTCCATACCAGACCGGAAACACGCCCATAGAACCAGAGTCATTGTTCACACCCCTATGCTGGACTGGCATACACCAGGCCAGCCCACTCCGCTTACGCTTACAGGGGGGACGACACCGCTACATGTCCCAGGTCTTCCCCGTGGTGATCTGCTGATCACAGTTCTAGTTGTCACCATGCCACAGTCACTCCCTGAGGGCAGGTTTACACCCACACCACACCCATCCAGCACAGGCTTCACAGGACATATGAGCCTGCACGTGCTCAAGACCATTTCCACTATCTATCTGAATGTGTCAGTGTGGTCATTATTTATGCATGAGTGCCTAGGGCCCTACTACATCACATTCCCCACTGCCGGAGGTGACATGATGATTCAGAAAAGGGGGTGGTGATGAACAGAGTGTCTGAATTAAGCAGACCACTCTTACCCAGTCCAAAGATCAGGGCTTGATCCATCACCGTTATTTAGCTCACTGCCCCATCCCAGCTCAGAACCTGGCTATATGCAAATTAGTCTGTCCCTGGCCCAGTGCATCATGGGAACAGGGCAGACCAAACTACCAAGCCGATTCTTCACCAGAAAGGAGACAAGCTACCGGGGACCGGTTTCTGGCATTTCAGCCTCGTCGGCCCGGCTTGCTTGAATCCTGATGGAGCAGTGAGCAAGGGACTCATGTCTGAGTATACCCTGCCACACCTATAGTGGCCAAAAACGATTCAGAAAAGGGGGTGGTGATGAACAGAGTGTCTGAATTAAGCAGACCACTCTTACCCAGTCCAAAGATCAGGGCTTGATCCATCACCGTTATTTAGCTCACTGCCCCATCCCAGCTCAGAACCTGGCTATATGCAAATTAGTCTGTCCCTGGCCCAGTGCATCATGGGAACAGGGCAGACCAAACTACCAAGCCAATTCTTCACCAGAAAGGAGACAAGCTACCGGGGTCCGGTTTCTGGCATTTCAGCCTCGTCGGCCCGGCTTGCTTGAATCCTGATGGAGCAGTGAGCAAGGGACTCATGTCTGAGTATACCCTGCCACACCTATAGTGGCCAAAAACGATTCAGAAAAGGGGGTGGTGATGAACAGAGTGTCTGAATTAAGCAGACCACTCTTACCCAGTCCAAAGATCAGGGCTTGATCCATCACCGTTATTTAGCTCACTGCCCCATCCCGGCTCAGAACCTGGCTATATGCAAATTAGTCTGTCCCTGGCCCAGTGCATCATGGGAACAGGGCAGACCAAACTACCAAGCCAATTCTTCACCAGAAAGGAGACAAGCTACCGGGGACCGGTTTCTGGCATTTCAGCCTCGTCGGCCCGGTGATGCCATCATGTAGAGGTGACATGATGGCATCCGCACCATGAGACTCAATCATAAAGGGCCCATGACTTGCGGTGCACAGAGTTGGTGTCAGCCGAGGCATTTTGTCTGGCACCGGCCTACTGCCACGAGATGGTGACTTGCGGTGCACAGAGTTGGTGGCAGCCGAGGCACTTAGTCCGGCACGGGCCTACCGCCACAAAACGGTGACTTGCAGTGCACAGAGTAGGTGGCACCAGAGCTGAGCTTGTGTGCAGCCTGTGATGATGCGTAGGCCTGGATATGCCGTCCTGCCAATCAAGATTCAATTTGAATTGTGAGCCCAGCTGGACCACAGTGTACGCCGAAGGCAGCAGGCTGCACAGACATGACTCCGCGGCGCGGTGCAACAGGGTGCGCTGGAGGCCTGTGGCGCAGAATGCAGCGACAGCTCAAGAGGTTGCACTGGCACTGGGTGGGCCCTCTTGGAGACATATCGGTGGTGGCAGGTGAGCATTGAGGCCTGGGTAAGCAGGGGCAGGCAGTCATCGCTGGGCGACGGACCGGTCTGGGGACCAGGGCTGGGGTGCAGCAGGCTCACAGGGTCTCGTAGGCACCACTGGTTATGGCGACGCCCTCATGGCTGGGTGGGGGGAGTGAAGGTGCATGGGTATCAAGCTGATACAAACCGTGATGCTTACAGGTATGAGAAATCCTGCATCATGAGACCGTAACAAAAGTTCGTGTGACCGTAACCTTTCTTTTCTTTCCTACGAAGGTTATGACCACACATACATCTGTTATGTTTTTTTTTAGCAGAATTTGTCTTTCCTGTAAGCATTCCGGTTTGTCCAAGTGCTATACACTGTACCAGATTGGGTTTGTGACTATACGGACGCTTGACCATTGTCACCATTTGTCCAACTGGTTTCTGAATACTGACTTCTGGAGTATGGAATTGTATTGGGGAGTTCCCGCAGCATATGCAGTTACTTGAATCCACACGCTGCCCTGATGAAGTTCTCCATTGGGAGTTGGCTGTGCTTTTTGTATTGTTTATTTGTATATTTGTAATAAAGGACTGTTTTTGCACTACTGTTGACTACTGGACTTCATGACCGTGCGCACCCCCATTACAGTTACTACAATCTTGGATCTGGGGCACAGAGGCATCTGGCAATGGCTGGCATTGGGGTTGGTTTCGCAGGAACACTACGAATTGGAACTGTCGTGTGGTGCGGATACAGGGGCCCGCTGTTGATATTGTGGACATGCATCCAAGACATGTGTGAGGAAGTTTGATAGGGCTGGCCGTGAGACTCCTCCGACTCTGGCAGTTGTTGGTTGGGAGTTACCAGGGGCCAACAGGTGCAGCACAGCCAGCAGCTTTGTCTGCAGAGGGATGTTGGTTATCCGCTGTGTTGGTAGTGTCAGCTTGTGGGCAATGTGGGTCGGGATGCAGAGGATGGTTGTCCTTTTGTGCCTGTAGTGGGCAATGACTTCCTCTGGCATTGAGTCTCTGAGGCTGGTGCGTGTTAGGAACGTCCGCTGGTCTGTTCTGCGCCGCCTTGGTGGTAGTCCGGGGGGTCTGCTCCGGGGCAGGCATGGGGGTGGTGGCGGTGGGTGTTGTGAACCTCTTGGGTCTCCGTGCTGCATGATCAGGTTCTCCATGACATGTGTTGGTCTTCAGATGTGGCTCTGGGCTGGGCTCCCTTTCATACTGCAGGTAGTCCTCCTGTCTAACACCAGTAAAAGGCAGGTGTTATCCCTGCTGCTAACACGCCTCGCAGTGCAGATCTGGCTGGTCATTGAGAATATTGCGAAGTGGTGTTTTTGTGTGTTTTTGCACGGGATCGCCTACTCTGTATATCATTAGCGTTAGTTGTCGTTCTCATCCTTGGTGATGTTTTTTGCGGAAGCTATCGCTGGAAAACTGGTGATATCAGCAGTTTGCACCAGCTTGAGAATGGGGTGATAATTCTTTCGCCAATTTTGCTGAGCTAAAGTGCCAATATTGCGGCGATAAGTCCTTAAGAATATGCCCCAAGTGCGCTTTTAGGCAGTCTAGTTGAAAAAGAGTGGTGCAAAATGCAGTCGCGGCTGGTGTCGGGGCAAAGTGGTGGGGGGAATGGGAGGACAAAACAAAAAAAAAAGACAGAAAAAAAACGTACCTGAACGCCCGCTGCAACGCCGCTCTTCCAGCTCCACTGCAGGCACAGACTCCCAGACTTCCTTGCGGCCAATCCAGACGCCGCTCTCATGCATGAGAGCAAGGTCAAGATTGGCCTGAGTGGTCTGGATTTGCGCTTTCAGAGACACTGGGAGCCTGCTGTCTCCAATCCGGCAACACAGCTCAATTTCAGGAGACAGCTTCATTATGCATGTTAGTTTGGCAGTCCTGAGATGGCCAGCCAAACCTACATGCACACTGACAACAGTGCACCTACCACTCCCTCTCGTGCCTTTCATGTCATCCCCATGGCCTTGCCCCCTAGACTCAAAGCTATGGCGAAAAATAAAACGAAAATAGGCATGCTTTATTTTCATTTTACTTTTCAGGTTTTGCAGCTGCTGATGCTGGCAGGGTGGGCGATGTGCCTCTGCCATAGCTGAGGAGCTGCCACTGGCAGAATGTACAATTAGCCTTAATTTTGCCTGCAGGGCTTGCACACTGCAACGAAGGTTGGTGTGAAAAGCTTTGTCAGGGCTCCTTTAATCACTCGAGACTCATTTATGAGAAGTGACGCATCACTGCGTGAAAGCAGCGATGTGTCACTTCTCAGTGCGTCCTCCTGGCAACATGATTGATGCATCATATTTAAAGTATGACGCATCATGTCGCAGGGAGTTACAGATACATTAGTATTTCTGACGTATCTGTATGGCGCAAAAGTGACGCATTGCTGGAGTGTGTCACAAAAGTGACGCAACTCCAGCAATGTGTCCTTTCACATGGGGCAAACCCCATGTGAAAGTGTCTGCGTCAGTCTTACACCTACTGTGTCACTTCTATGACCCTTTCTTGCGTCAGAACGCCCACCCTGCATACATTATACCTGGCGAAGGTATAATGTGGTGCAGGGGTTTACAAAGTGACGCATCTACCTAGATACGTCACTTTGAAAATATGGTGCAACAAGGCTCATTTTTTACGCTGCTGGTGCGTCACAAAAAGTGATGCACCAGCGGCGTAAAAGTGACGCACAGCCTCATAAATATGGCCCTCAATCTTTACGCATTGACTGCCTCATTAGTATTCATTGCCCAATAGGGAACAAAGCAGCAGCAAGGGGTTTGCTGGAATAGAAAAGCCCCTGGCGAACCACCAAAGGCAGAGCGCAGGGCAAGCAACCCTGACTGCGTGAACACATCACGTGACATCAGGAAGAGAAGTCACGTGTTACCAAGAAGCTTCATTAAGCCCAGAATAATCCAGCAGTGTTTTTCTGACTGAGTGGGCAGCACAGTGCCTAAGAACCTATCATTATCTACTGATGAGACAGTGACCATTACATCATAGTCTTTTAGAACTCAGTCAGTGATTCGTCCTCTGAGTTCTCAAAGAATGTTAATTGCGAGATATCTTCGTTTCCTGTTTTTCACCTCATATAGGAACATAATCTCATATGTGATTGACCTGCTAATACTATGTATACCGAAGAAAATAAGACGTGTCTTTTATGCCAGGTAATTGAGAAAGCAGATGTATGGTAGTTCGCTAAACTGACTCATCATGGAATATCAGCTGCTACAGGGAGGAAACTAAAGATAATGAGAAAGAGAGAGAGAGAGAGAGAGAGAGAGAGAGCGAGAGAGAGAGAGAGAGAGAGAGAAATGAAGGGAGGGAATGCAAAAAAGGACGGATGACTAATAGCATAGAGGGAGAGAGAAAAAAGAGGGAGATTAAGATAGAAAAAGAGAGAAGAGAAAGCACTAGAAACATGAAGACAAGCAGATATGGAGATAGAGGGATAGCAAGAGACTGCTAAAGAGAGAAAGAAAATGCTAGAAAGAAAATAAAAAGATAGATGATAAACAGACAGATAGCTAGAAAGATAGAAAGATAGATAGATAGATAGATAGATAGATAGATAGACCAACAGACCTATAGATAGATAGATAGATAGATAGATAGATAGATAGATAGATAGATAGATAGATAGATAGATAGATAGATAGATAGATTGATTGATAGATGGGAAACCGCCGTAACGCAGGCTGAGCCACGCATGCCGTTTCCCCGCAAGCCATACCACGCTTGCCTTAGCCACGCATGTGCATTAACAACGCATATGTGTGGTTAAGGGAATGCACTGTCTAGTTGCCGAGCGGAAGGGGAAGACTCGGACTTGGAAGTCTCGGGACTCGGGAGACACGGTGAGGTAAGTGGGGCTGGGGCTTGGTCTGGGGGGTTGAGGGAGTCGTTTTTCGGGGTGGGGGTAGGTTTTAGGACTAAGGAGGGGGTCGGGGTAACTTTTAGGGTGGGGACAATTTTTAGGGCTAAGGGCGGGGGAAAAGGGACAGTTTAAAGGGCAGGGATAGGGTAGTTTTTGGGGTGTGGGTTTATTTTTAATAGCTCAGGGCAGGCGGAAAAGGGACAGTTTACAGGGCAGGGAGCAGGGTAGTTTAGGGATGTATTGATAGTTTAGGGCTCAGCGTAGGGGTGCTGGGGTCGGGGTCGTTTTTGGTGTGTGGGTTTATTTTTTAAAACTCATGGCAGGCAGAAAGGGGACAGTTTACAGGGCACAGAGCAGGGTCAGGGTAGTTTAGGGATATAGGGTAAAGTTTTAGGGCTCAGGACAGGGGGGCTAGGTCGGGGTAGTTGTTGGTGTGTGGGCTTAATTTGTAGTGCTCATGGCAGGGGGAGAAAGGACAGTTTACAGGGCTGGGGGCAGGTTTAGGGTAGCTTAGGGATGTAGGGGATAGTTTTTAGGGCTCAGGGCAGGGAGGCTGAGGTTGGGGTTGTTTTTGGGGTGTGGGCTACATTTTTAGTGCTCAGGGCAGGGGGAGAAGGGACAGTTTACTGGGCAGGGTCGGGGTAGTTTAGGGATGTAGGGGATAGTTTTTAGGGCTCAGGCAGGGGGGTTGGGGGGCTGGGTCAGGGTAGGTCTTGAGGCGTGGGGTTATTTTTTAGGGCTCAAGGCAAGCAGAAACAGGATAGTTTACAGGGCAGGGAGCAGGTTCGGTGTAGTGTTTGGGGTATGAGCTTAATTTTTTGGGCTGGTGGCAGGGGGAGAAGGGTCAGTTTACAGGGCAGAGTTGGGGTAGTTTAGGGATGCAGGGGATAGTTTAGGGCTCAGGGCTGGGGGTCTGGGGTCGGGGTGGTTTTTGGGGTGTGGGTTTAATATTTAGGGGTCAGGGGATAGAGCAAAGGGACAGTTTACATGGCAGGGGCATGATCTGAAGACCCCATAAACCTTTAGCCATCATGTCTTTACCACAAAATTGCGTGGTAAAGACATGCATGGTAAAGGCGTACGTGGTAAAGGCATGCGTGCTGAAGACGCTGCCGTGGTAGAGACCGCGTGGTACAGGCATGCAAGGTTTAGGCATCTCAGATCTGAGAAAATGAGAGAAACAGAGACAGGAAGAGCAAGACAGAAGACATGAGAGAATAAATAAAAATGCTAAAATGAGGGTTGTGTGAGAAAGGAAAAGAGCAAGAGGTGTAGCCTAAGGGAGTCCAAACGTGAGCTTTATTCAGCAGAAAGTAAAGCGGTAAGCAGGTCAAAAAAGTTAGGATGAGGGGGTAATACCCAAGTATTGTTTTGTACGGTCTCTTGAAATCCTCTTCCACTGCTCTGAAAATCTCACAGTGCTAGAGAGATCATTGGGGCGCCAAACACACCATGGTCTCACCATGCTTCAGGCACTGTCTCCTAGCTAAAAGCAAGCACTAGCAAAGGCAAAAGGTATCACCTATGAGAGATACTGGGTTTGGCAATGTTTTGTAGCTATGCTGTACAGCAGCGCTGCAGCTGTGCAGCATGGCTAAAACTAATTAAGAAAAAACAAACTATGATTCAGCCGGTGCTAATGCGTTTTAAAAGAAATAACTCAATAGTGCTGAGTACGTCATAGCGCTTTTTTTTAGCTTTTAGCCGTGTTCTCCTGAGGCAACTCAAAGAGTGGGAGGACACTGGGCAGAGAAGGATGTGGGGTTGGGAGAGGACAAGCGAGAGGGGTGGAAAGAGCACAAGAATAATGAGTGGGTGTCAGGGTCAAGCAGACGGACAACAGAAGGTGGTCTGGATGGACTGGGGCAAACACACGGACATCAGAGAGTGTGAGGGAGGTACTGTGGGTAAGCAAGCAGGGAGTGGGTGGGAGGGGCAAGGCAACCACATGGTCAATGGAGAGTGGGCAAGAGGAGAGGGGGCAACCAGACAGACAACAAGGGATGGGGGCAAAGAGCTGGGATGAAGCAGACAGACAACAGAGGATAGAAAGGAGGGGCTGGTGGCAAGCACACAGACAACAGATGGTAGATGAGAGGGGGATTGGGCAAGCACACAGATAATTGAGGGATGGTTGGTGATAGAAGTTAGGGCAGAATACAATGGGGGAGGAAGTACACAAGGGAGGATGCTGAAAACCCCACACACTCTTGAAAAATGCTTAAACAAAAAGAAGAAGTTATGCATGAAAAAGCAAGCAGTGGAAGGACACAGTAATGTATTCATAATCCATGGGTGGGACAAACACACAAAGAGGAAATAAACATGCGGAAGCTGAAGAATAAGAAGCAAGCCACTGAAGGGCATATTCTCAAGGATTTATCGCTGAGTTATCAGTACTTTATCGCAGCCAAAGTGGCGATAAATGTATTGCTGCGTTCAAAAGCTGGTGCTAACAGCCAATAACACCAGTTTACCTGCGATAGCCGGCCCCAAAAAACATCGCCAGAGATGACCCCGATGCAGAGTAGGCGTTCCCGTGCAAAAAGCCGCAACAACACCACTGCGCAACATCCACAACAACCAGCCAGATCGGCGATAAGATCACAAAACAGGCGATAAGGCGCGTTAGCAGCAGGAATTTAACACCTGCTCTGACCTGGTGTAAAGTCGGACGACAACCTGCACCGGAACAGGGAGCCCAGGCCAGAGCCACACCTGAAGAACAACAGATGCCATGGAGACACTGCTCATGCAGCTCGGAGCCCCAAGAGGGCCAAAACACCCACACCACCACCCTGGTCCCTACCCCGGGCACCCCACCTCACCCCCTGGACTACCACAGAGGCAGCACAGACAAAGACAGCGGACCTTCAGAAAACGCACCAGCCTCACAGACCCAACACAAGAGGATGTCATTGCCCACTACAGGCTCAACTGGACAACCATCCTCCGCATCCTGAACATCATTGCCCACAGGCTGACAGTACCAACACAGCAGACAACCAACATCCCTCCGCAGACAAAGCTGCTGGCTGTGCTGCATCTGTCGGCCTCAGGTACCTTCCAACCAACAACTGCCAGAGTTGGAGGAGTCTCACAGCCAGCCCCATCAAAGTTCAACACAACTGTCTTGGATGCCATCATAAGCTTGATACCCCAGCACCTTCACTTCCTCCACACTGCGCAGGAACAGCTGGAGACCAAGCAAGGCTTCTACGCCATAGCTGGCTTCCTGCACGTGTTGGGGCAATTGACTGCACACATGTCTGACTTGTGCACTCTGCCAACACTGCACACAATCACCGCACTACAAAGCACACGCATTACATAAATGTGCAGGCAATCGTTGACAACCGTGGACTCTACACCAATGTCTTCGCCAACTCCCCAGGCAGTGTGCATGAGTCCCACATCTTCCGACAGTCCATCAAACGGCGCTTCCAGGATGGCACCTATGGAAATGCACTACTCGTTGGTAAGTATCAAATTAACACACCACACACCTCAGCTCCACATTCATGCAACTCACAACTGTGGGAATTCACACATTACAAACTCAAACAATATAATGCCAAACAACATGCCCACCCACCAGACATGACAGCACATAACCTGGGCTAGCCATGTACATGAGCCAACAAAGGTATGGCACCCCAGCCACACGTGTCTGTCAGGGCGTTGCCTCTCCCCACCACGAGGCCGACGCCGTGAGCGGTGTTGCCTGCGATCCTGTGCGGCTGCTGCACCCCGTGCCGCTGGTCCCCAAAACGGTCTTGCCCGCCCCTGCGCACCCAGGCCTTACTGCTCACCTGCAGACACCAGCGTGTGTCAAAGAGGGCCCACCACGTGCCGGTCCAAGCTCCAAGCCTGAGGCCTGTGACCTTGGCAGCCTCCAAAGACCATTGATGGCCTCCGCGACACAGGCCCCCAGCACGCCTTAATTGTTGACATACTCCACCGCTGCCTCCGGCCTACACTACGGTCAAAAAGATCACACATTTGTAACTGAGTTTTGATTTCTCAATGGCAGAGTTCATATCATTGCACACTAAGAGAGGTATACGAGGAAGATGCGTTCCAGTCCGGAGGATTAAAGGATCATCGTTACGGAGGTGTTCGAACCCTACCAACAACTGCTCTGGTGCCACTAACTCTGTGCATCGCAAGTCAACGATACGTGGCTGTGGGCCCTTGCTGTCTGCTGCCTCCAGCCTACACTGCGGTCGATTAGGCCATACATTTGGAACTGAGTCTTGATTTTTTCATGGCAGAGTTTATATTATTGTACAGGCCTCATTGCATACTGCATCCCCTTTCAGCCCTGGTGCCACTAAGTCCATGTCCCAACATTCATGGACACTCTCTGGTAGAACTTTGGTGGCATCTGGGCACAAGGACTGGGGGTTGTCTTCATCATCATGTAGGTGGCAAAAACGAGGCTGTAGCATTCCACTCCTCTATTTTCACCTTCCAGACAGCTTTTGCCCTCTGCATCATTCCCTGGAGGATACCTTACACTGTCCCCCGCAACCCTCAGCTACATTCACCTTCGACATCGACAAGGACCCGCTCAGTTCGCGTGGCCATACCTCAGTGCACCACAAGTCACCGTCCCGTGGCGGTGTGCCTGTTCCGGCCTCAGAGCATCCGGGACTACTAACTGTGTGCAGCTCAAGTCAGGGACCCGGTCTGATAGAATATTCAATGGCCTCTGAGTCTGTGGCCCTGCGCTGTCCGCTTCCTCTGGCCTCAACTGTGGTCCACCAGGGCTCACACATCAAATCAAATCTTGACCGGCCCAGACGTCGCATTACCGCAGGAGGCACACGCCACCACTGCCAGGACCACCTCCAAACAACAACTGCCAGAGTCTGAACTGTCGTACCTCCAGACCATCAGAGTTGCTCACACCTGTCGGGGATGCCATCATCTGCCTGATACCCTGCTAAGCTCCTCAAGTGCCACTAACTCAGTGCACTGTAACTTACGGACCCATCGGATTGCATATTGGGTGACCTCTGGACTTGCTGCGGCTACCACCATGATGCATCGCAGGTGTTTCTGTTATGCTTGTGTTTTGTGTTTCCGCTTTAATTGTGATCACAGCTCAAGTTGTTGCCAGCACCAACAACTCCATGAGGGCTGACTTACACTCACCCCACACACATCCAGCACAGGCGTCACTGTACATGTGACCCTGCCAATAAAGGTGCCGGACGCACGTGCCCATAGCCAGTTCCACATACTATCTGAGTGTATCCTTGAGGTCATAATGTATGCATGACGGCCCCGGGTC
The DNA here is from genome assembly GCF_964261635.1 of Lissotriton helveticus. NCBI lineage: Eukaryota > Metazoa > Chordata > Amphibia > Caudata > Salamandridae > Lissotriton > Lissotriton helveticus. Next base: position 1,951,569,872 of record NC_136067.1, read on the forward strand.
CTACAACATTACATTGTGCTGTTTACAGTGGATGCAACCATGTCACCGCAGGCAGTGGGTAGGACCTTGGACATGTAGCTTTGTCATCACCACTCAATACGTAGGAGGAGTGGCCTGGGCTGTCATATACAGGTCCAGCATGGGGGTGTGAATGATTATTCCGGGGCTCTGGGCGTGGTTCAGTACAGGAAATGTGCACATGCATGTATCTCTGTCGCAGTGTGTGTCTCCGTTGTGTGTAGGTGGTCCCTGATGGGACTTAGACACCCACGTATGTGATCTAGATTGGCTTCCATGAGGTCGGACCCCACCCACACCTGTTCGGCCACCTCCTTTTGGCATTCTAATACCTGGCATTGGAATGCGATGTGTGCTTCTGTGAAGTGTTGGGAGCCAGCCATGGTGGCGAGTGCTTCCTGCTGTGTGGTATGTGCAGGGTCTGTGTTCTCCTCTATGTAGCTGTGCTGCCCTGCTCCAGGAGGTGGGTTGCCTGAGATGTCCATGAGCTGTTGTAGGGCGTCGGTGTCAAAGGTGTGGTGGTCCCCTCCAGCATCACTGATGAGTTGTCTGGTCTGCTCTGCTGGAGATGTTGTTTGTCCCTCTGCAATGTGAAGGGGAGATGCATTTTGACATTGTGTTGACATGTATGGTGGCGCATTGTTAAAGTTTAAATGCAGACTGTATGACAATGTACATTGTGACTGTTTGGAAGGTGCTGAATATTTGATGCGGGACAGGGGACATTTGGACCACATGACGGATGTGAGTTTGTACACGTACTTTTTCATTTTACAGTTTCCTGCTATGTCAGATGTGATTGGCCAGTTTCTACGCATGAGCGGACCCAGTTGTGTCCTCTGTTCTGTAGTGTAAGTGTTGCACTTTGTCCCGCATTGTCGCCAATGTGGATGTACTGTTATTGCTAGGTGTGTGTGCAACATTGTGGGAGAATTGCCCCTGCAGCTGTGATATTGCTGCCCCTTATCCCTTTGAGGTGGTGTGCCTTTGACTTTTGTGCTTTTATGGTGCTGAGATGTTGGCGACTTGGGTCATTTGTGCTCTTGGACGGTTATTGTACTATTGTGCATTGTTTGTCTGCAGATTTGTTGTTGACGTCAGGGGTTGTTTGTGCACATGGATGTGTCAGAGTGTGACCTGCTCCTTTCCGGATGTGGTCCACACTCAGCGACCTTAGTGTTGTGGCATGCACAATGTCATGATGATTGTACTGCAGCCATGCTGATCGTCATGTGTCACTTGCATTGTCAGTGTGGCTCACAAATATGTATCTGTGCAGTGTTTCGTACGTGTGGATGTGTTGGTTGTGTGGTTGTTGATGTGTGTGGTGGGACCCCTTTTGGCACATGGTGGACGGGGCCTACTTGGTGTTTGTATGTGTGCTGCAGTGTGCCACGGGGATCAGGGACATGATCCTGGGTTATTGTGGGTGTGCAGTGTGCTATGCATCATTGTGCATGTGTGCCATTGTGCCCATCTCCCCAGTCCCACCAGTCCCTGGTAGTTACTCACACTGTTGATGTTGTGACAGGTCCCATTGAGCTGTGTCCGGACTCCCAACTCCTTGCACCATCTCCACACTGATGACTGTGGCCTCCTTTTTCTCCTGTGGTGCAGAACTCCCACCTCCAGTCGCTGTTCCAACCTTCCTGTTGGCAGCAGGTTTGTGCTTGGTTTTGCTTTTCACATCATGCAAGTACCTCTTGGCCTCCTCCATTTGACCTCCTTGACACTCCCACTGCATTCACATTTGTCAAATTGAAGTTCAGTTGTTGGTGGTCTTCTGTCACCTCTGTGACGCTGATGCGGTTTTCCTGTGGACTGCACCCCATCTTCCTCTTCTCCTTGGCCTTCCCCGACCCCAGGGATCCTTGCTGGTCATCTGTGGGGGTTGTAGGGTTCGGGTTGACCTCTGCACTCGGTCCGGGTGCATCCATGGTGCTATGCAGTTTATTTTTGTTTCCCTTTGTTTTTGTTCTGCTTTTATGGTGCCTTTTCCCGCTTGACACATGGGAATTGCAGGCCTGTCACTTTTTTTGCGTTCATGTTTTGCATTTTTGCGGCGTCACGTTGACTTTATCTCAGACATTTAACGCGTTATTGTGAGTCTATCACATGGTACCACCGTGTTGAGAATACAACGTTAACAAGGCGTTTTTTCCCCGCGATCGACTGCAATGTGAAGAGTTGCGTTAAGCTAATATTGCGGTAATTATCACACGTTCTTAAGAATATGCCCCTGAGAGTAGCAATAAGTCCATTAAGCGATGGGCATCCTGATAGCTGCCTGTAGGTTAACAAAAGTTTTTGCAAGAGGCAGCACATGCAATGTCTTAGTTGAGACATAATGCCTCCTCACCCCCCAAATTTAATTTTAAAACAAATGTACTTGGATACCTGCCACCCTCTCTCACCAATCTCAGTATTATCCTTTCATAGGTGGGAGAAGATGGATGAGATGGCGACTGCCATCCCGGATTCAACCTCCTTGCTCAGGTCTTTCAAAAATGGTGCAGGAAAATAAGTGTTTTCCTAGTTTATCACAATAGTTTTGTTATTGCTGTAAAAAAGTAGATATTGAATCATCATACATAACAATTTGTTTTATCATTGGCGTTATGCCTGGTGCCTTACCTGTGAATGTTCATTTTTCTCATATTAGAACTGCAGCATAGGAACACATAGTAGATACATGCATGAACCAGTAAGTGACGATGGCATCAGTGTGCAATCAAAAGCCCATTAAGACACTCGCTGTGGGAAATACACATTTACAAAAGTCTTTAAAACCTTCAAAGGACTTCTGGGGACAAGATGAAGTGATGTATCCAGGGGTGAACCCATATTGCATTATAGCTCGAAGTTGTGGTCCATTCTCTTTATTTGAGCCTTTTCTCAACTCTTCATTTTTCTGAACCCCAACCCCCAGATCCAATACTTGTGGTCACATCTGCAACAGAAAAAGACATACTACTTCTACCATGGTACCGTATGTTTCACGGCATTTTTAAAATAGCAGAGGCCGAGACTTTACCACTGGCCCGGTGACTTCACATTGACAGACGTGCAATGGAGCCACATTTGTACACTGGCTGAAAGTAAAAACAACTACTTTGTGTCTATTGAGTTTATCATGCATTGAAGGTTGCCAGGGACATCATCACTATTTTAGTGCCAAAGGCAAATGGGGAACTTGGACCTTGCATAGACTACAACAATCTCATCATAAATAGTACTTACCCATTGCCCCTATTCTTCTGACATTGAATGCTGAATATATTAAGAATAGTGTAATATACACAGCGCTGGACCTTTTTTTTCTCCAGAGTTTTATATAGCGCGAACTTGACCCGAATCGGGTATCAGAGTGCTTTACATAGCATCAGTTATTTTACATGAGGACACAAATTAAATTTTTTTTTAGGCACGGGGAGATTACTTGATTTGCCCAGAATCACAGGATGTTCAGCTTCATCGCCGAGACTCAAATCCAGTTCCCTAGATTCAGGCAGGCCGTTAGGCAGTATGCAGCCTGGTGATAAATGGAAAATGGCCTTTTGTACCAGGTGCACCTTATTTAAATTCTGTGTTAAACCTTTTGGGTTGTACAATGCAATAGTCGTATCAATGATATCCTTATCTACTAAGACCTTGCAACTGGCCTTGTCCTGTATTAGAAAAACATTCTAGCACTTATCAGAAGATATTACTTTTTGTGTAAACTCAGAACATATGAGATATCATTTTTGGATTTCATCACCAATTCAATGGGGCTTCCAGTGAGAGCCAGACAAAAACAAACAGTGGTGGATAGTCCAAATTCTCGAATTGTGCCACATATTTACAGTTTTCTGCTTTTTTAATTTTAGTACCAGTTTTTAGTCCAGTTTTTTCTTGAATTGTTACGTCTGTCACTAAGAGGCATAGGAAAAATGTTCCGTGCCTCTTAGGTCTTCTAAAGTGGAAACAGCTTCCCCAACATTGAAAAGAACCATCTAAAACCCAGTTCTAGCCAGACTTCATGTTGCAAAACTTTTTATGGTAGATGCCGATGTCTGAGATGCAGATTTTTGTGCCATGATGTCACAAACAAACAAGCAGACAGGTAGACTGTCATTGCACATCTACCTCAAACGGACTTGCAGCAGAGAACTTGTACATGTAACTTGTAACAGTGTTCAGAAAGCATGGCGGCCTTCAGTTTCTATGTTCATCTAGGGCTGTCACCCAGTGAAAGTTGTGTGGATGTTATTCTTTCGACCTGGAGTTGCCAACGGAAAAACTGATATCTTATGTAGACATGAAACTCCTGACAATACTATTCTGGCAGAGGACCCCCTGCACATTATCACAGCTCAGCCTATTTGTGGGGTAGTAGAACCCATGCCTACTTAAACACAGTACATTATGTACTAACCCCTAGATCTATGCTCAGATGGGTGGTAAAAGAATCCCGACAAGTTGGAAAAGGTGGAGGCCATTTACCGTTCTTTTCCTGGCCCATCTGCATCCTTGGAGAAGCTGGAATCTGGCCCGAAGACAACTATGTCTTTGTGCTCTCTCCCAGAGCTCTCGATGGAGGAATTTAATAAAATTGCGGTGAAAGTCAAATCAGGTTCACCAATGGATCCCCTATGACCTACTCAATTCAGAGAATCTGCTTCACTCTGTTTCCCCCCTTTATGCGACCTTATTAATTTATCCCTGACGTCTGGTTCTGTCCCTGGTAGGTGGAAACAAGCCCAGGTGATGCCCATCCTAAAAAAACCTGCCCTGGTCCCATCAAAATTGGAGAACTATCGTCCCATATCCCTTCTTCCGTGGGTGGCAAAACTGACTGAGGCCCACGTTAATGCCATCCTCTCTAACCATCTCCATTCTGCCAATATCTTAGACCCCTCGCAGAATGGCTTTCGACCCGGCCACAGCACTGAGACTGCGCTGCTCTCTGGTTGATTCTGGTCAAACGGCGGCACTGGTGCTTCTTGATCTCAGTGCCGCGTTTGACACCGTCTCCCACGCTGTTTTACTACAGCGTTTGGGTGAGGCAGGTGTTGATAACATGGCACTCGAATGGTTCAGATCGTTCTTATCTGGCCGCACTTTCAGGGTTGCCACTCCACACTTTTCAATCTTTATGTGCAGCCGCTGGCTGCTGTCGCCAAGCGCTGGGGTCTGACCATGGTGTCCTACGCTGACGACACGCAGCTGGCGGTTGCAATAAGTGGGGCTTCCGACCTTGAGGCGGCCAAGTTCCGTGAGGGAATCAGCTCACTGGCCCGCTGGATGACAGACAATTGCCTGCAATTGAACGCCAAAAAACGGAGGTGCTCATTGTTGGCAGGCAGAGTCATCTTTGGGGTGATCATTGGTGGCCATCTGGGGTCGGCCCAACCCCTATCCCTGCTACCGAGGTTAAAAACCTAGGGGTCTGGCTGGATTCTAAACTTAGTTTTGTTTCTCACACTAAGAAAACCGCTGCCACGTGCTTCTGGATTCTTCGTAGGTTTAGACCCATTTTTAAATTCTTCGATGCTCCCACCAGACAGCTTATTGTACAAGCTACGATTTTGTCCAGGTTGGATTATGCGAGTTCCCTTTTGTTGGGAGCTAATCAGGCCGAACTTTCCAGACTACAACGCGTTCAAAACGCCGCCGCCAGGGCTCTGGTAGGCTTGCCGAGATTTTGTTCGGCCCAAAAAACCATCTATAAACTTCATTGGCTCCCTGTTGCTCAGAGGATTAAGTTTAAGTCTCTTTGCCTTTCGTTTAAAATTCTGAAGCACTCTTCTCCTCAGATCTTGGAGCATTTTATCTTGCCGTATGTACCCTCACGGTCTCTAAGATCCTCAGGACTCCATCTGGTCACAGTCCCGCGCTTTCAGAGGGCTAGGGCTGGTGGCTGCTCTTTCAGAGTGCTTGCTGCTAGGCTATGGAACTCTCTTCCTGTCCATATCCGCGCTATTGATGAACTTCTGGTCTTTAGGAAGGCCGTAAAAACCTTCCTTTTCCCACAGGATTCTTAGTGTCGTTATGGTTGTGCTTTTGGTACTGCTTATGTCTGGTTTTTTGTTCATTATAGCGCCGGGACGCCCCTTTGCTGGGGCAGCTGTGCTCTATAAATCCGGCTAACATAACATAACATACTCCAACGAGACCTATCAACTTACCATCATACTTTCATTTATACGCATCAACATTGCAGCAACAAGGGATGTCATGAGATCCTGCTGGCTGAACAACCAGAGAGCCTAAAACACATGGCTTAGTGGGTTGATATGTGTGCTGGGCTTCAGTCTAAAACGATGACACTTTACATTTAAGCGTTCATTCTGTTCTCATACAAAGTAGATTGTTGCAAACCACTGGGATTGCTACAGCCACTGCGAGCACCAGAGTAGCCTTTGAAGATGGTCTCCGTGGATTTATCACAGATTTTCCTTTAGCTCAAGTAATGATCACCATTCTAAGGGGCATATTCTAAAGAATGTGTGATAATTACCGCAAAATTAGCTTAACGCAACTCTTCACATCGCAGTCTATCGCTGGACAATAACGTTGTGTTAACGTTGTATTCCCAACATGGCGGTACCATGCGATGGGCGCATGATAACGCGTGAAATGTCCGCAATAAAGTCAATGCGATGCCGCACAAATGTGAAACACGAATGCAAAAAAAGTTGCGATGAGGCCAATTGCGATACAAAAATCTGCGAAAACCAGCGACAGGCCTGCAATCCACACACGTCAGAAGGGAAAAATCACCATATAAGTAGAAAAAATACATCCAAACAAAAGCCAAACAACAGTGAAGCACAATGGACATTGCCGGAGCAAGTACAGAGGACAACCAGAACCCCACAAGCCCCCCGGAAGACCAGCCTAGGACCTTGGGGTCAGGGAAGGCCAAGAAGAAGAAGAGTAGGAAGAAGCGGGACTGCTCGCGGAGGCTGCGGTCCAGACGGGAGCCTTCGCAGCGGCAGCAGAGACAGCTCAAAGAAGGTCCTTGCACGCGGTGAGCTGTCACTCTTCTTATTTCGTCTTTCCGCCTGACCTCTCATCAGCACGCCCGTCCTACCACCCATGTCTACTTCATGGGCTTCACGCTCACACGAAGCTTCCAGAGTGATGAACCACAGCGCCACTACCGTCCTGCTCCCACAACATAGGAATCAATTACAATAACTAAGGCCTGGCACCATATTTGCCTGTCCCTTATTGCAGCGACCCTTGGAACTGCAGAACTCTCCTCACGAAGGTACTGTCTACATTGACATTTTTATTTTTATTTACTTTTATTTTTATTTTTTGTTGCTCTCCTGCTGCCTCTCCTGTTTTGGCTCCTCCCCTCTCTCTTTTGTTGACCACCCACATAAGAAACATTTCCCTTGTTGCATCCCAAAATGGCTGTGTTTTTAACCATCCCCAGTGGTATCACGACTTTTGTGCTTTGTCTCTCAAAATGGCTGTGGCCATAAACATCATCTAACTCACCTCCCCCATCCACTGACCATCTCGTAGCCCTGTTTAAAACATTGCCCTACTGGATCACCAAAACTGTTATAGGACTTGATTCCCCAAATCCACTGAAAGTGAAAAGGGACTAAGAAACCGAAACCGAAACAGGACCACTCGCCCCCTCTCAGAACCTCTATCCTTCTCATCAGTGTGGAAACAGGACTTTTCTCCTCATCCCACGAAAGTCAGAGAAATAGAGATAGGAAAACTCCTCCTCACTCCTGTCATGGAAACAGACAAATGACTACACTGCCACTCTCCTCCCCAAGGTGCTAGCCATCTTAGACTAGTCTTAGACTAGTCCTAGACTAGTCCCACCGCAGGCCTCCCAATCACACTCTCTTCAGCTGCTACTGCCCTATATACATTTCCTTCAGCTATTACTTCCCTATATAGCCACTCTCTTTCTTCCCCAAGGTGTCGGCCATCTTAGACTATTCTTGACTAGGCCTAGGCTAGTCCTATTCACATTCTCTACAGCCACTATCTCCCCGCTACAATACCACACACTCACCTCACCCTACTTACACCTCTTTTCTCATCATGGAACTCACAGGCACCCACACATACAAAATCATTTACCCCCCCAAGCTCACAAAAAAAAGCCAAAACCTTCAAACACAACTTTCTGAAATCCCACCCAGAAACCCCCTTTGCAGATCCCTATTTCTCACCTCGAATTGAACCCACGACCACCAACATCATCTTCTACACCAAACGCAGAGCACAATGGAGGAAAGCCTTCCTATCCTTACTCAGGAGTTCCTCCATGAAGAAATCCGCACATGGTCTTCGGATGTCTATTACACCATCACAACTCTTCCAAGCGACAGCAACCATCACTATCTACAATGACGGCACTATTCTCATTCAGTCCACGGATCATAGCCTTAACCTATTTGATAACATATTTCCCATTATTAAAGAGCAGGTATCCAATCCTATGTCTCCTTCCCAACCTGCCCCCACTCCCAACACCCAAACCAATTCTTCTTCTACCCAGACCCCCACCCTCTCATCCCCGACCCCCTGACTCCTAGACGCCCAAAGCCATACGCCTCCCTCAACCACTCTACCCCACGCCACAATACGCCGCTCCTCGTTCCCAGCCCCCCCATCTCTTGCACCACCGCTCCGCCTCCTACATCCAGCCCCCCTCCCCTACCACCTCCCAGCCGACCCCTACATGTAGCCCCCCTCCTCTATCACATTTCCCCCCTCCTCCTACATCTAGTCCACCCTACTCCTGCTACATCTCCACGCCGCCACCTCCCACACCTAGCCCTCCCCCTCCTCTCACACCACCACTCCTCCCCCTCTCTTATCTAGCCCCCCTCCTCCTTCACCACCCCTCCTCCTTCCATACCTATTCCCCCCTCTACCTTCACCACCTCCCCTCCTCTCACACCTAGTCCCCCCTCCTCCTCTCACATTATAAGCACCCCTCCCCCTTTCACACCTAGTCCCCCCTCCCTCGTCAACACCCCCCTCCTCTCAAACCCATTCCCACTCCTCCTCTCACATCTTCTCCTCCCCCTCACACCTTGTCCCCCCTTCTCCTCGCACATCACCACCCCCCTCCTCTCACACCTAACCCTCTCCTCAATAGCACTCCCACTTCCCTCACCTCTACTCCCCCCTCCTCCCGTACCACCTCTATGCCCCCCCTCCTATACCACCCACATTCCCCTTCCTACCACACCACCCCCCCACCCTGTCACTCCTCCCACCCACTTTCAATGTAATCACACAATTACCCACCACAGAAACACCTACATCATCTCCTCTCCTTCCATCACACTCTCTTACTTCCTCTATACCCATGCCTAACACATACCCTACTCTCTACCCACCTCCGCCCCATGCTCTTTCCCGGTGTCTATCAGTTCTCACACCAAAACGAGTCATATCTCCTCAACCTATACTTCGTTCTACCATCCCCACCTCTACCATTCCTAACTCCACTCTGGACAAGATTATGTCCACCCTCTTCCAAATTAAAGACTAGCTACAAACCTTCAAAGAGCTATTTACAAATCAAATTAGACACCCTTCTTTACCCGATACCCCCTTATCCCACCAGCCATCCACCCCATCTACAAGCTCACACATACACAACCCTCCTCTCTGGACCTCTATCCCTGCCCATAACTCTTCCACTAGACCTATCCGATGCATCGATACACTGACATGGAATGACATATGTGCCATCCTACTCTCCTACGATTCCGCCTCCATGGCCCACACAGCCACCACACACCCACTACACACGTCCCCATCCCTACTATCCATTCCAACCCTCACAGGCCACCTACTCAAAATAATAGAGGTACCATCTCTAACAATCTCATAAAAGTCACCCTCACTCTGGACCCCTCCGCCTCCATCATCACCCCATGGCTCAAATGCACACTACTTAACTGTAGATCTGCCCCCAGACACGCATCGGACATAGCCGACCTCATTATTGCACTTGACCTAGATCTTATCATACTCACCGAAACCTGGTTAACAGAATCCTCCTCCCCCTCATTGACATTTTAGTTCCCCCTTACTATCACATCATCGGATTAGACAGGGCCGGCAGGACAGGAGGTGGAATAGCATGTATTCACAGGAGTAACCTCTCAGTAATTAGAGCCATCTCCCCTATATTCTCCTCTTGTGAACACATATGCCTCGACGTCAACAGTGAGGGCAATCCAGTATGCTCTCTACATATAATTTACCACCCACCAGGAGACAACCTCACCTTCACTGAACACCTCATGGACATGATCACAACGAACTCGGGTCGACAAAATACACAAATATTCCTTGGTGATTTCAATCTTCACTGAAATGATCACAATGACTCGGTGGTTAACAGTCTCAAAAACGTCCTCAACACCTTAGACCTCACCCAAATCTGCAACCGCCCCACTCACGACAAAGGCTCTATCCTGGAAGTCATCATTTCCAAAGGTGACGTCACCCAACTAGACTCAATCCAACCCTGTGACTGGTCTGACCACCACATTATCACATTCTTCATCAATGAATATGTGAAACTCTGTCCAGCCCAATCCACCAAACCCAAGACCAGGAAAAGAGAACTGAAGAAACTCAATCCCAACTCCTCACCATCTCCCAGCTACAACCTTCTCCTATCCCCCACCGGAAACAACGATGTTCAGGCGCTCACCGATCATTACCTCAAATCATTGACCACGATAGTCAACGAAGTTGCCCTCCTTCGGTTAAAGAGAGTCTCCTCCAAAATCTCTAAACCATGGTACGACGGTCTGCTTAACGATGATAGACGAGCTATGAGACTAGCTGAACGTAATTGGATATCTACCCCGTCAGCTTTACACCTCAATACACTAAAGAAAAAGAGAAATGCTTACTTCAGGAAAATCAAACGATCGAAAGCCGACTTCTTTAGCCTTCAACTTGACCAAGCAAAAAACCGACCCAAAAAACTCTTTGAACTAATCAAATCGCAATCCAAGGACGAACCGCAACGATTACTGAACACATACAGCACCCTACCGTCCAGTGAAGAATTCTCTACCTTCTTCAATCTAAAAACAACCAACATCAAGAATGATCTCCTCATTGATCTAAACCTATACTCTAGCCCCCTCAGCAAAACACCCATTAAACAAAAAAACAAGGCTTCCTGGTCACCCTTTGATACCTACACGGAAGATTTCATAGGCAAGATCCTTGGCACCTGGAAGCCCTCCAATCACCTCTCGGACCCTCTACCTGCAAACGCTGTAAAGGATCTTATCCCATGGCTTCTACCGCTCTGGACCAAAATCATTAACAGCACTCTCCAACAAGGATGCATCCCAGATTTCCTCAAAGTGGGACAAGTATCGCCCATACTCAAGAAACCCACAGCTGACCCTACTGACCTTAATAACTTTCGCCCTATCTCCAATATCCCTACCTTAGCCAAACTGTAAGAAAAATGTGTTCACCTCCAACTGACAAAACACATCGATCACTTTGACCTCCCCAAAGATACCAATCTGGCTTCCGTGCAGGCCACAGCACAGAATCTGCCATTACACACATAATTGATGACGCGCTTCCAATTCTTGACCAAAACGGTACCTGCCTCCTCAGCCTTCTCAACCTTTCTTCAGCATTCGACACGGTCAAACACGAGAACTTACTCGATCTGCTGAATACCAGAATGGGTCTTTCAGGGACAGTACTCAAATAGTTTACCCCCTTTCCTCACTCCATAATCAGACTCAGAAATTCAAAGTCAACAACACCTTTTCCAGCCCTGTCCCAGTCACACTAGGTGTCCTGCAAGGATCAGCCTTATCCCCTACACTGTTCAATCTAGTCATGGAGCCACTCACCGCACTGCTTGATGCCTCTAATGTGCAATTCCACATGTATGCGGACGACACCCAACTCTACCTCAAACTACAATCCCTGGATGACATCAAACTTCTCAACTCAACGCTTAAGGACACACAAACATGGCTGGCAGAGAACCATCTCATGCTCTAAAAACTGAGTTCTTACTAATAGCTCCCCCCGTCAAAATCCACATCGCTCAGGATTGTCTTAAACACCTCAATGCATTCAACGTCCAACCTATCATTGTAGACTCAGCAAAATCTTAAAGTATAACCCTCGACTCCAATCTCAATATGCAACGACATATCAGCAATGCAACAAAGGGAGCTACTTTCCAAATCAACACCTTGAGGAAGCTGAAACCCTTCCTCCCAGCCAACGACTTCTGAACTGCGGTCCAGGCGCTAGTTATCCCTCGGATTGACTATGGAAGTACCGCCCTCTGCGGCCTCCCCCTATCTTCAACCGCACCATTAAGAGCCTCTATCAATGCTGCAGCAAGACTCATCACTGGATTAAAAAACGCTCACACATCTCTCCCGACTTAAAATCTCTGAACTGGCTACCCTACGAAGCCAGAATACACCTGCAAATCACGTGCATTACTCATAAGGCCTTACACCACAATTCGCCCAGTTACATTGCTCAGAAATTGACAATCTCAGGAGGTTCAAGAACAACAAGAAGCGCACAAACTTTCCTTCTGAAACCACAAAAATTCCAAAAGAAGAAAACATACAAACGCTCCTTCTCAGGGATCGCTCCCAGGATTTGGAATGCCCTCCCTCCAGAAACAAGACTTATCTCATCCACTGCATCCTTCAAAAAGGAAGTCAAATCGATAATCCTGGCTAAATTCACTTAAAAATAAACTTTGGAAATACTATTTAACTGTTTATCTTGTGCCCTGTATTACATTGTTTTGTCCTTTCATATCTATGTAAAGCGCTCTGATATCTGTAAGGATCTTGTTCGCGCTATATAAAACCTTGAAAATAAAAATAAATAAATAAAAAGTCCGCAGGAAAACAGGATCCTGAGAAAGGAGGTGGTAGAACACCATCAACTATTGTTCGTCACCTCCACTGTGTCATTGGCAACAAAAAATGGAATATGGCAGTCCATCATGGACAAGGTGAATGCAGTCGCGGTGCTGAAGAGGACAATGGAAGAGGTCAAGAGGTGCTGGAATGATGTCAAGCGCAAAACCAAGCAGAAACTCGCCAACAACCGGAAGGCAGCAATGCAGACTGGAGGTGGGAGTCCTGCGCCATAGGAGGACCTGGACGAGATGGAGGAAATGGTGTCCACAGTCATCATTGGGGAGACGGTGGCAGGAGTTGGGGGACCGGAAACTGCTCAACATGACCGGACACAACAGCACCAGGGTGAGTAATGACCATGGACAGGGGGGACGGGGGAGAAGGGGACAATGGCACACATGCACAATTAAGTAGAGAACATCTGCGGACAAACCATGCCCCAGCCCCAAACTCCCACCAAGAGACCAATGTACCCAAGTATGCAAACTCCCAGCACTGCACAAGCACAGAAGTCAAAGGTACACTGCATGTAAGGGAGAAGGTGCAGCAAAATCAGAGCTGCAGGTGCGACTCCCCCAAAATGCAGCATACACACATAACATGCAGAGCACATCAACATTGACAATGATGTGGTACAGACCGCAACATGTACACCACAGACCACAGGACACAACTGGTGCCGCATGTGTGTAGAAACTGGCCAATCACATTTGGCATTGCAGGGAAATCGGAGTTGATGATGTACAAGTACAAACACACATCCGTTATGTTGTCGAAATGTCCACTGTTCCCCATCAAATAGGCAGCTCCTCCTAAACAGCCACAATGTACACAGTCATGCAGTCTGTATGAAAACATGAAGAATGTGATAACATACATGTAAACACATTATTAAACTGCCTCTCCCCTTCACATTGCAGAGGGAGAATCTACACCTCCTGCAGAGCAGCCCAAACCTCTCTGATGACGAAGAGGACCACCAAAGCTTCGACACCGACGCCCTCTAACAGCTCGTGGAGAGCCTCCGCAGCCCACCTCCAGGAGTAGGGCAGCCAGCTGCTACAAGGAGACCCCACCCCAGCACAGACCACACAGCAGGCAGCACCCACAACCACGGCTGTCTCCCAGGACCCCCACGAAGACCACATGGTCTTCCGAATCCGTTTGTTGGGGTGCCAGGAGAATCTGGCTGAACAGGTGCAGGTGGGCTTCGACCACATGGCAGCCAAACTAGATTCCATATGTGAGTGACTTAAGTCCCATCAGGGACCACTCACGGTCCCTAAAGGACACCCTCAGTCCGCTCCATGCTCTCCAATGACATCGCTGGAGCCCTGACTCAGAGACTAGAACAACTGTCCAGTCAGAGTGGCTCTAGCGATGTCACCCGGGAGTTGGGACATTTGTGAAGGTTAATGGAGACCATGGAGCGGTGGCAGGCGGAAAGAGCGACTGCCACGGCTGCACACCAGCGAGAGGTAGTTGGGTTTCTCAATAACCTCAGGACCATCCTCATGGCATTGCTGCCACAAGGCCCGGCGCTGATGCATGCTGCTGCTACCGCTACATCCACATCTCCGCCCCCTGAAGTGTCAGTGCCACACAGTGCGGCAGACATTCCACCACCGGCCCCTGAGATATCACATCCACACAGTGCTGGAGACAGAACACCACCAACCACATGTGAGGCACATGAAACAGCAGAGGACCAAGATGCGGATGAAACCGCCTTACTGGTAAGAAGAAAACGGTAGCATTCCTCTCCGCCATATGGTCTGTTTCTGTCCTCTGCATCATCACTTTCCACGGTCCCCCAATACACTCTGCGACACTCACCTTGAACCTCGACATGGACTGCCATATTCTGTTTGATCACCAATGACACAGCAATCAGACTGTGGACTGAACTCTTCCTCTTCCTTTGGATTTGTCATTCCCTGAAGGACTCCAGCTGGCCCTTCATGGGCCAACATTGTAAAGTGGGGTTTGCATGGCCCTGTACTGCTCCAGCTGCAACACTTCACTGAATGTGCATTAAACATTCATAATCACACAGATGTGTCATGTCTATGATCTTTCAAGTGTGGCAGTATGGATGAATGTAGGCTCAGTGATTCCCCCTTACGTCCATGTTGCTCATGTCGTTGGACTTGGGTCACAGGGTGACACATTGCAGAATGCGTTCCGGGTGGTGCTGACACAACAACAGGGAAACACGCATTAGTTACTTCCTTGTCCAGCCCAGTACGGAACCACGCCCAGAGCCCCAGGGTCATTGTTCAAACCCTTACGCTGGACTGGCATACGCCAGGCCAGCCCACTCCGCTCACGCTCACCAGGGGGGACGACTACACTACATGTGCCAGGTCTTCCCTGTAGTGATCTGCAGATCACAGGTATAGTTGTCAGCATGCCACAGCCACTCCCTCACGGCTGATTTACACCCACACCACACCCATCCAGCACACGCATCACAGGACATGTGACCCTGCCAATAAAACGCCATTTCCACTCTCCATCTGGGTGTATCCGTGTGGTGTTAATGTAGACATGAGGGCCTAGGGCCCTGCAACATCGCATTCCCCAGGGCCGGGGGTGACATGATGTCATCCGCACCATGATACTCAATCATAGAGGGTCCATGACTTGCGGGGCACACACCTGGTGGCACCGGATACACTGCGGCCGGCACAGGTAGAGGACGGTGACTTTCGGTTCACTGAGGTAGGGGCACCTTAAGTGCGATGATGCCGTGTGCACTGGTCTATCCTCTGCCATAGCGAAATCAAGACCCAGAATAAAGTGTGAGACCTGGTGGCCCGTGGAGTGGGGCTGCAAGATGTGGAGGGTGCCATGTTCGCGAGCCCCGGGTTTTGGGCTTGCACTGGCACATGGTGGGCCCTCTCTGCGACACGGCGGTGGCGGAAGGTGAGCAGTGAGGCCTGGGTGCGCAGGGGCGGACATGCATCGCTGGGCAGGGGGAGGGGCTGGGGTGCAGCTGCCTGGGTGCGCAGGGGCGGGCATGTACCTCTGGGCGGTGGGAGGAGCTGGGGTACAGCTGCATGGGTGCGCAGGGGTGGACAGGCGATGATTGCGTGTGCAATTATATGTACTTTGCCATTCATGTATCTGGACTCTGTTTCAGATGAGGGACCTGCTGAACTGCAGTACATACCAGCATGTGGTTGGAGACACACCGGTGGCACCAGGTGATCAGTGATGCCTGGGTGCGCAGTGTCGGCACTCTCTCTCCCTGTCCCTCTCTTCTTTTCTCTGTGTCTCTTTCTCCCTCTCTTTCCGTCTTCCTCTCTCTCTCCCTCTCTTTCTCGCTCTCTGTATCTCTCTCTCCTTCGCTCTCTCTATGTCCTTTGATGAGCGCATGACACACCTTATTATCTGGATTTTTGTCTTGCAGGCTGTGACCTACAGATTGTCCCGAGAAGACCAGCCATGAGTCTTCATTAATGTTCTTTTGAGGTTTTTTTAAATAAATTTCTGTTTGGTAATTCAAAGGTGAATGTGTGATGCTCATTTTTGTGACAACACATGCATGTTACCTGTTGTGATTGTGCAACATCAGGCACATTTTTTTGTACATGATTTCATGAAGTTGATGTGACATGTCTTTGCCCGGAGGGGTTTGCCCGGGGGGGTCCTGGGGTGGCGGTGGTGGGTGTTGTGGCCCTGTTGGGGCTCCCAGCTGCATGATCAGTGGCTCCATGGCATCTGTTGCCCTTGAGGTGTGGCTCTGGCCTCGACTCCCTTTTGTGGTGCAGGCTGTCGTCCCACTTTACACCAGGTCAGGGCAGGTGTTGATTTCCTGCTGCTAATGCGCCTTATCGCCTGTTTTGGTTTCTTATCGCCGATCTGGCTGGTCGTTGAGGAGTGGTGTTGTCGCGGCTTTTGGCACAGGAACGCCTACTCTGCATCTCATCAGCTATAGTTGCCGGAGTCATCTGTGGCGATGTTTCGTGCGGCTGCTATTGCTGGTAAACTAATGTTATGGGCTGTTTGCGCCAGCCTGTGAATGGGGCGATACATTTATCACCACTTCGGCTGCGATAAAGTGCTGATAACTCAGCAATGAATCCTTGAGAATATGCCCCTGAGAGTTTGAGCCAAACTCTAAAGTAATACTGGCAATGTTACCTATCAGCCAATCCCAGTTCTTGGGTCGATCTTCTTTGGGTGACCGAGTTTGCCTATAATAACTCTTGGTATATTTCTAAGTAAATGTAAAGACACTTTATTCCATTTGGATTTCAGTTCTTTGATTATCCCTAAGAATGACCTGTGTGACTCTGTGGCACAGAACCAGGTGCTTGTGTGGCCTGTTGCAATCTCATAGAACCCAAATTGGACTACAAAAGGTTGGCAGGCACTAAGTCGTGCCCAGTGCCCAAGTAGTATCCTGGTGCAAAGTGAGTTATCTATGTGGAACCTGTCATTCCGTTCCCACAGCAATTTCAAGCTTATGTTTTGGGCGGAATAAGAGATGTCTCAGATTAATCCTGTAAGCTACAAGCAAAGCCTGGTGGCTCCCATTAGGATACATCCAATATTCCAACCTCTTTGCTTAAACTGGTGATGTCCGCCGTAATACTTCCCACTCCTGAGATGGACTGATGGTTTCCCCAAATACGAGATAGCCTGCACCCCTGGTTCTTCTTGGCGTGGATTCAATTTGCGATTCCATGTCTTCTGGAAAGGGCATGGGCTGGAGGAAGAATTGGCAGTCAATGTGTCTGCCCTTGTCTTGTGACGGCATTTTGTGGCCATTTCTCTTTTGACCATTAGGATAGTACATTAGGGCTCAGAGGCTAGGGTACTGTCACAAACCCTCACCTCAGAACCCATCTCACAGCTGTACTCGGGGCCCTACAGCTGCACTCAGGGCCCTACGTGCTGATGCAAGAGACAGGCGCTGTTACTCCTTAGGTACTTGACTTTACTTCCTTGTCTGGCAGAGACAAGACAAAAGAGTCTGCTCGTAGTGGGATTTTGCTTAGGGATGGAGCTACAGAAACAAAATACCAAACAATGAACAGCACAAGCAGCACTAGAACATCAGAAGCAGGCCAGCAGAGGTCCCCTAGTGGTTGAACAGGATAGGTTCCAAGGAGGAACAGCAGCAGACAGTCCTGGAGGGGAGAGCATTGTGTGGTGCTGGATAGATGAGTTGTCAAGGGCACTTGTTGAGGTGCGCAGCACAGGCCTGTGATTGGTCCAGAGGAAACAGAATTGGATCCAGGTTGGAGGAGAGCTAGCCTTGGTCTGGAGCCTTTCTGTCATTAGTGCAATATTCCCTCTCTAACAGTACAGGAGCAGCAGGACAGCAGGACTGCAAGCTGCTTTCCCTCCCAGAGAGCAGAGAGTTACAGCTAAACCAACAGCAGTGGAAAGGTTCACTCCTCCCAGAACAGATACAGAACAGATTGCTTCAGCAGTGCAATCTTCCTTTCCTTCTTAAGACAGCTGCATCATAGCAGGAGAAATGCAACATTTCTTCCTGTCTGCACTGATTCTGTTCTCATAGTGTGGGAGCGAGCCGGGTCCTGGTAGCTGGTGGGTAGTTCTAGCCCTTGGCCTAAGCAGGATTATGCCATCAAAGGCTTTATGGCTGCTTGCCGGGGATCACATTCCTTCTCATTATCATGATTCATTAAGACCTTCGTACACTCCACCGTTGTGCAGCAGATCATCCCTTCCTGTGTCCCAGGCAAACAAATACAGCTCAGGCTTTGATATTAAAGGGCTATCAAGGGTCATGCCCAAGTTGCTTGATCCATACCACTAGGCAATCGTTCTTGGGAACTGTTCACAGTGCCACAAAGGCAACAAGGAGACATGTGCTGCTTGGGAGGCATGTTCTGCTTGGAACCCCCTCACCCTAGGCATTGTCTTCAACTCCAAGGTCCCCCTGACATCTCCCCTCCCCTCCACACCTTTTACTCTGGGGAGCACAGACACCCCCCTGCACAAATTTCACCACCCCACCTCCATCCACTTCTCGCCTCCTTGCCATCTTGCATCATGTGGGTAGGTGGGTACTTTCAGGCTCCCAGACAATGTAATTCCCAGCTGAACATAGTGTTATGCAAAATAGGTGCTCTTGCCGGATCGGTGTCGAAACTTTGCTTAACCCCTTGACAGCGGCACGAATTACGCCGCAGTGTGGGTGATTTATGGCGTGGACGTGGTTCGGACGCCCCCCGGCCATGCCTCCGCACACCCCCACCGTGACGTCGGACGGCCGGTGGCCATCCGATACACGCAAGGGGTTAAGGCTAGGCGGACAAGTCACAAATTTCGCCATAAAAGTAAAAACTTTTAGCTCTCATAACTAATAGTTTAGGCCTATAAGCAAGAGGTACTAAGCCAAAGTGTAATGGAATGCTGCAAACCCTTAACCAGGAGTCACAGTTTAACACATTATTTACCCTCTGTGAAGAAACTCAAGGTTATGCAATAAATAGTTAGTTATAGCGAGGGTAATTTGGGGGAAATCAGCCCTCAGAATAAGATAGGCCAGCGGATATACACCTGACCTGTCCCCAATGTGATCTAGGTGTGTGGACAACTGTGTTCACTTAGACATGTTCTGTTATTGTTGCAGCAGTCTTTCTATCAAACAGGAGGGGAGGCTTTCGTAAGAATGAGACCGACCTGATGCTCCAACATTTTAACCAAGTCTGCCTCAGAGAAACACTCTTCCTTGGTGGCCAACCAATAGAGGAAGTGCAAGGAAAATCCAAATTCAGAGAAGCTGAGAAAAGACAGGGGCGGATGGAGCGAGGTACTTCTCGCTTCTTTTAGTACCACTGGCAGCCATTGCTAACTGCAGTCAACAGTCCTAATAATAAAAGCCACAGCTTCAACGCAATCTATGCAGAGTGTAGTAATGTACTCAGAGCTGTATGTACCCATTGCTAAAAGCTTGGATTCTGGAGGATACATTTGTGTGGTATTGCATAGTGATAGACTAAAGTAACTTTTTTTTGTTAAAAAAAGCAATGGCTGGACAATCTGCTATTAAGTGACATTTTGTATCTTGACTTCTGTATCTCTAACCCCACTCCAGCTTTTCTGAGCACTTAGGCCCCCTCACGGTACAAGGGACCGCCCGTCATAAGGGGGTGGGGGGGTCCCGTGGGGGCAATTAGGATGCGCCCGCCACAGTGGCGGGTGCATCCCGTATTTTTAACACTGTGGCGGGCGGTGCTGAAAGCACCGCCCGCTGCAATGCTAAAAATACATCTTGTGCATTTAAAGCACAACGTGACAGGCACCACACGGTGCCTGCGACGTTGTTCTTTGAAAGGCATAGGTACCCCCCATGTGCACCCCACACCCCCCCAGCGTCCATGGGGGCCCACAACGGGCCCCCAAAGCTGACTCTGCATGCCTTTCCGTGGCGGCATTGAGGCATCCAATACAGCACATTGTAATATGGCTGGCGGTGTCACACAGACACCGCCACCATATTGCAGCCTTTTCCGCCCCGGTCTCCTTAGGCGGCGGACCCCCCAGCCATTATAATATGGCGGGGGGTCATTTCTGCAAGGATGGCGGGCGGGTCGCCCCCGCTGGGCCGGCGGTGGCTACCGCCGGCCCGGCGGGGGCATTCCTCCCGTCACCCTAATGGGGCCCTAAGTGTTAAACAAGTGCACTTATTTATCAGTGTCTGCATTGCTATAGACCTTGGAAATCAGTTACGAAAGGACGTAATCACCTCGATTGAGGTCCGATAGCCCTTGCGTGTCTTCAGAACATGGGATTGGTTCTGTCAGCACCTCTTAGCTGTTAATCATTATCTCCATTCATACTTGTGGAGCTCTCTTTATATCTCTTATATGGATCCTGGTAGCAACATCCAGATGATCCCACCACTTTCTTCTTTTCCAATATCATTATATTGCCATTTTTAGTACCATATTTCACAGCTCCATATGTTGTTTGCAATTAGTTTCACAAACATCTAGACTCCACGTTGATTGAAGCAACGCCAGATGTTAACAGAAAGCACACTTGGCCAGGGCGAAAACATTGCCAGATGTCCTGGGTGTTAATTTTTACGATTGAGTCAAATGGTCGGAGTCTCTAGATAGTGTGGGTTGAGGTTATACTTAATGAAATCTACAGGAACATTCATCAAAGCAAACACAATTCAGCCACAACTTGTTTGAGGCCACTGTATGAAAATCCTTATGTGAGACTAGAAACCCTCCTGAGTCCAGACCCTAAAGCCCACAAGGATACTTTCATCTCCTGCAAAAGCTGCTAAGGCTTTGCCATAGTGATGCAGATCATGACACTGATCAGTGCCAATTTAACCATTTCTTTTTCAGATGTCTTTTCTTATCTGCGAAACAAACCACTTATTTCAATCACTAATCTGAACATGGGTTGCTAGGCCACTTGGTAAATTGAGTGCTAAATTTGACACAGTGGATGCCGTTGGGTGCCACTGGTACTCATTTTTGGGGACCGGCACTTATCTTTTCTCATCAGACATTTCCTGAGAGCAAGAGAGGGAAAAACACACAAAGGAGGAAGAGAAATACAGAAAACCATACCGAGGGAGAAGGCAGGAACTTGCAAGAGTGAGACAAAGGGGCAGGGTGTGTCTGGCAGTGGATTAAAGAGGCACGATGCGTATTCAGGAATATGCAGCCTTGATATTCGAATGCTAACATTTAATAGCGGCCACCGTCTGAGCAGTGCTTTGGGCACCAGCACTTATTTTTCAAGTTAAGCACTGTGTGTGTGGAAACGTTGCTATGCAGAACATAGTCCTCAATGTGCGTCTGTGGAACTCAGAATACAAGCTCTTCAGCTTAAAAGCATAAAGTTTTGGCGAACTCATAGTATGTGGATCTCAATAATGTAGTTATTCAAGTAAATTCATTTCACACCAATATAGCATGTTTACAATACATCGCATTCCGTTCAATTTTCATTGTTCTCCAATGCTCAATGATGGGATATGCTCTGGGAAGACAATGAAGAGTGGACAGCCAACACGTTTGCCCCTCACTGGAGCACAGGCCTAGGTCTTCATCAAGGCTTTACATAATTTATCATAGTGAAATAAGTCTGAAATATTTACACATTGTTTACAGTTTCAAATGCAAAAACCATACAAAAATCAGTGAGAGTGATTACCACACTGGTGTAGCACTGCATGCACTCCTGTTGGAAACCTAATTATATAGGTGCATCTATATATATATAAGCTTAAGGGATGGGTCAAAAAAATTACGGATTTGCTTTTTACTTTGGCACAGTTTTACAGATAAGCACCACACTTAGCAGAAATATACCTCATTTATCTTTCTCTTGATATTTTGCATTTTATTCAACTTCACCGAGGATTGCGGATCCTAAAAAGCATTATTTCGCATTTGAACCCCAAAAAAGAATTTTTGCACTCCACTACAGAAAAAAAAAAAACATTGAATTATCCCAAACTTGGCATCAAACTAGAAATTTACTCAGGAAAGTGCCTTTGCTTGTCTTTCAGTAGTTTCCAAGAAATTAGTGTTAATACATGTGTCGGTGGGCTTTAAAGGGTTAAAAGTTAGAGATATCCGGACTGCTAGTTAGTTGAGAGTCCGGGTTAGTTCTTCGATGTTAAAGGGTATATAAAAAGGAAACTGGGTTTACAGGTTTGGGGGGCGTTGAGAGAATATATGGCAGGATAAGCAGTTTTTCGTCAAATGTAATTTGCTATGTTTTTAAGCTACTTTCATGTAATAGTATATTATGCAGGACCATTGTTTATCTTTTTTTCTTTGTTAAGGATTGTTTTAATTAATGATGGATGCTTTGTCTGTATTTTGCTGCTTTGGATCTTCAATAAAAAAAAAAACAGAGTCCTGGTTAGCAGACTGTCTACAGACCTTCATATTAAAAAGTCCCTCATTGGACAAAGGAGCTTTTTATTCCCATCATCCTTTTCAGGTTTGCGGTCCCAAATAATCTGATTGGCTGACCTTACAGAATGTGGGGTTTCGTCCTTGTGTCTGGGATAAAATTTGGGAAGAGCCAAAAGGGGATAGGGAGAGCATCCCCTGACACACAGGCTGGTTAGGAAGGGGGAGAGGTGAATTCCCGAAGGGACCCCTGTTTATTTTGCTGTGGAATTTGCATCTGAGCGAGAATCTGAATTTCACAAATCTTTTTCCTAAGTCTGTGGGCAATAAACAAGAGCTGTTGGATTCTTTGTAGTCCTCCTCCCTCTTGGGTTTGACGATCTTGTTCCAGTTCGCAAACCGTGAGGGGAAGCGGGAGGCCCAAGAAGGTCCTACAAGTCCTAATGGGCTTGATCCCAGCTTAGGGTTCATGAGCCCCATAAAATAATATGAAATAAATATATAATATTATATATAGTATATCTTCCTATTAAATGTGTGCTAGGGATTTCAAAGCTTATATTTCACAGATAAGAACTCTTGGGGTGCAGGTGACATGTCTAAACCCCTTGACCTTCAGCCTCGTGGTTTATGATATACCCAGAACCACTCAGTGGCAACGTAAGCCCATATTACACAGTTATGTGGTATCCATCTATCTATCTATCTATCTATCTATCTATCTATCTATCTATCTATCTATCTATCTATCTATCTATCTATCTATCTATCTATCTATCTATCTATCTATCTATCTATCTATCTATCTTCCTCTACCATAAAAACAATTAAGGGGAACAACCTATGCTAGCCCACCTCTGATAGGTTGTGGGCAGGACTTGGCTGAAGAACTGCAACATTTCATGCACATTCATAAAACAGCACCAAGCTACTAGCAAGGGAACTATTTTTGTAACCCCTACCCCACAGAGGTGTGATCCTCTCTAGACAAATCTGAACAAATGTAAAGATGTGAAGTATATTAAAACCATGGAAAGCATTTTCTAAACTTCTTGATAGTTCTTCAAATGATGCTTAAGTTATAGTCAAATTAAAGAAGCCTTTTTACACTAAAGATATTTCCAAATTTTAACTATTCAATTTCAAATGCTAATATCTCAAAACTACTTGCCAATGTCAATAACAAAATGGTTATTCACATCAGTAGAGAAACCAAAACTTACATCTACAGAAGTTTAAAAGATGATGTCATAAGTGATGCCATCAATTATGTCATTTGAGATGCATCAGTGAGGTTATATAAGCAGTGCGTGATGAGAGCACAAATTATGATTAAGGTCCCTAAAAGTAACTAGCGAGTTTCAGTGTTGTAATGTTTTGTTTGTAACTATAAGTTCACTTTAACAATGTTTTTTGCATTGGAAAATGGAACCAATTAACTCCTGGTAGGCAATAGTAATCACCTTGTGGCAGTTTATGAGGATGTATGACCTTATAACGCAGGCTATTACAACGCCTGCCTTTACAACGCGGTTTTTACATCGCAATCCATTACAACGCATAGCGCTTTGGGGTGCTGGAGAGTGAATAGTTTAATTTACTATTCCAACTCCAGTCCCCGTGGACACTAGGGAAGGTGTTGGATAGTAAATTAAACTTATTCCCTATCCTAGAGCGCCCCCCCCAGCGCAATGCGTTGTAATGGTTTGCGTTTTAATGACCGCGTTGTAATGGTAATGCGTTGTAAAAGTTTTGTTGTAAAGGTTGTTCACCAGTTTATGAGGATGCAGTGAGATAAGGTCCTAACATCTTAATATGCATTGAATTGGAAAGGCATCAAGGTCATCAGATGGCAGCAATCATTGCTAGTGTATTATTGGTGTTTTGATCAAATATACTCATTAAAGAGGATGATTATTGAAGGGGAAATGCTGTGACATGTTACATGGCAATTAGTGAAACTGTGTGAGAGACTCTGTTGTACACTACAGACCACAATATGGCTTACAGGAAAGAAACTCGTTGACATTGCCAATTAATTTTTTTTTTTTTAAACTGAAAGTACTGAGAATATTGAGGAAAAACATTTAGCGAGAAAAACTGTATGTTTAACTGCAATTGCTACAATTTCTCAATAAAATTGAATTGTACAAATGATAAAATATTTCTACCTTGAAAAAGTGCATTGAAGTGGGAAGAGTACCTCAAAGCTTGAGGAGGGGATATTGGTGATGCCTAGCTAGCTATATATTACACCAGAAGTGTTACAAGAATGGAATAAAGCAAATATGAACTCTTCCAAAGAATACATTTAAAATTAGTATTAAAAGTGATCAGAGGATTTAGAATAAAATAGAACATGAAATCAGACAACTAAAGAGGGTCCCAATAAACAAAATAGTAAGAGGAAACAGGAAAGATTAAAAAGGAAATGGAAGCAAGACAAAAAAAGAAATAATGGAACAGTGCCAAAGTTATGAAGAAAATAAAAAATATTTTTCAATGGAAACTCTTACCTAACATAGGCGTTATTATAGACGTGCTATTGCCACTAGCAACGTTATAGTTATAGTGAGATCAGACTTTTCCTTGGAAAGGCATTTTTGTTTCTTTAATAGATTTGGAGCAGGTTGATGTATTTGCACCAAACCTTTAAAAAAAAAAGTTCATCCACTTCAGCTCCTTCATGGAAAGTTTCGCTCTTATCCATCAAGAGGGGGGCAAGAAAAAGGTGGTGTCCTAAAAGTGCTATTTTAATTCCCATATTAAAGTTTGCTATCTGATACGAAAAAACAGCTGAATGGAATTACACCAACTTAGGTACAAAGTTAGAACTTTACGCAGCAGGTGTGCTTTTTGTGATTTGATATAAAGTTGTTACATGGACATGCAGGGGTGCAAAGTTAGAGGTATCTCCAAACAGACCTTGCACCCAATCCCCAATGCAGCCATCCACCCACTGCTCAAGCCCCTGGTTATGCTCAGCAGGGGGTTGGACACACATCCTGGCCTCCAGCCACTCGCTCAAAATAATAGGTCCACAGACCAAAATCATACGGCAACACACCCACCACCATGTCTTAATAAACCCATCATCACAAATATATCCACCATCATAAGTCCATACACAACCTACATAATAGGCCAACACATCCAACATTCTATGCTAACACACGATCCAAACAAAAAAACACCTTTCACCAGTGCATCCACCCTCATATACAAAACAGCCATATCATACACCAAAGTACCCACCTTCATATGTTTACTCAAGCAAAACCACAAAGTAGGCATCAAACCACACCAACCTGTCCAAAAACAGTAGTTTCCCTGGACATCCTTGAATTACAGGTGTTTATCTAGTAGAAGAGGCACTATGCTCTGGCCATGCTCAAATGTTAACCATTAATTTACTTATTGTTTGATCGTTGGTGTAACTGCTGCACATATTAGATGGATATAACATCTCTCAAGCGTTTATTGAAATGAAGTAAGGCTAACAAACACTACATGGGCTCAAAGAAACGGAATATGTACTCAGGTTTATTGATGATTAGGTCGACTCCAGGGTTTTCAACTATTGAACAGTATTGTTTTTTGCATTTCACAGTATATCTTATAAATCAATATCCCTTGATGCTTGGTATAGTTCAAGAAGTACCTTGCATTTTCTTTTAGTCTCAATCTATTGTTTATGCTTGTCTGGTCATACTGAAGCAACTCTCTTATTTCAGACTTAAGTCTGACTACAGGTGATTGTTTTTCATTAGTTAGGTAGGGTTATAGATAACCACCTTTGTGAACACACCATAAAACACCTTCCTGCTCCTTAAAATTTCGACTTCAACTTTGCAAATTGGCTTGCTTTTATTGCTGTCTGTATTTTTTTGTTTTGTTTTCATTGGAAATCCAAATTTATTGAACACTGTTGTAAAAATGAATCCAAACACTCTTGTGGTTTTCTTGTAGGTTTATTAAAATAAAGGAAAACAGCATACAGGACTAAAGGGCCCAGCAGATCAACACCAACTGAATCAACTGGTCAAAATCCACTGCCCATAACATTCTAACTACCACATAACACTTAATACAAGCACCAATAGAGTGCCCTACATTCTATACCGTATACTACCATATAATAGGAAGGTACAGAGCACAAGATCACTTTATAATATTAGCAACTCGAAATAACAGAACACCACAACTGTTGTGTGTAACGTGTGGGCTACCACTAACCTTCTTTTTATTTGCAAAATAAATTCTCTCATTTGAATCCAGGCTCCTATTTAGACGCTCTGTCATGACACCATTTTTTACATTGCAGCGCTGGTGGCCATGTTAGCTTTTCTAATTAATATCACAAAATCTTTTATCAATATAAGAGTCTGTTTAAGTTGATTGTGCTTCCTATTCGCATTTTATATTGCTATAGCTATGTTCTCTAGCTTTGTTATACTCACTCCTTAATGCCTTTGTGCACCTTACGGTCCTCATTCTCTCATTCCAATGACATCTAACCGGGAAGCCTGTCCAGAAGCACCAATCAGGTTTCAATGCTAGTCGTATATTTGCTTGTCCACTTTCTGCAACAAGATGGTTATCACGGACAAAATCAGCTTTGTTTAACCTGAATGATTTGTTTTTATTTGCTATTACTATTTTGAATTTCTAATTTAAGGCTGTTATAGCGCTGGGCCTTGCAATGTAGTCTCTTTGTCAAGTAGTTAGGGATCTTTCCTCATTGGTCGTATGGACCTTTGTTAGCTGACATGAAGCATTGAAAGGGAAGAAACAGCAACAAAACATTTTCAGCTCGCGAAGCTAATGTGACTCGACAATAAGAACCATGAATTGCTGAAAAAGATTACAGGGCTTTATTTAGATTACCAATCAATCCACTATATATGCAAACCAAGTACAAATTCAGTAAGCACTTTAGTACAATAGGTAGAGTGAAATATCTCAGTTGCTTAAGATGCAATAGAATGAGATACAGAATTGTGATAGCCACAATAATACAAAAACAAATGAAAGTAAACATATGTTCCATAACGAAACTTCCCTTCTCTCTTCTAAACATAAATCACATATAGGGAAATCTATCAAGGGTCTCAAAATTGGGAGCATAGAAGGTGTCAGCCTTATTAGACTTCAATAGAAGTCTAAAGAATAACGGAAATAAATGTTTAGCATAAAGCTTCACACTTGCAAGACTAAGGCAAGCAGAGAGGTAAGTACCACTGTAAGTCTAAAAGAGTTCTGCCATGACTCTTACAATGTGAACACTAATTTATAAGTAACAGGAGAGTCAATATGTTGTTCTCTCCAATCACACCATCAGGGACCAATCAGACCATTACTTGAGTATCTGCAACATAGTTCCTCTTTCCCAATGCATCGACATAAGACTGCAGTTCTCAACCTTGAACATCTTGCCATTCTGGTACATGATGAACAGAAAGCTTCTTTTGACCATTGTTTCTCCATGTTCACTGCCAAGTTTCCCTCCAGGCATCTCTATCAACAGTCTAATAAAGACAATAAACCTTTCTCTATCTAACGGAATAATAAACCTGCAAAAAGAAAAATATGCTGGCAAAGCAACAGGCATTTTAACTGAGGCTTGTAGTCAGGCTAACTTTAATTAAGCATATAATGTGTACTTCGAATACATGGTTATAAATGCAAATGTGTAACTTCCAGGATAAATGCATAACATGAGTAAAAGAGTACATGTTTACATTTGCAAATATAACTTGAGGTGTAAGTGTAAAACATTAATAAAGAATACTTGCTTTCATGTTTAAACTTGAGCATTAATACACATGTATGAACATTTATTTAATACGTTAAATGCTTCAAACATGTTAATGAAGAGAAGACACACCGTGAAACTAATGTCAAATGCACATATATCATTGCATTTCTGTGTAAGCGAGGAGTCTTAATTGCGCTGCTCCAAGGCAAATTAATAGCCATTTGGTGGCAGCTTTTCAGCCGAGAATGTGATGAAAACACTATTCTATCATTGCAGTAAGCAGCATTATACATGCAGTTTGCAAAGACAGGCCTGAACAGCCCTAAAAGCACCCCAACCCCTCCGTGCCTTGCACCCTAAAACCCGCCCAAGTCTTGAAAATTGTTTCAGATCTCCCCCGCCTTGAGCCTTAAATCCTTGACCCCAGGCCTAAAAAACACTGCAGTCCCCTACCATGAGCCCTAAAACTGTCACCCCAGCCTTTAAATCGACCCAACCTCCCTACCCTGAGCCCTAAAACCTTGACCTCAGACACAAAAAATACCCCAGTCCCCCACCCTGAGCCCTATACCCGTCCCCCTAGACATGAAAGTACCCTGACCACCCACCCTGAGCCCTAAAACCCCTGATAAAATAAAAAATAATACAATTGTAAATTCGTACTCACCAAGTCATTCCTCATCGGTGCACAAAGTCACCTCCGACCCTCTGCTCAGTCTGCAACACCTCCGACCCTCCTCTCAGAGTCTAGACCCCTAACATGATCGTCTTTAGTTATGCGTAGTTTACGCTGCATGATTAAGGCTGTTTCCCTCTTTATTCACATGAAAAAGTGTGAATGGTATAGTGTGATTAGTGCAAAAGTGGTGCTAATTGACTTTGGGTTAGTTGTACTAAAGGATTTTGTGATTGCAGAAACTGTGATGTTTCCCAAAATCCTTCAGTTTGTGGCAGTGAAAACTCTTTTTGTTATGTACAAAACTCATTTTACGAGCCAGAAAAGATTTTCTGACTCATGAAAAGGGTTCTGCCACCCATTCCAAATCGCAATTTGGAAGGAGAGGTGAAAAGCGCAATGCTTTCACATTACAATTCAGTAAACTATGTATCTGTGATTTGCGACTACGATTCTGGTCCAATTATTGACTCCTCAAAGGAGGTGTTAGATGAAACTAAAAGGGAATCAATGAATTCTTTATAGAAATAGAGTTCCTACCGATAGAGATAGTTAGGGGTAATGGTAGGAAAGCGTGGAACAAGACAAACGTAAGCGTCCAATATATTTGGCCGGTCTTGGAGTACCGGATTTAGTACTATAGTTTCTGGTGGCACAGAACCTCAGGGCAAAGTATGTGCTGGAAGGTAGGCACAGTTTAAGTAGGACTGAACCCAAAATGGGTGCCGTGATTTGCCGAACTCTCTTGAGATTTTGGGAAATCTCATTGCAGGCCACAAGGTAACAGTACCCTTATCAACAACAAATTTAGCTAAGAACAATTGTGACATAGCATGCACTAATGGGGGGAGCTTGTGGTTTGGCACTCATTCCTCTGTCAGTCTTCACCCTTGTTGATTACAAACAATCTTTACACTTGGTGATTACACACAATACTGTTGGTGGTGGCACGGCTCATACAAGAGTGTGGGCATTGAGGATTAGCGTGGACATGGTGGGGAATCATGACATCTACTCTCAAGGCACTCAGGCAGAGGGTCACAGTTGATTGTGGGCTCACTGGGCTTTGATGGTAAGAATCTGTAGGTACAACTTTAACAGACTCAGAATGGTAAAGAATTAGAAGTTTTTTAAGGAAGGTCTCCTGGAACGATAGGTTAAAAAATATTCATTTTATTTAAGCAAAACAAACCTGACCCTTTTAGGATTACACAGGATTTTCCCCTAGTGATGGGTACCACAGGCCAATGTTTATCACATGACATGGCTGTGTGATGGTTTGGTGGACTATTGGGAGTATTACTTGAAATATTAGACAGGCAAAATCTACACAGTGTCTTGATCTGTCTCCTGGGAGAAATGTCTAGACCCAAGAATGTTAAAATTGAAAGTGAGTTTATACACCTGGTGATGTTAATGGCCACACACCAAAAATCCAAGTGTTGAACATTGTTCACTCTGCTAAGAAAGGAAAACTGGATGACAGAGAGAAAGAGATGTGTGGAGGTGATCAGAATTATGGCCCGGAGAACCGGGAATATGAATGTTGCACATGGGTGCGATGCTTTTTTGATATAATTTGCAAAAAGAAGATACTCGTCCACCATAAGCAACAGGGAAGGATGTTCAAAATCCTAGGGTGTGGTAAAATCACAGAGCATGATGGATGTTGGGTTAGTCAATGACTATGGGTCAAATGGTGGGTTGATTAACAAGACATGCTGTTGGGAATTAGGGCGACTACAAGATAACTCATAGGAGCGAAAAGGGCACAAGACGTTTTGGACATTTATGTATCAGTTCATTTGATAACTGGCAAAGATATATACTAAAGGAATTTAAAAGACAATCCGGACAGCTTAGGTCATAATTTAACTGGGCTTGGATTGCTTGAACTAAAAGATGAAAATTCAGATAATTATTGGCATGTTCATGAAAGAAGTAGGAAGTAGGAAGACTGGACTTGTCAACATGTATGGGGTGCGTAGTAGAGGAAGCACCTTCCCAATCCCAGCTAGTCAGAGATGGTCAGAACCCCCGGGTTACGATCTCTATCCAAGTCTCCAATCAGAACAGGCTTTACCTGGTAGGAGGATGGAACAAACAGAAAACTCCAGTATTTAAGGCAGACAGGGGAAGTCAAACAGCGAGCCGGACTGCACCTCGTGTCAGTTCTTTAACAAGGATCCTTTTATCTTTCTACAGGCAAGTGGGGACATGGAAGGGGATCCCCTTGTGTGCAGGAAGAAAGAATTGGGCAGTGGGGAGGCAGGCGGCATCGTCTGGCATTTTGTTGACAAAGATCTCTCTTTGCTTCAACAAGAAACTAGGACTACTGACTACATGGCTGGAATCTTTAGTCGACAAAGCTTATTACAAATCAACAGCAAAATTAAAGATGTCTAGTAGAAAACTATGATTTGATTTAAAATTGGCAAGTTCTTATTATGATTTAAACTGGGCTTGATTATTTATGTTGTAAACCCCAAAGGGAAAGATGGAACACATTGTATCCTAGTGATGTGTGAAACCTCTACCTTTATTGGGCAGAATAAAGCCATCTTTTCCACAGACCTCAATTGGGTAGGCGTGTCTCAGATCACACTGGGTCAATGAGAAAAAACACATATAATATTGTGGAAAATAGATTTATTCATAATAGGGTTGGCAGAGGAATGTCATGCCTTGGTAAACCTTCCAGTAATTCATATGAATGGTATGTGCATTGTTCAGCTGTGAGGGCCAGGGAGTATCTCATTTAAGATAATAGTTGTTCGACTGCCAATGACACAGATGAGACATCTGTCTGCTTCATAGTTGGTGCTCAGTTACCGCCCTTAGTTTTATCAGACCCTAGGATTCCACCAATGTTTTGGCAGACTGTGCTTACCAAATGCAAATACATGTAATACAAATATTGAAGCCATCATAATCCCCAACTTCTCGTGTTTTTAAATATTACTGAACCAATATGTTTAAAAATGTTCCCTTTGACCCTATATTTCAGAAAGCACTTCTTGTAGAAGAAGATAATATCTGTGTAAAGTCTTTTTTAAAACACTACAAAGTTGTAATCAGTGTTTCAGGCCAAATACACCAGTGTCCCTACCTCCTACATCTCATGCCTTCCAGGCACATGGCCCACCCCAAAGAACACCAAAACATGACATAGTTTGACATTCCCATTCCTGTCATTCAGGACACTCTGCTAGGTCCACCCCTAGTCCAGCAAAGCCTACTTCTGCAGGGGGACAAGTAAAGCACATAGAACTCCTCCAGTGATCCTGTAAACGTGGAGGGCAGTGGGGAAAAGCAGACGGGTTACTACATTTTAGTTACATAAAGTCACAAACATTATCACTAAATGCCTGTTTCACAGAAGTAAACTTACACATGTACATTTACTCAAGTTTAAATCTACTACTGCACTTGGCTGTAAATCTATATTTTTTTGCTATTAGCCATTTCCGAGTGTTGATTTACACCTAACTGTAGACTTACATGTTTTCATCACCTAGTGGAGCCTCTTACAACAGGGTTTATGAGTGCAAAAATACTACCAGTGTTCTCTACTACTGTGTATAAAATATAAGTTTAGAATATTCATTATGAACCTAGAACTATTAAAATAAAATGTTAACTGTACATTATCACATTAAAATAAATGTTTTCTGACATATTTATATAATTTATAAACAATATTTCTTAGATTAATAAAAAGTTCCCACCCACAATAACATTTTTATTTTTATTTAAAGAGTAACTCTCAGTAACATTTTTTTTATTTAATATGTATTACATTTTGTTAAAAGGGATGTGTAGAATTAATTTATTTTAAACAAAATTGTTAAAGTTTAGTTTAATTAAGTTATCATTATAGTTACAGTCAAAATAATGATATAACCATTTAATAATTATATTATCCATTTGCGGTCACCACTGGGTAGTTTTTTTTTAAGAGTGTGTTTCCATGGGAAATGCCCTTTTTATGTTGCTAATAACTTTGGTGCCATTAGATGAATACCCACAAACTTTCTAACAAAGTACTTCTTTTTGACTAGTTTACGCATGGAATGTTTTGGGGTGATTTTTCCATAGAAACATTAGACACAGCTACAGCTAAAACGGCTGAACCAAGTTACATTAAATTTGGCATTAAGCCAGATCTTGTCCAAGGAAGAGTGCTTTTAGTGATTTTGTGTAAATCCACTCAGTACTTTTTGAGCAATTAATGCTCAAAATAATGTTATTATATATTTCAAGCCGCGTAGGATTAGCACAACTGACAGATTTCCTGCTGAGATCTGATTGGCGACAACCACATCAACCAGGTAGTGGAGGCAGCCATCTTAGAACTCAGGAGTCAGTCCTGTGTTCCAAAAAAACACAAAAAAAGACATAAGGGGGCAGGGTAGGGATGGCAAAATGTAACAAACAGGGAGGGGTGCCATATCCCCTTCCCTGTACCTGGGACTGGGGACCCCTAACCCACGTTACTGTGTCCTGGGGAGCCTACTCCAGTGACACAGCAGTTTCCCTGCCCGCCCTACAGTGGGCATGGAAATGTGCTTGCTCCCATATGGCAGGAGAATTTTTAAATCTCCCGCCAAACAAATAAGGTACAGCCCCCTTGAACGGGTCACTGAGTCATATAAAAGCTCAGGAAGTGGTCCTCGTGGTCCCCTTCCCTTTTATTTCTTCCCTGGGGAATGAGGTCTCCGGGACCTAATTAGGCTCAAGGAAGGAAGCCACGTGCCCCCCTCCTTTATCAATTACTTGGCCCCAAGGGATGGTTTTCCCGGGGCATCATAAAGCTTCGAGAGGGGGCCATATGCTCTCCTTCTTTTAGAATTTGGGCCTGGTGAATGGGGTCCCTGGGGTCTATTAAGACTCAGGGAGGAGGGCTGCATGCCCCCTCCCCATTTTTGTTGAATTTGGTCCTGGGGATGGGGTCCCCAGGGCCTATTAAGGCTTGTGGAGTGGGCAGCCTGCAAGTGAGTTGTCTGCTTTCGGATTTATTGCCCCCAGGGCCTTGCTACAGGCCAGGATCTGTGGCCAACATCCCGCTGCGCACGGCCGAAGGTGGGTTGGATGCCTGCATGGGGTTGGCTGTAAGTAAGAATACCTTCAGCCCTCTCATATTTTCAGTCTCATGCCATTGACAGCACTCGCCCACACATCAGAGTAGCAGTCACACACCACTAGAAGCATGGTCACACCACTCACAAAATAGTAATCACACAATGCCAAAAACATTCACAAACCTTAACAAGTAGCTGTCTGCCTCTATTGACAGCACTTCCATGCTCCACACACACTAGCAGTCACACATTACCAACAACAGTCTCACACATTTGAAAATGTAGCGGTTTAACATCACTGACAGCATTATCAAACCCCTTTCTAAATAGCACTCGCATGCTCCTGAAAGCACTGACACCTGTACCGACTAAGGGGTAGATTTACAAACATTTTGCGCTGGGTTAGCTTCACAAAAGTGATGCTAACCAGCACAAAAAGTTTTTACCCTGATTCACTTTCCGGTGCAAAAGTTGTTTTGCGCTGGAAAGTACCCTGGAAGTAACGCAAAGCAGCTTGAAGCACTGCTTTGCGTTACTTAGCTCGGGGGGTGGTGGTGGGGGTGGTGGAAGAGTTACATGGGTGGTACATGGGCGTTTGCATGCAACCACCATCCATGCCTTTTGATGCAAAACCATATCTACAAACAATAGTATACAGTGTTTAGAGCCAAAAGTTGATGCCATTTCAAAGGAAGCGTTGTAAGAAGAAATGTTTTATTTCTCCTTTCTTTTCTGACTGTGCATGTGTGCTGCACTGTGCAGCCCACATACAAAGTAGGAAAAGTTTCAAACTGTATCCGTCCAGTGCAAAACCTAAGGTACACTCAGGCAAACACCCTTGCCCTATGGTGCAAAGGTGTGTGCCTGGCACATGGCAGCTGAAAGCAGCGCTGGCGCTAGGGAAAGATAAGGGGAAAGGAAAGGAGAGAGACATATCTTTGCAGATATGGAGCACTCTTACTCCCTCCTTGTCACGCAATGCAGCGCAGCATTTTTGGCTGCTGCACTGCATTCCGTGTTAGTTTTGAAAATTTGGGCCTAAGAGTAACACACTGCTGGTTCCATTCTCACGCCCTCGTAGACTAAAGGTCAGACATACTAGAAGCACTCTCACAAACATTCTTAAACAATCAGCCAAACCAATAGGTCTGAGTTATAACTGAAGGTTCCTCTTCATTGACTGGTACATCTGTGTGGGTGGTATTTAGTAAGAGTGAATGAAAACATTTGTGATGATTGGTTGAATAGATGCATGAATGCATGGCTGATTGACTTCATGGATGAAAAGTGAGTGTGTGCATGGCTAGACAGATGAATGACTGCATGGATGGAAGCATTAAATCACTTTCAGTTATAAGCCAGACCTATTGGCTTTGCGAGTGCTAGTTGAATGTCAGATAAAGAAATGAAGTAGGGATCTGTTCATGAGGATATAGAGCGAGATCTGTTGAAGAAAGATCTGGAGTGGCTTGCAAACTCAACAACTTGGTTATACCCCAGTGTTTCGGTGATGTAATGTAGAGTTGTGTGCCAATAGAAAATCCTTCATTTTTCTGCCGAAGCACTAATTCTGGAGGTGAAATATGGGCATAATATGTGACAGGAAATTCTACTGGTGGATTTTTCTCCAGATTTAGCACTCTCTTCAGAAACCAGAAGATTTTTCATTACCACTGTTCTCTAAATCAAGCTGTAGTTCTCTTTAAAATCAGTAGACGGTCATTAGCTAGCCAAAGTCGGTCCTGGAGAGCCGGATTCATGCCAGATTTTTAGCATATTCCCATTTAGATAAAGGTCCATTTCCGGAGCAGAGGTGAGCCACTGCCTGCTTTCGTTCTGGAGCACATCCGCTACAGGAAATTCCTTACGTGAACTCACCGTACTACAAGAGACAGGCACTTTAGTTGTGGATCGCCGATACCCCGGCGATCCTGTTTTACGAGCGGACTGATTTTGGCAGTTTCTGCTTCTTTCACCTTAGGTTTCCGGCACTCCGGAACGAACTAGCCTGAGAACTCGTACCACAAGGACTTTTTTCGTTTATCCTTTCCTCACCAGACCTGCTGGGTTGGAATTATCACCGGTGAAGTGACACCACCTGATTACGACGCGCCTCTGACAGCCCTGAAGAAGTCACCGGATACTTCCCATTGTGACGCAACACGTGTAGCCGGTTGTGTTCATAAAAATTAAATACCTCAAAGAAAAATTGTGTGGACAATAATCATCAGGCATTGTGAAATACAAATTACTTTTTTGATAAATAGTCAATTCACCTAGCTAACGTGTGCCCGGGACTTTTGGTTTTATGCAAATTGTGTGGTTCTTCACCCACACATAATTAGGGGTTTAGGGCTTTCCCCTATCCTGGCTGCATCGTGCCATACAGCAGAACGAATACTCTTCCACAAACAGAGCAGAGCGCCAAACTTCCTGGCATATCCCAAACCCTTTCCATTAGACATCCCATTTAGATAAATGTAGTTGTCTTAAAAATCAGACCTGGATTCGGCCCTCCAGGACCAACTTTGGAGAACCAAGAGCTAGAGCATGCATAGCCAGGTGTTCAATGAGTACATTCCTGTGGACCTGGCGTAGTATGGTATCCACAGCCCAATATTAGATGCAGAGAGTTTGACACTGTCTTTCCTGATACAGGCTGTGAACTCTCTTTCCTGATACAGGCTATGTCACAAGGAAAGATCAGCATGATTTAGGACAGTGACCGTCAAACCCTCCATCACTTGTTCACTGCCAGCTGGTCTGGGCTGGACTGGGATCCAACACCGGCCCTGGTAAAGTGCCCTGCAGGCCCCCAGTGGTTGGGGGTGCAGCTGAGCTGTTTGCCAGGGCCGGTTTCGGACGATTTTGTTACCGGGTGCGATATTGCAGCTATGCTGCAAAAATGGCCCTGTAACAAAAACGGCCCCACATGGGCCCAAAACCGGCCCCCACCCTGGCAGTCCACCGGGGAAATGCCTGGTGCCCGCTAACGCCAGTCCGGCCCTGCAGATGGTTGGTCCTCTTTGAGATAGCTTTGCATGCTATTTTAGCTGTGCAGTTAAAACAATATCTGGGGAACACTATGTGCTACAAAGATAGGTGTAAAGATGTTTGACAAAAATAGATGGATACAATGCACTTGTAATAAGGTGGACAGGATAGCTGTGACCTTTATGAAGGATTAACCAGTCCACCAAAATCTTTAGCCAGGCCCATAGTCTTAAAAACTATATACAGAATAATAACAACATAATGAAAGTCTTTCAATTTCAAAACATCTGAGTCTAAAAATACACAAAGGACATTTGAGTTCTGTTGAAATGTTATGCTGGATTCTGCTGACAGCTTTTCCTGTTGAGACAAACACAACGTGCAATTGTTTATGCACAATACCCCACTTAATTGTGCGTTACAAATGCATCTTTGAGTTGCCAAAGAGGCTTACAACTAGAAGTGAATCACAGGATGTTCATCAGAATAACATCATTCCTGGCAGCCCAGGGCTGCAGGCGAGGTCCGAGCGCCGGCTGAGGGCCTGAGTCAGGGTTACTCACTCATGTGGTCTTTGCACACACAGCCGGGGCCACGGCCCAGGGTTGTTTGTGAACTTCTCACAGGCCCGTCTCTACAGGAGGAGCTCGTGGTGTGCTTTCTAAGGGGACACTAAGGGATTTCGGGAAGGTTTCTCAATCCTTTTTTGGATGCATTCCTTGTTTTTTTTAATTTTCTGTCAACACCTCCCTGATTCATGCTCAACTCGCTTCTTTAATTGTGGAGGGCTTTCAAGTTTCTGAGACGCTACGCTTTGGAAAACTATTTAACTCCTCGTGCTGCAGGATGCCCACTCACAGCTGGACTGAATTGCTTATTATTAAACACATTAATACAGCAAAAGCGACAAGCTAAGGGCAGCATTGTTTCTATTAGTGGGTCCGGTTTATAAAAGTGCCTCTGTGGTTATGAAAATGGGTGAATGAATCACTGGTTGGATGAATGGAGAGATGACTGAGTGAAGGAATGGATGAGTGAGTGCATTTCACAAGGAATGGGAGAGAGTGCAAGCATGGATGGATGGTGTGATGAATGAGTGAGTACACTCCACAAGGAATGGAAGCGAGTTCATGCATGGATGGATGGTGTGATGAATGAGTGAGTACACTCCACAAGGAATGGAAGTGAGTTCATGCATGGATGGATGGTGTGATGAATGAGTGAGTACATTCCATAAGGAATGGAAGCGAGTTCATGCATGGATGAATGGTGTGATGAATGAGTGAGTACACTCCACAAGGAATGGAAGCGAGTTCATGCATGGATGGATGGTGTGATGAATGAGTGAGTACATTCCATAAGGAATGGAAGCGAGTGCATGC
This sequence comes from Lissotriton helveticus, assembly GCF_964261635.1. NCBI lineage: Eukaryota > Metazoa > Chordata > Amphibia > Caudata > Salamandridae > Lissotriton > Lissotriton helveticus. The sequence goes on from NC_136067.1 coordinate 1,951,608,585, forward strand.
ATGGATGAATGGTGTGATGAATGAGTGAATACATTCCACAAGGTATGGAAGCGAGTTCATGCATGGATGAATGGTGGAATGAATGAGTGAGTACATGGACATAAGGAATGGAAGTGAGTTCATGCATGGATGAATGGTGTGATGAATGAGTGAGTACATTCCACAAGGAATGGAAGCAAGTTCATGCATGGATGAATGGTGTGATGAATGAGTGAGTACACTCCACAAGGAATGGAAGCGGGTTCATGCATGGATGGATGGTGGAATGAATGAGTGAGTACATGGACATAAGGCTTGGTGAACAACTGGGTGCATCCATGGCACATAGGGTATGGTCAGTGTGGTGGGGGAAGGGTAGGATGGGGAACCTGGCAAGTGAGGGGAGAAGAATGGTGAAAGCAGGAGTTTATCGGGTGTGGGCAGTAATTGTGGACAAAGACAGAAGGGTGAGCACATGAAGAAAGGTTTGATGGATGGATGGATAGATGGATAGATGAATGAATTAGTGTTTACAAGCACTCTTCACACACACACAGACACACCTCTCTCACTGGAGGGTGGGGAATTTCCCAAGTTTCTGTGCAAGATACGCAGGGGAGTTTCACTATAAAGCCTTGTATGTAATGCAAGCTAGGTTAGGCTGTATTCTTGCCTCAAGAGGAAGCCAGCTCAGAACTTTCAGGTGTGGGAAAATGTGGTCGAATTTCCTTGTACTGGTAAGTTGCCTGTCGGCCGCATTGAGGCAGACTTTTAAATGTCCCAGGGAGATCTTGGGTAAACCCGAGAGGGTAGAACAGCCATACTTCAGTCTAGGAAATCCAGGAGATCTAAAGGTCAAGGGGTAGGTTACAAGCCATTCTCGGTAAGGGGGAGGAGGAGGCACAGGGTTTGCAAGAAAAAACAGAGGCATCTTTAGGCTGTGGGAGGATCTGAATGCCACTTCAAAGGGAGGAGGAAAATGAAGGCTCCAGAAAGTTATACAGGGAACAGTTGCACCCACTCCAGGAAGAAGAGGCGCGGGGAAAGAGAATCTTCAAAAAGAGTGAAAACAATGAACAGGCCAGGTGGGGTGGTGTGTGGGTGGTAGCAGGTAGAAAATATTGGAGAGATACAAATGTGAGAGACATATCTGCAAATCGAGGGGAAATCAGTTGGAAGGCGGGATCCATATAGACACCAGAGCAATAGGCCATGACCTGCAGATTGCTCTAGAGAAAGGATGGCCCAGGGGAGAACTCCTGATGTAGAGATCCAAAGAACCAATGGTAACCACATGGCCTGTAATCACCTCAGAAGAAACTACAGCCACCATGAAGTCTATTCATTAAGGGGCCTCATCGGATCCTTGCCCCCACCACGCCTTCTCCAGAAGACTGCAGCCTATCAACGCCATGCTCACACCCATTCTGAATGCCTCCACCTCTTCCACGGCCTTCCCAGATGCGTGGAAACATGCATCTTTCCGCCCATAGCTGAAGAAACATTCTGCGGACCCTTCAGCACTCGCCAACAACAGAACGATCTCCCTGCTACCATACCCAGCCATGGTCTTAGAGAAAATCACTAACAGACACCTCACCGATTGCCTCAATGATCATCAATTGCTCGACACCACTCAGTCTACTTTCAGACCAAACCACAGCACAGAAACTGACCTAATTGCTGCAATGGATGACATCTGCATTACTCTGGACAGAGGCACGGCAGCCCTCATCCTCCTGGACCTCTCCACTCCATTTCACACAGTCTCGCACCCCAACCTCATCCTACACCTACATGACATTGGAATCCATGGAGAAGCATTCCAATGGATCTGCTCTTTCCTGGACCAGCCAGTCAGCCTGCTACTGTATACCTCGGATACCTGCGACCTCATCTGCGGGGTTCTGCAAGGATCATCCCCAAGCCCAACCCTCTTCAATGCATACATGATCCCTCTAGCCATCTTCATCTGCTTTCATGATATCAATGTCCTCCCCTACGCCAATGACACGCAAATCATTCTCCCCATCACAGACAAGACACCCAGTACTCGGAACAGGTTTATTGTCTGCAAGACCAAAATCACCCACTGTATGAAGACCAACTGTCTACGAGAACCAACAAGACCAAAATTGTGATCTTCTGGACAAGCACATCACCGTGGGATGCAACCTGGTGGCCAACATAGTTAGGACTGACACCCACCACCAATATTCCCCCTAACTTTTTTCCTCTGTGTGCGGCAGTGCAAGGTCTATGTGCGATGCAGCCAAGGCTATGTTCGCCAGTAACCAGACCACGCATGTGGGTACAGAGCCAAACATCACTCCAAACTTTTGCTTTAAAAAGTGAAAAGACTGTGCATTTCCACACATATAGTACCACGTGAGGGGTCTTAAGGCAGGTTTGCAATTTAGATACACACGCCATGATATGAATTGCCAGTGCGGCGCTGTGGTTCAGTAAAGACACACATTCAATCGCTTGAAGCCTGCAGGTGGTTTGTAAAACTCCTGATCCGTTAGTTCTGTTTACTTCACACTTCATGAACTGTCCATAGGGCCAGGCTTGTGGTATGAAGTGGTAACAAAATACTCCCCAAGAAAGGATTCCTAATTAATGTATAGTGAGTCATTGATGGAATGATTCTGTGCATAAAACCTAATCGTCATTGGTATCCGTTGCTGCAATGACACAACACACAATATTTTCTCCTTAGTCTTAAAGCGCTGTACACAGATTGCAACATACCTATTTATTATCCCAAAAGTATCCCATCTTTAGGAGAGACAAATAACGGGCCACTTGTTAATAGTTTAATTTGGTGCAAAGGTCAGGCATGATACTAAATTAGCATTTTAAGCAAAATAATCTGTTTTAATTTTTAACGTTGCCTCAAAGGCTAGGGCGTAGGTGCACAGGAATATATTCTGTCCATGCAGAAAAACCTCGGGCCTACTTTTGAAAGGGTGCTAATAGCACCACGTGGGAGCTGCGTGTGTCCTCTGTAATTTTACTGCCATGTAGGCATTCATTGCAAAGTTGGATCGACCATTGTCCCCTCTCCCTGAGCCACCAAGAGCACCCACCCAGAGACGACTCACTAGTTTTATCATCTACTCAGTGGTGTACAGCAGGGGAGCTCTAAAATGGTAAGCTGACGTATTACTTCATGCATTTTTACAGTCTATACAAAATGCCTTGATAGGCAGAGTGTAGGCCATGCCCTTATTTTTGCTGGCCACACCTCTTTTAAGCCCCCGCCTCACCCCTAGTTTTGTCATCTCTCTTAAAGCCCTGCTCATAATTACAATCAGATTATGAAAGTGTCCCACAGAGCAATTTGAAATCTTGGCAGCTATGTTGCTGCATTTCTTTTCTTAATAGAGCTGGGCTGCCGGGGATTGTGTGCATTTGTTAAAGTTTTCATGTTAATCACAGTGCCCATCTTGAGCTGCAATTAACATGAAAACTTTAACTATACAGTTTAAAAAAACATAATAGTAATAAAGCTTTTCGTAATACACAGACTGCCTGGAGATTCTCATGTGTGCCTATATCTGCCCCCAGCTCACACACTGCAAGAACCACCATGGCTGATCCTCACTTCAACTACATAAATAATGGGAAATACAACACAGCACACTGTGCTAAATTGAACAGTTCTTCAGCATAATAGAAAAAAATTATGTAATTGATAATGAGGAGTGCTCAATGTAACGAATATATGTTGTTACAACGCAAACAATTACAACACATGCCTTTACAGCACGGTTTTTGCATCACAACTACCATTACAATGCATGATTTTACAACGCATGCTATTACTACACATTTTTAGAAACTACCATTACAACACATACCATTACAACGCATACCATTACAAAGAATAATACTTTTGGGGCAACAGTGGGGTAAGTGTTGGATAGTGTAGCTGTAAAAATTAGTATTCCCACTCCAGTGAGTGCAACAGAAGGGTAAGTGTTGGATAGTGTAGGGGTAAAAATACTATCCCCATGTACTCCAAAACCTATACCCACCCTAAAACAAAAAAAATCCCATTACTTACCTTATAATGCGTTGTAATTGCATGCATTGTAATGGTATGCGTTGTAATAGCATGTGTTGTAGCGACATGCATTGTAATGGCATGCGATGTGAAGGCAGTTGTGTTGTAACCGCTGCGTTGTAATGGTAGTGCGTTGTAATGACTGCATTGTAATGGTTGTTTCCCAATCTAACTTCTAATTGACTTGCAGGAGGCTCCAGATGTGGCCTCTCATGTGGACAGAAATGGAGAAACCAAAAGTGGAATCATAAAACATAATCATAACAAAATCATAACACATCCTCTACTATGTTTTGTGCCAATCCATTTGCCTAGCAAGGCTTATGGTGGGAGTGCCAATTTAGGAAGTTGTTATTTCTCCCCTTCCCTCCTACTGCTATTGCATACGCTTACATTAGGAGTTGAGCAAGGCAGTACTGGTAAACGAGTGCATGCTAAATAAATCTAATACTTTTCAAGACCACGGGCCAGCAAATTATATTCGACTTCTGTTAGTTTCTGTGTAGAGTATTTGGTAACCATAACAGTAGACTCAGTGCTTTATTCACTTTAATTACCACAAACAATGGGGAATCATACATTAACATATCTATTCCAATAGATGTGGAGAAGCAGGTCATAGAGTAAGATATACACTTTTAGATGATGTTTCTTACATTGGTTCACTGTATTGAATTGCCTTTGATTTTCACATATATCTTTGTGTCACAACTGGGAGCAAACAGACAAAAGCACTTGTTAAAAATATGGCATATAATTTGGGTTATGTGCAGGCTGCACAAGACAGAGAAATAGAGACAAGTGGTAAATATCAGAGCTTTATCATAGCTAATCCCTGTTTAAGTTTGCACTGCAAATCTTAGACTGCATTCAATGATATGGGGTCCTTTGCGAACCCTCTCTTAATCAATCCCTACCAACCTTTTCTCCGCAAAAAGTTGCTGAAGATAACATGGGCAAGATGAATTTTAGGAAAAGTAATTTTGATTCCCAATCAATGCTATTTACTATTGAGTGAGTGAAAGGCATTTGGAGGCTATGAAGTGACTGAAATCTCCTGAACCCAACAACTCTAAATTTGAAAAATGCTTAATTTACTCTGATCTGGTGCCTTTTTCAGCAATTTTCTAACAACTGTAGGTAAATGATCTGAATCAGCTGATTAGAAATAATTTAGTTCTTCTTAAATATGCTGTCTGAACCTTAGTGTCCTTTTTTATTGGCTGTTATTTCATAAACTGTGGTGATATAACACAAAGCAAAGACTTTGAACCAGGGACATAGTCTTCCATGTGTTGATCCTTTATTTTGAACTGTTTGAAAGCTGTTAATGGTAGCGTCCGTCATGAGCTGCAATTAACATGAAAACTTTAACATATGCACACAATCATCTGGCAGCCCAACTCTATTAAGAAAAGAATTGCAGCAAGTCTACAAACAGGGTGTGCGCTTTTAGGTGATTTCATGTTATTGGACTGCATGAATATGGGATTGCAAAGAGTGTGGATTTGTCTCTAATCAAGATAACAAACTAAGGTCTAATAGTAACAAAAACAATATTCTTGTTTTCTATAAAAACGTAAATATTGGGGTCAATGGAAACCTGACAACAGACATTTTATGTACAACCTTGGCGTACAACTTCTTGAAATGTTGCTTGGTGCTTATATTTGCCTGTGTAAACACACAGAAGGCCAAAGGAGATTTACCGACCAGCAGGGGGCGACTCCCCTACACTGAGAACTAACAATACAAAAAAGCCACCCTGGGTCAAAGACAAAGAAAAGGGGGAGGAGTGTGGGGGGTTCCCTTTTATAGGACGAACTCCCTCACCCACCCGTGGGTGGCATGCTTCATCATTAGGAGCCTCCTCGCACTGTGAACTTGGTCGGAGAGCAGGCTACAACCCCCTCACTGAGAGGGAGGGGCTCAGGGATGTTTTAGTTGTAGATAACAAGAGGTATACTAAAACCATAGGATGAGCCCGATGTAGAGAGAGTGTGTGAAAGATAGTGTCTGTGAAGTTAAAACTAACTACCTGGTATGTTAAAACTTAATTTTAATAGAACATCCAGGGGTCAGGGTTAAAAATGGTGAATATCCCTTGCCTGGAGAATTCAACGAGCATGGTTAGGTGTAATCATAGGGTCGACATGTTTCAGCCGTAGTACCCTCCATAGAGGTGACATGGCTTTCTTCAGGACCAAATGAGAGATGTGTGAAAAGATGACACCGCACTACCTTAGGTCAGTGTTAAAAAGGATCCAGCAACTGTTCAGTGTCAACCGTATAAATCAAAAGAGTTTTTATTGACAAACTTTACAAGTAACACAGTTACACTCCCTGATTAGCGTGCCAAATTAATACAGTCTATAAAAAGTGGATCTTTTTTTTTGTTCAAAATATTTTATTGAAAAAATGTCATAATGAAAAATAAGTAAAGTCATACAGAAAAGAATAATAATTCGAAAAATCTAGTACAATACATAAATAGAGCTACTATGCAATATTAATTAATATAATAAAAGAACAGTAAAAGGGAAACAAGAAATAAATATACCATTAATTTGATAAATAAATATCAACAGGAATTCAGAATGAGTGATAAGAAATAGAATTATGACAAACCCCAGACAAAGAAAACTGTGCACCTCTTCTTGTAAAAATAACCCATGACCACCAAGCATGAACTGATAACTTTGAAACATCTTTCCAACAGAAGGTAATAGATTTTAACGCAGCTGAGATTAAGAAATTTAAAAGTTTACATTCAATATCACATAAATCCTGCGATAAAGTAACAGATTTGCATATTAACATTTTATATGATATGTCTTCATGAATATTTAGAATCTTTTTAATAATATTCCAAACTTCTGTCCAGAATTTGGAGATTAAAGGACAAGTAAAAAACATATGTTGTAGTGAGCCAGGGTGTAAATTACAATGCCAACATGTATCAGATTGAAGAAGTTTAGCTTGAAATAAACGTATTGGAGTCCATAAGCAATTAAGTAAAATATAAGAATTAGTTTTGAAAAGTGAAACAGGTAACCATCCAGATATATTACTAAGCCATATATTTTCCCATGTATCAGTAGACAAGGAAAGCGATAGTTCATTATTCCAGAACGTTGCAATCATATTTATGTTACTACCTAGAGTATTGGACAATTTTTTACATAAAATAGAAACACCATGAGCACTCGTTGATATAGTTTGGATATAAATGGATAAATAAGCTTGAATATTAGATGGAATAGCTTGCGAAAAATAATCTAAAATCGAATTACTTAAATAGTCATATTTTATAAGTTCAGAATTAGCTAAACCAAACCTTGTTTGTAAATTCTCAAATGGTAAAAAAGTGTTATCAGAATAAACATCTTTAAGATAAAAAATACCAGCTTTAAACCATGAAAACCCAAACTAATATTTCCATTCAATTTAATAACATTACTATACCATAAAGATAATTCATCAGTACTACACATGGGATATTGAAAAGTGGAATCTATATCATTGAAAATCATTTTAGTGGATTTGAGTATAATAGATTTATGAAAAAATTAAGATTTGTTAGACATTGTTAACAAAGTGGGTAGTGGAAAGGGTTTCACAATGGATTTTTCAATGTGGAGCCAAGTAGGTGGATTATGTAAAAAGGTTTGATTAAACCATATGGCACTTTGTTTTAAAATAAACGTTTTATGATAAAGAAGAAAATCTGGGATACCAGATTTTTCCATAAAACAGGATCTTTCGCAGTGGGCCCATAAACATTTCATAAAAATATAATAGAGTTGTGAACTTTAACTTTAACAATTAAATATCTCCCATCTGTATCTGTAAATTTACTCAAAATTTGGCAATGAGGTTTCTTTGCAAATAGTATAGCTACACCATTTTTCTTGCCATTAGCAGGAGAAGAAACAATATTATCAACCCTTTTTCTCTTCATATAATCTAAGATGTTATCATCAGCATGAGTTTCCTGTAAAAAAGAAAAACCAGCTTTGGAACTGCCTAAATAATCTAAAATTTTAGTACGTTTAACTGGATGGCGCAAACCTTTAACATTTAATGAAATTACTTTAATATTAGCCATAATGGAAGAAGAGAGAACAGGGTAGGAAGAAAATAGTAAGAAAAAGCACATATGATAAGAAGTGAATAGCTCCCGAGAATTTAAAAGGTAGAGGAGAAGGTAGAACATAGAAAAAAAAGACAAACAAAATACTTAAATATGAACAGTGAAACACACACACGCTCTACAAACAGGGCCGGAACAGTTGGAGCCCAAAAAATTATGAATTACTTATAGATTTGTCAGCAAAAATCAAACAGGCAAAAAGTCAAGTAGTAGGGTCATGAGTGTCCATTGAATGATGTATTTGTTGATCAAGAAAATGTCGCAATTCCTCTGGTCGGTGAAAGGATTTTGAGAAGTTGTCTTTCCATATGCGCATTGTAGATGGATCAAAAAGGCCGCATTTGAACCCAAAACTTCTCAACTGCGGGCGAAGGTCAGTAAATTCCTTACATATTGCAACAGTTTCTTTAGCAAAGTCTTGATGAATGAAGATTTTATTGCCATTGACCATCAGTGACGGAATTTCTCTTGCTGCTTTTCTAATCAGAACCAAATGATGATGACGAAAAACTTTAAATATCATTTGTCTAGGTTTGGTATGTTGAGGGTTGCGATGAGAAGGGATTCTGTGAGCTTTGTCAACTTCAAATTTTTCTGGAAATTTGATATTTAAAAGACCAGGAATCAGATTTTCCAAATATAATCGACAATTAGATCCCTCAACTTCTTCTGGTAAATTAAATATGCGAAGGTTGTATTGCCTATTACGATTTTCCATATCCAAAAGATGTGAGCACATATGAGATATTTTCGCCACCAGTGGGGTAAAAGCATCGACTTTGGAGTTATTATCTTGAATCTTGTTTGAATTATCAGAGATCTTCATAGACAAGCATGTCATTTCTTTCCACACATTTTTAACTTCTGCCGCAAGTCTCAGTATTAGCACGAAGTGCTTGAATTTCTTCTAAAATTAAAGACAGTAAAGGTTCAGATGACTCTACCACTTTTGATTTTATTGGAGGAGCTGAAACCTGGAGTCTCCTTTTAATGTTAACAGGATTTTTAGTTTTCATTCTTGAGGAAAAAAATTAACTGAATTTGAATTCAAATGAGCAATATCAGAGTAAATAAAGGAAAAGATATTAAGCAATCCTCAAAAAGACTGGTGCAGCAGCTAAACAGCACTGTGGGGGTGGCTAGCCCCAAGCCAGGCCCATTCCTGAAGCATATTCCGCCCCCCTGACAGACAATCCAGGCAGTACCTTTGTGTAGAGCTGGGAGCAGGAACAAGGGAGCTTAAAACACCACTTCCGTCAACAAAAAGATTGTGAAACCTCCTCAACTTGTAAGTGTCACCTTAACAAGTGCAGCGACCTCATTTGCGCCAATATTCTGACCAAATATTGTCGATTTTGACGAAAAACGGGCTAAAACACGAAGGAGCTCAGTCAGCGGCGACCATTTTGATTCACGCACTCGCCTGTCTCCCACCCCCCCGGATGTTCTTTAAAATTAAGTTTTAACATACCAGGTAGTTCGTTTTAACTTCACACACTCCCTCTACACCCATCTCATCTGAAGGTTTTAGTGTGCCTCTCGTCATCTACAACTAAAACATCCCTGAGCTCCTCCCTCTCTGTGAGGGGGTTATAGCCCGCACTGCAACCAGGTTCGCAGTGCAAGGAGGTTCCTGATGATGAAGCATGCCACCCACAGGTGGGTGAGGGAATTCGACCTATAAAAGGGAACCCCCCCCACTTGCATCCCCCTTTTCTTTGTCTTTGAGCCAGGGTGGCTTGTTTGTGTTGTTAGCTTAGACTAACCACCATAGACTATATGCAAGATTACACAAACCTTCTACAATCCCCTTATTAAAGCAAAATTCCTTTTATTCTTTACCCATGCACTGTGTGCCTTCCCTGGGAAATTTTGATCTATAGTTGGGACGGGGACAACGTAAGATCTATAGGAAAATATTCAATCTTTCTAATTTGTCGAGCCATCCTCAAATAATGGTCCTTTTATGAAAGAGCTACCATTGTTTAAAGTTCGTGGATGATGGCTTACTCAAGTATTTAGGGCCTTATTTACAAGCCCCTTGTGCCACCAGTGCGTCCCTTTTAATATGGTCAAAAAAGTGATGCACCGGTGGCGCAAGGGGATTGTAAATAAGCCCCTTAGTGTGGGAGTATATACAGAAAAATAATCCAGTTGACTCTAGCCCTTAGGGCCAAATATTATCTGATCTGCATGTCAGGTTTGTTAGACTATTTGTATTTTGGTATACAGAAACTAGAATCCAGCAAGGGTACTTGAAACATTCTTTATATAAATCAAAGAGTCGCAAATGTGTTTACTTTTCCTCCATAACTCAATATTGGAATGTCACAAGAACTGTTTTAATAACTATGGGCTCAAACGCCTGCATGTTGGTCTCTACTGTGACAGAATATGTTACTCACACTTTATACATATAAATGTAAATATCTTGAAAGGTCGGAGAAGATTCTGGCTGAAATCACTGTTTTTGAAATGTGGTATTCGGACTTGCCAGGGTGCATTTGATAGATGTGCTGTACGTTTTACCTGGGTTGGTTTATTTCTCCGAGGAAGGAGAAAATGGAAAAGTTTACATGAAATGGGGTATAAGGAAAGGTGACTTTAATAGTTTACACACTGTTATCAGGTATATTAAATTTGTAACTGCTTCCCGATGCGGATGTCCTGTCCTTGCCCCTCCACTTTACTTGACTAGCCCTGTGCTTAGAGTCTGCCTTTGAATGGGGCCTGTAAGCATGGATGGTGGCTGCTAATATTTTTGCAATTGTTTTAAATAATCGTGCGATAAACTGATTAGATTTCATTAAACCTAGGACTCATGAAGGAGACAACAGATACCAAAACTGTTGTAGGAAGGTTGCTCATGTCCTAATCTGTCCAGGGGCCTCTGTATTACCAGCATACATTATTAGATCTCCTGGGAAAAGTCGTCCTTGGATTAAAAGACCAAGAAAAGACGTTCGACAGTGCCTGGAAGCGATATTGTACTATGTATGATAAATGCTATCAAGAATATGTTGATTTAATGCTGCAATTTTATTTTAAATTGTTTCCTGTTATTACCCGATTAAGGTATTTAAGTTTGAAGAGCTTTAAATGTTGTCTTTCGGTTCTAAATTGACAGCTATTTATCATAGACTGTAACTAGGATGGTATTTATCGTTTTTTTCTGTCTACAGCTGAATTCTTTTCGTTGTCATGTGTCTGCAAATGTACTTTATGAAAATAAAGAAATTAAAAACATAGCGGAGCCTGTGGCCTCCAAATTTGTGAATTTTGATTGACATTCAACCAAATTCCATATTTGGTCCCTCTCAGGAGTTTATCTCCACATGACTACAATCCAACCACACTCGCCCACCGTCACTCTACATTCTAAAGTGAGACACGCTCGCGCTTTCCAGATACACAACACCCAGCAGAAGCTACCCATGGAGATGTTTCGAGACCGCGCCATCCTAGAATTATTGAGTCCAGACAAAAAATGAACTCATTATTCACATTAGAACTAATGGTGCCCAAAATGTAAATTTCTCCTACAAAGGTTTGCTGTTCACACATTCTATAAAGGTTACAATGTAGTTTAAATCACGCCAAAAATTGAATTATGAGGTTCTTTTACAAAGCTTACTTTGGCAAGACTTTTTCCTTCATTTATGACTTGGAAATCAGCACAAAGTCAGCGTTTTGAAAAAACGACATAATGTTTGTGAATCAAAAGCTTTTTAACCACTGTTGAACTGGAGTTCTTGCGCGGACTACGGTGGCCCAGGCTGGAGTGGGGGACAAAAACACACATTTTAATCAAAAGTGGAAAATGAGGAACCCATGGGATTCTGACCCACTCTTCCCTCAGCAGAATGTGTTCCCCACTCATCCGTCAATTGGTGTGCTCCCCACTCATCCATCAATTGATTGTACAGAATTCGGACATCAAAATGGTGCTAGAACAGCTGGCATTATTGTCAACTTGATTGGCAAAATGATTAACCAAGTTTGCTGAAACAAAAAGCATTATTGGCAAGGCTTTAAGTGGGAAGAAAAAACTGGGGGGATCTGAAATCAGCTTGGCCGATGTAATTAAGGGCGTGGCTTAAAACACCTAAGCTAAAAATCTGTGTTTAGCATAGTGTGCCCCTACACTGGTATTTTACTGCTTCTGCCATTGCATCCATATATATAGTACACCAAGTAGCATTACACCTACAACTAGCCAGGACTATTAGCTTTGTCAATGGTTGTTAGTTGCATAAGATAAAAAAGCAACAACTACGATTTTGTTATATAGATTATTGAAAATGCTTCAGTTCTAAAATGATGAGACTGAAAGAACTATGATGAGTCTCTTTGAAGTTACATGAGACAGTAAAAGGTTGCACTACTGCAGAGTTAAGATTTTCTTTTTTTTCACCGACGGTGAGTGAGGGCAAAAATTAGAGCCCGATGGGGACCTGCTTCAGCACCTGCTTTTTGAACCCAGCCCACTTAAATACCTGATTATTGGTACGGATAACAGACATTGGCAAAGCCAATAGGTCTCGCCTATGGGCAAGATACTTACTGGCTTTGTCAATCAGATTCGGGTGAGTGGGGGCGGGGCAAGAAGAGGGGTGGGTAACGGGGTATGGGTAGGATGAGTAACGGGATAAATAAAAAAAGCACTATGAAGCTGTCAGAGCTGGCAGGAGAATGAACAGAGAGAAGTGGGTAGGGAGGGGAGAGAAACAAGGTCAGCATAATTGGGGGCCGTGTGCATGCACCCTGGGCCTAATTACTGGTACACAGTTAATAATTATGACACCAACACTGGATACACTAGTATGGGCAATGGAGGGCCTTGTTTGACCATTCCCTCTTTTATTTACTCGCCTCGGGCCACGCCTGGCCGAGTGCGAGGGTGCGACATATCCGGAACATGCCGGGTGTGTGAGCTGCACTGCTAACTCACTACATCCCATCTCAACTCAGTCTCTTTTTCTTCTCTTCGCGGACTGGCTCTGGAATCGCCAACTGGCATGCAAAATCCTTTGGCCTGGAACTTGAAGGTGGGTTCCCCCTCAGTCCATATCTTGGATGTTGACCCTGATCAGGGGGTGGGGGTTCGGGTCCCCGAGGGTATTTCGGGTTGACCTCCTAAGGGAGTCGTGCCAGTTTCTTGGTTGACTTCCCTTGGCACCACTGGGTGGTTATTCTGTGGGGTGCTAGCATGTTCCCTCTCAGTTCCTGCTTCTCCGTCTCCTCGTGCTCCAGGGTACCTCTCCCCCCGGTGGTTAGGGGCGTTCTGTCTATTTCCTTGAACCATGAGATGTTCCTGGTCACTCTCTCTCCTTCCTTCTCTGCGGTGACCATAGTCCCATTGGTGTTGGTTACCTTCCAGTGGCCTGGCTCATAGGGAGTCCGGAATTTTCCTCCTGGCCTCCGGTCCTTCATTAGTACTCGGTCTCCTGGTTGAAGTTCACTGAGTCGGGCTCTAGGGCCTCATTCTCATTGTATTGCGGAGTGGTCAACACTGGGCAGACGGGAATGGTGTATCGGCCCACAGGGCTTGATGCGTGGTACTGTGTGGCGTGCTTCTGTACTCTCGGAGGAATAACTGTAAGTGGCGGTCAGGGTCTGCATTCTCGGCCACAGCGATGCACAGGACCTTGTTGAGGGTCCTCATGAATCTTTCATTTTCTCCATTGGCCTGTGGCCATTGAGGGGTGATTCAGCAATGCCGTACGCCATGGATTTGCAAGTCACGGAACTCCCCTCCTTGGAACAGGGGCCCATTGTCGCTCTTGAGCTCTCCCAGGCATCCGAACATTGCAAATGTTTTCTCGAGCACTGGGGCAACCTGGGAGAACGCAGTGGAGCTAACGACCTCCACTACGGGGTATTTGGAATAGCCTTCTACCATGACTAGCATTACCAGGCCGCTGGGAAAACTCCCATAGTTGAGGCTCCCTTTCTCCCACTGGGCCTTCCCATGCTTCTCTGTCTTGATAGGTGCTGGTGTTCTGGTGCACTCGTGAGCTGGCATGCCGGGCATCTTCTCACAGGCTCCTCCACCCGGCTCTCTAGCCCTGGAAACCAGATTTTCTCTTGCATCCTTGCCTTCATTTTGTTCGATGCCTTGGTGTAGGGCAGACGGGATGACAATGCGGGACCCTCCTGGGTCACACTTAGCTCATTCCGGATCCTCCATATTTTAGTGAGACACTCCCTTTCCGGTCCTTACCAGTCATTGGCTGTCTGCAAGAACCAATGCCAGTTGCCTCCATGGACAGCGATGCGTGCCTTAGCCATGACCCGGTCACCTTCCGCTGCCGCTGTGATGTCTGCCAGGGTCAGCGCTTTAGGGCATGTGATTGTCGAGATCATGTTTATGTGGGCTTCGAGTGCCTTGACTTGTTATGTTATTATGGTTCTTCTATAGTGCAACAGCTACTCCAAAAGGAGTGTCCCGGCGCTTTGGCGAAGGAAACCTTCAAGGACGACAACACGACACAACAGCAAGGGAAAGCGGCAAGCCTATCTGGTGAAAAGCCAAGTTTTTAAAGCCTTTCTAAAATACAGAAGGCTAGGGGTCTGTCTAAGAGAAAGCGGAAGCTCATTCCAGGCACGAGGAGCCAAGTGATGAAAGGAGCGGCCGCCCTGTCTAACGCGTTTAATGGCCGGGACTACCATTTTAGACAGAGAGGCGGACCGTAGAGCTCTGTTGGGTTTATAAAGAGACAGACGTTTCCTGATGTAATTGGGGCCGATAGCATGAAGGGCTTTAAAGGTCAACGTCAGGCTCTTAAACAGAACTCTCTTGGCTATAGGAAGCCAGTGCAGCTTTTTGAGCAGATCAGAGGCACTTGCGCGTCTAGGAAGCCCATAGATGGCACGGGCAGCTGAATTTTGGACTACTTGAAGTCGCCTCACAAGGTATCTAGGAAGTCCTAGATATAGGGCGTTTGCGTAGTCCAATCTAGACCCAACAAGTGCTTGAACAATGACCCTTCTGTGATTGATGGAAATCAAGGGGAGAAATTTTCTAAGCATCCGGAGGATGCCGAAACATTTCCCCAAAAGGCTAGATATTTGGGGCCCGAAGGTTAGGTCATTATCAATAATGATTCCTAAATTCTTAGCTTTAACACTTGCCTTTGCAGGTGGAAACAAGTCTTGCGGCCACCAGCTTTTCCAAGCTGGCTCAGTAGCATAGCCAAAGAATAGCAACTCCGATTTATCGGAGTTGCATTTTAGACCATGCTCTCTGAACCAACCGAAGACTGCCTCTAAGCAACTTGTGATGAGGCTCCCGTCGAACACCTCGTTCTTGTTATGGGTAAACAAGAGTTGGGTGTCGTCAGCGTAAGACACGATCTGGGCGCCAAAAGACTCCGCCACCTCTGCAAGGGGGCCAGAAAGATGTTAAAAAGCAGGGGGCTAAGAATAGACCCCTGAGGGACCCCTACTTCCAGAGGTGCCATAGCGGCGGAGTGTGGAGGCGCCCAGATCGTTTGTCGGCGGTCGGTTAAGAAGGATTTAAGCCAGTTCCACACCGTCCCCCGAAGACCGCATTCCCAGAGTCGTATTAGGAGGGTTTCGTGGGGAACGGTGTCGAACGCCGCCGACAGGTCCAACATAACCAACATGGCCTTTCCTCCCGCATCTAACACCTCTCTAATAGCGACAGTGACTTCCAGCAACGCGGTCTCCGTGCTGTAATTGGCACGAAAACCGGATTGAGTGTTGTGCAACAGATCGTTCTCTTCGATGAAGTCTGAGATTGATCTGTGCACATGTCTTTCTGCCACTTTCGCCAGGGCGGGGAAGAGAGATATAGGCCTATAGTTGGCATGGACGGTAGGATCTAGGGCTGTTTTTTTTAGGAGTGGAAGAATGAGCGCACACTTCCACGCCGGGGGGACCACACCAGAAGACAAGGAGGAATTAAGAATGGAGTTAATGGGACCATTTAGGACTGTGGGGCTATTTTGTTGAGACAAGAGACCGGGCAAGGATCTAAAGGTGAGCCCGACTTCAGCCCGGTCAGATGGGCTAACGAGGAATCAAGGCTTAGCGGGGGGAATTCCCAGAGAGTGGGAGCCAAAGCTGGATTGGGGAAGGAGAGGGCACCAGGTAGATCAACCTTAGTATGATTGGAGTAACCAGCGAGGGAATCTTGGATAGTCGTTATTTTGTTGACAAAGTAGTGTGCCAATTCAATCAACCAAGGTTTTGAATGGGATTGAGCCGGGGTACCCAGGGACGGCGCAGTGAAATCCTTGACAATTTTAAAAATGTCCTTACATGTGTTTCCAGCATCATCAATACGACGTTCAAAATATGTTTTTTTTTCATTCCACATCATCTTGTGATAGGATCTAGTCAGGTTTTTAAGTTTGGCTTTTGCCAAGGGGTTGTAATCCTTCCGCCAACCTCTTTCAGCTCTCTTGCATTTTTGGCGGGCTTCCCTAAGCTGAGAGGTAAACCAGGGAGCAGAGGGCCTCTTGTTTCCCACTTTGGCTATTTTCTCAGGAACGAGAGTCGCCAATCTTGCCGTGAGCCATTCGATAAAGTAGACTAGATCTTCTTCTACGTTACCCGACAGGGTACAGGGTACGTCTTCCATAGCCTGTAGTAGCCTCTCATTAGAAAGAAGATGAAAAGGTCGGGACGTTCGCTTGGAAGGACTAGTAGGTTTCCTTCTAGAGAATGAAACACAAGAAAGGAAAAAAGTAATTAAATAATGGTCTGACCACAACACCGGCTGCGGAGCTTGAGAGTCAATAGGATGGGTGGAATAGACTTGGTCCAAGATGTGACCTTTGTTATGCGTAGGTTCATGGATGAGCGGTGACAATCCTAGCATAGTAGTTATATCCATCAGACTTCCTGTTCCTCTGTTGGGTGTTCTCTTGGGGCGGGGAGTCAAGAGAGAAAATCGGCCGGATTATTCGCGCCTGGCCAGTATACGACCTCCATTTCTTACTGCTGCAGTCCGATGGCCCCCGCTCGATCCTCAGAGGGGGGTGAGGCGCCGACCCCTTGAAGAGGGGCTCTATGGAAGTGCTGGCACGCCCATCTAATAGCCAGGGCTTCCCACTCAATTTGTGCGTATCGCGTTTCGGTGGGAGAGACTTGCTGGCGTAGGCCAACGTGGGCCACCATTCGAGTCTTCCTCCTGAGTGAGCACCGCCCCTAGGCCTACCGGGCTGGCATCGACAAGGAGCTCCGTACGTTTGGCGCGGTCGAAATATACCAAGGTGGTGTGGTCGAGAAGGGCATTCTTGACTTTCTGGAATGCCGGCTCTTCTTGCTGTCCCCACTTCCACGTGGCATCCGCTCGATTGAGGTTTCGGGGGGGTTCCGCAATGGTAGCCAGATCCGGGATGAATAGGCCACAGTATGTGGCCTTCCCAAGAAAACTTCGCACCTCCAAAACTGTCAAGGGGGGGTGGGGCATCCTTGATTGCCTGGGACTTCCGTGGGTCTACCTGGATTCCGTCCAGGTTGAAGAGGTAACTGAAGAATTCTTTCTCTTTCTGAAAGAAGAGGCTCTTTTCCCTGTGTAGGGTGACGCATTGTTCCTGGTGTCATTTTAGCGTGGCCCATAGGTTTATCCACGGAGGTGGAATGGAATGAGGATGTCATCATTTATGTTCAGCATGCCTGGTAGGCCTGTTAGGATCTCCTGCACCGTGTCCTGGAATACCTCCGTCACTGAGGACATCCTGAAGTTGTGGCACTTGTAGCGTCGCAATTCCAGATGGGTGCTAAACGTCGTGATATATCTGCTTTCCTTGGCCAGGACTAACTGGTGGTATCCCACATTCAGGTCCAGTTTTGAGAGCCACCGGGACCCGTTGATGTCAGCTACAATGTCGTCCATTGTTGGCGTGATGTGGCATTCCCTCCAGATTGCTTTATTGGGGAGGTGCTTATCGATACATAATCTGATCTTCCCAGGCTGTTGTTACCTTACCGCTATGACCATAGGAGACACCCATAGGGTTGGCCTGGATACTCTCTCGATAACTTCCTGGTCTCTCAGCTTCTGCAGCTCTTATTCTACTAGCGGCCTGAGGTGGAAAGGGATTTGCCGGTGTCGTAAGGCTGTCGGGGCCATTGCTGTGTTAATGTAGAGCTTTACCGGGGCCCTATTGATGCGTCCTAGTCCTTTAAAGAGGTCAGCGAATTGGCTTATCAACTGTTTGTACTGGTTCCCCCTCACGCTTCTCGCAAATGTCACTAGGCCTAGGTCCTAAGTGGCATGGCTGCTAAGTAGCGTGCCGGCCTCTTGGTCAAGGATGTGGACAGTTGTCACGATTTTATTGTCTTCTGACCGGATCGGCACCATCATGTTCCCTCGTAGGGGCAGGGGTGAGTTACCTCCATATGCGAAGATCTTTGGTTTAGAGGGTGTGAGTTCGGGCCTGGGTCTTAGCCTGTTATACTGCTGGATACCCATGACATTCACGGAGGCTACAGTGTCGATGACCGCCTTCACCTCCGACCCAGCTATCCTCACGGTGCAAGTGGGTTGTGGTCTCCTCCATTTCTTCCGCTCTTGTGTGAAGGAGATCAGATATGTTTCGACTTGGTCATCTTCTATGGAGGAATCTTCCACTCGGTAGGTGGCCTGCTCATTCCCTCTGGCACTGCTGGACGTTGCCAGGGAGGCTCTCGACTGTTGGCGCACTATTCTTCGCATTGGTTTTCCCCCTCTACTGTCTTTACGTTGGTTCCTTTTCAGGTACACTGACGCAAAGTGGTTAGGGATCCCACAGTGGGAGCACATCCGACCTTGGGCAGGACACGCCTGGAGCGGGTGTTCTTCGCGCACACAATATCCGCATTGGCCTTTCGGGGCTTAGGGCGGCCGGCCTCATTGCCTGCTCCCACTGCATCTGCTCGCTCGGTCTTGATGGCCACGTTCTTTTCTGCTGTTTATGTCAGGGCCAAGTCCATCTCATCGGCTCTGGCTGCCAAGTGTTCATGTGCCTTGGCTAAGACCAGTATATCATTGAGAGGTATGTTTGGCTGCCTCAGGATCAGCCCATGTGGTATCTTGCTGCAGACACCTTGGATGATTTGAGCTTGGATCTCTTCAGTGGCTTGATCATCTGTTGTATATGTGCTTGCTAGTTCTCTGAGTCTTGCGTAGAACCCATCAATTGATTTTCCCTCCCTTTGCCAGTCATGGCGTAGTTTGAACCTCTTGAAATCCAGGTTTACCTGCGGATTGAAGTGTGCGTTAAGCGCTGTCACAGCGACATCGTAGTCGGTGAGCTCTCCTTTATTGGGAAGGTGCTTGAATAGAAGATGTACTTCTTCACCCGCATAGCTCCATCCGTCTCCCTCGTTGCTACGAAGTAGTTTTCTAGTCACACCAGGCACGTCTTCCAGCGCCGGGACGCAGTAGTGGGGTCAGCTGCCTCACTGAGTTATGGGGGCATGTTTTGTGACTATGCCGGTGGGTGGCTGGTCTGCATCAGGGTTATCTCCCATCTTGTTACTCTGGATACTCCACTTGTGCCGCGGCGGGCCCTGGAGTCGTGCTTCTCATGTTTATCTCTGTAGCTTTGGTTTTACTTTCTTTTTTTTATCCCTTGCAGTGCTGTCCAGCTGCTGCTTGGGACCGGGATGTGAAGAGGAAAGGCTCTTTTCCTGTTGCCCTGATCAGGTAAGTTCTACGGGTGTTGGGAGGTGCAGGAATGACCCCCTAATGCAGGGGCACACCCTGTCTCTAAGCTCCTTGGCTGCAGATCAGATGGGATCTGTTTTCCCTCAGGCACTCTTCCTGGCTGGCCATTTTTGTTGCAGACTCCACTGCCACGTGTGTGGGCCTAGGCTGTGCACCTGTTGCCTGGGATGGGGTAACGTGCAGTGTGCACGGGCCGTTGTAGACTACTGTGCGGTAGCAGGGGAAAAAGCTACGCTCTTACCGGCCTGTCAAGTGACCCCGTGTCTTCTGCTCTGCTCGTGTGGGCACCCCCCCCACGGGAGTTGTAGCAGCGGCAGCATGGGTAAAGCCTCGTGGACGGCGTTCTGCTCCTTCTTAGCGCTCCGGTGGGGCATGCTGCCTGAGGCACGTCACTGATGCCTCCCGGTCATGCTGGAGCGTGGGCTCGGCTCCACGCTCGTCGGCAGTGGGATGGGGCTGTGTGCATGCACCCTGGGCCTAATTACTGGTACACAGTTAATATTTATGACACCAACACTGGATACACTGGTATGGGCAATGGAGGGCCTAATGCGACCACTCCCCCTTTTAATTACTCGTCTCGGGCCACGCAGGATATGTCGCACGTGGGTGCAACATATCCGGCATACGCCAGGTGTGTGAGCTGCACTGTTAACTCACTACATTCAGGAGTGCTCAGTGCTGGGGAGAGGAAAGAGGGGCGGTAAGAAAGTGCTGCATGAAGTTGACTGAGTACTGAGTTTGCGATTAAACTCCCACACCATGGAATTCTAATAGTCCTCTCCAGGTGCACTTTATTCTGGTTTGAAAAGTCTCATTCAGCTCTGTCGCTGCCGGAGGCCTTTCCACTGCTGCTATTTATAGGTCGAAAGACATCTTGAGGGCATTCAGAAACCTTCCCTGAGAATGCATTCCACCCCACCTGTCACCATTTATGTTGTAACTCACATTTCCTTTCTTTCTATTTACTGGCTTTATTTGTTTATTGGCTGTCCAGGTCCAGGTCCTCCCTCCCAAGGAGCAATGCCTTTGCACACAACCTCATTTTGTATTCTTCCACGAGTGCTCCTTTCTGTGAACAGGCTTGTAAATCTTGTTCTTATCTTGTCACATTTGCTGTGCATTCATAGTCAGGGGTCAAATGTGAGGCTCTGTCTTCCAAGGGAGCTTGGTGTTTATTTTTCTTTCACTGACTTCAAAGTGAGAGGATTTATGTGACAATCTTGCTGGATACTTGGGGTATAGAAAGGTTTCTTTTCTGGCATACAACAATATTTAAATACATTGTGCAAGTATTTCCAAATATATCAGAATAAGCAAAGGCAAAAGAAGCATATTTTTGTTAATTCTAAAGTGTGTTAGAAACAAATACTTTAATATGACCAAAACAAATTAATACACATGGGCCAGATGTATCAAGGTTTTTACCGGTCGCAAACAGGCCTATTCGCAGAATAGGTCCGTTTGGGAACAGTAAAAAGTTTTTGGGGATGTATCAACCCAAAAGACATTCGCAAAAGAGGTAATCACAATTTTTGCAATTACCTATTTATTTATTTATTTATTTTTAGATTTTTCTATAGCGCGAACTTGAACCGATTAGGTTATCAGAGCGCTTTACATAGCACATGTTACATTTATCACCGTTACACGTTATCACAGCAGTTTACATAGAATCAGTTACGTTGCACATTTCAGTAACTTGAACCGATTAGGTTATCAAAGCGCTCTAAATAAGACAGCATTCGATGTCCAGTGCCCTCCTCCGCCGTGTAGCGGGGGACCACTTCCAGCCCTCCGAAGTCGTCGAGCTGTCGGGACTAGGCTCCTGGAATGTCCAGTGCCCTCCTCCGCCGTGTAGCGGGGGACCTCTTCCAGCCCTTCGAAGTCGTCGAACTGTCGGGACTAGGCTCCTGGAATTTCAGCTGTCCCTTTACAACTACTTTGTTTGAAGTCATGACGGCAGTCTCAATCCCTGCAGCAACCAAGTGAGCTCTCTGTCTCCAAGTTTCTCTCCGCGCTTGGTGATAGTTCCTCAAGGCCATAAATAACCCCAACACAGTTTTTTCCATCTTAGTTCTTATGCGTGGAAATAACAGGAAACTGCAGTTCATACGAAATAAACGACCGGATAATCCGGCACTGGCAGTGGCCCCAAGCTGGCAACAGGTCGGGAGGCAGGCCACTAGATCAATAGAGGGCCACAGGGTTAGCAGGGGGCCGGGGAAAAGTTGGGGCGAGCCAGTGGAAGCGGCGATCGCCATCAGCAGTCGCCTCCGGCCGCCATCTTAGAGTCAGGCAGGCATCGTGTGTTCATTATGTCCTTGCAGCAGAGAGAGAAATTCCCTTTAGGGTTGTCCCTGGGAGCGCGTGGTCCGCTGCTCACCTCTGTCCCGATGGTGCTGTACACCCCCAGATATTCAGGATCGGCTCCGTCGGCCGTTTTCAACACTGGGCGCCATCTTGGAGTCAGGCAATTGTTGCCGATCGGGGGCTATTTCGTGCTTCAATGCGGTGTTGGGGGCAGCAATCGACTCACCAGCTCCCAGATCGCCGCTGATGGATGGGTGGCGTCACGACCATGCTCGGTGAGACTGCGGGGCTGAGATCGCGGGGCTGTGGGGTGGCGAGGCAGAGATCAGGACAGCCAAAATGGCGGGCCGTCACCGATCGCCGCCACCTGTCTCCTCGTGTGCCCTCCAGAACTCGCGTCAGGGAAAGGCACTGTCGGGGTGCCGCCACTCCTCTGCTGTGGCCGCAAGCAAGTGCCCCCGTGCTACTCCTGGCGCACAGCTCGAGGCACCGGTCCGGACTCCCAGAGCCCCGGCGGGCGCCATCTTGCCACCGGGAGCATGCAGTGCAACTCTCCCCGTTCTGCTGTGGGGAGCGCACCCAGGCATGATTTCGCGGCATCTCCCAGCGCTGCATGCACTCCGTCACCCGACCGATGTCAGTATAGGTCGGGGCGATGCTAGGAAGCGGGCGGCATGAGAGCCCGATCGCGGAGCCTCAGCAGGACACGTCTGCCTGCCTATTTTGCGAATGCAATGCAAGAAGCATTCTCAGACTGCCTATTTGCATTAAGGAATCACTGGCTTCTTTACTGACTCCTAATTGGCTAGTGCAGGCCAGGTGTCAGTTCCTGTTTGATGCCTGGCGCATGGACCAATGACAGATCGATTCCCCTTAATGAGTGTCCTACTACCCCATGCGCTGTTATTGAGGTACAGTTTTACGTCCAGCATGGAAAAGAGAATGTGCTCTCGCTTGTTTCAATTATGTTGCATCTTTCCTTCTACAGCCATCCAACACCTTATTTTTTGCAGTTGTATATTGCGGTACTTGACCCGAAGGTATTGGAGCACTTGACATGAGTTCAGTTACACTAGTCAGTTACATTAAACATTTTGTACCTCTTTGTTCGCCGTAAGTTGGCAGGGTATGCTCAGACGTGAGTCCCTTGCTCACTTTGCCACTGGATTCAAGCAAGACTGGCTGAAGACAGCTGTAATGCCAGAATCCGGTCCTAGGAAGCTTGAGTCCGGTCCAGGGAAGGCATGGCTTGGCAGTTCGTGCAGGACTGTTCCCATGAGGCACAGGGTCAGACTGATTTGCATATGGCCATGTCTGAACTGGGGTGGCAGAGTGGGCTAAAGAACGGTGATGGATTAAACCAGGATCTGTTGACTGGGTGTGAGTGTTTAATTGGTTCAGATGCTCCGTCTATCACCACCCCGTTTTGTACCACTTTGTTCGCCATATGTTGGCAGGGTATGCTCAGGCGTGAGTCCCTTGCTCACT
Source organism: Lissotriton helveticus (assembly GCF_964261635.1). NCBI lineage: Eukaryota > Metazoa > Chordata > Amphibia > Caudata > Salamandridae > Lissotriton > Lissotriton helveticus. The sequence continues at coordinate 1,951,632,273 of NC_136067.1, forward strand.
TTGCCACTGGATTCAAGCAGGCCTGGCTGAAGACGGCTGTAATGCCAGAAACCGGTCCTAAGAAGCTTGAGTCCGGTCCAGGGAAGGCATGGCTTGGCAGTTCGGGCTGGACTGTTCCCATGAGGCACAGGGTCAGATTGATTTGCATATGGCCATGTCTGAACTGGGGATGCAGAGTGGGCTAAAGAACGGTGATGGATTAAACCCGGATCTGTTGACTGGGTCTGAGTGTTTGATTGGTTCAGATGCTCCGTCTATCACCACCCCCTTTTGTACCGCTTTATTCGCCATAAGTTGGCAGGGTATGCTCAGACATGAGTCCCTTGCTCACTTTGCCACTGGATTCAAGCAAGCCTGGCTGAAGACAGCTGTAATGCCAGAAACCGGTCCTAGGAAGCTTGAGTCCGGTCCAGGGAAGGCATGGCTTCGCAGTTAGTGCTGGACTGTTCCCATGAGGCACAGGGTCAGACTGATTTGCATATGGCCATGTCTGAACTGGGGTGGCAGAGTGGGCTAAAGAATGGTGATGGATTAAACCCAGATCTGTTGATTGGGTGTGAGTGTTTGATTGGTTCAGATGCTCCGTCTATCACCACCCCCTTTTGTACCGCTTTGTTTGCCATAAGTTGGCAGGGTATGCTCCGACGTGAGTCCCTTGCTCACTTTGCCACTGGATTCAAGCAAGCCTGGCTGAAGACGGCTGTAATGCCAAAAACCGGTCCTAGGAAGCTTTAGTCCGGTCCAGGGAAGGCATGGCTTGGCAGTTCGGGCTGGACTGATCCCATGAGGCACAGGGTCAGACTGATTTGCATATGGCCATGCCTGAACTGGGGTGGCAGAGTGGGCTAAAGAAAGGTGATGGATTAAACCCAGATCTGTTGACTGGGTGTGAGTGTTTGATTGGTTCAGATGCTCCGTCTATCACCACCCCCTTTTGTACCGCTTTGTTTGCCATAAGTTGGCAGGGTATGCTCCCACGTAAGTCCCTTGCTCTCTTTGCCACTGGATTCAAGCAAGCCTGGCTGAAGAAGGCTGTAATGCCAAAAACCGGTCCTAGGAAGCTTGAGTCCGGTCCAGGGAAGGCATGGCTTGGAAGTTCGGGCTGGACTGATCCCATGAGGCACAGGGTCAGACTGATTTGCATATGGCCATGTCTGAACAGGGGTGGCAGAGTGGGCTAAAGAACGGTGATGGATTAAACCCAGATCTGTTGACTGGGTGTGAGTGTTTGATTGGTTCAGATGCTCCGTCTATCACCACCCTCTTTTGTACCGCTGTGTTCGCCATATGTTGGCAGGGTATGCTCAGACGTGAGCCCCTTGCTCACTTTGCCACTGGATTCAAGCAAGCCTGGCTGAAGACGGCTGTAATGCCAGAAACCTGTCCTAGGAAGCTTGAATCCGGTCCAGGGAAGGCATGGCTTGGCAGTTCGGGCTGGACTGTTCCCATGAGGCACAGGGTCAGACTGATTTGCATATGGACATGTCTGAACTGGGGTGGCAGAGTGGGCTAAAGAACGGTGATGGATCAAACCCAGATCTGTTAACTGGGTGTGAGTGTTTGATTGGATCAGATGCTCCGTCAATCAACACCCCCTTTTGTACCGCTTTGTGTGAGTGTTTGATTGGTTCAGATGCTCCGTCTATCACCACCCCTTTTTGTACCGCTTTGTTCGCCATAAATTGGCAGGGTATGCTCAGATGTGAGTCCCTTGCTCACTCTGCCACTGGATTCAAGCAAGCCTGGCTGAAGACGGCTGTAATGCCAAAAACCGGTCCTAGGAAGCTTTAGTCCGGTCCAGGGAAGGCATGGCTTGGCAGTTCGGGCTGGACTGATCCCATGAGGCACAGGGTCAGACTGATTTGCATATGGCCATGCCTGAACTGGGGTGGCAGAGTGGGCTAAAGAAAGGTGATGGATTAAACCCAGATCTGTTGACTGGGTGTGAGTGTTTGATTGGTTCAGATGCTCCGTCTATCACCACCCCCTTTTGTACCGCTTTGTTTGCCATAAGTTGGCAGGGTATGCTCCCACGTAAGTCCCTTGCTCTCTTTGCCACTGGATTCAAGCAAGCCTGGCTGAAGAAGGCTGTAATGCCAAAAACCGGTCCTAGGAAGCTTGAGTCCGGTCCAGGGAAGGCATGGCTTGGAAGTTCGGGCTGGACTGATCCCATGAGGCACAGGGTCAGACTGATTTGCATATGGCCATGTCTGAACAGGGGTGGCAGAGTGGGCTAAAGAACGGTGATGGATTAAACCCAGATCTGTTGACTGGGTGTGAGTGTTTGATTGGTTCAGATGCTCCGTCTATCACCACCCTCTTTTGTACCGCTGTGTTCGCCATATGTTGGCAGGGTATGCTCAGACGTGAGCCCCTTGCTCACTTTGCCACTGGATTCAAGCAAGCCTGGCTGAAGACGGCTGTAATGCCAGAAACCTGTCCTAGGAAGCTTGAATCCGGTCCAGGGAAGGCATGGCTTGGCAGTTCGGGCTGGACTGTTCCCATGAGGCACAGGGTCAGACTGATTTGCATATGGACATGTCTGAACTGGGGTGGCAGAGTGGGCTAAAGAACGGTGATGGATCAAACCCAGATCTGTTAACTGGGTGTGAGTGTTTGATTGGATCAGATGCTCCGTCAATCAACACCCCCTTTTGTACCGCTTTGTGTGAGTGTTTGATTGGTTCAGATGCTCCGTCTATCACCACCCCTTTTTGTACCGCTTTGTTCGCCATAAATTGGCAGGGTATGCTCAGATGTGAGTCCCTTGCTCACTCTGCCACTGGATTCAAGCAAGCCTGGCTGAAGACGGCTGTAAAGCCAGAAACCGGTTCTAGGAAGCTTGAGTCCGGTCCAGTGAAGGTATAGCCTTGCCATTTGGGCTGGACTGTTCCCATGAGGCACAGGGTCAGACTGATTTGCATATGGCCAAGTCTCCATAAGTTGGCAGAGTGGGCTAAAGAACGGTGATGGATCAAACCCAGATCTGTTGACAGGGTGTGAGTGTTTGATTGGTTCAGATGCTCCGTCTATCACCACCCCGCTTTGTACCACTTGTTCGCCATAAGTTGGCAGGGTATGCTCAGACGTGAGTCCCTTTCTCACTTTGCCACTGGATTCAAGCAAGCCTGGCTGAAGACGGCTGTAATGTCAGAAACCGGTCCTAGGAAGCTTGAGTCCGGTCCAGGGAAGGCATGGCTTGGCAGTTCGGGCTGGACTCTTCCCATGAGGCACAGGGTCAGATTGATTTGCATATGGCCATGTCTGAACTGGGGTGGCAGAGTGGGCTAAAAAACGGTGATGGATTAAACCCAGATCTGTTGACTGGGTGTGAGTGTTTGATTGGTTCAGATGCTCCGTCTATCACCACCCCCTTTTGTACCGCTTTGTTTGCCATAAGTTGGCAGGGTATGCTCCCACGTAAGTCCCTTGCTCACTTTGCCACTGGATTCAAGCAAGCCTGGCTGAAGAAGGCTGTAATGCCAAAAACCGGTCCTAGGAAGCTTGAGTCCGGTCCAGGGAAGGCATGGCTTGGAAGTTCGGGCTGGACTGATCCCATGAGGCACAGGGTCAGACTGATTTGCATATGGCCAAGTCTCCATAAGTTGGCAGAGTGGGCTAAAGAACGGTGATGGATCAAACCCAGATCTGTTGACAGGGTGTGAGTGTTTGATTGGTTCAGATGCTCCGTCTATCACCACCCCGCTTTGTACCACTTGTTCGCCATAAGTTGGCAGGGTATGCTCAGACGTGAGTCCCTTTCTCACTTTGCCACTGGATTCAAGCAAGCCTGGATGAAGACGGCTGTAATGTCAGAAACCGGTCCTAGGAAGCTTGAGTCCGGTCCAGGGAAGGCATGGCTTGGCAGTTCGGCTGGACTCTTCCCATGAGGCACAGGGTCAGATTGATTTGCATATGGCCATGTCTGCACTGGGGTGGCAGAGTGGGCTAAAAAACGGTGATGGATTAAACCAGGATCTGTTGACTGGGTGTGAGTGTTTGATTGGTTCAGATGCTCCGTCTATCACCACCCCCTTTTGTACCGCTTTGTTCGCCATAAGTTGGCAGGGTATGCTCAGACGTGAGTCCATTGCTCACTTTGCCACTGGATTCGAGCAAGCCTGGCTGAAGACGGCTGTAATGCCAGAAACCGGTCCTAAGAAGCTTGAGTTAGGTCCAGGGAAGGCATGGCTTGGCAGTTCGGGCTGACTGTTCCCAGGAGGCACAGGGTCAGACTGATTTGCATATGGCCATGTCTGAACTGGGGTGGCAGAGTGGGCTAAAGAACGGTGATGGATCAAACCCAGATCTGTTGACTGGGTGTGAGTGTTTGATTGGTTCAAGTGCTCCGTCTATCACCACCCCCTTTTGTACCACTTTGTTCGCTATAAGTTGGCAGGGTATGCTCAGACGTGAGTCCCTTGCTCACTTTGCCACTGGATTCAAGCAAGCCTGGCTGAAGACGGCTGTAATGCCAGAAACCGGTCCTAGGAATCTTGAGTCCGGTCCAGGGAAGGCATGGCTTGGCAGTTCGGGCTGGACTGATCCCATGAGGCACAGGGTCAGACTGATTTGCATATGGCCATGTCTGAACTAGGGTGGCAGAGTGGGCTAAAGAATGGTGATGGATTAAACCCAGATCTGTTGACTGGGTGTGAGTGTTTGATTGGTTCAGATGCTCCGTCTATCACCACCCCCTTTTGTACCGCTTTGTTCGCCATAAGTTGGCAGGGTATGCTCAGACGTGAGTCCCTTGCTTACTTTGCCACTGGATTCAAGCAAGCCTGGCTGAAGACAGCTGTAATGCCAGAAACCGGTCCTAGGAAGCTTGAGTCCGGTACAGGGAAGGCATGGCTTGGCAGTTCGAGCTGGACTGTTCCCATGAGGCACAGGGTCAGACTGATTTGCATATGGCCATGTCTGAACTGGGGTGGCAGAGTAGGCTAAAGAACGGTGATGGATTAAACCCAGATCTGTTGACTGGGTTTGAGTATTGGTTCAGATGCTCCTTCTATCACCACCCCCTTTTTGTACTGCTCAGTCCTCTTCATGGGCGCCCTCTTCTGGTGTTTTGTATGTGCGTTTTCTCGCTAGCGGTGGCGTCTGTTCACCATAGGGGACATACGGTGCACTCTTCTCGCTTGCAGTGGCGTCAGACAGCCACTGGGGGAGGGGGGGCATGCGCTATGCACATTCTTCTTGCACCTTTTGTGGGGCTTGCTTGGTGCCTTTCGGTCCCATTACCTTCGCTGGACCTTGCTTGGCCACTTGAAGCTTCTCTTGGCTGGGGTAGCTTTGTGCTTCTTGGGTTTCTGCTGGGGGTACACATTCTCTCTCTCTGCTGGCGGTCTCTTGTCTTTGGCTAATGCTCCTTGAGCCTTCTCTGGAAGATTGTGGCTTGGACTGCTCTCCTCCTCTTCTCCTTGGATGCTGCCTTTCCTTAGATTTCTCGGCTTTGATTTTCTGCTGCGTTTAGTGTGACTACTTTGGCTGGGACAAGTTTGGACTTTGTAGGGCTCTCTCAGGGGTTTAACAGCCTCTCCCCTTGTCCTAAAAAAGGGCAGTTCAAACAAGGGAATTGCAAGCTGTGCTTTCCTTTACTTTGTCCAGCGCAGCAGATGTTCTCATGCTGCGCACGCTTTTCATCTGGGGCAGGCTTTATGTAGGGGCAGTTTCCTTAACAGGTGCTGTGCTTGATTTGCCTGCCATGGGGAATATTGGTAGTAGGGGGCATTTCAATCACCATTCTACGCAAGCTACAACATCTCTTCTGAGGCTGCAGGCCTTTTCCTTGTAAAGTGTTCCCTTTTCACGGGCATAATTACTACAGGTGAGGTGGCCTTTAGCTGGCACAGCCATTCTATACATTCCTGACCGCCGCAGTCTTGGCTGAAGCTGGGAATCACGCTGGATTGGAGATGCAGGCTGTTTGCAAGGCTGGCATGGCCCAGGCCTCGCTTGATGCTCTCCATGGTCAGGGCCACCTCACACAATATTCTCAGGTAAGAGGTGCTTCCACTTCAACACTGGAGGCCATGCACTCTGCCTCATACTATGGGCCATTTCTCTCCCTTGCCAACCATGTTTAACTCACCACTGGGCAGACAGGGGTTGATCAGGCCGGTTTCTCGACCTTGCTCACAGTGGGCAGGGCCACCAGCTCACTTCTTCCATCCTTGGGGCAATAATGGATGGCGTAGGGCTTGGAGTGCGGGCCTTTCTCAGTGCGCTGTCTCGCATCGCTGCAAGTACGGCCTCGGTACACTCTGGGCCGGCGCGGGCCCAGTCCCATGGCTAGTGGAGTGCCCCTCCTGCACTCAGCATCCCACACGGACCACTGCTCGCCACGTCTCTCTCTCTCCGACCGCTCGGCGTGAAGGTTCTCAGGGCAGGAAGGACTTCAGAGACAATTTCAGGCAGTAGCCTTGGCCTTCCCCTTGACAGGGGGGCGTTATTGGTCCCTCATCAGGTCTCCACCCACCGCGCAGCAGTATTTCCTTATGCATAAGGTACTGGTGGTGCTCATCTGGGGCAGTTCTGCTGGCTCTCGCATACGCCAGGCAGGCCTCTCCACAGTCTGGTGTCTTCAAATGTGGCACCACTACAGGGGTCACTGAGATGGCAGCGGGCAGCTAGCTCGAGGGGTCGGGGACAGTTTGTGTGGCACGGCGGCATGTCTTTGGCGTTTACTATTGGCTTGGGTTAGCAGATCTCCATTCACCACGCCACATACCTGTTCTCAGTACCACGGCTTACAGCAGGCCGTGGAGGCACTGCACCTTCACAGTGGCTCTCCGGCTAGGCCACATGGGCCCTCTGTTGTGGCAGTGACTGCCTGGGCATGGATATTGGCAGGGCACAAGTTCTAAAAAAAGAAGTGGGGGAACGCTGACGTCACAACAGGAAGTGACGTCACAAAAGGTAGCTAGCACCATCAGACTCATTGCCTCCCCTCGCTCACCTCTTAGCAAATGGAGCCACACATTCACTCTTTGGCCTCTCTGGGGCGAGATCTCGCCCCAGAGAGGCCAAAGAGTGAATGTGTGGCTCCATTTGCTCCAGTTATCGAGCTCCTGGTTAAATAAGTGGGGGGACGCCGTCCACCCTCGTGGTACCCCGACTCGAGCCCTGGATATTGGGATTCATCTTCAGTCAGTGAGGGCTGGTAGCGCCAAGACGCCTCGAGCGCAGTTTTTGCTGCAACTCTTTTCCCTCTTTCTCAGCTTTTCACAGCAGGGGGTGCTCTAGACATGGGCCACTCATCCCCGCAGGATAAAGCACCAAGCGGTCAACAGCTCACACTGGGATCGATCCCACCATTGTAAAGTAGTGGGCGCTAGGCCCACATACTTAGGAAATAATCCACACAGCTATGGTGACTTGGGTACTGGTAACTGGGCCAGGGCATGTGCACCCGGCCCATTTTATTATCAGGGTCACCTGACCGGTGACACCTGTGCTGGGTGGGTGTACCGTGTAAAACATCCCACTCTTGATTACTAGAATGTGTCCTGCAGGACACTACAAGGGCTTCTACCTTCCAGTTCTTTCTGCTGTAGCCCTGGCAGACTGTTTGCCTGTCACCCTCCCAGGCCACCTGCCCTTGCCTGCCCCTTTTGCTATCGCTGTTGTCTGGTACACAGCCCTGATGATTTCTCCCCCTCAGACTCCACAGGCCTCCTTGGGGGAGGTTGCTGGGACGTAAGGGTGGCCAGTGCTTTCTTCCACCTTCCGGTTCCAATTGACCTGGGCTGATCTTCATTCCTCATGACCATCCCTGCCCTGACACCTCTGATGATGACTGTGATATTCCCTTCACCATCTGGAATTGTGGGGATCAATCAGCTCCTGTGACTGTCCTTCTAAATATTGGCATTTGATTTGTTAATTGGCTTATGAGTCCCTCCTTAGTACCTCCATGTCTTCTTTTGTAACATCAGGATTGGACCTTTTTACGTGTGTTCTTACGCGGAAGCCCAGCCTGGTTCGGCAGCGGCTATGCCTCTGTATGCCCCTCGTTACACCCCATCAGCTCCTGGCCTCTGCCCACTGTGCAGCTGCACAGCAGCGCAGCCTGGCTTTGGCGCAGGAGAGGGGCAGCGTGCGTGCGTTTGCGGAAGGAGGTCTTGATTAAATGTGCAAATCTCCTCGGTCTTTGTTCTGGCCGGAGCAGAGCAGCAGGTGAATTCATTCAAAATTTCTGAACCTGGGAGCAGCCGCACTAAACTCATGTCAGTTAGTGGCAGGGACTACATTTCCCAGCAATTCGAGATAAACATGTATATTTGAAATATCTACTTTTTTTACAAAAAAGTGAATGTGAAAAAGAAGTGAGTGCTTGGGAGCTCCTGCCTGATGCTTTGAGGTATTTCAGTCATGGATTCGTGGGCTTTAGTCAGTCCCCATAAGGTGCTTTCACTTTAATGTCGGCCATGCCCGTTTCTTTAGACGAGCCACATCTAAAGAAAGGTGCACGGCCGCTAATAAAGTGAAACCGCGGTATGGGGCAATTTTACAAAAAAAAACCATTTGTTTGTCAACTTGACAAATAGGTGCTTTTTTTTGTAGAAGCTCCCCATATTGCGCTTTCACTTTAATGGTGGCGGCGTCCCTTTATTTAGACCTTCTAAAGAAAAGGACACCATTAACTTAAAAGCATGGCATGAGGCACTTTTCCAAAAATTGCATTTGCAATGCAATAGGTCTCACATTTGCGAGAGTTTAAGCTATTGGCATTGTCATTTACAATGCCAATAGCTCAAACTCTTGAATAAGCAAGACCTATTGAATTGCAAAAGCTTGTTTTTCCTGGGTCTGTCTTAACCCAATTCTAACCCTCACCTTTGCCCTTACTTCGCCCTTATCCCTCTCCCTCTTGCATCCATGGTGCCACACAAAGATTGAGACCCTTTTTCACCACCATGGGTGAGACCGTCCTACCCATTGAAGTTGACTGTTTCTGGCCTCACTTTGGCTGCTCTTCGACAACACGGTCCGTCACCTTCCTTCCCCACCCAGTGGCACTGCAAGAGCATGTTGATGTTTTCCTGCTTGACGCAGTCTAAATCCATTTAGGGGGTGAGTCACCCTCTGATTACAAGCATTTATGTTGGTTTTCTGTCACATGGTCTGTTTTTTGATTAGTGGTTTTCCAAGTTGCCTGTTTCCTTTTTAGGTCTCGGCCTGCAAAAGACTGCGCAGATGCACAGTCAAGCTGGCGAGACTTAACGGGATAGAGGATTGTTCACTAGCAAGGTTAAGTCCCACCCCTCTTCTCCATTGGCTGGCGTCCTAAACGGTGGCCAGCCATTGGAGAAGAGTTCCTAGTGACGTTCTCCTTTGTCTCTAAGCCCCGTCCTTTTCAGACTGGGTTACTTGACTTCCTGCTGGCGTAAAAGCTTTCTTATCTTCTTTATGGGGCCATCTGTTTCGTCCCATAAAGAAGATAAGGAAGCTTTTACGCCACCACTAAGTCAGGCCAAGCCAGTCTGAAAAAGACGGCTCTAAAAGCAGAAAGTTGACGTCATCCTGAGCGCTTGTTCTGAGCGCTTGTTCACTTTTACTCCAAGTTTCGATGTGAAAACCTTGCGGGGGTCCTTTGGTGTGGAAAGGCTGCAGTTTCCACCCCACCGTCCCAAACCGGCTCTGCAATTACAAACCCATGAGATGCCCTCTGCTGGCACTAATATGCACAAATGCCGGGCACTAATCTCATAATCTGTTTTGTTTTATCAATTGCCTTTTCTGGCGCGGGCAAGGCAGAATAAAAGGGGAGGACAATTAAGACTTCCGAACCGAAACGAGGAAACAAAAGGTGGGTTTGTTTTCAGGCAAAGGCGTTTTGGGAGGAAAAAGCATCACGTTTACCCCTCTTAAGAAATACAAAATTCAGGCAAAATAATGGTTTGTTTAGGGCCAATAGCGGTCAGGTGGGAGTCTCGGCTAACTCAAGGCTAAACAAATCTCACCGCAATCCGATTATAATAAATGCAATAGTCTCTTTCGTAACAGTTTCACGTTGATATCAGAATAAACAAAAGCAGCACACATAAAAGCGCGAAAATTAAAAAAGCATGAAGTATTGGATTTATGGAATCCATGGGTGGGGTGCCGTGTCAAAAAGAGTGCGGAGGCGAGAAGCACCCGACTGCCTGTGAGTGTTCCCATGGCCCAGGCAGGCACCCCCACCCCCAGCGCCAGCCCGACTGCAGGATGCGAGGTGTGCAGGGCACATCTTCCAAATATGACGTGGCCCAGACATCCCAAGGTCATTAACTCAAATACTCTTTCATTTGCGAATAGAAAGACCTGTTTTCACAACGCTAGAAAGGTAAAAAAAAACCTCTTCCTTTCCAGCCAAAATGTGTATATCACTAATAATGCATGGGAAACTGTTTGATTCCTACCTCTCAGCTTGCACAGACACCGATGCCCCATATATGGGTTTGCGCACCTACTTATCCAATCCACGCTTCTAAATGCATTTCCCAGTCCCTGGTCAATTGTAACACGTTATATATAGAGAACTGCTCGGCGAGTTACACCCTCGCTGCTGGAAGCTGCTGCGATGCGTCCACAATCTGTTCGACCCCAAAGGAACAACTAGGCCTAAAATTCTTTAGTGGTTGGTTAACTGGAATCAATCAAATTTGGAAATAGTGGTTCTTGTTAAGTATAGCGCTTAGCAGTACAAGTTATAGCAGGTTGTTTGCTGCGTTCAGCAACATTCGGGAATTTCAAGAGGGAGATTATGTAAAACAGTTTGGAGAGCATTTTTACTCTTTGGTTATTCTTGGGTCGGGGTTTGTTTTCAGAGAAAGTAAAAACCGAGAAGGTTTAGTGGCAATAATGCCCCGGGCCTTAATGGGACACAGGTAAATGGGTCACTCGGTTTGGTAGTGAAAGACAGACATACATAAGAGTGGTGAAGTGGGTTCCTCACACCTCCGAACATGGTGCCACTGCACCCGCTACGTTATTGAGAGCTACGCCGCAGGCGTGAACATGTTTGGATTGAAGGGGCGAGGTTGCTTCCATTAACAGGCCTCCTGCCGTGCGCGAACGGACACCGGACTAAACACAAAAGGCCTTTATTGTCCAGGCTGCTGGTCAGGTGAGGGCACCCCTCGAAGCGCGTCAGCTGCTTGTTTCCCTTCTCTTCAAAAGTGGCCTAAGATTTCCAAAGCCGGGCTGTCAGACACCTTCATTCTGAGGCACCAGGGAGCGCCTGATCAGCTTCACGTGAGATCAGCAAATAGCGGGGGTCACTTCACACCTGGGAAAGAGGCTGCTTCAGACCCTTTCTCGATCCAACTGCTCTCTGCACCGTTAGGACCGGAGCAGAGCTGCAGCGAGTGCCCTGGAGATCACAGAGCCGCACGGGCACTCCGATCCCAGAGCTGGACTAGTCTTCTCAGCAGATCCCGGCGCCTCCCTTCTGGGTCAGGCTTGACACCAACTCAAAACCAGAGAGATAGAGAAACGGAGGCTGTGATCAGCTCAGCTGCACTGGCGATACGGAAACAGCGGCTACTTCCTTGGTTTCAAGGCACCTCCAGGTCCAGGAGCAAGCCTAGTTCACCCCATTCTCCAGGGGGTCTGCGTGTGCACCCAGTACTCTTCTCACTTCTGCACCCTGAAGTAGAGAGATGCGGACCGGTTGCCCCGAAAGTGACACTCGGCCATGAGTGGGCATTTGGTCAGTCTCTGCCACCCTCCCCTTCAATCAGAGGGCCATCACCATCATTTTGGGGCTTGGAGGGTGAATTGCAAAAGTATGCCATGGCTTTAGAACCACATCTCCTTCATTACGTGTATGCACCCAAAAAATAAAATACCTTGTTTTCAGTATCTGATGTTGACCCAGATCACATCATTCTGGCGCCCATCCTCTCGCAACTTACAAAATATCACACACGTTTGCCACCACTTTACACCATAGTATAAATCCTACAAGCAGATGTGCTGCTTGCGACAGAGCCTCAGCTGTGCCGCTTCCCGGGGAGCCCCTGTGTGTGTGTGTGTCTCTGTGTGTGTGTGTCTCTGTGTGTGTGTCTGTGTGTGTGTGTGTGTTTGGCTCTGTGTGTGTGTGGCTCTGTGTGTGTGTGTGGCTCTGTGTGTGTGTGGCTCTGTGTGCGTGTGGCTCTGTGTGTGTGTGTGTGGCTCTGTGTGTGTGTGTGTGTGGCTCTGTGTGTGTGTGTGTGTGTGTGGCTCTGTGTGTGTGTGGGTGGCTCTGTGTGTGTGTGTGTGTGGCTCTGTGTGTGTGTGTGTGTGGCTCTGTGTGTGTGTGTGTCTCTGTGTGTGTGTCTCTGTGTGTGTGGCTCTGTGTGTGTGTGTTTGTGGCTGTGTGTGTGTGTGTGGGTGCAAATGCAATAGGTCTTGCATTTGCGAGAGATTAAGCTATTGGCATTGTAAATGACAAAGCCATATATTTATCTGTTTTCAAAACCAACACATAAATAAAAATGTTGTCATTTACAATGCCAATAGCTCTAATCAGAGGGTCATCACCATCATTTTGGGACTTAGAGGGTGAATTGAAAAAGTATGCCATGGCTTTAGAACCACGTCTACTTCATTACGTGTATGCTCCAAAAAAATAAATATCTCGTTTTCAGTATCTGATGTTGACCCAGATCACATCATTCTCGCGCCCATCCTCTTGCAACTTACAAAATATCACACGCGTTTGCCACCACTTTACACCATAGTATAAATCCTACAAGCAGATGTGCTGCTTGCGTCAGAGCCTCAGCTGTGCCGCGTCCCGGGGAGCCCCTGTGTGTGAGTGTGGCTCTGTGTGTGTCTCTGTGTGTGTGTTTGGCTCTGTGTGTGTGTGGCTCTGTGTGTGTGTGTGGCTCTGTGTGTGTGTGGCTCTGTGTGTGTGTGGCTCTGTGTGTGTGTGGCTCTGTGTGTGTGTGTGTGGCTCTGTGTGTGTGTGAGGCTCTGTGTGTGTGTGGCTCTGTGTGTGTGTGTGTAGCTCTGTGTGTGTGGCTCTGTGTGTGTGTGTGGCTCTGTGTGTGTGTGTGTGTGTGGCTCTGTGTGTGTGTGTGTGGCTCTGTGTGTGTGTGTGTGTGGGAGCAAATGCAATAGGTCTCGCATTTGCAAGCGATTAAGCTATTGGCATTGTAAATTACAATCCAAAATTGTGGGGTGGATCTTGAGCACACCTGTTGCTTAATATTTAGTTATTAGCTTGTGATGTTCGTTAAAGTTATTGTCCTTCTTTTGCGTGCTGCTTGGTAACTCTGGGCTGCCTGACCCTGAGCCTGTCAAAACTGTTGGGGATTGGTTGTGACAATATCGCAACCATACCAGGCGCACAGCTGATGATTACGTTAATTCCCCCTTTGCAAAAATTCTTCTAATTCAATTTTGGTGCTTGATTCTCATGTTTATTCTGAGACCTTATTGCACATAAATTACTCCAAATTATATGTTGATACAATTTCTTTGTTAAACATAGTGTATTTCATTATCATAGTGCATTCATGACAATTAATCGGCGATTGCTGATTTAGTTGGCCCGATGCATTTCGGGACCAGCGTCCCTTCTTCGGGGGCCTCTGTGGAAGAAATAATATGCCTATTACTTTCTATTTACTATTTACATTATAGCCACTACTCAGTTTTGAGCGCCACGCTCCTCTCTTACAGTCAATTCATGTCTTTAAGTACATTAAAGCTTACAATGCAGAAAGACACATGATTAATTCACGGTGAATTGCTTAGCAAAATGAAAAAATTAACGGAATGAAATTTTTTTTATATTATACATATTGATTACTTAATGTACATTTCTAGTAGCAGTGCATGCAATTTTGTCAATGCATCAGTTTCTCACGTAGTAAACAGAGCTCACTCACATTTGTATTGCAACCGTTTGGAATGGACCTCACTGTTTGCTGTCAGAGTTTTGAGGCAGGACAGCATGACGGACGACGCCGTCGTGAGGGAAGCTGTCAGAGCGTTGATGGCGGCCGGTCGGAGTGATTTATTACGTCCTGGAGCCGCGTTGGAATGCGATGAAGGAGCTAAGCGCCCGAGGCGTGTGGCGGCGAGAGGGGTGAGTCAGGCAGTAGCTGCGTGTCTGCCGCAGTCCAGCCGCCACCCCCTGGCTTTAATTAATGCCCCAGTTTCCTCAGTGCAGCCTCGTCGAGCGCGTTCCTCAGGAAGGAGCGCTCGTGGAAAAAGAGCACAGTTGCGCTCTGCCTCTGCCCCATGTGTTCTGAGGGGACACCCTGGAATATTATTGCCCAATACAGTGAAGAGGGCTAGGAAGAGAGGTGCCAAAGTCAGCGCCAGTGTTGTGCATAGCCCCCAGCAGTTTCATACGTATGAGGAGGCATTTGTTAGTGACTGTGCAGCTGGAGCCAGAGTTGGTCGAGAATATTAGTGCATTGCGAGTGGAGCTAGTTTATCCTGACAACAGGGATCATCAGAGAGGTGGCTCCAATTTGCAAGCGGTATTGCTGCCTAAGCCTAGAGGTCCCCCGTTTTTCTCTGATTCTATGACAGAAGAAGAAGGTTTTTTGGACAAAGGGTGTGGGGCAGGGTCTTTGCGGGTGGTAGGTCAGCGTCCACTTGGGGCTAGTAATATGGACAATGACGTGGTGATGGTTTTTCCAAAGCCTAGGCAACCGCCGCATCACGCGCAATTGGATTTTTGCGCTGCATTGGGTCCACAGCGGGGACAGTGGGTGTGGGTTGAACACTCAAATTTGTCCAGTAATGCGTCGCCTGGTATACATAAGGATCAGGTAACGGGTACGTTTATGGCGGTTCCTGGCTGGAGCGGTGAGGAATTGTTAGCGGATTCTGGGCTCATTTCAGTTTCTCAGAGTTCTTTTTCAGCTAGGGTGAAGCAAGGTGCGGCTTTTGGAAAGTCAAAAAGTACCCGAGGCGGATCTTTTGCGGATTTAGGGGCAACGGCCGGGTGCTCTCAGCAGAGTCCTGTGACCTCTTGGGGGAATTATGATGGGGGCATTGGAGATGGCGAAATGCCAAGTACAAGTGTTGACAGAAGCAATTTCAATTTGGGGCAAAATGATGCATATTATGGGCAGGTCAATGAGAATGTTGATACTAATGTGGACTTTGTATCTCAAGTAGCGGCTCCTGTCTTGGTCAGTCAGGAGTTGGGAATGGGGGGAAGGGGTCATTTCACGTCTGCTAGTTTTTTACAGAGATCTGGAGCGGATTTCTCAACAGATCGCAGGCGGTGTGGCGGACATCATCGGCATGATGATCCTAAAGAATTTCAACAAAGGGCTATGCAGCTACCTTCAGGTAAGACTGACTGGTGGGCTGCATGGACGCCGGCCTTTGACGAGCGGCACTGTTGTCGGTCAAGGGGGTGGTGCTGAGGGGAGTGCACAGGTTGCTTTTGTTTCAGAAAATGTTTCTCAGGTAACGCCAAATTTAGGTACAGTGCCTCAAAACACTGTTGGGTCGGTAAGTAGTACAAGTCCGGTGCTGAATGTGGTTAGTACACAACAAAGTTTGGTTCAAGGTCCAGGTAGAACGAAATTGCCTTATATGGGTTTGGCCATGCCCTTGGGCACACATCTCTCTGACAAGACTAGACAAAAGATTTGGAACCACGATTTCGTGGATGTTTTTAGATTATTGCATAGAGATCTGCAGGCCAAAGAAGGCTCGAAGGAGGAAGAGTTGGAACCGTCCCGCCGCCCTAGGGTCCCTAAGAACATCGAGAACTGGACGGCTGCCTTTCTCATTTACGGTAGCGTGTACTGTGAGAGGCATCCTGAACGGGCGGTGGCAATGTTTAAATATATTGACATTATTAGGAGGGCGCATTTGCAGGTGGGTGGCTATGCCTGGCTTAATTATGATGAGGAGTTTAGGGCCAGGGTAAGCCTTTACAATGACAAGCCTTGGGGAGAAGTAGACCAAGAGCTGTGGCTGTTCATCAGACATCGACGACCATTCATACAGCAAGTGGCCTCCCTATCACTTATCGGCCCTTTCTCCAGCGTCCCGCTCCAATGGTGGCAGGTGGGGTGGGTAGAGCACAGTTGCCTGCAACAGGAGCGTGTTGGAACTTTAACCGTGGTTCCTGTATCAGGCAATTCTGCAAATTCAAACACGAGTGTTCGCAGTGTGGGGGTAGGCATCCCATATCACAGTGCTTTCCTCACCAATAATTTGGGGACCATGGGAGGGGACAGAGAGGCAGAGGGGCCATGTCAACTGTTGTCCCAAAAGGCTCCTACCCCGGTTAAATTACAGGCTATGTTCAAGTATCTGGATGAGTACACGGATGTGGAAGCTGCCTCTAAGTTATTCTGGGGTTTTAAAGTAGGTTTTCGCATTGGTTATCAAGGCCCTTGTTCTCAACGTTGGGCTGACAACTTGAAGTTGGCGAAAGATTTACCACAGGTGGTACGTGCGAAATTGGACAAAGAAGTAAAATTGGGCAGGATAGCGGGTCCTTTTCCTCAGTGTCCTCTACCCAATTTGATGGTCTCTCCTTTGGGGGTGATTCCTAAGAAAACAGAGGGAGAATTTCGTCTTATCCATCATTTGTCTTGGCCGGAGGGTCAGTCATTAAATGACTTTATTGCTCCAGAGGATGCGGCTGTCACTTATGCACCGGTGGATGATGCCCTGCGTTTGGTGCGTTTGGCGGGTCCTGGTGCGGAGCTGGCCAAATGTGATGTTCAGGCGGCTTTTTGATTACTGCCCATCCACCCCTTGGACTTTGAACTGCTTGAGATGTTTTTTGAGGATGCTTTTTATGTTGATCGGGTTTTACCCATGGGTTGTTCCATCTCTTGTGCCCTTTTCGAAACTTTCAGCACGTTTTTACAATGGTGTTTGGTGAGGAAATCTGGCCATACATCTGTTTGTCATTACTTAGATGACTTTTTGTTCATTGGCCAGGCAAAAAGTGATCATTGTGGTAAAGTTTTGGAGTGTTTCCAAGGGCTGGCAAAGGATTTTGGGGTGCCATTGGCTCCAGATAAAATGGAGGGCCCAACTACCAGATTGACATTCCTGGGCATCGAGATTGACACAGAGGTGATGATTGCTCACTTGCCAGTGGATAAGGTGAATGAAATTAAGACCTTTTTGCGTGAAGTGCTCAGTAAACACAAGATTGAGCTCAGGCAGGTGCATCGGCTGCTTAGCTATTTAAACTTCGCCTGTAGAGTTGTGAGAGCAGGTAGAACGTTCTGCAGAAGGCTTGGGTTTGCTATGTCGGGAGCTTCGCTTCCACACCATCGCATACGATTGACTAAAGCTGTGAAGGATGATTTGGTAATTTGGCTGCGGTTCTTGGAGGACTTCAATGGTGTTTCGATCAATTTTGTAGAAGATGACACTGTTTGGTAGGTGCACATTTTTTCCGATGCCTCTGGGGCTCAAGGCTTTGGGCTATTTTGGGAGGGGCGTTGGTGCGCTGAGCGTTGGCCGGAACATTGGTTACATCAAGGCCGTAGTATTGCCTTCCAGGAGTTCTTTCCTCTACTGGTGGCTTTACAGGTGTGGGGGGAGGATTTTAGGGATCGCTGTGTCCTTTTTCATATTGACAACATGTCTGTGGTGAACTTAGTCAACTGGCAGAGAGCTAGAGATGTGCGTGTTCTGCAATTGTTACGTTCTTTCATGTTGCAAACTCTTAAATTGAACATTGTTTTTAGAGCAAAGCACATACCAGGCGTAAATAACTCAATAGCAGATGCTCTGTCTCGTTGTAATTGGCAGACATTTCGTTCGTTGGCTCCAAGGGCGGACAGATGCAAGACGGAGATTCCTTCGGACATCTGGGACCTGGGGGAGTGAGGATTGCTGACTTGGTGGAACAATCCATTGCTCGGTCAACAAGACGCAGTTACCGCCAGGCGTGGTCCGAGTTTTTGACTTATGCTTCTTCACAGGATCAGGGTGGTGCAGCAGTTGGTAATGAGGAGTTCATGTTACGTTTTGTGCTGTATTTGATGGACAAAGGTTTGTCACACACGACTTTTTCAGGCAAACTTTCTGGAATTTCCTTTTATAGCCAGTTGTTTTTGGGGATAGAATTACAGGTTTTGTTACGCAGGATGTTGAAAGGTTTCAGCAGAAGCAAAGTTCAGTCATCGACTTTGTGGGAACCAATTACGTTTGCTCTTTTACAACGGATTTTAGCTTGGTTGCCTAGTTGTTGCTACAATGAGTGGGAGGTGGTTAGGTTTAGGCTGTGCATGATATGGATGTTTTTTGGTGCTTTTCGTGTTTCGGAATTACTGGGTTATAGGAACCAGATGGGTATTATGACGTCTGACATACAAGTTTTGAATGGTATGGTTTTAAATATTTGGTTACGACAGTCAAAAACAGATCAAAAGGGAAAAGGGACTTGGATCCAGTTGGGCGGGAGTGGTGTGGTGGGTTGTTGTCCGTTGGGTGAATTGGAATCCTTTTTAAAGTCTCCTTCGTTTCGTCCTGGGGTTATATTTTGTCACCTTAATGGCGATCATATTACTTGTTTTCAGTTGTTAGCAGTTTTGAGGAAAGTGTTATTCTTGGCGGGGGAAAATCCTTTGTTATATGGGACTCATTCTTTTAGAATTGGCGCTGCTACAGAGGCACCCAGATTGGGTTGGGGGAGGGAGGACATACAACAAGTTGGTCGTTGGAAATCTGATTGTTGTTATAGATATGTTCGTCATTGAATGCATTCCAATTTCGGTCAATATGCTGGTTAATTTTTTGTTTCTTATCTTAGGTCGAGTTTTATCTTTTCCACGGAAAAAGAGAACATGGATTGTAGGACATTCCTTTGTAAAGTGGTCAGTTGTATTTGCGGAACAACAAATTTGTGGGAGAGCGTTGCAGTTGCACAATAAAGACAATGAAGTATTGTGGAAGGGGGTTGGGGGGATGAAGTGGAGAGATCTGTTTCCTTTATTGTTTCCTTTATTGCCCAAATTGTCACATGAGTGGGGATTTCCAGATCTATTAATAATACATTAGGAGAGAATGATCTGGTGGAGCTCTCAGGTCTGTCGCTCATAAAGCAGATGAAATTAGATTTAGCTGTGGTAAAAGAAAATTGGGTAGGTACTTCTGTGGTATGGACAGAATTTGTTTATCGACAGCAATGGCGGGGAGCTCGTACTCATTCAGCAGTGGAGAAAGCTCGCCGGAAGTTAAATAGAGCCATGAAAGTATATTGCACGGCCATGGGTATTACGGTCTTGGCACACAAACATATTTCGGGCAAGGAACTTCATTTATTCAGAATGGACAGTGTGCATCTGTCCCAGATGGGACAGGCTATTATCTTATGGAGTTACGGGATTTGTTGGCGGGTTTCTGGGGTGTTGATTTAAGTGTACTAACAAGGTCATGTAACTTTCTTTATTCACTTTTTTGGGGTGGGGCAGGAAAACTCTCTGGTTTTCCTGGGTGGGGTTTTGTTTGGGGGGGATAGGATAGTCTAGAGCGGACGTATCCTTTCCCTCTGGTGGGTGGGGGGAGGTTAGGTGGAAAATGGAAAAGGGGAAAGATGGAAGAGAAAAACATTGGTTTGGAATTTTACATTTTGGGGATTTACAATTGTTGGGGTATTTGTGATTTAAAGTCAGTAGGGGGAAATGTGTTGGGGAAAATATTTCAAAGGTTTATTGATATATTAAAATGTAAGATTTGGATTTCTGTTTTTGACTGTCTTAAAATAAAAGTTACCTTTTATGCTATTAAAGAGTTATGTGTGGAGTGTTCTCATTGCGCGATGGGTCCCAGGGGGACTTGGCACGAGCCCGTGTCCCCCTGGGAAAATTTGAGCGGTGGAGCAGTCCACGCGATGCTATAGGGCAGTGTTGAAGAAAGGGGAGGGCTTAGTGGGTCTGGGCAGCGCGGGAGGGCGTGATGTCATTCGAGTCAGGAGTAGCAGTGGCGCAGATTCGTTTGTCCCACCCACCCTTCCCTATATTTAGGTTAGGATTTTTTTTATTTTATTTTATTTAAAAGAAAAAAATTGTCACGTTAGGACAGTCTTTACAGTTCTCCATTCTTGTTTTTTCGTTTCTTTTAAAGGGTTTCTTTGGGGGGATAGGATAGTCTAGAGCGGACGTATCCTTTCCCTCTGGGGGGTGTGGGGAGGTTAGGATTAAAATGGAAAAGGGGAAAGAGTGAAGAGAAAAACATTGGTTTGGAATTTTACATTTTGGGGATTTACAACTGATGAAATTGTTGGGGTATTTGTGATTTAAAGTCAGTAGGGGGAAATGTGTTGGGGAAAATATTTCAAAGGTTTATTGATATAATAAAATGTAAGATTTGGATTTCTGTTTTTGACTGTCTTAAAATAAAAGTGACCTTTTATGCTATTAAAGAGTTATGTGTGGAGTGTTCTCATTGCGCAATACTGCTATTCTTCCTTTTCTAGGACAAACACCTAATCAGGAGTTATTTATCAGACATGATAAATTTCAACCAAGCAGAGCCAGATTGTTTCGGGTCCAAACAGGGGCCACTGGTAATGAGGGTCTTAGTATTAGTAACGGGTGGCATGGTGCCAAGACCACCAGGCAAATGCCAGGGGCGGTGCTTCTGTACATGTGCAGACTCCCAGCACAGATTGTGAACAAGTATCCATCATTCAGGACACTGGATCTGTGGTGTAGGGTTTTGTGATAGCCACATGTGTGTGAAGCCCAGTGCGCGTACAAGGGAGATCTGTGCACCTCCTGGCGGCAGGGTCCAACTGGGACAAAAAAATAGGCCCAGGCACCAAAAACAGCCAAACAACAGGCCCACACCCTGACTGGTCAGACCATCCCATCAGGCACTGCCTGAGTGAACTGTGGACCAGCTCGACACTGTCTGGTGGGAGGGAGTCACCACATTTCCACTGGGGCAGGGCTGAAAGTGAAGATAGACTGTGCATAGAGGGATTGGCTTTTTTTTAGTATTTAGTATTGGATTTCCTGGAGGCTATTGCAGCCACAAAAGAGGCCTTGCACCAAGATATAGCACAAGTGACCACGGGACTCGGACTCCTGCGAGCCGATCACGGAAAGCTGAGTGACAGGGTCAAAGAAACGGAGGATGCCCTGAAGGTCCTAGTACCAGCACATAAGTCCACGGAGGGGCGGCTGACGGAGGAGCTCGACCGAATTCAAACCCTGGAGAGGCGAGCAGAGGATGCTGAAAATCGCAGCAGGCGCAACAACGTACGCCTCGTAGGCCTTCCGGAGAAGAAAGAGGGGGGCGACATGGTGGCCTACCTAGACAACTGGTTGAAGACGGAGGTGGCGCCGGAGGGACTCTCACCTTTCTTCACATTGGAACGGCGCACCGGGTGCCGGCCAGGCCTCCCAAACCGGGCCTACCACCTCGCCCTGTGGTGCTCAAACTACTGCACTATAAGGACAGGGACTGGCTATTGCAACGGGCAAGGGATGCAGGCCCTTTTCAAGTAGATAACAGCAAAGTGACGTTGTTCCCTGACTACACATTTGAGACCCAGAAACTACGGGCATCTTTCTTATCTATCAAGAAAGAACTCCGAACTGAGGGTATACAGTACTCGCTCCTGTTCCCAGCCAAGCTGCGAGTGATACTGGACGGCAAATCGCTCTTCTTTCTCAAGTCGGCGGAGGCGTGGGCCTGGTGGGACACTTGTAAAGCGGGCATGGATGGAGCGCGACTCAGAGCTGAAGGTGCGGAGTGGCGACCCCAACCAGTACGGAAATCACAGAGACTCCGAAGTCACAGGCATAGGTCCAGGAAACCAATGGAATCCCAAACGGGGGACGAACGGTGAGCGGCGCTTCAGGCCGTAGTGGACCTATCGGGATCGGCGCAGGCCCGGTCGGGCCGGGGATCAGCTGCGGAGACCGCCGCAACGAGTTCAGAGACAGACCTGTCGGAGCACGGAAGCACAAAGGGTCCCGAGATTACCCCACAGACATCGGAGGTTATTGTGGATAGTTGAACACACCTGTGAGACCCTAGCAATGTACGGCACCTTTGGGGTTACCGCCGGGAGGCTGAAGCGGGCAGTTGACATTCTGGAATTTCGTGAGTTACAATGGGGATTGTGGGGCGGGGGGATGGGATTGTGATTGCCAACCTCGGGGCCAGGCCACGCCCTTTTGAGCCCATAAGGCTGCCGTAGTGTAGACTGCGGAATAGAGGGGTAGTTGAGCACAGTTGCTCTTTTTCAGTTTGGATGGGAGTAGCTATGTCGAAGCTAGGTCCTGTTCTGGGGGGGCGGGAGCTTAGAGCAGTTGGGGGGGCTCCAAGCAGGGGGGAGGGGAGGGTGAAGGGGGGAGTTCTAGGGAGGGGTTGGGGGGTGCCCCTACGGGCGCTGTGAGGCAGCCTATTGTTGCATTTTGGTGAACGGTGTGGGACAATGGCTAATACAGGTACAATTAAATGTGTGACTTGGAATGTGTGGGGACTACACACTATGACACGGAGACACAAGATTCACGCCTATTTGGTCCGCAGGGGGTTCACATCGCACTGCTGCAGGAGACACACCTAACGAAACAAGAAGGGATTGCGCTGCAGCGTAGATGGAGAGGGCACTTGTTCAATACCACGTACTTCGCCTTCGCTAGGGGGGCGTTAATCTGGATACGGGCGGGAACCCCTTTCCAAGTGACAAGACACATGGTGGACCCTGAGGGTAGATTCGTAGCTGTGGCAGGAAAGCTTAGGGGTCGAGACATAGTACTTTGTAGTATTTATGCCCCCAATGTCGACCAGGCGGCCTACTTAGCGAAGCTTTCCGGAACATTGGCGAGTTATCTCACAGGGCCTGTCTTAGTGGGCGGAGACTTTAACTCAGTAGTTGACGTCGCACTAGATAGATCCCATCCGCCACTGGGCACATCTCCAGTGCACCGACTGGCGAAGCGTAGGCAAGAATGGCAGGAGAGATGGGACCTGGTGGACGTCTGGCGCACCCACCACCCCGCAGTGAGGGACTACTCCTACTTTTCCAGTCTGCATGACCTCCATGTCCGCCTCAATGCTTTTCTGTGCTCTCCACTGGTGCTCCCTGCTGCGACCTAGACTGAATACCTAGCGCGTACATTGTCTGATCATAACCCTTTACTCTTGACGCTTGACTGGATGACCGAGATCTCACGAGTCCCGACGTGGCAGCTGCGACCGGACACATTAGACGATCCACCGTTTCGCGAGGCACTAGCAGACAGAGTCACTCAATACTTCGCAGAGAATGAGGGTTCCACGACCTCTAGGGCGACGGAGTGGGACGCTTTCAAGATCGTAGTCAGGGGCCACTGTATAGGGAAATATGCAGGGGTGCGTAGAACCCTATTGGACGACCTAGAAAAGGCAGAGAGCAAGCTGAGGGAGGCTGAGATGGCGCGTCCCAACCATCCTGAGCTACAGGAGAAGGTATGCGGAGCGCGAGAAGCTGTGGCTGTGGAAGTGGAACGGCTACGCAGTTTCGACCACAAAACTTACTTAGTCAAGGCGCATGCGGAGGGAGACAAGGACGGGACACTGCTGGCTTGGCTCGCCAACCCCACTAGACGCAGCCACCCGATCCTGTCCATAACGGGAGAGGATGGCCGCACGTGTAACGCACAGGCGGAGATACTAGATAGCTTCAAGACGTACTACGAGACGCTGTACAAGAGTGCGTTCGTAGACCAAGGCGGGGACATAGATACTTTCCTGGAGGGGCTGCAATTGCCGCATTTGGAGCAGGAGCAGGCGAAAGCCCTGGGGGGACAGATAGAGCTCGCCGAAATTACGGGAGCGGTAAAGCGGATGGCTCGCAACAAGACTCCGGGACTAGATGGATTGCCCATAGAATTTTACAGCCGATACCTAAAGTAAAGTAAAGTCCACATTTGTAAAGCGCACAATCACCCGTAAGGGTCTCTAGGCGCTGGGGGCCGTCCGGAAGATTAAGCGAGCTATTGCCCAGAGTCACATGGTGCTGGGCTAACCTGCCGCCGGAGCCGGGGATCGAACCGTGGTCCCCAGATTCCAGCGTCAGTCGCCCTGGCCGCGGCGCCACACCTCTCCCCCAGACTTCAAACGGTGTATAACGAAGCCAAGGTTAAAGGACGACTTCCGCAGTCCATGCGTGAAGCCCTGATGATCCCCTTGTTGAAACAGGGGAGGGAGAGCACTACCCCGGCGTCCTACCGGCCCCTATCCATGCTGACAACGGATTACAAGATTCTGAGCACGATCCTCGCGACCAGGTTGCTACAACACATGCAGGACCTAGTCCACAGAGATCAATCTGGGTTTATACCTACCCGAAATACTACCATTAATATTCGGTGACTAGTTAGGCTCATGGGAGACCCGTAGCCAGGAGCGTGGATGCCTTTAGTGTTATCCGTCGACATCGAGAAGGCATTCGATAGTTTAGAGTGGGAATACCTGTATAGAGTCTTGAGGAAATTCGGCCTCGGCGATGGATATATAGGCTGGACGAGGGTGTTGTATGCATCGGCGAGAGCGAGAGTGCGTGTTGGACCCTTGTGTCGCAACAGTACGGAGTCCACCGCGGCACTAGACAGGGATGTGCGTTATCCCCCCTGCTATTTGCGTTAGCAATGGAACCCTTGGCGGCAATGGCTAGGACGGGGACCTATTATGGAGGCTTGGAATATAGGGGGAGGTATCAGTATATATCGCTATACGCGGATGACTTACTCCTATTCCTAGATGACGCGGAGGAAGCTCTGGATGGGGCGGAGCGGCTCCTTGCACTGTTTGGCAGGCTGTCGGGCCTGAATGTCAACTGGGCCAAGACCTGTCTGTTTCCGCTGCGACAGGGCGAGGGACAGCCCTGCACCCGACCGCTGCTCCGATGGGAGCCCAGCTGTCTGGATTATCTAGGGGTGCATTTGTACCACACGGCTGCAGATATGTTGAAAGTTAATGTGGGCCGCTGCGTACGTGCACTAAAGGGCAGTATGTCCTTCTGGGCTACCCTACCGCTGTCGGTGACGGGCCGCGTATCCTTATTAAAAATGATTGCCTTACCACGTTTACTCTAGTACTTTCGGACGCTGCCTGTATGGATACCTAGCGCAATATTTCGCCAACTGAAGTCGATGATAGTCTCCTTCTTATGGGGTACGGGTCGACGCAGAATAGCACTAGCAACGTTAACCCGCCCGAAGGACGAGGGAGGCTTAGCGGTCCCGGACTTTGAGCTCTACTACCTGGCGGCCCAATTGCAGACCTTTACGCAGGAGGTAGCGCGAGTATACCGGGGACCGGAACAAGAGAGGGACAAGGACATTCCGCGCCATGTTCTAGCTTACATTACTTTGCAGCAGCGGTTAGTAATCAGGGAATTGACCCTGGAGGAACAGACACTCCGGCTATGCTGGAACCGCTCACAGAGACGAGCGGGAGCCACCCACCCGTATGTGCCCGAAATTCCACTGGGTATGTTAACGGCGCTCCCTCATGGTGGCGACTGGTCGTGCTTGTGATTGTGGGAAGAAGCAGGGCTGCAAATGGTAGGGGATTTGTACGACAATGGAGTGTTGGCCCCATACCAGACGCTGCAAGAGCGCTACGACCTCCCGAGGGGGGACTATATACTACATGCGGCAGTGGTGAGGGCAGTGCAGGGATATTGGAGGGGGGGACTGTCGGAACCCACTACGACTTTGGTGTGCCAGTACACCATGATGGCAGCCGGCACCTTTAAGGCGGTAACCTGCTTGTATTCCAGAATGCTGAGTGAGACCTTGCAACCACTGATAACGCTAAAAGCCAAGTGGGAGCTAGACCTACAGGCTGAAATCCCGGACACCGCGTGGGCGCAATTGGTGCGGAGAGCCAGGAAAAGCACGAGAAACGCACGCTTCCAATTAATTCATTTTTATATCCTTCATAGGGCCTACTTGACGCCGAGTAGAATTGGGAAATATTTTGGAGTAAATACTGCAGCATGCCCCAGATGTAACATAGTAGGAGAGGACCTAGGCCATATGCTAATGGACTGCCCTCTTCTGCAAGATTATTGGAGGGAGGTGGGTAACACGCTCAATGCAGTAACAAACAGAGACCTACAATACTATAAAAAGGTCAGTATATTACACTGGTTTCCCCACACGCCCAACAATAAGACATCCAGCAAGTTTATTGATATGGGCCTACTACTGGCCAAACGAGAAATAACGAGGATGTGGAAGTCGAGAACGGGTCCCACGCATAGGCGCTGGCTGAACGAATTCCTGAAATGGGCAGCGAGTGAAAGTACACTAAAATACCAACTGGCTCGCCGTACATCGGATGACAGGGCCCAGGACGCCGCCCGACCTTCGGGATGTGGGCTCAACGGCTGTGTTTGATGAACAATGACACGAATGTTGGGAGCGGGACGTAACAACGGAGAGCAATGTATACCGATGACTGGGTTGTAAATTCAAATCTGCAATAAAAACGATTTTACAAAAAAAAATAAGTTGGCAGGGTATGCTGAGACGTGAGTCCCTTGCTCACTTTGCCACTGGATTCAAGCAAGCCTGGCTGAAGACGGCTGTAATGCCAAAAACCGGTCCTAGGAAGCTTGAGTCCGGTCCAGGGAAGGCATGGCTTGGCAGTTCGGGCTGGACTGATCCCATGAGGCACAGGGTCAGACTGATTTGCATATGGCCATGCCTGAACTGGGGTGGCAGAGTGGACTAAAGAATGGTGATGGATTAAACCCAGATCCGTTGACTGGGTGTGAGTGTTTGATTGGTTCAGATGCTCTGTCTATCACCACTCCCTTTTGTACCGCTTTGTTCGCCATAAGTTGGCAGGGTATGCTGAGACGTGAGTCCCTTGCTCACTTTGCCACTGGATTCAAGCAAGCCTGGATGAAGACGGCTGTAATGCCGAAAACCGGTCCTAGGAAGCTTGAGTCCGGTCCAGGGAAGGCATGGCTTGGCAGTTCGGGCTGGACTGATCCCATGAGGCACAGGGTCAGACTGATTTGCATATGGCCATGCCTGAACTGGGGTGACAGAGTGGGCTAAAGAATGGTGATGGATTAAACCCAGATCTGTTGACTGGGTGTGAGTGTTTGATTGGATCAGATGCTCCGTCAATCAACACCCCCTTTTGTACCCCTTGTTCGCCATAAGTTGGCAGGGTATGCTCAGACGTGAGTCCCTTGCTCACTTTGCAACTGGATTCAAGCAAGCCTGGCTGAAGACGGCTGTAATGCCAGAAACCGGTCCTAGGAAGCTTGAGTCCGGTCCAGGGAAGGCATGGCTTGGCAGTTCGGGCTGGACTGATCCCATGAGGCACAGGGTCAGACTGATTTGCATATGGCCATGTCTGAACTGGGGTGGCAGAGTGGGCTAAAGAATGGTGATGGATTAAACCCAGATCTGTTGACTGGGTGTGAGTGTTTGATTGGTTCAGATGCTCCGTCTATCACCACCCCCTTTTGTACCGCTTTGTTCGCCATAAGTTGGCAGGGTATGCTGAGACGTGAGTCCCTTGCTCACTTTGCCACTGGATTCAAGCAAGCCTAGCTGAAGACGGCTGTATTTCCAGAAACCGGTCCTAGGAAGCTTGAATCCTGTCCAGGGAAGGCATGGCTTGGCAGTTTGGGCTGGACTGTTCCCATGAGGCACAGGGTCAGACTGATTTGCATATGGCCATGTCTGAACTGGTGTGGCAGAGTGGGCTAAAGAACGGTGATGGATCAAACCCAGATCTGTTAACTGGGTGTGAGTGTTTGATTGGATCAGATGCTCCGTCAATCAACACCCCCTTTTGTACCCCTTGTTCGCCATAAGTTGGCAGGGTATGCTCAGACGTGAGTCCCTTGCTCACTTTGCAACTGGATTCAAGCAAGCCTGGCTGAAGACGGCTGTAATGCCAGAAACCGGTCCTAGGAAGCTTGAGTCCGGTCCAGGGAAGGCATGGCTTGGCAGTTCGGGCTGGACTGATCCCATGAGGCACAGGGTCAGACTGATTTGCATATGGCCATGTCTGAACTGGGGTGGCAGAGTGGGCTAAAGAATGGTGATGGATTAAACCCAGATCTGTTGACTGGGTGTGAGTGTTTGATTGGTTCAGATGCTCCGTCTATCACCACCCCCTTTTGTACCGCTTTGTTTGCCATAAATTGGCAGGGTATGCTCCGACGTGAGTCCCTTGCTCACTTTGCCACTGGATTCAAGCAAGCCTGGCTGAAGACGGCTGTAATGCCAAAAAACGGTCCTAGGAAGCTTGAGTCCGATCCAGGGAAGGCATGGCTTGGCAGTTTGGGCTGGACTGATCCCATGAGGCACAGGGTCAGACTAATTTACATATGGCCATGTCTGAACTGGGGTGGCAGAGTGGGCTAAAGAATGGTGATGGATTAAACCCAGATCTGTTGACTGGGTGTGAGTGTTTGATTGGTTCAGATGCTCCGTCAATCAACACCCTCTTTTGTACCGCTTTGTTTGCCATAAGTTGGCATGGTATGCTCCGACGTGAGTCCCTTGCTCACTTTGCCACTGGATTCAAGCAAGCCTGGCTGAAGATGGCTGTAAGGCCAAAAACCGGTCCTAGGAAGCTTGAGTCCGGTCTATGGAAGGCATGACTTGGCAGTTCGGGCTGGACTGATCCCATGAGGCACAGGGTCAGACTGATTTGCATATGGCCATGTCTGAACTGGTGTGGCAGAGTGGGCTAAAGAACGGTGATGGATCAAACCCAGATCTGTTAACTGGGTGTGAGTGTTTGATTGGATCAGATGCTCCGTCAATCAACACCCCCTTTTGTACCGCTTTGTGTGAGTGTTTGATTGGTTCAGATGCTCCGTCTATCACCACCCCTTTTTGTACCGCTTTGTTCGCCATAAGTTGGCAGAGTATGCTCAGACGTGAGCCCCATGCTCACTTTGCCACTAGATTCAAGCAAGCCTGGCTGAAGACAGCTGTAATGCCAGAAACCGGTCCTAGGAAGCTTGAGTCCGGTCCAGGGAAAGCATGGCTTGGCAGTTCGGGCTGGACTGTTCCCATGAGGCACAGGGTCAGACTGATTTCCATATGGCCATGTCTGAACTGGGGTGGCAGAGTAGGCTAAAGAACGGTGATGGATTAAACCCAGATCTGTTTACTGGGTTTTAGTGTTTGATTGGTTCAGATACTCCTTCTATCACCACCCCCTTTTTGTACCGCTCAGTCCTCTTCATGGGCGCCCTCTTCTGGTGTTTTGTATGTACGTTTTCTCGCTAGCGGTGGCGTCTGTTCACCATAGGGGACATACGGTGCACTCTTCTCGCTTGCAGTGGCGTCAGACAGCCACTGGGGGAGGGGGGGCATGCGCTATGCACATTCTTCTTGCACCTTTTGTGGGGCTTGCTTGGTGCCTTTCGGTCCCATTACCTTCGCTGGACCTTGCTTGGCCACTTGAAGCTTCTCTTGGCTGGGGTAGCTTCGTGCTTCTTGGGTTTCTGCTGGGGGTACACATTCTCTCTCTCTGCTGGCGGTCTCTTGTCTTTGGCTAATGCTCCTTGAGCCTTCTCTGGAAGATTGTGGCTTGAACTGCTCTCCTCCTCTTCTCCTTGGATGCTGCCTTTCCTTAGATTTCTCGGCTTTGATTTTCTGCTGCGTTTAGTGTGACTACTTTGGCTGGGACAAGTTTGGACTTTGTAGGGCTCTCTCAGGGGTTTAACAGCCTCTCCCCTTGTCCTAAAAAAGGGCAGTTCAAACAAGGGAATTGCAAGCTGTGCTTTCCTTTACTTTGTCCAGCGCAGCAGATGTTCTCATGCTGCGCACGCTTTTCATCTGGGGCAGGCTTTATGTAGGGGCAGTTTCTTTAACAGATGCTGTGCTTGATTTGCCTGCCATGGGGAATATTGGTAGTAGGGGGCATTTCAATCACCATTCTACGCAAGCTACAACATCTCTTCTGAGGCTGCAGGCCTTTTCCTTGTAAAGTGTTCCCTTTTCACGGGCATAATTACTACAGGTGAGGTGGCCTTTAGCTGGCACAGCCATTCTATACATTCCTGACCGCCGCAGTCTTGGCTGAAGCTGGGAATCACGCTGGATTGGAGATGCAGGCTGTTTGCAAGGCTGGCATGGCCCCAGGCCTCGCTTGATGCTCTCCATGGTCAGGTCCACCTCACACAATATTTTCAGGTAAGAGGTGCTTCCACTTCAACACTGGAGGCCATGCACTCTGCCTCATACTATGGGCCATTTCTCTCCCTTGCCAACCATGTTTAACTCACCACTGGGCAGACAGGGGTTGATCAGGCCGGTTTCTCGACCTTGCTCACAGTGGGCAGGGCCACCAGCTCACTTCTTCCATCCTTGGGGCAATAATGGATGGCGTAGGGCTTGGAGTGCGGGCCTTTCTCAGTGCGCTGTCTCGCATCGCTGCAAGTACGGCCTCGGTACACTCTGGGCCGGCGCGGGCCCAGTCCCATGGCTAGTGGAGTGCCCCTCCTGCACTCAGCATCCCACACGGACCACTGCTCGCCACGTCTCTCTCTCTCCGACCGCTTGGCGTGCAGGTTCTCAGGGCAGGAAGGACTTCAGAGACAATTTCAGGCAGTAGCCTTGGCCTTCCCCTTGACAGGGGGGCGTTATTGGTCCCTCATCAGGTCTCCACCCACCGCGCAGCAGTATTTCCTTATGCATAAGGTACTGGTGGTGCTCATCTGGGGCAGTTCTGCTGGCTCTCGCATACGCCAGGCAGGCCTCTCCACAGTCTGGTGTCTTCAAATGTGGCACCACTACAGGGGTCACTGAGATGGCAGCGGGCAGCTAGCTCGAGGGGTTGGGGACAGTTTGTGTGGCACGGCGGCATGTCTTTGGCGTTTACTATTGGCTTGGGTTAGCAGATCGCCATTCACCACGCCACATACCTGTTCTCAGTACCACGGCTTACAGCAGGCCGTGGAGGCACTGCACCTTCACAGTGGCTCTCCGGCTAGGCCACATGGGCCCTCTGTTGTGGCAGTGACTGCCTGGGCATGGATATTGGCAGGGCACAAGTCCTAAAAAAAGAAGTGGGGGAACGCTGACGTCACAACAGGAAGTGACGTCACAAAAGGTAGCTAGCACCATCAGACTCATTGCCTCCCCTCGCTCACCTCTTAGCAAATGGAGCCACACATTCACTCTTTGGCCTCTCTGGGGCGAGATCTCGCCCCAGAGAGGCCAAAGAGTGAATGTGTGGCTCCATTTGCTCCAGTTATCGAGCTCCTGGTTAAATAAGTGGGGGGACGCCGTCCACCCTCGTGGTACCCCGACTCGAGCCCTGCATTTTGGGATTCATCTTCTCAGTCAGTGAGGGCTGGTAGCGCCAAGACGCCTCGAGCGCAGTTTTTGCTGCAACTCTTTTCCCTCTTTCTCAGCTTTTCACAGCAGGGGGTGCTCTAGAAATGGGCTACTCTTCCCCGCAGGATAAAGCACCAAGCGGTCAACAGCTCACACTGGGATCGATCCCACCATTGTAAAGTAGTGGGCGCTAGGCCCACATACTTAGGAAATAACCACACAGCTATGGTGACTTGGGTACTGGTAACTGGGCCAGGGCATGTGCACCCGGCCCATTTTATTATCAGGGTCACCTGACCGGTGACACCTGTGCTGGGTGGGTGTACCGTGTAAAACATTCCACTCTTGATTACTAGAATGTGTCCTGCAGGACACTACAAGGGCTTCTACCTTCCAGTTCTTTCTGCTGTAGCCCTGGCAGACTGTTTGCCTGTCACCCTCCCAGGCCACCTGCCCTTGCCTGCCCCTTTTGCTATCGCTGTTGTCTGGTACACAGCCCTGATTATTTCTCACCCTCAGACTCCACAGGCCTCCTTGGGGGAGGTTGCTGGGACGTAAGGGTGGCCAGAGCTTTCTTCCACCTTCCGGTTCCAATTGACCTGGGCTGATCTTCATTCCTCATGACCATCCCTGCCCTGACACCTCTGATGATGACTGTGATATTCCCTTCACCAACTGGAATTGTGGGGATCAATCAGCTCCTGTGACTGTCCTTCTAAATATTGGCATTTGATTTGTTAATTGGCTTATGAGTCCCTCCTTAGTACCTCCATGTCTTCTTTTGTAACATCAGGATTGGACCTTTTTACGAGTGTTCTTACGCGGAAGCCCAGCCTGGTTCGGCAGCGGCTATGCCTCTATATGCCCCTCGTCACACCCCATCAGCTCCTGGCCTCTGCCCACTGTGCAGCTGCACAGCAGCGCAGCCTGGCTTAGGCACAGGATAGGGGCAGCGTGCGTGCGTTTGCGGAAGGAGGTTGTTATGTTGTCCCTTTAAGATCTTTTAGAATTAATATTGTAGATTCCACTGTATCCTAGATCCCTTCCTGGCAACAGGAGCAGTTGCTGAGGAAGAAGACCTGTGTAGGATGTTCCCTACCTTGCTCCTGTGTTTCTTTAAATAAACTACATTTTAACTACAATCCATGTGTAGTCAACTTTACAATTTGGCGACTTGGCTGATAAGAAACACCAGGAAAATCTAGAACCCATTGCAGCATTCTGACAAGTTTTCAGCGTTTTTGTGATTTTCTTCTGTCAAAGAATACTTCAAAGGGAAGATTTTTGACCAACGCTACTTTGATGTGGAATGCGTTTCGTGTTCTGAAGCATTTCCAACTTCTTCACATCCTCGTTTCAAGGAATATCACTCGTGAGTAGACTACCTTCTTTAATTGGTTGCCTTGCGCATTGGAACTAGCAGTGAACCTCCCCCGCTTGCACTTTCACCAAATCATACCTTTGCATTTGATAGAAGCGCTTTGACCTCAGACTTTCATGCCTTTTTATTTAACAAAAGCGCTCTAACCTTAAGTGCATCTTTTGAAAGAGCAACCGCTGGCAGTCTGCGCGCGTCCCTCGAGCGCCTTCCTCGAGCTTCCTTCACCTCGCTCCCAGTGTTGTTGTGACGTCTCACGCTAAACGCGCCATACGCGATGACGTTCTCACACTTCAACACTTCAACCATGTTTACCTTCTCCATGGCAACGGACGCGTGAAGCAGATCTTCGTTCAAGACACGGCGCTCAACGCGAAAGGCAGTTTTCAATCCGGTTTACAGCGCTCAGCGCTAGGATCAGTTATATTTACAGCGCTCAGTGCTAGGATTACATTATATCATATTTAAGTCTACAGTTCTTTTATTCATAGCATTTAAAAAAAAAAAATAACAAACTGTGAGAGGAGGACTACCATTGGAATTACAAGTAAGCCTTATTTTTTTTCTTCTTTCTTATATTCTCACAATGACTTCACAAAATTTTACAATTCAGTCCCCTCAACCTTTTTGGCCCTCTGGATTAGAACCATGCATGAAATGGCTTCAATGGAAAGCTTACTTCATGAATTTTATTGACACCATTGATGAGGATGGTAAAATGAAACCTGAAAGAAAAAAGAAATTATTCTTACATTCACTAGGCGCTGGTGGTCTTAAAGTTTATGAAGAAATGCCTAAGAGTAGTGGAGGTGGTGATGCAAATGTTTTTGATATTATCTTAAAAGACTTTGATAGTCATTTTTCACCAAAGGTTTGCATTGGCATTACTCGCTACAAATTCTTTCACAGGAAACAACAACCTGGAGAAAACATTGATGTTTATATTGCTGAACTCAAAAAAATTGCCGAGGATTGTAAATGTGATCATTTACAAGAACAATTTATTCGCGACCAGGTAGTTATGCACGCCTCTGATCCTTCTATTCTAGATAGACTTTGGATAAATGGTGATTCGGACCTCAAAGACATTCTTGCTATCGTAAGAAAAGCAGAACTTTCTGGTCGTAGTGCAAAAGCGATTAAAAATGAAGAGAAGTCTATTCTTGCACACCAATCTACTCGTGATCAAATTGTTTCGAAAGTTCAAAATAAATCCAACTATAAACAAAGAATTCAAACTAAAAACAAACCTCCTGAGTTCAAAAAACCTGATCATTTAAAATGCTTCCGATGTGGCAGCAGCTCGCATTTGGCCAATTACAAGCTTTGTCCAGCAATCAAAGAAAAATGTTCGAATTGTAGTTTGATTGGGCATTACTCAAGAGCTTGTAATAGACTTAAAAACAAAAAAGTCAATGTTGTGTATGATTCATCTTCTAGTGAAGAAGAAGATTTATCCAACAAAGTCATGCATTGTTGTTTTGAAGATGATTGTGTGAAAAATGTATTACCCTGTTCAATGAATGATGAATGTGCCGTGAAACCTCTGGAAAAGGTTTACATTTTTAATATTAATGACTCAGGTAAAAGGAATATTCTTAAAAAACCTATATGTAATATGCTAATTGGTGGGGTTCCCATTGACATTTACGCAGATTCTGGTTCCCCATATACCATTATCAATGAGAATGTCTGGAATTCAAAATTCGTACATTATTTAGGAAACGATCTTTATTCACCTGATATTTCTGCCGAAGGGTTTTCAGGTGGGAAAATTGATGTAATTGGTTACAAACCCTTGAAATTTAGATTTAAAGGTAGAGAATCTTTAGGCAAACTGTATGTAGCAAAACTTGGACCTTCGGTTTTAGGGTGGAAGGATCAATGGGATTTAGATATTATTTTGAACCCCAACAGTCCAGATCCTGTTTTAGTAGTTAATGAAGGAACAAAGATTGGTGAATCCGTACTTAAAAAATTTCCTAAAGTTTTTAGTGGGAAAATTGGCAATTTTAAAGGTTTTTCCCACCATATTGTTTTGAAAGAGAATGCCAATCCCAAAACTTTCAAAGCCAGAAATATTCCCATTTTAATTCGAGATGATGTTGAAAAAGAATTGGAAAAATTAGTTAAAGAAGACATTATTGAACCAATAGAGTCTTCCAATTGGATTTCGCCAGTTGTTATCGCACGACGTGCCAATGGCAAAATCCGCCTTTGTGTCGATCTTCGCCATTTAAATGAAAATATTGTAATAGATACATTTCCCTTACCAAAAATTTCTGAGATGTTAGCTTCTGTCAATGGAGCTAAAGTTTTCTCCACAATCGACTTGTCTGCTGCATACCATCAAATTTCTCTTGACACTGATAGTAAGCAACTTACTGCGTTTATTACCCCTATGGGATGTTTTCAATTTAAACGTATGCCATTTGGCTTAGCGTCCGCTGCAGCCATCTTTCAGCGCATTATGCATCAGTTATTTGGAAAACATCCTAAAGTTAAATTTTTTCAGGATGATATTCTGGTTTACGGTGAGGACCAAGATGAACATAATTCTGTTCTAGAAGAGGTTTTAGGCATCCTCGAAGAAAAAGGTTTGACCATTGAATTCTCCAAATGCAATTTTGCAGTTGGGTCTGTAACTTATCTTGGTCATGTTTTATGTGGAGACGGTGTTTCAACCAAACCCAAATTAGTGGATGCCATTAAAGAGGCTCCCCCTCCCACCTGCAAGGATGATGTAAGGTCATTCTTAGGGATGGTAGAATTTTATTCTAAATTTATTAAGAATTTTTCTAGTAAAGTTTTCAATATTAGACAACTTTTGAAAAATAAAGTCAAATTTGATTGGTCCCCTTCTTGTGAAAATGAGTTTAACAGTATCAAGTTAGATATTATTAATGCTCCTGTTTTATGCCCATTTAATTTAGATCTCAAATCTGTGATCACTGTTGATGCTAGCAACAAAGGTTTGGGCGGCGTTCTTTCTCAGGTTGATGATTTGGGTAAAGAACGTATAATCGCATTCGCTTCTAGAGCTTTATCTATTCCAGAAAGCAAGTTTTCAGTCATAGAAAAAGAAACATTAGCTGTGGTTTGGGCTCTTGAGCATTTTCGCAGTTTTATTTGGGGAAAAGAATGTGTAGTGAGATCTGACCATAAACCCCTTACCAAACTTCTTACCACTGAAGGCCTTTACAATGCTACAGCTAGAATAGCTAGAATGTCCATGCGTTTACAGGATTTTATTATCAAGGTTGAATATTTACCAGGAAAAAGCAATGTCATTGCCGATTTTCTTTCTCGCATGCCTACTGATTTACAAGAATGTGAAGTGAATGAATGGGATTCCTTTCACGTTGCTTATATTCTTGACAACAATCCCTTTTGCATTGAAAAAAAGTTATGGAGAGAGCAATATCTGAAGGATAAAATTTTAAGTATGGTCATTTCTTTTATTCATGATGGGTGGACGGGAAAGAAAGAAATCTTGCCTGATTTAAGACCATACTGGGAAGTTAGGAATGAACTTACTGTATGTGATGATACCATTTTTCGTGGTGACAGAGCCGTTCCTCCTTTGCCTTTAAGAAATAGTATTATTGAACTGTGTCACAAAGACCATTGCGGGATTGTTAAAACCAAACAAAATGTAAAACAATGGTATTGGTGGCCAGGAGTTGATGTTCTTACAGAGAGAATCGTTAGAGAATGTGTTACTTGCTCTAATTCTGACAAGGTACTTAATACTCTTAAACCTGACATGTGCGAACCTTTGATACCGGATGGTCCATGGCATACGGTTGCAATTGACATTATGGGACCAATTGGGGTAAATCACAAATTTATAATTTCTGTGATAGATGTTTTCTCAAGATGGCCTAGTATTACCATAGTTGATAAGGTTGATTCCTCATCAGTTTTAGATTTTATTGATAAGGTTTTTATAGAAGAGGGTCTTCCCAACCAGATCATTAGTGATAATGGGGTCCAATTTACTTCTAAATTAACTCAGTCATATTTTGATAGAGTTGGTATTGTTCATAAAACTACCTCTCTTTATAACCCCAGTGGTAACGGACTTTGTGAAAGATTTAATCGAGTTCTGAAGAATGCCATTCAGATTGCAAATCAAAATGGAGAGGATTGGGTAACATCAGTTTTCAAGGCTGTGTGGTCTTACAGAACTAACATTCATGATGCTTTAAAAATGTCACCATTTGAGATTATGAGGGGTCGAGTTGCAAGGACCAAGTGTAATCCTAATTGGCTGCACAAGAAATCTTGTTTAGATATATGCATGAGTAAAGTGAGATCAGATGTCCTTGATAAACATCTCGAGTATAAAAATTTTTTGGATAAGAAATGTTGTTCCAGTACTGCCAATGTAAGTGTTGGTATGTGGGTTAAAGTAAAAAAACCCTGGAGAGTTCGTAAAGGTGAATCCCAATTTTCAGAACCTTTCATGATTAAGAAAATCTTACGTAACGCAGTTCTTTTAAGTGACGGTAAAGTGTGGAACCTAAAAAGAATTGCTGTTTACAGAGGCAAAAAGAATGTAATAAAGGACTCAGTTAATTTACCTGAAAATTTGCCAGTTCCTCAATCTATTCCAAGTGAGGATCATGGTGGTTTCAGTATATCTGAAGATCTTTCCAAAGATCTTCCCATTACCAATTCCAATTTTGATAATTCAGATGATAGTTATAATACTGATGTAGGAAATTTCTCTCCCAATGTTTCTAATATGTGTACCTCACTTGATGCTTTTCCATCTAAGCAAGGTTCTGATCTTACACCTGTCAATGAGGAAACATATTGTAACAGTGATGTGTCTATGAACCGGAAACGTATTTGTTCTAAACCAAAATGGTTAGAAGATTTTGTGTGTCAATAATCTTGTTTTCCTTATTTTTTAATTTTCTGTTATAAAGGGGAAGATGTGTTATGTTGTCACTTTAAGATCTTTTAGAATTAATATTGTAGATTCCACTGTATCCTAGATCCCTTCCTGGCAACAGGAGCAGTTGCTGAGAAAGAAGACCTGTGTAGGATGTTCCCTACCTTGCTCCTGTGTTTCTTTAAATAAACTACATTTTAACTACAATCCATGTGTAGTCAACTTTACAGAGGTCTTGATTAAATGTGCAAATCTCCTCGGTCTTTGTTCTGGCCGGAGCAGAGCAGCAGATGAATTAATTCAAAATTTCTGAACCTGGGAGCAGCCGCACTAAACTCATGTCAGTTAGTGGCAGGGACTACATTTCCCAGCAATTCGAGATAAACATGTATATTTGAAATATCTACTTTTTTTACAAAAAAGTGAATGTGAAAAAGAAGTGAGTGCTTGGGAGCTCCTGCCTGATGCTTTGAGGTATTTCAGTCATGGATTCGTGGGCTTTAGTCAGTCCCCATAAGGTGCTTTCACTTTAATGTCGGCCATGCCCGTTTCTTTAGACGAGCCACATCTAAAGAAAGGTGCACGGCCGCTAATAAAGTGAAACCGCGGTATGGGGCACTTTTACAAAAAAAAAACATTTGTTTGTCAACTTGACAAATAGGTGCTTTTTTTTGTAGAAGCTCCCCATATTGCGCTTTCACTTTAATGGTGGCGGCGTCCCTTTATTTAGACCTTCTAAAGAAAAGGACACCATTAACTTAAAAGCATGGCATGAGGCACTTTTCCAAAAATTGCATTTGCAATGCAATAGGTCTCACATTTGCGAGAGTTTAAGCTATTGGCATTGTCATTTACAATGCCAATAGCTCAAACTCTTGAATAAGCAAGACCTATTGAATTGCAAAAGCTTGTTTTCCTGGGTCTGTCTTAACCCAATTCTAACCCTCACCTTTGCCCTTACTTCGCCCTTATCCCTCTCCCTCTTGCATCCATGGTGCCACACAAAGATTGAGACCCTTTTTCACCACCATGGGTGAGACCGTCCCTTCCCATTGAAGTTGACTGTTTCTGGCCTCACTTTGGCTGCTCTTCGACAGCACGGTCCGTCACCTTCCTTCCCCACCCAGTGGCACCGCAAGAGCATGTTGATGTTTTCCTGCTTGACGCAGTCTAAATCCATTTAGGGGGTGAGTCACCCTCTGATTACAAGCATTTATGTTGGTTTTCTGTCACATGGTCTGTTTTTTGATTAGTGGTTTTCCAAGTTGCCTGTTTCCTTTTTAGGTCTCAGCCTGCAAAAGACTGCGCAGATGCGCAGTCAAGCTGGCGAGACTTAACGGGATAGAGGATTGTTCACTAGCAAGGTTAAGTCCCGCCCCTCTTCTCCATTGGCTGGCGTCCTAAACGGTGGCCAGCCATTGCAGAAGAGTTCCTAGTGACGTTCTCCTTTGTCTCTAAGCCCCGTCCTTTTCAGACTGGGTTACTTGACTTCCTGCTGGCGTAAAAGCTTTCTTATCTTCTTTATGGGGCCATCTGTTTCGTCCCATAAAGAAGATAAGAAAGCTTTTACGCCACCACTAAGTCAGGCTAAGCCAGTCTGAAAAGGACGGCTCTAAAAGCAGAAAGTTGACGTCATCCTGAGCGCTTGTTCTGAGCGCTTGTTCACTTTTACTCCAAGTTTCGATGTGAAAACCTTGCGGGGGTCCTTTGGTGTGGAAAGGCTGCAGTTTCCACCCCACCGTCCCAAACCGGCTCTGCAATTACAAACCCATGAGATGCCCTCTGCTGGCATTAATATGCACAAATGCCGGGCACTAATCTCATAATCTGTTTTGTTTTATCAATTGCCTTTTCTGGCGCGGGCAAGGCAGAATAAAAGGGGAGGACAATTAAGACTTCCGAACCGAAACGAGGAAACAAAAGGTGGGTTTGTTTTCAGGCAAAGGCGTTTTGGGAGGAAAAAGCATCACGTTTACCCCTTTTAAGAAATACAAAATTCAGGCAAAATAATGGTTTGTTTAGGGCCAATAGCGGTCAGGTGGGAGTCTCGGCTAACTCAAGGCTAAACAAATCTCACCGCAATCCGATTATAATAAATGCAATAGTCTCTTTCGTAACAGTTTCACGTTGATATCAGAATAAACAAAAGCAGCACACATAAAAGCGCGAAAATTAAAAAAGCATGAAGTATTGGATTTATGGAATCCATGGGTGGGGTGCCCTGTCAAAAATTCCCTCCTCCGTGCTGGAGGCTTGTGATCAAGCCCCAAGGGTACAGCCGCCTCTGCTCTCTTCACTGCCCTAAGAGAAGGTGGGGTGGTGGGGGTTGTATCCCTTCCAGTCACGCCCCTCAGGGTGGCTGCCACAGCCCTCCGTGCAACGATCAAGACTTTGATTGTTATGGGGCCTCAAACAATCTTGCGCCTCTTGGGGCTTATTGAGACTAATTAAAAAAATGATGCAAGGTGGCGAGAGGTGTCACTTGCGCAGGGCCAGGCGCCCGCATGCACATCCCCTGCGCCGCGCCCATGATTTATGGAACTCATCTGCGCCGGCAGCACACTGTCTCCAAACCAATCCGAGGCGCGGCTTCTGCTAAGTAATTGTTTCTCATTAGTCGTGATAATGTTTTGATGGTGTT
The DNA here is from genome assembly GCF_964261635.1 of Lissotriton helveticus. Classification (NCBI taxonomy): domain Eukaryota; kingdom Metazoa; phylum Chordata; class Amphibia; order Caudata; family Salamandridae; genus Lissotriton; species Lissotriton helveticus. Next base: position 1,951,672,448 of record NC_136067.1, read on the forward strand.
AGTTTATAGCGCCGTCTCCCGAGGATTAATAACAAGGCTAGTGCGGAGGCGAGAAGCACCCGACTGCCTGTGAGTGTTCCCATGGCCCAGGCAGGCACCCCCACCCCCAGCGCCAGCCCGACTGCAGGCTGCGAGGTGTGCAGGGCACATCTTCCAAATATGACGTGGCCCAGACATCCCAGGTTCATTAACTCAAATACTCTTTCATTTGCCAATAGAAAGACCTGTTTTCACAACGCTAGAAAGGTAAAAAAAAAACTCTTCCTTTCCAGCCAAAATGTGTATATCACTAATAATGTATGGGAAACTGTTCGATTCCTACCTCTCAGCTTGCACAGACACCGATGCCCCATATATGGGTTTGCGCACCTACTTATCCAATCCACGCTTCCAAATGCATTTCCCAGTCCCTGGTCAATTGTAACACGTTATATATAGAGAACTGCTCGGCGAGTTACACGCTCGCTGCTGGAAGCTGCTGCGATGCGTCCACAATCTGTTCGACCCCAAAGGAACAACTAGGCCTAAAATTCTTTAGTGGTTGGTTAACTGGAATCAATCAAATTTGGAAATAGTGGTTCTTGTTAAGTATAGCACTTAGCAGTACAAGTTATAGCAGGTTGTTTGCTGCGTTCAGCAACATTCGGGAATTTCAAGAGGGAGATTATGTAAAACAGTTTGGAGAGCATTTTTACTCTTTGGTTATTCTTGGGTCGGGGTTTGTTTTCAGAGAAAGTAAAAACCGAGAAGGTTTAGTGGCAATAATGCCCCGGGCCTTGATGGGACACAGGCAAATGGGTCACTCGGTTTGGTAGTGAAAGACAGACATACATAAGAGTGGTGAAGTGGGTTCCTCACACCTCCGGACATGGTGCCACTGCACCCACTACGTTATTGAGAGCTACGCCGCAGGCGTGAACATGTTTGGATTGAAGGGGCGAGGTTGCTCCCATTAACAGGCCTCCTGCCGTGCGCGAACGGACACCGGACTAAACACAAAAGGCCTTTATTGTCCAGGCTGCTGGTCAGGTGAGGGCACCCCTCGAAGCGCGTCAGCTGCTTGTTTCCCTTCTCTTCAAAAGTGGCCTAAGATTTCCAAAGCCGGGCTGTCAGACACCTTCATGCTGAGGCACCAGGGAGCACCTGATCAGCTTCACGTGAGATCAGCAAATAACGGGGGTCACTTCACACCTGGGAAAGAGGCTGCTTCAGACCCTTTCTCGATCCAACTGCTCTCTGCACCGTTAGGACCGGAGCAGAGCTGCAGCGAGTGCCCTGGAGATCACAGAGCCGCACGGGCACTCCGATCCCAGAGCTGGACTAGTCTTCTCAGCAGATCCCGGCGCCTCCATCCTGGGTCAGGCTTGACACCAACTCAAAACCAGAGAGATAGAGAAATGGAGGCTGTGATCAGCTCAGCTGCACTGGCGATACAGAAACAGCGGCTACTTCCTTGGTTTCAAGGCACCTCCAGGTCCAGGAGCAAGCCTAGTTTACCCCATTCTCCAGGGGGTCCTGCGTGTGCACCCAGTACTCTTCTCACTTCTGCACCCTGAAGTAGAGAGATGCGGACCGGTTGCCCTGAAAGTGACACTCGGCCATGAGTGGGCATTTGGTCAGTCTCTGCCACCCTCCCCTTCAATCAGAGGGCCATCACCTTCATTTTGGGGCTTGGAGGGTGAATTGCAAAAGTATGCCATGGCTTTAGAACCACATCTCCTTCATTACGTGTATGCACCCAAAAAATAAAATACCTTGTTTTCAGTATCTGATGTTGACCCAGATCACATCATTCTGGCGCCCATCCTCTTGCAACTTACAAAATATCACACGCGTTTGCCACCACTTTACACCATAGTATAAATCCTACAAGCAGATGTGCTGCTTGCGTCAGAGCCTCAGCTGTGCCGCGTCCCGGGGAGCCCCTGTGTGTGAGTGTGGCTCTGTGTGTGTCTCTGTGTGTGTGTTTGGCTCTGTGTGTGTGTGGCTCTGTGTGTGTGTGTGTGGCTCTGTGTGTGTGTGGCTCTGTGTGTGTGTGGCTCTGTGTGTGTGTGTGGCTCTGTGTGTGTGTGTGTGGCTCTGTGTGTGTGTGTGTGTGTGGCTCTGTGTGTGTGTGTGGCTCTGTGTGTGTGTGTGTGTGGCTCTGTGTGTGTGTGTGTGTGTGTCTCTGTGTGTGTGTGTGTCTCTGTGTGTGTGTCTCTGTGTGTGTGGCTCTGTGTGTGTGTGTTTGTGGCTCTGTGTGTGTGTGTGTGGGTGCAAATGCAATAGGTCTTGCATTTGCGAGAGATTAAGCTATTGGCATTGTAAATGACAAAGCCATATATTTATCTGTTTTCAAAACCAACACATAAAGAAAAATGTTGTCATTTACAATGCCAATAGCTCTAATCAGAGGGTCATCACCATCGTTTTGGGACTTAGAGGGTGAATTGAAAAAGTATGCCATGGCTTTAGAACCACATCTACTTCATTACGTGTATGCTCCAAAAAAATAAATATCTCGTTTTCAGTATCTGATGTTGACCCAGATCACATCATTCTCGCGCCCATCCTCTTGCAACTTACAAAATATCACACGCGTTTGCCACCACTTTACACCATAGTATAAATCCTACAAGCAGATGTGCTGCTTGCGTCAGAGCCTCAGCTGTGCCGCGTCCCGGGGAGCCCCTGTGTGTGAGTGTGGCTCTGTGTGTGTCTCTGTGTGTGTGTTTGGCTCTGTGTGTGTGTGGCTCTGTGTGTGTGTGTGTGGCTCTGTGTGTGTGTGGCTCTGTGTGTGGCTCTGTGTGTGTGTGTGGCTCTGTGTGTGTGTGGCTCTGTGTGTGTGTGTGTGTAGCTCTGTGTGTGTGGCTCTGTGTGTGTGTGGCTCTGTGTGTGTGTGGCTCTGTGTGTGTGTGTGTGGTTCTGTGTGTGTGTGTGTGGGAGCAAATGCAATAGGTCTCGCATTTGCGAGCGATTAAGCTATTGGTATTGTAAATTACAATGCCATTTATTTATCTATTTTCAAAACCAACACATAAATAAAAAAATTGTCATTTACAATGCCAATAGCTCTAACTTTTGCAAAGTTGAGACCATTGCATTGTAAATGCTTGTTTTTTTAACCTGACTGAGTTCGTTCACAGCACTGGTGAAGATCTTATGGGTCATTGATGCCTGGGAAGTTGATCCATGAGTTTCTCTTGGACTTTTGCAATGTTTCCCACAGTTGCTTATGTGATTGCGTATCTGTTACATAGAGACTTTCGGGAGCCAAGCAGAGATATGTACAGCGTTTATTTAGTCAATTAAAAGGTAATAAATAAGGAGCCCACACACAGCCTGTCCTCATCCATCCAATGCTCAACGAAGACTGACCAACTCATGAGGGACAGCAGCGCAGGCCATAAAGCAGTAACTTAAAAGGAAACATAGCAAATGAAATGCACTTACTTTTGACAAGAGAGCTCACTCCTCAACGCAGACGCTCACTCACTCATAAGAAGTTCGTAAAGGCACTGCACACTCCATACATTACTGCAATGTCTTATGGTACAACAGTATCTTTGTTCTCTTTGTTTTTCATTCTCTTCTCTGCTTATCGCTGCATGGACATCTTTAGAGATGGCCCCCCACACTTTGCTGGCATGTGAAATGAAATGAAATGGGATCTTGTAAAGCGCATGGCTACCCGGGAGCATCCCAGCGCTGAGCGGAGCCAGAGTGAGGACCAGAGTTTATGGGAAGAGCCAGGTCTTCAGATGCTTTCGGAATATGAGGTGGTTAGGTTCCCTACGGAGGTGAAGTGGGAGAGTGTTCCAAAGTTTGGTGGCATTGTATGAAAAAAGCCTGCCCCCGCTTCTGGCTTTCTTGATTCTGGGCACTTCAGCCAGATGGAGCGTGTCGGAGCAAAGGTTTCTGGGGGCTTGATAAGGACGGATCAAGATTTTGATGATGGGTGGTCCGTTCCCTTCAAGAGACTTGTGAGCCACACAGAGGACCTTGAGAGTGATTCTCTCCTGCACCGGAAGCTAGTGCAGGAATGCCAAGTTCGGGCTTTGCAGAGCAGCGTTAGCCAGTACCAGTAAGCAGTCTTGCCGCCGAGTTCTGAACAATCTGAAGTCTTGTGACCACTGCATTGGAGGCCTCCAGATATAGGGGGTTGTCAAAATCAATCCTGAATAAGATTAGGGCCTGTACCATTAGCTTTTTTGCTAAGAATAGAAGTAGGGGGGAGTACTTTACGGATCATTTTGAGCAGACCATAGCATGAGGCGACCGTCTTCCTGGCTTGGGTTTTGAAGGAGAGGTCTTAGTCAAGCCAGATGCCTAAGCTTTTTATTTCAGATTTTGGGACCGGGGTCACACCCATACAGGCTGGCCAGAGGGCATTCAGGTTGACACTTAAGTGGTGGCCAAGCATCATCAGCTTGGTTTTGTCACCGTTGAGTTTAAGATGGGAAAGACTCATCCACTTAGCCACTTCTACCAAACAGCGTGGAGGTCAGTGGGCGGCTGGTCAGCTTGATTCAATGCTACGACCAACTGCTTGTCATCAGCGTAAGACACAATGTGGATCCCAAGGGGGCGACAATGTCCGCCAGGGGAGCAATATAAACATAAAAAAAGGGTTGGGCTCAGGAGAAGCCCTGGGGGACTCTGCACTGCAAGGGTAATGGATCTGCGGTGATATCGCATGTTTCGCCTGTTGCTGTGCTTTTGTTGTGATATTTATTTCTTTAAATACAGTTTAGTGCAATTAATTCGCTAATATGAGCTTGTTTTGGATTATAGATGTTACTGAAATTTATAAATAAATATTCAAATATAAAGTTTCCACTTTGAGAAAATATCGGAGAAGAGCAGGCAGTCGTCGAGGACCACTGCCTCCGTTTCCCTTTTGGTATCTGTTACCACCTAACTCGGGGGTCGGCAATTGTCACTGGTTTGTGACACATACACAATAGCAGTCACAAACCATTGATAGATTCCTCTTTGATTTAGAAATAGGATGGAGTTGCCTCTTTCTCCCCTTCTTCGATTTACCTGGATACCCTCGCGGGTGACTTGTAGTGCTCTACAAATCTACGGATTGAGTATTTGTTTGATTGGTTTGCGTGTCGGGAAGGATTGCAGGAACGCTTTTATGAGTTATAAACTTTTGTACATTAATACAGGGTCGGATTTGGTATCAAAATTAGGCTTGGGCACTAAAATGAGAAAGTGGGCCACACTTGTGCATAATGACTGTTGGTTGGTTAGTACCAGGGGAGGTATGTTTCTCTCTGTAAGTTTCTTTTTCTCTTCCCCTGTTTTTGTCATTCTTCTCCACTTTACACGTCTCACTTTTCCTTTTGTTACCACACTGCACCCCTCGCTCATTCCATTTTGTTACTCCCCCGCCATGTCTATTCTTCCTCCCCTTAGTCATTTTGTCCCAGGATGAATGATTTCACAGTAATATTGTTCAAAAATAATTGTTTTGACTTGTCAAAAAAGTTTTATTTGTGCATAATTTGGTTGTTAGTCTTATTTTCTTATTTGCTCTGATTGGAAAACGGAAGCTCCTCAAGTTTTGAAGATGGCAAGGTGGCAGCAGACACCCGAGGCTCATCTCTCTGCTGCTGGAGAGAAAAGTAGATTCTCTTAAATGCCCATCACTTGTAATGTGACTCCTTGCACAACCCCCTTTCCCTCCACCCAACCTAACATTAGTGCTAGCTGTGATGCTCAAAAACAGGATCACGACTCCCGGAGGCCTCATTGTCATGCTCAGTGACTCAGGATGGGGGAAGGCCCATCACTGGCTATGCCTGCTCAGTTTAGCCCATTGTCCGACTGTGCCTGTCCATAAGCCACCAAGGGTATGTGCTTGTTCATACTGAGGTCTGACCTTTGCTCTAGGCCTTCAGCAGCCTTTCGGGTTGTGTTCCAGAGGGCAAGGTGGCCCAGGCTAATGTTGGGAGTTTATTTGCAGCTGAAAACAAAACGGCCCACCAGCTGCCCTTTGTCCCAAGCCTCTTGGGCAATGGCCAATTTCCCGGCCGCCAAACCGACCTTGTTTGTGGTTCTGAACCCTTTGGTTTTGCAATCGCAGAGCTTGTCGTCATAAAAAAGACTTTGTATATCTGGCTCTTAATGATTTGTTTGACAGTCAAACTGACTTAAAATTCGATCAGCATGCAGTATTCTGATAGGTCAGGGTGATCCAGTTGGGAATTAGACTCTCATTTTGAGTGGTCTGGTTAACTGAAATATGTGTGGGCACTTATGTTACAGCACATGTTGCATCTATGAGTTTGATGGCTAATGGGCCCCAGGGGGACTTGGCACGAGCCGGTGTCCCCCTGGGAAAATTCGCGCGGTGGAGCAGTCCACGCGATGCGATAGGGCAGTGTTGAAGAAAGGGGAGGGCTTAGTGGGTCTGGGCAGCGCGGGAGGGTGTGACGTCATTCGAGTAAGGAGGAGCAGTGGCGCAGATTCGTTTGTTCCGCGCTCTCCTGTCAGCTGAGGCGTTTTGTTTATTCAAGCGATTTGAAAGCTGTTTGCTGTCAGAGTTTGGAGGCAGGACAGCATGATGGACGACGCCGTCGTGAGGGAAGCTGTCAGAGCGTTGATGGCGGCCGGTCGGAGTGATTTATTACGTCCTGGAGCCGCGTTGGAATGCGATGAAGGAGCTAAGCGCCCAAGGCGTGTGGCGACGAGAGGGGTGAGTCAGGCAGTAGCTGGGTGTCTGCCACAGTCCAGCCGCCACCCCCTGGCTTTAATTAATGCCCCAGTTTCCTCAGTGCAGCCTCGTCGAGCGCGTTCCTCAGGAAGGAGCGCTCGTGGAAAAAGAGCACAGTTGCGCTCTGCCTCTGCCCCAGGTGTTTTGAGGGGACACCCTGGAATATTATTGCCCAATACAGTGAAGAGGGCTAGGAAGAGAGGTGCCAAAGTCAGCGCCAGTGTTGTGCATAGCCCCCAGCAGTTTCATACGTATGAGGAGGCATTTGTTAGTGACTGTGCAGCTGGAGCCAGAGTTGGTGACAGGTCGTCAGGAGTTTTAATATTGCAAAGGAGGCAGCATTTTCTGGCATGACACCCCCATAGGTATATTCTTGGCCTAGTGACACTGTCAACATTGATATAGCGCCGGAGGTGTGGGATGATAGTCATGGCAGCACTTCAGTAGACTACCCTACAGACAGTGAGGAGGAAGAGGTGGGGCAGTTGGAGTCTTCAGAGAATATTAGTGCATTGCGAGTGGAGCTAGTTTATCCTGACAACAGGGATCATCAGAGAGGTGGCTCCAATTTGCAAGCGGTATTGCTGCCTAAGCCTAGAGGTCCCCCGTTTTTCTCTGATTCTATGACTGAAGAAGAAGGTTTTTTGGACAAAGGGTGTGGGGCAGGGTCTTTGCGGGTGGTAGGTCAGCGTCCACTTGGGGCTAGTAATATGGACAATGACGTGGTGGTGGTTTTTCCAGAGCCTAGGCAACCGCCGCATCACGCGCAATTGGATTTTTACGCTGCATTGGGTCCACAGCGGGGACAGTGGGTGTGGGTTGAACACTCGAATTTGTCCAGTAATGCGTCGCCTGGTATACATAAGGATCAGGTAACGGGTACGTTTATGGCGGTTCCTGGCTGGAGCGGTGAGGAATTGTTAGCGGATTCTGGGCTCATTTCAGTTTCTCAGAGTTCTTTTTCAGCTAGGGTGAAGCAAGGTGCGGCTTTTGGAAAGTCAAAAAGTACCCGAGGCGGATCTTTTGCGGATTTAGGGGCAACGGTCGGGTGCTCTCAGCAGAGTCCTGTGACCTCTTGGGGGAATTATGATGGGGGCATTGGAGATGGCGAAATGCCAAGTACAAGTGTTGACAGAAGCAATTTCAATTTGGGGCAAAATTATGCATATTATGGGCAGGTTAATGAGAATGTTGATACTAATGTGGACTTTGTATCTCAAGTAGCGGCTCCTGTCTTGGTCAGTCAGGAGTTGGGAATGGGGGGAAGGGGTCATTTCACGTCTGCTAGTTTTTTACAGAGATCTGGAGCGGATTTCTCAACAGATCGCAGGCGGCGTGGCGGACATCATCGGCATGATGATCCTAAAGAATTTCAACAAAGGGCTACGCAGCTACCTTCAGGTAAGACTGACTGGTGGGCTGCGTGGACGCGGCTTTTGACGAGCGGCACTGTTGTCGTTCAAGGGGGTGGTGCCGAGGGGAGTGCACAGGTTGCTTTTGTTTCAGAAAATGTTTCTCAGGTAACGCCAAATTTAGGTACAGTGCCTCAAAACACTGTTGGGTCGGTAAGTAGTACAAGTCCGGTGCTGAATGTGGTTAGTACACAACAAAGTTTGGTTCAAGGTCCAGGTAGAACGAAATTGCCTTATATGGGTTTGGCCATGCCCTTGGGCACACATCTCTCTGACAAGACTAGACAAAAGATTTGGAACCACGATTTCGTGGATGTTTTTAGATTATTGCATAGAGATCTGCAGGCCAAAGAAGGCTCGAAGGAGTGAGGAAAATGATATTTTGCCTGACCAAATATGTCCACTACATATACCCTATGTTACATGTCATGTGCATGTCACCCATGCATATTTCCCGTAGTGGCCTGAATCACTAGGCCTCTGCAAACATGTCCTGCAAGTCAAGTCATCAAGTCTCCCAAACGTTAAGCTAAAATGAAGGCCCATGTATTTGCATTTTGCATTGTGCTCTTTTAAATAAATATCGTACTGGTTGAGCCTGAAACCACTTTCTGAATTAATGTTTCCATGACTCTTGGCATACTGAGCTGCAGTCACGTCAGCAAGAAGCCTGCCAAGACAGTATTATGAATAACAGTTATCCGTCTGCTGTACAGAGTGGCATCCCTGCCCGGTGAGGAAAAGTAAACAGAACCCGTCCGATAACCATTCTGTCTCCATTTAAGTGAATTACAGTGCTTGCACCCATAGAAAGCTCATGCAACGAATAAATATGCCCTCTCTGTCTTTTAGTGACGAACAACCTTTTCTTCAGATAATACATCCCCTGACTCTAGATATCAGTTGTACTAGATGTGCTGGTCGCCTTGACACAAGAGATCTCTCTACTAGGTTGAAAGTCAGCTTCCTCCCAGTTACACGTCAATTGCACGTCATGTCCAAGTTGCACACAAGTAGGGCAGAGTTCCAGCTGGTCATGCAAACTCCTCCTAAGTACCCACCCACCTATGACACCTACCTATCACCTACCTATGACTCATCAAAGTACACACCCTCATGTACACCGACATGTTCTTATCTCATTTTCTTCCTTGCTCTGCTTAGCCTATGTACAAGAAATGTATATATACTATGTTCAGTAAATAATTGTTAGAAGACTCTTCCTGAACCTCTGTGGTGATGGAACTAATTCTCCCTTTGACTCGAGTTATTGGAATAAAGCCCATTTTAACTCAGATACCACGGACACTGCTTCTCACTTGATGCATGATACTTTGTTAATGCCTAGAAATTCTGCCAGGGTAATATTTTATTTACCACAGGAGGAAGAGTTGGAACTGTCCCGCCGCCCTAGGGTCCCTAAGAACATCGAGAACTGGACGGCTGCCTTTCTCATTTACGGTAGCGTGTACTGTGAGAGGCATCCTGAACGGGCGGTGGCAATGTTTAAATATATTGACATTATTAGGAGGGCGCATTTGCAGGTGGGTGGCTATGCCTGGCTTAATTATGATGAGGAGTTTAGGGCCAGGGTAAGCCTTTACAATGACAAGCCTTGGGGAGAAGTAGACCAAGAGCTGTGGCTACAATGGATGTCTGTTCATCAGACATCGACGACCATTCATACAGCAAGTGGCCTCCCTATCACTTATCGGCCCTTTCTCCAGCGTCCCGCTCCAATGGTGGCGGGTGGGGTGGGTAGAGCACAGTTGCCTGCAACAGGAGCGTGTTGGAACTTTAACCGTGGTTCCTGTATCAGGCAATTCTGCAAATTCAAACACGAGTGTTCACAGTGTGGGGGTAGGCATCCCATATCACAGTGCTTTCCTCACCAATAATTTGGGGACCATGGGAGGGGACAGAGAGGCAGAGGGGCCATGTCAACTGTTGTCCCAAAAGGCTCCTACCCCGGTTAAATTACAGGCTATGTTCAAGTATCTGGATGAGTACACGGATGTGGAAGCTGCCTCTAAGTGATTCTGGGGTTTTAAAGTAGGTTTTCGCATTGGTTATCAAGGCCCTCGTTCTCAACGTTGGGCTGACAACTTGAAGTTGGTGAAAGATTTACCACAGGTGGTACGTGTGAAATTGGACAAAGAAGTAAAATTGGGCAGGATAGCGGGTCCTTTTCCTCAGTGTCCTCTACCCAATTTGATGGTCTCTCCTTTGGGGGTGATTCCTAAGAAAACAGAGGGAGAATTTCGTCTTATCCATCATTTGTCTTGGCCGGAGGGTCAGTCATTAAATGACTTTATTGCTCCAGAGGATCCGGCTGTCACTTATGCACCGGTGGATGATGCCCTGCGTTTGGTGCGTTTGGCGGGTCCTCGTGCCGAGCTGGCCAAATGTGATGTTCAGGCGGCTTTTTGATTACTGCCCATCCACCCCTTGGACTTTGAACTGCTTGAGATGTTTTTTGAGGATGCTTTTTATGTTGATCGGGTTTTACCCATGGGTTGTTCCATCTCTTGTGCCCTTTTCGAAACATTCAGCACGTTTTTACAATGGTGTTTGGTGAGGAAATCTGGTCATACATCTGTTTGTCATTACTTAGATGACTTTTTGTTCATTGGCCAGGCAAAAAGTGATCATTGTGGTAAAGTTTTGGAGTGTTTCCAAGGGCTGGCAAAGGATTTTGGGGTGCCATTGGCTCCAGATAAAATGGAGGGCCCAACTACCAGATTGACATTCCTGGGTATCAAGATTGACACAGAGGTGATGATTGCTCACTTGCCAGTGGATAAGGTGAATGAAATTAAGACCTTTTTGCGTGAAGTGCTCAGTAAACACAAGATTGAGCTCAGGCAGGTGCATCGGCTGCTTAGCTATTTAAACTTCGCCTGTAGAGTTGTGAGAGCAGGTAGAACGTTCTGCAGAAGGCTTGGGTTTGCTATGTCGGGAGCTTCGCTTCCACACCATCGCATACGATTGACTAAAGCTGTGAAGGATGATTTGGTAATTTGGCTGCGGTTCTTGGAGGACTTCAATGGTGTTTCGATCAATTTTGTAGAAGATGACACTGTTTGGTAGGTGCACATTTTTTCCGATGCCTCTGGCGCTCAAGGCTTTGGGCTATTTTGGGAGGGGCGTTGGTGCGCTGAGCGTTGGCCGGAACATTGGTTACATCAAGGCCGTAGTATTGCCTTCCAGGAGTTCTTTCCTATACTGGTGGCTTTACAGGTGTGGGGGGAGGATTTTAGGGATCGCTGTGTCCTTTTTCATATTGACAACATGTCTGTGGTGAACTTAGTCAACTGGCAGAGAGCTAGAGATGTGCGTGTTCTGCAATTGTTACGTTCTTTCATGTTGCAAACTCTTAAATTGAACATTGTTTTTAGAGCAAAGCACATACCAGGCGTAAATAACTCAATAGCAGATGCTCTGTCTCGTTGTAATTGGCAGACATTTCGTTCGTTGGCTCCAAGGGCGGACAGATGCAAGACGGAGATTCCTTCGGACATCTGGGACCTGGGGGAGTGAGGATTGCTGACTTGGTGGAACAATCCATTGCTCGGTCAACAAGACGCAGTTACCGCCAGGCGTGGTCCGAGTTTTTGACTTATGCTTCTTCACAGGATCAGGGTGGTGCAGCAGTTGGTAATGAGGAGTTCATGTTACGTTTTGTGCTGTATTTGATGGACAAAGGTTTGTCACACACGACTTTTTCAGGCAAACTTTCTGGAATTTCCTTTTATAGCCAGTTGTTTTTGGGGATAGAAATACAGGTTGGGGTTTTGTTACGCAGGATGTTGAAAGGTTTCAGCAGAAGCAAAGTTCAGTCATCGACTTTGTGGGAACCAATTACGTTTGCTCTTTTACAACGGATTTTAGGTTGGTTGCCTAGTTGTTGCTATAATGAGTGGGAGGTGGTTAGGTTTAGGCTGTGCATGATATGAATGTTTTTTGGTGCTTTTCGTGTTTCGGAATTACTGAGTTATAGGAACCAGATGGGTATTATGACGTCTGACATACAAGTTTTGAATGGTATGGTTTTAAAGATTTGGTTACGACAGTCAAAAACAGATCAAAAGGGAAAAGGGACTTGGATCCAGTTGGGCGGGAGTGGTGTGGTGGGTTGTTGTCCGTTGGGTGAATTGGAATCCTTTTTAAAGTCTCCTATGTTTCGTCCTGGGGTTATATTTTGTCACCTTAATGGCGATCATATTACTTGTTTTCAGTTGTTAGCAGTTTTGAGGAAAGTGTTATCCTTGGGGGGGAAAAAACCTTTGTTATATGGGACTCATTCTTTTAGAATTGGCGCTGCTACAGAGGCACCCAGATTGGGTTGGGGGAGGGAGGACATACAACAAATTGGTCGTTGGAAATCTGATTGTTGTTATAGATATGTTCGTCATTGAATGCATTCCAATTTCGGTCAATATGCTGGTTAATTTTTTGTTTCTTATCTTAGGTCGAGTTTTATCTTTTCCACGGAAAAAGAGAACATGGATTGTAGGACATTCCTTTGTAAAGTGGTCAGTTGTATTTGCGGAACAACAAATTTGTGGGAGAGCGTTGCAGTTGCTCAATAAAGACCATGAAGTATTGTGGAAGGGGGTTGGGGGGATGAAGTGGAGAGATCTGTTTCCTTTATTGTTTCCTTTATTGTCCAAATTTTCACATGAGTGGGGATTTCCAGATCTATTAATAATACATTAGGAGAGAATGATCTGGTGGAGCTCTCAGGTCTGTCGCTCATAAAGCAGATGAAATTAGATTTAGCTGTGGTAAAAGAAAATTGGGTAGGTACTTCTGTGGTATGGACAGAATTTGTTTATCGACAGCAATGGCGGGGAGCTCGTACTCATTCAGCAGTGGAGAAAGCTCGCCGGAAGTTAAATAGAGCCATGAAAGTATATTGCACGGCCATGGGTATTACGGTCTTGGCACACAAACATATTTCAGGCAAGGAACTTCATTTATTCAGAATGGACAGTGTGCATCTGTACCAGATGGGACAGGCTATTATCTTATGGAGTCACGGGATTTGTTGGCGGGTTTCTGGGGTGTTGATTTATGGTGTACTAACAAGGTCATGTAACTTTCTTTATTCACTTTTTTGGGTTGGGGCAGGAAAACTCTCTGGTTTTCCTGGGTGGGGTTTTGTTTGGGGGGGATAGGATAGTCTAGAGCGGACGTATCCTTTCCCTCTGGGGGGTGGGGGGAGGTTAGGTGGAAAATGGAAAAGGGGAAAGATGGAAGAGAAAAACATTGGTTTGGAATTTTACATTTTGGGGATTTACAATTGTTGGGGTATTTGTGATTTAAAGTCAGTAGGGGGAAATGTGTCGTGGAAAATATTTCAAAGGTTTATTGATATAATAAAATGTAAGATTTGGATTTCTGTTTTTGACTGTCTTAAAATAAAAGTGACCTTTTATGCTATGAAAGAGTTATGTGTGGAGTGTTCTCATTGCACGATGGGTCCCAGGGGGACTTGGCACGAGCCCGTGTCCCCCTGGGAAAATTTGCGCGGTGGAGCAGTCCACGCGATGCTATAGGGCAGTGTTGAAGAAAGGGGAGGGCTTAGTGGGTCTGGGCAGCGCGGGAGGGCGTGACGTCATTCGAGTCAGGAGAAGCAGTGGCGCAGATTCGTTTGTCCCACCCACCCTTCCCTATATTTAGGTTAGGATTTTTTTTATTTTATTTTATTTAAAAGAAAAAAATTGTCACGTTAGGACAGTCTTTACAGTTCTCCATTCTTGTTTTTTCGTTTCTTTTAAAGGGTTTCTTTGGGGGGGATAGGATAGTCTAGAGCGGACGTATCGTTTCCCTCTGGGGGGTGTGGGGAGGTTAGGATTAAAATGGAAAAGGGGAAAGAGTGAAGAGAAAAACATTGGTTTGGAATTTTACATTTTGGGGATTTACAACTGATGAAATTGTTGGGGTATTTGTGATTTAAAGTCAGTAGGGGGAAATGTGTTGGGGAAAATATTTCAAAGGTTTATTCATATAATAAAATGTAAGATTTGGATTTCTGTTTTTGACTGTCTTAAAATAAAAGTGACCTTTTATGCTATTAAAGAGTTATGTGTGGAGTGTTCTCATTGCGCAATACTGCTATTCTTCCTTTTCTAGGACAAACACCTAATCAGGAGTTATTTATCAGACATGATAAATTTCAACCAAGCAGAGCCAGATTGTTTCGGGTCCAAACAGGGGCCACTGGTAATGAGGGTCTTAGTATTAGTAACGGGTGGCATGGTGCCAAGACCACCAGGCAAATGCCAGGGGCGGTGCTTCTGTACATGTGCAGACTCCCAGCACAGATTGTGAACAAGTATCCATCATTCAGGACACTGGATCTGTGGTGTAGGGTTTTGTGATAGCCACATGTGTGTGAAGCCCAGTGCGCGTACAAGGGAGATCTGTGCACCTCCTGGCGGCAGGGTCCAACTGGGACAAAAAAATAGGCCCAGGCACCAAAAACAGCCAAACAACAGGCCCACACCCTGACCGGTCAGACCATCCCATCAGGCACTGCCTGAGTGAACTGTGGACCAGCTCGACCCTGTCTGGTGGGAGGGAGTCACCACATTTCCACTGGGGCAGGGCTGAAAGTGAAGATAGACTGTGCATAGAGGGATTGGCTTGTGCATAGCAACAGGAAGTATGAATGAGTGGATTAGATGCAGCTGTATCTAAGATCTGATGTCCAGTTGGCACCTTAATAGCACCCTCACCACACAGGCTACGGCACAACCACCCGCCACGCTCACACCATCAGCCTGTTTTGATGAATCCCAACAAAGGGCTGTAGAGCAACCAGGAAGCATTATAAACAGTGTTAGCCTTGAGACAAAAAAGTTCATGGTTGGAAAAACTACCTTCTGAAGCACTACAGTACTAACATTTTTGTGAGAAAAGTCAGCATCAAGTTAGGTTCCATTTATTTATGGGATAGTGAGCTGCAGCAAATTAAAGTGTATACAGGAGTTACTGGTGCAGATTCAGAGGTTTAATCCACAGTTTGTTATAATTACACATGTCAATGAATTCGCCGTCCCAAAGTTCCCAGGAGCACAACAAAACTTTCTCAGTGACCACATAACCATGCTAAGAAATGGGATTTTGAGAAGGAAACAGACAGGATTTGCTACTTCCAGCAACCAAAATATTTGCTTCATATTAAGCTGCGAAATAACAGGTAAAGCTGAGGAGATATTATTAGTTTTGTTGCCTCAATAATACCTCACTGCTATAATTTAGGCACTTATTAATCCTGGATCAAAGTATGAAACGTAGAGCCAGCTGCACTAAACAGCACAGCAACTGGAGCTCAAAGTCCTGGGATACTGAGATGTCCACCTGTGGTTTCCGAGCTCATCACCAGTGCTCCCAGTGACCTGTGCAAACAGATTGGGTTTCAGGTTATCTTTCATCTTAAGAGGGCAGAGATTGTTTCGTTGATTCATTTTTAAACACCTCTATAATCTAAACATCTACCCTGATACTGTGCCTAGAAGTTGTCATTCTTGGAGCTGTGTCAACAGAGCTGCTGGCCAGCTCCAGCTTGATACTGCTTTCATCTGTAATCATGCATTTTGTCCAAGTTTAATAAGCTCCCTTCCTTCCTTCCCTCTCTTCAGAAGCAGCGCATTATCTCCTTTAGTAGATAAAAGTGAATATGTCAGCAAAATGGTTACTGGTCATGCAACCTACCTACCGGATTAGAACACCAAATAGTTGCTCGCCAGCTTTCTGCCCTACGACATGAAAACCAATACATTCGCCACAACCATACCCGTCATGAACCTCACATGAGGGGCGGTCAAGGTGACGCGGCACCATGTCGCCAGACCTAACCCGTGTTCGATTCCCGTACATAACTGGGAGGATGGGCAAGTCCGCGTTTAAGGAGTGTTCCCGGGTGCGCACAATTCCTTTATGCCTATAATAGAAGAAGTTTCTCCGATTGCCACTGGTGTCCCTGTGGGTGGCAGGGGCCGCCACCATCTGTACCGCAGACGGTCGACAGCGGTGATGGCAGGTAGCGGTCGGCCGCGTGCTTGGTGCCGTTCCCGAAGAAACAGCCTAATATTACCATCCATAGGTGGAAGCCCCCGGACCCCAGCTGCGCGTGTCTGGGCCCCATGTGGGCCTCGAGAAGTGGCACTTGCCGAGGCCCCAGCCACCTCTCAATCAAGGCCCTCCCCATTCCTTTCCTTTGCTACCGACGCTCCGACAAATACGAGACCCAGATGTGACGCTTCAGTCTTCCCGAGACCCAAATGTCCCGCACTCATGCTCTGGCCGTCGGCATACATTCCCTGATTCGGATGGTGAATGCATTTAAACACATCAGGAGTCTAACTGGACGCCTGCAATCGCCAATGCCAGGACGTTCTTGAGACACTCGAGTACATGTAGAGAAGACACACAACACTGTAGCGCGACCTGCTGCGAAACGCGTGGCTGCAGGAGGGAGAAAAACGCATTCATGGCACCTTGTAAACCGCAATGGCGCTCGGGGAGCACTAACGCAGCGGCACAATGAATCTCCGCTCTGTGGGGGGGGGGCATCGAAACGCTGGCCAACGATCCAGAAACCACTCTTCATTCAAGGAGTTCTGAAAATGCAGTACTTTTCCAAACGGCAGGGTTTGAAGAGACAATAGAACAACTCGCTATTTCGATTTACCGCCGACCCGCTTGCGTCTGAAAGATTACCGAATCAGCTGTATGCTACAAGCATGTGCTCCAAGCATGTATAGCTGGAATACATGCAGCTAGTGTGAAGTTGTTGGATAAACAAACCAACAGGAAAAGTATAGTAAAGTACATCGAGAGCCCTTTGTGTTCTGTGCAATTGCATAGCGCTCCACCGCTAAGTTGTAGGCCGTCCGAACTATGAGAATTGTCGCCAGTTTTATGTATGTTTAACGTTATTAATGCAAACAACGGAGGCAGAAAGAACGTGCACAGCATCCTCTCGCGTGTCCTAAAGGATGAATGCAGCAATGGGCGCACCATTAATGCCTGTAAGGGGTGTGTGTGTGTGTTGGCGGGGGCATCTGGGAATCTGCAGACTCATTGTCCTGCGGACTTGCCGCGAAGGGTGCCCACAGTTATGTTGAGAATTGTCTTCTGAAGGAGCAATGGCTTGATCTAGCAATGAGCTCCATTATTATCTGGGGAAGCCTTCTCTGAGGAGGCGTCATGTACAGTGTGACTCTGGGCAATAATAGCTCGCTTACTCTCCCCGAGGGCCCCCGGCGCCGGGACACCTCTCCGGAGGCAGAGCTCTACACATGCTGGTATTTCCGGCACCTCACATCAGCGTTTCGAGGAGGGACGTCCCGAAAGTGCAGCATCATTGCCGTGAGCAGCGGCACGCAGAAAACACAATCTGTCGCAATTGTGACCCATCCATTAACTTGCATCAATTTCTGTGTTGCCCAAAAGTACATCTATCCCTTTCAAAACAAGAAGCAACGAAGAATGCCGCCGACCGCATCTGTGTCAAGGTGCGAGCAGCCAAAGGCCACAAGAGTTCGAACTTCACGAGCGCCAAAGTTGCACGAACAAACGTGGGCCGACCCGGGGCCACCTGCGGAGAGGGGCAACTCTCCCGGCATGGCATCCGCGCTCGTGTGTGATACACAAGATGGCCCCCCCACTGTTGAACTGAGGCTATAGCCTCCTCCTACCATCAGCCCCGGCATGCACTCTGCCGCAGGGAACCCACCATTGCCCCGCAACATACATCCCCGCCCTGATAGTCATCCCATTCAACGGGAGACGGCACCGGATCGCGACTCAGGACACCCGCTGAGATCGGGCCTAGGGGGGAGAGGGGGACTCCCGAGTCCCATTGCTCGCAATTTGCCAGCAGACGAGACCACGCTCGTCCCAACAATGGAACCCCGTGGCAACAGAACATCCAGCAAATACAACTGCCTTCTGAAGGTTGCCGGAGTTCCTAATTCTCGTATGCGGTCACCGTCGGAGGCCAAGTTTTGACCTTCGACTAGTGTCGGGGGCTGCATGCGAGCCGGGCGTAGCATCCAACGTTTTCTCCATATTTATATCTGCGTGACCGTGCTAATCTGAGCTACATTCCCTTAAGCCGCCATTCTCAAGAAAAGCGTGGCGCGATCAACCCTCTTACAAAAGAGGAAGATCCGCATCAGGTGTTTACTGGGAACACGGAAACGTGTAACACTCGGCTTGGTTATCGTGAGCAGCTTAGCATATTAAGTTGTTGCTTTGAGTATATAGCGTGCGTGTCATAAACGGGCTCGCCTGAAACAATCCTAACGTGTCTAGGCATAGCAGCTGCTGTAACAGGGATACTCGCCTTCTTGTGCCTGCACATAATGCACCCGGGATCGGGCCTCAATGGCCGAGAGGAGCCCGCACGGCGGGCACAGGCACAACCTGGCAGCGTGACCATGTGGACTACTCAAAAGAACTGTGACCGCATGTTGTCTGCCGTTGACCAGCAACATACATTCCCACCCTGCTAATTATCCCATGTACCGGGACGATACCCGCCTCAGACAGATAAAGGCTGAGTCCGCTTAGCGGTGGCTCGACGCAATACACGAGCAGAATCGGGCTCCCAGCCCCCCTGTGCTCGAGGAGCCCGCAAGTCTCCCGCTGCTCATCGCGTGGCTGGTCGCACCCCGGGCATTGAGCCGCGGGCCACTAATAAAACGTGCGTCCACGCCTTCCTAATAATTTAAAGAGCACGTCACGACCCATTAATGCCATGTGCATACAAAATGAACAGAGGAATGTAAGGCTAATGGCAGAACCGAACCACGCATGGGGCAGGATTTCCAGCAGTGAATGAGAGAGCAGAACACGAAGACTTGGAAGCCTCATCATCAGCGCCCTCGCGTTATTAGCATCACGCGCTAAACAATGGGGTTGGTGAAGGGGGGTTTTGCTCCGCCGCGTCGAGGCACAAAGGCAAACACGCGGCCGGGCCAGTTTTTCGCAACGCTGTCCGTTGCTGGGTGGGGGGTTGAAAATCATACATTGGCCCATACGGGTAGGGTAACCAAGCTCCGGGGCGGCACTGCGGGTGAGCACCCGATCTCCGGGCAGCCCCTTTTACCCTCCACTGCCGCCCCAGCCCCCACTATCCGCCCAGCCCAAGCCCGCCCGTACATAATGTTCAGCCCGGCCACTTCTTCCCCCCCCCCCCGTGGTATCATACCACAGGGCCCCTGTGCAACCTGGTCATGCCCAGGGACGGGGACAGGGGGAGAGGCAAGAAAGTGGCACATACCTCAGTACGACGACGACCCAGGCGCAGCGCAGAGCCTAAGGAATCCTGGCGGGAAAGAGAGGCCGAGCATGGTTGCTGCGCCTCTTTATAACATAGGGGCCGCCCCCATCACCCAGGTGACCCCTCCCTATTGGCTGCTTGCGTAGGAGGTAGGCTCAGGGAGGGGTGCTGCGCAAAGGGCTCTGCTCGCCCGACGTGTGGGACTAGGGCGCTGCCCGCCCATGCTCCCCTGCGTGTCGCGCGTTCAGCGGCATAATGGATGGCGCAGGGCTTGGAGTGCGGGCCTTTCTCAGTGCGCTGTCTCGCATCGCTGCAAGTACGGCCTCGGTACACTCTGGGCCGGCGCGGGCCCAGTCCCATGGCTAGTGGAGTGCCCCTCCTGCACTCAGCATCCCACACGGACCACTGCTCGCCACGTCTCTCTCTCTCCGACCGGTCGGCGTGCAGGTTCTCAGGGCAGGAAGGACTTCAGAGACAATTTCAGGCAGTAGCCTTGGCCTTCCCCTTGACAGGGGGGCGTTATTGGTCCCTCATCAGGTCTCCACCCACCGCGCAGCAGTATTTCCTTATGCATAAGGTACTGGTGGTGCTCATCTGGGGCAGTTCTGCTGGCTCTCGCATACGCCAGGCAGGCCTCTCCACAGTCTGGTGTCTTCAACTGTGGCACCACTACAGGGGTCACTGAGATGGCAGCGGGCAGCTAGCTCGAGGGGTCGGGGACAGTTTGTGTGGCACGGCGGCATGTCTTTGGCGTTTACTATGTGCTTGGGCGGCGGCTCGCCATTCACCAGGCCACCATACCTGCTCTCTGCACTGTGGCTTACAGCAGGCCGGGGAGGCACTGCACCTTCACAGTGGCTCTCCGGCTAGGCCACATGGGCCCTCTGTTGTGGCAGTGACTGGCTGGGCATGGATATTGGGATTCATCTTCTCAGTCAGTGAGGGCTGGTAGAGCCAAGTCGCCTAGCGCGCAGTTTTTGCTGCAACTCTTTTTCCTCTCTCTCTGCTTTTCACAGCAGGGGGTGCTCTAGACATGGGCCACTCTTCCCCGCAGGATAAAGCACCAAGCGGTCAACAGCTCACACTGGGATCGATCCCACCATTGTAAAGTAGTGGGCGCTAGGCCCACATACTTAGGAAATAATCCACACAGCTATGGTGACTTGGGTACTGGTAACTGGGCCAGGGCATGTGCACCCGACCCATTTTAATATCAGGGTCACCTGACCGGTGACACCTGTGCTGGGTGGGTGTACCGTGTAAAACATCCCACTCTTGATTACTAGAATGTGTCCTGCAGGACACTACAAGGGCTTCTACCTTCCAGTTCTTTCTGCTGTAGCCCTGGCAGACTGTTTGCCTGTCACCCTCCCAGGCCACCTGCCCTTGCCTGCCCCTTTTGCTATCGCTGTTGTCTGGTACACAGCCCTGATTATTTCTCCCCCTCAGACTCCACAGGCCTCCTTGGGGGAGGTTGCTGGGACGTAAGGGTGGCCAGTGCTTTCTTCCACCTTCCGGTTCCAATTGACCTGGGCTGATCTTCATTCCTCATGACCATCCCTGCCCTGACACCTCTGATGATGACTGTGATATTCCCTTCACCATCTGGAATTGTGGGGATCAATCAGCTCCTGTGACTGTCCTTCTAAATATTGGCATTTGATTTGTTAATTGGCTTATGAGTCCCTCCTTAGTACCTCCATGTCTTCTTTTGTAACATCAGGATTGGACCTTTTTACGTGTGTTCTTACGCGGAAGCCCAGCCTGGTTCGGCAGCGGCTATGCCTCTGTATGCCCCTCGTTACACCCCATCAGCTCCTGGCCTCTGCCCACTGTGCAGCTGCACAGCAGCGCAGCCTGGCTTTGGCGCAGGAGAGGGGCAGCGTGCGTGCGTTTGCGGAAGGAGGTCTTGATTAAATGTGCAAATCTCCTCGGTCTTTGTTCTGGCCGGAGCAGAGCAGCAGATGAATTAATTCAACATTTCTGAACCTGGGAGCAGCCGCACTAAACTCATGTCAGTTAGTGGCAGGGACTACATTTCCCAGCAATTCGAGATAAACATGTATATTTGAAATATCTACTTTTTTTTACAAAAAAGTGAATGTGAAAAAGAAGTGAGTGCTTGGGAGCTCCTGCCTGATGCTTTGAGGTATTTCAGTCATGGATTCGTGGGCTTTAGTCAGTCCCCATAAGGTGCTTTCACTTTAATGTCGGCCATGCCCGTTTCTTTAGACGAGCCACATCTAAAGAAAGGTGCACGGCCGCTAATAAAGTGAAACCGCGGTATGGGGCAATTTTACAAAAAAAAAACATTTGTTTGTCAACTTGACAAATAGGTGCTTTTTTTTGTAGAAGCTCCCCATATTGCGCTTTCACTTTAATGGTGGCGGCGTCCCTTTATTTAGACCTTCTAAAGAAAAGGACACCATTAACTTAAAAGCATGGCATGAGGCACTTTTCCAAAAATTGCATTTGCAATGCAATAGGTCTCACATTTGCGAGAGTTTAAGCTATTGGCATTGTCATTTACAATGCCAATAGCTCAAACTCTTGAATAAGCAAGACCTATTGAATTGCAAAAGCTTGTTTTTCCTGGGTCTGTCTTAACCCAATTCTAACCCTCACCTTTGCCCTTACTTCGCCCTTATCCCTCTCCCTCTTGCATCCATGGTGCCACACAAAGATTGAGACCCTTTTTCACCACCATGGGTGAGACCGTCCCTTCCCATTGAAGTTGACTGTTTCTGGCCTCACTTTGGCTGCTCTTCGACAGCACGGTCCGTCACCTTCCTTCCCCACCCAGTGGCACCGCAAGAGCATGTTGATGTTTTCCTGCTTGACGCAGTCTAAATCCATTTAGGGGGTGAGTCACCCTCTGATTACAAGCATTTATGTTGGTTTTCTGTCACATGGTCTGTTTTTTGATTAGTGGTTTTCCAAGTTGCCTGTTTCCTTTTTAGGTCTCGGGGCCTGCAAAAGACTGCGCAGATGCACAGTCAAGCTGGCGAGACTTAACGGGATAGAGGATTGTTCACTAGCAAGGTTAAGTCCCACCCCTCTTCTCCATTGGCTGGCGTCCTAAACGGTGGCCAGCCATTGGAGAAGAGTTCCTAGTGACGTTCTCCTTTGTCTCTAAGCCCCGTCCTTTTCAGACTGGGTTACTTGACTTCCTGCTGGCGTAAAAGCTTTCTTATCTTCTTTATGGGGCCATCTGTTTCGTCCCATAAAGAAGATAAGGAAGCTTTTACGCCACCACTAAGTCAGGCCAAGCCAGTCTGAAAAGGACGGCTCTAAAAGCAGAAAGTTGACGTCATCCTGAGCGCTTGTTCTGAGCGCTTGTTCACTTTTACTCCAAGTTTCGATGTGAAAACCTTGCGGGGGTCCTTTGGTGTGGAAAGGCTGCAGTTTCCACCCCACCGTCCCAAACCGGCTCTGCAATTACAAACCCATGAGATGCCCTCTGCTGGCATTAATATGCACAAATGCCGGGCACTAATCTCATAATCTGTTTTGTTTTATCAATTGCCTTTTCTGGCGCGGGCAAGGCAGAATAAAAGGGGAGGACAATTAAGACTTCCGAACCGAAACGAGGAAACAAAAGGTGGGTTTGTTTTCAGGCAAAGGCGTTTTGGGAGGAAAAAGCATCACGTTTACCCCTCTTAAGAAATACAAAATTCAGGCAAAATAATGGTTTGTTTAGGGCCAATAGCGGTCAGGTGGGAGTCTCGGCTAACTCAAGGCTAAACAAATCACACCGCAATCCGATTATAATAAATGCAATAGTCTCTTTCGTAACAGTTTCACGTTGATATCAGAATAAACAAAAGCAGCACACATAAAAGCGCGAAAATTAAAAAAGCATGAAGTATTGGATTTATGGAATCCATGGGTGGGGTGCCGTGTCAAAAATTCCCTCCTCCGTGCTGGAGGCTTGTGATCAAGCCCCAAGGGTACAGCCGCCTCTGCTCTCTTCACTGCCCTAAGAGAAGGGGGGGTGGTGGGGGTTGTACCCCTTTCAGTCACGCCCCTCAGGGTGGCTGCCACAGCCCTCAGTGCAACGATCAAGACTTTGATTGTTATGGGGCCTCAAACAATCTTGCGCCTCTTGGGGCTTATTGAGACTAATTAAAAAAATGATGCATGGTGGCGAGAGGTGTCACTTGCGCAGGGCCGGGCGCCCGCAAGCACATCCCCTGCTCCGCGCCCATTATTTATGGAACTCATCTGCGCCGGCAGCACACTGTCTCCAAACCAATCCGAGGCGCGGCTTCTGCTAAGTAATTGTTTCTCATTAGTCGTGATAATGTTTTGATGGTGTTAGTTTATAGCGCCGTCTCCCGAGGATTAATAACAAGGCGAGTGCGGAGGCGAGAAGCACCCGACTGCCTGTGAGTGTTCCCATGGCCCAGGCAGGCACCCCCACCCCCAGCGCCAGCCCGACTGCAGGCTGCGAGGTGTGCAGGGCACATCTTCCAAATATGACGTGACCCAGACATCCCAAGGTCATTAACTCAAATACTCTTTCATTTGCGAATAGAAAGACCTGTTTTCACAACGCTACAAAGGTAAAAAAAAAACTCTTCCTTTCCAGCCAAAATGTGTATATCACTAATTATGCATGGGAAACTGTTCGATTCCTACCTCTCAGCTTGCACAGACACCGATGTCCCATATATGGGTTTGCGCACCTACTTATCCAATCCACGCTTCTAAATGCATTTCCCAGTCCCTGGTCAATTGTAACACGTTATATATAGAGAACTGCTCGGCGAGTTACACGCTCGCTGCTGGAAGCTGCTGCGATGCGTCCACAATCTGTTCGACCCCAAAGGAACAACTAGGCCTAAAATTCTTTAGTGGTTGGTTAACTGGAATCAATCAAATTTGGAAATAGTGGTTCTTGTTAAGTATAGCGCTTAGCAGTACAAGTTATAGCAGGTTGTTTGCTGCGTTCAGCAACATTCGGGAATTTCAAGATGGAGATTATGTAAAACAGTTTGGAGAGCATTTTTACTCTTTGGTTATTCTTGGGTCGGGGTTTGTTTTCAGAGAAAGTAAAAACCGAGAAGGTTTAGTGGCAATAATGCCCCGGGCCTTAATGGGACACAGGCAAATGGGTCACTCGGTTTGGTAGTGAAAGACAGACATACATAAGAGTGGTGAAGTGGGTTCCTCACACCTCCGAACATGGTGCCACTGCACCCGCTACGTTATTGAGAGCTACGCCGCAGGCGTGAACATGTTTGGATTGAAGGGGCGAGGTTGCTCCCATTAACAGGCCTCATGCCGTGCGCGAACGGACACCGGACTAAACACAAAAGGCCTTTATTGTCCAGGCTGCTGGTCAGGTGAGGGCACCCCTCGAAGCGCGTCAGCTGCTTGTTTCCCTTCTCTTCAAAAGTGGCCTAAGATTTCCAAAGCCGGGCTGTCAGACACCTTCATGCTGAGGCACCAGGGAGCGCCTGATCAGCTTCACGTGAGATCAGCAAATAGCGGGAGTCACTTCACACCTGGGAAAGAGGCTGCTTCAGACCCTTTCTCGATCCAACTGCTCTCTGCACCGTTAGGACCGGAGCAGAGCTGCAGCGAGTGCCCTGGAGATCGCAGAGCCGCACGGGCACTCCGATCCCAGAGCCGGACTAGTCTTCTCAGCAGATCCCGGCGCCTCCCTCCTGGGTCAGGCTTGACACCAACTCAAAACCAGAGAGATAGAGAAACGGAGGCTGTGATCAGCTCAGCTGCACTGGCGATACGGAAACAGCGGCTACTTCCTTGGTTTCAAGGCACCTCCAGGTCCAGGAGCAAGCCTAGTTCACCCCATTCTCCAGGGGGTCCTGCGTGTGCACCCAGTACTCTTCTCACTTCTGCACCCTGAAGTAGAGAGATGCGGACCGGTTGCCCCGAAAGTGACACTCGGCCATGAGTGGGCATTTGGTCAGTCTCTGCCACCCTCCCCTTCAATCAGAGGGCCATCACCATCCTTTTGGGGCTTGGAGGGTGAATTGCAAAAGTATGCCATGGCTTTAGAACCACATCTCCTTCATTACGTGTATGCACCCAAAAAATAAAATACCTTGTTTTCAGTATCTGATGTTGACCCAGATCACATCATTCTGGCGCCCATCCTCTTGCAACTTACAAAATATCACACACGTTTGCCACCACTTTACACCATAGTATAAATCCTACAAGCAGATGTGCTGCTTGCGACAGAGCCTCAGCTGTGCCGCTTCCCGGGGAGCCCCTGTGTGTGTGTGTGTCTCTGTGTGTGTGTGTCTCTGTGTGTGTGTCTCTGTGTGTGTGTGTTTGGCTCTGTGTGTGTGTGGCTCTGTGTGTGTGTGTGGCTCTGTGTGTGTGTGGCTCTGTGTGTGTGTGGCTCTGTGTGTGTGTGTGGCTCTGTGTGTGTGTGTGGCTCTGTGTGTGTGTGTGTGGCTCTGTGTGTGTGTGTGGCTGTGTGTGTGTGTGTGTGTGTGTGGCTCTGTGTGTGTGTGTGTGTGGCTCTGTGTGTGTGTGTGTCTCTGTGTGTGTGGCTCTGTGTGTGTGTGTTTGTGGCTCTGTGTGTGTGTGTGGGTGCAAATGCAATAGGTCTTGCATTTGCGAGAGATTAAGCTATTGGCATTGTAAATGACAAAGCCATATATTTATCTGTTTTCAAAACCAACACATAAATAAAAATGTTGTCATTTACAATGCCAATAGCTCTAATCAGAGGGTCATCACCATCGTTTTGGGACTTAGAGGGTGAATTGAAAAAGTATGCCATGGCTTTAGAACCACATCTACTTCATTACGTGTATGCTCCAAAAAAATAAATATCTCGTTTTCAGTATCTGATGTTGACCCAGATCACATCATTCTCGCACCCATCCTCTTGTAACTTACAAAATATCACAAGCGTTTGCCACCACTTTACACCATAGTATAAATCCTACAAGCAGATGTGCTGCTTGCGTCAGAGCCTCAGCTGTGCCGCGTCCCGGGGAGCCCCTGTGTGTGAGTGTGGCTCTGTGTGTGTATTTGGCTCTGTGTGTGTGTGGCTCTGTGTGTGTGTGTGGCTCTGTGTGTGTGTGGCTCTGTGTGTGTGTGGCTCTGTGTGTGTGTGGCTCTGTGTGTGTGTGGCTCTGTGTGTGTGTGTGTGGGGCTCTGTGTGTGTGTGTGGCTCTGTGTGTGTGTGGCTCTGTGTGTGTGTGTGTAGCTCTGTGTGTGTGGCTCTGTGTGAGTGTGTGGCTCTGTGTGTGTGTGTGTGGCTCTGTGTGTGTGTGTGTGGCTCTGTGTGTGTGTGTGTGGGAGCAAATGCAATAGGTCTCGCATTTGCGAGCGATTAAGCTATTGGCATTGTAAATTACAATGCCATTTATTTATCTATTTTCAAAACCAACACATAAATAAAAAAATCGTCATTTACAATGCCAATAGCTCTAACTTTTGCAAAGTTGAGACCATTGCATTGTAAATGCTTGTTTTTTTACCCTGACTGAGTTCGTTCACAGCACTGGTGAAGATCTTATGGGTCATTGATGCCTGGGAAGTTGATCCATGAGTTTCTCTTGGACTTTTGCAATGTTTCCCACAGTTGCTTATGTGATTGCGTATCTGTTACATAGAGACTTTCGGGAGCCAAGCAGAGATAAGTACAGCGTTTATTTAGTCAATTAAAAGGTAATAAATAAGGAGCCCACACACAGCCTGTCCTCATCCATCCAATGCTCAACGAAGACTGACCAACTCATGAGGAACAGCAGCGCAGGCCATAAAGCAGTAACTTAACAGGAAACATAGCAAATGAAATGCACTTACTTTTGACAAGAGAGCTCACTCCTCAACGCAGACTCTCACTCACTCATAAGAAGTTCGTAAAGGCACTGCACACTCCATACATTACTGCAATGTCTTATGGTACAACAGTATCTTTGTTCTCTTTGTTTTTCATTCTCTTCTCTGCTTATCGCTGCATGGACATCTTTAGAGATGGCCCCCCACACTTTGCTGGCATGTGAAATGAAATGAAATGGGATCTTGTAAAGCGCATGGCTACCCGGGAGCATCCCAGCGCTGAGCGGATCCAGAGTGAGGACCAGAGTTTATGGGAAGAGCCAGGTCTTCAGATGCTTTCGGAATATGAGGTGGTTAGGTTCCCTACGGAGGTGAAGTGGGAGAGTGTTCCAAAGTTTGGTGGCATTGTATGAAAAAAGCCTGCCCCCGCTCTTCTGGCTTTCTTGATTCTGGGCACTTCAGCCAGATGGAGCGTGTCGGAGCAAAGGTTTCTGGGGGCTTGATAAGGACGGATCAAGATTTTGATGATGGGTGGTCCGTTCCCTTCCAGAGACTTGTGAGCCACACAGAGGACCTTGAAAGTGATTCTCTCCTGCACCGGAAGCTAGTGCAGGAAGCGCAGTTCGGGCTTTGCAGAGCAGCGTTAGCCAGTACCAGTAAGCAGTCTTGCCGCCGAGTTCTGAACAATCTGAAGTCTTGTGACCACTGCATTGGAGGCCTCCAGATATAGGGGGTTGTCAAAATCAATCCTGGATAAGATCAGGGCCTGTACCATTAGCTTTTTTGCTAAGAATAGAAGTAGGGGGGAGTACTTTACGGATCATTTTGAGCAGACCATAGCATGAGGCGACCGTCTTCCTGGCTTGGGTTTTGAAGGCGAGGTCTTAGTCAAGCCACATGCCTAAGCTTTTTATTTCAGATTTTGGGACCGGGGTCACACCCATACAGGCTGGCCAGAGGGCATTCAGGTTGACACTTAAGTGGTTGCCAAGCATCATCAGCTTGGTTTTGTCACCGTTGAGTTTAAGATGGGAAAGACTCATCCACTTAGCCACTTCTACCAAACAGCGTGGAGGTCAGTGGGCGGCTGGTCAGCTTCATTCAATGCTACGACCAACTGCTTGTCATCAGCGTAAGACACAATGTGGATCCCAAGGGGGCGACAATGTCCGCCAGAGGAGCAATATAAACATAAAAAAAGGGTTGGGCTCAGGGAGAAGCCCTGGGGGACTCTGCACTGCAAGGGTAATGGATCTGAGGTGATATCGCATGTTTCGCCTGTTGCTGTGCTTTTGTTGTGATATTTATTTCTTTAAATACAGTTTAGTGCAATTAATTCGCTAATATGAGCTTGTTTTGGATTATAGATGTTACTGAAATTTATAAATAAATATTCAAATATAAAGTTTCCACTTTGAGAAAATATCGGAGAAGAGCAGGCAGTCGTCGAGGACCACTGCCTCCGTTTCCCTTTTTGTATCTGTTACCACCTAACTCGGGGGTCGGCAATTGTCACTGGTTTGTGACACATACACAATAGCAGTCACAAACCATTGATAGATTCCTCTTTGATTTAGAAATAGGATGGAGTTGCCTCTTTCTCCCCTTCTTCGATTTACCTGGATACCCTCGCGGGTGACTTGTAGTGCTCTACAAATCTACTGATTGAGTATTTGTTTGATTGGTTTGCGTGTCGGGAAGGATTGCAGGAACGCTTTTATGAGTTATAAACTTTTGTACATTAATACAGGGTCGGATTTGGTATCAAAATTAGGCTCGGGCACTAAAATGAGAAAGTGGTCCACACTTGTGCATAATGACTGTTGGTTGGTTAGTACCAGGGGAGTTATGTTTCTCTCTGTAAGTTTCTTTTTCTCTTCCCCTGTTTTTGTCATTCTTCTCCACTTTACACGTCTCACTTTTCCTTTCGTTACCACACTGCACCCCTCGCTCATTCCATTTTGTTACTCCCCCGCCATGTCTATTCTTCCTCCCCTTAGTCATTTTGTCCCAGGATGAATGATTTTCACAGGAATATTGTTCAAAAACAATTATTTTGAGTTGTCAAAAAAGTTTTATTTGTGCATAATTTGGTTGTTAGTCTTATTTTCTTATTTGCTCTGATTGGAAAACGGAAGCTCCTCAAGTTTTGAAGATGGCAAGGTGGCAGCAGACACCCGAGGCTCATCTCTCTGCTGCTGGAGAGAAAAGTAGATTCTCTTAAATGTCCATCACTTGTAATGTGACTCCTTGCACAACCCCCTTTCCCTCCACCCCACCTAACATTAGTGCTAGCTGTGATGCTCAAAAACAGGATCACGACTCCCGGAGGCCTCATTGTCATGCTCAGTGACTCAGGATGGGGGAAGGCCCATCACTGGCTATGCCTGCTCAGTTTAGCCCATTGTCCGACTGTGCCAGTCCATAAGCCACCAAGGGTATGTGCTTGTTCATACTGAGGTCTGACCTTTGCTCTAGGCCTTCAGCAGCCTTTCGGGTTGTGTTCCAGAGGTCAAGGTGGCCCAGGCTAATGTTGGGAGTTTATTTGCAGCTGAAAACAAAACGGCCCACCAGCTGCCCTTTGTCCAAAGCCTCTTGGGCAATGGCCAATTTCCCGGCCGCCAAACCGACCTTGTTTGTGGTTCTGAACCCTGTGGTTTTGCAATCTCAGAGCTTGTCGTCATAAAAAAGACTTTGTATATCTGGCTCTTAATGATTTGTTTGACAGTCAAACTGACTTAAAACTCGATCAGCATGCAGTATTCTGATAGGTCAGGGTGATCCAGTTGGGAATTAGACTCTCATTTTGAGTGGTCTGGTTAACTGAAATATGTGTGGGCACTTATGTTACAGCACATGTTGCATCGATGAGTTTGATGGCTAATGGGCCCCGAGGGGACTTGGCACGAGCCGGGGTCCCCCTGGGAAAATTCGCGCGGTGGAGGAGCCAACGCGATGCGATAGGGCAGTGTTGAAGAAAGGGGAGGGCTTAGTGGGTCTGGGCAGCGCGGGAGGGCGTGACGTCATTCGAGTAAGGAGGAGCAGTGGCGCAGATTAGTTTGTTCCGCGCTCTCCTGTCAGCTGAGGCGTTTTGTTTATTCAAGCGATTTGAAAGCTGTTTGCTGTCAGAGTTTCGAGGCAGGACAGCATGACGGACGACGCCGTCGTGAGGGAAGCTGTCAGAGTGTTGATGGCGGCCGGTCGGAGTGATTTATTACGTCCTGGAGCCGCGTTGGAATGCGATGAAGGAGCTAAGCGCCCGAGGCGTGTGGCGGCGAGAGGGGTGAGTCAGGCAGTAGCTGCGTGTCTGCCGCAGTCCAGCCGCCACCCCCTGGCTTTAATTAATGCCCCAGTTTCCTCAGTGCAGCCTCGTCGAGCGCGTTCCTCAGGAAGGAGCGCTCGTGGAAAAAGAGCACAGTTGCGCTCTGCCTCTGCCCCAGGTGTTCTGAGGGGACACCCTGGAATATTATTGCCCAATACAGTGAAGAGGGCTAGGAAGAGAGGTGCCAAAGTCAGCGCCAGTGTTGTGCATAGCCCCCAGCAGTTTCATACGTATGAGGAGGCATTTGTTAGTGACTGTGCAGCTGGAGCCAGAGTTGGTGACAGGTCGTCAGGAGTTTTAATATTGCGAAGGAGGCAGCATTTTCTGGCATGACACCCCCATTGGTATATTCTTGGCCTAGTGACACTGTCAACATTGATATAGCGCCGGAGGTGTGGGATGATAGTCATGGCAGCACTTCAGTAGACTACCCTACAGACAGTGAGGAGGAAGAGGTGGGGCAGTTGGAGTCTTCAGAGAATATTAGTGCATTGCGAGTGGAGCTAGTTTATCCTGACAACAGGGATCATCAGAGAGGTGGCTCCAATTTGCAAGCAGTATTGCTGCCTAAGCCTAGAGGTCCCCCGTTTTTCTCTGATTCTATGACAGAAGAAGAAGGTTTTTTGGACAAAGGGTGTGGGGCAGGGTCTTTGCGGGTGGTAGGTCAGCGTCCACTTGGGGCTAGTAATATGGACAATGACGTGGTGGTGGTTTTTCCAGAGCCTAGGCAACCGCCGCATCACGCGCAATTGGATTTTTACGCTGCATTGGGTCCACAGCGGGGACAGTGGGTGTGGGTTGAACACTCGAATTTGTCCAGTAATGCGTCGCCTGGTATACATAAGGATCAGGTAACGGGTACGTTTATGGCGGTTCCTGGCTGGAGCGGTGAGGAATTGTTAGCGGATTCTGGGCTCATTTCAGTTTCTCAGAGTTCTTTTTCAGCTAGGGTGAAGCAAGGTGCGGCTTTTGGAAAGTCAAAAAGTACCCGAGGCGGATCTTTTGCGGATTTAGGGGCAACGGCCGGGTGCTCTCAGCAGAGTCCTGTGACCTCTTGGGGGAATTATGATGGGGGCATTGGAGATGGCGAAATGCCAAGTACAAGTGTTGACAGAAGCAATTTCAATTTGGGGCAAAATTATGCATATTATGGGCAGGTTAATGAGAATGCTGATACTAATGTGGACTTTGTATCTCAAGTAGCGGCTCCTGTCTTGGTCAGTCAGGAGTTGGGAATGGGGGGAAGGGGTCATTTCACGTCTGCTAGTTTTTTACAGAGATCTGGAGCGGATTTCTCAACAGATCGCAGGCGGCGTGGCGGACATCATCGGCATGATGATCCTAAAGAATTTCAACAAAGGGCTACGCAGCTACCTTCAGGTAAGACTGACTGGTGGGCTGCGTGGACGCGGCCTTTGACGAGCGGCACTGTTGTCGTTCAAGGGGGTGGTGCTGAGGGGAGTGCACAGGTTGCTTTTGTTTCAGAAAATGTTTCTCAGGTAACGCCAAATTTAGGTACAGTGCGTCAAAACACTATTGGGTCGGTAAGTAGTACAAGTCCGGTGCTGAATGTGGTTAGTACACAACAAAGTTTGGTTCAAGGTCCAGGTAGAACGAAATTGCCTTATATGGGTTTGGCCATGCCCTTGGGCACACATCTCACTGACAAGACTAGACAAAAGATTTGGAACCACGATTTCGTGGATGTTTTTAGATTATTGCATAGAGATCTGCAGGCCAAAGAAGGCTCGAAGGAGGAAGAGTTGGAACTGTCCCGCCGCCCTAGGGTCCCTAAGAACACCGAGAACTGGACGGCTGCCTTTCTCATTTACGGTAGCGTGTACTGTGAGAGGCATCCTGAACGGGCGGTGGCAATGTTTAAATATATTGACATTATTAGGAGGGCGCATTTGCAGGTGGGTGGCTATGCCTGGCTTAATTATGATGAGGAGTTTAGGGCCAGGGTAAGCCTTTACAATGACAAGCCTTGGGGAGAAGTAGACCAAGAGCTGTGGCTACAATGGATGTCTGTTCATCAGACATCGACGACCATTCATACAGCAAGTGGCCTCCCTATCACTTATCGGCCCTTTCTCCAGCGTCCCGCTCCAATGGTGGCGGGTGGGGTGGGTAGAGCACAGTTGCCTGCAACAGGAGCGTGTTGGAACTTTGACCGTGGTTCCTGTATCAGGCAATTCTGCAAATTCAAACACAAGTGTTCGCAGTGTGGGGGTAGGCATCCCATATCACAGTGCTTTCCTCACCAATAATTTGGGGACCATGGGAGGGGACAGAGAGGCAGAGGGGCCATGTCAACTGTTGTCCCAAAAGGCTCCTACCCCGGTTAAATTACAGGCTATGTTCAAGTATCTGGATGAGTACACGGATGTGGAAGCTGCCTCTAAGTTATTCTGGGGTTTTAAAGTAGGTTTTCGCATTGGTTATCAAGGCCCTCGTTCTCAACGTTGGGCTGACAACTTGAAGTTGGCGAAAGATTTACCACAGGTGGTACGTGCGAAATTGGACAAAGAAGTAAAATTGGGCAGGATAGCGGGTCCTTTTCCTCAGTGTCCTCTACCCAATTTGATGGTCTCTCCTTTGGGGGTGATTCCTAAGAAAACAGAGGGAGAATTTCGTCTTATCCATCATTTGTCTTGGCCGGAGGGTCAGTCATTAAATGACTTTATTGCTCCAGAGGATGCGGCTGTCACTTATGCACCGGTGGATGATGCCCTGCGTTTGGTGCGTTTGGCGGGTCCTGGTGCGGAGCTGGCCAAATGTGATGTTCAGGCGGCTTTTTGATTACTGCCCATCCACCCCTTGGACTTTGAACTGCTTGAGATGTTTTTTGAGGATGCTTTTTATGTTGATCGGGTTTTACCCATGGGTTGTTCCATCTCTTGTGCCCTTTTCGAAACATTCAGCACGTTTTTACAATGGTGTTTGGTGAGGAAATCTGGTCATACATCTGTTTGTCATTACTTAGATGACTTTTTGTTCATTGGCCAGGCAAAAAGTGATCATTGTGGTAAAGTTTTGGAGTGTTTCCAAGGGCTGGCAAAGGATTTTGGGGTACCATTGGCTCCAGATAAAATGGGCATCGAGATTGACACAGAGGTGATGATTGCTCACTTGCCAGTGGATAAGGTGAATGAAATTAAGACCTTTTTGCGTGAAGTGCTCAGTAAACACAAGATTGAGCTCAGGCAGGTGCATCGGCTGCTTAGCTATTTAAACTTCGCCTGTAGAGTTGTGAGAGCAGGTAGAACGTTCTGCAGAAGGCTTGGGTTTGCTATGTCGGGAGCTTCGCTTCCACACCATCGCATACGATTGACTAAAGCTGTGAAGGATGATTTGGTAATTTGGCTGCGGTTCTTGGAGGACTTCAATGGTGTTTCGATCAATTTTGTAGAAGATGACACTGTTTGGTAGGTGCACATTTTTCCGATGCCTCTGGGGCTCAAGGCTTTGGGCTATTTTGGGAGGGGCGTTGGTGCGCTGAGCGTTGGCCGGAACATTGGTTACATCAAGGCCGTAGTATTGCCTTCCAGGAGTTCTTTCCTCTACTGGTGGCTTTACAGGTGTGGGGGGAGGATTTTAGGGATCGCTGTGTCCTTTTTCATATTGACAACATGTCTGTGGTGAACTTAGTCAACTGGCAGAGAGCTAGAGATGTGCGTGTTCTGCAATTGTTACGTTCTTTCATGTTGCAAACTCTTAAATTGAATATTGTTTTTAGAGCAAAGCACATACCAGGCGTAAATAACTCAATAGCAGATGCTCTGTCTCGTTGTAATTGGCAGACATTTCGTTCGTTGGCTCCAAGGGCGGACAGATGCAAGACGGAGATTCCTTCGGACATCTGGGACCTGGGGGAGTGAGGATTGCTGACTTGGTGGAACAATCCATTGCTCGGTCAACAAGACGCAGTTACCGCCAGGCGTGGTCCGAGTTTTTGACTTATGCTTCTTCACAGGATCAGGGTGGTGCAGCAGTTGGTAATGAGGAGTTCATGTTACGTTTTGTGCTGTATTTGATGGACAAAGGTTTGTCACACACGACTTTTTCAGGCAAACTTTCTGGAATTTCCTTTTATAGCCAGTTGTTTTTGGGGATAGAATTACAGGTTGGGGTTTTGTTACGCAGGATGTTGAAAGGTTTCAGCAGAAGCAAAGTTCAGTCATCAACTTTGTGGGAACCAATTACGTTTGCTCTTTTACAACGGATTTTAGGTTGGTTGCCTAGTTGTTGCTATAATGAGTGGGAGGTGGTTAGGTTTAGGCTGTGCATGATATGGATGTTTTTTGGTGCTTTTCGTGTTTCGGAATTACTGGGTTATAGGAACCAGATGGGTATTATGACGTCTGACATACAAGTTTTGAATGGTATGGTTTTAAAGATTTGGTTACGACAGTCAAAAACAGATCAAAAGGGAAAAGGGACTTGGATCCGGTTGGGCGGGAGTGGTGTGGTGGGTCGTTGGGTGAATTGGAATCCTTTTTAAAGTCTCCTTTGTTTCGTCCTGGGGTTATATTTTGTCACCTTAATGGCGATCATATTACTTGTTTTCAGTTGTTAGCAGTTTTGAGGAAAGTGTTATCCTTGGCGGGGGAAAATCCTTTGTTATATGGGACTCATTCTTTTAGAATTGGCGCTGCTACAGAGGCACCCAGATTGGGTTGGGGGAGGGAGGACATACAACAAATTGGTCGTTGGAAATCTGATTGTTGTTATAGATATGTTCGTCATTGAATGCATTCCAATTTCGGTCAATATGCTGGTTAATTTTTTGTTTCTTATCTTAGGTCGAGTTTTATCTTTTCCACGGAAAAAGAGAACATGGATTGTAGGACATTCCTTTGTAAAGTGGTCAGTTGTATTTGCGGAACAAAAAATTTGTGGGAGACCGTTGCATTTGCTCAATAAAGACCATGAAGTATTGTGGAAGGGGGTTGGGGGGATGAAGTGGAGAGATCTGTTTCCTTTATTGTTTCCTTTATTGTCCAAATTGTCACATGAGTGGGGATTTCCAGATCTATTAATAATACATTAGGAGAGAATGATCTGGTGGAGCTCTCAGGTCTGTCGCTCATAAAGCAGATGAAATTAGATTTAGCTGTGGTAAAAGAAAATTGGGTAGGTACTTCTGTGGTATGGACAGAATTTGTTTATCGACAGCAATGGCGGGGAGCTCGTACTCATTCAGCAGTGGAGAAAGCTCGCCGGAAGTTAAATAGAGCCATGAAAGTATATTGCACGGCCATGGGTATTACGGTCTTGGCACACAAACATATTTCGTGCAAGGAACTTCATTTATTCAGAATGGACAATGTGCATCTGTCCCAGATGGGACAGGCTATTATCTTATGGAGTTACGGGATTTGTTAGCGGGTTTCTGGGGTGTTGATTTATGGTGTACTAACAAGGTCATGTAACTTTCTTTATTCACTTTTTTGGGGTGGGGCAGGAAAACTCTCTGGTTTTCCTGGGTGGGGTTTTGTTTGGGGGGGATAGGATAGTCTAGAGCGGACGTATCCTTTCCCTCTGGTGGGTGGGGGGAGGTTAGGTGGAAAATGGAAAAGGGGAAAGATGGAAGAGAAAAACATTGGTTTGGAATTTTACATTTTGGGGATTTACAATTGTTGGGGTATTTGTGATTTAAAGTCAATAGGGGGAAATGTGTTGAGGAAAATATTTCAAAGGTTTATTGATATAATAAAATGTAAGATTTGGATTTCTGTTTTTGACTGTCTTAAAATAAAAGTGACCTTTTATGCTATTAAAGAGTTATGTGTGGAGTGTTCTCATTGCGCGATGGGTCCCAGGGGGACGTGGCACGAGCCCGTGTCCCCCTGGGAAAATTCGCGTGGTGGAGCAGTCCACGCGATGCTATAGGGCAGTGTTGAAAAAAGGGGAGGGCTTAGTGGGTCTGGGCAGCGCGGGAGGGCGTGACGTAATTCGAGTCAGGAGGAGCAGTGGCGCAGATTCGTTTGTCCCACCCACCCTTCCCTATATTTAGGTTAGGATTTTTTTTATTTTATTTTATTTAAAAGAAAAAAATTGTCACGTTAGGACAGTCTTTACAGTTCTCCATTCTTGTTTTTTTGTTTCTTTTAAAGGGTTTCTTTGGGGGGGATAGGATAGTCTAGAGCGGACGTATCCTTTCCCTCTGGGGGGTGTGGGGAGGTTAGGATTAAATTGGAAAAGGGGAAAGAGTGAAGAGAAAAACATTGGTTTGGAATTTTACATTTTGGGGATTTACAACTGATGAAATTGTTGGGGTATTTGTGATTTAAAGTCAGTAGGGGGAAATGTGTTGGGGAAAATATTTCAAAGGTTTATTGATATAATAAAATGTAAGATTTGGATTTCTGTTTTTGACTGTTTTAAAATAAAAGTGACCTTTTATGCTATTAAAGAGTTATGTGTGGAGTGTTCTCAATGCGCAATACTGCTATTCTTCCTTTTCTAGGACAAACACCTAATCAGGAGTTATTTATCAGACATGATAAATTTCAACCAAGCAAAGCCAGATTGTTTCGGGTCCAAACAGGGGCCACTGGTAATGAGGGTCTTAGTATTAGTAACGGGTGGCATGGTGCCAAGACCACCAGGCAAATGCCAGGGGCGGTGCTTCTGTACATGTTCAGACTCCCAGCACAGATTGTGAACAAGTATCCATCATTCAGGACACTGGATCTGTGGTGTAGGGTTTTGTGATAGCCACATGTGTGTGAAGCCCAGTGCGCGTACAAGGGAGATCTGTGCACCTCCTGGCGGCAGGGTCCAACTGGGACAAAAAAATAGGCCCAGGCACCAAAAGCAGCCAAACAACAGGCCCACACCCTGACCGGTCAGACCATCCCATCAGGCACTGCCTGAGTGAACTGTGGACCAGCTCGACCCTGTCTGGTGGGAGGGAGACACCACATTTCCACTGGGGCAGGGCTGAAAGTGAAGATAGACTGTGCATAGAGGGATTGGCTTGTGCATAGCAACAGGAAGTATGAATGAGTGGATTAGATGCAGCTGTATCTAAGATCTGATGTCCAGTTGGCACCTTAATAGCACCCTCACCACACAGGCTACAGCACAACCACCGCCACGCTCACACCATCAGCCTGTTTTGATGAATCCCAACAGAGCGCTGTAGAGCAACCAGGAAGCATTATAAACAGTGTTAGCCTTGAGACAAAAAAGTTCATGGTTGGAAAAACTACCTTCTGAAGCACTACAGTACTAACATTTTTGTGAGAAAAGTCAGCATCAAGTTAGGTTCCATTTATTTATGGGATAGTGAGCTGCAGCAAATTAAAGTGTATACAAAAGTTACTGGTGCAGATTCAGAGGTTTAATCCACAGTTTGTTATAATTACACATGTCAATGAATTCGCCGTCCCAAAGTTCCCAGGAGCACAACAAAACTTTCTCAGTGACCACATAACCATGCTAAGAAATGGGATTTTGAGAAGGAAACAGACAGGATTTGCTACTTCCAGCAACCAAAATATTTGCTTCATATTAAGCTGCGAAATAACAGGTAAAGCTGAGGAGATATTATTAGTTTTGTTGGCTCAAAAATACCTCACTGCTATAATTTAGGCACTTATTAATTCTGGATCAAAGTATGAAACGTAGAGCCAGCTGCACTAAACAGCACAGCAACTGGAGCTCAAAGTCCTGGGATACTGAGATGTCCACCTGTGGTTTCCGAGCTCATCACCAGTGCTCCCAGTGACCTGTGCAAACAGATTGGGTTTCAGGTTATCTTTCATCTTAAGAGGGCAGAGATTGTTTCTTTGATTCATTTTTAAACACCTCTATAATCTAAACATCTACCCTGATACTGTGCCTAGAAGTTGTCATTCTTGGAGCTGTGTCAACAGAGCTGCTGGCCAGCTCCAGCTTGATACTGCTTTCATCTGTAATCATGCATTTTGTCCAAGTTTAATAAGCTCCCTTCCTTCCTTCCCTCTCTTCAGAAGCAGCGCATTATCTCTTTAAGTAGGACCGAAAAACAACCCTGTAATGAGCCCTGGGCTGTGCCTAGATGCACAGCCAACGTCAACAAATGAACACGCTTCCTGGACATTTTCTAATGTACGCCCTCGCAAGGGTAAACGCGGCCAAAATGTTCAATACTGTGAAACATAAATATGCATTTGGGAATAGATCTTTTTCAGGAATGAAGTAGTTTTACTTGTTAGTCAAGCACAGCTATAACCAGTTTTAGGTTGAAGGATCCAAAAGTTGGGTCAAAGTCCTGAGTTTCCCATCTGATTCTCACTATTCCCAGTACGACTTTACGACCCGGGGGGGGGTGAGGGGGGGGAGGAGGAAGCAAGTGGCACAATGAAGATACTCACACAGAAATATCCAGCATGCAAAGAGAACGACACGTCATCCTTCCAGTTGTTCTCTGCTTCTCCAACCAACTCCACTCCAAAGGCTTCATGCTTCCGCAACCTTCCCAACCACAGCACGCTACCACTCAGCTCCCGTTTAAAAAAAGAAGATTTTCTTCTTATACACCACACTCAAACCCCAGACCTAGCCACAAGGACATACACATTCTTTACACACAACACACACAAACAGCACATACCTTGGCCAACATGTACAGAAATCCACACATGCACTCCAACGCCCCCTGCATGCAAGGACACACACGGATAGACACACCATGACCAATTCCAACAGTGGACACCATGACCAATAGGCAACTCACCCTTATCTATACTGCACTGTAAAATGATTATACCTCCTAGGAATGTGCATTTTGTGTAAACTGCAGTATTTTTATGTCACAACCCGTGTCTCCTTCATTGAAATCAGACCCATCCCTAGCTTCAATCAATGCATCCATAGCTCCATTCATGTCTACTCTATAACTCCTTCCACGAGAATCCCAAAATTCAAAAACATATTTCCTAAATCCTACTCCTGTTTATTGGATTTAACATGTGCATTTTTAAACAATAGAACTCTTCCCAAATTCTACACCTTATCCCCATTAATCTGGCAGTGCTTTTAAAAACCTGCACAACCTCTTGGAGAGAGGACCACTCAGAAGTCCCTGTACAGAAATCATGTGTTTTCCTTACTCATTCCAATTGTCTAACTCAAATTTTCACTTTTGTAAATCTTGCGTCAACCATTTGTTCCTGAATACCACTTGTTCAACATTCCATGCAATACTATACCTTGGTTCTTTCTTAACCACCAGGGTTGCAATTTTGACCCATGTATATGCCTACATAATAATTGAAATGGTGATCATCTGGTGACGGGTAATATGATATGATAACAGCATTTCCTTGGAGGCCTTTACAACAGATTTTGCCATTCTTGTGAGTTAATTCAATAGTATCTTTAATGACTTTGATGAATCATACCACCAGACCATTGGCTTCTGGGTGGAATATGATACATTTTTTGTGAACTCTGCCTAATTGCTCAAAGTACTCTCATGGAAATACTACAAAACTAGGGATCAATTCATGCAATCCTTCTATTAAAAACTCAGCTTCCAGAAACTCGAATATTGTGTCCAATGTCCTTCTTCATTAGGTGCAATGGACCAATAAACTATCCATACAAGAACCTCTCCTTTCAGTGTTTAACCTTATTCCTCTCCTGAATAATAAAAACACAAGATGCAGGAGACTAGATAATTGTATTTATTTTTTCTATCTCTCCTGACTGTCGCAAACCAGACAGCTTCCCTCTTGGTGGAGGACAGTGGAACATCTGGAGAACTGGACAGCCAGGTGTTAAGACCCATTGATGATCCTATCCACCTAGCCACACTAGCGGAGAATCAAGATATACCACAGTGTGCTAGTGTGGTTGAGCGTCTCCATTACAATTCTTTGAGACTCCGAAAAACGACACATGTGATTCATGACCTTTGATTACTAACATGTTACCTCGGGAAGCCAAATGAATCTCTTCTTAGGTCTGCCATTGTAGCCTGGGTGTGCAGTTTTACCTGCAATTTTGACCTGGCAAAATAACCCTTTTGCTGGGCCCAATACTTCCTTTGTAATACATATAAGTCATCCCTAGGGGAGGCTCTAAACTACCCAGAGGGCAGGGTGCAGTGTATTTAAATAGCTGGACATGCACTTTAAACTTTTACATGTCCTGGTAGAGAAAAACTTTTAAATTTGTTTTTCATTACAGCAAGGCCTACCTTTTGCAGAGGATAACATTGTGTTACTTTATTACAATTAATGAGTAATAACTTTCAATTTGGAGCAGATAGGAAGCTCGAGTTTGGTGTCTAAAGAATCGTAATTTAAACCCCTCTTTAATGGTAAACACAGATTCTAAGTCATACTTCGGAAAATTATACTTTTAGAAAGTTGCCATTTTCTTGCCCAACCATTTGGTGCCTGTATCCTGGGTCACATGACTAGATATAGCAGGCAGTTGGTCTTGTGTATTTCTACGAGACAATGAGGCAAAGGGGAATAGGTGTTGGCGGGATAGGCCATCTCTGACTTGATGAAGGGGAGGAAATGTCATTTACCACACTTGCATATCACAAAGCCTGTGTCTGAGCCCACTTACAAAGGGGTTGACACTAGTCTTTTGTGACTCCAGACAAGCTGAGACTAGGAAATGGAGTCAGGAAATTCCAGGCACCTCTGCAGGTGAAAACGTCAAGAACCTTTTTCTACTTCAAAGTGGGCACAAGGTATAAATAGTGTTCCCTCAGACCCAACTGTTCAGTACACCTCTGGATCTATGGAAAACACGGTAGGCCGCAGCCTCCTTGGAACTGCCACTCTGCGTCTCACCTTCGACACAGGCCTTTGCATCACAAGCCCCTCATTGATGGCATCCTCACGACGATGCAGGACTTTGCCTCTCAAACCCGCAGCTTCTTTGGAACAGCTAGTGCGCAACACATATTAAATGCAGGACTTCACACCGCAAGTCCCTCATCAATGGTATCCTCAATGGCGATGGGGCTCCCAGTCGCAGTCCAGCAGCACGACACATCCTCGATGAGGGACCGCGCAATGCTCTGCAACCAGTATTTAGGGTACGTTTTTCAGCTGGCCTAAATTGGTCCCTGTATACGACCACATTCCACACAGTTGGCCTACAATTTATGACTTAGTCCCAGTCTGAAACAAACAGATAACCAGAGTTGGCGCTTTGTGCTTGTAGGCCCTATTTTTACTTAAAACTTTGCAAATGCATATCTCCGGTTCTACTGAATGGATTTTTATAATATGGTCACAAATAATTTATTTATTCGTATACTATTTTTCTAAATTGGTGTCGGATTTTTCTTGTGTTGTGTTTTCACTTTATTACTGCATGAAGTGCTGCATAGACACTTTACACGCCTCTAAGTTTCACCTGACTGCTTTTGTGCCAAGCTACTAGAGGGTTAGGAACAGGTTAAATTGGGGTTTACTTTTGACTTCATGCTGACAGGAATTGTGATTGCTGCTTGAGAAGGGTTTCACGCTAACCAAACATTAGTTACACTTCTGAGGCACACGTGATTTACATCATCACATACATTCCAATATATCACAATTTAATGAACACAGATATATTCTTATCTTAACATTTGGGATTATTTTCTGGCTTTTTCTTTTTGCCGAAAAGATCTCCTTTAGTATTTTGTTGGCTTGGGGAAGTACCCCTACAACTTCATCAAGGCTACGGGGTTCGGATTAATGCTGGGGTTCGTCCTCCTTCTTAGCGTATTGTTCCAAACCAAGATAATCAACCAATTTGCCTGTAGAAGGACCTGTTGTCAAATGGTGAGAACTTTCAACCATAATAAAGCAAGATACCTGTCGTGTATGCTCGGGTGTTCCTCCTAATATACTTCGGCGGAGGATTAATAGGAACATGTGTGATAACTACAGTTTCAGGAAACAAAAAGAATCTCCCTGAGTGCTTAGGGAACCTGTGGAAGTGGTCTGGGTGGATCGGCTTGTTGCCGGCAACGAGACTAGAGCCGATCTACCAGTACACAAACAGAAGCCTTCCCATTAAGGAACTACTCTTCCCAGGGTACCTTGATGAAGTTGTAGGGATACCTACCCTCAGACAATGAAACACTTGTTGGCTAAAGGTGATCATTTCAGCAAAAAAAAAAGCCAGAAAATAAACTTAAAAAGCAGTAGCGGCCCATGGTAGAAGTGCTGCTGGGTGCAGTCGTGGGCCAGGGATGGGGAGGGGCAGGGTGGGGGGTAGTAAACTACGAATTACGGCTGATTAGAGGTAAGTAAACATATAAATAAATAAAATGGATTTCGTTGCGCGTGCTGCATCGCCAAATGCGATGCAGCACACAACGAAATTTGTTTTATTTATTTATATGTTACTTACCTCTAATCAGCCGTAATCCGTAGTTTACTACCCCCACCATGCCCATTTTCTGCCCCACGTCAGCGCCGGCAGCACTCCCAACACGGGCCGCTACTGCTAAAAAGTCAAGACAAGAATATCTCCGTGTTCACTGAACTGTAATATATTGGAATGTATATGATGATGTAAATCACGTGTGCCTCAGAAGTGTAACCATTGATAGTCAGTCCTAGAATTGATAATTACCGGAGTAGGGTGTATCTTCCCAAGTTTGAGAGCACAGCGGATCTTTTTCATCGGAAAATATAGGGGATAGTCATATGAGTGCCATAAAACTCACAAACACCCAAGCGCTAGAACCCACTCAACCAGTTCCCTGAATTGGTCTATGGGGAAGTCATGTCTTCATAGACAAATATGCAGGCAACTCATGCCTTGGCCCACGAGCTGGGAGCGGTATTGTATTTAACCAACACCCACCTCTCACTATGCCCAAAAGCACAAGGAGATATGTGTGTTAAAAAAAGAAATGCAATGGAAAAGCCAATAGGTCTGGCTATTTATAAGAGACAATAATTCTTTATTGATTGATATGTTTGTCTGCATGCTTAGGTGAATGGGTGACTGGAAGAATGTGAAAAACGTATAGATGAGTGAGTGCATGCAATGGCTGAAAGAGCAGTTGGATAAGTACAGGGTCAGTTCATAGATGTATGACTGGTTTAATACATTAATGTGCTGACGAGTGGATGAGTTATTGGTGAGTTCAGAAATGGATTAACAAGAGTCTTCATAAATGGATGCATGTCGGTAGGTTACACCAATCTTAAGATCCAAAACTCAGACATCAGTAGCAATAGTGCTATAAAATTGGCAAGAATTAGCCAAATTATTCCAGTTCAATCAATGCATACAGGTGCAGAAGGAAAGCCCACAATATATATATAGGTCGACATACCACATTATGCCAGCAAAAGCATTACACCAAAGGGCTGCCACTATTGTTCCAAGAATGCCTATAACATGTCAAACATTTCCTCCATTGTGCCAGTAATATTCAGGGGTGGGCGTACTGTGCCAAGAATAACCACCAATTGCCACCCGATTTCCACATCACTCAGTAATCCTTAATACATGTTTACATTTAACCTATAA
Source organism: Lissotriton helveticus (assembly GCF_964261635.1). Lineage (NCBI taxonomy): Eukaryota > Metazoa > Chordata > Amphibia > Caudata > Salamandridae > Lissotriton > Lissotriton helveticus. Next base: position 1,951,716,457 of record NC_136067.1, read on the forward strand.
CTCAGTCATTATTGGAACATGTTTCTATTTGTTCAATCAGTAATTCTCTGTACGTGATCAGATTGGTGTCACCTCTCATTCATCTAGAATCCTTGTATCAATTTGCACTCAGAAATCTTGAATGTGGGGTTAGATTGTTAGAGTTACTGAGAATGCTTGGTTGTATGGGTATGTTTGCTCCTTTACCCACAAATCCTATCACGTGTCCTATGCAGGTAACATCCAATGGAAGTGCTGATCAAACTCCAATTGGTGCAGAATGCTGTAGCACGTAAAATTTTGAGCATCCCTAAAAGGCAGTCCATCCACTGAGGCCTGAAGGCACTGCATTGGCTTTCTATAATGGAAACGTTTCAAATGTAAAGCCTTAATGATCACTCACAAAGCTGTGTACAAAAAAGGCCCCGTTACCCCTCAGGGAGGAGTTAAAGTTTATGTACCTAACAGAGCACTCTGTTTAGCTAACCAGTACCTTTTATGTATCACCAAGGGCTGTAGAGCCAGAAAATGAGGCAGATCTTTCTAGCTAGGCTGTGGAATGCCATGCCTAAGCATTTACAGGAGGTTAAAATGGAAACAGCATTTAAGGGAAACATCTTTTACAACGCAACTTTTACCACGCAGTGCCTTTACGATGCAACTTTTACAACGCAAACCATTACAACGCATTGCGCTGGGGGGCGCTCTAGGATAGGTAATACGTTTAATTTACTGTCCAACACCTTCCCTAGTGTCCACGGGGACTGGAGTTGGAATAGTAAATTAAACTATTCACTATCCAGCACCCAAAAGCGCTATGCGTTGTAAAGGTATGCGATGTAAAAACCGCGTTGTAAAGGCATGCGATGTAAAAGTATGCGTTGTAACGTCATACATCCGCATTTAAATATGGCCTGAAGACCTTCCTTTTTAGAGAAACTTAGTTGATTGTAAGTTACCGGCTTAGCGGCAGGCGTTCCCACTAGGAGCAGCTGATCGCACTTTACAAATAGATCTTCATTCATTCATTCAGAGTGGTGTGACAGAGGCTGAAATAACACTTTTCTAAATTTATCACCATCGATTCTGAAGTGAAAAGCATCAATACTCTTCACTAGTACAATAGTGACTGAAATGTTTATGTAACCGCATCGCTACTCAGAGACAACATGTACAGGAAATGTAGCTGGGTTTACTGATTTAACCACTGTAAACCATAAAAGTAAAGAAGTAGAGAGCAAATTAGAATTGTGTGATGTGAGTGACCAACAGAGCTCTGAGGCATGTTAGATGTGTTCAATGTTGAGAGAGCTCAGGAGAGCTCTGAGGCATGTGAAATGTGTTCAATGTTGTGAGAGCTCAGCAGAGCTCTGAGGTATGTGAAATGTGTTCAATGTTGTGAGAGCTCAGCAGAGCTCTGAGGTATGTGAAATGTGTTCAATGTTGTGAGAGCTCAGCAGAGCTCTGAGGCGTGTGACATGTGTTCGATGTTGTGAGAGCTCAGCAGAGCTCTGAGGTATGTGAAATGTGTTCAATGTTGTGAGAGCTCAGCAGAGCTCTGAGGCGTGTGACATGTGTTCGATGTTGTGAGAGCTCAGCAGAGCTCTGAGGTATGTGAAATGTGCTCAATGTTGTGAGAGCTCAGCAGAGCTCTGAGGCGTGTGACATGTGTTCGATGTTGTGAGAGCTCAGCAGAGCTCTGAGGCGTGTGACATGTGTTCGATGTTGTGAGAGCTCAGCAGAGCTCTGAGGCATGTGACATGTGTTCGATGTTGTGGGAGCTCAGCAGAGCTAAAGGCTAAAAGTAAAAATATTTTTTGGTCTCAAAAAGCACACTGCCATAACAGTCCATAGCACTAAAGAGAAGTACTTGGTGTGCAGATTGTCTTTTTGTGATTGAGCAGAATGTCTCCTCTCATAGTGAAGTTAGCCAGTGGCTGGAGTGTGGTGACTCATTGGGGCATATTTACAAACAATGTCGGAGCGCCGAGCTGCGCCAAATTTGGCAGCTACAAGCTCTGACATTTTGAAAACGCAGGGATGTGCCGTATTTACAAGATTACTGTGCACCCCTGTGTTTTCCTTAGAGCTGGCGCAATAAAAGCTCCCTAGCACCAGCGCAGGCACCCTGCCACTATGTAGCAAGGGTGCATGCGCTGCATGGCATGATTGTTTATGTGCAGCAAGAGACTCCTACCTGCACATAAACAATCAATAATGGAGATTTGCTCTTTCCCTGGGTGCTGCAGAATACAGCACACTTGGAAAGAGCACAAAATGAGGAGACATTAATAATTTCTCCTCATATCACCATTCTAATGCCTGGTATTCCATGGTGTTAGTTTTTGGCCCTGCTTCAGCCTTGTAAATCTGGGGCAGCATCAAAAAGCGATGGGTGTTGCGATGGCACGCCCACAGCAAAACCCATTTCATGCCCCTTTGCTGCAGGCGGAAAGGGGCATATTTACAAAGTGGCGTTATGCTACGCTAAGTGGATTAGCACCACCTTGCAAATATGAAAAATGGTCAAAAAAGTGACGCTCTGGTGGCAATAGAGGCTTGTAAATATACCCCATTTTCTCTTGCTGTATGCTGTAGTAGGTTGAAATAAAATGTACACAACAAATGACCAGTGGAAGAGGACTGACAAAAAGTAAATTATATATTCATTGTAAAACCAAAAGGTATTGGCCAACTCTAGACTGAATAAGGTGCAGATCACCCTATACTATTGTTCGCAATTGCCAACATTGGTCTTGGCTGCAAAATACTGCGGGCCACGGTTGACAACTATCCCCGCTCCCTTTTCACAATCGTGAACAGGTCACTGGTGCTGTTGCCACCAATCCCTGGCCTCTATCGCCCTCCAAAAAATTATCTGAATCTTAAATAATCATAAAGTTCATCTCAATCATGTTGTGGATGCTAGAAAGCATCATAGCTTATCTTCTAGCTTCTTCACTTTTGTATGGAGTTTAACATGTGCGGCAGTAAGGTACCCACACAAAGGAACTGCAGACTTTTACTCTGGCTCTTAAAGAGGCCTATTTCTTTAGATCATAGTCCTAACACACAGCTACATACTTCTTACATAACGCTTAATAGATGTAGATAACATTGTGTATGAAAAACATATGCAGAATTTCTGGCATCCGAAGAATGTTCATGTCATTCTTGAGAGATCACAAAGCATAAATTTTTGTGAGTGATATATTTATTTATAGGGGATTTCTTAAGCGCCACATGGTACACACATGCTGCACATGCGCACACAGATAATTATAGACAGGCCATGTTTAATGCACGCAATCTAGAAGCAGAATTTATCACTGTAGAACTTCATAACTTCTGGGAATAAGGAATTTACATAACATATGTGTTTGAGTAATACGCAATAAAATAGGTGTTTTTCCGACTAGTTAAAAGGACAACTATTTTCTGGTTCAATCCACAAGTAATAAATACGGAGGTTGAAATGAACATGCATTCAGTCACTCACTCATTCACACCACCCTGAATATACACCACTCTCACTCTATTCACTCCTACTACCACTCAACCTGAATCAATCCCTCCTCTCAACCTCTAAGCCGTGTACTGAAGCTTCTGTAGGGACTCCATTCTCAAGCTCGGAAATTCCAGAGGAGAAGGGACCAGATGCAGAGACCATTCTAGAGACACATGCATCTGCAATAATAAATTAAACCAACTGGCCCGAGGCCACTGAGGATTTAGAATAACATCCGCCCCCATCTTTTGCACTCATAACAGAAAAGGTCTCAGGAAAGGAAACCGAGGAAATGCATATAATAGACCTGTTGGCCACCGACATAATATTGTCAATTGCCCAAGCCTGAGCATCTTTCTCCCTTTTACAACCTCTGAACCTTGGCATTGACCCTCGAAGCAAAAACATTAACCACTGGAAGACCCCAACGAAGAATTAACAGAGAACCCTTTCGGATCCAGAGAAAACTCTAGAGAAGAAAGAATCTCCCTGCTGAGAAAATCTGCTGTTACATTGGAGGAGCTCTGAATGTGAATTGTCCTCAAAGATAGAAGAGTGCCAGGGCCCAAGAGAGTATTCTGTGAAAAATCCTGTTCACAGTTCTGGAATCAGTCCCGCCCGTCTGTTCACATAAGCATTGGCCGTGACATTGTCTGTTCTTACTAAGGCTGCTTTTCCCTGCAGATAAGAACTGAAGATAAATTTCCTCGAGCTCCCTCCAATTCGAGTATCTCAGTGCATCAGTGCAGGATCAGAACCCTTGTCTCGGCAAAGCTTCTTCCCACCCCCCTCACCCTGACAAACTGGCATCTGTGGTGAGAATTACTGGATCTACTGGATGTTATTGCACCCCTTACAACAGATTATCCAAATCCAATCACCATGCTAGATCTCTTTTTACTTGCAGAGTGAGTGGAACAGAAAGTGTTAGGTTCAGTGAACTTGGAACCCAGTTGGGGAGAATTCAAGTGACCAGCTTGAGGAGATGGGAGCGAGCCCAAGAAACCAGGAACAACCTAGAAGCCATATCTCCTTGAACCCTGAGCCACAATTCCATCGTTGGAAGATCGCACGCTACCAGATCTTTGACGTGCCTCTGAGGTTGGAAATCTGCCCATGTGGCAGAAAAACTTTTCCTTGGAGAGTTAAAAATGAATCCGTAATGAAAATTAGATCTTGCACTACTCTCAAATGGACTTTTACTGAATTGACGAGAAAACCATAAGTTTGAAGAACTTCCAGTACCTGTTTATATGATGCAACAGCAAGCCCTCTGATGAAGCCTGAATCAACCAGTCGTCAAGATATGGATTGACGATAATCCCTTCCGTGTGAAGCAGAGCTAGCAAAGGTGCTAGGACTTTGGTGAACAACTTCCTGGACAACTTGAGCCTGAAAGGAGGAACTCTGAACTGATTGTGATTGTTCTCTATGGAAAACCACAAATATCTTTGTTGTGACTTCTTGATGGGCACATGGAGATATTCATCCTCCAGATCTATGGACACTAACCAATCCCATGTCCTTATTAAAGGGATAATGTCCTGCAGAGTTACCATCCAAAAATGTAGAGTGTGAATCCAAGTATCAACCCACTCCAAAAACAGTACTGGTCTGTATGCTTCTGGACTAGAAAAGGGATTGACTCTGCCCCTTCGCCCCTCTCCTCTGGAGAGAAGCGTGCAATTGTGCTCTTCGCGAGCAACAATTTCACCCGCTGTAACAGAGCTAGGCATTGGCGGTTGCCCCCAAAATCCTATTGCATAACCTTCAGTGATTGTGTCTAGCACCTATTTGTGACATCCAGGTGCCAAGACTCCAAAAAGTAATGCAGTCTCTCACCTACTGGAAGATTTCCTGAGGGACCATAATTGTCAGGGGATCTTTTGAACTCGCCCCTTCTTCTTGGAATGTTTCTTAGGAGAAAACCTCCAGGGCTGGTACTTCTGCTGGCGAGCTGTGTAGGTCTTAAAATTATAACGGGGAGATGGTAAGAAAGAGTGTGCCTCTTGTCTTTGAAAGCATTAGAAATTATCTAACCTAAATGGTCCCCGAAGAGCATCTGGCCCTGAAACTGAATTTTTATTAAAGCATTCTTTTCCACTGCCTCTGTTTTCCATTCCCTCATCTAGTGGTGATGTATGGTTGCTACTAAGACTGATGAAGACATTGCAGTCACCTTGACTACATCAGATGGGATATGGGCCAATGGGAGTGCTTGTTATTCCGGGACAAATAACCCAAAAAATCAGTCAGTATATTGAAGGTCATGTGATATATTTTTGTCATCTTTATTCTGTTTACATGCTTCCTGCCAAATGTATTTCTTATTCCTCCAACAATAATAGATTAAGAAAGCTGATATAGGGGCCAGAGTACGAGTTTCTTCTAGGCGACCTCTCTTGTGGCCTATTGTACTGTGGATTCTTCTTAATAACAAATGTAGCCGTTCTCATCTGTTTATCATCAATGTTTCCAAGCTCACAATGAAGTGGTGTTGCTATTCAGTCATGGGCGACACTGGCATAGAAAGCCCTGATAAGCTCTGTGCTCTCTGCAGCTCATTATGAAGTATAGAATGACATCTCAGAAAGGGGTTTTAGGTTAGTGACTTTAGGAGTTCTGCATTAGGTTCAAGTTATTTTTATAATTTCTCATGCATCAAAAGTGTCAAGTTTCATATATTTTAACTCTTTCAAAGCACTCAATTGCTTGCTTTTACTCGTAAAAATATGTCACTCATTTCCAGTTGAATATCACTCATAAGCGCATTGAACCTATGCAAATGTCACACATAACCAATCTGAAAACTTGTCAGCTATTGTCCCTTCTGTAATCTGGGATCCTCTGGAGGTGGCGCGCTGCGCTGACGGGACAAGCCAGACAATCAATTCTATGGCAGGACGGAGGCTCCGATTATGCTTTCTCATTTCTTTACTGAGAAAAAATACAGCAGCCAATAAGAACACAGTAAATAAAAACTAACAGTACATTTTCCCTTGAGTACCACTGATAACCATAGAGGCTACATACTATAAAAGGTACCATAGAGGACAACACTTCCTCTTTCTTTGCTGCTTCGCAGCCAGTTAAGTGCACTTTTCTCTTACTATAACTGTTATCTTGTGCATTTCCATATTGCTTTTGCGCGGCTTATACTTGCTGTTTCGCCGCTCTGTCGGCTCGTTTATTGCCATCTTTCGCGTTATAGTGGCTTCAGCCATTTTTGTACTTTTGCGGTGTTGGGGCTTCGGCCGTTGCATGCTGCCGGTTGCTTCATCTCGGAGTTCATTGTCGGGAGCGTGTGACATCTCCCCGTTGCAGGCGCGTGGTGTCCGCGCCTGTTTTGTATTGTGGAGCGGGAGTTGGGAGGCAGAGAGACGCGCTCGAAGCTCGCGCGTCTCTCCATTGGCAGGAGGCTGTCAGCGCACATGCGCGACATCCTTTTGTTTACTTTTGCTCCTTTACAATTTAGTTTGGGGTTTGTAAAATTAAGCATGGGCTTTACCTAGAGTGGCTTTGTTTTAGAGCAAGCCCTCCCTCCACTCTTTACTTGTGTTTCTGCTGTCAGGTTTTCGCCTGCAATTTTATTTTGGCTTGCTTTGGGGTTCCACTCCCCCTGACTTGGCTTTGGCTGTTAATATTGTCATTTTCCTCACGTGGGTATATTACCAACTTGAAGTTGTCATCATTGGAGACTATTATGATGAGGAAGAATATTATTATGACGAAGAGGAGCCCTCGGGCTCTGTGGACAGCGATTTAATGGGTCAAGCATTGTTCCACGCCATTGCCCCATTGAAGCGTCATTTGTCTGAATATGCCATGCAGCAGGGTTGGTTACCTCCGTCTTCTGGGCATACTAAAAAGTCTCCTAAAAATCCGCGTCATTCGGATTTTGCAAAATTGGCAAAGACTCTGTCATCAGTACAGCCTTCCAAAAAATCTACACAGTCTTGACGTTCGTCCTCAGTCTCCCCTTCTGAAGATGGCTCTTCCTCTTCTGATTCGTCGTCCTCTGGGCCTGTGGTTCCTCCTCCTAAAAAGAAGGCTCGTAAGGAACATTTTGGGGACGCCCCTTCTAATCCCCAGCAACTCACTTTTGATCCGTCAGATATTGTCCATCCGAATTCCACTACGGCGGGACCCAAGGAGGACGTCACGACTCCTCTAAATCAGGTGAGCTTGATTCTGGCTTCAGAGGTTGTTTTGGGGGGGCAGGTTGCGGTTTTTCCTCCCCAATTGGCAATTAATCTCGAACGATGCCTGGGTGTTGGAGACGGTGCAGGGTTAGAGAATAGAGTTCTACGAACATCCTCACCAACACCACCTTCCTCTGCCCCTTGTTTTTTCCCAACAAGATCAGGAGTTCATCTCCGAGGAAGTCGAATCTCTTCTGGCCAAAGGGGCCATCGTTCCCACTTCTCTGCATCCCACCGGTTTCGTCAGCAATGTTTTTCTGGTGGAGAAAAAGGGAGGCAGTACACGTTTGGTCCTCAATCTAAAGGACTTCAACGGCGGAGTGGTATATCGTCATTTCATGATGGAGGGTATCCATCTTCTAAGGGACCTTCTTCAGGAAGGGGACTGGATGGTCCGTCTCGACCTGAAAGATGCCTATCTGTCGGTTCCGATTTACGGTCCTCATCGACGCTTCCTTCAGTTCCAGTGGCTCGGGAATTGGTTCGGGTACACTGTCCTCCCATTCGGCCTCTTGTCAGCTCCGTGGTGTTTCACGAAGCTTCTGCGCCCAGTGGTGGAGTCTTTGCGAGCCCGCGGAGTTCGCCTGATAGTATATCTCGACGACATTCTACTCATAGCGCAATGCCCTCTTCTTTTGCGGACTCATTTGAATTGGTCCATAGAACTATTACAATCACTTGGCATTCTTGTTATGTTATGTTATGTTAATTGTATTTTTATCGCGCACAGCTGCCCCAGCAAAGGGGCGTCCTGGCGCTTGGACAGACACTACAACATAACACACAATAAAAGAAAGGGGCAACTATTCAGAATCCTCAGAAGTCCGACTTCCTTCCCTCTCAGTCGATGGACTTCCTCGGTTTTCGGATCGACTCGGTTTCATGTCAACTCCTCTAGCCCGGTCAGAAAATCAGAGCCCTGAAGAGGGAATTGAGGATGGTCCTGTCCAGACAGATGGTCTCGGTGAGATCGGTGGCTCGAATTGTAGGTCTGTTGTCCTCTTCGATCCAAGCGATCTTCCCAGGTCCATTGCATTATCGTGCTCTTCAGCGTCTCAAGATCAAGCATCTCCAGAAGGATCTTCGTTATTCCGATCACATTCCTCTGTCAGAGGATGCACGTTGGGAGATGTTATGGTGGCTGGAGCACATGGAGTCTTGGAACGGTCGTGCGCTGTTCGGGAAGACCCCAGATGTGGTAATAGAATCAGATGCAAGTCTTTGGGGTTGGGGAGCCCGGTGTGGCCCCGTTGCGACGGGGGGCCATTGGTCCCAGGAGGAATTGAATCTTCACATCATTTGCTTGGAGCTTCTAGCGGGCTCCTTTGCAATTCGTTGTCTGACCCCACAGGCGTCGAATTGTTGCATACTCCTCCGCATGGACAATGTCTCAGCGGTGAGGTATGTCAACAAACTGGGGGGAACCAGGTCCAGGCTCCTGGCGGAGATTGCGAAAGACTTTTGGCATCTTTGTCTGCAACGACAGATCACTGGTATTGTAGAGTACCTTCCTGGTTGCGACGATCGGATTGCAGACTGGAACTCTCGCCATCTGCGGGATTACAGCGATTGGAGGTTTTTCTGACACTGTCCCGGATTTGGGGACGTTGTCACCTCGACCTGTTTGCCTCTCGCCTCAACAAACAGCTTCCCCGGTTTTACAGTTGGCGTCCGGATCCGGAGGCCTTGGCCACAGATGCTTTTCTCCAGTCTTGGCCTCCTCTCCTGTGTTATGCTTTTCCACCTTTTGTGATGATTCCCAGGGTCCTGGCCCGCACGAAGCACTTTCCATTGGAGCTCATTTTAATCACTCCTCTGTGGAGAGCTCAGGCGTGGTTTCCAGTTCTTCTGGAGATGAGTTGCTCGACGCCGCTCCTTCTTCCCCACAGGTGGAACCTGTTGCTGGACCCTCTTCTAGAACCCCACCCCCTCGTTCTATCGGGTCATCTCCGTCTGGTGGCGTGGAGGATTTCGGGGGTCGCTGGCAAATCCCAGGCCTATCTAGCAACGCTGCCAGATTTATTGGTGAGGCTTGGGCCCCCAACACACACAAACGTTATGCGTCAGCTTGGAAACAATGGTGTGATTGGTGTTCACAACGGAAAGTGGATCCCGCTTCAGCGGATATAGCTTTGATTCTGAATTTTCTTGCGTCCATTGCTTCGTCTGGTTTGGCTTATAGAACTGTTAATAAATTTACGTTCTGCCATTTCAGCTGGGCATGTTTCTATCGATGGTAAGCCTGTTGGGGAACATCCTTTGATTTCCAAATTACTCAGAGGCATTCCGATGGTAACACCTCTTAGTCCTAAATATGTGGCTTTATGGGATGTGTCCGTTGTTCTGCGTTTCTTGGAATCCTGGCCTTCCAATTCATTATTGACACGCAAACAACTATCGTCTAAACTGACAATGTTGTTGTGCCTGCTTTCCTGCAAACGGGTTTCAGATGTTCGAGCTTTGGACCTTGCTGTTCGTACGTTCTCGCCTGAGGGTGTGTCTTTTCTTATTTCTCGGCGTACTAAATGTAATACGTCTTCTGTGACTTATCCTTCTTTTCCACATAACCCACAACTTTGTGTGGTTCAATGCATCAAAGATTATGAGGTAAGTACTGCACCTTTTAGACATGATTTACATGGTCAACTGCCAATTGCTTTGCAAAAGCCTTTCAAACCTGTGACTCCTGCTACGTTAGCGAGATGGGTGCGTTGGCTAATGCTGGAGGATGGCATTGACGTTTCCCTCTTATGCACATTCTGCACGGGGAGCTAAGGCCTCTAAAGCATTTTCTTTGGGTGTCAGTCTCCATGATATCATGAAAGCCGCTGATTTGTCTTCGGAGTCTGTGTTTAAAACCTTCTATTTCAAACCTATTGTGGATGTTGCTTCAGTTGTGGTGGCTAAGCTTTGAACAAGCATAATCGAAGCCTCCGTCCTGCCATAGAATAAAAAATGTGCTAACATTCGTGCCAAGAATTTTCAATTCTATTAAGGACAGGAGGCGAGGATTATCCCACCCTTGTTTTATATCTGCATTTCTATTGTTCATTGCAATTTGCTTTGTATGCAACTGTAATATACTATGTTTCATAATGTTCTATGCAATGTCTATTTCCCTGCCTATTTTTGGTTTTCTATGCACTTAAACCATTGTGGGTGTGGTGTATTATGGCTCTGCTTTGCTTTTCAGGTTCAGATCCTAAATGAGGTTCTGTCTTCGTGTTCCCCGTTGCCTGAGGATTGTGGTTTGCACGGAAGATCTTCAGCTTCAGCTTCTTCGTTCTGCCTTCTGGTGGTCTGTTCCTTGTGATCTCCTTCATGGATCCTTTGGTTTCAATTGGGACTTTAATCTTATTGTTGAACTGTTTATGGACAAAGAAAGAGGAAGTGTTGTCCTCTATGGTACCTTTTATAGTATGTGGCCTCTATGGTTATCAGTGTTACTCATGGGAAATGTAGTGTTTGTTTTTCTTTACTGTGTTCTTATTGGCTGCTGTATTTTTTCTCAGTAAAGAAATGAGAAAGCATAATCCTCGCCTCCTGTCCTTAATAGAATTGAAAACTCTTGGCACGAATGTTAGCAAATTTTTAATCCATAAACAAAGTCAAATAAAGTTCGCTCTCAGTAAAGTTACAAACTCCAAAAGAATATATTTGTTTCTGTAACGCATTTCGACTGAATCAATAGTCTTGTTCACACACAGATTTGGAAACAAAGCCAGGTTTACATATCTGGTAAGACATGAAAGAGGGACTACAGCAAGATGTTAAGTCCATTAGTCCATTACACTTCGATGATGATGGCCATTTTGTAACAGGCAAGTATTAAAGAACAATTGACCACAGCATTTATATCATCTACTATAACTATGAACCTCAAATTGCAGAGGTATAATTCGAAGGCATAGGTGATCGTCCTCTGATGGTAATCAGTTACATTGTGATACACTGATGAGAGATCCAATATCGATAAAGCCCGATAGTCAACTGACATACAAAAAACTGTGCCGATCACATTACAAGGCATAGTGCGTATACATCGGTGTTTGTCCGCAAGTGGGGAACAGTTGTAAAATTGCACATTTGTTTAATGTCTTACAGGGTATGCATTATAAGAGAGGGGTCCACTGTGGGATGCAGTAAATTTGATAAATATAGATGTTAAATAATAGATACAACATCATGCTCCCATCGTGGGGCAGAGCATTTCAATAAACTCTTGTTATGTCATCTTCACAAACTGCCCACATTAAAATTAAAATAGGGATCTTTGTTATCTTCATGCCCGCACGTGCCTTACCATGCACTTTGGTAACATATCTCTGTACTTATTAACCACTAATTTGACATCACAATCATAATGCATTCCATCATGAGGTTTTTTAGATATTCTGTCACAATGTAGCATGTTACATGCGGATGATATACTTGTGGATTGATTCAATGCCACATCTAGGGTTGTTCTATCATGTAGCTATAGCTATAAAAAGGGTTGGGATTCCTATAATTATGCCCAATTATGATTCCTTGTGGGAGCATGGTTTTGTATCTATTATTTAACATCTATATTCATAAAATGTACTGCATCCCACTGTGGGTCCTTTTAGACAATTTATAACGAACATAATATATTCCATTCTTGTGGCTTAGTTGGTACATTATTTGGTTTCACATATTGTAGGAGATCTGATTATAATTCAATCTTGGGGTCTTTCTTGTTTTTTTACCCCTCCAGAATAGGCTGGTCTTTCATTTACCCAAATTCGGAGATGCTTGTTCTCTTAATTGGGAAGAGGTGTGGCGCTGCGGGCAGGGTGACTGACACCGGACGCTGGAGCTCATGGTTCGATCACCGGCGACAGGTCAGCCCAGAACCATGTGACTCGCTTAATCTTCCGGATGGCCTCTAGCGCCGGGATGCCTCCGGGTAGCTGTGCGCTTTACAAATACTGGATTTTATAGTATAACCTTAAATCAAATGTGGTAGAAGAAGGACACTACACAGGTGTGTATCTGTTATTCCTACCCTTTCATATTAAGGGCCTATTCATTTTAATAAGGTTTATCTATGTTATATCTGTAGTGTGGCATAAATGTATGATCTTAAGCCACCACATAAGACAGTGGCATACAGCACTGATGTATCACACAGTTGGTGATCTGTACAAAACGTCTCACATATGTGCCATTTCTCCACGTGACCATATAGGTATCATTGATGTACCACATAGTCCGCCAGTGGGCTTCCAAAGACTCCTAACAACATTACCGGTCTATACTGGGACGGATACGTATGGATATAATCAGTACCAGGTATACATATTCAAATATTGTGACTGCATTGCAGTCTTCTTAAACCCCCACAGGCTGCTTCGTTCATTTTAGAACTATGTGACTATAGTTTTCTGAATGTATCTTTTTCATTTTATTACCAACAGCATAGTGTGGAGACTCGTGTTCTGTCCTATAGAGTGAGATCAAATGAGATCTGATGGATATTACCACCTTGGAAAACCATTTCCTTAGTTTTCAATAACATCAACTCTCCATCCAGACTTTTTATGTCATGAAGTTAAAAAACATTTTTTTTTTATCGAAGAGCACGGTAGTTTTCACACCATAACACGGAAGGGGTCCTGTCTTTCTCTGCAACTCTCTAAATACCACCCCTCTAAAACAGCACAGTAATGAGGAATGCTTTCTTGCATTGATCACTCACTTTCAGGAATCTTTTTCTTCTTCTAAGAAGGTATATAGGTCTGAGCCTTTATATCCTAGTGGTGGTGTTGGCTGATATCTTATCACCTTTTCAGATCAATCTATCACCATATTATCTTGCCAATTTTAGGCAAACCGTTGGAGCATTTTCTGTTCAATCAACTGAGTAAAAAATTGCATGATATGTACAGAGCACAGAAGTAGGACCCTATAGTGACCCGTTTCAGTGTCCTAATAACTAGTGGGTCTGAGACCCGAAGGGACCCTGCCCCTTGAAGTCCTAGTGGTCATGTTGTACCCTAGGCCCTGCTGGGTGTACAAAGCCGCTGGCGACGGAGTGCTCAGGGAGTAGAACTGCTAGTTTCCGTCCAGGGATTCTGAGAAGAAACTGATGGCATTAGGGGGATGCAGTCAGACAGGGCCAAGAACACACTCACACGTGCACACACATTACCGGAGCGCGCTCACCACCCACCTGTAGGGTCCTGGCTAATGCAGAGTAAAAGGGACAGTTTTTCTCAGTTCTACAAAATCTTGCCTCCTCTTGCCTTGCGGTGTCACTAATCCTCCCCTCCTCCACTCTCTGTTTACTTCCCCTGCCCCTACCCCCCACTCCCCGGAATATCTCCCCTTGCCTGCTTTCACCACCTAGCCCCCTGTCCTTTAGTGCCCTTTGACTAAGCACTCCTTCTCCCCTTTTTGGGGAAAGATCCAAGTTATATACGCTGGAGTCTGAGCATACCCGCTGAGAGAGTCCAAAGCGCCAAGGGAGCCACTCAAATTTTAGGTTTGGTATGGCACCCCTTGCCAAAGGACTCCCTCTCCCCCGTTTTTGGGGAAGGATCCAGTAGGCCTAGGAGTCTCAGAGACCCCTCTGAGAGAGTCCACTGCGCTTAGGGAGCCTCTCGCAACAGAGATGGGGAAATGATACCACTCCCCCTGGGATCACAGCTTCTGGACTTTGGGCCAAGGGAGCCACTCAAATTTGAGGTATGGTAGGGCACCCCTTGCCAAAGCACTCCCTCTCCCCCGTTTTTGGGGAAGAATCCAGTAGGCCTTGGAGTCTCAGAGACCCCTCTGAGAGGGTCCACTGCGCTTAGGGAGCCTCTAGCAACAGAGATGGGGAAATGATACCACTCCCGCTGGGATCACAGCTTCTGGACTTTGGGCGCAGCTTTGACTCGTCTACCGGTTTGTGTCCCTGTCACCCTCCCCCTCCCCCTCCTCTTGCCATGCCGTGTCTCTAGCCCTCCCCTCCTCTTTCCCTCCTCCACTCTCTTTCTACGTCCCCTGCTCTTACCAACCCTCCCCTGAATACCTCCGCTTGCCAGCTTTTTCCCCTACCTACATGTTACTTTTTGTTTGTCTCAACCTTACTTGTAACTAAAATTGCCATGTTCTAATAACTGTGTAACCTTTGTGAAGCTGTAACCTGCAAGTTATTGTCAGATACCCATGTAAAGCACTCTGATACCTCCGGGTCTAGCCAGCACTATTTAAACTTTAAAAAAAAATAAAAAAAATAACAGATGACACTTACTTCCTAGGTGCACAATCACCGGTCCAGGTTCTCCGATAGCAACAGAAAAGAGATGTTACTCACAGCAATAAAAATAAATAGGACGGTGGTAAATCCTCAGCCCATGGGACAAAGTGGCATTTGTATGAGAGAAAACAATAATGACATTTTGGGAGAGCAGTGAATTGAAGAAAGCCGTCCTGGGCCTCAGAGATAAATTGGAAAGATAGAGGCCTGCGGAGGCGCATCAGTAAAATAAAACGCAGGGCAGGTTTTATGTCCGAGCTTGTCTGCAGCTCCCTGGCAGACTTCTCCTCTCAGCAGAGGGGGTAGGGCTTGAAAGGGGGAGACACAAAACGTAGGGGGCACTTCAGCATAGTATAATATGGTTTCCATTGGGTGCCTTCACTGCTAAAGGGACACTTAAGAACAGATATCAACCTGCTGAAAGTGCCAGTGACGAAGGACTGCGGTGACCCTTTTGGCAGTCCACACTCAGCACAGTTCTCTTATATCCTCTATTCAGCACAATTAGCACTTCTAGTCTGCCTTCAGTTCCAAAGCGATAATGGACTGGAGTGACCGATCAAGAAAGAAAAAAAAAATCCAGGAGACATATTTATAACACAAGGCCAGATCTAGATTTTGGTAGACGGGACACTGCTTCACATACGTGAACAGAGTAGACGGCTCTCATAACCCCGCCGGGCCAGGCAGCAATGGGAGCAGCCCCTCCGCAGTCAGACCACTCCTGCAGTCCTGCACCCTGCCCGCAGCACTCTCACCAGAAGCAGTCTTGGGTGCCGGTTCGGATCACCGACCGGAGCCTTTACCTGTGGTCTGTGCTTGGGACGAGTCTTGGGGAGTCCTCTTCCTGTTGAAACGCCATTGGTTGGAGTGCAGCTCCGCTCTCGGTGCCAACGTCACGCTGGGGATTCCACTTCCTGGATCTTGGAGCGGCGCTCGCAAGAGACGTGCCCCCCTCCGTTGCTAGGCAACCTGCAACGCTGGGCCAATCCCAGCGTGGCTCGTGGTGACGTAGGAGCCCACAGCCGATGAAGCTCCCATCTGTGATCTCCTGTCTTTATGGGGCCATATGTTTTGACCACATGGTCCCATAAAGATAAGAAAACGTTTCCGACAGGAGTAAGGCAGACAAGCCCATCCAAGTAGTCCGTCTCAAAAAGAGAAAACTCTACATCATACAAACCTCTTTTCCAATGGCTGGCCACCGTTTAGCAATGGAAAAGAGGGGCGGGGCTTAAATCCCGTTACTGAAAGCTACTCAAAAACCTTAAATCTCGCCGAGCGAGCTGCGCATGTGCGCAGCCACGCCAGCCGAGACCTAAAAACGTTAGAGGGGGTTCCCTTGATAGTCAGTTGTTATTTGTTCCTTGGTGTTCAGTTGGTATATTATATTTACTGTACACCATCTATCTTCCAGCTGGTCTGATCTACCTATTATTGTAACTTCCTCAGAGAACGGTGCTGTCCCTTAAAAAGGAAAGAAATCTCGTAAAGTTAACACCAGTTCCGACTTTCTCTCTCTCTCACTCCCTTCTCTGTTTCTCCCCTGATTTCGGTGACTGGTGATACTTTCCATCTTGTTCACCAGCACGGATATTCAGGGACAGCAAGGGCTCTCAGCGGGTCCGCAATACAGAAACTTGACAAGATCTTGGCTTGAGGAGAGAGTCAAACCTGTAGAGAATGTGAGATAATATGTGTAAAAATAGCATAACGTGTATTTATAAAACATAACCTGTATTTGTAAAGCGCATGTTCACTCAAGGGTATCTTGGTGCTGAATAACAGATGTTTATTGTTAACCAACTCAATTGTTCTCATTTTATTGACCTCAGAACAAAGAAGGGCTCAGTGCACCCACTCAGAATTGAACCTGTGACAATTAAGTCAAACACAGTCCCCTACAGTGGACACAAGACTGACATGAGTTCACTACGTCATCAGACCCGGCATCCACCAAGCAGCAATCCAGTTAAATAAATACAGGACATAAAGGTCCGAACCAATTCAAACAGAGTATATTTAATCATCAACATGGTACAGAAATGAATGTAAATAATCTATTGAAGGCTTTAGGAAAAGCTAAAGATTAATAACCATTCCTGTGAGAATCCATAGAAATCAACCATTCAATGTAAGTTCATTGAAAATAGGGAGTTGTCAAAAAATGATAAATTCCTTTAGTGGAGATATTACTGTGAGGAACAATTTCAACTGAGATTGATCATTGAGGTTTGGGTTTATGGGGCTGATAATAATTGTATGCATCTTATGTGCAATACCCCTATCCCCAGCCTAATGAAGCATCTAAACAAATGCCATAGTAGCTATGTCAATATAAGTGAGCAGGCAGTAAAAGATATATGCCTGCCTCTTGTTTGTTCAATTTTAAGCACTTTGACCATACATGAAAAGTATCTTCCCGATCCTCAGAGATCTTTACTTTCAAGATAGAATTTACTCATGTGCTTAGACCTAGCATGCTGCAGTATCTGCACTATGGGGAGATTCCAGCTTTTCTCTCTAACTATTGGGAGTCATCTAACAACAAGCCCACAGTAAGGCCGAACATGTGACCTTGATATGGAACCCTCATGGGACGAACCACACCTTCTGCACCAGTACTAGTACATTAATGTATTCTTTTAAAGCTTGCTATTTGGAAGATGGTATGATAATTAGCGACAATACAAGGGGCTTCTTAGCACTATCTCCTCCATTAAGGCATAGGATGTACAATGCCACATCCTGTTCCTTGACCACACTCTTTCTATAGACATAATGTATGCCTGGGGCTGCTTTCTGTGTTCAAGGGAGTAACTTTTGTATTTGTTGGGCTTCGCAGGAAGTGGGAGCAGTGATCCTAAACTTAATGGCTCATATTTATCCAGCAACGGCCGCTGCAGGTAAGAGCGGTGAGGCTGGCTTGGGGGAGGAGGGATTTTGAGAGCCAACCACAAGGGAAAATGAAATAAATAATTAATTTCCCCTCGGGGTCATCTCTCGAAATGCCTCCCAGCCAGCCACACGGCCCGCCGCTCTTACCTGCAGTGGCGCTAATGTATTTATCATAGTGTTGTGTAGCCCCCTGCGTCACACAAGGGGGTGCAAGGGCAACGCAACACTAAAGTGTGATTTATCAAGCCATGCAAGACCACCTTGCATGGCTGTGCATGGCTTGATACGTCTGGAGTAACGCAAGGCAGCGCAAATCGCTGCCCTGTTACACAGAGTAGGGAAGGCGTTCCATGGGTGGAGTATGGATTTTCCCAAGCATCCATCCATGGATTTTGCTACATTCCCAGATTTACAATTAGTGGTGGAACAGGGAATGTGTCAAAATGCAATGCCTCCCCGGGGGAAGCGTAACAAGTAGAAATATCTTTATTTCTCCTAGTTTTTTCCTCTTGCTATCTGCGCTGCATTCAGGAGCACACGTAAAAAGATGAAAATGCCTCTGAGGTTTTTCTTTTGTACAGGAAGGTGTCCCTTCCTGCAAAAAACAATCCAGCCTACTACGCAGGCACCCTTGCACCATGCCGCAAGGGTGCCCGCGTTGGCGCATGGCAGCACCACATTGTGCGCCAGCGCAAGGAAAGGACAGGAATGCACTGTATGATGTTAAATAGGGCGCATTTCTACCCTTTACTTTTTACACTGCTCTGCATGGCAACATGATAAATCTGAGCCAAACTGTTTACATAGTGAATGGCACTGCTTTGTCTGGATAGTGACCCTTCATTTTCACCAAGGTTCACAAGATGTGATTTTACCAAAGTCGATGATCCATGTGGAATACTGGTTCCACCAATGCAACATCACGTGCTAGTAATAGTGAGTCCCCAAGAGCACCAGGTACCCCCTGTCTTCGGCAGCGGTGTGGGTATCATTGGGCAGTGTTTGCAACATAAAACCTGTAAAATGTTGTTTCTGGTTTGTTGGACCTTGTTCAGAGACAATGTCTCCAAACAGAAGTGCATAAATACTACCACAAGAGAATAGCATTGTGGAACTGTTGGGAGGGGGAACACCTTAAACAAGAGAGTGAGCAAATAAAAATGGGAGGGAGATAAGATAGGTGAGAAGATCAAGGCATGGATGCTGAATGGCTAGAAGGATGGCTTGTTAAAGAGATGGATGGATGGAGGCCTGGATATATAGATTGATGGAGATAAGGATGAGATCAGAGAAAGGCGAGAGGATGTAGCCTTGCGGCTAGAGCTGTCGACTTGGGACCTCAGAAACCAGGTTTGTGTCGCGGCGTCGGCTCAACATCCTATGATTCTGGGCAAATCACTTAATCTCCCTGCGCCTACCAAAATATGAATGTATCCTTGTGTAATGTAACTGGTGCTCATGTAAAGCACTCCAATACCTTCGGGTCAACTTCGTGCTATATAAATCTACACATTCCTCACCTATCTCTCCAGGTCTTACAAAGAGCTTTAGTCCTGATCCCTGCATCCATAACTGGACTTGGCCTGCTCCACCATCGCCTAGAAAGGTCCTGCAGGGACCTACACAATAACTCACAACTACCATAAACGCAAAGTGTGTGCCTTCAATCTCCTGCTCTTCCTCTTTACACTACTGTGACTTGAGCTCATTGCTGGTCACTCAAACACAACATCAAACTTTTCCAGGTCATGGACCGCACAACAATCCAATACTCCTCCAACCGAGCACTTCCCTATGATGTACCCTACTATCTGCCTGGTAATACACTTCAGTGCCTCGCCAAGGGCATGAAGCCCTACAGAAATTAATCTACAATCCAATCCTGCACAGTCTTGGAAATGTATCTTGGAACACCTTTTTTAAGAAACTTTATTGCATTTCAATAAAGGCCATTGTACATGACCAGTCACATATGTAAACTGCCCTATTTCAGGTGGCACATCTTGGTTACATGTTATTAATCACGTGTCAAGTAAAAGTTATCTATGAACAATATCTCAACTTTTATAACTCCCTCCCCTTCTCGCTCTTGAGCCTTCAATGTTGTGCCTTAGTTCGTTCAACATAGTCTGTCTGCTTCTGGGTGTCGATTGGTCCTTTGGAGTCATATTAAATGAGCTCTAGTTCATATCAGGGGTATTCTCCCATCTAGAGACTTCCATCGCAATGGGGAGGAGAGGGGAGAGTTTACTGGCGAGCGGGCTATATCACTCATTCCTCCCAGTTTTTCCGGTTCTGGAGAAAGCGGGTGTGGGGGATTCATGGTGTGTGGTCCTTTGCCTGTGACTCTGGATATTTGAACCTATCAACCAGGGGTTTCCAGGCTCAGACTCAATTTATCGAGCTAATACCTCTCCTTGCCTCTCGCATGAGAACCTCTCTTTTGTATCCCACCCACTTCCCAAATTCATTCCTCTGTTGGGACACAAGAACCGCCTGGCGCCTTCCAATTCTGAGTGATTTCCCGTTTAGCTATTATGTAAGTCTGTTCCTGGAACCTACTTGTAACCCTTATTTTGGAAGTGTGAGGGACCCAGTCCAGCAGGCAGTGGCCCGGAGTGCAAGGGACTTCCTTCTCTACTGCCCTCCCTACTGTCACAGTTACCTCTTGCCAATAGTGTCGTAACGGAGGGCAGTGCCAGATCATATGCATTAGGTCTGCCTCTATGGTCCCGCAATTCGGGCAAGCGGCGTCTGTCATGTTAAAGTACCTATTAATACGGTCTGGTTTGAGGTTGGCTCTATGTCATATGAGAACATTGATGAGTTCAAACCTAGAGTTTATGGATTTCTTGGGCATTCTCCCTAGAATGTCTGCCCGGTTGTTCTCAGGGATCTGTATCTCTAGGTTTTCCTCCCGTTGAGCCCTGAGTGTGTCTAGTGGTAGAACCACGTCTCTTCTTATCGCTTGATATAAGTCTGACACTGCTGTATAGGTCCCCGAGGCTGTCGCCACATACTGGGAAATTTTGTGGGATTGAGGTTCTTCCTGGACCGTTTTCCAGTGTCTGCGGAATGCTATCATCATGTAATAGGAAGTGGCCCTGAGGTAGGTCAGATTCCATTCTGAATTCTTCAAAGGCGATCAGCTTCCCATCACTGAAGAGATACACCACTTTTGCTGCCCCTGCTGTGGCCCACTCAGTCCACCCCAGTTTCCCCTGTATGGTAGAGTTTTGAGCATGGAAATGGGGAGTTTAGGTGAATAATGAATTTTCTGCCTTGTCTTGTGGAGGCAGCTGGTCCAGCACTTACACATGACTTGAAATTCCCTTGTGTGGCATCGGAGCAACAACTTATTTGTAATAGCACCTTGAGCAGCCAGTCCAAGGCAGGAACGAATGGTCGTAATATTTTCTCTGGGTTCTGTCTCCCTCTTAGCCATTGCATAAACCACTCCATTGCACGGCCACAAGATATGCTTCTAATTCCGGTGCCACCAGACCACCGTCTGTGACCGGTCACTGCAGTGTGGTTAGTGCCATTCGTCTGCGCTGAGCACCATATGAACTGTGTGGTTAAGGAGTCCTGCTCCTTTAGCACCATCCTTGGTATCCACAGCGGGAGCACAGTGAAGTTGTACAGCATCCATGGGAGTATCACTATCTTTAGCAGCACTGTGCAAATTGGAAGTGTTTTCCACAACACCATGTTATGTCTCTGCACTTTGGTAGCTAGGTTTACGTTTCCCTCTAGAAGGTCGGCCTGGTCATGGAAAATTTGGACTCCCAAATCCTGTAAACAGGAAGGATCCCTGCTCTAGTGATCTAACCTTGGCGTAGGGTTTCAGTTTGCTACCATTGATCTCGGAACACCTTGGAAACATCATCTTATGTTATGCTATGCTATGCATCCATGTCGTAAAGTGCACTATCACCTGCAAGGGTATTCTGGGGCTGGAATCATGGAAATGCATAGTCTTGTGCCCAGAGCCAGCCTTTGTTAAGATAGCACCCTGGACGGAGGGAAATTTGGTGCCGTTGCTGATGCTAACAAATTAAATCACGTGTGTGTCTTTTGCTTTCTCACCCTAAGTGTGCCGGGTAGACCCAGACGTGGGTACCAGGCTCACTGTGCCACTGGATTCAAGCTAGCTTGGCTAATGAGGGGTGAAGCCCCGACACCGGTCCCAGAATGCTTTTTCCGATCGACCTGGCTAGGCAGTTTGGGCTGGACAGTTCCCATGAGGTACAAGGTCAAGACTGATTTGCAAATGCCTGGGTCTTAACTGGGGTGGCAAAGTGAGCTAAAGAACAATGGATTTAACCCAGATATCTTGACTGGGGGTGATTGTTTGATTTGCTCTGCATTCCGTCCATCATCTGTGTGTCTTTTACGAATTAAATGAGGCAGCAGGGAGGCAATTTTGGTTTCATTGGTCAGTCCCTGGCTGAGCAGGGACTGGCCCTTAAACACAAATGTCTCCAGACCTCCCCCAGCGCACCTAAATCACGGACAGCTTAGCTGCCTCACGCTGATGATGGTTTTGTGGGTGCTTGTCAGCAAGGGTGAGACGGTGAAGGGAGGGCAAGCAATGGGGCTATGGGGTGTTAAAACATTGCCCACAGTATGAAAATGAAGGATTAAAACCACTTACTCATCATCATCTGGTATTTTTAAAGCACAAACAAATCACCCCTTGGGTCTCAAGGCACTAGGGGCAACCGGGAAGATTAAGCAAGCTATTGCTCAGAGTCACATGGTGCTGAGCTGAGCTGACGCCGGAACCAGGGATCAAACCGTGAGCCCGTGCTCAGGAGTCAGCTGCCCTGGCCGCTGCATCACACCTCTCCCTTACTGGTGAATCAGACAGAAACAAGCACACAAGAACATGGACAACGCTGGAGCAAGACAACAGGGGTGCTGCTGTTGGCATTTCCTTAACAGAGTCAGATCCATGCGCCCCTCAGAATATTGGCGCCCTGGGCCTGGGCCCAGCTCGCCCATGCTAAAGGCTGGCCCTGTGTGCCCCTTTGGAGAAGCTAAAGGATATGGAGCTGGTTCACCTTCTTTCTCTTTGCTAAGAAAATCCTGTAAGTGAAGAAGGTTGGGCAGAGATGGCGATGAGTGGGCGGGGGAGAAGGGCCACTGGGAATGTGTGTAAAGATGCTGAGAGAAGTTTAATGGCTCCATGTTCTCACCACAAAGGTCATCTCAAGGGTTCTCATATTAAAACTGATATTCACTTGTTCTAAATATATAACGTCTTAATAACATAAGATGAAAACACTGTGAAAACCAAATTGAACCCACTTTTTTAGAACTTTCAGTTTCCTAGAGGCCTTTTTTTAAAGTTAAGAAAATATTCATTATATTAATACCAATATGCTGGAGGCCCTCCACTGAATGTTATTATCAAACAGCTAGAAATCCTGGGAGCCTATATACAAACACGGCCCTATATTTTTTTCTATGCATTAATAAATAAATAAAACTCTTGCTGTTTAGAGTCTGTTTAACTTGGCCCATCCAACCTACTTCAGAATAATGAAATACAGCCAACGAAAGTGAGAAAACAGCAGAGAATAATGATGGGTCCCAGTGTGCTGGAAATGTGCCAAGGCCAAGTCCTGGAGGGGAAAAACCCTGGCGCGAGCAAGGGTTATGAACATAGTAATAAATCCATACATGTACATACTCCAAGAGAGTCTTCCGCAAGGGTGACGTGATGTAAAGTAGTGCACTGTGTACTGTGGTGCATGCTGTGACGCATCTGGTGGCAAGCTGCACAGCGGTGGTGAAACTATTTGTCGCAGGTGAAGGGACAGTCTTTGTTTTCTTAATCTCCCATTTCCTGGCTTCCTATCGCACCATGTAATCACATTTCTTTTCATTGATTATAACACTTGGACGTTTGTGGGCTCTGAGGCGCTCATATAACTATCCAATGCAGTTTAAATGCACTTGGTTTAGGTCTGCGGTGCTCTCAAATGATGGGCAGATACACGCCACTCTCCTATTATCATTCCTGGGACTGAATGCCAATGGTTAACCTCATGAGGCACCCGGCTAAAGGAGCTCTAACAGAAAAAAGAAAAAGCCAGAAAATAAATCCAAAAGTCAAGACCAGAATATTTTTGTGTTCATTTCACTGTATAAATCTGAATGAATCTGATGATATGAATTGTGTGTGCCTCATGAGGTTGACCACATTTTTTTCCATTCTTCCATCCAGTTCCTTCTGATTCAGATACCCCAAAAAATGTTACGCTATAGACAGGGTCTCCTTACTAGCTTTTGTTTTCATACTATGATGAAGTGAGAACTTGAGAAGCATACGTCATGAAGATCCAACTTGACTTGAGAAGATAGGTTCTATATGGAGCCGAACCATGACTTAGTCCATAAATTACCTTGTCACTCTTTCCAGTTGTCCTCTGGAGCTCAAGGTCAGACCGTATGTGCTCACCATAAGGTACGTCCCTCCACCACTTCCGGTATACAAACCACATCTTTACCCAGGACCTGCCTTGTAATCATGTAGCACTAGTCTCATGCTATGTAACTGCCAACACTCCACTCTTCATATATGAAAATGGTGAGAAAAATGATGTATGTTCTGAGTGGTCGTCGGTTATTAAAATAATTAATGACTGCGCTCTTTAAACCCATTCATACTCACTCTCACACATTCCCTGGCTAGGTCCACACTATAGAAAGCCACAAAAATCAGATAAGAACAGTGGGCATGCACATTCAAGCGGGCATAACCTTACAGTGGAAAAGAAAATGGAAAAAACCTGGTGCTGTGCCTTCACTGCTGCTAAATAGCTCCAACATAGCAGTAACATATGGAATAGCGTACCAAATCACACTGTTTGGAAATGACCATCCTTTGCATGTATTCCCCCAGATTTTTGCCTTCTTTAGCTGAACCCATTTTTGTTAATTTAGGACTCTGCAAACTTTACTCCAGCTCACTTCAAAACATGGTAAAGAAGTTATCCACATGATTAGCACTTTTAATTTGCTAAGAAGTCCCTCCTATATGGTACTACCTGTAACTAGGACCTGTAAATTAAATGCTACTTGCAGGCTGCAGCACTCATTGTGCCACCCACTAAAGTAGCATTGTAAAACATGTCTCAGGCCTGCCACTGTAGCCTGAGTATGCAGGTTTTAACTTTCATTTCGACTTGGCAAAACAACCCTTTTTTAAAGGGTAGGACATCTATATTTAAGATTTTACATATCCTGGAAGTGAAAAGCCTCCAAAGTCGTTTTTTTAGTGCAGCAAGGCTAGCTATCCGATAGAGAAGCACTGGGTTACATTACAGCTCCTTATAACTCATACTTTTAGTTTGGGGATAGTTAGAAGAATGCTTCTTCCACTGATTTTAATAGTAATTTAAAACTTGATTTAATTGTAAAGGCAGATTTTAAATTATTATCTTGAAAATGCAACTTTTAGAAAGTTAACAGTTCGCTGTCTAAAGTTTCTGGGACCTTTCTGTGAATGGTCGACTACCCTTGAGCCGTTGATGGCTCTCCCAAAGGGATATATATGAGGCCCATACAGTGGGCAAAGTGCCTTGGTGTAGGCGGGAGTTGGATCTTCCTGACAGGATTAATGGGGATGAGCTGTGGCCTGCCCTGATTGCACTTCAAAGTGTAGCCTGGGGGTTGTACCCTGCCCTTCACGACTTCAGAAAAGGTCTGCCCTCTCACTGAAAGATGCAGCTCACCTACCAGCCCTTTGTTTCACTGCCAGGCCACAGCCAAACCCAGGGCAAAAGGGAGAACGGATCAAAACCAGTTTCAGAGTTAGACAAAGGAGTGTCCCACACCTACAGGCTGGCATTGGGCATAAAAGTGGCATTCGCAGATCCTGAAATGAGGACACTCTGGACCTGAGAAGGATCCGAAGATGGGCTGACCTGCTGTCTGAAAAAGCAAAATTGGACCTTTTTGCATTGAACCCAGCACCCAAGAAGGGATGCCCAGGGTCAGCTGGCCAACCCCCTATTCCAGCTACAGGGACACAACAAGCTTCCAGAGGCCTTTCCTGACCAGACCCAACTGAACTTGACCTGATCGTCTGCTGGCCTCTGTGGGAATGAGTCCTGACCCTTAAGTGCTTTCCTCAAGGTCCTGGACCCGTAGCTGGAGTCAGAGTATACTTCTGTTTTTCTAAATTGGTTTGAGATTTTTCCTCTGTTGTGTGTTCAATTAATTACTGTGTGAGTTTTACAAAAATCCTTGACACATTACCTCTAAGTTAAGCCTGACTACTTGGTGGCAAGCTACCAGAGGGTTAAGTGCAGGTTTATTTAATTACATTTGTGGTTCACGCTGATGACGACTGTGATTATTTGTTGAAGTGGGTTCTCATCCCTTTCAACAAATAATCCAATTTCTTAGAACTCGCTTTGGTGCTGGGTTAGAGAGATGCCGGTCTAGTTCTTCTCACTCCCAGGCAAGAAGGGCTGCAGGCAGCAGGTAAGCACAGCAGAGCAGAAGCCCAGCAGAGTAGCCAGACAGCAGAGTGGCAGTCCTTTCAGCAACACAGCAGTCCTTCTTCCTGGCACAGTATCCACAGGTCCAGAAGTGAACTGAGTTGGTGGTGTCAGAGGTCCAGGACTGACACCCAGTTGTGCCTTTTAAGTGGGGGAGACTTCAAGGAGATGCCTTTGAAATGCCCTGCCCTTCCTGCCCTGGCTCCAGACTCACTACAGGGGGTATGCAGCCCTTTGTGTGGGGGATAAGACGAAGCCTATTTAGGTGTAAGTGTCAGCGCCTCCCCCCTTCCTGCCCATGATGGCCCATCTGGATGTCGAAGGCCCATCAAGTCAGACCTAAACTCCCTTTGTGTGTGGCTGTCAAGAGACAGGCAGAAACCACCAAATGGCAAAAGGTAGAAAATGACAACTTTCTAAATATAACTGAGTAGGTAAAATATTACTACATAACCTATCATTACCTTGTGATGTATGTAAATTACATCTCAAATCAATTCATTATGTCTTAATGTACATGACAGCGTTTTGAAACAAAGAAGTCAATCATATACGCAGGTACATTTGTTTTTCACATATATATATTAGAATCAAACTCGTGATACAGAGAGAACAGGAGTTCTAGACAAAGGATGTTTCATAGTACATTGACAGAGTCCAATACAATGTAATTAAAGTTTCAAAGTTTGTTGACATATGACAACGTACTTAGTACCCACATTCAACATACATTTAGCCTCTTCCGTGCATAGGAAGGCCCCCGGCCGGCTGACGTCACAGAGGGCGTGTGCGGAGGACGGCCGGGAGCCGTCTGAACCGCGCATGCATGAAATTCCTCAGCACCGCGGCCACAGCAAAGCGGTTAGAGAATGTTTGTCTTTCGATCAAAACAAAAACTCTTATAGGTGTTACAGATGGCGAACGGCCTTTACAATGCGATCATTACACCACCATACATTTACATCGCGGTCATTACAACGCAAGTCGTTACAGCGACTTGCGCTGGATGGCGCTCTACACTAAGGAATAGTATGATTTACTATTGCAACACCTTCTCTTCTGTTACACACACTGGAGTTGGAATAGTAAATCATAATATTCCTAAGTCTAGCGCCTCTAGCGCAAGTCGTTGTAACGTACCGCGATCTAAATGATCGCATTGTAATGTCACATATTGTTCAAAAGAAAGATGGGTTATGTGTCGACCTTTCGGTCTCACCTACTCTAGTACAGTTACCCAAGTCCACAAGGGAAGATTGGGTTACCCTTTTGTGTTACATACCTTTCCAAAAGGGGCATTTTCGGATTTAAAATTCGACTGCACCATAAGTTGCGATTGAAAATTGTGATTCCAGAGACACCAAACTTGGGGGTTCCATCTTTTCCCAATTGGAAATTACACGTATAAAATGTAATAAGGTAATCCTAATACTATCCTGTGGGAGAGATAGGCTTTGCCGTAGTGAAAAACGAATTTTAAGAGATTCTCACTACCAGGAGATTTCAAATTTAAAAGTACACGTCCCACCTTTTAAGTATGCAGCACCCTTGGGCTGTCGGGGCCTATGTTAGGTGTGACCATAGGTATTAAAAAGGAAGGGTTGGGTTACCTTGCCAGGTCTACCTGGCAGTTTAAAACTGCACACAGATGCTCTGCACTGGCTGGCCTAAGAAATGTTTAAAAGGGCTATCTAAGTTGTGGCACAATCAGTGCTGCAGGCCCACTAGTAGCATTTAATATACCGGGCATTTAATATACCGGCCCTGGGCACATGTATTACACTTTACTAGGGAAATATAAGTACATTAAATATGCCAATTGTGGATAAGCCAATGTTACCATGTACAAGGCAGAGTGCACATGTACTTTAGCACTGGTAAAGTGCCCAGAGTCATGAAGCCAAGAAAAACTAATTCAGCAAAAAGGGGAGGAGGAGGGCAAAAGGTTTGGGGGTGACCCTGCAGAGAGGCCATTTACAGCCATGGGACATTGATTATTCTACCATCTGGAAATTGCTGTTTTGGTCCATATGGAGAATTTTGATGTTGGTGTTGGGATTTTCTGATTTTGATGTTGGGGTTCTTATTGAAGTGTTTCAAGGGAACACTTCAAACGGATCTGCTTTGTGTTTTTGTTGATTTTTATTGTTGTTGGTGAGTGGGCGTATACAGGCTTGATCAATAGCACTGGAAACATGGTTGGTCAAGTCAAGTAGGTGAGAGAGATGGCAGGTGATATTAGTCTTTGTAGTAGTAATTTATTGTACAGTAAATTAACACCTTAACAAGCATGCATCGCATCGGCATAGGTTCAGAGTAGCAATTTAAAACAAAAGCAACCACTATAAAAACAGAGGGGCAGATTTACAAGCCCCTTGCGACATTTTTACGACACCGTTGCATCACTTCTGTGATGCAGCGGTGTCGTAAACAATGCGCCACCATGCGACAGATTTACAGCGTGACGCATCTAGTGAGATGTGTCACGTTGTAAAGCCTTGCGCTATATTATACCTGTGTCAGGTATAATGTATGCAGGGTGGGCGTAAAAGTGACGCAGTGAAATCTACAAGATTTCACTGAGTCACTTTTATGTCCTTGCAGCGTCAAAACCTTACACCTGCTTGTAGCAGGCGTAAGGAGTGACGCAGCACTATGGGTATGGGCCGCCCCTAAGCAGTGCTGGAGTTGCGTTGCGCTTGCAACACGACTCCAGCACTGCCTCACCTTTACGCTGACAGATGCATCACGCATCTGTCTTTCTGTGCGCCACGGTGCACCGCATTGTACATGCGGCGCCTCCATGGTGACGCCAGGGGTTCCTAACGTCACGCAAATTAACTGGCGCATCACTGCTGATCTGCAGGGATGCACCAGTTCTTGTAAATCTGCCCCAGAGAGTGCAGGAGAAAGTGCAAAGTGCTGAAGCATTTTAAACAGTGTCAATTGTGTTATAATTGACGTAAGTGATCCACATAACATTAATTTTTATAGCAGAAGGCAACAAAGGGTTGTCCCAGAGTTGCTTCAGATGTGGACTCCTAACATTTCACAAACCGTTCATTTAGAGGACCCGAGCAACTATGGAAGGTGCTGCTGCAAGGCAACTCAATTGTCCCAAGGTTGCTGCAGATGTTAAGTAGCAGCTTTGCATAGCTGTTTCGCATTGCATTCATCTTGGGGTCCAGAACAAGTAGTAAGTCCAAAGTGCAAAAGGAGCAATGGGTTATCCCAGGGCTACCTCGGATGTTGAATAGGAGCTGTCCAATTAGGTGGACAGTTTTAAGGACCAAGTTCTGCAACAAGGGTAGTGTTTGCAGAACCCAGTTTCGCTGTAGCCATCTATAGGAATTTAACTGTTTTGACATGTAGTGTGGTATTATGCAGGTTCAGGCTGGCAATTACAGCCTGATGGCAGGTTCAGACTTCCCGACGAACAAAGGGGCAGATGTATCAAGATTCCATTTAGCGAATCCTAAATAGCAATTTTTTGCGAATCGCTATTTAGAATTCGCGAAATGGAATGTATGTACAATTTCGCTATTTTTTAGCGATTCCTTAATATTCTTTATTTGCGAATTCGTATCCTGCGAATTCGCAAATAAGGAATAATCACCAATGCATTTCTATGGGCCAGGAGGCCCATAGGAATGATTTTGAACTAATTCTCAAATTGCGAATTCGCAATTTGCTAATCGCAATTTGAGAATTATTTCAAGGGTGCAGGGGTGTCTGAAAGACACCCTGCTGCACCCCTGAAATGTACATGTGTGTGCATATGGCGCACATACATGCCCCATGGGCATGTGTGTGCGTCACATGCCACCTTTAAGAATGCAAAATTGTGCATGTTTTGAGGACTTCGCTAATTACCATCAACTACGAGTTGGTGGTAATTTGCGGTTCCTTAACAATAATTTGCACAAAAAAAATGATTCATACATAGCATTTAAGGAATCGCAAAATTTGCGATTCCTTAAATGCTATGGCAAATTAAGGAATCGCAAATTTTTGCGATTTCTTAATTTTCGAATTTTTGTTACATTCCAAAACATGCAAAACAACCATTTGCGAGTCGCAAAGGCCAAAATTCTGCGAATTTCGGCCTTTGCAAGTCGCAAAACGGTTGATACATCTGCCCCAAAGTCTCTGCGAAGTAGAACGTTTCTTAGTTGCAGGAAGGAAGGACTGATGCATACAATGTGAATGATAGTTTTCTTGCTCAAGTCGCAGGTACGACACGTTGCGCCATGAGTTGCAGGGTTCTGCCATGCCTCGAGGTGACCCAGCATGTTCCACTCCCCCAGTCTAAGTGTCACAAACCTGGCTTTTAGCCACACCAGATAGGTGCAGGGGATGTATTTCAGCTGTTTCCAGGGGTATAGGTGTTGATACCTGCCCATGCTTGTGAGTGCATGCTCAAAGCTGCCATATCTTCCAGCCGTGACAGCTTTTTGTGGTTACTGCGGTGAGCTTTTTAAATGCCAACAGGGGTAGGTTGCCTCTGTGAACAAACCTTTGTTTAGTTTTTCTTGGAGATAGCGCTTGTACGAGAATCCTGAGTGCTCTAAGTCAAGCCAGAGAACCCAGTTGCACTACTGTGCAAATGACCTGGCTTTTTTGGGTGTGAGTGTTAGCTGGACATGGATATCTTCTGCCATCTGGAAGGTGCTGTTGTGGTCCATACTAAGGATTTTGATGTTGGTCTAGGAATTTGCTGATTTTAGGGTTGGGGTCCTTATTTAAGTGTTTCAAGGGGACCTTTCAGAAGGATCGCGTTGTGTCTTTGTTGATTTGTATTGTCGCTAGTGAGTCTTATGTAGGCCTGACAGCACTGGAAAAGTGGTTGGTCCAATCAACTAGGTGCAATAGATGGTAGGTGACATTGGTCTTTGTAATACAGAAGCGGTCCAAGATGCTTCATTTGCTGTGGGCAGGCTGTATGATGGCTATCAGCCATTGTTAGCAGGTCTGGAAAGGCATCCCTCATTACTTTCATCACTCCATGTCCTGCTAGGTTCCGGTCAACTAAGTAGATGATGCTAATGAAGGTAGCTAGAATGAGGTCAGCTTTCTTGAAGTTAAATGCTTGGTTGGAGCCAGGTGACCATTATGTGACAATGACGATGGTGGTTTCAGTTGCATTCTAATGACAATACTAAGGCAGGAGGTTGAAGCTGCTGAGTGCTGTTTTTTGCTTTGGTTATGATAACCATGATGTTTTATAGATGACTTCTGAGCCAGTATGTGGCCTTACTATCCCAGAAGCCACAGTACCAGACATTCCACCGCCTGCAGTGCACTGAATAAAAACAACCTGCAGCACTAAAATGTTGGGGCAGAGGTGCGCAAAATTAGGGTTATATTGACACCTCTCACAAAAAAAAGCAGGGGTGTGTAAAAAGTAGTACAACAAGCATTGGCAGAGCCAATATGTTTTGCGTATGCAAGATCTATTGGCTTTGTCAATGTATTTTTTTAAATGATGCACAGCGGTGCGGGCTGGTGTGCTACATAGCTTAAAGTAAAAAAAAGTGATATGACGTGGCAGACTGCATATGCAAGCACAAACAAGTTAAAACTGTTATTTTCCCTTTACTTAATCTGCTGTTTATATTCTTGAACAAATGCCCATTGCAGTTACCAGTGTGCCAAAGTGTAGCTAGCTGACGCACTAATCATGGAAAGGCTGTGGTGTTATGGCTAGAGCTGCTGACTTTGGAGCTGGGGAACCAGGTTCGAGTCTCGGTGCTGGCTCAACAGCCTGTGATTCTGGGCAAATCACTTGATCTCCCGGTGCCTGTAAAAATGAACGTGTCCTTTTGTAATGTAACTAACGCTCATGTAAAGCACTCTAAGTCCTTCCAGTCGACTTTGCGCTACATTAAATAAGGTAGGAGAGAGGCAACTAGTGACGGTGTGGGGAAGGGGCATGCAGTGACCTAATGAGGTAGTGGGAAGGACCGACCAGCTGTAAATAGGGAAGGGGCAAGCAGCAATGAAAGTGAGGTGGTCGTAGGGACAGACAAGCAATAAACAGATGCTGATGCTGGAAAGTAAAAAATATGTTACAAGTGCACAGCCAGTGGAAGGTCTCTGACTTCCGGAAGCAGTACTTGATCCAAACTTCTCATCAAGGGTGAGGACGTGAAGCTGAGCTGGAGGCACTAACCAAAAGGAAGGAAGGAAGCAAGAGTGACATGAGAGCTTACCAATGGTAAGTAATGGGGAGGCTCTAAGCCCCTTTTAAGATTTTATCTTTTTTGTTACAAGAGATTTTGCAAGCACAGCGAAACCTAAAAAGGTAGGTCATAGAGCCTGGCCAGTCACAACTAAGTCGTGGTCTGTCCACAAAAAATAAAAACTTAGGAAGCTGCTCTTCCAAAGGGAGCATGGAAAGGGGAAAATAAAAGATTTGCATGTAAGAAACTGGACAAAGGAAACATTGGGAGTAAAAGAGTCAGGGATAATGCTGTATGACAAATACAGGCATTATAGAGTGTGTCGTTGTGAGTTGTACTGTGAAATATCGGCAAACCTCCATAGACCACTTCATGTACTGGACATGGTAGTCATGTGGGACCGTAGCTTCAAAGGTGAGAGGCCTTAGAAGTTAGATAAGTTTCTGTAAGAAAGGTTGCTTCAAGGCATTGAAGTCATATGGAGTACCGAAGTAGGTAATTCTTCCTCTGTTATGGAGTGTTGATGATCGTGAACTGGTGGGTGTGTTGTTTTGTTTAGAATGGGTGGTAATGGGTGAGGTATTGGTCAAGTTGTTTGAGTTGCTTGAGTGTGGGGTGGTGGTTCATGGGCTGTAGTGTGTGCATGCATCAGAGACGGTTGTGATGTGGTGTGGCTAGGCACAGAGAATGCACATGATTGCACTGTAGGGGTTGTGAGATGAAGGGGGCTCTGGTCCATAAGCAATTACCACGTAATAGCCACTTCAAACTTGAGATGCCCTTGTCTTTGTCGTCCCTTAACCAGTGACAGCTGGGCAGAATACTCTTGGATGCCAGAAGAATGGAGGTAGCAGTACCTGACCAGGAGGTCAGAGGTGTTACATGACTTGGATCTCCTTGGGCTCCAGAGGCAGAGGTGTTGACATGTTGTCTTCTTCTGGCCGACTGTGAACCTAGTGATCCAGCTGTTGCTGCATTGAGACTAAAGGAAGGAGAGTGCAGCAGGTAAGCTTTACTGTGCTCCCTTTAGAAGCATCAGGATATCACTGAGGTTCCTGTGTTAGGAATCATTCACAGAATAAAAAAGTTATTTCTTTCAAACTTCTTCGTTTACAAATCCTGGCTTACTCTTACAGGTTTCAAGGGTAAATTATTTCTATTGTAAATTGGACCAAAAAATCTCCTCTTGTTTTGTGATTCGTTGAATTCTTTGTCTATGATTTGCTCTTTTGTGGGTGTAAACCACATTTGCACCACCACCTTTTAAATACTATATGTAGACATGGTGATTTTGTTATAACAGCACCCTTTTCGCCCATTAACCATCAGAAATGTGGCTTTGCCATTCATCCCTAATAATCCTTTATCAATGGTTACGGGTAGTGTGAGTTTTCCTCTGCAGTAGTTAGAGCCTTTAAGGTTTGCTTTGTCTTATTACACTATGTCACATAACCTATGGTGAGTATTCAAAACTCCCCTAGGGCTGTACTATGCAAAGGTGCGCATGGGCAAACAATGCAGATCACTTCTGGACATGCTTCCTTGGTCTGTCATGTGCATGTGCATGGCTCGTTCTAGGCACTGCGGGGCTCATATATGAGCTTTGTGATGCAGTGCAGCGAGTTACCTTGCTGAGCTCCACTGAGTGACAAGTAAATGGCAGGAATGAGCCATATGTAATGGGATGTGGTGAACTCCTGTCCTTTCCTTGTGCTGGCGCACAATGAGCTGTCTACCCCCAATGCAGGCACCCTTGCTCCATGGTGCAAGGGTTCCTGCATTGCAGGCAGGATTGTTTTTCTGCAGGAACCTCAAAAGTGAGGCCTTCTATCTTAAGGTTAGCGTTGCACTTGCACCACGTGGCCATGGTGCAAGAGCGCCACAACCGGCCTCATAAATAGACCCCTGCAACTGTTTGTCTTTAGTGGCACCAATCCAGACTGGAATTGCGCGCCAAATGTGTTTTCACAAGCGCACACTACGGGTCTCATTTATGTCATTTTGACGTAGGGGAGCGCCACAAGGAATCTTGCTGCGCTGCCCTACGTGACAACAAATGGGCAGGAATGCACTGTATCTATGTGATACGGCGCATTGCTGTCCTTTTCCCCTGCGCCGGCGCACAACGGGCTGCTGTGTGCCAACGCAGGCACCCTTACACCATAGTGCAAGGGTGACTGCATTGTGGGGCTGATTGATTTTGTGCAGGAAGGGATACCTTCCTCCACAAAATCAATCAATTCAGGCGATTTCCTTTTTCTCTGTGTGCTGCACACATACAAAAAGGAAAGCGCGAGGAGAAATTAAAACATTTCTCCTCGTTGCCCCTCCTTTACGCTATCCCTGGGGTGGCGTTAGGTTCTGACGCATTCCCAGGTTTACGATTTCTTGAAACCTGGGAATGTGTCCGGTTCCATGGGTGTTGCGTGGGAACAACCACAGCAGCACCCAAGCAACGCCCCTTCCACGCAATTTTCTGGGTGAAAGGGGCACATATTAATAAGGCCATGAAAAGCCACTTAAAAAGTGGCTTTACTAGGCCTTATAAATATGCCGTGACACATGGCGACAACAGAACTTCAAAAAAAGGGTCGTTCTGGTGGCGCAAAAGTGCCAGTAGGGCCTCATAAATGAAGCCCTTTATTTCTGTTAAAATGGAATTGCCCTAACAAAATCACTGTAGCCCATTTTTACATTACAAATATTGCTAATAGGTTTTGCGCACATTCGCAACCTAAATACACAGGGGCTTATTTACAAGCCCCTTGCGCCACCGGCGCGTCACTTTTAAAATGGAGAAAAGTGACGCACCGACGGCGCAAGGGGCTTGTAAATAAGCCCCACAGTACAGATGAAAAAAAAGAATGAGTTCCAAAGAGCATTTTCCATAACACGAAATGTCACACAATGTGGCTGTGAAAGGGCCCAGAAGTTATTTACAGGTTTAAATTGTCCTGTGATAAACTCCTGAAGTGCATACTGGGGGATATGCCTGTGTGTGCCGCGGGCTTACACTAGCCCCAGAGTGGAACCAAATGCCGGGCACTGAGTCAAAAGTGTGGTAGGAGTCCGCTTCCTATGCGTGACGAGCACAGCACACTTCCCCTGTAATGCCTACAGTATGTCGGTGTGCTTTTCATCCAAAGACCTGCATTGCAATCATCTTCGCATAGTTACAGTGGAAAAATACACAGATGTTACCAGTTTGACGGCTCTTTTTGATGCTGGACTGTTTTTGTTAAAAACTACAGCGATATTTGGAATTATTTGATTAAACCTGTCCTGTTTCTGCACAGTGCGTGCAAACCACCGCGCATCCTTGACAATGTAATTGGAAGCAACTGTAGTATGTAAATATGATTGTATTGACTTGGGTTGTCAGCACGATCTGGTTATTACAAAAATACATAAACATTTCCCATATAGGATTTGTTGTTTTTTGGAAACAACCCCCTATCAAGAATCTCTTCGGCATCAGCCAAGAACAAACACAGAATCTGACATCAATTAGTACGAGCGGAATTCATGGCAGCCCCCACTTTATGCAGAATATTTCATATGGAAAGCATTAATGCGCCAGTGTTTCTCAACTGTGCCCACTGAAATGTCCCAATTCAAGCAAAACCAAAAAAATACATTATATTTTGAACATTTGAAGCTCAATTCAAATTATGAAATTGAGGGCAGTACAACATATTTTAGATTACTAAAAATATCATGAAAGTTCACCTGGAAAACTGCACCAGACCTCATAACACAATATTCGCTCAAGAAAAAACTTATAAAGATAGACACTAAGGGGTAGATCTACAAGAAAGTGCCGCAGCGTGGCACCGCAAGCCCTTTGGCTGCGCCACGCTGCCGCTCTTTCAGAGCACAGGAATGCAACATATTTACAAGAATATGTCGCATTCATGTGCTCTCCCCTGAGCTGGTGCACAAACAGCTGCCAAGCACCGGTGCAGGCACCCTTGCACCATGGTGCCAGGATGCCTGCGCCATGGGGAGATTGTTTTTGTGCAGGAAGGGGCACCTTCCTGCACAAAAACAATCACTAAAGGCTTTTTCCTCTTTCAATGCATGCTGTAGAATGCAGCACGCATTGAAAGAGGAAAAAACGAGGAGAAATGAAAACATCTCTCCTCGTTGCGCCTCCCTACGCCACCTCCTGGGTGGCGTAGCATTCAGATGCACCTCCAGATTTACGATTTCTGGTAAATCTGGAGATGTCTCTTGTTCCATGGGTGTAGCGTGGGAACACCCACAGCAACACCCATGGAACGCCCCTTCAATGCAAAGTGCTGCGTGTGAAGGGGCCGTATATACAAGGAGAGGAAACATCACACAAGGTGGCTTTTCCTGTCCTTGTAAATAAGGAGGAGCTCCCTGCATCGCCAGTACGTCCCAGTACGTCACAAAATGTGACGTTCTGGTGGCGCAGGGGGCTTGTAAATCTGCCCCAAGGTGAGTAGAAGTGAAACCAAACATCCCAGTAGGTAAGAGAGATAGGAAAAAGAAAGAGAACCACTCGGTGGATTACACATGTTGTTGTGAGATAAGTACCTCTTCTATTTCCATGAGTGCTCCAAGGACGTGGACGTGATTACATCAAAAGGATGCGAGGATTGACGTCTTTGATGGGTAGGTGCAGGGCTAGGACTCTAATATGCACCACCTGGGCTAGTTTATTACCTGCTACCTTAACTTCTGAGTTACATGGCAATACATATCAGGGACAACTAGCACCACTTCCCCAAGATGAACCCAACCACTTAATACCAAATACAAATATTTTTTTAAAGATGTTGATTTAATCTCTTAATGTACGTAGTGTAAATAAGCTTGCTGTATTGTATTACTGCATTGAACATTTTAAAAGCCTGATAAAAATAATTGAACAATCAGGGACAACTAGCATCTCTGTCTTTTGCTCATGTAGAAGATCCACGTTCAAGTGATACCTGGAATGGGACCACTCTTCATCAGGAATAACATTTCCAAACACATTCAGCAAAGGAACCTCTACTGTAAAGTGACACCTCGCCTCAAAATCCCATGCTACAAGAAAAAAAACATGGGTGGCACCTCCTTCTCTGTTCAAGCGACCAAACTATGGAACTCTTTAACCCCCAACATAAGATCCACGGACAACCACCCTATCTTCTGAAAACTACTCAAGGATTGTCTCTACCCCACATAAGCACCATACGCAAACAGAAATGTACAGCATATCCCTCTGTATATAAGCATTTATTTGTACTATAGATATGTACCTAAATATGTGTATTGCTTTGTATAAACATGTAGAATGAATGTTTAAAAAAAAAAAAATGTAAGCACATCACTTGAAAACCAGAGTTTGTCAATGCATCTTTAATGTACATATACTTACTTCCTTCATGCATCTATATAACTTCCATGTACTTAGATCTATATATTTATTATTTTTCTCCTAAAAAGCATATTCAATGCACTACCATATTTCTCATACCATACCTCTGTCAATATTTTTAATCTACATATACTTCCTTCCTTTATGCATCTATATACTTTCCATGTACTGGATCTATATATTTATTATTTTCTTCTAATTCAGCATATCCAATGCACTACCCTATTGATCTCCCTATGCCTCTCACAATATATCTTCTACCTCAACTCTCTAACTTATCTCAAACCTCTTTCTCCGGTGCTCCGGCCATTTTGTTGTTGTTTAGCCTTGTAGACCGTCCCCTACACCTCGCACCCGCCTCCCAGCTGACCCTCCCTCGCCCCTCCCCCCTTCACTTCTCCTCTTATGACTGACGCTTTTGCGCACAGCGTTCACGCGCAGCGGTCGCGCCCCTTGCGCGCCGAAGGTGCGCCAAAGGTAAGCCCGTCCTCGCCTGGACCGCGCCCAGCGCCAGACCCCTTGGCCCCCGCATACCGCACTCCTCCCGCATTACGTATGACGCCTCCACCCTCCTTACCCTCAACCCCGGACGCACACCACAATGCTACAAAGCTGTCCCAGGTCGTACCCATGGTCCCTTCGCCTGCCACGCCTGCAAGTTTGCCTCCATCAAGACCCACACCAAATCCACTATCTCCAAACACAGCTCCGACTCTAACCACCTGAAGTGCATCCTGCTGAACACCCACTCGGTCCACAGACACGGCACTGAACTCTGGGACCTACTCAACACTGCTTCACCAGATGTCGCCTTCCTCACAGAAAACTGGATGAACGCATCATCAGCACCGGACATCGCCATAGCCATCCCGGACAATTACAAGATCACCCGAAAAGACCGCACCAATCAAACAGGAGGAGGCATCGCCATCGTTCATAAGAACACCATCAAAATCACGACCAGCTTCGACGATAACCTTGCAACCGCCGAACACCTCCACTTCCAGATCCACACCGACGCTAGGACCACACTTAGAGGCACCCTCATCTACAGGCCCCCAGGAACCCGTAAACAATTCAACGAAGACATCACTGACTTCATCTGCCCACATGCCCTCGCCTCCGAGAACTACATTCTACTAGGAGACCTCAACTTCCACCTGGAAAAGTTAAACGACAGCAACACCACCACCCTCCTTGACAACCTGGCCAATCTCGGACTCAAACAACTTGTTGACACCCACACCCATGTAGCCGGACATACACTCGACCCAATCTTCACTTCCAGCAAAAATATTTCCTTCGATCACACCACAGCTCTCCATTGGACGGACCACACTTGCGTTCACTTCAGCTACAAAACCACCCCGACCCACAACCCCCCACAACCTATTCCTCGAAGAAACTGGAACAAAATCCCCACCGACCAACTCCTCACATCGCTCAAACAAAACCCACCTGCCCTCTCATCGGACCCAAACCAAGCCGCCACCAAACTCAAACAATGGATCACTCACAGCGCTGATGAACTAGCACCCTTGAAAAACCTTTACACCAAACAGGACAGCAAAAAGGCCCCCTGGTTCAACGATGACCTTAAGAAATCCAAGAAGCTATGCCGTACTCTCGAGAAAACATGGAGAAAAAACCCAACCACCGACAACATGACCACCCTCAAGGCAGCCACCCGCAAACACCACCAACTGATTCGATCCACCAAGAAATCAGCATTCAAGAATCGACTCGACAACAACGCCCATAACAGCAAGGAACTATTCAACATAGTCAAAGAACTCACCAACCCCACCGCAGCCTCCAACGACATCACTCCCTCCCAAGACCTCTGCGATTCGTTATCCT
Organism: Lissotriton helveticus; assembly: GCF_964261635.1. Lineage (NCBI taxonomy): Eukaryota > Metazoa > Chordata > Amphibia > Caudata > Salamandridae > Lissotriton > Lissotriton helveticus. The sequence continues at coordinate 1,951,756,261 of NC_136067.1, forward strand.
CCTTCTTCTACAACAAAATTGCCGACATACACAACAGCTTCGAGAACACCTCCAACGAACAATCCTCTCCACCCCCCTCCGAACCTAAACCGCCCTCAATCAACCTCAGCGCCTGGAACCCAATCACCACTGAAGACACCCTCCGCCTAATGAACTCCATCCTCTCTGGCTCGCCATTCGACCCCTGTCCCCACCACATCTTCAACAAAGCAGACTCCATCATCGCACCCCATCTCCGTGAGATCATCAACTGCTCCTTCAACTCTGCTACCTTCCCAGAAAGCTGGAAACACGCCAAAGTCAGCGCCCTCCTGAAGAAACCCACAGCAGACCCCTCTGAACTTAAAAACTACCGCCCCATATCCCTCCTCCCATTCCCTGCCAAAGAAATTGAGAAAGCCGTCAATAGACAGCTCGCCGCCTTCCTTGAATCCAACAACTCCCTCGATCCCTCACAGTCCAGCTTTCGAGCCAAACACAGCACCGAGACCACCCTCATCGCAGCTACAGACGACATCCGAACACTACTGGACAACGGAGAAACAGTAGCCCTCATCCTACTCGACCTCTCCGCCGCCTTCGACACAGTCTGTCACAACACCCTCATTCAACGCCTCAGCAACATCGGCATACAAGGAAAAGCCCTGGACTGGATCATCTCGTTTCTAACTGGGAGAACTCAGAGAGTCCGACTTCCCCCATTCAAATCTAAGGCCATCGAAGTCATCTGCGGTGTACCACAAGGATCATCACTCAGTCCCACCCTCTTCAATGTTTACATGAGTCCACTCGCATCCATCGCAGTCAACACAACCTTAACATCATCTCCTACGCTGACGACACCCAGCTGATCCTTTCCCTCACCAAAGACCCTATCACCGCCAAAACCAATCTTCACGAAGGCATGAAAGAAGTAGCCGAATGGATGAAAAACAGTCGCCTAAAACTCAACTCAGACAAAACGGAGGTGCTCATCCTAGGATCATCCCCCTCTGCCTGGGACGACTCATGGTGGCCTTCGGCTCTGGGCTCTGCACCCATACCCACAGACCACGCACGTAACCTTGGCTTCATCCTAGACTCCTCACTCTCGATGACCAGACAAGTCAACGCCGTCTCATCCTCCTGCTTCAACGTACTTCGTATGCTCAAAAAAATCTTCCGTTGGATCCCCTCCGAGACAAGAAAAACTGTCACCCACGCTCTGGTCACGAGTCGACTGGACTACGGAAACTCCCTATACGCCGGAATCACAGCCAAATTACAGAAAAAACTCCACGCATCCAAAACGCATCAGCGAGACTCATTTTGGACATCCCTCGCCAAGATCACATTACCGGCTACCTGAAAGACCTCCACTGGCTCCCCGTCAACAAGAGAATTACGTTCCGTCTCCTCACCCACGCACACAAGGCCCTCTACAAACTAGGACCCGAATGCCTCAACACCCGACTGTCCTTCTACACTCCCTCCCGCCAACTAAGGTCCGCCAATCAAGCCCTCGCCGCAGTACCGTGTATCCAAAGATCCACCATGGGAGGCAGATCCTTCTCCTACTTGGCGGCCAAGACCTGGAACTCACTCCCCACTCACCTCCGCCTTACACAGAACCACATCTCCTTCAGAAAAGAACTTAAAACATGGCTATTCGATAAATAATTAACCCCCTCCCCAAGCGCCTTGAGACCCTCTGGGTGAGTAGTGCGCTATATAAATGCTTGAACTTGAACTTTCTACTACTCTTTCCAATGCATTACCCTAGTCTCACACTATACCTCTATCTATATATCTTCTACATCCACTCACTCATTCATCCCAAACCCCATACCATTACTATGGTCCTCAAAATAACCCTTTGTAGACTCTCCCCTACTCTATCCCTTCTTGCATAATCTGACACCTCTTCTACTATACCAATCCCCCAAAACAAGCCTTTCTAAACTCTTCCCTCTCCACTCCACATTCCTTTTACTCATCCCAAATCTCTTCCTATTGCTATGCCTTCCCACCAAAAAAAGTCTAAATCCTTCACTCTTCTATCCCTCTGCTATCCTTTTCAATCAAGATAACAGAATAAAATGTCCACTTCTCAAATTTCATATTTCACTATACTAATTCACCACTAATCCTTTATGGGTTCCAAAGTAGAGTGCTACTCGCTGAAAAAGCGATTCAACAGCTCATCAGGGGTAGCAAGCACTATATAAATGCAAACCTTTTTTCCCTCTTCTATCCCTCCCCTACACTTCTCAATCAAATAGCTAAGTACACAAATCCTTTAAGGGTTCCAGAGTAGCGTGCTACTTGCCCAAAAACACTTCAACACCCAATCAGGGGTAACGAGCGCTATATAAATGCAAACCATTTTCCCTCTTCTATCCCTCCGCTATCCTTCTCAATCCACATAATTAACTAATATCCACTACTCAAATTACTTTCATATTTCACTATGCTAATTCACCACTAATCCTTTATGGGTTCCGAAGTAGTGTGCCACTTGCCAAAAAAGCGCTTCAACACCTCATCGGAGGGTAAGAAGCACTATATAAATACAATCCTTTTTCCCTCTTCTATCTCTCCACTATCCTTCTGAATCCAAAGAGCTGGGTTCCAGAGTAGCGTGCTACTCGCCGAAAAAGCGCTTCGATGCCTCGTCAGGGGTAGTAAGTGCTAAATAAATGCAATTAGAATTACTACGGAGGAAGAGGAGAAAGAATATCCCTACATCCCTGGATTGCCAATAGGTAAGAGGAAGGTCCTTAGATTGGGAAACTCACAAACTTTATTTCTTTTAGGGCCAGTGATATAGCCTAGCATGGGAGTGTGCAACATACAGGTTTCTTTTTCATTCTATTTTTAGTTGTTTTCAGACCATCTAAGACACAAGGGATGGGTCTTATTTTTTATGGGTCTCTGTGAATAGAGATTTTCATGTTTTGTAGAGGCTAGTTACAGTGATTGTAGGAGATGGGTGGGCTAGCTCTTGACTTTGAGAGTGTTGAGACAGTTTGGATTTGAACCCCGCTACAGTGAAAATACTTTTTGGGGGGCTTTGTCACTACTACATACCCTACTTTTAAATAGAATGCTCCTTGCATTATGGGCATTTAGGCTTAATTGCGGGTGACATTCATATTTAAAAGGAGGGGTTATGCCTGTCTAAAGAGCTTATGTTGACAGGTTGAAATTTCAGTTTTAAAACTGCATAGACAAGCTACAGCAGGAGAGTTTTGTGTATTATGACTTTGGAGTACAGGGTGTCCTTTCCCACCCCTGGGTGACACGGGGGAACTTGGTTCAATGCACCAGCGATGAGTGTGAAAGACGAGTTATTGTAGCCCCGCAAGACACTACTCAATGTGTTATTGAGATAGAAGTATTGCTTGGGATTAGGGCACAGTGGAAACAGCAACAAACCTTATTTTGTTATTCACAGTGTCACACACACTGTTCTAAGAAGAATTACCAATTTTAAGTTAAAGATATTTATAACTACAGGAACAATGGGTTTCTGAGCACATCTAAAAGACCTACTCTGAATATTATAAAAAACACCAACAAGAAAACATGTTATGAATAACACAAATAAAATGAACATTTGTTGCAGTGTTAAAATATCATCTAGAACCTAACACTGTAATGCCTACTTCTATGTGCTGTACTAAGAAAGCATGGAAGGTAGAACAACTTGCAGTCTAGAGATTCTTAGGGAGAAAAGATGCACTGCAAACCTTTTCGACAGCACAGGCTGTCCTTATCAGTGGAGGCTTGAAGACTGTGTTCCCCACGAAATGCCAAACACTCACTGCAGTAGCAGTCAGTTGCTCTTCCTGCGAAAATTGGTTTTATCAGCTTCAAGTGAAATGTAGCACCTGTGAAGTGTGAAGAGTGCTGGCAGTAGGTGAGATCGTCTCTGGCAGAATCTTGGCCAATAATCTGTGTGAAGGACCCCTCCTCCCAAGTGGTCAAGAGGCAGTCCTTATATAAATTGGAATTTCTGATATCAGTTTAGGAATGTCTGACATAGATAATGTGCATCAAGTTATACGGTCCAGATGTTTTGTTATGAACATATAAGGCTACATTATTTTGGTTATATGTCTGTGTGTGATGTTACTAAATCTTGATATGGTTAGGCGTAGACATTTGACCAGGCGACTGTTGCATTAGATGTTGTATCTGTGTCATTAATAGAAAAACTTGATACTATCACAGTTCCTAGAAGATAAGGTCTGACGACATCTGCATTTGAAGGCAGGCATGACAATGATTCTGCATAAATCAGGGACTATAGCGACGTCTATTGTCTATGTTAAGCAAGATGGAGGCCTCCATGAACTAAATAGAGTCGGGCCTACATAAAATGGAATCGGACCTTAAGGATTTTACATCAACACCTGTAGTCATGTTTGCTCTGTCACTGTATCCGTTGGCAAAATGAGTCCTGCAGCCCACTAGTGAAATTTGACTTATGGGCCCTGGGTATACTTGGCACCATATACAAAGGTGTTGTAGATACGCTAAATATGCCAATTAGGAGTATAACACATTTTGACACGGATTAGGGGTCAGAGCATATGCACTGGGGCCTAGTTAGAAGAGTCCCAGTGCACAGTTAAAAAAACAACAGCATCAGTCCAAAGAATTGGGCTGATCATGCAGAAAGAGGCATTTACATTATTTTTACTAACTTGCAAAGCACAGGATTCTGATGTTACATTTTCAGATTACAATCATTGATAACTTTTTTATGTGAACATGAGCTTTTGTTTGACTCAAAATTAATAATCCAATGTAACTGATAACGCATGTTTTCATTTTTCAAGTACACAGTGTGGGGTAATACACCATGAAGCTTATCCCAGTAACCAAGTCGGGATTAATGCCGCTCACTTTAATTAAATCTGTGGGAGGCACAGTATGCTATGCCTGTAAGTGCCTCAGTACAATGGACCAGTTCAAGCGACGCCCCACTGGTGTCGGTCTGTGACTTAGAGCCTCAATCCTATTGTCCACTGAAGCTTCCTGTTTGTTTCGGGGTTTATTTCCTATTTCAATAATTGCATTACCTATTTCCACCCTTGCAGAACTCCCTCTTATCTTTGCACCTGCAGTTGTCTAACCAGACTATCTCTCCTTCCAGGCCCACACAGTAGAACACCATTTTATTCCGCCCTGCAAAATATTATGGTCAGTTTTGTCTCTGTTCTTGCTTTCCTGAGAGAGAAGTAAGAACAGACTACTGAGTCCTCACTGCTCTATCCTTCACCTTTGGATACTTGCGCATTAGTGTGCACATCAGGGTCAACCTTTGTTCACTTAGTTATTAATTTGGTCCAGTGGAGTCGTAGCCAGGTGAGTCCTTTCTTTTCCAGTCTCGCTCGGTATACCGTATTGTTTTGACTCTTACTTGTAGGGGCATATTGGTACCTCTCCTGGGACGGAGAAAATCTTAAATGACCATGCCACCCAAACTGGTCAAGCGTAAATCTGGTATTGAGGCAATCATGGAGAGATTAGACACTGTGGACCAGGTGTTAGCTTGGGCTGAGGCAGAATCGGACAGTGGGGGACTGCTGGCAAGTGCTCTAGGCGGTAAGGAGCAAAGCAAAGGCAGCATTTCCCCAGTTAGTATACTAATCAGGAGCAGGTGGACATCATCAGTGACTTCCTTTGAGTTTTCGGAAGACACTTATCCAGGCATTTATCATCAGCCGCTTGGATTATGGCAATGCCCTGTTCCTTGCTATGAATTAATCCCTTGTAGCTAAAATGCAGGTAGTTCAAAACACTGCTGCCCACATGGTCAACAACTTCCCTGCACGGGCACCGTCAGCTCCCACACTTAAAGACCTCCATTGGCTCCCCATTCAAAAGAGAGCATTGTTTTAACTCCTCTGCCTGACCTACAAATCTCTGTCAGGTTTAGGTCCCAAATATCTTCAGGAAAGACTTATTCCATGCCTTCCAGAGATCTAAAAATCAACTTCTGCTACATCCTCAGCGCATTCGTGCATCAAAACATGGTGGCCGGGCATTTTTCTATCTCCCCCCGTATCACTAGATAAAAGCTCCCTATGTTTATTTGTGCATGTCCCAGTTTTTCCGGTTTTAAAAGCATCCTAAAACGTGACAATTCTAACTAGTTGCTTCTTTCATCAGCTACCAGTCAGAGCGCTAAGATGTCCCTTCGGGGTCGAGTTGTTGTGCTATATCAAGATCCAATTAACATAACATAACATTAGGGAGAAGAGCAGGTGACAGGAATCAGGGCAGCAGGAGGTGGTTTCAGACACCACTGTAGGGAACCGATGAGTAGCCTCGTCAAGGTGTAGCCATGGCTGTCCTGTCTGAGCACTCAAGGTTAGACAGCTCTTGCAGCCACCATGGCCTAATTGCAAGCTCAACTTCTGGTCTGTGAGCACCAGAGAGGTTGCTGATAATCGAACATGGGATGGGGCTTTGGGCAGCGCGGCCACTTTGGTCCCTCGGGCATCTACTGTCACCATGGGAACCAGCTGGGAGCAAAGGTGAGGACAAGATACAGTCTAGCGAGCATGATCAGGTGTTGTCATTCAGGGACTGGCTTGGATTGCATTTATCCACTGAATATTTTGTTTTTTGTTTGTTTTACACAGAGTTGAGAAAACGCGTTATCAAGCAGCTGCTAAAACAACTTGGGTTTGTGCAATATGGCTCAGCTTTTATCTATTTGCAAACGCTACAGAGCCTATATATACTGTACTGCCACAATATTTATTGGTTGTTGTAAGACATAGGAAACAATTGTAGAAATGTGACAGTTTACAATGGAGGTCTACACTCGTTTTTATCCATTGTGTTTTTATTTTCTCATTTTAGTGGCCTGTTTTTTAAGGATGTGCTTTTAACTTAGAGATGTAATTTTATGTCGCTTTTATGATACAATATGTGTTTTCGAATAAAGCTTATTTGACTTTGGATTAAGGGATAAGATAATAATTAGAACCCCAGAGGAGGAAATCAAGGAGTTTAAAGACCGCATCCATAGATTTAAGAAGCCCAAAGTAAAGGAAATGTTAATGAATTGGATTAAGGGTTTTACCATTTATCAGCCAGTGCTTTTGGAGAATATCCGGATTGTGGCTCTCAGATGGCATACTATTTGAACAAAATCATGGGCACATATGATATGGGGTGGGGTGGGGCAGGAACTTTTAACAATAAAGTCTGCTCTATAGCTCCAGCTCCTGTAAATTCAAGCACATATGTTCCTTCTGGCAAACACAGATATTGAGTCAGCCTTTCGGCTACTCCCCATTCACTCGGATGAATACCATCGCCTGGGTTTTCAATTTTAGGGGCTGTATTAATATGACAATGTATGCCCATGGGATCCTCAGTCTCCTGTAGGTTTTCACACAAGTATCATGGTCCAATTTAGTCATCCATTAGTAAGATGACTTCCTTTTCTTGAGGGCAGGTGGTATGGGTTTCTTCCTACACTGAATCTCTTTCTACACTCCAACGCCTGATCTTAGACTTCAGGATTCCCCTGGCTCATGAGAAGACTCAGGACCAGCCACAACCTTAGTATTTTTGGGGATTGAGATTGATTCTATGACGGGGAGTACAGGCTCCTGGTAGACAAGGTGGAGGCTTTTTCGCCCTTCCTGTAGGCATGCCTTGGAGCGCAGGAGGTCACCCTACAGCAGCTACAAAGCTTAATGGGTCAACTCAATTTCACCCTGCAGATAATACCGACGGGTTAGCTATTCTCCTGCTCCATAGCCCAGTCCATGTCGGGCCTAAGGGAGAAACACCATAGGAATCACCCCCCTGGGGATCAGAAGCAGGATTTAAGGATCTGGCTAATATTTCTGGATACATTCAATGGGTCATGGGTGTGTCCAGCTCTTTAAGGTCTAGCAAGGAGTTCAGTTTGTTCACAGGCAGTGTGGGTTTTGGTGGTATAGTAGGTGATAAGTGTGGTGCCCAACCTTGGCCTCATTCCTGGTTGGACTCCGGTTTGGGAGCCAACATCACTTTCTGGGACTATTTCCCATCGTGGTGGCCTTGCACATTTGGGCTGACCACTTCCGTAACCAGTCCTTGAAATTGTGATCAGATAACGTGGTAGTGGTAGAATGTATTAATTCACAGCAGGTGAAGTGCAAAGAAGACCCCAGCTTGCTGAAAGAACTGGTTTTGGTGTGCCTCGAAATTCTCATCTTGTTTAAAGCTAAGCATCTGCCATGTGTATTTAAAAATGTAACCGATTCATTGACTCCGTTTAAGTTGCAGGATTTCCGGTACTTCCACTCAACGGTAGAGACGGAGCCCATGCACTTCTCTGGATATCTATGGAACCTTGGAACCCAGCCATCTCTGAACTAATTACAGCGAGCCTGGCACCAAAAACGTTGCGAGCTTATGAAAGGGTATTTTACACATGCACAGCATACACCCAGGGCTACACCCAGGGGCACCATTCTCGCTCACTAACTGACTTGGTTTTCTTGGGCAATTACGGTCACAGGGTAGACCCGCAGCATTTACCAGGCAACCTTTGGAAGCATTGGCCCTTTTTACGAAAGTGGAAGGGGGACCCGATCATTCACACTCCTTTCTTGTTAAGCAAGCCCTTTATTTATTTATTTATGCGTTTTTATATAGCGCGGACTTTACCCGAAGGTGTCGGAGCGCTTCACAATAGGAACGTGAATGATACATGAGGAGAAAATTACAAGTGAACAAATTACAAAAGCAAACGTTAAGTTACATGAGGTAAAAGTAGCAATTGTGAGCAAACAAAATACAAGAGGTAGCACACAGGGAGGGATCCAGCTCAAGAACTTACTTGGGTGGGGGGAGATCTGTTGGTGACCATACCCCGCCCTAAGACAGACTAAATGGGAAAAAGTGAACAGGTCATATTAAGAAAGGTATCAGGTATTATGGGGTGTCTCGTTAAAGCAGTCCTCAGTTACCTCCAAATGTGCCCTCAGAAGGTAGTGACCACTTTGCTCATTCATCCCTAGGGTCTCCCATTGACACAATTCCATTTCACTCAGTTCAGGTGCAAGTCCCTATGGGCGGCAGGAATCCAGGGCAACTTCAGCACATATTTCTTTAAAATAGGGGCAGCAACCTCTGCGGCAGCGGCAGGGTTCAACAGGGAAGTGGTTATGCGAATAGGCAGGTGGAAGTCGGATTGCTAAAAGCACTATGTTCGGCTCAACATGGGGCGCACATTTGAAGCAGCTCTTCATCTCCATTGGATTAGTAGGGGCGGTGCCCATTTGGATGGTCTGCAGCAACTGATGGAGGAAGCAGTGTCCAGGAGGCTTTCACCACCCGCACTCATCATTTCCCACATCGGAGGCAACGATTTGGCAACCCTGGGCAGGAGCACTCTATTTGAGAACTTGTTAGTCAAATTCTCTTGACTAGCCAAATAATACTTGTGATCAGTCATTGGCTGGCCTTACATCATCCCCAGGAGGGTAGGGTATGGAGGTTTGGTCAGTCTACCAAGAGCCTCAATGAGTCTGCGAGAAGTTTGAATAGCAGGATGACTAGGTTGTTGAATTCAGCCCGCCTAAAGACAATTTCTCATGGTTGCATTCGGGGAGAATCGTTATTCCACAGAGACAGGATTCACTTGTCAGCTCCGGCCACTGTGTTTTTTCTGGAAAAAATATTTGCTTACGCGGTAAGGTATTTCTCACATCTTTAGCTACCATAGCATGGGGGGGTGCCCTTGTCGGGGGTAAGCATCTAGGTCTGTGGCAGAGAACCTTACACTGCCCCGAAGGGTGTTTGTGGGATTGGGAACTCCAGGTATGGCCCAGCCCATTGACAATGCTGGCATAGTGTACTTAGGGGCTAATGTACAATCCCTTGCGTCACCGGTGTCTGTGTCGTTTTTTTTTATACACCGGTGGCACAGTGTGCTGGCCAATATTTACAAGCCCATGCAAACCCATCCTGCGTGGCTTTTCATGGCCTTGTAAATACTGACCTTTTTTCGCACGTCACTTTGTGTGAAAGGGGAGTGCCATGGGTGTTACTGTGGGCGTTCCCACATAAGATCCATGGATTATGCCACATTCCCAGATTTACAACATTTTGTAAACCTGGGAATGCGTCAGAATCTTATGCCTCCCCAGGGGAGGCATAAGGAAGCACAACGAGGAGAAATATTTTTTATTTCACCTTGTGTTTTTCTCTTTCTATGCGTGCTGCATTCTGAAGCACACATAGAAAGATAAAAACACCATCAATGTTTGTTTTTGTGCAGGAAGGTGCCCCTTCCTGCACAAAAACAATTACCCCCCTAACGCTGGCACCCATGCACCATGGTGCAAGGGTACCTGCTTTGGCACATGGCAGCCAATTGTGCACCAATGAAGGGAAAAGCATTGGGATGCGTCATATGTAATCTTATGTTAATGGATACTTGGTATAGGGCAGCGCCCCACCCTGAAAAGGGCAGCTCGGCGCTGAAGCAACAGACAAACAGAGACGCAGTCATTAGAACAGCCAGGTCTTAAGGAGTTTTTAAAAACCTGAGAACTCAGTGCAAGCGCTAATGAACAAGGGAAGCTTGTTCCAGTGGTAAGGTGCAAGATAAGAGGAAGCTCATTCATCATATCTAGATTTACGAGTACGCCTGGGACAAAAAAGAAGTTGAGTCCTTGATCTAAGATTTCTACTAGGAAGATAAGGAACCAGTTTGTCCTGGAAATATATTTGGGTCCATTGCCGGACAAAGCTTTATTTGTCAATGCAGAGTAGTTTGAATATTGCTCTTTTCCTTATAGGAAGCCAATGAAGGGCTTTGAGCAGAGGGACTGAGGATGAGCCCATGTTAGCAGTTTGTTAACAAAACGAGCTGCAGTGTTTTGCACCACCTGCGTTTTAGATAAAAGGGATTCATTGGATGCTGCAACTGCATTTCCATAGTCAAGGTCGACTGATTATCAGAGCTTGGGCAAGGGTATTCCGAGAATTCAGCGGAAGCCACTGAAAGAGCCCCCTGAGAAGGTGCATTGTCTCAAAACACATGCCACAGATGGATGTCACCTAGTACTTCATTGATAACTTATTGTCTAACTGGCAATTTTCCTCATGCAGGCCTTAAAACGATATCTAACATTCTCAATGTCCTGCCCAAAAGAGATGCATAAATGGGTATCGTCTGCATGAGAGAGTATTTCAAAACCACAGGACTTGACTAGCTGAGCGAGGGAAGCATATTGGAGGCACAGATTAAGTTTTCATGTCAACAATTCCATTGACACAAGTAATCCAGACCTTCAGCACATCTGCAGCCCCCTCTTGCTATTCAGGTGACAGCCATTGAAGCATTTTCTCAGGGGCCGGTCAGTCGCTTCAAGTTTCCCTTGTGCAAGGACACCAAATGTGCTGGGGGAAGGAGTCCAGAATGATGGCCAAGATGGTGAATATTGGATTAGGTTGGAAGAGGCAAGAATACAATTAGAGAGGATTTTGGAAGGGAGCACCCTAACAGAATTGAATAGAGGATAGGGTAGAAAAAGGAATCAATATCTGGTTAGTGGTTGCTGAATTAGTAGTGAGGTTACGGGAGGAGAGCACAGGGTTAGAGCATGTATTTAAGATCAAGAGCCAGGCATTTCAGGAGAACAGCTGGAATTGTACATTGACTCTTTGGTGTCCCAGCACTCTTCCAGGCAAACTAAAAGGGAAATGGAGTGTGGGGGCAATAACGCTTAATGCATATTTAGAAGAAGGGGGAGATGAGGTGTGGTGTGTGTCTTAGATATCCATGTACTAAGATGACAATTTTGGGTCTTATACTGATACCCTTTGAAGTGCTCATAATCATATTCTTTCAATTACTCCTAGCTATCCTGGTTTCTTAAATGGAAAGGAGAAGAAAACACTGGCAATGGCCCTCATTACAAGTTAAGGGTTACATTCCGTAAAGTCTCTAATGAAATATTTGAATTAAATCAAAAAAGGTGTATTTATTAAAAGATACAGTTTCAAATAGCATTACAGGAGAATATGTTTCATCATTATTTTAATGTACTATAGTGTAAGGACAGAGTAATGCTAATGCAATGTTTTAGCATTAGCATCACTATGGGCCCGATGTAGGTAAAACGCATTTACCGATTTTAAAATACCGATCCGTACCGAATCGGTATTTCAAAATCGGAAAATGATATGTAGGAAAAAATAGTCGGAAAAATACCGAATCGGTAGCATTCGGTATCGAGAGTCGATACGTACCGAATCGCCAAGTACCGATTCGGTATAGGCCGGGTCGGACACGTCCGATTCGGTAATAAAAAAATGCGGAACCAACCGAATCGGTAAACGCCGAATCGGAAATATAAATACGCCCCATGGGCCGAAAGGCCAATAGGAAGGCATTATACATTCCGAATCGGTATGTACCGAACATATTCGGAAAATACCGATTCGGAGAATGGCGATTTGCCGAGCAGGTTGAGTGACACTGAAGACATCAGCCAATGAGCTGTAAGCACCCTCCCCCACAGGGAGTGGCAACCCAGGCAGGTGCAACTCATCAGAACTTTCTGGAAAGCTGCCTGAGCTGAGCAAACACAGAGAGAGCAGCATTTTCAGCAGGATCCCTGTGAGACATGGCTAACAGCACAGAGAGCCAGAAGGCAGCGCGTAAGCGCAATCCAAAATTCAGCACCATGGAGCTGCAAACTTTGGTGGAGGAGGTGGTGAGGGTGCACACCCAGCTATATGGAAGGCTGTCCCTCACTGTTCCGGAGAGCACCAAGAGGAGGCTGTGGATCGACATCGGGGAGAAAGTGAATGCAGTTGGTGTCACCCACAGGAGCCTAGACGACCTCAAGAAGAGGTTTTACGACATCCGTGGCGTGACCAAGCGCAAACTGGCCGACCTGCACAAGCAGGCTGGACTCACTGGAGGAGGAACAAACCGTGCGCCACCCCTCACTCAGCTGGAGGAACTAGTGGCGACCACCATCGAGAGGGCCAGTGTCGTGGGAATTGGGGACCTGGATAGCTCATTCCGAGCTACAGCTACAGGTAAGAAGCATGCGCAACTTGACACACCATACCAGACACCTCCCCTACAGACCCAATGCACAGCCAAACCCCAGGCCAGTACTGCTAGCAACAGACATGAGCAATGCATCTTGCTAAATGTACTCTGCAAAAGTTACCAAAAATGCCACAGCAGAAGCATAAGATAAATAACAGTAATACAGCATCAACGTGTTTGTAATGAGATGTGCAATGCTTTAATAGTAGTGACTGGAACACATTAGCACCCACTTGACAAATGCTTCTTTATACCTAGGGGCACCATCAGGCGGGGGAGCAGCATCAGCTCCAGCACCAGCTCCAGCACCAACAGCCAGTGCGGTGGCGGTGGCAAGCACCAGTGCAGCAGCACAGGAGGAGGAGGACAACAGCTGTGCCCTGGCCAATGAGGAGGACAATGGACATTCCCTCACAACTCCACACTCCCCCCGACTGTCTCAGTCTCAGTCGCCCTCATTGCTATTCTCCCCGGAGAACACACCACCACAGAGCCACCCTGCACCTGCCACTTCCCCGGCCCGGAGGAGAATTGTAGCTCCATTAGTCATCATGGAGGGGGCAGCGGGTCAGGCTCCTGCACAAGACCCCGTGACACCAGCGTCACCAGAGCACACACAGCAGGGCAGCAGAAATCCACGTAGGCCACGTGCAACCAGCAGCCCAATACCAGCACCGGGAGGCAGCGTCTTCGCAGGGCTGGAGACCAGCATGGTAACGATACAGAGGATGCAGGCAAAATCCATCCTGGCCTGCCATCGCCAGTTGCGCCTGCACAACCTGCAGATGGGTGAAATGACACAGGGCTTCAAGACCTTCGTTGACAGCAACAAGGAAATAGCGACATCTATTGGCCGAATGACCACTGCCATCACCCAGCTCCGCAACAGATTGGATGACCATGAGCTGAGTCGTCGCAGGGATGCACGAATACAGAACAGGTCACTCAACCGCCTTGCAGCTGCGACTGCCCAGCTATGCCAACGTGGGGCAAACATGGAGGCCAGCCTCACACAGAACATGTCCGAGGTCACTAGGAGCATGGGCCGTATTACCACCGCCATGGAGACACTACTGATCTCCAACACCGTAGTGAATCCCGTCCTGGGCGAGGCTGGGGACAGCAGCAGCCGCAGCAGCCCGGCCAGCGCTGCGTCAGAGCCGCGCCGGAGCAGCAGGCGCTCAGCTGAGGCTGCAGGGCATTCAGAAGGGGGTGAGGCTCATCCTAGTGGGCCTGCTAAGCGCAGCAAAAAATAAGACTGCCAGTGCGGGTGAGGCAACCCGGACATTGGACATTTCTACCCCTTCTTGTTTAACTTTTCTTTTGTTGCACATCAGTGCAGTAACGTTGATGCAACATTATTAAATTTAATTTCTGAAAACATACATTGACCTGTTTGTGCATCTGTACTCACTCAGAAATAGTTGTCTGTTATCTCCTGACACCTGTATCTGCCGTCAGTTGGTGCAGAGACTCCAGCAGGTAGTGGTAGTGGCACAGCATTGTCATCGTCAGGGTCCTCGTAGTCGGATAACTCTACCTCAGTGCCTTTCCTGACTGCAAGGTTGTGCAACATTGCACAGACAGCAATAATCTTGCAGCAGGTGATGGGGGTATATTGCCTTGCACCTCCGCTCTTGTGCAGACATCTGAACCTGCTCTTCCAGATGCCAAAGGTCCTTTCCACTACGTTCCTCGTGCTTTTGTGGGCACGGTTGTACCTCCTTTGGCTGGGTGTTGAGGGGTTGAGGTAAGGGGTGAGAATGAATGAGCGTAGGGCATATGCACTGTCGCCTAGAAGGAGAAGGGGTAACATTACTCACATGCATACATGTACTTCACACTGCAATTTTGGTTATGGGGGTCTGACACTGTGTCTTACCTAGGAGGTATCCTTCGCCAAATTCCCCTGCCATCAGCCGTGCATAAATTCCGCTACTCTGGAAGATATAGGAGTCGTGGGTACTCCCCGGAAACTTTGCAACCAGGTCAGTGATCACACACTTGGCATTGCATATCACTTGCACATTTATGGTGTGCCGTGACTTCCGATTGCGGTATACGTATTCCGTGTCAGCAGGGGGGCAAATCGGTATGTGTGTGCCATCTATGCAGCCAATGATGTGGGGGAATCTTGCCATCTGATAGAATTCAGCTTTTGTCTGTGCCAGTTCTGCATGGGTGGAAGGGAAGGAAATGTAGTGGTCCATCCTCTGGATCATGGCATCAAGGAACTTGTGGAAGAACCTTGACAGGCTGCTCTGGGTCACCCCTCCTGCCACAGCAACTACACTTTGATAGCTGCCAGACGCCAGCAGGTGTAGGCAGCATAGCACCTGCACCTGCACAGGGATTGCGTGTGCCCTTGGGGTGGGGTGCTGCAACAGGGGTTGGAGGTCCCTGATGAGGTCTCTGATGGTCTCTGCCTCCAGCCTGTACCTCTGTAGGATCTCTGGATCTGTCAGCATGCACAGGGTGATCCGCTGTCTATACACCTGCTCCTGTCTCAGCCATTCCCTCTCTCCTTCCTGCTGTAGCCGTAGCCGTCTTGCTATGACATAGAAAGCTGCCATGTTGCAAGTAGAACTGCATTTTGGGTCCTTTTTTATAGGTTGCACCTGGTTACCACCTGATTCCAATCCATGGTAATGTCCGACTCTGAAATACCGAATTTGAAGCAAATTCGGTATTTCAGTGCTTACCTACATCTCATTCTTCAGCTTTTCGCATCGAATCGGATTTTCACCGATTCGGAATTTATACCAAATCGGCGAATTTACCGAATCGGAAAGTCACCGAGTCGGTAGAATTCCGAATCGGAAAAATGTCGGATTCGGAAAAATCTCCGATTAGGTATTCTACCGATTCGGAGATTTTCCAGAGTCCAATTTTTTCCGATTAGGATTTCTACCGACTCGGTGACTTTCCGATTCGGTAAATTCGCAGATTTCGCAGGATTTCGGCCTCCTACATCCCGTTGTCTCTATTCCGATCGGTAACGGCCGAAAATACCGATTTTCGGCCGTTACCGACCGACCTACATCGGGCCCTATATCATTGTTAATATTTTAATTTAATGTGCAGAATATACATGTTAGAGATTAGTTTACATTTTTAATTTATTATAATAAATTATAATTTAACTTAATTTAATTTAATTTAGGGTTAAAATGAGTTTCCGGTTTAAAATAATTGAAGATTGTGATTTAATCCAGTTTGAGGTAAGGAAAGGGTTAGTAATAATACAATGTAAATAAACTAAATTAACATTATGCAAGCAAGTCACAGTAACATTTGTAGTGATTGACAGGGGATGAGGTGGAGGTATGACAAAGTAAATGGAAAGAGGTAAAGGTAATTTCAATGTTATGTTTGGGAGGGTGAAGTCAAGAGAAGGTTGGAAACTAAAGGTATCAGGATGTAAAAATAGTCGAGGTATAGACATACATCGTTCCCTGTGCAACTGTCACTGTGTACTTGCCCCCAATAGTTTGTCTACTTGAGTCTTTACCCACAGTCATAATGTGTATCCCTCAGGTCAGCCTTTTGTTTTACTACTTTTTACTTCATTGTTAACTATAAAATGTAACAATGTAACTTTTTAATTGTAATTTTTAATTTATGGATTTTTGTACTTTTTAAGTGTAAAGTGAACTGTTTTACTTTATTTTAGTGTAGCAGATGTTTTAATATTAAGGGATATGGCCGTGTGTGAGACATTAGGGGTCCAATTCACAAATATAACCTTACACTTTTTTCAGTATTGACAAATAAATGATTTAATAGTAAGTTTACAACTTCGGAGAGTTCACAGTCAGGTGGACAACTTCACACATAAAAAGAAAGGACTATTCTATCTTTTCATGTGCCAAGTTCTCCACCCCAACTGTGGAGTCTTCGCAGTTGTGAACTTACTTATACATTCTTTGTTTGTGAATACTGAAAAAGAGTGAACATCCACAAAAGTGTAAGTTTACCTTTGTGAATCAGGCCCAATATTATAAGCCAGTTTAAAGTGGGTGTGATCTTGCCAAACTTTCTATTGTTGTTAAATGACAGGCTGCAGAGTAAAGATTAGCTTTGAGGGAGCTAGGTGTGGCATAAGTAGTCCTGTTAGTAGTGTGTTCCCAAGTACAAAACATATGATCAATAGTGGCTGAAAAATGCACTCAAAGTATTGTTCGATGAAGGGTTGCATGTCGTGCTGCAATATCAGGTGAAATCTTCAATGTTTAGTAATTTTCTTACAATGAAAGTTCAGGTTTATGGCTCGGGTCATAGTGAACCGAAGGTTATAGCAAATAGTACATTCATAAGAGTTCATTACAGTTCAGCATTTTTTGCCTACTAATCAATTTGTGGACAATGATATTGAAGACTGTCAAGGAGTATAAGTGTGTATTGTTTGCCCTCATCACTTATCTGTGTGTCATCAATGATTTTGAGCATGACATTTTCCATGTTATGTCCTGAACTGAACCCTGATTTATTGTCCTAAAAGTTGATTTCTGAAGTGAATACTTACAATCATTTTACTATAATTTTTGTGAGAAACATTAGCTGTGCAATGAGTCTATAATGTTCCATAAAATCAGTGTCAGCCTTATGTTTTTAGTGAAAGGGATACATTTTCCATTTTAATTGCTCACCAACAGGTCCTTGCTTGTGATAGGCTATTATGATTTCAATGACATGACATGAGAACATGTTGTGAGGGATTGTGGAATGAGATCAGAAGGACACGGCAAGGGCTTACTGCAGGTGATGGACATTTTCACATCTATTTCTGAGATAGGATTGAAGGAGGACCATAACACATCATGTCCTTTACTGTCATAGTAGCTGAGGTCAGATCAATAGAGAACAGAGATGCAGCTACCTTTTGAATCTTTTGAGTAAAGTGCATAGGTAGGTAATCGCAGTGATGAACTTTGAAGGGAAGAGATATAATATCATGGGAATGGTTGTATGGAATCTAGATTTTTCTATAACATTCTGAAGATCAGATCTTAAAACTGACTGCTTATTGTGGAGTAAGCTTTTTGCATTTGTTACTAAAAGACGTAACTTGAGAGAGAGATCGATATTTCCTCGATTTTCTCTCATAGGTATAAATGATCTTTCAGCAACTTAGGATTTTCTTGTTGAACCAGGGCAGTCTTTCTAGCATGTTTAAGCTGTCTGGAGATAGTTTATTAAATGCTCTGAATAATTTAATATTTTACTGGCTTATATTTTATGATGCATCAGATTGGCCTGAGCAATTTATTCTCTTTCAATTCGCGGAAAGGCAGATGCAAATCCAGGGGAAATTTTGCCTTTTCATACCTCCCACCACTGAAAAATAAGAACAGAGAAATGGTGTTGAAATGCACTTGCAATTTAGATGTTTGATACCGAGAAAGCCTTCTCAGGCACCTTTATCAAGGCCCAGATTTACAAAGTCCTTGCGTTGCAATTGCGTCATGCAAGGCGGCACCAGGCAATGCAAGAGCTTCAGTGAGATTTACAATGCCGTGCGGAGCAAACTGGTGTGGGTCTGCGTGGCATAGTACATCTGGAGTAAAGCGAGGCAGTGCAAGTTTGAATTGCAATACTCTGTGCTGGGAAGGTGTTCCACAGGTGCAGCATGGATGCTCCCACGCCATAGTTTTTGGTGCTTTTCCAGAATGACTTACACTAGTAAACCTAGGAATGCGTCAGAATGCTACGCCTTCCGAGATTAGGTGTAACAGTGAGAAATATGGTTATTTCTCCTTGTTTTTTTCCTTTTTCTATGTTGGAGTTTGGGAATGCCCACAAACTTCCACACGTGTGGGTCTTCACAAACCTTCAAGGAAGACCATACCTTGCTCCACCCTCTCCCACTCCTTTGATGGGATTTACCACTATGTAATTCTATGCACTCATAGTCGAGAATTACATAGTAGTAAAGCTATTTACGCCTTAAGAAAATTATTTTATGGATAGCTGTTGCTATTTACCTCTGCACACTTAAGTGCAGGGCTGGACTGGGAACCCAAGACAGCCCAGGCAATTTTCTCAGACAAGGCCCTGTGGAAGCACTGCCTGGCCCCAGGAGGCTGGAAACCCTTGCTTGCTGCTTTTGTTACTGGTGCCCGATATTGCAGCACCGCATCCTTCCCGCTCCAGGGGAAATGCCCGATGAGAGGTACGGCCAGTCGGGCGTTGAATGGCTTTGTGAATGGGGTGCAATGTGTAGCATAGATTTAACATTTTGTCAGTACATCTGTGAATACTGTTTAACTAACACAAGCTCCCCAGGTTTTACAATGACTAGGAAAGAATTACAGTAGTCTGGCTTATGAATAAAATACATTTTTTCTGCAGCATTTAAAAACGCGTTCTGAGCATGTTCAGTTATGATGGGAAAGCCTCTTTTTGTTCTATATAATTTCAGCGCCAGTGATAATTGAGAGGTACCTTATAGACCAAGAGGACCCCTTCCTAATCATATATCGCAACTTACTTTGGTGATTTAGAAAAAAAAAATAAGAAAATCAATACAAGTGAAACTGTGAAGTGCATAAAAAAAGCGCCCAGCACTGTGTGCCATCTTCGTAATTACATCCTCTCATGTTAAAAGCAATGATTTCTTAAAATTGCAAACTTTCTTACGGTATAATTAAACTTTGAGCTTTAAGTACACCCCGTTAAAATTATAACCCAATGTTTCATTTTAATCAGTCGCATGTGTTTAGTGCGGCACAGTGGCATGCGTGCTGATCGCGCGATGCAACGCGCGCTGAGCACTGAATACATACCACTACACTGCCGTCAGTGGAGAGCAGGCCCCAGATATCTCGCACAGCAGCTAGAAAGAACTAGAATTCACTAAGGCAGCGCTGTGACGTCTCAGACCAGAAACACTTGCTCTATTGCATAAGGTATATGGTCCAATAGGAATCTGGGGATGCTTTACACTCACTGTGATGTCAGAGAGTGTATAACCAATGTCCCAGCAGTGCTCAGCCACTTGCCAACTGCTCCTACAGGAGGGTTTGCAGCCGTCTTTACCTAACGGAAGTGTATTAGCAGGACTGGTTACTGGCTAGTGTGGGAGTGGGTGCATCATAAGGGGCTGTATTAGGAACCCTATGGACTGCCAAGACCTAAACATGAAAGCCCCTTGGCCCCAGGACACAAGTTTTAAACAAGCCCAACCACCCTCCCCATGGGTGGGCCAAAAAGTTTTCAAACTGCTCTCCACAAGCACACACAGATGTACAACTGACAAAACCGCACCTGACATGCTGCGACCAACAGCCTAAGAGGGATGGAAACCCACGGAAACAGAACATGCACGATCCACAAACAGGCAGAATCCAGAATGGGCAGCAGATGTGTAGAAAGGAAACATGGATGAACAAGGATGCATTCATTTTTGTTATGCCAACCCCTCGTGTCCCCGACCACACTTGTCCCTTAAAGTCTACAAATATCCGTACACAGTTTGAGATTTCACCTAAACAATACCTTTTGAAACGCTCTTTGCTATAACTTTTTTTTGGCTTACATCAGTTGTTGTGGAAAGCTTCCCCTTCATCTCCTATGTACACTGAAATAAATGCAGACTATGAAGTTTGAACCATCATTCATCCTGAATGTTTTAGAAAATAACTAAGAACTCCTTATAAACAAGGAGAGCAATAAGACCCACCTTCCCTTATTGAAGGGAGAAACAGAAACTGGTCATTCTCACCCTTGTAATATCAAAGGTTGATTATTCTAACATGGGTGCACCTTGCTTCTTTGGGCATCATTTGCAAAGGATTCAGAACAGTGCATTCAAAGGAGAGCATGACACACGCCTTCCACGCACAGGTTACCCATACCAAGGCACTTGGCTTTCAAGGGACTCAGCATTGTTCACTGAATCCCTCAAGGAATAGGCCTTTAATTCATATAGCTCAAACGATAATCGCAAAACAGGGCAATGAGGTCAAGCGAAGTACTTCATATCACTGTACAGTCCTACAAGAAAAAGAACAAGGGGTTAGCCATCTTCTCTGTACAGGAGGCAAAACTTGCCAGCCAAGATACGAAATATAGAAGAACATCTAACATTCAGGAAGGAAATAAAACAAGGATATTGTCCTGGATAACACTTATAAGGTCCCAAAGGCGAGACCTATTGGCTATGCCAAAGCTTGTTTTATTTTGAGAGGGAGAGTACCTGCGCATCACAAGAGAGGTAATACTTTTAATTGGAGAGTACCGGCACTTCACAGAAACAAGCAGGTACTCTGATACAGAGTACCTGCAGTCCTCCTTCATTTTAAGCACTGCCTATAAAGCAACTCTGAATTTACAGCTACGAAAATTGTATACTTGTGGAATTTCCACATTAATTTACATCAGTGGGTGTAACTGACTGAATGTCCTGAGGCTCATGCCATGATGGCACCTTTTTTCTACCCCTAAATATCACCTGGGTGTGCAGTGTCTGTGCATCAGGGGTATTAATTATGCTGTGCATCTGTCGGGAGACTACTCTTGGTGATATTCCCAATAGATCTTGGCGTCTTGTCTCTCAAGTCGTGTGATTGATACCAATTGATGCTTTGTTCGCAAACTTGATTCCCTACACGGCACAGAACATGTACTTTTTAAGAATCTCCGCTGTGGTCTTCTTCACTTAACCCCATTCGAAACATAATAGCATCCCATTGAGCCAGAGATCCCCACCATCAGCACGCGATCAGATGCTATCACACAGCGTTCATTGTGAGAGCATATTTAACCCCTCGATCAGCCTAGCAGGCGCAATCTCACTGCATCGTAGAAGCCCGTTTAATCTTGTGTGTGAGTTGTGCTTTTGTGGCACTGTAAGCATTTTTCATTAAATGGCCAGAGCTCCTCTGGGGTTATATCCATCTTCTTCCTGTGGTTTAGCCGCTGACCTTGTAATGCTTCTACAGGGGATTTGTAATAAAGAAGGTTCTGCCCTTTATGAGACAAATAACCCCTCCATTAACCGAGGCAAACAAAAGTGACCTTCATCAGAAGCGGGGCTCTCGAGTGATGTTTTGTCTGAGGTACAGTCTCCAAGCAAATAATCTGCTTTATGATTGCGATTCAGCTCACTGAAAGAGAGTGTCTGTGAGACTCTAGCGCACAGACCCAGTTCATAGCACTGTGAATATCTGCGCCACGGGTCCTGAACTCTCTGTTGTGATTACAATACCAGTGTCCCCTCCAGGACACCGTTACTGATGTGCCAGTTAGTATCCCTGCACGGACACCATACCAGTGGTGAGGTCATCAGCTGGAACTGTCAGAATGACAGTTGACAGCTGATCACCGGCCCGACTGGATTGTAAGCTCCGAGTTCTGTAGGAGCATTGTGTTGCAGAAATATATGGGGTGTCCCTTTTATTTGCAGGACCAAAATGGCCTGCACCTCAATGTGGTTATCCTGTATATCTCCAGGTGCTCAGGGTTTGGGACCAGACTCAATGATTTTACACAACATCCAATATTCAATGTATGATACGTTAGCAGACCATATGTACTATTTCTAGGTTTACAAGTGTACAATTCAAGAATTAAGGATTAAAACAACTACTTGTCTGATGTCAGATGTCTGAATTTATTGTTCATTAATATAAAAGGTAGGGACATGTCACATCAATAAAATTACATCTCTATGTAGTCAACACTATATTCGTACAGTTTTATACATGATTCATGATTTAAAAACACATTTAATACACAGTAAAAAACATTTAAAATACACAATATCACAATTACAAAAATCAATACAAAAGAATCACAGTTTCTAGTCGACGCAGCGTTTCTGTTTTTCTTATCTCACACCTTCTTCAGGACTGATTCTGATCTGATTCAAGATCTTTTCTTCCACACTGTGCGAGGAAGCCACCGTTAAATTGCAGTATGTAGGGAGTCCTTCAACCTAATTACAAGTGGTTCAGACTGATGCCGCGATTTTCCTCTCAATTATCGTCGACTACAGGAAGCTTTGGATTTTAATTGTCCTTCTTGCTTCTTTGTACCCACTATGTTTTTTTCAATTGTGTTCGGCCTCCCTGCTCCTCGTCACAGCGGCGTCCGCTCCGTCTACAGTTCCGGTTTCTTTGCGAGCATTGTGTTGGCCTTTACTAATAAAGTACACTTCAACTTCTTTCTGCGTTGGAGTCTTCAACAAAGTGGCGACGAGGGGCCCACACAGAACCCACAATTTGAAAAGATGTTTTTTTTAAAACAACCTGTAGTCGGATAACCGTGAGTCTAAGAAAAGCCCAGAGTACTGAAAAAAGTTAAATAAAAATAAAGGAATTGTTAAGAAAAAAGAAATGCGACACAAATGAAGAAAAATAAACAACGAGGAAAAAAACTTGTGAAAGAGAATAACGTAGACCGGAGCCTGCAGCACGTGAATAGAAGTAAGCAGGAAAGGCGAGGAAGCATAAAACAAACATTTAACTAGTGCAAAGAAACCTAACCAAAGGGAAATAAAAGCGCAAACAGGAACTGATAAGGGCTAAGCGCAATTGAGCAGCGCATGTAACAAATAAAAAAAAATAATAGAGCAACGAACGCTTTTTGCTAGTGGAATTGAGCAAACAGTTCTGTGAGGAGAAGCAACCAGATTAAGAAATTCAACGTTGAACGAATCTGGAAAACCTAATGAAAATGACAGATTATAACTGACAAACCAATCCGTCAACAAAGCAACTGTCAACGCTACCAGCTGAAGTGATTCACAGCTGCTACATGCGTCACCACAGAGGCACGCAATTGACGTCGGTGGCCATCTTGGATGAGGCAAGATAAAAAGAAGAGCAAATTTCATACAGTCTAGTCTACGAGTGTGCGCACGAGGAAACCTTCAGGAAAATAAACGGAAGGCAAACGCGCGACGGGAGTTCACAGAAGAGGCAGCTGAAGACGATCTGAAGTACCAAGTGAAGCAGAGCACAAGGAAAACAGTAAAAAAAAAATATATAAAATGTAAGTCAATGTGCACAATTTGTTGAAGGCAACAAGAAAAGCTAAATTTTAGAAGGATTCATCCATTATAAGCATGCACGCACAGGCATAAAGTTGTAGTCTACATAGGAAATAGCCTCATTAAAGGGACAGACAGGGCAACAAGAAGGAATTGATCAATTCCACCGCCTATGAGTAAAAAATAAAAATAAAAGGAAAACTGAAGTGTAACAGTAGACAGTGGTGTATTAAGTTACCTTAGTTCATATAGCAAACTATAAGGGAACATGGCTACTGGTTATATCTGGAACCTCTCTCCCCCAGAAACATTCTTGCGCGCAGGAGGTGAACCAGCACTAAAATGGGAGGAGTGGAGGGAATATTTCCTGAATTATATATCCACATTAGAAGAAGATGAGGAGATAAAACCAGAGAAAAAATATAAAATGCTGATGCACTGCTTAGGAGCTGGTGGTATAAAGGTGTATAACTCAATAAATAAAAAAATTTGAGATAAAAATGAAGGAGACATATTCACCAATGCCATTGATGATCTGAACACGTACTACAAACCGACGGTTTGCGTTAGAGTAGATAGGTATAAGTTTTTCCATAGGAAGCAAGGAAAGGAAGAGTCAATTGACGACTACGTGTCAGCACTTAAGAATCTGGTGATAAATTGTCGATTTGGGGCACTACACGACGAATTCATTAGAGACCAGATAGTGATGCAAGGATCAAATGTAAATAGCAAGGATAACTTATGGGCAAAAGGTGAATATAACATAATAGATATCGCAAGGAAGGCAGAACTCACCGGGCGATGTGCTAAAGCTGTTCTAATGGAAGACAAGGAAAAAAAAGAAGGGGAACAAGTAGGCAAGGTGTCTGACCGGAAGAACAACGTCAGGCAAAATTGGGATAAAAAAAGCACGAAACAAATGTTCAAGAAAACTGAATCACGTAGTTGGGGACACTGTTATAGATGTCTAAGCACGGCGCACATGGCAAATGATCTAAAGTGCCCCAAGCGTGAGGTGAAATGCACATTCTGCGGTGTGAAGGGACATTACAACAAAGCATGCAATAAAACACCACAACGAGTAAAAGTTATAGAGAATGAAGATGATGAATCACCGGACGAATCAGATGAAGACGTCAATATGTACATACTTAACATAGATAAGGAGCAGGATAATGATGTCAAGGACAAAAACAAAACAAAGACAAAAAATCCCATACGACAATAGGAGGAGTGGAAATAATCATAGTGGCGGACTCAGCGTCGCCATATACGATTGTTAACGAGAGAGTCTGGAATGTCAAATTCAAACCCAAAATTGGTGAAGGACTTGAGAAACCTGACATAGAAATAAAATCATTCACTGGTGAACCCATCGACGTTTGTGGATACAGGAAACTGAACGTTGTGTACAAAGGAAGAAAGGCAGCGGGTAAGCTTTATGTTTCAAAGGTGGGGCCATCTGTTCTGGGATGGATGGACCAAGGAAGCCTGGGGATCATGCTAGATCCAAGCAGAAGTGAGCCTGTGTTAAGCTTATCCGACACCAGTGACTACGCCATTCACATTCTTGGAAAATTTCCAAAGGTATTTAGTAGAGATGTAGGAATCCTGAAGGGATACCAGCAAAGGATAAGATTAAAGCCCATCTCTACGCCTGCGGTACACAAAGCCAGGAACATACCATTTGCAATAAGAGATGAAGTGAGGATTCAACTTGACAAGCTTCTGAGTGACAGAATAATAAAAAGAGTAGAGGCATCAGAGTGGGTCGCGCCTCTTGTCGTCGCTAAACGCCCTAATGGCAAATTGAGGCTCTGTGTAGACCTTCTAGATTTAAATCAGAATATCATAGTGGAACAATATCCACTCCCAAAAATCAATGAGATGCTGTCCACCACCAAGGGCATCAAGTGGTTTACGACAATTGACTTAAAATCGGCATACCACCAGGTACAGCTGCATCGGGATAGTAAGACACTAACCACATTTGTGACACCATTTGGGTGTTTCAGATTTACTCGGGTGCCTTTTGGATTGGCCTCGGCGGCCGCAATGTTTCAAAGCCTTAAGAACAATATCTTTGAAGGTGTCACGGGAATATTACTCTTGCAAGATGATATTTTAGTGATGGGAAAAACTAAAGAAGAGCACGCCAACCTAGTGGAGCAAGTATTAAAGATCTTAAATGAGAAGGGTTTAACAGCAGAACATTCTAAGTGCAAGTTTGCAAGCACATCAGTCAACTATCTTGGTCATCAAATAACTGGCGAAGGTATCAGCCCAAAGAATGAGCTTATTCAGGCCATAAAAGAGTCGCCAGTACCCAGTAACAGAGATGAACTGAGATCCTTCCTCAGGTTGGTGGAGTACTTCTCAAAGTTTATCAGGAACTTTTCTCTCAAAACATACTCTTTAAGACAGTAACTCAAACTCAAAAACAAATTTGAGTGGACAGAAGAGTGTGAAAGAACCTTCCAAGATCTCAAAAAGGACATATGCACGACTCTGCCCCTACAGGGATTCGATCCAACTTTGCAAAACTTCGTCACAACAGACGCAAGCAACAAAGGATTGGGAACGGTACTCACTCAAAAGGACACTAAGGGTGTGGAGTACACAATAGCATTTGCATCAAGATCACTAACAACAGCAGAAGAAAAGTTTTCAGTAATAGAGCGCGAAGCACTGGCTTGCGTCTGGGCCCTCGAGCACTTCAGGCAATATGTCTGGGGCAGGATGGTAAATCTATGTACTGACCACAAAACATTGACAAAAGTTCTCACTACTAAGGGGCTATACACAGCATCACCACGTTTGACTAGGATTTCCATGCGCCTGTTTGATTACATGTATAAAGTACAATATGTCCCTGGTGTGAAAAATATTGTGGCGGACTATTTAAGCAGAATGCCACTAGAAACAGAAAACAACTCAGAAGTAGATGATATCGATGAAACATGCGTTGCAAATTTAGTGGCGAATTACAGTGGAATAACAAAAGAAGAGTGGCTTTTGGAGCAGAGCAGGGACGTAGACATCAAACAAGTAATGAGAATGATGAATGAAAGTTGGTCTAGCAAGAACAAACTAACAGAACAAATTAAGCATTTTTGGGAAGTGAAAGATGAGCTATCACTAGAAGACGGACTCTTAGTACGGAGTGGAAGGTTTGTACCACCAGCAGTCATCAGAAGAAAATTGCTGGGAATATGCCATGAAGGACACCTAGGCATCGCAAAAACAAAAAATAGAGTCAAAACATGTATTGGTGGGCAGGTGTTGGCCTTGATGTGGAAAGAACAGTAAGAGACTGCAAGTTGTGCATGGATTCAGACAAGACCCAAGTGACCTTCAGACCACCGCTACACCCAATTCAATGCCCACCAATGCCATGGGAAAGAATAGGCATCAACATAATGGGTCCGGTGTCTGATGACCAAGAGCAGAATTATGTCATGGTTATTATGGATCACTATACCAAGTGGCCAGAGGTAAAAATCGTAAAAAGAACAGACACGCAGCATGTAGTCCAATTCCTGGAAGACACCTTTGCACGGGAAGGACTTCCTAAACAGATAGTAAGTGATAATGGTATACAGTTCACATCAGCAATGTTCAAGGATTACTTGTTGAAACACAGCATCGTACATAAAACGACGTCAATCTACCATCCCGCAGGGAATTGTGCAGTAGAAAGATTGAATTATCCAACTAGCCAACTCCAACCAGTTGGATTGGAAGAAGGAAGTAATGAAGACGGTGTGGGCATACAGAATAACACCATGTGAAACAACCGGACACAGTCTTTTTGAGCTTATGCGAGGTAGAACTCCGCTCACAAAAGACAATGTGGGCTGGGTTAAGGCAGCTCGCAGAGTGCTCTGGTCATCTGAGTTAGTCGAAGAGAAACTCATGCAGGCGCAATCCAGAAGCAAAGCTACCTACGATAACAAACATGGATGCAAAGACGTGGACATTAAAGCAGGAGATGTGGTCAAGGTAAGAAAGAGTGGTCACATAGGAAAGGGGCAAGAAAGATACACCAAACCCCTAACAGTGCGCGAAGTGTACTGCAATTCTGCACGCTTAAGCGACGGAAAGGTGTGGCACTTTTCAGCTCTTTCAGCCTACAGACATCCCATTGTTGGCACGAAAGGCGATTCACCCAGGAATTCAACCAAAGACAATTATGAAGTACCTGGGAGCAACGTGGCACAACATTACCCCTCTGACATTGAATCAGACTATGAGTGGCCTACACCTTCCAACTTGAGGGACGGCAACAACACACAGGCTATCACCGCGCAGGAGGAAGTAGTGTCTGGACAGACCAGAGCAGGAAGAGTCAGGCGCAGGTTACCACCCACACCGGTGCGCGAGACCGCACAGCCTGTCAGCAGAAGCAGAGCAGGAAGACTGTTGGGACCACCCGTAAAACTTAAGGATTATATTTGTGAACAGTTTAGCCCTATGCTCCCATCGTTCTGTTTTGTTCCCCCTTCATAAAGAGGGGAGATGTGTTGTGATTACAATACCAGTGTCCCCTCCAGGACACTGTTACTGATGTGCAAGTTAGTGTCCCGGCACGGACACCATACCAGTGGTGAGATCATCAGCTGGAACTGTCAGAATGACAGTTGACAGCTGATCACCGGCCCGACTGGATTGTAAGCTCCGAGTTCTGTAGGAGCATTGTGTTGGCCTTTACTAATAAAGTACACTTCAACTTCTTTCTGCGTTGGAGACCTGAACACTCTCCCAGGTGGAGAGAAATAATCGGTAGCAAAGTGACCGCCTCTAGGTTACTCCCCATTGTAGTGGCTCTGACCCAGGTGTGAATGAGGCCGTGCTGAAACTGGCCAGTGGTCGCACTTGGACCATCATTAACCTTAAACCCAGGAGGAGATTACTTGTTAATATATAGCGCTTCATACCCAACTTCTGCAGTTTTTGAGCACTGTAGATATTAAGTGCTATTACACATTCATGGATCTCATTTTACTGACCTTCAAGAAATGTCAGGCTGAGCTGGCCACGCCCGAATTCGAACCTGTGACCTGCCATCTCCCATTTTTGCCCAGTGGCAAACATTCAGGTCACTGAGTTGTCTCTCCAGCTAAACGAGAAAGAAGTCAGAGAAAGCCAGGGAAGTGTGGCAAAAGGCGCCAGATGAGTCAGGCAGAGAAATCACTTTATGGAATTACCCTCGGTCTGCAGCACGGAGAGAAATAACTTAACAAGGACAAATCAAGCGGAATCGATAGCTGTGTGTGTGATTCGGGGATCAGGCGCCCAAGCCCGAGTTTATGGGAAAATGTCAATTGTTTGCAATCCGCGCTGTATCTCCGCAGTCTGGCCCCATCCCCAAAGGGGCTCATTGATCCTGCCTCGCGCCTACAAGAAGGGGGGATTACAGGGCAACAGAAGACGGTGGGGGCTGGGAGGAGAGGCAGGGCTGAGAGGAAACCAAAGAAAGGTGAGAAAAGGGAGAGCAGAAAAAGAAAGCGGTGCAAGTGGGAAGAAGGAGAGAAGGAGGAAAGGAGGAACAGAAAAGAGGTATGGTTTAGGGGTTAGGTAACAGCTTCACACTGAGAAGGAATGTTGAAGAGTTGGGGGAGGTTGAAGAGAAGGAGTTGGGAGGGAAAGCAAAACGATGACAGGAGAGCGTCTGCGATAGGAAGGGACGCACTTAAAGAGCCATGACGGCTTGAAGGCTTAATGAGATAAGAAAGGCAGATGGTGGCTGCACGCTATTACGCGCACATGCACGCATGCTTTAGGCCAGGAACAAACTCGTGGGTAACACTTTTTTTTACCCCCCCCTAGTAAAAGTCGAGCAAGCAGCGCATGCGATGCTCTAGGCTCGACCTAAAAAGCGAAGTGGGGAGCCCAGCCAAGTTAGATATCACGCAAGTGACATTATAGCGCGTCATCACGCGTGGCATCAAGGGAAGTGACTTCACAGAAAGTGGCATCATGATACATAACCTCACATGAAGTAACATCACAAGAAGTGACATCAAACCTTAAGACCTCACACTTGCTTAACACATCTATCATGAGTAAATTTGAGCGCATTGCGAGGTTTAACGAATGAATCCTGATCAGTACTTAAACCTGTGACTTGAGTTGCCTGTATGAAGGAATTACCAGCCCAAATTAGGAGTGGTTTGGGGGCTGACTAGAGAAGCCATGTAATGCCACACGCTAGGCATACTAAACTTGGCACAAAGAACAAAGGAGAGTCTGAAAGTGTTAGTACACTTTGACCATTATCAAAAGAATACAAGTTGCATACTGCATTTGGTATTCGGAGCATAGCAAAAGGTATTCCCTATGAAAGATACCATTATATCTGGATATTCTGCATATATATTTATTCAGACATTATGGACCATGCTATATTGCCACAGAATGTTTAACCAAAACAAAAGAGTAAATATTGAGACCTTTTACATCATTACGTTAGTGTATCTACGGTACTTAAGTACAAGAACAGGCAATATTTGCTGAACATACATAAGTTGCCCGTGCATGCTCTGTGGCATGACTCCATCAGGTTTAATCCCGCACCTTAAAATGGCCTCAGAAAAAGTATTAAAAGAATATAGGAAGAACATTTCTGCATTCAAGAATCAAGCAGTCAATAGCAGTAGAGAATTAATCTAAACCGCCAAGAAGATTTTTAAATCTCTGAAACACCTACATACTTAAGGCAAACTGATCATAGCTGTTTTAAGTTAAAGGTCTATTACTGCAAAGACCTATTTGTAGCATGCAGATTTGTTTGAATCATAGCCACACCGCCTCAAACTTTTCACCATTTTGGAACATTGAAGTAATTAGAACCACATAGTTAAATAGGGAATATCTAAACTTATGAGTTAGGTACATTGCCGGGGTTGAGCCCCTAGTAACTGTGAAATACAGGGCTGAAACTTGTCAGACATATCAGTGGCCAAGGCATGGGTCATGAAGTGAGCTCCATCCTTGTCATGGTTGGAAACCATCCTGCATGCTTGCAGCGATTGTAGAGTGGATTAAGATGCCAAGGAAAAAGAAGTATATACACCAACACAACTGATTTAGGCAGAAGACTCGCGCTTTTGTAAACTATACATAAAATAATGTTTCCTTTTGTCAGTGTAAAATTTCCTTTACCCAAGGATTGAACAACCTAACTTTGCCACCAGCCCACTCTACAAGGCGTACTAGTCCATGTTCAGCGCAATTTCATGAGGATGTGTTTACTTAGCTGCCTGAATTCTCAAAAGGTGAGGCTGCTGTCCAATGTGAAGTATGCTTACCCATCCCTAACCACCACCTAATATGTCCTTGGTAGATACCTGCACTGACTTTAGGAGATTGAGGTTCATGTTTCACCAACAGCTCTTGACCCAGAGCAAGAACCAAAGAAGGAAAGGGAAGAAAGTAGGGGAAAGAGATATAGGAAAACAAAGATGAAAGCAGAATATATAGGGTAGTGAAAGAAAAAGGTAATGCTAACCCTGGCATTCAGCAATGGGACCCAACATTTATTTATTTACAAATGACACACTGCCCCCAAGAGTTGTCACCTCCACATTTAGCAGCAGACATGCCTCTTATTCTTATTGTTAGAATAATTATATTTCAAACACCCTCACATTCACTAGTGCGACAGAATGACAACTCACTCTAGAATCAGTACCACCTGAATACCCACATAAAGAATGGAATATAAATTTCACAGGAAGAGGTGTCAGCTCCTCTTCAAAATAAGTGTAAGCCACACAGTATCCAAGGATGAGAAAGAAATGCTGATAGAATTAATGCACAAGAAATGGGCCCATGCAATTCCAGCCCCAACTAACACTTTCAAGAAAATATTGGCAGTTGCAAGCAAATATTGCTAGTTTGCAAAGGAAGACTACACACGTGTGGAGATGTAGGAACAGCGTGAGACACCACAAACTATAGCAAGTATGCAGAATTTATACTAGACTTCGCTCGCTAATAAGAACGTTGCTCATTGTAGACATGGTGCACAGGAGTAGGCCTACTTGTTTCGAGTAACACTGACTTGTGGGACACCTATTCAATGTAACCTCCTTCTGAAAGAGCCAGCCCTATGTAAGCACGTTATCTTTCATCTAATATCAATCGATCACTCAATCAATCAATCATTCAATCAGTATTTGTATGAATGCTCTCATGAGCCCAGGGACGGGGTATCCAGGTGCTACATGAGGTGGGGCTTATTTGAACAGCCAGGTCTTGAGGCTGCTCCTGAAGTCGGCGAGGGAGGTAGTGGTTCGGAGGTGGATGTTGAGGTCATTTCAGGGCCTGGTGGCAAGGGGGGAGAAGGGGCGTGCACCAGCTCGGGTCCGACAGATGCGGGGGTCAGAAGCGAGGGCCAGAGACACTGACCGAAAATGTCAGGTGGCCTGGTAGAAGGTCAGGCGGCTGTTCAGGTTTTCTAGTCCCGTAATGTGGAGGGCTTTGTAGGCAAATACCTCTTATGTGTGATTTATTCAACTATAATGCTGTTCAATGTATAATAAAAATCAAGAACATATGTAAGGTGCAAATGACAATTGACTTGCATATCACTTCTGTCTGTCACCCACGTTCCAGCCTCATGTGCCAAGCATTAAAGACAAATCATTAACCTTTGATGTAAAACAGGAGAAATACAGAGATGTCCATCTAGTTGCTGAAATGAACAATGGGAAAGCAGAAAACCTGAGATCAATCCCGGCTTCCCAGCTTGACCAAATCATGTGATCCTAGCCAAATCTCTCTTTTGTGTTTGATTTAATAGGCTGTAATATTGACCACTGTATAATAAGTATCTAGGCCACATATTATGTGTGCTTGACAATAGACTTCCATGTGGCTTCTGCTCACCATCCACACAATAACCTCATGTGCCAAGACTTAAATACAAAGCATAAACCTTTGCTGTAAAACAGGAGAAATAAAAATATATCCATCAAGAGGCCGAACCACACAGTGGGAAAGCAGAAAACCTGGGATCAATACTGGCATCTCCACTTGACCAAATTGTGTGATCGCACGCAAATCTATCTCTTGTGTTTGATTTAATAGACCATAATGATGTCTTTCCCCTGAGGCGGAAGCCGGGAGCGCTGTGCTCTGTATTTTAAATATTGCACCTCGCACTTTCTGAATTTGTATTTTACTGTGTTTGTGATCTGATTTTACGAGACTTGCTGCACATGCTAGAATATATTTTAAAATTACTGTATTTGGCAGATTAGTTGAATACTAACTATCACGGGTCCCTGCCCCCTCGAACCGACTCCCAGAGCGCATTGCCATCCGGGGCGCCTGGAGAGAAGGGTTCGGCCATCTTGGGTGAGGGAGGGGTAGCGCTGTAGATGCAGGACGCTTCCCGCCCTCCCAGGGTACTTAAATCGGTAAGCAGCGCTGCCTCGCTGACTCAACTGATGTCTTTCCCCTGAGGCGGAAGCCGGGGGCGCTGTGCTCTGTATTTTAAATATTGCACCTCGCACTTTCTGAATTTGTATTTTACTGTGTTTGTGATCTGATTTTACGAGACTTGCTGCACATGCTAGAATATATTTTAAAATTACTGTATTTGGCAGATTAGTTGAATACTAACTATCACGGGTCCCTGCCCCCCCGAACCGACTCCCAGAGCGCATTGCCATCTGGGGCGCCTGGAGAGAAGGGTTCGGCCATCTTGGGTGAGGGAGGGGTAGCGCTGTAGATGCAGGACGCTTCCCGCCCTCCCAGGGTACTTAAATCGGTAAGCAGCGCTGCCTCGCTGACTCAACTGATGTCTTTCCCCTGAGGCGGAAGCCGGGGGCGCTGTGCTCTGTATTTTAAATATTGCACCTCACACTTTCTGAATTTGTATTTTACTGTGTTTGTGATCTGATTTTACGAGACTTGCTGCACATGCTAGAATATATTTTAAAATTACTGTATTTGGCAGATTAGTTGAATACTAACTATCACGGGTCCCTGCCCCCTCGAACCGACTCCCTGAGCGCATTGCCATCCGGGGCGCCTGGAGAGAAGGGTTCGGCCATCTTGGGTGAGGGAGGGGTAGCGCTGTAGATGCAGGACGCTTCACGCCCTCCTCACACCGGATATTAGGAGATGGTTTTCCGTCCGCGCAGCGGGCGCGCCGGCGGCGCGCCAAAGGCAAGCCCGTCTGCGCCCGTCCGCGCCGGGACCGGGCCCAGGGCCACGACCCCTGCTCGGCCCTTCCTGTACAAACGGAGTACTTTGCTGAGGCTCCGCCCAACCCATGCTTCCCGCTGTACTAAATTTGACCTGACACTAACTCCCACGGGTGCCAATGCAAAGTGCTCTCATTGTGACACCATTGTTCCCTTTTACAACTGCGTTACCCCTACTCAGGTCTCTAAGCAGGTTAAGGAGAAGCACATCACTATGGCCCTCATCAACGCGCGATCCTTGGACAAACATTGCCAAGAGATAGCGGACCTCATCATCGATTACAAATTAGATGCTCTGTATATCACAGAAACGTGGACGGACGAGGCATCCGCCCCGACTTGGTCACGGCAGTTCCACCTGGCTACAATGCCTATAGGCAGGACAGAGCGAGAAACAGAGGCGGAGGCCTGGCTATCATAGTAAGAGACCAATTTGAGGTCCGCATATCCCCTATTCCTGCCATGTCATGTGAAGCTAAACATTTTAACATAAAATTTACACCTTCTTTTAGCTTCAAGGGAGTGCTCCTCTATCGACCTCCTGGGTCCAGAGCAGCGTTCCTAACGAACTTGAGCACCATAATAGAATCAATAGCCACAGATGAGTCCATCACTGTTATGGGCGATTTTAATTTTTATCTTGAACAAAATAATGATAAAGATACTAGCACCCTCACATCAGACTTAGAAATAATAGGTCTCAAGCAATTGGTCACGGCCCCAACCCATCAGGCAGGACACACGCTAGATGGCATGTTTACTAACGTGGAAGACCTACATGTGACCGAAATTCTCCCCATGACGTGGACCGATCACTCGGCCATTTTCAGTAGTCTGACCATTAAAGATTCATTCAGGAAGAAGACCTCCCACCCTAAGCCAGGCACTTTCAAAGCGTGGAAGGACATAAATTACAACAACCTTAATATACTTCTAAATAACACTAGACCTGATCTATCTAATGATCCCTGTATTTCTACTCACCAATTTCATGAATGGCTGAGTGATGCCACGTCACAACTGGCACCCACCAAGTCCCACTCAAGAAACAGTAGTACGCCGACTGCTCAGTGGTACACAGAAGAGCTAAAAATACAAAAACAATTAACGAGAAACAGGGAAAGGCATTGGCGACGTACTTATGACAGTGAAAGTAAGAATAAATATAAAGAAGCTCTAGCCACCTACAAAATTATGATCACGGTAGCAAAGAAGCACTTCTTCTCTCTGCATATAGAACAAGCTAAAAATTCCAGCAAACAGCTGTACAACATAGCCAAAACCCTATCGGGTAATACACCAGACTTAAACCCCCCCCCCCATCACAATCGCTATGCGATGCCTTGTCTGAGTTCTTCTTCGCGAAGGTAAATAATATATATCAAGCTTTCACCTCGGAACCAAATATTAATTCTGCCCCACCCTCTCAGACTGTCCTGAGCAATATCATGACGAGTTTTAAACCTTTAACGACCGATCAAACAAAGACCATACTGAGTTCCATCAAATCAGGCTCTGCCTTGGACCCTTGCCCCACGTCGGTGTTAGCCATGGTTTCAGACACCATTATTCCTATCATCACTCACGTCTGCAACACAATATTGAGTTCTGGGACTTATCCAGACTCTTTAAAAAACACGCTGATTAAACCTCTGCTTAAAAAACCAAATCTTGACAGACAAGATCTGAAAAATGACCGGCCTATAGCAAGTCTCCCTTTTTTAGCCAAAGTGACGGAGAAGGCCATGAACCAGCAGCTGTCGGAACACATAGAGAGAAACAACCTGCTTGATGATACCCAGTTTGGGTTCCGTAAATACCATGGAACGGAAACTGCTCTCATCAAAGCAGCGGATGATATCAGACTCATCCGGGACCAAGGAGGGACAGCTTTGCTGGTACTCTTAGACCTCTCGGCAGCATTCGACACGGTTGACCACAAGACCTTGGTCGACCGTGTCGAAAAAATGGGTATCCAGTCCACTGCGAAAAACCTGCTTGCCTCCTTCTTGGCTAATAGAACTCAGGCGGTCACTCTGGGACCATTCCAATCTGCCAATTTGTCGTTACCGTGTGGGGTTCCTCAAGGCTCATCCCTTAGTCCGACACTATTTAACATCTATGTGTCGGACCTTGCTAGTGTCATCAAAGCACATGGGATGAGCCTAACCTCATACGCAGATGACACGCAGTTGGTGCTAGCCATTAAGGGTGACGGACAGGAGGTGGCAGAACGGTTCCAAAGAGGCATGACAGCTATCGGTGAGTGGATGGCAGGAAACTGCCTGAAGCTCAATTCCGAGAAAACGGAGGTGGTCATTTTTGGCAATCTCTCGCCATCCTGGCCGACAACTTGGTGGCCATCAGCATTTGGCACCCCACCCTGTCCTACCCCCAAGGTGAGAAATCTGGGAGTTACCTTTGACGACCAGCTCAACTTTATGGCACATGCCAATAAGGTAGCGTCCACGGCCCATTTTAAACTCAGAATGATAAGGAAAATCCTGCCTTTTTTACCTGACACGGCCGCTAAGACCCTGGTCACGTCATTGGTTTTAACCTCACTAGATTACTGTAACGGACTCCTTCTGAATGCACAATCTAGAGTCACAAAAAAGCTGCAGACGGTACAGAATGCGGCCGCACGCCTGCTGTCCAAAAAACCTAAATTCGCACCCATCTCGGATACTCTGAGGAACTACCACTGGCTATTTATCCTAAACAGGATAAAGTTTAAATCAATGTGTACAGTCTATAAGGTAATGCAGGATCAGGGGCCTCGTTTCCTTAAAGATCATCTAATACCTTACAATCCACCCAGAAAGCTCCGATCCTCATCACTTAACCAATTAGTGGTCCCACGTAGCAGAACAGTCACATGGGGTGACCGCCGCTTTCTAGTTGCGGCCCCCAAAATCTGGAATACCCTACCACACCACGTCAAATCCTGCCCTTCACTCTTACAGTTTAGAAAAAGTTTGAAGACGTGGTTATTCAACCAATAATACAGTATACCAACCCTCGTGACTCACCTCTAAGGAGAGACATTACTGGAGTCTAGCGCCGAGACACCCAAGGGTAATCGTTCGCGCTCTATAAATGTCAGTAAATAAATAAAAAAATAAAAAAAATAATGCTGCTGCATGTAGAATAAGAATATAGGCCACGTATAGGGTGCTCATGACAATTGACCTACCTTGTTTATTAATAGCACTACTGTCAGGCCAGGGGGGCATAAATGTTTCTAAGTTCACACTTGTTTCAGGCTAGCACTTTTAGTAAACGCCTATCATTCCAACTATATAATTTGTGATACTATGGCAACACTTTGCTGCTTTTTAACAAAATACACATTTTTTTTGTGATGCAGCTTTGCATATTTTGTTGCATGAATTACTTCCAAGTTTCATGGCTCAGCTCATACCCGGGCTCACCCTGTTAATTTGTTCGCTTGCCCACTTCTAAAGAACCTAGTGTTTGCAAGCAGGGCTCGGTCATGGGTGATTGTAATAGTACACTTGGGCCCAGCGTTTGGAGTCAGAAACATTTCCATGGAAATAGGCCTCATGCCAAGAAGGTGCTGCATCACAGGGGTAACATTTTGTCCACAGATAAGCAGCAGAATTTCTTTTGTACTGGGATGGGGTGAAATCTGGCTGGGGTAGTAGTACTTACCAAGTGCTTAAATAAAGACCTGGATACAGTAGACTCCCCCCCAGCAATCTCTGCCTGGCTTTCTTCCTTTTTCAGTCCGTGTGCTCCAGCTTCAGTGGAAAGGCAGGTGTATGGGCTTAGGAACAAAAAGACCAACATTCTGATTGCTCCCCTTTTTAAATGATGTGCAGCGAATGTTGATCTTCTGGCTCCCTGGTGCACTGCTTTCTGGGAGCATCACAAGTTAGACAATTTTCTATGTTGTATCTATTGAAATCACAGGATGGATGTGAAGAAGGCTTGAAATGGTTTCTAGCCTTTCTACTGCCTTGTGTGTGATCCTTACAACAGTGCTGGAACAATGAAAACTTTACACAGAGAACCCATAAATTGTGGGTCAAGGTATGACAGCAAAATAGGGTTGGGTCAAGAGCGGTGAATTCAAGAAAACAGTCTCACATTGAGGGGTAGATTTACACAGATTCCATGCAGCACAGCAAGTGAAGTTGCTGTGCTACATGCTTGAAAGGAAATGAACAGAACAGCACCATATTTTATGATTAAATTCTTCTCTCGGAGTGCTGGAGCACATGTGGCTGCCTAGTTCCAATGCAGGCACCCTTGAGTCATGTTGCAAGGGTGCCTATATTGTGGTCAGGACAGTTTTTGTGCAGGAAGGCAGGTCTTCCTGGTAAAACCTTCGTTTGATGCAGCACACATGCAAAGAGGATATAACGAGGTGAAATAAAGGTATTTCTCCTGGTTACTGCAGCCTCAGGTAGGTGCACCATTTCAGCGAAAACCTAAGTCTCTATTTTTTTCCCATATGGGTTTGCATCAAAATACAGGGGTGGATGCACGGAAACACCCATAGACACCCATGTAACGCCTGTATGACACAAGGTAACATACAGACGCGATATGTGCTGCTTTGCCCTCCTTTTTTTTTCAGCAAATCTTAGTAAATCTCGGCCTCAACTTTACCTTCTTTTTTTTTTACTGTGCCACAAAGAAAGTGGCAATAAGGAGAATTGTGACAGCAAACCTTTTCAGAGTATCTTATCGGGTTAAGGCACTTGCTCCAGAGATCTTTGTGTGCTCAGTAAATCTCAAGGAATAATAATAATACTAGTAAGAGAAGTCTGGTGGTTAGCACATTTGCTGGAAAGATCTGTATTTTCTATTCACAGATTTGACTCAAAGTAGCTTAGAGGGTTAATGTGTCTCCTGCAAAGTACATCATGGAACATGTAGATGAGAGATTTTTCTTTTACGTAGTTAGTAAGTGGACTACTGCTTTTAACACAGAGATCCTTTCATTGCTTGTAGTTCATAAATTTCAATCCTAATACACAGCAGTGAGCTATGAAGGATGCTTTGTCCTCCTATACACTGTAACCTTCAGTGTATTATGTAACAATGCATTGGCATCTAAGTGTGAGGCTCCAAATAGCTGCGAGCCAGGGTCAAAATCGAACAAAAGAAGGACTAACAGCCCCATATTTTTGGCCTTTGTTTTGAGCCCCGCTTGAATTTAAAATGCAAAAGCCCCCACACCAGCTGCACATTGTTGCTCAGAACAGAAAGCTGCAGCTTGTGTCCTGGTGTTGGAAAATTAAACTGGGACAAGATCAACATTTTTCACTGAGGTCCATCATCTTGGCATAGGAAACGGTCTCCACCCTGTAAAAATAGCGGGGTGATACAATATACCCATGTGTACCCCTGACTTGTGTCCTGTTTGGCTCCATTCTAGTCATGGGCACTATGATGATGAGGCGGTAAGTACATTCACAGGAAATGTTTTTTTGACAAGTAGGCCAAGATTTCAGAAACCTGCTGGCAGCACAGTTTATTTCACTGCTCGCAACCTCACAAGTTCCTCCTCTCCAAACCACAGCATTCTTCCCACGAACATTCCATGCACCCACCACACTCAATGCCTCATTCATGCGGCCAGCGCTACACACTTGTCCCCTTTACAATAACAATAAAGGACAGTGGGAAAACAATATGCCTCATGCAAGTGCTAACACACCATATTTGGGCCCCTTTTCCCTTGTTCCCTACAATCGAACTTGCTAGGCGCCTGAGGAATAAAAGGAGTTAGACTCAATTACAATTTAATAATTACAGTGTAACCAATCTGGCCAACACAGTAAAGTTCAGAGTTGAAAGATGGGATGAAGTACGAATTTATTATAAATTCAAAGCCAGACTAATATACACAAGTCTCAGGAATGCATTATAACAATATAGGATTACTAAAGGCAAGCCAAAACCACTAATAAAGTTTAGCCTCAGCAACATGAAACATACAAAAGAATTGGTGATCACAATGCAAAATATTAAAAAGAGGATCTGTATACGATTTATGGTCCTCTTGCCTATTATGCATGAGGATAATCTAAATCTCATGACCTAAACCTGATCTAAAGTGTGATGGATAGGGAAACCCCTAATTAAATCCATTAAGGTGTCAGCATAGTAGATCCCCTGTAGATATTCTCTAAAGGGAAAGCATATTATATAGCATGAAGCCACACAACAGAGATGTCGCAAAGAGGTCTGAACCTCTCTAAGTCTAAGAGGAGCCTGAATAAACTGAAGTGTGATCAATCAATTATACCCACAAAACAACCTTCGAGAATCCAATGGCACATGTGTCATTATGTTCCACCTTCAAACAGTAAACTACAACTACACTTAAAACTCCTTTCCTTTGGTCCACACATCAGAACGTCCTTGGATTCCTCCTGTCTCCCAATTCTGTACAAACAGTAGTCTCCTGTGTTCATTAAGGCTTCTCGTCCTTGCAAGAAACATACCCCTATTGAGCCTACTGTCCTCTCACACTATGTGCCTTTTTCTATTAGTAAGATCACACAACTGCACCCTAAGAGGAGGGAAACACATTGCATGCAAAGCAGGCGTTCGTTGAAGGTTAAACATTATGAAATCCACAAGTTTATGGCCTTTGTCAATTTAGTGTGCCAAGCATCTCAATACATGTTTAAAGGCATGATTACAGATTCATATATGGTTATAATATAACGGTAGATTACAATTCAAATGGATCAATTTTCAGTTATATAATAAATCCAGAGTTTTATTCAAATGAGTACATGAATACATAAGAATTAACAATATTATTCAAACCTCACGAATGCAGGTATATATGAGAACTGCAATTTAATGTTACTGCAAGGAAAACTTTAATATGCACACATAAATCTATCAAGATTACACAGTAAATGCTCTTTCTGTATCTGTTCAAAAGCACTGCATTATGTTAATAATAAGTCGCACGAATAAATGAGGCCATACATAAACATATATGTGGCATAATCAAAGAAAAAGGTGAAACCAACATTACGCTGCTCCACAAGCAATGTATGAGAGTAATAAGAATATCAGATATGATTAAGCCAAAATTACATCTGAAGATAACAAGTCAGAATCGCCAGGAAAAACAATTTGTTGTTATCAGCCAATAATTTCGAACAAAAGAATAAAGATTAATATTTCAAAATATTGTCCTGATCACATAGGGGAGTTGCTAGTCACATACTTTTGTGGGCGCGAGAATAATTGGCTGACATCAACAAATACTGAAGATGTGAAACACAAGATTGCACTTATTTAATTAAGTCTTGAGAAAGTCCCGTTATGGATGAATCAGGTCGTCTGTTTATGAAATCATATAATGCATTGTGATCATTTAGAATATAAAGATTTTTGGACCAGAAGACGAACAAACCATATTTTTTAAACTTGGAGGACACCTTGACCTGATATATTTGCAAATTCCACTATTAAATCCATGAATTGAAATTATGATCAACTAAGCTTACTGAGTGAACATTATTAAGAGAAGAAAACTTGTCTATGTCTGAAGAAAATAAAAAATTGTTGAATCACCTGAGAAGGACTTTGAGTCTCATACTACGCCTCTCTGTACACCCCTCAACTATCCCACATGAGTGTGGTCCACTGAGATGCCCCAATGGCAAGCCCTTCCGCACCTGGCCAAAACCAGCTACCATGCCCGTTCAATTCAATAGTCCTCAGCAGAACAATGAGAATTTCTCTGTAAGCTACCAAAGTAACCATGGTGCAATTATCGATATGAAGGTTAATGGTATATCCACTAACTCGTCATCACCCACACAATACCTAGGTACAAGAAGCATATTCATTAATGGTGTCCCTTTATCAAACAGCTTAAACATGTGTTCTACTTGAACAGTCAATCTTTAGTAAAGCATAGAATGGAGATATTCAATCTGCTTAATACAGAAAGTCCTGACATTCGATTGCTCTCGGAAACCTTGTTAACAGGCGAATCCACTCCAGTATTATTGGTGGCACTATCAAATAACTATAGCGTTTTTTCAGGTGAATAGGAAAGGGAGTAAGAAAGGGGACTGTATTGTGGCAATTGTTCATTAAAAACTCAAACTGTCACTATTACAATGTGAAACATTGCCAGATATGGAATTACTAATACTTAACCTCATCGATGCGGCGCATATTTCCGCTGTGCGCTAACCGCAAACGGAAACCTATGCGTTCATGACGAGCTTAGCTCGTCATGAGCGTAGGAGAGGTGTACCTCATGACGAGCTGAGCTCGTCATCAGCGTCAAAGGTGTTAAATTGAGCTAAATTAACAGACCCTGATCTGGGTATTAACCTATGACACCCCACCTACATGACTGAGTTCCCCCAACACTTTTATTATATAATATGCCCCCCACTGGTCTATTATGAACAATTACTTTGAATTGGGAATTTTAACTACTAGGCTAATGACACAAAAAGAGATTGCAAGGGTCAAGAATTTTTGGAGCTAATGAATTACTTCCATCAAGATTTATCTTGCCAATCTCATAGTAAAGGTAGCTTCCTGGGCGTGTTATGGACATTTC
This sequence comes from Lissotriton helveticus, assembly GCF_964261635.1. Lineage (NCBI taxonomy): Eukaryota > Metazoa > Chordata > Amphibia > Caudata > Salamandridae > Lissotriton > Lissotriton helveticus. Next base: position 1,951,799,133 of record NC_136067.1, read on the forward strand.
AGCTTCACATAACAACACTTGAAGCAATCCGGTGTATTTGGTCTGACCAACACCTGTTTAAATTTAGGCTACTCATCTTTCTAGAAAATAATACCAGGGACACTGTATTTAAAAACCTCTGGAAATGGCACTTAGTGAATACGTAGAATATGGGATACACATTACTTAACTGTGTGAATCACAAAGTTAACATAGCAACTGACAATTATCAATGACTGACAGCAGCCAGTGGACAACATGCCCCACTATTAAAGTCCTGAGGTAAAATGCTGACTTACCAGCTCTTTGGTTTTCTCAGGCACTAAAGGAGTCTAAACTCAAATTATGGCAAGTTAAACGCCAATGACAGAAAGATTACACTGTGGAAGCAAAGAATTAATGTGGGAAATGGATGACTGAATATAAAACATTATTAAATCAAACCAAAATCTCTTTTTCCACCAATAAGATTATGAAATCTACCAACAGACATAAATACTTTTTTTAAACAGTAAAGCAAAAAAGTGAACCTGACAGAAATGATCAGACGGTCACACCCAAGAGTTCTGTAACTTGCTGAATGTTTATTTTATTGATCAAATAAACAAGACCCAAGATAGTATTCCTATCATTCCTGGTAAGCCTGTAAACATACTTATCCTCCTCAAACAGGTATACTACTACAATCTACATGTTCCCCACATCAACAAAGAGTGGTTTCTTTTTTTCATGTCTAAGGTGAAATCTAGCACCCTTTTAAATCCTTGTCCTCCACGTAAATTAAAACTTCTTCAGCCTGAAATTTTAAGTCCCCTACATTCTCCTACAGTCCCTTTTAAATGAATCCCCGTCTCAAAGGATAGTACCTAACTCCCTCAAAGAGACTATGGTCATTCCACTGCCAAAGGAACAGCGCAAAGATCCCTTGTGTCTGAACAATTACCATCCCATTTTCCTCTTACTATTTTTATCCAAGTCCTGGAAGCCCATGCAATGAAAGAATTATGTCCCAATGTACCATCTTCCTTGATGCTCTACAGGCTGTCTTTCGTCCGGTCCACATTACTGAGTCAGTTATGCTATCCGTAATTGATGACCTGCATTAGTCAGGCGATATTGGACAAACATTAGCCTTGGTTTGGCTGGCCCTATCAGTGACATTCAACAGGATCAATCATAAAATGTGGTTGTTCAGGTGGGGTCCAGCACACAGGTAGATTAAATCCTTCTTAGATAATTCCACTCAAGCTGTAAATCTCGGTTTGTTAAAACCACCACAGTTCAGGTGAAATTTAGGGTGTCAGAGTTCCTCCATTTCTTATTACCTTTTTAATCTTCATGTCTGGCCTCTCATCAAAGAACTCGGGAATAAAGATTGTATTTTACTATGCAGATAACTCCCAGATCATCTTCCAGTTGGATGGCTCTTCCGTCTCTCAGGAAAAGTTCGTATCGGGATGGAGACCGCCCGACATGTAGTCGGCGTCACCACCCGCCTATTACGATCCGACTGCAGTGAAGGCGGTCAGAAACATTCCTTTTTCCATTGCGGCTTGTGCTGCGGCCCAGTAAAGGGCCGCAGCACAAGACACAATTGAAAGGTGCATGTTTTTAAACATCCATGCACTGTGTGCCAGGCATCATCAGGTGCCTGCCACAAAGTGTATTGATGTGCCCCCTAGACCACGTAGAGGAGGCCCCCAAAGTCCCATTTCGTCTGCCTATTTCTGGCAGAGGGAAAAGGCAGAGGGAAAATGGACATCGTATCCCCTACGGCGGTGCCTCTAAAGGCACCACTCCCATTGTAGGGACTACACTCCGACCAATGCTCTGATGGGCTCCTTGAGTCTGTGTGAGACATCGGTTGGTCCCTCCTCCCACTATGCTCTGAACGACCTCAGCATTATGTGGTGGTCAGACGGCAGCCTCAAATATCAGACAGACTGCCATCGACAGCCTGTTAAATGAGGTGTAGCCAACGATCTTTCTTGCATCTTTTAGTTGTTCATTTTCAATAATACTTGGCACCTGAGCACTTGGTCATATTTGAGCCCGAGTAAAGCTTTCATTATGCTGGCGTAATTGGATTCATTCTGGTCAGTTTGAGTAACAAAATCTACACAGAATTCCATATATTACTCTATCAGGACATCGCATAGTTTGGTGGAGAAATGTTAATATAAAATGTTCAGTTCAGGTAATTTTTTAACCTAAGCAGCATTTCAGGTAGATCTTGTACCCAAGCAGACCGTTTGGGTAATTTATGAATGTGAAACTACAAATCTGAACACGGGCGGCAGTGTTGCGAGTGGCAGGTCCTTTAATGTGGTTGGTCAACCAACATTTCAGGTAGATTTTTTACCCAGGCAAATTGTTTGGGTAATTTTTTTGCACAAAACTACAACTATGAACATGAGCTGCAAACGTGAGGAACCAGAAATCAACTTGTTATTACATTTTCAAGTTGGATTTTTACCCGAACAAAGCATTTGGTTAATTTGTGAGTGCAAGATGAATTTCATATAATTACGCCTAACTTTGTATAATTTTGCAGAAATTGTGCATTATTCACCTACAGCAAATTACACTGCCATGAATTCTTCTATATTTTGAACAAGCTCTTGTTTCAGTGAGTAAAATGTATATTGATCCATTAATGTGTTCATTGGCTGCATTTTGCAAAGGCAGTTATAGCCTTAAACCTTCACCACCTAAAGTGTTGTTAATAAGAGACAGTTCTCTTCCTTCAAGTATTTCAACGTATACTAAAACATTTTGAGACATACACTGCAAATTATTATAGGGTCTCCTGGTGTCAGCACAAACAATGGAGTTGCACTGCTCTCCTCACAATAGACAAATGGTTATCAACATGTTGCTTGAGAGCAACTTGTTGCTTGTAGCACCTTGAAATGTTGCTTACCAATGGTTTGAAGTTTGCAAAGCTACATGATTAATAAGAATATTTAGCAATGATTTTAAAATGCATAAATATTATAGGCTAGTTTAGTGAAATAGCTTTTTTGATTTCTTAAATTGATTGTAAAAATGTAATAATATTTTATTTTACTATATGTTTCTATTTATGTTAAAATTTGAAAACATACATATTTATTTTAAACTATGGTTTTACTTGAGTCTGAATAGTAGTTATATTTAAGCCTGGGCATAGTTCGCGTAGTTGCGCTATGCGTAGCTACACGAAGGACACTTCGCACTACGCGAGATACGCGTAGCGCTACGCGAACTGCGTAGTGCGCTGTTCGCGATGATTGCACAGGGCCGGATGCTTGTCCGCACTGTGCAATCATTGAAAACGGCATTTCGCACAGTGCGAGCTGTCGCTCAAGTAGATTTTTACTTGAGTGGCAGTTTTCTCAACGCGGACTGGTAGTTTGTCATCGCGAGCGGTTGCGAGCATACGCGAGCACTCGCAATGAGAAACTGACCTCCCCGCGTTGAGAATCTCACTGGAAGGTTTATTTCCTCGTTCGCGATCGCCAACTTGATGTTGCTGATCGCGAATGAGGAAAAAAATCTTGCCGGGATGTCATTTTGCGCGGTCGCCAACTTGACGTTGAGGACCGCGAGCGAGCAAAAAATGCCAGCTACGCTATGCGATTTTGCACTGTGCTACATGCCATTTGTGTAGAGCGAAGTAGCACAAACTAAGCAAACTTCGCGAGCGTAGCGTAGTTGGCCGCCCAGGGTTAGTTATAATCCCCACAAAGTCTCTAGTATAACTAAGATTGGAATGGAAATAGTAAATCTAACCCCTTTAGGTTCAACACTTTTTCTAATGAAGCTTATATTCAAGTGGGGACAGTAATATTCAAGTGGGGACAGTAATCTGTCCTGCTCAACATCCAACATCTTAATAGAGCGGAAATAGTCAATCTAACCACTTCAATATCCAACCCTTTCTCCAGTGTAACTTATTTGGAGTAACATTTATAAATCTTACCCCTTCAATGTCCAACATTATCCCCAGTGTAAATTAAATTGGAGGGAGAATAATAAATCTAACCCTTTCAAAGCCCAACCCTTTCCCGGTGTAGCTTAAATTGAAGTGAGAATAGTAAATCAAACCCCTTCAATTTCCAACACTTTCGACAATGTATCTTAAATTGAAGTAGGAATAGTGATCTAACCCCTTCAATGTCTAACGCTCGCCTCAATGTAATTTAGATTGGAGTGGGAATAGTAAATGAACCATATTTGTGATTAGGGTGTTTTGTTATTAAAATAATATTTATAAATACATTAGTTTGGTGGGATTTAGTTTTTTTACAGTTGTATTTCCGTTTTAGTTTGGATCTTTCAGAGTAACGTTCTTGATATTAATTCTAGGTATGGCAGGTCTTGGTTATTAGAAAATATTTTTACTTTGCATTGTAGTATTCCATACATTTTTGGTTTGTTTTGATACTTTAGGTTTCAGTTGGGTTATAGATTGTTCTAATTTATGTTGTTGGCAATCAATAATAAAAAAAGAAGTAAAATTCCTCCTAAACTATAGCCAAAATATATACTAATGCATTTGACAGTACAACTTGGTGAGGCCCCTCCCAAAAATGGTCCAGGAATTGTTTTTTTCTTTAATTTCTGATTGCTATGTGCATTTGTAAAACACGTTGCAAATATTTTTAATTACTTGTGACTTTCATGCCTAGAATTTACTCAGAACTTATTTTCTGGAAGAAATCCAAAATGAAATGTAATGCGCTTTTTAATTACTACCTAGTTTTTTTTACTATAATAATGCCACAAAATTCTTAGCAATCCATAATTCTCCAATAAAATAATTGGAAATCATTGGAAGGGGCTTAATCCCAAACACCCTGTAATGTGATATAAGGTGGTGTAAATACATTAAGGTATTGGACAACGTTATTGCTAAGGTAAATATAAAGGTATTAGCTGCTTCCATGAAGAAATCCCCAAGCACCCTAATACGATATTTTTTATGCCCAAATATTCATTGTCCGGATCTTGAAGGTCACAGATAGCGTTTGCTTAGTGGAGCAAAAGCCCCCACCCACTTTAGGGTAGCATGCTTCATCATAAGGCCTTGCTCCTCGTTGGGCCGGCATTGGAAAGCCTAACCGGCCCCACGATGAAGCTCTTTGCAGAAGATCTTTTTATCGCCAATCTGATTGTCAACAGTGCTACTCAAATGCCCCCAGGTTTGGAGGACATCAACAGGACTGTCTAGGAAGATTGGTATGGGGTGATTAAAATTAACTATAGAATGCTAAAGGTCATTTTTAATTATTAGTGGGGTATATGTTAGGATTCGGAGAATATAGGGGAAGTGATGTTCCTTTATTCCAAGTAAAAAATGATCGATGGTTGTTTGTCAATAAAATTCTGTGTCAATAAATATGTCTACATGTTTCATGTCCAAAAGGATTTGCGGCAATTCTTCAGGACCTTACCTCAATAACCGAATCATCCCTTGTGGTCGGGTTTCTATCCTAATCAGGAAAAAAGTGAACCCCTACCTCTAATGGATAACGTATTTCTGCAAGAGTTACATCTCATAAGCTCAGGTAGGAGTCGACTCAATTATATTAGTTACCTGGTAAAAACAAATGATGTAAAAAAAAACACATAAAAATGAACACAATGTAGTTCATACTGTTTCCTAGAGTCCGGCCTTAAGGTAAACAAATAGTGTGATCAATTCGTATTTGGCAATACAATCAACATAAGAGGAATATGTGATCCATGATCATGCAGAAACCTGGGTTATTTCATGGGTAGTCAGCCATCAACGGTGATGAGTGACACATGTATCGTAAACATTGGTTATCACCACATAGTTAAATTCTCACCCTAAATTCCTCATTGTCATAGAGCAGCGTTCCGGCTGGAGAATGCTACTTACTTCCCTGGGGGAGATGTATCTCGGCTGTGACACCTACCCGACTTCCACGCCCCTGGAGGTAGTAGCCATTGAAGGTTCTTCTCGGTAAAGTACGTGGTTCATGAGGTCAAAGGGTGCTCTGAGCTCCTTTTTTCTTTGCACCCTCTTAACTAATCACCACAAAACTTTGCATTATTAGCCTACGTACAAAAAAGAACAGGTTTGCATAGTTTTGTTGAGATTTGACAAATTTCTAACTCTCAGAATCATCCGAACTATAACTACAGAGCGGCTACCACTACTCTATAATATATACATGTATAGCTCTGTATAGATGTAGATATATAAGTGTGTGTGTGTGTCTGTGTGCTTTGCTGTGTGTGCGTGTGTGTGTGTGTATTCTGTCACAAACATTCCTTGTGGATGTTTCAAAAGGCATCATGAAATGTGTCCTTCTTAAATACTTTGGTATTGATATAAAAAAAAAGTAACTAATAATGATGATTGCACTGATCCATATTATCTGTTTAAACCATTAATTCTTGAAATGTTATACCCTTTTTATTTTGTTTTTCGCTTTAATGACACCATGTACCTTTAGTAAAATGCATTTCAGATCAGTTTTTAAATCAAATTCTTCTGTGGTGGGATGTATTTGACTCTGTTGTATGTGTTATGGATTTGTGTATCCAAAATAAATGTCTGACATGACATTGCAAAAAATGTAGTAAGCATAATTATTTAGTGCAATCACGCCTCTTGAGGCAAGAATGCCAGACTGACTGGCAATATTTCTCATACAGTAACCTAATTACATATAAGTCCCATATTTGATTGAAAGCTGCAGCTTGGCTGAAATTGTTTGAATCATTAGCAACCTGCTACAGGGCATGGATGATGGAAAATTGCTTGGTTGCTATAAAACACAGCTGAATTTAATTTGATGTTTTGCAGAGGCGTGTGGTTCTGGTAATAGAAAGAGAGTATGTTATATCCATTAATGGCTTCATTTCAGGTTCACTGTTCTTGACATGGTGCAATTGACTTAGACACGTATTCATATATTTATTTATTTTAAGTATTAGAGGAGAGTGAACTTCAACCCTTGGGGAGCTGAGTGGTTCACATCAAGATAAAGTGAAAATGCAGCAGCAATTGAACAAAGAAGGGTCTTCTAAAGCGATTCTCAAGCGAAAGATATGGAGAGAAGTTTGGGGGAGTTCAAAAGGAAGGAGAGGTATTGAGTGCCTTGTAGAAGGCTAGAAAAATGAGTGTTGGGGTTATTTCTTCATGGAGAGGGTTTCCAAATTCTCAGAGCGAATCATGCTCTGGCCTGTCTGTACCACTGGATTCTTTAGGTGCCAGTAATGCTCGAGATGCCTACCTTCTTGAATCCCTGCATTGCATTGCTAATGTAGAACAGCTGAAGAGGCTGCAGGTTGTTCAAAATACAGCCGCCAGGTTGATCCTTAATGCTCCTGCCAGATCCCCCTCATATCCCCTACTCCTCAAGCTACACTGGCTTCCTATACGCCAGAGAGTACAATTTAAGATATGTTGTACTATCCACAAATGCTTGTATGGAATTGGTCCTAGGTACCTTACTGAAATCTTTCAACCCTATCAACCTGGAAGAACTTTAAGATCTGAAAACCAAGCTTTACTACGGATCCCTAGGATCAAAAAAGAAAGACAAGGAGGCAGAGCCCTTTCATTCAGAGGTCCCACCCTATGGAATTCACTACCCCTTTCTATAAGACTAAATCCCAATCTGACTACCTTTAGAAAATGTCTGAAGACGCACTTGTTCCCTACCCAGCAATCCTAGTTATGTCACACAAATTTTCTGTCTCTGCTTATCTTCGGAACAACGCAGCGCGGAGATATCTCCTCGGAGATCGAATTCCAGCGCTCTACAAGAAACCTAAATAAATAAATAAGAAGGCCTAACTTCCTAAAATGTATTTAAAATTCTTCCATAGTGCTAAAACCTTGGGATTACTGAAGTGAAAAGTCCTTCTCTTTAGAGGTCATTCATCAGTGGATATCTGTGTTCGGTAGAGTACAGAAATACTTAGAAAGCAGGTCTGAGCCTCGAAGATGCTGGGATCTTATTCCTTTCTTTTGGAAACAGAAATCTGTGCACCCCAAAAATGGAGTAATCTACCTCTAGAGTTGATCTACTGGCCCCTGGAAGTGTTAGAGTCATGTCTGTACTACATACGTCTTTATAGGATGAAGAACCAGAGGTGCATTTCAGGATGCCTAGTGTGACGTTAGTGCTACTGACTGAGAATCAATTAAACACATTCCTAAAAAAACATTTTTAGCATTTATCCAAAAGACCCCAATAACCAACCACTGTACACAATTACTTAACAACTTGTTTTGTCAGGTGGCTTCCTTTTTTTGCAGAGTTCTCTGAAGTGTCCCTTAGTCCCCATTTTCCCATTCTTTTAAGCCCAGTAGAAACATAATACCACGGCTAACTAGATTTTTATTGTCTACATCTACCTGTTTGGAATATCCACGACCAATATGTTGTGAAGGTAAGCTTAAATAGGGTTGTATGATTTACTATTCTTAACACCAAATTTGCTTTCCTTTACAATATTTTGCCAATTGATAGTGGGGACTCCATATATCAGAATTGATGTTTTAATTGGGAGGTGGGCACCTCTCCAAACTTAGGGCCATATGTATCATTGAAATTCCCATTCGCAAAGGCCGAAATTCGCAGAATTTCGGCCTTTGCGAATGCGAATTCGCAAAAAGGTATGTATGTAGGAAAATATAGTGCAAAATAAGGAATCGCATAAAATGCGATTCCTTAATTTGCGATAATGAAAAATCTGCGAATACCTACCTTTGCGATTTCTTACTTTGCGCAAATCGCATACGGAAAACCGCAAAATAAGAAATCGCAATGGTATGTATGAAAAAATCACAAATTGCGATTTTCGGAAATTCGCAATATAAAGAATCGCAATTACCACCAAGTAGGAGCAGGTGGTAACCAGGTGCAACCTATTTAAGCAGCAACAGAATGCAACAGATTTCTTTCCACAATGGCGGGGCTTTACCTGATAGCCAGGAGGATGCGACTGAGAGCTGCTGCACAGAGGAGGAGACGCCAGGAAAGGATATTCCATTTGCGCGTCACCATCTACCAACGCACTGATGAGGATATCTTTACCCATTACAGACTGGATGAAGACAGTATTCATGATTTAATTGAAGAACTCAGACCCTTCCTTGAACACCCCACACGCAGGACACAAGCCATCCCCACTCACATCCAGGTCCTGTGTTCACTACACCTGTTGGCCTCAGGTAGTTTTCAGGGGGTGATAGCCACAGCAGGAGGGGTTTCACAAAGTGCTCTTTCACGCTTTTTCCATGCGTTCCTTGACGCCATGGTACAGAGGATGCCACACCACATTTACCTTCCAAGCACCCCACAGGAACTGCTTCAGACCAAACAGGATTTTTATCAAATTGCCCAATTTCCCCATGTCATCGGGTGCATAGATGGGACGCATGTTGCAATATCCCCCCCATCCCACAATGAGTATGTGTTTAGGAATCAAAAATCTTACCATTCCCTGAACATACAGGTGGTGTGTGATGCTAAACACATCATAACGGACATTTAGGCAAAATACCCTGGCAGCACGTACGACTCATACATCTTCCGCCACAGTGGGATACACCGTAGGCTCCTTAATGGGGACTTTGGCGATGGCTATTTACTAGGTAAATGCATTTGCACAGTATACACACTTGTCAAGGATTGCATGTGCTGGACAGTGTCTAACCATATACCTTCCTACCCACAGGTGACAGTGCATATGCAGTATGTGACTTTATTCTGACGCCCTACCTCAATCCAGCAAATGCAGCAGAGCGGCGATACAACAGGGCACACATTGCAACAAGAGGCACCATAGAGAGGACCTTTGGTATTCTCAAAAGCAGATTCAGGTGCATACACAAAAGTGGAGGGGCATTGCAATACAGCCCAGAAACCTGCTGTAAAATAGTCGTCGCATGTGCCATCCTGCACAACATTGCTACCAGGAAAGGCACACCGGTGGAGGTCAGTGAATCTGACACATCTGATGTGGAGGGCCCAGTTCAAGGACGCATGCCTGCCGGTGTAGCTGGTGCAGCTGCTGGCCGTCAGAGGCGGGATGAGATTACGCACAACTATTTTTAGGTAAGAGAAAATGACACAATGCTAATTTACAATTGTCAGACTGTGTTTTTATTCCTTAACTTCAGGATTATAAAAAACACACAGGCTGAGTGAGAAACAATGTCCTTCATAATGTCCAGCACATGTTAATGACAAAAAACACAGTTGATGGACAGAATGTAGAACAATGTCATACATTCACCCCAGTACAAGGATCTGGGCCTAAATCCATCGTTTTTTTGCACTCCACACCACCCTGGGTTAGACACTGGCTATATACAAATCAGCTCTGACCCTGTGCCTCCTGGGAACAGTCCAGTCCGAACTACCAAGCCATGTCTTTCCCAGACCGGAATCAAGCATCCAAGGACCGGTTTCTGGCTATCAGCCTTCATCAGCCTGGATAGCTTGACTCCAGTGGTGTGGAGAGCCTGGGACTCACGTCTGAGCATACACAGCCCACTCGGGGTGAAAATTACAAAAAACACAGTTGATGGACAGAATGTAGAACAATGTCATACATTCACCCCAGTACAAGGATCTGGGCCTAAATCCATCGTTTTTTTGCAGGCTCTCCACACCACTGGAGTCAAGCTATCCAGGCTGATGAAGGCTGATAGCCAGAAACCGGTCCTTGGATGCTTGATTCCGGTCTGGGAAAGACATGGCTTGGTAGTTCGGACTGGACTGTTCCCATGATGCAAAGGGTCAGAGCTGATTTGCATATAGCCAGTGTCTAACCCAGGGTGGTGTGGAGTGCAAAAAAACGATGGATTTAGGCCCAGATCCTTGTACTGGGGTGAATGTATGACATTGTTCTACATTCTGTCCATCAACTGTGTTTTTTGCAATTTCACCCCGAGTGGGCTGGGGATGCTCAGACGTGAGTCCCAGGCTCTCCACACCACTGGAGTCAAGCTATCCAGGCTGATGAAGGCTGATAGCCAGAAACCGGTCCTTGGATGCTTGATTCCGGTCTGGGAAAGACATGGCTTGGTAGTTCGGACTGGGCTGTTCCCATGAGGCACAGGGTCAGAGCTGATTTGCATATAGCCAGTGTCTAACCCAGGGTGGTGTGGAGTGCAAAAAAACGATGGATTTAGGCCCAGATCCTTGTACTGGGGTGAATGTATGACATTGTTCTACATTCTGTCCATCAACTGTGTTTTTTGCAATTTCACCCCGAGTGGGCTGGGGATGCTCAGACGTGAGTCCCAGGCTCTCCACACCACTGGAGTCAAGCTATCCAGGCTGATGAAGGCTGATAGCCAGAAACCGGTCCTTGGATGCTTGATTTCGGTCTGGGAAAGACATGGCTTGGTAGTTCGGACTGGACTGTTCCCATGAGGCACAGGGTCAGAGCTGATTTGCATATAGCCAGTGTCTAACCCAGGGTGGTGTGGAGTGCAAAAAAACGATGGATTTAGGCCCAGATCCTTGTACTGGGGTGAATGTATGACATTGTTCTACATTTTGTCCATCAACTGTGTTTTTTGCAATTTCACCCCGAGTGGGCTGGGGATGCTCAGACGTGAGTCCCAGGCTCTCCACACCACTGGAGTCAAGCTATCCAGGCTGATGAAGGCTGATAGCCAGAAACCGGTCCTTGGATGCTTGATTCCGGTCTGGGAAAGACATGGCTTGGTAGTTCGGACTGGACTGTTCCCATGAGGCCCAGGGTCAGAGCTGATTTGCATATAGCCAGTGTCTAACCCAGGGTGGTGTGGAGTGCAAAAAAACGATGGATTTAGGCCCAGATCCTTGTACTGGGGTGAATGTATGACATTGTTCTACATTCTGTCCATCAACTGTGTTTTTTGCAATTTCACCCCGAGTGGGCTGGGGATGCTCAGACGTGAGTCCCAGGCTCTCCACACCACTGGAGTCAAGCTATCCAGGCTGATGAAGGCTAATAGCCAGAAACCGGTCCTTGGATGCTTCATTCCGGTCTGGGAAAGACATGGCTTGGTAGTTCGGACTGGACTGTTCCCATGAGGCACAGGGTCAGAGCTGATTTGCATATAGCCAGTGTCTAACCCAGGGTGGTGTGGAGTGCAAAAAAACGAGGGATTTAGGCCCAGATCCTTGTACTGGGGTGAATGTATGACATTGTTCTACATTCTGTCCATCAACTGTGTTTTTTGCAATTTCACCCCGAGTGGGCTGGGGATGCTCAGACGTGAGTCCCAGGCTCTCCACACCACTGGAGTCAAGCTATCCAGGCTGATAGCCAGAAACCGGTCCTTGGATGCTTGATTCCGGTCTGGGAAAGACATGGCTTGGTAGTTCGGACTGGACTGTTCCCATGAGGCACAGGGTCAGAGCTGATTTGCATATAGCCAGTATCTAACCCAGGGTGGTGTGGAGTGCAAAAAAACGATGGATTTAGGCCCAGATCCTTGTACTGGGGTGAATGTATGACATTGTTCTACATTCTGTCCATCAACTGTGTTTTTTGCAACAGCACATGTTAATGCACAGTGCATGTCTCCATTTATGGTCAAGTGTCCCTGCACAGTGATTAGCTCCACCTATCCTGTGGTCCCATTGATGTGTCCTTACTAGCGGCGGGGAGGGCGGTAAGAAGCTCCTGTTTGGGGATGCACATTGCCTCCTTCACTTCTTTCAGTCGCCCTACTGTTGCGTCCACTACGGCGCCTATCCTTGGTTGGTGGGGGGGTGACGCTGCTCCTTACTGATAGGGCATCATCATCATTTGGAGTCAGGACTCGTGGCCCTGTGGTGCGCATTACGGGCAGTTCATCTACAGCCGTAGAGATTTGGAGCAGGGCCCTTCCCACGTCCTGGTTATTGTGCGCAAACTCACGCTGCATGCTGATGCAGCATCTAGCTAGTATGTTGTTGGAGGAGGCCAGGCGGTTAACAGCACGTGTATACAGGTCCAGGCGCTGCATTTCCCTACACATGGCTGCACGTCAGCCCTGAGTTCACCACAGAGTGCCTCTATGGCACATGTAATTCTCCTGAAGCCTGCCCTGACTTCCCTTTGGTGTGACTTGATGTTTTTTGCTTGCAGGCGCTGTACCTGCAACATATTCAGCTCAAGCCCGGCAAACACTGACCCATCCCCAGGATCTACAGCACTTGTTGCAGCACGGGACCTGCGTCTGTTTCGGACTTCTTGCATTGGCTCTGCACAGCGGTGCTGTTGTGTTTGAGGCTGTGTGTCATTGCTTTGCCCATCCCCATCAGTTTCCTGGCTCTCGTCCTCCAAAGGGGGTAGTGGTCTCACAGCAATCCTCCTACGACGCTTGGGGGGTTTACTGGACTAGCCCCGTCCTCACTTTCTTCCCCCTGCGCAGCTGCTGTTCTGGTAGGGGAATTGCCCTGTCTCCCATTGTCTGTTGCCTGATTTGAAGTAGATGCTGTGGACGTAAAGGCATACATTTATTTTCTGTTCTGACTAGCACTTGTAAATATATAAATTTAACTTTTGCCAATTAAACATTTCTTGTGTTTCACTTTCCTCATGCACATATGAATTTGGGGAATGGCTGGGTGTAAATCTACTAATGTAATGTACATGTGACTACATCTCCCATAATGCATTGCAGTGTGTGTTTGTGTACCTGCACTGGATTACTACTTTCTTTCTGCCCCAGGGCCGCTGCTGGGTGTGTGGGGGTAGTTGGGGTGTGAAAGCATGCCTCTTACCTTGTCGTGGTCCTGGGGGGTCTGAGCTGTCCAGGTCAGCCACTCCTATGACGCTCTCTGGAAGTAGTGTTGCCTCCACAAGTTCCTCCAATGGTGTTGAATCTGTGGCAGTGGAGGTCCCTGCACCAGTCTTCTTTGCTTGCTCCAACCTGGTAGCCACCTTTTCTTTGGAGCGCTGCCGCATGTCATACCATCGTTTGCGGATGTCCTCCACACTCCTATGTGTCACCCCAACTGCATTCACCTTTTCCTGGATATCTGCCCATATGCGCCCCTTTCGTGTTTCAGGCACCCTCAGTGATTTCTTCCCAAACAGCAGTTCATGGCTAGTTACCATTTCCTGGATGAGGACTTCAAGCTCTGCTTCAGAAAACTTTAGTTTTCTCTTCCTCTGCTGTACCTGCTGCTGCTGCTGGGGGGTGTCCTGGCTGGGCATGTCTCCTGTGTCCTGCATGTTCACAATGCACTGCAGTGTTCTCACTCGAACACTCCTTCACTCTGGTAATCAGAAACACAGGTGCAGCATGGGTAGACACACTTCCTGGTTGTGATGTCATCAAGCTGCACCTGAATTTCTGCAATTTTGCGAATTTTTCCGTTACGGAATCGCAAAATTGCGATTTCTTGCCATAAGAAATCACAATTGAGGAAATCACATTAAAAATAGCGATTTTTAAGAAATCGCAATTTTTTTGTGATTTGCTTCATACATACCACTTAGCGATTCTGAAATAGCGATTTCTTAAAAATCGCTATTAAAGAATCGCTAAGTGGTACCTTGATACATATGGCCCTGTATAAACACAATATAGCTAGGTTACAACACAGTTCTAAGACAATAGCTACTCAACTACAGACTGATCCAACATTAAGCAGTTCTTTTTTTTAAAATGTTTTTTTTTTGATTTTGCATCAAAACAATAGAACAGTACAGACAATAAATAAATGATAGTTTGGTCACAGTCGTACAATACACAAGGAGCATGACAAACAGCATGAAGATCCGCTACATACAGCTTCGAAGCAGTACACTTGATCATACACTACAGATATGACACGGCATATCAATTTCTACATCATAGCAACAATTAACTCAAAGGGGTTTGGAGGGTATTAAGCAAATCCGGGCGGTCACGCAGATATGCAGTGAGAGGCTCCCAAATATCCGAAGGTCTGGAAGAGGCAGGTAAGTCTTCAGCATATAATGCAAAATTGTCTCTGCAGTATACCGCATCCAATACCCAGTCCTTGAACGCAGGTGTTCTCTTACTATCCCAGCATAAGGACACCCGTCTTTTCGTCAACAATAACATTATTGCCACCAATTTTCATTTCATAGATCTCAGGGGGATATCCAGGCCCAATAGACATAATCTGGGGGTACAATCTAAGGTACAGGATACCATCAGACCTAGTTGATCTATTACTGTTCCCCAATACTGCTGTATCCTTGTACAGTTCCAAGCTAGGTGAGCAAAATCTGCCTGGTCTACCCCACATCTTTTGCATCTACCATCCTCTCTCAACCCGTGTTTGTATAACTTAGCAGGAGTGTGATAGCATTGATGTATGTACTTATAATGGATGAGGCGGAGGTTTCCATTTGATGTTAAGAGCGTGGTTAATGTACAGCAAGCTGTCCAGTCTTCCTCCGTGAGCGGGGCCTCAAGAAGAATTGACCACTTATCACGCGCCTTTACCGTATCGAAACCAATGACAAAAAAAATAACCGTGACAAAAGATGTTCATGAGAAGTAGAAATGACCAGCAATTGTAATGAGTGCAAGGTGGGGGGTTCCTCAGGGAACGAAGGGTACCAAAGCCGAGTAGCAGCTTTCAGTCTGTGGTATAAAAATCTAAAGAGCAGGGATTGGTTAGTGATGTATGATAAGTCATCTAAGGTGATAAATTTCCCGTTCGGGTATAGATCGCCCAACCGTGAAATTCCCACTTGTGCCAGTATGGACATATTATTCGTTTCCAATGTTACTGACAGCGCAGGGTGATGGGATAGGGGGAGGCAAGGAGCATAAAGCGGTGTTTTCTGTGCCATCTGACTGATGCGTTGCCAGGCCTGAGACGTAGTTCGGACCGTGTTTATCTCGTGCGCCGTGAGATGGGGACGAGTATGTGTGAGGATATTGGTTAATGGTATTGGGCTGGCATCCCCATCCTCCACTGCAAGGTGTGGCAGATATTTCACCGGGTGGAACCAATAGTATGCGAAGTGTGCCTGGGCGCATAGATAGTACAGATACGCATTCGGCACTGCGAAGCCGCCCGCACTGTATGGAAGGGAGAGTGTATGTAAACTTACCCGAGCCTGCTTACCCGCCCATATAAGCCGTACAAAGTTGGCCCGTATTCTAGCAAACACCGACGAAGGAGGTGGGATTGGTATGTTAATGAAGAGATAGAGTAGTTTAGGCAGAAGCACCATTTTTATTAGGTAGATGCGATCGGCCAATGAAAGGGGAAGTGTAATCCACCTCTGTATCTGTGTCTCCATACGGTCGATAGCAACCCGATAATTTTGCCTGATCACCAGTTCTACATCTCTGTGCACCCAGATCCCCAGATATTTAATGGGGTCCGCCTGCCAGACAAGGGGGAAGTCTAGTTGAGGGGCCTTTGTACACTTCGTCAGCGGGATCACCGCAGATTTACTCCAGTTTATGTGCAGGCCAGAATGCCGTCCAAATTTTACATACTCTCGCAGTAGTGGGGATAAATTACTCTCAGGGTCTCGCAGGTACAAGACCATATCATCAGCATATAACGATATGCTGATAGGTCGTAGGCGGAATCGAATGGCGGTGTGAGCATAACGTTGCCGTATCTTGCACGCTAAAGGTTCCAGCACTATAGATAATAAAAGGGGGGACAACGGACAACCCTGTCTTATACCCCGCTGTATTGGGATACTGTCTGATATATATCCATTAACTTTTATACATGCCTATGGTTGTGTGTACAGCAGAGCAATCCACATTCGCAGTCTTAGCGGGAATCCCATTTGCCCTAGTATCGTCAGCATGTACGGCCACTCCACAGAGTCAAATGCTTTGGCAGCATCAAGCAACACTGCCTTAGCTTGGAGATCTGGATTGAGCTGATGTAGGAGGGCAAATGTTGTGCGCAGATTGTGGGGGGTCGACCTAGAGGGGATAAAGCCTGACTGATCAGGGAGAACTATTGTGGACAATAAAGGTTGGAGTCTTGTAGCAATAATCTTAGCCCGTATTTTAACATCTGTGTTAATCAACGACAGAGGATGGTAGGAATCTGCCTTTATGGGATTTTTATCCGGTTTTAGCAAAGTTACCACCAGCGCCTCTCGTAATGTCTGCGGGAGCAACCCATTGCTATAGGCCTCATCGTACATTTCTAGCAGATGTGGGATCAATTGTTCAGCGTAGGCTTTATAAAATTCCCCTGTAAACCCATCCGGGCCCAGTGATTTTCCATTTGGTAAGGCCTTAATGGCTAGAAGAGTCTCCTCTTCCGTAATTGGTTGCGCCAGGTACTCACGTTGAGCGTCTGACAGCCATACCAGTTCTAAGTCTTTAATATAGTCAAAAATCTCAGTCTCTGACGCCGTGTGTTGCGTGGTGTAAAAATCCGTGTATGTTTTCATGAATGTCGCGAGTATACCCGGGGTGTCATAATGCATTATTCCCGCATTATCTTCCAACTGTGTTATTACGTGTTGTCTATGTTCCACCCGTATTTTTTGCGTTAGTACACGCCCTGGTCTGCCTCCCTCCCCCAATCTGCGCGCTTTGTGGAGAAGTGTGGCTCACTGGTTAGAGGAGGCAGACCTGGAAGCAGAGGTCAGCCCGGAACCAGGGTTCAATTCCTGGCTCGGCGGGGTCTTGAGTCCTAAAATGTCCATGGACTCGACAATTGCCGCTCCGGTGCCTACTCAATTCACGGGTTCACACTCTGCGACTCTGGGCAATAGCTTGCTTAATCTCCACAACGGCCCCTCGCGGTGGGATGCCTGGCTTTCACCTTGCGGATACCCTGCCGGGGTTATCTCACAGGGGAATACCAGGACGGGTTCCCTAAGCAAGCGCTTAGAAACCGCTCGGTGATTTGCGCTATATAAATTCCTGTACATTTACATTTGTGACGTCGGGATGTATACTTAATTTCATCTTCTGCTAGGCAGTTGTATCTATTCACCTCCGCTCGCAGATCTGCCAACGTAGTGGCGTTATGTGTGCTATCATATTCTGCCTCAAGGAGGCTTATGGTGTCTTCGCATTTCTGAAGCTGTGTTCTGATATCTTTCAATATTCCCGCTGTGGTGCCTATACAAGTACCCCTTATGGTTGCTTTAAAGGCTTCCCAGAGCGTGCCAGCACCATCCACCGAACCCGTGTTATGTGCAAAGAATTCTTCTATAGCAGTGTGTATTGCCTCCTTATACAGGGGGTCCTGAAGCACTTCTGCCCTGAATCGCCATACAAAGGGTGGTGGAGCATATGTGGGAATGGCTGATGACAGGAGTACCGGCTTATGATCAGATAGAGTTTTGGGGAGATGCAGAATATCTGTAGCCCAAGTTGATGCATGATCCGTAAGCAGCCAATAGTCCAAACCAGGACAGCTATTGTGCACAGTAGATGAATGCGTGCTTTCCTGCAGCAAAGGATTGCGTTCACGCCATACATCATGAAAGTCAAACTCCATCATACCATTAAGAATTGCCATCACCGCATGTTTATGATATTCAGCAGTATCATGAGACCTGTCTACCTCTTCATGAAGCGCAACATTTAAGTCACCCCCCCAAAGCAGCTCCATGGGTGATAGCTCGCGTATCTTGGTGAAAACAGTGGCAAAGAAGTCGGGGTCATCTATATTTTGACCATAGGTATTGAGAATGCCCACTCTAGTGCCTCTGAGGGTGCCAGTGATTAATACAAACCTGCCGTGAGGGTCAGTGTAAGTGTGGTCTAGAGTGTATGACGTGCCTTTACGTACAAGGATCGATACCCCCTGTGCATAGGAGGAGTATGTGGAGGATATGGCATGCGCGGCCCATCTATAGCCAAGTTTACCAGCCTTTCCAGGAAGAAGATGCATCTCCTGTAAGAGCGCAATGTCTATCATATGGCGATCTAAATAGGCGAAGACCTGCCTTACTTTTCTGGGGCTATTGAGGCCCCGCACATTCCACGTCAGGAGACGTAGTGGTTTACCTGCCATGATATCCGCGTCGGACTATATCTTTGCATGACATGTAATTTATGCTTCAATACTAAAGAGCGGACTTGAACAGAAATGACTTTCGTGACCAGTTTAAACAAAACACAATCATCTTCCCCACCGGCCACCCACTTCGCCATCCCAATCATGACAAAGCCTCTAACCCAGATAACTTAATAAAGCAAACTACGCAATAGGCCCGTCGCCACACAGCAGTGAATCAGTTCGGGCCCAATGGCAACCAACTACAAATCAATTGGTGTGGATTACACACAGAAAATGGGGGGGGGGCAGCGTCAGCCTGCTACATACCCCAGCCAATTAGGGGCCGGGAGATCAAGCTAATCACACTGAGTGTGAAAATGTATAGTAGAGTGCCAGTAGAACCAGCCGTGTGTTAATGAGACATTTAAACCAGAATGAGGGGTACGGTCTTTGGACCAGCATATTTAGTCATATACCTAGGAACACTGTCCTTTTCATCTTTACAAAACAAACCTTTGTCACTCAGAGAGTACAATGCGAGAGGCAGTGCTCTAAACAGAGTTAATCTATGAGCTCAGACCCCACAGTGTATATACCACCATTTATTGCTGCAGTCATTCAGCATCAGAGGAAGGATCTTGTTCTTCATGATGTCCACGTGGTGACTTTCTCCTGAGCACATGTGGGTGGTTAGCCTGCAAGAACTTAAGGACCTCCTTCGGGGTGTTGCAAATTGTGCTCTTACCATCAACTGTTATCTTTAAACGGGCCGGGTACAGCATAGCGTATAAAATGCCAGCATCTTTTAGTTTTTTCTTAACATCTATGTATTGTTTGCGCGCCTCCTGGACTTGCGACGTGAAGTCTGAATAGATAGATATGTCCATCCCCTCGTGAGTAAGTGTTCCCAATACCGGGGCTTCCTGAGCGCCGCATCTCTGTCCCTATAGTTTAGAAGTTTGGCAATTATGGGACGCGGTCGCGCCCCAGGTGGAGGAGGAGGTGCCATAGTACGGTGTGCTCGTTCCACGATAAATACCAGAGAGAAAATGTCCTTACCCAAAATGGTGGAAAGCAGGGATTCGACTTATTTTTCCATATTACCGGTGCGAGTAGTCTCCGCCACTCCCAGAATGCGCAAATTACATCTTCGAGACCTCGCCTCCAAATCCTCCGTCTTTGCAGCTAGGGTTAATAGCACCTTGTCCACTTTTTTGTGTTTCAATTCAAGCTGTTGAGCAGCGTCCTCGGCATCTGAAATACGCCGCTCCGCCATATCAATACGCTCTGTATGCTTATCAAGCCGTTCCGACATGCGATTAACGCGATACGTCAAAGAATCAATCTTCCCATCTCTTTTGGTGAGTGTGGAATGAATGGCGGAAAACATAGCCTGGACATCCAGCGCGGCCTGCTCGAGGGGAGGTTGCAGGATGGCTTCCACCGGGCTGATCCGGCAATGTTTGAGGACGCTTGCGTTGAGCTTCAAACTGCAGTTTTGTCTGTGCTTTTTCCGGTTTACCCATGGTCCCCCTGTAGAGGGATAGATGTCTAGCACAAGGGGGGGGGTGGGGAAGGCCCAGCTGAAGCAGCACGTATGCAGACCGCACTTGGTGGCGCCAGACCACCGGCAAGGCCTTTATCGATGTACACTGCAAATATGTCCAATCAGACCAGCGACGCAGCGCCCGCTTTATGCCCTCCTCGCCCCCTCGGTGCAATGCTTATGAATTTGCAGCGCCAGACACCACAGCACTGCACAGCACAGTTGCAATGTACCTCCAGGTCTCCCTGCAGTCCGCCACGTGGCAAGGGTCCCGATAAGGGAGGATGAATCCGCATCGGTTGAGGAGCAGATCTGTCCGGCCGCAGCGCCGGCTCACACGATAGAGACTCCCTTCCTAAGGCGCAGACAAGTGGCAGGTACCGCCTCGAAGAGCCTCGGTTTCCCCAAGCAGGGCGGGCGGGGGAGGGTCCCCAGCAGCTTGCCGACGTCCCCGGCCACTCTCACCCCAGCAAGGGGTGAGAGTCTCTATCTCTATCTCTATCTCTTGTACATTTGCAATTTTTTCTGTTTGTACCTTTTTTTGTAACGCATGTAATCCTAAGTCCGTATGTTTTCAACTGGTTCTTATGTAAGTCAAAAATTTGCAAATCTGTTTTTCCGAATGTAACCATCAGTCCTTATGGTTGAAACTGGGTCCTATGTAAAGCGCTCTGACACCTTCGGGTAAAGTTCGCGCTATATAAAATCGCATAAATAAAAAATAAATAAATAAAAAAGGGCTCCCGGCCCGACAGCGCCACCCCAAGCCTCACCAAGATGTCCGGGGAGGGCAGCAGTGACCCCGCTGGTAGGGTAAGTCGTCAGTCCTGCTCCCGCGCACTGCACGTGTATCCGAGGTAATGCTGTTTCCAGGCGCGATCGTTGGGATCGCAGTGCGGGCTCAATCCACGAGCTCGCGCAGTTCCAGAGCGGACCTCGGTGCCGGGTCACTCACGCCGTCAGCCACCGGGACGCCCCAGAGCAGCCACGCCAGCACTTCACCGCAGGATATACGGGAGTATTGGGGGACAGCAGACACCCTCCGCCGTCAGGCCATACCTCTCTCAGATGGCAGTATGATTCATAGCACTCAGGATTGTGAAGGATTTTGAGCTTGATCGGGTGAGCTCGCTTAGAGCTCAGCCATTTCCCAGCTCGGCTAGCTCTGCCCCCCGAACAACATTAAGCAGTTCAGCAGAGAATCCTAGTTAGGTTCAAACAGTACCAAGCAGTACACAGCACCATTCCCGTACCAATTCAGAACAAGCATTTGGAATGCAATTGGCCTCGCCTTTGGGACATTATAAATATTTAGCTATGCAGCATATTATTGCGGGTACAGCAACATTTACTGTTCTACTGTGGGCAAAGCAGTGAAAGAGTGCAGTACCACAGGCTGTCACTAGGTGTCCAATAGGACCTCTTTTGGCCACATAAGGTACTGCGCCCTGCAACATGGCTAGGGAAAGGTAATGGCACATCAGAGCTGCCAAATGGGGAGCTGGGTATCCGTGTTCTAGTCTGGTGTGGACTCAACCTCCTGTGACTATGGGCTGATCCTTTAATTTCCCTTGAGCTTCTGGATAGCTGTGCTATATAAATGAAAGGTACTAATTTAAAATAACGATAAGAAATCAATGCAGCGCTCTCAGAGGTGGGATAAGCAAGCAGTGTTGTGTGAGATGGGTGGCGGGAGGTGGCAAAGGAAGATTAACTGAGGGCACTGAAAATCATGTGTAAATTAACCAAACAAAAAAACAAGCAAAATGAGCAGGGCCTCAGAGGGGTTGCGGGGGCCTGCGAGCATTGTTGTGGAGAGGTGAGGGGGTGAACGGGGATATTAAGGGAAGGCAAACAAATGAAGCGGTTTGCCAAGCTGCAGAAATAACATATAGAAATGTTTTAATCCAGGCACTCTTACTGAGCAGCGCTACGCCAGCTACGACGAAAACGTAATTAACAAGAGTGCTAAGAATTCCTAAATATACCTAACAGTCTAAAGTCACATGTAACAGAGGCAGTCCTCATGGGAGGTTTGAAAAGTAAAAAAAGAGGGACTAAGGAGGGACTACTAAAGAAATTAACCAAAGAAAAAGAAGCATTTCCAAAAGACAGTCAAAGGAGCCAATTAAATATTTGGGCGAAGCTTAAAGCCCATATTCTGAAAACAGAATGTCTCAAAGAGACAGCGCATGCGCTGCCTAGGCGAAACCTAAATAATCTGCAAAGACATTAAGTTAGAAAAAAAGACACAAAATGTTTAGAATTGAATAAGAGGAAAAGAAGATGTGAATTTTTAAATATTAAGACAAAATGGTCAAAAATGTTCAAACAAACAACAGAAATCTTGTGATCTAAAAATCTAAAAATCGCTGGTTCTAGGTGCCTTACCCAGAAACGTTTGTACCGGAAAAAAAAAAAAACATTACCAGCACATCATTCTGCCTCACTGGAGGCTGCGACCTTAGTTGCAGGGCAATAGTCTGTCACAATGGTACACTTCACAGCTTTCCATTGTCTTAGAGCTGAACGATTTCAGTCACAACACCAAGAAGGAAACATTCTACTCTGCAACTACTTCACACAACTGCTAAGAATCTCAAAAGTTTCTTTATGACCGCTGTAGTCCCAGTTAGTCTCTCCTATAGACTCAATTCAGGGCAGACTTTCTGGCACTATACCTATCTCCAACCAAGACTCTCCCATGGTCCCAGGGTCCTTAACAACCAGTTATGAATGTATATTAGTCTCTGGAGCAGGGCTGACCATTTCTAAACCAGTTTACTCTCAGGTGGCACAAAAGTATACTTTTGGAAAGATATGTTTCTATTAAAGTTATCAAAAACCTATTTTCAGCATCAAATAACTTTTAAAAGTAAGTGAATAATAACTTTTATTCACTGCGCTAATACTTCCCTAAGCCAAGGTAGGAAAAAATGATTTTATTATTTAACATAGCTGAACCTATACAACAACAATCTGTCAGGATCTGCACTGTGTACAAGACCCAATAGAAGTAAAGTTCTTGTCTATCTCTCACAATCCCCAACAATCTTTAAAGTTCAAACATATGTGCAAAGTTAATTTTCAAATCAAAGAGTACTTCAAGATAATTATCTGGGAGCTAAAATGTCCAAAATCCATTCGTTACGGAACCGGAGGCCTGGACGCTTAAAAACTAACATTTATGTAGCGAAGTCAGGCTACTGTAACTATGTAGCACAAACTGCTCAGCAGAAACACCAAGCACTATGAAGGAGCCATACCTGAAGATCCAAGATGGCCAAAGCCTGTTTCTTATTACCGGTGGGTGTTACTCGCAAAATTTGCTGTAGCGTAATTATCCAAAAGTATTAAACAATTACGTGGAATTAAGCAAGGCTCGTAACTCAGCATTTAGCACTATTTTCCTAGCACAAAATGCACCTTTGCATCAAACATGGACTCAAAGGATGCTTTTTGTACTAACAAAATACTGGTAAATGCAACAAACCGTGAATAGCAGCAGCCAGCCCCCACTTGAGCTCGCTACATTTGTTATTCCTGTGCTCCTTCAGTAAAATTTGTATGCCAAATTATTCATAATTACGCAAACGAAAATTACTTTGATTTCTCAGGCATAATTAACATTTTATCCAGTCCAACTCCCTATAAAAGAAACACAGTTCACTGCTGATGATATAGCACATGGTGTGTTCCCACTGTGCACCCAGTTTGAATCCACTCAGCGCCCACACTCTGTACTGACCACAAGTCTTTCCTTTGTTGGAAGGCCATCTGCATTTACGTTCTCAAGCTACTGCTTTCTCACACACAAATCCAACATGATGGCCGCATCATGGCAGTACCCCCACCACAAGGTCACTGTCTTTTATATATGGGCTCCTAGTTTATTAAGATATGTTACATAGAAGTCTTACAAAAGTCATGGAGCATGAAGATTGGAAGTTGGTTACCATGATCTTTATTCAGGATCAAAACCCTTCCAATCTATCAAAT
This sequence comes from Lissotriton helveticus, assembly GCF_964261635.1. Taxonomy (NCBI): domain Eukaryota; kingdom Metazoa; phylum Chordata; class Amphibia; order Caudata; family Salamandridae; genus Lissotriton; species Lissotriton helveticus. Next base: position 1,951,823,601 of record NC_136067.1, read on the forward strand.
ATTACAGTTTTCCTTATCTAAATCTTACATCCAAAATACTATGGATCACAAACTCATTATCTGATTGAATTCAACTGGTATAGGACATGAAAAACTATGGGGCATATTAGCAACAAATAGCGATAATTATCGCTGTATGTGCTTAGCGCATTTTTTTTTATCGCCGGATATTATCGCAGAGATAACGTGCTATTAGCAACGTTTATCCCCAAAGCGATAAAATATATCCGACGATAGCAGCTCAATGCGTGAATATCGCTGGAAATCCAGCGATATTCAGGCATCATCGCTAATGGGGTCTTAACCTGAATATCCGCCTCCCATTGGATATACAGGTTAAGAAGTGGTCTGAGCAGACGTTAGGTTTTGGCGATAATCGCTCTTAGCACGAGTTTTTTTATCACTTCCCCTGGATTGCTAATAGGCGATAGCTGTGTTAGCGACTGTTTTCAGTCGCTAAGAGGTTGGGTATGCCCACTTTGCATGTCATTAGCGATAAATATCGCAGACATGCAAAGCGGGCCCTAAACCTGTGGCTATCACCTACAAGCTGTCGCCCATGCTAATATGCCACTATGTTTTTGCAGGACACGTCTTTAACCAAGATCCATGAAAGACTGGGTAGATCATCATAGACTGTAGCAGTAACAGGATTCACAATTTTATCAATTGCAAATGGCCCCACACATTTAGGCTGTAATATATTGGGTCTTTTCAAAGGCAAATCCTTTGTAACCAACTGCATTTTGTTTCCTACAACATACTGAGGATTAGGACTTCTCTTCTGATCAACATGAAACTTCTAGGTGTATTTAGCTTTTTTTTAAATCACTTATGCAGACTTCTGATCTTAACTAACTCTGTTAAATCGTTTTGCAGAGACAGAATAGAGGTTGATTCAGACTGATCCAGAGAAAATATATGAGGAGATGACCATACATACAAAGAAAGTGTCACAATGAATAGATTAATGTTCCATATTGGTTTAGGGTAACTCACATCATATTACTCAGATGATCATTTTGTGCTAAGGCTTGGTATCTTAGGTGGTTTTCAACACACTAATTAAATCTTTCAGTCTGTCCATCTGTCTGAGGATGATAGCCTGTGAACAAGTGAACCCTTTAATCTATAAAACGGGATCTTCTGTCAGTAATTAATACAGCTGGAAATGAACAACATATACAAGGGCTAACTCCTTAGATGTAGGTTAGACAGACAAAGATATAAAATTACCCATCTTGGTCAAATGAGCCATAACAACTAGAATCAACGTACAACCTTGTGCAATTCTACATTGAATCTTTGACACTGTTTGCCAAGGCCTAGAGTCTCACTGGTTTACTATGCAAGATTCTCACTGGGTTACTATATTGGTTCTTGACTCTGGCACGAATTAAGCATGTTTATGTGTAGGATTTACCATCAGCATAGAAACCTGACCACAAAAAAATATGTTAAGACTACTGCCAAATAGTTAGCAATTCCAGATGCCTAGCTACTATGGAATCATAAAGCCACCTAATAACATGTTGTCTTAACTGATGTAGTGCTCTGGCGAGACCAGCTGTTCTACCACCAGGGTATGGCAGACGTGTATTCCGCAGACACGTGACTGGGACCCTGTTCACTGAGACTCTATGAAAGCAGGGGCGGCTCCTCCGTTGGAGAGTAGGAGCGTTGCCCCACTTAAATGTGCTCGAGATCAAAAATAAAATGATCCATTACCATTTTATTTTTCATCCGCCCGTCCTGAACAAAGCGTCAGAATGGGGCGGATCCTGCTGAGTGAATCAGCAGGGAGGAGAGTAGACTGTCTATATGCACTGTTTAAAGTGCGCATGTCTTTTTGGCCAGCTGTCACACATGCACACTTTACATCTCTAACCCAAAGGCAGCTGGGTTAGAGCAAGTGCAGGCCTCCAGAGCATTGTGGAGCTCCGAGTGAGGCCTCTACCTCCAATCACTGCGCTGCTCTCATGCTGGTGAGGAGCACCAGGATTGGTCAAGGGAGTTTCCTGGTGGCCAGGCTGCAGTCGTGACAAGGATGTCCAGAGCGAGGAGGTCCTTTCGAGTTCGGTAAGTGTTTATTTTATTGTTTTAAATGTTATTTGCGCGCACACACCCCCACTCCGTAGATGCCAGCAGCCACAGTCTGAAAGTACTTTCTAGATTTCTCAGGAATCACCAGCTTAGTTTCTGGGCCACCTCCCAAAGAAGAGAAACTAGAGCACTCTCAACACACACTCTTCCTAGTAAACTACTTTCCCTTTCAAAGGGAGTATGCCCCAAATGGTTTCCACATTCCTTATTCCTTGAAGTGGAATGGGACCTCTTTTCCTTTTCTGAAATGTGCGGCATAAGTAGTTTTCAGTTTTTCACTTTTAGACTTCTGCTTCAGTTCTGGTCTACCCTTCTTGTGGTTATGCCATTGTGTCTTCTTTTATAACAGCGGGCATATTCACCAAAAGATGTCAGACCTTGGAGCTGCGCCAAATATGGCAGTGCCACACTCTGACATTTTCAAAACGCAGGGATGCGTTGTATTCACAAGAATATGGCAACCCCTTTGTGTCCCCTAGGGCTGGCGCACATTGATTAGATATTTGAAAGTTGTCAAAAATTACTTTTTTGACCGCTCTAATATTTTTTCACATCAAGATAAGAAAATGTGATTTTATTCATAGCTAGACTTGTTCTTGGAAATGTAGCTTTACCCACACAGTGGTAAACAGCTTTTTGCAACTTTACCTTGTAGGGGGCAATCCTGTTCCAATGTCTTCAATGCCTAACTTTATATATTAAGTTCACAGTCTTGTGAACTTACAAGGCACCTTCAAACGGTGCCAGATCTAATATATTCAAGTATACCATTCTATTTGAATAGGTATGTTCCTTAGTCATGTGTCACTAATCGCATTTAACTGTGGTCCAGCATAGCAGAATTGCGCCCTCTAAAACAATACTTTGGTGGTGTAAATATACACAGCACTATACATAAAACATTTAGCTTCCAAGCCACTGATGAAATTTCAGCATGAATGCACAATGACCTTATTGGAGAGTAAAATAAACTGTGTAGCCAATTTTCCAGTATAGTTGTAGGGATAGAGTACACTCGGGGCAGCACAGAATGGGTGTTGAATGCCTGTGGGACAAAATACCTGCAAAAAGAGGGACCACTTTAAGGCCAAAAGCCCAAGTAACCATGCAGCAAAGCTAGTTTTCCTACAAGATACAGGGTGACGGTCAGCATTACAAACTCAACATTTTGGTTCCACACCACAACATGAAACTATATGCAGCACAATAATGATGCCAGACACTAAGAGGCTGATTACCATGCGGCTCGGAAAAGCTCAGAACTTCGGTCGGAGCCTTTCCGGGCTGTATCTCGGTTAAATTTCCGACTGCCGCATTACAATGCTGGTGGTTGGAAATTAAACCGGCTGGTCGTTCTGGCTGGCTTCCGACAGGCTCCAGTCAGAAGCCAGTCCGTAATCCCAAAGGGTGGCCTTTACGTCCTTTGGATTGTGATACTCGGTCTCCGCCAGGCTTTCCATGCAGGGCTTTCCCCTTGGCTCTGCGGCTTCAGGCTGTGGGCAGTTCAGGGTGCCTGCCACACGGTGCAGGGATGAACACAGACTCCCATATTTCTATGGGAGCTTGTGTTACGAACAGTTTGCGGCCGTAACACAAGCTCCCATAGAGGAATGGGAATATACGACCGAACAGTGTTTGGTCGCATCATAATGAGGTGGTCGGGACCGCCGACCGGAGTTCGGTTGGTCCCGTTTCCGAGGCGGTGTCAGGCGGATGTAAGTCCGCCCGACATTGTAATATGCCCCTAGTTGCCAAATTATGCGGTGCTTTTTTTAAATACAAGTATCTGTGCAAACCTACAAAACATTCAATCTCCCATTACCATATGTTCCCTTCCTCTGCGCACCCTCCTATTCACAGGGTCTGGGTTGTAACAGGTACCTTCGGCTGAAGGGTTCAAGCTGCATGCAGCAGGAACTGCAAGGGCTATCCATCTTCACCTGAGCCACATGACAGCTGCTTTTTACCCTGTTGCATAGATTTATGGAAGGTCGCACTTCCTTATTTCTTCTTCTTTCTTCCATTTTCTTCTTGGAGGAGAAAGAGCTGGTCATCTGCTCCAGTGACCTGCTCCCAAGCCAGTCACCCAGTGATGAAACCTTCTACATACCTGTGCATGCTGATCTGCTGTAGCACTACTTTACAGGCTGGCACTTCTTCAGGCAGGAGAATGTGGTACCTGGGAAAGGGTAAAGCTTTGACTTAGGAGAGTAGATTGGTTGTTAAGCATAGTTCAGGCACTAGTACAACAATGACGGTGCTTTCAGATCTTGATCAATTGCACTCTATACTCTGAAAGTAGTCCTCTAGCATGTGGCCCACTGGAAAAATTTTAGGTGGCCAGAGTCCAGCCCTGGCTATTGTGGTTGACTTTCTTTCACTGGTAGATGTCCACTTCTGCCCGTGTAGTGTTTGTAGAAGCCATCTTCAGCAGCACAGGGTGCATTCCAGACTACACAGTGGAGTTAGCAATGCCTGCACCGTTGATGTGAAATCATAACCCTTAGTAGCAAGTGTACAGTCAATGCCACATTTTCTGCAAAACTCGTCTCAAAACCCACCTGGTTATACCTGCCAATGAATTTACGCTTATGCACCTGAAAAAACGATTTATGCTTCTTCAGGACGAGAGAGGGGATGAAAGAGTTCTATAAATGCTGAGTTCCAGATTCCAACTGATTTCAAACGAAGCCCCCTTCTTGTGATTCTGCAAAGCAAATGAGCCAAATGCTTTGAGATGCTGTTGGTTGAACCTTTGTGTGTTTTTATAGCTTTTTATTAATATGCATACAAATTGCATTGGGGGGGAGGGGTGTGCGTAACTAGTCAGTAAGTCAAACTCTTTATTCAAGCACTTAATAACCAAAAAGCACAATTAAAATTAATTCATTAATTTCAAATGTACACAAGATTTTATATAATTAAAAAACACTAAAGGTAAATTCTGATAATAATACACCAATGGACCTTATTGAAGAAACCATTCACAAAATACTCATAGGGGATATGACAACAGCAAGATTTCTTCATTGCAGATAGGGAATTCGAGGTGAATCAATAAATAAAATGTGTAAGTGTTAAAATATATGTACATAACATCCGGCTGCAGGTGAATTGGTTTTCAGGCTCATCTTGCATATTTCTTCTCTCTCTTTCAATGAGGATGGAGTGTAATTTTATCCGTAACTAGTTCAGTCATACTAAGGGAGAGTTTTCCCGTTTGAAATGCATGGGCCTTTACAAAGGATAAGTGTGTAAGAATATCTTAGAACCAGAGATTAGTGAAGTTGAGAAGTTGTGTTCATTCAATCTTTGCAAAGTTTTCTGGCTGCACATCTTTCCACTTTGTGCATAAAAAGCTGACATTTGTGACATTTTCCGTTATACATATTGTTTTTTTAATATATTATTTTATTTTACACTTTTGTATAGCATACCTGGACCTGTGCTACACACAGAGCGACATTACACATTTGAAGGTAACTGCATGAAGAAAAACATATTGTAAAACAATCAATAAAGCATTGCAGGTTGGTCCATACTAGGTTTGGGTTAAACATAGGAGGTCAGGATGTGACTGAAGATGTGAACAGTGAGATATTCTATGAAGTAAGTGATGGGTGTAAGTGTTCCTAGCCTAGGTGGTAATGTCAATTACAATCTTTGTGGCCAGTTTTACTGATTTGCATTACTCTTTGCACACTATTTTTCACACATAGGGGCAAATTTTCAAACATTTTGCGCTGGGTTAGTGTCACAAACGTGACGCAACCAGCACAATTTTTTTTTTTCAATTTAGTTTTCAGCTCAAAACTTGTTTTGCACTCGAAAGTACCCTAAAAGTAGCTCAAAGCACTGCTTTGCGTTACTTAGGACCAAGGGGGCATTATATGGGTGGTACATGGGCGTTCCCATGCAACCATCCATGCCTTTTGATGCAAAACTCTATCTACAAAGAATTGTAGACAGGGTTTAGCGGCAAAAGTTAATGCCACTTCAAAGGAGCTGCTAGCAAAAGAAATGTTTCAATTTCTCCTTCCTTTTCCAACTTTGCATGTGCGCTGCAGTGTGCAGCACACATACAAAGCAGGAAAAGCTTTTAAACTTGGCTGGGCATAGTATTTTGTACAAGAACGGTACCCTCCGTGTACAAAACCTATGCTAGACTCAGGTACACTCCCTAGCGTGATGGAGCTAAGGTGTGTGCATGGCGCACAGCATCTGAAATCAGCGTCGGCTCCAAGTAGAGTAGAGAAGAGAGCCATTTCTCTGCAGGTATGGCGTTCTCCTGCTCCCTCGATGTCACGTAACGCAGTGCAGCCTCTTTGGATGCTGCAGGGGCGGGTTCTCTATAGGAGTGTGGAGGCGTTGACACCCTACTCTGAGCCCCCACTGCCCTAGAGACTCATTACTAAACTACATTTCCTTTTGGAATAACACTTACCTGTTCTCTCACTCATTCTTTCGATAGTGGTGGGTCTATAGCGCTCTTGCTGTTGGGCATCTAGAAGCGTCTGAGGTTATGGAAACTGGACTACGCGTGTCAGGTTGGCCGGTGTTTTCACCATGGCCAGCCTAACATGCACAGTTCAGACTTACAGAACCAATGTAATGAGGGAGCTTGAAGAGCAAAGACACAGCCTAGTCGGTCTCCGATGGAGCGTTGTTCCTGCCTGACCAAGACAATCCTGACACTGCTCTTATGCTGTTTAGTACTATACACAGCATGAGAGCAGTGCTTACGTTGCCAGGAAGCTTTGGGCTTATTTCTGTGTGTGTGCTTATGTGGCGCAAAGAGCATAAGGAATTGCATAAGTTTAATTAACATTAAAAAAGCCGCCACCACCTTTACTCAATTGAGGCTTCAAAGGTTACGAGGAGTGTTGGGGGATGGTGAGTGAGACAGAGAGTGGTAGAATTTAATCTCGGGTGTACTGCAGGCCTGCAATAAAGTTGTCACGGTAAGCACTGAACATAAGGTTTATTTATTACAGTATGGACAGTAAATGCTTTTTAAATAGACTGTGCCCGTTCAACTGTGCATTACGAATTCCATTTTCGTATTGTAGAGGTGTTCGGGCACATTTTGTCCCTCGTTTATGAAAAGTGGCATATCGCTGTGAGAAAACAGCGATGAGTCTGTTTTAAATGTCGCCCTCCTTGGGACACCAATGATGCGTCATATTTACAGTATAACGCATCAGGCCGCAAGGAGTTAGTTATTTCAGTATTTTTTACGTATCTGGAGGCGCAAAAATGGCGCATTGCTGGAGTGTGTCACAAACGTGAAGCAACTCCAGCAATGGGTCATTACACATGGGCAAGTCCCATGTTAAATGTGCCTGCGTCAGTCTTATGCCTACCATGAGGCAGGCGTAAGATATTGACACATTTGCGTCCTAAATAGATTTCACTGCGTCACTTCTACGACCCTTTCTTGCGTCGGAACGCCCCCCTGCACACATTATACCTGGCGCAGGTAAAATGTGGCGCAGGGGTTTACAAAGTGACGGATCTACTGAGATGTGTCACTTTGCAAATATGGCGCAGCATTTTTTACACTGCTGGTGCATTACAAAAAGTGACGCACCGGCGGCGCAAAAGTGACGCAAGGGCCCATAAATAAGCTCCTCTATTCATAATGCAGTTACCGTTCATTTCACTTTCCGCGGCTCACCTCTTTCAAAGGCCGTCAGCCGCTACTGGGGTGCTGAGTTTCATTGCGTGCATTTTTTTAAAATTCGGCCCAGTTTCCTCTGGTGCAATTTGCACAGAACCTGTGATTTTAAACATCATTTGCACCTAAGTAAATGCAGGCGTTCACCTAAAAATGTGTGGCCTGATTATGATTTGCAGAAACCACTCTGTTGCATGGATACAAATTGTGTTCCTAGTAAATCCCAATGGCACAGGTTTCAGTATTTAACCCATTCCGATTTCCTCACCTCGGACTTGAGGAAATTATGTATAATGCTTGTCATTCCCCACTCCAAGGTGCAAATGGAAGTCTGTGCCCAAATCAGGATTACTGCACAGATTACAATGAGGGCCCATGGTTTACGCCACTTTTTGAGGCATGTTCCCTGGTACTTTATAGATCTAGAAAGAACTGGAAATGTATATGAATCATAACTCCAGAAAAAAAACTCCCTTGTGAATCAAAACCCATGAAAGGAATTAACGCAGCCCAGTGCCGCAAGTCATTTGGCTGCACCATGCTGTGTTAATTCCGAAGCAAATGGATGCATCATATCTACAACAGAATGACAGATCCCTTTGCTCTCCCCGGCGCACAATTCGCTGCCATGCGCCGACTCAGGCACCCTTGCTCCATGGTGCAAGGGTGCCTGTGTCACTGGAATGATTTTTTTTTTTTGCAGGAAGGTGTCCCTCCCTGCACAAAAATAATCACAAGAGGTTATTTCCTCTTCCTACCTGTGCTGCAGAATGCAGCACACATAGAAATGGGAAGGAAGCGAGGAGAAATGAACACATTTCTCCTCGCTGCACCTCCCTACGCCTTCCCTGGGAGGCGTAGCATTCTGACACATTTCTAGATTCACGATTTCTTGTAAATCTGGAAATACGACAGAAGTCATGGGTGTTGTGTGGGAACACCCACAGCAACACCATGGCACGCCCCTTTCACGCAAAGTGTTGCGTTTAAAGGGGCCATATTTACAAGGAGACGAAAACCCATGTAGGGTGGCTTTACATGTCCTTGTAAATATGGGGCAGCATTTTGTGCCGTCGGCGTAAGGGGCTTGTAAATAAGCCACCTAGGAGGTTGTCAGTGCAGTGTCAATTTACTATTATAATTTATAAAAGCCCACTGGAGCAACGCAAAATTGCACCCGCACTGTCCCTAGTAATTCTAGCCCTGAATGTCTTTTTAGTTATTACAGATCTTGAAAATGTGCTGCATTAACATTTTTTTGGCACATTATAGAACAAGACGTCGCTGTAAAAGGTTGAACTCTTTAGAAGCAGGTGTGCTCTGCTTTGCCAAAGTTTAAAAACAGGCTTGTTAAGGGCCTAGCTACGGGAACCTGCAACCCGATATTTGGAGCTGTTTCCGCCATTTATCTTGGCAATGAACCATGTGTGCAGAATGTGAACGGGCATACCTTCCTCCACCCACTCCCACTCCTTTCAGAGTTCAGAGCGTGTGCAATGAAAATCCACATTTTATAAATCTCGCAGTCATCCGTTTTGGAGCTGGTGGGGTTCCCAGGCTAGTTACAGCTGTCTGTCATGAGTCAGCATGAATCCATCGCAAGTGGCTGTCATCGGTTTTAGAGCTGGTGGTGTTCATTTGCTAGTTACAGCTGTCTGTCATGAGTAGGCATGTATCCATGGCAAGTGGATGTCATCAGTTTTGAGGCTGGTGGTGCCCCCAGACTGGTTACAGCTGTGTGTCATTAGTAAGCATATATCCATGGCAAGTGGCTGTCATCGGTTTTGGGGCAAGTGGTGTTCCCAGGCTAGTTACAGCTGTCTGTCAATGAGTCAGCAGGTAGCCATGGCAAGTGGCTGTCATCAGTTTTGGGGCTGGTGGTGTTCACACCTTAGGTATAGCTGTCTGTCATGAGTCAGAATACATCCATGGCAAGTGGGTGTCATCAGTTTTGGGGCTGGTGGTGCTCCCAGGCTGGTTACAGCTTTGTGCTATGACTCAGCTTATATCCATGGCAAGTGGCTGTCATTGGTTTTGGGGCTGGTGGCTGGTGGTGCTCCCAGGCAGGTTACAGCTGCGTGCCATGAGTCAGTACATATCCAAGGCAAGTGGCTGTCATCAATGTTGGGGCTAATGGAACTTCTAGGCTGAATACAGCTGTGTGTAATGAATCAGCACATATCCATGACAAGCGGATGCCGTCGGTTTTGGGGCTGGTGGTGCTTCCAGGCTAGTTACAGCTGTCGTTCATAAGTCAGCATATATCCATGGCAAGTGGCTGTCATAAATATCATAGTCCCCATTCATAAATCAGACAAGATAAGTTTACGCCTACCTGTGCCCTCAATTTGCCAATGAGATTTCACGGAATGTTCAGACCTGTGTGTAAACCACAGCATATGAACTCTAGATCCCTGAGTAAAATTATTTTTCCTAATCAATTTGCGATAATGTTTCCATAGTTACTTTTAAAGTCTGATTTATCTCTTGGATGAAAGCTCAACAACGATAAAACAGAGATCATGATCGTAGGCAAGGCTACATTTAAATGGTCAATGGTGTATTGGCGGGACACGTTGGGCACGATCCCGGAACCGAAGACAAAAGTAAAAAATGTAGGAGTTTGGTTTGATTCCAATCTTTATTTTGAACCCCAAATCAGTAGTGTAGCAGGAAGTGCTTCGGCACTCTGAAAATGCTGAGGAAGATGCTGGACCTTCTCCCAATTGAATTTCGCAAAACAGTGGTTCATGCACTGATCACATCCCAATTAGACTACTGTAATGTGCTCTATCTGGGAACTACCAAAGAGAGCTTAAAAAAGTTCCAAAGAGTGCAAAATGCTGTGGCCCGCCTGCTCCTTAACCTCCCCAGAAGGGGTTCTGCAACAGCGGCTCTAGCCACTCTCCACTGGCTTCCACTGGAAAAGACAATCCGCTGTAATGCAACAAGTTGTGCGGGGCCAGTTCTTCTTTATAATTCCTCTTACTTTGGTCAGGTACACTATTTCTATGACAGAATTTTTATTTTCTCTCTGGATTGATTTATTCATTGTCCTTTCTCCACTTCTGATAACTTTGTTTTAACTCCTACTATCTCTTTTTCTACCTTGTCTAGATGGAATCCTTAAAAACATTTGGATTTACTGATGAGGTATTTGCAGCATTAGTGGGCGCTAACACCAATCCCAGTAACATCACATCTTCCAATTTACGTAGCAATGAAGAGGTAACGGAACTTATCTTCCTTAAAAAGAAATTAGCTCGCATAGAAGCACATGGAGACTTCATGCTTTCATATTTGAAAGCTGGAGTCATCCCTCAAGGATTAAGAATACGTAATATACCTGGGCTGTTCGTGCATGTCAAAGCATTTTTAGAAAAATGGAGCCTCATTGCGAACAGATGTTCGCAAGACTTCATGATATTGATAATAGAGACAGCGAAAGAACTCATGCAGTCTCTTGCTAAAGAATTATTAGAACTTGAAGATAAAATCAATAAGAATAATATTTTAGAGGAAGCAAAAAACAAGTTGGATCAAGCAGAGAAGGAATTCCAATCTTTTAAAGATTATCTACAGAAAAGGAAAAATGATAAACTGCAAAAAGATATACGCTACAGTACTAAAGAGAAAACGTATCCCTATTTAGCCGATGGTTTCTATCAACAGAACCACTATATAAGTGAAGACACAACTAAACATAACAGAGTGATTACTTTCTCAGAAACCTCAGATTCGGAGGGTGAACATTCTGCCAATCAATATGAACAATCAGGTCCCCAGAGAAATTTTAACCCCAATAACCAACAGCCTTTTTTAGGGCAGCGGGGAGCCCGAAGAGGGAGGCAAAGAGTCAGATTCCAACAGCAAGGCAGGGGGAATTATCAAAATACACATTACCAACAGAATGCCAATCACATGTTGGAAACGCGCAACGCGCAATATTGGAGAGGCACATAATCGTCATTTTCAATCTGTCCAAAAAAGATCTGGACAAAGCTAGTACCAAACTCCTATCTAAAGGACTCTCTTTTGTCCCTCACACCACAACTAATCTCTTTGAACTTTATCAAGACATTATTACATTTTTCCGTAAAGTGAGATAAAAAAAGTTTTTTATGAATAAAGATCAATTAGATGACAGAACAACGAACCTGTCAGGAATGTGCAATCCATCCACCTTTACTCCCAACTTAGATATGTTAGGTCCAGAGGTACAGGTATTTGAACACACTATATTAAATTGTCTCAAAAGAGCAACAAAATGTATACCCAAGCCTACATACAATATAACTAAGGACGAATTCTATTGTCTACACAAGCTATCAAAGGATGATACCCTTACAATTAAGGCTTGTGATAAGGGAGGTGGCATTGTTTTAATTGACACCCCAGTCTATGAACAGAAAATGAAACTGATGCTGAGTGACAAAAACTTCTATACATTGTTGCAAAAAGATCCCACGGCCAGAGTAAAACAACGAATTCTGGCATTGACCACAACCGCACAAGAGAATGATGAGATTTGTGAAAAAGAATTTGATTACTTAAATAGATCCTCCTTTACGATGCCATGCATCTATGGAATCCCAAAGATTCACAAGGATACTTCAGACCCACCATACCGCCCGATTGTGTCGACCATTGGCTATATCACAGAGCCACTTTCGAAATATTCTGATGCGATATTGAGACCACATATATCGAAGACACCTTCTTACATCATGGACACTACTTCAATCATCAATAAAGTAGAAGGCATTCCTTTTAACCAGTCTAGTAACATACTAGTGACATTAGATATTGAAGCGCTATACAGTAACATTCCGCAAGATAGTGCACTCACTGCAATTGACTGGTTCGTAGACGAATACCAAGTGCCATGCCCCAAGTTCTTTCTGCTGGAATGCATTCATATAGTGTTAACAGAAAATACATTCCAGTTTGGGAATAGCCTTTACAAACAAATCAAAGGCGTAAGTATGGGAGCGTCGGTAGCTCCATCAGTAGCCAATATATTTATGGCTAAATCTGAACACACTAATATATACAATCAGATGGCCCCATTCTTTGAGTCCGTCTATATGTGGTCTAGATATATAGACAACATCTTCTTTATTTGGACAGATACTGAGGACATGTTGAAAGAATTCATATTATGGCTTAACGCCTGTGATTCCAACTTACGGTTCACATTTCATACTAGCAGGGACCAAGTGGAATTTCTCGACATCCTGATTAGGCACAATATGGGATCATTGGAAGTGGATTTATTCACTAAACCCACGGCTCGCAATAAATTATTGCACTTTGACAGCTATCATCCCAGATCACAGAAAGAAGGGATTCCCTTCAGTCAATTCCTTAGATTGCGCAGAAATTGTTCTAATATTCATGATTTTGACAAGCAGGCGGGTATCCTCAAAACCACATTTTTGGCAAGGGGTTATCCCCATAGGCTAGTAGGCATGTCATTAAAACGGGCTCGTTTCTATGACCGCGATTCCCAGCTACAATCAAAAAGTAAGGAAACCATGGAACGCCTAGTGTGTGTCACTAGACATTCTACCATGAATAATCAGATACGCCAGATAATCAACTCTCATTGGCATATCTTAAATAGCAACTTGGAAGAACATGACAGAATCCCAAAGCCCATCTACGCACATAGAAAGAATAAAAACATTAAAGATCATGTGACTAACTCGAGATTTAAGGAAGGGACCTCTTTTTTACAGAAAACAATTGATGGAGACTGGCCTATAACAGGCACATATAAATGCAATACCTGCAAAGCCTGTGATATGGCTATTGTACGCAAAAGCTTCATGTACCAAGGATTCAACATTTGTCCTCGTAAATTCTCAAACTGCAAATCAAAAAATGTAATTTATCTGCTTGTATGTCCCTGCAACCTAGGGTATGTGGGCCAAACTGCAAGAGCATTTTGTACTCGGTTCACCGAACATCGGTCAGCCATACGTACGTCTAAAATCAATGCGCCGGTAGTTAAACACTGTATAGATCATAAACACAACTCAAACGATCTAAGATGGTACATCATTGAAAATTTGGAGAGCTATCTACAAACTAATACAGAAGAATATAGAAAGAAACGAGAAGTCTTTTGGATTTTCACCTTATCGACCCACATCCAAGGACTTAATAGCGAGATCCCGTGGGAAAACGCGATTAAATATAATTTCAAATAACTTGATTTATGTTTCCACCTCAAATATAGCTGACCTTAGTATTCCCAATTTGGAATAATATTAACACTAAATTTTCTATGCATTAAGAGTCCATTTTTCCGTCCAGATACCAATTTTTTATATAGAATGTAGATTATATGAATTTGCTTCACTGCTGTGTATATGATAGCAAACATCTCTGTCTACATATAGGAAAAAGAGTAAAATAACGAGCCACTACATATTAAAAATTTGGCTATAGCGCACTTATCCGTTTTAGTCAGTATAGCATAATTGTATAATGGATCTCCTAGTGGATAGTACTGCATTCGTTGATTTCCTTTTAAAAAAATATAAGTTAAACAATCAGGAAAAACTTCGTATTGAACACACTCTTTACAGAGTGAACAGAGTCTTTTGTTTATTTTTATTCTCACGGCCCTGCAATCTCGTCTTACGCTCTAGTTATTAGAAAAACTCTCCTAATTTGATCATATGACCCCACAACGTCATTACGGCAAGAGACGTGTCGGGCGGGGCTATTTAAACGCCATGGAAAGTTGTCCCGCGTTTATCCCTGAAGGCAAAAAAACAACGCGGCACTACAGACCGTTCATCAAAGTAAGTAGATAGAATGCGTATTAGGAATGAGTTTTCACATTTGACGATGTGTTTGTCTGGTTTGCAGCATATCCGTATGGGCATGTTCACCCAATAAGACTGCGGCATCTACCCAGTACAGACAGAGGCGACATATATCCTTGTCATACCTCGCGTTTTTAAAAGGTAATATTGGAACGAGTCACGTGGGAACAGCTTATGGGACATAAATAGTCACATAATAAATCCGATTATAGTTGTTGCCGTTTTTATTTTTACAGATACAGAAGACAACTGCTATTTACACATCACAAGAAAAGTGGACTCAGGGTTCACTTACCTTTAAAACCTGAAAAGGTACTTATCAAGCTAGCCACTGTATCTAGGATCGTCTCTATGTGAAATATGCTAAATAGGGAGGTGTAAATGCAAGTTTAGCTTACGCCATGTTTTGCGTTCATCTTCTAGAAAGAAAAGAAAATTCACCCTTCAGTATATTTGACAGCATCAATAAACTAGCAGTAATAACATTGCAGGTAACTTTTTATTCGTTGTATCTATCCATAAGAGAAGGTCTTTGACTGTTTTAAATTAAGCATTGACTATAGAAATTAACGATAGCCTGAAACCTGATCCCGATATCGGGGAAAACATTAGAAACTGAAACAGTAAAATCTATATAGGTATAAGATCACAATCTAAATGCAGGCTCCATGAAGAAGCAGAACAAAATATATAAAAGTATTCTTTTAATTGGAGGAATTAACTATTTTATCTGTTAAAATCGAGTGGTTACAACAAACATGAGTTATAGGATCTGACGAGTGCATTGTTGTGCTCTTTTTTCTTCTCTTTTTTCTATCAATTATAGCGATTCTTTTTCCTTCTCTTTTCCTATCAATTATAGTGATTCCAATTTATGCGGTAGACTACTCTTTTGATTGGAACATTAAAAATAAGACCCTGAATAGGTAAGAATGCTCTATATATAAATCTAGTGTAGCCTGATTATGTTTTTAAACAGTATCGTAATCTCAAACCAGTATCAGACATCATAACTTACATTAAGTAAAGAAGATGGTTTACTATCTTTCCATTGGCTTACTAGATATTTTGCAACCATTTTTTATTTGTTATGGGTTATAAGGTGCGCACTTGGGGTGTCACCACATGTATTCAATGCCCCTTTAGTCCTTTCTTCCTTTCCAACAGCATATGTATCCTTTGCCTTTAATAATTGAGTAGCTTGGTCATCCTCAACTAAGCTTAGCGTTCTAGTGTACCTGTATATGATTATCATCAGTTATAAGAGCCTCAATGTATGACTATGTTATGACATATGCAACATTCGTTGTTTTCTATTTTTTAGACTTGACAAGTGAAACTCCTGAAGAAGGCGGACCTCCGCCGAAACGCGCGTAGAGACTGACGATGAAACACTGTATATAATTAGGAATAATTGCATTTTACATTATTTCCGTAGTGACTTATTGGTGAACTGCTTGAAACTGTAATTTTTTTAAAGATTGATGATGATATTAGATATATAGGGATGAATACTTGTATGTCATAATTGTTACAGACTTTTAATTTTGCAAACCCTTTCACACTGTGATAGTTTTTAACCGTGAATTGTACCTATATTGCCTACATGGTTTCACATGTATTTTAACACTTGATCACTTGATCTATTGTGAATTATATTGTCTTTTTTATGTGGGAAACAAATAAATTTATGAATAAAAATAACTGTTATCAAAGTTAGAATCTTGTTCGTAGTACATATATTGAGGGTCTTGGTTATTTTACAGTCATATTTCCTACCTAACTCATGTTGGGATTTTGGTTGCCTCGGAAGTTTTAAATATTTGATAATTACCCTGTCCTAGGAACTATACACGGAATCAGGGGGTCCTTGTTTTACAAAGAAAAGGCTCTCTGTTTCTGCCACAGGATTTTATCCACGAAAGTTCCCAAATACTTATGCCCCTGATACAGCCCTACTCACTGCTGTGCCATTTAAGATTTTCTAAGGCTAATCTTGTGCAAATCCCCAAGCTCCTACAGAGCACGTTCCTTCTCCTTCCTTATGGTTAAGGTTTGGCATTTCCTTGCGGCACCGTTAAGCGTTGAACCTTCTGAGACTCGGTTTAGGAATCTTTTAAAAACCTGGCTCTAGTTCCGCATAATTGCCCATCTGATCCTTCTTCTCTTCTGCTAGATCTCACTGCAGCTTGGTCACGGTCTCCGTGGGGGGACAACCTGGTGTGGTGTAATCAGGCGCTTTATAAATCTACATCGTATTGTTATTATTATTATTAATAAACAAAGACATGTAAATACCCGTATTAAACAGCACTAAACTGTAAAGAACTTTCTTGGACAAAAAGTGTTTACTAGTGAGGGCAGTAGAAAAATATATATAATCATATATATCTTCACATATAAAGGAAGACAATCCTATACCAATATCTTATCATCGATTCTCTAGCCGGTTTTCAGAGCCGTCTTGCTGTCGTAAGTGGCTTTAGGCCGTCTACCCTAAAATGTTTGGGCCTGTCATTGGTGTTGTGGAGTCAAGCAAAGCAAGGGTCTTGCTGCCAGGCTACAGGTTGGGGTAAGGGGTGGTCAGTCAGGAGGTAAATAGGGCATGGGCAAGATGGAATCGTAAAGTTGTGGTGGGTGGTGTGAGATAAACAATGTGGGGGGGGGGCACATGTATTATGTGAAGTGTTCCCAGAGTTCAGTACTTAATTTATAAAAGAATAAATAAAGATAACCAAAGTTTTGCCCTGAAAACCACAGCCAGCACTGTCAAATGTCAGGAGTACTAAATACCGAGGCTGCATGCCAACTCATACCTCTTTCGTCCAAAACCAGACACTCCCTGTCCCTTTATCTCACTCTTGTGGGTTCTATTTCATCCGTGTTTTCTTTCTTTGTCACTGTTTTCTGTCTTTCTCTTCACCCTTTTCCCCCCAGTTTGCGTTTTTCTCTCTCTTGCTCTGGGTCAAAGTCTGATAAAGAAAAAATAAGTGACAGTCCCCAAAAATGAGTACTGGTAGGACAATCTACAACCACCGTCTCAAATTAAGCACTACCAGAGTTTAATTTCAGTACTGGGAATGTTACGGTGGGGGGAGCATCACAAGAGGGAAACTCAGGATGGTTGACAATGGGGGAGACAGCTGCTGCTGCTCCTGTCCCAGGGCCAATGCATCAAAATTGTGTCTGGCAACCCTGGTTACTAGTCCTAACAAGGGCCAGTGTGAGATACATTTACCCATGAATGTGCAAACGTTATGTACATGCAAGCATGCACTCATTAATTAATACACACACTTTGCTGGTCTGGCCTTCATTTTCAACTTCGCCTGAAGGACTCTTGTTGCACCTGCATAATTGCATTCTTTCGCCCCTCAGACTGTACAGACATGGTAACAGGTGTTTCGGACCTGAGGCCCAATGCACCCTAATCCCAGCAATGTAGCAAGGATGCCATGGGCACTGGTGAAAGGAAGGAAAATGGCCCAGTTGGCTGCTCCAGGGTCCTGGTGCCACTGGACCTGCTTATCAGTGGAAGCTACATCCCTACATTTGCCACATGCAGGTGCGCAGGCTCTGCAGGCTCCTGGTCTGAAGTGGCTCCCTCTACCACATGTTGACTCCCTGAAAGCCTGTCCTTGTATGAGGGGGCCCTCCACATACTTTCCAAGGGGATGCTTAGGTTCTGTTTTCACTCTGTCTACATGGACTACATTTTTATACCTCATCAATATCCCATGCTGGGACGGGTATGCCCAGACGTGGGTCCCGTGCTCCCCATGCCACTGGAGTCAAGCTATCCGGGCTGATGAGGGGTGAAACCCTGAAACCGCTCCTAGAATGCTTGATTCCAGTCCAGGGAGGACCTGGCCTGGTAGTTCGGGCTGGACGTAGGGTCAAGATTTGCTTATGGCTGGGTTCAAACTGGAATGACATGGGGAGCAAACAAATAATGGATTTTAGCCCAGATCTCTGTACTGGGGTGAATGTATGACATTGTTCTGCATTCTGTCCATCAATTGTTCTTTTTGCATAGGTCAGAGTGTCACCAAAGCAGTAACATGTTATACTTCACCTTTGCAATCAATGGGCAATGGACTGATATGCAATACTGAAGTCAAGGATAAAAGTATCACTAAAATCAACCAACACTCAAAAGCAAAAGCTCTAATCCCAGAAACGCTCAGAGCACAGGGCAAACCTCACCGGGTTCAGGAATTCAATGCCCTGCGGAAACTTTGGATCATTTTAATAATACATTCTGAGGGGGCCTGCTAATCCTCTGGCAGCTGGTGATGCCCCTGCCCTTCTTTAGGGCACCAGAAGAAAGATATGACATTTTCTTGCACTCTCAAGGGCTTATGGGACTTTCTGTAGCCCGGGCTTGAATATATAAACAGCGACCCCCCTTGCGTCTTTTGGTTTTGCACAGTGCTGCCATGCGCCGTCTCTTTTTGTTTAGGGAGTGCTTAATTTATAAAAATAGGAGAGTCAGGGCATCCTCAGGAGCCTTTTGCAGCTTGCACTACCCAATGCCCCGGCCATCTCAGTCAATGTACCAACACAACTACTAAGCATCACTTTCCTACAAGTGTGACAATTCAGATTATTCCAGGTCCCCTAAGAAATAAGAATGGCTTAGACGGTGGGCAGAAGCCATTTTTAATGTATATTGGAATGATAAACACCTGTTGGTGTGCTTATCTGTAAATTAGACAGACAACACCACCATCTGGCAGACTGACATAAGCGCCAGTGTTGACAATTAGGTGCCGAGCAGCCGAACCCACCGGCTCAAATTAAGCACTGGTTGTAGATACCAGATGCATGTGCCCTCAGGTGATGCCACTTACTTAGGGGCTGGGGTGGGAGCCCCAAGCCCCTGATGACTCTCAGTGCAAGTTCTTTACCAGACAAGGGTTCTATTCTGCTCCTACCTTGGGCAGGAAACAGCAGTGCTCTTTTTCGTCTCCTGCTCTCCTGCCCACACTATTGTTTTGTGAGTACTTCCGGTGTGTAGCTAAATACAATAAAATATATTAATTTTGAATTTTGAAACATAGAGTTGGTGTTGACTATCCCACAGTTTCCTAGCTAAGTTATCTTTAAGACAGGTTGTTTATTTCACATTCTCTTTTTATAAGAAAGGCTCTGCGCAATGGTGCGTTTGACCTCATCTGGTTTAGAAGCCCTAGGTGCGCTCTTAAGAATCTGAGACGTCGTTAAACAAGTTTACATTAGTTCCAAACTACAAATGTGGGCAGTGGGCACATGTTCCTGTTTCGGGTGGTGGGGGCAGCCGTAGGCTGCTGGCAGGGGGCAGACACGCTCCAGCCCTGCCTGACACCTCAACGCTAGCAGTACAAACTGATCCAAAGTTCCCCATGCGAGCCTTGGCATGGGCGACCAGCCAGCCATGGTCGGTAGCCAAGGAAAACAGGACACGGTCTCAGGGAAACAGAAATGGAGACTAGAACAGCGAACCCGCTCGCTCTCAGGGTGGAAGTGGCTGGCAGCGGGGCTAGTTTATTACAGGTGGGTGTGGCACTGCTCGCCTTTGTAATATAGATGGACGCACGTTTACCTACAAAAATACAGTTTATTTTCTTGAACGAGTGGTCTGGAGAAGAGGGGGATTTGCTAAGTTTCTTCTCAATAGATCAAGTCAGTTCCCCTTTCTGAGCCTCAGAATCATATAGTAGCCAAAAGAAATGTCTTCCCAGAGGATGTGCAGCTGTAAAAACAAACCATAAAAGAAAAAAAAAATCAATTTTGCGAAATGGAACTAGAAGCAAATAATTATAGCTAATGAAGAAAACTATAGGTTCGCGGACTGCTCGATTGCATCCCTTTGACAAGCAGCCAGTAGGGATGTTTGTTGGAAAATGGTGAGTCATGCATGAGAAGACTCAGCTGTGGGAGCAGGGATTAGGAGGGTGTCAGAGACCGCATCACCTGGAGGTAAAACCATTAGACACAGGTCGGTGGCTTCTGAATGAAATGACTATGTGAACAAGCACTGGCAAAGCCAGGAGGGCTTGCACCTATTAGTTTTGCCAGTGCTGTTTACCCATGCAGTGCAGCATTAATAAGCATTTGCAATACAATCAGTCTCCCCTTTGGGACCTTAGATGTATTTAGCTGTGCAGGACATTCGCCTGGGTGCTCTTTAACATGGAGGGAAAGTAAGCACCAAACTGCGTGACACAGCAGGTACGGGAACACATGGAGAGAAATATTGCCTTTCAGCTGATATAGTCTAAAGCTCTGTTTTTAATATAAAATCAGGGCCTTCAGTGGTCATATCACTGAAAATACAAGATTTGAAAAAAATATTATTGTCTGCAGGTGCTCGTGGAAGACAATTTCTATGGACTGGAATCTAGAGAATGCTAAAGTGATTCAGGTATTTTACTGACATCTGCTGGTTGTTTTCTATCAAGAAAGTTAAACAGAGGCAGTTGCAAGAAAAATAAAAAATAAAATGTTCCTCAGCAGAAAGCAATTCTGGTATCAAGACAGATAAAAAGAGGCAGTTGAACAGGAAAGAAAATCCCTAAGCGGAATCAGACAAGTCGTAGGGCTGATCTCCAGAGCCCACAAAGTACATAAACATATAAGTATATATTTATTTTAGGTCGACCTAAAACGGGTATGGTCATAAATGCAATTTTTGGATTATCAACCAGAGATGGAAATTAACACCTGTACAGTGGCTAATAATAATAATAAAGGAATCTTATCGTGCGCAAACTTAGCCCAATGGGCGTCAAGGCGCCTAATTCAGAAAACCAGCTCATGACAACAAAAACCCTGCAGTTCAACCTATGTAGGCTCTTGAAAAGCACCATGTTTTTAAGGCCTTTTTGAACAGATCCAGGGAAGGTAGAGTTTTGATCTCAATGGGCACGATGTTCCAGAGCTGGGGGGCAACGACAGAGAAAGCCCTGGCTCCCCATCTGGTGAGCTTGAAACGAGGGGCAACAAGCTGAAAAAATCCCGAAGATCGAAGACACCTTGTGGGATGGTAACGAGTAAGCAGAGAGCTGATGGCGCCTTTCGGTCCATCCTCGAGGGCTCTATAGGTCATGCAAAGAATTTTAAAATAAATTCTGTGCTGAATGGGCAGCCAATGGAGGTCTCTCCTCGCAGTAGTAGCAGAAGATGCCCTAGGGAGATCTAGGACGAAACGTGCAGCAGCATTCTGCACGATTGGCAGCCGATGTATGAGGCCCTTGTTGGACTCCATGTAGAGAGAGTTGCAGTAATCTAACCTGGAACCAACAAGGGCGACTGCAATCTGCTTACGTGCTTGAAGGGACAGATAGCTGCGAATTCTATTGAGTGTTCTGATTACTCCCCAGCAGGTTGCAACCGTCCGATTCACCTGAAGGGACATCGAGAGTGATGTGTCAAACACCACACCCAGATTTCTGGCAGATTGAGAGGGAGTGGGACAGGCACCAAGAGAGGGAGGCCACCAATCGCTCGACCAGACATCTTGGTCCTTCCCAAAGACCAGTACCTCAGTCTTGTCGCCATTTAGCTTCAGGGAGTTGATGACCATCCAATCTGCAACATGTTGCATACAGGACCTGAAGCTAGAGGCAGATGTTATGACTGAGGAATGGGTGAATGACTACCATTTCTACTGACTATGACACCAGAAGGTCAACCTCCCCAAGTCCCCTGTCTCTTCAATATCATCCACACCCCCCTGAGAGAATAAAATCGAATAGCATATTGCCAGTATACATCCAGGTAGTATGGGCCATAATTTAGAACAAAACTGCTCTTGCACAAACTCAGGCTGCCATACTGTCAAGAACTAAACTCACGTCCTGCTGGTTGCCCCTCCATGATGTCAGATTTCAATCTCCAATTGTAACAAGAGGAAGAGACTCTCAAGTTTTTCCTCACATTTTTCATATTAGACACCAGCACTATGCACCGTTCCTAGCCACAAAAAGACACCAGCCCTGGACTTAATCTTCATAAAAGAAACAAAAACACAGCACATACAAATCCTCAATCAATTCCCCAATCAGTTGATTTCCATGTCCTGTTACAAATTTAAAATTGTCAACAACAAAAAAAGTTGCATTACACCACAGCTGTTAGCAGACACTTAAGTCCTAATTAAGAAGTAAGGCATTATTTATCGCCTCGATAAATAACGACACCACGGGATACATTATTTAACGGGTATGATAAATACCATCTATTACAAATCCATTGGAAATAACATGCAGATTTTGGTGTTTAACACAACAAAGTCCACATGATACGGTAAATACTGTATGTTTTACCCTGTATATTTCAGCAGGTTCGACCTGCCAAACTTTAACCAAGCTTGAGTTATTTAACGCTTCCTATATTTACCAGATGCGTTAAATACCTTCAAGCGTGTTATTCCTGTCAATTTGAAGATAGGAGTCTACGTATGGGTCAGATTACGAGCAATTCATAAGGCCCAAACAGTAAAGGGGACAGATGATTTGGCTAGTGAAAAGAGGTACCCATGTTTTAAGTTGAATAAGAATAGCTTGAAAGTTGAAGGGTGTATACAGCTGTATGGCAAATCAATTACAATTGTGAAGCAGTAATTCTCTTCAACAATTAACCAAACACAAAATCACCGTGGACCAAAGAAAATACTCTAATCA
Source organism: Lissotriton helveticus (assembly GCF_964261635.1). Classification (NCBI taxonomy): domain Eukaryota; kingdom Metazoa; phylum Chordata; class Amphibia; order Caudata; family Salamandridae; genus Lissotriton; species Lissotriton helveticus. Next base: position 1,951,846,886 of record NC_136067.1, read on the forward strand.
GTTCTGCAGTAACTAATAATTACTCCACCAAATACCTTCACTTCCCTCACAGGCACCCCAGAGATCCTATCAGCACTGCTGAGATAGCTGATGGGAGCACAAAGTCAATTTTCCTTTTTGTTCAGTTGCACAACAATGGGAATTCACTAACTTTCGGTCAGTCTCCTCATGCACCCTCAAGTGTCTTTCCCAAGTACGTCAATACATTGATAATTTCTTTGGCCTGAACATGATAGAAGCATCCAATATCAATGTATGCAGTGGTAGGAAACGGATGAGAGGTAGATCTTTTTTGTACCCTATCATAATATGCATAAAATGGATAAAAAAAACCTACAATTTTAAGAAGTTGACCTAATTCAGAAAATTGAGCAGTCTCCAGATGTATAACTTAAACAGAACAAAAATGTAGATACGAATACAAGCCAACTACATCTCCTAAAGCAGGTAGAGTTCTCGGATTCAGATCCTGCAGCATGCTCCTTTTCACCTCCAGCCAAGAAAGTGACCGCAATGAGCAATACACAGGCATCAGTTATCCAAATTACACCATTACCAAGGCATGAAGGCTACTTTAACAGAATGATTGGAAACTACAGTAATGTATTTGAGAGAACATCAATGATCAGTGTTGTTACGGTGTACCACAATTAATATAGTTCAAGCAAAGTAAACGGAGCCTTGCAAAATAATGACAGAATCATGTTGAATGCCTGCCTCACGATCAACTTCACACTCAGGTACTGTCCACAGTGTTTGCAAAACACCTAAAACTTAAAAACAATCACACCTGACCTCGTGCATGCATGTTTTAGTACTTAAGCCAACTTATGGCTACAGGCTGAAACATTGTCACTTTGGTTTTCTATTTCACAATATGCTGTCTCTGTGATACCTTACTGCCAGTATGTCAACTGTCCCGACAAACAGGAAAGAAGCATATTGTCCATACATAATACATTGAAAACCTTTGCTATACGTGAAGTCAAGACTATGCAACTGCACAATTTAAAAAGCAACATATGTATGAACTCCGATCAACAATCTCTCAATGGTTAGAACACATCGTAAACAAAAAAGCGAACATCGAAACATGTAAGGAGGATTAGCGCTCATTGTGTCACTGCAGAAAGATGTAACCATCCAAGCTCAATCATTTAGTGCCCAAAGTATGGAGTACTAGTGTAGAAGTGCATTGATATACAAATTTCATAAGGGTTCTGTATGATGACCTACGATGTTTCGGCAATGTAGACATTCCTGACCAACCCTTTATTGGCTCTGAGCTTTCCAGTGTGTAATCCAACAAAGCAAAACAACTAGCCTCAAATGACAAACACCAAAATGTATCTTAGACCGTTGTTCAACTACACCAATGACCCATGGAATGATTATATAAAAATTGACCCAATTAAGAGTCCTCAAAACTTGACCTACATTTCTTTCCAATTCTCTTTGAAGGGAAGGCCTTAAACCAGAGAACCACTTTTTATAATATAGTCACGTGGTCAGCAATGGACAATTTTGATAAAGAATGATTACCGTTTGACAATGACTGAACTCAAAGAATGTTAAGCTATATGAATAGTAGCAATGGCCGCAAAATCGAAGCGTGACAACTGAGTGGCAAAATCGCCTAATTTAAATTTTTATAGCACACCACCTGCTATTTTGCATTCATGCTGTCTTGAAGCTTAAAAACACAGGTTATGAAGACCTGCAAAGAATACAATATTGGCATTTAATACTATTAGTCCTTGAAAAATGGTACCTCGAGCTTGACGAATCATCTCAAAATATATTTTTACTCTTCGGCTAAATGAAAAAAAATAACCACGACGCATCATATACAAAACTGATTCATCTTACAGCTTGTTTAATAGTTAAGTAAATTCGTAATTACCTGTCTAACACAGTCTGTGGCAGTCTCACACTCATAATTCCTGAAGATTATCTTCTGATGCCAAATCCAGTTTATTGTCAAAATTGTAGTGTATGAAAATAAGTGAGTGCGGCAAAAAATATTTTCTCTACGGGGCAGAGGAGGTTTCATGAACTTGGTTCATTCACATTCTTAGGGTTAACATGGTCAGTTTCTTTTTACAGTCCCGCATAAAATGAGACGGATTCAGAAATTAAAAAAAAAAATAAGTTGCCTTCTCCATACGAAAAATGTGAGGGTGCTGTGTATTTCAAAGTTACTATCCCATACAAAAAAAGTAAATGCATGAAATAGTGGTGCTCTTGAATATTACACTCTTAGCAACAGACCACAAACCCAACGTAACCTTTACGGCAGTATTTAGGGGCGGTCTTTATTGCTGGGAATGGAAAAGCAAAGGTAAAACAGAAGTCTCGGTTTTAGAAATCGCCTTAAAGCTCAGTTTTACATTGAACAAGAAATAAACTACATGCATTTACATAGATGTATGCATGTTTATACCAAACGCTTTGCCTACAGCTGTTTTACAAGTAAATAAATTAATAAAACATACATATGTACATATCCAGGCTAAGGTAAGCCCTGCAGCTAAAATATTTAGGCTTAAATCACTAAAATAGGACAGATTTCTCAAAGCACTTCTGAAAACTTTAACTCATGAAAGTGCCTGGGTCCAATAAAAAATACGTGCTATAATCCCTGAAGAACAACGTCATTTTACTTCCAAAAGTACCCGCTCATAACCAAGAATTCAAATTGCTGACGACAATAAAACCACAATTCGAATTGTATTTCTAGGCAAGCAAGAATACATTTGGCTATCTAGAAACGTTAGGTGCCCTTCGCCTGCTATCTACAAACTCCAGAATGGCAAACCCATTTCCTTTTTATTTCGCTCTACCCTCATGCAGAGGGAGAAAAGGGAAGCCAAAATGTCCCAGCCGACTCGTCTGCATCCCGTTTAAAAAAAATGAACACAAAAATGAGATCTAGAACCGACTCACCCTCCTCCCTGTAACCGCTCCCAACCGCAATAACCCAGTGTTCAGGCCTTTAGAATCCCCAGCCTCTCCTAGTCCAGCATTCCTGGGCCAGTGGCTACCCTTCCTGGCTCACTCCCTCCCTGGCTCACACCCTCCCCCACTCGCTCCCGTTAAACAGACAACAGAGAACAAGGAAAGCAAGCATTTGCAATGCAATAGGACTTGCATTTACGCGAGACCTATTGCATTGCAAACGGGGGAGTCACAGACAACGGGAATGCAGGCGGGGGGAGAGGGTGAAAGGTACCAACAACGGGAGTGCAGGCGGGGAAGGGAGAGAAGGCACCAACAACGGGAGTACGGGCGGGGAGAGAAGGCAGCAACAACGGGAGTGCAGGAGGATGAGGCGGGAAGAAGGCATGAACAACGGGAGTGCGGGCGGGGGAGAAGGCATAGACAACAGGAGTGTGGACGGGGAAGGGGGAGAAGGCATGAACAACGGGAGTCGGGCAAGGGGAGAAGGGGCGAGAAGGCACGGATAACGGGAGGGAAGGTGGGAGTAGGGAAGTAGGAGAACCTCATGAAAGAAAATAGTGCTCACAGTAACATGTACTTTGTAACACTCGAAGTAAAGGTGCCAGTAGCCATGGGAGGATACAAATAACGACATGGCCGTCATAAGGAGTGACTAACAAGCCTATAAACCAATCTGAAGGCAGCATTTACGAAGCACAAAGACACAACCCAATGAAAAATATTGGCGCGGAGTGGGCGTGGCTTCCCTCACATACTAAACTACAGCAGCTCTTCACCAGAGCAGCTCTTGCGCGCTGACTCTAGGCTCGACCTAAAAAGTATTGTTTTGATGCAACCAAAATAAACAAGCATTGGCAAGGCCAATAGGTCTCGCCTATGCGAGATCTATTGGCTTAGATAATGTTTTTTTACGTCATGTTGTACAGTCATGGCTGAAAGTTAAAACAAGCATTGGCAAAGCCAATAGGGCTCGCAATGGCTTTGCTGTTTTTTGTTTTAATTTACCAATTCGAGTTGGATAGGTAAATAAAAAAATGTAGCACAAAAGCATTATTTTTAGGTGGTAGTAACACAGAGGACACCGGTGGGGAAAGAAACATGAAGGGTGCAGGTGGGGAATGAAGCATAACAGGGGTGATGAAACACAGCTGGGGGCAGAAGCAACAGGGAAGACACAGGTGGGGATTTTTTGGGCCCTAACACAATAGAAACCGTTCTTAACTATTCTTAATTGATGCACGCTGCTCCTTTCATCAACCACAGGAGGATGAATAGCTAACTCCCCATCACTAAGTCCAGATTAGCAAATCAATCGTTTGCATTTAGTGCTTGAAGCAAACTTCTGATGTCAGCAGTTGTTATTTTCTTTCCTCCACTTGCTTCAACAGCTGTCAGGTGGTTCTTCCATGTAACTCATGTGGGAGCTTTATTATTTATCTACTGTTCTTCTGCTGATCAGTTAATAATGGTAAGTCTAAAACCCACATTTCACAGCTGGATCCAGTAAAAAGCTCCAGGTTTTGTAGAGACCTAAGCTAAAGCAGACAAGTATCGGCTGCCCTATTTGAAGATATTGTGTGCTGTTGGAAAATTCAATGTATCTCAGCCCCCTTAGCAATAATAATGCAAAAAAAGCATTTGCAATGCAATAGGTCTTGCATTTATGCAAGACCTATTGCATTGTAAATGGTTGGCATCACGGACAAAGGGAGGGACGGAGGGCGTGCGGGAGGAGAAGGCACGGACAATGGGAGGGAAGGCAGGCGGATTTTGAAGGCACGGACAACAGGAGGGAGGGTGGGGTTGAAGGCACGGACAACAGGAGGGAGGGTGGGTGTTGAAGGCACGGACAACAGGAGGGAAGGAGAGCTGGCGGGGGATTTTGAAGGCACGGACAACGGGAGGGAGGGCGGGCAGGGGGAAGAATGCACGGACATTAGGAGGGAGGGCGGGGTTGGGTGAAGAAGAAACCAAAGCATTTTGTGCCTGAGGAGGAGAACATCATTTAAAAAATAGTGCTCACAGTCTAAAATATCAAGTACCGTGTAACAGCCGAAGTAAAGGGACCAGTTGCCATGGGAGGTGACAAACGAAGAGGAGGCGGTACTAAGGAGGGACTAACAAGCCTATTTACGAATCAGAAGCCAGCATTTAGGACAGACAATGACACAAGTCAATGGCAAATATGGGCAAAGAGTGGGGGGGCTTCTATTCGCTACTCCACCATAACAAGTCTTGCAGAGCAGCGCATGCGCGCTGGCTCTAGGCTCAAGCTAAAAAAGCACTATGATGCGGTGAATGATGGCTATGTCGTAGCGTTTTATTTGTATTTTACTTTGAGCCATAATGCTCAGCAGCTGCTAAGCTAGACAACATGGGAAAAAATACAAAGCCAAATAGCTGTATTTTGTGGCTTTGTCAATGTTTTTAATCTATGTTTCACAGCAGCGTGGCTGCTATGCAGCGTGACTGTAAGTAAAGAAAAAGATCCCTATGAGGCGGCCAGTGTTGACCACGTCATAGCTTTCTTTTTTAACTTTTAGCCATGCTGTACATCAGTAGCTGTGCAGCATGGCTAAAAACATTGACATATCCAATAGATCGCACACTGTCAAGACATTTTTTTTTTTTGCTGATGCTGTTCAACATTGGCAGTCACTATTTTATTTTCCTTTTTCGACGATGTTGAACAGCATTGGTAAAAGAACTGGCAAACTTGAAAGCATTACTTGTTGGCTTTGCCAATACTTGCTTTTATAGTGGGTGAATGAAAGAACAATGCCCCCAATCAGTTGTACAGCCATTATCAAATGGTATTTGCACAATAAGGCCCATCTGTTTGGCCCAGAAAACTAGAGAGAACTTCACTATGTCCATATGCATGAATGATTGTTTGCAAATTATGATCTGCCAGGCGAGAAAGAGTTCAGCAGCACGTCATGATCCACTGTATCAAAGCATATACATGTTAACTCATAAATCAGGTGCAGTCCAGAAAAGAGTGTAAAATACCAGGCACTTCATCACCTGCACGCAAGGCGAAGCTTGGCATTGAATAAAGGGTTTAGTTTAAATTAATACTATACGATCCACCCACCAGAGACCACGGTTCAGGCAGATTGCGATTGCCTTCTGTGTGAACGCCAATATAAGATGACGAGTGTTGCTTTCATTTACAGCACACTGATGCCCACGGGTCATGCTCATGCTTAACAAAACAGCTCCCTTGTTACAGCTATAAGAAGCACACAAGTAAACTAAAAAACAGTCAGGGAATGAGAAGTGGATCGGCCTAGGGGAGCAACTAAGACACTTTTGAGGATAAAAGGAAGAGGTTCAAAGTGAGGAGAAATAAATGGAGGAGTTAGAAAGTGTAAAATAAACATAGAACTTGCAGAGTGAAGTTGAGAAAAATGTGTTTGTAGTTGCTTTCTAAATGAGAAGCATGGTGTAAAATGAAGCTTGCTTAATAAACTTTACATGTATATATAGCAAAACTGAAACAGATGTTAGGAGGTGGGAAGAAAACAAGAAGTTATTCAGTGACAATGAACATGGACAGCGGAAAGAGAGCAAAAAAACAAATTCACTCTCTTGGAACGCTAAAGGAAAAAAGTAATTCCCTGAATGTGAGCAGTAGATTGATCAAAGTCAGGCAATCAAAAGGACAGTAAAGAGGTTATGCTCCATGGGAAGAACATATACCCAAGAAGAGGAAGGAAAACCATCAAATAAGAAGCGGGCAAATGACAGTGACAACAACGAAAACCAATGGCAAGCAATATGTGGGCGGTAGGTTTTTTCTAACCCCACAATAGGCTTTTTGCAACAAGACAGCTTGTGCTCTTTGGATGACGAGACCTAGGAAGGATTACAATAAGAATACCTTAATAAGAGGGACAAGTTCAGAGACAGTATATAGGAAGAGAGGCACTGACCAGTGATTATCAAAACTTGAGAAAACTGTAAGCATAAATAAAATGATACAGCAGTATTTGACGTACAAGAGTTCTCCAGTATTGGGGTATCTTTCATAGATTCATATGCTTGAATCATTCCTGGTCGTCGAAGTGGGAGTCCTACGGTACATAAAAATAGAAATACATATGCATAGAATAGCCATTTCATAGGTAAATTAGAACTAGAAGTCAATAGCAATTTTTTTCCACTTTCATGACTCGTCCAAGTCATTATATATAGTCCAAACTACAGCCAATCAGCCGACAGCACCCTCCAGAATGTTCTTCCCAGAGGCTCAGGCTCTCAGATTTCCCTGAGCTCTGCTCAGTACTTCTTCAGGTTTCTTCAGAATTTCTTCATTTTTTATGATGTCTTCTTCAAACAAATTTCTCTTTAGACCTTGGGAGTCTTGTGGGAAGCTCCGGCTGTTTTCTGAAGACCCCCACAAGAAATGCATTTACTGCTTGTACCCGGACCACCAGCTGAGAGACTCCAAGAACTGCAGAACTTTCCCTCAAAGACTTTGAGGGACAGAGAGGGAAGTCTACTTCTATGGGTACAGAAGATTAAGGACCAAAGACACCCCCTTATCTGACATTGAGAGTGGTTCCTCTGTCAGAACAGCTTCCTCTAGGAAGAGGGCTAAAGAGACAGAATTGTCTTCTCCTGGGGCTAAGGTGTTCAAAAAATAGCACACCTCAAAGACTGCTGAGTTGCCTTCCACATCTAAAAAGGCTCCTCCACCTCCTAAAGGTAAAACTCTGCCTTCTACACCTCCCAGAAAGACTGTAAAATCTCAGGCTTCAAAACCCATTTCTGACAGAGATGTACCTCAGAAACGGGGTCCCTCGTCGACGAGCTCGGCGACGATGTCTTCGTCGACGAAGCCTGCCATCGCCGCAACGACGATGTCAACTGCAACTTTCTCGTCTCCTAAGCCTCAAATAATAATGTCGTCGGCGTCCTCGCCGTCGACGCTGGTGTCCGTCTCTGTGAGGCCAATCATGTCAGTCACTTTCTTTCTCCTCGTCGTCGACGAAGAAGTTCAAGCCTGCTATCGACGCCCCTTTGTCGACGACGAATATAAAAGCATGGTCGACGATTGCCTCATCAACGGCCACCTCATCGACGATTGCCTCAACGGCGGCTGCCTTGTCGACGCCCACCTAGTCTTCGGCCGCCTCGTCGACGGCTCCCCTGTCGACGACTGCCTCGTCAGCGCTGCAACTGTCTTCATGTTTGGTCTTGGTCTACAGCCACAGCATCCTCAAAGTCTTCTACGATACCGTCTACACATTAGCCACCGTCTACAGCAGCGCCTTCCTTACTTCGAAGACGCAAATCTTCCTGGGAGGTCCTCTCTCCGATTCACACCTCCCCAAGTAAAGTTCCTCTTGCGTTGCCCGAGCAGTTATTGGATTATGGGGCCGATGAGGAAGAATTTGATGAGGACGATAGATTTCGTACTGCCAGGAGCCCTTCGTTAAATACCAAGATGAAGATCAAGAAGGTGACTAATACCCTGAGATTGATGTTTCAGCTCCAGAGTCAAACCCTACTGCACAAATGCCTCTGTCTCTTCTAAACAACTTGCAGCACATGTTTGATGACTATTATCGCTGATTTCCTCCATCCAAATTGGCTTCTTCTGTCCCACCAACACCTGTTCCTCAACCTTCATCGGTGTTCAGGTCGCCCAGACCAGTTTCTCCGGTGGCTTCTGTGTCTCATCACCTTCAGGAAGCTCACCCCACAGACGATGACAGAGAAGAAGTAGAATTCGATGACAGATCACTCCTTACCGAATGGGATGACTATCTGATACAAACTCTGTCTTCTTCTACTCCTGTTGACCCACCTCCAGTCGGCATCCGAGGTTTTCATGTTCTGATGGAGAGAGCGGCACAACGGATCCTCCTTCCTATGGAAACCAAGAAGGATGATTGTTTTCTTTACGATTTTAAGGACCAACCAAGGAAACAAGTACGAACAATCCCTATTATGGACTTTATTTGGCAGGAAGGACTGAAAGTCATGAAGACTCCTGCCTCCATTCCTGCGGTCCTGCCTCATCTCAAAAAGAAATACAAGGCACCGGACAATTCACCAGCATGTCTGATAGGTCAGCCTAAGGCAGAACCTGTTAACTCACAAGCAGCACAACGCCGAGCACAGAATCCCTCCTCTCCATTGTCGGCTCCACCTGATCGGGATGGGAGATGTCTAGATTCCATTGGGAAGAAAGTTTTGTCAATGGCGACCACTACTGTCCGGGCAGCCAACTTGCTGGCCATCTTAGGCCGCTACGATAGTCAGATGTGGTCAGACATCTCTCCCTTCATCGAGATGTCATCTGAGCCCTCCAAGTCAGAAGCGCTCAAAATACTCCAGGAGGGAGAACGAATCTTAGCTGAGATTATTGATTCTGCTGTGGATGTTGCGTCTAAGGGTTTTCGGCAACTGGCAGGTGCTGCGGTCCTCCGGCGACAGGGTTGGTTGAAATCCACCTCATTTCATCAGGAAGATCAGACGAACATCATTGACATGCCCTTAGATGGAGAGTCTCTTTTTTATCAGCACATTGATGATGCCCTCCAAGCCATCAGGAAAGATACTGAGACGGCAAGATCTCTCTGTACTCTTCAGTTTTGGAAACCGCCTTTTCGAGGCGCTTGGGGTGGTGGATCCTTCTCAGGTCGAGGAGGCTATAACCAGTCGAGACAATACCAGTGCTATCAAGGTAACCAACGTTACTCTTCTCGAAGACAGCAATCCTTCAGGCAGCAACCAACTACATCATATGCACATAACAGAAGGAAGTCCTCCTACCGCGGACGTGATACATCTAAGAAGCAGTGACAACTGCCACCTGCCACCTGCTCTACCGCTCATTCCTACAAAAGTTGAAGGAAGGATCTCCCGTTTTTACTCAACCTGGTCTGCTATAACCCCAGACAAATGGGTCTTGGACATTGTCGCCAGAGGCCACGTTCTAGAGTTTGTCAAACTTCCTCCAAATTCTCCTCCCAAAGGTCCGCCTCCAGCTCATCTCACAGAGCTTTTTTCCCAAATTAATCTGATATAAAGAAGGGAGTGATCGAAGTGGTTCCAAAATTACAGAGATGCACCGGTTTCTATTCCCGATTTTTTCTAATAAAAAAGAAATCGGGAGAATGGCGCCCTATTCTGGACCTTTGTTCCTTAAACAAATATCTTAAAAAGCAAAACTTCCTGTATCCTGGATTCCTGGATCCTGTATTCCTGACTCTCGAGGAAGTCCTTCAACTCCTCACTTCGGGGGATCACATGACCAGCCTCGACCTCCAAGACGCTTACTTTCATGTCCCGAATTTACTCAGACACAGAAAATTTTTGAGGTTCAGAGTGGCTGGCAGAGACTTTCAGTTCAAAGTCCTTCCATTCGGACTTCGTTCCGCGCCCTGTGTCTTCACCAAGGTCTTGGCACCAGTGGCTGCACACCTTTGACAAAAGGGAAAACAAAATGTCCTTATTTAGACGACTGCCTTATCAAGGCGTAATTCTTTCACAGTCGCAAACGCCCATACTCAGAGATGTATGTCCCTTTTCCAATCTCTAGGTCTCTCCATCACTCTAGACAAGTCTCAATTCATCCCTTCGCAAACAAGAACGTTCCTAGGAGCCACCATAGACACTCTAAAGACACAAACCTTTGTCTCAAACAAAAGACAACAAAAGCTTTGCAAGCTTACCCAGCTACTACGCTCAAAATGTGTGTTTCTGTCCGACAGTTCAAGTCACCTCTGGGGATGCTCTCATCCTGCATTCCCCTGATCCCCAACTGTTGTCTCAAGATGAGACCCTTGCAAGAGGAGCTCAACAAACAATGGTTACAGGTTTCAGGGTCCTTCAACGATCTCATTCGCATCACACCTCAGATACGCTAAGCGCTGTTCTGGTAGACTTGCAAAAGGAACGTTGCAGCAGGCTTCTCATTCCAAGTGGAGGCTTCAAGTTTTGTCATCACCACAGACGGCTCCCTCGAAGGGGGGGGAGCGAACCTTGAAGGACTCACAGTCAACGGCAAATGGGATGCTCAACAAAGGACTTGGCATATCAACCTTTTGGAGTTGCTAGCGATCTTCCTAGCTCGGAAATCTTTTCGCACCATCATTCTTGGAACATCAAAGTTGATCCTCACGGACAACACAAGTGTGCACAACCTAAACAAACAAGGAGGGACAAGGTCAACTTTACTGTCCCAGCAATCCCAGCAAATTTGAGATTGGGCGATCCAGCATCAAATAACTCTGGCAGCGGTCGATGTCCCGGGAGTATCCAACATCCTCGCGGACTCCCTCAGCAGGTCGACAACGTCCAACCACGAGTGGAAACTCCATCAACCAACGTTGGAGCGGATATTTCCGAAGTGGGGTCGACCTGATTTAGACTTGTTCGCCACCAGTCTGAACTGCAAATGCCCATTCTATGCAAGTTGGCTTCCCCAACGGGACTCGTGCGGGAATGCGTTTTTGATGAACTGGTCACCGATCTATGCCTGCACTTTTCCTCCGATACCGTTGGCTCCCAGGGTACTCCGGAAAAACCTACTTCTCATAGCTCCCAGGTGGCCTTGCCAGTTCTGGTTTACCGAACTCCTCCTTCTATCCGAATGCAATCCCATTCAGTTGCAACCAATACTGAATCTCCTATCCTTTCACCACGGACAGATCTGTCATCCAGATCCTGCACCTCTGCGCTTAGCGGCCTGGCGCCTGAACACCTTGAATTTGCTCACTTAGACATTCCTTCAGAATGTAGAAAGGTCTTAGCTAACGCTAAAGCGCCCTCACCTACAAAAAACCTACATGCTCAAATGGAAGCGTTTTGCCTGTGGTGTCATGCCTCCAAAATCCACCCAATCCATGCAAAACCACAACAACTGTTGCCTTTCTTTTTACATCTGGCCAGGTCAGGCCTTTCCCGCTCTACTCTTAAGGTATTGTTAGCGGCTATCTCAAGATTCAGACAGGATGGTTCTCATTCTCTTTACTCCTCTAGGATCATTCAGCAATTCTTCAAAGGAATGTTTCGTATGTTTCCTCCCATCCGTCGCCCACCTCCACCCTGGCATCTTAACATTGTTCTGTCACAACTCATGCAACACCCTTTTGAACCTATTCATAGGGCCGATTTAGAGTTTGTTTCGTGGAAGATGTCCCTGCTGTTGGCTCTCACATCAGCCAGGCGGGTCAGTGACATTCAAGCCTTCACTATTAAACTGCCTTTCCTTCAATTCACCAGGGACTCGGTAGTGCTCCACACTAACGCCATTTTTATGGCAGAGGTACCTTCTGATTTCCATCTCAATGAACCAGAAATTTTGAAGACTTTCTGTCCCTATCCTCAATCACCTGCGGAAAGGACTTTACATACTCTTGATATCAAGAGATGTCTAAAATGTTACTTACAAAGGACATCCTCAATACGTAAATCTGATCAGCTTTTTATAGCCTATGGAAAAATGAGTAAGGGACGCCCAATATCCAAACAGTCCATTGGTCATTGGATTTCTGCTGCGATCTCTTTCTGTCATCAGCAAGTGGGTAGACCTCTACCGGCAACTCCGAGAGCACATTCTACTAGAGCAATCTCTTCTTCTAGTGCTCTTTTTGCTGGTGTGCCTCTTCATCAAATATGCAGAGCAGCAACATGGTCCAGCAGGCTCACCTTCACCAAGTACTGCAGTCTAGAAGCTGCCAGCAATGCAGACACGTCTGTGGGACAAGTGGTTCTCCGTAATCTTTTTAAATAAGGTGAACCTCTGTTATTCCCTCCTCCTCATTGATGGCATTTATATGTACATATCCATTTATATTTATATATTGTTACACTTTTACAGATGTTTGTTTTTATGTGGTTTTGGAATATAGATATACATATATATATATGTATATATTCACTGAAAAAAACATAGGTTTCAGGCACGTTATAGTTAGAAATTAGCATTTAAAAACGTAGAAATTCACTGAAAAAACCATAGGTTTCAGGGACGTTATAGTTAGTTGGAGATTTCACTCGTATAAAAGCATAGAAATGCGGCCGTTATAGTTAGTAGACCTAACTATAACTCGCTCCCCCGCAATGCACTGCTGATGACGTCACATATTACATCACTCATGACATGCTCAGTGATATCACTGATGACATCTCAAATGACATCAGTTGACATCATCCAGTGAATGTGTGTTTCTGTAAAGTATAAAAATATGTTTTATATATAATATTTATATATATATATATATATATGCCAAGGTGTATTGAAGTATGAGTGGGTGTATGAGTCTCTGAATGGATGATTTAGTAGGTGTGTGACTGACTGTGTAAGTGAGTGATTAAATGTGTCTTAATGAATGCATGGGTTAGACTAAACTCTGTGAATGTCTTTATTAGTCTGTTAGTTAGTGTGTAAGCGGCTGCATGGCTTGGTGAGTATCTACATGAGTGTCTATATGGGTTATTAAGTATCTGTATGGGTGTCTAAGTGTCTGTGGGGCGGGTGGGAGGGTGTGTGACTCTGTGCATAGATATGTAAGTGGTTGTTTCACTTAGTGTAAAGGTTCAAGAGTGCATATGGAAACACCTGTATGGGTGGGTGAGTGTGTGTATGGGTGTGTTGGTGAGTAAATGGATGTCTCAGTGGTACAAGTGTGAGTAACTACATGGGTTTTAAAGCAGCATATGTGTATGTTGGCGTATATAAATGACTACATATGAGAGTGAGTGATTGCATGACTATCTGTATGGATGAGTGTGTGTTTCTATGAGTGACTGTTTAAGAGAGTAAGTATGTGCTAGTATCTGTATAAATACGTGTGGTGGTGTGTGTATGACTGTAAAGTCAAGAAAATGAATGTGTGTGTGATAGTTTCTTTGCATGACTGACCAGGTGTATGAGTAACTTTGGGTGAGTGGCAGTGTGTGAGTGTCTATATAGATTTATGAGTAGATTATCTGTGGCTGTATAGATGAATGACTGTGTGTAGTAGTGACTGTATGGGTGAGTGGGCAGATGTGTGTGTAGACCTATCAATCACTGAGCATGAGCAGGTATGTACTAACTCCTATTGGTCTGTCTATGGTTTTGATATTGGTGGTCTGTATTTTAGAGGCGGTGTATGAAAAGTTTTATTAGGGTATGAGGAGGTGCATCAGATGATCATGTGGATGATGTCATCAGTGATGTCATTTGAGATGTCATCAGTGATGTCATCATTGATGTCACTGAGCATGTCATGAGTGATGTAATATGTGGCGTCATCAGCAGTGCATTGCGGGGGCGCGAGTTATAGTTAGCTCTACTAACTATAACGGACGAATTTCTATGTTTTTTTCAGTGAATTTCTAAGGTTTTTAAATGCTAATTTCTAACTATAACGTGCCTGAAACCTATGGTTTTTTCAGTGAATTTCAAATGTTTTTTAAATGCTAATTTCTAGCTATGCCTACAAAGGTACGACAAGTATAGAAGAGGAAGAAAAGCGCCAAAAGAAGAAAGACCAATGCAGAAAGAGGCAACAGAAGTCCAGAAAGATGAAGAAAAGTGAAGGAAGAAGAGATGTGCAGAAAGACCCAACAGAGGAGCAGAAAGGGGCCTTGTTGCAAAATCATCCTGTGCCCACAACTTTTTCAGATGAATACTGGTGGTAACTGACTCTGACTAACCAGGCCTAGTGCCAGTGGTATGCTAAAAGACACTTAGAATACAGCGAAAACACCTACATACACTAAGGAACACTATGCGTTGCGGTACCCCTGTGATTAGCATGACCTCCTCTCTAAGAGGTTTAGCTCTGACATGTAAATTTGAGCAATTAAAAGATTCAATGATAAGAGATCAAATAGTACGTTTCACTAACATTAAAAAGATATAGGAAATGTTTTTTTAACAAAAGAGTATACCTTGGATGAAACAATCCAAATTGCAAAAGGAATGGAACATACTGACATGTGGATAAAAAAAATTAAAGGTTCTGTTGCCAATTCGAAACAAGAAAAAGTTGAAGTTATTGGAAAAAAATATGATAGGAAAAAAGAAGTGAAAATAAATGTAGATGTTAAAAGACCTCCATCTCAAATTGGAAAAGGAAGTTATCAACCTAGAGAAGTTAGATGTTTTAGATGTGGTACTCCAGGGCATATAGCTACTGGTCTCATTTGTATGGCAAGAGGAACCTTATGTAGAAGTTGTGGGAAAAGGGGACATTTTTCCAAAATGTGCCGTACGAATAGTAATTGGGAGAAATAGGGTTCAAGAAGTAAAAGATATTTGTGAATATGTTGATGATGTTTTATTGATGGTTGAAGGAAATAAAAAAGAATTGGAGAGTGGGAAAACTGAAGAGTTATGTTCCCATATTGTGAAGATGGAAAGCACGGATAAATTAGAAAAGCCCCATTGCAATATCTTGATTGATGAGAAGGAGATACGAGTATTGGCGGATTCTGGAAGTTTAAATACTCTTATATCCAATAAGTCTTTTGAAGAGAATTGGTCCAAGGAATGTGGTCCAATTATTCACAATCCTGATATTCGTGCTGTGGGGTATGCAGGAAAAAGAATAGACATTTTGTGAATGTGTTGGATGACTTTAAAATTTAAAAGTGAAGCAATTAGAGGTAGAGTATATATCACAGATTTTGGTTCTGATCTCCTTGGGTGGGGTCATCACAGAGATCTCAACATTATTATTGACCCAAATGCTAAAGAACCTGTTATGGTTTTAGAAAAGACATCTATTCAAGACATAAGTGATGAAAATAAATGATTTGAAAAATATCCTAAGGTCTTTTATACGAGGTTAGGATTATTGAAGGGATTTTCGCATAAAATCATTTTAAAATAAAATGCAGTCTGTTGTTCATAAGATAAGAGATGTACCAAATTTAATGTTAGAGCCTTTGCGTCAAAAAACTTGATAACTTATTAAAACAAGAGATCATTGAGTCTATTGAAGCTTCCGAATGGTTGGCTCCGATTGTGAATGCCCCAAAGGATGGTGGTAAAATTCGTCTTTGTATAGATTTGTGTGATCTTAACAAGAATATTTGGGTAGATAGAGAACCGCTGCCTAATATATCAGAAATGTTGTCAACTATGGGTGATGGGCATATTTTCAGTGTTTTAGATATGTCTGCAGTATATCATCAAATTAAATTGCATGAGTCATCCAGACATCTGACTTCCTTTGCCACCCCTCTTGGTGCATTTAGGTACAAAAGGATGCCTTTTGGTTTGGCGTCGGCTTCGGTCGTTTTCCAAAGAGCAATGAAAAATATTTTTGGGGACATAAAAAGGGTTTGGTGTTTCCAAGATGATATTTTAATTGCTGGAATGATTATTCTGATCATGATATGTTGTTTGAAGAAGTGATGACAAGACTTGAGAAACATAATTTAACAATAAAAAAAGAAAAGTGTCAGTTGAGGAAAACAAAAGTTGATTATTTGGAACATGAAATAAGTTCAGATGGTATACGGCCTAAAAGAAATATTGTGAAAGCGATTACAATGGCTCCAGAACCATCGAATAAGGATGAACTTCGATCTTTTTTAGGATTAGCAGAGTATTGTGCTAAACATGTAGACAGTTTTACTGAACTTGTTGAGCCCTTAAGGAAAATTATGATACAAAGGATATCCTCAATACGTAAATCTGATCAGCTTTTTATAGCCTATGGAAAAATGAGTAAGGGACGCCCAATATCCAAACAGTCCATTGGTTGGATTTCTGCTGCGATCTCTTGTTGTCATCAGCAAGTGAGTAGACCTCTACAGGCAACTCCGAGAGCACATTCTACTAGAGCAATCTCTTCTTCTAGTGCTCTTTTTGCTCGTGTGCCTCTTCATCAAATATGCCGAGCAGCAACATGGTCCAGCAGGCTCACCTTCACCAAGTACTGCAGTATAGAAGCTGCCAGCAATGCAGACACGTCTGTGGGACAAGCGGTTCTCCGTAATCTTTTTAAATAAGGTGAACCTCTGTTATTCCCTCCTCCTCATTGATGGCATTTATATGTACATATCCATGTATATTTATATATTGTTACACTTTTACAGATGTTTGTTTTTATGTGGTTTTGGATTATAGATATACATATACATATATATATATATATATATATATATTCACTGAAAAAAACATAGGTTTCAGGCACGTTATAGTTAGAAATTAGCATTTAAAAATGTAGAAATTCACTGAAAAAACCATAGGTTTCAGGGACGTTATAGTTAGTTGGAGATTTCACTCGTATAAAAGCATAGAAATGCGGCCGTTATAGTTAGTAGACCTAACTATAACTCGCGCCCCAGCAATGCACTGCTGATGAAGTCACATATTACATCACTCATGACATGCTCAGTGATATCACTGATGACATCAGTTGACATCATCCAGTGAATGTGTGTTTCTGTAAAGTATAAAAATATGTTTTATATATAATATTTATATATTTATATATATATATGCCAAGGTGTATTGAAGTATGAGTGGGTGTATGAGTCTCTGAATGGATGATTTAGTAGGTGTGTGAATGACTGTGTAAGTGAGTGATTAAATGTGTCTTAATGAATGCATGGGTTAGACTAAACTCTGTGAATGTCTTTATTAGTCTGTTAGTTAGTGTGTAAGCGGCTGCATGGCTTGGTGAGTATCTACATGAGTGTCTATATGGGTTATTAAGTATCTGTATGGGTGTCTGAGTGTCTGTGGGGCGGGTGGGAGGGTGTGTGACTCTGTGCATAGATATGTAAGTGGTTGTTTCACTTAGTGTAAAGGTTCAAGAGTGCATATGGAAACACCTGTATGGGTGGGTGAGTGTGTGTATGGGTGTGTTGGTGAGTAAATGGATGTCTCAGTGGTACAAGTGTGAGTAACTACATGGGTTTTAAAGCAGCATATGTGTATGTTGGCGTATATAAATGACTACATATGAGAGTGAGTGATTGCATGACTATCTGTATGGATGAGTGTGTGTTTCTATGAGTGACTGTTTAAGAGAGTAAGTATGTGCTAGTATCTGTATAAATACGTGTGGTGGTGTGTGTATGACTGTAAAGTCAAGAAAATGAATGTGTGTGTGATAGTTTCTTTGCATGACTGACCAGGTGTATGAGTAACTTTGGGTGAGTGGCAGTGTGTGAGTGTCTATATAGATTTATGAGTAGATTATCTGTGGCTGTATAGATGAATGACTGTGTGTAGTAGTGACTGTATGGGTGAGTGGGCAGATGTGTGTGTAGACCTATCAATCACTGAGCATGAGCAGGTATGTACTAACTCCTATTGGTCTGTCTATGGTTTTGATATTGGTGGTCTGTATTTTAGAGGCGGTGTATGAAAAGTTTTATTAGGGTATGAGGAGGTGCATCAGATGATCATGTGGATGATGTCATCAGTGATGTCATTTGAGATGTCATCAGTGATGTCATCATTGATGTCACTGAGCATGTCATGAGTGATGTAATATGTGGCGTCATCAGCAGTGCATTGCGGGGGCGCGAGTTATAGTTAGCTCTACTAACTATAACGGACAAATTTCTATGGTTTTTTCAGTGAATTTCAAACGTTTTTTAAATGCTAATTTCTAGCTATGCCTACAAAGGTACGACATGTAAAGAAGAGGAAGAAAAGCGCCAAAAGAAGAAAGACCAATGCAGAAAGAGGCAACAGAAGTCCAGAAAGATGAAGAAAAGTGAAGGAAGAAGAGATGTGCAGAAAGAACCAACAGAGGAGCAGAAAGAGGCCTTGTTGCAAAATCATCCTGTGCCCACAACTTTTTCAGATGAATACTGGTGGTAACTGACTCTGACTAACCAGGCCTAGTGCCAGTGGTATGCTAAAAGACACTTAGAATACAGCGAAAACACCTACATACCTTATGTAGAAGTTGTGGGAAAAGGGGAAATTTTTCCAAAATGTGCCATACGAATAGTAATTGGGAGAAATAGGGTTCAAGAAGTAAAAGATATTTGTGAATATGTTGATGATGTTTTATTGATGGTTGAAGGAGATAAAAAAGAATTGGAGAGTGGGAAAACTGAAGAGTTATGTTCCCATAATGTGAAGATGGAAAGCACGGATAAATTAGAAAAGCCCCATTGCAATATCTTGATTGATGAGAAGGAGATACGAGTATTGGCGGATTCTGGAAGTTTAAATACTCTTATATCCAATAAGTCTTTTGAAGAGAATTGGTCCAAGGAATGTGGTCCAATTATTCACAATCCTGATATTCGTGCTGTGGGGTATGCAGGAAAAAGAATAGACATTTTGTGAATGTGTTGGATGACTTTAAAATTTAAAAGTGAAGCAATTAGAGGTAGAGTATATATCACAGATTTTGGTTCTGATCTCCTTGGGTGGGGTCATCACAGAGATTTAAGAATGTGGGATAGTGCACCGCTTTATCCAACGTTTGAAAAGTTTTCTGTGCAACCAGGTTACCGTTCCCCACCTGGAACGTGTTTAATAAACCTCGTAGCAACAATACTAGAATAGTATGGTTGTCACCCTAAGCACAAGTTTTATGCTGATGTTTCAGCTCCAAAAGGTTTTTTATACAATAAATGTTCAACCAAGAAGGTTTTCTTGAAGTTAATTCATAAGTGTCTTTATTAACACTTTTCTATTGTTCAATATTCATATATTCCCAATTAGAATTATCCAATGCATTTCGGCAGGTGTTCCTACCTTCATCAGGGAATGGATTCTGTAAATTCAAAACAACTTACAATCAGTATCCCAACTTACTATACTCAAAACATTCAAATTTAAACATCCTCTAATACATGATGATAATAAATGAATCAATTCGTAACTCATACACTCTTATGTGTTTTAACGATACGTTCTAACCAAGTTGCTAAAAATTTGGGTTTAAAACTCTGTATCTCTAATCAATTAATCACCACACTTTTATCGCTATCAGTAACAACGTGTCACTATCGGTAATCGCATGATTTATACCAATTCCATGAGCCCTAGTAATAACTCATATGTACTGCTCGCTAGTTGCTCTACATTATGGGCTTGCTTTATATCTAAGCTGTTGCAGAAAAAACGTTCTTACCTCTCTTAGTTACTCGCGTACTGCATTTTGCCGTGTGTAGATTCCACCAGCGTCTACTTCCGTGTTGTTAAAAACGCGCTGGGACGCACAAGCGCTAATGTGTTCGACTTACGCGCCCTGTTATTAAAGAAACAGTGTTCTTTTTGACAACGGTGATCTAATATGTATTATCGTTAGCGGTTCGATACCCAGCGGGGGTGGATAATCAATCATGTAATTGCGCCTGATGTGTATGTGCCGATAAACTGGCCTGATAAGTGATATGGTCCTAAACAAATTCAATAACACATAAATCAGTGCAAATATCCAGTCAGCATGTCCCTTCATATATAACTCAATAGGAATAGTAGCACGCCTGAAAAAAACCCAGGATGCAATACGATGAAATTACGTTATCTACGGACAGTAGAGCCGACACCTTTGCGTTCGCAACAGATGCGAGCGAAAGAATTTATTCATTAATACAACCACCATCTTCGGAACCAACTTATACCAAAAACAAAGAACAACAGATTAAGCATTTACTATACTTAACGCGTAAAGAAATTAACCAGCGGATGCATGCTTCAACCATGATAAAGTACCACAAAGCACAGCGAATACCACGGGGCCTACGCATATCTCTGAGACCCTCCTTATGTAAAAATTCTAAACCTTTCACAGAAAAGTGGTTTGCTATCCTAAACAAGTGTAGCTTGGATCTAATATTGCTGATTATTGAGGAATTATCACGAATCTTAGAAGAACTGAAGGAAGAAATAGACACAACCAAAGATGCACTCAGCAAAATGATTACACCAGAAGAATTGGCAACTACCATAGAAGACATTAACAACCAGCTTATCAAACACACCCAAGAAATAAATGAACGGAAATTGCGTAAATATAGACGCAAAACTCTGGATTACAAGCTCCAAGAAGTTTACACATGGGCGGAAATATACGCGAGGAAAAGACAATCCAAGGGATATACATCCCACACAGACACTTCATCTACGGATAGCGAGAGAACAGGACCCCCAAAGAATAAGACGACACAACAACCAAAAGAACAAGCTGGCACATCAACTACGGTTCCTTTTTTAGAGGGAGGCCGACAAGAAACGGAAGACCCAGGAGGGGACTTAGGAAAAACAAAAGAAAAGAGCCAACCACAAACGCGTACAGCAACTTCCAAAAAAGACAAACACAAAAAGCATTAAATGATGATGAGAATTTGGTGATCAACATATCAGATGTTGAACTGAACCCAATGCAAGTTGCAACTTTACAAAAAGGTTTATCATTTGTACCCACAGCCCACACGAATTTACTGGAACTGGAAGTGAGTTTATTTAAGCTCACTAGAAAATTACGACTCCGACATTATTTTGATAATGTGGTAGAAAAAAGAACGGCAGAAACGGACGAACTGAGAGGACTCAAAGTACACAGTACATACATGCCTCCAATCAGCCACAAAACCATAGATTTATATGAACAGTTGTGCCGAAAAGATCTACAGCAATTAAATACACAAAAAAAGTCATCAAGAATGAACACGTCCAAGAAAGAATTTGGGACTCTCAAAAGCATAGCAACCAACGAGAAGGTAATCTGCCAAAAGGCAGATAAAGGAGGAGCGCTGGTAATAATGAATTGATCCTTTTACCAGGAACAAGTCACGGAACATCTCAATGACACGCAAACGTACATGGAGGTGGAAAGTAACCCCACAGGAACTATCAAGAAAACGCTACAAACCATAATCATGCAAGCATATGAGCAAGGTATCATAACAGAAAGGACCAAAAAATACCTGATCCAAGAGAATCCCAAATGCCCAACGATGTACTTGGTACCCAAGGTGCACAAAAATCTACTAAGGCCCCCATGTAGGCCTATCGTATCCACCAAACACAGTTTACACGAACCGGTGGGAAAATTTTTAGACAAGTACCTACAGCCTCTAGTACTAAAAACTAAGTCATACTTGAAAGACACCACTGATTTCTTGTTAAAACTATCTACAGTACAAATTGAAGAAGAATGGGTGATGGCAACCATAGACGTTAAGGCCCTGTACACGTCAATCCCACACCAACAGGGACTGGAAGATATAGAAAGAGCCTTATTGGACAGCGAATATCAGAGGGAAATGCATATTTTCCTACTAGAATTAATGCAATTCACGCTCATGCACAGCTACTTTGAACATGACAAAAGATGGTATATGCAATGCTGTGGCACATCAATGGTCAATTGCGCCGCACCGGCGTATGCTAATTTATACATGGCAGCATTTGAAGAGGAACATATCTATTCGAACCAAACATGGCACCAGAACACTTCAATGTATGTACGGTTCATTGACGACATTTTCGTAATTTGGAAGGGCACCAAACAATCGTTACATGAACAGATTGAAATCCTTGATACTAAAGAGGACAGAATTGGATTTACTTGGAATATTGATGAAACACTAATCCAATACCTGGATGTAGAAATCAATAAAAGAGGGAACACACTCACCACTAACTTGTTCCGAAAGACCACAGATAGGAATAACCTATTGCAATATGGAAGCCACCACCCGCAAGCATTAAAAAGACACCTCCCTTATTCACAATTTTTGAGGGTCAAACGAGTGGTTTCAGAGGCCCCGCAATGCATATCACAAATAGACAATATGACACAGATGTTTCGCAACAGAGAATATCCAGGGGAAATATTGCAAGAAGCCAGAACCAGAGTTGAGGTAAAATCTAGACAAGACCTTTTGAAGAGCAAACAAAAAACACAAGAACCACGAATCACTTGTGTCAGCAAATACTCTACACTCTCCACACAATTTAAAAAAATCATAAAACGACATTGGCCAATTTTATCCATGGAACCTGACTTTCGAGGAGCTTTCACCCAAGAACCAGTATTCGCCCACACTAGAGCCAAGAACCTAGCGGATTTCCTTAAACCAACCAAGGAACCACAATCAAAGCTCATATATAGAGGCACGTTACCATGCCTCAATTGCAACACTTGCCACAATATAATGAAAGGAACAACCATAACACATCCTAGGAAAGGATTTCCCATCCACCTGAAAGTGAATGCCACTTGTGAGTCAACGAATTTAATTTATATGCTCAAATGTCCATGCGGAGATGTTTATGTGGGACATACGGAAAGAAAATTGAAAGTAAGAGTAAATGAACATAAAAGTAATATACGCACTCAATCCTCCAAATCGTCAGTGGCAGAACATTTCACAGAAAAGCAACATCACATAAGCCAATTGAGAGTCTGTGTGTTGGGAATAGTGGAGAAAAAGGAAGGAATGGTCAACAAAAACAATTTGCTAAAACAAGAGAACTATTGGATTTATTATTTGAAAAGCCTCAAGCGGAAAGGGCTTAATGAACGCACAGAGTTTCTGTGCTACTTGTAATTCACTTTGAGTTATATATGAAGGGACATGCTGACTGGATATTTGCACTGATTTATGTGTTATTGAATTTGTTTAGGACCATATCACTTATCAGGCCAGTTTATCGGCACATACGCATCAGGCGCAATTACATGATTGATCATCCACCCCCGCTGGGGATCGAACCGCTAACGATAATACATATTAGATCACCGTTGTCAAAAAGAACACTGTTTCTTTAATAACAGCGCGCGTAAGTAGAACACATTAGCGCATGCGCGTCCCAGCGTGTTTTTAACAACACGGAAGTAGACGCTGGTGGAATCTACACACGGCAAAATGCAGTACGCGAGTAACTAAGAGAGGTAAGAACGGTTTTTCTGCAACAGCTTAGATATAGAGCAAGCCCATAATGTAGAGCAACTAGCGAGCAGTACATATGAGTTATTACTAGTGCTCATGGAATTGGTATAAATCATGCGATTACCGATAGTGACACGTTGTTACTGATAGCGATAAAAGTGTGGTGATTAATTGATTAGAGATACAGAGTTTTAAACCCAAATTTTTAGCAACTTGGTTAGAACGTATCGTTAAAACACATAAGAGTGTATGAGTTACGAATTGATTCATTTATTATCATCATGTATTAGAGAATGTTTAAATTTGAATGTTTTGAGTATAGTAAGTTGGGATACTGATTGTAAGTTGTTTTGAATTTACAGAATCCATTCCCTGATGAAGGCAGGAACACCTGCCGAAATGCATTGGATAATTCTAATTGGGAATATATGAATATTGAACAATAGAAAAGTGTGAATAAAGACACTTATGAATTAACTTCAAGAAAACCTTCTTGGTCGAACATTTATTGTATAAAAAACTTTTTGGAGCTCAAACATCAGCATAAAACTTGTGCTCAGGGTGACAACCATACTATTCTAGTATTGTTGCTACGAGGTCATCACAGAGATCTTAACATTATTATTGACCCAAATGCTAAAGAACCTGTTATGGTTTTAGAAAAGACATCTATTCAAGACATAAGTAATGAAAATAAATGATTTGAAAAATATCCTAAAGTCTTTAATACGAGGTTAGGATTATTGAAGGGATTTTCGCATAAAATCATTTTAAAAGAAAATGCAGTCTGTTGTTCATAAGATAAGAGATGTACCAAATTTAATGTTAGAGCCTTTGCGTCAAAAAATTGATAACTTATTAAAACAAGAGATCATTGAGTCTATTGAAGCTTCCGAATGGTTGGCTACGATTGTGATTGCCCCAAAGGATGGTGGTAAAATTCGTCTTTGTATAGACTTGTGTGATCTTAACAAGAATATTTGGGTAGATAGAGAACCGCTGCCTAATATATCAGAAATGTTGTCAACTATGGGTGATGGGCATATTTTCAGTGTTTTAGATATGTCTGCAGTATATCATCAAATTAAATTGCATGAGTCATCCAGACATCTGACTTCCTTTGCCACCCCTCTTGGTGCATTTAGGTACAAAAGGATGCCTTTTGGTTTGGCGTCGGCTTCGGCCGTTTTCCAAAGAGCAATGAAAAATATTTTGGGGGACATAAAAAGGGTTTGGTGTTTCCAAGACGATATTTTAATTGCTGGGAATGATTATTCTGATCATGATATGTTGTTTGAAGAAGTGATGACAAGACTTGAGAAACATAATTTAACAATAAAAAAAGAAAAGTGTCAGTTGAGGAAAACAAAAGTTGATTATTTGGAACATGAAATAAGTTCAGATGGTATACGGCCTAAAAGAAATATTGTGAAAGCGATTACAATGGCTCCTGAACCATCGAATAAGGATGAACTTCGATCTTTTTTAGGATTAGCAGAGTATTGTGCTAAATATGTAGACAGTTTTACTGAACTTGTTGAGCCCTTAAGGAAAATTATGATACAAAGGACATCCTCAATATGTAAATCTGATCAGCTTTTTATAGCCTATGGAAAAATGAGTAAGGGACGCCCAATATCCAAACAGTCCATTGGTTGGATTTCTGCTGCGATCTCTTGTTGTCATCAGCAAGTGGTTAGACCTCTACAGGCAACTCCGAGAGCACATTCTACTAGAGCAATCTCTTCTTCTAGTGCTCTTTTTGCTGGTGTGCCTCTTCATCAAATATGCCGAGCAGCAACATGGTCCAGCAGGCTCACCTTTACCAAGTACTGCAGTCTAGAAGCTGCAAGCAATGCAGGCACGTCTGTGGGACAAGCGGTTCTCCGTAATCTTTTTAAATAAGGTGAACCTCTGTTATTCCCTCCTCCTCATTGATGGCATTTATATGTACATATCCATTTATATTTATATATTGTTACACTTTTACAGATGTTTGTTTTTATGTGGTTTTGGATTATAGATATACATATATATATATATATATATATATATTCACTGAAAAAACCATACGTTATAGACCATATATAGTTAGGAATTAGCATTTACAAAACAGTGAAAATTCACTGAAAAAACCATAGGTTATAGACCATATATAGTTAGGAATTAGCATTTACAAAACCTTATTTTACTCACACAAAACCATTGAAATTCCATATATAGTTAGTTGCACTAACTATATATCGCGCACCCGCAATCCACTGCTGATGATGTCACATATTACATCATTCATGACATGGTCAGTGACATCACTGATATGAAATGAAATGAAATGAAATGAAAAAGAAATTTCTAGAGCGCACTGCGGCCAAGCGGCTTCCTGGCGCTGAGGAGCACATCAGTATCTGCCAAGAAAGACCCGGGGGAGTTTAGCCAGGGAAAGCCTGAAGAAAGAAAAAAGTTTTGAGGGCTTTCCGAAAGTGGGAGAAAATAGGAATGGAGCGAATAAAGAGGGGGAGAGTGATGACATCACTGATGACATCTCAAATGACATCACTGATGACATCATCCAGTGACTGTGTGTTTCTGTAAAGTTTAAATATGTTTTACATATTGAAGAATGAGTAGATGTATAAGTGTCTGGATGAAGGATTTAGTAGGTGCGTGACTGACTATGAGTGAGTGATTAAATGTGTCTCACTGAGTGCATGGGTTAGTGACTAAACTGTCTTAATTTGTGCATCATTATGTCTGTTGTTCTGTAAACTGCTGCATGTGTTGATCAGTAGCTATATGAGTAACTATATGGGTTATTGATTGATTGTCCAAGTATTTGTATGGGAGACTGAGTGTGTGTGTGGCTGGCTGAGAGATGTGTGACTCTGTGCAGATCAATGTGTACTTGCATCAATGATTGTATAAGAGAGTAAGTATGTGTTAGTATATGTTTGAAAATGTAAGGTACTCTATGTTTAACTGCATAGATTAGAAAATGGAAGTGTGATTGATTATTTACAGGACTGACTAGGTGTGTGAGTAACTCCATGGATGAGTGGCAGAGTGTGAGTGTCTGTATAGGTGTATGAGTGCATATGATAGTGTTGTAAAGATGAGTGATTGTATGTATGAATGATTGTATGGGTGAATGAGTGAATATGTGTGTAGACATAGGAATCAGTGAGTGCGTATGTAGTAACTAGTATTGGTGTGTCAATGGTTTAAAAAATTATATTCTGTATTTAACACTGGGTGTAACAGAGGTTATATTAAAGTGTGAGGAGATGCATTGTATTGTCACATGAATGATATCATCAGTGATGTGACCATTGATGTCAAATGAGATGTCATCAGTGATGTCATTTGAGATGTCATCAGTGATGTCACTGACCATGTCATGAATGATGTAATATGTGACATCATCAGCAGTGTATTGCGGATGCGCGATATATAGTTAGTGCAACTAACTATATATGGAATTTCAATGGTTTTGTGTGAGTAAAATAAGGTTTTGTAAATGCTAATTCCTAACTATATATGGTCTATAACCTATGGTTTTTTCAGTGAATTTTCAAGGTTTTGTAAATGCTAATTCCTAACTATATATGGTCTATAACCTATGGTTTTTTCAGTGAATTTCAATGGTTTTTTAATAGCAAATATCAAAAGCTTTTTTGTGGAAAATGACTAAAATTAGGTATACATAAGCGGCGTTCATTTATGTTCACCACAGCCACTGTTGAAAGTAAAGTGAAAGTCGCGAAACAGTGGCCACGCCATCTTGTCCCTTTTAGGCCCCATCATGCACGTAAGTGACAGCCATTTTGTGTGTCATGGCCTCTCTGCCCACTGCCAATAGCCTATGATCGTTCGGAATTGGTTCTCTTTGGGTGATTCTCTATTCACAAATAAGCACAGAGTCGCAATACTCTGTTTAGTCTTTGCGGATAGTGAAGGATAGGTAGTGCAGACTTTTGTCCCCTTTGTAACCCGTCATGCCTATCTCTGCCCCGTTTGTTGGTAGTTGGTTCAACCCGGACCGTTTATTAGAGGTAGATCATCCGACTCCACCGGAGGACACCCCTAATAAAAAGGACATATATATAAAATGCGGACTAGCCGCTGTATCGTGCTAGCAAACTATAACATAAAAATCGTTAGAAAAAACAAAAGGAATCGAGCAAAATCAGTAGGCCACTGATGGGATCTCTTTTTGACCTCGCTAAAATAGAAACATTAGGAACAACCCCTCATGAGAAATATGAAACTAGTGAGAGGAACCGAGCTCGACGCCATGATGGCTGCAAGACAGCTCGGCTCCGCCGCCCACCCCGCCCAAAATAACGACAAACCCTATGCAAATATTATAAATATATACAACACACCAGCAAAGTAACAGGGTAAAACGTTTTATTAAATAACTATTTACATGGCAGCCTGCTGCAACATCGATCCAAATGCATGACGCTGTTCCTGTCCCTCCTTCCTTAAAGTAGCAATGTTGGCCTACTTTGGGCTACTTTTTAGTAGGATTTGGGCTTTAGAAAGTCTACAAAGGCCATCAGCCGGCGAGGTAGCATAGGTGGCGGCCTAGGGGTGGAGGACCGTTGTGCAAATAGCCCGGGGGCGACACCACGCGCCAAGGCTCGTCCCCAGTACATCCAGAGGTGATGTCCGACAAGTTGTGTGGGGGGATGCCTTGCTGATGCCGCCACTCCCCCCCACCTTCTTGTTTCCTGATCTGGCCGGCTCAATCGATCGAGCATGAGACTCTCATACCCAGGGTCGTAGGCCCGGCCATCTTGTGGGGCGCCCGCAGGAGAGACGGCACGGACGGCCCCCTCTCCCCTCTCCCCTCACCCCCAGGTGGAGCTGCAGCAGGGCGACCCTTAGCGTTTCACTCGCCGGTCAGCTGAAGCAGGGCGACCCTTAGCGTTTCACTCGCCGGTCAGCTGAAGCAGGGCGACCCTTAGCGTTTCACTTGCCGGTCAGCTGAAGCAGGGCGACCCTTATCGTTTCACTCCCCGGTCAGCTGCACCAGGACTGCCATTGGCGTTCCACTCGGTTGGATGGCCGGGGACCCGCTCCGGTGGCCGGGGTGAAGAGCGGCTATTGCTGCGGAACGCTCAAAATGGCGGCCGACTCCCCGGATTTGGGCCTGGTCCACTAGAACGGCTCTGGACTACCCTGGATCTCGAATGCTTGCCTGCTCGGGCATGAGCCCCACTCTTGAAGACGTCCTCTCAGTTTTAAAGGTTCTACGAGAGTCGTTGGCCCTCGACTCCCGCGGGCTTCCGATGGGGGCAACCGCCACTGTTGCTTGACTATCCCCCATGGATATACCGCTGCCACGGGTGTCCGCTGCCTTATCCACATCTGGTGCCGTGAGGGAGGCTGATTCAGTGCATCGGCGGAGGGATACGCCTGCTGTCCCGCTCTCCGGAAGTGGCCACAACATTGTCACAGGATGGTAGTGCTCTCATGCTGACGCCAGTTTTTGTCCGAATTACTAAGAGACACTGTAGACTGCCAACTTGATCAGCTCCGGTGGGACCTCAGCGTGACCCGGTAGGGAAGATTTTGCCTCCCTCGCCTTTGAGTCATGGTTCATGCTGCCTGTTCTTTCTGTTGGCGCTAACAAACTTTTTGAACTGCCGAAAGGGATTCTGGTCCTGCCGCTAGTTACTGGAGACATTGAACTATACTCTGGACTGTAGAAGTTACAAGAAATTAAGAATATAAATAGGGAAATTGCTATAGTTTGAAGACAATTCTGAGGATTTTGTGATTATCAAACAATTTCAGGAATTAATGTATTTATTGCTTTCCAGGATTAGTGGCAGAGCGTCCAAAATCCACAAAAAACACCACTGCCAACTCTTCAATAACTTCCATCACCCAGCACCGCATTTCCAAAGAAACAGCATAGCAAGCTTTCGTGGCCTTTAGAGTTTTCGGAAGCAGTTTCCCAAGACCATCACTGCAGCCATTGCAATCCAACAGAGGAACTTTTTCCAAGATCGGCATATTGGAAGGGCTGCTGGTGTAATCGGGGCTCTTGCAGCCATTCAACTTAATTGAAGCTTTCACAATGACAGACCGCCCACTGAACTTCGTGCCATGACATTTACTTATAACATTCTGCTGGGTCTTCGCCGAACTGAAGTCTACAAATGCAAAGCATTTCATTCCTCTTTGACATTTCTTGACATGTAGTGGGTTGAAGTCTTTAAAGAGGTCCACAATTTGCTCCTCAGTCACATCACTTGAAAGATTCCCCAAGCCAGGCAGGTCCCACACCACTTGAAAGGACCTGCCTGGCCTCGACCAAAATGGCGCCAGTATGGGAGCGACTTGCAACTCCTTATGACGTTCTAGTTACTTAGCCTTGACGTTATGGGGGATGTATGCGGTCTTTGTGCACATGGCGGGCGGGGAAGGGTACCGACTGGGCATACGGACAACCCTATTGATGTTGGTTTTTCATTATTGATTATTGTATTATTAAAGCTTCGAAGTAATGTTACCCATGATACTCGCCCTTGGTGTGCGTATGGACGATTTTATTGTAACTGATCCTGTTATACTTTCAATTATAAAATCAACCATCACTGATCCTGCAACCGTTTGTCACGTTTATTTTTTTCAATTAAATGGCTCGCTTGTTACATACTCCTATACCCCTGGCTTTTGACCC
This sequence comes from Lissotriton helveticus, assembly GCF_964261635.1. Classification (NCBI taxonomy): domain Eukaryota; kingdom Metazoa; phylum Chordata; class Amphibia; order Caudata; family Salamandridae; genus Lissotriton; species Lissotriton helveticus. The sequence goes on from NC_136067.1 coordinate 1,951,877,379, forward strand.
TTTCCTACGCGCGGTCTGTACTACCGCCCTCGGGTGATCTATGTAATGAACAGACTACCATTGCCGAGACACAAGGGAATGCATCTCAGAGAGATAAGTCAAGTACGTGGTAGATAAAAACATTTTCGTGTTTATGCACGCTGATGTGCTTTGAACGCTGCCCCCCCCCCTCCTTTCTTTTTTTGCAGGTTACATTGGGATTTCAGCTGAAGTATGGAGAAGACCTAAACCGCACCGTGTTCCACGCGAGGAAAAATAGGCTAGCTCTGTGAGACGGTACATTATATGTAGGAGCTATCTCTGGGAGCGTGAAAGATTGTATGGTATGAATGTGCGCATGGGCCCTGATTTCTACGGTATGAATGCGTATGTGTGGCACACGACTGGGTCAATAAAAGAATGCTTTTTGTATGACTGAGGCGTTGATCGAACGGTTAATGGAATGAGAAAAATAAGCCCGAACATGGTATCCGCATGTGAAGGACGAAAAAGAATATAGCACTTTCCTTACTTAGGAACGACGCTCTCTGGAGCTAGTGAATGAGAGAGTAGCCTACACCAGAAACTTGAAGGGTTATTTCAGTACGACGAACCCGACCCCAACCGATATCCCAAATGTACACCCAAAATAATGCGCACCAGTAAGTCAATTTATGTGCTGACTAAATAAGAGAAGTTAAGAGTACCCCGGGTTGAAGTTCATCCAAGATCCCCCTCAGCCCAGAAATTAGGGATATTGTTATGTTTTAGATTTACCCCTTCTTCTTCCACCCTCGTAGAAAAGTCAGAATTGTACCATCGCACGTCCGACTGACACCCCTCCTTTACATCAGCTTGGATCATCATTTTCTAGATGTTGGAAGGCCCCACCATGAGTATAAGCACGACTGGACTAGTGTCCGACCAACTAAAAAAGGACTAAGTGTTTTCGAAAACGAGGTTACCAACAAAAATTGTCTACTATTAGGAAGGAAGGAGAACAAAGAGCTCGACCCCCAAATGAATGAATTGGAATACTGAGAATACGCAACGCGCATGAAAAAATCCCTTTGCCCAAAATAGCTCTGTGTTTTGTCTTAGGTTTCCGTACTTGATGTATGTAATGTCGCACCCTGTCTGGTATTTGTCTGTACGTAAACTATGAATTTATGTTTTCACTCAGCTTGTGTTTTATACGTGAAACCGACCCGTACTGTTCTATATGTGTGTGCACTGAATAACCTATTATTATACACGTTTTTCTCTCTCTCTCTTTATGTTGTACGTGTACTAATAGCCTATTTGGTGCGCACGACGCTCTCTCCCTCTGAGGGCTCCCTTGCTCCCTTTTGAAAAAATGACGACACTGTACCTCGCCGGTACAGGTATAATTGGCTTTAGACACGACAGTGTTTGAACAAATTGATAGAAACAAAACGATCGTATTTTGCCATATTACTACCTCTCCTTTCTGTAAAATGTTGGAACTTAATTGGCTGAGAAAGAAAGGACAGGTAAGACGACTAATGTCCCCTAATCTGACCCTTAAAAGGGAACTATGTGTCAGTGGTTTTTTATTTTAATGCCTTAGTAACACAACCCTCATCATTTAGATTACCACCGCCCATTGCACAAAAGCGTACCGGGCGCTCCCCACGCGGGGCCCTTTTAAAGCCTCGACATCAAACCTAGGGGGTCAGGGAGGATCTACTATGCCCCCTTATGGTCATTTCCCCCTTTGTTTTGGCCTCCTCTTGTCTCTCGTCCTACCGAGAGACAAGATGGCGGCCGCTCCGGACTGTTTAGAATGTTGACAGACACCGGAGAGCCAATCAGCTTCGCTTCGCGAAGTTCCGTTACGCGTCAAGTACGCGAACCGGAGCGCTACCCGGAGCGCTGTTACAGATATATATATTTTTTTTAACGTTAATTTAGCAAAATCCACTGGAGCACATATATTGAGACCTAGCAAAGGCACATCGGGCTAACAGTCCCTACAATTTTGCCAAGTTTCATGCAAATCCATTCAGCCGTTTGGGCTAAAAGTGAGGCCAACCGCCCTATGGAAATTAACATGGGAAAAACGCGTTTTGGGACCCCCCTTTTTTCTCGGCCCCCCCTTGACAAACTCCCCCCCCCAAATTTTCAGGGGCTGCTCAGAAACAAAATGTTCCATTTTCCTGAAAATTTCAGCCAATTCCGTCCACAAACGCCAAAGTTATTAGACATAGAATTTTCAAAAATCCCATAGAGAAAAAATCCTAACTATATATACCTACTGGCGACCGCCAGTAGGTAATATATATATTCACTGAAAAAAACCATAGGTTTCAGGCAAGTTATAGTTAGAAATTAGCATTTAAAAAAACGTAGAAATTCACTGAAAAAACCATAGGTTTCAGGGACGTTATAGTTAGTTGGAGATTTTACGCGTATAAATGCATAGAAATGCGGCCGTTATAGTTAGTAGACCTAACTATAACTCGCGCCCCCGCAATGCACTGCTGATGACGTCACATATTACATCACTCATGACATGCTCAGTGATATCACTGATGACATCTCAAATGACATCAGTTGACATCATCCAGTGAATGTGTGTTTCTGTAAAGTATAAAAATATGTTTTATATATATTTATATATATATATATTCATATATATATATATATATATATATATATATTCACAGAAAAAACCATAGGTTATAGACCATATATAGTTAGGAATTAGCATTTAAAAAACCTTATTTTACTCACACAAAACCATTGAAATTCCATATATAGTTAGTTGCACTAACTATATATCGCGCACCCGCAATCCACTGCTGATGATGTCACATATTACATCATTCATGACATGGTCAGTGACATCACTGATGACATCACTGATGACATCTCAAATGACATCACTGATGACATCACTGATGACATCTCATTTGACATTACTGATCACATCACTGATAACATCATTCATGTGATGATACGATGAACCTCTTCAGACTCTAATATAACCTTAGATACACTCAGTGTAAACAGACACTCACAGACTGTCACTCATCCATGGAGTTACTCACACACCTAGTCAGTCTTGCAAAGAATCAATCACACCTCCATTTCCTCAACTATATAGTTATACACACCTTACTTATTGAAACATATAATAACACATATTTACTCTGTTATACAATCCCTGATACAAGTTCACAATAATCCATACAGCCACTCACACATTCACTGGTTCTTATGCACAGTTATTTATATATGTCAACTATCACATGTACTGTGTTTTACATATGTACTTACTTTGACATGTAGCACTGAGATATCCATTCACTCACCAATACACTCATGCATACAGTCAACTGCCCAAACAGCTGTTTCCACATGCACTTTTGAACCCATACATCTGCTCACACATCTATGCACAGAGTCATACACCTCCCAGCCACCCACACACACACTCAGTCTCCCATACAAATACTTGGGCAACCAATCAATAACCCATATAGTTACTCATTTAGCTACTGATCAACACATGCATCAGATTACAGAACAACAGACACAATAATGCACAATTTAAAACAGTTTAGTCACTAACCCATGCACTCAGTGAGACACATTTAATCACTCACTTATACAGTCAGTCATGCACCTACTAAATCCTTCATCCAGACACTTATACATCCACTCATTCTTCAATATGTAAGACATATTTTAACTTTACAGAAACATACAGTCACTGGATGTTGTCATCAGTGATGTCATCAGTGATGTCATTTGAGATGTCATCAGTGATGTCATCAGTGATGTCACTGACCATGTCATGAATGATGTAATATGTGACATCATCAGCAGTGGATTGCGGGTGCGCGATATATAGTTAGTGCAACTAACTATATATGGAATTTCAATGGTTTTGTGTGAGTAAAATAAGGTTTTTTAAATGCTAATTCCTAACTATATATGGTCTATAACCTATGGTTTTTTCTGTGAATTTCATTGGTTTTTTAACAGCTAATATCTGTAGCTGTAAAATGTATTCTTCTTTAAATCCAAAAATATATTTTATATGTTTATGAATAATTTTTTTTTAAAATATTTTTTTTTCTTCGTTCCCGCTTCGCGAATCGGGAAGCTTCCCGTTAGCTGACCTTGATGCCGCGAAATAGACCGCGAGCCGGTAAACGTTTCTTTACCGCAAGTGCCGCGTTACAAAACAACATCGTGACGCCTCCCGTCCGCATGACGTTTCACGTTGTCGCGTGATACGTCATATGACGTGCTACGTTAGCGAACTGGTACGCGAAGCGAGTCGCAAAGCGCAGGTTTCTGGAAGCAAACCGGGAGGCCCTGCAAAGCGCTTAACGTAAACACAGCAAGTCATGTGACTTGGTAATAACACTTTTCATTGGTTCATTTCACTTTTGGTTTCCTAATGATGTAAGACTAGGTCATATAATCTAAAATGAACACTTTTGATTGGTTGAGAACTCTTGTTTTTCCCAAATGATGAAAATCCCTCCTTCTTTCCTCACTCTGACTTTCATCATTGTGAGAGAAAGACCCTTTGTGATCACTGAGCAATGGCTTCTTTAGTAGCTTCAGCTGGTGCTTCCCCACCACCTCCACCACATCCAAGGAAGAGTGGACCACCTGCTCAAGTTGTAATTCAACAAGAAGAAGAAGAAGAGGAACAGGAGGACGAGCACGAAGAGAGGCAGTTTTTGCCTGAGCAGCCCAGGACGTCTCACCGGAAAGAAAACTTCATTTGGCAATTTTTTAAAATTCCCAAAGGTCAGAAAAAAGTAAATGCAAGATACGTAACTTGCCTTATATGTCAAGATAGACTGTCCAGAGGGACCGACAAAAAATACAGTTTTGGAAACTACACAATGCATCGCCATATGACTAGGTGGCATCCTAACAACTACAGTGCTGCACAGTTTCGGAACGACCTAGATAATCTCCCTATTATGGCCAGAAGATCTGTTGTACCGGAAGTAACGGGACCAGAGGGCAGGGAGATGGTGCCAAATATACAAATGAGATTTGGTGAAGTAAAACACACCTGCGTATTTTGCGATGGATTCATTTCCTACGGAGAAAGAAGCATCACTCTGATCAACAGAGCTATTGACTATCATATGCAAGTTTGTCCGAAACGCCCAAAATAATAAATACTTCTTTTTTTTGTTTTGTTGCTCATGTTGAGCCCTTTACAATGAATCGTTTTCATTGCCCCCTCCAAGAAAAACCCAAAAAAATATAAAACTGTTCCGAAAAATTCTAAAACAGTAAAAAAATGTTCAGAAAAATAAAAAAAAAAGTTCTTTTCAGAACTACCTCCCCGTTATTAAAAAATTGGTACAATATTTGGAACTGTGCCAACCTCTATTTCTCTTAGTTCGCTTCCCAGTTCGCTCGCGGGTACGCGAACCGGAAGCGACCCAAAAACAGTAAGTATAAGGGAAGGAAACAGACACTTATGTTAAAAGAAAGACAGCTATAAGGGAGTAAACTAGAGATACCATTACCCGTAATCCACTGCTGATGATGTCACATATTACATCATTCATGACATGCTCAGTGACATCATCAGCAGAGGATTGCGGGTTTTTTGGCAACATGCCTTATCCACGGTTTAATAACGCTGCCTTTTGCTTTATATAAGTTTTCAAATTGTATGAAATATATACCAATAGGTCGTTATGAACCTTTAGGTAGTGCTTTTCTTCATGAGGTCTGGTCGCTTCCATACACATACAGATGTTTCAAAGATGATCAAGAAGTTTATCTGAATGGAGAGGAATGCACTGAGACGCCAGATCATTCACTAATGTGTAGACACATACAGTTACACGGTTCATGCAACAAACACCGACCAAATATGGCTTGCGTGTTGCAAGGCACGCCAGTTCCTGCTATCATCCCCACGTTCAAGTTGTTGGAAAATGGTAGTTATTTGATGCTCAATAATGAAGATTGTTCTGAGTTAATTAAAAGTATTCCTTTTATCGTAACAGTAAGTGAACGGGTTATTTGCTGCAGAAATGTTCTATTTCCTCCCACACATGAACATAGGGAGTTTTCAATCTGGCCACAAATACCAACCTTGGGACACGTTTCAACGGCATGGCAAGAATAAGAGCTCTTTTGTCTCAGAGAGAGGTGGCCTTGAGTTCGGCCCGTGAAACTTTCGTACTTCACATAGCGAACACCCATACAGAGGTGCAAAACCTTTTTCAATTAACATTTGCCTTTCAATTTCAGCAACATGTTTCCGACTATCTTTAACGCATCCTCCACAAAGTCCCTGGTGCACTTTTTTAAAGTTGTTACCAGTGGTCTCGTGACTTCATTTGAGAAAATCTTTGGAGTCATCCCTGCTTCCTTTCATTGTATTTTCTGCACTCTGGTTCGTGGATTGGCATTTTTACTTGCATTACCAGCGGACGCTCTTGTGCTTTTTTACATTTTTAAATATGGATGTCCCTCCTATGCAACCTCCGACCCTGCAGCTGCTGACACTGTTCCGCAATCGCATGCTAGAATATTATGGCACAATGCCGTTGGCGATATTAAGCACGGCATATGGATTATCTTTTCGGTTCTCCTACTTCACCTGTGTCCAGCCTGTATTTCACTGCCTGACCTGTGATTTCGATTGGGCCATTGATTTGTGTCTCTGCGGACCGGTTTCTCCTGACGTCGACTTTAATCAGCTGATGACTCCTATCATTACTCACGAGTTGGTTTGTCCTGGCGAAAGGATTATGGCTGTGGCATTGATGCATGGACTACTTGGTCCCTGGAATTTACTGGCGGCAGCACAGTCTTTCTTGGAAGAGAGCTTTCTTGAAAACCCACCGAGCTGTCCTCTGATGGTGATAGAGGATCCGGTGCTGGGAGAGCACGTATGTTCTTTTCCGCTTTTAAATTGGATGGCTGAACTGTTTTCGGATGAAGACGGTGACTTCCTATTGGAGGCTGTTGCAGCTTATTTTGCATACACAGTTATGTCATAGACCTTTTTCATGTTTGATATGCTGAGTACTAGCATTTCATTGACAATTCATTGACTTATTTGTCAAGTTTTTATTATTTACCTTGCCTATTGGCTTAAGACTCGATAAAGTACTTGGCTGTTTTATTTTTCTTTAGCATTAAATTTTCCTAGTTTTTAATGCTTTACCTTGCGGACCGTCCACATATAAACTTGCAATCTGCTCTCATGAGATGGCACTTCTATTATCTTATTCAGTTCGTTTCCGGATCATGAGGAGGTGTCATCTAGGTCCTGGATATCTTTACACCGTGTTAAGTTAGCATGGGCTCATTACCGGTTTAAACGCCATTTTTCCTTTTTTGCAACTTCTGCACACGACACTTAGTTGTTGCTTTAGCTTTCCACCTAGTAGTTCATCGTGGTTTACATGAGAATAATATGTTATTGGTCTACTATCTGCTTTACTTGTTAAACTATATCTGTACAGCGAGTGCTAAAGTTTCAAGAACAACACGATACAGAATTGTTATGAGGTCTGATCTCCACGACTTCATACTCATAACATAAGTGCAACTTCTGCCAATTCTGGGCATGAGGCGGGTTTTATATTGCTTTGCCGAACACACATACACAACAGTTGATGCGGTTCACATGAAGAGAGAGCTGGTGTATGGTGATGTGATTCCTTCAAATCTAAGACACTAAAGTATGGGCACGCCCTAAACCAACACAACGAGACCTTCTTAGCAAATAATATAATATGTGTATTAGGGAGGGTGAGATATAAGCAGCCGCGGGCCGTGGAGGGAGTTACGATGGGGCAGGGAGGCGGGGAGGGGGAGAAGCAGGGTGGAGCCCTCTCTACCTTGCCCCTCCCCCTCCCCGCCTCCCTGCCCCACCGTAACTCCCTCCACGGCCCGCGGCTGCTTATAAGTGTTGCTAACTCTTATTCATTTACAGCATGTTAACATACTGTCACCATTCGCTTTTTATGTACTAGTAACTATGCTGGTAATTTTGCTACTGATAATATGTGTACTTGTATTCTCCACCCTGCTTCTCCCCCTCCCCGCCTCCCTGCCTCACCGTAACTCCCTCCACGGCCCGCGGCTGCTTATAAGTCTTGCTAACTCTTATTCATTTACAGCATGTTAACATACTATCACCATTCACTTTTTATGTACTAGTAACTATGCTGGTAATTTTGCTACTGATAATATGTGTACTTTTATTATCTAAGGTACTACGCCTGAGAAGACGGCATTAGTAAATAAACATTTCAAATACACATCTGTTCTTCTTAACTCCATGTTCTGGTTTCTAAGAAATCTATAACGACCGACTGTTCATGAGTTCCACGTATCCTGAGGTACTATAAGTTCATATTCTGGATTGTCTAAACATTGAGAGTTTGTTATATCCAATGTGACACTGTACCTAGCTTGCTAAGGAGTTTTTGATTACTAACGTGAGTTTTGGGACACCCTAATTCGCCGAGGTTCCAATCCTCTGTCCACAGTTCTGTGTGACAACAGAAACCCTGCGACAGGGGCACCCCCGACCCTTGCTGGAGCTTCATCACACTTGCGATACAACTCCAGCAATGCATTCGCCGAGGTTCCAATCCTCTGTCCACAGTTCTGTGTGAGAACAGAAACCCTGCGACAGGGGCACCCCCGACCCTTGCTGGAGCTTCATCACACTTGCGATACAACTCCAGCAATGCGCCACCTTTACGGCACAGATACATCACGCATCTGTGCTGTTTTTGCCCCATGATGCGCCGCATTGTAAATGCAGCACACCATAGGTGACGGAACAGCGGCACAGAATGACTAACACATCCCTGGTGATGCGCCAGTCATCATAAATGTATCCCTATGCTTCTTATCTTGTTAGAGATGAACCGCCATATATATCATCAAAGTTTTTTGCATTTCCTAAATAGCGAACTTTAAGGAATAAATAGCGATTCTTTACCATTCCTAGTTTGCGATGAGCTATTTGCTAATTAGCCGAATGTAGCCCAATGAAGCCCAATGTAGCCCAATGTAGCCCAAAGATGGCCGCCAGACACACAAAAAAACAAATGTAGCCCAAATATCAGCCAGATGTAGCCCAACTATAGCCCAGTGACAGAATGACCAATCAGCTTCGCAAACCTCCGTTACGCGAAGCGGAGCGCTGTTACAGATATATATCTTTTTTTGAACGTTAATTTCTCAAAATCCACTGGAGCACATATATTGAGACCTAGCAAAGGCACATCGGGCTACCAGTCCCTAATATTTTGCCAAGTTTCGTGCAAATCCATTCAGCCGTTCAATTATTATTATTATTATTTTTTTTTGCCCCGCGGGGCCCTTTTAAAACCTCCACATCAAACCTAGGGGGTCAGCGAGGATCTACTATGCCCCCTTATAGTTATTTCCCCCTTTGTTTTGACCTCCTCTTGTCTCTCGATCCTACCGAGAGACAAGATGGCGGCCGCTACGGACTGTTTGGAATGTTGACAGACGCCGGAGAACCAATCAGCTTCGCTTCACAAAGCTCCGTTGCGCGAAAAGTCCGCGAACCAGAGCGCTGCCCGGTCCGCTGTTACAGATATATATCTTTTTTTAAACGTTAATTTCTCAAAATCCACTGGAGCACATATATTGAGACCTACAAAAGGCACATCGGGCTACCAGTCCCTACAATTTTGCCAAGTTTCGTGCAAATCCATTCAGCCGTTCGGGCTAAAAGTGAGGCCAACCGCCCTATGGAAAACTCAATGTTAAAAACACGTTTTGGGACCCCCCTTTTTTCTCGGCCCCCACTGGACGAACCCTTCCCAAATTTTCAAGGGCTGCTCAGAAACAAAATGTGCAATTTTCCTGAAAATTTCAGCCAATTCCGTCCACAAACGCCAAAGTTATTAGACATAGAATTTTCAAAAAACCCATAGAGAAAAAATCCTAACTATATATACCTACTGGCGACCGCCAGTAGGTAATATATATATATATATATATATATATATATATATATATATGTATATGCCAAGGTGTATTGAAGTATTTGGACTACTACAGGTGTGCCTAATTGTCAGGGGGAGGAGCGGATCACGCCAACACCATATCAGAGGCAGTGGGAATGGAACAACACGGATGAGGGCTCCCGGTGTTGGGTAATGAGGAAGGCACCACGCCGAAATGCATCTACCGCCACTGGGGCTGCCTGTCTGCCAATAAAACCTGTCTTTCTTGTCCCCCCCGGGCTCCTGCTTCTATCATTGGAGGAAGGTTTTTGTTTATAATATTTGTGCCTGCAAGTTGCACAATACAGGAGCACCGCCACGTTTAGGGATCTGGACAATTGCTGGCTTCTGCTTCACGTCATTTGCTTTTTTCCCTGGAGGGATAGTCCGGTTCCCGCTTCGCCTGCAGAGGACCCTGAGCAGTGAGGTAAATTGCCTCGTTTCGGACATTGTGCACTTGCATACTTGATCCCTGCATATGTGACTTTCTGCATGCGAGGCTGTGGCGTTATAAGGGGACTTGAGGATGGGCGTTTTTGGCTTGAGGGCAGTGGAAGGCTTGGTCACCGTGCCCTGCTTTGTGTCCGCAGTGGGGATTGCCTGCACATCCTCCCCATTCCACCGACCCGAATTGCCACGAACATTTGGCCTTCTGGGAGTTGTAGTCTCTCAACATTATTTGGACTACTACAGGTGTGCCTAATTGTCAGGGGGAGGAGCGGATCACGCCAACACCATATCAGAGGCAGTGGGAATGGAACAACACGGATGAGGGCTCCCGGTGTTGGGTACTGAGGAAGGCACCACGCCGAAATGCATCTACCGCCACTGGGGCTGCCTGTCTGCCAATAAAACCTGTCTTTCTTGTCCCCCCCGGGCTCCTGCTTCTATCATTGGAGGAAGGTTTTTGTTTATAATATTTGTGCCTGCAAGTTGCACAATACAGGAGCACCGCCACGTTTAGGGATCTGGACAATTGCTGGCTTCTGCTTCACGTCATTTGCTTTTTTCCCTGGAGGGATAGTCCGGTTCCCGCTTCGCCTGCAGAGGACCCTGAGCAGTGAGGTAAATTGCCTCGTTTCGGACATTGTGCACTTGCATACTTGATCCCTGCATATGTGACTTTCTGCATGCGAGGCTGTGGCGTTATAAGGGGACTTGAGGATGGGCGTTTTTGGCTTGAGGGCAGTGGAAGGCTTGGTCACCGTGCCCTGCTTTGTGTCCGCAGTGGGGATTGCCTGCACATCCTCCCCATTCCACCGACCCGAATTGCCACGAACATTTGGCCTTCTGGGAGTTGTAGTCTCTCAACATTATTTGGACTACTACAGGTGTGCCTAATTGTCAGGGGGAGGAGCGGATCACGCCAACACCATATCAGAGGCAGTGGGAATGGAACAACACGGATGAGGGCTCCCGGTGTTGGGTACTGAGGAAGGCACCACGCCGAAATGCATCTACCGCCACTGGGGCTGCCTGTCTGCCAATAAAACCCGTCTTTCTTGTCCCCCCCGGGCTCCTGCTTCTTTCTTTGGAGGAAGGTTTTCGTTTATATTATTTGTGCCTGCCAGTTGCACAATACAGGAGCACCGCCACGTTTAGGGATCTGGACAATTGCTGGCTTCTGCTTCACGGCATTTGCTTTTTTCCCGGGAGGGAAAGTCCGGTTCCCGCTTTGCCTGCAGAGGACCCTGAGCAGTGAGGTAAATTGCCTCGTTTCGGACATTGTGCACTTGCATACTTGATCCCTGCATATGTGACTTTCTGCATGCGAGGCTGTGGCGTTATAAGGGGACTTGAGGATGGGCGTTTTTGACTTGAGGGCAGTGGAAGGCTTGGTCACCGTGCCCTGCTTTGTGACCGCAGTGGGGATTGCCTGCACATCTTCCCCATTCCACCGACCCGAAATGCCACGAACATTTGGCCTTCTGGGAGTTGTAGTCTCTCAACATTATTTGGACTACTACAGGTGTGCCTAATTGTCAGGGGGAGGAGCGGATCACGCCAACACCATATCAGAGGCAGTGGGAATGGAACAACATGGATGAGGGCTCCCGGTGTTGAGTACTGAGGAAGGCACCACGCCGAAATGCATCTACCGCCACTGGGGCTGCCTGTCTGCCAATAAAACCCGTCTTTCTTGTCCCCCCCGGGCTCCTGCTTCTTTCTTTGGAGGAAGGTTTTCGTTTATATTATTTGTGCCTGCCAGTTGCACAATAAAGGAGCACCGCCACGTTTAGTGATCTGGACAATTGCTGGCTTCTGCTTCACGGCATTTGCTTTTTTCCCGGGAGGGATAGTCCGGTTCCCGCTTCGCCTGCAGAGGACCCTGAGCAGTGAGGTAAATTGCCTTGTTTCGGAAATTGTGCACTTGCATACTTGATCCCTGCATGTGTGACTTTCTGAATGCGAGGCTGTGGCGTTATAAGGGGACTTGCTTGAGGATGGGCGTTTTTGGCTTGAGGGCAGTGGAAGGCTTGGTCACCGTGCCCTGCTTTGTGACCGCAGTGGGGATTGCCTGCACATCCTCCCCATTCCACCGACCCGAATTGCCACGAACATTTGGCCTTCCGGGAGTTGTAGTCCCTCAACATTATTTGGACTACTACAGGTGTGCCTAATTGTCAGGGGGAGGAGCGGATCACGCCAACACCATATCAGAGGCAGTGGGAATGGAACAACACGGATGAGGGCTCCCGGAGTTGGGTACTGAGGAAGGCACCAGGCCGAAATGCATCTACCGCCACTGGGGCTGCCTGACTGCCAATAAAACCGGTCTTTCTTGTCCCCCCCGGGCTCCTGCTTCTTTCTTTGGAGGAAGGTTTTCTTTTATATTATTTGTGCCTGCCAGTTGCACAATACAGGAGCACCGCCACGTTTAGGGATCTGGACAATTGCTGGCTTCTGCTTCACGGCATTTGCTTTTTTCCCTGGAGGGATAGTCCGGTTCCCGCTTCGCCTGCAGAGGACCCTGAGCAGTGAGTTAAATTGCCTCGTTTCGGACATTGTGCACTTGCATACTTGATCCCTGCATATGTGACTTTCTGCATGCGAGGCTGTGGCGTTATAAAGGGACTTGAGGATGGGCGTTTTTGGCTTGAGGGCAGTGGAAGGCTTGGTCACCGTGCCCTGCTTTGTGACCGCAGTGGGGATTGCCTGCACATCCTCCCCATTCCACCGACCCGAATTGCCACGAACATTTGGCCTTCTGGGAGTTGTAGTCTCTCAACATTATTTGGACTACTGCAGGTGTGCCTAATTGTCAGGGGGAGGAGCGGATCACGCCAACATCATATCAGAGGCAGTGGGAATGGAACAACACGGATGAGGGCTCCCGGTGTTGGGTACTGAGGAAGGCACCACGCCGAAATGCATCTACCGCCACTGGGACTGCCTGTCTGCCAATAAAACACGTCTTTCTTGTCCCCCCCGGGCTCCTGCTTCTTTCTTTGGAGGAAGGTTTTCGTTTATATTATTTGTGCCTGCCAGTTGCACAATACAGGAGCACCGCCACGTTTAGGGATCTGGACAATTGCTGGCTTCTGCTTCACGGCATTTGCTTTTTTCCCGGGAGGGATAGTCCTGTTCCCGCTTCGCCTGGAGAGGACCCTGAGCAGTGAGGTAAATTGCCACGTTTCGGACATTGTGCACTTGCATACTTGATCCCTGCATATGTGACTTTCTGCATGCGAGGCTGTGGCGTTATAAGGGGACTTGAGGATGGGCGTTTTTGGCTTGAGGGCAGTGGAAGGCTTGGTCACCGTGCCCTGCTTTGTGACCGCAGTGGGGATTGCCTGCACATCCTCCCCATTCCACCGACCCGAATTGCCACGAACATTTGGCCTTCTGGGAGTTGTAGTCTCTCAACATTATTTGGGCTACTACAGGTGTGCCTAATTGTCAGGGGGGGGAGCGGATCAGGCCAACACCATATCAGAGGCAGTGGGAATGGAACAACACGGATGAGGGCTCCCGGTGTTGGGTACTGAGGAAGGCACCACGCCGAAATGCATCTACCGCCACTGGGGCTGCCTGTCTGCCAATAAAACCCGTTTTTTTTGTCCCCCCCCCGGGCTCCTGCTTCTTTCTTTGGAGGAAGGTTTTCGTATATATATATATATATATTCACTGAAAAAACCATAGGTTATACACCATATATAGTTAGGAATTAGCATTTAAAAAACCTTATTTTACTCACACAAAACCATTGAAATTCCATATATAGTTAGTTGCACTAACTATATATCGCGCACCCGCAATCCACTGCTGATGATGTCACATATTACATCATTCATGACATGGTCAGTGACATCACTGATGACATCACTGATGACATCTCAAATGACATCACTGATGAGATCACTGATGACATCATCCAGTGACTGTGTGTTTTTGTAAAGTTTAAATATGTTTTACATATTGAAGAATGAGTAGATGTATAAGTGTCTGGACGAAGGATTTAGTAGGTGCATGACTGAATGTATGAGTGAGTGATTAAATGTGTCTCACTGAGTGCATGGGTTAGTGACTAAACTGTCTTAATTTGTGCATCATTATGTCTGTTGTTCTGTAAACTGCTGCATGTGTTGATCAGTAGCTATATGATTAACTATATGGGTTATTGATTGATTGTCCAAGTATTTGTATGGGAGACTGAGTGTGTGTGTGGCTGGCTGGGAGGTGTGTGACTCTGTGCAGATCAATGTGTACTTGTATCAATGATTGTATAAGAAAGTAAGTATGTGTTAGTATATGTTTGAAAATGTAAGGTGCTCTATGTTTAACTGTATAGACAAGAAAATGGAAGTGTGATTGATTCTTTACAGGACTGACTAGGTGTTTGAGTAACTCCATGGATGAGTGGCAGACTGTGAGTGTCTGTATAGGTGTATGAGTGCATATGATAGTGTTGTAAAGATGAGTGATTGTATGTATGAATGATTGTATGGGTGAATGAGTGAAGGTGTGTGTAGACGTAGCAATCAGTGAGTGCGTATGTAGTAACTAGTATTGGTGTGTCAATGGTTTCAAAAATTATACTCTTTTTAACACTGGGTGAAACAGAGGTTATATTAAAATGTGAGGAGATGCATTGTATTGTCACATGAATGATATCATCAGTGATGTGGTCATTGATGTCAAATGAGATGTCATCAGTGATGTCATCAGTGATGTCATTTGAGATGTCATCAGTGATGTCATCAGTGATGTCACTGACCATGTCATGAATGATGTAATATGTGACATCATCAGCAGTGGATTGCGGGTGCGCGATATATAGTTAGTGCAACTAACTATATATGGAATTTCAATGGTTTTGTGTGAGTAAAATAAGGTTTTTTAAATGCTAATTCCTAACTATATATGGTGTATAACCTATGGTTTTTTCAGTGAATTTTCAAGGTTTTGTAAATGCTAATTCCTAACTATATATGGTCTATAACCTATGGTTTTTTCAGTGAATTTCATTGGTTTTTTAAAAGCTAATATCTATACCTGTAAAATGTATTCTTCTTTAAATCCAAAAATATATTTTATATGTTTATTAATAACTTTTTTTTTTATATTTTTTTTTCTTCGTTCCCGCTTCGCGAATCGGGAAGCTTCCCGTTAGCTGACCTTGATGCCGCGAAATAGACCGCGAGCATATAAACGTTTCTTTACCGCAACTGCCGCGTTAGAAAACAACATCATCACGCCTCCCGTCCGCATGACGTTTCGCGTTGTCGTGTGATACGTCATATGACGTGCTACGTTAGCGAACTGGTACGCTTACCGAGTCGCAAAGCACAGGTTTCTGGAAGCAAACCGGGAGGCCCTGCAAAGCGCGTAACGTAAACACAGCAGGTCATGTGACTTGGTAATAACACTTTTCATTGGTTCATTTCACTTTTGGTTTCCTAATGATGTAAGAAGCTTCCCGTTAGCTCAATTTGATGCCGCGACCCGGTCCGCGAACCGGTAAACGTTCCGTTAGCGCAACTGCCACGTTAGAAATCATTATCGTGACGCGTCGCGGAAGCGTGACGTATCACGTTGTCGTGTAATGCGTCTTATGACGCGCCGCGTTAGCGCACCCGGAAGTGCTCCTGGGCGCGGACCGAGGCGCGAAACGCAGCTCCCCGGAAGCGATCCGCGGCGCGTCGCGTAAGCGCGACGTATCGCGTTACCGCGTAATGCGTCTTATGACGTACCGCGTTAGCGCACCCGGAAGTGCTCCGGGGCGCGGACCAAGGCGCGAAGCGCAGCGACCCGGAAGCTATCCGGGGCGCGTTCCGCAGCGCGTAACATAAGCGTGAGAGGTCATGTGACTTGTTAATAACACTTTTCATTGGTTCATTTCACTTTTGGTTTCATAATGTTGTTAGGCTTGGTCATGTGACCTAAAAATAACACTTTTCATTGGTTTAGAACTATTTTTTTTTCTCAAATGATGAAAACCCCTCCTTCTTTTTACCTCATTCTTACTTTCTATTTCCAGAGAGCAAGACCTATTTTTCACAATGGCTTCTGTAATAGCTGCAGCTGGTGCTTCTCAGCAACCACCACCACCACCACCACCAAAAGGACCACCACCAACACTGGACTTTGGTAGAGAGGAAGATAATGAGGACGAAGAGGAGGAGGAGGAGGAAGAGCAAGTAAGGCAGTTCCTGCCAGAAACACCAAGGCAGAGCCATATTAAAGACCACTACATATGGCAATTCTTTAAAATTCCACCTGGACAAAAGAAGGTCAATGCACCCCAGGTGTCTTGTTTGATTTGCAAAAATATACTTTCTCGTGGCAACCCCAACAAGAAATACAGCTTTGGCAATCATACAATGATTCGCCACATGGAGCGATGGCATCCTAATAATCTTTCCCAAGCACAAGTAAGGGATCTTGCTGCCAACCCCCCAGATGTCATCCCCAGCACCAACAGGGGTCAAAGCTCATTCGCCGGACCAGAAGGCCGAGAAATAATCCCCAATATTCAAGCTCCTTTTGCACACTACAAAATAGTTTGTATATATTGTGGAGGAACTATTGCTTATGGAGAGAAGAGTATTACTTTGATTAACCGAGCTGGAGAAAATCATAAATGCTACAAGATGAGAAAACAATGAATCCTTTTTATTTTTTTTTGCTCCTGTTGAGACATGTTCTAACCCTGCTTTTTTGTTATTTCCCCCTTACAAAACACAAAAAAAACACAAAATAGTTTTCAAAAATCCAAAAAAAAATCAAAAAATTGTTCAGAAAATTCATTAAAAAAAAGAAAAAAAAGAAAAAGAATTAAAAAACAGTTCTTTTCAGAACTACCTTCCATTTATAACAAAATTGCCAAAATGTTTATACCCTGTCTTTCTTTTCTCCTCATAGTACGCTCCTCCGACCGCTTCCCGGTACGCGTACCGGGCGCTACCCACGCAAAAAAAACAAAACTTTTTTTTTGTTTTTTTGCCCCGCGGGGCCCTTTTAAAGCCTCCACATTAAACCTAGGGGGTCAGGGAGGATCTAGTATGCCCCCTTATGGTTATTTCCCCCTTTGTTTTGGCCTCCTCTTGTCTCTCAATCCTACCGAGAGACAAGATGGCGGCCGCTCCGGACTGTTAAGAATGTTGACAGACACCGGAGAGCCAATCAGCTTCGCTACGCGAAGTTCTGTTACGCGTAAGGTCCGCGAACCGGAGCGCTGCCCGGTCCGCTGTTACAGATATATATCTTTTTTTAAACGTTAATTTCTCAAAATCCACTGGAGCACATATATTGAGACCTACAAAAGGCACATCGGGCTACCAGTCCCTACAATTTTGCCAAGTTTCGTGCAAATCCATTCAGCCGTTCGGGCTAAAAGTGAGGCCAACCGCCCTATGGAAAACTCAATGTTAAAAACACGTTTTGGGACCCCCCTTTTTTCTCGACCCCCCCTGGACGAACCCCCCCCAAATTTCCAGGGGCTGCTCAGAAACAAAATGTTCCATTTTCCAGAAAATTTCAGCCAATTCCGTCCACAAACGCCAAAGTTATTAGACATAGAATTTTCAAAAATCCCATAGAGAAAAAATCCTAACTATATATACCTACTGGCGACCGCCAGTAGGTAATATATATATATATATATATATATATATATATATATGCCAACTTGTATTGAAGTATGAGTGGGTGTATGAGTCTCTGAATGGATGATTTAGTAGGTGTGTGACTGACTGTGTAAGTGAGTGATTAAATGTGTCTTAATGAATGCATGGGTTAGACTAAACTCTGTGAATGTCTTTATTAGTCTGTTAGTTAGTGTGTAAGCGGCTGCATGGCTTGGTGAGTATCTACATGAGTGTCTATATGAGTTATTTATTGGTTGTCTGAGTATCTGTATGGGTGTCTGAGTGTCTGTGGGGCGGGTGGGAGGGGGTGTAAAGGTTCAAGAGTGCATATGGAAACACCTGTATGGGGGGGTGAGTGTGTGTATGGGTGTGTTGGTGAGTAAATGGATGTCTCAGTGGTGCAAGTGTGAGTAACTAAATGGGTTTTAAAGCAGCATATGTGTGTGTTGGTGTATATAAATGACTACATATGAGAGTGAGTGATTGCATGACTATCTGTATGGATGAGTGTGTGTTTCTATGAGTGACTGTTTAAGAGAGTAATTATCTGCTAGTATCTTTATAAATAAGTGTGGTGGTGTGTATATGACTGTATAAGCAAGAAAATGAATGGGTGTGTGATAGTTTCTTTGCATGACTGACCAGGTGTATGAGTAACTTTGGGTGAGTGGCAGTGTGTGAGTGTCTATATGGGTTTATGAGTAGATATATATGTGGCTGTATAGATGAATGACTGTGGAGAAGTGTGGCTCACTGGTTAGAGGCTCACTGGTTAGAGGAGGCAGACCTGGAAGCAGAGGTCAGCCCGGGACCAGGGTTCAATTCCTGGCTCGGCGGGGTCTTGAGTCCTAAAATGTCCATGGACTCAACAATTCTCGCTCCGGTGCCTACTCGATTCACGGGTTCACACTCTGCGACTGTGGGCAATAGCTTGCTTAATCTCCACAACGGCCCCTCGCGGCGGGATGCCTGGCTTTCACCTTGCGGATACCCTGCCGGGGATATCTCACAGGGGAATACCAGGACGGGTTCCCTAGGCAAGCGCTTAGAAACCGCTCGGTGATTTGCGCTATATAAATTCCTGTACATTTACATTTTACATATACTGTGTATAGTAGTGACTGTATGGGTTAGCGGGTAGATGTGTGTGTAGACCTATCAATCACTGAGCAGGTATGTACTAACTGCTATTGGTCTGTCTATGGTTTTGATATTGGTGGTCTGTATTTTAGAGTGGGTGTATGAAAGGTTTTATTAGGGTATGAGGAGGTGCATCAGATGATCACGTGGATGATGTCATCAGTGATGTCATTTGAGATATCATCAGTGATGTCATCATTGATGTCACTGAGCATGTCATGAGTGATGTAATATGTGGCGTCATCAGCAGTGCATTGCGGGGGCGCGAGTTATAGTTAGCTCTACTAACTATAACGGACGAATTTCTATGGTTTATATGAGTGAAATCTCCAACTAACTATAACGTCCCTGAAACCTATGTTTTTTTCAGTGAATTTCTAAGGTTTTTAAATGCTAATTTCTAACTATAACGTGCCTGAAACCTATGGTTTTTTCAGTGAATTTCAAACGTTTTTTAAATGCTAATTTCTAGCTATGCCTACAAAGGTACGACATGTAAAGAAGAGGAAGAAAAGCGCCAAAAGAAGCAAGACCAATGCAGAAAGAGGCAACATAAGTTCAGAAAGACGAAGAAAAGTGAAGGAAGAAGAGATGTGCAGAAAGAACCAACAGAGGAGCAGAAAGAGGCCTTGTTGCAAAATCATCCTGTGCCCACAACTTTTTCAGACGGGTACTGGTGGTAACTGACTCTGACTAACCAGGCCTAGTGCCAGTGGTATGCTAAAAGACACTTAGAGTACAGTGAAAACACCTACATACACTAAGGAACACTATGCGTTGCGGTACCCCTGTGATTAGCATAACCTCCTCACTAAGAGGTTTAGCTCTGACATGTAAATTTGAGCAATTAAAAGATTCAATGATAAGAGATCAAATAGTACGTTGCACTAACAATAAAAAGATATAGAACATTTTTTTAACAAAAGATGAAACAATCCAAATTGCAAAAGGAATGGAACATACTGACATGTGGATAAAAAAATTAAAGGTTCTGTTGCCAATTCGAAACAAGAAAAAGTTGAAGTTATTGGAAAAAAATATGATAGGAAAACAGAAGTGAAATTAAATGTAAATGTTAAAAGACCTCCATCTTATATTGAAAAAGGAAGTTATCAACCTAGAGAAGTTAGATGTTTTAGATGTGGTACTCCAGGGCATATAGCTACTAGTCTCATTTGTATGGCAAGAGGAACCTTATGTAGAAGTTGTGGGAAAAGGGGAAATTTTTCCAAAATGTGCCGTACGAAAGTAATTGGGAGAAATTGGGTTCAAGAAGTAGAAGATATTTGTGAATATGTGATGGTTGAAGGAGATCAAAAAGAATTGGAGAGTGGGAAAACTGAAGAGTTATGTTCCCATAAGTGAAGATGGAAAGCACGGATACATTAGAAAAGCCTCATTGCAATATCTTGATTGATGAGAAGGAGATAAGAGTATTGGCGGATTCTGGAAGTTTAAATACTCTTATATCCAATAAGTCTTTTGAAGAGAATTGGTCCAAGGAATGTGGTCCAATTATTCACAATCCTGATATTCGTGCTGTGGGGTATGCAGGAAAAATAATACAAATTTTGTGAATGTGTTGGATGACTTTAAAATTTAAAAGTGAAGCAATTAGAGGTAGAGTATATATCACAGATTTTGCTTCTGATCTCCTTGGGTGGGGTCATCACAGAGATTTCAACATTATTATTGACCCAAATGCTAAAGAACCTGTTATGGTTTTAGAAAAGACATCTATTCAAGACATAAGTGATGAAAATAAATGATTTGAAAAATATCCTAAGGTCTTCAATTCGAGGTTAGGATTATTGAAGGGATTTTCGCATAAAATCATTTTAAAATAAAATGCAGTCTGTTGTTCATAAGATAAGAGATGTACCAAATTTAATGTTAGAGCCTTTGCGTCAAAAAATTGATAACTTAATAAAACAAAAGATCATTGAGTCAATTGAAGCTTCCGAATGGTTGGCTCCGATTGTGACTGCCCCAAAGGATGGTGGTAAAATTCGTCTTTGTATAGACTTGTGTGATCTTAACAAGAATATTTGGGTAGATAGAGAACAGCTGCCTAATATATCAGAAATGTTGTCAACTATGGGTGATGGGCATATTTTCAGTGTTTTAGATATGTCTGCAGTATATCATCAAATTAAATTGCATGAGTCAACCAGACATCTGACTTCCTTTGCCACCCCTCTTGGTGCATTTAGGTACAAAAGGATGCCTTTTGGTTTGGCGTCGGCTTGTGCCGTTTTCCAAAGAGCAATGAAAAATATGTTTGGGGACATAAAAAGTGTTTGGTGTTTCCAAGACAATATTTTAATTGCTGGGAATGATTATTCTGATCATGATATGTTGTTTGAAGAAGTGATGACAAGACTTGAGAAACATAATTTAACAATAAAAAAAGAAAAGTGTCAGTTGAGGAAAACAAAAGTTGATTATTTGGAACATGAAATAAGTTCAGATGGTATACGGCCTAAAAGAAATATTGTGAAAGCGATTACAATGGCTCCTGAACCATCGAATAAGGATGAACTTCTATCTTTTTTAGCATTAGCAGCGTATTGTGCTAAACATGTAGACAGTTTTACTGAACATGTTGAGCCCTTAAGGAAAATTATGAAAAAAAAATGTTCTGTTTGAATGGTCTAATGAATGCATTGGAGTTTTTGATCTTATAAAAAAAATCTCTGAAGTACCTACAGTAGGACGTTTTGAGGTTACTGGAAAAACTTATTTGACTACTGATGCCAGCGGTGTTGTTGTTGGAGCAGTAGTGTCACAAGTGGTTAATGGTGAAGAACGAATTATAGGTTTTGCCTCAAGGAGACTGCAAGGTGCAGAGAGGTCTTAATCGGTTATCAAAAGAGAAGCTCTGGCTTGTTGTTGGGGAATGTGTCATTTTAAGTTTTATTTATGGGTCTTCCTTTCAAGGTTCGTACAGATCACAAACCATTATTGTACATTTTCAAAGGTGGAAGGGGGTTGGAAGGCAGTATAACACCAAGGATTTCTAGATGGTGGCTATCTGTTATGGAGCTTAATTATGAAATTGAATATGTTAAAGGAAAACAAATTCATTGCTGATTATTTATCAAGGATGCCTCTAGATGTATATTGTAATGAAGTTTGTGGTGATATAAATGGTGACATTGATGTTAACAAAGGAGCCATTGCCTTGTCATCTGAGGAGTGGAGTAGGGCCAAGGAAGGTCATTCTGTATTGATGAAAGTGGAATCTAAGATTGTTCAAGGTTGCAGTTTTAATGATAGCAGAGATATGGAACTGAAAGAATTCTTTAAAGTGAAAGAGGAATTGAGTTTAAGTAATGGAAATGTTATGTGGAGATGGCAAATTGTACCTCCTGAAGGGGTAAGAAAACGTACTCTTGAGATTATTCATGAAGGTCTATCGGGTCAAGGTATGTCAAAAAGGAGAGTTAGAGAATCCTTCTGGTGACCTGGAGTTGATAGTGAAATTGAAGCTTTGGTGAAGGACTGTCAATTTTGTTTAAAACAGTGATAAATCTAAAGTGGTGCGTCAACCTCCTTTAGAGTGCATAACATTTTCATCAAGACCTTGGGAAAAATTGTCTATGGATTTTATTGGCCCAGTCAACAAGTTAGGAATGAGAGATAGGTTTATTCTTGTACTGGTTGACTATCATTCTAAATGGTTTGTGGTGGAAACCATGGGAAAAATTAATAGTAACAACGTTATAAAATTTCTTGAAAAGATTTTCCTTGAAGAAAGAATACTTGCTAGTATTGTGACTGATAATGGAGTACAATCTGTTTCAAGGGAGATGGTTGATTATCTCAGAAGGATGGGTATTACTCATGTAAGAGTAGCTCTTTTTCGACCCCAAGCGAATGGTTTGATAGAACGAGTTAATCGAATTATAATGGATAACATACAGTTGTCTCTCGCAAATGGTCTATCTCGGAGACAAGAATTAAGAAAAATGATGTGGATGCATAGAATCACTCCGCATTCTACTACTGGTATAGCTCCTTTTGTATGTCTTAAGGGAAGAGAACCAGGAAAAAAAGAATGTTTGGTTGTGTAAAAAAGAAAAAATATGGATTGATCGTGATTAAATGTTGAAAAAGTTGAAAAAGGTCAAGAAAGGATGACGAGGGGGCGTGGCCAGGCGCCGACTAAGATGGTCGCTTAGCCCGGAGCTCCTCGGAGCCTACGACCCTCCTTCCCCTCTAAATCCGGAGGTATCCGTGCTTTCTGCATTCCACCGACGTCGCTGCCCTGGGGAGGAGAAGCGGAGTCCACGTAGCCCACTCGCGTTCTTCTGGCTGCCACCTGAGCCAATCTACGGCCAACTCGACATCCGCCGAGAGCTGCCCCTCCACGCTGGTGCCCTGCGTGCGGCACGGTGGTCACCAGAGGCCCCAGCTTTGAGGCCTGGTCGGGGCGTGGCGCCGCGGGGCCTGCTGGGCTTGTGTGGGGCCCCGCGGGGGTGGCACGGAAGAGCAGCGGCAGCGGATGAGACGACTCGCTGCGGGCCCCAGAGCGCCCTTCTGCATGTGGGTGAGGTGGCGGGCTGGCTGCTACCGCGAGGTGCGCCCTGGAGGGGCTGCGGCCTGTAATGCGGGGAGTGGACGGCGCGTTGCAGGCCCCATGGCGCTCTTCTCCATGCTGATCGGGAGGCGGGCCGGCTGACAACGCGTGACGCGCCCTGGTGGAACTGCGGCCTACACTAGGCCCCAGGGACTGGCGCAAACCATTGCCGCGGTGCCGGGAACTGTCCGAAGCCTCCCCCTCGCCGTGGGATCTTGACTCTCCTAGTGAGGGACGGACATATAGTGCCTTTGGGCATAGCGGGCTACCAAGACCTGGTACCTGCAGCACTCCTTTCTGGTTGGTGGCTGGGGTGTGGATTGGAGGCCCGGCTTTTAGTCCTAACAAGGACGGAGCCTAATTGAGTGCAGGCTCTGTGGACTGACACAGTCACCCTACTGTTGGCAATAGTGCTGGGGGGGCGCTGGGACTGAACGCCGGGACATAGTGCTGTGACTGGGTGGAGACACATTGCCTCTGGGCCCAGAAGTGGGATGCTGTAGCCTGCCTAGTCCTTTTCGCAGTGCCACGAGGAGATAGGCCTGACGCCCTGGTGCTGGGTTGGACTACAGAAGCCTCTGCAGTGTGTTTCCCTTGGTGAAGGCGGCCTGACGCAGCCACCATGAGACCTAAACAAGGGACAGCATCGCAGTCCAATAAGCTTCTAAAGTACACGGTGCAGATAGGGATAGGGACGCAGCAGACAGAGGGGGCCACCGGAGACCAAACCGCGCAGAAAGAACCGTAGCTGGCCTCTATCATGGCGGCCATTCAGACACTTGGCGCAAACCTGGAAACAAAGATTGACAAGGTGTCGATTGAGGTCAATTTACTTCGGGCGGACCTTGGCAAAACTTCCGAAAAGGCCAAGGCAAACGAGGTCGATATCAGGGAGCTTCAGTCCTCGACTCAGGCTCTTGAGCAACGAGTGAATGATCTGGTTCACCAACATCGCCAGATGTCTCTACGACTGGAGGACCAGGAAGGGAGTGCCCGCAGAAGTAACATGCGCGCGGTTGGGGTTCCGGAAGAATTGGAGGGGCCCAGCGTAGAACTCTTCCTGGAGGGCCTGATCCATGACCATCTGAAACCTAAACGGCTGTCGAAGCTATTCACCATTGAACGGGCCCACCGGGCACCTATCCCTAAACCCAAACCGGGGGATCCGCCCAGGACTATAATTGCAAAAATCTTTAACTATAGGGATAGGGACGCTATCCTCCAGGCGGCACGACAGGCTGGGGACCTGCAATACGAAAACGCCACTGTTCTTCCCGGACTTTATTCTCCAAGTACAAAAGGAGCGGCGCTCCTTTGCGGGGGTCAAGGCTGCGTTGCGGGAGAGAGGAGTTAAGTATATGATGTTCTTTCCGGCCAAGCTCAAGATCATCACAGGGGGCAAGTCCTTGTTCTTCACCTCGCCAGCGGAGGTCCAGGACTGGATTGATCGAGAGTCTGCGCAGACCCGGGATCGAGCAGGTGACGGGAATTGGAGGGACACTCAAGCGCCGTCACCACCATCGACAGTCGGAAGGCATGACTTGGATGCACATAGTCAACATTCCTGGAGGTCGAGATCTGCAAGTCCTCGCTGGGGATCCCTTCGAGAGGCGGCTGAACATTGAGGGCGATAGGACTGCTGTCTATCGCTGATTCACGTAACATACTGTGTGTTGCTGGGCCTGGGGGCGGGCCGGGTTTGTCTCTCTTGTTGATCCTGCCACCGGGAGGGGATATAACGGTTCTCCCTTCCACCCTGGGAGGGGGCCCTGATTGTACTGACAGCCATGATACTGGCCCCCCCCCATATTTCCTTCATAATGTGGATATCCCTGTAGGCCCTTGATGTTGTTGAATGCCCACACTGTTGACTTGGCTCTATATGGTTTGAACTATACACTGGTGGAGCGTGGTGGGAGATTTGATATACTGTGCTAACATGCTATGATATGTATTGCTTTGTGGAGTGGGGGGGGGGGCAGCGGCCTGAGTCGGGGCCGGCACGCACTCTATACAAGGAAGTACTGACAGGAAAGAGGGCAAGGGGAGTTCTCTGCTAGTTTTCTTTCCTTTTGGGTGGGTCGAACGGCGCCCTGCTAATTGGGGATGTCGGTAGTTTTGAACCTACGGAGCAGGGAAGCTGAGGGGGGAGTTGGGGGGGGCGGAAAGAGGGCTGGGGGTTGAAGTTGGGGAGGGTGTTGGAGGGGGGGTTGAGCACTGTTTGGTGATGTCACAGCAGATAGAGATGAATATTATACTGCATTGTACCAGGAACTTCAAGGTTTTTAGCGTACTCCGGACTGTGTACTGTTATGAGGTGGGATAAAAGCCTCAAGATTATGAGTTGGAACGTCAACGGGCTGGGGGATAAACTCAAAAGAACCATAGTGCTGGAATTTGTTAAGCGACACCTACCGGATGTAGTGCTCCTGCAGAAGACCCATTTACTGGGTAATACTTGCCATGCGCTTAACAGATGGGGATATTCCCTTGTGATTCATGCTGGCTTTACTTCGGGGTCCCGCGGGGTGGGGATCCTGGTGCGACGTAGCTTTCCCTTAGTCATAGACTATACAGATTCGGACACACTGGGTATCTCGGGTAAATGGGAGGGCCGTAGGCTAAACCTGGTCACTCGTTACATCCCACCCGGGCTTCAAACTCAATCCTTTCAGGACTTAGGAAAGTTACTCCTTTCCCTTCCGGCAGGGCAACTTTTTGTGGGGGGCGATTTTAACGCAGTGGTCTCCGGGCACTGCGACAGACATCCTCCAAGGGACATACCTGTTGGTCATATGTGGCTAGCTGATTTCATTGAGACATTTGGTTTTACCGACCTATGGCGTTTCAAGCACCCCAATGACAGACAGTACACCTTCTTTTCAGGTCCTCATTGCTCATTCTCCCTCTTAGATTACATACTCACACCTTTACAGTGCGGTACCACCGTTCAGGAAGCCACACATTTGACGCGTGGTATCTCGGACCACTCCCCTATATTGGTTCATCTTACAATAAGGGACAAGCGGGAGGGAAGTATAGCGCCTATCAATGCATGGTATCTCCGTAATGCAGACACACGTAAAGTTCTTACACTGGCGATTGACCGATATTTTGAGGTGAATGATGGCACGGTGGACTCTTCAGTGGTGTAATGGGAGGCTTTCAAAACCGTACTTAGAGGGGAGGCCCTCTCAGCGATTGCGGGCCGTCGAAAGGAGCGGGAGGCGCAGCTGGTCAAACTGGAGGGAGATGTACAGGACCTGGAGGCGGCAAGCTTGCCAGGGGAGATCCAGAGATTACCCACCGGTTGCAGCTCAAGAAGGCTGAGTATAAGGCGTTGGCCAAAACCGTTATTAGAGATAGGGAGGGCAGGATTTACGACCAGGGAGACAAGGCAGGCAAACTCATAGCATGGTTGGATAAGAAGCAGCAGCTGCAGAAAGTAGTGGCGGAACTCAGGACGGAGTCAGGAACAGTCATTACTGAACCTCGTGAGGTTGTTAAAGAGTTTGAGCAGCACTACCGAAAGGTCTATAGCAGGGGGTCTGACCGACCTGAGGAGGACTCTGTTGACTTGCTGGCAGACATCCTTATGCCTACTCTCTCAGAGGCAGAGCGGGAAACCTTGGAGGCTCCGCTCTCGGTTGCAGAGCTGGGCCGAGCTATCTGCGACCTCCGCTCCGGAAAAGCCATGGGACCCAACGGGCTGCCCATTGAACTTTATAAGCTCAAATCAGACGGCCTCAGCCCATATTTGAAAGGGATATTTAAGGAAAGCAGGGAGCGGGGAGTGTTGCCGAGAGACCAACGTATAGCCACCATTGTGGCCATCCCTACGAGTGGCAAACCCAGGGACTCATGTGCCTCTTATAGGCCTATTTCTTTGCTTAACGCAGAACCCAAGAACCTGGCTAAGGTCCTGGTCAATAGGCTCAAGCCAGTCCTGCCGTCACTTGTACATCCGGACCAGTCGGGCTTTATGCCTCATTGTAATAAGGCGCTAAATCTCCACCGCTTACATGGCGTGTTGGGGCGCTGCCATACCATTCAGGAGGAAGCAGTGGTGGTATCACTAGATGCCGCTATGGCATTTTATACCCTGGAATGGCCGTATATGATGGCGGTCCTTCGTAAATTGGGATTTGGTCCTGAATTCATCGGATGGGTGCGTCTCCTCTACTCGGAGCCCCTGGCTCAGGTCACGGTTAATAATAAAGTTTCTGAGGTCTTTCGTTTAGAGAGAGGGATGCGACAGGGGTGCCCCCTCTCACCTCTGCTCTTTGCCTTGTCTCTGGAGCCACTAGCTGCCTGGATCAGATAGGACCTTTCCCTAAATGGGCGGACGGATGGGAGGACAGGATATCGCTTTATGCGGACGACATCCTTCTATACCTCACCAACCCTCGCAAATCACTTATGGTGGCCATGGACATTTTTGCTAGTTTCGGGTGGAACTCAGGATACAGTATAAACTGGGGCAAGTCAGTCATGTATGTCCTCAGCGGCGACCCCCCCGTTGGTCCCCCGTAACTGCCCGATCAAGATCGCCACAGATGGGTTTAAATACCTTGGGATTTTTGTCTCCAAGGACATGGCCACCCGGTATGAGAGGAATCTCCTGCCCCCTCTCCAACGATTCAAAAAGGACTCGACCTCCTGGCGGAGGCTCCCGCTGTCCCTGCTAGGCCAGGCGTCACTCTTTAAAATGATGGCACTGCCGATATTTTTATATGCCCTACAGAATTACCCGGACCTAGTACCACAGTCGTATTTTACATCTCTCGAAACAACGCTTAGAGAGCTACTGTGGGCCGGAGCACCTCGTATCTCCCTCCAGAAGCTCATGTTGGGCTGGTTCGACGGAGGCATAGTGCTCCCAGACATTCGTAAATATTATTGGGCCGCGCAATTCTCGGCCATCAATCAAGGCACGTACTGCGATGGCAATTACCCGGGGTTTGGAATGGACAGGTGGCTTTTACCGGAGGGAATTTTGAGGCGGCGCTATACTCTAGACCGGGCAGATATCCGCTCACCGGGCCCACCAAAAACTCAGTACAAATTTGGCACATAGTGCAATGGAAATTGGGCTGGGCCGACACTCTGACTATGGCTATCCCGTTATAGGCGTCCGAAAGACTTGGTACCCTGAGCCGCACCAAATGCGCCCGCAACTGGGACTTATATAAAAGACTTATGGGGTTCAGGGGGTGTTGTGTCCTTTGCCTCACTCCAACATACATATGAGCTTGCACAAACGGAACACTACCGTTATCTTCAGGTACGGCACTCCCTCCAATCCAACATTCCCGTAGGGACTCTTCCCCCAGCCTCATCCCCCCTGGAGGACAGATTACTGGATGGCCACCTCCCCGAACACGCCATCTCCCTCACATATAAAAAAATTATTAACTCCCCAGATCTGTTGCAATCCCTTAAAGGAAAGTGGGAGTCTGATGGGTTGGAAATAGATGAGGAGGAGTGGAAAAGTGCGCTAGCTTCCCCTAAGGAAGTGGCCATATCCGCTAGACTTCGCTTGATTCAGCTAAAAATTCTCCATCGAGTTTAATTTCAGGGACTAGACTGCTGCAATTGATGGGCCGCAGTGCAGATGGGCTTTGCTGGAGGGGATGTGGAGAGACAGGGACATTCTTCCATATTATATGGGAGTGCCCATTGCTCCAGGTTTATTGGCAACGGATACACCAGTGCATGCGAGAGGTGTGGGAGGTGGAGCTGCGGGTTGAGGCAAAGAGGTGTTTACTAAATATATGGGAGCCCACTGATCTGTCGGCCAGTGGAAGGAACTGGGCCACACTGGGCTTTGCAATCACAAAAAGGAACATTGCTCGGCTGTGGGGGGCTATGGGGCCTCCTAAGCTTGGTCCCTGGAAAACGGACATGGACTGGTGCATGCTCCAGGAGAAGACAGTTAATGTGGCCAGGGGATGCCCACAGAAATGGGTTGGTATATGGTCCAACTGGAATGAGTATAGGGGTCATATTTACGAACCCCCCCAAACTACCCGGGCTGACCGACCAACCATGTTGATGAATGTATAATGCTAAACTGTAATGAGTAATATCAATGGTACACAACCCTTTTCCTTTGATTGACTTCCCTAAGGTACAATTGGAAGTCTTGAACTGTATGACTGTGATGATCACCACTGTTTCTTGCAAAGTTAATAAAAAGATTTTAAAAAAAGAAAGGATGACGAGTGTTAACAACTTTCGAACAGGAGTAAAACAGTTATCTGTTCAAGTGGGTGATTGGGTTGTGGTACGGAAAAATGAGTGGGCTCGTAATGGTGACAGCAAATATATGGGACCTTTTCAAGTTAAAAATGTGAAGTCTAATGTCGTAATTTTGGAAGATGATACAACTTGGAGTTTAGGAAATGTTTGCAAAGTATGTAAGCCGTAGAGTATAATTTTGGAAATATCTGCAAAGTATTAAGCTGTAGACTCTTATTGGTTACTCATTATATTCATATAAGAAAATTTAGTAATTAAATTGTTAAATGTTATTTTCTTGGTTAATTTTTATTATTGTCTATGTAATATTTAATTTCCTTATAATTGTATAAAAGGGAGATATGTAGAGATGACTAGTTGTACCATGTCATAGCTCTGGTTGCTTAGTGACATATAGAATGGGAGTCAATGAGGATTCTAGGGAGAGCAGTTGATAGAGAGCATTTTAGAGTAAGAAGCTGTACTCTGCAGGGATGCTTTAGGATTAATAAACTTCAAAGAAGATACCAAAGAAACCTGTGAAGGCTCTTCTTTTCAATCCTCCATCAGCCCCACCCTGTTCAATGTCTAGATGGCCCTGCACGCACCCATCATCAGATCCCACGGACTCAACATTGTATCCTACACAGACGACACCCAACTCATCCTCTCCCTATCCAATGAGCCCAGCATCTCCAAACACAACTTTCAAGAAGGAATTGAAGCAGTCACCAGGTGAATGAAGAACAGCTGCCTACAACTAAACATGGACAAAGCGGAAGTACTCATCATGGGCCCACGCCCGATGCCTGGAACGACACCTGGTGGTCTCCCGCCCTCGGGAACCCACCCTTCCCCAACCACGCAAGCAACCTCGGAATCATCCTGGAATCCGAACTCAAAATGGACTGCCAAATCAACGCTGTCATTTCCTTCTGTTTCCACAGCCTCTGTCTCCAACGAAAGACCTTCAACTGGATGCCACTTGAACACAGGAAAACCGTCACCCACGCCCTCAGCAGCAGACTGGACTACGGCTACGCACTCTACACCGGGATCAACAAGTACCTCACCCGCAAACTCCAGAATGCCTTGGCCAGACTACTCCTCAACCTACTGCGCCACTGCCACATCACCGAACACCTGCAGATACTACATTGGCTCCTCGTCGAGAAGAGACTCACCTTTAAGCTTCTCACCTACAAACCCACCTGAACCAACTCCTCTCGTTCCACGCGCCTCAAACATCCCTCCGCTCAGCCCAGCTCTCCCTAGCTACGGTGCCGCGCATAAAGACCAGAACAGGAGGTTGTTCCTTCAAGGCATGGAACACTCTCCAACTCCAACGCCGACATTCTCCTACACTCCCCAAGTACATGAAGGACCTCAAGACCTGGATCTTCGATGAATTAATGCAAAACCTCTGGGAGCTGCGCCCCCTCACGCTACCTCCAGCGCCTTGAGACCCTTTCGGGTGAGTAGTTGCACTTAACAAACCAGTGATTGATAATCTGAATGTCACCCTTTCAAAGGCAGCTTGAAATGTCATCTAGGCATTGAGGATGACGGTCACCGCTAGTAAGATAAAACGGGTATTCGTGATCATTTCCAATCTGGATTCAATTTCTTCCCCTCAATCCTCGAGCAAGGCACATGTGTCAAACATATGAATGTAACTGACATTGACCTCTATATAGATTACAACATGACTGACTTTTAGTTTGAGCTTCTGAACTTGGAAGGTGGAGACTGGTGTCCCTGCTGTCAGTGTCTGAGTGAGGAACTAAAAGCAGTCCTGAGAAAAATACTCAAACTGGCCCTGCTTCCTTCGTCTTCTTGTGCTATTGTTCTCTTTCCATCCATTCCTTCTCCTTCTCTTATTTATCTCTTCTCCATCTCTGATCACTTTCTTTCCACCTTCTCCCCTCCCTTCCTCTCTTTTTGTCTCACTTGAAGCTTCCCCGTGCCTGCTTCAATTAAACCTGAGGCGCTGGGAAAAGTGACAGAAGAGCCATGACAAGCCCTGGGCTTTCAAAACCAGACTGCAAGGGTGACAGCCCACCAGGGAAATGGCTGGTAGAATTAAAGGCCTGTCTGGTATGTGTAGGATATGTGTATGTGCAAGCACATGCCTGACAAGTAGCACACACCACTTGTGATGCTTACTCATGGCCTCATTTATGAGGTTTAGAAGCAGGGTTGTGTTACAAGGAATCTTGCTGGGCTGCACTGAATGAAACAAGTGTAAGATTTTGTTAGCGGTCTTGCAGATTAAATCCCTTTTCAGGTGTAAAGTGAAGTGTTCGTATCAGTTCAATCTTTGCCCTCCCACTAGGACCCTCCAGACATGTCCCCGTGCACCCAGCCCAGCTAACCTCCACATGCACAGCACATACCAACACTCAGCCTCAACCATTCAGCAGCCTGGGTCCTCTCCCACCAGTCGGACTGGACTGGCCTTGCACAGTGAGTAACAAAATGGTAATAGCTAAAAAAATTGTAAATGTGAAACCTATTGCATTGCATTTACACTAGTGTGAGCTATTGGCATTGTAAATAGTACTGGCTTTTATTAATGTGATTGTTTTTTAACAACATAAATATAATGCATTTTTAAAGCTAATAGCATAAACTCATGTAAATGTGATACATGTGTGGTAAAGAACCACCGAAGAACTTCAGGTGGGGTAGTAAATAAAAACATGTTTTTGCCAGGACAATCTTATCAAGTGTGACATATGAGCAGTGATGCATTTAACAGACGCCATAGGCTGAAACATAGGTGGAGCTGCAAACAGTTGTAGGGTATAT
Organism: Lissotriton helveticus; assembly: GCF_964261635.1. Taxonomy (NCBI): domain Eukaryota; kingdom Metazoa; phylum Chordata; class Amphibia; order Caudata; family Salamandridae; genus Lissotriton; species Lissotriton helveticus. The sequence continues at coordinate 1,951,910,246 of NC_136067.1, forward strand.
TAACTCAATATGCAGACTAAACTTTAGAACACATGGACACAGACAGGCATAGGTCTTAAAAGTTGGTTCTAAAAGGATATCCTAATGAGAACAACACAAAACCAACCAACAAAAGAGGAACTGGCGTAGCTTGGCAAGAATGGATGAATGAGTGAGTGAACAAATGAAAGAATGAATAAATAAAGAACCTGTATAATGCAGCACTTTCATTCTATGGCATCTTGGTGCTTATTAGACAGGGAGGTTAAAGGGCCCTCATGGGTGTTGCATTTGCAAATTTAGCCATATTAAGAAGAGAAAGAGGCAACACAAATAGATGACATCAGAGCTGTATTTCTTTGTGTTTTTAATGATAGGTAGTACTGTTACTCAACAGCACTGAGCCATCGAGCCCCCTTGTCTGCTCTTCATTCTTATTCATTCACTCTACATTCCACATGGATTTAAAATATTACTCTAAGGTACAGACCTGTATTTTGGAATTCGCAGAGAAGTGTATTCTGGGATGCATACATTATGCAGCAAGATTTGTATTCATCTTTTCTTAAAACTTGAAAAAAGGGAGGTCACTGAGTAACGACTTCACTTGGGCACATCTCACAGCAGAGGGGGAGATTGCACTTTCACTCCATCAATCTGATCTTGTGCTTAGTGCAGATGGAGGCGAGGCCCCCTCCAGCGATGGGTGAGTCAGATAGGCCTCTGATTACACCATCCAGTTGCCTTCTCTTGCGCCCATTCTTCCCACAAGCGCACATCTGCATAACAGCGCTGTTTTGTGTCTCGATTTAATAGGAGGGCACTTGACAAAAGTATGTGGTGCACAAACTATCATGCAAATGACCACATATTGTAGAAGGCCCCATTCTTGGAGTGCCTGACCACCATAACTGAGAGTGCGTCACAGCCAGGCTCGTGCCTCCGATACTGACGCTTGCTGGGCTCGAGCACAGTCACAAAACACCTTCCGGATAATCCCTGAAATATTTAGGTGCCCCCGCCCCCCCCTCCTAAATTTGGCTCTAGATGAGCCTCTGCCTGGCATCATCCTGGATTTTAAGTATTCAGTGCAATAAATTGTATGTTTTATGTAACTACGAGAAACAATACAGCTTGCTGCCCCTGACAGAGGGTAAGATTGAGGCGCAGTCAGTCCTGTGTCCAGCTGTAAATCTGGATATTACTTGACAGTTCCCTTCACAATGGCTGCTAGGGCTGGGGCCGAGCCAGTCAAATGTGTAAGTCACGGAACTCTGAAGACATTGAATGGCTGATGGATGGCAAGGTTAGGGCAAAGTCGGCCATGAAAATCTGAAGATTGTGTGATAGGCAACTGCCTCGAAGGACTGGGTGCGGTGAAGATTCTGTGACAGGTTGCCGGCTGGCAGGGCTGGGGTAGAGTCCGTCACATGTCAGTCTCACCAGGCTCCTGCTCTCCCTACAGGTAAGCCAGGTAACGTGCGCTGTCTGGCACCACTGTGAATGCAGGGGCCTATGTCTGTGCAGGGAGCTCTTCCTAAACAGATCTGTTTATGCAAGCAGAGGAAGGGCGGGGGATTTTGGAGTACACGGCTAATAGACCAGCAGATGGCCCACAGTGTCAGCCTCCCATCCGCCGGCCACACCGAGGGCCGAGAGGCGGTCATCATGCTTTTAAAATGAGGGTTAGTGACAACCTTAAGGGAGTGTCGGTGGTCCTCTGCAATACGAATGACCCCTCTGCTTTGACGGGTAACCCGCTGGAGGAGGGGTACACAATGGCTTATTTGAGAGACTTAATTGGTTTTGTACAGCGTCACGTGCTGCCTTCTTGCATCTTTACAGAGCTTTGATGCAGTACAGTATATACACAGAGGAGGCCCCCTGCATGTACCGGAAGGAAGATTACCACACAAGGGTTCATTCGGGACAAAGAATTGAATATACCAATAGCTCATGCCAATATATACAACAGGAAGAGCATTCAAGTGTCTAGTGGGGGATGTTCTAGGGACATGTATATGAACATAGATTCATAATGATTGTATTGAAAACTGATATACATTTCATCTTCTAAGATAAAAGCGGGAAGAATGAATTGCGCATGAACTGTGTAATCATGTCCCGCTAGGAAGCAGTGCAAAGGCCCTATTTTTTTTATGGTGCCTAGGTGCGACACGAAGCCAGGTTCTAGGCGCCGTCAGTCTTAGCAGATACGGGAAGTGACTGTGGGACCACAGGAGATAACGTATAACCACCATGCAGGGCATAATCGTAGTAGAGGCGGAGACCATAACAGGGTCATATCGCAGTGTATAGGGTACATTTAACATGACAAAGCAGCAGAGTTGGAATTAACCGCTTCCGAGCCGCAGCTGCCCCAGTAACAATCATCAGTACAAGTGATACCCTGCTCCCAAATACAAATCCCACGCCTCCGTGAAGAGTGTGCCACAATAGCAACCATAACAACGGGCGTAAACCACAGCACATGCGCAGAATACAAAACTAGTTGCTCCGCCGTGAAATGGATCCCTAAAAAAAGAAAAGGCCCGTGAGTGGTGCGTGCACGCACGCCACTGCGAGGCATATGTCTTCAATTATTGCGCCCGTGTCTGGCCGCGATAATTGAAGATATATGGGCTTTGGTGCACGTGACACCAATAGGCCATAGGTGGAGCTCTGCGACCGCCTATGGCCTATTGCGTGTTCTGTTAAAAAACAGCACGCAGGCAAAGCCCAATCAAAATGGACCTAGGAAATACACACGCGCAAGTGTGTGGAATTTCCAGGTCCATTTTGAAAACCTCTACAAAACGGCTCTGCTACGCAGTGCATCACGAGGGCTCGCCCTAAAACACAAAAGGGCAGGAATGCACTGTATCCATGAGATACAGAGTATTCATGTCCTTTTCCCCTGCGCTAGCGCACAATGTGCTGCAATGCGCCAACGCAGACACCCTTGTTCCATGGTGCAAGGATTTCTGCTTTGTATGGGTGATTGTTTATGTGCAGGATGGAACACCTTTCTGCACGAAAACACCCATGAAAGGTGTTTTCCTCTTTCTATGTGCTGTAGAATGCAGCACACATAGAAGGAGGAACAAATGAGGAGAAATAAGGATATTTCTACTAGTGCAACCCTAACGACACCCCTGGGGTGGCGTTAGAATATGACACATTCCCAGGTCTGGGAAAGCTTCAGATTCCATGGGTGTTGTGTGGGAACCCCCACAGCAACACCCATGGAACGCCCCTTTCATGCAGGGTTCTGTGTGAAAGGGGCACATATTTACAAGGCCATGAAAAAGCCATGCAAAGTGGCTTTGAGTAGCTCTGTAAATATCCTGCGGCACATTGTGCCACTGGCGCATCATAAAAGTGACGCTCCGGTGGTGCAAAAGTGCAGCTAGGGGCCTCGTAAATGAATATGTGGAAAGGTCTTCATCCCTCCAGCCTCAGAAAATAGTCAAGCATGATGAGTTAGCGATGCAGGTCCATGCAAAAATAAGTAAACATAAGAGCCCTCTCACACAGAATTTTATGTCAATGGGAGTAAGGTGGCCACAGCAGGTTAGAATTAGGACTGTAACTTCTGGTGTTCAGTTGGAAGTCTTAGCATGAACCTACACTGATGCATGTGTTGTCATACTTGTCAGTAGAAATCCTCCATGCATTGCCCTCCATCCCTGGCAGCCTCTTTTGAGATCCTGTTTCAAAGGCTGGTATGTTCCAGCAAACTGGCAATAGACTCAAGACTGCCTGTCTTCTGCAGTTGACTCAGATTGAACCCCCTTTACTGCCTTTCTTCTGCAGCTGACTCAAATAGACCTCCCCTTAACAGCCTGTCTTCTGCAGCTGAGTCAGGTAGACCCCCCTTAATTGCATGTCTCCTGCGGCTGACTCAGATAGACCCCCCTTAACAGCCCTCTTCTGCAGCTCACTCAGATAGACCCCCTCTTAAATGCTTGTCTTCTGCAGCTGACTCAGCTAGACCCCCCCTTAAGTGCCTGTCTTCTGCAGCTAACTCATAGATCCCCCTTACCTGCCTGTCTCCTGCAGCTGACTCCAATAGACCTACCCCCCTTAACTGCCTGTCTTCCGTGGCTGACTCAGATAGACCCCCATTAACTGCCTGTCTTCTGCGGCTGACTCAGATAGACCCCCTTTAACTGCCTGTCTTCTGCAGCTCACCCAGATAGATCCCCCTGAACTGCCTATCTTCTACGGCTGACTTAGATAGACACCCCTTAACTGCCTGTCTTCTGCGGCTGTCTCAGATAGACCCTCTTTAACTGCCTGTCTTCTGCAGCTCACCCAGATAGATCCCCCTTAACTGCCTATCTTCTACGCCTGACTCAGATTGACCCCCATTAACTGCCTGTCTTCACCGGATGACTCCGATAGACCTCCCTTAACTGCCTGTCTTTTGCAGAAGACTCAGAGACCCCCCCTTAACTGCCTGTCTTCTAGGGCTGACTGAGCTAGACCCCCCTTATGTACCTGTCTTCTACAGCTACCTCAGATAGACCCCCCTTAACTGCCTGTCTTCTGCAGCTGACTCAGGTAGACCCCCCTTCCCGCTACCAGCAGGCTGTCTTTTCCCCATCGCGATGCTGGTCTGTCTTGTCTTTACCTTGAGCCAGGGCTGATGGGGCATAAATGAGGCACAGCATGGCTCTTTGGCCATCAATGTTGCTTGGAAGATGTCTTAGAGTATGACCCACATAGCTGTACTCGCCCGCCACTGCAATATAGCGGAGACAAAGACAATCTGATTGATAAGGTAAGGGGGCATGCAACCTTGGAGGAAGATCACTGGAAGATGGTGCTCAAACCTGAAGAGGTTAAAACATAGGGCATATAAAAAGCTAGGAATTGGAGAGTACTTTTCACCCGATTCTAGGTTTCACACCACAGGATGGGCGATAATGTTCCAACAGTGCATATTAGCCACCGTGCCCAAACAGCACAGATGTTCCTTTGAATCCAACAATTTTTAGAAAGTTTCAACTGTTGCACATCGCAGAAACACACTCCTAAAATGTATGCCCATATTACAATTCGGTTTTGGGCCCAAGCTCCTGTTTGTCGCCAAAATTGATTTGCCAGCCCCATTGTGCTCAGGCAAGAGTGTGAGTTTGTTGTCCTCAGTTAGAGGAAAGACAGGACAGGCTGGTAAAAGTGTGCTTGACAGTAACAAACAAGCGTTGACAGTTCTTCCCATTGCTCTCAGTGCTGCAATGCATATCCCTGATATTGAAAGTGAAATAAACATGTTTTGTGATGAATTGATCATTTGTAAAATTTAGAATGAGTTTTCCAGCTATCTCAGATTGTGAACCACAGTTAAAAAAAACATTACTAGGAAGATAATGAAGGCACAAACCACAAGTGTTTACAGCCTCTATCCCTACCGCTGATTTAGGAAATATATAAATAGAACCAAATATGGTGAAACAATATTTTGGAACATCTTAAGAGGCCCTGGGACAAACAGGAGGTTTCCTTAAGCTGATGAAGAGCCGCCCTTCTTGAACACTGCCATACCCACATCGTTTACCTTCCCTCAGTTACTAAGTACAGGGCATTACCATTTTTAAAGTGTATAAATAGAAATGTATTGTACTTCAACTCCTACTTGAGGGACTTTCTTTGGGACACTGGATTACTTGAAGTACTATTGGCCCTCTAATTGACTCTGAAGCATTGTCCTCTATTTTTATGGTCTTGTCTAGAAAAAAGCTTAGGCAGTTTCACAAACCCATGCTACCCCCCCCCCCCCCACCTCCCAAAAATATAAGCAGTTTCACAAACCCATGTCCCTCCCTCAAAAAAAGACATAACACACACATATAGTTTTGGTTGGCCCTCTTCCTTGACTGGTCTGTTCAAGAGTCTTTCACATATTACTTCTGCCCTCCACGTTATACAGCATGTGGCCATGGGTCAATGCACTTCAGCCTTCAGCCGTCTTCACTGTAAATTACGGCATTACTCTCTAGCACAGTGTTTCCTAAACTGTGGTCCACGGACCCCTAGGGATCCGTGACACATTTCCAGGGGGTCCTCAGGCAGCAGTTTTAAAAGCACTGCAAAGTTTCAAGTATAATTATTAGTTTTCGAGCAACAATAAAAGTGTCAAGATAACACCAGTGATTAATGTTTCTGCTGGAGAGAGATGAGTTTTGTCCAGTGGCAGCTTGGATTTTTAATGTAGCACAGAGGGTTGATATGCCTCTTGCAACAAAAGTGTACCTGCATTTTTTTTTAAACTGTGTTTTATCTGCATACGTCAGTGGGTTAATGCTTTTGTCACAGAGATTCTTTAGTTACTGTGCAGTTTATAACTGACAATTGTGATCTAGCACAGTGACGTATAAACTGGCATCAAAAAGATGTTTGCAAACTGCATGGTACAAGATACTAACTTATGTTTTTTCCGAGTCTTTCATTATCCTGATGCTGCTAAAATAGTTCATTTGAATGGAAATAAAGTTTCATTGTCGAAGTCAATGCTAAACACTGTGTTATGCCTACCAGTATGAATGACATGTGAATAGTACAACTTGTAGTCGCATTCGCCTTATGTAACATTTTCTATACACTGGTTTGCATTGTCTCTATGGGGCAGATTTACAAGGAAAGTGACTCAGTGAGTGCTGCAAGCCATTTGGCTGCACCGCACTTAGGGCCATATGTATCAAGCCTTTGCGAATCCCAAACGGCCTTTTTGCATGTTTTGGGATGTATGAAATATTTGCAAAATAAGGAATAGCAAAGATTTGCGATTCCTTATTTTGCCATAGCATTTAAGGAATCGCAATTTTGGGATTCCTTAAATGCTATGCATGTAGCATTTTTGGGTTGCGAATTATGGTTAAGAATTCGCAAATTACCACCAACTTGTAGTTGATGGTAACTTGCGAATTCTTCAAAAAATGCACAATTTGGCATCTTTGAAGGTGGCATGTGAAGCACACACATGCCCATACGGCATGTATGTGCGCCATATGCACACACATGTACATTTAAGGGGTGCAGCAGGGTGTCCTTGAGACACCCCTGCACCCTTGAAATAATTCTCAAATTGTGATTAGCAAATTGCGAATTCGCAATTTGCGAATTATTTCGCATTCATTCCTACGGGCTTCCTGGCCCATAGGTATGCATTGGAAATTATTCCTTAATTGCGAATTCGCAAAATGAGAATTCGCAAATAAGGAAGATTAAGGAATCGCTAAAAAATAGCGAATTTCTTGATACATACCATTTTGCGATTCCTAAATAGCGATTCCTTAAAAATCGCTATTTAGGAATCGCAAAAGGGTTTGTTGATACATATGGCCCTTAGTCACTTTCAATGCACATAGATGCAACATATTTGCCACTGTATGTTGCATCTCAGTGCTCTCCCTGCTCCGGTGCACAAACTGCTGCCATGCGCCGGCACAGGCACCCTTGCACCATGGTGCAAGTATGCCTGCGTTGTGGGGAGATTGTTTATGTGCAGGTAGGATTCCCTTTCTGCACATAAAAAATAATTAGAGGGGATTTCATCTTCCTAAATGAGTAGAAATGAATAAAGTTCTTCTTAGCATTCAGACGTATTTCCAGATTTACAATTTCTCGTAAATCTGGAAATGTGTCTCGTTTCATGGGTGTTGCGCGGGAACACTCACAGCAAAACCCATTGAACGCACCTTTCACACAAAGTGCTGCGTGCAAAGGGGCCATATTTACAAGAACAGGAACAGTCACGCAGGGTGGCTTTTCCCGTCCTTGTAAATATGGGGCACTAAAATGCATCGCCGGAGCGTCACTTTTCGTGACGCACCGGTTGCGCAAGAGGCTTGTAAATCTGCCCTATATGTGTGTGTGTTATAAAGTGCTCTGAACTCCTACAATGGTATGACAGATGCTATAAAACAAATGAAATACATGTGACAGAGGGATTATGGAGAGATGAGAGGCACTGTTGGAGGGTGATAATAAGGGAATCATTGAAGAACCCCAACAAAGATTGTTGTATCCTGGTGCATAGTAAGGTCATCATTTACTATTCTTTAAAAGCTAATACAATTCAATATATAATGATAAATGTGTTGTAGAATGCGCTATTGTTTCCTAAATTGTCTTGGTGGGAGAGCCTCCCAAAGCCCTCTTTGTAGTGGTTAGACTCACTCACTGCACTTGGTGTGCATCGTATGGGGACTGGCCTGACAACATTTGCCAGGGCTGCTTTGGATTTCCATGCTGGCCCTGGCAGGAGCAGGAACCTTGTACCGTGAAATAAAACCAACCGTTTCAAAGTTAGTCACGACGATGCAGCACCAACCTTAGCAATAAAGTTTTTATTTTTTTGCAGATTCTTTCAATATAAAATACTAAAATCCTTAGTAATTCGACTATTTGCTTTGTGTGCACACCTGTTTATTTTTTTCGAATTACTGTTTTAATGTTTGAAATTTAAATCATACAGATCGCTTGGGGGTCCCCGGCTTCCAGTGCTCACTAAATGGGGGGCTTGAGGAGCCAAAAGTTTGGGAACCACTGCTCTCCAGTGCTCACTAAATGGGGGGCTTGAGGAGCCAAAAGTTTGGGAACCACTGCTCTAGCACATCTTCTTTAAATTAGACCACTTCAATGCCAGGGCTGATAGACCATCTCTGCTTCTTTATTTAATGCACTTTTGTAATGGGACACTTTTTACTTTTTTTTTTTGCAATCATATGCAGGCAGATGTTTGGAAGAGGTATGTCGTTAGACGGCTCACTGCTCGCACTTTAGCAGACCCGAGCCTGCCTACTGCGACGCTGCTCGTAAAGGGGTCTTCCACAGCCCAGGCCATGCATGAGCGGCCCTCGCGCCAGCAGCCTCTCGTAAACACCGAGCCGGGAGCGGATCGGGTAACATTTTACAGTTGTTTGCATGTGAGGCTTGAAGACCCGTATTAAAGTGTTCGATTGCTGTATCTCACAGCCGCAGTGAGAGGGGGTGGGGCAGCAGCCTTCACTTCTCAGCGTCCCCTCCATACACACCTCGGAGGCCCCTGGGTCTGAGGGGGGCGCGCCAGCAGCTGGCAGGCTCCAGCCGGACTCGGCTGCTCCTCACAGGAGAGACATCTATTAAACCCACCCGGCTGGCGAGAGGGCCCCGTGGAAACAACGGTGCGTAAAAACCGCGGGCTCTGGAGCCTCCAGGCCGTTCGTCTTGTTCTGTCAGCCGTGGGAACGCAGGCTGCTGTCAACGTAAGACATCTGGGGAATGCGTGACGGGCCCCGCCCCTCGGAACCAGGAGCGCGCGACACACGTTTTAGGTTTACGTACTGCCGTGACGCTCGCCAACCGCCGTCAACGAACTTCAGAAAGGAAACACGAGCGAGGGTCCTTAGTCGCATGCAGAGAGCAGTGCCGTGTTCTGTCAACACCAGTCCTGCTCCATATAACGTCGTTATTGCCAATCTCCACTGAACCCCCTCTGCCGACCCGCCATCCTGACTTTACCTCATCAGACTTCTTGACTTAACTCCTCAGGAACTCCTGACCCAAGATTTCACGTCCAATCCTGGCATACCCGCCCATCACTCCAGGCCTGGCATTGCCATACAGCCACTGGCACAGGACCTCCTGCTGCTCTCACAACTATAATTCATACCCACACGTAGCTGTCAAGGTTTCAGAATGCCAGTCAGTCAGTCTTTATTTCGATTTAAAATCATGAAAGACAATAGTAAATACGATACTGGTAACTATATACATTTTTTTGCAGATTTGAGCATACAATAACTTATATTTTGTCATGATTAAAACTCTATAGAATTGCAAATTATATAATAAATAGCTTAAAACAAATAAAATGCACTCCTACCGGGACTGCCGCCAGGGATGACTAAAATTCCAAGGTTCATCATGATAGCCAGTGCCATTTCACTCTGGTATGTACAATAAAGTGCAAAGGATAATTAAAAACTGTCCTAATGGGCTATAACGGCACTTTACTTGAACCCCCCTCTCTTTAGAGCGAATCACCCACGCCCATCCTAAAAACCTGGCAACAGCAATCACCACAGGCTCACTAGTAGACGTTTTTTTAAGTCCTGAGTGCCTCGTAGCAGGAACTAGTGCCCAAGTTTGAGCATAAGGGTTTCAGCCATCTAGCCCGGGGAATACTATAGGCTGGGCAGGCAAACAAAATATGGGCCGGGGATTCATCATGGGTTGTGCAGAATATGCATTTCCTACTATTTGATGTACACCATTTACAGGTGTATACATTAGTCGGGAGAGACCCCACCCTAAACTGATGATACAGTTTCCTATCTTTGGGGGAGGTGATTAGATCCTAATACCCTTCGAGTTCAATTTCATGCTTTAACTCTAGAAAATCTCAGGATAGGGAAGGACCTGTTAAGGCAGCAAACCTCTGCATAACAAGGGAGTTCCAGTAAGTGGCTTTAAAGTCGCTCTTTGATGGAAAAGCACTGTCTACCGGAGAAATCCATAAACTGCTCATCCCCATGTCATAAAGGGTGGCTTTAACACGCCTTAGCCACAAAATCTTATTCATACCATCAACTTCCCTAACTTATAAAAGAGCCTTAGTGTAGAATCTAATAAAAGTGTCAGACTCAGTAAATGCTGTATCCAAGATGTAGTTTTATTTCCAAGTTGAAGTCACAGGATAAGCAGTACAATAATCCAAAGTAGTATGGTATAAAGTGGAAAGCCCCACCGGGAGCAGCAGCCCTGCTGCTCAGCCTTCATAGATAATCTGACAGATACACTTGAACATACACAGAGGCAAACAGATACACTTGAACATACACAGAGGCAACATTCCATGACATCAGAGACTGGCTGAGCAGCAGAGGACATGACACAGAGAAAGGACAAAGTAGAGCAGAAGGCAAGATACCACACACCTCCCTCCCTAACGGAGACACAAAGCAGAATTAAGGAGGCAAGTGGCATGAAAAAGAGAACATATAACAAGAGCGAAAGGATTTAAGAAAACACTAAATACACACTTAACACACTTCCCCCTAATGAGCAGTAGAGAGAAACACTTTTTAAGTCCGGAGAAGGACAAAGTAACTGAGAAGTCCTAACTCCTGAGGCGGAAAGCCGGGAGAATCGCTGCTATTCTTTTTAAAACTTGTGATTGTGTAAATACTGTATTTTAACTTACCATATCCTACTGGCACTTGATCTGGTGACAGGGCACATCCCAGGATCACCCGTGCAGCGGATTTTAGCGCTGACGCTGGGCTCGTTTACTCTTGCCGCCACTTCCCCGGGACACGCACTAGCCACGCCCACAACCGCCAGGCCACGCCCCCGATTGTGACGCTCATAAGCCGCGCTGACTGCGAGTGCGCCAGAGAAGTCCTAACTCCTGAGGCGGAAAGCCGGGAGAATCGCTGCTATTCTTTTTAAAACTTGTGATTGTGTAAATACTGTATTTTAACTTACCATATCCTACTGGCACTTGATCTGGTGACAGGGCACATCCCAGGATCACCCGTGCAGCGGATTTTAGCGCTGACGCGGGGCTCCTTTACTCTTGCCGCCACTTCCCCGGGACATGCACTAGCCACGCCCACAACCGCCAGGCCACGCCTCCGATTGTGACGCTCATAAGCCGCGCTGACTGCGAGCGCGCCAGAGAGGTCCTAACTCCTGAGGCGGAAAGCCCGGAGAATCGCTGCTATTCTTTTTAAAACTTGTGATTGTGTAAATATTGTATTTTAACTTACCATATCCTACTGGCACTTGATCTGGTGACAGGGCACAACCCAGGATCACCCGTGCAGCGGATTTTAGCGCTGACGCGGGGCTCGTTTACTCTTGCCGCCACTTCCCCGGGACACGCACTAGCCACGGCCACAACCGCCAGGCCACGCCCCCGATTGTGACGCTCATAAGCCGCGCTGACTGCGAGCGCGCCAGAGAAGTCCTAACTCCTGAGGCGGAAAGCCGGGAGGATCGCTGCTATTCTTTTTAAAACTTGTGATTGTGTAAATACTGTGTTTTAACTTACCATATCCTACTGGCACTTGATCTGGTGACAGGGCACATCCCAGGATCACCCGTGCAGCGGATTTTAGCGCTGACGCGGGGCTCGTTTACTCGTGCCGCCACTTCCCCGGGACACGCACTAGCCACGGCCACAACCGCCAGGCCACGCCCTCGATTGTGACGCTCATAAGCCGCGCTGACTGCGAGCGCGCCAGAGAGGTCCTAACTCCTGAGGCGGAAAGCCCGGAGAATCGCTGCTATTCTTTTTAAAACTTGTGATTGTGTAAATATTGTATTTTAACTTACCATATCCTACTGGCACTTGATCTGGTGACAGGGCACAACCCAGGATCACCCGTGCAGCGGATTTTAGCGCTGACGCGGGGCTCGTTTACTCTTGCCGCCACTTCCCCGGGACACGCACTAGCCACGGCCACAACCGCCAGGCCACGCCCCCGATTGTGACGCTCATAAGCCGCGCTGACTGCGAGCGCGCCAGAGAAGTCCTAACTCCTGAGGCGGAAAGCCGGGAGGATCGCTGCTATTCTTTTTAAAACTTGTGATTGTGTAAATACTGTGTTTTAACTTACCATATCCTACTGGCACTTGATCTGGTGACAGGGCACATCCCAGGATCACCCGTGCAGCGGATTTTAGCACTGACGCCGGGCTCGTTTACTCGTGCCGCCACTTCCCCGGGACACGCACTAGCCACGCCCACAACCGCCAGGCCACACCCCCATCTCGCCTCATAATCATGTGCCTCGCAAGGACGCGCAGCGGACGAGCGCAGCGGACGCGCCGTCTGCGCGCCTAAGGCAAGCCCGTCTGCGCCCGTCCACGCCTGGCCGGGCCCAGGGACTAGGCAGAATGGAGAAACTAACAGCTACACCTCTCTCGAACTCCTCTCTCTGAAACATTCTGGCATCCCTTGCCTTGATCCCTCCACACTCTCCTGCTTAAAAGCTAATAACATCTATCCTCTCCACCTAATGGAGGAGAACTCCTTTACCGCATCTCAAAGTTCTTCCTCCACTAACTCTACCCCAAGCCCAAACGCTTTGACCTTCCGTTGTCTATATCTTAATACCAGATCTCTGGTAAAACACCAACTAGACATCTTCCTATTATTAAAATCTGATAGACCAGATATGCTATTTATATCTGAAACCTGGCTCACGGCGGACTCCTTACCGGATATTCTTACAGCTCTACCGGCAGACTATTACATTCTTCTGACAAACATAGAACCTGGAAAACCTGGGGGGGGGGCGTTGCCGCAATTATTCATAAAAACCATACATTCACCACTCTACCCCCTCTAGATCTACCAGACACGGAAAACCTTGTAATTAAATCGGACTCAGATAAAGGAACTATAGTGCTGGTATTGATTTATCGCCCACCCAAATCTATGCCTACATTCCCAGTCTCGCTATCTGAGCAAATGGCCAGCCTAATCGTTAATTATGACAAAGTCATGCTGACTGGGGATTTAAATTATTGGTATAATGACCCGGAAGCAGGACCCCAGGCTACAGAACTTTTCGAGCTTCTCTCCCACATGAACTTCGCTCAATCAGTTCTGACCCCCACTCATGAAAGGGGACATATCCTGGACCAGATTTCGTCTCGTAATGTCCCACTATCTACTCCGACGATAACGCCATGTATATGGTCGGATCATCATCAATTGCAATTCTCCATCACCTTTCACGGCCATCTAAAGGCTCCCGCCTCCGCGGGGGGGCTAGCAAGGAAATGGGGCTCACTAAATAAACAAGATTTCCTGTCTACTCTGGCCAACTCTCTCCCAGCATCCTCCTCAGACATCAACCTTATGGACAAAGATTTCACTGAATGGCTCTTGGCTGCCAGCAACGAGCACGTTACTCTAACTAAGTTCTCACGTGCTCGCCGCATGGATGCCCATAGATGGTTCACTGTAGATCTAAAAAACCAAAAATTAGAACTGCGCCAATTGGAGAGAAAATGGAGACATGGGTACTCTGAAGAAGATAGATCATTATATACAGCTGCCCGCGGGAAGTATAAAAACTCTATCTTATCTGCTAAAGCAGTCTTCTTCTCCGAAAAAATCTCAAATGCCCAAAACAAAGCCAGAGAAATCTTTAGGGTCGTAAATGACCTATGTAATGATGTTCGAACTTCTCCCTCTCAAGTTCCCACTCAAACGATGTGCAACCAGCTCAATGATTTCTTCAAGGACAAGATTGCCGTCATAAAAAACAGTATTCAGCCCAGCTCGACTACTGCGGAAAGAGGGGATATCTGTAGAAATCCCCACGAACTCGAGGCTATCCCTCCTATAGATCAATCAAGATTAGCAGCATTGATGAACCGAGTAATGTCCGGGTCTCCCAACGACCCCTGTCCCCCTCACATACTAAAGGAAGTTTACTCTACATTACCCCAAGGAATACTTCTCCTTCTGAACGAGTCCCTATCTCAGGGAACAGTCCCTAATTCGTTCAAAAACGCTACGCTGGTCCCATTAATTAAAAAATCTTCCAACCTATCAAACTATCGACCCATATCACTCCTCCCTTTCGGTGCAAAGATCTTAGAAGCCCATGTGGCTAGCTGCATCTCGAGCTTTATAGAGACATCCGACTATCTAGAGCCCAATCAAGCCGGCTTCTGCCAGGCGCACTCTACCGAGACGGTGATCCTAGCAGCCCTGGACACAATGAGGTCTAATGCCGATAAGGGCATACATCAGGCCTTGGTGCTTTTGGACTTATCGGCAGCGTTCGACACGGTGGGTCATACTATCTTATTACACCGTGTCGAACAAGCCGGCCTGCGAGGCACGGCTCTCGGATGGGTCAAGTCCTTCCTGAATGACCGATCCCAGGCTGTCAAGCTTGAGAACTTTATGGCGCCCAAACTCCCCACCACCTGCGGCGTTCCGCAGGGCTCATCATTGTCCCCCCTCCTGTTCAATCTGTACCTCAAACCGTTGTTGTACTCTTTAAAAAACAGGAAGGTTACAATATACAACTATGCAGACGACCTGCAGCTTATTTTCCCACTAAACTCTACAGACTCCGTTGAGGAATTTCAGGCCACTATGTTGCACATCCAAGCGTGGATGGAGACGAACCATCTAAAACTCAACCCCGGAAAGACCGAGCTGGTACTCCCGGGTAAAAGTGCAACTAGCTGGGGCCCTTATTTTTGGCCGCCCTCTATGGGATCCCCCCCGTCCCCCTCCCCATCGGTAAAAAGTCTCGGAATCACCCTTAACGCCGATCTCTCATTAAAAAGTCAGGTGGGAACTGTGATCTCTTCATGCTTCTTCCAGCTACGGAAGATTAAGAAAATTGCTCATCTGCTCACGCACTCCGCCCTTATCCAGGTGGTAATTGCCTGGATATATGACGTTACCACGCGTTCTTTTACCACGCAGACCATTACCACGCATTTTTTACAACGCAGGACCCTTTACCACGCATACCATTACAACGCTGGTATTTACAACGCAGGTACTATTACAACGCATACCATTACAACGTAAGTATAGGTAAGTAAATAATATGGTAAAATAATGTAATTATTAATAATATTTTTTTAAATTAATAAATTATTATTTTAATATTTAATATTTTAATTATTTATATTAATATTTATTTATTATTTTTTAAATATATATGTTAAAAATACCCCTGTACCCCAAAACCCAAACCCAGCCCTAAAACCTAAAAATACCCCTGAACCCCAAAACCCAAACCCAGCCCTGAACCCTAAAAATACCCCTGTACCCCAAAACCCAAACCCAACCCTGAAACCTAAAAATACCCCTGTACCCCAAAACCCAAACCCAGCCCTGAACCCTAAAAATACCCCTGTACCCCAAAAACTGAAAACTGACCCTGAACCCTAAAAATACCCCTGTACCCCAAAAACTGAAAACTGACCCTGAACCCTAAAAATACCCCTGTACCCTAAAAACTGAAAACTGACCGTGAACCCTAAAAATACCCCTATACCCAAAAACTGAAAACTGACCCTGAACCCTAAAAATACCCCTTTACCCAAAACTGAAAACTGACCCTGAACCCTAAAAATACCCCTTTACCCAAAAACTGAAAACTGACCCTGAACCCTAAAAATACCCCTTTACCCAAAAACTGAAAACTGACCCTGAACCCTAAAAATACCCCTTTACCCAAAAACTGAAAACTGACCCTGAACCCTAAAAATACCCATTTACCCAAATACTGAAAACTGACCCTGAACCCTAAAAATACCCCTTTACCCAAAAACTGAAAACTGACCCTGAACCCTAAAAATACCCATTTACCCAAAAACTGAAAACTGACCCTGAACCCTAAAAATACCCATTTACCCAAAACCCAAACCTAAAATATTTTAAATAAAATTATATACTTACCAATACTTACGTTGTAATGGTATGCGTTGTAAAGGTATCTGCGTTGTAAATACCAGCGTTGTAATGGTATGCGTGGTAAAGGGTCCTGCGTTGTAAAAGTTGCGTGGTAAAGGTAGGTCGTGGTAAAAGTTGCGTGGTAAAGGTTGTATACCTAATTGCCTTGGTCCTCTCCCGCTTAGATTTTTCTAACTCCATTTACCTAGGCATCCCCGTGGCTCTTTCCAATCGCTTGCAGATCGTGCAAAACCAAGCGGCCAGACTAATATTTAAATGCAATGGCAGGAGCTCGGCGAAACCACTGCTGGCCACTCTTCATTGGCTACCTATAGCCCAGCGGGTAACTTTCAAAGTAGGCTGCCTGGCCTTTAAGGCTCTTCTTGGAAAAAGCCCCAAGTTCATAAACCACCTTATAAACAAACATGAACCGACCTGTAATCTCCGCCACGCACACCTATCCCTCCTCACCCTGCCCCTCTTCAAAAAGAAACGCCTCGGCGGGTGTCGATTTGCTTATTTGGCCCCAAAGTTTTGGAACTCGCTTCCCTTATCTCTACGGAGTTGCACTAATCTACTGGAATTCAGGGGTGCACTGAAAACCTGGTTGTTCAGACAAGCACACGGTTAGGATACTATTTACCATCTTGTTCTCTTCTCTAGCGCCATGAAACCTCTGGGTGCCCGTGCGCTTTACAAATCATGAATAGCATAACATGAATAACATAACTTAAACAATACAATGTACTAAACTTGCACACCACTTGGAGAGTAGAGAACCTCCAACCTCAAAATGTGAGCATCAATAATGCTCTAAAAAAATTTAACTGTTATGCACTAAACATCACTTGGGTGGAGCGTAGGATGCCTCCCATAACAAGGATAGGACGGAGTGTAGATAATAATTGTGGACTTAATTCATGCCCTTCCCAACTTACACATAGGATAGAGCGAAAAATGCCCCCCTAAATTATGGTGGGCTCAAATCATGTCCTAAGCATTTATACATGGGTGGAGCGTAAGTGCCCTCCTTAATTATGGTGGACTCAAGTTGTCCTACACAATTTATACATGGGTGGAGTGTAAGGTGCCCCCATATGGTCCATCAACCAGCTCAAAATCAACCCGGAAAAGACAGAGGTGCTGATAATACCATCTAAATGCACCTCCTGGAGCGATTTGTACTGGCCCCAGGAGCTGGGCCCAACCCCACAGCCGGCAGCCACGGTTAAAAGTCTGGGCATTAAACTGGACAGTGGCCTCTCAATGACCAACCAGGTTTCCACCGTGGTTGGCACTTGTACAGGTCTTCTAAGACAGCTGCGTAAACTGGTCCCTCTTCTCTCCCAGTCGATGCTACGCACAGTGGTCTCGGCCACTATAGTGTCAAGATTAGATTACGGCAATGCGCTCTACCTAGGCCTGCCAAAAATACTAACAAACAGACTTCAGGTAGTCTTAAATGACGCCGCAAGACTTATCTTCAATCTCCCGCGGAGAACGCATGCCTCTCCACTATTAAAAGATCTACATTGGCTACCAACTGGACAGAGGTCTGTTTTCAAAGGCCTCTGCATAGCCCACAAAGCCATCTACGGGAAGGCCCCGACCTACATCAAGGAACGGATCGAGATATACAGACCGGAAAGAAATCTCAGGTCCTCTGATGCCAAACTCCTTGTATGTCCTCGTTTTAAGCTGGCCACAATGGGTGGGAGATCTTTTTCGGTTGTATTACCGAAGCTTTGGAATGCCCTGCCTGAAACACTCCGAAAGGAGGAGAATCTACTCCGCTTCAGGAAAGCCTTGAAGACCAGCTTGTTCCGAACAGCACTTAGTCCAGTTTAGGCACCCCACCCCTTCTCTTTCTCGGTTGTTATGTTCTGTGGTCAAAGCGCCCTGAGACCTGTAGGTGACCCGGCGCTATATAAACCCATAATAACAAATAACAAATAACAAATATTAGTAAGGTGAGCTTAGGGATAAAGCCCTACACAAACCAACACAAGTAAGGGTGGAGCGTAAACTGCACCCCAAAATTAGTAAAATGACCTTAACAATATTGCTCTACACAAACCAATACAAGTAAAGGTTACTAACAGGCTCATCAAGAATCAATAGGATTGAGCACACTAAAATCTCAGCTCCAGCAAACTGAATTGAGCACTTAAAGACTCATCATGAATCAATAGGATTTAGCACACTAAAATCTCAGCTCCAGCAAACAGAGTTGTGAAAATAAGTACCAAAGCACAAACTCGTTTTAAAATTACAATGAAACACTGTAAAATGACCTTGTGATATAACTAGCCTACACAGGAAAATACATGCAATGACATTAGCATTAGCAGTTTATGGTGTAATCAAAATTATCAATTGTAGGACAAAGTGAAAGGACAGAGAAGAGTAGAAAGCAGGATACCATGCTCAGGAGTAATCAATAGGATTGAGCAAAAACAGCAAGAAGGACACAGAATGCTCAGTTCCAGCAAATATAAACAGAATGGGAGTGTAAGATGTTACCCACCAAATTAAGCACCAAAAATAGCCTCAATTCTAACAAGCATGAAACATAGTAAGTATAAACACTGAGATTTATTGATGTCACTAATAAGCAAAAAATCGGAAAATAGCTGCAGTTTAGGATGTAAAGGTTAGTATCCTAGCACTGGCAAAATTCTGTTAAAATGAAAGCATACGATTTAAACTCAACATGGCTCCGCACAAGTAATTAGATAGGATACCACGACATTGTAACATTTGTCAACATTAGCAAGCATAAGGAATGTTACATGTGCAGGTTTCAAAATTAGTGGAACATAGTAAAAGTGTAGCACATTGGCAAGAGAGATAAGTATAAATAGGATAAAATAAAGCATACACTAGGCAAAGACATATTATAGATAAAGGTTAGGAAAAATAAGAATAAATGCCCCTTTCACTTTTAAATAAAAGGAACACAGTAATGTTGTGCAGAACAAAAGTGTAAAGCGTACATTAGGTGTGCGTGCCACCGCAGACTAATAGAAGTAAAGGCACGCTCTTTTAACCACACAGGCATGGTCACACTGCAGGCATAAAGTAATGGTGGACTAAATCATGTCAACACAACTTGCACGTAGGGTGCAAATAAAGATTAACGTTCACAATAGTTTAAGAGGTAATCCCAGCACTAAAAGGCGTAAACAGAGTTGAGAATTACTTGCTCAAAACAAGAAAATGTACGTAATAGGAGATTGTGATGCAACACCCCAATAATGGTTCAAATAAAGATTAACCATCACCATAGTTTAAGATGCAAGAAACAATGCAATCCTAGCACTAAAAAGTATTAACAGAATTGAGCGCCCAAAAAGCTCAGCACACATTCAAATTTTTAAAATGAGAGCTAAATAACTTGCTCACAACAGGAAAATATACATAAGCACCTAAATGGCTCATCAGAACAGTTTAGGATAAACTGCGCAAAGCAATACCAGCACAAACACAATTGAGCACCTTGATTGCACAGCACAATTAAATAAAACTGAGTACCTAAATGACTCAACACAAATAAATAGGCTTGAGCTCCGTAATGGCTTAGCACCAGCATGCGTAAATAAAATAGCACAATAGTTTAGGATGTCAGCATACAGAAATCCTAGCACTAAATAACCATAAATAACTTACCACCAAATTTCAAGTAAAGTTTCAAACTAGTGTGAGCACAATCATAATAGATAAAAGAAGAATTGGGTAAACAAAACACAACTCCTTCACCAAGAGTATGAATAGTTCGGGATGTAACATCAAAGATCCCAGCACTATAAAAAACACAAATCAGAATCAACAAAAACATAGCTAAATAAGTAAAAACACAGCCAAGACAATGCATGCATCCATCTTCAATTGCATACTAACAAATGCAGGAAACCATTCAGTAATGTAATGCTCAATAGTACTATAGCATGGCAAAAACGTTTATATGCAGGCAGCAACCAAACACAAATACCGTTAATTTAATTTTATTTTAAATTCAGTTTGGTAAAAAGGGAACATAATGAAATGCAATCAATCAATAAACCATGCAGAAATTAAGAAAAATGACACCGGTACATGAACCTGGTACCCGAGTGTTCTATTGCAAGTTGCTGACTTTTCAGATAAATGGAACATAGTAATGCCCCGCAAAATAAACATTTAAAACGTACATTAGATGTGTGCCACTGCAGATTAATAGAAATATTTACACATCTTAAAAAAAAGATCATCTTGTTGGAAAGTCATTGTCAGAAGGCTTCCAGAATCTTCGCAGGAGCAGTCCAGATGCTTATCCCAAATGCCCCGTCCTCCAGTACCACCGCTACAAGAGCAATGTCACTAGAAGGTGCGGAAAGGGGAGTTGGACAGAGAAGAGACACCTTGTAATTAACGACACCTGGTACCCTCTGGATTGGCGGGAGCAGCCACGCTCCTAAGCTTCTGTACCTTCGTGGATACCTAATGCACAGAACAGGCATACATAAGACCTCACCTCTACTTGATATCAGCTCTAAACATTTTAGAATCAAAATTGGTCCTACCAGGTATTTTCAAGGCAATGCGTCTCTTCTATGAAGGTTTTCTTTGCAGGAAGAGTTCTTTCTAGTGGGAGAATTCGAAAAAGGTTAATACTGAAACTCTACTTCTTACTCTGTTCTTGAATTGATCTCTTAAATAATCTCCTATACCTGATGACTCTTGCGCAGAGATTATAAAAGGGGGGTCTGTTGAAGGAAGTAATCCAGCACTGCGTATGTAAAGTCTCCGTACTCCACAAGCGCGCAAAAAGGGAGAAGGGAGGCAAGAGGGGAAGGGAAGGCTGGGAAAAGCGCAATGAATAGGGGAGCGAGCGGGGAAAACGCAGCTGGAACTGAAGAACTTCCTACTGTCCTTGACTTAACGAGAGTTCTTCTTCCTACTACTGGCAAACGAAGTCTCTCTCACTATCTCCTATACGCTTCTTCTTTAAGCAAAGTCAATAAGCTTGTCGAGTTCAAATTCTAATCACAGAATGAATGTAGACGGTATTCTTGTGCTGCTTGACTCGTTACTTTACTACTTTACTGAATATGTCCTGGAATCCGTGTCTATTCACCTCACACTCCAGGCTGAGTAATCGCCAGAACTCTCACCTGAAAATTGCAGAGTCTCTTCAGGTAACTTGAGAGCTGCGGACGAGGAATTCGAGATGCTATTACTTCACAGGAATATTTCCTCAGGAACTCTGACTAGACTGAACAAGTTAGATGCAGGAAACGCCTCACCCAACTCATTCCTCAGAAAGTCCGCACTCTCCCGTCACGACTATTGACGCGGAGATGCGGGGAACACGTCTTCTCAGCTCAGGGTCGAGATTGAAGTGCGCAGTTACAAATGCGCACCGGACCCAGATACACTAAACTGCTACTTCACTGGGGGGAAGGACGGCCCCTGCGGCGGCCATCTTGGGGGAAGTTTTCTCGCTGCTACAAGGGAACCAAATGCCAACATAACTTGACCTAACCACAGAACGTCTTTTAGCGGAACCTACAGTACTACACACTGTGGCAATCCTGAGGTTCCTGACAGTACCCCCTCTCAAAGACCGATTCATCGGTCCTGGCTTGAGGGGCTTCCTAGCATGAAATCTCGTAATCAACTGTGGGGCATGAATATTAGTAACTGGCTCCCAAGATCTCTCCTCCGGGCCATATCCTTTCGAATCTATCAAATAAAAGAGCTTCCCTCTCTTGTACTTAGAATCGAGGATGTCTTTTACTTCATATTCTGGGTGACTTTGAAGGGTTATGGGATCTGGAGGTTTATTCAATCTCATTGGTGTTTTAATCTTTTTAAGTAAGGACACATGAAAGGTTGGATGAATTCCTAACCTAGCCGGCAACTTTAGTTTGACTGTGACTGACCCCAACACCTCCTCAACTGAATAGGGACCCACAAACCTTGGTTGAAACTTTCTGTTCCCTTTTAGGTGTAAATTCTTAGTGGACAGCCACACTTGGTCGCCCACCTGATAAGATGGGGCCGAACGTCGGTGTCTGTCAGCCTGAACCTTATAGGAAACTTTAGCTTTCAGTAAATTGTGCTCAGCAGATTTTCGTAAAGATTCTAAACCACCCATTAAATCTTGTACTGCAGGTACCCTCAACTCCTCTGGGGAAACAAAAAGACTTGGATGGCGACCATAATTCAAGTAAAACGGTGAGTAGCCAGTAGAGACACTCTTGGCGTTATTACAGGCAAACTCGGCCATCCACAATCTGTCCGACCATTCTCCCCCTTGGTCAATAAGGAATAATCGAAGGTACTGCTCGAGTTCCTGATTAACTCGTTCCGTTTGGCCATCAGATTCTGGGTGATAGCTAGTAGACAACCTTCTCTCGATGCCCAACCCCTGAAGATAAGCCTGCCAAAAATGGGAAACAAACTGGGGACCTCGATCTGAGACTACTACTTTAGGCACTCCATGGATCCTCACTATGTTTTCCCCAAATACCCGTGCCAGCTCCTGGGCCGTTGGTGTACCTGTCAAAGGAATGAAGTGACTCATCTTAGTAAAGATGTCCACAATTACCAGAATGGTGTCAAAACCTTTGCTAAGGGGCAGATCGACAATCAAATCCATTGAGATGGTATGCCAAGGATGGGTGGGAATTGGGAGCGGTTGTAACAACCCCTGAGGGGCCTGTCGCACTTGTTTGCTTCGAGCACACAACTCGCAAGACTGTACATATTCTTTCACATGAGAGGATAACCCAGGCCACCAGAAATAACGCTGCACCAAATCCAAGGTCTTAGAAATACCCTTATGTCCAGCCAACGGGTGATCATGGCAACCTTTTAAAGCCTTCTGTTGAAGAATCAGAGTAGGGAGATACAACGCTTCCTTATAATAGGGCAATTGTTGATGACAACTCCTTTCTTCTCCTTGTAGGACCCATTTCTGCACTTCTTCCATAGGGAAACTCTTACGGACTTCCTCCTGAAAGTTATCCAAAGAGATGGTACACACAATCTTTTCCTCAGGGATAATTGGTTGCGGGACCACTGGGTGCTCCTTTCCACAGTGTTCAAACGGGATAAGGCATCTGCCTTTCCATTCTTGGCGCCTGGTCGATATGTGATCACGAAATTGAAATCAGCTAAATAAAGTGACCATCGCAACTGGCGAGGGGTGAGGGTCTTGGCAGACTTGAGAAACTGCAAATTCTTGTGATCTGTGAACACGGTGACAGTATGTTTTGCACCCAACAAGTAGTGCCTCCAGTCCTCGAATGCATCTTTTACTGCCAAGAGCTCCTTTTCAGCTATGGTATAATTGAGTTCAGCCGCATTCAATTTACGAGAGCGATAGGCTACTGGATGAAGTTGTCCCGTAGAACGATGACGCTGCAAGAGTACCCCTCCAATCGCCTGATCTGAAGCATCCGCCTCCAAGAAAAAAGGTTCCTCGGTATCAGCATGAAGCAGAATGGGAGCAGTCACAAATTGCTTCTTAAGGTCTACAAAGGATCTTTCAGTCTCTGCATTCCACTCGAACTTAACTCCTTTCTTCAACAGACGTGTAATAGGTGCTATTAGTTGTGACAACCCCTGGATAAATCGCCTATAAAAATAGGAGCGAATCCCAAAAAACGCTGAATTTCTTTGATGTTCTGAGGCGAAGGCCAGGTCTCCACTGCCTGCACCTTTCCTGGATCCATGGTGATTCCTTGAGGGGAGATAACGAACCCCAAAAATTCCACCTTGGTAGCATGGAAGACGCACTTTTCCAGTTTTACAAATAATCGATGGTTCTGCAATCGTTCCAACACCGCCCGCACATGTTTAGTGTGATCTTGCACATGCTTAGAGTAGATCAAAATATCATCCAGGTAAATGATGGCAATCTTATCCAGCAAATCCCCCATCACATCATTAATGAAATGTTGAAACACAGCAGGTGCATTACACAACCCAAAAGGCATCACACAATATTCAAATAGACCAAACTTGGTGCGAAAAGCAGTCTTCCATTCGTGTCCTTCCTTCATGCGGATGAGATGGTAGGCACCTCGTAGGTCTAGTTTGGTGAACACCTGTGCCTCTTTGATTTGATCTAACTACACAGAAATCAAGGGTAGTGGATAACGATTCTTAATGGTGGCTTGATTCAATGCACGATAGTCAATGCACGTCCTGAGACTTCCTTCTTGCTTCTTTGGTATAAAGAAGAGTGGCGACGACACTGGAGATTGCGAAGGTCTAATAAACCCATTGGCCAGATATCGATCCAGATATTCTTTCAGATGACCATTCTCCGCCTCCGTCAAAGCATAGATCCGACTACACGGAAGAGCAGCCCCAGGAACCAGATCAATGGTGCAATCATAAGCCCGATGAGGGGGCAAACTCTCGGCCTCTTGTTCACTGAAAACAGCCTCCAGATCTTGGTATTCTTCAGGAATTTCACCTGTATGGATGACTCCAATAGACTGTCCTCCGTAAGACAACAGAGTAGCTACGGAAGGTTCAGAAGAGCTTAACTCTGCATGGTAACAATGTTCCTGACAATACTCAGATTGCATGCTCACTGTGCGATTTTCCCAGTCAATGGTAGGGTTATGAGTGGCTAACCAAGGCAAACCCAAAATTAACTGAAACTGCGGGGCATCAATTAGATTAAATTGTAACCATTCTCTAGACCATCGGCTTGAACCAATTCGAGCTTCTCAGTATGGCAAGTAATTGGTCCTGATGATAAGTTGGTTCCGTCCACCGCTCGGACTGATTCCTTCTTCTCTTTTCGAATGGCTTGGATGCCCATCCGACTAGCATACTTTATGTCACAGAAATTACCCGTAGCTCCAGAATCCAACATTATTGCAACTCCCGCAATTTGCTGATCACGAAATTTGATTGTCATATGCAAAATCACACGTGGAGTCATCGTCTGCAAGGTATTGAGGATCAAATGAGATTCAGGAGTCGTTTTCTCGTCCTTCACCACCAGAGCAACTCCGTCTACTGATGGCTCTGCTCGTTTCCCTTCAACGGAGTCTTTGGACGCTTAATACATTCCTTCACAAAGTGACCGGAGCCTCCACAATATAAACATAATTTCTTCTGTCTTCTTAATTCCTTCTCTTCCTTGCTTAGTGGACCCCTCACCGCACCAATTTGCATGGGTTCAACTTCGGGATTATTTCCTCTGTCACTTCACATCCGATCAAAACGAGGAACATTAATTCTCCAATCTTTCTTCTTTTCTCCCTTGCGCTCCGAATTTCTGAAATCCAACTCCAACACCAAGTCAACCAGAGCAGTCAGTTCCGTGGGACGATTCGGAACTTGAGCAAGTAAATCTTTGAGTTCATCCCTTAATCCTCGATAGAAAAGGGCTGTTCTTTTCTCTTCTGGCCAATTAGTTTCCAAAATTAATTTATTGAACTGTGTAAGATAGGTGATTAAATCTCTTGTACCTTGGCGCAATTCTAATAATTCGTTGTCTGTGGCCTGGGATATCCTTCTCCTGTCAAAAATTCTAAGGAATTCTGTTTAGAATTTTTCAAAATCACATAGGATAGGGTCATCCCTATTGACTAAAGGCATAGCCCAGTTAGCTGCATCTCCACTTAAATAGGAAAGGACAAAAGCCACCCGGGACTGTGCATCTTGGAAGAGAGTAGAACGACACATGAAATGCAAAGAGCACTGTGTCAAAAAAAACTGTGCCTTTTGGGGATCCCCGGAAAACCTTTCGGGAGCTGCTAAAGGAATTAATGGAGAGACTGAATGAATGACCTGTGCTACTGCCTTAGGATCTGTGCCAGATAGACTAGTTCTAGGGGTTGAGGAACTCTGAGCAGGATTTCCCAAAGCTAAATCTTCCACCTTCTGTGCTAACACCCTAGACTCAGAACGAGCTGCCACTAATTCTTGTTTTAAACCTTTATTCTCATCCCTTACTGCCACTAGTTCCCTTTGAATACCTTCCAGGATATTACCTAGCGATTTTAAATCTATTCCCTCAGCCATACTGCTCGGGCGAAGAGACTACTTGGGCACTTCAATCTGTCAGAAGGCTTCCAGAATCTTCGCAGGAGTAGTCCAGATGCTTATCCCAAATGCCCCGTCCTCCAGTACCACCGCTACAAGAGCAATGTCACTAGAAGGTGGGGAAAGGGGAGTTGGACAGAGAAGAGACACCTTGTAATTAACGACACCTGGTACCCTCTGGATTGGCGGGAGCAGCCACGCTCCTAAGCTTCTGTACCTTCGTGGATACCTAATGCACAGAACAGGGATACATAAGACCTCACCTCTACTTGATATCAGCTCTAAACATTTTAGAATCAAAATTGGTCCTACCAGGTATTTTCAAGGCAATGCGTCTCTTCTATGAAGGTTTTCTTTGCAGGAAGAGTTCTTTCTAGTGGGAGAATTCGAAAAAGATTAATACTGAAACTCTACTTCTTACTCTGTTCTTGAATTGATCTCTTAAATAATCTCCTATACCTGATGACTCTTCCGCAGAGATTATAAAATGGGGGTCTGTTGAAGGAAGTAATCCAGCACTGCGTATGTAAAGTCTCCGTACTCCACAAGCGCGCAAAAAGGGAGAAGGGAGGCAAGAGGGGAAGGGAAGGCTGGGAAAAGCGCAATGAATAGGGGAGCGAGCGGGGAAAACGCAGCTGGAACTGAAGAACTTCCTACTGTCCTTGACTTAACGAGAGTTCTTCTTCCTACTACTGGCAAACGAAGTCTCTCTCACTATCTCCTATACGCTTCTTCTTTAAGCAAAGTCAATAAGCTTGTCGAGTTGAAATTCTAATCACAGAATGAATGTAGACGGTATTCTTGTGCTGCTTGACTCGTTACTTTACTACTTTACTGAATATGTCCTGGAATCCGTGTCTATTCACCTCACACTCCAGGCTGAGTAATCGCCAGAACTCTCACCTGAAAATTGCAGAGTCTCTTCAGGTAACTTGAGAGCTGCGGACGAGGAATTCGAGATGCTATTACTTCACAGGAATATTTCCTCAGGAACTCTGACTAGACTGAACAAGTTAGACGCAGGAAACGCCTCACCCAACTCATTCCTCAGAAAGTCCGCACTCTCCCGTCACGACTATTGACGCGGAGATGCGGGGAACACGTCTTCTCAGCTCAGGGTCGAGATTGAAGTGCGCAGTTACAAATGCGCACCGGACCCAGATACACTAAACTGCTACTTCACTGGGGGGAAGGACGGCCCCTGCGGCGGCCATCTTGGGGGAAGTTTTCTCGCTGCTACAAGGGAACCAAATGCCAACATAACTTGACCTAACCACAGAACGTCTTTTAGCGGAACCTACAGTACTACACACTGTGGCAATCCTGAGGTTCCTGACAGTCATGAAGGAAAAAGGCACCATCTTTGTTGGAAAGTCATGAAGGTGTGCACATCACCGTGTGCAATCGGTGCTGAAGAAAGTAAACTAGGATGGCCAAACTATAGGAAGATTAGTAAAATAAATACTGTTATCGCAAGGAAGTAGGTGGCACTCCGTAATCCAGGCAATAATACTTGTTGCCAGGATACCAGACAGCCACAACCTAAATAAATATAGCCGCTATGCATGGTTATGCTGCGTGACCTCAGGCGATGACGAGATAGCTTGTACCATAGGCTCGAGGTTGTGTTCCATGGACTTGAGGAGGAAAACGTCATGGAGGAGCTCGAGATGAATGATTCTCCGAACGCTAGAGCTGCTTGAAAGATTCAGATGGAGGAGATTTACCAACCGTCCCTCAAACTGGTAAGAGTATTGTTGATTCCAATTGGTATAGGCAGTGCTCTTCAGACACAGTTCCACTCGTTGTAAAGTCAGGGAAAACGATGTCCTCAAGTAAATGCCTGTTTGAAGGAGCACACATAACTTTGAGCACAAAACAAAAACATCCAAGCTCAGTTGTGGAACTGTAGAAGTGATGCAGGCACACTCGTTCACAAGTTAGCTGGATGGCTCACCAACAGTAGACTGGGTGTTCCTTTAAGTGTGAGCCTGGTTGATTCAGCAAGAGATAAACAATGCTTAATTAGCACAAGTCCTTATTGACGCTAAATTAATTATCATTAGGCAGCGTCAGATGACATGCCATGGGCTAAGGCTGTAAAGACTCAGACTCTCACGCAGTTCAAGTAGCACTTATGTAAGTATAACGTTTTTGAACAGCAGGTTGGCATAAATAGCAAAGGCAGACAACGGATAGTCAACAGCAGAACAGTCACTCGCAAATAAGCTGACTCACCACCAGTAGACTAGGTAGTCCTTTAGGTATGTGCCAGAGCGTGTTGCAGATAATTTAGAAGTAAGGTTGCTTCAGCAATGGTTATGACAATTCTCTGGGTTGAGACTGTCCGTTGGAATCAGACACCGGTGGGGCACCCAGACGTAGGAAAGTCATTTTAAACGTTTCGCTTCTTGTTTTTAGTTGCAATGATGACCTCTTAAAATTCAGTGAGGTCCTTCTTTCAAAATGTGTCCTTTTCAGCTCGTCGCCAGTGTAGAATCTAATAAGAGTGTCAGACTCAGTAATCGCTGTATCCAAGATGTAGTTTTATTTCCAAGTTGAAGTCACAGGATAAGCAGCACAATAATCCAAAGTAGTATGGTACACAGTGGAAAGCCCCACCGGGAGCAGCAGCCCTGCTGCTCAGCCTTCATAGATAAACTGACAGATACACTTGAACATACACAGACGCAAACAGATACACTTGAACATACACAGAGGCAACATTCCATGACATCACAGAGATGGCTGAGCAGCAGAGGACGTGACACAGAGAAAGGACAAAGTAGAGCAGAAGGCAAGATACCACACTTAGCATAGTAGCTGAGCTCCGGAGTGGTCCAGAGTCTTCGCCAGTACGCTACGGGCCTAAAGTGAGCCACATCCTCAACTGAGTAACAGCCCAGATCCAAAAATAAAGGTAGTAACGGGGTGGACTAAGGAAGGCCAATTAAAGACCTCAAAAATATGTTTTCAGCTTTCACTAATGGGTCTAAATTGGCAAAGCCCTACAGTTCAGCCAGTACAGGATCGAAGCTCATTTTTAATGAGTGTGTTTTTAATACAGGAGCGATCAGCTTAGTGTAGGATGTTCTCTGCTCCTTTAACAAGGCACCTGAAAGTTGAGCGTGCTTGACGGTAAGCAAATCTATTTGTGGTTTCCAGCTAAGTTTGCTGCCGATGGTTATTTCCCAAGTAGGTAAAGTGTGCCGTCTGTTCTAGCGTACCATCCTTCATGTCCACTCTACCCCTAGTGTGCTTAGGTTTGTGTAGGACCATACATTTCGTTTTGTCTACATTCACAATGAGATCGCGATCCTGGCAAAACCCCTCGAATCTCCTCAGGGCGCGTTGAAGTCCCTTACGTGTCTTGGAGAGTACGAGGGTGTCTGCAAACATAAACAGCGGGATCCTCTGCCCAGGTAAACTAGGGGCATCCGTAGGACAATTCTGGAAATACTGAACCACGCCGTTAATATATAAGGAAAAGAGGGTTGGTGCTAGAACGCACCCTTGTCGAACCCCCTTTTCGATTGGGAATTTTTGGGTTGTACTCCCCTGCGCGTCCCTGCACATAATTCGCGTCATGGAGCGTAACCAGAAAGGCCAAGATGTCAAGGGGCATCCCTAGTTTTATAAAGGTATTCCACATTTTAGAGCGGGGTACAAGATCAAAAGCCGACTTTAGGTCGACGAAAGCTGCATATATTGTACCACCCCCTAAGACTACGGTGCGCCAATAAATTAATAAAAACCTAAACACCTGGTCTATGGTACTGGTACCAGCCTGTAGTGGGGACAAAATGTCGTACTCCACTATCCATCCCTGAATGGATAGTGGAGTACGACATTTTGGTTGCTTGGTTGGCGCAGGACCAACCAAGCAACTACTTTTAGTTTAGTTTAGTTTAGTTTATGCATTTATAGCGCGCGTAATTCACCGGCAGACGGTCTCAGAGCGCGAAGGTACAATCGATGAGGATACAATCGATGAGGCTTATCGGCCTATAGTTGCCTGGTAAGGAATGGTCACCTTTCTTATAAATAGGGAGTAGTTCAGCACCTGCCCAGGTACCTGGCATAGGTGCTCCGCTTGCTATGGAATTCACAAGGAGCTGGATGTAGGATGCCCAGTTGGGTATATCCTGGAGAAACAGATCTGCGCGAATGCAATCTGGCCCTGGCGCCCTACCTCTTGGGACAGACACTAGTGCATATTCCCCCTCTTTCTTTTTAAAATACAAGGTAGAAGTAGGAGGGGGGAGCTGATCCTCCTCGGTGAGTGCGAACTGTGCTTTAAAATGCAAATCCCACTGGTCTGGGGCTACATTGTATCTCCGGCACCCTAATTGGCGCACCACTGCCCCATATCACAAGGTGCCAAAAGGTAGACATGCTTCTCCCCTTGCATGCCTTATGCAATTCAGCCCAGTGCTGATCGTCCCAGTCTCTTTTGGCTTAGGGCTGCCCTATAGGCTAGCCTTGCCATGCGATTCTTTGTCCTAATTGCCCTTGCCAGGATTCTATAGGCTGCACGGCACGACTGATCATACCAGGCGGCTGACTTGAAACCAGATTCAATCGAGATTTTTTTGTGTTTGGTAATAAAAAAAAACCTTTAATTGATTAAACAGCTCCCCATGGATCGATGGAAAGGTAGCATTGATCTCAGCTTGGCTAGTACATGGCTGGAGCTTACCCAGTGCCCTTACCATCAGGGTGCTCATTTGATTTAGGTGCTTTTCTTTTTTAATCACGTTTGACCATTTCACCCTCCTGGTGTCGTTGGTCAAATAGGCTTCCACATGGTCAGTACGTTGTACCGATCGAACACCTAGGGGAGCACCTGCGGGGTATAAGGAGAACACCAACGGGTTGTGATCGCTCTCAGTACGTTGGCAGACCACCATGTCTATTAAATTGGGCCAGAATTCCTTGTTTAACAAAATGTAGTCGATACGACTGCTATGGGTACCGGTATCAAAGGTATGCATGCCCTGCTTATCTGAAACTGTACGCCCGTTGGCTGCTCTAACTCCCTGTTCCATACAAAATGCCTTTAATTGAAGGGCAGCTCCAGTCCATTTTTTGATGGGAGGGAGATCAAGGGCGGGAATGGACCATTCTACGTCCTTCTCTGTGCCGAAATTTACATCGTAATAGTCCAGGGGTTCGAAAGCACAATTAAAATCACCTGCTATTATCAAATTACTATAGTCTCTATATTCGTTTAAAAAAGTATCTAGGAGATCAACAGTGGGAGAGGCCTTCCTTCCAAGTACACCCCTAGTGTAGACATTAATGAGTAATAAATCAGGTACTTTATCCTGTTTTATCCTGATAATTAAAAGGTCCCTGCTGTCAATGTGCAGCTCTTCAACCTTATAGTGATTTGACTGCCTGACCCAGGTTGTAATGCCCCCCTTGGTCTTCCTCTCTGACCCCCCCTCGGCTCTCTTGGAAAAGTTTAGATAGCCCAGGCGATATACGTAGTCTAGTGCCCATGTTTCTTGAAAAGTCAGTATATCATGGCCCTCAATAAAGAGTTACCAATCTACTGAAGCAGTTTTTGGTAAAAGCCCTGCTATATTCCAGGAGGCCAATGTAAGGCCTACCTCATGGTCTAGATTAGTACTGCTACTTAGGGGATGACTTGGACTACTTACTTTGGTACCCCCTGGGCCCCTACAAGAGGGGGAATACCTGCAAATACCAAACCATGATTATCTGCCTCAACCCTCCCTTTTACTATCTGGGCAATGACACTTGTTGGGCTGGAAACACTAATAGGTAAGTAACCCCCTTGGGAAGTTGAGCCGGGAACAGATCCACTTACAACCGGCACAGCATTTAGAGGGGGGACTCTCCTGTTACTGGAGATTGGATTGAGTCAATCTATATCCTCTAAATTGGAAAAGATTTCATAGGGGCCCGGAAGCTGAACTGTATCCCTTGAGCATGCCATTCCTCTGGCCGGGATTGGATGATTCAGATAGAAAAAAACTAGTGGCAGAATGTTAATATTATTCTTACTTAGGTACTCAGTTCCTGCCCTATCCAAAATGGACAAGGCACGGCGAACCAAAGCTTATAACAACACAATCAACTCCCCAGGTTTTCGTGGATTTCCCAACCCACGGGATTCTACGAATCATTTTAAATTCTCTAAATACAGCATTACCCACTCTAGATCTAGAATTCAACAGGTGGAGTGCTTTGTTCTTTAGAGATGTCCAGTGTTCGTCACCACCTAGGGGGAGTACTGGCACATTCGAAAGAACAACAGTATAAGGAGTAACTTCTGGGGGGAGATGGAGAGACCCACCAATGCCCGCAGGCCCACCTTGTGACAAACCCGATGTTTGGCGGCCAGCAGGTTGCCCTCGCAGTGATGTGTTAACAGTGGTGGAACGCGTGCTCTGTGAGTTTAAAATGGGGGCATTGTCTTGGTGGAGTGAGAGGCAACCCTCCACACTGTTAGAAGTACTAGGTTCAGATGTGCTTGCTTGGGCAGGTGCATTTGATCTATCTTGCACACCCTCACTCACCTGAGCATGGGGTGAGAGAAAATGCTGCTCAATTATAGCTAGTCTCCTTTCTATGCCAGACAGCTTGTGTAATAGGGGATCAAGCATGGCTGCAAACTTATGTTCAAGCTTAGTTAGTAGTGCAGCTTCAAAGGTACTGGGCAATTGCGTTTCACTAAACTTGGTTCTAACATCACCAACCCCCTGACTTTCTGAGATTATAAAAGTCTTAGGGTCCCCCTTGGAGCCAGGGGCAGCCACTTCCTGTTTTGCGATTTTACATGCCTGGTGCGTGATTTTGGGTAGACCACGGGCCTTCCTTTTTTATTTAAGACTTCCCCCCCCCTACACCCTGCTGAGACCTCTGTTGGCGAGTAAGTACTTTTACAGGGGGTGATGACAAAATACTAACTGCACCTGCTTAACCATTCTGTATGTCTTCCTGAGAGTTGGAGCTCCCCGGATCCAAGTTAGATGGAGCAGAGACTTTCATAGGGACCCTGGGAGGATCTAGTGATAATCTCTCAGTCAGCTCAATTTTGTGAATTAAGACTGACTCTGCCTGAGTCAGGAAAGCGTCCAGAGTCCCTTAAACCCCAAGCCCCACTCCCATCTTACGCTTACACTTGCTCATGCTAACAGACTAATAACAGGATAACTGCACGCATGAGCACTACAGTTTTAATGTTGTAAAAAAGGAAATAAAACAGAAAAATATAAAACGCTGACCAGTCTATTAATGAAAGAGGGGTGGCCCAGCCCAGTCTCGGACGGGCTCGGATGGGCCCGTCCTTGGCATGCCCGCGCACGTCCCACGCTGCGAGAGCCCAAGCCCCCTTTTATGCGCAGTGGCGGTGCGTCCATTGGGGGCGTTGGGGCGTTGCCCCACTAGCCTGGACGACCGCCGACTGCACTGCCAACATGTGTTAATAAATAAGTATTTTTAATTCCAAATTGAAAAATGAATCGGTGCGCCGCGCGCACTAAAGCCCCGGGAGAAGCCCGACAGGATCGGGCATCCATAAGGAAGTGGGCCGTCCCGTGGGGGGCGGGGCTGCGCCAGAGAGTGACAGGCAGGCAGCGCACAGGCAGAGGGTGACGTGACTGTACTGCGAGTGCGCATGTAAAAGGCCGGAGAAGACCAGATTTTGACTGACCCGCGCATGCGCACCCTTTAGACTCCCCCCTCTACCCTATGGAATATAGGCATGGACCCGGGGCCCCGGGTCTCATAATGGGCAGATTTCAGTCTGCTCTGAGCCAATCCTGGCGCAGCGGCGCTGCTAACGCTGCGCCAGGATTGGATGCTGCAGCAGGATGGTGGCGCGCGTGGGTGTTGGCTGGTCTTAGCCAGACTCGTCGGTGATTGGCCATTTGTCATCGTCACTGCGCGTGCTGGAATCATGCCAGAGAGCTGCTCATGGCCAGTCACGACAACAACACCTTAAGTGAAAGTGAAAGTAAGTGGATCATGTGATAACTGTCTGAGTCATAGTGAGACTAGAGTCAGTGGGCGCGTGACTGAGTCTGAGGACGGAGTGACTGCTGACTACTACTCATTGCTGTGGGAGTCGTCGTCGTCGTGACCACCAGTACTGTGACTGCGTGTCCTGTGTGTGTGTGTGGATTCGACGGTCGGACCGCCTGCTGCCACCCACGTAAGAAAGACCGTTATGTATTATGATCATCATTGATTCATCATGTGTGTCATCATGACGATGACGAATCTGTTTTTTGTTTGGTTATTATACGTAACGTTAGTTATTTTTATTAATGATGCATGAGTCGTGACTCAGTGCCAGTGGCCGGGCCCGGTCATAGTAGTAATAGTTGTAGTTCAAACAAAGACGGACCTTTAGGAGTCTCAGTCACAGTCAGGTCATACTTGTTAACTGGTTAACAATCAGTTTAGGAGGGGAGAACCTCGGAGCATACAGATTTCACTATTTCTAAAGTACTACTCATCATTGTTGTGGGAGTTGTCGTGACCACCAGGTCCAGTACTGACTGCGTGTCGTGTGTGTGTGTGGACTCGGACCGCCTGCTGCCACCCACAGTTATGTGATCATCATGTCATGTGTGTCATCATGACGAATTCTGTTTGGTTATACATAACGTAACGTTATTTTATTAATGAATGATGCATGAGTGACTCAGTGCCACTGGCCGGGCCCGGTCATAGTAGTAGTTCAAACAAAGACGGTCCGGACCTTTAGGAGTCTCAGTCTGGTCACACACTACTAGAGTCAGTAAGCAGTGGGCGCGTGAGTCGGACTGAGGAGTTAGTTGTGGGAGTCGTGTCGTCGTGACCACCAGTACTGCGTGTCGACTCGAGCATATTTACGAAAAACAAGAACCTCTGACAAAATACAATATATGGGGCTAACAATCAGTTTAGGGGAGAACATCGGAGCATACAGATTTCACTATTTCTAAAGGACATGGCAGTATTAATATAATTAAATATAAGGCAATATTATGTGTGTTTACTTAACAGCCGGCTAGTGTTTCTATGGACAGCCATCTTGTCCTAAAATAGTATTTTACCACAGGGCCTGTAGGCATTCTTCGAGAATCATGAGTGCCTTTCATGTGTTTGTATTGACCATGTGTGTGGCACACACATGGTCAATACAATTACAAACACATGAAAGGCCGGGCCCGGTATATCAAACGTCAGAGTATGAACGCCGTCCAACGGCTGCCACTAAACAAAAAATCCTTCTCCAGTCCTTCGTGTTATCGGGAAATCAAAACAAACTGATTTCTACCAACAGAAATGGTGCTGATTGAATGCAAAGGCCATTTAGTCGTGCGGCACGCTGCAAGTAAATATTTCTGCAAAGCCGCTGCAATGCCAGATGAAGGCTCCGCACAAGCGCCATTTCTGCATGCTTGGCGCCGGCGGTGTACGCGCGCTTATCAAGGTTATGTGACGTGGTTTTGATACAGTTAGGCTCACCCATCAACATTGCAAGCAGGGCTCGCCTTTGGCATTGTGTAACCGGGCGCCGATCTTCAGAGGGGTGCAGGAGTGGCGTACAACAGCTGAGCCTCCCTCTAACCTGGGGCTAGAAAGAAAAGTGTAGTAAACACACACTGTTCTAAGTCTGTCTGTCTTTCTCCCTTCTTTCGCTCCCCCTCACCTTCCCCTACTTTCTCAACACACTGACAATTGAAGATGACAAGTGCGTACCTTGTGCCAAGTTTTATTTCGCCCAGGGCTCTGTTTGAGCAGAGAACAGCAGCTCTGATTGCAGGCCTTGATACTGCCATGACAGACAGAGAAATATGTGTGAAGAGAAATTTCGAAATCAACACGAGATGTTTTAATGAGGCTCGTAAAGTTAAGCTGAAATGCGAGGTTTTCTGTTTTAAAAAACGTATTAGGAGGAACTACTACACCTGTCAACATCGAAAGTATAGAGTTCAAATCATAATTAAAAAGAAGGTGGTTTCCTTCAAGCCAGCAACAGCTACAGCATTCGAGGGCTTCCCCGCGCAAATTATCTGACCCGAGCCAAGACAAATCATTGATTCCCCATGTTAATTCCCATACTTGCCTACTTGGTGTAAATCTATTCAGCTCACTGCTTTTGAGCAATGTGCTTTTAAATTGGTTCCCATGGTGGTCTTGAAGGGGATAACAATGTAGGCATCACTGGACTGTAGGTGACAGGTCCCATGGGACCGTAATTCCAATGTGGCCTCATGAGTTTTTTCTTCCTTGGACCTTTCAGGTACTGCGCAACCGGTCCCACTGTACCGAGATTGAAAGCAGCCTATAAACAGAGGGGGTGAGCAGACCGTGCCCCCACGACCATTTTCTGTAGGTAAAACAAAGAAACAATCATTAGGGGCGCAGGGACTGTGGTACTGACTCTCGGCACAGTGGTACTCAGTGGGGCCCTCCTTAAATCCTTTAACTATTAACTGTCCGTCCGGCAAATTCCACAATTCCAGTCGGTCAGTATAGCACAGTCAGTGACACTGTGTGACACACTCTGGCCTACGGCCATCTGACACCAGGAATCCCTTGTCACACTCGCATGCATTGCTGAACCATTCTAAAAGGCCCACGTCAAATGAATCCTGGCTTGGCAGGACCCCAGGTGTAAACACAGGGAGCAAAGGTGCCAACCGTTTCCTCAACAAACCGAGGCTGAATATCAACCCATCTAGTGCCTGTACTGTTCCTTCACATATGTAGGCATACTTGCTGTTGTAACTAATTACTCATAATATGGCAAGGGTCACATCAGTCTTCAAAAATAATTACACCAAAGGGGTATGGCTTTGCATATGTTTTCCTCCCACACCACACATTCGTAGCATCTGTTCTCTTCCGGAGGACAGCCAGCAATCCATAGAGCAGCACGCATGCAAACATGGGCCACATGTTTAGTTGTCTAATTCGCTGATGGAGGCTACATTTATTTTGGCTACATTTATTTTAGTTTGCTGAACTATTTTCTGTGCCAATTCTACCCTGCCTACAATTCTTACAGGGCAGGTGGGCACCCACCATTCAGGGGCCCAATTCAGTTACAGGCCTATAAATATCTTTGAGATATGGGAGGCTTAGGGGCCTGCGGGTGAGTAGGGGGCGAATCATTTTGTGTTACACCACTGATTTCCAGAACTACTGGCTTCACATTATGCAATCAATGTACATGGGAAATAGAAAGCACACACATCACATGGTGACTGGTCCAATGGTTTATTGCTTTTTCCAAACAAAAGAGGTAATTTCATAGCATACTTTTCTGATGAAAATTTTAATTGCCTACACCGTTCACATATGAACTCTGATTTGTTCCGTTTCTGAACACGTTGCCAAGCGTCATGGCGCCTACATTTTATATGGCCTTTCATCTAAATACTGCTCATTAAACGTCGGTTTAACAGAAAGCCATGGCGTTCAGTGCAGACAAGAAAGGGGAAGCCTGCATACATCTTTGTGAGCCCAGCGATTTCCAGGAGGAAATAATAAAGGCAGGCTCATATGCAGGCCAGGGTGTGTGCACTGTGCAGGCGTGACGTCGTGCTGTAATTGGTGGTGGTGGCGGTGCATCATGCATGGGAGCAATCTTAGGCTGTGCCAGCAACACTTTTGATCCCCTAAGTTCTCAGTCTCAAGTGCTGCGCAACAGCTCTGAGGTTATGTAATTTTTAAGTGTGTTATGCTGCAGGTGTTATTTATTAGTAATGCTATGTTTTGGCCTATTATGTTATGTTATAGACACATTTGCAGAGCGCCTTTGGGGACTTATAAATGTTTAGCCATGCAACACTTGCTGTTGCACCAAGGATATTGTTCATGTTTTTCCGAGAGAGAGATCAGAGTTTTGTTTAATGGAAGTTTTGACTCATGGAAAGGTAGCACAGAAGGTTAATGTGCCTGCTGCAAAGAACATGTACCTGATGCAGAGCACAACATGCTGTAAATAGGTCAGTGGGTCACTGCATTTGTCATAGAAATCATTTTGTCACTTGCCCGTAAGTAAAAATCCTAACATACAACAGTGAGCTATTGAAAACTGCAAGGTAAAAATTGTACCGTTATGTCCCCCCCCACCCCCCCCCCCCCAGTCTTTGTTTGACTACCCCAATGTCTGGAAAATAAATTGTTATAATTTTTATTTCCAGCACCTGGTAAAGCCTGACAAGTGGCAACCTCAACCTTTACCTAAATTGTTGGGCAATTTTTGGAGAAAGAACAAGAGGCCCCACCCTCCTTGCTGCTCTTTCATCCCGGCTACGACCCAGCAAACAACCGTGTTCAAGGTAAGGAAACTGATGATATTTTTTGTAGCTTGGAGTTAGGGCTATGTTTGTGGTCACTCACTCTACATGGTGGTTGGGGTGGGTGCACATTCTGAACATTGTACAGTGACTGGATGGAATTTACTAATACTGAGCCTGCCCTTAGCCCTGTGCTTTGGGCAATACGGTTATTATAGGCACTATCTATCCTTCCCTTGTTAAAGGCCCTCAAACAGTGTCTGTTTCAGTGCCACTATGGCACACAGAGGAAGCAGCCAGTCAGGCTGTATTTTTTACCTATCCTGTTGTCCAAAGGGGAGCGTTATGTAGGAGAGTAGGGTCTGCTTTCCTATGGTCACCCCATTTGTTTGCTTCTTGCTTTACTGGTTTACGACTTAGAAAGGCTGTGGTCCTGTTAATCAGACCCACAGCCCAGCTGTTCTCTCTCTATAGTCACACAATGTACTTTAGGTGCATTGCCAATTGGGTATTGGGTCACTCTTGTGAGTCCCTGTGCAGTGTACCATAGGTACCCAGGGCATAGGTGCACCCAAGGCCTACCAGGGGCTGCAGCATGTATTATGTGCCACCCCTGGCTGGCCATTCAAATGAGCTGTTGCACTTGCAGGTACATTGCGTTCCTGCAAGATATATGTATTTGTACTGAAATTTGATATTATTGCACCAAATCTTATACGTTGTACTTTGACTATTGACAGGCTTCTTTCATATTGGTAAGGACAGCATCGGCAACATGAATATGGTACAAGAATTAATTACACGGTCATTCCATGCACGCCCACTGGAAGATAAACTACAGATAAAGAGGTTAGGACCTGATCGACCTGACCTACAACTCCAACAAGTTACCCAGGACAGAGGAAAATCTTACAATCGTACATTCTCAAACACTTGGTACACAAAAGCTGATTGGCTTACAGGGTGCCCTTCAAAAAACAAACTGTTCTGCTTCCCCTGCTTGCTGTTTAATGGTGACTTTCCTTGGACAAGAGAAGGAGTGATAGATTTAAAGCATCTGTCTGAAAAAATAAAGAAGCATGCACACACAAGAAAGCATATGGAAAACGTGACAAGACTGGGAATGTTGGGAGACACACCGATTGAGCAGCACATAAGCGATGCATATCGCCAAACAATACAGAAACACAATGAAACAGTTGATAGGAATAGACACATACTATCAAAAATAATAGATTGCATTCGTTTCTGTGGTGCTTTCGAACTGGCATTGCGAGGCCATGATGAATCGGAAGGTTCCACAAATCCTGGAATATTCATGGGTCTTGTAGATTTAGTAGCAAGCATAGACAAGGAAATGGAAGCACATTTAGCAAGTGCTACAGTATTTAAGGGCACCTCTAAAACGATACAAAATGAACTCCTGGAGTGTATGCTAGAAATTATGAGAAGCCATATTGTCCAAGAGTTGCAAAACACAGACTTTGTGGCTATTGAAGCTGATGACACCACTGATGTGGCCACACAAACGCAGTCCGTATTAGTCTTTCGGTACCTGGACAATGGCTATAATGTTGTGGAGAGGTTCTATGGGTTCACTCATTTAATAAACTCCACTGCAGAAACCATTACTGCAGCTATACTGCGTCAACTCAACTTCATTTTTCCAGAGCTGCTGCAAAGAAAAAAACTTATTGCACAAAGCTATGATGGTGCGTCCGTAATGAGTGGAAGCCATGGTGGCGTGCAGAAAAGAATTAGAGATGTCTACCCGAATGCTCATTATGTGCACTGTCATGCCCACCAACTTAATCTTATTATGCAACAGGCAGTATCAAAGATCTCTGAGACACTTATTTTCTTTCAGGATGTAGGAGGCATGGCAGCATTCTTCTCACGTTCCCCAAAAAGAATGGAAGCACTTCAGGAGATTGTGGACAAAAGGGTTCCGAGGGGAGCCTCCACTCGTTGGAACTATAACATACGTACAGTCCAACAAATATTTCAATATAGGGAGGACCTTGTGCAATGTTTTGAAGCCATAGAAGCCAATGAAACCTTTGATTTCAAAAGTCACAGTGAAGCCCGTGGCTTTGCTAGAACACTAAAAGATAGAGAGTTTCAGTTCTTTCTGTTTTTATTTGAAAAGATAATGACAAAGGTAGAGAATTTATACAATCAGTTGCAAGGACGAGACGTAGATACAGTCTTTGTGAAAAGATGTACCCCGGAGTTTGTTGCAAGCATAAACCAAGTGAGAGAGGAGGTTGACAATTTAGACAGCCAACTGCCAGCGGCTTCAACTTTCTCAAACCACAGGAAAAACATCACCACTCTGGTCCGAAGTGCAAAGGAGATATGTGACATTGTAATTGTGCAGGCACAAGAGCGTTTTGCTTTCACAAAACATTTGGAGAGTGCCGCATTATTGGAAAGTAAATACTTTGAAAAATATAATGCATCCTTCCCTGAGCATGCTCTGCATGAGGCTGTGGAAGCTTATCCGATGCTCAACCAAGAGTACCTGAAAAGTGAGTTGACAGTAATGTACTCATGCCTGTGTACCAGAACTAATGATCACCTGATCTCTTCCTCTAGATGGTTTGCATTTGCAGTCAGCGCGGGGACACACAGTTTTGTGCAGCCAGGCGCTTAATAAATGCTTATTATTATTATTATTAAGGCCAAAGATGGCAGGTCTTTGCTGTCTTTAATTCATGAACTTAATATGGAAAAGACATTTACAGAGACAGTAGCTTTACTAAAAATCGTCATTACCACTCCTATGACAACCTCAGAGGCAGAACGATCTTTTTCCACCTTAAAGAGGATTAAGACATTCCTGAGGAACACCATGCTTCAGGAAGGACTCAATGCGTTGGCAATGCTCTCTATAGAGAGCAAGCTTGTTCAAAATATTGCTGACTTTAATGTTCAAGTAATTGAAAAATTTGCTGCGCTTAAAGACAGGCGTGCTGAATTTAGATACAAAAAGTAAATATGTTGAATGGTGATAGTTTGTGACCTGTTTAGTTGGTTCTTTTGTTGTTTGCAGTTTAAAATAAAAAAGTTGTTTGTTTTGTTGTTTGCAGTTTAAATAAAAACAATCTGTGAGGTTCTCAGCATTGTATCTTGAAGTCTGTTATGAAGCTCTGTTGTTATACTGAATAAGCAGCTACCTAGTATGTTATATGACAGCTCTTTAATAATGTAATACCTGCACTTTCACAATTGCTTTATTAACCTTCCTGCTTTCTCAAATTTGCTTGGAAATGCACCATTTTTCCACTATTTTTTCAAAATTTTTCTCGGGGGGAAATCCCCCCGAACCCTCCTTAGGGGGTTCGGGGTCGCTCGCTACGGTGCACTATGATTATCAGTTTACGCCTCACCACTTTCGAATGTCACCAGCCGCCACTGTTTATGCGCCTCCTGGCGCTCTCAAGCATAGCTGCGACTTCTCCGCCGCTAGGACTGCTGGGAACTGAAGTCCCCGGTGACGTCGGGACAATGGCGTCTCCCTGCAGTAATCGGCGTCTGGCAGCCTCTGGCGAATCCCTGGTGTGTCGTGCAACAAGCAGTGGCGGTGAGACAAGTGTGGCAGGTAGGAAAGAAACAAACACGGGCTTCAGAATGCTTATGTGTGACATTTTCATACTTTCACTGTAATTATGAGTGACATTCAATGACTATGAGTGATGCTTTCTCGCAAGAAAAAATCAAGTAGTGAAGACCAGGGAAACATGAATTTCAGAAATTACACCCATTTGAGGAACAAGAAACTCTAATAAGATCTTAAAACTGCTTCAAAGCACTATAAACCGAGGCGTCTATATTTAATAGTATGTTTGCTGCATTTACTTCTCCACAGCTGAGAAACATGAAACTGGAAAGCTAGCAGCAATAGAGAAGATCGAAGTATACCTC
This sequence comes from Lissotriton helveticus, assembly GCF_964261635.1. Classification (NCBI taxonomy): domain Eukaryota; kingdom Metazoa; phylum Chordata; class Amphibia; order Caudata; family Salamandridae; genus Lissotriton; species Lissotriton helveticus. The sequence continues at coordinate 1,951,952,912 of NC_136067.1, forward strand.
AAGAAGAACCTAAGAGGCAAGATGAACAGTAGCTCATAAACTGGCCTACAAACACGTTTACATATTTATAGTTTCCGTCCAATCCATTGTAAGCACGTTTTTACATGTCTAGCATATTATGCAAATGAAGAAGGATTTATTCTCCACTGGATTGTATTTACATTCTGAGATACTGAGGGGGCCGAGAGTATCGAGCAAGGGCGGGTCGAGGTCAGGAGAAAGGAGTGGGCTGCCTGGGCACCTGCGGCAATGGCTTGGTCAGTGTCCTGAGTGCTGGGGTAGGAGCAGTGATAGAAGAGGGGGTTCGAGTGGAGCAGTGATCCAGCGCGGCTCTCAAACAACCTTCACAACTCATCCCACTTAACCCAGCAGCTAACTCACACTTACTCATCGGTGGGGCCCATAGCACCGCGAGTCACACATTCACACACCATACAGCTCCAGGATCAATGAAAACAGAAGGCGAGCTGCTGAACAGCGGAGCACCCTAAAATTCTAAAATGTAAATTTATACATTATATACAGATGCATCTATTTAAGTGATTTCTTCTCTTTAAGCTCTTAGGAATTAACATCAAGGCATCCCACTGTTTCGGTCGATGGACCAGCTAGTAGAAGTTAGTTGATGGCAATTAAGACCAGCTCAATCACAATAGTCCCATTATTATTTATTTTTCTACGTTGTCATGACTTTTATTTAAAATGAAAACATAACTTCTTTATATTTGATAGAAAAAGTTTATCTAAACTTTAGTCAAGGAAGAAGTGACATTTAAATCAAGGAAAACTTTAACATTTATTAATACATTCAAGAAATAGAATTTTAGAAAGGATATTACCCCTCTGCCAAAGACGTTGACAGAATTTCATGGAACAGGTTCCCCAGCTGACTGTCTTTCTAACCTCCTCGATGTCTACCTCCCATCAGGACTACGCATTCAAATCTCTGCTTCATCAAAATTAAAGTCCAAAAAATTTCTAAGTCTCTCAGCACCAAATTTCATTCAGTCCGACAGCATGTCATGGTGCACAATAAAATCAAGGAATCAACTTTTTTCCTCCTCTCGTACAGGCTCTTTTATACCCTTTTTCCCTAAATATCTAACTCAAACTAGTAACTTTAGGGTCCATTCTCAATTTGTATTGGTCCATAAGAGGGGTGGTGATGATCACCTCATGTCCTCCTCGTCCAAACTGGTTTTTGTTTTGCCTTGTCATCGTTACCCATTCTCACACGGTCAAATTTGTCTATTCTGTAATCAGTCATCCTGTCAGTGTATCTTTTATACATCATGTAGTTAACGCACACAACTTTCCCAGGCTGCTAAATTTAGACATCCTTTGGCACGACTTCGGTGTCCTAGGCCAAGCTTACCTTGACATCTTTTGCCCAAGCTCAGTCCCTCCGAACATCTCTGGCACAGTCACACATGCGCAGAGCCATACTTCTCGGAGTCTCACATAATCAGCCATTTTTTAATCAGGCCACATGGGCCTCAATGGGAACTAATATGAAAACAAACACAATAAACGTTAGATTTAGAATTGTAGCCCTTCTGTTTACCTCCCGCCATTCTAAATTTCCCCTGTTAGATGTTACCGAGCTTAGAGCAACACATATGCGTAAATTACTTACCAAATGAATTTGTTTTGCCACACAAAAACGTACAAAAGCACAAATACTCACCTTTATTCATAAAAAAATATTATTGCACTATATTAGTATGACTTCCTCACATTATTCATATATTATTTTTGCCAAACCACAAGTTAGTATTCCCATGTGTAAATTTTTTCTGTGTATGTTTTTGATTGATTAATTTTCATGCTTCACACGGTTACTACATATTATTGTTATGAGGTCTCAATTTTGCAGGGGTACACAAAAACATTTGTCTTCACCCCGCTCCATCACCAGCAGGATAAGAGTTTGAGCCTGACCTGACCAGGCCGAGCCAAAGTCACAGCTCATCCATCAGCTGCCACCGAGCCTTTCACGGTCAGTTTTTCTGATGGACAGAGAGCCACGGGGCCATGTGGCAGAGCACTCAGCACACTAACTAAGTGCTTCTAGTGCAAGACTGTCCGAAAGGGAATGGGGGAGGAGTCCTCATGGTAGGGCATGAATAAAAGGCCTCTACTGTTCTTTCAAAAGGCAAAAGCACAGATCTGTCACTCTATCTGCAGGTATCCGTACAGGCCAGTCTGCATGCAGTATGTATTTCTCTGTGGCACACGTGGCTCCGCAATCATGAGAATAATTTAGAAAAGCAAAGGCCCTCTTTAGAACTACTGTTCATTCCCACTCACACTCGGGAGCCTAATATGAAATCACTGCCACTAAATGAACAAATTGGCAGTAAGTTAATATACATGTAGTGGCGAATTATCTTGCCCAACGTGCAGTGAAGAAATTGAAATCAGAAACCTATGTAGTGGCAGTCATCTCCACATTACCAAATGAACACACTGTACACACTCGGCTGGCTGCAACACTCACTGTCTTACTGACGAGGCCGCGAGCCACGTCGGCAATGGACTTACAGCGGTGGCGGGCCAGCCACCTCCTCAATCCACTCCTGGCCGCAGCAACGTCACTCCCTCTGCAATTCGTGGTGGGGTGATGGTCAACATTGAAAATGTTCTGCAACCACAGTGGTGCAAGCAGCGCTGCCATGATGTGCTCCAATCACCTCGCCAGTCTCTCACAAACAACTGCTGCGGCCGGCGGCAGGCCGGCAGCACCAGCAGGAGGTGACGTCCTCTCTGGGTGCCCAAAGAAGTCTCTTGCTGTATCACACGATGTGAGGTCAGTCTGAGCGGTGCTGCGGCAGAAATCTCCTATATTGATACTTTGTGACACTGCAGCCAGCTGCTACTAGCTCAGGCAGCTGTCCCTCCAAGCCTCTTGGAGAAGCGCACCCTCGCCACAGAGCGCTGCTAGACACTTCGGCTTTACTTTAGTATGGTAGGCAGCGGGAATGGCTTGACAGCTAAGGCGCTATGCCTATAATGCGTGACAATGCATTTCAGTGCGGTGATGCGGAGCACCACACTGAAATGCATTAGTCTAACGCCTGATGCGCAATAATTGATTCAGAAAAGGGGGTGGTGATGAACAGAGTTCCTGAATTAAGCAGACCACTCTTACCCAGTCCAAAGATCAGGGCTTGATCCATCACCGTTTTTTAGCTCACTGCATCATCCCAGCTCAGAACTTGGCTATATGCAAATTAGTCTGTTCCTGTCCCAGTGCATGATGGGAACAGGGCAAACCAAACTACCAAGCCAATTCTTATACTGGGAAGGAAACAAGCTTCCGGGGACCGGTTTCTGCCATTTCAGGCGTCGTCGGCCCGGCTTGCTTGAATCCTGATGGTGCAATGAGCAAGGGACTCACATCTGAGTATACCCTTCCACGCTTATGGTGGACAAAATGATTCAGAAAAGGGGGTGGTGATGAACAGAGTTCCTGAATTAAGCAGACCACTCTTACCCAGTCCAAAGATCAGGGCTTGATCCATCACCGTTTTTTAGCTCACTGCACCATCCCAGCTCAGAACTTGGCTATATGCAAATTAGTCTGTTCCTGTCCCAGTGCATGATGGGAACAGGGCAAACCAAACTACCAAGCCAATTCTTATACTGGGAAGGAAACAAGCTTCCTGAAATGCATTAGTCTAACGCCTGATGCGCAATACTTGGCAGGACTGCACACATGTACTTTCAGTGGCATAGCAAGGTCAGGTGGTACCCGGTGCGGAACATTTCTTGTCACCCCTGACTTTACAAAATGGCAGAAATATGTGTTTAAAACACATATTTTTTGACATTTTGTCACCCCCCTCAGGGATGACTCTGTCACCCCTGACTTGACAAGATGGCCAAAATATGTGTTTAAAACACATATTTTCGCCATTTTGTGACCCCCCCTCATTGATGATACCCAGGGCGGCCCGCACCCCATCCTACTCCACTGCGTACTTTGTCCTTCAGTGGGTGAGATGCTTTACATCTCTGATGCAACAGGAATCTTCTCGTAGAGAACGAAAGGTATATTTTCTCAGAATAGCTCCTTTTGATAACCTGCAAAAAAATGCATAGGCAAAGCCAAACGGTTTGGCTTGTTAGGTGAACCCTACCACACAGCACATTTGTCTGGTTACAAAATACATTTTCTTGGTTCTTATTCGATGGCTGCCTTCTATATCTGGTGTCTATCCTCCCCTGCAGTTTTGTCAATTTACTCGTGCCCTCTAACTGCTTACTTTCATAGAACTACTTCTTAAGCCTTAAGCACTCCACAAGAGTGGGCCTATTTCCCAGCAGTATGCCTAGTGTGCTTCTCTTTCTCCCTCAGTGCTCTCTGTTGCTCTCTCTCTCTCTCGCTCATGTTCTTCTCCACTGTGCACCTCCGTGATGCCCTTGCATGCTTCTCCCCTGCACTGTTTTCTCATCTGCGTGCTTCATCCACCAGCTCTACATTGCTCTCTCTCTCTCTCTCTCCAGCTTGCTTTTTTCCCCTATTACCTCCTCATCCCTCTTTCTTGCCACAGTAATTAACGCATGACCTTTAGCCTCCCACAGAAACTCAAAGTCAAAGTTAGAATACTAGCCGCCCATCCCTTCAATATGGCCACCTCCTTTATCCACCAATCAGATAAAAGGGGCGACCACCGCCAAGGAAAAGCATTTTATTTTGTTTCTGCACTACTCCGAGTGCTGTGTGGAAGAGATTTCAGGTAAGTGGGGAGTGTGGTCCTGCTGAGCGGGCTTGGGCTCCAGTGGGGTCTGGGTGTTGCTGGGCTTATCTGGGTGACCTTACATTATAAATTTTGGTATCTTCTGACTCGCACGCCCCAGTGTAATAGTACTGCTTGAGCGGACTCGCGGGAAGCGCAGTAGCAGTCTTGTGGGAGCGGGCTGGCTGTGGATTCGGCTCTTTGACGATCCCTCTCCCCTGGTGGTCCTGCTTGAGCAGACTCGGGGGAGGGTCGCAATCCTTCCTTCTTGGACCTGGCTGTGGCGTCGGCAGCATTTGTCTTACCTGGCGGTAACAATTTGGGGAAGGTCACTGTTTCCCTGCATTTATGGCCGCGTAGATCCCACTGGCTCAGCTTCACGCTCACATAAGCGAGTGGGCGGGGCTGTTGGACTGTCCATCATTCACTATCGCTGGAGAGCAGAGGGGGTTGTTGTATGGTGTTTTTTTTTGTGGCGTGCACGCTTGCCTCACGTGGTGGAAGTCACTGCATGGGTTTATGGGACTGTCTCCCTGGCAACCATGGCGTTTTCAACACCTGTTTGTTTGCCGGTTATGTTGTATATGAACTGGACTGCCCTCTGTCAGCCGTTGTTTGAGGGTGCAGGGACTTATGTCTGCTTCACTGATAGTTCTCCATTGAGCCCGTTTGCAGATGTACCCTGTAATACACCATGTGTTTTCACATTGGCTTCTGAGTGGTCAGGATTATCACCAGGGGGTGCCTGTGACTCCCTAGTTCAAGGGCTATATGGGGTGGTGTTTGGATGAGGTAAATCTGTCCCAGGCTCGGCAGTTTCAGGTGGTTCCTACCCATATTGTGACAACCGATGCAAATCTGTAGGGGTGGGGTGCTACCCTGGGGAAATTGTCAGTACAGGGCAAGTGATCCCGTGTTCTGGTGGCTTGTTCTTCCAATTACAGGGAGCTGAAGGCAGTTCACTTGGGTCTTTTCGCTTTTGCTCCTGTCAGGAACCTAGGTTCACGAGTGGCAGTAATTTCACATAAGGTTGACAAGAGGCCAAGACGTTTTGCAAAAGAAGAAACGTGGTCGCAAAGAATTCGAACATGGAACTCCCAAAAGGCCGCTAGGCTGGAGCAGGGGTTCGCAGTCTAGTGTTTCAGGCTGACGTCATCAGCCGAGTTCTGGTGGAGCGCGCGCTGAAGGAGTCCTGCGCACTTCACCTGATAACGTACCGAGAAAGGAGCGAGTTTTAGGTTCTCTGAGGAAATAGTGTGAGGAGTTCATAGTTCAGAATTTTCCCGTTCGCATTGTGGTCAAGAAAGAATGAACGAGTCCGGAGTGTTTTAGGAACGAGTTTGAGTGTAAATACTCGCTCGTCATTTTCTGTCACGCAGTTCTTACGGACGACCGCGTAGTAAGAAATCGGTTGTCTTTGCAGTCCTCAGTTCACACGTTAGATTCAAGCCTGAGAGAGAATGAACTCCACCTCGTAGCTTACCTGAGTCCCTTTCTTAGATACACCTGTCCTTCCCCATAGCTTGAGACCAGAAGCACCAACGTCAAGAGAGAAGGAGTCGACGTGCAGACGGAGTTCGTCGAGTCTGGAGTCCTGGAAAGAAGAATGCGATAAGTGAAAAAATAAAACACATGTTTATGAATAGAGATTAAATGTTATCCTGACAAGATACTTACCTGACAAGATACTTACCTTGAAAAGTTGACAAAAGAACTTGAACTTGTAAATATATTGGAACAGGAGAGATGCTGGAAAATGTGCATCTAAGAGAAAGAAAGATATAAAGGTTAAGGACTAAAAGAAAGACCAGTCACATAAGGCAGTAAGGCAGCAAATGCAGTATGCATTAAAACTAGACAGCTATGAAGACAATGAAACCAGAATAAGGAGGAGGAGGAGAGCAGGGCATAAGTGAGTAAGAGAATAGAAGAATTAGCAGTTATAAGTCAAGCCAAGTATAGGAACATATTAATAAGGAAAGCACCCATTTCTATATTTCAGAAGGAAACAATAGAAGTTCTGCCAACTCAGTTTATTTAAGAAGCTAAGAAGAGAAGGCAAGGTTCTTGGCAATAAATGGTAGGTGGGAGTCAAGGAGGGAGATTTAGATAGGGTAGAGTAGAAAATAGTGTAAGACATAATTGTGCTTTTCCTTTCCAGGGTCCTGGTGAAAGACGGTCTGCGGGTCCGACTACACGAGGGACCACCCAAGAAAATCTCTTCTCTTGTTGTTTATTATTTTATCCAATTTCCCCTTCCCTTTCGGGTAATGACTTTGGAGACTGGTGAATACTAGCTCTGGGTGATTGCTCAAGGGGGGATTCTGTTCCTGTGCAGCTACAAGACGTATCCTTTTATTAACGAGTCTGACAGAGTAAAGTGCCAAAGTTGCACCTTGCACCCGAACAGAGATGGCAGAGGGAATAAACTTGCAAAATTTAGGAGCAATCCTAGACACAATCCAAAAAGAGTTAAGCGCTGTCAGAGAGGAAAATCAAAACCTTAAGTTAGAGATAGTAAATTCCAGAAAAGAAACAGCAGACTTAGCGCAGAGGATTAGGCAACCTTTTGGTTCAGGTCAGGATATACAAAACCCTGTAGCAGAAGGTACAAATAGAATGACAACTCAAGTTATCCATTCACTGTCCCCCGTAATTCCCTTGGCAGCCCCAGAGCGATTCGGTGGGGACCCCCAAAAGGCGCAAATATTCCTAACTCGATGTTCATTGCATTACATGTGCCGCCCTTCGATATTCCCTGATGCGCAATCCAAAGTCGCCTTCGCCTTGTCCTACCTTAGCGGAGATGCAGCAGCTTGGTCTCAGCCACTCATAACCAGAAATGATCCGATCCTGAGGAATTACGAGGATTTTAAACAGGAATTTCTGCGGATCTTCGATAGGAGAAGGATTTCTCAAGTGGTAGACAACGAACTACTGGATCTGAAGCAGGGGAATCAAGACCTAGTTTCGTATCTGGCGCAATTTAACAAACTAGTGGTGGAGACAAATTGGCCGGAGAGTAAGCGAGCAGCAGTGTTCTACCGTGGATTGAGGGACGAATTGAAAGATGCCTTGGCGGGAATACCTAACCAACCCACTGAGGTATCAGCATTGGTTGATCTGGTGTTAGAGATAGATTTCCGACAGGGAGAACGAAAAGGAGAAAAGAGAAAGGAGTTCAGGCCAACAATCCCGAGATTTGATCGTGTCAGATCAGAAAATAGTCGAGGAAATGAAGGGGCCTCAGGAGTTGAACCCATGCAAATCGGAACCATACGGGGTCCACTATCAAAAGAAGAGAAAGAAAAGAGGAGAAGTAGTAACCTGTGTATGTATTGTGGAGCTGGAGGTCATTTTGTCAGAAATTGCCCCAAAAAACCCAAGACAAGTTACAAGCCGAAGGAAAACGAGTTGCACCACCTGTTACTGGAGTTGAACAGGTGGGTGCGATCCAAGAAGAAACTCCTGATCAGCATAGAGTGGCTAACACCCTACAGTCAGCGGCTCCTCATTTGAGTTTATCCATGGAAGTGAGGTTCAGAAATTCAACCTTAGCTGGAGTATCCGTGCTGATTGACTCTGGAGCCACGGGAAACTTTTGTGATTTAAAATTCGCACAAAGGACTGGAATCCAAGCCATTATGAAGAGCAAAAGCGAACCCGTACGAGCTGTAGATGGCACAAATCTATCTTCAGGTCCGATTGTAAGTCATACCGAAGTGATGCATCTAATTTCGAACAATGGACATGAGGAAAAGATTCAATTTAATCTCATCGATGCTCCTCAATTCGAACTGATCCTTGGTCTACCCTGGCTCACCGAGCATAACCCGACGATCAATTGGAGTGACAGAACCATTAGAATGGATTCCGAATATTGTGTCGGAAACTGTTTCGGGAAGAAGGAAAAGATGCAAGAACTCAACCTGGCTCAATCTCTGTGCCACAATGGGGGATCGTTGTGCGTGATAAATGCCCCAGAAATTCCGGAAGCGTATGCAGAGTTTCAAGACGTATTCAACGAGACAGAAGCAGAGCGATTACCTCCTCATAGAATCTACGACTAAGATCGAATTAGAGCCTGGCGCAACGTTGCCCTGTAGCCGAGTGTACGCCCTAACCGAAAAAGAACACAGTCATTTAAGAGAGTATTTGGACAAATACCTTGCTAATGGATTTATCAGACCTTCACAATCCCCAGTCTCGTCGCCCTTATTCTTCGTGCCGAAGAAGGAGGGCGATCTGAGGACTTGCATCGATTATAGAGCCATTAATCGAATCACTAAGAAGAATAGGTACCCATTGCCTCTTATATCTGTGTTATTGGACCAAGTAAAAGGAGCACAGGTATATACAAAACTTGACTTAAGGGGGGCCTATCATTTGGTCAGAATGAGGGAAGGCGATGAGTGGAAGACAGCCTTCAGAACCCGGTTCGGACTATTTGAGTACCAGGTAATGCCCTACGGTCTTTGCAACGCCCCTGCAGCCTTCCAACATTTCATCAATGACGTTCTAAAGGAATACATCGACCAGTGCGCTATTGTGTATATAGATGATATACTTATCTATTCAGCGGATCAAGAGAGGCATCAAGATCAAGTCCGAGGAGTCTTACAGAAGTTAAGAGAAAACAAGTTATTTGTCAAGCTGGAAAAGTGCGCCTTCAATGTAACACAAGTGGAGTTTTTAGGCTTCATCATCTCTCCAACTGGCTTACTAATGGACCGGCGGAAAATCGAAGCTGTGACAAACTGGAAGTCTCCAGAGAGTGTTAAGGAAGTCCAAAGCTTCATTGGTTTCGCAAATTTTTACCGACGATTTATCAATGAATTTTCTCACAAGATCCTACCACTGACTAAATTATTAAAGAAAGGGATCCGATTTGAATGGACAGAAGAAGCAGAGAAAGCCTTCAGTTTGTTGAAACAAGACTTCACATCGGCTCCAATTCTTCAACATGCAGATCCGACGGAACCATTTTATGTGGAAACTGATGCGTCGGACCAGGCAGTAGGAGGCGTACTATCTCAACGGAACAAGGTTACTGGACAGTTACACCCTGTGGCTTATAGATCAAGGAAGTTGTCCCCTGCCGAGTGCAATTATACCATCACAGAGAAGGAGTTGCTGGCAATAAAAGACGCCTTCAAGGAATGGAGACACCATCTCATGGGAGCTCAACATCAAGTAACAGTATTTACGGATCACCGAAACTTGAAATTTTTGAAGACTGCCAGAACGTTAACTCCAAGACAGTTGAGATGGTCCCTGTATTTTGCTGATTACGATTTCGTGATTACTTATCGACCTGGGACACAGAATGGAAAGGCGGACGCCTTATCAAGAATTGATACAGAAAACCAAAAGACGCCTGTAGAGGATCAAGCAATTATTCCCGAGGAGAGGATAATTGGTATGACTTCTTCGGTGAGTTTGGAAACGAGTATTTCGGAGGTGATGAGTCCTGAAGAGATGCAAGCATGGATTCAAGAAAAAGATGGTAGAAAAATGATTAATCACCTTCCTTACTTTCAGGACCAGTTGTACATCCCTACCTAAGAATTGCAGCAACAAGTTATGCAAGAATGCCATGACGCCAAGTTAGCAGGACATAAAGGAGAAGCAAAAACTAAAGAACTAATAAAGCGTCACTACTGGTGGCCAGTTATGACTAAGGACATTGAAGAATACGTTAAGACTTGCGAGATTTGCGCACAGGGAAAATCTGAACGGCAGGTCCCAAAGGGATTGTTACAGCCTTTACCCACACCACCTTCCCCCTGGCACACAGTCACCTTAGACCTTATAGTGGACTTACCCCTTAGTCAGGGCAATGACACCATATTAGTAGTGGTAGACTCATTCTACAAGATGGCACATTTTACAGCATTGCAAGGGCTTCCGACTGCTAAACAGCTAGCTACACACTTCAGTACAGAAATAGTAAAGATTCATGGGATTCCAAAGGTGGTGATTTCCGACAGAGGGTCACAGTTTATTTCACATTTCTGGAAATCCTTTATGGAGAGTTTGGGGACAGAAGTGAGTACTCTACCAGTTACCATCCAGAGACTGATGGTCAGACGGAAAGAGTGAACCAGGAATTGGAACAATATCTAAGATTATTTCTCTTGAAACAGGATGGAAACTGGTCAGAGTATTTATGGGCAGCAGAGTTTGCTTACAATAATGCCAAGAATGTGTCCACAGGCTTCTCCCCCTTTTACATGAACTATGGCAGACACCCTAATTCCACACTTAGACAAACTGAGTTCACAGTTCCTGCTGTTAAGGACGTAGTATCACACCTAGAACAAATTCACCAAAAGGCAACAGAAAGTCTGAGAGTGGCAAAAGAAAAGTATAAGAATTATGCAGACAAAAAGAGAAGAGTAGGGCCAGATTTGGAAGAGGGGGACCCTGTTTGGTTAAGCACCAAGAATCTTAGGCTAAAGGGTAATCGGAAATTCCAGCCCCGATTTATTGGACCTTACCCAGTAGAGAAAAAGATTAACCAAGTAACTTACAGACTTAAGTTGCCGTCCAAATTGAAAATTCATCCTGTTTTTCACATTTCGCTGTTGAAGAAGGCTCCTGGAAATTTGCGAAGAAATCTACCTCCTAAACCTCTTTATCTAGAAACGGGAACAGAGTATGAGGTGAAGGAGATTTTGGACTCAAAGAGTGTCAAAGGAGAATTATTCTATTTGGTGGACTGGAAAGGTTATGGTCCTGACGAACGGTCTTGGGAACATGAGGAAGACGTTCATGCTCCAAGATTAATCAAGATATTTCACCAACAATTCCCTTCGAAGCCAAGAAGGAAGGAATCTACCTTGTTGGGGGGTACTGTCAGGAACCTAGGTTCACGAGTGGCAGTAATTTCACATAAGGTTGACAAGAGGCCAAGACATTTTGCAAAAGAAGAAACGTGGTCGCAAAGAATTCGAACATGGAACTCCCAAAAGGCCGCTAGGCTGGAGCAGGGGTTCGCAGTCTAGTGTTTCAGGCTGACGTCATCAGCCGAGTTCTGGTGGAGCGCGCGCTGAAGGAGTCCTGCGCACTTCACCTGATAACGTACCGAGAAAGGAGCGAGTTTTAGGTTCTCTGAGGAAATAGTGTGAGGAGTTCATAGTTCAGAATTTTCTCGTTCGCATTGTGGTCAAGAAAGAATGAACGAGTCCGGAGTGTTTTAGGAACGAGTTTGAGTGTAAATACTCGCTCGTCATTTTCTGTCACGCAGTTCTTACGGACGACCGCGTAGTAAGAAATCGGTTGTCTTTGCAGTCCTCAGTTCACACGTTAGATTCAAGCCTGAGAGAGAATGAACTGCACCTCGTAGCTTACCTGAGTCCCTTTCTTAGATACACCTGTCCTTCCCCGTAGCTTGAGACCAGAAGCACCAACGTCAAGAGAGAAGGAGTCGACGTGCAGACGGAGTTCGTCGAGTCTGGAGTCCTGGAAAGAAGAATGCGATAAGTGAAAAAATAAAACACATGTTTATGAATAGAGATTAAATGTTATCCTGACAAGATACTTACCTGACAAGATACTTACCTTGAAAAGTTGACAAAAGAACTTGAACTTGTAAATATATTGGAACAGGAGAGATGCTGGAAAATGTGCACCTAAGAGAAAGAAAGATATAAAGGTTAAGGACTAAAAGAAAGACCAGTCATATAAGGCAGTAAGGCAGCAAATGCAGTATGCATTAAAACTAGACAGCTATGAAGACAATGAAACCAGAATAAGGAGGAGGAGGAGAGCAGGGCATAAGTGAGTAAGAGAATAGAAGAATTAGCAGTTATAAGTCAAGCCAAGTATAGGAACATATTAATAAGGAAAGCACCCATTTCTATATTTCAGAAGGAAACAATAGAAGTTCTGCCAACTCAGTTTATTTAAGAAGAGAAGGCAAGCTTCTTGGCAATCAATGGTAGGTGGGAGTCAAGGAGGGAGATTTAGATAGGGTAGAGTAGAAAATAGTGTAAGACATAATTGTGCTTTTCCTTTCCAGGGTCCTGGTGAAAGACAGTCTGCGGGTCGGACTACACGAGGGACCACCCAAGAAAATCTCTTCTCTTGTTGTTTATTATTTTATCCAATTTCCCCTTCCCTTTCGGGTAATGACTTTGGAGACTGGTGAATACTAGCTCTGGGTGATTGCTCAAGGGGGATTCAGAAAAAAGGCATCTCTGTTCCTGTGCAGCTACAAGACGTATCCTTTTATTAACGAGTCTGACAGCTCCGCACCTGGGGGATCAACATGTGCAAGTCATGATAGACAACCAGGTTGACATGAGTTGCTTGAAAAGGGCTTTGTTGGTTTACTTAGCACGAACTGGACCGTACTTGTTAGACGGGGACCTGGAGGGTCGGCCGAGCACAAGGGGAGAGGCCTCCAGTGAGGACCGTCTCCAGCGATCGCACAGACAGGTAACTTCCCCCCCACAGATGGACACCACACGAAGATCAGATTAATACCTTTTATAGGCAGTTCTTGAAATGAGGCAGTATGATACAAGGAGATCAGGACACGGTGGTCCTCTCAGCTCTAGTCTCTAGTAGGAAAAAGGGGGTAGCGGGACAGTCTTGGTACCCGTAGGTACGGCGGTGGAACGGTGATAGCTCACAATCCTCGAGCTCGGTGTTCGGACGGGTCGGACCGCGGCAGCGCCAGCAGGTCCCGAAGAGGTCGTAGGTGGCAACGGGCCGCGGCAGCGCCAGCAGGTCCCAACGAGGATGAATGTTACAACGGGCCGCGGCAGCGCCAGCAGGTCCCACGAAGATGGAAGTTACAATGGGCCGCGGCAGCGCCAGCAGGTCCCACGAAGATGAAGGTTGCAGAAGGCCGCGGCAGCGCCAGCAGGCAGGACAATAGTTCACAAGGCAGGGCTGCGGCAGCGCCAGCAGTCCGTCAAGGATGAGTTCGTCGCGGTGTCTCTCGACTCCAGGATACAACTGCCTTCCTGTTCTGGGGCTGCCTCAGTTATAGGTCTGGCGCTCTTTGATGTCCGGTCCCTCGCTCTTGGAGGTCGGGAGGTCCGGGATGAGGGAGTCCAGACACCCAGCAGGGGGGTGGAGCCGGCACCCGGGGGTGATCGGCACCTGGCGGGAGAGAGCCATCGACACTTCTTACTCCCATTGACCTGCCAAGTGGTCCGTTCACCTCCTGGGTGGATGGTGGTGCCGGGATGTCGGGGCCTGGCCAGGCCCGGGGTTGGGGTCGAGCTGAGGCCACGCGGCCTCGTGGCGCAGTGTCCAAGATGGCGGTTGGCCCGGGCAAGGGTGCTGACGGTGGCCCAGGCCAGGGACACAGGGGATACTGGGGGTAGACGTCCCATGGGGGACGGGTTGCGGGTTGCTTCTGCGGGTAGCACCTGGAGGGCCGGTACCAGGGCCCTGTCATGCGGGGAGGGAGCGAGCCCTTCATGGGGCCTGTCCAACATGCGTCCCCCCCAGCTGAAGGCGGGGAGAGTCACCCATCCTCTTGGGGACTTTCCTCGTCGAGGCGGAAAAAGCGGGACAGGCCGTCCGCGTTGGCGTGGTCTTGACCAGGGCGATGCTCTACAGTGAAGTCCATCCCCTGCAGGGAGATGGACCACCGCAATAGTTTGGGATTCTCCCCCCGCATTTGCATTAGCCATTGCAGGGGCCGATGATCTGTTTGTACCCGGAAGTGGGTTCCGAAGAGGTAAGGTCGGAGCTTCTTGAGGGCCCACACTACGGCGAAGGCCTCCCGCTCAATAGTGCTCCAGCGCTGCTCGCGGGGCAGTAGGCGTCTGCTGATGAAGGCCACTGGTTGGTCGACTCCCTCGGGGTTCAGTTGGGAGAGGACGGCCCCAATACCATGGTCGGAGGCATCGGTCTGAACGATGAACTCGCGGCTGTAGTCGGGGGCCTGGAGCACAGGAGCGGTGCACATGGCGGCCTTCAGCTTCTCGAAGGCCGCTTGACAGTCGGAAGTCCAGTTGACTCTTTTTGGGTGGTTCTTCGACGTGAGTTCCGTGAGGGGCCCCACAATGCTGCCATAGTCCTTCATGAACCGCCGGTAGTATCCGGTGAGCCCCAGAAAGGCTCGGACCTCGGTTTGTGTTTCGGGGGGTTGCCAGGACTGAATGGCAGCTACCTTGAGTTGAAGGGGGGCCACCAGACCGCTCCCCACTTGGTGTCCGAGGTAGGTCACGGACCCCTGGCCGATTTGGCACTTGCTGGCCTTGATTGTTAGGCCGGCCTGTTGGAGGGCCTGCAGGACCTCTCGGAGGTGGTGGAGGTGGTCTGTCCAGTGGCGGCTGTATACCGCGATGTCGTCCAGGTAGGCGGCGCTGAATTCTTCAAGGCCCGCCAATACCTGGTTCACCAGTCTTTGAAAAGTGGCTGGAGCGTTTTTCATGCCGAATGGCATCACTCTGAAATGGTAGTGCCCATCCGGGGTGGAGAAAGCGGAACGTTCTTGGGCCCGGGGGGTGAGGCCGATCTGCCAGTAGCCCGCTGTCAGGTCGAAGATGCTTAGGTAGCGGGCTGCCCCCATGCGGTCGACTAGTTCATCTGCTCGGGGGATAGGGTGAGCGTCGGTTCGGGTGACCGCGTTCAGACCCCGATAGTCGATGCAGAATCGGAGCTCAGGTGGGGTGCCCGGGGCCGCGGCCTTGGGGACCAGTACGACCGGGCTGGCCCAGGGACTGTCCGAAGGTTCGATGACTCCGAGGGCGAGCATCTTGGAGACTTCTTCTTGGATGCAGGTACGTACCCGATCCGGTACTCGGTACGCCCGGTGTCGGACAGGAGGACTGTCCCCAGTGTCCACGTCGTGCAGGCACCAGGAGGTGACTCTGCGTGTGAGAGAAAACAGGTCTGCAAACGGCAGCAGGAGGGCCCGACAATCTTGACGCTGCTCCGGGGTCAGGGCCTCGGAGAGTCGGACCCCGTCCACCGAACCATCTCTTTCACGGGTCCTCAGTAGGTCAGGGAGGGGCTCGGAGTCTCCTTCTGCGCCACTGTCGGTAGCCATCAGCAGGCTGAGCTCTGAGCGCGCGAAGTGTGGTTTGAGTCTGTTGGCGTGGAGAACCCGGAGGGGGTTCCGGGGGGACTCCAGGTCGATGAGATAGGTGACGGGGCTCTTGCGCTCGATCACCTTGAAGGGCCCCGTCCATTTGTCCTGCAAGGCACACGGTTCGATGGGGGACATCACCCATACCTGCTGACCCGGTTCAAACTCGATGGAGGAGGCATGTTGATCGTACCATTTCTTCATGTCCTCTTGACTGGCCTCAAGATTGGCCTTGGCGATCTCCCTGAATCGCCGGGTCTGATTGCGGAGGGTCAGGAGGTACTTGTAGACGTCTGGAGGGGTTTTTAGGGGGGCCATTTCCCATTCTTCCTTCACTAGGCTGAGAGGCCCGCGAACGGGGTGTCCGTACAGGAGTTCGAAGGGGCTGAAGCCGAGGGACTTCTGGGGGACTTCTCGGTAGGCGAAGAGGAGGCACGGTAGTAGCACGTCCCACTGGCGGCGTAGGGGTTCTTCTAGCCCCAAGATCATCCCCTTGAGAGTGCGGTTGAACCGCTCGACCAGTCCGTTTCCCTGGGGGTGATAGGGCGTTGTGAATCGGTAAGTGACCCCGCACTGCTGCCAGAGGGATTTCATATACTTTGAAATAAAGTTCGTACCCCTGTCGCTGACGACTTCCCGGGGGAAGCCCACTCGAGAGAAGATCCCCATTAAGGCTCGACCCACTACTGGGGCTGTTATAGTACGAAGGGGGACCGCCTCAGGATAGCGGGTGGCGTGGTCCACCAGGACCAGGATGAAGCGATGCCCTTGTGCTGTTCGGGGGTCCAGGGGCCCCACAATGTCTATTCCCACCCTCTCGAACGGGGTGGTCACCACGGGGAATGGTTGTAGGGGTGCCTTGAGTTTGCGGCCGCTCTTCCCGCTGGCCTGGCAGGTCGGGCAGGACCGGCAGTGGTTGGAGACGTCATTTCTCATTTTGGGCCAAAAAAAGTGAGTCACCAGGCGGTGGTAGGTCTTGTCTTGCCCCAGGTGCCCAGTCAGGGGGACATCATGGGCCAAGTTCAACAGGAAGTCTCTGAAGTGGAGGGGCACCACCAGCACTCGACCGGCCCCCAGCTCTGCGATTCTCTGCTCGCTGTACAAGAGATCATTGTCCCAATAAACCCAGTGGGCCCCGGTGGTGTCGCCTTGGCCCTGGGCGAGCGCTTGCTGTCGCAGTCCCTCGAGGGAGGGACAGGTCTTTTGCTCCTGCCGGAATTGTTCTTGGGTGGGCCCCCCTTCTTGACGCCACTGAGCCAGGTCGGGAAGTTCGGGGGGCTGTGCGGACCCCTCTGTGGTGGGTTCCGGGTGGTCGGTATGGATGAAGTCTTCTTCTGGAGCGATCGAGGGCGGAGGTGCTGACCATTCCGGTTCTTCTGGTCTCGGGATGGTGCGGGTGGCCATGGACCGGGTGGTCACGCACGCCCAGTCCGGGAGACCCAACATCCCCAGATGCTCTCTTCTTTCAACAGCTGCCCACGGGGAGCTCTCGAGATCGTTCCCCAGGAGGCAGTCCACGGGGGCATCGTCGCGGACAGTTACTTTCAGCATGCCGGACACTCCTCCCCATTCGAAGGGGACGCAGGCCATCCGACACAGGCTCTCCGAGTTGTCTGCCGATCGGACGGGGCAAAGCACGTTTGGCAGGATTTGTTCTGGGGTCACCAGGTGACAACGGACGGCCGTCACACTGGCCCCGGTGTCACGCAGTGCCTCGGCCTTGCGCCCATTTATGCTCACCCATTGGCTGTTCTTCCGAGTGTTGGCGGGCAGGGGAGTCCGCGGGACCATGTCTCTTCCTCCTAGGCAGGCCAGGGTCATGGCGGCGGGTTCCCACTCGAACTGCTCCGACTCGTATGCTTCAGAGTCTTCGGAGACCTGTTCTTCTCCTAGGGCGGCGGCCGCCACCTGGCGGGGCCCGGGAACCTGGTTCTTCGGGCAGGTCGGGTCACTGGCATAGTGGCCGACTCGCTGGCATCGATGACACGTAACGTTGGCTCGGAACCCCGGGCGCATCGGGGGGTTTCCCCGGCCTGCTGGGGGCGGGGTGGTGTTAGCGGGAGCGACTGGGACAGCGTCTCTGCCCCGGCCCTGTCCTCCTCCTCCTCCCCGGGGACGGTGATGACCTTGGTTGGTTCTGTTCTGCTCGTTCGGCCCACTCCGGGCCACTCGGGTGCTCTCCCACCGATCCGCCTCGGTGGCGAGCTGCCGTGGTTCAGTCAATTTACTGTCGAGGAGGTGCTGCCTGAGCTCGACGAAACAGTTGTTGGAGAGGTGCTCCCACACAATGAGATTGAAGAGTTGTTCGTAAGTGGTTACGTTGTTACCCTTGATCCATCCCTCGAAGGCCCGGCTGAAATAGTTCACGTATTCCAACCAAGTTGTGCCTGGGATCCGGGTGCAGTTGCGGAACCTCTGGCGGTACATTTCGGGCGTAAGCCCATATCGACTGAGGAGGGCGGCCTTCATGTGGTCATAGGACGTCATTTGATGGTCCGGAAGCTGCAGCAGGGCATCACGGCCCTCATTGACGAATCTCCCCCATAACCCGGCTCCCCAGTCACTTCGAGCGACCCGGTGGGCAGTCATGGCGATCTCGTAGGCCTTGAACCACTGCTGTATGTCGTCGTTTCGGTGGTATTCTCGGACCACATCCTTGGGGATGTGGACCTTCTGCTCGGTAGTACCCGGGGAGCGCGGTGACTCGGGCACCCCTAGGTTTTTGTTCAGTTTGCGTATTTCTATCTCTGCTAGTTTGCACTCGTGTTCGTACGCCAGTCTTTTTTCCTCGAGATCCCTCTGTCTCTGTTTTTCCTCTCGCTCTTCTCTGAGCCGTAAGTGTTCTAAGTTTATTTTTTGTTCCGCCAGCTTCAATTCTCCGTCTAATTTGAGCCGTGCCAAGTCTAACTCGTGTAGTCTATTTTTTTCCCGCTCCTGGATCTCTTCTCGGGAGGGGCCTGTTCTCCGTTCTTCCGTCAGGGTGGTGTTGACTTCCGGGGCTTCGGGGTCCCGGGGGGTGGCGGTATTCGTCTCTGTCCAGGCTTCTAGGGCGTTTTTGAAGTCTTCTTTCGTGCTTAGCCCGGTGGTAGCAATGCCTAAGTCCATGCAAAATTGTTTGAGCTCTCGGTGGTTGTATTCTTCCAGCTTTTCCATCTGGAACTTCTCTGCCGATCCGTTCTCTTTGGTCGTCATTGTGGTTTTAGTCGTAGGGTGAGTTACTGTCTGTACGGTACGCGTTGGTTCGGATCGCGCCGCTGGCCACCAATGTTAGACGGGGACCTGGAGGGTCGGCCGAGCACAAGGGGAGAGGCCTCCAGTGAGGACCGTCTCCAGCGATCGCACAGACAGGTAACTTCCCCCCCACAGATGGACACCACACGAAGATCAGATTAATACCTTTTATAGGCAGTTCTTGAAATGAGGCAGTATGATACAAGGAGATCAGGACACGGTGGTCCTCTCAGCTCTAGTCTCTAGTAGGAAAAAGGGGGTAGCGGGACAGTCTTGGTACCCGTAGGTACGGCGGTGGAACGGTGATAGCTCACAATCCTCGAGCTCGGTGTTCGGACGGGTCGGACCGCGGCAGCGCCAGCAGGTCCCGAAGAGGTCGTAGGTGGCAACGGGCCGCGGCAGCGCCAGCAGGTCCCAACGAGGATGAATGTTACAACGGGCCGCGGCAGCGCCAGCAGGTCCCACGAAGATGAAAGTTGCAGAAGGCCGCGGCAGCGCCAGCAGGCAGGACAATAGTTCACAAGGCAGGGCTGCGGCAGCGCCAGCAGTCCGTCAAGGATGAGTTTGTCGCGGTGTCTCTCGACTCCAGGATACAACTGCCTTCCTGTTCTGGGGCTGCCTCAGTTATAGGTCTGGCGCTCTTTGATGTCCGGACCCTCGCTCTTGGAGGTCGGGAGGTCCGGGATGAGGGAGTCCAGACACCCAGCAGGGGGGTGGAGCCGGCACCCGGGGAGGCCGGGGGTGATCGGCACCTGGCGACACTTCTTACTCCCATTGACCTGCCAAGTGGTCCGTTCACCTCCTGGGTGGATGTGGTGCCGGGATGTCGGGGCCTGGCCAGGCCCGGGGTTGGGGTCGAGCTGAGGCCACGCGGCCTCGTGGCGCAGTGTCCAAGATGGCGGTTGGCCCGGGCAAGGGTGCTGACGGTGGCCCAGGCCAGGGACACAGGGGATACTGGGGGTAGACGTCCCATGGGGGACGGGTTGCGGGTTGCTTCTGCGGGTAGCACCTGGAGGGCCGGTACCAGGGCCCTGTCATGCGGGGAGGGAGCGAGCCCTTCATGGGGCCTGTCCAACAGTACTGTAAAGGGGACAGTATTTTTGTCATGTGTGGTCAGGGCAGACTTGGTTTGAAGCCCTCCAATTCTACCCTTAGTCGTTGGCTGAAAGAGGCCATTCTGGTGGCATATGAATCACAGGCCAGGGTGGTGGTGAACCCTATTCAGGGTCTTCCTGATTCAGGGTCGTTCTACACAGTCTATGGCTGTGTCTTTTGTTGCTTTTAAGGGTGTTTCCATGGAGGACATTTGCAGGGTGGCCACTTGGACTACTCCTCAGACCTTTATGGAGCATTACAGGCTTGAAATTGGGGGTGATACCTCTGTTTCTCTTACTTCTTCGGTGCTGGGTGCTGTTGCTAATTGATATGCTTGTTTTTGTACCTCTGTTGTGTGTGTTTGCTTGTTCTGTTATCCATGAAGCTGTTACTTGCTTTGGTATCGGCTCATGAGTTAATTACAGTGGTGAGGACGATGGGTGAGGAGGTAATGTTAAAATCTAGAGCGTGGCATAAACATTATCGGCGCCATCTTGTCCTTTTCAGATCTATACGTGCGCGTAAGCAGCAGCCGTTTTAATTACCATGGCCTCTCTGCCCACTGCTGATAGCCAGCGCGTCTCCCCCCCCCCCCTCTCTGGCCTCGCAAGCATCCCCCTCGCTCTGATAGCCCCCGATCTCTCCTGCCTGGGCCATAAACGCACCTCCAGCGCGACCCTGCCTCAGAGCCACATCCCGTGCGGTACCCTCACACTCCTTTCATCTCTCTCACGCGAGCGGGCCTTTTGATAACCTCTCCCTCCTCGTCCATTGTCCGAACCGTTCCCAGGCCACCACCTAGCCTTGCAGCTGCAGTTTATTGCCCCTACAGTAGGAACTCACCCCACATCAAAGGAGCGGGGGTTAATCAATACCCTCACACCTCCAGATCCGACCGATCGCCCACTTTCCCGTTCCCAGCGGAATGTCCAGCTGCGCGATAACCACCACATGCTGAGATCGGGGTGGGAACTCTACTGTAGATGTGTGTGGGAACGGGCCTGGACCGGGGATTCCGAGGATGTCTTTTCTGGCCTTCAAAGAAACATTATGGATGCAATGTATGTAATAAAGCCATAAACCTGTGTATAAGAGGCCAGGCCTCAGAGATGCGGGGAGAGCACCTCGAGAAGATACCCTGTTGTCTGATTTGACGTGTTCTGCTCCGTCGGAATAAACTCCTGTTTCTAGCCTTCCAGTCTCCAGCGCCTGCCTCTTTGTTTGATAATCTTGAGTTGAGTTAGAGGCGGCTACGCCGGGCAATCTTAAAAGGGCTATCGATCACGTCTGCCTGCCTGTTTACAATTGGCGTCCCAAACGTGGGGCCCATCAGCGACACGTGGATCCAGTGGGAGAGGTCCCGACGACAGTGTGAACGACTGCAATGATCGGGAAGAGCTCCTGCCCGATAGACCCTCGTCTGGCAGCCGATCATCCGAACTTCACCGGTTCCGAGCAGACCTCTTTCGAGTGATCTACGGTCCTGACTGGGAACCATCAGGAGTGCCACAGCAATTACGGAGAATAGAGGACGATCGGGCGCTGGAAGCGGAAGACGAGAAACCGTCCATGCGGTCCGGGTAAGGTCGTGCGTGTAACACGGCGAATTGCGAATTGATTGTTTGATTGTTTGAAAATACTACTATTGCTCATTTGATTGTTTCTGAGAGATTCTCTGTCTGCAAACAGGGAAGAATAGGAGTATTCTCTCTTTGCAGATAGTGAAGGGTAGGTTAATGAAATCAAGGGAATTGAGGTAAGCGTACCTGACTACAATGTGATCCCCTTGTTCTAATACTAACTTAAAACAGATAATGGCAAACAATTGCTTACAACAAAAAATATAATTAAATTACACTGTATTAAGAAAAGATCTTGTTCTGACACATTATTAAAAGAACTCAAATCAATGAGCACAAGTATAATACTTCATTAAAAAAACATATATACAATTCACACAAAAAATATTCAATTAAAAGGAATCTAATAGAACATAATTATGACCCGCATAATTAGAACAGACAGAAACATGTAAGACATATAATTTGTTCTATACTGTTGTACATCTAATTTCCTATATTGCCACTTTGTATCATACATAGATCCAATCTGTATTTCCACAACAGTGTCTGTTTATAAGATTGTACTTGAATTGGCGTTGACGCGTTTCGATGGATAAATCTTGTTACACCATCTTTGTCAAGACTTTCACTTTTCTTCAGTGCACAATCTCAACCATTAGAGACTTATTCATTCATTCAATCTGAAGGAGTCTGTAATCTTCTCCCTCGTCCTAGGAGGTGAAGTCTTCACATTCACTCCTGTTCAAGTACTTTCAGCCAGATTCAATAATCTTTCATCTAGCTGTTCATCATGTTTTTTTTTTAAATGTGTTCTTTCCTAGAAAGAAGGGCATTGTCCCAGTTACCTTTCTTTCCCTTGCTACTCTTTTTCCTAATCCTGCCTTCTACGCTTTTTACTCAGATGTCAAATTCTCCATTCTTAAACCTTTTTTGGCATTTGATTTTCCTCTCTTTTTCCTCTGCTCTCTTATCCTTTCAGTTCTTATCTTCCTTGTCTCTCCTTTTTTTTAAACCATGTTCTAAATATAATCTCCCCTCTCATTCCATTGTATTCCGTTCTTTTCCCTACCATTTCTCCATGATCACCTAAGATTATTTACTTAATTCCTATCCTGGTTAATGCTCTCTCATACCTCCCTCCTTTACCCTTGTTCCTCCTCTTCCTTTCACCCCATTACTTGATTCCATTACTTCTCTCACATATTCCTCGTGTCTCCTCTTCCTTCTACTCTCTTTCCCAATTCCCATCCTCAATGACCCACTGTTGTAGGGTAGGCTGCGGCACAACTGAATTCCGGCAGAACATGCAAATGTTCACGGGCGTCAGCGCAAACTTAGCTATCACCCTTCAGAGGCCTAGGCCCTTGCACCTTAGGCCCCTTTTGCTTTCCCAGGTTCAGTAATTCAGGAGGATAGGTCATAAAATGAGGAGTGCCACATCCGTGTGAAATTTGTTTCTAGTAAAGGGAATATCTACATGCTAATTCCAATAGTGTTGTTTAATTAGATGGAGGCCTTGATTAAAAACTTTGCTTTGCTGGGCCTGACTAACGTATCCACTCTCTCACAGTGGAAGAACTGAAGGCAGAATGCTGAAGCAACTGAACCATGTTTTTGCATTTAATCAGTCAGCTTTAATTCATCTATTTTGTAGATTTTCATCTATTTCGGAGATGTTTAAAATGTAATTTAGATCTATTTTGGAGATTTTTTTAAATAGTAATTTAGGTTTCCCAGAACTGTCTAAAACGAAGTCCACAGACGTTTAACCACAGTGCACTTAATTTTGACAGGCTCGTCTCCCCTCCCCGCCACCAACGCAATTTCTCTGCTGATGCAGGCGGAATCAAGAAGGAACACCCGCACAATAAATACAGATCACCTGTTCGCCGATTAGTATGTAAAATTTAGAGTAAAAATAAAGACAATGTGGTACTCTGCTTACATTGTTTCAGCAAAGTCAGTGGCTTGACCCAGACCGGATAGTTCTCATTTTGTTCAATCTTAACTGAGCTCTTCTCTGACCTGCGAGCCTTTCAAAAAGCAGCGCCCATGTCTATCTCCACAAATTAACTTTCATCCCAATCTACCCTGGTAACAGTAAATCATATACAAATGAGCGTCATTAGAGAGAGGTCATGAGGAACAACAATTTTCAATGTTAGCGACGTCAAGTGCTGCTGGAACTGGAAGACGGGGTAATTATATGTAACGGCGAGGCTGACACCGTGAAGGACACGTACAGCATTACCAGCTCCATACACGGACAACCCGACATAAGGATATTACACCAGAATTAGGGGCACTTCAGGCGGTCCTGCCAACATGACCATCAGGCCTGATAACCCTTCTTCTGCCAAAGCTCCAATCACTCATGTCACAACAATGCCCCTGCACAATGCACCCTAACTTCAACAGGAAAACAGAGCCCGCGTGCATTGTTTCAACATGAGAGCAGCCATGATAATTCAACTTCTGGCCCGGCCGCCCCGGTCGCAACAGCTAGTGCCACGGTGTCACCCACTGTCTGTTGAGACTCGCAACAGCCAGTGCCACGGAACTTGCGACCAGGCCAGGCCCAGAAAGAATTTTAAAAAGCATAAGGGGCCTAAGGGGCAAGGACCTAGGCCCCGGCAACCATCGATGATCAGGCCAGAA
Organism: Lissotriton helveticus; assembly: GCF_964261635.1. Lineage (NCBI taxonomy): Eukaryota > Metazoa > Chordata > Amphibia > Caudata > Salamandridae > Lissotriton > Lissotriton helveticus. Next base: position 1,951,977,277 of record NC_136067.1, read on the forward strand.
GCAGGAGGATTATTGAATTCAATTTAAACGACTGGACGGCGTATGGTCCAGTTGCAAATATACTCACCTGCGGGCGGCAGACAGGGGGGAATAAAATTATGCGGGCCGACTTTCCCAGTCCCTGGCCTAGCCTCTGAGATGCGTAAGATGCTGCATAACGTCCTTTCACCTTGGCTGCTGGATCTGCAGCAGTTGTTGTCATGACATCACAGCTATTAAAAGATGACGTGCACGAAGACTGCATTTTGGGACAGTGATATTTTAGAACCAAGGCACTATTTTCTGCGAGTATGTGCCAAACCAATTACGGAAAATTATATTGTGGTTTAAAGAAATCGAAGGCAGCCCAACCTACTATAACTTTCCAAGTTAAATGTCTATACTTCGCTGAAGCAGGTGCGGAGCTCTGTGCTGTAGGATTCTGAAGATGCACCTGCCAACCGAAAGTGAAAGTGACTGGTTGTTACCTGCATGTAGTTTCACACACATTGGCTCCCGATCAGAAGCAGGGTAGAATTCAAAGCACTATGCACGTGCCATCGGATCATCAATGGGAGGTCTCCTCTCCCTTTGAAAGGACTGCTGACGTCTTACGAGCCGTCCCGCTCCCTGAGATCTTCCGGCTCAGGACTCCTGGCTATCCCCAAGGTGTCTAGAGCACGGATGGGCGGAAGATCCTTTAGGTACCTTGCAGCTTCTAGATGGAACAAACTACCCATAGCATTGCGATTAGAACCATCAGAACTAATCTTTAGAGCAAAGCTTAAAACTGCACTATTCGCACAGTAAGGTATTCCGCTTCTGTAGGTTCCAGTAAGTATCTGCTCCTCAGCGCGGGGACACGCCGCTGTGCGTCACCAAGCGCTTTACAAAACTCCCTAAATAGAAATAGAAAATAGAAATGTATTTCAGCTGCCTTTGATCCGCTGGCATTCATTTCCTAAGAATAGTGACAAACACTCTTTTCTTTTAGTATCAGGTGCCATGGCTTAAAGTTTAGTTGCTTGAGCTCTTCACACATTCAGAATCCGCTGAAAAATGCACATTTTCCCCACGGGGTGGGCACTGAAACCCAGCAAAGGTGAAAGATGGCCGGCGAATACCCTCTCTGCCAGACACACATACAAAGACAGACTGACATACATGAACAGCAAGCTTTATTTACCGTGTTGAGTGTAGCAGGTCCCCTCAGTGACAACTGTCGACTAACTGTGAATAGGTAGAGGGACGGTCACGCCCCCAGCCGCACCTTTACTGCCGGTAAAACAGGTCCTCCGGCTTTTTAATCTGGTCGGTTCCTTCGGCATATTACTTCACTTTTTGGGAAGTATTGGGGTTCGATCCTAGGCGCTATGCAGCGCTTGGTTTAGAAGCTTGCACGGAGTGAAACAATTTAACATACATGCAATAGCTTAAAATGGAAAGTGAGAAATGTGTAAATAAGCTTCAGGGGAATAGACTTTTCACATTAAATTATATTGAATCACAGACATTATTAGACGGAAAAGATTTAAAATATAACAGTATTTCATTTAAAAAAAATTGTGAGTCTCCTGCCTGAATCGGTTCTATTGGCATGTATGTACGTGACTATCACTTTGACTTGGCATGACAAAGTCCCCAATTTTGTAAATGTAAACTTGGACAAAGCGATTTTGGTTGTCTGCACTAACACGACTTTATTACCCCCCAAAGGAACTCTTCTTTACAACAATAAGGATCTAAATCCACGACTTACAGGTTGCATGCAGCTCCTCAATGCTGGTATATAGCTCACTGTGCTATATTAAAAGGCTTGTGTGTGTGAACTGGAAGTTACAAACGGATCTGTATCAAAAGCAGTAGCCCACACACATACCTAATTAAACTCCAAACCTGCACAGGCGTGTTAAACAATGGTATTTGCAGCAGGCGCACTAGCCCGCTGTGCTACTTTATGAATCAAACCTATCACTGGACAAAACATAGAACTCTCCCAGAACTGTGTTAACCACTAAAGTTGTTTACCGATAATGTAGTTCATTCAAAACTGCTGTTCAGACAATGATCTCTGCAGCAGGTGTCTAAACCCTGTAGAATACTTTAAAATGCAGCCACTTTGTGACCAATCAAGAACAGATTTACTGGAATATATGTCCTTGTTGCCAACTTCTTTGCAGCTGATATTAAAAAAAATGCATATGTAGTCTGTTAGACTTTACTTTTCAAACTTGGTCCCTTATGACTGCACTCCCTTCCCTCTGCCACATCTCCACCCACAATTCATGGGTTTCTGGAGAAAACAGTTTCCAATTCCTTGTATTTTTCGACCCTGATATTTTAGAAACAGAGCACCATTTTTCTAAGGCCATGTGCCAAACCATTTCGGATGCATGCGGCTACGCTGACGACCCACTGAGTTCTTCATGCAGATCTTTCGTCTTCCATAAAGAATTAAAGTAAAGGGGAAGACGTTGTGCGACATCATTTTGCGCAGTTAACAATTATCAATCATCCGCATTAAACTTTGAGAGCACTTTGAGCTGAGCCAACCGAAATTTACTGAAGCGGAAGATTTTACAAGCAACTCACTGTATAGTAGGGCACTATTGATCGCCTTTATAATCACCAATAGAGTACATTTGGAGGCTACAAGACTTCACCTTATCAGGGTTTTCCAGATATGATTTATATGTCCTGAGGATGGTATCTTCAACTCAAGACTAGAGACCGAAACGTCGACATATACGCTTTGTCTGTTTAATTAATCAATCAACTGTGAAGAAGCGGACAAGCGCATACAATTGTTATAGAGAGTTTTCTTTTGATTGTTATTTCTGAATTATTCCTCCTATAACATTGTTAGATTTCTGTACCCCCTTTTTTAAATTTATCTTTGGAGTATTAAATACAAACTTTTTTCATACACACCTTCTCCCTCTCTATTTGGATCACTTGAAGTGACCTATATATATTGATTGAATATCTGAGATTGTTGCTTTGCACTATTGGTCTTATATATATAAGGCCCTCAAGTACTGTTTGAAATTCTATGTGAATTATATAATAACAAAACCCCTTGAAGGTACCTCTACCGTACCATATCTTTTGCCCAAACCCTCAAGGGTTTATTGGGTTGCTCATTTGTAGTTACTAGGTTCCAACTAGTACACTTCTATATCCTTCACCGAGCATACTTAACACCGGGGAAGGTAAAGAAATTCTTCAAAGTGGAAGATGCAGCATGCCCCAGATGCACGGGAGCAGGGACGGAGTTAGCACATATGCTATGGTCCTGCCCAGAGGTGGGTCAATACTGGAAGGAGGTGGGAGATACACTAAATGCGATAACAGAACGACGGCTAGATTTTGATATGGCCGTCAGTATCTTACACTGGTTCCCTCACACACCCAAGAATAAGATCACTAGCAAGTTTGTGGACATGGGGCTCATACTGGCGAAGCGCGAACTTACAAAGCGCTGGAAAGCAACAGTAGGTCCAAGTGGACATAGGTGGAAGAGCGAATTTCTTAAGTGGGCTAGCAGTGAAAGCACGTTACGCTATCAGCAGGCGCGCAGGCAAAATAATGAAAAAATGCTAGAATAAGCCATAGCATGGGAAATGCTAGTAGAGGCATTACGGATCATGAGACGCAGGATGATAATGTGGAATAGTTCATTGATCGAGGTATGACCTTAGACCATGGCAGGGCATCATGTAGGAAAACACACGATCATTCCTGCGCAAATTTACACAGAAGCTTGGACACAGCTGCAGGCGTCGGTAACGGGTTTGGGGAGGAGGGTGGGGGGGCAGGATATAGATAGAAGTACGTTGAGGAAAAGTATTTGAAACCTTGTTTAAATGGAGATATTGATTGTAAGAACTGTTGTATTTCATGACATATCACCACGGGATCGAGATAATGTGTGTTTGTAACTGTCAAAGTATGTTTTGTGTAGAAAAACAATAAACTACGTTTTGAAAAAAAAAATGAAAGCACTTCCAGATATGTAAGTTCTGGCTACCAGTTGTGCAAAAATAACACTTTATGTGCTTCTCAATGCAATTCTATAATGTCCCTTTTAGTGTCAAAGGACCCAAAGGCAAGACCTATTGGCTATGCCAACGCTTGTTGAGTCTTGATCTTGACACATTGTTTCTGGAAGGAAATAATAAATCTGTTCTCTGGCGGCCTCTCACTCTAGGGGACACCTATACATCTGGTGGAGGACGGCTTGGCTCATTCAGTGAGACAGGGTAGTTAGTGGGTTTAACATAAACAACAGCAAGCACTGGGCCTAGGTTCGCGTAGATCTGGTGCCTTGTGTTGTTTTCCGGGCACGCCACTGCAGGTCACTGGTAAGGCTGTTACTTCAGTGTGCCTACTGTTGGCACAGGCGCCATGGCTAGATAATATCAGGACACCTGACTCATGGACACTGATTCACTGGTCAGAGCGGGCAGCGGGTGGTAGCGGGTGGAAGCGGGCTCAGCACAGGGGGTTTATAGGCACCATGAAGAGGAATCACTGGCTGACCTCTCTCTGCTCGCCTGCCCCTACCTCATACCCCCCAACCGATTTCACCAGCCAGCGATGGCAATTGTTGATGCTTTGAACAACAACATTTACCTGATTTGGCATATGTGTGTCCCAATGCTTGGGAGGGAAAAGGTGTTGCACTTTCTTCTTCAGTGTTCCTGGTGCAGGCACTTCTATGCGCTGGCCATCTAAGTCAGACACAGTAAGTGAGGAGAGGTGATAGTGAACTGAGAGCTCGAGCTCGCTGCCCCCGTGTCCCTGCCCGGTTTTCCCTTCTGTTCTCCTCGCTGCCCCCGTGCCTCTCTGTCCGTTCTGCCTTCTATTCTTAGCTGCCCCTGCATTTCTGTATTCTGTATTTTGCCTCTGTGCCACTTGTTTTTCTGGTATTTCTGTGCTCTTTTTGCCTTCTATGCCACTCGTTTTTCCCTCGTTTTTGTGCCCCTTTTGCCTTCTGTTCCACTTGTTTTTTGTGCCCGTCTGCCTTCTGTGCCACTCGTTTTTCCCTCGTTTTTGTGCCCCTTTTGGCTTCTGTTCCACTCGTTTTTTGTGCCTTTCTGCCCTCTGTTCCATTTGTTTTTTTGTGCCCCTCTGCCCTCTGTGCCACTCATTTTTCCCTCGTTTCTGTGCCCCTTTTTCCTTCTGTTACCTTCGTTGTCCTTCACCGCCCTCGCCGCTGCGTCCCCTGAGGCCCCGCCCCCCTGACTGCCCACTGCCCATTCGCTGCCCCCCCGCCTCCTCCCAGGTGCTCCGCCTTCCCACCTCCCCATATATGCTGGCCATGCAGCGGGCGCGCCGCTGGCGCCCCAAAGGCAAGCCCGTCTGCGCCTGAACCGCGCCCAGCGCCAGAACCCTTGGCCCCCGCACCCACCACGACGAGCGCCGCCACTACGACGCCAGCACTCTGCACGCTCTCAACTCCATCGGAGCCACACCTGCTTCAAGGCCGCCCCGAAACACACACACGGCCCCTTCACCTGCCGGAACTGCAGCTACACCAGCTTCAGAGCCGACGAACCACCCGCCAAGAAAGACCCCAACCACCTCCGATGCATACTACTGAACACCCACTCCGCACGCAAGCATGCCGTCAAGCTCTGGGACCTGCTCGACACAACATCCCAGGACGTCGCTTTCCTGACAGAGACCTGGTTTAACGACTCCTCCGCACCCGACATCGCCATAGCCATCCCAGGCGGCTACAAGATCACCCGCAGAGACCGCACCAACGAAGTCGGAGGAGGAATCGCCATCGTCCACAAGAACAGCATCAGTGTCTCGACTAGCACCGACGACACGCTCAGCACCACCGAACACATGCATTTCCAGATCCACACAGACCCTAACTACACACTCCGAGGCACCCTCGTCTACCGACCCCCCCGACCGCGCACCCAGTTCAGCGACTCCATCGCCGACTTGATCAGCACGCACGCCCTGACCTCCACTGACTACATCCTCCTCGGAGACCTGAACTTTCACCTTGAGAACAACAACGACAACAACTCCACAACCCTGATCGCCAACCTTGGACTGAAGCAACTCGTCACAACGCCCACCCACTCCGCCGGCCACACGCTCGACCCGTCTTCTCCTCAAGCCTGCACGTCTCCGTCAGCCACACCACCGAACTCCTCTGGACCGACCACCGCAGCATCCTCTTCGCCTTCCAGAAACCCACCACAAACCACCGCACCCAAAAGATCCCCCGCCGCTACTGGAGCAAAATCACAGAAGACCAACTACATGCAAACCTCGCACGCAGCCCACCCACAGAACCCTCCAACACCGATGACGCTGCCCACAGCCTCAGACGCTGGATTGAGGACTGCGCCAACACCCTCGCCCCGCTGAAGAACCCCCCCCCCCCACAGAGACACCAGCAAGAGGGCCAGCTGGTTCACCCCAGAACTCCTAGCCTCCAAGCAAGCCTGCCGGAAACTAGAAGAGAAGAAATGGCACAGTGAACAAACTCCGGACAGCCACGCAGCACACAAGGACGCCATCCGCAACCACCACCACCTCATCAGGGCGGCTAAGAGGGCCTCCTTCAAAGACCGCCTCGACAACAACGCACACAATAGCAAGGAGCTCTTCAACATCGTGAAGGAACTCTCCAACCCCAGCTCAAACACCAATGACATCCCGCCGTCGCAAGCCCTGTGCGACTCCCTCGCCACCTTCTTCCACCGCAAGATAGCAGACATCCACGACAGCTTTAACACCCAGACAGCCCCAACAGACAGCAACACAACAGACCCTCCGTACACCATCGACGACGACCCCCTGTGAGCCTGTGCCAGCGTGAGCATCGATGACACCATCAAGACCATTTGCACAATCCACTCCGGCTCTCCGTCAGACCCATTCCCGCACCACGTCTTCAACAGAGCAAGAGCAAGCAGCTCCATCGCACTCCACTTGTGCAACGTCATCAATCTTTCCCTCAAGACCGGGACCTTCCCAGAGATCTGGAAACCCGCCGAGATCAACGCCCTACTCAAAAAACCTAAGGCAGACCCAAGAGACCTCAAGAACTTCCGGCCCATCTCTCTGCACCCCTTCCCGGCCAAGGTCATTGAGAAAACCGTCAACAGACAGCTAACCCGATACCTCGAAGAAAACAGAATCCTGGACCCTTCCCAGTCAGGGTTCCACAGCAACCACAGCACCGACACTGCCCTCATCGCCACCACCTACGACATCAGGACCCTGCTGGACAATGGCGAGACCGCAGCACTCATCCTCCTAGACCTCTCTGCCGCCTTCGACACCGTTTGCCAACGCACACTACGTGCACGCCTCCGCGCCGCAGGGATCCGAGACAAGGCTCTGGATTGTACCACCTCCTTCCTCTCTGGCAGAACCCAGAGCGTACGCTCCCCTATTCCGTTCCAAAGCCTCCCAGATCATCTGCGGCGAACCCCAGGGATTCTCCCTCAGCCAGACGCTGTTCAACATTTACATGGCCCCGCTCGCACATGTAGCCGGACAGCACGACCTAAACATAATCTACGCCGACGACACTCAGCTGATTCCCTCCCTCACCAAGGACCCCATCCCCGCCAAAGCCAACCTCCAAGAAGGATGAAGACCAGCCGTCTGAAGCTGAACTCAGACATGATGGAGGTCCTCATCCTCGGCTCCAACCCTTCAGCCTGGGATGACTCCTGGTGGCCGACGGCACTGGGGGCAGCCCCAACACCCACTGACCACGCACGCAACCTGGGAATCATCCCCGACTCAACGCTCTCAATAACCAAGATAGTCAACGCCGTCTCCGCCTTCTGCTTCAACACTCTCCGCATGCTCCGCAAGATCTACAGATGGATCCCGACAGATACAAGAAAGACAGTCACCCAGGCCCTCGTCAGCAGCAGACTCGACTACGGAAACGCCCTCCACGCGGGAGCCCCGACCTAGCTCATCAAACGACTACAACACATTTAAAACACCTCGGCACGACTGATCCTCGACATACCATGCCACGGCCACATCACTCCCCACCTGAGAAACCTGCACTGGCTCCCCGTCAACAGAGGATATCCTTCAAGCTCCTCACCCACGCACACAAGGCACTCCACAAGACCGGCCCAGCCTAACTCAACAGACGGCTCTCCTTCTACATCCCCAACCGCCAGCTACGATCCGCCGACCTCTCACTCGCCACCGTCCCGCGCATCCGAATAACAACCACCGGTGGGAGATCCTTCTCCCACCTCGCCGCCAAGACATGGAACACCCTGCCACTGAGCCTACAACAGACCCAAGACCTGCTGACCTTCAGGAGGATACTCAAGACCTGGCTGTTCGATCAGTAGCGCCCCCCCCAGTGTCTTGAGACCCTCGCGGGTATGTAGTGCGCTTTACAAATGATTAATGGATTGATTGATTTATTGATTGATTGAGCATGATGATCCGTGTCACAGCAGCCTTAGCTTACGTGAACTGCACAGCCTGCCTGCTGCAGCAGTCTGGTGATCCCCCGACCCCCAATGCCCAGCTCGGCCAAATAAATTGGAAGACACTCTCAAGGCAAGTGCTCATCCTGGCAGACTCACCACCCAGGCACTTCTGGACTGCAAGTCTAGTCATGTGTGTCACATGCACTCTCTCTCTGCACTGATGTTATCTTGAGTGATCTCTGCAGCATGTGCATTAACCTAGTAGGCCGCCCTTCCAATTAGTTACACTGATAACCACAGGCATGTTTTTTATTTATATTTCAGATGTACAACTCTACATAGAGGATGAATGTTTGGTACACACAGCAAAATTGTCAGGCTTGCAACTAGAAAGCCTCTGTTTTCATAAATGTAAAACAAATCTTTTCAGAAATGCATTATGAAAACAGAAAAACGAGTGAGGGACCACTTATCTCCCCTTTGAATTAACATCCTACTTGGACCTTACAGTTCATATTAAATGTTTGTAAAGGGTATGTGTTTTTACTCGTGAGAAAGTGGCACTCTTAAGTGTCACACATTTGGTCACTTAATGTTACCCACAAGTACCCTGAAATCATGGAAATGTCACTCATAAGCAATCTTAAAACCTGGCAGCTATATTCTCTGTGGGTAGCTTTCCTCTGCAGCAACCCCTGTGAAAAGCATTCTGTGTCTGGCAGTATTGGAGATATCAAAAGCAAAGCCAACCAACTTTAAATACAGGCCTAAAAGAACGTAAATCCTATCTTATGTTTACAGTGCTTTTGGGTCTCTTTTAAAAGTATGTTGACCTTGTTTTGAATCACAGACCTGCCTACACTGTCAGACACAGAAAAATAACTATCCCATGAACTGGACTTTCACAGAGAAAAGTCACTCATGGAGAAGCTGCAGCAGGACACAGTGCAGCGCCGGTCTGACGAGGGGCAACAGCCCTATGATGAAGCATGACACCTCTCGGGGTGTGTGAGGGCAACATGAAAAAAGACATTTCTTCCCCCCACGTTCACACAGGAACTGCATACCTTCTCTAAATCACAGTGTAAGAAAGTCATAACTGACTGCAGTAGAAAAAAATACAAGAAAGGAATTCTTCTTTTTACTGTTTGTTTGCTCTCTAATTTTTATAGGATTCTTTTGTAAGAATAACTATGCTCCTGGGCCTCATTTTGCGGCATATTGACCATATTTGGTTTGTGGACCTAACAACAGTATCAGACACAGAAAATGGACTGCAACATGGACTTGAGGAGAGCCATTTGTAGATACGTTGCAAGAAGAAACAAGACGAGAGAGCTAGGGACGACTGGGCGAAAAAAATAAAAACAAAATAGAATACATATATAAGCATTTTTCAAAGAGAAACACCACACATCAGCCCAGCAGTCCATGGCCTGAAACAGGCTACTGTGTGTGATCCTTGTGAATGGGCCAATTACCATCACTCAAAGTGAAGTTAGCAAATGGCTAACGTGGGCTGATCCAATGGATGAAGCTGACTGGCTGAATGTTCCCATGAGTAAGTATATTATATGTATCATTTTAGTAAAAGTAAAAGATCGTGGCTACTGCCCGGCCTAAAACATGCATTGGCATTGGCAAACCTAATAGGTCTCGCCGTTGATACCTATTGGCTTTCTCATAGTTTTTTAGCCATGCTGTAGGCCCCATGCTTTGCAACATGTCTAATAAATTAGAAAAAAAAGCCTGTGACTCTACCAGCTGTGTCATTATGTAGGCATGCGTACCATGCATGCGCGCACCTACAAAATGATGAGGCCATGTTTTTTCTTTTTATTTGCTGATACGAGTTGGCTCATCAAATAAAAAGAAAAAAATGTGCAAAAGGTTTTTTTTAAGCACAGGTGGGGAAATAACATGGAGGGTGCAGGTGGGGGGAGAAACATATAGGGAGTGGGTAGGGCCACACATAGGATGTGTGTGGAGGAAGCAACGCGGAGGGGGGGAGGATAACTAACAGGCAAAATAGAATGGGGGGAGGAAGCAACAATGAGGGCAGGAGGAGATAGCAACAAATAAGGTGGTGTGGGGAGGAGAAGCAATGGGCAACAGAGGAGGAGGGTGTGTGAGGGGTAAGCAACATGAAAGACAGCAGACGGAACCAACACTGACAAGGGGTTATGGAGGAGAAGCAATGGGTGAAAGAGCAACTGGACGAAGTAGGGGAGAAGCACATAGGCAACAAAATCTCTTAAATTAGTGGAAGAAAATCTCGTGCGGCAAGACATCCCGCTGAATGTCTGGAAGCGGCCATTAATAAACAAGTCCATGAAATCTCCTTTGAACTTGATTACTAATCCCTTCACCGAAGCTCAGATTTGGAACCCTTAAATAACTCATACACAGCGGGTAAAGCACAACCTTATCTAAGCGAGGCCATTACCACGCAGGCCCGAAGCAAAATTCTATCCATGACGCTGATCACGCTCGGGATAGTAGATTTCAACCCCGCTTGGGCCCAAAGAGGGGAAGCCATATCCTGTAGGCTATGTGCGTACAAAAGGGAATCCTGGCTGCACCTTCTCTGCTGGTGCCCCCATTTCATGAACGAACGCCGGCGACTGCTGCGCCCGCTCTGCCTTAGTCGGAGTATACCAACCTGCTCGGAAGCTTCAGCCCTGTGCTTGTCAACCACTACTACTATGACAGTAGCGAGATTGGTCAAATTTGTTCACCAAATCAGACAAGCACTAAAAACCTATAATGATAACATTTTATCATCTGGGACGGTCACCCCCAATGTAACGGATCAGAGTTGAAGTGTACCTGTCACGTAGCATCATTGATAGTGCCACCTGCACGTCTCCCTATGAAAGAAAGCAAAGACTCATTCCTACGCTTTAACGCTGGGAAAGGCCAATCAAATGGGACTAAGACTCTCGCTCTACTCTGCTTGTTTCTATACCATTCTTTTAACCAGTACAGGCGTACATCGTTTGTTTTAAAATATGCAAAGAAATTTTAGAATTACCGTTTTCTGTACTTTTTATTTTTTTACTGTAAAGATTTTAATTAATCGCACAGTTAATACAAAAACTTGAAACTTGAAACATAGGCAAGTTAGCAGTGGGGGGCAGACACAAGAGTGAGCACAACATGGACGGGGTGGGGAGAAGCACCCAGGTGACACGTAGTAGAAGGAGTGCAGAGAGAGAAGTACATGAGGAAGACAGCTGGAAAACACATGCACTATTGTGGAGTGCTTCATCGAAAAGAAAAAGGCGGTGCTTGGAAACCAAGCAGAGGAAGTAGAGAAGCCAGTCAATCAAAAGAGATTTAAAGAGGGTAAGCACCACTGGAGGGACACAAGAATGACAAGTTGGCCCAAAAATAAGAAGCAGACAAATCAGCGAACAAAATAAAATGTACAGAAGTTAATAATTAGCTTAATCTTAGATTGAAGCAACATAATTTCCAGACTCTGAGAAACTGGCTTTTGGCAGGTGGGCTTGAGAAGCAAGGTAACCCTTAGGGAAACGTTATAGACATTGAGCAAACCATACCAACAATAGAGCTACACATTAGGCAATAAATAGCATAGACTCTCATACACTATTTAACCCAAAGGCAAATATTTAATGAGAAAAGTATATTAATGAAGTGAAGTAGATAAGGGATTCAAACATTATGGAAAATCTATGTTGATAAAAAAGGATGCAAAACGAATACATTGGAAACACATGAGGTAATAATAAAAGAATTCTTTGGAGAGATAACTAGCACATCAAACAGGCTTAATATGAAGCAGAAATGTTCTCCAGATTCTTTAGACGGAAAGCCTTCCAAACCTTTTACTTAGAAAGATGAAGAGAATGAATACAAACATTTAGTGCAACTCAAATAGTATTGGCAAATAGTGCCACTGCAGGATAGTAGTGCACAAAGAGTTTTCACTAGGGGACCTCAGGCCTGAAGCTAGAAGTGTTGATGCAAAGCCATTGACAATGATTCGCACTTTGTGGTGATATTACTAACATTCCTATGTTTTCAATAATCTTCAGGACAGTTCTCCAGTGACACTGTTGATTTACAGTTCAAGATGTAAGTGTGTCACTTAGAGGAAGCCATTCCTCAGAGGCCACTTCATCCACCCAATAGGGGACAGTTCACTTCAGGATTCCAGCCCACCCTGTTCACAGCATATCCCACGAAGGGCAATAGACAAGGGATCTTCTCTAACCCACAGGGTTCAGAAGGAGAGAAAAGACCCTAGCAGGTGAAACAACTGTCCAAAAAAGACTTATGAGGGGGGCCGGGCAGTAACAGGGCATTCGCCCAAAATTAGCAGAAGCCCGACAGCTCAGGCCTCTCATCTTCCATCTCTTTCAGAGTTCAGGGATTAATGACTTAATGTGGACCTGCTGCTGCCTCTTCTTTGAAGATGACCCTCGCTGCATGGGACACACAGTGGGAAATGTTTGGTAGAAGGGCTAGCTCATTTAAAGCGGGAATTTTAACACTAGGGGGCATATTTACAAGCCCCTATCACCGCCACACCTTCACTTTTCATGACGTTGTGGTGGTGATAGGGGCTGCGCCTTATTATAAGGCAGCGTTAAGCCACTTAACGTGGCCTAACGCTACCTTGTAAATAAGGTCCCCTTTCACGCTATACTTAGCGTGAAAGGGGAGAGCAATGGGTGTTGTGGTGGGTGTTCCAATGCAACACCCATTGATTGTAGTGCTGCCCCATATTTGCAACAGTGGTGTAAATATGGGGCAGCACCAAAATAAAGACCAGGGAAAACCTGGTCTTACCCTGACGCAATGGGGAGAAATGTTTAATTTCTCCTAGCTTTTGCTGTTTCCATGTGTTCTGCATTATGCAGCACACATGGAAACAGCAAACTGCCATTGATTGATTATGTGCAGGAAGGTGTTCCCTCCTGCACATAAACAATCATTTAAAAATAAATTATGTTTTGCACTTTAAGGGTGTGCTGCTTTAAGCAGCCCATTTAGAAGTTGCAAAACGCCATTAAAAGATTGTTTATGTGCAGAAAGGGACACCTTCCTGCATATAAACAATCTTCCGCTTCAACGCAGACGCGCTTGCGCTATGGTGTAAGGGAGCCTGCGTTGGCGCTTGGCAGCTAAGTTTAGCTCCAGTGCAGGGGGAAACGCAGGGCGGCACCATATTGTTGTAAATATGACACAGCCCTGCATTTCAGAAGTAGTGAAGCGCAACATTAAGTCAAGAAAGCTAACTCCGCACCTCCGTCACTTCTTTTGTAAATATGTCCCCAGGTCTTAATAATAATATAATAAAGGGGCTTATAAAGCGCCATGGTGACGCCATCCCGGCGTGTCCCCGCGCTGTGTAGAGAGTGGTGGAAACAGAAAAGCAGTATCCGGGCTACTGGATGAACAAGTGAGTTTTTAGGAGTTTCCGAAATACCGTTTCAGTCTTGGCCAGCCTAATTTCGATGGGGAGAATGTTCCACTGGTTGGCTGCCAACACTCGGAAGGAGCGACCGCCCATTCTGGCCTTCTTTATACGGGGTACTTTCAGGAGGCCCATGCCCGAGGAGCGGAGTGCTCTGGTGGGCTGGTAGGGGATCGCTAAGTCCTTCAGATATTCAGGGGACAAGTCTTCCACTTGTGTTCTGTCGAGGTCACTGGCTACTGAAAAGCAGCTATGCTGCACCATAGACAGCACAACAACCACCCTGCAGCAATTTTTACACAAGTCGAGTTAATGGACTTCTTGCAGAGGGTCATTAACAAGCAATGTTAACAATTCAAGATTCTAAAATCAGACTTTCAAACTATGGACAAGAGCCTCGAAAAGATTTGATCCCATATTCTGCATTTTTGAATTATTATTATTCGAGTAGATTAGTCAGTCTTTGCCCCATGCCTTCGGGCAGACACTGAGCAACACTCAGCAGGCGCCGCTGAGAGACCTCAGCAGCAGGAGGCCCTGCTGGAGGTTCACCTTTAACTTTACAAACACCATCTGACATAAGGTGCTGAGACCTAGAAACTAATGACCCCTGAACTATGGCTTCTTGTCTAACTCATCCTCAGAGGGTCACGGATACTCCACGAGTCCAACAATCGATGCCACAGACTGGATTGGAGCAAACATGCTCTAAAGGGCCCTGGTGCCCACTTTGTAAGAAGAAGGGCCGCATATGAGCTGTTGCCCCAGTGCTCCTAGTCACTTTCTCCGGAGTTGTATACATAGCGCTGAGAGGCTAACATTTCATATACAAAAGGGCTTCACTTAACTGTGTACAAAATTATTGTTGGCACGTCCACAACACTACCACAGAACACTAGAGATATTAACTGTCGAATCGTCTTGTTGTTTATGTTGATTGTGTTGACGAACATCAAGAAGATGTTTTTCTCTCCATCTTCCCTGAGCTTTTGTGCCATTGCAGGAAAGACCTAGGGACATATTTTCAAGGAGCCACTAGAACATAACTTTTTCTGACGTTCTGGTGGCGTTAACTCCACCTTGTTTACAAGGCGGCGTTAAGCCACTTGATGTGGCTTAACACTGCCTTGTGAATAACACCCCTTTTACACATCACTGAGCGTGAAAGGGGTGGACAATAGGTGTTGCAGTGGGCGTTCCGCCGCAACACCCATTGCTTTTTGTCACTGGCCCATATTTATAAGGTATGGGGCAGTGCCAAAAATACAGCCAGGGAACACCTGGTCTTTACACACATAGGTCAAATCGCCATAAAGGTTGTTTATGTGCAGTAAGGTGTCCCTTAGTGCGCATAAACAATTGTCCCTGCAGCCCCGGCACCCTAGCAAAATAGCGTTAGGGTGCCTGCACTAGCGCTAGGCAGCTAGGGTTAATGCAGGGGTGCACTGCATTCTTGTGAATATGGTGCATCCCTGGATTTTGAAACTGTTGGAACGCAGCATTAGCAATTTTGGCATAACCTCGCGCTTCACCAGTTTCTTGTAAATATGCCCCCTATTGTCAATTCTTTTTTTTACCATTAACGGGCCACTCTGTGTATTGAAGATGATATTATGTGTTGACTTGTGCCTTAGCATGCAGCTATTTAAGAGACATTTCTTTAACTGGATTGGAACTGTGTGTGCCATTCTGATCAGTGTTAGATGGCCTATCTTACCGAGGAAACATTTTATTGTTAAATAATGATTAAGAGGCTGATCTAGAGTTTGGCAAGTGTAGGTAAATCCGCCAGTATGGCAGAGTACTCTACTCCTGCCCTACTTAGGGTCTTCCGCCCTCCAAATTAAGTGTTCCCGCCAGCCCTGCGTACAAATGTAAACATTGTCAGGAACCGCTGTCACAGTAGTTTCTGTCAATATATTAAAAGTTTGACAGATGGCACCGTCAACATGATGTCAAACTTTTGACATGTTTTTTTCTTTTTTCAAAAACAAAATACCAAAGCGGAATTTTGTTTTTGAAAAAACAAAAACTAATGGCCCCACTCTGGAAGTTTTGACCATCTACACTACATCGGGGGGCAGTCAAATGGTCAAACTTCCAATGGCCCTTATTCTAGCAGGCCAGTATGTCAGCGACAGAAACTGAGCATTCTCCATCGTTGACAAACTCAAGGTCTGCCAGTCTGTAAATGAGGCCGGAGGAGCATCAGTTTGCTAGAGAGGGTACTCTGTTAATGTTGCGACGGACTACCCTCTATGCCAAACTCTAAATCAGCTCAAAAGTGATTCGCCCAGAATCACCAGATGTTGAGCGGTTGCTGGGATGCGGACCGAGTTCCCACTTCCAAAGTCGTCATCTCTGACCTTTAAGTCACATCTCCTCCCTATCCCACCCAATCTGAGTTCTCCTGTGGCTGCTGTGTCTTCTCCTTTTATGCCACCACACCTCTCTTTGTGGGCTTTATTGCTGGCTTCGGCTATGGCCTGTCTGCTCCTTTGCTTCCGTTCCCTCTCAAAGAGAGTACGGGAAGAAAGAGCCTCCATTTTGTGCCCTTGACCCACTGTTTGGACCCTAGGCCGGGTTACTCCTGCAACCCACTGAAGGAGACATTGTTTACAACGCATGTGTCACAACGCGTGCCATTACAATGCAATTTTTACAACGCAACATCCATTACAATGTATGTCATTACAATGCATGCCATTACAAGGCATTCCCCAAAGTAACGCGCTGGCGGAGTTAGAATAGTAATTTGGGTTATAATGGATTATGCATTCTAATGGCTTGTGTTGTAATGACATGTGTTGTAATGGATTTTGCGTTGTAAAAAATATGTTATAATGGCACGTGTTGTAAATGCGTGCGTTGTAACGGGTTCTATTCACCCACTGAGGCCCACTGTGGGAACTGTGCCTTCATTAGCCCTCAGCGCGGTGTGTCCTTCAAGAGCCTCTGTGGTGGTCTTGAGGAAATTAGCAAAGTGAATGTGAGATCTCCACGAAGGCCTTTTATTATTTTTTTCTAACTTTTAAGTTTTAGAAATATGGTAGTCTCAGAGCAAGAAAAAAAGTGAACATTGGCACAAGCCCAATCATTGTCTTAGACTACACTTAAAAGAAGCTGTAAGAGCTGGGAAATGCATAGGCCCGTATGTAATGTCTGAAGGCTTTAAATCTGGTCTTGTAAAGAGGCCTGGAGAGCTCAGACTGCAGATCAAGTGCACTTCGTACAGTAAATATGTGGGTCTACTGAGTGCACTTTATTGCATCACTCACTAAAACGAGCCCAGGGGGACCTGCCCTTCCAGCACCAGCATTTCTCACCTTACTGTAAGCAGAGCTTACTCAGCTCTCCCAGATCCTCGCGCACTGCATGGTGGATCTATGTATATAAGTAAAATGAAAACATAAAGCAATGAAAAGGGAAGAAACCGATGTATGCAATGCTTAATTCGCGATTTTCTATTTCCTCACATTTCTCGGCTCTATTTTCCTTCGAACCCCGTTCCATCACATTTACCTCCCGTGGGTATCAACGCAACCAGGGGCCTTAAAACAAACAAGGATTTGGGCCTCCATCATTGTTCTGATTGTAAAAACATGCACGAACTGCAGGGAGAATGGGCCTCTAACATCTCTGGGCCCGGTGTCACTGCACCTGCTGCACAATCGCTTCTTTTTCCGTTTACTGCTTACAGAACTAGCATCCTACCGTCAGCATCCTCTAACATACAATATTGTTCAGCATGCTGAACTCTTTCTGTTTTATTCGTCCCCCCAATAATATTACCTTTAATATTATAGAACATATCTGTCTGTTTTTTAATTTTTCTTATTTTTGTGTATTCTCTTTTAAACAAATGTTTTATCCTGCATGCCAGAACTTTATCTTACAGCTCCTGTGGCCCTCGCTCACGTGTTTGTAAGTGACTATGAAACAATCCCCAGGGACTAGAGAAAGTTTCTTTTGATCTTGGGAATGGCACGAGATAATCGTATTGGACATATGGATAGAATAAATACTTCAGGTACAGTTGGAGGGCAGCATTACGGCACAGAACGCATCTTTGAAGCCAGGCCCAAGTCTTCTGGGTTGGCAGCGGTTCAGACAACCCCGTGCCGAGCAGCATTACTCACGCTGTGTATTGCAATCCAAAGCAAGACACAATTGGCCACTCCGTAGAATTCTAAGACGCGTCACAGCCACAATAACATGAACAACATGTTATCCGTGGAATTAAAGACTCCGGGAGTGCTGGGAAGAAGATGGCGATGAAAGCTGGGAATTATGGGAGTGCGGAAGGTCGCGGGGAGCCGGAAGCCTGTTACAGAGTGTTCTTCGAGCGTGTGGCAAGAGTCTTTACTATGCAGCCAGGATTCCAGGAACACATTACAACCGTGAAGTGCATGAGCTACAGGCTGTTGGTGCACAAATGTTCCTGTCCTGGAATATTCTTGGAATAAGTGGGAATTCCTGGGATGTTTTATGGGCAGCGTTGACGCATGAAATTGAGTACTTGGAATGGACTTCGTGGATCACGGCCCACACCTGCCTTGCTTTAGTAGTTGCATTCTGCAGCGCACATAGAAAGAGGAAAATGCCTCTGGGAAATGTTTTTGTGCAGGAAGGTGTCTCTTCCTCAGGGCCGCACTGGCCGTTGCGGGCACCGGGCAATCACCCGGTGCGCCGAAAGGGTGGGGGCCGTTTTGGTTACAGGGCCGCATAGCTGCAAAATCGTCCCTGTACCAAAATCGGCCGAAAACCGGCCCCAGCAAAGAGCTCGACGGCACCCCCACCGACCCCCCCTAGCGTGGGGAGGGGGCCGGCCGGGCAGTTAGCCAGGGCCGGTTGTGGTTCCCAGTCCGGCCCTGCTCTTCCTGCACAAAAACAATTCTACTTACAATGCAGACACCCTTGCACCATGGGGCAAGAGTCCCTTGGTTGGCGCTAGGCAGGATATTATGCGCCAGCGCAAAGCAAAAGAGAGTAATGCACTGTATAATGTTAAATACTGTACATTCCTGCCCTTTCCCTGTCGTGCAGCGCAGTGCCGCAATGTGACTGGCTGCACTGTGTGAGTTTTTGATAAATAGGCCCCTTAGTCGCTAGAGAGAGGCTGTTCCAGGCAATGTAAAGAGAGTAAGGAGAGGGGTTGTTCATCGTGCAACAGTGTTAACACCGAGATGCCCGAACTCCCTTGATGAGTTCCAACCTCACCCCTTTTACGCAGTTTACTACTCGCCCCAGTTTGCATCTCACATGATTTTATTTGCACCGCTCCAATCAAACCATTTCTCCTTGTTAGCACCTGTCTGGAGGAGGGTTTATTATTTTCCACACAGTGCCATCTACCAATTTTTGTAGATATCGCTATGTTTCATAAAATATAGCGTGGGAATGCCAAATTATCACCCACAGTACACAACCTTAACGCAAAGTAAAACTAAGCAACACAAAGCACTATTTGCTTTACTTTTAGGGTACATTTTCAGCAAACAAAATATTTTGCACTTAAAAGTAAATACTCTATCAAGGCTTTGCAGCGGTTTGTGTCTCTTTGTGTGACTTTGCACTGGGCAAAGTCTTGATAGATCCTGCCCATTGCTGTGTGATATCTTCTTCATACGTCCCACTCTCAACAGAAGTTATCTCTTAGCACTGATAAAAGGAACTGGAGGAGCAGAGGAGGATCCCCACATCACCCCAATGCATCTCCACCCTCTTCCTATGACATGTTCTTTCCTCATCCTCTCTGCTAGGTGCCCCCAGTATGGATGTATTCGGTATGTGTAATAAGGAGATTCTAGAGGACAACCCTAGCTGGGAAACAACACAGCGCATATTTTAGCAGTAATGTCGGAACTACACTGGGTGCGCAGAAGGATTCCTGCTGGACCTATAGCCAGAGGAAGTGTCATGGTCCTGACAGATGGTCTATGCGGTGCTACTTGAAGGGGAAGGTCTTTAGCTCTATTTTTGAATTGTATGAATTCATCTGTAAGCCTTGTGTGTGGATTGGAGCAGTGCTTAATTTGAGCCAGTGATTTCTGGTACTCAGCACCAGCACTTAATCATCGAAACCGGCGCTTTTCAGGAGCACCAGTTAAGGACACATTCAATTACGGGGAGAGTAAGTGATTTGCCCAGAGTTCCCCAAATCTGAAGCCGGCAACTCTGGCTATTACACCACATCTTCTCCCCACTCTCATGGTTAGTAGTTGGTTCTGTTGTAGGCAGTGCTGATAGGAGAATTGGGCTGGTGCAAGCTACCTCCTGATGAGAGCCCAAGCACTTATTCTTTTACAAATTAACCACTGGATGTGAGTGATTCTAGTGCAGGTTGTGGGTGGTATTAGTGGCAGTGTATAGGTGAGCCAGGTAATCGCTTCTTGTTTTTCAGTCACACATATAGATTCATCAACATAAATTGCAATCGCAATAGCTGCGAAATAGCTATTGCGATCGCAATTCCATGAATCGCAATTCATGAAATAAAACCTGACCAAATTGCGAATTCGCAAAACATATTTTGCGACTTTGCAAAGAAAATCGCAGAATCAAGGTGGAACCCCTTTGCGAATCGGAAATTGCGAGTTCCCAATAATTCTGCGATTTCATTTGCGAATTCGCAAAATAATCGCAAACCAAATGCATGAAATATCGTAATTAGCGGAAAACCTCTAAATCGCTATTTGCGAGGCGCAATTTAAGGAGAACCCAAACCAGGTGGTATCCATTAAGTTAAAAAAAAAAATAGAAAAAAAAATCCTAACTAGCCACAGGTGCGGGACTGACCAAACACACTTAAGGAGACACAGTAGGAGCATGAGGACATTCACAATGCCAGGACTCTACATGGTGGTTAGGCGGCGAAGGCTCCAGGCTGCAGCAAGGAACAGACGCAGGATCCAGGAGAGAATTTTCCGCCAGCGGATCACACTACTGAGCCAAACTGAGGAGGAAATCTACTCAAAGTACCGGCTGAATGGGGCAATGATTACAAAGCTCATCCGGGACCTTGACCCCCGGATCCAGCACCCAACAAGGAGGACCAATGCCGTGCCCACCCATGTCCAGGTCTTGTGCAGCCTGCACCTCCTGGCCTCCTGAAGCTTCTAGGGGATAGTTTCCGTTGCAGGGGGATCTCCCGGAGTACCATGTCCGCTGCCTAAGGAGTTTCCTGGAGGCCATGCTGACCCGGCTACACCATTACATTAAATTCCCAACCACCCAACAGGACTTGAATCAAACCAAGCTACAATTTTACAACATTGCGCAATTCCCCCATGTAATTGGATACATTGACTGTACCCACATCCACATCTGCCCACCCGCAGAGACAGAATACATGTACCAGAACCGCAAGTCCTACCACTCACTGAACATCCAGATGGTGTGCAACACTAAGACAATCACCACCGACATAGTGGCACAATACCCGGGGAGCACGCATGACTTCTTCATATTCCGGCACAGAGGCAGGCACACACGACTGGCCAGGGGAGACTATTGCGAAGGACACCTTCTATGTAAGTACACATGCCAACAAACAGTACATCGAGACCATGTTGCTGCGCATGACAGGCACTCACCCTCTGCTCCTTTCATTCAGGTGACATCGCATACGGGCTCCGTGAGTACCTCCTCAACCCATACCTCAACCCTGCCACACCACAGCATGGGATGTTATTTTGTTACAGTTCTCCCCAGGGTCATCAACTGCAATGCATAAAGTTCTTGTCCTGATGATGGTCTTATGAATCCATTTTCCGAAAGACCTAAACGTCGACTACTAAGTCTAATTCTGCTCACTACTCACCAGCCATCATTGATTTCCTTGTATTGATTTGAAATCATTGTATTAGCATTTATTAGCAGTTTAGACTTGTTTTGTGATTTTAGTTTGGAGCACACACGTCACTCCTTCTATATCTCAAATGCATTTTACTGTACCCTGTTTTTATTGATTGAATTTATTCTTTTCAAAGAAAATAATAATCCTTTGAATAAATCACCTGGTTCCTGTATTTCTTTATATCATTATGTTAGTGTGGTAACATTTTTGATTTGTATTGGAGTAATTACACTCAGCCACTAACCAAAGGTAGTTGGGTACTCTATTTAATTCGAGTCTTTCTGTGCTGATATTGTTAATTTTAAACGAAATCCCTTGCTGGCCCTTTTTTCAAAAACACCACAACAACGGCGTTACAATGCTGCACACATTCGCACTAGAAATTGCATTAAGCGGACATTTGGGCTTTTAAAGAGCCGATTCCGCATTCTACACAAGAATGGTGGGGCCCTCAAATACCAGCCTGAGGTCTGCTGCCGCATCGTGGCCGTGTGTGCAATACTCCACAACATTGCTACCAAGCGGAGGATACCTGTGGATATCTCAGGCAGAGAGTCGGAAGGGGACAACCGCCCACCTGCACATGTGCATCATGCACGCGGGGAGAATCCTGCTGAAGGACACAGGCGCCGCAACCAAATCACAATGTACTGTTTCTAGTGCACCCATTTCCGTCACACAACACTGCACTCATGCATGACAAATGTAATAATGACATGAGTCGGATTTACTTGTGACCATAAATTCTTATTGTTATTTCACAATAATGTGTACTACAATTTTTGTAAATATTACACACGAACTGTATTCCCTCATACAGCCCCATGATAGGGTAGAGGGCGTGCTTGTGTAATCAGCATGGCCCTGCTAGTAGAGTTCAAAGTGTCACTGGAGCCTCCGGCCGGACGCACCCAGTCGTCTCTCCACGTCCTCCACAACACTATTGGCCCGTGATGCTGCGGTGGGCCTGGTGTTGCGGTGGCGTTCCGTTACCAGCGGCAAGGACAGGCTGCTGTGACTGGAAGTGCCCTCGCTGGCATCATCCCCCCCACTTGCTTGGCCATGGCCAGATGCCTGCAGACTCTGCACAGCTGTTGTCACCTGTTCAAGGGCCCTGGTGACGTCCTGGCAGCATTGGATCATCTGCATCGCAAGGGAGCAGCGCAAAAGTTGGGAGGTGGCATTTTGTTAAAACGAAGAATGATGCGCAGTCATGTCTTGTAGTTACAGGTAGTAGATGTATTCTTCTAGTTACATCACAGGTTCTTAGTTACAGGAAGATGTTCTGATCCATTGAAGTGCCCCACGAGGAGCAGCCTCCTCGCTGCTCAGCCCATCCACACCAACTGCTTCTCCCTTCCAATACAAACACACTCAACATTCTATCTGACCTCATCACAGGCTGAGCAGCAAGAGAGAGAACCTTTGTAGGGAGAGCGCATTGAGTAAAAGGTACATTACAACACATCTCCCCCTTTATAGCGATGGAAAACATTTAAAAAGTGTAAAGGTGATAAAACACACGTTTTAGCAAAGGAGGATGCGTTAACAACAAAATGATACATCACCCCCCCCCTTGCTATGATGATCATAACAATCAAATGCATGGAAGTAGTGAATCATACAAATGAGAGTAAAGAAAGATGCATGAAATAACTAAGATCACCACACACATCTCCCCTTAATAATGATCATAAACAACAAGAATGCAAATTGAATAAAAACATTCTTAAAAACGAATGGATGCTATCCACATAACATACGCCCCAAACTGCGGGTATAATAATGTCACACTTCACATAGTAGCCAATGTGCCACGAACTAAGGCACAAAACTGTGGCAGAACAGGGATCTACAACCCTCAACTGCACAAATCCAAGTCACCAGACTGAGCACCCATTGAGCCACAACTAAGGCACAAGACTGCAGCAAAACAGGGATCTACAACCCTCAATTGCGCAAACCAATGCCAGGACAGGTCTACCTCAAAGAAGAGGAATCAGACTCCACCCATACCAAGTCAGAGCACTTATAATCCCAACACTCTAGAAACTGATATGGGTATCTTTAAACCCAAAATAATTTCAGGGTATCCTTTAACCCAGAACACACTTAAAATTTCCTTTGGGTAACTATAAACCCAAAACAAACATATTATAGGTAATACTAACCCATGACAATCTAGGGTAACCTTAAACCCCAAAACACTCTCTCACATACTATGGGTATTTTTAACCCAAAGTAATACAAGTTATACCTAAACCAAAACGTTCCCATAAGCGCAGGCAAACTCAGAAATACATAGGACACATCACATGGTCATAACTCAAGGGAAAACAGACAGGGTATCTGTTAGAAATGGGATTTCTGGTTGGCTAAGGCTTGCGCCAAAGCCAGGCAAAAACCACAATTCCTAAGTCAGGGCAAGGAAGTTACCCGCCAAGATAACCTCTGCTCACCCCCTTGGTAGCTTGGCACGAGCAGTCAGGCTTATCTCAGAGGCGATGTGTAAAGCGTTTGCGTGCGCACCCAGCAACAATACCCAAGGCCCACCACAAAGGAAACTCCACACAAGGGTATATATCAAAAATAGTCTTTGTATTATACCACAAACCTTAGATAATAAACATGTACTTTACAAGGTGCCATGGGCACGGGCAGAATTTACAGGGGATATAAGTACAGGACAGGGCCACATGGACCACTGTCAGGAATAATCACTTTCAGAATTAGCACATAGAACATAATCCTACTGTAGTACCAAAACAGCATATATAGCACACAACCAGTACTCCCTGGTAACAGGTAAACACCACCTACGCAATCCTAAACACTTTAGGTAAATATCACGCAGGGCACCATAACTTCTCTAACATCACTATACTAGGGAAAACCACCTCCTAGATATAAAACACATTGTTAGAGGCAAGGGCAAAAGCATTGCGTAAATCACATTAGACAGGAAATAACATCTGCGCAAAACACATATTTAGAGGCCATTGCATCAATCACATTAGGCAGGAAATCACATCTGCGCAAAACACATGGGGCCAAACATGTACCCCACGTAAGGGCATAATACAAGAACTGTCCCCCAGGCCAACTGGCCTCTCTGGGGCTGAAACGCCCTGTGTCCAAGAACAGTCCGGGCAGGCTGCGCAGGCAGCCAAAAAGAGATTGCGCTGCAGAGCCAGGCCTAAACGTAGCAGCTGCCCACTAAGTGCTGTGCAGCTGTAGGACTGCGTATGGGCACCAGCGTGCCTTCTGAGCCTCTTCTGTGGGCTCCCAAATGACAGTAGGGCCCCAAGAACAACGTGGGAGCCTCCTGGGCTCTGGCCCAGCTGTGCCCCAACCACGTGGGAGCCTCGCAGGCTCGGGAAAGAAAATGCCTGGTTGAGCCGCTTGGGCTCAAAATCAACTGTGCCCCCTGAGCCTCTCAGGGCTCATCAACAAATGGTGCCGGCCGTTGGAGTCCCTCTTGGACTCAAGAGAACAGCAACAAAATGCCCCCGGAGCCTCGTGGCTCCAAATATAACATGCCGCCTTTGCCGGTGGAGCCTTTCAGGCTCAAAACAAATAAATGCCCAGGCCCCCACGAGGCCTTTAAAGAACAGTGGTGCCCCCTGAGCCTCTCTGGCTCGTAAACTGCAATGCTCCAGGGTGCTGCCACTGCCCACTGTTGAGCGGGGCAGCGGGAAGGGAGAAGGAGGCCCAGGTCACTGGGGCGGGCACCGAAAGCGTGCCCGACACCCCCCCAACCGCCTCACACAGAGCCCCACTCACCGGGTCTCCTGGGCGGTGTCTCGCTCCTGAGTTGTTGCGGGCTGACTCCCTTGAGCAGCGCGGGGCTCCTCTCTACCAGCGCGGGGCTCCTCTCTACCGATGCGGGGGGGGGGGCTCTCCTCACAACGCGGGAGCCCTGCCAGCGGCCGCGGCACTTCTCTGCCCCAGAGCTGCACGGCAGCTCGTCTCTGTTTCCGGGCTTCTCTGCAAGCGGGCTGGGGCTCTGCCCGCACACAGGGCTCTTCACTCGAGCCCCGGCCACGCTAGTCTCTCGGCTCCTCTTCTCGGCTGCGGGGGCGGGACTTCCGCCTTTGACCCCCAGTGCTTCTGGGTTGCCGTGGGCAGCGCGGCAGCCCTCCCCCCAGCACTCCCAGGCTGCGCTCCTATCAAACGAGGAGTGGGCACCCTCGAGGCAGCAATTAGCGGGGCAATGCCAGGTGGACACCGGCTGAAAAGATAAATAAAGCGCTCCCTGCGCTATAGGGCATAATTACAGCGCTCCCAGCGCTAAAAGGACATGAAAGCGCTCCCAGGCGCTTAGAAGGAAAGTAAAGCGCTCCCAGGCGCTTTGAGGAAAATATAGCGCTCTCAAGCGCTATAAGTAAAATACAGCGCTCCCAGGCGCTATCAGCAAGCTAGAGCTCCAGGAAAGTTCTTAGGTAAGCAGGGGGGCAAGGCTGGGCCCAGAGCCAGCTCACTGGGCCTCCAGGCAGGGAGGCAGTCCAAGTGGCGGTCCTCCTGGCGCCCAGCAGCAACAGCCCCCCTCAGATAGGATCCTGGAAGAGAACAAATTGTGAGGGGACACAGCCCCTTCTTATACTGTAAAATCCTTTGTTTGTAGGTGCAGGGGGGGGGGGAGAAACCAGTCGCAGCTGGTTTTGGAGTACTTTGTTTTCCCCAGCCACCCTTTCCATTCACCAGGCAGGCTAGGGTCATCAGTCGCACCACAGGGGGCGGAGCCAGCATTGTGTGGGGAAAGCCCAGCCCTATTCAGGACCCAGGTGCACCCCTCCCTCACATTACTCATGCTAATCTCACACTCACCACCAGGCAGACCCATCCAGACTCCTGGAGCCAGGCTCCCCAGCCTGCTCCAGCCAATCACACGCCAGTACACTTACTGCACACACATACCAATGTCTAGAAGTGGCACTTCCCCAGTAGACACATACACGCTGCATACCTCATTGCGCGGCATTCAATCTCACGAGTTCGCACATACCAAACTTGAGCCTGCACTCCCCACACAACAGGAGTTACCATGGACACACACATTCCCTATGCATTCCTATGGGAAGGTAGGCCAGCCTCACTACACGCACGCACTTTACTCTGGGACACAGGGAAAAAGTGCGCAGAGACCAAAAATCACTAACACAGGTCACATACTAAAAGCAAAAAGTTCAGGGGTGAACCAGCCAAAAAGGCCCGTGTCCAACACAACCCCCTTCCAGCCAAAACGCAGGGTAGACTGATCACCACCGTGATGGGCTTCCCTGCTTTGGGCGATAGAAAACGGACACGGGCCCGCCACTGCCGGGACATCCTCCTGTTCTACGCCACTGTGAACCCCTGGGGTTCCTTCTAAAACTACTGTAGGGACTAACTGGGCTACCCCACTGGTACTCCTCAGCTGTCCTCGGCCAGGACCAGGCCCTAGGCCACCCAGGTGCCACTGGTTCCTGCCTATCCACAGAGTGGGGGGTAGTAACCCCTGGCACATAGTAGCCATTCTCCACTCTTCCTGTCTGTAAGACAGGGCTAGACTGCCACTGGTTCTCCAGCCTAGGGTCTACACCCTCAGGCGGACCAGGAGTCACAGGGAAGGCTCTCCTCCCCCTACCTCTTCTTCTAGGGTTCCGCCTCCTCTGAGAGGCACCCTTAGAACGCCATTCACCCAACCTAGGGTTTAACCCCTCAGGCTGCACTGGGGTCAGAGGTGGGCTCTCCCACCCTCTGCACCCCCTTCCAGAGTTCTGCACCCTCCCAACTGGAGAGGTACCCCTGGAAGAAGTACTGGCTAGGACTCTGGTTACAGATGGTCAGGTCAGGCGGATCCTGGACCTGGCATCCCAACCTCTGGTCTAAAACCTTTCAGGAATAATTGCCTGGCACTCCAGGACTTCTGGGGACTCACACACCGTCCCCCTGAGGCTAACACATGACTCATGTGCTGTGTGACTGTCTGTCTGGCGCAGATCTTCCGTCCCCTGTCCACCTGACAGTGCGGGAAGATCCCCCGGAACAGAAGTGGTGTCACCATGGTCACTACACAGGAACTTCGCCCAACTGGGTAGTCCCTGACCCACTGGTTCTCCCACTGGGGAACACATCCCCCATTCACTCCTCACTTCGGACTTCTGTGCCCTCCCAACTGGAGTGGCCCTGCCGGACTCTAGAACCACTGGAGCACTATTTAAAGACACTCCAGGTTCTCTAGACACTAGGAGATCCCACTCAAGGGGTCTAACAGGACAGCCTAGGTCCCCAACCTGGTGTTCCCTCAAGAAACCATCCAGGTTCTGAGACTGGGTGTCGGGCACCTGGGAACACCCAGTCCCCCACTCACTCCTACTCCACTGAGACAAGACGTGTGCCCCTACACCCCTCTCGCTACACTGGGACCTAGCTGGGCTACTCGGAGCCTCTTCTACCACACTGGGCTGGAAGATCCCTGAACCACTACTTTCGGGTTCACTCACCAACGACCGGTCAGAACCTCAGGCACATTCCCAGCGGTCTGCTTCCCTTGCAATGTCCCAAGGACAAACGTAGTCACCCCTTGTCAGGTGTTGGCACAACTCTGGCACAAAACAATTGAGCAGGTGCTCTCTGATGACCAGGTTGAGCAGTCCATCAAAATCAGGTTCCCCATGAACCTCTATCCAATCAATCAGTGCATCATGACAATCATCCACAAAATCCCCCCAATCCTGGTGAGGCAGTCTCCTACTGCCCCGGAACTTCAACCTGTACGTGTCCTCTCGGGAACAAGGTACTATTCTTTGGAAACGGGGAATGGCACTTCCTGAACTGAACTCTCTATTGCTGCCACCACTAGATCCAACCCTCCCTGGGGAATCCAGAAAACTATGACTGCGGTCAGGGGATAACCTACCCTCTAGGGCTATCTTCTCCCTGGCCAAGGCCCTCTCAGCCTCTGCAATCCTCTCCTGCACACCCAGCTGCGCTATCTCTCTGGCATGCTCTAACCTGAGCTTCTCCATAGCCAGCTGGTGCTCCCTCTCTTCCCTCCTATCCAACCACTCATCTGGGGACAGGGAAAAGAATGGGGTGCTGCATCTGACACTGGACCCAGCAAGGGACTCCTTATCTATGGGGTCCTCACTATCTGCTGGTGCCCATTCACTGTCATCCTCATCCTCTGCTTCAGACTCTTCAGGGCTCCCCACAGACCCACCACCCACATGGTGTGAGGCCCGGGCCCTCTCTTTCTCACTGTGCTCACGTTCCCAGTCATCCTTCTGCCAAAGGATCAGGTTATCCCTAAGCTTGGACTGGGTGTCTGACTCCTTCACTGTGATGTCTCTCTCCTCACAAAACCGTACCAACTCATGCATACTGTACCTAAACAGACCACAGAGGTTAAAAGAAGATTCCATCTTGGCAGGATGCTCCTCACAGACACGTGCAACACAGGGGACCTAACAGTCTAAGCTGAAGCAACAGTACACAGTTCAAAGTATTTCAGCAAGCTCCCTACCCCAGAGAACTCACACTCTTTTGTCCAAGGCAACACACCATTCATTCACACACACACCCCCCTCGGACCGGTAAGGCAGTTTTTACCACCCCTGATTTCTCAACCTGACCACACGTGATACAGGTACCAAACTTTGGGAGCAGGGCGGGGAACAAATGTACTGGACACTCTTAGGAAAAAGAAATACTAGAACTTCAAAAAATCAATAATCCCCACATGTAATTATCTAAAAAAAATGCAGAGTTTTGTGGGGCAGCCAGTCGCTGCTGCGGCACGGCGCAAATGCAAGTCCTATCCTCACCGCTGACCAACAATGTTAGAAATGGGATTTCTAGTTGGCTAAGGCTTGCGCCAAAGCCAGGCAGAAACCACCATTCCTAAGTCAGGGCAAGAAAGTTACCTGCCAAGATAACCTCTGCTCACCCCCTTGGTACCTTGGCACGAGCAGTCAGGCGTATCTCAGAGGCGATATGTAAAGCGTTTGCACGCGCACCCAGCAACAACACCCAAGGCCCACCACAAAGAAAACTCCACACAAGGGTATATATAAAAAATAGTCTTTGTATTACACCACAAACATTAGATAATAAACATGTACTTTACAAGGTGCCATGGGCACGGGCAGAATTTACTGGGGATATATGTACAGGACAGGGCCACATGGACCACTGTCAGGAATATTCACTTTCAGAATTAGCACATAGAACATAATCCTACTGTAGTACCAAAACAGCATATATAGCATACAACCAGTACTCCCTGGTAACAGGTAAACACCACCTACGCAATCCTAAACACTTTAGGTAAATATCACGCAGGGCACCATAGCTTCTCTAACATCACTATACTAGGGAAAACCACCTCCTAGATATAAAACACATTGTTAGAGGCAAGGGGAAAAGCATTGCGTAAATCAAATTAGGGAGGAAATCACATCTGCGCAAAACACATATTTAGAGGCCATTGCATCAATCACATTAGGCAGGAAATCACATCTGCGCAAAACACATAGGGCCAAACATGTACCCCACATAAGGGCATAATACAAGAACTGTCCCCCAGGCCAACTGGCCTCTCTGGGGCTGAAACGCCCTGTGTCCAAGAACAGTCCGGTCAGGCTGTGCAGGCAGCCAAAAAGAGATTGCGCTGCAGAACAAGGCCTAAACGTAGCAGCTGCCCACTAAGTGCTGGGAAGCTGTAGCTCTGCGTATGGGCACCAGCGTGCCTTCTGAGCCTCCTCTGTGGGCTCCCAAATGACAGTAGGGCCCCAAGAACAACATGGGAGCCTCCTGTCCTCTGGCCCAGCTGTGCCCCAACCACGTGGGAGCCTCGCAGGCTTGGGAAAGAAAATGCCCGGTTGAGCCGCGTGGGCTCAAAATCAACTGTGCCCCCTGAGCCTCTCAGGGCTCATCAACAAATGGTGCCGGCCATTGGAGTCCCTCTTGGACTCAAGAGAACAGCAACGAAATGCCCCCGGAGCCTCGTGGCTCCAAATATAAAAGGCCGCCTTTGCCGGTGGAGCCTTTCAGGCTCAAAACAAATAAATGCCCGGGTCCCCACGGGGCCTTTAAAGAACAGTGGTGCCCCCTGAGCCTCTCTGGCTCGTAAACTGCAATGCTCCAGGGTGCTGCCGCTGCCCACTGTTGAGCGGGGCAGCGGGAAGGGAGAAGGAGGCCCAGGTTACGGGGGCGGGCACCGAAAGCGTGCCCCGACACACCCCCCAACCGCCTCACACAGAGCCCCACTCGCCGGGACTCCTGGGCGGCGTCTTGCTTCTGGGTTGTTGCGGGCTGACTCCCTTGATCAGCGCGGGGCTCCTCTCTACCAGCGCGGGGCTCCTCTCTACCGGCGTGGGGGGGCTCTCCTCACAACGCGGGAGCCCCGCCAGCGGCCGCGGCACTTCTCTGCCCCAGAGCTGCACGGCAGCACGTCTCTGTTTCCGGGCTTTTCTGCAAGCGGGCTGGGTCTCTGCCCACACACAGGGCTCTTCACTCGAGCCCCGGCCACGCTAGTCTCTCGGCTCCTCTTCTCGGCTGCGGGGGGGGGGACTTCCGCCATTGACCCCCAGTGCTTCCGGGTCGCCGTGGGCAGCGCGGCGGCCCTCCCCCCAGCACTCCCAGGCTGCGCTCCTATCAGACGAGGGGTGGGGACCCTGGAGGCAGCAATTAGCGGGGCAATGCCGGGTGGGCACCAGCTGAAAAGATAAATAAAGCGCTCCCTGCGCTATAGGGCATAATTACAGCGCTCCCAGCGCTAAAAGGACATGAAAGCGCTCCCAGGCGCTTTGAGGAAAATACAGCGCTCTCAAGCGCTATAAGTAAAACACAGCGCTCCAAGGCGCTATCAGCAAGCTAGAGCTCCAGGAAAGTTCTTAGGTAGGCAGGGGGGCAAGGCTGGGCCCAGAGCCAGCTCATTGGGGCTCCAGGCAGGGAGGCAGTCCAAGTGGTGGTCCTCCTGGCGCCCAGCAGCAACAGCCCCCTCAGATAGGATCCTGGAAGAGAACAAATTGTGAGGGGACACAGCCACTTCTTATACTGTAAAATCCTTTGTTTGTAGGTGCAGGGTGGGGGAGAAACCAGTCGCAGCTGGTTTTGGAGTACTTTGTTTTCCCCAGCCACCCTTTCAATTCACCAGGCAGGCTAGGGTCATCAGTCGCACCACAGGAGGCGG
Source organism: Lissotriton helveticus (assembly GCF_964261635.1). NCBI lineage: Eukaryota > Metazoa > Chordata > Amphibia > Caudata > Salamandridae > Lissotriton > Lissotriton helveticus. The sequence continues at coordinate 1,952,009,187 of NC_136067.1, forward strand.
AGCCAGCATTGTGTGGGGAAAGCCCAGCCCTATTCAGGACCCAGGTGCACCCCTCCCTCACATTACTCATGCTAACTCACACTCACCACCAGGCAGACCCTTCCAGACTCCTGGAGCCAGGCTCCCCAGCCAGCTCCAGCCAATCACACGCCAGCACACTTACTGCACACACATACCAATGTCTAGAAGTGGCACTTCCCCACTAGACACATACATGCCGCATACCTCATTGCGCAGCATTCAATCTCACGAGTTCGCACATACCAAACTCGAGCCTGCACTCCCCACACATCAGGAGTTAACATGGACACACACATTGCCCATGCATTCCTATGGGAGGGCAGGCCAGCCTCACTACACGCACGCACTTTACTCTGGGACACAGGAAAAAAGTGCACAGAGACCAAAAATCACTAACACAGGTCACATACTAAAAGAAAAAAGTTCAGGGGTGAACCAGCCAAAAAGGCCCGGGTCCAACAGTATCTTTAAACCAGAGACTTGTGATGACCTAAATATGGAATTCAGAGAAACTAGCACAGATATAACACTCACGCAACATACTATGGGTATCCTTACGCACCGTCATGACACACTCGCAAAACACTATGGGTATCCTTAAACCCAAACATTCCCCAGGGTAATTCACATCACCACTTCTCATACCCAAGGAACAGGAACATCATAACAGCACACACCACAATAGAATAGCAATATACTTAGACTAAGTCAAATTAACTAAAATATTAAATGAGCAACCTCTCCCCCAAGCCCTCAGCATGAATCTACCTCCACAACTTTAAAAAGAGAAACCCAGAAACCAGGCTGCAGGCAGTATTTCATTAGTTCAAGTTACAAATGTGCCCACAGACCGACTAGTAGGATAAAGTCACAATAACGCGTTGCTGATGGTGGAAGCAATCACTATGCCATATACACAGTTCACCTCACATGTGCCATCACCTCCAAACTGGAGCAGTCACCAGAGTTGGGTCGTTTTTACCTTTCTCCAACAGTCTGCTATGCCCGACCAAATACAAAGGTAGTCACCATCGTAAAAGTGTTCGGAGGTAACATGTCTCTTCTTGTTTCTGGCCTAAAATATCCCGTTGTGCAGTGAGTTCATCTCGTTTTTTTTTCCCCCGATCTTTATTGCGGCAAGAATAAAAACACAGCGTGGTTGGCGGCAAACATACAGGAACCAACGGAGAGAAAGGAAGATGAGGCCGCCCACCAGAAGATGGCGGCACGCAGCGCACGTCGTGCCAGTTGGCTCTCGGCACGTCAGGGCAGCAAAGCGCCTTCAGGCAGTCACAAACTGCTTGGATACAATCACGTCAGAAGAAAGAATCCAACGAAGGCATCACAGCGGCGCTCGAGGCACAGCAGGTAGGATCGCGTGCTGTGTATTTTCAAATAGCAGGAATCTCTGTCAAACTGCCAATTGCTCAAACTTGTCCAAATTTGTGCTAACAAAAATAAATGATGCCCAAACAGTTCCACTAATAACTTGAACTTACAGCAACTTAGTCGTGCAGTCCAAATGCCAATGGTCAGCCAGTGCGAATTGGATAGTGCACAAGATCAAACAGCTCACAGAATGAAATATTCTGGTGTGAGCTCTCCACCACAGTAACTCCAGAGTTAAGTGTGACACAATTCAACACAGGTGGCACATCATATCACAACACTCCTCTTGTGCGTAAAGATCCATCCAACGACGTGACGCAGTAAGCAAATCCACATACTTGGTTGGAAAAGAGACAATAACCTCCAACAGAATTACCAGTAGGAACTGGTAGGCTCAGCTAAGGGCTGACCTGTCCCAGGTGGTGAGGATGTAGTCATCACTTTTTTGACAGAGGATAACCTCCTCAAGGCTGTTATCTGATAAACTTGTAGATGTTTGGGGAACTCCAATGATGGAGACACTCACCCAAGTCCAGCAGGCACTGGCAGTTCCACGACTGGGCTGACCGGTCTTTAGGTCACTGGTGGGGCTTCTGGACTGCCCGCTTGCTTCTTTTAAATGCGCTTCTTCAGTTTCTTAAGTACAAGTCCATCCAAAGTAGCTCACGCAGGTTCTTTCTATCGTCGCCAGTGTTAAAACGAAGAAAGATGCACAGTCATGTCTTGTAGTTACAGGTAGTAGATTTATTCTTCTAGTTACATCACAGGTTCTTAGTTACAGGAAGATGTTCTGATCCATCAAAGTGCCCCACCAGGAGCAGCCTCCTCGCTGCTCAGCCCATCCACACCAACTGATTCTCCCTTCCAATACAAACACACTCAACATTCTATCTGACCTCATCACAGGCTGAGCAGCAAGAGAGAGAACCTCTGTAGGGAGAGCGCATTGAGTAAAAGGTACATTACAACACATTTCCTATGATGTGGTTAGATCTGGTGTAGGCTGACAGGCGGGTCAGCAGCTGGCGGTGGCGGCGGCGGGTGATATCCTGCTGGGACACCAGGATCTGGCTGTTCTCACGGACAGCTGCGGTCATGACCTGCATGCTTTCTGTGAGCTGGCCCACATTTTGTGCGGTCTTATTCAGCTGTAGGTGGATGGCTGCCAAGTGCCGTGCCTGCTTCTGGTGTACTGCAAGCATCCGGCGTTCTATGGCCAGCCCAGGATCCCGGACATGTACCCCCCTGCCAGCGCGTGTTGAGACGTCGCGCTGCTGCCTCATCAGTCTGCTGAACTGGGATCGCACAGTGGCTGTGCGCCGTGTCTGCCTCCTGGCTGCTGGTGGTGTGGCCTGTACCACTGCCATGGGTGTCACTTGGGGTGGTTGTTGAGCACCTGTGGCTGCAGGGGTGGCCCTGTCCACATGGGGAGGTGGTGGTACTGCTGCTGCTGGCTGAGATGGTCCGGGTCGTGGGGCAGGATGGCTCTCTCCCTCGGTGTCCTCAGTGCACTCCTCCATGTGTAGGGCCTCACTTGCGGTGCTGGGTTGTTCAGATGCACCTGTGATGTAAATGGGTGCATGATTAATGATATGTATCTTGCACATGGGATGTTGCTACATGCATGCAGGCTTGCATTCCCTGACTGGCTTTAGGAATAACTTTCACTTGACAGGTCTCGCTGTGTGGGGCTATCCGGGAATTGTGGTCACACTACAAGTCCCACAATGCAATAGGGCATTTCAGGTGTGCATGGCCTGCATTACTGGGGTTATCAAATAGCTAGCTCTGGAGTTATGGGCATTGTTAGGGGACAGGGTCGCAGTCGCATGGCACTTACCTTGGGATTGTTGGGTGGGTCGGGAGGAGTCCAGCCGGGTGACCCCCACGCAGGCTGCAGGATTTAGGGTGTCCTCCACAAGGTCTTCCAGTGGAGTGTTGGGTGCCACAGTGGGGTCTCCTCCTCCGGTGGCAAGTCGCTCCCCCGGCCTCTCAGCGATGCGTTCTTTGGCACGCCCTCTGAGGTCGTACCACCTCTTTTTTCGTTCATCGATGGAGCGCTCGGTCACTCCGACTGAGTTCACCTTTGCGCGGATGCGCAGCCAGATGCGCCGCTTGTCCGCCTCAGGCATCCTCCGGGGGTTCATTTCCAAAAAGGCGATCATGGTCCTTAGAGACTCCCTCAATGAGGGTTGTATGACAATCCATCGGCTGCAACGTCCTCGCGGGCGTTCGCATCGCAGCCAATACATCGCAAAAGCAATTACATCGGCCATTTTTGCATCGCACGTCATTGCGACGCAAATGAGGCCTCAGACTAGGATCGCGTGTCACATCGGCGACATGACATCGCGCGACATGACAACGCGATGTTTCACACAGCCAATGGGTCGGTGGGGAGTATAGATTGTATATATAGTGTTGCACACCGTGTCTGCACCCATTTGTGCCTGTGCCGTTACCCTGTGGACAGCCTTTTAAATCGGTAAGTGTCCAGTAGGCTTGTGTTTTATTTCGTTCTACTTCGTTTTTAGTGCCCTTGTGCCCTATGTGTTCATCGTGCCATACCTGAGCATAAATAATATTTCCCAAAAAGGTTTATGTGGGAAGCTGATCAGAAGCGATCATTTGAGCGTGCCCTTCTGCCCTATGTTTTCCTGGTTTTGCGTGCACTGCTTTAGATATCCAATGTAGTTTTAAACAATGACATTGCAACAAAGCCAAGTGCTTTATATGAGGTAAGGGTCATTCATCTATTTTTGTCGAAATTGAATAAATGGGGGTCAGTAATATAGGTGGCCATCTGTAAGGGGCAGCTGAGGTAGTAACTGGACGATGGTGATTAATCCGATGTAACAGGTGTTTCCCGTTTGTTACAGCCGTTCTAGCACTGGTGTGAAAATGAGTCATTGCCCGGCGCCTAACAAAAAATCCACCCATCCCACCCACCCACCCATCCATCCATCCAGGCAGCCACCCACCCATCCATCCATCCAGGCTCCCACCCACCCAGCCAGCAGATGTTTATTAAATGAGGGGATGTCGCACACCTTGGCCCAATTCCACGCTATAAAAAATGGCATTGTGACCACAATTATGCGCGATAAATACACTTTGCATCAGATGTTTATGAAATATGATGTGTTAATTTGAACACATTTATGTATATTTTGAGGGGATGATAGGAGGCTCGAACCTTGCCTGACAGCACCAAAGTCTGGCTAGCTATCCGTCAGATCACATGAATATTTCAATCGTCAACGCGCTGCTTTGCTTGTTTAAGGCTTTACATTTAATAAACACAGTTATGCGGGAATATTGCAATCGTTTAAGCGCTGCTATATGTAATAAATACAGTTATGCTTTTTTTTGCGTTAATAAGTTCACATTTAATAAACACAGTTATGCTTTAATACGATTCATTTTTGCTTGAGTCCTTTAATAAACACAACGCGCTGCTACATTTAATAAACACAGTTATGGTTTAATACGATTCATTTTTGCTTTAATAGTATTCAATTTCGCTTGAATACGATGTAACTGTTAACGATGTATATGTTATTGCGATCCACTTGCATGCGTCCTGATGACATGCGATGTGATGACGCTCGCGATGTAATTGCCGCGTTGCAATGGCAGCGCGATGCGATATATCCGATGTAACGGGTGTTTCCCCTCAATGAGGTACTCTAGTTCCTGCTCGGAGAATTTGATTTTCCTCTTTCTTCCTGGTGCACTGCTCGCTGCTGCTTCCTGGGACATTTTCAGTTGTTCTTTGTGTGGTGCTGCAGGTAGTCTATTGTGGAGCTCTGGCCAGTGCTGCTTCCACTCTCAGGCTCAGTGATCAGAATGAGGGAGGGAACTGCCTACTTCCTAGTTGTGATGTCATCATTGTGCTCGAAATGCGACTTCCCGTTTTTGCGATCTCGCAATTAGCGAGATCGCAATTTGCAATTTCGGTAATTGCAAGTTCGCAATTTCTACATGGAAAACGGGTGATTCTGCAATTTTTATGCGATTTTGTGAAAATCGCTATCGGCAATTGCGGCCGATTGCGATTCGCTTTTTTTAATCACTTTTCTTAATGCATCCCATTCTGCGAATTCTAAATTGCGATTCGGTATTTTGCGCTATTTAGAATTCGCAGAATATGGGCTTGATGCATCTGGGGGACAGTGTTTTATTTACTAATGCATAAATGACAGAAAGAGAGAACTCAGGACGGACCTGTTTTTATGTCCATTGGCCTTTTGCTGCTAGCGCTCAGCAGCAGCCACACCTGTCCAGTTTATTGGTGCATAGCGTGTGAACGCTTAACTGCTATGCTTAGACTTACTAAAGCCTATGCGGGCGATTGTGTGACACTTCACAATTGTGTGCTGCACCCATGAGTTTTTATAATGGTATGTAAATCAACACAATGCTTTGGGCAACACAAGCACTCATGTTAAACCTTCGACAATAACCCCCCTAGTTTTCTGTTTCTTGCACTTCTTGGCTCAGTTGGGGGCTAAGCCATGCTCTCTTGTGTAACACTGAATGTCTGAAGAGGCATGTTACAAAGTAAATACCTCTCAGGAGTCCAGATAACTTTCCATGAAGTATATTTATTGTAGTAGAAGTACATAGGTGGTATATAGGTAGTACAGGGTAGGTAGTTGGTAGGACAAGATGTAGATGGTATGAAGGCCCCACCAGGAGCTGTTTCCCTCAGCTCAGCCAAGAGTCAACTGTCCTACAGTAGTCACAGAACATTCTATGACATCAATGAAGATTCTAAGAGCTCCCAGGCTGAACAAGAAGGAAAGACAGGGTGGAAGAAAGCAAGACCGGTACTCGACCTAGTACCCGAGTGTGGATTGAAATAGGAATAAACATGTTAAGAATATAACAATAAGCATATTCAAAATGAACTGGCGCATACACATACCTGCAGGATAAAATTATAAAGTGTAAAGTATATCTATGACACTATAAATGCAAAACATATATGCATAAGAATACTATGTAAATGCAGTTCTATACAAAGAACACAACAAGGCAAAATATATAAAGAAGACACCGTTGTCTGCTGATGAGCGATGTCTCACCCGAATATAAATTATGTTCCAATGAAAAAAGTATTAGAATAAAATAAGAAAGGTAGTCACCGCAGTCAGTAGTCGTGAAAACAATATGCTGAGGCTTGAAAGAAAAGAAAACAGTACCTGGGTATTTCCAAAGCTGGAACATTGAAGTCGAAGTAGAAGCGGAGAGCTGAAGTAATAATGTAAGAGAAAACAAGGTGAGTAATAATTTAAATGAAAGCCAGCACTGCATATAGTTGCAGACTTCTCTTTTTATAAAAGTGTTGTAAGGTATATAGTACAGATGACCAGAGGTAGCCAGGAGGTATATTTCCATGTAGAGGGTTTATTCATAGGATGTTACAGGTTACAATAGGTCCAAAGGGAATCCCACCAAAGCAGCATCTTAGCTACTCAGCCCACTCACTACAACTGTCATTCTCTCCAACCAGCAGGCACACCAACATTCTACACACTCTCTCATCAGGCATTCCGCATTCCACGCATACATCACATCCATCTTGGCTGAGCAGCTAAGGGGAAGATACAATTAGGATAATTAAGTTACAACATATACTCTTCCCTTAGACAACAATAAATAACAATAATGTGCAACCTCACAGCAAGAAAAGGAAAATGGAAGTACTGTGACAGAGAAGAAAGAAATTAATAAGTAGTAGGAAGAGACTGGAATGAAGGGAGGGTGAAACAGTGCAAGAAGCTTCAAGATAGCACATCCCCTTCCCTTGGAAAAAAAAAATAATTAATAGAAATCATTAAAATGTTGCATGTAAAACATTGCTTGTAAAACATTGGAAGAAAGGTCTTCGAGTAAAGCAGAATGAAAATACAGAGAAAAGAGTAACTAGAATAAAAAGAGAAAAATACAATGAAAAGAAAGAAGCAAGACAGCAAATGTAAACATTACAGATACTAGAATACATGGGGTTAACTAACCAGACAGGTGTAGTAAACAGACCCCAACGCGCATGAATAAATAAAGTTGTTCATTGCACATTACATTTCTAAAATAAAGTAGGAATTAGAAACCATAGCACATAGCACTTGAAGATGGGTACATTGCCCATAGCGCAACAAAACTAAAGGTGGATCACTGTCCACAACACGACAAAACCAAAGATGGGTACAAAGCCCATAGCGCAACAAATCCAAAGATGGGTACACTGCCCATAGCGCAACAAATCCAAAGATGGGTACACTGCCCATAGCGCAACAATAGCGCAACAAATCCAAAGATGGGTACACTGCCCAAAGCGCAAAAAAACAAAGATGGGTACAGAGCCCATAGCGCAACAAATCCTAAGATGGGTACACTGCCCATGGCACAACAAAACCAAAGATGGGTACACTGCCCATAGCGCTAAAAAAAAACAAAGGTGGGTACACTGCCCACAGCAAAACAAGTAGTACTGTTACATGAGCACATGTACAAGGTAATGTGAGAGTGAGTAAGTAAGGCTTACGCTGAAAGACATACGAAACTAAGGGGACTGAAATCAGTGAAAAAGGGTGTGCACTACCCCCACTGAAAGAATAAAATAATTTAAAGAGACCAGCTCTTATAAAACACATCCCCTACAGAGAAGTCCTAGCGCCAAGAGAATACTTGCCATTAGAAACAAACTCATGAAAACCTAAGCTCTCACTAAGGCACCACAATATGTGAACATATGTATATGCTAACACAGTACGCTTGACCTAACACACATTGTACCTAATGAACAATGTATGACACTCATAACAGCAGGGTAACATGAGATGTAACTCAGGTGCCAAAAAAACAAAATAGTATATAAGTTGTATGCAAACCATTGAACATTGTATGGAAAGGTATCAATATCAATATTATGCATTAAGTAAAGACATAAGTGCATTTAAATGATGATAAAATGAGAAATATGTACGAGAAATAAGTACATATAGTATACCGACAGCAAAATAAATAATGACATGAACATCAAAAGTAATCGTTCCATATGTTGAAATCATTTGAAGTAAATGTTCCAGATGAAAGCAAAGAGGTGCTGGTGAGCGGTGTCTCACCCGATCTGAAACTGAGCACTTTTAGTCAATATGGAAAAGATTATTCAAGACACGAACCAAGTTTGAAGAATTCGACCTGCCAACAAAAACCAGTTCCTGTGGAGAGCAACTGCAGAGAGACTCATCTCCACGCTCCAATGTAGAAGAAGTCCCAATAAGAAAACAGAGTGGCAGCAAAATGTAAATGTATCTTAGTGCGTAGCCGCTGCTTTTCATGACAATGAGGCTCTCACCTTGACACAGCAATGCTGCTGTAAATAATCTCCAAGCGCCACACAAAGATGAAGAAGGCATGAAGTCAAACAGCTGAGTCGTTGAAATGTGTTCCCATAACTTATGGAAATTAAATGACAAAATGTCCGACCTACGCTGCGTGCTCTTGCGCAGTGACGCCCCAGGTCAGAGGTTGAAAGCCACCGATGCTGTCTGCTGCAGCCACAGCGCCGTGAGCGCACTGACCATTCCTCTAAGGCAGTTGGAAATTCTACAGCGTCATTAGTGAAGAGATGACAGCGAAGGCTGAAGGATCTCTCAGCTTCAAAACGGCAAGTGCGTGCTTGAGCTCGTGGCAGTGTTTTGAAATCCAAAAACAGCAGTTAGTAACAATTTGACACGAAGGACTGAGGCAAAGTTAATTTAGAATAACTAAAAAAAAAAAAATCCCTCGCAGGAGCATTGTACTCGGCAGGTTGCATACTCGGCAGGTTGCATTATTTCGAATTGTAGACCCAACAAAAATCAGGCAGTTAATAAAAAGTACTCGTGATGGCCTGAAGTACTAGAGATAACCATGTTGTTTAAACACAGGCTCCGTTATGATATTACTTCAAAAATGAATACAAATGGTGTTAGCTGCAAAATAAATCAAGTCTCTGAGACGAATTTAAAGTCAAGGTAGATAAGTGGTTTGCTTGTCCTGATTGCAGAGATTACAGCTGAGTTGGCACCAAACAAATAGATCAAATTTCAACAGAAAGCAGGAAAACTTAAATTTAAAAGGAACATGAAGCGCCCTGAGCAGGCTGTCCAGGAGGTGGAGGACACTGGTGGGACTCGGGAGGGCGTTCTTTTCCTTGTACTAATTTTAAAAGATGCTTTGCTTTGTTTCTAAGTTGCTTTGCTTTGTTTCTTGTCTGAATAAAGTTCAGAAAAATTGTAAGTTTCCTCACCTCCTATATTCTTGTGGCTGTAGCACGTAGGGTTTCTTCAAGACTGTCGCCAAAATGTTGTAAGGTATATAGTACAGATGACCAGAGGTAGCCAGGAGGTATATTTCCATGTAGAGGGTTTATTCATAGGATGTTACAGGTTACAATAGGTCCAAAGGGAATCCCACCAGGAGCAGCATCTTAGCTACTCAGCCCACTCACTCCAACTGTCATTCTCTCCAACCAGCAGGCACACCAACATTCTACACATTCTCTCATCAGGCATTCCGCATTCCACGCATACATCACATACATCTTGGCTGAGCAGCTAAGGGGAAGATACAATTAAGATAATTAAATTACAACAAAAAGGTTCCAGAAGAAAGTCACTAGTAGAGAGAATATTGCTGGAATTTCATTTATAGGGAACAAAAATGCTCCTAGACTTGAAAAATTAGCAAAGGTGCCATAGGTATAATGATGAAAATAAATGTGCAGGAGTCCGAAATGCCCATAAACTGCAGAGCGTCGAGCGTTTGTTGCAGTAACAAACATGGAGAAACGCGCGATTGGCAAATTGATGCACATGCCATTCGCAAGATGGCGGTACGCATGGTGACGCTGTGCCGGATGGCTCCCGGCGTCACCGTGCAGTGATTCAAGGAAGGCGGCAGCAATAAGGCGTCACGAAGACTCGAAGAAGATGCGCGAGGCCCCTTTTGAATGGTAAGGCTCGCGAAAGTGGCAGTTATGTATGACGCAGCAGAATAATAAGGGAATGTACTCAATGCCGATTTTCACCAACACATCGTTCCTTTACTAAGTTGTAAATGAGAGGAACCAAACTAAATGGTGGCATCTCTTTAACGTTCATAGTGTGGCTGGCAGGTTCAGGATAGAAATATATGCTTCCAGAAACCCAGCGCTAATGGCAACAATTGAATGTAAAACATAAAGACGCGGTTGGTGAATCTCAGGAAATCAAAGTACGGAGGGCACTTAAACAGCATTTTGAGTACATAAACTCGACTTGTCAAGACCATGAGGGAGGTGCCCAGAGCAGAACACAGGAAAAGCACAACAAACCTCTAAGAATGACATTCAAGATATCCAGGTGAAGTCAAAACAAGAATGTGCACTTGCCAAATACACAAGAAAGTCGATAAGCTGAGTAAATTAAAAAGAAATAAGGAACTGAAAACGAGGAAAGATGCCATGTAAGTAAGGTAGTGGTTGGAAATCACAGGTGAATCAGAATACAGCACAAAAAGTCCATAACTCACCAAGCTTGCATAACGAATTGGCATGCCTGAGTTGAAGCTGACCATGTCAATTGTCACTGGTGGGGCTAGGGCTGCCAGTAAGTATTGCAAGATGATATGAGCTTGGGTTCTTTGATGTATTCATAGTATTAAATCCTTAGATGCTGTAAAACTGTTTCTTCGTAGAAATAGATGAATTTCTTTGAAGGAAAAATCCAATGAATTCGAAATCGCGCAGGGAAGACCAGATCGTCGCCAATGTTACAAAGTAAATACCTCTCAGGAGTCCAGGTAGTTATTCCATGAAGTTTATTTATTCCAGTAGAAGTACATAGGTGGTATATAGGTAGTACAGGGTAGTGTAATGAAGATACCAGGAACAGTAATTGATGAGAAAAGTATTTATTTCCAAAAAACGCTGCACCCACGACCGAACGCTCACGCCACACACCAGGATCTCCGACAACTGAAAAACGTTGTTGGAATCCTGGCATGTCGCGTCCTGCATCCGAACGTGGAACGACATACAAATGATACACAGTGCATGCAAGCATTTCTCGTGACACCTCGGGCCATATCCCCAGCACGATGATGTTAAGAAAAGGAATATATTACACCATCTTCCCCCTTACAATGAAAGAAAATAAATTGCAAAACAGAATAAATGTATGAACAGAAAACAAAATAAAGAAAACAAATATGCCATACTTCAAAACATCACATAGTCATTAAATTTTGAAGGTCATTTTTTGCATCGAGTTTCCAACACAGATGAGGAGACCAATGCATCACCATTCGTTGCAACAGAAATGGTGTCAGAAACACTTTCATGACTAGAATGGAAATCAGGAACTGGAGAAGCATTTTCACCATTATGAACAGTATCTTGAACAAAATGAATCCAGTCAGAATCATCTAGATCACGACTGTGAAGATTAATCAAAGAATCAGCTTGGAAGTCAGAAAGCAAAGCAAGCTATCTTTGATTCCACCAGCCCTTTTTTCCAAGAAGAGCCGAAGTTTTACTGACACCAGTGACTCGAACCGGAGGAGAAAAATTTGAAGACCCCTTAACAACTTTTTAGGATTCTTAATGAGAACCCAATTACCAACCTTGAGTGATGTGGAATTGAAGTGTTTGCCAGTATCATGGAAAGATTTCATATAAGATTGTTTATTAGCAACCCTGAGTGCCACTTTTTTGTCACAATTATGATCATTCACATGCTTTTTAATCAACCAATTCGGAAACAAATTGGTATGAGGTGTTCTGTTTCTCAACAGCGAAAACGGGGAAACACCTGTGGTACAATGGGGAGATATATGGTAAGACCAAAGTTTTGACTCCAAAAAATCTTGAACATCATGTTGTGAAGAAATAGCGGTCTGAATGGAGTCTTTCACTAGTCTATTGGCTCTTTCCACCAGTCCATTAGAGGTTGGGGAGTAAAGGGCAACTCTAAAATGTTTCACATCACAATCAGTGAGGAATTAAGTGAATTTTTGAGAAATGAAATGGGTGCCGTTATCTAAGACTAAAACAGAAGAAAATCCTCCAACAGAAAAACATTTTTTTTTTAAATGTTTTGGCATTAGAAGAAGTGGGGGCTTCACAAAACATGTGATAAATCCACTTAGAGTGGTAATCAGTTAGCAAAATTATATATCTAATGTCATGAGGTAATAGATCAAAGGGTCCAGAGAAATCTACAGCAACTTTGTCCTATGGTTTTGTTGGAAAAGGAACTGGATGTAAAGGGGTGTTGAATAGTTTCCATTTTTTGTCTGACAATAAACATTCAGAACAAGAGTCAATGTGAAATTTCACTTGAGATTCCAAGGATGGCCACCAATAGTGAGTTTTAATGAGTTAAGAAGTTTTGAATATACCTAAATGACCCTGATGAGCAAATTTGATGATATCATTCCTGATATCAAAGGGTGGAACAAACAAATCATTCCTCATAACCATATTATTGACAAGGGATAATTCTGAAAAAACCATGGCAAATGCTTTCAACTCACTGGGCAACTTTCTATTTTCTGGCCAACCTTTAACAATATAGTTCGAAACCAATTTGAGATTCTCATCCTTTTCTTGCGCTTTTAACCATGATACTTCAGTGATGCTAGAAAAAGAATTAATAGCATCAAGAGTTGCAATGACACATTCTGGGTCTTCTGAATCTTCATTGTCTGAAGAATCATGCAAAGACATACGTGAAAGACAATCGGCTCTAAAATTTCTTCCACCAGATATATGTTTAATCACAAAATGAAACTCTTCAAGCTTTGAAAGAAGTCTAACTAACCTGGATGAGGTTTTTCCTAGACCATTGGCAGTTAAAAGTTGAGTAAGAGGCTTATGATCAGTGAAGAGTTCAAATTTGCGACCCCAAATGTAATCTCTAAATTTTTCAATGGCCCAAACACCGGCAAGAGCCTCACGCTCGATTGTGTTGTAGTGAGTTTCAGAAGGTTTTAGCATCCTTAATGAAAATGCAATGGTGTGTTCCTTGCCTGAGACCCATTGGCCAAGAACCGCACCTTAACCACTGAGACTTGCGTCTACCATGATAAAGCATTTTGAGGAGTCATAAAAAGGATGAAGAGCAGGGGCATCAATAACGAGGTTCTTCACCTGAGTGAAAGAAGAAGAAACTTCCTCAGACCAGTTAAACTTCGATCCTTTGCGTAAAAGAGCACGTAATGGCTCCACTGTCTGGGCATATCCTTTCACAAAACGTGCATAATATTCGGAAAGCCTAAGAAATAATCGAAGAGAATCTTTATCCTTAGGGGGAGTGGCATGGCTAATGGCTTTAATGAGGGACATTTTTGGCTTAATACCCTCTGAGAAAAATGTATGACTCAAATATTCTAGATGTTGGGTACCAAATTTACATTTTTCAACTCTGATTGTCATACCTGCATCATTAAGTTTGCTAAGGACAGAATGTACATTGTTTAAATATGATTCCCAATTATCAACATATACCAATATATCGTCTTGATAAGCCTGGACTCCTGGGATCTTTCTGAAAAAGTTGTCCATGATTTTCTGAAAGACGCTGGCTGCAGAAGCAAGGCCAAAGGGTAATTTAAGATACTTAAAGACATCAAAAGGCGTGACGAATGTAGTAAGTTCTTGAGAATCAACAGCCAGGGGAACCTGATGGTAGGCTGACCGAAGGTCAATGAGTGAAAAAATGTTGCTCCTCCCAAATTGGCTAGAAGTTTGTGTAGTTTAGGGAGGGAGTGGCAATCAATGAGTATGTTTTTATTTGAAGTGTGCAAATCTGCACATAATCTGACCTCACCATTTGTTTTACGAACAATCACAATGGGAGAAACCCACTCAGAGGAGTCAGAAGGGGAGATTACACCCTCATCACATAGAGTTTTAAGAACAGACTTGAGTTCATCTTTTGCACTAATTGGAACTGGACGAACCTTATGTACAACAGGTTGGGCGCCAGATTTCAACCTAATCTGATGTTGGAAACCTTTAACAGTTCCCAATTTTTTTGAAAATAATTTTGGAAATGTATCTAATACCTTCTTGTTGTCAGAAGAATGGTCTGTAAGGGATAAACTGTCAGTATTGGGAAATAGGTCATCTCTAGAACCAGCAGGAACATATCCTTGAGGGGGGTCACCTAAAGAAATGGGATTTTTTTAGAACCTGGGATGAGACATAAACCCATTTTCGCGAGATCTTGCCAACCTATGATGTTGCGTACTTTGACTGCAACATAAATCTTCGTGAAAATTGACCTTCCCAAACATTCAAGTCTGTAATTAAAGTAACCAAACATATCTGTGTCGAACTCGCCAATAGCCTTTGGGTTGACATCCGTTTGAGATAAAGAAATAGAATCTTTCCATTTGTCATGGAACATGACATCAGACAGGATAGTTAAAGGAGAACCTGAATCAGCCATAATGGGGATTTCAATATTGCCAAAGAACGCAGTACCCAATGGACCCTTGGCGTGTTGAGAAGTGGAGATAGAATTACATTCAATGGAGACTACCATGTCTTGAAAGTGATCAGAACAATCATCAATTGAATCAGAGCAATTAACACTATCGACTCTCGTAGTTTTCTTTGAAGATCTGCATAACCCTTGAAAGTGACCAACCTTCTTGCAAAGAATACATTTTTTACCAATGGCAGGACAATTAGGGTAGTTACTTAAATGTGACTTAGATCCACAACGAAAACAATAGGTACTCTTCTTTACAAACTGTTTAGTGGATCTCTGTGTGTGAACAGCGTTAACAGATTCAACATCTTGTAAAAGAGCCGTGAAAGAATTCATAGGATGTTCTTGTTGAATTACTTTAGAAGTAACAGTAGATCTTTCAATACTCTTGGCGATGTCTATTGTTTCCTGAAGAGACGGTTTTCTACAACTAAGAAGTCGCTGTTGAATTTTTCTTGAAAAGCAAGCAAAAACAAACTGATCACGAATGTAAACTTCAGGATAATTTTCAAACTCGCAGGTTGAAGCGAGAATTCGCATTTGTGCGATATATTCCTCCACAGACTCATCTGTGTCTAGCAAGATGTGATAGGTCTTCTTTATAAGAGTCCCAATGGTCAGCATCGCCAGCCTCACCAGAGGGAGTGGGAAATTTAGGCAAGTTCTCAAAAACGTGTTGTGCCGCAAGACCTAGGCAACCATATAAAATTGCAACTTTACGTTCTGGTGAGAACTGAGCAGCATCCCTGGCCACGATATGATTTTCTAATGCTTTTATCCATTGCCGCCATGGAATGGTGGGTTTTCCAGGATGTTGACGAAAGGAAGGTGGCTGTGCAAATTGTTGAGAAGATGCCATATTTGAGTCTTAATACAACAAGGAACTTGTATATTGTAAATACTTTTGAATAAATAAACAAATAAAATAACTTGGCAGCAAAAATATAATCTAAACAGCACAAATCAACTACTCTTGAAATTTCAAAAGATAATGTATGCAAGTTAAAACATACAATAAAATATGTAATGCCAATGAATATGAAGTATTCATGGTAAACAAAATCCAAAAGTTCTTAAGTTCCACAATGCAATGAAAATTGTGTGCTTATCAGCGTGGTAGAAAGCAGGCAAAGGTTAAAAATGATGTGTGTGGTTGTCAATAAAGAACCAATTGTTAACTTAGAAAGGTGTGCCTGTCACCGTAATAAAGTGAAGGCAACAACGTGTTAAAGCTTGCTTGCTAGTTTAATAGGTGTGCCTGCCACCGTATGAAAGTGCAGGCTGAACAATACCTTACACGCAAAGAAATCCGTGGCAAAGCGGAGAGTTCACTCGGCGTAGCACGTTACCTTGGAAACCACAGTAATGCACAAGATGGCGTGTTGTGCGCCTGACGTAGGCGTAAGAGCGTCGTCGTGACGTCAGCTGGTAGGCAAACGTCACTTGGATACGCCGGTAACCAGGGGAGGGATCAGTGACGTAGGATGGGCCTCACCAAAGAAGAAGAAACGGAAACTCCTCAGAAATTACAGGAACTGCAACCACATCAGGATAAAAGGATTGTGAAAGTCTTCCGTTCCCGGGGTATTCGACGGAGGAGGGTTCCGATAGGAGAGGTATCCCCAAATTATGTTGAAAAGTAAGTTGGTGGGTGCAGCTGCGGGGCAAGTTCCTTGTCGCCAAATGGAATGAAGATACCAGGAACGGTAATTGATGAGAAAAGTATTTATTTCCATAAAATGCTGCACCTACGACCGGACGCTCACGCCACACACCAGGATCTCCGACAACTGAATAACGTTGTTGGAATCCTCGCATGTCGCGTCCTGCATCCGAACGTGGAACAACATACAAATGATACACAGTGCATGCAAGCATTTCTCGTGACACCTCACGCCAGATCCCCAGCACAATGATGTCAAGAAAAGGAATATATTACAGGTAGGTAGTTGGTAGGACAAGATGTAGATGGAATGAAGGCCCCACCAGGAGCTGTTTCCCTCAGCTCAGCCAAGAGTCAACTGTCCTACAGCAGTCACAGAACATTCTATGACATCAATGAAGATTCTAAGAGCTCCCAGGCTGAACAAGAAGGAAAGACAAGGTGGAAGAAAGCAAGAGGAGGAAAGACCTTATAACAAGGCACATCTTTAGACCAGATATTCATATGCACTGATTGCTGCTTTGTAGTGGAGGCAGCACATTTTGGTGCGGTGTTTGCGAGGAAGGGGTGGACAACCTTCAGGTTTGAGTGAAAGTCCTTCTTTTCAGCTTGATCCATCACTGAATTCTATTTTTTCTGGCTGCCTTCAAACTTATGATTTTTTCTTTTTCATGTTTTCAGAGATTGATTAATGCAACATTAAGATTTTGGCCCAGATTTATTAAAATCTCAAGCAACGCAATAGCCAAGAATGCTGTGCTGCGTTGCTTGAGAAGGAGAGACCAGGAAAGTACAATTTTTACAGAAATATGGAACTTTCCTCCCTCCTTCTTAGTGCCAACACTGAAATTTGCTGCTGTGCGGTACACACCAACCTTTGCACCAAAGTGCAAGGGAGTGTGCATGAGTGTAGCATAGGTTTTGTACTGGAAGGGAACCCTTCCAGTGCAATATACTATACTTAGACCAACCTTAAACCTTTTCCCACTATGTTTGTGCGCTGTACAGTGCAGCACACATACAAAGTCAGAAAAGAAAGAAGAAATTAAAGCATTTCTCCTTCATAGCGCCTATTTGAAATGGTTGCTGTTTTTTGCCCTGTCTACTTTTGCAAGTAAATAGGGTTTTGCGTGAAAAACCTTGAGTGGTTGCATGGGACCCATGCGCCACCCATGGGACCCCTCCTTGGCGCTAAGTAATGCAAAGCAGCGCTGCACGCTTCTTTGCGTTACTTTCAAGTGATTTTCAAGTGTAAAACAAGTTTTAGCCTGGAGACTAAATTGGTATAAAAAGATTTTGCATTGATTTGTGTCACTTTTGTGATGTAAAGACGGTACAAAATGTTGGGAAATATACCCATGGTTTTCTCTTCCGCTCCTCAATTTGTGATTCTAATGAGTAAGATGTATTTGTATCAGCCTCAGCCAAGGTGAGGATGGGTTTTCTCCAAAGTCAAGATCCTTTACATCACCAGTGTTCCATAATCAGTGGCAGACTAAGAAGGGTACAAAAGGTCTTTTTGTAAACTGTTGAAATTGGTGAAATAATAACCAAACTCAGAATACAAAAATAATTTCGAGTAAATCAAGAATAAAGATTGATTCAAAGATTAGTGTCTAAACAAAACATAGTGTTCAATTTGTATGTTTTTTAATGAACTAAGAGAATAATTGTTGTACAGTATTGGCAACCTTTTTTGTTCAATATATATTCAGTGGCTCAGCCTTGCTGTTGGTAGCCCAGACCCAGTATTGGTTCATCCAGACTAAGAAGGGGGCATAGGTAATAAACCAAAACAATACTATTATTAAAGAAAATAAATGATGCACATTTGTACACGTTCAATACATAGAAGAATTTAAACATGCAAACATTGCCTAAACTAATTCTCAAAGCAATAAACAAATGCAATACTTGATGAAGAGTTGTACTGGATGCAGCAGGGATGAACCGAGGCATAGAGTCAGCATATAGTAGTTGGGATCACCCCTTCACAGGTTTATTGGGTATAGAGAGTACTTTGGTTGGGGGGAGTGGGGTTCTTTCAATTAAGCACATAGGTTGTAATTTACACTTTGGCAGGGTACACTCCACAGCCGAGCAGAGGGAACTACTATTCTGTCCTTTTGCACGTACAGATCTCTGCCTGCTTGGTGGAAAGCTCTATGTCTTCAAAACAGCCACTGCTACAATGGCTCCCCCGAAGAAATTGAAAGTTTGGTAAATAGCTGCTATGTTTCATGTGGCCGCTCAGCAAATTTTTTTGTTCCACTCCTAAGTCAAGGAGTTTTCTCCCAGGATGTAATAGTAATTTTTTCTGTTGGTGTTGAAGAGAAAAAAAGAGTACCTCCGAACGTCTGCCCTAAATTGGGTGGACATTCTGAGCTATTTACACGAATGGCCCAAAGCCCATTGGTGTAAGTTTTGTGCTAGTGGAGCCAGCAAGGGCTCTGCTGACAGAACCATGATGTTCCGTCTTACTATAAATAGAGCTGGCAGACCATCAGTTTGATAGATCGGAGTTCCACCATGATTGATTACCCTGCCAGACAAACTGTAAATCAGGCCCAAATCCTCTAATGCATTCAGATTCGTAGAGGATAAAGTGATTATTCCTAATTGAGCCAGGATGTGCGGTTGCTTCAAGTGAGTCTATATTGCCATTCTTGACATTTGCCTGTGTTGTATCTGTGGGGTTTTCCTTCCGTAGGGCCCATTTTCATATAATTTCTCTAATGTCCGTGGTGGCTGCTAGGGAACGGTGGCGGGTGTGCAGGGGGGAAAACAACTTACCTGCCGAATGCTGGCCACTGCCTCTTCTCCGTCCCCCTTCTGTTCCTAGCTCCCGGCAGTACCCAGGCTCCCAGATTCCCCTGGCCAATCACGACGCTGCTGGCACCAGCATGTCTTCAGCATAGTAATTGGTCTAAGTGGCCTGGTTTGGCGCTCAGACAGGGAGTGGGAGCCTGTGCATTCTGTCCACCTAGTCTGTGGAATACAGACAGGTGGAGAACATGCTAAGTGCACATGACTGTTTGGCCAGCCCAAGACAGCCAGCCAAACTATCATGCACACTTAAGTGTACCAACCACTCCTCCACCTGCTGGCTGTGATGACAGCCCAACCCTGCCCGTCCCATAAAACTGCCTCAGTACGGAAAATTAAATGATAATAATAATGTGCCCTGCTCCGCCTCAGATGCAGTATTCAAAAACATTCTTTGTTTTCTTTGACAGAGGTCTTCCTTTGGTATTAGGGCTCATGCAGGCTTCAAATAATAATCAACACCAATAAGTGGAGGCAAAGCAACATTTGTGTAGCAGCTGGGCTCAGGCATCAGGGCACCACAGAAAAGCAAGGCTGAGTCACTCCTTTGTGGCTAGGCATGTCTCACAAGGGAACAGGCTGATCAATGCCCACCCCCATTGCTAAGTGGGAGCTCTGGCTGCAGGCAAGTATATAATCCTTGAATCCAGGTGAAGCTGACAGTTGTCCTAAAGATTGGCCCAGGATTGGAGAGGATGTGCTCTGGTTTTAT
This sequence comes from Lissotriton helveticus, assembly GCF_964261635.1. NCBI lineage: Eukaryota > Metazoa > Chordata > Amphibia > Caudata > Salamandridae > Lissotriton > Lissotriton helveticus. The sequence goes on from NC_136067.1 coordinate 1,952,029,327, forward strand.
GAGAGAGTCTCTTGATAGATCCCTCCATTAGCACAATAATTTATTTTGGCAAGTTAAGTATTTGGTAATGGAAAAAGAAATGGTTACAACTTTTCTCTGGATAGGAAACAAGAAAAGATGAGATGGAATGGCAACCCATTTTGGTTTTCCAGCTCCAATTCTGTGCACTATTCTAGAAACGCATACCTGGGAACAGAAGACCTAAAGTTGACTGTAAAGCTCATTCTACTAGGTAGAAGAAACAAACATTTTAAATGTTTGCACCAGAAAGAACTTGTATGAGTGGATAGGTAGCAATGAGGCTACTAAAGTGTTGGCGGAAAGGTCAGTTGACGTTTCACAGTTGAGAAACACAAATCAATTAGCGGATGATTAACAGGCTGGGGCTAAGTTAGTGATTGTAGGAGGTAAATTAAGGGTAAGTAAAAAGTTAGTGTAAAACTAGAAAAGGGACTGATTCATATACTTTTGATTATACAATAAAGAAAGACCCTTAGCTTCCCTTGTAGTGCAGCAAGTCTCAACAAGAGAACAAAGTACTCACAGTAGCGGAGGTTTGCGGCATGATTTAGACCAAGGAGGTGGTGCAGTTCTGATACTGCTAGACTTGTCTGTGGCCTTTGTTACTATGTCCCACTCTATCTTGTCTAGCTGGCTTTTACATGTAGACATCTGTCTACAAATGGCTCTGCTCCTTTCTAACTGCCCAGACACTGTCTGTGGCCGCAGTCCCCTATTGTTCGTCTCTTTCTATCTTCCACTATAATGTGCTGCCGGGATCTTCACTAAACCCCACTCTTTTTAATATTTAACTCTCCCCATTGGTGGCACAAGTCCAATATTTTGGGCTAGAGATCTTTTCTTATGCCAATGACATTCAACTCATCATATCAGTCACTGTTAATCAACGTTTCTCTTTGCTTAATTTCATTTCTACCACTGCATCATAACCATGGCAAAAGTGAATTAACACTAATTGTTTAAAACGTAATGATGACAAATCCAATGTGCTGATGTTCTGCAATCATCCCATGCACTGGTCACCTAGTTGGTGTCCTCCGGGATTACCTCAGCCCCATGAACCATACTGGGCAGCTAAAAATCTAGGACTTGGGTTTCTAAACGTCCCTTTAATTATCAGGTTCCTCATATAGCTGCCACTTGTTTTGGACTTTTAAGAATGATTAGGAAAATCCTTCCCTTATTTCTGATGTCTACCAGGAAGACGGTTGTCCAGGCGTTGGTCACACTTTTCCTAGGCTTGATGCAATTACCTTCTTCACAGGCTACAAGGAACTCAAAATGCGGCAGCCAGACTCCTTTTTTTTAGTTTAAAGAAGAAATTTATTGAAGAATCATGATAACGTAACAAAGCAGTATACATCAAATATAAGATTCTACTAGAGTCCTTCTTATTATCCATTACCACCAGCTGATTGTGAATCATCCACAGAGCTGCACTGGTTGTTAGCGATAAAATGCTTTAAGTTGAAAGAGCTGTGCTGTATGAACAGAGCACTCACAAATGGAGACCCTCTTTAACTTCAACATCATATTGAGTGCTACCTCCCTCCGAGGACTCTCTCTTCCACTGATCTTAATCAAGTTTTTGTTCCTCACATCAAGTTGCCTTCAAGGAGGGTGATCTTTTTGGTACTTGGCTCCCAAGCATTTGAACAGCTCACCACTTGACATACATTGGAGTTAGTTTGAAGCTATATTTAGGAAAAAGCTCAAAATCTGGTTATGCAGGCATCAATAGATTGATCTCTGCTCCCACACTCTAGCACCTGGATGTCCCTTTGAAGGAAAGCAGCGTGTTTTAGAAAACATTATTCTTCAATTAACCTCTCCCATGCTCGTGACGGAACCGCTCCGTCACGAGCCTCGGGTGGACTGTGCTGGTGACGGAGCGGTTCCGTCATGGCCCGCTCAGCGCGCCTGCGCGGCACTGATTACGTGCCTGCGCGGCGCGTTCTATTGACCGGGCGGGGCAGTGACAGAACCGCTCCGTCACAAGCACAGCCCACTCGAGGCTTGTGACGGAGCGGTTCCGTCACGAGCATGTGAGCGCCGCGCGTCCCCCCTCCCCCCAGCGCTGCGGCAGAATTGCCGCCGCAGCGAAAGGGTTAATTCATTCATTTAAAGGGATTGAAAATGACAGCAAGAGAGTACCTTATACTGAATTGAAAACATAGATATAATTTTAGCAAGCAAGCAATTTTGGAATCTTACAAGATGTGTGGGTCCAGATTTACAAGATTTTTGCAGAAAGTGACGCTAAGCAATGCAAATGATAGTGTTGATCAACTTTCACTCATGAAGGTATTTTGGCATTAAACGTTGATGGATGCACATGAACCCCCCCAGCCTCAATAATTCATGCAAAGTGGACGCTCTGAGACAGTAGCAATGCAAACCTCCTTAAAATTGCACGCAAAGACAGATCAACTGAAGTCATCCAAAGTGGGTGCCCTAGCTTTGCGTAGAATACAACCACTAAATTAAGACAGCTGCAAAAGGAAATCACTTGATATTTCCCAGCATAAATCACTCAATTTTCCATCTGCATGAAGAGCATTGTAAACAAGGTACCAAAAGATTTTACTACGTCTCGCCTGCTCGCAAGAATCCCATTTAGCTCTCAATAGAAGGAAGGTGCATTTTCAAGACAGCCTGTATCACCCACAAAGCCCTTCACCCTGCATACCCTAAATATTTAGAAAACAAACTATTGAAAGCGGGCGAAACTCAGGCTCTAAGAAGCTCTGACTCACTTCTTATCGCTCCCAAATTGAAAAAAGAAATCATTCCAGAAACACTCTTTCTCAGGTAACGCTCCATCAATATGGAACTTACTTCCTAAAGACCTTCACTGCAACCCCTCCTATACCTGCTTCAAACGGAATCTCACAACTCTACTACTGAACAAATACCCAAGCCTCCTAGAGTTTGCTACACCAACAGGACCATCCAATATGGTCATCTGACTCAATTCAGCATTTATGCCTTTTGACGAACAGTGCTGGATTACTTGTGACTCTTGGAGATACATATATTATGTTGCACTGTTCTTTTTCTCCCTCTTGTGATACTATATCAACGGTGAATCCTTCTTTCAAAACTATTTCTTGTAAAGCACTCTGATACCCCCAGGTCTAGTCAGTGCTATATAAAACTCCCGAATAATAAATAAATAAATAATAATAAACCTTGCTCAGAACACGGATTGCTCTGTTTCAGTGCAGTTATGCTGTGCTATATCTTGTTTAGCATCATACAAGCGCAATATTAGTTGGTTGGCTGATAATATCATCAGTTCAGCCTAATGTAAATATGAAAAAGAAGAACTTTTGACCAGCCATGCAACACAATCCAGTAATTGTGAGTCAGCGTTGCGTTGCACAAATCTTGGTAAATGTGTAGAACAAGGTGTCTGGATGCAGTGGTGAATAACATAAGTGTAGAGGTATAAGGATCTCAGTGATGCTCGCCTGTTGAGGGGGTGGTACATAGTAGTAAGTGATTGGAAGGAAGTAGGTGGTTGTTTTAATGATCTCAGTGATGCTCTCCTCTTGAGGGGGTGGTCCATAGTAGTAAGTGATTGGAAGGAGTTAGGTGGTTGTTTTAATGATCTCAGTGATGCCCTCCTCTTGAGGGGTTGGTCCATAGTAGTAAGTGATTGGAAGGAGTTAGGTGGTTGTTTTAATGATCTCAGTGATGCCCTCCTCTTGAGGGGCTGGTACATAGTAGGAAGTGATTGGAAGGAGTTAGGTGGTTGTTTTAATGATCTCAGTGATGCCCTCCTCTTGAGGGGCTGGTACATAGTAGGAAGTGATTGGAAGGAGTTAGGTGGTTGTTGTAATGATCTCAGTGTTGCTCTCCTCTTGAGGGGGGTGGTACATTGTAGTAAGTGATTGGAAGGAGTTAGGTGGTTGTTTTAATGATATCAGTGTTGCTTGCCTGTTGTGGGTGGTGGTACTTAGTACAAAGTGATTGGAAGGAGTTAGGTGGCTCTTTTTATTTTAATAATGAAAACAAACTATTAACCCTACTACTTCCAAGGGGGATTACTATAGTGTTGCCCTGATCTATTCTACACATCATAGGAGAATGGAAGAAGGCTTTGTCACTCCAAGCATTGCGGTATATTCATTCCAGGCCTAGAATCTTAGCGAGCAATGGGTTTTGTCGTTCTAAAAATTGCATTCCAGCTCTTGAAGTGATGCTACTTTTAGGTACTTCATGCCTTTAAATTTCCACCAGAAATTGTATGACTCTATGTTATTGCGGGGTGTAAATGTGGTTAGCGCAACTTCGTTCTTCCTCCAACTGATCTTACTGCTAGAAAACAGAGAGAAGATGGCTACCACCCACTGCTGTTATTTTATTCTGCGGATCCCTCAGGGTTAACATAAAATCCTCTGCGTTTAGAATTATTTTGGTTATTAATATCCTTGATTTTGTAATTATTTCTGGTGGACGTGGACAGAGCTTTTAGTGTTGAAGAATTCCGGATGGGAATTGAGAAAAACAGAAACTAGAATATCTCTGAATATCATATATAGACCACCCTTGCTGTTGGCTGGTGTTAGAGGGCCTGAACCCATTGCCCCATTCCAGTGAGGCAGGTGGCAAAGCATAAAGATGGTAGAGCCACACGAGCATCCTAACTACTGCTCTACAGAGGAACCCATAGGAACCTACCTCTGAGTTGGTGTTATGGTTCCATCTTCTCTACACTCTGAGACATCTTACTCATCCCTAGGACTATGTTTCTTGGTTCACATAAACACTCCTGAAAACAGGGGCATCCGTGGGATTCCTTCCACTGTACAGTGCGCAGTGCTGGTAAGTGAATCTCAGGAATACCACATTTGCCTGGGGGTGCGACCTGGTGAACGCAATCCTGGGTGATACAGAAGACCCTAGCCGGTCCCTAGTATTCTCCACCCTAAACCATTCATGCACAACCGAGTATGGCGCAACTCTAGGGGTGTGCTCACGCAGCCCTGTAGCATTGGCCGCCAGCCATGTTTCCTGTTAGGTGTCTCTGCGGGGCTTACAGGTTGAATAGGGACAGTTTTAAAACTTTGAGGAGGTGGTGCCTGAAAGTAAGATCCAAATCTGGACCATTGGCCCTAGACTTAGGTAATGCTGTGACATGGCAATGGGAATTCTTACACAAGGCACTTAGGTAGGAAATTGTGTTACAATGAATACGAGTACAGAGTGAACTATATTACATTTATGGAGGTAATTATATTACCAGTGCTTTTCAGAGTATTATACATTGCACCCTTCTCTAACTTAGGTTCTCGCTATCTATGTTGACTTACAGTGCAAGGCACTGAGGTCTCCATTTAAATCCCTCCTAAGTAAACAGCATATCATGTTTCTTATGAAAAGTGCAGCTATGGTGTGAGGGAAGGCAGCCAAGAGGTGCCTTTGCCACAAAAGAATTATATTTACAAAAGTCAAACCATTGAGAATGCAAAACGGTTCCAAGTTTGAATATTCAAGCCATATTCAGTTACTTTCTGAAACAAGTGACCTAAGCTGAAAGAAAACAACTTCTCGTTTTGTTTACCTGTTCACATGCAGAGCTGAGAGTTGATTTTTAAACTTCTTTATTTACTTGGATAACATTTTCTAAATGGTTGGAGTGTTTTGAAACAGAGCCATCTTGTCACACATAGAATACTTTGTCGACAAATAAAGCAATTTAAAGCTAAATCTTATTCGATGAAATTATCATGCTGCCTATAGTTGATGAAAAAGCGTCCGGGAGTTTGTGAGCCAATGGCAGAAGAAGGAGCCACTATATATTGTTTTATTAATTTATTTTAGGTTTTTAATAGACTGGGAATCCAGTTCCGAGGAGAATAATTTTAGTCATATCTGTATTGGTGCTTTTCTAGAAGACGACTTAATTGAAACAAATGAAGAACTTAACAAATGCGGCCATCTTTATTTTGAAGTGCCGTGGTGCTTCCCATTGATGTCATGCTATTCCATGCTGCATCATTAGAGGTTGGTGGTGCCACATGCTAAAAGAGACCATGCACTGTTGAAACCCATGTTTGTGCTGGCATCGCTTCTGGCACCAATGCAGTGGGGGCGTTTGGGTTGGTGCATGTGCCACACCACAGCATGGCTCTCACACTGGGAAGAAACCGCAGTGCAGATGGATTTCAAAGAATAAACTAAAGCATCCGGCCATCGTTCTGTTCTGCACTTCCTGAAGCTTGCTCGCCCTGCCCTAGTACCTCCTGGTGCTGCCTGCTCAGCTCTAGCGGTACACTCAATGCTGCATACTGGTGTGACTAGGATCTGGAAGCCTTAAGTAACCCCTTGAGGATCACCATGCGCTGGGCCTCTCTAGTTGTCCAGGTAGTAGTTGCTGTCAATTGTTGCCCAACCAGTATACAAGATGCTAAGGACCGTCGCCCCTGGCTTTAGTCACCTGGATGTTCAGCTGTGATCTATTGGGAGACTAACACCACTTCAAGATGGTGGCCACTTTTTCTAATTAAGCATTCAACTTCAGCTATATTTCCACTTTGTGGAAAGTGTTGGGGAAAGAGAAGTACTGACTGTCTGACCACCTTCCTCAATTAGTGGGCGTATATGTCGGCCGCGGCAAACGCACCGCAATAAATGAACTGTGTACATGTCCGCAGGGCCACCCGAATTGCACTTCCTCCCAACAGGAACTGGGTTAGGAGAGTATTGACTTGTTGGAACCACGAAGGTGGGATGTCATACGGAAAGTTTTTAAGTCTTTACAATATCCGCGTCAGGGAGACCATCTTGAGGATGGCTGACTGCCTATATATGGATAAAGGCAGAGGTGACCACTCTTTAATCGGGCATGGACAAACAAACACCCCTAGATCCCGGAACCCTCCTGTAGAATGAGTTAGTTGCGTCGACCAGGAGCCCCTCCCCTGATCTCCACAGACCGGGAACAACACCGCTGACTTGGTTTTAAACCCAGTGCTTTCACTGAATACTCATAAAATTTGCAAAATAACTTGGCCAGAAAACACGGGGTCTGTCAGAAAGAACAGGACATTGTCTACATATAATGCAATTCTGTCTGACGTTTCGACGGACCAGTCGCATCCCCACACAAGGGGATTCCGCCTCACCCATGTCGCCAGGGGATCGATCGCTTAAGCAAACAGTAATGAGGAAAGCGGGCACCCCTGTCTAGTGCCCGATGGATGGGGAATCACTCTGAGTGTGTCCCTGCCACCCGCACTGAAGCCGAGAGACCTGTGCATACCAGACGGACAATGCAGGCTGAACTTGAGGGCTCACAAGAGGAGAAATACATAATCCGAACTGAGGGAGTCAAAGGCCTTGTCAGTGTCGGCAAATAAGAGGGCAGCAAGGCATCCAAGATCCGGGGTCTTCGCGATAGCATTATGAACTCATCTGATGTTGTGTCGTGTAGATCTGTGTGGCATGAAACCCGCCTGGTCCGGATAGACGAGCTTATGGTTGTTTGTGCAGAGGCAGTCTGCAAGGGCCTTACCCAGGAGCATGGGCTCATAGCTCAAAAGGGAGACAGGGCGGTATAAGGAGGGTTTCTCAGGCAGGTGGCCTGGTTTGAGTAACACCACAATTTTGGCATGACACCAATCTGAGGGAAGGATGTGTTGCTCTAGGGCTTCATAGAGCATCACAAGCAGGTGTGGGTCCAAGAGGGTCATATGAGATTGTAAGAATTCATTTGGGAACCCACTGGTGCCCGGTGCTTTGTCTGGTTTAAGCCCAACAGTGCATTATTGAGTTCTTGAACCGTAATTGGTTTGCCAAGTTGCTCGTGAATGTGACCAGGTAGCAATTTTGGTGGTATAGCTCGGAGGAATTCCTCAATTTAATCTTGGGTTATTGTTTCCTGTTTTGTTTAAAGGGCTAAGTAATATGATGCGAACACTTGAGCGACTGCAGTGGGTGTAGTGCATAGCATACGCGTACCATCTGTGTTACGCAATGCAAGTACTGGGGTGGGCGACAGCGCTGCTTGACAGAGGTGATATAGCATTTTGCTGGAGTTAACTCCCCACTGATATATTCTGGATTAGGTTGCCAGCCAGATGTGTTGGGCTTCGTTTGTAACCAGCTGTATTAGCTGCTGTTGTGTGAGTAGGAAATCACGTGTGGCGTTTGTTCTTGTGCCCTCTCTACTTCAGTCTCTAGAGCACATTGGCGTGTATCAAGATCTCCCCATCTTTCTGGCTAATATCTACCCCCGTTATTGTGGGGTTAAGAGCTTCCGATAGTATTGTTAGAGAGCGGGCCGTGTCCGAGTTGGATTCTAAGTAGTCCAAAATTGTTTGTCTGAGGGTGGTGTGGTAGGACGGGTCACGCAGGTGCTAGGGTGACATGCGCCATCTGAAGGGGGATGTGAGGAGCCCTATGTGTAGCTTTAATGTTACTGGGAAGTGATCTGATAGTCCCCTAGGAAAGATGGACACTTCTGTGACCCTATGGACATATGCCAGTGGGAGGAAAAATAGTCAATTTTAGACAGAGATCCGTGTACTGCCGCGAGATAAATGAAGCCCATGATGATAGGCGCACCATGCATCCGACCACCCCAGAGTAGAGACCAAACCGCGTAGACTGTGCTGGGTCCTGGTGCCATTATGTAATTCCAGTCGCCCCCTATCGCTGTTGGGCCATCTGAGAGCTCCCCCCATAATTGTATGGTTTTGTCTACCAGGGTTTGCCCCAGTGGAGAAGGAGCATAGAAACTGCCAAGTGTCAGGGATTCCCCATGAATTGTGCCCGTGATGAGGGTGAACCTCCCCCCTGGTCAGACCATATTTTGGAGACGCTGTATGAGACCCTGCGGTGTATTAGGATTGCTGTACCTCATTACCCCCGGATAAATCCGGTGTAGGAAACCTGGTTGAATACATAATGGGCTAGGCAGGATGTCTTAGTCCCCAGCATATGGGTTTCCTGCATAATAAGTATGTCGACGTCTAGCCTGGGGATACACAGCTGAATTCACTGCGGATGCTCATTGTAGTCAGGAGTCATCAGCCTGCGCCTGAGAGCGCCAGCTGGATCTGGACTTGTGCCGTTGTTTGGAGATAGACTTCTTTGGCCTGTTTCTTCTGGTGCCTTGGGAAGAGTCAAGTGGAGGCACAGTAGGAAGCCTGATATGCTGAGTTTTATCGGCCCATGTGAAGATAGACTCTGGGATGTCAAAAAAGAAAGATTTATTCTTATAGGTTATTCGCATTTGAGCCGGGTACAGAAGCATATCTTGAATGTTCAGTTCTCAGAGTGTGCGTTTGGCCACAGCGAATGATTGGCGCTGCTGCTGAACAAGCCGAGTGTAATCGGAAAACATCATGATGTTGTGGCAGTCATGCATCAGTTTATCTCTGTGGCTCCTGGCAAATTGAAAGATAACGTCCCGATCCATATAATTCAACAGTTTAGTTATGATAGAGCGGGACGCTCCCCCGAGGGGGCTTCCTTCTAAGTGATCTGTAGGCTTGTTCCACTATAAAAAATGAAGAAAGGGAGCCCTCCGGCAGAAGAGAACCAAACCACAGTGAGGAGCCTTTGCATCCCTCTGGAAATCCAATAAAGTATAAGTTGTTTCGTCTTGCAGGGCCCTCGGCATCTTCCACCTGTGAGGCAAGTTCCTGGGTCACGAGTGTGAACTTATTGACCTTTTGCTGTAAGGTTGTGACCGCATCTTCCACTGATGACACTCTGGTCTCCGCCTCGGTGATGCAATCTACAGCTTTCCTGAGATCTTGACGGAGAAACTTTAGAGCCGACTGCACTAATCTTGGCAACTAGCATGTCGCTGGATTGCATCTGAGGCAGGGCTCCCGCCTTTGGCTCCACCTGCCCCGGTGAGGGCAGTTGTGTACTGGGGCAGTGGTGTACTTGTCCAGTGTGCTTTATTTAGAGTTTGGGCCCGAGGTCTTGTCCTTCGTCATGTTGTTAAGAGCAGAGGGCCGCAGCCCCACTGCTCCATCTGTCCGCCCAAGCATTTCTTTGAAGAGAGGTGGGTGAAAGGAGGGGCTCTCGGGATCTCTCCCCCCCAGGGGCAGATCACCACAGGCCAGGCCTGACGGACACGGTCCGCCCAGGGCCGCAAGCCGCACAAGTAATGGTTTTCTAACTGTGTAAATCCATTTTTTTGTGATGGAGTATAGTTGGTTGAGGCTGATGTGGAGGTAAAAATGTGGAATGCAACAGGTAAGTATCCCGATCAGTCATTTGGAATGAAGGAAGCTTCTAGTGATGTCTGGATTTGAAAAGATGACATCACCTCAAAAATGTTGCCTATGAAATCAGCACCTCGAGACACTCACGGGTGATTTACCATGCTCTATAAATGTTTGATTGATTGTAATGTATAGCTTGAGGACAGTTGGTATACAGTGAGAAATAATGCTAGACAATCTAGGATAAAGAATATTAAAAGTGATGGATGCCTATATTAATCTCAGCCACTGCTAATTACTTGGGGCTACATCTCAGCCCATACTCATGCTATACCTCACTGATGAGACCTAAGCGAGCGAAACCAGTCTGGATCGCTCATGTTTCCATCTGGAGGTACCTGCCTTGGCTGTTCAGGCTACATTGTATCCATTGGAGTGTAACCAAGGCTGATCGACTTGCCTGTGGCTGAGATTAATTCAAGTATTCCATCATTGTGGTTTGTTGTAATAGACACCTTACATGTGAAGGGTGTTGTCCTGTGCTCACTTTGTAAGAAGACTCATGCTATACCTCGCTGATGAGACCTAAGTAAGCAGAAGCCACTCTGGATCTCTTATGTTTCCATCTGGGGAGGACCTGCCTTGGCAGTTCAGGCTGGACTGTACCCATTGGAGCGGGACCAAGGCTGATCCAATTGCCAGTGGCTGAGATAAATTAAAGTATTCCATCAATCAGTTTGTGGTTAGTGTTAGAAGGCACCTTAAGTGTGAAGTCGTGTGTGGTCCAGTACTCACTTTGCCAGAGGACTCAAGATATACCTCACAGATGAGAGCTGAGTAGGTTAAGACTGGGCCAGGGTTGCTTGTGTTCCAGTTTGTTGGTGACCTGGACTGGCTGTTTTGGCTAGTCTCTGTCTAAAGTGGCACAGAGTGAAATAATTGATGCACTGGAATTTAACCTGACCAATCGTCATTAACTAAGATAAATGCAAACATTTCATCCATCACTTTGTTGTTTGTTACAGATAATCTGTTTGGTTTAACATTTCACTCTGCAATTCCCCAGTTGAGATTGAAGTAAACTAGAAACATATTTGCTTCTATCAGACATAATTTATTTTGATGTTATTCATTCTGGGCCCGATGTAGGTCGGTCGGTAACGGCCGAAAATCGGTATTTTCGGCCGTTACCGATCGGAATTGAGACATCGGGATGTAGGAGGCCGAAATCCGGCAAAATCGGTGATATTACCGAATCGGAAAGTCACCGAGTCGGTAGAATTCCGAATCGGAAAAAAAGTTGGAAATATGAAAAATATCCGAATCGGTAGAATACCGAATCGGAGATTTTTCAGATTCCTTATTTTTTCCGATTCGGAATTCTACCGACTCGGAGATTTTTCAGATTCGTAACCGTACCGATTCGGTATAATTACCGAATCGGTGATATTCCGATTCGTTGTGAAAAGCTGAAGAATGAGATGTAGGTAAGCACTGATATACCGAATTTGCCTCAAATTCGGTATTTCAGAGTCGGAAATTACCATGGATTGGAATCAGGTGGTAACCAGGTGAAACCTATAAAAAAGGACCCAAAATGCAGTTCTACTTGCAACATGGCAGCTTTCTATGTCATAGCAAGACGGCTACGGCTACAGCAGGAAGGATAGAGGGAATGGCTGAGACAGGAGCAGGTGTATAGACAGCGGATCACCCTGTTCATGCTTACAGATGCAGAGATCCTACAGAGGTACAGGCTGGACCCAGAGACCATCAGAGACCTCATTAGGGACCTCCAACCCCTGTTGCAGCACCCCACCCCAAGGGCACACGCAATCCCTGTGCATGTGCAGGTGCTATGCTGCCTACACCTGCTGGCGTCTGGCAGCTATCAAAGTGTAGTTGCTGTGGCAGGAGGGGTGACCCAGAGCAGCCTGTCAAGGTTCTTCCACAAGTTCCTTGACGCCATGATCCAGAGGATGGACCAGTACATTTCCTTCCCTGCAACCCATGCAGAACTGGTACAGACTAAAGCCGACTTCTACCAGATGGCAGGATTCCCCCACATCATTGGCTGCATAGACGGCACACACATTCCGATTTGCCCCCCTGCTGACACGGAATACGTATACCGCAATCGGAAGTCACGGCACACCATAAATGTCCAGGTCATTTGCAATGCCAAGTGTGTCATCACTGACCTGGTGGCGAAGTTTCCGGGGAGTACCCACGACTCCTATATCTTCCAGAATAGCGGAATTTATGCACGGCTGATGGCAGGGGAATTTGGTGAAGGATACCTCCTAGGTAAGACACAGTGTCAGACCCCCATAACCAAAATTGCAATGTGAAGTACATGTATGCATGTGAGTAATGTTACCCCTTTTCCTTCTAGGCGACAGTGCATATGCCCTCCGCTCTTTCATACTCACCCCCTACCTCAACCCCTCAACACCCAGCCAAAGGAGGTATAACCGTGCCCACAAAAGCACGAGGAATGTAGTGGAAAGGACCTTCGGCATCTGGAAGAGCAGGTTCAGATGCCTGCACAAGAGCGGAGGTGCAAGGCAATATACCCCCATCACCTGCTGCAATATAATTGCTGTATGTGCAATGTTGCACAACCTTGCAGTCAGGAAAGGCACTGAGGTTGAGTTGTCCGACTACGAGGACCCTGACGATGACAATGCTGTGCCACTAGCACAACCTGCTGGAGTGTCTGCACCAAGTGACGGCAGATACAGGCGTGAGGAGATAACAGACAACTATTTCTGAGTGAGTACAGAAGCACAGACCGGTCAATGTATGTAATCAAAAATGAAATTTAATAATGTTGCAACAACGTTACTGCACTGATGTGCAACAAAAGAAAAGGTAAACAAGAAGTGGTGAAATGTCCATTGTCCGGGTTGCCTCACCCGCCCTGCCAGTCTTATTTTTTGCTGCGCTTAGCAGCCCCACTAGGATGTGCCTCACCCCCTTCTGTATGCCCAGCAGCCTCAGCTGAGCGCCTGCTGCTCCGGCGCGGCTCTGTCACTGCGCTGGCCGGGCTGCTGCGGCTGCTGCTGTCCCCAGCCTCGCCCAGGACGGGATTAACGACAGTGTTGGAGATCAGTTGTGTCTCCATGGCGGTGGTAATGCGGCCCATGCCCCTAGTGACCTCTGACATGTTCTGTGTGAGGCTGGCCTCCATGTTTGCCCCACGTTGGCATAGCTGGGCGGTCGCAGCTGCAAGGCGGTTGAGGGACCTATTCTGCACACGGGCATCCCTGCGACGACATTGCTCATGGTCATCCATTCTGTTGCAGAGCTGGGTGATGGCAGTGGTCATTCGGCCAAGAGATGTTGCAATCTCCTTGTTGCTATCTACAAATGTCTTGAATCCCTGTGCCATTTCCCCCATCTGCAGGTTGTGCAGGCGCAACTGGCGATGGCAGGCCAAGATAGATTTTGCCTGCATTCTCTGAATCTTCACCATACTGCTCTCCAGCCCTACGAAGACGCTGCCCCCCTGTGCTTGAAGTGGACTGCTGGTTGCACGTGGCCTCCGGGGATTTCTGCTGCCCTGCTGTGTGTGCTGGGGTGACGCTGGTGTTACAGGGTCTTGTGCTGGAGCCTGACCCGCTGCTCCCTCCATGATGATTAATGGAGCAACAATTCTCCTCCTGGCAGGGCATGTGGCAGGTGCAGGGTGGCTCTGTGGTGGTGTGGTCTCCAGGGAGAATTGCAATGGGGGCGTCTGAGACAGAGACAGTCGGGGGGAGTGTGGATATGTGAGGGAATGTCCAGTGTCTTCCTCATTGCCCAGGGTACTGCTGTTGTCCTCCTCCTGTGCTACTACACTGGTGCTTGCCACTGCCACCACACTGGCTGTTGGTGCTGGAGCTGGTGCTTGAGTTGGTGCTGCTCCCCCGCCTGACGGTGCCCCTAGGTATAAAGAAGCATTTGTCAACTGAGTGCTAATGTGTTCCAGTAACTACTATTAAAGCATTGCACATCTCATTACAAAAACGTAGATGCAGTATTACTGTTATTTTTCTTATGCTTCTGCAGTGGCATTTTTGGGTACTTTTGCTGACTACATTTAGCAAGATGCATTGCTCATGTCTGTTGCTAGCAGTACTGGCCTGGGGTTTGGCTGTGCATTGGGTCTATAGGGGAGGTGTCTGGTATGGTGTGTCAAGTTGCGCATGCTTCTTACCTGTAGCTGTAGCTCGGAATGAGCTATCCAGGTCCCCAATTCCCACAACACTCGCGCTCTCAATGGTGGTCGCCACTAGTTCCTCCAGCTCAGTGAGGGGTGGCGCCCGGTTTGTGCCTCCACCAGTAAGTCCAGCCTGCTTGTGCAGGTCAGCCAGTTTCCTCTTTGTCACGCCACGGATATCGTAGAACCTCTTCTTGAGGTCGTCGTGGCTCCTGTGGGTGACACCAACAGCGTTGACTTTTTCCTCAATGTCTATCCACAGCCTCCTCTTAGTGCTCTCCGGAACAGTGAGGGACAGCCTTCCATAAAGCTGCCTGTGCACCCTCTCCACCTCCTCCACCAACGTTTGCAGCTCCATGGTGCTGAATTTGGTCTTCCTCTTGCGCTCTGCCTTCTGGCTCTCAGAGCTGTTTGCCATGTTTCACAGGGATCCTGCTAACACTGCTGCTCACTGTGTTTGCTCAGCTCAGGCAGCCTCTCCAGAAAGTTCTGATGAGTTGCACCTGCCTGGGTTGCCACTCCCTGTGGGGGAGGGTGCTTCCAGCTCATTGGCTGATGTCTTCAGTGTCAGTTAACCTGCTCGACGAATCGGCATTCTCCGAATCGGTATTTTCCGATTCGGAATATACCGAATATGTTCGGTAAATACCGAATCGGTATGTATTATGCGTTCCTATTGGCCTTTTGGCCCATGGGGCGTATTGCTATTTCCGATTCGCCGTTTACCGATTCGGTAGGATCCGCATTTTTATTTACTGATTCGGAAGTGTCCGATCCGGCCTATACCGATTCGGTACTTGGCGAATCGGTACGTATCGACTCACGATACCGATTGCTACCGAATCGGTAATGTTCCGATTTATTTTCCCTACATATCATTTTCCGATTTTGAAATACCGATTCGGTACGAATCGGTATTTTAAAATCGGTAAATGTGTTTTACCTACATCGGGCCCTTTGAGAACTGACTAATAAAAGTTGGTCTGAGTTTGGATACGTGAGGATGTTTGTAGATAGCGTTAGACAAGATAACAGGTAGATATTTTAAAGCATTTGAATGTGTCCTAGATGGTAGCAGGTAAAGATATGCATTTGAGGCTGTCTTTGTGAGTGGCTGCCTTCTAATTTATGATGTCAGTCAGCACAGATGAGGTTATTTGCACTGACTCTGCACATCTGGAGTAAGAATCACATTGCTGGATAGGTGATGCGAATAGAGAAGATTAACTCAAGCACATTGCAGGAGAGGAGTTTCAGAGAGCTGAATGACTTGTGCATGATCAACTTTAAGAAGTCTGATTATTCAAAAGGATCCGGTACACATTGCAGGGGGCAATTGTCAGAGCAAGTCACCAAAGATAATATGGATGGCTAAGCACATCGCCAACAGATTGGCAAGGCCGATGGTGTTTTTATCTCCATATTTGCTGAATAAAATGAGGCTGGTTGGGTAAAAAACGAGTTCCTGTGACTTGCACCTGCTGCTAGAGAGGCGAGGGAACTTGAGATACCACCCATGGCAGTCTACATTATGTTTATGTATAAGACATGTCTGAATATCGAACTTTATCTCTCCCGGGTTAATAATATTAGGGAAAGATCGCTTTTGACCAGGTTATGTCTGGGCTCTATCAGATGCAATATCTGTCTCCCTTTGGGTCAGAATGATACTAAGGGGTTGATTCCAATTCGGTAAAATCCCCTACGAATAGCCGTACTGAGCATTTTTCCCATACGAATCGTACGCCTTCAACGTCCCCGTACTTACGATGAAGTACGATTTGAACCCAAAGCAGATCTCTATACGAATCGTACGAAAGACCATACGACTTAAAAATCCGTACGAATCGCATTCGGAACACGCAGTACGCGACGTCCGTACGGATCAAAGCAGCTTTTTCCGACCCAGCAAGTAGGATTCGTCAGGACAACACTCCGTACAACTCTTTTTCTACGGGAGTTAAAAACGTCCGTAAAAGCATATTTCGACTCGAAACGGAGCCCCCCGGGTATGCGAATACACCCCAAGATTGCAGGGGTACGGTGCGTAGGGGTAGGCTGCATCGGGGTATGGTGCATAAGTGTAAAGTGCGTAGGGGTACGGTGCATAGGTGTACGGTGCGTATGGGTACAGAGCATAGGGGTACGGTGCGTACCCCCACGATTGCAGGGTTACGGTGCGTATGTGAATGTGTGGCTCTCTGTACGTATTGCTCATTCAACGTTTTCCATATGAATGACGTTCTCGTTCCCCGGTCTGGATGGATCGTACTTGTCGGGTCGTACAGCATGTTTGCGATTCGTATGGTTTACTGTGAGGGTCCATATCGTACGGATTTTCCCTTGCTTTTCCTACCGTTCGCAAAGATTCTGACGTATTTTTTTTACTACGGATCATACTACGCGATTCGGACGGATTTGTACGATTCGTGCGGAAACGGCTACGAATTCAAATCGACGTACGGATTCGTTTCCCGAATCGGAATTGACCCCCAAATGTATATTAGTGTGCCCCTGTGATGGGACCTCCCTAGAAACACTTATGCACTTCAGCCTCTTTTGTAAATAATATGAACCTTTTAGACGAAGGTTTTTATTACCTCTTTTAAAGGCTTTGGGGCTCTGGCAATGGAGGCCTGCATTTTACTATCTTTGCATGGTAGCTGATCCTGTTGTGTGTTCTTCTGTCGGAGCTTTTCTAAAAAATAAAATGTACTGCATTGGCTAAACCATTAAACCACTAAGTAGAAGTAGCATACAAGACAGAATGACGTACAACCTCGCACAAAGTTTTAGTAAATCTAAGCCCCTATTTCCAGCAGCATGATGGTAAAGAGAAAATGCTCCTCGGGCTGATCCAAAATACCAATGACACGTTTCTCAAGCAACGACTGCATGGGACTTACCCAAAGCAACAAATGGCTTAAGGGGTCTGCCCAGAGCCTCTCTGTGTATATTTGCTTTTCTTTCATTCTCTCTGCATAAGGTGTCTTCAGAGCAGAAAATGTGCTCTGTGCATGCATATTATGCCCAAAAAGGCCAGAGTTGACTTCAGTAGCTGCTGATTCTCTATAGGGTGTATTTTAGAATAAGGTTTGAATGTATTATTGATTTTTCCCACTACATCTGTGGTTACAAGTTCAGTCTCATTTAGTCATCAGAGCCCTGGGGGTATATTTATAAGAGCCTTTAACCATATTTCCATCACCCAAAGTGATACATGCGTGACACAAGGCTCGGAATCAGATTAATGAAGCCACGCAAAACCACATTGCGTTGTTTTAAGTGGCCTCCTAAATCTTGAGTAAGGCAATGCAGCGCAAATTGGGAATGTGCCAAAACCTACACCGCCCAAGGTCAGGCGTAACAAGAAGAAATATTTTTATTTCTCCTCGTTTTTAGGGCGAGCCCTCTTGATGCGCGGCATAGCAGTACTCGCGTAGGCGAGCCGTTTTGTAGAGGGTTTTCAAAATGGACCTGGAAATTCCACACGCTTGTGCGTGTTCATTTCCTAGGTCCATTTTAATTGGGCTATGCGTGTGTGTTGTTTTTAAACAGAACACGCAATATATAGGCCATAGGTGGTCACATAGCTCCGCCTATGGCTTATTGGTGTCTGTTACGTGCACCAAAGCCCATATGTCTTCAATTATAGTGGCCAGAAACGGCCGCGATAATTGAAGACATATGCTCGCAGTGGCGCGCGTACCACTTGAGAGCTTTTTTTTTTGTATCCATTTCACAGCTAAGCAACTAAAGAAAACAACCACTGGCGTCTTTTAAATGGTGTGCGCTGAGCGGCGATCTCATAACCCAAGCTCAGCTCGTTTTTTATCGTTGCAAACTTTTCAAAGTTTGTGAAGCCTGGAGGTTTGTGAAAATCTTTTGGAAAGTTCACAGGCGAAAACTTTGCAATGTTGCACACCTCAGTGCACAGCTACTCGAATTTCTTGTTTTTTTAATGTTGGGCCTTTTAAACGCTGCGGGATGTTTGATAGCCAGCTCGCCACCCCCCTCGACACATACCAGAGATTTCCCTACCCCGGCATCGCGCCTCCGTTGTCTCTACAACACACACCTTCCCCTGCCCTCTCTGCCCGTCACACACTTCTCAGGCCCCCTACCCAGCTTCTCCGACCTCTCACAGATTGCCCCCCGCCCTCTCTTACGATCGAAGTGGCCCACGCCTTCATTCACCCTGCGGGCCTTGGGCTGTTTGGGGTCCTTGTCGGCCATGGTCTCGGTGCAGCCTCCCTCCGAGTCCTGGCTGCGCTTCTGGGGATGTGTGACTGTAAGCAGCTCCAGAACGGACTGCGCCATGAGCAATGCGAGCGCAATCTGGCCGAGACTGGATGTCAGTGCTGGGGCCCACCGCTACAGGGGCCACTACAGGGTTGTACCTCAACACTGCCACAGGGAGTTCTTCAACCCTGTCTCGCGGTCCTACCTCACCACACCCAAACCCTAGGGGGTTGCCCTAACTCCCCCTCGGTGCTACTTCACGTTGCACGTTGTCGTACCCAAACCCTGGATGCTACGGCAAACCTTCTTCGCCCCTACCTCACCCTAACCCCAGGCATGCCCAGTTCCCCCCCCCCCCAGGAAGCCTACAGCAGGCCCCACTCGTCCCTGCCTTTCTCGATCCAATTCGCCACCTGGGAGGTGTCTATCGCCCCCGGCTGTGTCTCTACCCAGACCACACTTTATTGCCCAATGACTAGCGCCACCCGCCTCTGTCTACTGGCCCCTCCCATCGACAGAGCTCATCCCGCCCCAGATGTCATGAGCCGTAGTGACCCCACCCCACCCCACACATCACTGAACTGTTCCCTTTCGGCCCCAGAGAGGCTGTGCCCGTCTCTTACAGCCTTGGGTTCTCCCACACCCTCCCCCTGTCCTGGGTAGTCTCGCTCCAGCCCGCTTTCACTCACTACTATGGCTTTTAGGCGCCCGCCCCCTGCATTGTCAGTGCCCCCCGCCCCGCCAGCTCCACTGTGGCCAGTGGCAACTGAGGGTTAATAGCCTCTTCCAGTCCCCAGGTCAACCTGTCCCTGAGTCCTAGTGAGCGCATGCAGCACCTGGCGGTTCTTCGCCCCTAGCTGTATTCGCCCCCACATGCGCATACATAATCTGGCCTGTCCACTGCATGGCCCCAGAACCAGCACTGCAAAGCGGCCTGGGGTCTGGACTTCGGAAGACCACTCCTGCCAATTCTGGGACTCAAACTTGAATGAGTCGCTTAAAGAGAGCAAGCCGGCCCTGCAACAAACAATGTAGAGTTTAAAAGATACAAACATTGCACCGCGCAAACTGCTGGCTGTGAACAGGATTTTGAGTATAATTTGGTATAATATTAAAAATGCAATTCACGTGATCTGAGACATAACAAAGCAATGCCCATGAGAAAAATAGTTTTTTATATAGCATATGGACCCTCCGTAATAATGTAGAACTGTTTCTGAGGCGAATGTGAACCAAACACCGTATACAACCAGGCTTGTGTGTGTTTGACGTTCACAATCCGACATGTCGATTGCGTTTTTATACATGCATTGACAACACAAAACAACAAATGTCTGGATGTAAAGAATTATGTAACAGGTGAGGCTGCAGCCCTGACCAGCAGCATAACCTGAGCAGCAGCATCCTCGGGAGCATGGACTCACAAGCGCAGTGAGGGCAGGCTACAAGGCCCGCTTCTGAGCGCATCGCATGGTGTGTTTTCCTGAGTTAATAAACGTGAATTAGAAACTTACTGTAGATAGAAATGTATGTTTTCATCACTGTAAAGCTTAGCGCTGGATAAAGTGTCACAAAAACAATGGGGGGTGGGAACAATTGTGCAAAGAGAAGAGACCGTGTGAAGGCATTTGCCTCGCAACCTTGCTAAAATACAGGGATCGCATGGACAGCGAGACAGATGCGGACAATAAATACGAATTTATAGTTTTTTTTTTTTTAGTCAAACAGCAAAAACAAGGCCCGTTGGAGTGAAAGTGCTTTATATAGAAGACCTAAAACAGTAGTAACACAGCAGCAAGCGAAAAAGGGCATAGTAGACTCTTGTTAGTACTGATGTGTGCTTTACCACTCTGATGTGTGCTGTATCCTGTCTCTGACTTGTGCTTTACCCCTCGGCGTGTGCCCTAACATCCTGATTATTGCTTGGCTCCTCCTGGTGGAGCCATCCCTTCGCATACGTATCCAGATCCTATGATCTGTGATTTGCCTCTGTGGCATGTAGTTTTCCGCCCTGACGTTTGCTTTACCCGTGTGACTTGTGTTTTATTATTCCAGTTTCTCCTTTATTCTTTAATGCCTGCTTTACCACTCTGATTGTCCTTTACCTCCACCATTTCTTTTTTACCTCTCTATTGCTTTAACCCTCATATGCTCGCAGTGGCGCGCGTGCGTGCACCACTAGCGGGCATTTTTTTTTTTTTTTTTTTACAATACGATCGCTTTTGCGATCGGTTGAAGTGCCAAATAACTCTAGTGGTTGAATAGAAAACCCCACTGTAACCAAACAGGGCAATGATCAGTTCCCACCACTATCTGCAATTAACTCGAATGTTTCACTCCACCAGGTCAGTCGAGGTTAAACAAAACACAGATAAAAGAACAGTCGAGTTTTGTAGAAACCATTCCTATCCGGTCAACTGGAAGTTAGGACAATGTTTTCACAAAGTGTATTTTAAAGCTCGTGTTTTCAACTATTACAACTTGCCACATGTTCATGCCTTGTGTGCGATTACTTGAAGTGTGTATGTGAGACTTGGCCCTTTCCCCAAAATTTTTCGCCTTTTTATTTCCCTTTTAAATCAGAATGCCCTCATGGTAACAACAATGTATAGGCCTTGTGTAGTGAGGAAAGCCCTGTGTACTGTGAAACTGATGTTAAGATGCAGGTGTCTTATACCCCTAACATGGCTGCCACTGACCACTGCTGCTGCAGCGGGGTTTAGTGGGCGCATTCTAGTGGCTAGGGCCTGGCTGGAACCCTCCAAACAATGTATCAACTTAGCCTGCCAGCCTGCCCACAGGTAGAATGGTGGAACCTCCTAGAACCCCCTGGAACCTTCTGGAACAGGTGAGGTGACACCAACTGCCACTGCCAACTGTCAACTGGCACTGTATAAGGAAAGGAAGGAAAACTTTCCTGTCAGAGGGACTAAGGGGAGACCTGGGGAAGTACCTACGCAGGAGGATAGGCAGTGGGGGTCAGGGCAGGGTCTTATGATGCTGGAATGACAGGGCCTAGTGTGCTGCTTTACAAGTATTGAGGCATCCTGTACCCCCCCCACTGACCTAACCCCGCGGCAGGGAACCCCCAGGGACCACTTGAAGGGATTGGCTGAGAAGAACTTGGAACACCAGCCACCAAACTATTCCCCCCTTCAAGGAACAAGAAACCAAGCAACAAAACTAAGGGCGTAAGGAACATCACGCCAACAAGAAACTAAGCTTCTATTTACAAGGGCGCAAGAAACATCACGCCAACAAGAAACTAAGCCTCTATTTACAAGGGCGCAAGAAACCTAAAGCGCTAAGAAGAAATTAAATCATCACAGGACTTTTGAAGAAGCAAACAGATATTGGCACGGTACTGACCCTGCGTTTCCTGATGTCACCTGGGGTCTCCCTTGCTAACCTGCTACTGAGATGTCACCTGTCCTGTATATCTAGCGCTGCCCTTGCTGACCCTGTGAAGAGCGCTGAAGTAATGGAGGGGGTTGCTGCCTTCTGAAGCACTATATTTGCCTGAACTGCAGCACCCTGAACTGAATGTTATTAGACCTGCTGGTCTTGCCCCCACCTCGTGTGGGCCAAAGCGCTATAGCCCTGCACCCTGCTGTCTGTGAAGCGCTAGAATCCTGGGCGTGATTCCTGCCTGAAGCGCTATATTCTGTGGTGCCCTTCAGCAGCGCTACCTGGAATGAACTGTCTGCCGAGCGCTACCTCTGCTGTGAATTGCCTGCTATATCGTAGCGCTGTGAATCCTGAAAAGCGCTATCCCCCTGAAGCGCTGTGTCACCAAGAACTTCTGTGGCTCTAGAAGTTGCTGCCTTCTGAAGCGCTGACTCCCTGCTCCCCCAACGCTCCTTTGCTGTCCCTGTGAAGAGTGCTGAGGTACTGAAGGAGGTTGCTGCCTGGTGAAGTGCTGTACCTGCAGGGTGCTATTATCTAAACCTGATTGCCTGCTGAAGCGCTGTCCCCAGCATTGCCTGTGGCCAAGCGCTGTCATGTGAGGAACTGAGGTAGTGCCCAGGGAAGCGCTGTAATTTCACTCCAAGCGCTTTCTTGAATGTCCCATAGAAGCGCTGTAATTGTGCCTCCAAGCGCTCTCTTGTAGGCCCCAGAGAAACGCTGTATTTTTGACCTTAAGTGCCCACCTGTTGGCCCCTATGTGCCTCTAGTGACGTGGAGGCCATTAAGTTACTGTTTATGCCTGAGGACAGGCTTGCCATTCATGAACTGTTTGGGCCCTGGTTCCGGCGTAGGCCTAAAGACATACTGAGTTCATCTGCGATGGCTTAGCCCTGCATAGGGGAGTCCAAGGCATAGTAAAATGCTCATTGAGAATGCTTTACTGAATTGCTTATTGAAATGTTCACCTTAATTAACAGAAATGTTTTACTAATCTAAAGCAAGGCCTGTGCTTGCTTAATGAGATGTTGCTCTCTAGCAATGAGTAATGTTCTATTTATAAGTTACTTAATGAAATGCCTATGCCTGATTCCTTCCCTGTAATGTTTACTCCTGATTAGGGGGATGTTACCTATGATTGGGGAAGAGTTTTGAAGTGGTTATTCCTGCTTGGAACCAGGATTATTCTGAACTATAGAAGTTTTATTACACCCCTGCCCCAGTGTTATAACCTCTACTTATTTACAGGATTACTCTTGGGTGCTGAGAGGTTTATGCCTGCTTAATGTAGGAATTAGAATGTTGATCCTGGCCTGGGGTGGAAACGCCAACAGCTGCATAATGAACTGTGTCTGCTGACTAATGAAACATTTATTCATGTTGGTTGAAAGGTGGAGCACATGCCCACAGTTACGGAGTGAGGTGCTCCTTGCTTTAAAGAAATGTTTACATTTACTAAAAGGCTTTACATGCATAAACCAAGTCTTCTAAGCTCAGGCTTGCCTGTTAAAAATGGTTATCTCTGCCTTGAAGAGTTGTTAACTGTTGATTGCTGAGTAGGGGAACGTTAATGCTATAAGGATATAGTTACACTGCCTAATGAGATGTTTTATCCGCAGTGGCGTGTTTTTATTCCTGCCATAGGAGTTTCATTCCTGCCTAAGGAAATGGTTAATGAAATGTTTTACCCTCAGTGAAGTGTTTTACTTCTGCTAAACTGATTATCTCTAATGCAGGAAATGTTTTACCTGTAAGCTCCTGATTAATAGGGGGAAGGCCCTGCCTGTTCAGGCATCAGGTAATAGGATGGTGTGTGATGCCTAAAGGAATACTTTATGCCTAATGAAAGGTGTTGACCTCATTTGAGGCAATGTTTACTCCTGCCCAGGGAAGGGTCTCATACCCCTGCTATAACAGAGATCTACTTACACCTGCTCAATGTAGGGATTTCTACTTCCCTGATGGAATGTTGGTGTAGCCCTGATACAGTTAAACCTGCACAAGGGGATGGTTACCTAGATTGCAATGTTTTCTCCTAGTTAGTGCTGGTTAATGCAATGGTTAGCTGGGCCCAATGAGAAGTTCTCCAAAAGGGATGCCCAACCTTGTTATATGGAATAATTATTCTTAATGAAATGTTTAATTCCTATTACAGGAGGAGAGTTACGTCCACATACTTTTGTGGCAAATGAAATGTTTCATATTTAAGGAAATGTTTGAACTACACTTAACGAATTGTTTATTCCTACAGCGGGGAGATGTTTCTGTTATGGAACTGTCCCTTTGTTTACCTGAGGAAATGGATATTGATGCTTAATGCAGTGTTGTTCTTATGACTTTGAGATGTATTCCTTTCAGGTACTGACCAAGAAGCAAGGCGTAGGTCGGGCCTGTGTCCCACTAAAAATGTATTTAACTATTTATTGATCCAATATTTAATATTTATTGCAGAACGGATATTTATTCATCTAATATTGATTGCAAGTCTTGAGACACATGTATTTTAAATGAATTTATGATTTCCCTGATCCTGCTCTATCTATCTGATTATTTATCTTAATACAAGTCACTTGTTTTTATACAAGCTCTGGAGTGGAGTCATTTATTGCGTGCCCAGGTTTCTGTCTCAGTGTGAGTGTGTGCTGCATGATCACTTAACACATGTGCTTTCGGATGCCTACCCGCTCGTGCCATGCTACCCTAGGGGACTGGTGACCCCAGTTCCAACATATTGGTGTCGAGCGGTGGGATCCAGGACCTGTGACCATGCAGCACCCTCCATTGGGACAGGGTGCACAGCAATTGGGCTGCACAATTATTGTGTGTGCAAGCCTTAGGAATTGACCCCTCCACTGTCTAGCCTGTGAGTGTATCAGGGCCTGTTGGACCTCATTCTGTCGCCACATCCTAGAACCTTTTTCCTGAATTATCTGAGTCCTCACCTGGCACTGGAGTGTTGTGTCAGGGGATGGGGGTGCCTGTTGGGCGGAGGGAAGAAGGAACTCCGTACCACTTTGGGGCACGGGTAGGAGCCCACCCAGAGGGGAGAGGGGATGGGGACAGGAGGGGCAGGTCACACCCAGGGAGGCGGTCACACCAGAGAACCTTGGAAGGGGGGGGGGTGTCGTCAAAGAGGTTAGAGCAGAAAAGGGAGAGTGTGAGCCTTGCAATGAAGGAAGGGAAGCTGGTGCACAGGCTTCAGCTAAACAGAGACAGAGCTGAAGACCTTGAAATCATGTGTGCCAGGTACTTCCATGGTGGCAGCGTACCCGAGGTTCGGGGTTTGGACCAGTCACGGGGTGTAGAACCTGGACTGGGGTTTCAGGTGCAGGGATTGCCTGACCTGGAGGGTGGGGTACCAGTAACTATGGACCCTACCAGTGTGACTTCCAGGGGTACCTATCCGGGGAGGAGGGTGCGGAACCCTGGAAGGGGGTGCAGAGGGAGGAAGGACTCTCCTCTGGCACTGGTCCAGCCACGGGGTTAAAGATCCTGGGTTGGGTGGCCAGGTTCAGGGGTTGCCTGACCTGGCGGGAGGAATCTCTGTATTCAGAGTTCCCCCGGTTGTGACTTCCAGGGGTACCTATCCGGGGAGGAGGGTGCGGAACCCTGGAAGGGGGTGCAGAGGGAGGAAGGACTCTCCTCTGGCACCGGTCCAGCCACGGGGTTAAAGATCCTGGGTTGGGTGGCCAGGTTCAGGGGTTGCCTGACCTGGCGGGAGGAATCTCTGTATTCAGAGTTCCCCCGGTTGTGACTCTCAGGGGTACTACTCCAGGTGGGAGGGTGCGGAACCCTGGGAGGGGGTGCAGGGAGAGGTAGGTCTCGCCCCTGTCACCAATTCAACTTAAGGGTTTAGACCCTAGGTTGAGGAGGAGAGTGGAAAAAGGTACCACGGGCCTGGGGCGACTGCCCCCCACTCTGAGAGAGAGTAAGGGCCAGAGACATCTGGATTGGAGGTCTGTCCTGGCCGCATCCCACTAGGAACACCAGTGGGGTGGTTGGATTAGCGAGAATGTCATGGTGGTATTGGGCCTGCGTCCACCTTTTTCCGCCCCAAGCAGGGAAGCCCATCAAGGGAATGATCGGCCTACCCTGGCTTTTGGCTGGGGGGGAGATGTGTGAGACTTGGCCCTTTCCCCAAAATTTTTCGCCTTTTTATTTCCCTTTTAAATCAGAATGCCCTCATGGTAACAACAATGTATAGGCCTTGTGTAGTGAGGAAAGCCCTGTGTACTGTGAAACTGATGTTAAGATGCAGGTGTCTTATACCCCTAACATGGCTGCCACTGACCACTGCTGCTGCAGCGGGGTTTAGTGGGCGCATTCTAGTGGCTAGGGCCTGGCTGGAACCCTCCAAACAATGTATCAACTTAGCCTGCCAGCCTGCCCACAGGTAGAATGGTGGAACCTCCTAGAACCCCCTGGAACCTTCTGGAACAGGTGAGGTGACACCAACTGCCACTGCCAACTGTCAACTGGCACTGTATAAGGAAAGGAAGGAAAACTTTCCTGTCAGAGGGACTAAGGGGAGACCTGGGGAAGTACCTACGCAGGAGGATAGGCAGTGGGGGTCAGGGCAGGGTCTTATGATGCTGGAATGACAGGGCCTAGTGTGCTGCTTTACAAGTATTGAGGCATCCTGTACCCCCCCACTGACCTAACCCCGCGGCAGGGAACCCCCAGGGACCACTTGAAGGGATTGGCTGAGAAGAACTTGGAACACCAGCCACCAAACTATTCCCCCCTTCAAGGAACAAGAAACCAAGCAACAAAACTAAGGGTGTAAGGAACATCACGCCAACAAGAAACTAAGCTTCTATTTACAAGGGCGCAAGAAACATCACGCCAACAAGAAACTAAGCCTCTATTTACAAGGGCGCAAGAAACCTAAAGTGCTAAGAAGAAATTAAATCATCACAGGACTTTTGAAGAAGCAAACAGATATTGGCGCGGTACTGACCCTGCGTTTCCTGATGTCACCTGGGGTCTCCCTTGCTAACCTGCTACTGGGGTGTCACCTGTCCTGTATATCTAGCGCTGCCCTTGCTGACCCTGTGAAGAGCGCTGAAGTAATGGAGGGGGTTGCTGCCTTCTGAAGCGCTATATTTGCCTGAACTGCAGCACCCTGAACTATATGTTATTAGACCTGCTGGTCTTGCCCCCACCTCGTGTGGGCCAAAGCGCTATAGCCCTGCACCCTGCTGTCTGTGAAGCGCTAGAATCCTGGGCGTGATTCCTGCCTGAAGCGCTATATTCTGTGGTGCCCTTCAGCAGCGCTACCTGGAATGAACTGTCTGCCGAGCGCTACCTCTGCTGTGAATTGCCTGCTATATCGTAGCGCTGTAAATCCTGAAAAGCGCTATCCCCCTGAAGCGCTGTGTCACCAAGAACTTCTGTGGCTCTAGAAGTTGCTGCCTTCTGAAGCGCTGACTCCCTGCTCCCCCAACGCTCCTTTGCTGTCCCTGTGAAGAGTGCTGAGGTACTGAAGGGGGTTGCTGCCTGGTGAAGTGCTGTACCTGCAGGGTGCTATTATCTAAACCTGATTGCCTGCTGAAGCGCTGTCCCCAGCATTGCCTGTGGCCAAGCGCTGTCATGTGAGGAACTGAGGTAGTGCCCAGGGAAGCGCTGTAATTTCACTCCAAGCGCTTTCTTGAATGTCCCATAGAAGCGCTGTAATTGTGCCTCCAAGCGCTCTCTTGTATGCCCCAGAGAAACGCTGTATTTTTGACCTTAAGTGCCCACCTGTTGGCCCCTATGTGCCTCTAGTGACGTGGAGGCCATTAAGTTACTGTTTATGCCTGAGGACAGGCTTGCCATTCATGAACTGTTTGGGCCCTGGTTCCGGCGTAGGCCTAAAGACATACTGAGTTCATCTGCGATGGCTTAGCCCTGCATAGGGGAGTCCAAGGCATAGTAAAATGCTCATTGAGAATGCTTTACTGAATTGCTTATTGAAATGTTCACCTTAATTAACAGAAATGTTTTACTAATCTATAGCAAGGCCTGTGCTTGCTTAATGAGATGTTGCTCTCTAGCAATGAGTAATGTTCTATTTATAAGTTACTTAATGAAATGCCTATGCCTGATTCCTTCCCTGTAATGTTTACTCCTGATTAGGGGGATGTTACCTATGATTGGGGAAGAGTTTTGAAGTGGTTATTCCTGCTTGGAACCAGGATTATTCTGAACTATAGAAGTTTTATTACACCCCTGCCCCAGTGTTATAACCTCTACTTATTTACAGGATTACTCTTGGGTGCTGAGAGGTTTATGCCTGCTTAATGTAGGAATTAGAATGTTGATCCTGGCCTGGGGTGGAAACGCCAACAGCTGCATAATGAACTGTGTCTGCTGACTAATGAAACATTTATTCATGTTGGTTGAAAGGTGGAGCACATGCCCAGAATTATGGAGTGAGGTGCTCCTTGCTTTAAAGAAATGTTTACATTTACTAAAAGGCTTTACATGCATAAACCAAGTCTTCTAAGCTCAGGCTTGCCTGTTAAAAATGGTTATCTCTGCCTTGAAGAGTTGTTAACTGTTGATTGCTGAGTAGGGGAACGTTAATGCTATAAGGATATAGTTACACTGCCTAATGAGATGTTTTATCCGCAGTGGCGTGTTTTTATTCCTGCCATAGGAGTTTCATTCCTGCCTAAGGAAATGGTTAATGAAATGTTTTACCCTCAGTGAAGTGTTTTACTTCTGCTAAACTGATTATCTCTAATGCAGGAAATGTTTTACCTGTAAGCTCCTGATTAATAGGGGGAAGGCCCTGCCTGTTCAGGCATCAGGTAATAGGATGGTGTGTGATGCCTAAAGGAATAATTTATGCCTAATGAAAGGTGTTGACCTCATTTGAGGCAATGTTTACTCCTGCCCAGGGAAGGGTCTCATACCCCTGCTATAACAGAGATCTACTTACACCTGC
Source organism: Lissotriton helveticus (assembly GCF_964261635.1). Classification (NCBI taxonomy): domain Eukaryota; kingdom Metazoa; phylum Chordata; class Amphibia; order Caudata; family Salamandridae; genus Lissotriton; species Lissotriton helveticus. The sequence goes on from NC_136067.1 coordinate 1,952,058,320, forward strand.
TCAATGTAGGGATTTCTACTTCCCTGATGGAATGTTGGTGTAGCCCTGATACAGTTAAACCTGCACAAGGGGATGGTTACCTAGATTGCAATGTTTTCTCCTAGTTAGTGCTGGCTAATGCAATGGTTAGCTGGGCCCAATGAGAAGTTCTCCCAAAGGGATGCCCAACCTTGTTATATGGAATAATTATTCTTAATGAAATGTTTAATTCCTATTACAGGAGGAGAGTTACGTCCACATACTTTTGTGGCAAATGAAATGTTTCATATTTAAGGAAATGTTTGAACTACACTTAACGAATTGTTTATTCCTACAGCGGGGAGATGTTTCTGTTATGGAACTGTCCCTTTGTTTACCTGAGGAAATGGATATTGATGCTTAATGCAGTGTTGTTCTTATGACTTTGAGATGTATTCCTTTCAGGTACTGACCAAGAAGCAAGGCGTAGGTCGGGCCTGTGTCCCACTAAAAATGTATTTAACTATTTATTGATCCAATATTTAATATTTATTGCAGAACGGATATTTATTCATCTAATCTTGAGTGCGTCTTGAGACACATGTATTTTAAATGAATTTATGATTTCCCTGATCCTGCTCTATCTATCTGATTATTTATCTTAATACAAGTCACTTGTTTTTATACAAGCTCTGGAGTGGAGTCATTTATTGCGTGCCCAGGTTTCTGTCTCAGTGTGAGTGTGTGCTGCATGATCACTTAACACATGTGCTTTCGGATGCCTACCCGCTCGTGCCATGCTACCCTAGGGGACTGGTGATCCCAGTTCCAACAGTGTATGTCAGTGTGTGATCCTCTGCTCGCAGGGCATCCACAGTGTAGTGGGGGCACGGATGTTGCACCGCTGTGGACGTGTGATAGTCGGCACTTCCTCCCTCCGGTAACGGTGGGGGCGAGATGAGGTTTCAAGGCCCACTGTGACAATCCAGCGTGCCCCCCCTCCCCCCCATAGCTGTCCTTGCTCGAGAGGCTGGTAATATCCGTCCAGAGTTCTCGGTGCATCTTTATTTTCCGTTTCTAACAGTCCCTGTGCCTTTGGAGATGTTTTGAAGAGAGGATGGCTCTTACATGTTGTCGGTTGTTTCCTGCCTGCGAGCTTGATGTGTCTGTTCAGTGCCAGGAGCGGTCGGATCCCAGCGCAGCCTCCCGCTGCCTCTCACTTGTGTGCTCTTGGGCATGGGCTCGCACCTGGACACTTCAAAGGTTTCACTGGAATTTATTGGTGTTTTTAATGGGGGATTCTCTTGCATCAGACCCCGGTGACGCCTCCAGCCCACCCAGGCTTCTTTGTAAACAGTATTTCTTGGCACGGTAGCACTTTAAGAGAAGTGGGGCTACTCTCCCTTTCTTAATGAAGTGCTGCTACTCAGAACCTGCCACTTTAAGACACAGTTTATAACGGGAAACCAAGTGACAAGGCTTGGGTTGGTCAGCCCTGGACGGGCTGATAGAATCACTTGTGCTGTAGTGTAGACGGCACTTGAAAGTTATTCAATGTGTTTTAAAAATCTCTCTCTGTCTCTCCCTCCCTCACTCTCACTCTCACTCTCTCTCTCTCTCTCTCTCTCTCTCTCTCTCTCTCTCTCTCTCTTCCTCTCTCTCTCTCTCTCTCTCTCTGGCTCTCTCTCTCCTCCCCTCTCTTTCAACCCTCTCTCACCCCTCTCTCCCTTCCTCTCTCTCTCTCTCTCGCCCCTCTCTCTCTTCCTCTCTCTCGCTCCCCCTCTATCTCTCTCTCTCCCCCTCTATCTCTCTCTCACCCCCTCTCCCTCCTCTATCTCTCTCTCTCTCTCCCTCAGGGATTCTGTCTCCCTCTGCCCCTGTTTCTTCTCTCTCCCTCCTTTCTCTCTCTCTCCCTCTTTCTCCCTCCTTTCACCCTCTCTCTCTCTCTTCTCTCTCCCTCCTTTCACCCCCTCTCTCTCTCTCTTCTCATCTGCAATTAACTCGAATGTTTCACTCCACCAGGTCAGTCGAGGTTAAACAAAACACAGATAACAGAACAGTCGAGTTTTGTAGAAACCATTCCTATACGGTCAACTGGAAGATAGGACAATGTTTTCACAAAGCGTATTTTAAAGCGCCTATGGGCACGCTGGTGCAGTGGGGCGCTACATGTGGGGCCGCGCAGGACTCGTGTTTTCAACTATTACAACTTGCCACATGTTTATGCCTTGTGTACGATTACTTGAAGTGTGTGTGTCAGTGTGTGATCCTCTGCTCGCCGGGCATCCACAGTGTAGTGGGGGCACGGATGTTGCACCTGTGGACGTGTGATCGTCGGCACTTCCTCCCTCCGGTAGCGGTGGGGGCAAGATGAGGTTTCAAGGCCCATTGTGACAATCCAGCGTGCCCCCCCGCCCCCTCAGCAGTTCTTGCTCGGGATGCTGGTAATATCCATCCACTTCCTCGGTGCATATTTATTTTCCGTTTCTAAGGGGCACATGCATCAATCGAAATTGCATTCGCTAATGGTGCGATTCGCAAAATTCGTACGTTTGCGAATGCAATTACAATTTTTGGGATGCATTAATATTTTTGTAATTTTCGCAATTTAAGAAATCGCGAAATTGCGATTTCTTAAATTGGGATTGCATTTAAGGAATCTCAAATTGAGATCTCGGGGCAAAAGAAGACAAACACAAGGACAACCACAGGTCCAATGGGAAGATACGGCAGGTCCTCATACCGGGACCAGGAGCCACACCAGACAGAATGCTCAGGAGTAGGCTTACAACCTGAGACTAGTTTGGTGATTAATCTAAGTAAGAAAACCTTGTCCGCCATTGAAGAAGTGGTTCTTAATAAAGGGTTGGGCTTTGTGACGACAGATAATGGCGATCCATTTTTACTCCAGATTGAATTAGTCCAATTTTTTCGGAAACTGCGACTACGTTACTTCTTTAACAATAGAAGTAATGAGGAGTCTGATTTGGAGAGAGATGTCAATACCGGCCTAAGACCCAAATCTACTTTCCTACCTCCAACACATGCCATACCGTCCCAAGTGTTCACCTTTGAACAGGCGGTCAAAGATGACATTGAAAAAATCTGGATCTCCCCTAAGTCTGGCTATAATAATCTGTCCAGAATGGAGAGACAAGCTTTGAAAACATTAACTGAGGATTCCTCAGTAATTATCAAGCCTGCCGACAAAGGGGGATCGATTGTACTACAAGATGTGGAGACTTATAGGACTGAATGCCTTCGACAGCTGAGTAACACCATGCATACCAGCCACTCACTATAGCTCCTACCCCAAGACTAATGAATGAGATTAAATTCTTAACAGAGGAAGCCTTAACAGAAGGTTGGATAACTCCTTTAGAGTCCCAATTTTTACAGACACAACATCCCATTATGCCCTGCTTCTACACCTTACCTAAGGTGCATAAACCTCAGAGACCACCACCAGGGAGGCCTATTATTTCTGGCCAAGGATCAGTTCTAGAGCCCCTTTCGGCTTTTGTAGATCACTTCCTCAGACCAATAGTGCACACTATGCCTACCTATATGAAAGATACCACAGATGTCCTGAGGGTGATCCCGGATATCCCTTTCAACCAGGAGACAGACTATCTAGTCTCCCTAGATGTCGAGTCCCTGTATACCTCGATCCCCCAGGATGAGACTTTGGAGACCATCAGATCCATCCTGGGTGACACTGAACTTGACTCTATCACCCCTGTACCTTTCATTATGTCTTTAGCCACCATAGCTATGAAAGAAATTTTTTTCAGGTACGAAGACACGGTATACCATCAAGTCTCAGGGACGAGCATGGGCAGCATTTTTGCTCCTTCGTTAGCAAACCTGTATGTCCATATGTTCGAACAGACAACAGTGTTAAATCCAACTAACCCCTTTTTCTCGTCTATATTGTGGTGGAAAGGCTATTTAGATGATGTTCTAGTGGTGTGGAGAGGGGACATAGATTCAGTTACAAACTTCCATCGGTGGCTGAATAATCAGAACGATTTCTTACACTTTACCATCGAAACAAGCAAAGAGAAGGTTTCCTTTCTGGACCTCTCCATCTACACGACGGAGACTGGTCTCGAAAATGAATAGTATCGAAAACCGATGGCAAGAAATTTGCTACTTCTATACGAGAGTCAGCACCCCAAATCCCTACGCGATAATTTGCCTTTTGGGCAATTCCTCCGAGTTCGGCGGAATTGTTCAACTCCAGAAACTTGCACATCATGCAGAGGAATTATTGGAACAGCTAACCAGTAGACATTATCCTAGGAAACTCATCAAACAATCGTTGAAACGTGCAGCCAACAATCATCGTGAGGCACGTCTTGAACCGAAAGGAGAGAAGACCAAACTGGATCGCCTGACTCTGGTTACTACCTATAATACAAAATCCAATTGTATCCAAAAAATCATTAGACGTCGTTGGCGCATACTAAACAGTAGCAATGATAAGATTGAGTTTCCCCTTTTTGCATTTAAGAGGTCGGGCAATTTAAGGGACCGCCTGATACACACCCGTCCTCGAGAAACTTCTACCATAGAGGTGGGCACCTTGTGGGACTTACCTCCCGTAATGGGACACCATCCATGTGGGGGATGTTCAGTCTGTCCTTTAACGACCAAGACAACAAGCATCGACATAGGCACCGACCACCCTTGGCAGTTGAGACACTTTACTAACTGTAACAGCACTAACCTGATCTACCAAATCACATGCCCGTGTAATTTACGCTATATAGGCATGACCACCAGGAAGGTGCGAGTGAGGATGCAAGAACATAAAAGCACGTTTCGTTGCAGAAAAGATGTCTCAAGATTAACTAAACATTTTTTACAACACAACCACAGTGAAACAGATTTTATGTGGGTTGTTCGGTATGCAACGTTTACAACGAAATCTTTACAACGCACTACCATTACAACGCAGGTATTACCACGCATACCATTACAACGCATTGCGCTGGGGGGCGCTCTAGGGTAAGTAATAAGTTTAATTTTCTATCCAACACCTTCCCTAGTGTCCACGGGGACTGGAGTTGGAATGGAAAATTATACTTACCACTATCCAGTACCTCTAAGCGCTATGCGTTGTAACGGTATTCGTTGTAAATACCGCGTTGTAACGGTATGCGTGGTAAAAGTATGCGTTGTAACGTCATACATCCGGGTTGTTCTTGAGAAACCGTTTATTCCATCACATATAAGTGATATATCAAAATTCCTATTTTATAAGGAACAGAAATGGGTCTTCAAATTACGCACTGACAGGATTGGGCTCAACGATGATATTCCGTGGTTCAATTTACAATGATAATGACCACCCTGTCAGTTAGATGTGATTCCACTCCATGTTGTTCTTAACAGTTGGAGTTATTTTATCACTATAACGTGTTTGCAGCATTCTATGATACCTATAAGACTACCATACTAAGTGTCTTTATAACTTTCAGAAGATGCAAGAGACGATAGTTGTTGAGTGCATATAGCTGAGCTTATTTTCTGCTTAACTACAGCTGTTATTTGAGGGACATTACTCTGTAGTTTGTTCCTATTTCATAAGATCTGGGGTTTGTACCATTCTTGATACTGTGGTTGGTTAGAACTACTCCTTCCTGGGTTTGTGGTACTGAAAATTTTGGACCTGTGTCATAAACATCGTCGTATCATGATGATTTTGATATCAGCAGACCGAGAATGGCTAGTACACTATGCACAAGCATTTTCGTCACATTCAAATGACAGAATCACCCTGAAATCAGAGTTTTCATCCTGAATCCTCAGGTTCCATTTTGTGAACGGCAGCCATTTTGTGGATTGCCCTTACAGTAGGCCCTCATTGTGGCAGAACAAGTATTTAAGGACATAACCTTAGCATGGGTTTGTGCTGACTCCTGCATGACCTCGCGAAAGCTGACTCCCTTGCCCGAGGCTGACCTCGTTGAGCCAGTTCCTTTGTTAGGCAGCTGGTCAGATAGAGATCAAAGAGCAGGACATTGCAATGTTTATTGTACACGCACACCCCCCTTTATCTTGCTCCTATCTGTTTCTGTTCCTTCTTTATGGTCTATTTATGATGTGGGCTGCGGGCCTTTTCATTATGGGTCTTGTCCAACTTGTCCAAAGAAGAATGTTTATTATGGGTTTGTTTGATGATTAATTTTGGGCTGGACAAACTGAAAAGTGGGTTTGTCATCATAAAGTGCTTTGTGTGCACGTCCTGGGAGTGACCAACAATAATGTACTTCCAAGAGAAAATGTGTGCCTAGGGCATAATAAATGGTATAAAAGGTCTGTGCTGAGACCATTCAGCAAACTGCCTCATTTAATTGCTAAGGCAGTTGGGTGACGTAGCCTCACTTAATTGTATTTAATAAAGATGTCTTTTTTCATATTTTCAGAGTCTGTGCCAAGTTCTTGTTATATTAGTAAGTATTCCCTGAGAGCGAAAATTACCGAGTTCTTCAGTTGGCGCCCTAACGCGGGAATCATCAGAGAAGTGACTTTCTGGGGGAGTGATCGTGCCAGGAGACTGAAATAAACTGAGGAGGACAGAGCAAGATTCTACTAAGAAGGTACTCTGTGCACGGGGATTCTGGAGATTCTTTGATTCTGCGGCCCAGTATATTTCTGATCTTCCTGATTTTTGATCCTCCACATGATAACCTTTTTGGCGTGAGTATTCTTAAAAAGACCGTTAGGTCATGTAGAACTTGACAGTTAAAATCTGCATAACATTTTTGATTAGTAAAAGTAAGAGTTAAGTATAAGTGGGTCGCTCCCAGTCCTTTGTTCTTTGGTTCTTTGATTTTGATTGGTTCTGAGTTTGTTTGGTCCTTAGTTTTATTTGAATATTGCAATGTTCAAAAACCGAGGGTCAAGTATATTTACGAGTGTATCGATAGAGATAGCCCCTTGAAGTTTGAAGCTAGATTAGCGAGCTATAAGATGCCTGATCTTAGCGAATTTGGAGATTTGTGTTGGCCAACTTTGTATACGTTTGGATTAGCCCCTAAAGGGGATATCTAAATAGGTTTAGATTTAAAAACATATTTCTTTCTTGGTGATTTTTGTATCCCCAGGGAATTAAAATATGACATAATACAAAAAAAGGATCCTTTGTTCTGCGCAGTTTTATTGAATGGAGATATGCAGAACGATTTTTGGTGTTCTGCCAGCCAAAGCTAGTGAATTAAGTGTATTGTGGCTTCGTGCACATACAGCAGTCTGTTGGGCTATGTTTTTTGCAGTCTTTCGGAACCCTATTGCGACGTGCTTCTTGTAAATATGACTTACAGCTAGTATTTATAAATGGCTTTATTTTCGTCCTGAGTGTCGATTTGTGGGTTCAATGTGTGTTTCAATGTCTATGTGGTTTTTCTCATTAGTGTAACTTCAGTAATAGCTACAGCGCTGTATTGTGTGTCCTGAGTGTTTAAATCTTTTCTCTTTATGTCTGCAATGAGCTCAATGTGTTTGTAGGTTTATTGATGTTTTCAGTCTGTTAAGAAAATGTCAGATTAATTAATATTAAGTAGAAATTAAATAACACTCCAGCAATTTTCTATGTCACATGCTAAAAATCGCTATGTGTTGCTATTTAATTTACAGACTAAGCAAAAACGCATATGTGCAAACTGTTAAATGCTTAAAATAGATAAAGTTAAAATTCACATTCACTAGGAATATGAAGGGCCTCAAAAATATTTGTGCCTTTGGTAGCAAAACAAATTTGTAGTGTTTTTTAAAGGCAAACACTTCAGCGAAAGTAATTTTTTTCTTGCTAGATTTAAATGCATCTTTTTGCACGCGCATTTTTAAAAAAACTTGAAATGTCTGTTTTCAGTAAACTGAAAGCGTGCTCAGGTTTCAGCACTCTTTCAGGTTTCAGCCTTTCCTGCCTTAAGGCAGCAGATGTTGTTTTTCGAAGGCCATAAATAGCATTGGAATGTTTATTTGGCCCAGGACTTAGCCGTTAGTTAATCACAGTTGGCCTTTTTCATTTCAGAATAGTGTTTTAGAGGGTTACAAAAATAAGTTTCATCACTTTGTATCACTGGAAGACATTCCAAATGCGGTTTTCTTCTCTGAAAGCATTTTTGAAGTATATTTTTGGTTCTGTCGCTAAATACTGATTGTCCTTTAAAAATGGCGCGAAAAATGTCATGTTTTAAGTTAGGCTTTTTGTGCGTAGGCGCATAAATGAATGCATCTAAAAATGATAGGCAAGGGATGCAGCTTACCTTTATATGTAAAGTTATCATAAAAACAGATAATTGGTTTCATTGAACGAAAAATTATTAATTATGGAAAAATTATTTGAGAAAATAATAAGTGCTTTTTAAAATCGTTTTTTGATATTTATAAAGCTTAATACTCATACTATGACCTCGTAGTATTAAAATTTGATTTAAATTATGTGTTACGGTGTAATTAGGTAATTTGCATGTTGGTTTTCACTTGGCTCAGGCGTAAAAAAACTCATTTTTCCAAGGATTTACATGAGATATGACTAATGTCTAATATCTATAACGTGTAAAGAACATCCTGAGGATGATTAATATGTAAAACAATTATAGTATATTTATTTTTAAGTGCCCCAAAGATAAAAGTCGAAATTGAGTTAAATTGTTTTTTAACACAGATTCTTGTCATTTACCATAGATTGAAAGTGTCTCTGGCTTTCAGTAAATGCATACCTTTGTGCATAATACAAACTTGTGGGTTGTTAGGTTGTTTTTCATAGCTCGGTGAGCCAATGTGCCCGGTGCAGAGGTTTGTGTTTAATATCAGGGTTGAAGGTTCTAAATTTAGCGGGGCCCATTTCAGACGTTCATCAATGTTAGGTTGCTAAAATTAGTACCATTGTATAGGGTGGTAGCAAACATTTGTTCTAAAAACTGGTATGCGTGAAACCTTCACAGTAAATGTAGTAGGCCTTCTGTCTCTGTCATGTTGGCATTGTGACCTTTTAAATTCGAGCCTTGTCTCTGTGAAATGCAGAATAACATTGCTAAACAGGCCTCTGAAAGGTGGAATTTCGGGTTTAAAGCTAAAGACTTAATTCCAAAGGGAAATATAAAAAAGGTTTCTTGAAAGGTTTCTTTAAAAGTCCCAACATCATGACATTTGTATTTTTGCTCTAAAAAATAATGTCTGCTAGTCGTTTTTATTTGACAGAAAACAAAGTGTTGCAAAAGTGTTAGACAAAAAAATAAGATGCAGCCTTTTACTAAAATTTTGAAGCCTACATGAATAAGTAAGAACGATTTGCCAATTAAGAAGGTTTTTTTTTATAATGGAGATTGTGGCACAAGCCTTATTTTAGGTGTCAGGGAGAGGATTTTACATCTAAAAGTTAAAAATGTTGCAAGGTGACTGACAAGATGGTAACAGTTAAGTAATGGAAATTTATTTTTGTGTTTGTTAATGTGTATCATGTTTTGTCTTCTGCTTAAATGTTACAATTGATGTCTGTTTTATTATAAGAAATGTCTCTCTTTTGTGTGCTGTGTATTTTTTTCCTTTTCGCTTCTGCTCACAGATCATTCATGGATTTCTCTGGGGAATTTTATGCCAAGACACGTGAGTTTGGTTGGTTGAAATGAGATGGGGTTTTTTTTGCGCAACTCCTTTGAAAAGAAATGTCCATGCGTTTTTCATGTTTGTGTATTTTGATCTATCATGAATTGTTCTTGCTGGTTGTATTTGACAGCAGATACCCACTATTGGGGATCTACTGTCAAAAAGGAGGGTATCCTTACACGGTATTATGTGTCACCGCTCATTTATGTATGCTATCGTTTTACAGCGAGTATATCTGATGGCTTGACGTCCGTTTTGTGCGTTTTTACATGTTTTATGTTGTATGTTGCTGCTTAAGAAATTATTACAAATTCACCTGTGTTGTTGTGACATGTATGACGATACGTGTTGCTGTCAACAGTTGGGTAAAATTTTCGCTGATACTGAAATTCACAGATATGATTTTTTTTTATTGTGAACCAGACAGACAACACTTCACCAGTGTATGTCAAATTTGGCTATAGGTATTGAAGAAAAATAAACAGCAAATTGTGTCATTTGTAGTCACGATACTGCCCTTTCCTGTAAGGAACAGACAGGCAGCCCTAAAATTATATATCCTGATTGGACGTAAGGATAAATTATAGATTTGTGACTCTTGTACATGGTGACCTAATTTCTATTTCACATTAGTCAGTTTTATTCTGCTTCCTAAGTGGCTTTCCTATGGCTCTGGACCATAAAAGAAACCAGGTTTCATTTTTTCCTGAAGAAGGAACTGGAACATTAGCTGAGATTACCGTATATGGTGTAGTGGCCAACGGTAGAGTTAAATTTGTAGACTATTGTGAATTTCTTTTGTGCATCACCCATACTCTTGGTATTGGGTCACATGCCTGACTATCACCCAAGCACATCAGGCCTAGTTATTGGGGATTTTAGCTGTGTCCTATTCTCTTTTCCGTATTCCTTTCACCAGTCAGCTTTTATTATTATCAGTGTATTGTTCAGGTTCACACTTTCAGATTGCAGTAATGTACCATGGACCCCCATCTTATGTATAATTCCCTTTTGCATAACTAGACTGGTTCTAAGAATTTTCTTTAGGCCTATTCTGATGTTTTTCCAGTCTGACTGTTAGGATTGTTAGGACTGATTAACTGACTCAATACTATAGTAAGATAAGCTTTCCACCTCAATAGGAGACACATTACGGTTTTTTTAATATGACAAATTCAATGCCTATTCTAAAATTGGTTTTTAGTTCCTTTTTACTGCTTTAATTTTTGATGGACCAGATGTATTATAAATAATGGAAATACCAGGACTCTCTAGTTCTTGTCTTTTGTTTCCACATCTTGATAATTAGCTTTTGTATTGCATAGTCCCACCTGATGCACAATTATTATGATAACATGTATGTGATCCCGCTTTTGAGATGTTCTAGATGAGGAATTTAGGAACACCTATGTGTATCATTGAGATAAAATGTGTTTGCCCCATTAGACATGCCACTATGTATGAGGACATCCATTCAGATAGAATTCCCATGTCGCTATGATGATGAAAGATATGCTCTCACACGGAAACCCAATTGAAGAGACTAGAGGCACTGTTTTGCCTATTGCCTTTGTTTTTTGTATTGCCTTTGGGAATGACAGTGTATTTCAACGCAGATTTGTCCCATGGCTGTGGCCACCTCTTTGAAGATCGCAGGCCACCTGTTTGCAGTCCCCTTGTTGTACAGTGAACTGTTTAAAGCATCGCACTTGCTTCATCAGAAGGCGTTCAACATCAGAAAAGAAGAAGGAGCTGGTTTTGCCACAGTCCCTTGAGATTTTAGTGCAAAAAAAGCGCCTGTTATGTGCTGGTTAACCTCTGACAGTGTGCAGTCCCTTGAGCCCCTTGGCCTGAGTTTTGGCCACGCACCCCCCTTTTTCCTTTGCTTCAACGGAAAGTGCAGTGCACCGGAGGATCCAAGAGTGGCAAAAGGCACTCCATTCTGGTGCCCATGAAAGAGCGGCCTGAGCGTCCTCTGACACTGAATGATGAGTGTTGGAGTCTGAGAATGGTCCCGGGTCTGCACGAGATGATCTGTGCCCATTGACCAATGAAGCGCACAATATCTGTAGTGTCTGCCGCAGAGGATAGATACGGTAAACTGCCTTGAGACATTGAGACTTTGTGAATGAGCTATGAGTGTTTGCCAGGAGGGCACTCCAACAGATACTGAACATCAAGAGCATGGGAGGCCTGAATCCAAAGGCCCATGCAACAACGGGAGCAGACTTGATTGGACAATAGAAGTCTGCCAGAGAGGCTTTTTGAACATACTCTGGGCATAATTGGTTTCACAAGAGGTTTCCGTGTGATTGTATAGACTATGTGTTAGGAGAATGATTTTATTGTTCTGCTGGCATTATTTTAAAGTAGTATTCTGTTTGTAAAAGCAGAATAAAGTCCATTTTCTGTGAAAGAGTATCCCCTTTTTACCTCAGAGCATTAATGAGGATCACCACTGTTTCACTTGAACATATAATGAATTACAGAAAGGCATGGGAAGACCTAAAATGTTACTAGATAATTTTAGGATTTACTTTTTGCTTAGGGTTGTGGAAAATTATGATTCATTTGTAATAGCGGTCAATGCTTTGTCTATATGTTCTTAATGACGTGTTTTCTAGTGTTTTTTTAAACATGGCATTGTCTTTTATGGGTGGGATTGTTTTTGCTGCCCAATTCACATCTGTACCCACCTCCCAACCTATGTCTCTTCCTACTTCTACTTCTTTGCATTCTTTCCAGATTTTACCTGAACATGGACTAGTTAGAAGGTCAGAGTTTACTGATAATTCCTTTTGAATAGTTTCTGCATCGACACCAGTTAGTAGTGAACATCACTAATTGTTGGGTGTGTGGTCTTATACCACATACTACAGATAGAGGCATTCCCTATTTGGTCCTGCCATAAGTCGCCTTTGTGCTACTACGTGTGTAAGGAGACCTGTCCCGAGAGAGTCGTTAAGTAATAGGATTATGCTTCAGCAACATCTTGATGATTTGATAAATATAGACCTGGACTCATACTAGTGTGAGTATAGGTTATTGCCTATGTAAGGGCAAAAGGAGCGTCTGTGGTACTGAACATTTTGGACCTATGTCATAAACATCGTCGTATAATGACGATTTTGATATCAGCAGACCGAGAATGGCTAGTACACTATGCATAAGCATTTTCGTCACATTCAAATGACAGAATCACCCTGAAATCAGAGTTTTCATCCTGAATCCTCAGGTTCCATTTTGTGAACGGCAGCCATTTTGTGGATTGCCCTTACAGTAGGCCCTCATTGTGGCAGAACAAGTATTTAAGGACATAACCTTAGCATGGGTTTGTGCTGACTCCTGCATGACCTGGCGAAAGCTGACTCTTTTGCCCGAGGCTGACCTCGTTGAGCCAGTTCCTTGTTAGGCAGCTGGTCAGATAGAGATCAAAGAGCAGGACATTGCAATGTTTATTGTACACGCACACACCCCTTTATCTTGCTCCTATCTGTTTCTGTTCCTTCTTTATGGTCTATTTATGATGTGGGCTGCGGGCCTTTTCATTATGGGTCTTGTCCAGCTTGTCCAAAGAAGAATGTTTATTATGGGTTTGTTTGATGATTAATTTTGGGCTGGACAAACTGAAAAGTGGGTTTGTCATCATACAGTGCTTTGTGTGCACGTCCTGGGAGTGACCAACAATAATGTACTTCCAAGAGAAAATGTGTGCCTAGGGCATAATAAATGGTATAAAAGGTCTGTGCTGAGACCATTCAGCAGACTGCCTCATTCAATTGCTAAGGCAGTTGGGTGACGTAGCCTCACTTAATTGTATTTAATAAAGATGTCTTTTTCATATTTTCGGAGTCTGTGCCAAGTTCTTGTTAGATTAGTAAGTATTCCCTGAGAGCGAAAATTACCGAGTTCTTCAGGTTGGTGACATCACCCTGTAGTCCGTCCAAAATCCCGTGAGAGTACGCGAGTTAAGCTGGGGTTGCTTTAGAACTACTCCTTCCTGTTTTGGTGACATCATCCTGTAGTCCGTTTGAAATCTCACGAGAGCACGCGATTAAAGATGTTATCGGTAAACATTGTTTGCTTTAACAACTATATCCCGGTATACGCAATCTGTTTTTCCTAACCCTTCCTGTAGAGCTTAGGAAATGTTTCGCCCTTTTTTGCTTGCTATTTCCAACACAATGTTTAAATACAACCAGGCTGTGGTTGGTTAAAACTACTCCTTCCTGGTCTGGTGACATCATTTTGTAGTCCGTCAAAATCTCGCGAGAGTACGCAAGTTAAGCTGGGGTTGCTTTGAACTATTCCTTCCTGGTTTGGTGACATCATCCTGTAGAGCTTACGAAATGTTTCCCTTTTCTGTTTGCTATTTCCAACACTATGTTTAAATACAATCAGGCTGCGGTTGGTTAAAACTACTCCTTCCTGGTCTGGTGACATCATTCTGTAGTCCATCAAAATCTCGCGAGAGTACGCGAGTTAAGCTGGGCTCAACGTATGAAATAGAGGCTCTTTCGAGCAGCCCAATGCCTCCCCCTGACTCAGTCATCGGTTGGGACAACGACGGACAGGTAGGCTCTAGAATCAGTCTGGGCTGTTTTTTGGCACTTGTTTTATGAGGACTTGGTTAACATTAAATAGTGATAAACAAGCCAACTACCTCATGGTTGTCTCATTAAAAGTTTGGCCCCTTTTATCTGTCAGCCTTGAATAGGGGACAAAAGGTCTTTTTGCTGTATTGGCAATCATTTTTTGAGTTTATTTAAACTACATATGCTAAAATATTTTTTGTAAAGTCTAGCTAGAGAGTTGTATGTGGCTGCGAGGACTCTCTTGGGTGATAAGTTTATACCAGGAAGTCAGGCTCTATGTGCAAGACACATTGGTGCACCCCAAGCATTATTAATAGGCTGAGCAGGGTAAAAAGGGCTCGCTCTATCTATACTAAGTGTAGGGGTTGTCTTGTCCTTACAGAGCGGGGTCTCACATTTACCTGAGCCAGGTCCAGGAAGAGGTGAGGTCCTTTCCCCGGGCACACTGGGTGAGTACTTGAAAATCTTGAACACTAATGAATAATCCACATTTGTAATAATAATAATCTACATTTGCAAAGCGCACAATCACCCGTTAGGGTCTCTAGGCGCTGGGGGCCGTCGGAAGGATTAAGCAAGCTATTGCCCAGAGTCACATGGTGCTGGGCTAATCTGCCGCCGGTGCCAGGGATCGAACCGTGATCCCCAGCTTCCGGAGTCAGTCGCCCTGGCCGCGGCGCCACACCTCTTCCCAATGAATAGATTACTGTTTTTAACAGACCTTTGAACCTAATATGGGTCCACATATGTTTTTGTTGTTATAGATCACACCAGGTGCCAAGGAGGAATTGAAACAGATGTAGGAGAAATATATCCTTTACTGTTATTAATTCAATTGTGTATTTTTTAATATAATTTTTTCACACGTTTCTCACTAATTTGGCAGTAGCATTCTTTGAGAACAGAGACCCTGACGAAAGCCTTGGGTTTCCTCCCATAATAGGCTGAAACATGTTGGTCCTCTCGCAGCTATTTGTTTAAACTGCGTTTATGTTGTTGCACTGTTCTTGTTTTTAACAAGGAAGGGGCTTATGCCCAATAAAGTAATTTTTGTTAAAGCTCCCTATCCTGTTTTAACCATCACATTCATCTTCATTTTTTTGCACTGCACTTTCCCATCAGATCATCATCATTTGGTCTAATCTAGTAATTGTAGGTCATTACCCCATGCCAAAGATGGGGGTATGCCGTATGTCTCAATGATCAAGAGACAGAATACCCTGGCAGGATTACCAAATGAAAACATTGATCCATACAAGTTATTGATGGGAATCCATAATGGGTTTTGATTAGCAATTACAGTGGCCCTTTTCTTGGCGATCTGGTCTGTTGTTCATAACTGTTAGCCACTTATTTATCTTGATGTACTTTTTAGACATGAAGGTATATTGAAAGATATTCAGATCAGGTTTCTGATTTAGACCTCTAAGTTTGTTTGTTGTTCATGTTGTTCCTTCAAGGGGATAGAACTTAGACGGGTCTTTAAATGTCCCTTTAGCCCTGCGATACCGTTTTGTTAGTTATAGCAGAGTAAGAGTGACAGCAGAGTGAGAGTGACAGCAGAGTGAGAGTGACAGCAGAGTGGGAGACAGCAGTGAGAGTGACAGCAGAGTGAGAGTGACAGCAGAGTGAGAGTGACAGCAGAGTGACAGTGACAGCATGAGTGACAGCAGAGTGAGAGTGATAGCAGAGTGAGAGTGACAGCATGAGTGACAGCAGAGTGAGAGTGACAGCATGAGTGACAGTGACAGCAGAGTGACAGCAAAGTGAGAGTGACAGCATGAGTGACAGCAGAGTGAGAGTGACAGCATGAGTGACAGCAGAGTGAGAGTGACATCAGAGTGAGAGTGACAGCAGAGTGAGTGACAGCAGAGTGTGAATGACAGCAGAGTGTGAGTGACAGCAGAGTGAGAGACAGCAGAGTGAGAGACAGCAGAGTGAGAGTGACAGCAGAGTGAGAGTGACAGCATGAATGACAGTGACAGCAGAGTGACAGTGACAGCAGAGTGAGAGTGACAGCAGAGTGAGAGTGACAGCATGAGTGACAGCAGAGTGAGAGTGACAGCAGAGTGAGAGTGACATTAGAGTGAGTGACAGCAGAGTGTAAGTGACAGCAGAGTGTGATTGACAGCAGAGTGTGAGTGACTGCAGAGTGAGTGACAGCAGAGTGAGAGACAGCAGAGTGAGAGACAGCAGAGTGAGAGTGAGAGCAGAGTGAGTGACAGCAGAGTGAGAGTGGCAGCATGAGTGACAGTGATGGCAGAGTGAGAGAGACAGCAGAGTGAGAGACAGCAGGGTGAGAGACAGCAGAGCGAGAGTGACAGCAGTGAGAGTGACAGCAGAGTGAGAGTGACAGCAGAGTGAGAGTGACAGCAGAGTGAGAGACAGCAGAGTGAGAGTGACAGCAGAGTGAGAGTGACAGCAGAGTGAGAGACAGCAGAGTGAGAGTGACAGCAGAGTGAGAGTGATAGCAGAGTGAGTGACAGCAGAGTGAGAGAGACAGCAGAGGGAGAGACAGCAGAGGGAGAGTGACAGCATGAGAGACAGCAGAGTGAGAGTGACAGCAGAGTGAGAGTGGCAGAGTGAGAGTGACAGAGTGAGAGTGACAGAGTGAGAGTGACAGCAGAGTGACAGTGGCAGCAGAGTGAGAGACAGCAGAGTGAGTGACAGCAGAGTGAGAGTGACAGCAGAGTGAGAGTGACAGCAGAGTGTGAGTGACAGCACAGTGTGAGTGACAGCAGAGTGTGAGTGAGCAGAGTGAGAGACAGCAGAGTGAGAGACAGCAGGGTGAAAGACAGCAGAGTGAGAGACAGCAGGGTGAGAGCAGAGTGAGAGTGACAGCATGAATGAGAGTGACAGCAAAGTGAGAGTGACAGCAGAGTGAGAGTGACAGCAGAGTGAGAGTGGCAGCATGAGAGAGCAGAGTGAGAGTGACAGCATGAGTGACAGCAGAGTGAGAGTAACAGCAGAGTGAGAGTGACAGCAGAGTGAGAGTGGCAGAGTGAGAGTGACAGAGTGAGAGTGACAGCAGCGTGAGAGTGACAGCAGAGTGAGAGTGACAGCATAAGTGACATCAGAGTGAGAGTGACAGCATGAGTGACAGCAGAGTGAGAGTGTCAGCATGAGTGACAGCAGAGTGAGAGTGACAGCAGAGTGAGAGTGACAGCAAAGTGAGAGTGACACAGAGTGACAGTGACAGCAGAGTGACAGTGGCAGAAGAGTGAGAGACAGCAGAGTGAGTGACAGCAGAGTGAGAGAGACAGCAGAGTGAGAGTGACAGCAGAGTGAGAGTGACAGCATGAGTGACAGCAGAGTGAGAGTGGCATCATGAGTGACAGCAGAGTGAGAGTGACAGCATGAGAGACAGCAGAGTGAGAGACAGCAGAGTGAGAGACAGCAGAGTGAGAGGCACCAGAGTGAGAGTGACAGCAGAGTGAGAGTTACAGCAGAGTGAGAGTGACAGCATGAGTGACAGCAGAGTGAGAGTGATAGCAGAGTGAGAGTGACAGCATGAGTAACAGCAGAGTGAGAGTGACAGCAGAGTGAGAGCCAGCAGAGTGAGAGTGACAGCAGAGAGAGAGTGACAGCATGAGAGACAGCAGAGTGAGAGTGACAGCAGAGTGAGAGTGACAGCATGAGAGACAGCAGAGTGAGCCATCAGTGCACACATCAATTGTTAACGCATCCACAATTAACTATTGTAGCAATCGCAGTATGGTGCACTTTACTTTTAAACATATTCATCTAAAGCACAGCATGCCACCATTGCTACAATTCCAATCCAACCCACATATTTCCACTACACACCACATGCATAAACTCCATAACACATGGCTAAAAGACATTGCCATTTACAATGCCATTAGCTCTAACTCAAATAAATTCGAGACCTATTACATTTCCAGTGCATTCTGCAGCACATATAGAAAGAGAAAAAAGCATCTCAGGATTGTTTTTGTGCAAAAAGGTGGGCCACATCTACAAGGAAACGACACAGCATGGCACCACAAGCCATTTAGCTGTGCTGTTCTGCTTGATTTTCAATGCACAGGGATGCGTCGTATTAATAACAATATGACAGATCCCTGTGCTTTCCCCTGCGCTGATGCACAATTAGCTGGCATGTGCCTGCACAGGCATCCTTGCGTCATTTTGCAAAGGTGCCAGCACTGCTGGGATTTTTGTTTTTGTGCAGGAAGAGACACCTCTCTGCACAAAAAAAATAATTATTAGCATTTTCCTCTTTCTGTGCGTGCAGCACGCATAGAAAGAGGAAAAAACGATGAGAAATAAATGTATTTCTCCTCATTGTGCCATTCCTATGCCTCCCCTGGGGAGGCGTAGGATTCTGACTTATTGCCAAGTTTACAAAATGTTGTAAATCTGGGAATGCGTCAAGTTCCATGGATGTTGCTTGGGAACACTCACAACACCCACGGAACAGCCTTTTCACGCAGAGTAGCGCATGAAAGGCGACTATATTAACAAGGCATGAAGAGTCACTCAGGGTGACTTTACCTGGCCTTGTAAATATGGGCAAGCCTTTGCGCCACTGGTGCGTCAAAAAAAGTGACGCACTAGCGACACAAACGGCTTTTCAGTAAGCCCTGGTGCATTCTGCCCTTTCACATTGGCGTAAGGCAGCGCAGCAAGAAGACTTGTGGTGCAGCCCAACGCCAATTCGTCATAAATGAGGCCCTTAGGGTCTTATTTGAAAGCCCATTGCGCTGCTGGTGCGTCACTTTTACCTATATTAAAAGTGACGCACTTGCGGCGCAAGGGTCTTGTAAATAAGCCCCTTAGTTTCTAGTGATCAAAGGCAAGTGTCTCATCCCAGATTAAAGCTTGGCATGGAAGAGGAGGTGAGTTCCTCACTCCAGGGCCATCCATTTGGAGCTCAGTGCCTCTGGCGATTAGGGGAGTTAATTAGAACTTGTCAGAGGGCTAAAAATGTTCAGTGATAGGTTGCCAGAACTTTTTCCTGCTCCTTCAGATTAGAAATTGAAAGTAATATTGAGGGACTTCATGGTCATTATTGACAATGTTTTCTCTCAATAAGGGTTCGCCGCTCAGTACACCTTAGAAAATGGCAACTGTACTGGCAGCAACAGAGCTAGCATCGGTTATTCCTCATCTTTCAGAGCACAGGTTCAAGGTGAAACCCTTCCAATCAGCCAAGGAGTTAAGAATTGGCACAGCCTAAGACCTGCAATGGCATTGCAGACCTATATATGCATTTCATTAATTCATTTACCCATCCATCCCGCCATTTATTCACCCATCCATTCATGCAGTAATAGTCAGCAACAGGTGAATTCAACAGTGGTGTGTTTGTCAATAAACTACAATTGCTCCAGTGTGGAATGTTGTTTCCCGAAGATGCAGGCCTCTTTGAGAGCTCAGCTGAATAACATGGAAATGACGTGACTCAAAATCTGTGAGTTATCCTCATCCTGCTCGGAGCGGCCAAAGAACACTCTGTCCCAGCCTGACGTCATCACCTGCCTGCACTCGGAGGCGCGCGCGGATCTGGACAGTGAAGATGTTGATCACACGTTCCTGTCCTGTGCTGCGTTGCACGTGGGACCCATTTATCAACCTCAAGTACTAGTTCAGCCGTTAGACAAACAGGGGAGGTTACTCGTCTGACCCCAATAAACCTGTCAGCACAGAACTGTTTTGTATTCCAGACTCGTCCTTGTGTATCACACTCTATGGAGCAGGCCGCCTCCTGCTGCCCCCAGTGATTGGGTGATCAGGCAACTGAAGCACAGGGGTAAAGGCCCTCTTTAAGAGAACTGCTGGATACCGTCGCCATTCACATCAGGCACGCCATCATCAATAAAATACATTTCCGCCTGCAGTGAGATGTGGGAGAGACACCTCGGTGGCTACTGGAGAGGTTGAACTGCCGCCTCCTCTCACTGGCTGACCTTAAATGGGTCAGCCAATGGGAAGAGGTATCAGTCCCTTACTCGTCACAGAGGATGCGAAATGCGGCTAGTGCGACTTCAGGTGTTAAAACTGAAGCGCATATGTCTGAGTCTATGTGACGTGCCCCTTGCCATGAGGGAGAGGACCCCTAAGTGCCTTTCCAGCTGAGGAAGTCCCTCCCACAGGATTATGACATTTTAATTATTTATTTTATTTAGTGCATTTTTATAAAACGCGGACATTACCCGAAGGTGTCAGAGCGCTGTACAATAGAGCCAGTTGCCTTACAAGAGAACAGTGGAAACACAATACAACATTACAAACTAAAAATGAAGGTTACATAAACACAAAATCCAACAAAGCACGCAGGAGAGAGGAATGTACACGAAAAAAAAAAATACAACGAGTGAACCCAAGAGGGGCCTGAGCATGACAGTATTAGTTCTGAAAGTGTCTTTGAAAGAGGAACGATTTGAGATCAGCTTTGAAGATCCGGGTAGAGGAGGTGGCACGGAGCAATGGGGGAAGTGAGTTCCAGATTCTCACGCATTGCCTGGAATGATTGTACCATCGATCTTTCCCTTTTGAAGACGGGGGGCTCAAGCGGAAGCTTTTCCGCATTGCGCGAGGGTCGCGAGCCTCCGGACAATTTCCGTTTGTTTGCCAGGGGAGGACGAGTGCAAGGTATTATGCGTGATGCAGGCAGTTTTGTAGATCTTGCCTCGATCGGAAGCCATCGAAGAGAGGACAGGATAGGAGTGATGTGGTCACTTCGTTAGACCCTGTAATGAAGCGAGCTGCTGAATAGAGGATGGATTTGAGAGGGAAGAGGTGAGATTTAGGTAGGCCCGTCAGAAGAGAATTGCAATAATCCAGTCTTGAGAGAACCAGCGATTGTACCAAGGTTTTTAAGTCTTTCTCCTGGAAAAACCGACGGATCCTCCACAGAAGGCGCAACTGGTATCGTGCATTCTTGGCAACAGAGTTGATGTGGGAGATTAGGTTGAGTCTTTTGTCAAGTATGACACCTAGGGATTTCGCACTGTCGACAATGATGGGTTTGTTGTTGAGTAAGTTCAGCTGATCCATCCACGATTGAATAAGAGGAGGTGAGAGAGAGGTAGAAAGGAGGAGGAATTCAGTTTTGGCGGGATTTAGAATGAGTTGGTGAGCTAACAACCAGTTGTGAATGGAGTTGAAAGTAGAGTTGAGTAGTGAGAGATCGTGTGCGGAAGACACCTTGAGGTAGATTTGAGTGTCATCCGCATAAAGATGGTAATGGATCCCCAATGGTTCCAGGTAGAGATTAAACAAGGTGAGTTCCAGGATAGAACCTTGAGGGACGCCTTGACCTACAGCCAATGGAGATGAAAGACTGTTCGCTATCTTAATCATTTAGGATCTGTCAGAGAGGAAAGAAGCAAACCATTTCAGCACTGTGCCATCCAATCCCATTCTCTGTTGAAGAGCGTTGAGGAGGGTGCTATGATTAACAGTGTCAAAGGCTGCAGAGAGGTCCCCGGTAGCTTGTCTCCTTTCTGGTGAAGAATTGGCTTGGTAGTTTGGTCTGCCCTGTTCCCATGATGCACTGGGCCAGGGACAGACTAATTTGCATATAGCCAGGTTCTGAGCTGGGATGGGGCAGTGAGATAAATAACGGTGATGGATCAAGCCCTGGTCTTTGGACTGGGTAAGAGTGGTCTGCTTAATTCAGACACTCTGTTCATCACCACCCCCTTTTCTGTATCGTTTTTGGCCACTATAGGTGTGGCAGGGTATACTCAGACATGAGTCCCTTTCTCACTGCTCCATCAGGATTCAAGCAAGCCGGGCCGAAGAGGCTGAAATGCCAGAAACCGGTCCCCGGTAGCTTGTCTCCTTTCTGGTGAAGAATTGGCTCGGTAGTTTGGTCTGCCCTGTTCCCATGATGCACTGGGCCAGGGACAGACTAATTTGCATATAGCCAGGTTCTGAGCTGGGATGGGGCAGTGAGATAAATAACGATGATGGATCAAGCCCTGATCTTTGGACTGGGTAAGAGTGGTCTGCTTAATTCAGACACTCTGTTCATCACCACCCCCTTTTCTGTATCGTTTTTGGCCACTATAGGTGTGGCAGGGTATACTCAGACATGAGTCCCTTTCTCACTGCTCCATCAGGATTCAAGCAAGCCGGGCCGAAGAGGCTGAAATGCCAGAAACCGGTCCCCGGTAGCTTGTCTCCTTTCTGGTGAAGAATTGGCTTGGTAGTTTGGTCTGCCCTGTTCCCATGATGCACTGGGCCAGGGACAGACTAATTTGCATATAGCCAGGTTCTGAGCTGGGATGGGGCAGTGAGATAAATAACGGTGATGGATCAAGCCCTGATCTTTGGACTGGGTAAGAGTGGTCTGCTTAATTCAGACACTCTGTTCATCACCACCCCCTTTTCTGTATCGTTTTTGGCCACTATAGGTGTGGCAGGGTATACTCAGACATGAGTCCCTTTCTCACTGCTCCATCAGGATTCAAGCAAGCCGGGCCGAAGAGGCTGAAATGCCAGAAACCGGTCCCCGGTAGCTTGTCTCCTTTCTGGTGAAGAATTGGCTTGGTAGTTTGGTCTGCCCTGTTCCCATGATGCACTGGGCCAGGGACAGACTAATTTGCATATAGCCAGGTTCTGAGCTGGGATGGGGCAGTGAGATAAATAACGGTGATGGATCAAGCCCTGATCTTTGGACTGGGTAAGAGTGGTCTGCTTAATTCAGACACTCTGTTCATCACCACCCCCTTTTCTGTATCGTTTTTGGCCACTATAGGTGTGGCAGGGTATACTCAGACATGAGTCCCTTTCTCACTGCTCCATCAGGATTCAAGCAAGCCGGGCCGAAGAGGCTGAAATGCCAGAAACCGGTCCCCGGTAGCTTGTCTCCTTTCTGGTGAAGAATTGGCTTGGTAGTTTGGTCTGCCCTGTTCCCATGATGCACTGGGCCAGGGACAGACTAATTTGCATATAGCCAGGTTCTGAGCTGGGATGGGGCAGTGAGATAAATAACGGTGAGTGGATCAAGCCCTGATCTTTGGACTGGGTAAGAGTGGTCTGCTTAATTCAGACACTCTGTTCATCACCACCCCATTTTCTGTATCGTTTTTGGCCACTATAGGTGTGGCAGGGTATACTCAGACATGAGTCCCTTTCTCACTGCTCCATCAGGATTCAAGCAAGCCGGGCCGAAGAGGCTGAAATGCCAGAAACCGGTCCCCGGTAGCTTGTCTCCTTTCTGGTGAAGAATTGGCTTGGTAGTTTGGTCTGCCCTGTTCCCATGATGCACTGGGCCAGGGACAGACTAATTTGCATATAGCCAGGTTCTGAGCTGGGATGGGGCAGTGAGATAAATAACGGTGATGGATCAAGCCCTGATCTTTGGACTGGGTAAGAGTGGTCTGCTTAATTCAGACACTCTTCTCATCACCACCCCCTTTTCTGTATCGTTTTTGGCCACTATAGGTGTGGCAGGGTATACTCAGACATGAGTCCCTTTCTCACTGCTCCATCAGGATTCAAGCAAGCCGGGCCGAAGAGGCTGAAATGCCAGAAACCGGTCCCCGGTAGCTTGTCTCCTTTCTGGTGAAGAATTGGCTTGGTAGTTTGGTCTGCCCTGTTCCCATGATGCACTGGGCCAGGGACAGACTAATTTGCATATAGCCAGGTTCTGAGCTGGGATGGGGCAGTGAGATAAATAACGGTGATGGATCAAGCCCTGATCTTTGGACTGGGTAAGAGTGGTCTGCTTAATTCAGACACTCTGTTCATCACCACCCCCTTTTCTGTATCGTAGAAGAATCAGAAGACACGATTCCCCAGAGTTGAGTATATGCAGCGCATCATCAATCACTTGCAGCAGGGCTGTTTCAGTGCTGCAATTTTGGATGAAGCTAGATTGGAAAACATCGAGGAGATTATTGTCCATAATGTGTAGGGCAAGTTGTTTCGCAAAACATTTTTCAGTGATTTTTTAAAAGAAAAGGGAGGTTGGTGATAGGGCGGAAGTTGATGAGGTCGTTCGCATCAGGTGAGGTTTTTTTAGAAGAGGGGTAACATGACCTCATTTAAGGGCGACTGGGAGGGAGGCTTGACTAAGGAAGAGATTAACTAGCCTGGTCTAGTAAGAGAGAGTATGGGTGTAGAAATCGATGGCGAAGACGCTAGGGATGGGGTCAGAAGAATGGTTGGATGGTTTGGTTTCACGGATGCATTTGAGGAGTTCAACTTTCGAGATGACGTCAAAATGTTGCCAGGTGACTAAAGATTTCCGCTCCTCAAAGGCGGTGGGGTGGGAGACCTGATTCACCAGGGCTTTGACCTTTTCATCAAAGAAAATAGCGAAGTTGGCTGCTCTCTTTGTGGAGTCCTCTGGCTTAGTAGTTAGGGGAGAACAGTTAGGGTTTTTGATGTGGTCAAAAAGTTTTTGGGGTCTTTTTTTGGCTGATTTGAGGAGGGATTTGATATGTGAAGCTCTTTCGTGGAAGATGTGGTTGTGGTATTTGGATCTTGATGAACGTAACCGAGAGAGATTGGAGGTGGAAGGAGATTTGCTCCAATATTTCTCCAGGCTTCTAAGATTTTTCCTTTCTTCGTAGAGAGTTTTATTGAACCAAGGTGCTGAGGGGGTGGGTCTTTTCCTTTTGCTTTGTAGTGGAGCTACCTTGTCAATTTCGATAGGTAGGACTAAGAGGCACTGAGAGGTGAGAACGTTGACATCCGTGTTGGGGTGAAGTCTAGGAAGTGACTGCATAGCAGAGTCACAAAAAGTGTCAAAATCAATATTTTTAGTGTTGCGGAACCAGGTAGTAGCTCTTTTAGGTTGACCGAGCGTAATAACGTGCGAGAGATGAAAACGGAAGGGAAGAAAGAAGTGGTCAGACCAGTCTACATGGATAGGGGGAGCAGTAGTCAGCAGGTCTGCTTTGGATAGAACAAGATCCAAAATTAAACCCTTGGAATGAGTGATTTCCGAGCAATTTTGGAAGAGATAGTTGGCTGAGAGAAAGGTGGCAAGCTTGTTGGCAGCTGGGTCTTCAAATGAACCCCAATGGAGATTAAGATCACCCAGGGAGATCTGCCTGTCACTTTGAGAAAATTGGTCACTGTAAAGTCAGTGAGTTCCTCCACAAAGGCAGAGCAGTTACCGGGCGGGTGGTAGATGGCAAGGAATCTAAAGGGTGAGCCATATTTGCAGTTCTAGGGATAGGCATTCGAATGTGTGGAAAGGGATGGTAGGGAAGGCTTTCATTTGAAGTGAATTCCTGAAGACGATAGCGACACTGCCCCCAATTTTGTCTGATCTGTCATTTCTGAGGATAGACTAGTCAGTGGGTACCAGAAGATAAAACAGAGTATGAGAGGAGTCATTAAACCAGGTCTCAGTGAGGAAGAACATGTCAAGATTCTGGAGGGTGATAATGTCAGAAATTTCCAATTTGTGTTTGATTGCAGATCTGCAGTTGTATAGCAAGCAGAGCAGTTCTGATGCAACCGTTTTGGTCACAGGGGTGTTAGAGCTGTTAAGAGAGATAGGGATGAGATTCTTGAATGAGGGTGCCCGGTACGAGGGAGGCTGGTAGGATCTGACAGAGGAGATGGTCTGAATAGTGAACTGCGTAGAATTCTTAGGAGAGGAAGGTGGAGGGGGGTGACGCTGGCGGTCTTGTAGCTGGCTAGTAAGTTGGAGATGTCTGTAGAGGACAGATTGTGGTTGGCTTTATTGGGGCGCGGGAGCACGTAACTCCTCAGGAGGATATTAGGGAAGGGGGACAACTTGGCGCTTAAAAGTGAGATAGACGCTACAAGCTGTGAAATAGAAGAGATGAGAGAATCAAGTTTCCTTTCCAGGGAGAGGAGAGCTGAGCAAGGAGGGTTGGGTGGCATGATGGATAAGGGAGGGAGTGCAGAGGGTGAGGGGGGGACGGGGAGGTGTGGGGGAATGGGATAAGGGAGGAGGTGCAGAGGGTGATTGAGGACGGGGAGGGATGGAGGAGTGGGAAACAGGAGGGAGACCAGGGAGTGAGGGAGCACGGGGCAAGGTGGGGGAACGGGATAAGGGAGGAAGTGCAGAGGGGGGTAGGGGGGAATGGGTGGGGACTTGGGGAGCAAGAGTAGAAGGTGGGGGAAGGTGGTAAGCGATAGGAGTGGATGGTAAAACAGTGGTGGGAAGAGAAATATTTGTACTGGTGTTGAACAGAGGGAAGGAGTAGAGGTCATCAATAGGAGGAGAAAGTTGAGGAGTAGGAGGGGGTCAGATGAAGGCCAAAGGTAAGGGGATACAAGAGGAGAAGAGGCTGAACAGAGAGGGGGGACAGGGGGTTAGATAAATGCCAAAGGTACGTGGAGAAGAGAGGAGAGGGGGCTGAACAGGCAGGGGTAAGAGGGGGGTCCCAGGAAGGCAAGGAGTATTGTCAGCAGAAGAGAGAGGATGGTGTTGGACAGGTACTGTAGGTTAAGAACGGTGGATGAAGGGGGACAGGTATTAGGGATTAGGCTAGATGGAAACTGAGGGAGTAAGGGACTGCAAGGTCAGAGGGAGAAACGAGGATGGAATTGTCGAGGAGGGAGATATGGTTGGGAAGCAAAGGAAGAGGGAGGGGAGGTTGAAGAGAGAAGGAAGGTGAGACAAGGTTGGGAAGCAAAGGAAGAAGGAGGGGAGGTTGAAGAGAGAAGGAGGGTGGAGTAGAAGAATTTGGGGAACAGGGAAGAGCGGAAAGGGATGGGGTGAGAGGGGGAGAGAAGGGGGAAGGTAAGGAAAGTTGATCGGTAGGCCTCGTTGTAAAACAGTCGGAATAAGAGAAGCGGGGAGGTTGGTTGGAATAGGGAGGAGGCGAACGTGTTAGTGACTCGGGAAGTTGCAGGGTGGGGAGGGGGAGTGGATGCTGGAGGAAAAGCAGCCGGGATAGGGGGAGGAACATATTGGGAAGGGGGAGGAATGGGTGTTGAGGGAGCAAAAGTAGGGGCAAATAAAGGGTAGGCCTGTGACTAGCCCGAATGCAGCCTGATGGAGTATCGGGGAGTCAGGGGGGGAGAAAGGAAGAAAGGAGAGAAACTCAATGAAGAATCTAGGGAGATCATATTTGAATGGGTTGGACGAAGGAAGTGGAAGAGATGGTCAAAGAGAGAGACAGGAATCTGTAGCTTGTATCATGACAGTGCCATTATTGTAAAGTGTAATGGTAAGAGAGCCATTAAAGCCGGCGGAGGGAGACATTTTTAGCCGCTTTCCATGCAGGATAGATGAGGAGGAGGAGACGTTGAGGGAATTGAAGAAGCTGGTGGACCAGGAAGGGATATCGTGAGTGTAAAACATCAACCCCTAGATTAATGAAACCCATTTTCTGCTAATTCTAAATTGCGAGGAATACCGATTCGCAATTTAGAATTCGCATAATGGGATTCATGAAATTCTTCAAAAATAAATAGCGATTCGCATTCGGCCGCAAAAGCCGATTGTGATATTCCCTAAATCGCAGAATATTCGCTAAATCGGACGATTTCCGTGTTGAAATTGCGATCTCGCTATTAGCGAAATTGCAAATTGCGATCTCGCTAATAGCAAGATTGCAAAAACAGGAAGTCGCATTTCGAGCACAGTGATGACATCACAACCAGGAAGCAGGCAGTTCCCTCCCTCATTCTGAATACTGAGGCTGCTTTGAAAGCAGCACTGCCCTGAGCTCCACTCTAAATCACCTCCAGCTTTGATTGAGAATACACCCCACTGCAGCAATGTCACAGGAAGCATCAGGGGCCAGTTCCACTGGGAGGTAGAGAAAAATTAAATTATCCGAACAGGAGCTTGGACATCTGATTGAGGGAGTCAGTCGAGATCATGACAGACTGTTTGGGAAGGACTCCAGGAGGGTGCCAGAGGCCGACAAACGGCGAATATGGTTGCGCATCCGCGCAAAAGTCAATCCTGTTGGAGTCACACTGCGATCAATCGATGATCTCCAGAAGAGGTGGTACAACCTCCGAGGTTGTGCTAAGGAGAGGATCGCCAAGAGGCTGGGTGAGCGTGTTGCTACAGGAGGGGGAGAGCCAACAGTCCCTTCCAACACACTATTGGAGGACCTCGTTGAGGACACATTGCAACCTGAGGCATGCGTGGGGGTAACCCGTCTGGACTCCTCCCGACCCACCCAAGAAAGCCAAGGTAAGTGCCATGCGACTGCGACTCTGTCCCTTAACAATGGCCATGACCCCAGAGCTACCCATTAGAAACCCCAGTCATGCAGCCCATGCACACCAGAAAATCCCTATTGCATTGTGGGACATGTAGTCTGACCACAATTTACATTCAGCCCCATACAGCCAGATATGTCCTAATAGAGTCAATCCAACAGATAGTCAGGGAATGCTAGCCTGCATGCATGTAGCAACCTTCCATGTGCAAGATACATGTTATTAATCAACGTCCACTTTACATCACAGGTGGCGCTGAAGATACCAGCAGCGACAGTGAGGGGCTGCAAATTGCAGAGAATCTAGAGGATTCTGAGGGTGACGCACATCCATCCACTCGACCTGGTCCATCAGTGCGAGCGCCAGCAGCCATACCACCACCTGCAACGCCAGCGACAACAGGCGCACCACAAACGCCAACTGTGAGACCCATGCCAGTTGCATCAGAAACACCAGCACCCGCCAGGCCACCAACACAATGCACACCTACTGTGCCCACCCAGTCCAGCGGACAGGTCAGGGAGCGGCACCAAACTACACCACGCGCCGGCAGGAGGGGGGGTGACTGTGCGTGTGCCGGATCTCTCAATAGAGCGTCGCATGCTGCGCGTCCACCAACAACAGGCACGACACCTTGCAGCAATACATCTGCAGCTGCACAATACAGCCAGGAATGTTGTCCGACCGGATGAAGCGCATGACCACAGCAGTGGAGCCAAACACTGAGGCCATGCTGTCCCAGCGGGACCTCACCCGGCACCGCCACCGCCAGCTCCTAACACGCCTCTTGGCGTACACGCGCTCCAATTATATAATTGGCAACGCAACATACCAGATGTCCCGCAGATCATTGGCCATGCAAATTCAGATGGTCCAATGCTGCCAGGACGTGGCACGGGCACTTGAGCAGGCAACCACTGCAGTTCAGGCTCTGCAGGCAACTGGCCACGGCCAGGCAGGAGGGGATGACGCTAGTGAGGGAACATCTAGCCACAGCAGCCTATCTTTGCCACCGGTTAGAGTTCCCCGCCGCAGCAGCAGGCCCACTGCGGCCTCACGGGGGAATCCGGAGGAAGATGTGGAGAGGCCAATTGGAGCCACTGGCCGGAGACGCCATTGACATTTATGCTCATCATGCAGGGACACGCTGATGAGAAAAGCATGCCCTCTAACAAATCAGGAGATGTATGACGCAATACACCTCAAATGTATCTTGAGAAAATAATGCAATATTATTGTGAAAACAACAATAATATTTATTGAATAACAGTACATCAGACTCATGTCATTATTTCATTTGTCATGCATGAGTGAAGTGTTGGGTGAGGGGAGTGGGTGCACTAGAAACAGTTAATTGTGATGTGGTTGCGGCGTCTGTGTCCTTCAGCTGGATTTTCCCCGCGTGCATGACGCGCATGTGCTGGTGGGCGGTTGTCCCCTTCCGACTCACTGCCAGATATCTCAACAGGTATCCTGCGCATAGTAGCAATGTTGTGTAGTATTGCACACACGGCAACAATGCGGCAGCAGATCTCAGGCTCGTATTTGAGGGCCCCACTAGTCTTATGCAGTATGCTCCCCGAGTATTGTGCCACTATGTCCGTGATGTAGGTCTTTGCGTTGCACACCATCTGGATATTGAGGGAGTGGTAGGACTTGCGCTTGCGGTACATGTATTCCGTTTGTGCTGGTGGGCAGATGCGGATGTGGGTACAATCAATGCATCCGATAACATGTGGGAATTGTGCCACGTTGTAGAACTGTAGCTTGGTCTCATTCAAGTCCTGTTGGGTTGTCGGGAATGAGATGTAGTGTTGTAGCCGGGTCAGCATTGCCTCCAAGAAACTCTTTAGACAGCGGGACATGGTGCTCTGGGATATCCCCCCAGCAACCGCGACTATCCCCTGGAAGCTTCCGGAGGCCAGTAGGTGCAGGCAGCACAAGACATGGACATGGGTGGGCACGGCATTGGTCCTCCTTGTTGGGTGCTGCATCAGGGGGTCTAGGTCCCGGATCAGCTTTAAGATCATTGGCCCATTCAGGCGGTACTTGGAGTAAATTTGCTCCGCTGTTTGGCCCAGCAGGGTGACCCGTAGGCGGAATATTCGCTCCTGGATCCTGCGTCTGTTCCGTGCTGCAGCCTGGAGCCTGTGCCGCTTGACCACCATGTGGAGTCCTGGCATTGTGAGAGTCCTCATTCTACTACTATGTTTCCTTAAGTGTGTTTGTTTAGGGCTGCACCTGTGGCTCGTTCGTAATTTTGTAGATTTTTTTTCCTTAATGGTTACCACCTGCTTTTGGTTCTCCTTAAATTGCGCCTCGCAAATAGCGATTTTAAGCAATTTCGCAAATTGTGATTTTTCATGAATAGCATTTGCGTTTAGCGAATTAGCTAAATATTTCGCAGAATCCATGGATTCTCGCAAATTCCGAATCGCTATAGGGGTTCCTCCTAGATTCTGCGAATGTTTTAGCGAATTGGCAAATTTTTTTTTTGCGATTTCGCAAAATCTGTATTTTTGCAATAATGAATTCCTTTTCTGACAATTGCGATCGCAATAGCTAATTCGCAGCTATTGGGATCGCAATTTTGGTTCATGAATCTGGCTGCAAGTCATTTTTGAGCTTCCCTAGGCACTCATTATGGAATTGATCAACAAAAAGGGAATCGGGGAACTGTTCAATGGTGTTGTGCTTGAACCGTTTTGCTGCTGCTTTGGATAGATTAGGGTGATAAATGACTTTGAAGCAGTTAACTCTGGACTTAATTCGAATGGAAGCCATGATAGGGAGGGGAGGGGCCACTAGGGTAGCGATAGTGCTAAGAAGAAGAATAGGTAGAGGAGGGCGCATATTCCGGAAGTCGAGTGAGGATAATCCAAAAAGAGTGTGGACAGGAGGCGACTAGAAATGCAGGGCCAGGGACACTGGTCTAATTCAGCTTGGCAAAGTTCAGGTCAGGGAGCCAGGCACCTGCGCATTTAGCACATGTACAGAGAAATGCTGCCTGATCTGAACAATAAGAGTGTAAGGTTGACCTTTGCTCAGCATGACAGACACTCTTCATGCTTACAAAAAGGTGGGGGGCAGGGCCCTTCTGCCCTTAACGTCGGGCCGCTATTGTCATCACAGCAAATTCCAGCAATTGCAACAGTTCTCCCTGGAATGGGTAATAACCACACAGATATGGAAATATCAGGCCCTTTACCAAGCGCTTTTCCTAGATTCCGGGAGGAGAAACTAACTGACATTTTCCATGGACTCTTAGCAGACAGAAAGTGTAAGCAAGACTGTTGGTGGGTATGGGAGGGTGTGCTGGGCAGGGGTCAAGGGTGCAAGCCATGCTCGTTCCTCCCTCCTTACCATCTGGACTGCTACAGGGATATGGTGGCAGGTTGCCAGTGCTGCTGCCTGCAGCCCCCAAGCATTGTAAAGGCTCTGGAAGTTCCGGGTCCAGAATTTGCAGTTCCAATAATTACAAGCCTGGAGACACTTGCGGGATGGGGAACGTCCGCCAGAATGATCACTCCGGGTAAAATACCACAACTTGTTATGAGAGCCAAAGTGATTTGCCAAGGATCACACGATTTGTCATTTAACGGAGGTGGGATTTTAATCCTGTTTACCTGTTTCATAAATATCCAAATCATAATCTAGAACAGCTCCTTTCTGTAGCAGCCATATCATCTTATTTAAAAAAAATTGCTGACACAACCAAGAGAAATTGTACAGTATTCTGGTTGTTTGAAACCATCTCTTTATTTTAAATGAAACCCTCTTCTCCATATCTGCCATATCGGACACACACACAGATTACAGTCCTCACGGGATTAACATTGAAGTCATTTACAATTGAGAAAGGTTCACTAGTCCTACATTGACAAGGGTTTATTGGCTCTGGCTCTGTTGGGAGATCTCAATACACCTACCAGAGATCGGGACCAACAATTATCCAAATTACTCAGAAACAAGAGCGAGAACAGGGGCGTGTTTTGGCCCATTCCTACTCATTCTTCACATTCTGCATCTCTACCATGACTGGAAGTTTGTCACAAGACCCTCAAGTAGAAGTCGTGTAAATTGGATCTTTACAGCTTTCCGATGATACATCCTTTGCAACCAAACTCCTGAAGGACTTCAGTGGCTGTTGACAGCTGAAGAACTGTACCACGACAAAAAATATTCAGAAAATTAACGTTTGCAAAACAGAAGGCAATTCTTTGGGGGAAAAGAAGTTTATTGCTGAGCGAGGTTTGCTGCAAATCTAGCTGTGATCATCAAGCAAGCGGCACCAGTGTCTTCATTAGAACTTTGTAATCATCTACTTACATTAGATTTAAATTACGGTACACTAAAGGCCGGACTAGAACTAGTTCAGGATGGCGATAAAAGTTATGTCTTGGTTATATATATTTGATTTCAAGCCTAGCCACCCTCAAGCACCCCAGCGAGTAGAGTACGGAGCTCAAATGATGGTTCGATTGTGGCCGTCAGACACTTGCGGAACAGCTCTTGACACTAGAAATTCAGTTTTCAGGCAATAATCAACCTAGCCAACAAAGGTACATCAAAATGAAAGCTAAAATATGTTTTTTCATGTTCATGGATGCTCTGTTAGACTGAGTAGGACAGGCCCAGAGCATACACAGGGAGGCTTCCGCTGAGCAAGTCCCAAGGTCGACCAATACGTGATAAAGAAAGCATTGACTAAATCAACTAAGACACAACACCTAACTCTGGGTTAAAGGGCGCAACCACTTTATTATTTACTAGCAGCCCGTCCCGACGTTGACCGGGTATGAAGAGTTGAGTGGGTGACAGGTCGCGCTAGAGACGCTGCGCATGTGGGAAAGTTCAGTCAGTTTCAAGGTTAGTGTGCCAGCAGGGCCGCTTTGTCGCGTCAGCCGCCGCTTGAGGCCGGCTTCAGCCCTGGTTGATGTTGGGCGCCGTGTGTAAATTCGTTTATGCAGAGAGTTGAGCGACAGCGCGCAGGATACGCTGCAGTTATTGTCCCCGCAGGCACGCTCAGTGGCGTGTGCCCCCGCTTGAGGCCCGGCTCCAGCGGCGACCGTATTACAATGCGAATTATGTGACCCTTGAAAGTAATTTCCCGGTATTATTATTTTTTTAGGACCCACCTGGCGTTAAGGCAGGAACGTAATGGCAATTTATTAAAGCACCGATTGCATTGGGCCCCCAGTCTGTTTGACACGCACCCAGCACAAGGCACACAGTGCATTCGGCCCCAGTATGTGTGACACGCCCCCAGCACAACGTGCAGGCCCACAAGTGAGTAGAGTGAACGGTTACCTACCACGCCTCTAGCTGAACACAGACGCCCGTTGAGCGCATACGCCCAGGTGCGCGATTGGCATCATAATTTAGGAATGTGGCTCAATTGCCGCGCCCATTGGCCACGGCCCTTGCTCCCGTGCAATTCCGCAATTGCCGCCCCCATTGTCGTTTGTCACGGCCCTTGCTCCCGCGCAATAGGTGCGCCTCCAGCTGAACTCAGACGCCCATTGAATGCTCTTGCTCCCGTGCATTTCCGTACCCATTGGCCACGCCCCTTGCTCCCGTGCAATTCCGCAATGGCCGCGCCCATTGTCGTTTGTCTTGCCCCTTGCTCCCGCGCAATTGCCACGCCCATTTTTGTCACGCCCCAGCACATGCCCCCAGCCTTTGTCACGCCCCCAGCACACGCCCCCAGCACAACGCACATGTTTAAGGAACGCTTTTTTTTTGTCGTCATGCCGCGCCCCGCCCCTGCATACGCCCACAAGGGACTACTTTGCTGGCAAGGTTCTTTTACCTTTCAAATGTATATGGTGGCCATCTGTATAGCCTATGTCCTTCTGCTGCAACTGCCCTTTCCAATGCTGTATTGGGTGTTGTGATTGGTGCTGTGGTTACTGAGATTACCCGCCTCAAAGGTTAGGGCTCTCTATTTATAATATTAGTATAGATAAAATGTGGTTAATCTGGGAGTCTTGCCTTTTTTACAATACATATTTTATGAACCCATATGGGTAGTGTCATGTAAGTGATTAAAGTTATTTTTCAAACAATACATTGTTGTTGGTGTGAGTGAGGTTGCCCCAAGCAGCTGTTCCGTAGGCTCCCCTAAGTTATACATGTCTGTCACACATAAGCGTAGGACCCGGCTGTAGGACCATGCCTTAGGGAGCTCTCCAAATACACTTCAATTGCAACAAGTGACAAGCTCAGACCTCATTGACTAACTCTCCTTGGTGAGAGAAAAGAAGCAGAACTACAGCTCAGCTTGTTCTTCCCATGAGGTGGAGGTGCCCCAGTGATCCGATCCTTCGGGTTCGAGCTAACATCTTACGCAGACGACACCCAGATTGGGGTCTCCGTGCTTCCAGGGAAAGAGCTGGGGGTGGCAGCTAGGTTTCAGGACTGTATGTCTGCAGTCAGTTCTTGGATGGCAAAAAGCTGTTTAAAATTAAATTCCTCCAAGACCGAGGTGCTTATCTTTGGGTCAAATACAAACCTCTGGAGCTCCAAGTGGTGGCCTACAGATATGGGGTCTCCGCCATCTCCGGCTCAAAAGGTGAAGAATCTTGGAGTCATTATAGACAACGAACTCTCTTTCAAACCCCAGGTCAAGGTGTTGACTTCCTCCATATATTGGATTTTGAAAACCATTAGGAAGGTTCTTCCCTTCTTACCAGAGGGAAGCAGAAAGACTGTGGTGACGGCACTCGTCCTTTCACGCTTAGACTATTGTAACAGCCTCTTTCTAGAGGCCCAACAGGGATTGCAGAACAAACTCCAGGGGGCATATTATCAAGACAGGAGATAAAATTATCGCCGCTTTATCGGCAGAAAACTGGCGATAAAGCGGCGAAAATGGGCTTGATAATATGCTCTATGGAATTCCAATAAAAGCCCATGTTAGATGTTTTCACATCTAACATGGGCTTCGATTGGACATCTATAGAGCATATTATCAAGCCCATTATCGCCGCTTTATCGACAGTTTTCTGCCGATAAAGCGGCGATAATTATATCTCCTGTCTTGATAATATGCCCCTAGGTCCTACAAAACACGGCAGCCCGCCTGATCGGGGGCTTGCCCAAGTTTTCGTCAGTTTCTAAGGAACTGGAGAAGTTGCATTGGCTCCCGATACGGAAGAGGATTTTGTTCAAAGCCCTCTGCATTGTCTTTAAGGCATTGCATGGTCTGGGCCCGGTGTTTCTTCAGGATCATTTCCAGTGGTACAGACCAGGGAGACAACTTAGGTCTGCCACCATGGGACTGATTAAAACAGCTCGGATTAGGAAGGCACGTTGGGGGGGCAGGAGCTTTGTTGGGGGAGCAGCAAAGGCATGGAACTCCCTCCCCCTGACCCTTAAACTAAACACCAATCTGTTAGCATTCAGAAAAAAACCTCAAAACATGGCTCTTTACCCTCTAGCCCGGGAGTCTTAAATCTCAGGGAGTTACCACTTTAGCGCCAGGACACTGATTGGTATTTGTGCGCTCTATAAGTGTTATAAATAAATAAATAAATGGGGGTCATTACGATGACAGAAGGACCACCACCACCAGCCATGCAGTGGCGGTCCTTCCGCCATCGGACCGTGATTTCCCATCCGCTACATTACAATGGCGGGGGACCCAGACTGCGACCTTGGCGGACGCAAAGACAGCCTGCTACGGAACCGCCACAGACAATCGTTCCAATTGCCTGGTGGAGTGGTCTGCATCCATAAAATGATGGCGGGGCCTAGCAGGCACCGTCCGCCAGATTAGGATGCTGTTTTCATCCAGCCTTTCCATGGCGGGTAAACCACCATGGAAAGGCTGGTGGGGATTGGTTTTGGGGACTGTTGTGGGCCCCCCTTGTGTTGAAGGAAGGTGTGGGAGCAGTGGGGGGGTACCCATGGTACCCCCCTACATTTCACTGCACCAAGTGACAGGCACCATGTGGTGCCTGCCACGTAGTGCAGTGAAATGTACAACATGCATTTTGAACATCACGGCGGGTGCACCAGTCAGCACCACCCGCTACAATGTTTAAGTGCAAAATGCGTCCGCCATGGTGGCGGTCGCATCGTAATTAGGTGTGCGAGACCACCGCTTGTATTGCGGACAGTCCCGGTCACCACCATGATGGTGGACGGACTGCATTCCGTGTGCCATCATAATCGGCCCCTATGTGTCTTGCCCATAAAAGACAGTGGCTTCAGTGCTTACTACTTGCATAATGTGGCAGGCAATAGGCGAAGTCATGGGACTCGCGTTTTGAAGTCAGGGTACTTTATTGTCTGTACTCTAATACCGCAAGGCAAGGCGCTGTGCATTGAAATCTTAGTAGGTGGAGCAGATTCTTTAAAAAAAAAAAAAATTATTGGATTTTTTACATTGTACAAAATTACACTTTGACATATAACAGATATCTCGTTTCGCTGACATTCGTATTGGGGCTTGCTTTCTGCTGTGGCGATTTTGTTCGATTTTTGCTTTGTACAAAAAAAAAAGAGAGAACAAAGATTCCGACTGTGGCATCTCCCTGCCCACAGTTGAACCTCAGACTTGTATCACAATTACTGAGATGGCATTGCTTGCATAAAGAGAGTCAGCAGCCTGGCTTATAAAGCAAATACTTGTGCACAATAGCAAGCATTGGTAAAGCTAATAGGTCTGACTAGTTTTAGCTGTATGAGATCTGTGTTGGGATGGCTGTATGTGTTTTTGTTATACAGTAGGAAGCACACACAGGAAACACATATGCAGGCTCCTGTATGCACAGAGGCAATATGTGCTTTAGGGTGTAGTTGTTTTATATCGGGTGATATGCTTGACTCTGCAAACAGAAAATCCTTCTATATCCAGAAAACCAGAAAATATCCTGATGCACAAACACACACCCATTCAAGCACCTCCGCTGACACACACTCATGCTTTCAGACATCACATATGCTGGCCCATGCCACCATGGGTGGATGCTGATTACATACATAGTAAATGTTCTGAAAATCATAGAAACTTTCGAAATGTTATTATTTGAATATATCAGTTAGATTTGAGTTGTAGGTGTGCTATAATTGTAATTGATTATTAGCTGCTATCATTTTGAGACAGCCAAAGCAAACAAATCATGCCTTAGACACAGGTGAGACGATGGGAGAGAGCCAAAGCAAACAAATCATGCCTTAGACACAGGTGAGACGATGGGAGAGAGGTAAACAAGGGTGACAGAGAAACTGGGCAGGGGGAGAATTAGAGAAAGAGGGAGGAGTGAACAAGGTCAAAAGACAGAGGAGAGAGAAATGAAAGCAAAGACAGCGAGAAGATGAAAGAAGTGGTGCGAGACAGAGGGATAGAGAGAAGATTAGAGGGAGCGAAGTAGGGGAAACAGAAGGAGAAGTGGAACAGGGAGAGGTGAGGCTAGAAGAAGATACAGTGAGAAGGAAAAGGAGAAAAGGGGAAGAAGGAGAGAAACGAAGACGGCGACGGATGGAGAAAGATTATAAAGAGAGAGAGGTAAACAGAGGGTAGAGACCGAGAGAGACAGACACGCAGGTCATGCACCAATACAAGGCTACTTTGTTAACATGCTGTGCTTCAAGCTCCTCTCAAGGCTGCGAACCTGCCAGCACTGTTTGCGTTCCGACCAACTCTTGACACATGTTTCACTCTAAATTCCACTATCAAAGGATTACTGCCACTATCTTTTTTAACTGCCTTCTCTGCCGGGAACATCTCCCCAGGTGCATCTGCTTCAGCGAAAACCCATCAATTCAACGGAGAAAAAGAGGGTATTCCACGCTGGTGAGTCTGTGTCTTCAGTAACACCCTGGAAACACGCTGCGATTGTTCATTGTTCCAGAGCAGTAAACCCTCGCCGTTTGTACTTAATCTGTGGGATGTCTGGGACACAAGGCGAGCAGCAGGGGAGACGTTCCTTGCAGAACAGGTGCTGTGGTGTCTAACATTGAGTACATCTGCAGCCAGCACTTGCTGTTCTCCCCAGAGGAGCCCTCAAGAGAACGAAACACCAAACAGGAGCTGCAGAAAACGAGGAAGAAGAATGTTGAAGAAGTGAAATGTGAAATTAAAAGTAAATGTAAGTACAACTGAAACGCTAATAATTACATTCCCTAGATTAATATATAAATGAAGAAAAAACCACTGAAGCCATGCTTTGTGGAATTGTTAAAGAACAATGACAAAGTGTAGGGCCTGATATTAAAATGACACATTGGCCAAAGCCAGGGCTTCTTTTGCTGCTGTGATTTCTGGTTTAACATGGATTAGTTGCTCTTGCAACATAATAACAATCTTTTCATACATATTTCAGCTAAAAATGTTTGTATATGAGTGGCATTAGTGAAGCGGTGCTTCCTGGACGGCCCTGTGAATACTTTTCCCTCTACCACAACTTGGAAGATCTCAGTGGACCCATAGAAGTCCAACTAAACCAATGACCATGGAGGAGGATGCAGCTGCAGGCGAGGAAGCAGAGCATGAAAGTGGCTCCAGTCGAAGGTGCGGTCACCTCTCCGCATAATTCAAATAAAAAAACGCTAGGGGAACCAAGAAAACAATGTGCATCCGATTTCAGCTGCGGTGACTGGAAGTGCTCCAGAAAAGGTGCAGGAGACGTCAAGAATCAGACATGAAGGTCATCGATGGTTTGTGACCAGCCAGATGCTGGAGGCAGAGCAGAGTCTACCGAGAACCAGAGAAAGCAATATAACCCAGAACCATACCCGGTGTTACAACAGGGACCATGTTAGGGAAAATGGTCGAGGACGCAACAGAATGTGTGCCTCCTAAGTGTGCCCCCGGGGTACTTCTGTATTAAGGAAGGGGCCGCAGACGCTTGTGCGACCGCTTCTATAATACTGATAGTGCATGTAGTGCCAGTGCTATTGCGCTCCCTCATTTGCATGGGGGCATAGCCTCATGCAAATGAGGGAATCACTTTGCTTCTACGCCCATGTCGTATTACAGATGCGGTTGATGTCTTTAGGTGGCACCCTGAAGAAAAAAAAAATATATATATATATTTAAGGGGAAAAAAAACAAATGTTAAACGGACGTTATAATTAGAACTAACTATAACTTGTGCCCTAATGTAATTAGAACTTACGCCCTCACCATGGACAATGGTGTCATTAATGATGCCATTTCAGATATTACAGTGATGTAATCAATGATGTCATAGAATATGTCATGAGTGATGTAATGTAAGCGAGATAATTAGAAATACCTAGCGAAGGTGAGAGTTATAGTTACTTTACAGCACAAGTTGTAGTTACTTGACACAACTATAACTGGTGAATTTCAGTGGTTTTGTTTGTTTAAAATGGTATGTTTTAACTGACATTTTCACCTATTTATAACTTCCCTTTAGCCTTTGTTTTTTTCAGTGAATTCCTTAGGTATTTTTTTTAAAGCAATGTAAGATATTATTCAATTCCTAACTATAATGTCACTTTCACCTATGATATTTTGAACGGAAAGCAAGATATCCATTGCTTTGAGCAGGGATCAGCACATCAACATCTATAAAACAGAACTAATGGTTTTGTCAAAAGATTACCAATAACTATGATCAAATATATGTTTCATAAATTACAACATTTAATAATAGTGATTATCTCAATACATTTTTTATAAACCATTAAAACAGTCAACATGTCTGATTCTTTTTTCAATTTTTTTCCGGGCACAAATTGCAATAAAAAAATTAGCCAGAATGGGCCCCTGCACTCCAGCTCGAGAGTGTACAGCTCCAACTCAAAGTGCTTTAATAAAATATATATATATATATGGTAAGCTCTTCTGGGTCATGGATTCAATGACCCAGGACACCAACTGTGTTTTAAACAAATTGTGTGTGGGAGGCTGCTGTGCTCCCTGCAGCCCCCCACAACATTAAAAAGATGGTTGGTTATACCACTGGTCTATCTAGGGGCAGCATGAAATGATGCTATCACAAAGTTTGGTGGCTTGAAAGAAGGTTATTTATTCAGAGATATAAATCATGGTCATCATATCAAGCCTGGGTCGTAACCGTCTTCCCTGGAATCTGGAACTCAGCAGTGTTCCCGATTCCAGGCATGACACGGCAATACCACACATTCCCCTTCGTAAAGAGAAATAAACAAACACTTTAATCTGTAAATGAAAGAACAAAAATAGATATACAAAGTACAATTTGATCTCTGAAAAGGAAAACAAAAGCATCAATAATGAGAGAACACATTGTATGATAAACAAATCGGATTATCTATAAAGATGATAATCCTTAAACCGCACAGGAGTGAGATATTTCCTCTGTGTTCGTTGAACAGTAATAGAGTCAGGAGTACAGGAGAACTTATTTTCAGGAACACTGTGAAGAGATGTTGAATCAGAGAAC
Organism: Lissotriton helveticus; assembly: GCF_964261635.1. Classification (NCBI taxonomy): domain Eukaryota; kingdom Metazoa; phylum Chordata; class Amphibia; order Caudata; family Salamandridae; genus Lissotriton; species Lissotriton helveticus. The sequence goes on from NC_136067.1 coordinate 1,952,099,037, forward strand.
TTCCTCCAATTGCTGGCACTGTTGGAGGATCTTGAGTTGGATGGAACTCTAGACTCTGGGGATACTTCCTTAGGCCACAACCACTTGGGAATTTTTACCACCTTGGACATATTCCACACATTACCATCTGAAAGTTCAACAACCTGTCGACCAACACGCTTGACTATCAAGGGATCCGAATATCGTGACTCCCCTGACCTGACTAATCTGCACTTCTTAACACGCACCCAATCATTGACACTGAACAGTGAAGAATTGTTACATAGGGAACGATCACCTTCAACAGCCTTATTTGAATCCAGCATTTTCATCCAAGGTTGACTCATGTTGGAGACACTCCTCCTCCCTCTCATCTTCTCAAAAGGAGAGAGATCACCCATACTCCTAGGTGTATTTCTGTAGCACCACAAAATTTCACTTATGGTTTGTTTACAATCTTTACCATTACGTAAGGCTAATTGGAGACCCTCTTTATACACCCTGATCCATCTCTCTACAATGCCATTACTAGTTGGATAATAAACTGACACACGTTTGTGTCTTATACCATGACGCACCAAAAACTCTTTCATCTCTTGAGAGACAAATTGTACACCATTGTCTGTTGTAATGGATTCAGGGAAACTTTCTCTTTCGAATACTTCATTTAAAAACTTGATCACCACACCAGATGTTATGCTAGAAAACATTTTTACCTCAGGCCATTGAGACAATTGATCAACCAAGATAATAGCATACATCATATTCTTGTTGAAAGACATAGGGCCGGCAATGTCTAAAGATACACTTTCCCAAACCCGTGAAGGTCTAGAAATGGGAAGTCGTTCATATGTAACATGCTTTTGAGACTTATCACTTAAACAACAATCCATACAGTCCCTGACATACCTTTCTATACACTTATCCATCCCTGGCCACCATTTCATAGATGTCATTCCAGGGTGACCCTCATGAGCCATCTCTAAAACCTTAGACTGCAATTCACCAGGCACTACCAATTGCAGACCTCTAAACAATACCCCCTCAACCACAGATAACTCTTGGGCAACGTGAAAGAACGGTTGAATATCATCAGACAACATATCCTTGCGTGGCCTCTGAGTTTTTGCAAAACTACATATATCATTAAAAACAGGGTCACCACTACATGCCAATTTCCATGTATCCTCACGGATACAACCCTTGGAAATTTCACAAATTGACACAACGTTATCATCATCATTGTCCTCTTCAACTACATTGTCATCAGGCACAGGTAATCTAGATAAGCAGTCAGCTAACACATTCCTAACACCAGGAATATATTCAACTTTAAAATAATGAAAATCTTGAAGCTTGTTTTGCCATCTGGCAATTCTTGAAGTCGCTTTCCCACAACCTTTCGTAGTAAATAAATCCACTAGAGGACGATGGTCGGACCAGAGTTTAAAAACAGTACCGTACACATACTTGCGGAAATATTCTATGCCCCACCAGCAAGCAAGAGCTTCCTTTTCCAATGTAGAATATTTGCACTCTGCATCCCTCAAAGGTCTTGAAGCAAACCCAATTGTTACCATTTGACCCTTTTGACGCTGCATTAAAACTGCCCCGATACCCACATTACTAGCATCAGTGATGATAAATGAACAATGAGCAGTATTAAACGTTGCTAAAGCAGGTGCAGATGCAATGTTTTGTTTCAACAACATGAATTCTTTTTTACAATTTTCATCCCAAAGAAAATGAACAGTTTTTTTTCATCAAATTTCTCATATTTACAGTTTTATCAGAGAACAGGGGAATAAATTTGGAGTAATATTCGGCAAGCCCCAAGAAAGACCTGAGCTGATCTTTATTCACAGGGTCTGGAGCTGAATCAATGGCTTTGACTAAATTTAATTTTGCGGAAATGCCTTCTTTACTAATAGTATGTCCCAAATAGTCAACAGAAGACACACCAAATTTACATTTTTCCTTTATGAGAGTGAGACCACTATTTTGCAGCACACATAATACTTTATACAATATTTCAGAATGGTCAGATGAATTAGATGCAAAGATCAAAATGTCGTCCTGGAAATATAAGACATTTTTAAAATCTTTAAAAAGGTTATGCATCACTTTTTGAAAGACTGAAGATGCCGATATTAGGCCGAAGGGCATTCTTTTGTACCTGAAAGCACCTTCTGAAGTGATGAAAGACGTCAAATGCCTACTGTCCTTGTGTAATGCTATCTGGTGGTAAGCATTAGACAGGTCCAATATGGAAAAAATGGATGCCCCTTTTAATTTTGTAAACATTTCATTTATATTAGGCAATGGATGTCTATCTACCCATACATTTTCGTTCAAATCTCTCAAATCCACACAAAGTCTCACTTTGCCGTTGGGCTTGTGAGCGACAACAACTGGGGATTACCAAACTGAAGATTCTATTTCCTCAATGACATCTAACTCACACAATCTCTTGAGTTCAGACTTAACAGCATCTCTTAAATGTAAAGGAACATTCCTTACTTTATGGACTTTTGGTACAGCATCATCCCTAAGAATAATTTTATGCTCAAAATTCTTTAAGAGACTTAATGCGGATGTAGAAAATACAGAAGGAAATTTCTTTTCACACTCATGACCTAGATCAGACTCTACATTCATGACCAGGTCTGAATAACCAAGCACTTGTTCAGGATGGTTAGGATCCAACTTTATCATTAAGTCCCTTTGCTGAGGCCACCCTAATAAACACGAACCATCTTTTGCCACGTAAACCTTGGAATTAATGGTTTGTTCTTTGAAACTTAGGGATGTTGTAAAAAAAACAAGAATTTCAATGGGTTTCTTCCCATACCCAAGCAATTTTATGTCAGGAGGAGATAATTTCAAACCCGGAAACTCTTTTATCCATTCTTCACCAATGAGAGTACGTTTTGCTCCAGAGTCTGCCATAACACTGATATTCTTCCCCCCAATATCCACAGTACAGTATGGAGAATCTTTATCACACTCATTAACTTCATATATCGCAAAAAGAAATTCTTCCTCTAAACTATCATCATCTATTTCATTAGTCTGTTCATTAGAGCACTTTCTTTGAACAAAACTCTTACTTTTAAATTTGTTCTTATTTTTACACATATTACTAAAATGACCTTTCAATCTGCAATATCTGCAAAATTGTCCAATTGCTGGACATTTTCTGTCATTTGCTAGGTGATCTGGACTCCCACATTTGAAGCATGCATACTCTCTCCTCTCTTGGAATGGTTGGTTCTTGCTTCTAAAAGAATTTCTCTCCTCAAAATTAGATTTTTTAATAAAGTTCACTTCAGCAACTTTTTTTCCGTAAGTTCCTTTACACCCAGATTCATGCTCTCAAAACGATGAGCGATATCCAACGCTTTGTCTAAAGTTAGATCCTCTGTGTCCAAAAGTTTTCCTTGAAGCTTGACATCAGCAATTTTGTGGACCATTTGATCACGCAACATTTGATCATGAAAGGTTGAATAATTGCATTTAGACGCTAAAATCCTCAAGTCATTCATAAATTAGTCAACAGATTCACCTGGTAATTGACCCCTACTCAGGAATTTATGACGCGACACCACCACGTTAACTTTCTTTATATACTGTTTATCCAATTGTTTGATCGCTTCTTCGAAAACATCTATCGCTTGTTCAGTAGATGTTACATTGCGTGAATCAACTGGTAAATGACTCAGGACATGTCTCCCTTCAGCACCTAAACAGTGTTTTAAGATAGCTAGTTTCCTTTTATCGGTGTAATCTTCACCACCAATTGCCTCAATGTAAGCACAAAAACTTTCTTTCCACCTTTTCCATTCTAGAATTGGTTCACCTGGACTTGGTAGGAACGGTGGAGGAGCAGAAAAACCTTCCATTTTGGTAAATATTAGTTTAAATTAACAGTAGGTGAATTTTGTAATGAATATATTGAAGATTACATTTTCTTATATTTTATTTATTTATTTATTTATTTATTTTATTTATTTTTTCCTTATTTGTTGGTAATTGCCATGTTAAATTGTTTTTCAGAGATATTCTGTGGCCTTTTATCGATTTTCTATGCTATATTTGCTGAGAATTGCTCGTTAGACTGTTTTCTTTTCGATATCGTGTATTTTCAATGATATCCAATGAGTTTTAGCCCAAAAGATGGCCGCCGTGCGTCAAAATGCGTGTTGATACGCTGTGACGTCACGTGCGTGCGCACTAGTTCGTTATGGTTCTCGCGCTGACGAGCTCTCGCGCTGACGTGCTACACGAAATGTCTAAAACGATCAAAATCCAATATTTCACTCACGGAAGGGCATACAACAGCGGGGTTTTCACCTGCACGCCTCCGCTCCTGTCCGTGGTTCAGCGTTGCTCGCCTTTGAAGAAACAGCAGACGGTTCGTGATCCTCTGTTCAAAATGCACACTCCATGTTGCAGGTAGGGACTCCAGGCTCTGATGCTTTAGTTCTTATCCCATGCTCGTCGCCAGTGAAATGATGCTATCACAAAGTTTGGTGGCTTAAAAGAAGGTTATTTATTCAGAGATATAAATCATGGTCATCATATCAAGCCTGGGTCGTAACCGTCTTCCCTGGAATCTGGAACTCAGCAGTGTTCCCGATTCCAGGCATGACACGGCAATACCACACAGCACCAGGAAGACAAAAATATCATTTAAAAAAAGCCCTTAAAGGGCATTATGGGATGATCCTTGCTTAGAGCAGTGAATAATAAATGAGCGGCTTGTGATGGTCATTTATTAAATTTTTTGTTAGCTTTCTGTTTTTTGGGTGTCCTGGTGCCCACCATGGGCATCCACAACGTTACAAATGTTGGGGAATACGGGGAGTCCGAAGGCCTCCAAGGCCCCTACCAGCTCCCCAGCCAACCACCATAGTGGGTGCTGGCAGGAGCGTTGATTTGTTTTACAATAGATGCCCTGGTGCCACCCGGGACACCCACAATATGGGCACCAATGGGGACTGCGGAGACAATTCAATGTTAGGAAGCAATGGTGTGATTTGTCTACTGTGCAAATTGAAGATGAGAGAACAGAGAAGATTAAAACATCTCTAAATCAAGTTAATTTCTCTACCTTGAATCCATGATAGTACCTTAGACAGGTCATAACTCATTTAAAGCGTTGCACAGATACTGCATCACAGCCAGCAACATTGGGCAGAAGCTAACTGTTGCCTTTCACCTGCTTCAGTTACATTCTGGACTTACAGATGTTAGACTTTCACTTTCATGTAGTTAATGTTCCACAGTCATTAGACTAGATGCAAGATTCTTAATTCTCATTTGGAAATGCACACATTTTCATGTATTTCAAACAGGGCGAAAAGAATGACGTCTGTGTTGACACACATGTGTGGTTTGCTCCCCTCCCACATTAATCATGCCTGCAAAACAGTGTTCTCAAAGCAGCACTTTTTTCAAGACGGCTCTCAGAGGCAAAATATTTGGGACTCTTTGTTCCAGACCCTGCAAAGTGCTTCCTAGGGAGACATTTCGTAATAATTACTCAATATAACATGCGGTTCTTCAGAGCCACTTCTTGCTGACGAGATTCTTCCAGGAGCCCTAAGGTGCAAACTTGAAACTCAGAACAAGTTTCAAACCACAGCTGGGTTGAACAGAATAACCAGTCACACTTTGTTATCATTACAAATGTGTAAGACAGCCTTATTTTATTATGAGTGCAATGTTGTATGTGTTTTACACAGGCTGTTTTATTGGGGGATAAATTACATTTTCCAGTATATGGTGTTCCTGTATGTCCGTGCAAGCCACCATAAATAATTGTTATTGGAAAGCAAATGGAATGAGGACTCCCAAATGTGTATAGTTTTCTGTTTTTGGAAACCAATGTAGTTTCTGTAGGGTTGCAATCCATTTGTAATCAAAGGTGTATATAAAATGTTAGAATATTTAAGAATTAATGCTACAAAATGTGCCAAATATTTTGCCTATAGTTCCCTAATCAGCCACATAATTTGCTATTCCTAGCTACACAGTTTGGCTCGTGGTGCCACATAATTTAGCCAGCTCTGCTCAATAACCTACACTCTTTTTTACCAGTTTTTGCAAGGCTGAAAGCTGTGTCAGCCATGATGCTAGTCGAGCTGTAGGCCGCATCCAGATGCCAGCAGAGGACACTTTTTCCGCCAAGCTATCTCTTCCGGCTTCCAACAGTTTCAAAATGATGTTTTCCTTTGAAAGAATGACTGTTTGGAAGGAGTGATTGAAGGAAATAGTTTTCTGCACCCACAAGCCACGAGAACATGCAATGCTGATGAATCAGCAGTTGGCCTGAGTCCCCATGAAAATGTAAAGATCTGTGAGGTCCTTCCATAACAGAAACAAATGCCACAGGGGTAATCACAAGAAGGTCAACCTTCCCGCTCCCAAAGGATGTGGTTTACCCCCACCCCCGGTCCTTTTGTGCCCGGCCGAGCTTGAGCCAGGCAGAGAGGGTTCACACGATGCTCACATCACAAAGAGCATTGTGGGCCATGGTAATCATCGGTGGCTCCTGCAGTAATACTAGGGCTGAGGATGAACTGACTATTTACTAAAGGTTTTGACTGGACGCAAATATGTTGAGGTCTCTAGATCAAAGTTTAGAATTGCTGCAGCACAAACATGTGGTGTTGTGTGTTGTACAAAAGTTACAGGGCATGGTTTCATTTGCTGTACTCGTTTCATTTTTAGGGATGGGCTGGAGACGTTGCTAAAAAACATATGGGCATATTACCAACAACTAGCGATAATTATCGCTATGTTGGCTTAGCGGCAATATTTTTATCGCCGAGCTGCGGCGATTTTTATTGCTTAGGAACCTTGCTATTATCAAGGTTTATCTCCTAAGCGATAAAAATTGGCCGAAATGCATGAATATCGCTGAAAAGTCAGCGATATTCATGCATTACCGAGCTAATGCTCTTAGCCATGTTATCCACCTACCACTGGATAACATGGCTAAGAACTGCTCAGGGGCAGGTGTTAGCCTTTGGAGATATTCACGCTTAGCGCGAATATCTCCAAAAGTTGGTAATAGGAGATAGCGATGTTAGCGACTGTTTCCAGTCGCTAACATCTTGGCGCGCCCACTTTGCATGTCATTAGTGATAAATTTCACTGACATGCAAAGCGGGGCCCAATATGGTCGCTATCTCCTACTAGCTGTCGCTAACTGGTGTTAGCGACAGCTAGGTAATAGGGAGATAATTTTATCTCCGCTTTCTTGGCTTTTAAAGCTAAAAAAGCGGAGATAAACCCCCTTGATAATATGCCCCATAATACTCTGTAACTTTTATCGGTCTTCCACCTTCAGGTATGTACATATAAAATAACACTCAGCTTAAATGTAAAAATAAATACAAATTAAGTTAATGAGTGGGAAATGCCCTATCGTACTGCATGAAAGCTCTATTAGTTACTGTATTGCAGAGGTCTGTGTTTGCAACCTGAGAGCCACCAACTGAATCCTGGTTGGAGAAGTGAAGAATAGTAAGGGACGTAACACAGGCCCGGCCATGCAGGGGCCTGTGTTACACCCATTTAACAAGCACACACTTTGCAGCCCAGCTGGTAATTCCATTTCAATACCACTCAAAAAGAAATCTGTCATCAGGAAGTGTCAAGTAATTCCATTAACTAAAGCCAATACAGACTTTCGAGCTCCCTTTACATTTGCAGATTGACCCGTTGTGCACATTTACATTTCTTTCAGGCAGCAGCTACCTGGGTGAGAAGGCTTGTTTAGCTGTCCACCCCTCTCTCCTTTTCACAGCACAAGATACTCCCTGTCTTACACTTTAGCTGAAGGATTTCAGCTCTCGGACTTACTCGTCCTGGGACAGTTATCTTTTCAGAGAAAGTAGCGGAACTGTTTTCCTTCAATTAAAAAAAGTATGGGCACCTCGTGCCTTTCCGATCCGCCCTCTGCGACCACTGGTTAGAAGAGTCATTCATGTTTTGAATAGCCCACAGTACAGCTTACATGATTAGAGCAATGGGTCAACCCCCTTCAGCCACTGGTCAGTTGGAAGAAGATTTGTTCTGGGCACGGTGAAATTTTGGAACGCCCTTCCGATTGAAATCAATAATAGCCCAATGTTTTCATCGTGTCATACGCGGATGACACGCAATTAGTCTTCTCAATCTCAGACACCCTTAACTCTGACCATCGACAGCTTGTTCCCTGCCTTGAGAAAATCACATCCTGGATGGCAGACTGTAAATGTAAGTTAAATGGCGACAAAACGGAACTGATGATTCTGGGAAACAACTTCAATCCTCGTGCTGAAATTCCTTGGCCAATCAGTTGGGGACCACCGCCTTCCCCCAAGCCAGCCATAAAAAATCTTGGCATGTGGCTAGATCAAAATCTGACAATGGAGACACAGGCTAAAAAGCTCTCTGGCACCTGTTTTGGGAAACTACGTCTGCTCAGGAAGATTATATCCCTACTCCCGGAAGACGCAAGGAGAACAGTGGTTCAGGCCCTGGTTATCTCGAGGCTGGACTACGGAAACTCCCTCTTCTTGGGCTCTCCTAAATATGTAATTAACCGTCTTCAAATTGTTCAAAATGCAGCAGCACGACTACTATTGAACATACCCAGACGTCAATCTATAAAATTAAGACTGAAGGAACTGCACTGGCTTCCGGTTCACGCCAGAATCAAATTTAAGTCTCTCAATCTGGCTCATCGCGCCATGCACGAAAGGGGTTCGGCACTCATTCAAAACCTGGTTACTCACTACACACCTCAACGACAGCTCAGGTCAAGCTCAAAGTTTCTCATGAAGGATACCGTAACAAAAAGAGCCAGATGGGGTGGAAGATCTTTTTCCCATCTGATACCTAAGCTCTGGAACAGGCTAGACCCAGACATCCGATCTATCCAAGAAGAAGCACAGTTCAGGAAAAAACTTAGGACCTGGCTCTTTCCACAGGACTAGTACCCACCTCCGCTAAACTGCCTCAATAGCGCTGAGGTGCCCAAGGGTAGTCATGTGCTCTACAAATCCCATAAACATAAACATAAACAATGTTACTCTCTTTTAGAAAATCATTAAATACCTGGTTATTTTCAAATTATCTTCTTCTCAGATCCTGAAGACTCCTCCGCACAGCGCCTAGACGCCTTAGGGCATTCGTGCACTATATAAATCTCACAATCAAATCAAAGTGTCATTCACATTTTCAACAGCTATAGATTTCCTGTTTACATAATAATTGGGGCCCTATTCATGAGAATAATGGAGACGCGCAGGCACAGATTTATGTCTTTGCCTGAGAATACTTCTCTGTTTTTTCTTTCTGTTCACAAACATTCCCGGCAGTGGGCGTGGAGCCTGCGCCAGGCGTAGGTTTCCATAGAGTAGACCTCCTCACAAAAGCAAGAGAAGCCTTCTATGCGAATGCACTTTTTGGTCTCTGAGGTGATAACATTTCCTCCTGTGGATAAAGCCCTTCTTGTACACCTCCACCAAACGTGTGGGTGATCCCCCTTCCCAGCCACAAACCACATCTTGAAATAGCCATTTCCCACCCCTTGATAGGGATAACTGACTGCAGATTCCTGGCAGAGTTCCATTGTACTGATGTGGGTCCCTGCATGTGTGTTTCTGTTTATGCATCAAAACATATAAAAAACAACATACACCCTTTACGATAAACACATGTATCTAACCCAGGGTAGGTTTATTGGCATCAGGGCAAGCTTTACTCATTCACAGATCAGGTAGAACACAGGTAGCAGCATACATAGCTCACTCCTAGTTCTCATGCAGAGCAAGTACAGCACAGGGAGCACAGAAAACAGAAATGCACCCTTCAGTCTTAGAACAGGAGCAGTGCAGATGCAGCTGTAGCAGGAAGTACTTCAATTTCCTTCTCTTTCGACCTCACGTCCCTGCACAGTCATGAACAAGAAGCATGACTCCGCTACCATATTTCTTTCTCTATTGGACTCATTTACGAAGTGAATCCAGGTAACGTGTACTGTCTGGAAATGCTGGCAACGTGGTCAATAATCCACAATTGATGCTTTCTCACTTTTGGGGACTGAAGCCATTGCCTGCCCTAATTTGGCTGCTTTCCATTTGGAGAGCACCATTGCATTCTTCTGACTATCCCTGGTGACCACATGCCACGATTATTACTATTAAGGCTACTTCTCAAGGCAGGCCAACAGACTCTACTGCTGCCATGTTTACCAGAGTTAGTCAAGGTTTCACTTTTCTGTCAGGATCTTGCGAGAGAATTCACCTGGCCTCAGCCATCCACACATTCACCAGCATGAAATGTGTGGGTTCCATGTCAGCGGGAATGGGTTACTTGTCAATTTCATCTCTTCTTTGGAAAAGTTATGATTACAGTATGAACGTTCTTGGCTTCCCTTTATCAAACATCTATTATTCATGTGCTGTGTTCCCTGCCTGCTGGGCCACACTGGGTTAGTAAGAAACCACTTTTTGTGTTTCTGACCTTGGAGGAGAGTGTACCAAGAGTGAATGGTCCAGAATTCCAGGGGCTTGAAGTTTCCAAGGAAGAAGTGTGTAATACTTCCTCATTTTTCTATGAATCGTAACAGCACCTCATGTATGCCTTTGTTAATTCATACTTGTATTGTATACAGAAAGTGATCCTAGTTGTAATGTGTTTTTTTACCTGCAGTAGGCTTTTATAAATGTTGGTATCAGGCAGTCTCGATGTATGAAGATGAAAAAGCAACTAGCTAATTTTTCCATCTCCTCATATTATGATGCCTGATGCCTCAATGGTCATCCCATCTCAGGAAGTCCCAGCTCATGCTCAGTCGCTGCCTCCTTGTTATTACAATGATTATTGCTCTACTGGGCCAATGCCTACAACCTCCATGCATCTGCACCTCCTGTGATGACCTCCTGTGATGCTAGAACACAAAGAAGCATTATCACTAGAGATGCCAGGAACTTGTTTACAAACCACAGCCCCTGGCAGCGCTTTCCCTCTCTTGCCTGGTGGTCCTCCTGCGGCTGGCATCTCCTGTAATTCTCTGTCTCTGCCTCTTTGCTCAGCGCAATGAACAGAGCTCACTGTCTCTCTACCTCCTCTCGATCAATACCATCCACCGCCTACCACACCACCATCACCACTGCAATTCACATTACCATCATTACCACCACTTCCCTTACAACCACCACCACCATTACTGCCATTATTACCCTCACCACCACCTTTACCACCATCATTACCACCACATTTATTAATACCACTATCACCATTACATCACTATATCTGCCACCACCATTATCGCCATTAGCACAATCATGACCACCACTATTAGCACCACCTCTTACCACCATCGCTACCACCACTACCAACCAAACAATCTCTGCATGTCTGTGCTTGTATGCTGTACCACAGAAAAGTCAGATCTATTGAATTTGCCAATGATTATTCATTTTTCGTAACCTCCACGAAGTTCGAATGAAAACTTTGCAACTTTGCACAGGTTGAGAAGTTTAATTATTCCAAATTTTGTATCAAAATCACGACCTTTACCAAAATTCATGTCACAAAAAGCAATATTTTAGCAAAGGTTTCTGCAAACTTTTGCTACTATTCATATAAAACTCTGCAAAAAGTAAACTTAAAGAGAAGATGTCTGCATACATTTAAATCTTGGCTGTGTTTGATGCCAGTGAAGATTACCTTGCAATGCCTTGGATAGAATAAACCTCAGTACTTAAGACATTGCTTGTCAGTACCTGACACCATTTCCGGGCTAGATCCGGGTTTTGCTGCCAAACCCCTGTCTGTCTAGATCATTTCCCTCAGTAAGCTTCTGGGAAGGAGACGCCAAGACAAACCAATTTGCTTCTCTTGCTTTCAAATCTCCCAAATCACAGTTTAAATTGTCTGGGGAGTCAGTGCCAAGAGCATGGGTCTCAGTCATGTTAAATGAGATCCTTTCAACATCTGATCCCAGAAACAATGGCGTCCTTGGTTTCTCAGTCGCCAGCCTGGACTGGACAGGAAGCCGAAAGATCTTACCACTCAAAGTCTGCAAGACTATGGGCATTATCGCCAAACCTAAATCTTATTTTTAAATATGATCAGAGGAATTGCAGGTAAGGGATTACCCCATAAAGTATTGGGGAATTATTTGGTTCCTACCAATAGATGATGTCTAACATCCCTTAGTTTGACAGTGGAACTAAAATGGCAGCTGATGGTGTCTTCAGAAAAACAACAGGGTCAGGACAACCCTCTCTCCTACTTCCTCCTTCATCCTCCAGGACTGCCTGGGTGGTGGGGCAAACATAGTATCTCACCAGGGCAGAGGGATACCTTTGTTGTGCAAATAGCCAGAAAGGTCACCAACTGTATGCCTGAACATCTTCGATCCTGTTCTGTGCACAAACACCATCCTTTTACGATACAGAGAGGAAATACTCTTCACCAGACTCACTGTGCTGACTGGGAATTCCTATTTTGACAATGCTCTTGAATTCGACGAGTTCATTGAAGGTACTCCACATTTTAACATTGTCGTTCATCAGCAGGACTAGGCTCTTCTGAAAGGGGATACACACAAGGAAGTCCTCCAGCCTGAGTAAGCATGCCTGCTACCTCCTTACCCCAAGGAATTAGGTAACTATTGCTGGTGTCAGTGGAGGTCATAGCCCTGGGGCACCGACCTTTCACCCATACCCCTGACAGAAGACTCCCCACTGATGCCTGGTAAAGGTCTTCACAATCCCCCATAACCATGTCCCTTGTCTAACTCATGTGTTGGACTAGTGCGGATAGAGTATGTGGTGTATGCATGTGTGAGGGAGTGTGACTACTTCACTGTTTATGATTAATCAAGTGATTCCATTTGGCGGCACACAAGGTGGCGGTCTGCCTGTAAGCCAGCCTATTCATGCATGTGTTGAAGACTCCGTCCTAGAAGCTAGTTTTGCCTTCCAGGTAGAGGGAGGTTCCTATCTCTATCTTTGTTCAGAGTGGTTGTCACCCCCCTCGGTGAAACTTACCCCTTCTGTTTTTGTGTTTCTGTCTATCATGAGTAATGATGGCCCTCTAAATGACTCTGACTGGTGTTAATGCATGGCTGTTCTTGACCAGTACCAGGTGGCCTCGCCTGTGAGTACATGCTTCAGAAACAAGCAAACACTAAGAACCAAGAGACATGATGCGGATCTCCCGGGCTGGGAGAAGTCTTTAAAGCTTGAACAAAGTAGACGGTTGAATGGCTCAGATTCCCAGCCTGTGTCTCCACGCTGGATAAACATTGTCCTCTTCTGGCCAATAATGTGGGTACATCATCTGGACTGTGAAGAGACCCTTCACTTCACTGCTTGGTGGACCAGAGACACAACCTTTGCTGGTGGTCGATGTCCTTCAAGATGTGGCCAAGAGTGCGATAAGTGGTGGTGCTTTTCCACTGTATTCTTGTCTGGATTTGAGGAGACCCTTCACATCACTGCTCGGAGGATCAGAGACAGATCCTTTGCTGGTGGTCGATGTCCCTCAAGATGTGGCCAGGGGTGTGATAACTGGTAGTGCGCTTCCACTGGATTCTTGTCTAAATCTGAGGAGACCCTTCACAATACTGCTCGGTGAACCAGAGACAGAAGCTTTGCTGGTGGTCGATATCCCTCAAAATGTGGCCAAGAGTGCGAAAAGTGGTAGTGCGTTTCCACTGTATTCTTGTCTGGATTTGAGGAGACCCTTCACATCACTGCTCGGAGGATCAGAGACAGAACCTTTGCTGGTGGTCGATGTCCTTCAAGATGTGGCCAAGAGTGCGATAAGTGGTGGTGCGTTTCCGCTGGATTCTTCTCTGGATTTGAGGAGACCTTTCACATCACTGCTTGGTGGACCAGAGACAGACCCTCTGCTTGTGGTCGATGTCCCTCAAGATGTGGCCAGGGGTGCGATAAGTGGTAGTGCGCTTCCACTGGATTCTTGTCTAAATTTGAGGAGACCCACCCCAAACGGAATAACTTGAGAGAGACATCCGCATAGAAGAAGTAATTGCCACCATCGCTAGGCTCAAACTAGGGAAGGCACCGGGGCCGGATGGTTTTCCAGCCATCTTTTATAAGAAAGTTTGCGCTACAGTCGCCCCGATCCTCACCCGCATCTTCAACACGTTTGCCGAACCCGGAGCGGTACCGCCTGACCTCCTGCGAGCTTCAGTAACGGTCATTCCCAAACCCGGAAGAGACAGGACTAGATGTGGGGCCTACCGGCCGATATCGCTGTTAAACGTGGATCTCAAACTGTACACAGGGATCCTAGCAGCCCGACTCGCCCCCCCATTTACCCGGCCTGATAGACCCGGATCAGGCAGGCTTTATACCTGAACGCCAGACGGTTGATAATACCAAACGCATTGTCCACCTGATAGAAAAAGCTTCCCGAGTGCAGGGAGAGAGAATGATGCTAGCAGTAGACGCCGAAAAGGCATTTGACCGGGTCCACCAGCCCTATTTAGAACTGGTCATGGCAAAGGTGGGGATTGGAGAGAAATTCCGCAACCTAATGTTTAACTATTACAAGTCCCCCACTGCAGTATTCCGGGTGAATGGCTATAGCTCGGCTAGTTTTACTATTGAGAGAGGCACGAGGCAAGGGTGCCCACTCTCACCCCTCTTATTCGCCCTATACATGGAGCCACTTGCCCAGAGAATACGCCAAAATCAGGCAGCTACAGGGATAAAGTTTGGCGGCTTCACGCATACCATCAGCTTCTATGCAGACGACATACTGATCTCTTTAGAAAACCCACAAACCGCCCTACCAGCCTGTATAGTGGAGTTGGACGCTTTCGCCAAAGTGGCCGGTTTCAAAATGAACACAGACAAGTCGATTGCCGTAGACATATCGTTTCCCCCCCCCCACAAGAGTTTATTTACAGGGCTTCCTTCCCATTCAGTGAGCGTCAGACACGGTCCCGTACCTGGGGATCCAACTGGTCCCCACACTTACCACCATGGCAGTCGCAAATTACACGACACTCCGCGGGAAGATTCGGGAAGAGATAGGCCTTTGGAGACATTTCCGGCTCTCCTGGTTGGGCAGGATTGCAGCAGTCAAAATGACCATCTTACCCCAAATTCTCTATCTCTTCCGGGCCCTACTGCTGCGACCACCCGCCGGATGTATCCCGCAAACACAAGCTAACCTTGCCCAATTTATCTGTCAGGGCCGAAAACCCAGAATGCGGAGAGCATTGGTCACGTTAGCCCCCGAATCGGGGGGCCTGGGGATATGTGACTTGCACAAATACTACCAGGCGGCGCAGCTGCGCTACCTGGTAGAATGGAGTAAATGGGAGTCAGAGAAACACTGGCTCTTTCAAGACCAGGCAGTGGCTGGCCGCCCACTGCAGGAAATCCCCTTTCTCCGGAAGGCCCACAGGCCTGCTAACCTCTACGCCTCGTACATCACACGGGGTCCCTTAGAAGTGTGGGATGCCACCAGTATTACCCATGACCTTACAACTTTCCCATCCCCGCTTACACCGCTGGTGGATAACCCGGACTTCACTCCGGGCACAGGGGGAGGGACTTTGACACATTGGTGACCTGCGGGTTGTCGCTTCTTATACCACATCTATATCCCAGAGGGGGTGATCCCCTTCCCACTTTTCAAACAAGAATATGGCCTCCCAGAGATGGAACGGATACGATACCTACAAGTCAGAAACTCATATCTGACCTTTATAAGATGCTGCAGACAACACAGACGCATATCTACAACCCAGGCAGGGAACGATGGGAAAGAGAACTAGGCAGGGTCCTTAGTCATAAAGAATGGGAGAAGATATCCTATAGAGCACGTCACTCTGCATACCACATTGGGCTCACGGAGACACTAACGAAAATAACCACATACTGGTACTACACCCCAGAACGGTTGCACAAGATGGATCATAGTAAAGAGAGATTCTGTTGGCGAAGCTGTGGTGAAGTTGGCAACCCGGTACACCTGTTGTGGGATTGTGACCATCTCCAATCATATTGGACACAGGTGCTTGACGACGTGGACAAACACTTTCAAACAGAGCTTCCACGCTTCCCAGCGAATGTCTTATTAGGGCTCCCTTACCCACTGACATACCCCTTACTCTCCCGCAGAGGACGTCAAATAGCCATTGCACTGGGTTCCGCGATACAAAACATCCTCGCACACTGGCGCACCACCACTACCCCCTTCATTACGGACTGGCTGCACAGGTTGTGGCATGTACTGGATATGGAAAAATTACCGCTCACCATGGACTGGGGAAGGGGATAAATAAGAGGAGCTCTGGCAACCATTTTGATCACTATTAATCTCGGAATTCAGAGAAATCACTTGTCCTAGGTACCTTCGGCTGTTGAGGCTCACGGAGCCAAAGGAAGCCGACCCTTAAGGCAGATACAGATGGGGAGACATAGTGGATGGGAGCGGCGAGGACGTTGGGGGTGGTAATGAGCACTGGATGGGGGGAAGGGGGAAGGATGGGGGGTGGGGCAGGGGGTTCTTATTTTTGATGTTTCACCTTACTTCTGCATTTATTGACTGTTTTTTTATCAGACTGTATTTTGCATGTTGCAACGTGCCTACACTGGGCCCTATTTGCTTTTATGTCGATTATTGACAGCACACGACCAGATTGTACATGTGGTGAACTTTTACTTACTTTGCATTGACTTCAATAAAAAGAACTAAACCATAAATTTGAGGAGACCCTTCACAATACTGCTCGGTGAACCAGAGACAGAACCTTTGCTGGGGGTCGATATCCCTCAAAATGTGGCCAAGAGTGCGAAAAGTGGTAGTGCGTATCCCCTGGATTCTTGTCTGGATTTGAAGAGACCCTTCACATCACTGCTCGGTGGACCAGAGACAGAACCTTTGCTGGTGGTCGATGTCCGTCAAGATGTGGCCAAGAGTGCGACAAGAGGCGGTGGGCTTCCCCTGGATTCCAGCATGCCTGGGAGATCTGTATAGTCGCTCAGGGACATTGAGCTTCCTGATGCCAAAGAAGATAATGCATCGAAACAATGAAATGTCCTGTGATATAAAAAGCTGTTTCCTTACTAATGTTTTACTCTTGGAATTGCACAAGTAAGGCACAGATAAGCATAGAAAGACACAATTACACACAGAAAAATCTTTGTGAATTAGATTTGGATATTAAATTGTAATTCACGATCAGGTCATATATCAAACAGAAGGATATAAGAGACATAAGAAAAGGCCTTCCCCAATGCTGCTGTCTAAAAGTCTGTACAATATCAAGCCGCTCGATTAAGTACGCACTATAATCAGCAGTGACAGCAGGGTCGAAGCTTACATGCACATACCATTACCACCATCTCTCCCTGTAATTAAAAACATCTCACTCTCTAATTAAAAGCAGCCATTATGGTTTGCATGCAAACACAGTTTCCATGGTAGTTATTCATTTTTCGGAGTTCAGTGTACACAGACAGCCACATCTGGACCTTATGCCTTTATACACTGACACACTGTGTGGTTTAATTTTTTGGGAGGTGGTTCTGTGTGCAATGGATAAGTACAGGCAAAGCACACAACTAAGATGCGCTGCACCTCAATGTGTTCTCTTGATCAGATCATCTGACTGTCTTGAATTAGATTTATACTTGAGGAAAACCCAGTAAAAGCCCTGGGCCTCATTTATGGGGGTTTGCCATAGGACCGCGCCGCAGGCCTTCCTGCTGTGCTGTCCTATGGCATAAGAAAAGGGCAGGAATTTGCAGTATCTATTAGATATGGCGCATTCCTGTCCTTTTCCCCTACCCCAGCGCACAATGGGCTGCCATATTCCAAAGCAGGCACCTTTATACCATGGCGAAAAGGTGCCTGTTTTGCGGGGAGGATTATTTTTGTGCAGGAAGGGAAACATCTTTGGCGCTGAAAAGTAAATCACTGCTGCTGGTTTACGCCACTTTATTTTCCTGCCCTGGCAGCAGCTCAAAGCCACATTAAATCAGCACCTTTGACTGGTAAGTGTCATACTGTTTTCCCAACTTCTATGCCTTCTGCCTCCTAGCAATTTCATTGAAGCCACTGGCCATGTTGATGTCATGTCAAAACACATGTTTTTATTCAAACAGCTGAACTACCTTTCTTAACCCCTTAGCTGCTGAGGCTTTTCCACCGCAGCACTTAGCCCTTTTTATTAGGTCGAGCATCGAGAGACCTATTGTTGCCCGTATTTGGGAATGTAGACACGAGAGGGGCACGAGCGCAGATTTCACCTCGTGGGTGCGCACGGCGCCGTGCCTCATATTCCCATGCGCAAACACACTCACACAGCCACACTCACGCATGCGCACATACACAGCCACACGCATACACAGGCACACACACACTGCATACACACGCACACACACACTGCATACACATACACACACGCACCCCCCCGTCGCCGCCGCACCTACACACACACACACTAGGGCCCCTACACACACACACAGAGACCCCCGCACACACACCAGCGTACCTACACACACGCACGCACACATACAGAGACCCCCGCCGCCGCCACCGCACACATACACAGACACACAAGCGCACCCCCTCCCCCCTACAACTAAGCCCCACTTACCGCCATTCTGGACTTCTACAGCCTCCGCGGGGCTCTCCCTCGGGCATGGGAGCCCCGCTCTTAGGCACTCCCTGGGCGCGTGCACGGGACTTCCGTCTTCGGAAGTCCCGCCCAAAGGAACTGGCTCTTCTGTACGGCACTGACGCTTCGGATACGGGAATTTCACATCGAAAATACATTCATATCAGGAAAGAAATGTCTCGGCAGAACTCAGAAAAGGTGAGTAATGTGCTCGGAGAGAAAGAAGGTTGACGGAGGACTGCCAAGGTGCGGTAGATGTATTCATGCAATGAAAGACGTGAGTTTTGTGAATGCGATTTGTGACATTTCACTTAAAAGTGATTTACGGGGAACTAACTCTCAGTAACAGTTTACAAAAAGATGACTGTCTTTCTGTTTTGAAGATGTGTTTACGTGGCTGGGGAGCATGTTAAATTTAGAATTAAAAAGCAGCATAAACAAATTGAGTGCACGACTTGAATTATGGCTGTGAATGAGGCTGCTTTAACCTGCCTAGGCTTCGGAAACGGGAGCGCCTGCGAGCAAGGAAGCCTCCTCTTCTCAAGCCGCCCTCTTCTT
This sequence comes from Lissotriton helveticus, assembly GCF_964261635.1. Taxonomy (NCBI): domain Eukaryota; kingdom Metazoa; phylum Chordata; class Amphibia; order Caudata; family Salamandridae; genus Lissotriton; species Lissotriton helveticus. Next base: position 1,952,118,247 of record NC_136067.1, read on the forward strand.
TTCTGTGAACAAAACTCACGGGCACAGAGTCCATGGACTCAGTTTTCCCCAGAAGACGTTTTGCCCCTGTCGTGCAAATGTTGTGACCCGCGGTCTGTATTTTGTAGCCACGTGGGTCTCAGTTTTTAATTCCGGACATGCTTGGTGTCTTGTTTTTTTTGCTGTCCTGCTCCCGGCTACTCGTTTGCTATCCATTTTATTTGCACGGGTGTCAAAACCCAAATCCACTGAGTCCCGGTCACGTTCCTGGGGCTTCATTCTTGCGGCCGCGGAGGTCAGCGAGGCTGCTGGAGTGCTCAAGCTGACCGAGAAACCCTAACCAAGTGAGCCGCTCCATGCAGCCTGCAGTGCATTGCTGTGTCAGTGTTCCCCCGACCAGTCTTTGGAGCGGCAGGGCATCTGGCGTGCCTCGGTGAGTACCCCAGAGAGCGGTGTGGGTGAAGGAGGCCTTGGTGGGTTATTCAGGGCAGCAGGGGGATGCAGGGTGAAGCTATGGATCTGTTGTGCAGTGCTTGGGCTATTGCAGTGCTGGGATCGCAGTAAATTAATCTAACTCCTGTCGTTGTATGTTACTGCAAAGAAAAATCATTATTTGGTGTGTAATCTGCAGATTTTAACGACGAAAATTGTTTCTAACTCAAACACTGCAATACGTCCTGCGGTGCACTGGAAGGCTTTTGTGTGGTTGATCTCTTTCCTTTGCTTACTGCTGTTTTTAGGTAATAAACTTGTACTAATGAGGTAAAAAGTTTTGCTTAGACCGTGTTAATCAGTGTAAAAACGACAAAGTAAGGAAATTATACTGTCACGAAATGTAGCGCTTTACACGGTGTAATTTGCCTTTTTTTGCCTCACAATTTTGCCATCTCTGCTGCGTAATTTGCGCTTCCCCTATTTGTAATTCCAGACACAGTTAGAAGAGCTGACAAGCTGCCTTCTCAGTCACTCCGCCATGCTGCTGTCAGTCATCCTTTTAACGCTTGTGCTGTCATTGTTGTTTAACCTTGTGGTGTTGCTGGGCTGCATCAAATTTGACGACTAGCGCAACCCGTCACCAAGGTGCTGGTCAGAATACCGGAGAGCAGTGGCGTTAGTAGTGTGCTCTCCGCGTAAGGGCAATGTCTAGGGGGGGTGGTCTGTATAATCGAGGGCAACAGAGGCCCACTAAGTGCCTCTAGATCGCTCGCTCACTGCCTACTACTATGCACGGAACACTACTTAACCTCGGTTCTGGCTTTACAGTAGGATTCAAGCCCCCCGCCATGGGCCTGCCAAGCCCACCACCCATGCTGGAAGAAGCAAGGTTGCTTTTAAAAGCCTCAGCCTCTCCTTAAACAAGTCCCATCACACAAAACTGTGCTTCGAAAGCAGACTCCCTCCTGAAATTATAAAAATGAAACCGGATTTGTGAGCTACACCTGTGAATTCCCAAATCTGCTACTTTCAGCCCCTGTACTAGTGCTGCACCAGGTTTCACTCTGCTCCAGAAGAAGGTGCCTGCACTGCTGCTTTGTGCCCCACAGAGCGAGCTTTATTCCTCTTGGAGTAGGCAAATTGATACCATCTTTCATCCCTATGCTCTGGGAGCGCAGTGTATCTGTTTTATCTGCGTGTCACGCACAGAGGCTTGACTCCTAGGCGCTGTCTCGAGACGCGTGCTTTATAGAGTGCTGGGGGTCCCATGCGAGAAGTTCGAAGAGCTCAGGTACACGGATAGGAACCAGTGCTGGAGTAACATGCCCCAATCACCGTTGAGGTGACACTCTGAACATACACCCCACAGAACAAACAGTGAACAGATCAAAAACGAGAGAAACATCTGTTTACAAAGAGGGCAAAAGAGGCTTCCAGCAGCTGCCAATCTGTGCAGAAGGAAAGTACTGCAGCAAGAATTCCTCCCGAGTTCCCTCCGGGTGACACGAGGCATGTCCCATGTTCTGATGCTAGGGCATGCCATCGCTCTCAAACCCCCACCCCCCGTACACGCGCTAGATTATGCGCCTCCCTACCCCCGAAGGCAAGCAGGCAGTGCCGATGCTTCCCCACCAGTGGCCACGGGCTTGACTTATTGTATCCGGGGGGAGACATAAGAGGAGTGGGCTCATCTCGCGAAAAGGTGGAGGCTCTGGGAGTGCAGTGTATCTGTTTTATCTGCGTGTCACGCACAGAGGCTTGACTCCTAGGCGCTGTCTCGAGACGCGACTGGACATTCAAATATCTTAACAAACAAATCCCATCCCCCAGGTCTCCACCACCCATCCCTCACTCACTTCAAATGGTCTGCCAAATGTGAGACAACTGCATTTCATAGCTAACAGAAGGTTCAGTCACTCCAGACCAGGTGATGCAGCGGGAACCTGCTGCTGTCCGGAGCCTGCCCGGAGCCTAGCATCATCCCTGGAACATGCCGGGCCGCCTCCTCCGGCACCGGAGACAATCATCCGGCTGACGGGGGCACTGCGGGGAGGAGGGGACTGGAGGCCGGCGACGGAGACTGCAGGGGACGGGAGGGGGGACGGAAGGCAGAGAGAGAGAGGGCGGAGAGCTGTGAGCGAGTGGAGAGCTGCAGATTGGACAGCAATGGGTAGATCTGAGAGAGACTGCTGGGGACGGGAGGGTAGCGGGAGGAGGGAGACTGGATGGAGGCGAGCTGGGAGTGAGAGTGCAGGGAGGTGGGAGGTTACAGGGCAGAGAAGCGCGCAGGACGAGAAGCGCCGAGAGGGAGCCTGCCGGAGCAGGGAACTACGGACTGGGAGGACGGGTGAGAGCGAAAGGGAGTAGGGAGGTCGGAGTCTGCAGGGGCTGAGAGGGAGGCTGCAAGGTGACTGAAGAGGCGACCTCACAGGGGACGGGTTGGTGTAGGCTAGACGGCGGGGAAAATGGCGGACTCCAAGCTTCGATATTTTTCGGATTTGGGGGCGTGGTTTTGCTGTTCTGAGTGACGGATGATGTCACTGTCTAAAGAACAGCAAAAATGACGCCCCCAAATCCGAGAAAGACGGGGCTAAATCGGAGTGACGGCTCTCTCCTCCAATGGCTGGCCTCCTTTTAGGAAGCCAGCCAATGGGAGAGAGGCATAAACTGAGGCGGGACTAATAGTCCCACTAAGAAGCATTAATTCTCGGACTTCCGGTCTCCCGACCGGATATTACCGAGACCTAAAAAAGTAGTTTTTTTAGCACAGTGTTTTGTATTTTTGTAAGTGGTAGTCCGTTTTCCTTATTTTTTGTGGTTTCAACCTACTTGCACTTTGTAGTGCGAGTCTAATCAGTGAAGCATAAAAGCTATATACATATATATATTTGCAAACTAGACACAATTCTGAAATCAGCAAGGAGTGATTTTTGCAGAAGGCTCATGGTTTCCCCAAAGAAACTCATCTGCCAAATAAAACAGAAATAGCTGACAAGTTTTTATCTGTAATTGTTTACCCCAATGGCCGATTTACAAAAGCAATATACCATTAAGTTTGTTAGAACCTTCTATTCGGAGGGATATGTAGTGTAAGTTGATTGTCTAAAACATGTGATACCCAGCGCCAACAACTGAGCTGCAGCTTACAACAATATTTCCTTGTGTCCCATGAGTAAAATATAATAAATAAAAAATGGGCTTGAAGGAAACCTAGACATTTTTGCAATGTAATGTAGAAACTGATTCTTGGAATAGTAGTTCTTTGTACACCTTTGAATTTGGGTTACGCATACTATCATGTCATAACTACCATAATCACAAATGTTTTACTATACTATATTTCCTCACATTTTTCTTATTTAATTCACTACCCCACATGGGCGGCTGTGCTGAGCGCTTGTGACACAAAAGCCCCAAACACAACATGTAGATATCAGCATTTCCTATTAAAAAAAAAGACATTAATTTGTTGCTAGCTGTGGTTTTTGAGTCTGGGCTCAGCCACCACTCAGGAAAACTCATTAAACCCAGACATTTTTTTAAACTAGACACCAAGGGCAGTTCAGGGTGCTGTGCCTTGCATGGAACCCATGACATTTCTTTACCCACAGAGTCTTACAACCCTCACACTTTGGCTAAAATCATGCATTTCTGGACAGACTTTTTTTGGAATCTATGGGGATTCACAAAACTCCTGCCATACAGCATTCCCACGCGTTTCCCCATAACAATGCTACCCCACGTGTGTTGTTCAACCTGGCTACCTGTACACAAAAGGCCAGAAAGAGGCAACATGGAAACAACAACATTTTCATGAAAAGAAATGACTTATTTTGGTGCTGGGGGTAGCTGTGATATTTGAACCCTAGGTTGTTCACAGCTCAGGAAAACCTCCCAAACTCAAACATTTCTGTAAACTATACACCCTGGGAAGATGTTGGTGGTGGCCTTGCATGGATCCTATTACATTTTCTTACCCAAAATGCCCTACAAACCTCAAACTTGCTAAAATCACACTTCATCCTCACATTTCTGTGATGGAACTTCTGGAGTCTGTGGGTATTTACAAAATCGCTAACACACAGCATCACAACAAGTCTCTCAATAAAGATTCTACCCCACTTGTGTGCCTTGGCCTCCCGCCCACAACAGAAAAGACCCCAAAAAGCAATGTGTCGACATCAACATTTCCTTTAAAATATTTACCTGTTTTGGAGATGGGTTGCTGCATTATTTGTGGCTGGGCTTGACCACCACCCAGAGAAACCAACCAAATCTAGACATTTTCAAAATCCATACATGCGGAGGAGTCCAGGGTGGTGAACCTTGCACAAATTCCATGATGTTTTCTTACCTACAAAGTACTACAAACCTCAAACTTTCGCTAAAATCCAGCATTCCTATCACATTTATGTGACAGAAGATTCTAGAATATGTGGTAAACCATACAATTCCTACCACTCAGTATTTCCACATTTCTCCTGATAAAAAACCAACCCTACTTGTGTCCCTCGGCCTAACTATTGTGACAGAAATGGCTCCAAATGCAATGTGGAGGCATCAACATTTCTTTCCCAAAATGACTTCCCTTGACAATGGGGGTAGCTGTGGTATTAGCGCCAGAGCTGAGTTTCAGACCAGACATTTATCAAGACTAGAAACCCAGGGTATCTAGGGTAGTGTCCAGGGAAGACATGGCTCAGCAGTTCGGGCTGGACTGGTCCCATGAGGCACAGGGTCAAGACTGGTTTGCATATGGTTGGGTCTGCACTGGGGTCGCAAAGTTAGCTAAAGAACGATGATGGATTCAACCCAGATCTGTGACGGGGTGAGTGTCTGAAAGGTTTCAGCGCTCCGACCATTATCTCCTAGTGTTTGCAGTGTGGCTTGTGGCAACGTTTTCTGAGCAGGATAGGGTCCACCCCAGGGAGGCTGTATGTGGACATATATACCTAGACACCAGTCTTGAGAGAGTGGCAGGCCTTGGTTGGCACTCAGGTAAGGTTTCCGGCATCTGGGAACGGAAGCGGTAGAGACATTTTATACGTTTACTAAAATATTGTAAAATAACATCATCATTTAACTGCAGATTCAGTTTAGCAGAGGAGACAGAGGGGGTTGAAGGCAGCATCACGGGTTGGCCCATGACTATTTCATAGAGGCCTAGTTTTGGTTTCAGGGAAGGGACCATTCTCCAGTACTACCAGGCTAATGCAAAGCTTTGGGCCATTTTGACTGTATCTCTGAAAATATCTTATCTTTTTTTCTTATTTTTTAGGGCCCCATTATTTCTTTTCACTTTACCTGCTGACTCTGGGTAATAGGCACAATGGAAAAGCCAATTTATTCCTAGAGCCTTACAGACTGCCTGCCTATTGGGGGTACCAAATGTGTTCCCTGATCAGTTCTAATCAGGCTGGCACCCTAAACTTAGGGATGATGTCTCTGAGTAACCACTTCGTTACCGTAATGGCATCTGCACAGGCACAGGAGTATGCTTCTACCTATTGTGAAAACAAACATACCACAATGAGGAGATACGAGCAATTTGCACATTTAGGAAGGTGAATAAAGTCAATCTGGAAGTGAGCGAATGGGTGAGAGCAGGGGTGGTCGGGCCTTAACCCATTCTTCCCGCATTGAATGACAGACAGGTGGCACAGGGTTGGTAATACCTTTGGGATATTGAAGAAGAGAAGGATGCATACCAATGCTGTGCAGCAGCATGTAGCATGCCATCCCTATCAGCGTGGGCTTCTCCCTAATACAAGGTGGGGAGGTTGGGGAATCTACCCATGTCCACCTAGGGTCTGTTTTACATTGTTGTTCGATCCAGGATTACTATTCCCTTTTGAAGGCTTGCTCCTGCAATTGAGACAAAGATGTTAACATTGGTACAGGATATATATCTGATTCACAACATACAAGGTAACATTAGCAGTTTTAGACAAGGCAGCATTCCTAGCAGCAGAATGAGCTAGAGCGGTGCCCTTTGACAAATTGTCATGGTGAGCAGCACACTTTACCACTGCCACCCATAACGACAATTTAGGGGCGTTCAAAGCATACAGAATGTACTGCCAGTTTTTTATAGGAGTCCGTTCTGAGGTCAAAAAACCTCTTTGCAGCCATTGATGGCCAAACTCATGAATCATTCAAAGGCTTACACTGAGTCCCTGTACACAGTCTTTCCCTTGCCTAAGATGCAAGTTCGAGTGAGAGCGACAAGCTTGCCAAATTGGGCTGACCTCACGGTGGGTATGTTGCAGCTTTCCACAACTTAATATTGAGTGCACACAAGGTCTCCAGCAACTAAAGTACCTTCATCAGTTCGGAGAAAGGATGCATTCATCAAATAAATAAGCACAAATTTGTTGAGAGGCACATCAGTAAAATCAATACGTGGGTAGTAGTCACATTACAGTCATGTGGGTCCCTATCTTCACTGGTAGGCATCACTGAAGTGGGATTCAAAACGGGACAGCAGGCCAACGTTTTATGAGAGACAGACAACAACAAAAGAAGTAGCTAAGAAAGAGGACTAATTTCCATCATCCATTTGCACAGGAAGTGACATCACTGGATTTTCTATCATACATCTGCACAGGAAGTGACATCACTCCTCTTTACTCTCAGGACCTGCTAAATGCCGGCTACAGCACGGACACACAGCAGATGTGGGCAGACGGCATACTGCTGCCTTGCCACAGCTGAACCAAAGCGTAGCCTGTCTGCTCCTGTCTCCCTGGACTGCACCCAACAGCAGGAACCCTGTTCCTTCCCTTCCCACTGCTTCCCTCCATGCTCTCCAACCCATCCCAGTTCCACACCCTACTGCCTCGCCGCACCACACAACACCAAGGGAAGGTTCTCCTGTGCTTACTGCAAATTTTCAAGCTCTTACTCACACCCAACACTTACCCATCTGCACTGACAGCACACAATACATCACTCTCACAGTTCTGAAACCACCCACACAATCCTCTGTACTCGCATGTACGCTCCTGAACACCAGCTCACTCATCAAACATGGCAAAGAGATATGGGGCCTGCTGCACGACAACACACCTGCCATACTTTTTGACCTTGCTGACTCTCAGATCAGCACCTGACATCACCACAGCCATCCCCCCTATTTGATTTAGTTATATACTCAGTTAGCATATGTTTACTTACTTTTAAGTACCTAGTATATGGTACCAAAGGTACCCAGGCCCAATTCGTTAGGTGTCCCTTATGGAGTGCATCACTTATTATGCCCCCACGAGTGTGGCAAAGTAAAGCATGGCTTCCAGCCTACCATTGCAGGCTGGCAGAGCAGTTTTAAATCTGCTAACTCAACTATGACATTTAAAATAATGACAAAGTCCACACCTTCTTTTTAATTATATGTAAGTCAGTATTAAGGAAAGCCTAATGAGCAGTATATTAAAAATTAGAACATACGTTATACATGTTCTAACAGTAACAACTCCAAATTAGCCCATTGGAAAGTACAGGGTTATACGCTGATGACAGAGCAGTGCTTGCTTCTTAATCGTACTACTAAAGTTGGTACTATAAGGTATAAAAGATTTGCTGCATTTAACCCGACTAGATGCTCAAGTAAAATTTAATGTAACTCTTAAGTAATTGGAAACTTCCACTCTGTAGCCAAAAGTTGTCCAGTTTGTGGTTGGTGGCCACGAGATAGCCTTCTGCCCTCCTGGGTGGAGGTGTGAATGACTCTCAGGAAAGAGCACAAAAGATACTGCTGTTGGAAGAGGTGTTACCTCTCACTGGCTAATCATGCTGTGAAAGCAAGGCAAGATTCAAAGGGAAAGACGCCTTTGAAGAGCAAATGGTGGACATACAAGAGAGGGGCTGCTCTTTTGTCCTGGTAGGCAGGTTGACGTTGGGGACAGAGAGGGAGAAACAGTTAACAAGCCAGTTTTTCCAGTGTCTATCCCTCAGATAGATATGCCTCTGGGGTGGGCTACCAATCTCTACACACCGAGAGAGGGGTTCCCCCATCTTGGGAGTTGGCAGAATATTGCATTCTGGGCTAGCTAGAAGTGGTCATCAGGAGGGGGAGGACTGAAAGATATGGGTGTGCACCCCCCCACTAGTATTGGTCGCCGTGGTTCATAGCAGAGAGAAACCTTTTGCCAAAAGGTTTTGGTTATTTCTTCTGTGCTTAGTCGTGAGTGTGATTCACTAGTTATGTTTATTTTACCTTCCCCCTTTTTCTCACTGATGTGGAGAGGGTGATGGGGTCGGGCAACCTGAGGTTTATTTGTTTAAAGTTTTAAGAATTAAGGTTTGCTTGATGTATTACAAACTGTGATTTGATAACAGCGATCATATACTGATACACAAAGCTGTCTTAAATGTATATTGATATGTGACGATATTATTACATAACCTTTTATTGTTGTAGACGGCAAGATGTCCATTCGCCAACCCACTACTTGACTACATCTGATGCAAATTATATTTTCAAATGTATGCTTACATGTTACAAAAATTAATAAAAATGATCAAACGGAAAAAAAATCAGGAGGGCGAGGACCTGGCAGCCCATTGGCATGTAGTCACTCTACCCCTAGGGGCAAGTTGTGGGCATAAAAGTGGTATCCCCCAAACCTAGACCTCAGGTCACAACTGCACTTGAGAGAGGAGCAACGAAGGGCTGCCCTGCTGTTCCCTGGACCTGTCAAAGAGAGGTTGCACCAAGACTGGACTGTAGTAGCCAAACATAACTTTGTAAAAGTTTTCAAAGTAACCCTAAACCGCAGTAGTTGTCAATGCTTGTTTGCGATTCGACTGAAAGAAGAAAATTACTATTTGGATATTAATTTATAATGCCACATATCTGCTGCTAAGTTTGATGTTTTTGATGTCTAAACAATTATAAAAATAAGACCTAATTTTATAAATTAGTGTCAGATTTCCTTTGTGTCATGTTTCTTTCTTATGTGACTGTTTTAGTACTTCTAAATGCTTTACTCTTGTTTCTTTGGCAAAACCTGATTGCTCAAAGCCACAGCTAGCCAGAGTTGAGCTCTTGACACTAGCAAGAACATCCTACTTGGGGACCTGAACTTCTATATAGAAGAGCACGCCAACCATAACTCAAAAGCACTCATTGAAGACCTTGGAAGCCTAGGCTTCATCCAATGAGTAAACAAACCTACCCACACTTATGGACACCTCATGGACCCTGTTTTCACAAAATTTGACGACATCAGAGTTGATTAGCCCACACCAGTCTCTTGGACAGACCTCACCTGTATCAAGTTCAGCATCCCTATCCTGCTCCAACGCACTTGCACCAACAGACCAGCCAACCGAAGCTGGAACAGCATGGACAAGGACTTCAACACTGCTCTCAAATCCCACCAACCCAAACGCAGCAACAGCTTCCCAAAAAAGAGCAAGAATTTCAACAAATGGATCACCTCCTGTGCCTGGTTCCCCTCAAACATAGCAATAGAACAAGATCTAGAACCCAGGTCACAGCGTAACATGGAGAAACTCAGACTGATGAAACATCACTGCAAACAACTGAAGTGTAAATGGAAAATGAGCCAGGACAATGCAGACAGGAGCATGTTCAATTCTGCCCTGAGACGCTACCACCAAATGACTCAGAGCACCAAACTCGCCTCCCGGCTTCAAATGAACTGCATTTGTTCCTTAGGAGCCTTATGCTACTTTTTAGTGAATTCAATGAGGAGAAAGATGGAGTCCTTCATGCATGGATTCAGAGTAAAAGATGCTAACAGCACAGCATGGTCATTTTGCAATAGATTAGACTCTCACCTAAAAACCAACATGTCCAAATCATTCTTTAAAGCTTGAAAAAGAGTGAGGGAGACTGAAAATCCTTGTGGGAGATGAGTCCATGAAAGTTGGGAGCATTCTGAATGAGAAAAGATACTGACTATTGATGTATGGGAATCGAAAAGAAGGCAGTACAAAGGACGACCATGATGAACCAAAGAAGCACCGGCAGGTATGCAGGAAAGAATAGTAGCAGAGTAGGGGACCACAAGAAAGCCTGGAATCACAACATTATTTATAGCCCTAAGTCCTTAGATGAAACTGTATATGTTGGCTTTTTCTGCTTTACGTTTCAGTAGAATCAGGGTGTTACCTCTACTAACAACAGATACTAGAACACCATGATTAATCAAATTACCTATCACAGGGCAGATACCTCCTTCCACCTCAGGTTGGAGAGGGAATGGAGCTATCCTGGATAGCTTTTTCTGTAGGCTAAACTGGGAATTGTGTTGAAACCATGAAATATGGACCCTGTGTTACAGGTACTGGAGAGAATATCGTCAAATAGTGTGAGGGAATTATATCCCAAGGTTTCACTGAGAATACGGGCACTCAAATAGGGTTTAAACATCAAATTGTGTTGCATAAGTGAGTGAAATCAGTAGTAAATAAAGCACAAAGTTAAACGTAGACCTGAAATCCAGGTTTAGACCTAAAGTCTAAGTTTAGACTCCAGGTCTAAGTTTAGACTTCAGGTTTAAGTTTAGGCTTCAAGTCTAAACTTAGACTATCTTTGTGAATTGGCCCACGGTGTCCAAGGATGCTCTCAGACGATTGGGCAAGCTGGTTTTGCAATGTTGTGTATCCCAGTGTTACAGAGCATAGAAGAACTGAAGTACTTTTTGGGTCTCACAAAGCATCATGCCAAATTTGTTTTAAATTTTTCTGAAAAAGAGGGAGCTGTGGGTGTTACTCAAGACAGGTAATGCATGGAAGCGAACCGATGCATGCCAGAAGTCTTTTGAGACACTAAAATGGATGATAAGTCCTGCACCATCTCAAGTATTTTTGACACTTAGGGGGTCATTAGAATTCCGCCCCCCACCCTCGCGGTGCTGGTACCGGCCGCCAGACGTGCCAGAGTGGCGGTCGCATCCCGCATTTCCAACATTGCGGCGATTGCTGCTGTAAGCAGCACCCACCGCAATGGTAGAATGACATGTTGTGCATTGCCATGCACAACGTGGTAGGTACCGTGTGGTGCATGGCACCTTGTGCACGGGTATGTGGGGGGTACCATAGGTACCCCCCCAAGTGCAGCCCCCCACCCCCGGGGACCCGCTACAGGCCGCCAAAGTGAATCTCCGCCAGCCTTTCCATGGCGGCATCACCACCATGGAAAGGCCTTGATTCCCACCCATCCTAATATGCATGGCGGTGCTTGCTAGGCACCGCCACCACATTGAGGTCCAATTCCGCCCGGCGGAAAAGCGGCGGACGCACTTTGCGTCCGCCGCAATTCCCCTGCCATTATAATATGGTGGGGAGTAAATCGGGTTGCGAAGACGGGTGGATCGCCATCATAATCAACCCCTAAGTGTAAATAATTTTCGACTTCCATTACCTGTGGATGCAACTCCTGCCCGTGCTATGCACAGTGTTTTCATCAATTATTTCAATTTAGATGTTGCATTGATATGATCAATGATGTCAAAGAACATTTCATGAGTGAAGTAATTAGCATTGCATGGCGAGGGCAGGAGTTATAGTTACTTTAAGACACGAGTTATAGTTACTTGTGGTAATCATTAACTGGTGAATTTCAGTGGTTTTGTTAGTTTAAAATAATATGTTTTAACTGACATTTTCACCTAACTATAAAGTACCTTCGAACCATTGATTTTTGCAGTGAATTTCTAAGGATTTTTTTAAGATTAGGTGTGTTGTCCATCACTGTGTGCAGTGGGGGTTTGGGTGCAGGACCTGGACTATGGCCAAACCCTGAGCCCAATGCTGCACAGGTGCTCATCCTCTCGTAGTGCATGCCCCTTGGTTCTTCACAGCAAGGAGTTGGGTGCCGGACTTGGCCAAACCGCCACGGGTGCACACTGCTGTCTACATGATGTAACAATATAAAGGGTGTCATTTTAAATAAGGCAAACCTATGGACGTTTTCAAAGGGTCAGACACCAAAATATACAAAGCAAGCCTAGTGACTTTATCAAGAGATAAGCACATCAATATATAGAAAAGCAGACCTATTGTCGTTGTGAAAGTCACTAATAACCATAATCACATGTATACTTTAAATATTCACACTAAAAATGCTTATTAAAAGTAATTCTCATGAAAAATTTCAATAAAGCCTCTTAAAAAAATATTTACAACCACAAAGTGCAGCTATAAAACCAACCACAAGAGGTCAGTGCACTACCGCTGAACAGCATACAGCTCTAGCTCAGAATGCTTTAAGAAAATATGGTAAACTGTCCTAGGGTCATGTATTCAATGATGCAGGAGGCTTACTGTGTGTTTCTTTTGATGCTACTGCGGGCTACTGCGCTCCCTGCAGCCCTCCACAATGTTACAACAATTATTGATGGTGCCCCTGCCCCTCCTAGAGGTACCAGCAGGATCTAAATAATATTGCCCTTGCAGAGCATTATAGGGTGCTCCCCAGATGGAGCAGTGTAAGTGAAATACGCAGCTATTCTGCTCATTTCACATTTACTGCTTTTTATATATATTTTTATCACAGAGATGGGGTGTGCGGCCACCCTCCCTGAGCTTTCTATAGACCCAGTGGACCCCATCACCTGGGTCTGTTTTTTTTTAAAGTGGGGTGGGGCATGGGGCCCTCCTCCTGAGCTACTTAAGTTCCCCGGGGACACCTTTCCCTAAGGCGGATTTTTGTTTTATAGGGAGGAGGGCCTGCGGCCGCTCCTGACCAGAGCCTTTTATAGGCCTCGGGGACCCCATCCCTGGGACTGCTTTTTTTATATAGGAAAGGGATTTGTGGGGTACCCCCTCCCTGAACCATTTAGGGGCACCCCAGAGACCCCATCCTCTGGGGCCTAGGCATTTCTTTTGGGAGAGGGTGTAGGGCTCCCCTAGCAGCCCCAGAGACCCCATCCACTGCAGTTCTCTACTTGCAAGAGAGCGGGGAAGAAGATATTCAACTCCCTGCCCGTGCTCTTTGAGGCAGAGACACAGGTTTGCTCCTGCCACGCAGGTGCAAACCGCTACAGTCAGCACTTGCCGCACCACGACATGTGCCGGCTGGGAAGCCAGCCAGGGCCGCGGGACACTTAGGCTCCCACCACCGCCCCATGGCCAGCAATTGTGGGTGTCCCAGGTGGGCACAGATGCCCCCATTTAGTATGTAAATGTTTTGCGACCCCAGGGGATGGGATCCCTGGGGCCTCATAATAGCTTAATGAGGGGGCCCACATGCCCACCTTTCCTCAAAATGGAATAGGGCTAATGGGGGACGGTCCCCAGGCCTGATATTAGCTCGGGAGGGGGCCCACATGCCCTCCTCCCCATTCAACTACATCACACTGGGCCCTGGTCCACTTTGTATTTTTTTCAATGGGTGGTATCCTGCCTTTTTAAAAATCATTTTACAGCGGATCAGTGGATCCTCTGCAAATTCAGGGTTCATTTTTTTAAAATTATTATGTTTTTGTGCCCCATCTGTAGTTTTTTTAAATCTGTAACTCCTCATTCACATGTGAAGATTTTACCAATAAGAAGCCACTTTACCTTCAGTGAAAGAGCTGGGCACATTTACAGGCTCTAAATTTCACTGAGTGAGTGAGCAAAGCTGGTGAGCCTAACATCCTCAAGGCATATTTAGGGATGCTTCCAACAAGAACAATGGAAACAAGCATTTGCAATGCAATAGGTCTCGCAATAGGTAAGTTTGAGCTATTGGTCTTGTAATTGAGCAAAAATTTTGTTAGTTTGGGATTGGAAATTAGTTAAAGTAATAATTTTCTCATTTACAATGTTAATAGTCCTACCAATTTCAAGTGTGACACCTATAACCTGTGTTCCGCTGAGTGATGTTGTGGTGTTGGTGAGTGTTGCTGTGGTGGTGTAGAGTGATGCTGTGGTGGTGCTGAGTGGTGCTGTGGTGGTGTAGAGTGATGTTGTGTTGGCGACGAGTGATGCTGTGGCGCTCAGTGATGCTGTGGTAGCACATAGTGATGTTGTGGTGCCCCTGAGTGATGCTGTGGTGGTGCTGAGTGATGCTGTGGTGATGCGATAGATAGATAGAGTGAGTGTAATAGATGGATAGAGGTTGGGCGATAGATAGAGTGAGGGGGATAGATAGATAGAGTGAGGGTGATAGAGATATAGACAGATAGAAGGGTGAGAGATAGATACACAGATAGATAAAGTGTATTTATGTTGCATTGAGTAGAGTGTAATTATGAGGTGTGTAATTATATGGCAATGAGTGGTATTATTTTGAGTGTATTTAGGTTGCATTGAAAAGACTAATTATGTGGCATGTAATAGTCTGGCACTGATTTGTAAAAAGGGCAGTGTATATTGTATTCAGTAGAGTGTAATTTTGTTGCGTGTAATTATGTGACAATGATTTGAATTTGAAGTGTATGTTGCATTGTTTGCAGTGTAAATATGTAGCGTGTAATGATGTTGTACTGAGTGGTAATATGGAGAGTGTGTGTTGCATTCAGTATAGTATAATTATGTGGTGTGTAATTATATGGCACTGAGTGGTATTTGGAGTGTCTGATGCATTGAGTACAGTGGAATTATGTTGCATATAATTATGTGGCACTGAGTGGTAATATGGGGAGTTTATATTGCATTCTTTAGAGTGTAATTGTGTGGTGTGTAATTATGTGGTATTGAGTGGTATTGTTTGTAGTGTATGTTGCATGGAGTGCAGTGTAATTATGTAGCATATAAATATGTGGCACTGAGTGGTATTGCGTGGAGTGTGTGTTGCATCAAGTAGAGTTTAATTATGTGGTGTGTAATTATGTGGGACTGAGTTGTATTTGGAGTGTATGTTGCATATAAGTATGTGGCACAGAGTTGTATTTGGAGTGTATGTTGCATTGAGCGCATTGGAATTATGTGGCGTGTAATTATGTGGCACTGAGTGGTATTTTGAGTGTATGTTGCATTGAGTGCTGTGTAAATATGTGGCATTGAGTGGTATTTGGAGTGTATGTTGCATAGAGTGTAGTGTAACTATGTGGCGTTTATTTATGTGGCACTGAGCGGTATTTGTAATGTATATTGCATTGTTCGGAGTGTAATTATGTGGCACTGAGTGGTATTTGGAGTGTATGTGGCATTGAGTGCATTGTAATTATGTGATGTGTAATTTTTTGGCACTGAGTGGTAATTGTAGTGTATGTTGCATTGAGTGTATTGTAATTATGTGGTGTTTTATTATGTGGCACAGAGTTGTATTTGGATTGTATGTTGTATTGAGTGCTGTGTAATTATGTGGCACTGAGTGTTATTTGGAGTGTATGTTGCATTGACTGCAGTGTAATTCTGTGGTGTTTAATTATGTGGCACTGAGCGGTATTTCTAATGTATGTTGCATTGATTGCATTTTAATTATGTGGCACTGAGTGTTATTTGGAGTGTATGTGGCATTGAGTGCAGTGTAATTATTTTGCGTGTAAATATGTGGCACTGAGGTGTATTTTGAGTGTATGTAGCATTGAGTGCTGTGTAATTATGTGGCACTGATTTGTATTTTGAGTGTATGTTGCATAGAGTGCATTGTAATTATGTGTTTAATTATGTGGCACTGAGTGTTATTGTGTGGAGTGTGTGTTGCATTTAGTAGAGTGCAATTATGTGTTTTTTAATTATGTGGTGGTGCTGAGTGATAATGTGGTGGTGCTGAGTGATAATGTGGTGGTGCTGAGTGCTAATGTGGTGGTGCAGAGTGATTATGTGGTGGTGCTGAGTGCTGCTGTGGTGGTGCAGAGTGATGCTGTGGTGATGCTGAGTGATGCTGTTGTTGTGCTGAGTGATGATGTTGTTGCACTGAGTGATGCTGTCGTTGCGCTGTAGTGATGGTGTATTTTTGTTGAGTGGTATTGTGGTGGTGTTGAGTTGTGGTGTTTGAAATTTATGCTTTGATGGTGTTGTATGAGTGTATTGTAGTGTTGCTATTGTTAGTGTGTTATGTGTATATGTGTAGAATTGAAGGTGTGTAAGTGTTTTATTGTAGTATGTAATAAATGTAATGTCTATGTAACTTTGTATGTGTATGTGTGTGTGTGTTGTAATATTTAGTGTGTGGTGTGTGTTTAATTGGTTGTTTGTGTGGCGTGATAGAGAGGTTTTTTTTTTTAATGGCGGACGCAATGTGTCTTCTTGACGCTGCTTACGTTAAGTAGGTCCATTATAATAATGGGGTAACCCTAGAGGTACTGGACCTGGGTAATTACTAATATAAACAAACAATGGTCCAAGACCCAATTTTTTGAAAACGAAAAATCAAAAATTAAACAGCTCAAGGTGTGCATAACATTCACAACCCAAACACAATTAAATGAGAAACAAGAGAATAGGCAACAGTAACAAACTCAGACTTTTTTGCATTTAATCCATTCTTGGAGTCCAGATTATTATCTACAATTTTTTATACATTTTATATACAATGCCCCGTATCAAGAGCGTGCAGTAAAAAAAGGAAAGTGTCAAAGACGTGATCGTGATGAGATGAAAAGAGAAAAGAAATCACACAGAGTGTCTAAAAATTATTCTGTATTATTCAGAAAGAAAACAGTCAACGAAGGACTGGAGCAATAAATCCTGGCCACATTAATAAGTCAAATGTACAGTCCTTAATTATATTCCTGAGACATAAGATGTATGGATGTCTGCACTAAAGGGAAGATAACATTAGTGGTCCAGGTATTTTTAATTAGGTGTCGACGTTTCGACTCGTCTTGCGGCCTTGCGGTTAGTTATTCCTGGGCCATGCGAGTCTTCTTCAGGACAGATATGACGGGGCAAGGGATCAGGTAGATGACCCTATAGAGAATACAAATATCGGTGAGAATTGGAGCTGTTGCCTATTTTATTTATTTAAAACCCAAGAGAGGGTTCAAAAATGGCTTACCCTTTACAGGATGGGGTAGGCGTAATTTCTCCCAAGGTAACTTGGTCCTTACAATTTGGAAGGGGTATTATATAGGTCCTCTGAAAGAATCAAAGAGGAACCTGTGCGTTACAATAATGCATGCTTAGTATGAATTATTGCCAGCATAGACAGTATAAATATAATTATTACCTTTTTGTGTGCGTATGGGGTTCCTATGTTAATCAGGAGACCATATACCAGTATATGTCTCCGCAATCCAATTCATTGGTAATTGTGCAGCTTGAAAAAGTCTTCACATTTTTTATACCTAGAAAATTAAGGGCCAAATACTAGTAAGTATCAATACAGTATAGTCCCAAATAGTAAATAGACAGATTGCCAAACGGGGGCCATTTACCTGGTTAAAGCTGTCTAAATAGGCTAATTCATTCACCAAGTCGAAGCCAGAAACAGCAACTGAAAGCAGAAAAAACGGGGATAAGTCTCCTTCCCTGAAACGCTCCGCGTTAATTCTAGCAGGGTCTCACATGTTAACTTACTTGGAAAAAACGAGCAGCGTGGTCTGGTAAGTAGACCCGCGTCGGTGTTGGGACCCCAGGGCAGAGTGGTTCAACACATCGTGTGTTGACTATGTTGTGCCGCGTTCGGATAATAGAACGCGATGAGTTAAGTTAAGTAGGTCAGCGGTCTAGTTTTTTTTTTTTCCCCGTTCCGTGTTCAATTTTTGATTGACGTTTGTTTCCAGCCAATCGTAGCGCTCCGTTTTTGACGTAGCGTTGCGATTGGCGTGCGTCACCGGGGAATTCCCCAGAAGATCGAGAATCGTGGGGCGTGGAAGGCGTGTTGTTGTTCCTGTCCTGTTGCTGCGTCGTTTGACAGGTAAGAGTGTATTTTTATGTGTTTTTTTAAGTTAATTGAATGTACTATTGATAGTGTGAATAAATTTACTAATGTTTATTACTGAATGTCGATTATTTTTTTAGTTTTTCGTTCGCGACTGTCTTAGTAATAGCGTATTTACTTAATTTGAAAGTAATTGAATGGTTTGAAATGTGATATATTTATGTATATGTTGCTGAGGACTGTAATTTTAAAAATGTATTGGTTTTATTGGACGATTTCTGTACAAAAAATGTATTTTCCCTTCTAAGGGGTATGTACTTTGAGTTTATTCATGTATTAATTGGATGTGCTATGTTTTAATGAATATTTTCTTAGTGTATTACATTATTGTATATATTGCATTGTATGTAATCTATATTGTGTTAATTTTTTTTGATTGCGCGTATGTAATTAATTAATTATTGTGGTGTTATTACCTGAAAATGTTCAATTTTTATTCGATGCACATAGTTTATATGAAGGTGCGTAAATGTATATTTTTGTGAATTTTTTTTTTTTTTTCGTTGTAAATGAAATATGCGAATAATGTTAGTCAACACATTTTAAAACTGCAAATGTGGATGTTCCTTTGAGTTAGCAGTGCCGTTTTATCTGAATGTTCACTTTATTCCCATTTATCCTGCGACGTCCTTTTTAAAAAATTATTTTCATTTTATTTTGTGAGTGATAATTCAAGGTGATATAAATGAACGTATTATTGGTTAGTGTGGTGATTTGGTTATAGTGTAGTTTCCATCTCTTTTAATGAGTAAAAGATCATTTGTTATTTTAATTTTTATGGAATGTTATTTGTGACATTCACAAATGTGGTTTGTGTTTGTGGTTTGGTACATAGCAGGACTTTGAGCTACACTTGTGTAGGTTAGAGGTGTAAGATGGTCATTTCTTAAAAGGATGTATGTTGGATTAAACATAAAATGGAGGCAGACTGGGACACATTATGAATTTATAATGGTGTTTGTGATTATAATATTTGGAAATAGCATTGAGAATGAACAAAGTGTTTTAAATATTTGTGAGGGAGATGGTCTGTGCGTTTTATTTCATTTTTCAACTTCCAAAAATGTTTATTTGTGTGGCCCACCTTTAGCATGTTTTTTGTTTTCTTATTAGGTAATTGTTAAAGTTTAACTTACATGTGTCCCCTTGACGCAATGTACGTTATGTTTTTTTGCGTTCAATATTTTTTTTCCCTTTGAGTCCTGTGTTGTATTTCTTATTGAAGTTTTTCCCAGCCAATTGCAGTGCTACGTTTTTGACGTGGCGTTGCAATTGGCGTGCGTCACCGGGGAATCTTCCAGAAGATCGAGAATTGTAGGGGTAGGAAGGCGTGTTGTGTTTCCTGTGTTGTAGCTGCGTCGTTTGACAGGTAAGTGTACATTTGTATGTTTTTTTTTATATTTGGGAATGTAGTATTGATAGTGTGTCCAAATAAATTAATATTTCTGACATTATGTATGTCATATGTATGTATCTAATATTTGTCAGTTATTTACATTTGGTGAAATGTATTTATCGCGCGTATGTAAAAAGTGTCTAATGGTATGATAAAATGTAATTTTTTGATTCGATGCAGTGTTTATATGAACATGTCGAACTGTTTATGGAATCATTGTAATGTTTATTTTCGTGTGAACAGAAATATGCGAATAGTGTTGTTTGTTTAGCAAAAATGTGAAATTGTGCGGAGTATTTACGAAATGTAATATTAATGAAGTTATCAGTTTATATATTTTATTTTTTGATAGTGTACTTTTCATGTCCTATGTCACTAAAATATTATTTTGTGAAGTAACATATTTGATGCTGTGTGAGTGTGAGTGTTTATCCTGTGGTAAGTATTATTTGTTAATACATATTTTTCTTTTGATGTTTATCAACTGTCATAATTTTCAAATGTAACGTATTTCAAAATGGCGGATGCTATGTATTCCCTTTACGTCCGTTACGTAAGAGAATGGAGCGTTCTAGTTTTCTATTTGTTTTTATGTAAATTTAATTGTGACGTAATTTGTAGCCAATCGCATTGCTACTTTTTTGTGACGTAGCGTTGCGTTTGACGTGCGTCAACGTGGAACTTTCTAGATTGGTGCGAATGTTATTCCGGGAAAGGCGTGTTCTTCTTCCGTTCTTGTTCCTGCGTCGTTTGACCGGTAAGCTTAAAATAAATGTATTTACTACATGAATATGAATGTATTTTTTATTGTGTATCTATTTTTATTAAATGTATCATATTTTGAGATGTATTATTGAGTTTCTGGTATTTTTCCTTGTTAATTCATTACCATATCTACTTTTGATATAATATTTTAGTTATTGACATATTGTGAAATGTATTTATTGCGCGTATGTAAAAATGTGATAATGGTATGATAAAATTTAAATATTTTATTGGATGCAGTGTTTATATGAACATGTCGATCTTTTTATTGAATGTTTTTAATGTTTATTTTCGTTTGAATTGAAATATGCGAATAGTGTTGTTTGTTTAGCTAAAATGTAAAATTGTGCTGAGTATTTCCGAAATGTGAGTAATGAACTTTTAAATCAATATTTTCGTCATTTTTTGTTAGTGTACTTTTCATGTATTTATTGAGTAAAATATTATTTTGTGAAATAACATATTTGATGCTGTGTGAGTGTTTATCCTGTGATAAGTATTATTTTGCAATTAATATGTGTTAATGTTTATAGACTTTAATTAAAGTCTAATTTTACGTATTTCAAAATGGCGGAGGCTATGTTTTCCCTTTACGTCCGTTACGTAATAGAATGTAGCGTTCTAGTTTTCTATTTGTTTTTATGTAAATTTAAGTGTGACGTAATTTCTAGCCAATCGCATTGCTACTTTTTGGTGACGTAGCGTTGCGTTTGACGTGCGTCAATGTGTAACTTTCCAAATTGGTGTGAATGTTATTCCGTGAAAGGCGTGTTCATCTTCTGTTCTTGTTCCAGCGTCGTTTCACAGGTAAGCTTAAAAAAAATGTATTTAGAACATGAATATGAATTTATTATTTATTGTGTATCTATTGTTATTAAATAGATCAATTTATTAGATGTATTATTGCGTTTTTGAGATTCTTCCTTCTTTATTCGTTACGATATCTACTTTTTATATAATATTTTACAGTTATTTACATATTGTGTCATGTATTTATTGCGCGTCTGTAAATATTGGATTATGGTAATGGTATAATGATCAACTGTAAATAATTTATTGGATGCAGTGTTTATATGAACATGTCGAACTGTAAATGTCAGCTATCGATATGTTTTCTGTAATTCTTGCTGTAATGCCAAATGATAGCTGTGATATCCTGTATTTTGCTTGTATTTGAATACGTTAAATTTATATAATAATTTTTAATTTACAGGTTTTGACTGTACCGTTCCTGTATGACTCTGTCAAAGTGACGTTTTGATAGTTTATGTGAAATGTGAACGGTAAGGACGAAAAATAATTTTTGGAATTAATTAAGGAATGTTTGTGTTTCCGAAGTACTTCTGTGTCTCTTTATTTTTTTTTGGGTACTGATTGTGATCTTTCGTCACTTCAAAGTGCTATTTTCGGCAACACACATCAATTTTGTTTATTAACGTTTATGTTCTCTTTGTGTGTTGTTTGTCTGATTTCTACACTTCACTGAATGAGCTGCTCCGATCGACAGGTAATTGCTTAATTTGATATTTTATTGAAAGTGTAACTGTGACTGTTCACTTAAAAATGTATACATTTTTTTTTATGGAATGTAAATAATTTGCAAATAATTTCGTTGACAGTTGGTTTGTGTCCGGCTTGTTTCTTCTTAGTGCCGTTTTTCATGCGATCACTGGCTCGCATTTAGGTTGTCTCTTCGGCATGCCTTGACTCATGTTTGCGCGTGTCGTTATGGTATGCGGGTCATGTGGTGTTGTTTCGCCTGAGTTCGCACCTAGTAAAATGTTTATTTCGCATCTTGTTTCTTCTTTGGATCGTTGTGGGCCCGTATCTTGCTTGTGTCGCTGCTATGCATTGCCGTGTTTATTGTTATTTAATTTTCTTGTAAAGATTATTATGTATGCACTGTCAATGTTATATTTGTGTGGTGTTTCTCTGATCTCTACACTTCACTGACTGAGCATCTCCGATCGACAGGTAATTGCCATTAATTTTTTATTTAAAAAGTGCCTTTGTTTATTTAAACTTAAAAATATAATCATGTTCTTTAGTGTGCATTGAATGTAAATAAGAAATTTGCAATTATTTCTTTTGCAATTGTGCTTGTGTCCGGCTCTTTTCTTCTTAGTGCCGCGTGCCGTTTTTCATGCGATCACTGGCTCTTATTTAGGTTGTCTCTTCGGCATGCCTTGACTCATGTTTGCGCGTGTCGTTATGGTATTTGGGTCCTGTAGTGTTGTTTCGCCTGAGTTCGCACCTAGTAAAATTTTTATTTAGCACCTGGATCTTCTTTGGATCGTTGTTGGGCCGTATCTGGCTTGTGTCGCCGCTATGCATTGCCGTGTTTATTGTGATGTTTTATTTTTATTGTAAAGATTATTATGTATGCACTGTCTATGTAATATTTGTGTGGTGTTTCTCTGATCTCTACACTTCACTGACTGAGCAGCTCCGATCGACAGGTAATTGCCATTAATTTTTTATTTAACAAGTGCCTTTCTTTATTTACAATTAAAAATATAATCATGTTCTTTAGTGTGCATTGAATGTAAATAAGAATTTTGCAATTATTTCTTTTGCAATTGTGCTTGTGTCCGGCTCTTTTCTTCTTAGTGCCGTTTTTCATGCGATCACTGGCTCTTATTTATGTTGTCTCTTCGGCATGCCTTGACTCAAGTTTGCGCGTGTCGTTATGGTATGCGGGTCCTGTAGTGTTGTTTCGCCTGAGTTCGCACCTAGTAAAAATTTTATTTAGCACCTGGATCTTCTTTGGATCGTTGTTGGGCCGTATCTGGCTTGTGTCGTGGTATCCATTGGCTTAGTATGTATGCACTGCCTCAGTTCTTTTTTTGTCACGTTTGTCTTATTATTAGAATTCACTGACTGAGCTGCTACGATCGAGCTTTTAATGTAAATTGTTCAAATGTAATGAAAGCGTTCTTTTGCGATTTTTAGTATGTACGTTGTATACAGGACCTTTTGTGTGATAATGTAATTATCGACTAGTGTTCACAGTTTTGATGTGTCCATGTCGACATGCATTGACTCATTTATTTTGCTTGTGTCGTCCTGGGATGCAGGTCATGTAGTGTAGTATCGGCGTATTGGGAGTATGCCTTGTGAAAGAGTGAATTTATAGCTGTTGTTGTGTGTGCCTGATGAAAGCGTACATGTTCTGTTTGTGTGACGTTTGTCTGCTGAGTAATGCTGTCGTGGTGATGACAGGTGCTGTGGCGGTGATGAGTGTTGCTGTGTCGTAGAGTGATATTGTGTGGTTGTGTGGAGTGATGATGGTGTGTTGCCGAGTAATGTGAAAGAGTGCACTTAGGGCCGGTGGTGTGTATGCCTGTTGAAAGAGTGCAGTAATGGCTGCTGGTGTGTGTGTATGCCTAGTGAAAGCGTGCAATGGTAATTATAGATACATAATTACAGATGTGTGTGCTGTTGGTGTGTGTGCCTGGTGAAAGCGTACATGTTGTGTTTGTGTGACATTTGTCTGCTGAGTAATGCTGTTGTGCTGCTGAGTGGTGCTGGTGTGGTGATAGTGCTGCTGTGTCGTTGTAGAGTGATATTGTGTTGTTGCTGAATGATGCTGTTGTGGTGGTGTGGAGTGATGCTGTTGTGTTGCCGAGTGATGTTCGTGTGGTGCTGAGTAATGCTGTTGTGGTGATGAGTGGTGCAGTGCTGGTGATGAGTGTTGCTGTGTTGGTGTTCATTGATTACCACCACAACATAACTCAGCAGCACAATAGTAGCACTTCTCACAACAACTGCATGACTGAGCCCCACCAATGCAACACGCAGCGACACAACATTATCACTCAGCACCTCCACAGTACCATTGAACAACTACACAGCATCACTCTGCACCACCACAGCAGTATGTAGCACAACAACAGTTTCATTTCTGCACCTTACTGCAGTACTCATCAGCCAAAACGCATGCTTTTATACCTGTAATTGTGTGTGTGTTATGTGGTGAAAGTGTGCACTTACGGCCGATGGTGTGTATGGCTGTTGAAAGCGTGCAGTAATGGCTGTCGGTGTGTCTGTATGCCTAGTGAAAGCGTGCAATAATGGCTGTTGGTGTGTGTGCCTGGTGAAAGCGTACATGTTGTGTTTGTGTGACATTTGTCTGCTGAGTAATGCTGTTGTGCTGCTGAGTGGTGCTGGTGTGGTGATAGTGCTGCTGTGTCGTTGTAGAGTGATATTGTGTTGTTGCTGAATGATGCTGTTGTGGTGGTGTGGAGTGATGCTGTTGTGTTGCCGAGTGATGTTCGTGTGGTGCTGAGTAATGCTGTTGTGGTGATGAGTGGTGCAGTGCTGGTGATGAGTGTTGCTGTGTTGGTGTTCATTGATTACCACCACAGCATAACTCAGCAGCACAATAGTAGCACTTCTCACAACAACTGCATGACTGAGCCCCACCAATGCAACACGCAGCGACACAACATTATCACTCAGCACCTCCACAGTACCATTGAACAACTACACAGCATCACTCTGCACCACCACAGCAGTATGTAGCACAACAACAGTTTCATTTCTGCACCTTACTGCAGTACTCATCAGCCAAAACGCATGCTTTTATACCTGTAATTGTGTGTGTGTTATGTGGTGAAAGTGTGCACTTACGGCCGATGGTGTGTATGCCTGTTGAAAGCGTGCAGTAATGGCTGTCGGTGTGTGTGTATGCCTAGTGAAAGCGTGCAATAATGGCTGTTGGTGTGTGTGCCTGGTGAAAGCGTACATGTTGTGTTTGTGTGACATTTGTCTGATGAGTAATGCTGTTGTGCTGCTGAGTGGTGCTGGTGGGGTGATAGTGCTGCTGTGTCGTTGTAGAGTGATATTGTGTTGTTGCTGAATGATGCTGTTGTGGTGGTGTGGAGTGATGCTGTTGTGTTGCCGAGTGATGTTCGTGTGGTGCTGAGTAATGCTGTTGTGGTGATGAGTGGTGCAGTGCTGGTGATGAGTGTTGCTGTGTTGGTGTTCATTGATTACCACCACAGCATAACTCAGCAGCACAATAGTAGCTCTTCTCACAACAACTGCATCACTGAGCCCCACCAATGCAACACGCAGCGACACAACATTATCACTCCGCACCTCCACAGTACCATTGAACAACTACACAGCATCACTCTGCACCACCACAGAAGTATGTAGCACAACAACAGTTTCATTTCTGCACCTTACTGCAGTACTCATCAGCCAAAACGCATGCTTTTATACCTGTAATTGTGTGTGTGTTATGTGGTGAAAGTGTGCACTTACGGCCGATGTTGTGTATGCCTGTTGAAAGTGTGCAGTAATGGCTGTTGGTGTGTGTGTATGCCTAGTGAAAGCGTGCAATAATGGCTGTTGGTGTGTGTGCCTGGTGAAAGCGTACATGTTGTGTTTGTGTGACATTTGTCTGATGAGTAATGCTGTTGTGCTGCTGAGTGGTGCTGGTGTGGTGATAGTGCTGCTGTGTCGTTGTAGAGTGATATTGTGTTGTTGCTGAATGATACTGTTGTGGTGGTGTGGAGTGATGCTGTTGTGTTGCCGAGTGATGTTCGTGTGGTGCTGAGTAATGCTGTTGTGGTGATGAGTGGTGCAGTGCTGGTGATGAGTGTTGCTGTGATGGTGTTCATTGATTACCACCACAGCATAACTCAGCAGCACAATAGTAGCACTTCTCACAACAACTGCATCACTGAGCCCCACCAATGCAACACGCAGCGACACAACATTATCACTCCGCACCTCCACAGTACCATTGAACAACTACACAGCATCACTCTGCACCACCACAGCCGTATGTAGCACAACAACAGTTTCATTTATGCACACTACTGCAGTACTCATCAGCCAAAAAGCATGCTTTTATACCTGTAATTGTGTGTGTGTTATGTTAAAATATGTGTTGAAAGAGTGCACTTACGACGGGTGGTGTGTATGCATGTTGAAATGGTGCAGTAATGGCTGTTGGTGTGTATGCTTCGTGAAAGCATAGCTGCAACTGCTAATGTAATGTATCTTGTAGTGGTACATTTAATTCATTTTTTTTTTAAATATACCCACCCCCAACGAAAATGACCATGCAAGTGGCTATATTCAAGTTAGTATATTTATTTTTTTAAAACACAAAAGAATATTTATTTATTGAACTTTGTACACATTTTTTATCTTCTTATTGTTCAGTTTAAAATTAAATCTTCAGACTTTTCTTTCACAATTTTCGTAATTTTGCCATTACAAAATATAACTTCACATATTTGAGGCAAATAGTGAATTAGGGCTTCACCAATGTCATCCACCTCTTCATCCAACATAAACCACTGTATAAGTGTTTTATTTTCTACGTCCATTGATTGGTAAATATCGGTGTTGGTTATTTTAGTTGTTATAGTGCTCCAATCTCCGTTTGTGCTTTCCACTCCATATATTTCAACACCAATAGTTTCTTGTGGTGGTGTTGTTACCTGTTGTAGTAAAGAAACACATAGTTAAATTTTTTTCAACGGAAATGTTACAGTGTGTGTTAGAGAGAGTTTAGTAGAGAGAGAGTGTTGTAGAGAGAGAGTGTTGTAGAGAGAGAGTGTTGTAGAGAGAGAGTGTTGTAGAGAGAGAGTGTTGTAGAGAGAGAGTGTTGTAGAGAGAGTGTTGTAGAGAGAGAGTGTTGTAGAGAGAGAGTGTTGTAGAGAGTGGCTGTTGTAGAGAGAGGCTGTTGTAGAGAGATAATGTGTGGGAGAGAGTTAGTGTCTTGAATAGTTAAACTGTGTATACTTGAAAGAGAGAGTGTTGTAGAGAGAGAGTGTCTTCTAGAGAGAAACAGTGTTCTACAGAGAGGGTGTTGTAGAGAGAGGCTGTTGTAGAGAGAGGCTGTTGTAGAGAGAGGCTGTTGTAGAGAGAGGCTGTTGTAGAGAGAGGCTGTTGTAGAGAGAGGCTGTTGTAGAGAGTGGCTGTTGTAGAGAGAGGCTGTTGTAGAGAGATAATGTGTGGGAGAGAGTTAGTGTCTTGAATAGTTAAACTGTGTATACTTGAAAGAGAGAGTGTGTGTGTGTGTGGAAGTGATAGAGTAAGGGGTGCCTGAGAGAGGGTGTGTTCCTTACTTTCAATTTGCTGTGCCTTGTCGTGTTCAATATTTTCTGTCCATTAAATTTATGTACTGTGACATGAGTCAACATCACATATTCTCCAATGTTTATTGAGAATAGAGTAGCTTCTCTCCATAATGTGACTTTGATGTCATCAGTGGAGTCTTTTAAGGTAATACTTTTAATGTCAGTATTTTGTCCATTGATGAGCACCTGTTTACTTTCCTCTTCCTAAAACAAAATATTATAGTTTAAAATTCAAAAGCAGAGAAGTCAGACTTAATAATTGTCCAAGCATTGAAGACATAGTTATTAAGGTCTATTGCTATTTTCAAATTAACGGCCTTGTTGCCAACAATGTTAAAAAAATAAGAACTTTGATGTCCGAGTACAGCGCTCCTCTTTGATAACCTAAGAAATTAACATTTCTAATAGCAGAGTATATATAGCACACCTATTTCCACGCATTGTTAAATTTTAATATTTGGATGCTGTACAGATCATTTATAATTGATAGAAAGCCTCTGAAACATAACAGCATATCTAATGTGTTACAGAGACTATACACAGAACAGCAACCACTCAAAAAAAAAAGATCTAAGCACTAAATAGTGTACACACATACACACACACAGAGACAAGCACACTGACAAAGCAAACATAAATCTCGGCAATGTCACTGACAATACCACACACACTAACTGACAACAGAAGCAGCGAGACACGCAGCACAAAAGACCTCTACTTACTTCTGAAACGGTCCCACACACTGTCATAAGAGTTCTCACAGATGCACGCTTTATTTCTTTTATTGGCGAAGCGGATGGTGCAGGAGGCTGCAAAATGTTTTCAGCGTCTTGAATTAGGGATTGAGTTAGAGACATTGCCGGAAATTTTGTAACTTTGCTTTGCTTTGTTATCAGAATTGTTTTGTTTTTAATGATAAAATTGCGTATTAGTAGCCCACAGTTGTACTGTGTCTGCTGATATAAACTTTCTTGGTAACACGTTGCTTTTATTGTAACAGTTTTATCTGCTAGAGCCAGATGAAATAGAACTTTATTTTCTTGTTTGGCGTTCTTGTAATTAGTTTTACTTGAGCACTTGATCACATTAACTCTGATGGGTTTTTCATAAGGTTTGCTGTCATTGGAGGCAATGTTATTGATTTCTTCAATAGTCATCATCTGAAATAGAAATAAATGTTATAAACAGTGTTAAATAGAAATCCATAGTGCTTTATGATCACTGTAATAGCATTCTAAAGTTCCATAATTTTGAAGTATGTAATTGGTATATATATGATCTAAGATAGATTGGTAGTCTGTTGTGTAAGAGTCTATAAGTTGTATACATTGCAATTTTGTCTCAAAGAATCCAATTAGTTTTTGAGTTTGTGAATTGCTTTGAGAGACATCCACATTGAAATCTCCCATAATGATGAATTTGTGTTCTGGATAAAAATGAGTGATAATGGTAATAAATTCCAAAAGATCAGTAATATTTTTCTGTGGTGGTTTGTAGACTATAATAATAAGGTAATCTGTCGAATTAATCTGTAATGTAAAATGTAAAATGTCTATCCCTTGGTGTGTTTCATAAATAGGTAATATACAAAGATCTTTCTTGTAGTACAGTATCATCCCATGGATAGTGTTGTATGTATGAAATTTATCAAATATAATATGATTATATTGTTCTACCATAAAATCATTGACAGTTGACTTCCTTGTCGTGTTGATTTCAGTTAAGCAAATAATGTCTGCTTGCATCATGTTACTATTGGCTATCATTGATGTGAAATGCTTCTGAAGTGATCGTATATTGTGTGTTATAATATTGAAATGTGCTGTGTATGTCTCTAATTGTGGTATAGTTATTTCAAGTAGCATTTCGGTCCTTAATCTTTCCATTTCCTCATGAACTTTTGGGTGTATTATAATTTTACTTTCATCAAAATTTCGAACATATATGTTCTGTATACATTTAGCTCTGCTTATGGCAACATAATGTAAATGATGAATTTTGGATTTATTGAAGTGTATATAAAGTGGTTCTATAGTGTCCCCTTGTGTGCGATGTATAGTTCGTGCTGATGCTTGTCGTAAAGGAAATTGTTTGCGTATGACAGTGATACATTTCTTGGTGTATTGGAAATGTCTAGCTATAGCATGTATTGGTGTCCATGACTTTTCTATTTGGCCATGATATAAATGCTTATATTCTTGCCTTGCTTTTTGACCCACAGTAATATTGTCAAATGATACCCAAACTATAAAAGGTGTGTTGTTAATAATGTCAACAAATTGTACTATACCAGTTGCGCCATTAGTTAAACCATCATTTACATCCACATTGCAGGTTAAATCATAACGGAGCTGTAAAGCAATGTGTAATGTATGTGCAAGCCCCAAAGTTTTCGTTGGATCCTTAGGCAATTGGTTAAGTATAGTTTTTTTAACATTTTCTGATACATCAGAACTCACAGTATCGTTAGCTACAGTAATATACACTGGATATTCCTTGCTATGTTTATCCAAAACAAGTCTGTTAATTTCATTTACCTCAACATTAGTAGACATAATATATGGTATTGTTTCTAATAGACTCTCATCAGGTTGCATTTCTCTTTGCTTAATTAGTAGAATATCTTCTTTAGTATGCTTTCCTTCTCTTAATCTGTTTAGTAGTTCTGCAAATTGGAGATCTTCTTTTTGACGCATAATCTTAGTCAATTCAAATAGTTTAAAATGTTCTTTCCATAAGTTCATACTTAAAGGACCATACAAATTATTAGAGTCCTGAAAAATGTATCTGTCACAAACAGGTTTCAATTGGTAAAAGTCACCAATAGCTATAATAGAAATTCCTCCAAACGGTTCATTTGAACATTTTATTTCTTGTAGTCTGTTATGTATAAAATTGAACATATTTTGACCCACCATAGAAATTTCATCTATAATGAGAACTTTAACATGCAGCATTTTCATTTGCAGAGAAGTTCTATTTTCATGAGTTAGTGGTTTATAATTTAAACTTTGTGAGACAGGTATTTTAAAAGTACTATGCAATGTTTGTCCATGAATAATATGTGCTGGTTTGCCTGTTGGAGCAGTAAGTAGGACATGTATATTATCTGGATTTTCACCTGCCTTTGTATTATAGTAGCGTAGTAATGTTTGATGTAGTGCAGTTATTAGAAAGCTTTTACCAACACCAGCCCCTCCAGTGCAAAAAGTATAGCATGGAGTACTTGTAGTTTTTAACAAATACAAGTGATGGTAAACAAAATTTAGTTGTTGACTAGTTAAGTTGTGCATTATATTTAGGTATTTATCATCAGGTAGAATGGAGTTAGTTAAGCTTTGTTCTTCAGTTATTGTTCTAATTCCTAAATCTAATGACACGTCATATATATGATAATTTTCTTTATTGTTCCCTTCATCACATACATTGGCTGTTTGTATTAATAGAGGTGATAGAGGAGGGGATATAATATTTTCATTACACTCTTCATTGGTAATGTTCCTAACATCCCCGTGATTATGGTTATATATTTTAACTTGTGAATCAACAACATTTCTAACTTGTAGATATCTTTGGTAGTAAGTGTCATTGTTTAGGATAATTTTATGTTCTTCTCTCCATGGATAGTGCAACATTAATAGTTCTCTATAATATTCTTCAGGCTACTTGTCTTTGTTAAATCTGCAATAGCGTATAATTTTCCTCCGTCTCCGCTTCCTTAAACAATACTTGCTATTTATATTCTGCATTCCTACATCCTCTTCAGTACATTCTATTTCAATTTCTTCCTCATCTGAGCTGAAAAAGTTCGTTTCAGCAAGTAAATCTTCAGAATCATTTATTTCTCTGGTATACTTTTTTTGGATGGCAGAGTTAAAGTTTGAAGCATAATCAGCTAAAGCACACATTTCTAATTTTGTGGGCCTCTTGCAGTACTTCGCAATAATATGTTCACATTGAATTTCAGTTGAATTTTCTGGCAACAAATTAATACTTGCCATATCGCGCATTAAATAAGTTCTTTTTTCTGGACGGCTAGTATTAATAAAAACAAATCCCCGCGAACTTTTGCGTAATGGGATCTGGAGAATGAGATATGCTGCTTCTTGAGCACTTATTTCTGTGCAGTTGAGAAATTTGTTTGCTATGTGTTTAAGTTGGTCTTTGACATTATTATTGTTTTTCACTTCTTTAGCAGCTTGTGCAATAAGTTTGCTAATTCCTCTTTGCGATTTGCTGATATATGAAATAATATAGACCGCACAAGCATAAGCATCTAGTATAAACTGCAAGTCTATGTTTGCTCGCCAAGCTTTCAAAATTGTACTATTGTAGTTATTAATAAAGCATTCATCTGGTGTTCTTTTCAAAAATATGGTAGTCCTTTCTAAACTAGTTTGTATAGAAGTTATATATTCTTCATTATCCATCTTAATAACACCTAAAAAATCATCAAAAGAAAGTGTGCAAAAAGTTGCAGTATTCATTGCTTCATGGATACGTTTAATATTATCTTTCCATTGCCTATCTGTACCTTCAAGTGTCAATGGCTCTAATATGAGAGTATTTGACATAGGATATTTGGGGTATTGATATTTACATGTTCTTTTATCTTTTCTACGGCAATTTTTAGTGTGGCCATGCTTTTGTAAATTTATTAAAGGCTGTAAAATAGTGTCATCTGACTTATTACATTGAATATATTGCTCAACAAAAGCATTGACATTCTCCAATGGTGACACACCATAGACGGGTGCATTTTTAATCCAAAGTAATGCATGGATATGTGGAGAACCTCTCTGTTGGAATTCGACTCTGTAAAAGTAGTCAACTATTTCACCAATTGGATTTGTCCCGTTCATCAAAACACAATTAAACAATTGCCTCACTTGATAGTCAAACTGTCTAGCACATGTAATAGGATCTTCTTGTATTAATCGACATTTAGTTTCCCAAGACATGTTATTGAATTCCTCTTCTGTGCATTCATTTAAGTTTTTAACTCTCAATAATATATTGATTAAATGGTGCCATTTTGTTTCTGCAGCAGATAAAGTTAAAAAAAATGTTGGGATTCCAAGTTGTCTTATCATCGCAAATAGATCTCGTTTACAACTTTCCCAATATGGAGGTGAACTCCGTATAGTTTTCAAACCTTTATAACCTTCATTAAACTGGAACAAATTTTCTAGATTATATTTAATGTCTTTAGCAGTAATATTTTTACCATCTGTATATTTTTTCCGTATAGAAATATTAATTTTTCCTTGAATTTGCTTAATATGTAATTTTTTAAGTTTAAAGTAAACATTAGACATATTTTTTGCTACTCTTCTATCATGACTTCTTAATTCCCATTGACAAATTGTACTATAATGTACCGGTATATGTCTTTCTTTATTGGTTGGCCTTCGTTCACCACAAAAAATGGTAGGAAAAGCCAAAAATTCTGAATCTTTATCTTCATATAAACCTCTTGGTGTATTATATTCAGCTGGAGCTAAACTTAATACATTGATACTATTACTGGTAATTGTTTCATTATTTAACATAGTATCTAAATTGCCTGCTTCCATGTTGTCAGATGTATCTGAAGAATAGCTTGTCTCAGAATTATCAGTTACATTTTACATTTCTGGAGGTATATACTCCCATTCGGGGTTAATAGTCACACCATATTCATTAAACATGACACTATTCGTTGCTAGCCATGTAGCTGCCTTTTTAACGGTGTTTGGTCGAATATTTTCATAATGCGTGTGCGATTTATAGATTAATTTTCTTTTTAATTTGACTGGGATGGTCATTGCATCATTCATTTGCCTTGGTAAAATGGTAACAGTTGTCATTACATCTGCAGGTACATTAACTACAGCACCTGATAATGATTTTTGAAATCCACGTGGTAAACTACGAATTTGTAAAAAAGGTATCCGAGGAGAAACTAATCTTTCTTCTAAATCGTATAATTCTAATTCAATTGGTACTTTTGGAAATGACATGCCATTTAGAACGGAACATGGTGGTATTTTATCTTTTTTGATGTAAGCATAGCAAGTCATACAAATTAAATTTGTTTTCTTGCTACTAATGTCACACCTTTTAAACATTTCATTTTCACAAATGGTGCGAGTATTTTTAATTGTTTGTTTATGCCACAACTGGTTGCAAATAGTACAAACATACTCTGGCCCATGCAAGATTTCACGATGGAATTTATTAATAATTAAATGGATTTCTTTATTTGCTTTCTGTTTTTGTACCAGCGTTAATTTTACAGTTGGTCTGTTTGTTTCAACGCCTTTATTTGCAATGGCTCCTAGTGCAACATTTGTATTTTTCATTTTTTTCACACTAGGTTCTGAAGTACTAAAGTTATCTACGTTTATTTGTAAGTTTATATTTGGCCCCATATTAGAAGTACTTGTTCCTGGCAAATGACTTGCCTTACTAGTATAGCTATTAGTCCCCTTACTTTGCGTCTGTAAAGTGTCTGAAGAAACAAAAGTATCTTTATTTCCTTTGCGTTTTAGTACAATAGGCAAAATTACAGTTGATTTTTCCACTACAACACCTTCGTTGCCAACATTGTCAAGAGTTCCTAGTGCAGCAGTAGTATTTCTCTTTTTTTGCACACTATGTTCGGAAAGGCTAAAGTTGGCTGAGTGTATTTGAGACTGTTTATTTGTCCCAAAAATGGAAATACTTGTCTCTGCCAAAAGATTTTTCTTACTAGTATTGCTATTAGTCCCCTTACTTTGAAGAGCTAAAGCGTACGAAGTAACAGAACTCGCTTCTGAAATAGAATTGACAGTTCCTTGAGTAGTATGTACAAAGATTTTAGTAACTGGAGTTAAATGACTAATTTTCATGTGCACTGTAAGTGCTCTTTGGAATGTTTTTTTAAAGATTATTTTTATATCTATTGGTGTTAATTCAAATGGTATGCAACTCTGAGAGGCATTTGCTAATTTTTTTGCAAGATTAACAACATATTCCAAAAGTCCTTCAAAAGAATTTATTTCTAACGTTATACATGTTCCATTTGAATGAGGCATGCCTTCATTGTCCCTGCTATGTGAATCGAAAACATAGTATTTTTGCATATGTCTAAATATTGAAATAACATATACACTCATACAAAGTAGTACCCCACAGTACTTTGAAACACCTAAATGTAATGCCGTGCTAATATCTGGATAGTTGTGATCAAAAGATTTTAGGACATTACCATAGTAAGGGTTGCGGAGCGTAAGTGAATAAAACATATTATTGTGCTCTATATATTTAGGCAAATCATCTGGATGCATAAGTGTTTCTTTGTTAATAGAATGCATTTGTAGATATAAAGCATCTCCAAGGTCCATTATATAATTTAGATCGGTGGACTTCCATGTATTTACTGGTTTTGATACATGGTGCAAAATAGCAAAGGTACTATTTGGTAAGCATTGCTTGCCTTTTGATTTACAATTAAATCTTGTATTACCTTGATGGTAACTGGCTTTTAAGCATCTATGCATTGTTTTAGTCTCCCTATACTTTATTACTCTAAAGTATATTAACTTAAGTAAGCCAAATAAATAACTCTTACTTTTATTTAGAAACAATAATATTAGTTACCTTGCTTTGTGGTTGATTGAACCTCACTAGATTGATCTGAAATGAGAGTAACATTAATTGTTAGAATATGCTTTAAATTAAGGAACACTTTAAATCCTAAAACAAAACAGGGAATGCAATAGTAGTTTCGAATTGTTGGATACTTATGTCTCAGAGTGTGACAGAGGTCATGATAATATATTGCATGTGTGTGTCTGTTAGTATTTTTACAATCAACTTAGTATTGAGAAATAGTGTGATGTGTACAGTGTATGCTTGTTGCCCTGCATAATAAGTAGAGTGCGTGAAGTAGAGAGAGAATTAATGAAGAGAGAAATATCCAAATCATTTTGGCTAGAATGAGAGTAAGAGAAGCCTGAGAAGTATGAAGTGAAAGATTGTAAGCATGAAAGTGTCAAAGCCTGTTAAAGTAAGTTGCCATTTATTTTAAAGCATTTTTCTACAGGCATCATTCAAAAAAAAATGGTGAGGAGGGATAGTGAGCGGGGAAGTGGATGATATTTTGCATGCGAGAGAGATGAGCAATGAGAAAGTCAATCTGCCAACTATTGTTTTATTATGAAGTTGTTACAATTAGCTGTGTGAATAAAAAGTCTGAATGAAGGGTGTGCTACTTAAGAACACGTTGAACTTGAGGAAGTCTATAGTATGAAAGCCGGCTGTTATAAATGTGTGCCCAGGCCAAACTATTATTGACAAGTTGCAAAGTGGTGTGAAGTGTATGTTTTAAATAAATGAGGGAAGAGCGTAGTCGAAAAAATAGGCTGGCCATGTAATATACATATGGGCTTAAAATACAGATTTGCCATGTTTGTAGTGTAAGTTTGCAGAAACTAATGTAAGCATTTCAAACTACCAATAGTACAGCATGTAATCTATTGCGTAAAAGAACGTGTTCCTTCCCAAGAGAGTCTGTGAGTTGTGGTGCGTGTTGCAGTGAGGAGCTAAAAGTAGAGGGTGTGGTGTACGAACGTGTCCATGAATGATAGACAAGCTATGGTGTGCGTGTTTCCGTGCGAGACACTTGTAATGTGGGGGTGGCGAGAGAGAGAGTGTGTGTGTGCTGCTTGTGTTTGTGCGTATTTCCGCGAGTGTAAGGCAGAAAGGTGCAGATGAATGAATGAGACAGAAGCTAAGGAAGGGAGGATATGCTTGCAAGCTGCACTTCTAAATGTTGTCAAGATATGCGTGTTCACATGCGTGATTGGAAAAGAGATTGAGTGTATGTTCTGTTTGTGCATGTTGTGCGTGTTGGGTTGCGTGAAACGCGTTAATGAAATGTTGCAAAGTGGTGTTAACTGTATGTTTATAAAAATAATGGAAGAGCGTAGTAGGAAAGATGAGCTGGGCATGCATGGTACAAATGGCCTTAAAAAGTACGGAAATATTAGCCGTAAATGTACAACATAAATAGTTATTACGATGTGGCGAAGTGGTGTGAGCTGCCTGTCCCAAATCATTGAGCATTTATTTTGGAAAGAAAGTGTATGACATCTATTTATGAAAGAAAGTGTATGACGATTAGGTGTTGAGATCTAGTG
The DNA here is from genome assembly GCF_964261635.1 of Lissotriton helveticus. NCBI lineage: Eukaryota > Metazoa > Chordata > Amphibia > Caudata > Salamandridae > Lissotriton > Lissotriton helveticus. Next base: position 1,952,154,874 of record NC_136067.1, read on the forward strand.
TACATGTTCTGTGATGTGTAGCGAGAAGGAGTCTATAGTACCGAACACAAAAAAAGCATTCCTCCAAAATCGTCTCGACAATACAGTTAATTCTATGATAACATTAACATCACCATGTAGTTACAGAAAAAAGTTTACGCATTTCAAACTAGCAATAGCCCAGCATGTAATATATTGCGTAAAAGAACGTCTTCCTTTCCAAGAAAGTGTGTGGGCTGTTTGTCGTGCGTGTTGCAGTGCGGAACTAAAAGTAGAGGGTGGGGTGGCTGATCGTGTCCATGAATGAGAGACAAGCTATGTTGTGCGTGTTTCCGTGCGATACACTTGTATTGTGTATGGGGGGGGTGGGGGGTGTGAGAGAGAGAGTGCGTGTGTGCTGGTTGTGTTTGTGCGTATTTCCACGAGTGTAAGGCAGAACGGTGCCGATTAATGAATGAGACAGAAGCTAAGACAGGGAGTGTATGCTTGCAAGCTGCACTTCTAAATGTTGCCAAGGTATGCGTGTTCACATGCGTGAATGGAAAAGAGATTGAGTCTATGTTCTGTTTGTGCATGTTGTGCGTGTTGGCGTGCGTGAAAAGCGTTAATGAAATGTTGCAAAGTGGTGTGGAAGAGCGTAGTAGGAAAGATGAGCTGGGCATGCATGGTACAAATGGCCTTAAAAAGTCCGGAAATATTAGCCGTAAATGTACAAGATAAATATTTAGTAAGATGTGGCGAAGTGGTGTGAGCTGGCTGTCCAAAATCATTGAGCATTTATTTAGGAAAGAAAGTGTATGACATCTATTTAGAATAAAAAGTGTATGACTATTAGGTGTTGAGATCTAGTGTACATGTTATGTGATGTGTAGCGAGAAGGAGTCTATAGTACCGAACACAAAAATGCATTTCTCCAAAAGCGTCTCCACAATACAGTTAATTCGATGTTAACATTAACATCACCATGTAGTTAACAAAATAAATGTAAGCATTTGAAACTAGCAATAGCCCAGCATGTTATATATTGCGTTAAAGAATGTGTTCCTTTCCAAGAAAGTCTGTGGGCTGTTTGTCGTGCGTGTTGCAGTGCGGAACAAAAAGTAGAGGGTGGGGTGGCCGATCGTGTCCATGAATGAGAGACAAGCTATGGTGTGTGTGTTTCCGTGCGAGACACTTGTATTGTATATGGGGGGTGGGGGGGGGGGGGTGAGAGAGAGAGAGTGTGTGTGTGCTGCTTGTGTTTGTGCGTACTTCCGCGAGTGTAAGGCAGAAAGGTGCAGATGAATGAATGAGACAGAAGCTAAGACAGGGAGGGTATGCTTGCAAGCTGCACTTAAAAATGTTGTGAAGGTATGCGTGTTCACATGCGTGAATGGAAAAGAGATTGAGTCTGCGGCCCGTTTGTGCATGTTGTGCGTATTGGCGTGCGTGAAACGCGTTAATGAAATGTTGCAAAGTGTTGTGAACTGTATGTTTATAAAAAGGATGGAAGGGCGTACTAGGAAAGATGAGCTGGCCATGCATGGTACAAATGGCCTTAAAAAGGTCCGGTAATATTACCCGCTAATGTACAAGATAAATAGTTAGTAAGATGTGGCGAAGTGGTGTGAGCTGCCTGTCCAAAAAGATTTCGCAGCTATTTAGGAAAGAAAGTGTATGACAATTAGGTGTTGAGATCTATTGTACATGTTCTTTGATGTGTATCGAGAAGGAGTCTATAGTACCCAAGACCCAAAAAATGCATTCCTCCTAAAGCGTTTCCGGAATACAGTTAATTCGATGAGAACATTAACCTCCCAATGTACTGAACGAAAAAAATGTAGGCTTTTCAAACTACCAATATCCCAGCATGTAATATATTGCGTAAAAGAATGTGTTGCTTTCCAAGATAGTGTGTGAGCTGTTTGTCGTGCGTGTTGCAGTGCGGAACTAAAAGTAGAGGGTGGGGTGTACGAACGTGTCTATGAATGAGAGACGAGCTATGGTGTGCGTGTTTCCGTGCAAGACACTTGTATTTAGGGGTTGGTTGGGGGGGGGGGGGTGAAAGAGAGAGTGTGTGTGTGTTGCTTGTGTTTGTGCGTATTTCGGCGAGTGTAAGGAAGAAAGGTGCAGATGAATGAATGAGACAGAAGCTAAGAGAGGGAGGGTATGCTTGCAAGCTGCACTTCTAAATGTTGTCAAGGTATGCGTCTTAACATGCGTGAATGGTAAAGAAATTGAGTCTGTGGCTTGTTTGTGCATGTTGTGCGTGTTGGCGTGCGTGTTGGCGTGCATGAAACGCGTTAATGAAATGTTGCAAAGTGTTGTGAACTGTATGTGAATAAAATGTATGGAAGGGAGTAGTAGGAAAGATGAGCTTGGCATGCATGGTCCAAATGGCCTTAAAAAGGTCCGGTAATATTAGCCGCTAATGTACAAGATAAATCGTTAGTAAGATGTGGCGAAGTGGTGTGAGCTGCCTGCCCAAAATGATTGAGGAGCTATTTCGGAAAGAAAGTGTATGCCAATTAGGTGTTGAGATGTAGTGTACATTTTCAGAGATGTGTAGCACACAGCCTGCGAGAAAAAGTATATAGTACCCAACACAAAAATACTTCCCTCCAAAAGCGTTTCCGGAATACAGTTAATTCTATGACAACATTAACATCCCCATGTACTTACCTAAAATTAATATTTTTTCACACGATCACAACTGTGACAGAATGACTTTAAAACAGTCTCTTGTATCTGTAAAAGAAAAAGAGTAATGTATTATCATGTATTACCTTAGTTTTTGATGCTAAGTCCAGTACGAGCGATAGAATTTGTTTGACGTCAAGAAAACTATATATCTTTACATAATTCCGGAGCTGTGAATGGAGTTATAGGAAGCATAAAAAGGACGGGAAGAGCAAATAAGAGAGTACTAATGATAAAAAGTTTCAGAAACACAGCCTAAAATACATGTTAAGAGAGTGCAGTGAAAGCTACCGAAAAGTGTAGCAGAAAAGAAATGTGTTTAGAAAGTGGAGAGATACAGTGAAGAATGTGTAGAAATAGCAATGTTGAAGATGATATGAGAAATAGATATACAAATGTCGAGACGAATAAGTCAGTATAAAAGTAAAATAAAATGCAAATATTGTATAAAAAAAAACCCACAAATGCACTTACATGATCTAATGGAAGCGTAGTGTCTTTGAATATGTAGTCCTCGGAGCAAATACAGCGTCGTTCCGTCGGGGACTGTAGTGTGTCAACAGACAAATAGGCTATGGCTCCCAATGACCCTTTCGTGATCTTAAATAGGCTGAAGTGTCAAATGTAGCCGGCAAGGTGTTTGGAAGTGCACAAAGGATGAAAGGGTAAATACCATCCCCTTGCCCCCAGGAGATGTCTCCTACGAGAATGTGTCTAACTTGCAAGTGTGAAAATGTGAATGTGTATGTAGATGTCGTTTCGGTAGTGGCGCCTGTACCGACTTCACAGCCTACAAACTATGACGCAACAACGAAACGAGCAACAACAAAATTTTTTTTATCATATTGCAATATTACGATGTAGCTTTCTTACAATAATAAATAAGGCAAATAAGGGTGTCAAAGCAACGTACGGCTACATGTAATGTAAAAATATATCAGCCTTAAAGTCCTAATTAGGAGTTTTTAAAAAAGTATAATAAAGGAGCACGTGCAACCCTCTAAGTTTAAAAAAAGATATTGTTACTGTGTAATGTATCGATGAGTTCTGTGTGATACAAAACGATGTATAGTGTTAGTGTTTGTTAATGTGCTAATGGAAAATACAGAAGGATGTTATTGTGTGTAGATCATTGTTTCAAAATGCATTAGTACTAAGTTTAGGAATTGTGTGCCCAGTGTGTTAGCAAAAAGAAGGAGCAGCGTAGTATGAACGATAGGCTGTGCAGACCTGGTCTTTGGCAGTTTCGTATGTAAATAGCAGGTTAAATAGTTCAAGAGATGTGGCAAAGTGGTGTGAGCTGGCTGCGTAAAATGAGTGAGCGGCAGAGTAGGATCACGAGTTTGTACATGCATGTGACTAATGTGTGTAGAAAGAAGGTGTCGCTGTATTTCGATGTTTGTCAAAGTTTTGTATTTGTTGCAACTTATGTACGCAGTACCACTGAGGCCTTGGTGCAGTGTGGCTGACTGCTGTATGCAGTGTGAGTTAGGGCAGTGTGCACTGAGTGTGTGCATTCTGCACTGTGTGTGTTGAATGTCGTAATGTTTGCACGATTATAGTTGCCCAAAAAATGTTGAAAAAAAAGTGCCTTCATGTTTAAGCACCACTCACAAGACTATTATCCAAAAATAAAAGTGAAAAGCATAATAGTTGAACTATTTGTTAGGGTAACACTTTTTAGTGAATTCCAATATGTGTATACGTATTGTCAAGTATGTCAAAGTTTTGTATTTGTTGTCCAAAAAGTTTAATGTAGATGCAACATAGTTTTAGAGATGTGGCAAAGTGGTGTGATGTGTGTATCCCTTAAGAGGGAGCATCTGAATAGGCTCAAGATACTGCTATTTTGTAGGGGCATACTGAATGTGGTATTGTAATTTTGTAACGTGAAAAGTCTATGCCGTATCTAATTAGTGTAGTGTGTGAATGGCTTAAGCAGCCACTTACGGATGTTGCTATGCGTGGTTGGTGTGTAAGTTTGCACTTTCAAACTGTGCAAAAATAAAGAAAATACCATTGTACGTGCATGTAATCTAATGTGTAAAAAAAAGTCGTGCTTGACACATACTTTCGAAAGTTGCTTCCCTTGTTGTATAGTTTTCAGGGCGAAGGCGACGTTAGGTTTCTTTGGTTTACATTTGCATTTCCGAGCGGATGGTCGACAACAGATTACAATCTTTACGACTGTGATGAAAGCAATTCAGCCTCCTGGGGTGGTTAGGCCCCAGACGTCTTGCTCTCGGCCCCTCCCCACCTTACAGAGGGGAAAAAGAAGACAGCCATGTCGTGCATAATTGTGAAAAGACTTTAGAAAATGTTGGTTGTTTTGGTCCGTATTTCCGCGAGGGAAAGGCAGAAATGTCCAGATGAATGAATGATAGTGAATATAAGGCAGGGAACAGACTTGGATGACGAGTTTGTACATGCATGTGACTAATGTGTGTATAAATGTAGTGTCTGTGAATTGTGATGTTTGTAAAAGTTTTGTATTGTTGCAAACAATGCTTAATGTACATGCAACATAGAGGCTTTGGTGCAGTGTAACTGAGTGCTAGGTGCACTGTGAGTGAGAGCTGTGTGTAGTGTAAGTGAAGGATGTATGCAGTACAAGTGAGGCCTTCGTGCAGTGTGACTGAGTGCTGTGTGCACTGCGAGTTTGGTCATATCTGCCTCCTAGGATTCGACTAATAACATGGAGTCGGCTTGATATGTAGCAAATGCACCACTAAGTATTGGATGTGCCCCAACAATAACACATACCTTATGGAGGCAGAAGTTACACTAAATTGTTCTGGCAGAAGAATTTCTGTCACATAAAAGTTTACCATTCTGATGCGTGTTGCGATGCGTGAATGGAACAGAGAGATGTTTTGTACGCCTCAATGTTGTGAAGCTACTAGGCTGTTTGTGTGAAGCTACTGGGCTGTTTGTGCGTATTCGTGTGCGTGTTGCGATGCATGAATGGAACAGAGAGATGTTTTGCACGCCTCAATGTGTACGTGTTCCAGCAAGTAAAAGACAGAGTGTTACTGTTTAAGAAAGAGCCGAGGTTATAATAAATTGTTTTGTTCCTACGAGCAAGGTATTTATTCTTCACACCTTCACCTCATTACTCACACCTTGTCCTTTACACACATACACATAGTTCACTTATAAGTGCTCCTGCGTATACGTGAGTCGTAGCACGCCGCATCCCGTAGAGGGGTGCGAAGGCCCCGATGATGAAGCATGACACCAAGGGGCCTGTTGGTGTGTGAGGGGCATTTTAATAACACTGTGTGCTCCCCATCACATTAAGGATCACTTCCACTTTTTAGTGATTTCCAATATGTGTATACGTATTGTCAAGTATGTCAAAGTTTTGTATTTGTTGTCCAAAATGTTTAATGTAGATGCAACATAGTTTTAGAGATGTGGCAAAGTGGTGTGATGTGTGTGTCCCTTAGGAGGGAGCATCAGAATAGGCTCAAGATACTGCTATTTTGTAGGGGCATACTGAATGTGGTATTGTAATTTTGTAACGTAAAAAGTCTATTCCGTATCTAATTAGTGTAGTGTGTGAATGGCTTAAGCAGCCACTTACGGATGTTGCTATGCGTGGTTGGTGTGTAAGTTTGCACTTTCAAACTGTGCAAAAATAAAGAAAATACCATTGTACGTGCATGTAATCTAATGTGTAAAAAAAAGTCGTGCTTGACACATACTTTCGAAAGTTGCTTCCCTTGTTTTAAAGTTTTCAGGGCGAAGGCGACGTTAGGTTTCTTTGGTTTACATTTGCATTTCCCAGCGGATGGTCGACAACAGATTACAATCTTTACGACTGTGATGAAAGCAATTCAGCCTCCTGGGGTGGTTAGGCCCCAGACGTTTTGCTCTCGGCCCCTCCCCACCTTACAGAGGGGAAAAAGAAGACAGCCATGTTGTGCATAATTGTGAAAATACTTTAGAAAATGTTCGTTGTTTTGGTGCGTATTTCCGCGAGGGAAAGGCAGAAATGTCCAGATGAATGAATGATAGTGAATATAAGGCAGGGAACAGAGTTGTATCACGAGTTTCTGCATGCATGTGACTAATGTGTGTATAAATGTAGTGGCTGTGAATTGTGATGTTTGTAAAACAATGCTTAATGTACATGCAACATAGAGGCTTTGGTGCAGTGTAACTGAGTGCTAGGTGCACTGTGAGTGAGGGCTGTGTGTAGTGTAAGTGAGGGATGTATGCAGTACAAGTGAGGCCTTCGTGCAGTGTGACTGAGTGCTGTGTGCACTGCGAGTTTGGTCATATCTGCCTCCTAGGATTCCAATAATAACATGGAGTCTGCTTGATATGTAGCAAATGCACCACTAAGTATTGGATGTGCCCCAACAATAACACATACCTTATGGAGGCAGAAGTTACACTAAATTGTTCTGGCTGAAGAATTTCTGTCACATAAAAGTTTACCATTCTGATGCGTGTTGCAATGCGTGAATGGAACAGAGAGAGGTTTTGTACGCCTCAATGTTGTGAAGCTACTAGGCTGTTTGTGTTAAGCTACTGGGCTGTTTGTGTGTATTCGTGTGCGTGTTGCGATGCATGAATGGAACAGAGAGATGTTTTGCACGCCTCAATGTGTACGTGTTTCAGCAAGTGAAAGACAGTGTTACTGTTTAAGAAAGAGCCGAGGTTATAATAAATTGTTTTGTTCCTACGAGCAAGGTATTTATTCTTCACACCTTCACCTCACCTTATTACTCACACCTTGTCCTTTACACACATACACATAGTTCACTTATAAGTGCTCCTGCGTATACGTGAGTCGTAGCACGCCGCATCCCGTAGAGGGGTGCGAAGGCCCCGATGATGAAGCATGACACCAAGGGGCCTGTTGGTGTGTGAGGGGCAGTTTAATAACACTGTGTGCTCCCCATCACATTAAGGATCACTTCTACTTTTTAGTGAATTCCAATATGTGTATACGTATTGTCAAGTATGTCAAAGTTTTGTATTTGTTGTCCAAAATGTTTAATGTAGATGCAACATAGTTTTAGAGATGTGGCAAAGTGGTGTGATGTGTGTATCCCTTAAGAGGGAGCATCTGAATAGGCTCAAGATACTGCTATTTTGTAGGGGCATACTGAATGTGGTATTGTAATTTTGTAACGTACAAAATCTATGCCGTATCTAATTAGTGTAGTGTGTGAATGGCTTAAGCAGCCACTTACGGATGTTGCTATGCGTGGTTGGTGTGTAAGTTTGCACTTTCAAACTGTGCAAAAATAAAGAAAATACCATTGTACGTGCATGTAATCTAATGTGTAAAAAAAAGTCGTGCTTGACACATACTTTCGAAAGTTGCTTCCCTTGTTTTAAAGTTTTCAGGGCGAAGGCGACGTTAGGTTTCTTTGGTTTACATTTGCATTTCCCAGCGGATGGTCGACAACAGATTACAATCTTTACGACTGTGATGAAAGCAATTCAGCCTCCTGGGGTGGTTAGGCTCCAGACGTTTTGCTCTCGGCCCCTCCCCACCTTACAGAGGGGAAAAAGAAGACAGCCATGTCGTGCATAATTGTGGAAAGACTTTAGAAAATGTCCGTTGTTTTGGTGCGTATTTCCGACAGAGAAAGGCAGAAACGTCCAGATAAATGAATGCTAGTGAATATAAGGCAGGGAACAGAGTAGGATCACAATTTTGGGCTGGGCTGTTCGTGCGTGTTTGGGTGCATGTTTGCGGTGCGTGAATGAAAGAGAAAGATGTTTGAGTGTTCGTGTTTTAGGAAGTGAAAGACAGGGTGTTACGGTTTAAAAAAATGGACGACGTGATGTTGTGAAGCTACTGGCCCGTTTGTGCGTGTTTGGGTGCATGTTTGCGGTGCGTGAATGAAAGAGAAAGATGTTTGAGTGTTCGTGTTTCAGGAAGTGAAAGACAGGGTGTTACGGTTTCAAAAAATGGACGACGCGATGTTGTGAAGCTACTGGCCCGTTTGTGCGTGTTTGGGTGCATGTTTGCGGTGCGTGAATGAAAGAGAAAGATGTTTGAGTGTTCGTGTTTCAGGAAGTGAAAGACAGGGTGTTACGGTTTCAAAAAATGGACGACGCGATGTTGTGAAGCTACTGGCCCGTTTGTGCGTGTTTGGGTGCATGTTTGCGGTGCGTGAATGAAAGAGAAAGATGTTTGAGTGTTCGTGTTTCAGGAAGTGGAAGACAGGGTGTTACGGTTTCAAAAAATGGACGACGCGATGTTGTGAAGCTACTGGCCCGTTTGTGCGTGTTTGGGTGCATGTTTGCGGTGCGTGAATGAAAGAGAAAGATGTTTGAGTGTTCGTGTTTCAGGAAGTGAAAGACAGGGTGTTACGGTTTCAAAAAATGGACGACGCGATGTTGTGAAGCTACTGGCCCGTTTGTGCGTGTTTGGGTGCATGTTTGCGGTGCGTGAATGAAAGAGAAAGATGTTTGAGTGTTCGTGTTTCAGGAAGTGAAAGACAGGGTGTTACGGTTTCAAAAAGTGCACGACTGGATGATGTTAAAAGAAGCAAGAGGAACGCGCAGGGGAGAGAGATGGTGGGCGGAGGAAGCAGCCTGAATGAGGCGTGGACAAAGTCAAGAGCCAATGAAAACAATTTATGGCACTAAAGCTCGTGCATGTGCCCACGTGAACTCGAAGAAAACGCCACTGGAAAAGCGGTAGTTTGAAGAGTCGATAGAGCACTATAATTCTCCCCATTTCCCATTCCTGCGGAATGGTAAAGGCGAGACCTAAAAAGGTACTGGCAAAGCAAATATCTCTTACTTATTTTGGGTGCATATCTTATTTATTTAAAGAGTCATGCTGGAAAATGTGTCACTGCTCAATACTACTGTGGGCTGATCCAACTTTGAAAGACACTTCAATGAAGTGATGCTTGAAGGATTCTCTCCCAAACCAGCTAATGGCTGAAGGGGGCTCATCTAAAATATCTATCTTTGTATTGCTTGTATGAGATTTGGGAAACACGAAGCTGGTGCTGTCCAGACCTAAAAGGGTCCTAGTAGAACATTTCAGGCCACCATTTTCACATAACTCTTCTAAAAAGCTGTAGGTTCCGAGGGAGCACTAATGAAATATTCTAATATGTTCATCGTGTGTCAAGCAAAGAAATAGTGGCAAAATTATCACATTTTCCGCATGTCCCTAAAAAACGTTCTACAAACATGCAGTGTAGAACATACAATTCGCTCAGGCTATGAAGTCTTACATGTTTGGACATCAGGCAAGCTACAACAGTCATACAACACTAATGATTGCAGCTAAAATAGCAGCAACAAACATATATTTGAATTATTTTGTTCCCAACCAACATCTTTTCAGGTTTGCTTTCAAATAGAAGGTTATTATTTAACATTAAATAAAGTTCCGCAAAGAAGATGTTCAAACACACATTTTTCTGAAATACCAGTACTTTAATTATGAGTAGTATGTCAAGAATGACCACATCCAGAATTGTGCCAGGGGCAGCACAATTCCATCACAATTCATACCATCATGCCAAGGATGCCTACTGTCACCTCACGCGATGGTATGAATAACTCAACTTGTGTTTAGTTTTTTTTTTCATCACTAGGTCTGGACGGACCTTTTAATCAATCCACTGGGCATTTCAAAGATGGACTGGATCCCCTACAGGTTGGCTTTGAAAGCCCAGGGCTGCTGCTGGGGTCTCTGTATCTTTCCCTGGCTCCCTGAGGTTAATTGCAGCAAACAGGGAGGCTTCGAGAGAGGGAGAGAGAGAGGGAAGGTAGAGACAAAGTGATCAGAGAGGAATGAGAGAACGAGAGAATGGGTGGAAGGATGAAGAGAGATTGCACAAGGAAGGAGACAAAGTAAGCCGGTCTGGTTTGAGCATTTTTGCCAGGGCTGATTTTGGTTCCAAAGTCAATTCAATTTAAGGAGATACATTTGGAGCTAAGCTTTAAAAATGCAACATCACGCAGAAAGGAACAAAAAGCAACAGGCTCCTGACATATTCATTTTCCTTGGATGATATCAAACTGGAAAATGTTGGCATTGTTTCTACTTAGAGACCACCATCACAGAAAATCTTTTCTGAGATTGTCTGCAGAAAGAGGGATATTGCTGCTAGAGGCATAAAACATTGCAAGAATGACCGCCGTCTGAACACAAATAACAAGTTCATCATGCAGAACAAGCTAATAAAGTATTACTGGAAGGAAATGATGGGGTCCATACTCCAAGCCACAAAAGAGGAATTTGGAATAGTATATTGTGCTTGGTCGGCTTGTACCCAACCGCAGTACTAGAGGCAGAGTTCGGCTATCTCCCAATAGAAGACAGAATCAAAAGAGCATCCTTGAATAACCCAACAAAAAGCCTCTACAATACCAGGGCTCAGGAGGGCAAGTTAACCCTTCATGCATCGACTCTCAAGCTAAGACATGCTTTTGAAATACCTACAAAATGCTTTACAAACAAATGAAAGAGAAGAGAGAGAAAGATGACATTGGAAGAGTCTTTGAAAAATGTGAAAAACATAGAAAAGCATGTAAGGTCAGATGTACATAGATATGGAAGCATAATTGCAACAATTACTTTTGTGAGTACTAAATTATTTTGTGAACCGACGTATCTATTAATAGGTCGGTCTGCAAAATAATGATTTGGAGGGGGACACACACCCACCTACCTCATTACTGTTCATGAGATAAATCACAAATTGTACCATAATCCAATGGTAGGACAGGAATGGTGGGTGGCCTTCTGGGTTCAGAAGACCACCATGTCTGCAACTGTTTTTAAAATACTATATTATTGTTTTAAATGCAACCAATGTATTAAACAAATATACTTTAAAAAAAAGTTTGTTTGAGTATAGGCCCGGGCAGAATTTCAATTACGGCGGAGTAGTCTTTTCAGTTATTTCCGTGTTACTCTTTGACGTGGAATTACCAATACTACTGCGATTACTCCTGCTTGCGTAATTAACAGTAATTTGGGGGGGGGGATCCTACAGCAAGAGCACATCTAGCGAGAATGAACTGCTGCTCACACTCACTATTAGTTTTCTGCTCGACTTAGCGCTACTTCTTAGTGCAAAATGAATCCTTGTGTCCATTTGGGACACAAGGGTGTAATTTGGGTGTATTTGCAGTAAGGAAATGCCGTTAAATGTAAGGCGTATAATGAGGGAGACGAAGCTGGGCTTGGATGAGGAGGTGGGAGGAAGATACCCAAAAGGGCCCTGGCCAAGAATGTTTGATGCCAATTACTTTAATCACCTCCATGTTGTTTGCTGCTTTAGTGTTTTATTCCCAGTTATTAGATCATTGGAATGTTGAGCGTGCCATTGAAGACAATGGAGTGCTCCGGGCTTCCAATGTTTAACAAAGACCTCACAGAGCCCGAGGGGATTTCAACTCCCTCGGACTCCATGAGGCCTTTGTTTAAAAAAATCTAACATTCTGTTCTCTATGGGCAGAATGTTCTAATAGCCTTAGAGCCCTCCGTAGCAGGCTCTGCCAGCCATTCGAGGCCCGCTCCCTTGTTAAAAGCCCTCTCCTTCGGCTCAGGCCTTAAACACTGGAGCAGGCCTTTAATGGATGGTAGAGCCGGCTACGGCTGTGTCTAATGTATATTAGAATCCACCAGGGGTGGGCTGTGAATAAGAAGTATGACACAATTCGGCAGTGGGATGGACTGGAGCACAAAAGGGATCTGAAAGAATTCTTTGGTCTGATAAAGACAAGTGTGAAGGACTCGGGCTACAGTCATTTCCAAGGCCATGGTGTACTCTGCAAGGATAATCCTGCTGCACGAGGGTGCAGGCCAGCGCACTGACAATGACAAATGTTGTGAGACTGCAAAATGGCTCTACTGCTAATACTAGAGTCTAAGCTCCTGCCAGTAGAAATGATTTTACCTCTTCATTGTAAACAGATGTTCCATTGGTTTTCAGCAGAACCCTTGCCAGAGGTTGTGACCTCAGGGAGAGTGTACGAGCCAGACGAATGACAGAACACAGCCTAAACTGAAACTTTTGATAAATGGGAATGCGTGGAACAATAATGAAGTATAATTTATTTTCATTACATTTGGAATGGAAAACCGAGGAAACAGTTTTGTCTTTGGAAGGCCACTACTTAAGGATAAGAAACGTAAACATGTGCTTAAAGATAAGAGAAGTAAATAACCCTACTAGCAGGACATTTCACTCTAATTACAATAATTCCTTGTTTTTAGGTCCAGTGTCAGCCAATACTTTTTGCTTTTATTAAATTGTATAGATATAATAGTTCCATTCTTCATTTATTGGTCTGCTGTTTTGTCAGTCACATTTGTCTCAAGTAAGCATGGGCGTAAAATCCGCTCCGCTCGCGGATTTTTCGGATTTTCGGCAAATCCGCAATCCACGAACGCTCGCGAATTTGTCGAAAATCCGTGAATCCGCTCGCGGCGGATTTTTTGCTTGGTTGCGGCGCGCGGCGTGGTGCACGGCGTTCACTTTCCGTCATTTTAGCGTTTGCCGAGTTGTTTTTCTTTGCGAGTGACGCGCCATTTTAGATCTTGCTGCGTGTTCCCGCGGGAGTTTGTCGCCCGCGAATACGTACTCGCGGCTTGCCACCTTGCACAGCACACCTCGCGAGAGTTCGCAATTGCGAACATGTAGTTGCGGCGGAAAGGAACAATCTCGCACTTGCGAAATAGAGATTTTGCAATTTCGCACAAGAAAATCACCAGCAAACAGGATAAACCTTCAGAAAATTATGATTTTTATCAGAATCACTCCTCAGGTTGACATTTGCATGGCCTTTTTTTTTGCAAGGAGTCCATTTTGGGGGGGGGGGGAGGAAGGAAGTGCCCCACAGTCTCCAACTTCCTGTTCCTGTCCAGCAGGCTCCTCCCAGTGCTTTGTCCATCTCCTGGTCACTTTCATTTGGATCTGGAGCTGGAAGGATTACTTTTTGTGGGTGCTGCTGGATATTTGGATTTGAGGCCTTTTTGACTGTCTTTGGATCACTTTTGGATTAGAAATCAACTTTCACAAGTAAGTTTGTTTGGGGCATTACAGTTGCTGCAAGTACAATTTTGGAACTTTTTCAGAAAATTAAATAAATTATATTGTGGGTAGCCACAGTATCCAGTAGGACCAGGGTTGGTTATGGGTGCATGATACAACTGTTTTGTTGAATTTAAACACCATTGAGGCCATGGATGGGCTGGGATTGTGCAGATTTTATTGTTTTTTGTCGTTTTTTTGGGCCTGCTGGTGTGGCCCTTTGCCCAGGGGTGGTGAGTGTTGCATGGGCCTAGTCTTTCTGTGGGGTGTCTTCTTGAATTTAAACATAATTGAGGCCATGGATGGGCTGGGATTGTGCTTATTTTATTGTTTTTTGTCGTTTTTGGGGGGCTGCTGGTGTGGCCTTTTGCTTGCCCAGGGGTGGTGGTGGTGCATGGACTGAGTGTGCCTGTGGTGTTGTCTCACTCTCTTTGATGTAAACATCATGGATGGCATTGGATTGTGGTGATTTCTGGCTGTTTTTCTGTTTTTTGGGGGTGTACTGTTGATGTGGTCTGGCCATGTGGGTGGTGGTGGTGGCCATCTTGAGTGCTGGCTGGTACAGGCAACATGTGCTTGGGGTGTAAGGGGGCCATTTTGAGGAGAGGCAGTGTCTGAGGCCTGCACTTATTTTGCCTACTTTTCATCCCTTATGCCCAGGGGTAGTGAGTGTTGCATGGGCCTAGTGTTTCTGAGGGGTGTCTTCTTGAATTTAAACACCATTGAGGCCATGGATGGGCTGGGATTGTGCAGATTTTATTGTTTTTTGTCGTTTTTTTGGGCCTGCTGGTGTGGCCCTTTGCCCAGGGGTGGTGAGTGTTGCATGGGCCTAGTCTTTCTGTGGGGTGTCTTCTTGAATTTAAACACCATTGAGGCCATGGATGGGCTGGGATTGTGCAGATTTTATTGTTTTTTGTCGTTTTTTTGGGCCTGCTGGTGTGGCCCTTTGCCCAGGGGTGGTGAGTGTTGCATGGGCCTAGTCTTTCTGTGGGGTGTCTTCTTGAATTTAAACATAATTGAGGCCATGGATGGGCTGGGATTGTGCTTATTTTATTGTTTTTTGTCGTTTTTGGGGGGCTGCTGGTGTGGCCTTTTGCTTGCCCAGGGGTGGTGGTGGTGCATGGACTGAGTGTGCCTGTGGTGTTGTCTCACTCTCTTTGATGTAAACATCATGGATGGCATTGGATTGTGGTGATTTCTGGCTGTTTTTCTGTTTTTTGGGGGTGTACTGTTGATGTGGACTGGCCATGTGGGTGGTGGTGGTGGCCATCTTGAGTGCTGGCTGGTACAGGCAACATGTGCTTGGGGTGTAAGGGGGCCATTTTGAGGAGAGGCAGTGTCTGAGGCCTGCACTTATTTTGCCTACTTTTCATCCCTTATGCCCAGGGGTAGTGAGTGTTGCATGGGCCTAGTGTTTCTGAGGGGTGTCTTCTTGAATTTAAACACCATTGAGGCCATGGATGGGCTGGGATTGTGCAGATTTTATTGTTTTTTGTCGTTTTTTTGGGCCTGCTGGTGTGGCCCTTTGCCCAGGGGTGGTGAGTGTTGCATGGGCCTAGTCTTTCTGTGGGGTGTCTTCTTGAATTTAAACACCATTGAGGCCATGGATGGGCTGGGATTGTGCAGATTTTATTGTTTTTTGTCGTTTTTTTGGGCCTGCTGGTGTGGCCCTTTGCCCAGGGGTGGTGAGTGTTGCATGGGCCTAGTCTTTCTGTGGGGTGTCTTCTTGAATTTAAACATAATTGAGGCCATGGATGGGCTGGGATTGTGCTTATTTTATTGTTTTTTGTCGTTTTTGGGGGGCTGCTGGTGTGGCCTTTTGCTTGCCCAGGGGTGGTGGTGGTGCATGGACTGAGTGTGCCTGTGGTGTTGTCTCACTCTTTTTGATGTAAACATCATGGATGGCATTGGATTGTGGTGATTTCTGGCAGTTTTTCTGTTTTTTGGGGGTGTACTGTTGATGTGGACTGGCCATGTGGGTGGTGGTGGTGGCCATCTTGAGTGCTGGCTGGTACAGGCAACATGTGCTTGGGGTGTAAGGGGGCCATTTTGAGGAGAGGCAGTGTCTGAGGCCTGCACTTATTTTGCCTACTTTTCATCCCTTATGCCCAGGGGTAGTGAGTGTTGCATGGGCCTAGTGTTTCTGAGGGGTGTCTTCTTGAATTTAAACACCATTGAGGTCATGGATGGACTGGGAATGTGCAGATTTTATTGGTTTTTGTCGTTTTTTTGGGCCTGCTGGTGTGGCCCTTTGCCCAGGGGTGGTGAGTGTTGGATGGGCCTAGTCTTTCTGTGGGGTGTCTTCTTGAATTTAAACACCATTGAGGCCATGGATGGGCTGGGATTGTGCAGATTTTATTGTTTTTTGTCGTTTTTTTGGGCCTGCTGGTGTGGCCCTTTGCCCAGGGGTGGTGAGTGTTGCATGGGCCTAGTCTTTCTGTGGGGTGTCTTCTTGAATTTAAACATAATTGAGGCCATGGATGGGCTGGGATTGTGCTTATTTTATTGTTTTTTGTCGTTTTTGGGGGGCTGCTGGTGTGGCCTTTTGCTTGCCCAGGGGTGGTGGTGGTGCATGGACTGAGTGTGCCTGTGGTGTTGTCTCACTCTCTTTGATGTAAACATCATGGATGGCATTGGATTGTGGTGATTTCTGGCTGTTTTTCTGTTTTTTGGGGGTGTACTGTTGATGTGGACTGGCCATGTGGGTGGTGGTGGTGGCCATCTTGAGTGCTGGCTGGTACAGGCAACATGTGCTTGGGGTGTAAGGGGGCCATTTTGAGGAGAGGCAGTGTCTGAGGCCTGCACTTATTTTGCCTACTTTTCATCCCTTATGCCCAGGGGTAGTGAGTGTTGCATACTTGCATGTCCCTAGTCTTTCTGTGGGGTGTCTTCAATGTAAACATCATGGATGGCATGGGATTGTGCTCATTTTTCTGTGTTTTGTCGATTTTTTGGGGTGTATAACTGAACTGATGTTCCTCTGTCTTCCATTGCTTTTAGGTGCACAAGAAGACTCAATAGAACCACCAGTGCCAGGAAGAAGTCCTGCAGCGGTGTGTGCAGCATAACGTCACGCGACGTCACGTCTGGACACAGAACCCTCTGCAACTCGTGCAACTGCTGCCTGCTGACCTGCTCTGAAGAAGATGGCCCCAAAAAAAGTAACCCGTAGCTCCTCTAGCAAGAAAGGTGCCAGTAAGGAGCAGAAGAAGCAAGTTACCAAGGACACTGGTGTGCCGCCCGCCCCTTTTTTTGTGAGTAAAAAAAAAAGTATGCCTGCAGCAGCTGCAGCGGGATCTGCTGGGGACCAAGCTGGCAGCAGCACCCCCGCTCCATTGGGCTCAGTGCCACCACCACCACCACGCCAACTTAAGTCCAAGCCCTTGAGTGCTGCAGAGGCAGCCAGTATACTTCTTCAATCACCATCGACCAGTGATGTTGGCTCATCGCAAGAAAGCAGCAGCAATGTCCCTCAATCAACACAGGTTGTTGTAGCTCATCTGACGAGTGTTGAACAACCACAGCGGCAACAACAATCACATGTGCAAGTACAAGCCCAAGTACATGTGGAAGGAGAGGCAGCGCAAGGAGATGCGCATGCAGAGGTGCATGGAGGGTCACAACAAGTGCCCACAATAGTTGTTCCTCCCGAAGTAGGGGCACATCAGGAAATCGACAATCAAGGCGAGGTATCATTTGAGGAAGCCACTCCTCCTGATGATCCTTCATTGTCTTCCACAACCCTAGCAAGGAAGAGATCAAGGGTGGTGTCTACATCCTCTTCAAGCACACCTCCTTCTGATGATACGGATCAAACTTGGGAACCAGCACCACAGCCGTCTGAGAGTGAGGCACACCATGATCCAACAAAGGTACTTAAGCGTAAAAGGAAGCTCGTCCAAAGTCTCAGACTTATGGAGTGTGATGAGGCTCAACAAGAAGTGGCGGATACTGCTGCTGATGAAGACTCTGCCAACGACGACCCAGTCATCATAAAGGTCACTGCAGCCCCAGCGGGCATGCAGCAAACAGACATTTTGACCCTAGCCCGAAGAGCTGCTGCGCGTGATGATGATGATGATGATGTTGTCGATGAGGAGGCAGTGGAAACACCACAATCATTGGAGTTAAGTAGTACACCAACTCGTCCCGCTTCCATATTTCTTTCTGGCAAGAAGAGACCTGCGTCAACCTCGACCTTAATTAGTGGCGGTGAAAGTGGAAAACGTACAAAAGTTGGCCAATCCAGATCCTCCACTTCATCTGGCATTAGCTTCATGACCACCACCACCACCAGTATCGCCGCCTCCTCCAGGTCCCACAGACACTTCAAGTCCCCAGTTTGGGACTTCTTTACTGTTTGTCCCAAAAATCCAAGGTTTGCCATTTGTACCCTTTGTAAGCTTGCAGTTAGTCGTGGTAAGCCAGGTAGCAACTATGGTACCGGCGGCCAGAGTGGTCATCTTGACAGAAAGCACGCTGTCCAATGGTTTGCGCACCTAGCTGCGATCAAGAAAGGCCAAAATCAAGGAAACGTTGATGTTTCATCTGATGTTGACGAGCAGGAAGAAGACGTGTCAAACACTTCCCTTACACCCAGTACCCCTCTCAGCAGCACACCCAATGTGAGGCACACTAAGAGTGTTGGAGCGAGTGAGACACCAACGCACAAAAGTTCACCAGCGAGCAAAATTGGGTCAACGAAGTCATTATCAGCCCGTAAATGCTTGGTCCAGGCCAACATTAGAACAATGCTTACTTCAGACGTGCCATATGAACGCAACCACCCACTGACGCGTCTGTATAACACTAAGCTGGCTAAAATGCTAGCTGTGGACCTTCTACCTTTTTCTTTTGTAGAAGCGGTAGGTTTTCTTGAATTAGTTGCAACGCTCTGCCCTAAATGGAAGGTTCCGAGCCGGTTCTATTTTGCCAGAGTTGCGGTTCCAGCACTACATGAATATGTGCTGCAGGCGATTGGGGCAGCTTTGCAGAAGAGTGCTGTTCACACAATACATCTGACAACAGACATGTGGACCAGTGGCCCAGGCGATGATTACATGTGCATCACTGCACACTGGGTCTCTTTTTCAGGTGTTATAGCAAAGCTAAACGCAGGTGTTGACCCGGACCAAGTTTTCAAAGCTGCTCGGAAACATGCAACACTAGCCATGTTTGCCTTGGAGAAAAGTCACACAGCAGAAAACCTTTTGGAAGAGTTTGACAAAAAGGTGTTGTCAATGCTATCCCCCCTAAAACGCAAGATTGGTTATGTTTCCACGGATAATGGCGCCAATGTAGTTAAGGCCATGTCACAGGGTCACCATGTTAGAGTGCCGTGTTTGGCGCACTGTATCAACCTGGTAGTTCAAAAATTCTTGAGTGATAAAGAGAGTCCAGCGTTCGAGGTAATGGCCACCTGCCGCAAAATGTGCAACCATTTCAGCCATTCTTTTAAGGCCCGGAAGCATCTGCGGAGACTGCTACTTCAACGTGGAATGCCAGTGAAAGCACTCATCCAGGAGGTGGCAACACGTTGGAACTCAACCTTCTACATGCTTGAGCGTCTGCATGAGCAGTATACGGTACTCGATCACTATTTCTTGACAGAGGCTACATCTCAGAAGGAGGACCTGCGGATGAGTAAGGCGCAATGGGCCATAGTTAAAAGCCTGACAGACATGCTTCGTCCTTTTGAGTTCTTCACGCGTGCAGTCAGCCAGGAGGACTGTAATTTGGGAAAAGCTATCCCATTGTTGTGCATACTGGAGCACCAACTGATGGCGGTTTCTTCTGAGTTTGAAAAAGATGAAAAAAAAAAAAACCATTTCATTTTGTCTGAGAAATTATTACATCGCCTACGTGGTGATGAACGTCTTAAAAACATCAACTCAGATCAGCATTACATTTGTGCTACTATTCTGGATCCACGCTACAAAAAGGCGCTGGCAGACAACGCATTCTTTCCTTTCGCTGATGCAGATGTTCAAAAGTACAAACATTGGTTAGCCTGGTCAGCCAAGAGGTTTGAAAAAGAACGGCAGGTTATTGAAGGAGAAGCCAGTACATCAGCATCAGCATCAGCAGGCCATCCGCAGTCACAAGAATCCACTTCTGCACCTGTGGCTGGGGCACAAGTGACCTCTCAGCCGTTAAAGACACCGGCAACTGGATCATCTGCACCACACACAATGACAACACTAACAGTGGCTGGGGAGGAGGATTGGCTAAGTTTGATGGGGTATGGTTCTCTAAAAAATGTCACAGGCACAGCAAAAAGTAAGCAAAGTGGAGGAACAGTTGATGACCTTGAGTCGATGGTGCAGGACTATCTGAATGACTCAACAGTGGTCTTTCTTAATGAGGAGCCATTGCAGTATTGGCATGGCAAAAAACAATTGTGGCCACAGCTCTACAACCTGGCTATAAACTATTTGTCTTGCCCACTCGCAAGTGTGTCTTCTGAACGTGTTTTCAGTGCTGCTGGTGGCATTGTAACTGCCAAACGGAGCCGCCTATCGCCCAAAAATGTGGAGCGGCTGACAATGATCAAGATGAATCAGCACCTCATACCACCAGATTACAAAGTGCGAGAAAGCACGCCACATGAAGACGATGAGGACAGCAACGTAGATGAGGGGATTTTTTCTCTGTTCGGTGCCACTGACCTCATCCAGCCTGAATTCGCAGAGTATGATGACGAAATCTTGTTCTTATTCCCTGACACCGAGCCCTGAAAATGAGACAATCAATCAAGAACTTTCTTTTTCGTCCTTATTCACTTTTATTCCTGTGTGCTTTGTGTCTCTCTTTCTTTGTTTTGCACAGTTAATTTAATTCAAACTTTAATCACCTAATCCCAAAAACAAGACCATCATCAGAACTGTCTTCACTTGTTTGCTTATTGATTTGAAGGTGCCGCAGTCTACATTCCTCAGGTTCACAAGTTCTGAAGAACATGCTCCTCTATCCTCCTCCTCCAGACTGCGATTTCCCTCCAAGCAGAGTGCTGGATTACGCACAATGAAGAAAGACTCAGCACTTGTGGGGGTGTTGTACTTCTTTGCGGGTGAGTTGACAGTTTTGGGCCCATTGCTGTGAAGCTCTAATAATGGACAAAAGTGTTTTGGACCAAATATGAGGTGGAAATTTCTTGCCGTTTTTGCTGACTTGCTTGCCTTTGAGGTGCTCTTTGGCGGGGTTCCGGGGGTTTGTGTGTAATTTTTGGTGTCTGTCGAAGCACTGCTGCGACAGTCTAATCTTGATTGCATTTGCTTTTCAGGAAATCCGTGGTGGAAAACAGGAGTTATGATGATTGATGATGACCTAGCTGCACAGCGCGTTACTTTGGACCGAAGGCCGAGAGATATTGTAAGTATGAGATTTAGCTTTTTCGCTGTTTGGGGGTGTTGTCGGGTGTTTTTTTGCGGGTGGGTTGGCGCCGGCGGGTCTTGCCTGGGGCATTCCTGGGAAGGTCTAATACCGGATACAAGTGTTTTGGACAAAATCCATAAGGAACAGCCTTTTTTTTGCCATTTCTTCAGACATCTTGCTCAATGTAGCGTTTTGGGGGGCTTCCTGCTGTTCGTGGGTGGGTTGCGGCCGGGGTCTCTGTCGAAGCACTGCTGCGACAGTCTAATCTTGATTGCATTTGCTTTTCAGGAAATCCGTGGTGGAAAACAGGAGTTATGATGATTGATGATGACCTAGCTGCACAGCGCGTTACTTTGGACCGAAGGCCGAGAGATATTGTAAGTATGAGATTTAGCTTTTTCGCTGTTTGGGGGTGTTGTCGGGTGTTTTTTTGCGGGTGGGTTGGCGCCGGCGGGTCTTGCCTGGGGCATTCCTGGGAAGGTCTAATACCGGATACAAGTGTTTTGGACAAAATCCATAAGGAACAGCCTTTTTTTTGCCATTTCTTCAGACATCTTGCTCAATGTAGCGTTTTGGGGGGCTTCCTGCTGTTCGTGGGTGGGTTGCGGCCGGGGTCTCTGTCGAAGCACTGCTGCGACAGTCTAATCTTGATTGCATTTGCTTTTCAGGAAATCCGTGGTGGAAAACAGGAGTTATGATGATTGATGATGACCTAGCTGCACAGCGCGTTACTTTGGACCGAAGGCCGAGAGATATTGTAAGTATGAGATTTAGCTTTTTCGCTGTTTGGGGGTGTTGTCGGGTGTTTTTTTGCGGGTGGGTTGGCGCCGGCGGGTCTTGCCTGGGGCATTCCTGGGAAGGTCTAATACCGGATACAAGTGTTTTGGACAAAATCCATAAGGAACAGCCTTTTTTTTGCCATTTCTTCAGACATCTTGCTCAATGTAGCGTTTTGGGGGGCTTCCTGCTGTTCGTGGGTGGGTTGCGGCCGGGGTCTCTGTCGAAGCACTGCTGCGACAGTCTAATCTTGATTGCATTTGCTTTTCAGGAAATCCGTGGTGGAAAACAGGAGTTATGATGATTGATGATGATGACGACCTAGCTGCACAGCGCCGCGTTTGGACCGAAGGCCGAGAGACATTGTAAGTATGAGATTTAGCTTTTTCGCTGTTTGGTGGTGTTGTGTCGCGTGTTTTTTTGCGGGTGGGTTGGCGGGTCTTGCCTGGGGCATTCCTGGGAAGGTCTAATACCGGCTAGAAGTTTGTTGGACAAAATCCATAAGGAAACACCAGTTTTTGCACTTTTTGTAAGTTAGGGTTCGTTAGGGTTAGCCCTAGCAGCAGGATTGCATGTGTTTAGGGGGGTTCTATTGCAACGCGGTTCTGTTGTTGTAGAGCACTGTTGGAGCGATGCTGGCTATGGATACTTTTGCTTGCAGGCAAGTGGTTTGAATACAATCCACGGTCTGTATTTGGGTCTACTGTTACTTTCAAAGTACGTTTTGTAACCATTTTTCTGCTAGGCATCGTTTTTGGAGATATGATTGGGTTCTTCTACATTTTTGCGACTGGCTTTAGTAAGGGTCTTGGTGGGAGCATTGCTGGGAAGGTCAAATTTTGTTCTAAAACACAGTAGTACACCCACCTTGAGGGGAAAGATCCGCTATAATATTTTGGCCATACTTATTGATCCTTAAAAAGGTGACTCAGACAGAGCACGCAATTTCAAAAATATTGTACTGTCTATTAGGGAAATCAAAGTGTGACTTTTTGAACCACACAGCGTACATACCTTTTATTTATTTATCAGTGGTATTGTAATAGCACTTCCTGTTTTCCGTTCAATAATTACAGGCCGGGTTTCAGTCAACATCCGCCAGGCAGGCAGTGGACAGGGTGTCTCTTCTGTCAGTGGTCACCACCACATTGATGGACGAAGCGTCAGCTGGAATGGAGGAGTGCCGCCAATAAGAGGAATTGTTTGCTGCATGCAACTTACTTACCAATTTCAACAGGACAACTCCAACAACATACGCAATACAGATACAGTATCCATTGTTGTCTTTTATTCTATGAGTGTGACTGCATGTGCTTACCTTTACTTTGTAACCAAAGATTGTCTGTAAACTCTGTATCTTCAATTATTGTTTGTCCATGC
Source organism: Lissotriton helveticus (assembly GCF_964261635.1). NCBI lineage: Eukaryota > Metazoa > Chordata > Amphibia > Caudata > Salamandridae > Lissotriton > Lissotriton helveticus. The sequence continues at coordinate 1,952,178,099 of NC_136067.1, forward strand.
TCTGCTTTTTTTTTCTTCTCTCAACAAAACCTACCCAAAAAGAAACCCCCATTCCCATCCATTTTACAAACCCTAACCCTCTTCCCCCGGGCTGTGTTGTTTTGCTTGATGTCTGACTAAAATGACATCAATAATTCCACACACTTGCTGGGGAGGATAAGGTGATAGCAGCAACAGGCTGGTGAAGGAATACGAGGATATCTTCTAGACTTACTCAGCTTCAGTACTATATCTTCTAGTAGTAGTAGCCAATGTCAAATAAATTCAACGCAAGTACTAGTTATACTTGCAATACTTTACCATTTGTTAGGCTACATTATGGCACTGTTCTAGTGTACTGTCACCTGCTATTTTCTCGATCGTACCGTAACCGTTGTAATGCTACAGTAAGGAGTACAAACAAGGTTTCGTTTTCTTTTTTTCCATAGGCATGCAACTGCCACTGTGTCACACCACTAGTAACACCGCAATGAGGAAATGTCACCCGCCCAGGAATGACAACGTTAATCCCCATTTCACCTGGAGCCAGCCCTGGGCCTAGCCCTAATTTCTAACACAAATTACAGGTAAGATAAGCGTTTGGTGGGAGGTAGTATAATGGAGTATTATTTCGGAGTAGACAAGAGATTGACGGTTGTACTACTAAAGTCCTACGACTGTTCAGGAAAACAAAGTTACTGTTACACCCCCGCCCCCCACCCACCAGACTGAAAAGCAGTAAAAAACAGGTATGGTCAGATAAAGTAGTTGAAAAATATATTTATTTATCCCTAACAAAATAATCTCCCTCACCCACCCTAACCCCAACGATTGTCTCTGAAACGTCCCAAAACGATCCCAACTCCCAAATCCCACCCCCCAAAAGTCTATAAAAAAAGGGCAAGGGACACTCCACTACTGGAGGGTGCTGGTGCTGGTGCATGATGCGGCATGGGCATCATACTCCTTGCGGAGGGTGGCAAGCTCGGAGCGGAGGCCCTTAACCAAGGTCTTATACCTCAGGACCTCCTGCTCCAGGTTGGACATGCGGACTCGTAGGCGGTGTTGGCGTTCCTTGCAGCTCCTGTGGGGGGCAGCTGGTATTTCGGGTGCTTGGCGGTGGCGGTCGGCTTTCTTAGCCCGGCTCGGTCCCGCTGGTTTAGTCACGGAGGAGGATGCAGTGGTCACAGTCGAAGATGTTGCCCCGCTCGACTGCGTGTCCTCCTCCTCCTCCAGGGCCACCAGCCGCCGATACTTGGCGACTGTGGCCTCCAGCCTCCGTTGCCGGGCCAATCTAGCCTGCTCCCTCCTTGTTGTTGATTTGGAAGGAGCAACTATATGAAGAAAGAAAGACATAGTCTGTAACCAATGCTCCTTATTAATAACACAAAGTGATTGAGCCGAAAGTTGGGTCACAGAGTACAAGTAGCAAATTGAAAGCACAGTACATAACTATTGAGGACAGTATCTATGTAACCTCCCACTTCTGCATCCTTGCTCTAACAGTAGTGGTAGTTTAATGAACTAATTCTACGACCACTATGGACTTCCATTACAGTCGACTATGACAGTACACCAGTCTTATTCTTCTTCTTCTCTCTTGTTTAGGGAAATGGGTACGTTATCTTATGCAAGCCGGCAGAATGACATGGACATTGGACACAGCACAGTGAAGTTGCACCCGAGAAAAAAAGTTGCACACCATGATGATGGAGACAGACTTGCGTTACTGTACCGGTCCAGTACATGCAGGTGGTGAAGCTATTACTTTTCTATTACGGGTGGCACTGAGAATACTCTGTTACAAGGGCTACTGCTTAATTAATTTACCTTTCACCCTACAGTGCAAATGAGTACTAGAAAAGGAAACTGAAGAAGCTAACTAATTTGATTATCTATCACTTCACATGGGACGTATTTAATGACAGATGAGATGACTTTAGGTGCTTTGCTTAATATTGAGTGAACACAGTGATACACCCACACATGAATGACGTACTACAAGTAAACTAAAGTTATTAAGAGAGGTACGGAGTGTCCACCGTAATAACCAGATATATGCTGTGAATGCAAACGCAATACAAAGTACTGCTACTATTCATGGTAGTATTGGACACATTTACAATTTCTTTTCCTTGCCTTCCCTGCACTGGGACGGACGTGCGGGTGCGGTGGTACATGCTCTTCAAGGTAACACTTACTTCACCTGGCGACCATCTACTCTCTCTAGATACACATTTGCTATGTAAGAGTCAGAGAATACCATGCTCCAGGCATCCATTCATTCAAAGTATACGCACACATACAGTTTCTGTTTCACCCACCCAGGCTGCTGTCCTTCCACCCATCCTTGCTTCATCATTGACCCAGCCATGCACCATACCATATTCTTTCCTTCCCAGCCACCTCTGGGTCCAAGCAAACACATATCGTTCTTCTTTGCCAGCCATCATACAAGTTCGCGTCCCACTTACTTACACCCTTCTTTCGCTTTTCGTTCATCCCATCCATCACGTTCGTCTAAGAACTTATTGGGATTCTTCTCACCAAAAACTTCACAGCTAAGTCGAAGTACATTTCGAGGAGGCTACTACCTGGTTGATTTGTAATTGTAATACACCCGTGCAGAAAGCACACTATGCAGTCTTCAATCTCAATAAGTAAGGAATATATAGCTTACCTGTTTCCGCCACCACCGTTTGATCCCCCACAGGAACGGCCACCAGCTCTTCTACCGCCGCATCCTCCCCAGAGGCCTCCGAGTCCAAGTCCAACACATCAGCCACCTCCGCGCTGGCCCCGTCACCAGATGTTACACCTACAAAGTACATTTAAGAAAGTTAGAATACACCACTCACTACTATATAATATTTGGTCTAGGAGAAATGTTAAAAAAACAGAATACAATGTAATAATTTGTGACTGTCTACTCCATAGTAAAAATGTCCCATTTTCCAGGGAAGGCTGTTGTCTTGCTGCACTTTTATGCACAACTGATGAATGCTTGCTTTTGATTTTTAACACGCACCACTTTTTCTCCTAACAGACAGAAGCTTGACTCCTGAGTCCTAAGAACACGACCAGGATCAAGTTCAAAGTAGGTGAGAGTTCGGCTCGACCACAAGAAATGTGTCCAATTAATCGTCAGCACTAACCACTTTTCCGTTTACAGTTAAATAGTTTTATGACAAAGTAGATTTCAATAAATGTGTTTACTTTTAATAAAGCTTTTACACTTAAATAGACTCTGTGGTTTTTGTTCCTCTAGACTAGAGTGGATGAGCTAAAGGTTTTGGAATTTTTGCAAGCATGAGTGCCTCTGACACTTCTTGACTGTGCTGTGACGCCGTACTACTCTCTTGTCCTGCGTACGATAATCTAGAGATCATTGGGGATCTATAATCGGTGACTTCGGGAGCTGAATGACTCTGCCACACTATCTAGTCAGTAAGGAGACAGTGCATAGAGGTATTGCTGAATATAATGGGAGTCCAATGGAATTGCCAAATGTCCAATCTTAGTTAGCTACACAGACAGACTAATAGGAATAGTCTAGTAATACCACAGGGAGTCATATTCGAGGCAGGATAAGAATTTATATCCAGTCTACAAGAAGATCAAAGACGATTTAGAAAAAATCGAATGAGGAACGCTAGGAAAAAATAGGTACTGTTTAGTAAAATGTAAACTTACTGGGGCCAGCAAAGGAGCCCTCGCCTGCCCGATCCTGGCCTGCATCCTCAGCACCCTCCTCCTGTGTCCTCTTGCCCTTGGGGGGAGCTGATGTACAACATGAAAGAAAGAAAAACCATAAAACATGGATGAGATTTTTCAACCAAATCAAACATTTCAAAAGAACAATAACAACATATTTTGGAAAAATAGCAAATAGATAGACAACTATTCCACGGGATCTATCTCATGTGGTATACTACGTTATTCGTATTGCCTGGTTTGCGGAACGTTGACTTAGAAAGTTCCTATGTAACTCAATAAACAGACTACTAAAGAGGTTTGCCTAGGCCTGGCACTGCAGGCAGTAGTGCGCAACACGTGACAGACAAAGTCCATCCTGCTTGCAGATCAGTGAATACTCAAACTATCAATCCACCCGCCACCACCGCCACTATTTCTTCTGATAGCCATGTGACTGTCTAAAGGAAGGACACTGGACTTCAGTCTGTTGGGGCTGATTTATAAGTCCCTTGCGGAAGTTGCGGCTGATTTTCCTCCATTGTTGCGTGCCTTTTCTGACGCAGCGGCAGAACAAAAGACTCGCCATGGTGTTGGTGCGGCGTATATATTAAAAAAACAAACACATATGGGCATATGGGCGATGCATCACGTTGTAAAGCCCTGCGCCATCAGGGGGCGTTCCGGCGCAAGGGAGGGCGTACCTGCGCAGGAACGAATCCTAAAAGTGGCTGAGGGAAATCTACAAGATGTCAATCAGTCATTTTTATGACAATGATGCATGACTCAAACCCTGCGCGCTTGAAGCCGACGTACGGCTTGATGCAGCATTGGGGAGATAGGGTACCCCAGAGCATTGCTGGAGCTGCGCCATCGTTGGCACGCAACTCCAGCAATGCGCTGCCTTTACGGCACAGATGCGTAAGGCTTCTGTGACGTTTTGGGCCAATGGGTGGTGGTGGCATGGCACACAATTACTGCCGCATCCCTGCTACTTTGCAGGGATGCGCCGGTAATTGAAAATATGACCCTTACTGTCTAGCATTACGCAGTTCTTTTCTTTACAGTACACTGATACATAATTTCTCAGGCCAATGAAATGCTTCTGAACACAACATACAAAACAAAGAAGCATAGTAGCAAGCAAGGCTACTGAGAAGGAGAGCAGTGCACCTGAAAATGAAATGCATAGAAGATTTTGAAATATAATTTACCTCAATGTAATCGGCAGCATTATTGCTCTTGGTAAAGAACAAAGATTTGCAAATAACAGAGCAGGATAAAACAGAGTAGTAAATGGACTACTACTACTACTCACCAAGCCCGGGGACCTCTACGCCGAGCGCGTCCAGCAAGTCCCGCTCCCGGTCCATGACATCGGTCCAGCGGTGGGTGGCCTGGTTATATGTGCGCCGGACCCCAGAGATCTTGTACATGGCCCGGCACACCTTCTCCCACCGCTGGCGGCGCTCCCGGATGCCATAGCCGGTCGCGATCTTGCCGCCTCCCAGGATCGTCTTGGGGAGGCGGCGCTGGACATGGAAGATCAGTGCCGCCACTTCCTCCGCGCTGAAGATCTCCCTCGGGACCACTTGCTCCCCCCTTAAACGCCCGCACGGGAGCCGGGCACGGGGTGCGGGACCCTTCCCCTTCTCAGGGTGCTTCCCGGCTCCCTTTACCATGGTCTGGGCAGAAATAAACTTAAATGATAAAGAAGAAATAGAATAGTGAAGAAGAAAAGAAAAGAGTTTAAAAAAGTAGTTTAAAAGTAACTAAAAGCTGCAGAAAACACAAAAATATAGAGCTAGAAAAATAGAGGGTTAGATAATAAGTAAAATTAGATCAAAAAAACTTCAAACAAGCAAAGGATGGCAGAGATTGAGAGAGGATAGAGAAAGCATGCCCAGAACCATAGCAATGAATGAGAAACAAGATGGCCGCGCCCGTTCACGACCGCGTGGGTAAGTTCGCGCGAGATTTTCCTTGCGAGTACGCGCGAACTTGTACTTGCGAGCAGCACACTTTGCGAGATTACACATAGCGGGCGGAAACGGAATTACGTCACGCCAACAAGATGGCCGCGCCCGTGTACGACCGATAGGGTAACTTGGCAAACGAATAGCTAGAAGCGCCTCGCGAACACGCGCAAGATCACGCGAATATACACGTCGCAACAAAAACAATTTTGTATTCGCACGTATTCGCGGCTTCCGAAATCGATCTCGCACGGATTCGCGCCCCAAATAACGCGCGAAATTGCAAAAAAAACGATTTTAGCTAAAATGAAAGCAATGAGCAGGTGCAAAAGTTCAAACTTAACATTAGTAACATTCAAGGTAGTGCTTCCTGATGGGCCCCTCCAGAGTTTGCAACAATTCTATGACCCTGCTATGACCCAAACAGCAGGCTCATAGAATAGCACCATAAAGGTCCTGTAAAAAAAAAATTTCACTGCAACAAAAAGCAAATTACAGATAAGGAAGGAAGCAGGTGCCAGCCAGACTGGAACTTTCAAAATTACTGACACATTAATGAAACACAAATTAATTGATGGCAGTTGAAGAAGGGCAGGTGTGCTAGCTTTTTTCAACCACCATAATCTACAGTAATAAATAAACCTAATAGGTGCCTGTGAGGATGTACTAGAGGGTGGCATGGGTGTCCCAGAGGGTGGCAGTGGTGAAACAGAGGGTGCTGTGAACCTGTGATGATAAACCAGACGTAGAAACAACATAGTCGCGGCCGTTGCAAGCCGAAAAGTAAGTTCGCAATTGCGAACTTGTCCCAAAATCGGCGCGAACACGCGCCAACACAAAAAACGGAAAAATCCGCAAATCCGCTAGAGTTCGCGGATCTTCGCGGATTGCGAATCCGTAAATACGCAAGTTCGCGGATTGCCAATCCGCAAAATCCGCCCATGCTTAGTCTCAAGCCCACTACAGCATTTAGCATAGGGCGGTGAGTCCAGCCACTTACGCATTGAATAACTTCACACTGAATGATACATTCTGCTCAATTACAAGGAGCACATCTGCACACACAGTAGTTCCCTTCTGTGCCAAGAGCCACTGTGGCAGTGTCTGCTTTTTGAAACCTAAAACATATGCTTACTTTTATGCAATGTTTTTTTAAATATTGGTGAGGGCCTGGTGGCTCACCCAACGATAAAAGTTTACAGAAGACATAGCAGAACCAAATGGCTGATGCCAACACAGACCTTTTGGCTTCGCCAATGCTTATTATTTTGATATATTCAACTGCCTTAAATTGAGCATACAGTTACTTGGTGCATCATATAAAGGATGTAGGCAAGGGAATTTCCCTACATCGGAATAGCTTGCAACTGCTTGACATTTAAAATTGTACTCTCTCCTTCAACGCATTGAGCATTCTTAATTTTCTCCCAGAGACAACCCAGCAACCTGAGCACTATTAATTTGGGTAACTGCAAGGAACAGGGCCTGATGATTTATGGAGGTGACTACAATGCTCATCTCTGCCCCCCCCCCTGCTTTCAAAGATGCTTGCGGCATAATCTATTTTGGAGGGAGCCCTTTACTTCATTTTTTCCCACGATGCATTTGGCACTGATATTAACTATTTGATGATTACATTTAACATGTGTTTTGTGAATGAATACAGCTCGATGAATGTTTTTTTCCAATTACCTTTATTGGGTGAGGGAACGGGCTCTGGAATTGATTATATCCTACTAACTCCCAAACTAGCTGCCAGGGAGAGGGAGCAGGTAGTACATAATCTTGCCTTGAGTGACCATCTTCTACAAAATCTCACTGTACACATCAGTTACTGGTAGAAGATGGTTGGTAGCTCTAACAAAATTACTGGCATCACTGCCCATAAGAGTATGGGCACTGGCATTGAGTGGGAGGTTGTTAACGTTCAAACCGTCACATCTCAACTGGCTAAGGGCAATAGCGTCTTCTTTAAGACCTGCCTAGACGCTAAGACGGATGCAGCCAGTATCAAGAACGCGTTGATCACCCTTTCAGAAGCAGTGTCACGTGCACTACTCAGGATGACCCTTGAGAGACCTTGTAAGGTATGGGGTTGGTTTGATGCAGCATGTCGCAAGTCAAAACATAATTCCCTTTGGGCGAATTATCGTAGAAAGGCAAATTCTTACCGACATTCACATATATACCAAACAATGTCAAATAATAACAAGAAGCAATACAAAGCGATAATTAAAAAATATTTAAAAAGTCTTAAGTGAAAACACAATAATAAAAAGTAGATCTGCACAGTTTATTACCATACACTATAATTTGTTAAAAATGGGAAACATATACAAAAACGGAACACAATATACAAAATATAAATCCAACATTTCAATAAAAAAGGAGGTACAGGTAAAGGACTAAATTCCGACAGGAATTCAGAATTTTCCTTCGTTAATTATTCCAGTATTACTCCTTGAGCATCGACGCGTTTCGGTGGTATATTTAATGTTTAACCACCTTCATCAGGACAAAATTGAATGTTTCCCAGTGGTTCTCAAGTATTAAATATCATTCAGTATGGGTCAGGGGTGCTCTGCCTCCTTTCCAGTCTCACAGATATTCGTCCAGCGAATTATCTCTTCAATATTAAAAAAGTATTGTCCTCCCAAATTATCTGGATAGTGATCAAAGGACAGCAACACTTGTATTCTACGTTGTTCCTATGCTTCAAAAACTAGCCACATGTGCCAGTATAAATCCGTAAAAATATAATTCCGTAATAACGGGGCCACACACGCGGTATTGATATGTTCTTATACACTCACTCAGTTGGAGTTCGTAATTAAAATATTATTGCAAATGTGCAATCCCACGATATGGGAGTCATTCGTCGCACGTGATAATTGCAGTGTGCACTCCCTGTCGGCGCAAAAATAAAAGCGTCCCGCGTGTAGGCAAACGAAGCTGGAAACGGTTTTGCAATAATATTTTAATTACGAACTCCAACTGAGTGAGTGTATAAGAACATATCAATACCGCGTGTGTGGGCCCGTTATTACGGAATTATATTTTTACGGATTTATACTGGCTCATGTGGCTAGTTTTTGAAGCATAGGAACAACGTAGAATACAAGTGTTGCTGTCCCTTGATCACTATCCAGATCATTTGGGAGGACAATACTTTTTTAATCTTGAAGAGATAATTCGCTGGACGAATATCTGTGAGACTGGAAAGGAGGCAGAGCACCCCTGACCCATACTGAATGATATTTAATACTTGAGAACCACTGGGAAACATTCAATTTTGTCCTGATGAAGGTGGTTAAACATTAAATATACCACCGAAACGCGTCGATGCTCAAGGAGTAATACTGGAATAATTAACGAAGGAAAATTCTGAATTCCTGTCGGAATTTAGTCCTTTACCTGTACCTCCTTTTTTATTGAAATGTTGGATTTATATTTTGTATATTGTGTTCCGTTTTTGTATATGTTTCCCATTTTTAACAAATTATAGTGTATGGTAATAAACTGTGCAGATCTACTTTTTATTATTGTGTTTTCACTTAAGACTTTTTAAATATTTTTTAATTATCGCTTTGTATTGCTTCCTGTTATTATTTGACATTGTTTGGTATATATGTGCATGTCGGTAAGAATTTGCCTTTCTACGATAATTCGCCCAAAGGGAATTATGTTTTGACTTGCGTCAATTGTGGAACCCTATCCCTTTGGTCCTGGGGTCCCTCTCTCTTTTATTAGAGAGTTGATGCAGCATGTTCCAAGTCACGCAAATAGTTGAGGGTCTCGCTTCACATCCAGCCTAGGTCTGGTGCTGAGGTTACGCACTGTAGGAAGACATACAAGAGGGCAATTGTAGCAAGAAAAAACACACTCGGACTAAAATCCTGGGAGGCGCTTCAGGAAGCATGCCTTAGGAATGACCAGAAGGCTTTCTGGACCATCATCAACCAACTATTTCTTAAAGATAACAACGCACCTCTGATGATTCTGCCATATCTGGCCACGAATGGGACATTTTCTTTGGGGGGGGGGGTTACTCCGTTAGTGATGAACCAGGCAAGTCAGCGACTCCCCAGCCGCTGCAAAGTATTCCCCCAGTATTGCCCCTCACTGAAAGAGGTGATTGCGGCCATTAAAGCCAGCTCGTGGCTTATGGCTTCTGTATGGGAAATCGTGCCACGAGACACATTTGTACATTGGTGGTTGCGATTACCAGATAGCAAATCGCAAAAATTTGCTATTTGGTAATCACAAACGATTACCTTTGCACATGTGGCCCAAAATGATGTAGAGGTTTGAGATTCCCAGACATATACCTCTTTTACAAAAGATGTCACAGTGATCTTATTCGGTGAATGGAAGGTGAGGGGTCTTGAGTGTTTTGTTCTCTAATCATGTTGTACACTGATTTTCAAAACTGTGAGAGAAGCAAAGCTCTACAGCTAGTGTGTTAACTATGGGTATATAACTTCCAACCAGAATGACACAAAACAATTAGTGAAATGGCAGAAATCCATGCACGGCAGGGTTGGCCATCTGCAGAGGGTGTAAATTGTAAATTGATTGTAAATTGATACTTGTATAGCGCACTACTCACCCGCAAGGGTCTCAAGGCGCTTGTACGAATACCGCTGTGGAACCCATCCTGGCTTTCCCTGTGAGGTGTCCACTCCTGGGCACCCCCAAGGTGGAGGCCAGGCATCCTTAGCGTTGTGGGGGCCGTTGTGGAGATTAAGCAAGCTATTGCCCAGAGTTGCAGAGTGGGACTCCATGATTGGAATAGGCACCGAGGCGAGAATTATCAGGTCCATGGAATTTTGAGCCCAAGACCCGCCGAGGCGGGGAATTGAACCCTGGTCCCAGGCTAGACCTCTGCATCAGGGTCTGCCGCTCTAACCATTGAGCCACACTTCTCCCGCGGCCGGTACCCACAGTGTGTAGCGAGGGTTTGCCATCAGCCTAGCTTAGACGCAGGACCGGTCCAGAGGCCAGGGCCACAAGCCCAGCCCAGGTTCCCACGAAGGGCTGGGTGTTCCTGCCTCGCTAGAGCCCAGTCCTTGTGGCCCACATCCAAATGCTGTGTGAAGCGGAGGTTGGAGGACCATATAGGCTTGGCCGGCATAGGGGAGTCCAGCATCTCCAGTCAACTCACAAATGCATGTGACCACAGGCTATGCGTATTGGAAGTTGGCCATAGGAGTGCTCCGAGAGCCAAACCCCAATGCACACATTGAAAGCCTTTACGGAAAGGGTTATCTGTAGCATGAGTACTAATTATGTTTTGTGCAAGTGATTCATTTGCCTACATTGCTGTGCTACAATGTTTGACCGCGGATGGAGGGTGGGTTGTAGTGCCAGGTCCGGGGCCAGCCTTTGCTACACATTGACGGCTGCCCGCAAAATCAGGCCAGGACCTGCTGGCGAAACCATCAGTGCACTGTAAAGGGCTGTGTAACTTGGGGGCTGTCTGCACACAGTTGATTGGACGCAGAACCTGACTGGACATCATATGCTGCACGTGACCACAGGCGGTGCTTATCAGCTTGTTGGGTTCAGGGCCTCCTGGGAGACCAAGCCTTACGGACTACCCTCACAGTGCTAACCTTCTTAATTTGGTTTCACACAGTCTGGTACTGACTCTCTAATGCACCATTTTGCTCACGTAGCTCTGCTAATAATTGCCACTTGAACTAACTCATTCAGACTCACTCAAAACAAAAAGCATAAATGTTTATCTTTTTTTAAACAAAAAATATTAAATCTTCAAAATTAAAAAGAAAAATCAGATTTTTTCAGGTTTTACTTTTTTGGGCAAACATCAATAGAATTTAAACAGTGGACTTGAACTTGAATAAAAAAAATTACATCTTGAAAGTCTGCTTGGATAAAGGGTTTAGAATAGTTTGTCATGCTCACCCGCTCTGCTTTTCAATGGAAATCACCGTCCCACACACCAAACAATCCTGGCAAACATGGCCCACTCTCCTCCTGCTCCTGTTGTATGATATATGCACCAGGAGCGATTGTAGTGTGCTGTAATGCGGTGCAGATGTTGATGCCTCCTCCGAGTCTCTCTTCCTCTTTGTATTATCACACAGGTGATCATGCAAGCATTAAGATGCTGGTGCATCTAAAACATTCCAATTCTATGTTTGGCAGAGCTTCCCTGGCTGAGTTTTGTCAGTCACAATGTAAATATATTATATTTGGACCCTCTAGATGGATTGTGAAAACAATCTTCCACATGCTAGAACTGGGTTGTGATCCTGAATCCTCAGTGTGGAGAACTTTTTTTTCATTGCTTTCCTGAGCTTGTTCCTCTGGTCTTCTCCTCTGCTGCTGATCATGCCCAGAAGCCATTGCTGAAGTGTCAAAATGTTTTCTGCACCAAAAGGGAAAAGCACAGCTAAAGAAACTATCTAGCCTTGTTTGCTGAAAAGCTCTTCTACAACAAGCAGTGTGATGATGTGCAGAAATGTCAAGAACTACACATTTTCAAAAACCAATGAAATCTGTTCCATGGTTTCAAACAATTTGGGAATCCTCTGCCTGCCATGGTACCAGGGCAGCGGTTCCTGGTACCACAACTCCAAAACGTCTTAGCACTGGGATATTTTGAAATGTACTATTACAGTTGCGAGTGCCAAGTTGCTCTAAGGTACCCCCTGTCCCAAACAATAAACATAGCCTTGTTTTCTCATCAAACTCAACCTTACAAATCCAGTGGGATTCATGGGTACCTATAAGAATGTCCTGCCTTTCTGGTCTCACCTTATTGTCACAGCGCCATAGAATTTTTAGGTCTCGCCTAGCAACACAGCACATGCGCTGCATGACTTGGTGAGACCTATTATCATCGATTTTCTGTCGGAAGGGGGACAGGAGATGTGCACGCGTACAGACAGGGGATGTGCACTACGTACGCGTGCACATCTCCTGTCCCACTGCTCGCTGCGTTTTCCAGGACAACGTGTACATGGCATGCTTTCAGTTTCCCTCCCACTCCCCTGTGATCTCCTCCCCGTCACAGATCATGTGGGCTGATTAAAATGTGCATTTATGACACCCACCTTGTTTTAAATGTATCCACAGGCCTTTGGGATATTTACCAGCTTCTAAATCAGCCTCGAGGCTGTGCGGTTAAAGGCCATGCAAGGGCTCCTTCCAGTGCAAATAGTTTTGCAGAAGTAACACTTAACATTGGTAATAAAAGCTGTATTGTTACTCGACGTGTGGCTGCAAAATAGTCAACATAAAAGGTTACTTTTAAAAATTATAATAAACCAAAAGCGTTCTGTTAAATGCTAAATATTGGGGGAGAAACCCGAATCACTTTGCAAGTTTGGCAGCTTTTGCTTTAATATACTGAGGGGCACTCTTCCATGCCGTAGAGAACGGGCTGTCTGGTGTGGTTCAGCTATATTCCTGTATGTGATGTAACACACCTGGAGAGGTTTCCCATACAACTCCATGCCTCCAGAGAGGAGTGAATGAGAAGCTGCTCTTGTGAGCTGGTTACTTTACTTTTTTTTTGTCAGAAGCGGTATTAGGATTTCACTGTCTCCATTCCTAAGTGTTTTTCTTTGTATAATGGTACTACGCTTGTGAGATGTTATGTTTAATCAGTGAGGCATCCACAAAGTGAGTTACTTGCGTCTGATTTTCTGGAGCAGCAGAGCTAGGCTCCTTTTCTGTTTGAACTAAGCACTAAATTAAGCAGTGAAAATTGGTACAAAGTGCAGGTTCCAGTATCTGAGGGGTGGCTCTGAAGGTGAGAGATTAGATAAAGAGAGACGCCCCACTAACAACACAGGCTGTGCTGGAGCCATGACCCTGTAGGAATGGTCACGGTGTGCAAAGAAGTCAGTCTTTGGAAAAGATTGTGAAGTCTGAGGCGGCGATTGAATGTCTCAGGCGGAGTTTGAATGTCTCAGGCGGAGTTTGAATGTCTCAGGCAGAGTTTGAATTCCTCAGCTGTTCCTAGCGGAGTAGGGTGGGTGCTTTTAGGAATCCTTCGCCACAGTTCATGCCATCTCTGTTTTTGTCTTCAGCAGCATCAACACGTTTTTGACAGTTTCTCCTCCTGTATTAAGTTTGTAATGCTGCTTAGAATGAAAACTGCCCAAGCCTGGTAAAAGTAGAGCATGGTAGGAGTTTCGTTTTTACCTTACCTAACTTAACTTGCTTGACCGTGAGACACACAGATTTTTTTATTTTCCTCAACTCCACTTTACACCCTTAAATTATACCAGGTTGCTGAGAGTGTTCTTGCCTTATCCTTTGACCACCAACCTCAGTCCAACAACGACCTTGATTCTGAAAGAACATCAAGGTACATGGCTCAGTTTATTTAAGGTTTTGCTTCCGAGCTGTGTATGATCTACATGTACGAAGCCCGGCCTTTCATCCTTCCATAGTCCATAAAATGAGTATCAGTTTGAAATGCATAAAAATAATTGATTATAAAGCGTTTCAAATACTCACTTTGTGCTAATGTTATTATCTTCACCATAATTCTCTAACGAGAGGTAACTGATAAAGTACCCCTCTTTTTCGTGGCTGGTGGTCTTGCGGATAGAGGAAAGTTTTTGTCTAAGCAATTGATAGCCACATGTAGTCTGTATTAATAACATTACCAGGAGGTCTACTGTCCACGTACAGGTAATTAAACTGCAGATTTTATTAGGGGACAGCTGCAACACTAGCACTCTTGGGCAATATTCCACAGGCGCAAATGTATTCAAGACCAATATTCATTTTGTGTGAGCAGTGTTTCCTTGGCACTGGGTTTGCAGCTGGGTAGCAATTAGGCAAAGGAGCTCTTGGAATCCTCTTTTAATACGCGTTCACTCCGCAGTATCCTGCTTCCTCTGGATTAGCCCTATTGGGTGCTCTATTCAACCATGGGTGCCAATCTATGTAAGAACAAATGCTACCGAAGGAGCACGTTATTGCCTTGTAATAATGGATCTCCTGCTGGCGCATAGTCTGTTTGTTGACTAGTAACTGACTAGTGATCCCTGCCATGAAGCCTAAAATTAGTTTTTCCTATCTTTTTTTTTCTAGGCCCAAAAAATATATTTGTTACCTGGGGGGCATGTTTATATTTCCTTTAAGGTTTGATGAGTAACATCTGGAAACATGGTCACTTTAAATGCGAAGCGAGTGCTTTAGAGTATTTAACAGTGAGTAAAAGGAGGTAGGATCCAAATTTGAAGACATATAATTATAAATAAACAATAGCAATGGAACACCCTAAATCTCCCAGGTAGGAAGCCAGGTAAACAGAATGCTTAGTTATTTGTAAGTTAGAAATTGCTCATGAGGTTGAATTTGTTAACCATTTGAACATGAGGATCGAATATCGCTCTACGCAGACGATATATTATTATATCTGGCATCACCGGCACGATCCCTACTTCGGGCTATTCATATCTTCCACATATTCTGGGCACACTCTGGATATCGGATCAACTGGTCCAAATCGCAAATGTATGCCCTCTGGGGCGCATCCCCGCCCAGCCCAAGGGGTTATGACATCCCAGTGGTGGACCAGGGTTTTATATACTTGGGCATATTCCTCACACCCGACGAGAATCTTTTCTATGAACGCAACCTCAAGAAGCCACTGAAACGTCTGAGATCGGATCTCATGCATTGGAGGTCGTTGCCCCTGACGCTGTTGGGACTTCTGTTCCTTCCCTGTTTAAGATGCTCGCTCTCCCGTGCTGTCAGTATGCCCTGGAAAATGCTCTATACCCGATCCCTGACTCTTATTTCTCTCAAATTGAAGGGGCAGTGCGAGTGTTACTCTGGGACGGTCGGCCCCCATGAATAGCCATAATTAAACTTACCATGGGGTGGTATGATGGGGTATAGGTTTGTCAGACGTACGCTCTCACTACCAGGTGGCACAATTGGCGCCCATCCATAGATGGGTATTTGGACCTCATGACGACACCAATTTCCGCACAGACCACTGGTTGATGGGAATGGGGGGGATATAACAGGGCTCTATACTCCAATCATCAGAAACTTTGTCTGACAGGGCCCACGGCCCGTACGGTTGAGGTGTGGCACAAAGTACAGCGCAAGTTGGGGTGGCACAACCGTCTCACGGGGTCTACTCCGCTGTGGGAGCCTGATCTCTTAGGACACCTTAGTTCATGCCCGGGATTCGACAAGTGGGACATGATTGGAATTTCCAGGGTTGGGGACTTCTGGGTTAAGGGTAAGAAAGCCACGTTCACAGACCTGCAATCGAAATACCACCTCGCTCCCTCGGAGACTTTTAGAGATCTACAAATCAGCCACAGGATTGACTCAGCCCTCCCCGAGATGGTCCGCTTCCAGACTCCTCCCCCCTGGAGGATCGACTGTTATTAGACCCCATGGACCGCAAAGCAATATCCCTCACTTATAAAAAATTAGTTAATAACCGGATGGACCCGGTGCTGAAACTAAGAGCGAGCTGGGACCTTGACCTGGGTGCGCTGGAGGAGGATGATTGTAGGGAGGCGCTCGCCTTCCCTAGGGAGGTGGCTATTCCACATAGACTACGATTGGTTCAGCTAAAGCTGCTACACAGGGTCTACTTTGATGCCCCCTACTGTTTCGATTGGGTAGGAGGACGTACGCACTCTGCTTACGACACTTCAACCGGACTGGCACGTTCACACACATACTCTGGGACTGCCCCCACATACAAAGCTATTGGACAGACCTCACCCGGCAAATTTCAAGGGCCTGTGGCAAATCCGTTCCTCCCTCCCCCAAGACTTGCCTCCTTAACATATGAGACGCAACAGACCTCATCCAGATGGAACAATCGTGGGCAACAATGGGCTGGACCGTTGCCAAACGTAATATTGCTCAAAAGTGGGGTTCAGCGGTGATACCACGGGTGAGAGACTGGGCAACCGTTATGGACTATGCCATGGTGGCTGAGAAGACGGTGTTCAAGGGGCGTGGATGCCGTAAAAAATGGGACAGTAAGTGGGGGAAAATAGGGGAGCCAATGCATTTCTCCCACGGTGGAATTGCGGCGGGAGAAGCGGACAATACTGGCGCAGCGGGATGGGACAGAAGAAATCGTATCACCGGGGGAAGCCCTTAGAGCTCTGCGAGGTGGAAGATGCATGCTGATTCCCAGGGATTTCCATAGATTGTTAGAATGTTCCCTTTTGTCAAGATAGCTCTGTACCGCATTGAACAATGTGTTAAATATCCTCTTACTCTGCATAACTGATGGACTGTCGATTCTAACTGCTTTTTGCTTTGACACTGATGACTTTGTAATGCCTGGTAGGCTGTTGTGTGTTATCAATAAAAATGTTTTAAAAAAAAAGAATATGTCAACCATTTCTGTAAATTCAGTATGCTATCATTAAACCAATTCCAAGTGGTATATCCCTTTTGAATATTAGTTAGGCTACGCCCTGCACGCCTATTCTAATATGTTGTGCATATCTAGTTTTAACATTCAACTATTCCATCAGTATCTGATAATATCTACCAAAACATGTACAGGTTTGGGTTTGTATTTTATATATAGCAGGGAAGCAAATAGTTCACCACCACCATCCCATGCAGGGCATATGTGGCCTCAGCTCTAGGAGAGTCCTCCAGCCACCCCTTTCCCCCACACTATTGCAGTTATGTAGCTACATAGCAGTTCTTGAGGTCTGAGAGGACCATACCCCTATTTATCCAGCCGTAACTGTTGGGGGGCTAGCGCAGTTCTATCCCTACTATGTTCCCAGAGTAATGTAGTGCTCACACACTCCATTATACAAAACCACTTTCTGTAAAAGTAAAGTGGTGAAGAAATATAAGAATTAGGGCAAGACCACCGTTTGTATCTGTGTTATTTAATCCATAACTGACAGTGGTAATTAAACCTGCAATGACATTTTCCCCTCGTCATTGTGAGTGATTTTGTTCCCCTCTGGGATATCATGGGCTGAGCAAATGGTTTTTACTCCTAATCCCATCTCAGTATGTTACAAAACGTGGGCAGCAAAATGTCTGTACGGCCTCCTTTCAAAGATAATACGCATGGCTTTTTCCAATTAACTCTCAAACCAGTCTTTGGCGAATGTTCTACCAGCTTATATAGAATTGGGATTCCACTATCAATATTATGTACATGCAGAAGGTCGTCATGTGCATATAACAAAAACGTATGGTTTTGTCCCAAGAAAGTGATACCAACATCCTAACCAATTAGTCGCGCTAGGTTTGCCGCATACAACGTACCCTCTGTTTTGTACAGCGTTTGATAGTATTTTTTTTTTGTGGATCTTAATTTGTCAAGATCACTCACTCCCTATGCTAGTTACTTCCAGTGCTCTAGTATCATTTTCATGTCGTATTAGCAACCTGTCACGTTAAAACCATCTCATATAAATGAATTGATACAATTAGATCATTTATGGATCATAATGTAATACTACAGTGGCCCTAAATAGTTAGCCAGCCGTGGCCCGTGGAGGGAGTTGCGGTGGGGCACAAAGGCAGGGTGGGGGAGGGGCAGGGTGGGGGGGGTGCTAAAATCCAGAAGATGGAAAATTGAGGTAAGTAAACAATTTAATAAATAAAACGAATTTCGTAGCGTGCGCTGCATCGCATTTTGCCCTGCCTTTGTGCCCCACCGCAACTCCCTCCACGGGCCGCGGTTAGCACTATATGGTGTTCATATTATAATCTGTGTAGTCCGTTGTCTAATAGTGCAATCATTCAGTTAATCTAGCTGGTTCATTTTGCACAGAGGTACTGCTGCTTCCCAATAACCATAAATCATTTGAAATCTTGATACGGTGAAGACCAAAGGAGGGGCAGGGTTAGTTTGAAGGATCCCGGCATTTCAACCTAGGCCTATCATAAACTGGGCAAGAAAAAAGTGGGGCACTGCTTCTTATGCATATCCACAACTAGGACAGCTCTGATCATTGGGATCAGCAACTCCTGCCCAGCCAGATGTGAATTCATGAAGAGGAGTTTCAGTTTACTTGTTACTTGTGGATGGAGGTGTGGAGCAAAGCATGAGTACACGATTGTGCGCATCTCGGTAGGACAGCGTGTACTGGCAGCGGAGATGTGGTGCATTTGTGGTTGGATGTGAATTTGAAGTTAATTGTACACAGATTTGATTATGCAACATATCTTTTATCCTTCCATTTGCCATGGGTTTAAACCCCATTCTAAGATGGCGGTGAACCTATATTTGTCAACTAACGCACTAGTATGCAGCTTAGTCCTTATACAAGTTATACACGTTTATTCAAGACACATCCTACAGGTTGTTTCTTTTTTAATGTGCTTTAATTTTTGGTTCGCACATTGGGTGATTAAATTTTTTTTTTTACCACTTTTGGAACGAATAAATTACTTCAACCACTGTTTATCACCTCACCTGGTGTTCCCACGGTATCCACTTTGATCACATAGTGGACCACATGCCCCATGCATGGCTTTCACAATAGGGGATTAGCATGTATCATCCCGATAATCCTTTCAGGTTTGTGAACCCAGAATTTTGAGTGTGCCGTCAGGGTGGTTCGTTTATAGAACACACAGTCCGCCAGTTGTTTCTTTTGCTTTATCTTTTGCATGCTCGCTACGGGCAATTCTTTATCATTTTTTAAACATGCATAGCATCTCAGAATCTCTTTAACTAGTGTTCACATTATAGTTACATGGCATCCATAGCGGCTGACATGCCCCATACACCAGATCCACCATCAACGCGCTTCCTTTTAAATTCATTGTAAATCATTCAATTGCTATCACATACCTCCACTCTACTCCAAAACAGATAGGTAAAAAACCAGCGGCGTAGCATTGGTGGGGTGAGTTTGGGGGGGCCACCCCCACCCGCTTTTCCTGCGCCCGTCATGGGTTGGCAAACACAGGAATCAACTGCATTCCCCGCCTCTGCAGCCCCTCCCCCTCTTACCTGTCGTGGTGCTACGGGCAGCCAAAGGTCTAGTTACATCACTGTAAAAAACATTTCCATTACAATGCCAATAGCTCTAGCTAAAAAAAAAAGGCGAGACCTATTGCATTGCAAATTTTTGTTTTTATTGGAGTCACAAATAATCTAAGATGCCAAAAAAAAAAGAAAGAGCCATTTCATTGGTTAAACATTCTACACTATCTAAAAAGCAAGGCCACGGCCTCTAGAAACAAGGTGTCCCCCCTTTGTAAGACACCATTTTGGCATCCACTCTCCTTTTCCATACGAAGGAAGATGTCCAAGGACGTCAGCATTCAAAATGTGGTACGACCAATCTGCAACACAGAACCTCTTCCATTGGATGAGGGAGAAAAATATACTGGTGAAATTTGTTGAAGAGAGCATAAGAAAATGCAGACTGAGAGTCATTTGGAACTTTTTCACCCAACCAAGGGAAGGAAAAATAAGCGAATGGATGATAGGTGATGAGTTCATTATGTCTCAAAATTGTGCAAAGAAGTAAGCCTGGCCAATATTTATTTCGGTCTTCTGGCATGATTATGCAGCATCATGGTTTATACCCAAATGGGCTTTCTTGTGCATGTATTGAACGCCAGGAACAGGAAGAAGAACAAGATGTTCTAGCTAAGTATTTCAGCCAAACCAGAAGGAGTCCAATCCACGGGTAACTATTTTTGTCACATATTTTTCAGGCTCATGGTTCCACTTCAGAAATGTCTGGACTTCGATGCTGCTTCATCTCACCCACCTGGCACTCTGATGAGGCTAAAATGCCACTCCCACTAACATAAGAGCACTGGGGAATTGAGAAAGACACACTTCACTGTGCAGCACTTTCCTTTGGACGTCGTATGGATTTGTCTCGTGTTTGAAGCCCTCAGAACGTAAACAACTAACATTTACTATAAAGCCTCCTGAACTGACCTAAACTGCTATACACAATATACCTTTTAGAGATGGGTCCCATCCTGCAGCTCTGTGTGCTTGTGAATACAAATGTTTTACCGGCAACATACAACATGAAATGTTACTCTAAGGTCTAGCTCTTCTGTGGAGTGATGATATATGGATGAGAAAAAGAATCCTTCCATTAACTTAAATAATATCAAAGGCAGTTCAAAATGCATTGGAAAAACCATATCAAATATTTGGTTCAAAATCTTTAGAAGGAATGGGAGATTGTCACTCTGCAGACAAAGTGTAACTTTAGTTCAATAAAATCAATCATGAAACAATACCGCCTTTGAAGACATGTCTAAGCACATACAAGAACAGGCAGTGGAATTCCAACAACAATCAGTTCCACTGACGAATTTATGCTGATGCAATGAAGAGGATTTCCAGATATGATTGTACACACAATTCAGTATTCAAGCTGAGCGAGACGTAAGCAGAATAAGAAATGGCCATTGGGAGCAAGGATCTTCAAAATAAGCCCATTGATATACTGGAGTTCAAAGATGGCTGCTGCATTCCAGGTCATGTGACAGACAGTTTATAATAATAATCCTGAGTTTTATAAAGCGCTTGGTTACACTAGCCAGTGTGTCCCCGCACTGTGCCGCTGAGGAACCCGTCCTGGCCTGTTCCTGTGAGGTGCCCACTTCTGGGCACCCCAAGGTGAAGCCAGGCATCCTTAGTGTTAGGGCCGGTGTGAAGATTAGGCAAGCTATTGCCCAGAGTTGCAGAGTGGGATCCATGATTAGAGTAGGCACCAACTCAAAACTCAAAAAACCCACAAACAGCAAAAATCTGTGCACAACTAGGGTTGGCTGACATTGCTGTGACGGTGGGAGGTAGGGCCTGTATGCAGGAAAGGTCCAGTAGCCAATCCCATTTTTCATGTTCAGCAGCTTGTGGACTGTGGGGCGCAGAGCATGGCTAGAGACCAAGTCCTGCACCCACCCCACCTTCTTCAGGCGGTTCATGGGAGTTATTGATTGCTCACAGTTCAACTTCTATAAAGATAAAACAGTAGTTGATTTGGTTGCGATATGTGCTGAAAATAGGGTTATACCTGAAGGGTAAACTCAAAATGGCGTGTTGTATACCACTGGTTGAGAGCGAGTGTGAGGCCAACAATCTTAATTACATTTTTTTATTACCGTTGAGATGTATTATGAAATCTATACAATGACATGATATTTGAATACATTTTCTCCCTTGTATTAATAGATTGAAAGTGCTGGGACTTGTTTTTTTAAAATTGTGATCATTGTGCCTGAAGAAGGTGGTTGGACCGCTTTTACCACCGAAACGCATCGCTTCTTGGTCAAATTGTATCTATAATTTGTTTTTATGTATATGTTTTTGTATAATGGAATATCTCAAACATAATGTGAGAAAATAATGTTTTGTCCTTACTGCACTTTATTACTGTTTGTATTATTGGCAATAGAGAGCAACTGCAATCTAATTGAGAAGAACATTGTGAGATACTGTATTGTATTGATTGTGATTTTATTAGCGTGAACAGCTCTTAGCATGATTTTAATATTTTATGGATTAGAAGTAAACTTTTATATATTTTTTTTGAATATTTTTATTTTCATCTTAACAAAACAGTTAGGACAGCTTCTTAAAATTATTTCCGTTACGATACATCATGCATATGTAAGTCAGCGGGGACATACCGGTCATTGGTAGCCCAAGGCTTTACGGGGAAGAAACATAAGCGGACACATAACATAACGCATCACAACTACATATTTAGCGAAATGTCTACATTCGATCAGTCTATGTCCTCATCCTCACCAGTGGTACGTGGTGGCTCGCAAATACAACCCCTGAACCTGTTCCAGGCCCCCCCATATTTCCTGCCATTTATCCGGACAGCCTCGATGGATGAAGACAGCCCTCTCTGCTACCATCGCCTCATCCATATCTTTACACCATTTGTTGAGGGTCGGGGAGACCGCCGATCCCCACAACAGAGCAATGTTGCACTTTGCTATCGCCATACCCAACATTACCCAGTCTAACTGGCGATGGTTCAATTCGTTAGGCTCCCACACGTTAAGCAAGCAGCGGCGAGGCTCCGGCTACAGAGAGATACCAATCGTCCGAGAAATAGTACGCATTACTGCTGCCCAGTACGTCATCATGTCTCTACAGTCCCAAATGGTATGGAAGAACGCTCCCTCCTCTCCACAATTACGAAGACATTACTTATGCGTGGCCCTACCCATTTTGTACAAGGTCGTCCTGGTGTAATAAGTGCGGTGCAGTATCTTTAATTGGACCAGTTTTAATCTGGAGGGGATAGCGGTTTCACGGGGTGAGGCAAGGGCCTCCTGCCATTCTGAGTCATCAAAGGGACCCACCTCTTCAGTCCAGTTAAATTTCAATTTTGACATTGCATCCGGAAGGTTATTAATGAGTTTCCTGTAAGTGAAGGAAGAGGCCTTATCCGTCATGTGGTCCGTCAGAAGTCTGTCCTCGAGCGGGGACGGCTCCTGTAAGACAGTACCCCGTGGTATAACCGAATGTAATGCGTGTGCAATCTGCAGGTACCTGAACCTCTCCGTCTGAGACATGTCATATTGCGTTTGCAGGTGGCTAAAGTCGACTACGTCACCCTTTCTCCACAAGTCTCCTATCACCGATATACCAATGGAGTCCCAAGCCTGGAACCCCTTGCTGTTCCGAAGGAAGCCCAATTGCCAGGAGTCCCATAGTGGTGTCATTTGTGTGAGAACATCCCTGCATCTAAGACGTCTATTGGGCTTGTACCACAGCTGTATTGAGTGCTGAGTCGGACCCATCAGGTCCAACGGAGGGCGGCGGGAGTAGAGATTACGGAGTAGACCCCTACCCTCAAGGGAGTGCCTATCTGCAGAGTACGCCGGCTCAGTCCGCGGGGCATGTAACCAGAAATTAATCTGTTTAAGATGAGCCGTCCAGTAGTAGAGTTCGATGTTCGGGAGGGCTATCCCTCCATCGTACCAACTTCTAGTCAGTTTGTCCTGGGCGATTCGAGGTGGTCCAGAGCAGGTGAGACACTGTTGCAGCGATCGCCTTAAAGTAAGTCGGTGGGACCAGAAACGGGGAATTTTCAAGCACATACAAAAAGCGCGGCAACGCCATCATTTTGTACTGCGCCGTCTTTCCCAGGAGCGTGAGGGGAAGAGTCTGCCACACTTTAACGTCGCGTTTAAATCTTTCCAGTAGTGGTCGAAGGTTCAAATCGTAAAATTCGTCAGGATCTGAGGTAATAAGAATACCTAGATATTTGAATGGTGCCGTCGCGACCCGCAGGGGACAGCTCCGAGGAAGCATGGGAGGTGTGCCAGTCAGAACATGAAGGACGGACTTGGTCCAGTTGATCTTGTAACCGGACACCCTACTAAATTTCTCACAGACATTTAATAACTCGGGGATAGATTTCTTGGGGGAGGTGAGGTATAAGAGTATTCATCCGCGTACACGCTTATATGATCCTCCCACCCGTTAGTCCAGTGGAGTCCTTTAATGGAAGGTTCCCACCTGACCCATATCGCGAGAGGCTCCAAAAGCAATGCAAAGAGCAGCGGGGACAGGGGGCATCCCTGCCTCGTGCCTCGGCCCAGAGGGAAGTCTCGTGAGATGTGACCATTGGCAGCCACATGCGCCAATGGTTTAGTATATAATAAACGAATCCAGGCACAGAACTTGGGGCCAAAGCCCATATGCTGGAGCACCGCAAATAGGTATGGCCATTCGACAGTGTTGAACGCCATGATTGCGTCCAGGGAGAGGATGACGGCCGGTTCTTCTATAAGTGCCGAACGGGCCATGACTGCATGTAGCCGTCGAAGATTAAGAGCCGTGCTCCGATGCGGCATAAAACCAGATTGGTCCGGGCTAATCAGGGATGCAAGGTGGGGAGTCAGCCTTAAGGCGAGTAATTTAGCTAGTATTTTGGGCTCAGCATTAATGAGAGATATCGGACGGTAGGAAGTGCAGTCCGCAACCGGCTTGCCCGGCTTATGAACTGCAACTATCGTCGCTA
Source organism: Lissotriton helveticus (assembly GCF_964261635.1). Classification (NCBI taxonomy): domain Eukaryota; kingdom Metazoa; phylum Chordata; class Amphibia; order Caudata; family Salamandridae; genus Lissotriton; species Lissotriton helveticus. The sequence goes on from NC_136067.1 coordinate 1,952,202,727, forward strand.
GCCGCTGATCTCTTGGTAGCTCCACATGCTCAAGACTATCCGCTAACATGCGGAGAAAGAAAGGGGCCGTCGTTTGCATCGTCCTCTTATGGAGTCCAACTGGGAGTCCATTCGGACCCAGTGCCTTGCCAGATGCCAGTGCATAGGTAGCAGCCTGCACCTCCTCGGTCGTAATATCCGCCTCCAAGAGAAGCACTGCTTCCGAGGAGAGCCTTGGTATTGTGAGATCCTTGATATAGTCATAGGCCTCCGAGACCGTGTAGGGCGCCTGGGGGGCATAGATTCGGTCATAATGGTCCGCTAACATATTAACTATACCAGCGGGATCAGAAACCATGGAGCCTCCGGGGGACATCAATTGAGCTATGACTCTGGACGCCCTGTCCTTCCTGTCCAGCCAGGCCAGCATCTTCCCTGCCTTGTCTCCCAGCTCGTATACCCTATGTCGGGTGGATTGGATCGTGGCGTGAACCATCCCCCTCCGTAGGGCCAGGATCTCGGCCTGCTTAAGTTGAACTGTACGCGCGGCTCCAGGAGACGGGTGGGTCTCCTGGCACGCAACAGCCAAAGATAGTTTAGTCTCGAGGCCATCCAAAGTCGCCCACTGCTCCCTCCTATGCCCTGTGATTGAGGCCATCGCCTGCCCCCGCAGGACCGTCTTGTAAGCCTCCCAGAGCGTACTGGGGGAGTACACCGATCCCTGATTTTCTTGGAAGTACTGCTTAGTGGTGCGCGTGAGGGCCGCCATGACTGGGGCCACCTGAAGGAACCCGGCGTGTAACGGAAACATTCGTCTCCTACCCATCCGGCAAAGGGAGTATGTTAAAAGAATTGGGGAGTGGTCTGAGATACCTCTCGGGCGTACTGTGACCTCTTCCAGGCCTCGTAGAGCGTCTGCGGACAGCAGGAAATAGTCAATACGTGTGTGACAGGTGTGTACTGGGGAATAGAAAGTGAAGTTTGTCTCTAGAGGATGTTTGAACCTCCATCCATCTGTAAGACCTAGGGCCTCCACTAGACCAAGAAGACGTTGCCCACCCCGCGGCTCCGTCCTAGCAGGGGATCTATCTAGGGTTCCATCAAGGACGTCGTTAAAGTCGCCCCCTATCAGGAGTGTCGCAGCTGGAAGTGCAAGGAGAAATGCCGTGAGAGCTGTGTGAGCATGCGCGTGGAGTGCAGGGGGTATGTACACAGACACCAGATTAAACATTAATCCCTCCCATTGACAGGTTAACGCTGCGAATCGGCCCTGGTCATCAACCCGAGTTTGGTGCACCAATAGGGGAAAGTTTTTCTTAATAAGGATCCCAGTACCTCTTGAACCTGAGGAGAATTCAGCATGGGCCACCATCTTGTAGCCCCACCTGTCCATAGCCCGGGTTGCCGACCCCACTAGGTGTGTTTCTTGCAAGAATACCACCGCTGGGCCACATCGTTTCAGATACTGCAGCACCAGACCCCTCTTCACCTTATCCCCTAATCCACGCACATTCCAGGTAAGCAGAGTGAGGGCCGGGAGAGGAGCCTGTAACTCCTGCGCCTTAGTCTCAGCCATTATCGGTGGGTAGGCGAATCAAACACCCAGTAGTGTAATTATCCCGCAAAGCTGACATAGTGTGATATAAAGCTGTCCTGTAGAGAAAAAGTCCAACACATCGAAATGCAACCTTTAGAAATACAATAGGAACAACAGAATCAGTTGCAACCATACCCTTCCCACCCAAAAAACCAACCCCCCTCCCTGCCTCCTTGCTCAGCGAACTCAAAACCTCCCGCCACCCCAACACAGCAGAGCGCTCCTTCCCACCCATAGTTGCAATACTTGCGATCCGGGGTAAGAGTCCCATGAGTCGACAGCCAGTTCGGAGTCCTTCAGGCTCCCCCAGTCCACAGCAACAAGGCAGCCAAAATAACAAAGTGGATGCGACTACATTCAATGCATAGACATCGCCATAGTATTGTCATGTTCATTCTTCCTCCGGGATAGTGTCTTGTTGAGGCTCGTGGCTATCAGGGCCTGGATCATCCGGGGAATCTTCTCCTTCTCGACGGCGATGTGGTTTAGGTCTTCGATCTTTTCTGTTCGCAGGGCGCCATCCCTCCAACCACTCCTGCGCTGCCTCCGGCGTATCAAAGAACCAGGTCTGTCCACCATCTATCACTCTCAGCTTTGCGGGGAAAAGCATTGAATAGGGTACCTCCTGCGCCCGGAGTCGTTTCTTAACCTCGAAGAAGCTCAGTCGCCTCCTGGAGACAGCCGCCGTGTAATCCGGGAAGAAGGTGATGGTCGAGTTCTGAACCCGGATAGGGGGAGAGATTCTTGCCGCCTGGAGAATGGCATCTCAGTCCCTAAAGTTAAAAAGGCGAGCCAGGACAGGTCTCGGGGGGGCCCCGAGTTTAGGCCTGGCCCCTGGGACTCGGTGGGCGCGCTCCATGGAGAAGAAGTGGGAGAGGCCCTTTGGTTGTAGCCTGGTTTTGATCAGCTCTTCAACATAGAGGTCCATAGCCTGGGACCCCTCCGACTCCGGAATACCTATAATCCGCACGTTGTTGCGTCTTGCGCGCCCCTCCTGGTCATCTAGCTTCTCCATCAACATCTTGTTGTCCTTTTCAAGACGGGCCACTGACATTTGCAGATCCGAAGTGTCCTGGACCAGAGATTTCGACACTATCTCCACCTCCTTCACCCTGTCCGCCATTTTGTGAAGGTCTGCACGCAGCAAAGAAACGTCTGTTGAGATCGTGCCAACCGTTGTCTGGACGTTCGCCAGTGCTCTCATGACGTCCTCCAGTGTGATTTTCTTCCCGCCATCGGTCGGTGGTGTAGTACTAGGTCCCTTGTCGTAGGCGTACTTATCTAGCTTACCCTGGACAGTCTGGCTTCTAGGCCCCCTGCCGGCCATCGTGACGCAGGCGCAGGGATGTATCACCGTAAACAGAGTGTAGCCACTAAAGGATTGGCGAAGCCTGCTTCCAGATCAGCCCACCTATGCAGTCCAGGATGAGCAGTGGGAGAAGGGTAGGTCCAACGCCCTAAACCGCGCTCTACGGGTGCAGTGAGAGCAGTCTCTGACCAGTAGGAAATCGGCACCCTGCAGAGCCGCGCACCCCCAGGTAGAGAGGGATATCGAGCAAGGGCCGCCACTGAGAGCGTAGGGTGCAATCACGAGGCCAGCAGCGCCGTATTGTAGGGGATGGTAAGTGCCCCACTCGCGGTGCCACCAACAATTCAGGGCCAGAGAGATGGGGCAGCGTCCCAAAGAAGGCTCGTGACCACACCGGGTCAGACCAGCAGCGTGTCCAAGCACAAGGAGGGGGGGAATGCCAGGAGGACGAGAGCAGTCCCGGGCGTCTCCGTCACCACCTCCGTCCCGTCCCCCCCAGAGGAATCCAGGCCTCAGCAGCGCCGGGCAAGCACGGAAGTGCTAGAAGAAGCGCCGGGGAGTATAAGCAGCTCCAGGACCCTCTCTCACAGGGTCGGAATGTCTTCGCCGGGGGTGCGGAGGGGGGGGCGACAGTCGAAGCCGGTGGCAACGCGGCTCACGCCGATGATGTGCGTGCCCTCGCTCACCACACCCCCGTCTCCGGCTGCAGGATCAATATAGCCCCGGCTTTGCAGGCCCTGCAGGGCCGATGGCAGTGCGACGACGGGTTCGATGGCTGTGGGCATCCGCGGGAAACCGGAACTGCTCCGTTAGATGCCGCTCGTGCTCCGATGCAGGGGGAACCCCTCAGCGGACTCCGGTACTACGGATCAGTGTTCGGATAGATAGTTATGGGCTGTTACGACTCTGGAGCTCCGGGACTATGCGGCCATTTTCTTCGGCCGGTAGCCAAGCCCCAACTTTTATATTTTTGATTGATTGGCCTATGTATGTTTGTGAGGTGGTATCAAATTCTGTGGCTATTAGTATTGAGTGGTGTGGTATGATCTTTTCCCAAAGGGATTATAATTTTTAGACTGCAATATATCAAATCGATACCATGCCAGGCAACTGATACTCCGTCCTGATGATGAACCCATATTTTTACGGGATCAAATGTCGTCGACATACACTCTGACCCGTTACGCTATGCTTTGTAGTATTTTTTGTATTGGGTGTAGTAGTGTTTTTCTTTTAATAAGAAGTGATCTAAGGGTGTTATATTAATGTTGGTCACTGTTTGCTTGCCTGTATATGTCTATATGCTTATTGTTGTCAGTTTTTAACACCAAGTTTTCTATGCATTATTGTATTTTTGCTCATTGTTTGTTTCAGTTCATTGTTTGTTTGCTCTCTGGATCTTTGGTTTTTTGAATTATTTAGGCTGGGGTAATACAAATCTTTGTTCAAATTGTAATAATAAAATTGAAAACTCTGTGTAACCGCGGGACCAGAAAAGGGCAGGAGACGTGTTTTTGTTACTCAGGATTTTAATTGGTCATACAGTGCATCGGTACAGGTTTTGCGAACTGCTGTCCTCCGTGGAGATCTGCTTCTCTCTTTGCGTGTTTTTCTACGAGCTCCCTCTTCTTTCCTCAGAATCGGGCTCCTCCGTCTAGGGGGCTCTGGAGGCTCCGTGCTGGCCACCCACGCCGATGCCGAAGGGAAAGAAAAGAAAAGAGAGGCAAGTATCAGAATGGAACAACAGGGGGTCAGTTGGCAATACCAGGAAGGGGTAGTGAGGGGAAACACCCCGTGAAAAGTTCCTAAACAGGTATGTTACTTCAATGAGGAGGGCGAGTGCTCGTGTGATGCTCCCGGGAGTCGTCCCTCAGGTTCCCCCCCCCCCCTTTCCGTTAGACTTCTGGCCTTATCGGTGAACCACCCCAGGAAGCGATTACGCACCTCAGTGAGCCGTACCCCTCCTGGCGTACGGCTGGGCGGCGCGTGGTGTTGGCCTCCAGGCGTTCCCTTTTCCTCCTCTGCTCTCTCGGCGTCTTCTTTCGCCGTCAGTGCGCGGTCCAAGCCGCCCTCGAAGATCTGCTCCCAGCTCTGCTCCAGATCCGGCTGTTCTCCTTCCGTGAGACGGGTCTCGCCGATCCGCCTGATACCGCCGCTCTGCTTGGCCTCGCTCTCTCCGCTTCCTCCTCTCCTCAGCTCCTCTTCTCTGCTCTCCCGTCCTTCTTCTCTCCGCTCCTCCTCGCTGCTTCCCGCCTCTCCGCACCTCTCCACTCTGACCGCTCCTCCGGTGTATAGACACACCTGGTGCTGGGCGTTCTCCGTCTTTATCCACCTGCGGGGCTCCTCCTCTTCCCGAACTCCGGACTGGTTAAAGGGCCAGGCGTCTTCCTCATCGCAACTGTAGGTGTCGGGGCTGGTCCACTCGGAATATTGCGTGGGCTGTGGAAAGACAAGGGGGGGGGGTCACAGTTGATCAGGTCGCGCCCTATGGCGGGGCGCGCAAGGGGGACCCCGTTACACTCTGATAATTGAATCTGTTTATGGAAGTGATTTTTGTATCCAGATCAACTGCATTTCATTTTTTGTTGAGGAGCTGTTGTCTCTAGAATTATTTTGTCTGCTAGGCATTAACCAATTCCCCTTTTTCCTGTATCATCTCCTCATCCAAATCACATCCTGCAATTGACACTGCCATATGAGGATTATACGTATCTGCCCCTTACATTTTCCTTCCTCTGAGCATCTTTTCTCTTTGTTTGTTTTGGGTCTACTGCCTATTCCCTCCCAGTTGGTGTTATAGCTCTTCATGTCTTGGTCTCAGTGATCTTGTGTCTGTGAGGATGTTCCCACATGGTGCATCGTTTTTTTTTTCTCATTCCAGGTCTGTGATCAGTGTCTTAGTTCCTTTCCAGATAAATTGGAAATGCCTGCGCATACCTAATGTGTTTCTAATTAAAAAGGGTGGGGTTAGGGGTCTCAGTTGGTATCTTCTCTGCAAGTTGGCCACTGATAAGTCTTGGAAGGTGAAGATTATGCTGTTTGCAGGCACTCCTTCTGCCCATCTATGTAGCCAATTGTTTTTTTCAGCTTGTATTCAAGCTGCTTAGTTACTATAGGTCTCGGTTTTGCTGTCAGCTTTGAGGATCTCCTCATTCTGTGCGCTCTCAGTATTCCCACTCTCAAATAACTGGATTCCTGTATGACTTTCTTAAAGACATCTTCCATGTGTATATCATCTCTTTCTACCCCTTGTTTGACATCTCTGATCTGGATGTTATCGCTTCTCAGTCTATTATCCTGATCTTCATACTTGTCTTGTAGATACTTGACTTGGGATTCCAAATGGACAACATACTTAGTTCGCTAGACACCTTAGGTTCAGTATCTGTATATACACTGGCATATCTGCCATGTCTCTACCATGCTCCATTCTTTATACAGCTAGTCGTTCTGCAATAGCTTTTACAAGCCCTGTTTTCAGCTCTGAGAGGCATGCCTTCAGATCTTTCTTCATGAGGATTCCTGCGCTGGTCTATGACATGGCTATCGATATCTCTATGGGCTGGGGCATGTCTGTTAATTAAAAAAAGAACATCAGCACATTAGAAATATGTGAGGTTGTTTTTCCAGACTATTCTGCATCATTGCCTGCTCCGTACTCACAAAATTTTTGCTCGTGCTTACAGACTTTGGGCTTGAATACGAGTTTGGCAGTGCGGGAGCGGGAAGGCCCACCTCCGCCCGCTCCCTCAATTCCAAACTCGACCGCTGGCCGTTCACCAGATTATGAGTTTTCTCATCGTCTGGCAGGCGGTTCTGTAGCGTTCCCCACTGCAATGGGAATGCTAAAGCAAGTTCCTGCACGGCATGGACTGTTAAGTCCATACCGTGCAGGATCTCGGCTTGCATGCACACTGGGTGCACACCACGGGCCCCCTGCATGCATCCCCATGGCCTGAGGCACCAGAGAGCCCTTTGTTTCCTCACCTCCAGCAGTTTCATGGTGTGAACACCGCCGTGAGACCGCGCGCAGTGAGGAAACTAGTAATATGCTTAGCAGGACCTCAGCAGCCCGCCAGGCATATTGCAGCCTCACACCACTGCACCACCACCAGGGATCGCGGATCCCTGGCGGTTGCAGCAGTCAGACTGCCGAAGTTGTAATTCAGCTGTCCGACCTCCGGTGCGGTGGTGACCACTGTAGCACCATGGGTTTGGCAGTCCTATGGACTGTTAAACTCATAAGCTAGCCCTTTGTTCAGGCTCATGTGATGGCAAGAGACCTCAAAAGTAACCACTCCAATGGTGTATGATCTGCCCGGGAGCACAATAATTAACATTGAACACCTCCTGGCTTCTATTATGACTGAATCTCTTATAAGTTACCATGGGCGAATGAGCTATATTTATATGAAGCTATATTTCGAAGAGCCCCCACTTACTCTGCAGCTCCTACACACCTTCTTGGCTGCAACCGCTGGGTCTTCTCTCAGCTGACCGAAATAATTTAAGGTTTTCCTAGAAGGCTAGTTGCAGAGTTTTTTATATAGCGCGAACTAGACCCGAACCGAATCAGGTATCAGAGCGCTTTACATTTTTTCCAGTTACGTTACATGAGGACACACATTCATTTTTTAGGCACGGGGAGATTAAGTGATTTGCCCAGAATCACAGGAGGTTTTGGCGTCGTTACCGAGACTCGAACCCAGATCCCCAGGCCGGGGTCGAGCGCACTAGCCGTTAGGCCAACTCCTCTCAGTCTGTAGGGGGTCAGGATCATGATGGGCCATCTCACAATATCAAAAACGATGGATGGGAGTGCATTAATTTCTCACAATAGGACCAGTGCTTAAAGATGTTCTTGTCCCATCTGATGGTATGTATCAGGGATTGCAACTTCAGGACAGGCTATCCCACATCCATGATAGCCACCCAGACCGGTGATCCCTTTCATCTCGCAGGTGGGTTTGCTCAATACCCCTCCCATAATATAGCTTATGGCCCATAGCGCCCCAAATAATGATATCCTTCTATCACTTATTTAATGGTGCATTTGCTGTCTCTGAACTCCTGTATCTCTCTTAGTGTGGGGTTTTCTCTGCTGTTTTCAATGTTATCAGTTGCTAAAGCACAGAGCTACTCCATGGCAAGTGCAATTTTAAGCTATGGTGGCTCGGGCCAGAAGGGGGAGGCAGTGGAAAGCAGCAGTATACAGCATTTTGTTTGGACTTCCTTTCCAGCCTTGACTGCTCCCTCTATTCGGAGGGCCATGTAGGCTCCACATCTGCTTGATTTTGAGGCATTTGACCTAGAGGATTAAGTCCGACTCAGTCGGGTGTTGCTGAGTGGCGCAACATAGCTCCTACGGTGCCACCAGCTTGGAAGGAAGTGAAACAGAGAGCACTTAAATGTTAATTTATTGAAAAACTTCTGAACAGATTTACAGAAAAACAAGCAAAGGCACTTCCATGAGTAAAGTTTTACGTACATGCCAAGTTTGGTGTAATTTTGATCTGCTGTATTTTTCTGTATGAAGTAGTAAAGAAACCTATGGGAATTAAAATGGAAATGTCACTTTTGGGACCCCCCTGTTTTTTTGTCCCCACATGACAGATCTACATAGGTGTTATGTTATGTTGAAAGAATTTATTAAGCGCGCTAACACCGATTGGTTTCATGGCGCTATAGGAAAAACAGGGAGCGGCAACCAGAAGGATTTAATTGTGTACTAGAGTTAATGGTATGCTTGTTTATAGAGCCAAGTCTTCAGTGCTCATCTAAATTTCAGGAGGTTGGGGCAGGTCCGGATCTCAAGGGGAAAAGAATTCCACAGGCGAGGGGCCAGTGTCGCAAATCGACAGCCACCAGTGCGCTTCCGCCTGAAAGAGGGAGTATGTAGAAGGGCAAGATGGGCTGACCGCAAATTGCGGGAGGGGTGTGCCTCGTTATCAGTTTATCGATGAATTTGGGGCTTTTGCAGTGTAGGGATTTAAAAATCATGCAGCCTGTCTTGAAGGTGCAACGTTGGGCCATGGGGAGCCAGTGAAGTTTCATGAGCAACGGGGAGGCAGATTGCCATCTAGGTGGACTCAAAATCAATCTGGCTGCATAGTTTTGAACCATCTGAAGTCGCTTTAGCAGGTAGAGAGGAATGCCAAGGTAAATAGAATTAGCATAATCCAGGTGGGACAGTACCGTAGCTATCACCACCTGGGTAATGGCCTCCGATGTAAGGAAGCGCCGAACCTTCCTAATTTTCCTGAGTTGGAAAAAGCACTTGGAGACCTGAGGAACTAGAATCTGGATCAGGTCCTGCCCGTAAGCTTTTGTATGCCCATTCGTAGTTAGTGATTAGCGTGATACATCTACATCGTTCAGTATGAGTATTACTGACCCTAACGCATTGCTGTTGTAACCGAAATATGCTTTATACTAGTATACACTTCCTAAATGGGCTCATATAGATTAGCCTGACTGGTGCCATTTTAGGGCCTGGTTTGCTCATAGTTTCAGTAGACACCCCCATGGCTTTCCGTTCTCGCTGTTCCCATGAGAAATAGCCTAACACATGTAACAAGTAGCTGCTTCTGAATAAGACCTGTCAAGGTTGTAGGTGGGGGTAGGCTGGATAAGCACATTCCAGGAGGCGCTGTGTGAACTCTCCTGGAAACTAGCAGAAGGGAGTAACCCATCTCGACCTTGCTATAACGAGCTGAGCTAAAACTGAGAATCCTTTGTCTGCCATATATGGTCTTTCCCCTGCAGCAACCTGTCCCAACTGGTACTTTTCCATCTTAGGTAACGGTTTCGAATATGTAACAGTATATATGTGATGTATTGATAATGTGCCAGCAGTCTTCTCGTCGGACCTCGGGGTGTGAGGTCGCGAGGAGCTCTTCTGGCAGAGTATTTGTTTAATAAACGATTGAGCTTTCTACACTGCCAACTGACTGATTATTGAGAAAGTGGTATTGGGGCTATTAGTAAGTATAGCTCCGTAGGGGTTTAGGAAATTTCAGTACTTCAGTTGGCGACTCCGCCGGGACTCCACATTGGGGTCGTCCCTCCGTAATCGGAAAAAAAACGGGACATTGGAAAGGGTGCTCTTGGTCGGAGGGGAGGACCAACCGAAGACTTGAGGGTTGCTCCGCTCTCCCGATCAGGAGAGCCCAGGCTGCTAGTGGCCCCACGCCGGAGTCCTACGGGTGTAACCCGGAAAGCAGACTGTGTTGGTCTCCAGGAGTTGGCAGTGGAGAAACTTGTAATCAAACCTGAGTGCACCAGGTGAGTGATTCGTCTTGTTTTATGTCGGATATCCTATTGTCTTTGCATTTGGTGATCGGAGACCACGGAAAACTTAAAGGAGGTCTGACGGGGCAGTACGGAGACTGCACGGGTGGACCCTCCTGTTATTTTGGGATCTTGATAGAGATATAATTCAGACGCCTAGGTGTGACTTGTGAAGAGTTCATACCCAGCCGGACTGCTCTCGGAAATGCTGGCGGTCACGATTGGGTAGCCCTTGGTCAGATCTGGAGCGGTGCTTGAAAAAGCGGGCTAAGCCAGAATAGTTTGGGTGGTGAACCAGGAAGGCTGCCAGATGGTTTGTGATCGGTCTGTTGGTTGAAAACCTGGGTGACTATCTCTAGGTAGTCTAAGGATAAGGCTACTTGACTTTGGGCTCTTTTGTTGGAATTTTGGAAAATACGTACGTTCTCCTTAGGCAGGAGTCGACGGGCTCTGCCTTTTGTTTGGCACTAGATTGGTTTGTCTTTTATGTTGTTTGAGGATTGTTGTATGTTTTTTGTGTGTGATTCAAGTGATTGTTGAACATGGCCATGTGTATGACAGTGTGATGATTAATTACCGGTTTTCTTCCAGCAGCTGTAAGTAGACTACTATAGAATAATGCCGTGCTTCAGTAAGTTATGTTGTGGCTGTTTCGGCCGGGACAGCACCAGACTAGACGAAAGTCAGCCGGACCCTCCAGAAGGCAGCCCTAGTCATGACATGTACTGTAAGCATGGGATAGGCCCGCTCTTGTTTAATACTCTATGGCATAAGTATACTAAGGATAATGTAGAATTACAGTGGCCACTGACAGGGTCTTTTGATGAAAAGAAGATCCAGTATTTACAGGATCGCCTGTTTGCAAAACGCAGCAGGCAATCCATGTTTGATACACTTAATACATGGCAGAAAGAAGCAAAGCGGAGACGCATCAGAGCTGAGAAACTTATAAAGATACAACAGGGACAGACCATTACTTAGAAAGCCATTGCTCATGATAAAAATCAGACTGAGCAGAATATTGAATGTTTGGATAGACAGTTTAGGCTACAGGTAGATAAGAGTTATGTTGCCCGTAAAGAAGCTGAAGACGAGATAGAGGAATTATTGGATGTTTGGCCCCCTCCACCATATGCCCGCAACGTATATATCCTGCTGTACCCCTTCAGACGCCCTTCAGACGCCCACTGCTCCTTCGATCGCAGCCCTAGAGGTGACTGCGCCTGTGAACACACAGAGTGCCGCGGTTGCCTCTGTAATGGAAATGGCTACCCTAATTCCTGACGTGCGGCAGCCCCCGGGAAGTTCTCACGTAGTGCTGGCGTCACCGAGTCCCATATGGACCTCACAATCGGCCAGTGCAACCCCTGAGGCCAGGGATTGTACTCCAATGGGGGATCCAAGTGGGTTGCATGCCAGGCGACTGTTCACGAGAGTGTCTGTAGGATACGGGGAGAAGGAAGCGATAGCAGAACAGGCAGTTAAATGGATGCGTAAAGACGTATACACTTTGACTGATTTATGGAGCACGATAAAGGATTTCGAGCCAGTTATGCAGCAGCATGCTTTGCATCAAATGTCCTGTTATCTTTTCGAGGTTTGGGAAAAATGTTTTTGGGATGGGATGGCCCCCCAGATTTTGTATGATATTATGGATCTGGCTCACAAGTTCGAGTTAAGCCCAGAGGAAGTGTATAAGAATGTGGAGACCTTGGTGAGATATCGAGGTAGAATGTTTCTGAAATACCCTAATTGGGATTCACAGCATCCCATGAGGGAGGTGCACCCCATTTACCATCCCGAAATACCAGAGCTGCCCGACGATAATAATGCAGTAACGAGAAATAGGGTAGAGGCTCGATTTCAGGAACAGTGGGTGTACACTCCATGGAAACGAAGTGAGGTACTGGCACTGAAATCGCAGCTCCCCGATCCTCGTAAGAACCCTACAGCTTATTATAAAGAACTAACTGAAGCCGCAGCTTCGGCTGTAATGACTTTAGCAGATATTGAATTATTTTTCGGATTATTAGTGCCTGTAGATATCTGGCGACAGGTCCATGATGCCAATCATGCAGCAGAGCTGGGGGGTACTTGGGACGAGTTGAAAGCTTGGGACCAGGAACGAAAGCCGCGGGACAAGCCCCGGAACGAAATCACTACCCTCCCTGTGAAGATAATAACCTATATGCACACTTTGATTCCACCCCGGAAAGTTGATTGGGACAAATTGACTGCTTGTAAACAAAAGAAAGACGAAGGTGTCTCGGACTTCTTTACCAGGTTCGAAGGTACTTTTATTGACTTTAGCGGACAAGACCATGCCACGGAAGAGGGAATCCGATTGTTTGTGAATCGGTTTGTGACTAATTTACTTCCAGAAATATCTGCGCGGTTGCAAGCGGCCGAGAGCACTTGGACAACATCCTCCCCCTCCGTCATACTAAGTATGGCCCAGTACTACGAGCACAGGGAAAATGAGAGTAAGGACAAAATTGAAAAGAAGGCTAAGGATCTTAAGACTAGGGTATTGCTACAGCAAGTTATCCGAGGACAAGGGACAGTAAGAGGCGCCAGAGGGCAGGCGTCCAGAGGGGTCGGGACAGGAAGAGGAGGAGGTCCAGCCCCGCGATTGGGAATCAATCAGTGTGCGTATTGTAAGCAGGAGGGACATTGGAAGGACCAATGTCTGTTGTTGTTAGCGCAGAATGGAGCTGTCCGAGGGCGGGGACGTGGTCGGGGTGGTCCAGACCGAAGTGATATGCGCAGAGAAGAAGCAGCTCCGGGCAGTCACGAGCGGAACCATTTCGATAATCCTCAAGGTAGGCAGTACTTTAACCAAAATTATGCCTGTGGGGATCAAGATGGGTATGTTCTCGCATAGGACAGCCAAGGACAGAGTGGGGGCCAAGTGTCGATACCGGTCAATCAGCAAGGACCCTATGTGAAAGGGAAATTGATGGGGGCGTCCGAGAATTTTCTTATTGACACAGGAGCAATGAATAGTTCAGTTGCTCGCTCATTGGTCCCAGGGGCCGCTCTGTCCGGGCGAAATAATGTTTCAGTGGGATTCTCAGGAGTTCCGGTGGTGAGCCCCATCTCTAAACCTCTCCCATTCACTATTGGCCCAGTCACTATTGATTCCTCTTTTCTGTTGACTTCGCATTGTGGTGAAAACCTATTGGGTTTGGACATGTTGAAGAAACTAAATGCCAAGATTTATTGCTCACCCGAAGGTGTCTATCTGACAATCCAACCCCCTGAGGTAGACACAAAACAGTGTTTTGCTAAAAATGAACCATTGCCACCTGAATTTAATACCGTTCCTTCCACGTTGTGGGCGACAGGGAATGCGGATGTTGGCAAGTTAGACATTCCTCCAGCCCATATCACATTAAAACCAAGAGCCAGATTGCCACGGGTGCCCCAATATAAGATTGCACCAGCTGGTGAACGAGCTTTCCTTTCCATTATACAAGATTTAATTCATAAAGGTGTAGTCGAGGAAACAGTGGCGAATGTTTGTAACAGTCCTATTCTTCCGATCTTGAAAAAGGCTCCTGATTCTGGGATATCAGAGACTGTTGATACATATCGTTTTGTAATTGACCTGAGGGAGGTTAATAAAATAGTGGTGCCTCAGTTCCCAGTGGTGCCTGATATCACTACCATACTTACTATGATTCCTCCCACTGCAACGTATTTTTCGGTTATCGCTCTGAAGAACGCATTCTTCAGTATCCCAATCCATCCTGATAGCAGGCAGATCTTCGTCTTCTCATTATCTGGCCGAAGCTTTAGATTCTGTCGCGCACCTCAGGGCTATACCGAAAGTCCCGGCATCTATAGTCAGGCCCTTAAGGCGGTTCTGGATGATTTGGTATTACTTGAGGGCAGCATACTGTTACAGTATGTTGATGATCTATTGATAGCATCTGACACGGAAGAAGGATGTATGGAAGCTACTGTAAAACTGTTGCATCACTTGTCGGAGAGGGGTAATAAAGTATCCCTGTCTAAGTTTCAATATTGTCGACAGGAAATGACCTATTTAGGTCATTTGCTGTCGAAGGAGGGAAGGCGTTTGATTCCTGAAAGAATTACTACTATCGCTAACATGCCTGTGCCTTGCACCCAGCGTGAAGTTCGTGCTTTTCTTGGCATTACCTCTTACTGTCGCCAGTGGATTCCTAATTTTTCTCTTCTTGCTAAACCTCTGTTACATTTAACCACTAAAGATGTGCATGAACCTCTTCCTTGGACGGATGAATGTCAGTCCTCTTTTGCTTCTCTGAAATCTGCTCTGTGTTTCGCACCCGTTTTGGGTACTCCTGATTACCATAAACCTTTTGTACTATATGTGCATGAGGTCGACGGTTGCTCGCTTTCAGTGTTGACACAAGGATTTGGTGGAAAGCAAAGACCTTGTGCCTATTTTTCGGCCACATTGGATAATGTGGCAAGGGCACTTCCCAGATGTCTGAGGGCCACAGCTGCTTTAGTGGTGGCCATCCGGCAGTCGGAGTGGCTCGTTCTAAATTCTAGTCTAACTGTGATGGTGCCACATGCTGTGGATGCATTATTGAACAAAACTAAAACACAGCATCTTACAAGTGCACGCCTCACGGGTTACGAATTGACTTTGTTTGCACCACATGTTACGATTAAGCGATGTGCCACTCTGAATCCGGCCACCTTGTTACCCCTCCCTTCGGGGGAAACTACAAACGATGTTCACAATTGCATTTTTCGGACAGAAGAAGAAACGAAGGGAAGAATCGACTTCACAGACATTCCTCTATCTGACCCCAAAGGGGAATTGTATGTGGACGGTTCTTCTTTCAAGTTAACAGATGGCACAACAACAGCTGCATATGCAATCACAACGCTAAAAACAGTAATTGAGACTTTTCGAATATCCCATCGATCAGCTCAGGCAGCGGAACTAATGGCATTATTACGAGATTGTGAATTAAGTGAGGGGTTGGAGGTTAACATCTATACAGACAGCCAATACGCCTTTGGCGTGGCCCATAGCTTTGGGAGGCTGTGGAGGGAACGGGGTTTTCTTACTTCGTATGGACAGAAAATACAGAATGGCCCCCTGGTATTGCGGCTGCTTACAGCCCTGACATTGCCCAAGAAAGTAGCAATCATGAAGTGCAGTGCGCATAAGACAATAACAGACGAAGTTGGCGAGGGTAATGCCTTTGCAGACCAGGTTGCTAAGCAGACAGCGCAATCTCCTGTTTCCACTATAATTGTGAACACTTCTGCAAGATGGGCGGAGGATTCTGACTTGTTTAAAAATACTATAGATAGTGTACGGGAGATACAGATGAGTTGGTTCGATGGGAGCAGGAGACGGGAAGACTGGAAGAGAATAATTGCTGGGTGGATTTGACGGAAAAACAACGATGGCTGTTGCCCAATGCTTTAGTGCAGGCGGTTGTGACGATGGCCCATGGGCCAGCTCACATTGGGGCTAAGTGTATTTCTGCTTTGCTGGATCCAGTATGGAATAATCCTAATATTCAAAGGACGTCTGTTCATTTGGTCCAGTATTGTATGGTTTGTCTGCAACATAATCCAGGGAAGGGAGAAGTTGTTCTGAGTGGAAATTTTGCACCCACGACATTGCCTTTTGAGGTCCTTCAAATGGAGTATATCCACATGGAGCATCTCAATAATATAAAGTATGTATTAGTAGTGGTGTGTGCTTTTAGCAAATGGGTTGAAGCATACCCCACCAAAGAGAATACTGCTTTAGCCACAGCAAAGGCGCTCATCAAGGAATTCATCCCGAGGAATGGAGTGCCCCGTTTGATTTGGTCAGACAATGGGGGGCATTTCCATGGGGACCTTGTTAAGTGCATTTGTAACGGCCTCCATATACGACAGAAATTCCATGCAGCCCGACACCCCCAGTCAGCAGGATTGGTTGAGAAATATAATGGAATACTAAAATTAAAGATGGCAAAAATCCAGGAAAGTACTGGCTTGAAATGGCCTGACACTCTGCCATTGGCTCTTATGTCATTGTGGGTCACCCCTCATTCGCGCTCTGGACTTTCACCTTATGAGATAGTCTTTGGGCGGCCCGCTAATGTATGGGGAGTACCTAGACCAAGGTCATTTACTGATGTTGAATATCCTATGTTGATAGATTACCTATATACTTTGACTAAAAATCTTCGTTCTATTCATCAGCAGGTAGCATCTGTGTTGCAACCTCTGCCAGAGGGCCCCGGACATCGACTGGAACCTGGCCAGTGGGTGCTGGTAAAGAAATACGAGCGAGACACCAGCCTGGTGCCGAGATGGTCTGAACCTCATCAAATCCTCCTTGCTACACGAACGGCAGTGAAGGTGGAAGGAAAGAGACATTGGATTTATGTCTCCCACCTGAAGAAACTGCCCCTTCCGCTACCATATCATCAGCGACATCCTTGTGGAGTTCTGACACAGGAGAGTGAGAGAGCCACTGAATTTGTCCCTTTCTCGGATGCATGTGAAAGAGGAGTTGGGCAAGTGAAAGGTGTGACAGGACCGGCCGGGGCAGCCACAGAAGAATCCACAGTTGCCCCCGACCCGGTCTGTGCTATTTCTGTTAACAACGGCTCCGATGAGGGAAACACCTCTTCCCCTGTGTTATTTTCTGATCAGGAAGTTACGGGCCATGTTCGTTACAACCTGCGGCCGAGAAAACATCACGGTACCTCAGGCGACACAGTCAGGAGATAAGGAAAGACTTGAGTAAGCAGGGTTTGCTAGATTTATGCTTGAGGTACTGAGCGAGACACTGGACTGAACTCGTTGAGAGCTGGAACTTTTGGCATTGTACTCTGTTCAGAAAGAAAGACTTTTTGGGTTGCTAAAGGCCAGGTTGTACGGCAGGTCGCATTAAAGACATTGCAACGTGGGACGTCATTTGATGATTTTGTTTCTTGAGATGAACGATAGGAGTCTACCTGTGAGACTCTAAACGGACACAGGGAGAAGAACCCTCTGGCAGGAAGGTTTGCTTTGACCTAGTTTAGTTTTGTGGACTTTTAGCTAGGAATGTACCCTTTTGGTTGTATTGTACCTGAGGAGGAACGCCCATTTGCTCAACGATATTTGCCATTTTATGAGCCAATGTTTTCTACTTGGACCATGAGTGTGAAAATAGCTTTCGTAGTGGTAATAGCTGTGATATTAGCAGTTTTTATGAGTGTGTTCATATATTTGGAGTATAAGCACCCTGTGCAGACCATGATGATGTCTACTATTGCCCCTCCTGAACATTTTATGTTCACTTTAGCCCCTCATAAAGAACGACACCGCCATACTTATGCCAAAAATGTATTTGTAGAAATGCTTCATCAGACTCACAGCACCACAAATGCGACCCATTTATGGGTCTGTGGGCTTCTACCGTCAGTCATGCATAAGCACGATTTGTTCCTCTCTTTGCCCTTATCATATTTAGGGAGCTGTGAGACATGGTTCCAAATGTTATCAGCAATGTATAACCATTATGTGGAGAACCCCAAACAGTATTCAGAGAAAGATTACAATATGATTTTGGCCTACATTGAGACACATCAGGGTTTTGATCCAGCAGGAAATGATGGGGAGGGATCACTAGATCCGAATGCTTGTATGAATTTGTATACCGATAATGCAAACAACACTTGGTTAATTGATGAGCTTTATGATTTTGCTAATTTCAACCATTCGCAATATTTTCAACAGTTCATTACCAGGAATGTTACCAGTGAACGCATCATGCCTATCCCTATTTTAAATACCTCTTCTGCTTTTTGTGTGCAGGGAATAGGACACGTGCAGGTTGGGAACAGCCTCTGTAATTACACTTATAAAATGTAAATATAATCAGTAGCCCCCCTTTGTTGACCCCTCCAAATGTATATTTTGTCTGTGGAGAAAATGATTACACTTGGCTACCACGAGGTTGGGCAGGCCAGTGTTATTTGTCTTTTCTGTACCCTCCTGTTTATATAGCCCCTTCTGATTACCACAAAACCCATCAGCTATACACCTCAGAATTGGCCCCTCATAGACAGCGCAGGCAGCTCGGGATGACTGAAGTCGATCAGACGGATACCTCTTTACAACAGTTTACTGATTTTGCTAAGGGGTTAGTCCCATTCTGGGGTCCGATATTCAATAGTTGAGAAATGAGGCGATTGTCCCGGGTGGCGGAAAATGTCACTAATATCACCACGGATATTATGACAAACCTCACAGAAGAGCTTCAGGCCACGAGACTTGTTTCGCTCCAAAACCGGATGGTTTTGGACGTTATCCTAGCTGATCGAGGAGGAGCATGCTGTGTTTACATCCCAGACTCCGCCCCTACCGTTCACCTAGCCATACAGAAGCTCCACCGCATTGCAGCAGAGATACATACTGATAACGGGACTTGGTCACTTTCTGGCTGGTTCTGGGGTCTCCTCTACACTTGGGATGGAAATTGTTGTGGATAGTAGCTGTAGCGGCGGGTGTCCTCTTCACCTGCTGTCTCTGTATGCATTGCGGCCCTGCCTGTTGCTCCTACTGTGCCACCAGATTGACCGCAATGACTGTTCCTTCCTCTGCCACTTTCAAGTCTCAGATGCTCCAACAGGAGATTCGTGAGCTAATGGCAATAAAAGAAGATGTTTTCGAGGATTAGTCCCCAGTTAGTTAGCTGAATCACGCTAAAAGGAGGGTTTGAGGAACTAGAATCTGGATCAGGTCCTGCCCGTAAGCTTTTGTATGCCCATTCGTAGTTAGTGATTAGCGTGATACATCTACATCGTTCAGTATGAGTATTACTGACCCTAACGCATTGCTGTTGTAACCGAAATATGCTTTATACTAGTATACACTTCCTAAATGGGCTCATATAGATTAGCCTGACTGGCGCCATTTTAGGGTCTGGTTTGCTCATAGTTTCAGTAGACACCCCAATGGCTTTCCGTTCTCACGGTTCCCATGAGAAATAGCCTAACACATGTAACAAGCAGCTGCTTCTGGATTAGCCCTGTCAAGGTTGTAGGTGGGGGTAGGCTGGATAAGCACATTCCAGGAGGCGCTGTGCAAACTCTCCTGGAAACTAGCAGAAGGGAGTAACCCATCTCGACCTTGCTATAACGAGCTGAGCTAAAACTGAGAATCCTTTGTCTGCCATATATGGTCTTTCCCCTGTAGCAACCTGTCCCAACTGGTACTTTTCCATCTTAGGTAACGGTTTCAAACATGTAACAGTATATATGTGATGTATTGATAATGTGCCAGCAGTCTTCTCGTCGGACCTCGGGTGTGAGGTCGCGAGGAGCTCCTCTGGCAGAGTATTTGTTTAATAAACGATTGAGCTTTCTACACTGCCAACTGACTGATTATTGAGGAAGTGGTATTGGGGCTATTAGTAAGTATAGCTCCGTAAGGGTTTAGGAAATGTCGGTACTTCAGACCACCTGGCCCACTTGTTTTTTTTCTGTGAGAGATCACTATTTAAGGTGACTCCAAGTGTCTTTGCCGATGTAGAGGGGATCGGAGCTGGCCCCATGTCTGGTGGCCAGTAGTGCGGGCCCCAGTGTTTGACACTGTCCCCAGTGAGTACCAGCTCAGTCTTACCCGGGTTCAATTTCAGATGATTTTGGTCCATCCAAGCTTGGATGTATCTCATGGTAGCCTGAAAGCTGGTGATAGAGATTTCGGAGTTGTCTATCGTAAAAAGCAGTTGCAAATCATCTGCATAGTTGCAAACCGTCACTTGTCTATCTCTAAGAGACTGAATTAAGGGAGAGATGTAGTGATTGAACAAGTGGGGGGACAGGCAGGAGCCCTGAGGGACACCGCAGGTGATGGTCTGCTTGGGGGCAACCAGATCTCCAAGGCGAACTGCCTGAAATCTGTTCTCCAGGAAGGATTTTACCCAGCTGACCGCTGTGCCCTGGATGCCGGCCTGGGTGACACGGCTGATCAGGATGGTATGATCAACCGTGTCAAACGCGGCCGAGAGATCCAAAAGCACCAGGGCCTGATGGGAGCGGTTGACCGCACAGTCGCGGAGTGTATCCAGAACCGTAAGTACCACCGCCTCAGTCGAATGAGCGGGCCGAAACCCTGCCTGATGGGGCTCGAGGTAATTTGAATCCTCCAAAAATTTAGACAAGCATCTGGCTACGTGAGCCACCATCACCTTTGCTAAAAAAGGAAGCAGAGAGATAGGGCGCAGAGAGATAGGGTGGTAGTTTGCCTTGCATGTTGGTTCAGCCCCGGGTTTCTTCAAAAGCGGTACTACCGTAGCTTCCTTGAATGCTAGGGGCACTTGTCCCAACCGGAGAGAGTCGTTCAGAAGGGTGCAGGCAATTTCAGGGAAGGCAGAAAAGCAGTCTTTTAGAATATGGGGGGGGGGCAGCTGTCTGAAGGGGCACCAGATTTAACTCTCACTAGAAGCTCTTGGAATTGCTCTGAGGCTGAGTGAGTCATTGTTTTTGATAGTGGCAGTAACCGGGATGATGGAAGTGGGGGATTGTGAGATACTTGCTTTAATATCCGAAATTTTCTCAATGAAATAGTCATTGAATGATTCACAGAGGGTCTGGGTGGGGGTCAGCCTAGGGCGGACACTGTCTAAATTAGTTATTTCATTCAATATGGAAAAAATGTCCTTCGATCTATTAGTTGAGTTAAGGATACGTGAAGAAAAATAAGCCGCTTTAGTGGAGAGGATGGCCTTCATATATTCCTTCCGGGCTATAGTGAATCTGATCTTTAGGTCGGGGGTGTAGCTACGGCGCCATTGTCGCTCCAATTGACGCAGGGCCAGTTTCTTTGCTTTCAGCTCGGGCGAGAGCCATCTCTGGGCGTCTGCACGCCGCGCCAGTTTAACTTTTTTGTAAGGAGCGTGCGCATCACTAGCTGCTAGCAGCCAGCCAGATAGGTTGGTTTCATGTATATTAATATCAGGATGGGGGGATGGGATGGTATTAGTGAGTGTCCGTAAAAAGTCTGATTTATCTAATGCATTCCATTTCCTAGCCCAGCCTCCAGCCACTGTAGCAATTGTCTTGGTAGTAGAATAGACAAGATTACATTTGAGTAACAAGTGGTCGGACCAAAGACAGGGGAAGGTTACCGGGGTCGTGACCAACGAAGAGTTGGTCCAGACATTGTCCAGGATGTGGAAAAAAAGAGTAGAGAGGCGCACTCAATGAAATTAGTAGCTCGAAAAGTCCATAAAATACGTAGATCCTCTGTCGTTTTTCTTAAATATATTCTTTATTTTCATTTGCATAAAACGGCACAGCCAACGCGTTTCATCCCCAAAATGTGCCTAGGGGATTTCGTCAGGGCATAAACTGAACAGTCAGGATAATGAAGTAATATTAGAGAAGATAGCTCTATCGACGCGGTTATCTGAACTCGATCACAGTAGATCCCAGTATTTTCCTGGGAAAGATCTGTCACTCAGGTCCAATTAAGATAAAAGTGCATGTCCCCCGAGTTGCAGGTTTTAACGGACAGGGTGTCTGTAGTTCCTTGACGCATATGATGCCTTAGTGGAACTTCACAGTAGCGGGCGTTCAGCGTCCTCCAGGGGGTAACAGGCTCAAGTGGTGCCTATTCTTCGCGTTGTTGCGGAAAGTACCTCTAATATGGTACTCGTACTCCACTGCTCCTCCTCATGGAATAGTGGCTGCCACTATTCCATGAGGAGGAGCAGTGGAGTACGAGTACCATATTAGAGGTACTTTCCGCAACAACGCGAAGAATAGGCACCACTTGAGCCTGTTACCCCCTGGAGGACGCTGAACGCCCGCTACTGTGAAGTTCCACTAAGGCATCATATGCGTCAAGGAACTACAGACACCCTGTCCGTTAAAACCTGCAACTCGGGGGACATGCACTTTTATCTTAATTGGACCTGAGTGACAGATCTTTCCCAGGAAAATACTGGGATCTACTGTGATCGAGTTCAGATAACCGCGTCGATAGAGCTATCTTCTCTAATATTACTTCATTATCCTGACTGTTCAGTTTATGCCCTGACGAAATCCCCTAGGCACATTTTGGGGATGAAACGCGTTGGCTGTGCCGTTTTATGCAAATGAAAATAAAGAATATATTTAAGAAAAACGACAGAGGATCTACGTATTTTATGGACTTTTCGAGCTACTAATTTCATTGAGTGTGCCTCTCTACTCTTTTTTCTATTTGCTTTGATATACATCCTTGGCAGCGGATGGTGAGAGTAGCAGCACCACCAAATATTTTTGAAACAGGAAAAGTTGATGTGCGAAACCTTGGTCAGCTGCTGTGTGCTTTGGTTTATTGTTCATTGTCCAGGATGTGGCCCTTGCAGTGGGTTGGCAAAGGAACCTGCTGATTAAAATTCAGGTTCGTAAGAAGCTCAGTGAGCTCGCTAGAATGCGGGCCTTCCAGGTTGTCGTTAAACCAGTAATTGAACTCACCTAGCAAGAGGACCCTGGCATGGTCCATGGCCAAATTTGCAATTTGTTCGCTTAGCGCGAGGGGGAAAGATGGCATAATATTCGGAGGTCTGTACAAAAGCACACACGCAATCATTACATGAGAGAGGTCAAGTTTAAACACCAGATTTTCTGTGTCCGGGAGGTTTAGGCAAGTGAGGGCATTTCCTTTCAGATTAGAACGAATAATTGCCGCAACCCCCCCTGCCAGGTTTACCCATCATGCGGTCAGCATGTATAATATAATAGTCCGATGGAAGTGCTGCTAGTATATCGGGGGCAGAGTCTGGTGTCAACCAGGTCTTGGTAAGTAGGAGGATGTCGGGTTTGTCTGTAGCTAGCAAGAGGAAGATATCGAGATGATGTTTCACAAGGGAGCGGGAATTAAGATAGAGAATGGCTAGGGGATGAAAACCAGGCTCAGTCTGTGTGCCGGGGTTAGATCTCATAGGGTAAGTCGGACCCATAGATTCCGAGGAGGGAGTGCCAAGATTCCATGCCTCATAGCCCGGTTGCAGGTGTCCCCAGACAGGCGACCTTGCCCTCCATTGTATTTGAAGAGGTCATCGCGGGAGTATGATGTCCGACAGGCAGCATGGCTAGCCCCTACTGGGCGCGGACGGGCTTGCCTTTGGCACACCTTCGGCACGCCACCGGCGTGCCCGCTGCGCCCGTCCACTGCGCTTCCCCGAAGGGGTGGCCATTTTATACCGGGGAGGGCGGGAGGGCCGAGCAACTGGTCCGCTATCCCTGCTCCTCATCCAAGATGGCGGCTACATGAAACTTGCCATACATTTTCCAAAGTGGATGTACATTTTTTGTGAGGTTTCTTGAAGATTTGTTGAATGACACCAACGTTATTAGGGAAACAAAAAAAGCCTTGCCATTGGAAACTTTGACCTAACATAATTACATAGGCACTATCGCTGCCTTTGTAATGAATATAGTCAAATTCTCTTCACACTCTGTGGTAAAATGGCATGACCGCAGCAGGGGATACATACCTATGCAAGGAGAATACTTTTCCCACACCACCCACTGGTTATGTCACCTAGTACTGCCTTTGCATTTTGTGTGTAATGCACTAAAGGTATATTTTCACCAGTGTAAGACAAAAGTAGACCAGAGTCAGCAACAATCTTCTCTTGGGTCTCCATCTTGCATGATCCACAGTGCACCAAATAATCTACAAGTTACCATGCCTCTTCTTAGATGACTTTATTACTCTGAGAATACATTTGATATTACATGTAGATCCCATGATTATAATGTTGGCATAAAAACATCTGTGCAAACCAGTTGCACGCCTCAACATTTCCTTCCCACCCTGAAATACATGATGAGTCTTTGAATTTCTTTACAAAGCAAAGCAACATAATGTAGGTCTGCCTTTTTCCATGGGAGATGATGTTACCTTTATCCTGGGTTATGGTTACTCTTAAGCCCTGCACTGAAAGTGCATTGGCAACCAATCAGGTGTGTCTTGTAGCATCACAAACTGGAAGGGTTCAAGCAGCGTGAATGAAGTGTTGACACGGATGGTCATCAGTGTGTGGCTTTCAATCAATTGCAAGTAAAGAGCTGGAAGATGGGTGAAGCAGGGTGTGAATGCAGGTGTGGACGGAAATGTACATAAAGTGCATCAAAAAATACTAAAAGATAATTTCTTCACTAGGCAGTGATTAGTGCATGGTTCCCCTCAAGCGTGAAAGCCATGTGGTCGTTGACTGTTGAAGAGGACCTGCCTCCACTCAGGGAAAGAACATGACTTGTCGAGTCCAGTACTCTTGAGGGAGGGCAACTTCCATGTTCCAATGGCGAAGAGTTGTTGCCAGCTGTTTGATTGACATTTCAAAGCATTCTTGTACCATAGGCCGTAGTCAGTGGGGAATGGCCAGCGTCAAAAGTCTGAGAATGGACTATCCCAAATTAACCTGAAAAACCCATTGTGTTGGAGGCCATTGGTATGGTAAGAATCAGAGACTCTAAATCCTGGATGGGAAATAAATCAGTATATTGATAAAAAGAAATCCTGTGGTTCCTCTGTTGAGTGTTTCTAGCTGAAGAGCTTTGTCCCTGTGTCCTTGTGCTTATACACTAGCACTATACGCTATCCTATATTGAAGATAAAATTGGGCATGCTTCAATGAGGATTAAAAGTGCCTTTGCTTGCTTGTGGTCCAAGAAGGTTGAGCATGGTCCAACAAGCATCTCCTTTTAGAGTGATGTTGAACTTATTTGTGTTAGGGTTTGCCTCCTTCTGCAATGGCAGATAATGAAATGATGAACCTTTTTTCCAACGTGTTATCTCAAGCATTCTCCCAACATCAATTGTTTCCATGGCCTGGATGTCAGCTATAAATCCACCACGACAATAGCGTTGCCACTCGCTAACACATGCCATGGCTGAAATGGCCACTGTGTATCCAAAGTGCTAATGCTGATGCTAGAGTGAAAGAGGCTTTACCATTGCAACAACTTTACAGTGAAAGCTGCTTTCATTTGTGAGAGACCTACTCTTTTATTCTATGTGATATCTCTGACACAAGGGATAAGGCTTTGTCACCAAAAGAAAACATTAGTAACTCTGTTATGCTAGAACACAATGGAAATTCTTCTACGAAAGTGATCGTCCAGGTGAGGCATTAAGGGATGGATTTATCACTGTAACACAGTTTAGGCTTTCACTGGAATTTACTGGGCTTAGCCATAATTTATGGAACTTGGGCCTTGCCAAGTTCCAAAATAATTGGTTAGCAATTGGACAAAAGATTAGGACAGAATCTCACTCAGAGCACCTGTGATATCATGGTTAAACCCAGTACCATGTTTCACAGATTGCTTATGTGGTCTAAAGCTTTGGCCACCTGAATAAAGTGATTATTTCACTGAGAGTCATGTTCAACTTTCTCATGGCCCTAAAAATAACCCATTAGTCCTACTTGATCAAAATACATTTACACATCTTTCACCCCATAAAACTATGGCAAATATGATTTTGAATACTAAGCAACACTGTAATTGTGGGTCTTAACATTGATTTGTGTCCTCACACATGTCTAGCAAAATATCCCATAATTTTTTGGCACACAAGGACCAGGGACATAAGCATGCATTGTGATGAAACAAGCTTGCTTTGAAGGCATAAACTGTTGCAACTGGGTTGAAGTTTGTTGGTTGGCCTTCCTTCCCTCATGATGGACAATGTCACCAAATGGGTCCTTACCAAATGTCCTCAAGTGTGAGAGAACTGGCATTGGTCCTTTTGTCCAGTTGTTTAAGTACAATGGTTTTTTAATTATATGTGTGTTGTGAAGGAACTGCAAGAGGTCTGCACCCAAATGTTTCTTATTGATAAGCATTCAGCCAAGCAGTGCATTATCCCTTTAGCTGAAATTGTGCATTTTGGTTCACATGAGATGTCCAAAACCTGGCCTTCAATTTTACTCATACTTTAATCCAATCAATGTTGATTTTGGTTAGCTGATTTTCCTGGGGGGCCACGAGGGCCTGGTAATCCTCTTGGTCCTTGAATGCCAGGTGCACCCTTAATCCCTGGCAAACCAGTACTACCCGGAACACCAGGAAACCCTATTATGCCGACTTCTCCCTGAGGCCCTGGTGGCCCCTCTGGGCCAACTGGTCCATCTTGCCCTGGAGGCCCCACATCGCCCTTTGGTCCTCTTTGTCCTTTGGCACCTGGCTGTCCAAAACTTCCTTTAATTCCAGGAAGGCCCTTAGAACCTTTGACTCCAATCACTCCCTTATCACCCTTGGAGCCTCCATCACCAGCTGGACCTTCGGGACCATGTGGGCCAGGTGGCCCCAACTCGCCTATGTCTCCTTTTTCTCCCATGGGTCCTTTCAGTCCCCTTGTTCCTCCATCACCTTTGGGACCCATTGGTCCTGGTAATCCTGGTAGCCCTGTCCATTGTAAAGAAAACAAAAATGGTACAGAAGTTTAATATGAAACGCATGATAATTTACTTGGGCACCAAAGTTACAAATACACTTTTATACTTTTTGCGTGTCAGTGACTATCATGTTTTTACAATGTTCTCACAAAATCTATGAACCAAATGAGGAATTATATAGCTTACCATCTAATTTCAAGTACAGACAAAATTAGTTGCTATCAATAAACCTAAAGCTAAGTTGAACCCTAAATCATAAACCCCTACACCTAAACCTAAAACAAAACCATAACACTAAATCACATTTTGATTCTTTTTATTTAGTATGCTCTCCCATATGTGAATGTTGGTTGAATACATTTTGTGTCGTTGAATTAGGAGGTTTGTAAGATACCTATAAAGTGTTCATATGCCGTAAACAGCACAATGATTATCACACAAATCCTACTGAAATTCAAAATTGCTCACTGACACCCAGAATGTGTACATTTCCTGTGTTTAGTATTGGCAGATCATTGCTAACTGCCAACACTTTATTGTGATACTGCTGCTTACACAAATACTGTATTATGTACTTGGGTAACAGCACACTGACAAACTCCTTTAAAGTCCAGCTGTTAATCAATAACTGACTGCAAACAGTGTTTACTCATAATATCATTTTCCCATTTTACAGCAAATTGTGTATGAAATCAGGGATTTTCCCTGCGAAATTACTGAAGTAACTCTAGGAAGAAGTTGCATAATGTAGCAACTGGTGAGACCAAAACTGAACTTTTTCGCCATTATGATGCAAAAATCTTGGAACTGATAGGTAAACCCGGGACCATGCACCAACTGTATTTCTGCCAAGCATGACTCACAAAGAAGATCTAAATATTTTTCTTCCAGACACACTGGCAGATTTTATATTTACCTCCATCCTTGGGGTTTCCAGGTATTTATAGCTTTACATATCGATCTAAAGTCATGTGTGTAAATTCTTCTGCTAAACATTATTCACTATCAGTGGGTTATGCTAAATTGTGTGTATTTGTAAAGTTCACGGTGATCAATAAGGGTATGCTGGCACTGATCTGATTGTGTGCCTAGCCCTGCCTATGACAGGGTGGTTAATTGAAAAGCCAGGTCTTCAGCTCCTTGCATAATTGAAAAAGAGAGGAGGAGGCTCTGGGATAGGAAGAAAGAAAAAAGTAAGAAACAAAGAAAGAAAAAAGTAAGAACGAAAGAAAGAAAGAAAGAAATAAAGAAAGAAAGAAGGAAAGAAATAACAGAAGAAAGGAATAAATAAAGGAAGGAAGAAAGAAATGAAGGAACCCAGAAAACTCTCAAATCAGTTTCATCTTTTGATTCCAGATTATAATAATACAGGATATTTCTGATGACTTGTTATAATGTTCTCCATCATGAACTCAGTAAACTGTGGAGTAGTAGAAGATGTGTACTTAAAGGAATTTAAGATCTCTAATTGTTAATTCCACAGGAAGTTGGGAAACTGATAATTTTTTATGTTCTTGTTTATGATTCGGTCTCTGAATCAGTTATATGACAAACTGCTGCAGGGTTCGAGTAGGGGCCGGGCTGTAAATCATCCCCAGCCCCTGCTGCAGTACCTACTAACTTATGTTTGTGGGGTTTTCTATCTCTAGTGACCCTGAAATCGTCACCTCCTATATCACACTTCCCATACTTTTCATGTTGCACTTAGTCCTCTCAACAGCACCGATACTATCCACTAAGAACAATATCTTTTAAGTACAAAATAGATCTTGTAAGGTTTCTTTTTGTCCTTTTTATCCTAGGAGAATATTGCCAAGTTTAGAAATTAAAGGTAATGCTGGCAAGTTCTTGATTTAATGACCATACAAAGGAAACTCTTACACATGTTGTCTGCTGCTGTTGGGCCTTTACAAAAGAATGCAAAATGTATTTATATATTTATGCAGGCATGTATTGCCTTCTGTGTGCAGATTAAGCATTCACATGCAAGGTGTATACATCAAGTATGATTGCAAACGGTGTTCTATGGTTTACCAAACACTGTCTAGCCATTTGTAAAATACATCGTTTTGGACATGACCTTGTTGCAATTAGATCTGGGTATACATTAAATTTAGAAAGATGGG
Organism: Lissotriton helveticus; assembly: GCF_964261635.1. Lineage (NCBI taxonomy): Eukaryota > Metazoa > Chordata > Amphibia > Caudata > Salamandridae > Lissotriton > Lissotriton helveticus. The sequence continues at coordinate 1,952,231,427 of NC_136067.1, forward strand.
ATGGTGACTGAGTCGGCACATCCATACTTGTCCATTGGTTGGATCGGCCTTGAAAATGAAATGTCACTGGTGATGTTTTTGTCAGCATGCAGCTGACAAGCTAACTGGTGGACATCTCGAAACCTGCCAAACCCTTGTGGGTGCGGCACCTTTGTGACCTAGGCATGGCGGGAGGATTTGCCTGCCGGCTGGCACCACCAGCCTACGGGGACCGGGCCTCTGACTGGAGTTTACAGGAGCTTTTCAGCCTGCAGGTGCCACAGACCCCTTCCCGGTTCGACGTCACCCTGCCCTGAGTACGCTAAGTGCCACTGGCAGGATGCAGTACGGAGCACAGAGAGGGCTTGGAGGCTCGAATGCTGTAGATCGACAGCGTTTGGAGTCGGGTTGCCCAGATTCAGACACCCCCCCGGAGCAAAGACCAGGTCAAGCGGGTGATCAGACCCAGTCCAGTGGGTTTTGTATTTTCCAGGGACTCCCGACCCCGGACAAAATGGGCAGTGGCGGCGTGGTGTACTACAAGGTAGGAGTCAGCAGGAAAGTGCGCCATTAGGTTCCTCAGTGGCTTTTGGAAGCGTGAGAGCACAGCTTCTCTTAGCGGAAGTTGCGGAGTGAAGTGCCGGGCGGGTCCGCAAAGGCAGCCCAACTAGGGGGTAGATTAAGATCGTGGTTTTCCCGCATTCTCCGGGCCGGCGGAAGCCATCGCCGGCCCGGAGGATGCGGGAAAACCGCTGCGGAGCCTCAAAAGACCCACCGCCATATTAGGATGGCGGTGGGTCTTGAAATCTGTCCACAGCTTTTCCGCTGCGGTCGCCTTCCGACCGCGGCGGAAAAGCTTTAACATGGCTGGCGGTGTCTGTCAGACACCGCCAGCCATATTAGGATGGTGTAAAATGTATGCTTTTCCGCAGCGGATTTTCCGCCGTGGGAAAGCATACGGACCTTCACTTCGGGGGCCCGTTGCCGCTTTGTGCACGCAAATGCGATGCATGGATTTTTAACATTGCGGCGGGTGCAGCTTGAAGCTTCACCCGCCGCAATGTTAAAGATAGAGGATGTGACCGCCACCCTGGCGGTCACATCCTAATCTGAACGGAGGGAACGCCGCAGCCCATGCGGACGTTCCCTCCTCCTCTGGGGTCGTGGACGGACTCAAGTCCGTCCGCGATCCTAATCTACCCCTAGGTTGGGTGCGGCTTGCGGCAATCCAGTGTACCCTGCTCTCTCCCACCCGGGTAACCCTGCCTGCGCCACCTTTTACGCAACCTCGCCTTCACTCCACTAACACCCTCTTCACCACCCATTCAGGGACAAGAGATACGTGATAAGGGCGCAAGCCACCACCCCCTCTGATGCCAGATGACGCTTCCTGAGGGGTCAGGAAGTATTCAAGCCTACGTTCAGCACATTGACTTTGTGGCCAGCCGACTATTTTCAATCTTCAACTCGGTAACCCAGTAATTTCAGGATTTTACCCAACTCCTTAACATACTGTAGTCTCACCTCTTCACACTCTACGTTACTGCTAACGGACACTGCCCCCGGGGCCATCGCCTCGACCCACTTGCCAAGCCAGGCCACCGTACGTTCTATCTGCTACTCCAACCTTTACTCTAACTGCCATTCACCACCTTGTCAGGTTCCGGGTTTTTACTGCCACCCACGACCATCGATTACCTTTTACTTCATTTTACAGCGCCTGTCAAATCTAGAAGTCCACTTAAAGCGTGGGCTAACCCAACGCACGGTTCTCTCACCCGCAGATTGCAGACCGCAGGCGCCCACCGCGTCCAGGAACACGTTCAGGAATGCAGTCAGGAAGAACAAGAGGAGGGGAGAAAAAAAGACAAGAACCCCCAAGCTGCCTCGACAAAAGAAAAGGATAAGAACAAGGATAAGGAGGAACTCCCGGTCACCGCCGCCAAAGACCTTATGTGCAACTCTTTTGGAATGAGCTCCCTAGTGCCAGACTCATTAACTACAGAAAGCAAAGAAGTGCGGCAAGAGCCGGGAGTACCAATAGATGTAACTCCAGCAATCACGTGTGCTAAGTCAATAACAACAACAAAATTACTCACAGAGTCGGCCCCACACGCCGAGTGCGAAGACAGCATTAAAGCAACCTTTAAGGCTCCAACCAGGCACCACTCAGGACCAAACAGCAGCTAACTGACTTCCTAAAAGTCGTCATTAAATCAGCCACAGAAACTCGAGGCCATAATGTCCTCAAGATTTCTGCAACTACAACTACAACTGATCCCCAAAGTGAGGCCTTTACGAGCCTTTCTAGTGACAGAAGTACCATAAGCTCTGTGAGTGAAAGAAGAACATACCAGGTCACGGGATGGGAGGCTTCGCATGTAGCAATCAGTGCAGTCCCAAGTCTCCAAATGTTGTCATCCAAAGCTCTCCATCCCCCGGAACCTGGTCATAGGCACAAGCCGCAAGTCATTGCGGCACAAACTAATTACCACTTGCCCTCCCTAGACACCACCTGTCAGCAGACACAACAACAGGAGTTTGTTAATATAAACACAAAGACTCCTTACCTCCTTCACTTAAAGTGGAAGCAGAACGGCAGACAGGCCATGAACCCGGCCAGCTTAAAAGACTAGAGGAGTGGCCTTTACCACCCAAAATCCAGGAAAACCCAAAAAAGGAACAACCTAGCAGGACACTGGTCTCCCTATGTGAATCACTTCCAGAACTCCCAACCTACTGGGAACATTATGTTCAATCATTACCAGCAGAATCAAGCAGCTTACCAACATCCTCAGTTTGGCCGCTCCTGCTAAACACCATCGACACTATTGCCAAAGCAATGACCTATCACGCCAAAAAGTTAGATACCCAAGTGGATCTTTTAAATATTTTGGCAATTCATGTTGAGGGGGTTGAACTGAAATTGAAAAGCTTCAACATGTGATTATGAAGGTGCAGCGAGATCGGGAACAACATTCTTAACGTGTCACTGTCACTGCACTCAAATAATAGACAAACTAGCTGCAGTTCCAACCCAATTGTCAGACCTCTTGGGTACAACCAGGAAGCCCTAACCAAGATTGCCCCACCACCCGAGAAAGAAACTGAGGCACTAAGGGAAACAGACACAGCTTGCTCCCATTCTCCCAGGGGGCACAACACAAGCAAAATAGTAAATAACCCAACCCAAACACAGGCCAACACACCTTCAACTACATCTACATCTGCAAGTGTACTCGACAATTAAAACATCCTGGATTCTCAACCTATTAACCAATGTGAGCAGTCCCCAGGAAGGCTACCAAAAAAACTTAAACCACTAACTAAGCGGGAGAGAAAACGTCTCAGAAAAGCAAGAAAAGGTAAACAATCTAGACGGGCATCTAACTCAATTCTCGCCATGTCTGAACAAGGACGGAAACAAAGTGAAAATTATGCAATTCTAAACACCCCTGACACAGTAATAAATAAGGAATTACCGACTCCCTCACCTAATTTGTCTATTACACAATAGTTTAATCATAATATAAGGGAGCTATACTATATAATATATACAGCATATTTAAGCCTTTAAATAGGAAAGAGAAACCATTCCCAAAAATCCATGCCATACAAATCACGAAACTCACAGCTACATCAAGGAGTGCCACAATAGAATCCAGTACAATCTACCCATGCACGATAAAGCCGGTCAAGAAAAACGCAAGCAAAGTAAGTCGCAACCTCGACACAACTCATAGCTATAGCCACAGAATCGACGAATTCATCAGCGTAAGGGTCAACGAAATTCATACACAACACAATACTAGCGTCCTTCCGAACCCACCCTTGAATCCCCCAGAGCCTACTTTGGTCGAAAATGCAATGGAAAGGGGAGCAGACAACGTTCCGCGGCGTGACCCCTTTAAATATAACAACAAATTGGATTTAATCTCTTACTACATTTCAAGGGGAAACCATGACATTCTTAACAGAAGTGTACTGCTTAAACTCTTTAAAGCCCTCTCTCCCCTGAGTCACATTAACATCAGTGACATAGTTAGTACAGAATTTAAACAGAACCCGAACCGTACGGGAATTACAACAGCAACGTTCGCAGATAACTCCCTCATTGAGCAAATCTGGCAGCAGAGGGATCCATTTGCCAAGTGGGGCATCGAGCTAAAAAAGATCATCCCCCCCTTGTTACTCCAGCCCACTACAACTGCCAAATCATACAGCGGGCATGTTAAAGGGAGCTAAAGGGCCGGACCATAATAGCCCACTAAAGGATACAGACTCCATGGCTAGTACAATTACCATCACATTTGCCCATCCATAAGCCACCAAGCCCTCTGGACTCCGGCATTCGAACTTGTCCGGAACATCCCTTGAAATGCCATGAACAAATTCACTCGCAGCCTCAAACTTCCTCCAGGGTTGTAACATCTGCTCGTGGAACATGCACGGCCGAAGTACGAAATTAGAGGCCGCTGGTTTTATGGATTTAATCTCCTCTTCCAAGAAACATGCCAGTTAAACCCATCACCTATAGTAGGCTATAAGGAATTTCTGAATTCGGCCAAGAAAGTCACCAAACATGGGAGATCAAAAGGGGGCCTTTCCATTTTCATCTCGACCGATATACCATGGCACGCCTCTGCGGTAGATTTAGATTCCACCTGGTTGCAATGCTTCAAACTCGACGCCCCACCTCTTAATAGTTTGCTTATCCTTAATATCTACATCCACCCAGCGTACAAACATAAGAGGTCAAGAACCGATCAATTAATCGCATCACTGGGGTCAGTAAAGCTCATATTGCCAGTGGACTTTAATATGAACCTATTGCAATACAGGTTGACCTGTCAATGTGTATGCTTTACGTTCAAACCCAGACAGACTGCCCCGCGGCACACACAAGGATCTCTCAAAAATCAACCTCAACTATTGACTACACATTTACAGGTCATAACTTTTTTCAGTATATCACGATCTTTCAAATCATTGATAGGGCAGAGAGTGACCACCAACCGCAATCTTTCACTCTGTTAAGAAATGTTGCCAAATCAGCCAAAGCCAATGCGCTGTCTCAAGACATGCAATGCTACAATCTTAAATGCCTTAAATGGAAAAAGGATAGCAACAGAGACATCATGGGCACATGCACTTGCCTCTTGGCGAAATTTAAAGCCAAACCCTTAAGCATACTGGCCTGGGAGTCCTTTATTCAAAAACGAAATCATACATTTTCTAACCAGGTCTATGGCAGAAAAACAGGAAGACCATCAGGGGCAGCTTGTTTCAGTAACAGTCTTATGAAACAAAAACAACAACTAAATAAATACCTAAGACAATTACAGACCCGGAGTCCCGATCCCTCTCAGGAACTCCTGCTTTTAATCTCTAAAGCAAGAAAAGAACTAAAAAGGGACACAAAGGCGGCCACGAAAGAGTTTCACGAACAACTCTGGGTGAAACTCCATCACTCCTGTAAACAAAGATTCCAAGCTCTTTTGGGGTATCATCAACCAGTTAACAAATGCCAGGAATCAACACCATAACTCAGTGATTATGGAGGAAACATGGAGAGCCCATATTGAACTTCTATTTAACGAAATTCCAAATCCAGGCACCGCAAGCCACTGTTCTTCAACAGGACTTGACATCTCCAATTCTGACTTACTTTATTTCTCCCCACGGATCTTACAAGTGCAAGTTCTAAAAATCATTAAAAATTTAAGACCCGAGGGTGCACCAGGACCTAATGGCTTGCCAACTGCCCTGATCCTTCATTCACTTCTCTCTTTTACCATGTTTTAACCTACAGAACGAGCCCTGACTCCTGGCGGTGAAGCATTTTAAACCCAATATATAGGTCGGGAGCTCATTCTGATCCATCAAACTATAGGTTGATACCATTAATCGACTTTGAGGCAAAAATGTATGCCTCAAATCTGTTGGCAGACTTAGAGTACTGGGTCAGCAGAATAAATCTCATCCCTTACACGCAAACATGATTCTGGGCAGGGATGGGTACCATCACGAACATCTCAGCGGTCAGCCTTTTAGCCAACCAAGCCCTTGCAAATTCAAGACTCCTTTATGCATGCTTCATCAACCTTAAAGCGGCCTTCGATAAAGTTTTGAGAGCTAAGCTTTGGGCAAAAATGCAAAATCGGGGGGGCCCACCCAAACTCCTGGAAGCCATAATTAACCTGTACTCACCGACTTGGGTTCAAATTAGGAAAGGAGATGGGCGTAGCATTACCAACAAGATTCCAACTCTCGATGGGCTGAAAGAAGGGTGTATGTTAGCCTCCTGCTTATATAAAATCTACATCGCAGACCTCGATAAGCATCTTCAGTCAATTCAATCCAACCCCCCAAAATTGGGTAACATAGCCACACCTTGTCTCCAATACGCGGACAACATCTTTTTATTAGCTCAAACACTAGTAGGTCTGCAGCGACTAATTACAAATTTAGGAGCTTATACCGCGACGGCCCTACTAACTATCAACCATCAAAAACTGAAATGATGATTTTTCCAAACAATCCTAAATAACGAAAATCCGCAAATTCACCTGGAAACTGGATGAGCAACACTTGACCAGGGTGGATTCGTACAAATATCTCGGATTTCAAATAGGTCATAACCTCAATTTTAAGTCACACCTCGATCAAGGGCACACAAAAGCTGCAGTTCGCATTCAAAATACTAAAAATTAAGCTCATAGGCTGCTCCACTGGGCACTTGTTAAAAGTCATCGCTGCTAAATATTTACCCTCCATATAATACAGCTCAGAAATATTGAACTCTAAGACACTACAGTTCTAAACACAGCAACCTCTACTTTGTTCAAGAGACTGTTTTCAATCCCCAGACATATTTTACAAGCCCAAATTCGATTAGAATATGGCCTAAAAAATCAGATCCTTGACAGATATTGTGCGCTAGTTAAGTACTTCTGGAGGATGAGGAATGCTGAAAACAACACTCTAGCCCATCATTGTTGGGTAGAAATCGATAACCAAGCCAAGCTAAACAACTCAAGTATCAAAGTTCTGAAGGAATCCCTCTCGGCATTGCAACTGGAGGAGGCCTGGCTCACCCTCACAACTTACTCCACCTTCAAATGCTTAGTGAACAAAGTAATCAAACAGATTTCTTTACTGACAGATAAAACTGCCTTTTCTAAAAAACATCATGCATGGGCAGTGATTCAAGGATACCAGTTGTGGAAACCTCAACCATACTTGCTTGAATTATTTAATACTGCTGCAGCTAGGGTCATTCCCAACGTAGGACCTGTCTCCGAAATGGAAATATTCCTGGCAATCCAAGGAATGCCACCTTTGTGAACAAGGGGTGGAGTCATTATTACACCTAATTTGTATCTGCCCCTTCCTATTACAAATCCGAAAAGTGGTCCTTTGGGAAGTCTTAAAGAAAGAACTAATAAGAACTTGAGGAGCCACGGTCATCCAATGTCTCGGAGGGTCATCTATCCAACTGTCTTGTAGAGCCATAAACTTCCTGAAAATTGCGGCGAAAGAACTGGACAATAAAAAGTGAATTAACTTAAGCTGCCCTAGTACATACAGTCTATATATTTTTCTTTTTTACAGCCTTGACAGCATGTTTTAACCTTTTAAACTCAATCAGTGTTAACTGCTCATAGAATGATCTTCTTGTATTTGCCCTTTTTATCACAAGATTTTAAAATGTACATTTTATGTATTCTCCTTCAATGGTGGTTTTTCCACTCTTTTATGATTTTTTTCGAAATCCAATAAAAGTATATTTGATTGATTGATTGAAAGTGCCCCTACTCGGGACCTGGAATCATGGTCTGTGGGAACGTTGCCTCCCAGGCAAAATCCATGGGTTTACCAGCCTCTCATAGGAGGTTATAGGAGCTGTTGAGCCCAAAGGAACCCCAGACTCCTCCCCGGTCTCACGCCACCCTGCCCTGGGTAGGGAAGGAGGCCCTGCTTGGTGCCTGGAGCCCTGGCCTGTGGGGACTGGGCCTCCTAGGCCAAAGCCATGGCTTCACACTCGTCTCAAAGGGAATTATGGGGGTTGTTCAATCCACAGGAGCCTTGGACTCCTCCCCGGTCTGATGACACTCTTCCCCACGTAGGGAAAGAGGCCTGACCCAGTGTCTGGAGCCCTGCCTGTGAATTCGCCCCTCCCAAGCAAAAAAAAATGCCTTCGCCCACCTCTCATGACAAATTACGAGATCTGTTTGGCATGCTCCAGACTCCTCCTGGTCTGAGGCCACCCTGCCCTGGAAGGAAAGGTGACCCTGCCTGGAGCCCTGGCCTTCAGGGACCAGGCCTCCCATGGCTTCTCTTACGGGGATTACAGGAGCTGTTCAGAGCACAAAAGCCCCAGACTCCTCCCTGGTCTGATGGGGCGCCTTGACACCTGGTCTGTGGGGACTGTCCTCCCAGGCAAAACTCATGGCTTCGCCCACCTCTTACGGAGGATTAGAGGAGAAGTTCAGCCTGCAGGTAGGGAAGGTGGCCTTGCCTGTTGCCTGGAGCCCTGATATACGGGGATCGGGACTCCCAGATGAAAGGCATGGCTTTACCTCACTCTCATGGGGGATTACGAAAGCTGTTCAATCCGTTCAGGCCGAGGCTACCCTGCCCTGGGTAGAGAAGGTGGCCCTGATTGGAGCCCTATCCTGCAGCGAGTGGGTCTCCCAGGTGAAAACCATGTCCCGCAGCTCACCGGGGCATACATGAAAGGTTCAGCCCCCAGGAGCCCCAGACTCCTCCCTACTCCCAGGTAAGTAAGGAGGCCGTGACCAGGAGCCTGGAGCTCTGCCTGTGGGGACTGCAGGGGGCTAACACACCAGGCTAAAACAATAGCTGTGCCTGCTTCTCATTGGGAATTACAAGAAGTGTTCAGCTTGCAGAAGCCCCAGACTCCCCTTGGGTCTGACACTAGTGATGACCATCTGCAACACTCTCCATTCTACTCGCGCCTTCTTCACTGCCGACATAACTCTTCCTGACTGACTTTGAGAAGGTAACATTTTCAGCAGGACTAACCTGGTCCCTGCATCTGACAGCACTCCATCAGGGTTAGCCTGAACTTGTAACTTTCCCCCAGTCTAGTACCAGATGACCATGAGTAGTGTTTGTGCTTTTAGGTGCTATTTTCACTTAAAACGTTTAAATTGAATATCTCAGCTTATACTTATTGGGGTTTTGTTGTTCTGGGATCATTGTATTTATTAAAATGTTCTCTATTGGCCCGATTCACAAAGGTAAACTTAGACGTTTGGTCTAAACTTAGAACAAACATCTAAGTTTACTACTCTGGGAACTCACAAAGGGCATTTACGAGTACTATCTTTATGTGTGCACTCGATCGGCCTGAATGCGGACATAAAGATAAATGCCCTTTGTGAATTCCCAAAGTAGTAAACTTAGATGTTTGGTGTAAGTTAAGACCATGCATCTAAGTTTACCTTTGTGAATCGGGCCCTATGTTTCTAAATTGGTTTGGGATATTTCTTGTGTTGTGTTTTTGCTTTAATACTATGGGCGTGCTGCATAAATACTTTACACATTGCCTCTAAGTTAAGCCTGACTGCTTTTGTCCCAAGCTACCAGAGCGTTGAGCTCAGGTTAATTTTAATGAATGTTTGTGGTTCACCATCACAAGGATTGTGGTTGTTTCCTGAGTGGGGATTCCACCCTCTTCAACCAATAACCAGATGTTTCAAAAGTTCTGGCAAATTAATGATCTGTAAAATAAATTCTCTGAATGATCAGCAGTGTTTTGTTTATGTTTATGGTTATCTATACATGTTATCAAACAAATGCTATATCTTCAAAGACCTCTCACAAGGTTATGGAAGCAGCTCAAAAAAATCTCCAGAGAAAAAGGCATAACAAAGCAGATCTAAAAGCTAAATGCAAAACCAGCAAGTAATTGAGCAGGGTTCGTCACTGAAAGATTGTGAGATTGTGAATGAGAGATCGTGAACTCAACAGGTGCTGGTAAGAAAATCCATGGACTAATCAACTGCATGCAAACTCAAAGCGGCATCTGTCAACTAAGTAAAGCTTAAATATTGATGGAGGCGTCAGCATATCTCACATTCAAGACACTGAGGTGCCCATATGCAAATTGTGAAATTATTCCATTGCCGTACTACTGCAAACAGCAAAGTGACATAAGGAATGCTTGAATTAATCTCAGCCACTGGTGATCGATCAGTACATCATTCTTCACCCACTGTGCCACTCTAGACAGAGACCACCCGCATACAAACCAACCTTGGTCCTGTTCCAATAGAAACAATTAAGCCTGGGCTGCCAGGCAAGGTCCCAATGGACCCTAAGTAATGACCAGGACCAGTAGAACTATGCGATTTTGTGGCCGCAGCATTTTCTTTATAAAGGATTTGCCACATAATGCATCATCTGCTGCATAATCCGCAAACTGTAACACAAAAATTGCTTCTAGCTCAAACACATAAAAAACTACTAAAATCGGGGAGACTTGTGTTGAAGCGCAATGGAAGGCCCCAGGCAAAGGTTGACTTGTCAGCTTTCAGTTACTTATTTCTGTATTTGGATGTTTTTTTTTTTTAGTTCTTGTTTATTTGCATTTTCAAAAGAAACGACATACAAAAAGAGAAAACAAAATAAAGGAAAACTGTTGGTCAGGATCATAACTTACATAGTCTGCGGTAGCACAAGGCACACATATCAGTCAATAGGAATATCCCCGGTGGCTAGTACATGTCTAGCAAATAACCCATCTGTATTTGGATGTTAAACTGGTACTAACGAGATGTAATCTCATTTAATTGTTTTTTTATTTTTATTGAATTTTGCAGTGAATAAAAAAACATTCAACCAAATGACCAGCATGCATGGTACAGTGTTTCCAATACAATGTCCAATATATCGGATTCGCCCTGAACTGGGGAAGAGGATAGGGGAGGGGGAAGGGATTAACAGCCTCTGAGCAAAAGCTTCTCCTTTTGGGGAAGGCACCAACCAGGGGTATGATCTACTCTCCTACAGCAATCGCTATGCATGCCGCTCCACACTACGTTGGTGCTCATCGCCTGGGGTGGCGATACCCTTTCAGGCTCCGCGGCAGTGCCTTAACAATAGCCCCCTGAGTCCCCATGGTGCGGGGGCCCCCGAGCTCCAGGGGGCCCTCCTCTGAGAACCATGCACGGGCAAGCCTGAGAGCTCCTGAGCGGGTGCGGAGCATGCGGGCCCCCATCCATGCACTTTGCAGGGGTGCCCCCTCAAGTTTTGTTACGCCATTGCTCCGTGGGGGAACGAGATGATAACGTAATTACAAAATTATTAAGTACTACTGCCACAAAATGTGCCCAATTAGGTCGCCTAATTTGCCTTTTCTTTCCAAATAATGTAGTCGACCCGCCGCATAATTTGGTCCTCTCTTGCCACACAGTTTCAGCAGCCTTGCTAATAACTACTGCATGAGTTTAATTCAAGTATTCCACTCATCACCTTTTTGTTTTCCTCACTATGATGCCATAGTGAGATGAGAAAACCCAGATGTGTTCCCATCCTCAATGTGTCACAGGACTAAAGCTATACCGCACTGACTAGGCTTAAATAGGCTGAAATCAGTCTGGGGTTGCTTGTGCTCCTGTCCAGGAGACATTGGTCTTGAAGGCTGGCCTGGGCTGCTCGTATGGTGCGGGACCTAGACTGATTTGCAAATGGCAGGTCTCTATCTAGACTACTAAAGTCAGCAAAAAATTGACTTTTTAGCGTACTGTTCGATGTTCACCTCATACCATCACACAAAACTGGATGGTGCCCCTTTAAAAGGTGTTCTCTACCGGGCATCCTGCTGACTCTAATACTGAGCTGGCGCTGCAGAGCTTCCCCAGCAGAGGGCCACATGACCCAGCATAAGTTGTCTGTCTCCCTCATTCTTTAATAGTTCAAACACAATGTCATGGGTATAACAAGTGCTATTTGCAGAGTCTTCCAATCTTCTTCAAGAAACCTTTTCAAACCCTAAATAAGGGCATGCTCTACCAGCTAGCTTTACCTAATTAATCCCTTCTCTTGTTATGGAACAGAAGGCAGGCCAATTTGGGGGCTGATTATCCACAGATAATGGTTTTACAGCAGTGACTCTTTTTCAAAGATACAAGACGTACAAATTAATCAAAACATTAACTTTTACAGAACTCACAACCTTGCTCCTGCATCAAAACAGCACATCCCATGAAAAAGTAAAGAGAAACAAAGTTCACGTTCTGGTGGTCATGGAAACAAACAGAGAAGCTGGCTATCCTGGGAACAGAGAGCAGTTTGTTGTTTTTAAAAGAGAGCCAGTCTGTTCTGTGCCCTAGGAGTGTGATGATGGCCAGAGAGCGCAGCAGCCAATGGACACTTTGAAAGGTCATTCTACACCCTCCCTCCAAGTACTCTTCGCCTCTTGATGCTGTCATCTGTTGACTCAAGTCAATGTGCCAGGGCAGAAAACAATGGCAGCCATAGTCTTCGAGCCATGCGAACGGTGCCATCCGTTGATTCGCCTCATTGGGAGGCTGTTCGGCCGCCATTGGTTTGGCGCTTTCTCCTATGCCGTAGAAGGAACCCGTGGACACAGACACGACACCTCAAATACTATACAAGTATGTCAGACCAAACAAGGCCCTTCCCATCAATTCATGTTTCCTCCAAGTGCCTTCTCAAGGAGATGTAACAGAGCTTCAAAGAGGCACCAGGGATTTCAATGCACTATATAAATGGCAATGGCAGTATCACCAATGCATACACAGATGAATCGCATCAGCAGCAGTGCCCATCAGGGCGTGTGGCAATGTAGCCCCCTCTCTAAGAGGGCTGTCCTACACAGGGACTGTGCAACAGAAACAATGCCAGTTTTCTGTTTCTCAAGGTGAAGTAGGCCCCAGTGGGAGAGTGGCAGAATACTGCATCATATAGCCTTACCTGAGTTACACAGGAAAGTGGCAGTACACCTAAAGCTTGAAGAGAGTGGCTCACCAAGGGGAAAATATCTCTAGGCCTTAGGGAGACAGGTCTAAAGTGAGTGCACCCATGGGAAGAAGATACTTAAACAATAACAGTTGATAAACCAAGAAACCGGAGGATGGAGCAACTGACAGAGGCCCAGCACTTCTATTATAAGGCACACCACATTGTGAAGGGGTTCCTAAAGGTCTGTACACCCATGCAAGGCACTCTTTGGCCTGGAGTCACACTTCCATCTAGAAAGCTAGACCCAAAAGGCTCCAGTGGACTGCATCACGGCGGCTATTGAACATGGCCCCTGTTTGTCTGCAGCTCTAGAATGCAACATCCTTGCTGCTGCACAGCTCAACCCACAGACCTGATGCTAAAAGAGGTTCCTCAGGCAGGATAACTGAGATGAGAAGCCTAAATTGATGACTCTCCTTACAACTGAATCGGAAGAGATTCAGTACCTGCTCTCACACTCCACACAGATTCTACCCCAGGGTCCTCATTGGCTTGACTGTAAATAAGAGATGCCAATCCTAAGCACCAAGAAGACAAAGGTGTAGGGGAAGAGAGTACCACCCCAGCAGGTTTGACCCTGCCAGAAGATATTGCCACCACCAAGGACTCATACTGATGGATGTGAGCCTTAAACAGGCAGGTCACTAATTTAGTGTTGACAAATGGGTTTAGGCCTAGCAGGAGCATCAATAACATGTCCATGTAGGGTCCGTCAGACACGTCACTGTACAGCTTGCTCTCCAACATGGCTGCCCTACACATTTCCCCACACCCATCCCTACTCATTCGTCACCAGTCATGTGACCCTGCCAATAAAAGGGGAGTTGGGAGCACCTGCTCCTACTCCAGTTTTACCATCCAACGTGGGCACTCATCAGCTTGACCTGATTGACAAACTCCACAGAGACTCTGCTAAGGCTGGCTTACTTCTGTAGGATTCTCTGTAACAACCCCTCGAAAATGATTCACCCAAGAGACAGACACACAAACACGAGCTGTAAAGCTCCTCGTCGGTCTGTCGCCACCGCATGCCAAGATGCCAGCTACAGACACACATTTATCAAGCCCTCATAAACATCTTGACAGCCTCCAGGCTGTCTGTCTCTCTGTCTTGTCTTGGCCCCTGGTAAGGTTGGCAAGTCGAGCCTAGGTCATACTGTTCAGGCCTCAGCCATGTGCAGTGCTGTCCAATGGACATGGCAAAACTAAGTAGAGCTGAACAGAGTCGGTCTCGACAATATGTTCTTCATCAGTATGGGCTTGGAAAGGCAGCAGAGTAACTTATTCTGGTGTGCAATTTTCTATTTAAGTGACATTTGGAAATATGTCTCGGTTGTGTTTCATATTTGGAAACCCACAGGGGTCTTGGAATTGCACAGCGATACATTAAGCAATTTCAAACAGGATTACAAAGATTGAATTTCACTTAGCTTTGCTCATTGAAAGAGACATATTCCTTTTAAGGAATTCACTAGATACCAGAGTGTTATTCTCTGAAACCTACAATATTCTTAGCTTAGCCTTGGAGGGAAGCAATCAACAGGCATTACATGTTGTTTAAAAATACTTGGGAGCGATCCACTCCACAGTGAGGTGCAGTGGCGGCATCAGAGCACTATACAGTAGAAATATTTTGTTACATGAAAATTACAGATAGTTTAAAATACCAACTACTGACAAAATAGTAATGAAGGTCGACAATTACAAAGTGGTAGATTGCAGAAAATTTAAATGTACAAGAGGCAAATACAGCAGTGAAAAGATTGTGAGCACCTGAAGAGATGAGGTAGTGTTGATGTCTCTGTCCCGATTACTTGCAATGTCTTAGCTAAAATAAAATTGGAGGAGAAGGGCTTTCAGGTCTGTTTGAAAGTCGCCAGTGCGGTGGTTGTGCAAGTTTGCATGGTCCCAGCTTACTGCACGATGGAGTTGCAGATGAGACCTTTGGAGCTACGCATGATCGCCCACCCATTTGCAGGATGCCGGCAGTCCTAGAAGCCTTTAGAACCACCAGGCTAGCCCAACCCTGTTGTTTATCAAGTGATCCACTACCTGGGAGGTTGCTGTAAACTTATCTGGATAATGGAAGGCTTTTTGGAAAGATGGGATCTTTGAACTCAAACTTCCTGGATAGAACCAATGAAATTTGGGGGAGTTCACAGAAAACATGAGTTCGAATATAGAGTCCTGTCTCTGGAATAGGCCAGACTTTGCATCTTGGTTTGATGTTGCAGAAATGAGACAGTCATCTAGGCACACAGAGCAGTAGACCTTCTGCTGATGCAGAAAATCTGCCGTGTGGGCCATGATCATGAAGATCTGTGAGGCGGCACTGACAGTAAATGACAGTGTTCTGTTCCACAATGGGAAGCTAACAATTCCCTACTGTAAAACAAAGCAGGTACATGGAAAGTTCTCAAAGAATAGCCAGTCGTTCTGGATAGTCAGGAGCACGTGAGCCAAAGTTAACATCTTGAACTTTTGCAGTGGGAAGAACTGCTACAGATCACAGAGATCTAAGATAGGGCATTACCCACTTCCTCTTTTTTTTTAACAAGGAAATTGTGGAATTATTCTTTCTGTCTCTTTCAAGGGCCAGGATCATCTTGTCTTGATTGGGGGGCTCTCTGGCCACTGCAGAGAGTTTTGGGAAGCCAACTGGGGCAGTGGACGTCTGGATGGGCAGCAGTGGCAGCTGTAGGGCAATGCTATTAATGTGTCTATGGTTATCTAAGTTCAGTGGTGAAAATGTAAGGAAGCCATCACACTGGAAGAGAAGGACAGTTGATCCTCATGGAAGTCACCTGCATTGCCTGACCTTTTTTGATACTTGAAAAATGAGCGTTTTCTTCTCCTTGAAGCATGTTTTTTGGCAGCCTCATGCCCGAGGAAGAGAAGGCTCAAGTCAGGTCTAGGAGTGATTGTAAACCAGAGCCTTCCTAGACAGGAATGCTTTCACGAGCTGGAACAGAGGTGAGACCCTGGATGGCACTCTCGCGATATGGCTGTGGATGCACGTGTTGTGCTGCTGAAAGATCTCATCTGTTGAGGAATTATGTTCTTCCTGTTGAGAGGCAGGTAACATAGTTTGTCATGGACTGCATGATTCATCTCCCTAGGTCAGGGCTACGACTAGAGCCATGAGTAGGGGCACGACTGCTGGTGCATGGCCAGAGACGGAGGCTGGAGGCTGAGTCAATGATGTCTCTGGATTTTAGCAGTCTTTGTTCTGCAGTTTTGTTGTCCAGGTTTAGCCTGATTTGTACTTTCCATCAGCGGAGTTCAGAAGTATGTAGCATTTCAGTCAAACTCGTGCTAGCAATGCAGGTCAAAGATGATGCTAATGGTGCTGTGCGCCCTCAGGATTCCAATCCATCTCCTTGCCTGTTTAAGACAACATATCTCTTTCTCCTTCTGGGAAGCTGACCACCACCACAAACAATGCTGACGTATGCAGGACACAGCGACTCTACTCTTCTTTTGACTCTGTAATTATTGTAAAATGGCTTTAACATGGCTGGCTCAGAAAAGGGTATTCTCCAATCTCCTAAACCTGCATGTGAACCCAAGAAGCTGTGGCCAGAGCAGGTTGTAGCAACCATGGCATACAGTAGATGCCATTTGAGTTGTGGGATGCACACCGTTTTTCATCCAAAGATTATCCATATTTATCCTTTCATCCTCCAAGAGTGCATGCACACTGGATAAATGCCTTGCCCCAATGACACGTCTTAGAACATATATACATAATATCATAAGAGATCTCATTTGGGGGAATTGGGCATGACCATAATGCAGATCTGGATGCCCATGACCACGAAGACTTGCGTCCAACACAGTGCTTCCATCCAGCCTTGGCCTAGGCTTTGGAGGCACGTGTTGTTGAGAGTTTAGCAGCCCCACTGGAGAATAAGGGCATCTACTGTATATATACATAATATGGGGCGGTATGACGCCCAAATTGCAGGTGCACCCCTGAATGCGCAAATTTAGCGCCTGCTTATTTCTTCAACTGCTTAACTCTGTGTATTCCATGTACTCCATTTTAATCATTCTTTTGTAACTTCGTTCTAGTTCAATCCACACGTAGGAATATTATGCCATTTTCAAAAGCTTCTGATGTTTACGTTGTGCCCATCCGGACCTCTTACAAAAACACGTAATAATGCATGATTCGTTCAAGGCAGTGTTTATTAAAAACCCAATGCATTTCAGGCTACCCGAGCCTTTCTGTAAATGACAATAAAACATTCACCATTATCTTGTTGTTGATTATTAAAGTCCATTATTGTTGTTATGCTACCTACTTGTTATATTTTAACAGTCCAGGACTAAATTGACCCAATCTCCATATATTTATATCTACTTTGTGTGTATTTCAACTCGTGAACCACTCCAAAAACAGTTCTAGTGATAGTGACGTGCAGGTATATTAAACTCACAAGCCATTTGCATGTATAAGAATCAACCACGTACTTCCCCAACAATACCCTCTCTTTGCCTCTAGTTTAAACACCCTGCATTGCTTAAGCTTACATTCACGTCTAACTAAACCCTCTATTCTTTGTACGCTTTTTCCCAACTCCTGTTGGCCTTTGACTCATATCTGGAATTACCCGTGTTGTTCTACATAACATTTCCATCTCTGTCATTACAAATCTCCCTCCTCTACCCACATACAATCAATCTTCCATACTCCCAGCAGCAACACTTTGCTCATGACCTCTTGACTCATGCACCCACATGCATGCTCTTTCACCCGTTATCTGCATATGCCACTGTTTTTAACCTACTTACTAAACATTCAAACGGCAACCACTCTTTCTCTCACCCAAAAGTTCACCTAGAACTGTTTTTGGAGTGGTTCACGAGTTGAAATACACACAAAGTAGATATAAATATATGGAGATTGGGTCAATTTAGTCCTGGACTGTTAAAATATAACAAGTAGGTAGCATAAAACAATAATGGACTTTAATAATCAACAACAAGATAATGGTGAAGCTTTTGAAAATGGCATAATATTCCTACGTGTGGATTGAACTAGAACGAAGTTACAAAAGAATGGTTAAAATTGAGTACATGGAAAACACGGAGTTACGCAGTTGAAGAAATAAGCAGGCGCTAAATTTGCGCATTCAGCAGTGCACCTGGAATTGGGGCGTCATACCGCCCCATATTATGTATATATACAGTAGATGCCCTCATTCTCCAGTGGGGCTGCTAAACGCTCAACAACAAGTGCCTCCAAAGTCTAGACCAAGGCTGGATGGAAGCACTGTGTTGGACGCAAGTTCCGTGGTCATGGGCGTCCAGATCTGCATTATGGTCAGTGCCCACTTCCCCCAAATGAGATCTCTTGCAAGGGGAGGTTTGTGAGGGAAAAATCATCCTTCTGATGGCTCAGCTGGTGCAATTGGGCCAAATGTAGGACCATTAGCTGGTGCAAGACTGGAAATGCCGTGCAGCTGCATTAGGAGGAGAACCAGCAGCCTTTACTGGTCGTCTGGTCTCTATATATGCATGACCTGCCCCATGGTTGATGCTGGCGGCTATGATAAATTAGCTAGATTCTAATTTTGCACTGAAAGCATTCAAGAAGAAATCTGAGGAGAAACCCAAACAGCATGGAGGGGCAACTTGTAGCTGGATCCAATGGAAGCAAGAGAGGGTTCAGCAACTCCTAGTCTGGATGTCCTTCGTCCAACATGCTGCAATAATCTGACCTGATCCTTATGGACTACACAGCCCCTGATGGAGGACAACCAAGGACAAACTCTGTAGGCTGCTGAGTGCCAAGGAAATGGACTTCCAGTGCCAGGAGGTAACTAGGAGGGTTCTGTGTCTGGCACACCAGTGCCTACAGATATACTTTTTCTAAAATACCATTTTGCGAAATGGCCCCCGACACATCAAGGGAGGCGGGTTCAACTGCAAGAGTCATGAGATGGCCTGCGTGATCAGGGACTATGACAGAGGCCACCTTAGGAGGAGCTGGGCTCTACTCTACAGTTTAAGTCCCCAGGTTAGTGGAGCAGATGGCACTCTGGCCCTCTAACCAGGAGGGAATCAGGCACTCTGCCTCAGTGAAATGAACCAGAGCACTGCACCCAGAATGAGAGACTGGCTCAAACATTTGATGTAACAACAGCTGGAGATCTCCATGCCCAGGTGAGGCTTTGAACTGGGCTTGATGGTGCCATGGAGACTCCAGAGAAGCTGAGGGTTTGGTCCCCGAAGGATCTTCTAATACTGGGCACTTCACAACTCGCAAGAGAACGCTGTACATTGCTCTCACGCCACTTGCATAGGATGGTTGATACTGCCCTCCGTGGCTGATACCCCCTACATAACACCTGGGAGGACAGATGCCGGACCACAACATAAGAAAAATAGGATATATGGGTCAGGTGCTGCAAAAGAGCCATTTGCATGAAGCACATGGTTTAAACCTGCGATGTTTATGTACAAGCAGAAGAAAGGAGAGGATGGAGGGATAAGGCAGAGGAAATCGATAAGGAAAGGCCCTGGGTGTTCGGGCTAGGCATTCTATTAGCAAATTGTCGAGCCACATCTTCCGAGGAAAAAGATAATGCAGAGAAGTAGGAATGGGATATACAGCATATAAAACACACATGTACCTTATTGGTGACAGTTTTTGAATACCAATCTGGACATGCCACTTGGTAACGCGTATATCTTCCAACTGAAAATTGGATTTAGCCAGAATGTCAGAATAACATTAAACAGGCCTGGGGTAGAGGCAGGTAAGTGAAAATGCAGGTGAGGCTTCTGCCACTCACGTGTTGCCATCATTGCTATTATCCAGTGTTTCTAAATAGATTGCTTCGAGATGGGCATGGGCCTTCCATCCCTGCTAGATGAAAAGGCCTCCAGAGGAAGGGTGTGCAAAATCCTCTGCTTTGTGACTCTGAAGATGTAGTGTCTCTTTTGCCCACATTAGATAAGGCATCACAAGAGAGGACTGGAAGATTAGATGCTGTTAGGCTTGTATCAGCAAATCAGGGCCACCCTGAAAGGGCACCACTCTGTTCACAAACTGTACTATGGATTGTACATTTATTAAATGGCGGCTCCTCATAGTCTTTGCCGTCTGTTCACCCTTTAGTCAATGGCCTACGAAGTGTTACTTGTAGAGGGCGCGAGTCTGAGATTAATGCCGGTCGCACTGAAACTGGAAAGTTGTCTTAATTTAAGTAGTACATAATCAGCTTGCAGATACAGAGGTAGGGAGCTCCAAATCGGGGCAAAGGCAACAGAAAAGCCCGGTTCCCCCGAGTTAGAATCCAGACTATACCATTTTCACGCTGAAAGGCAATATTTCTCTTCATGTATTCCCATACCTGGCGTGACACGCAGTTTTGTGCCACCGGCGCAATGAAGGAAAATGAGCTGCATTATAGGGAATGCGCTGTCCCCATGGCAGCCTCGAACTTCACGTGAAATACGGAGCGGCTGCTTTAAAGCCACTCCATGTTTTACTGTGCGGGCGGCAAACCACCTGCACTTTTAAAGGGGAATAGAGATCCCCTGCAGGAGTGTGCAGTCTGTGGTTGTACCCACCTGCAAGGGGATGTCTGGGGGGGTCCATCGGACCTTCTTTCCCCCCCTCCAGAGGACTGCCCTCAGGGGGCACACTGACAATGCACCAATCAGTGCGCCTCCTGAGGGCTTCTTTGCCTCTGCGCTAGTATCAGTAATACGGTGTTGGCGCAGAGGCAAAGGGTTTCCCTTATTTGCATGGGGCACGCCCCCATGCAAATAAAGAAGCACCCCCTTGAAGATAGTGCTGGCCCTTTTTATGTGCCAGAGCTATTCGTGTTACAGAAGGGGCAGCACAAGCGTCTGCAACCCCTTCTGTAATACCAAAGTGCCCCAGTGGCACGCAAAGCAGGCGCAAACGCCCGTTGCGCTCCGGGGTACTTTATGTAATACGGCCCATGGAGGCTGAAGATCACAACCGTGAGTAGATCAGTCGAACGAGTTGGGTGTTTGTCATTGACACCTTTACCCACCGTGGACATGTAGGCAGACAGAGTTTGACAGAACTCGCTTGTCTACCACACTAAGTGGTCCAGAAGCGAGCAATCTTCTAAAGAAAACAACTGTAAGCATTTTACAACTCCAGACGAGCACTGTTAGTAACTTTATTTCCACTTTACTGTCAATGTTTACCCTTCCCTATCGCCATTGTTTACAAATGAAGTACTTTGTCAGAACAAGGGCTGATGAAATAATGGTCGTTCATGAACATCAGTACCTGCTATTAAACATGAATTACACAGAAAGTAACCACACACTGATAAGGTCGTTATCACAAAAGATACAATGATTTTCGCATTAAGGAGCCTTACCAAAACGAAATAAGAAACTACAAGCATCCTTCTTGGAGTGACCCTACAGTACCCATCTGCCCTTGGCTGTTATTATGGATTCCACCGAGCCAAGCAAAAAAAAACATATTGTGCTCATGCACTTTAACTAATGTAAATAATTAGCTTTTAGTATTTGTAATTCAGAGGTGATCAAAAATAAACTAACTTATGAAGGACTTTGAGTTTATTTCCTAGAGATGCTGCCACACATCGGAGAACAGTGCCCACGACTGGCGGTGGCACCGCAGGAGAAGGAGGGAAGCACGATTTGCATGTTGGGATATTGGAGAACTTTTGAAACTGTTGCAAAGAATGGGAAAAAGAGAGGGCACAGGCAGGAACTAGCGAGCGAGTAACACTCTGCTGCAGTAGGCAGTGGCGGCTCTTCCGCTAAGGCAGAGGAGCGTTGCCCCACTGTTTTCAGCAGAGGAAAAAAGGAAAAATAAAATGATAATAACAAGTTATTATCATTGTATTGGTTCCCCCTGCGGCAGCCGTGCAGGGCGCGGCGGGGCTGCTCTGCTCTCAGAGCAGGGGGAGGAGTGGTGAGCACTCTGTAATTGCCAATGACTGTTTGGCCACAGTCATGTGCACTTTGCATGTTCTTCACCCAGGTTGCATTAAAGCCTGGGTGGAGTACACACCCAGGCTTCCATTCCCTGGCTGAACACCGAACCATGGTGCTCAGACCAATCACAATGCTGCAGGAAAGCCTGGGTGCTTCCTGTTCCGGTGCAGAGGGATAACGACGAGGATAGACGCGGTTATGTTATGTTATGTTATGTTACGAGCATTTATTACGCGCACAGCTGCTCCAGCAAAGGAGCGTCCCGGCGCCTGACAAGGAAGCAACATAACACAACTTTAAAAGAGTGGACTGATAAAAAGGAACAAACTAAGGAAACAGAAGAGTCTTAACAGCCCTGCGGAATGAGAACAGGTCAGCAAGGGTACGTATTTCGACTGGAAGGGCATTCCACAGAACAGCAGCACGTACACGAAAAGAGCGTCCCCCAGCCCGACTACGCTTAAACCGTGGAACTACTGCTAGTTCAAGGTCCGATGAGCGTAGTGAGCGACATGGGATGTAGGGAGACAAAAGGTTCTGGAGAATCTGAGCAGGGGAACCTTTAAGGATCTTGTGGGACATACAAAACACTTTGAACTGGATCCTCTGCCTAATCGGTAGCCAGTGTAAAGAGCGCAGGGTGTTGGAGACGGAGCAGAACCTGGGTAAGCCTATGACAGCTCTGGCGGCTGCATTTTGTACGTGTTGGAGACAAGTGAGTTCGGCCTGATTTATCCCTATCAAGAGGGAGCTGGCATAATCAAGCCGAGACATCACCGTCGCCTGTACCACGAGCTGTCTAGTCGAGGCGTCAAAAAATTTAAGTACAGGTCTCATGCTGCGCAGGATGCCAAAGCAGCAGGCCGCAGTGCGTTTAGTGTGGCAGACAAAGCTAAGGGTGGGATCTAACCACACCCCTAGGTTTTTTATCTCCGAGACCGGAGTAGGGGTGGGACCTAGCTCTGAGGGCCACCATGCATCGCCCCAGAGTTCCGCTTGTTTGCCGAAGACCATGATTTCCGTCTTTTTTGCGTTTAGTTGGAGACAGTTGGAAGTCATCCAACTGGCCACCGCCCGTAGTCCATCCTGGAATCTTGGGGCCTCCACCACAGAATCCCCGCTGATCGTGACCGCTAGCTGAGTGTCGTCAGCTTATGACACCATGGTCATACCCCACTACTTGACGACCTCAGCCAGCGGCCTCACGTAAAGATTGAACAACGTGGGACTCAGCGAGGATCCCTGCGGGACCCCAAGAGCCAGGGGATGTGATTTGGACTGATGGGGCGGGACGGCCACGCAAAAAGATCTATCAGCAAGGAAAGAGCGGAACCACTGAAGAGCGGAGCCAACCACGCCCGCTTCCTCCAGGCGCTGCAGAAGAATCCCGTGTGAGACGGTGTCAAAGGCGGCGCTCAGGTCTAATAGAACAAGCGCCGCCGTTTGACCCGCATCAAGCACAGCGCGAAGATGCTCCACCATGAATAGGAGGGCTGTCTCCGTGCTGTGGCCGGCTCGGAATCCATTCTGCGTGTCATCTAGGATGTTAGTACACGAGAGATGGTCTGTAAAGGCGATATTAACATGCGCCTCCGCGACTTTAGCCGGCCAAGGAAGGAGCGATATCGGCCGATAATTCTCCGGTTTGCTGGTATCGAGAGACGGTTTCTTTAGAATGGGCATTACCACTGCCTGTTTCCACTTCAGAGGTACCAGACCAGATGTGAGCGAGCTATTGATCAGAGAGCAGACTGGCAAAAGATTAGAAAATGCCAGGTCTCTAAACACCGCAGGCTTTAACGGATCTACCGGAGACCCCGACTTAACTTGAAGGGCCAGTGTCTTAAACCTATCCGGTGTAAGGCAGGGGAGAGAATCTAAAACAACCTGCCTTGGAGGGCTTTGGAACCCCTCACCAGAGGGCGTGGCCGTAGGAAAGGCTCTATAGATGGTATGGACCTTTTCCAAAAAGAAAGCCGCCAGAGTTTCGCAGTGTGCGTTGGAACCAATAGCATCCGCAGAAGCCTTTTTAGACACAAGGTCCTTGAGGGCTTTAAAAATGGTTTTTGATGGGTTCGTGCTGTTGCGAAACTCGAGAGCATAAAATGCCGCCCGAGTTCTGCAGACAGCACGATGATAGAATTTGACGGTAGCCAAATACATGGCTTTTTTACTGATATCATACGTTTTCCGCCATTCTCTCTCTGCGCGTCTACAAGAGCTTTTCAATGCACGCAGAGATCCATCATACCAAGGACTAGGGTCCCGGAGTCCACAGTTGCTCGAGGTCATTGGAATAAGAGAGTCAAGGGCTCTGGTAACCCATTCGCAAAAACGGTCGTAACCAGATTCCACATTCTCCACCGGGCCCAGAGGGTCCTCAGATAGAAGACGAAGGAGGTCTTCAAGTTTTAATTTATTCCAACGCCGTCTGAGAAAAACGCGTGCCGTGGACTTAAAGGGAGACTCAAACAATGGACACTGGATCATCACCAAAGAGTGATCCATCCAGGCCATGGGGACAGGAAGAGCAACCTTTACCTCTGCTAGATTTGAGAAGAAGGGGTCCAGAATATGTCCACCTAAATGGGTGGGATACGAGACCAATTGCAGCGATTGAAGAGCCTCAAGATCAGCCACGATACCCCTCACAGCAGGCAGAGTCAAAGAATCAAAATGGAGGTTCTGGTCTCCTATGATAGAAAAATTGGCACATCCTACGGCCAGCGAGCTAATGGCATCAGGGAGTGCCTCCCTAAATGCCACGTCGCTGCCCGGGGGGCGATATATTAGTAAACCTGAAAAGGTAAAATGGGGGGGTGATAGAAACTACTACTCTGTTGGCCGCGGCCGCATCTAATTTCATCTTGCTAGGAGATCTCAATTGCCATTTCGATGAAGAAATTGACCCTAGGGCTACTAATTTAGTGAGTGAGCTGAGCGCCCTGCAGATGAAACTGATAAATACTGGGGCCACCCATGTCAAAGGTCATCTTCTTGACCCCATCTTTTCGAACATGACGGGTATATCCGCTATGCCTCCCCTCGCTCTTCCTTGGTCCGACCACTCACTGATCATGGCTAACTGGGAGGTTAAGTCTGATGACACGCTCCCACTCAGGGAATTTAGAATTGATAGGGCATGGTCAAGGCTCCCGGTAGAAACTTGGAATGCCCGCCTGGAGGACACTCAGCCTGAGAAGGGCTGTGATCCGGTGACTGCAGATGCTATAGTGAGGAACTGGCTGACCAATGCACTGGACCATGTGCTTCCCCTCAAGAAGATGCTTATTAGGGACAAGAGAATGGGGTCTGCCCCTTGGTATACCCCAGAGCTCAGAACCCTGAGACAGAACTGCAAACGCGCGGAGAGATTATGGAGAAGGTGCCCGGAGATAGATAGCAGGGAAAAATATCGCATGGAACTTAGAACATACAAACGTGCTATACATACTGCTAAGGCCTCCTTCTATGGGGAGAGAGTAAATCACGCTGCGTCCTCATCCAGGGAAGCCTTCCTAGTGATGAAGGAGCTTCTTAAACCACCTGAGCCTACTCCTGTCTATGATAGACCACAGGAAAAATGTCTGGAATTAGCCACCTACTTCAAAAACAAAATTGACATTATTATTAGTTCTCTCCCCTCGGTCTTGGGAACATCGCCCCCTTCTGAGGACTTCAGCATGTCGGAGAATCAACTGACGGCATTTGGCCCTGTATCTACAGGTGAAGTACTGAAGGTCCTCGGGAGCATGAAAAGCGGCTCACCTCGGGACCCAGTCCCGATGCGGTACCTAAAGCAGGCCGCCCTGGCGATAGGATAGCCCTTGACCGATCTGATCAATCTCTCGTTCACTCAGGGGACAGTGCCACCTGACTGGAAAGGTGCGGTCGTCAAAGCGCTTCTGAAGAAGCCGGGCTTGGACCCGCAGAACTTGGCCAATTTCAGGCCCATCTCCTTATTACCAGGAGTTAGTAAGATGGCCGAGAGGCTGGCGAACCAGCGGTTATCAAACTTTCTTGAGGAGAATGGCCGGTTGAGGGACTCCCAGACGGGATTTCGACCAGGCCATGGAACGGACACGGCTCTGCTAGCAGTGGTAGAGGAGGCCAGAAGCACTTTGGATGCAGGGGGATCAGTGGCAGTGATCCTCCTGGACCTCAGTGCGGCCTTCGATACCGTCAACCATGGGGTCCTGATACAACGTCTAGCGGAGTCTGGTGTCACAGGAGTGGCCCTGGAATGGTTGGCCTCCTTTTTGGAGGGGCGTACCTTCGAGGTTTGGGAAGGAAATGCTAAATCCCCTCCCCTCCCACTCCACTGCGGGGTGCCACAGGGCTCATCCCTTAGCCCCACGTTATTTAACGTGTATATGGCACCCCTGGAGGGTGTGGTGTCTCCGTTTGGCTTTAAGACCATAAGCTATGCGGATGACACCCAGCTAGTGGTGAGTCTTACACAGCTGGCGAAACAGCCTGAGACACTCCATGCATGCTTGAGAGATGTGTTTGATTGGATGTCCAGGTCATCGCTCAAACTGAACGGGTCAAAAACTGAGCTGATGATCTTGGGCCAGTCAAGTTTTGCCCTCTCGCCAAGCAGCTGGCCCAACTGCATGGGCACCCCGCCCGACCCAAAAAAGGAGATTAAGAGCCTGGGGGTCTGGCTGGAGCCGGACTTGTCCTTTAGGACACACGCCAAGAAGATCGCGGGCGTTTGTTATGGAATGCTCCGGTCGGCCCGTAAGGTTCTCCCACTGTTACCAGAACTCTCCGGGAAGCTGTTAGTCCAAGGCTTAATCATCTCACGCCTGGACTACAGTAACGCGCTCTTTCTTGGAGCACCAGAGTCAACGTTTAAGATCCTGCAACAAGTGCAGAACGCAGCAGCAAGGCTGCTGCGGAATGTTCCGGCCAGGCAGTCAGCCAGGCCGGCTTTAAAAGCACTCCATTGGCTCCCTGTCAAAGAGAGAGTTACCTTCAAGGCCCTGTGCATCGCCCACAAGAGCATACAGGGGAAAGGACCAGCTATTCTGAAGGACATGATTCGCCCCTATAAGCCCACAAGAGCCTTACGCTCTGACAATAAACATTTCCTTCAGACTAAGAGAATCAGGAGAGCCCGCTCAGGGGGCAGGAGTTTTTCTATCCATACAGCGCTCGCCTGGAACTCCCTCCCATTCTCGCTGCGGTCCGAACCAAACCTTCTCAGATTCCGGAAACATCTGAAAACGTATCTTTTCCCAGAATAACTGCAGCTCCTCTGTTTCCTATTAGTAAGCCTGCTCTTGGTTTCTTTAAGCGCTGGGATGCCTTAGGGTAACCGTGCGCGGTACAAAATTCAATAATAATAGAGATCTTGAACAAGGCGCTTTCGCAGCCAGCAATGTTTTGACCTCTCCAGTCGCAGGGGTAGCGAGATTTAACAGCAAGCGCTATACCCCCTCCTCTAGAGGAGCGATTAAGCGTATGGACCGAATACCCAGAAGGGAAGGCCAAGTTAAGCATAGCTGTGTCTGTTTCCTGAAGCCAGGTCTCCGTCAGACAAAAGATGTCAGGTAGCTCCTTTCCAGTAAGGTCGGCTATATCCTGGTGGTGTTTTACCAACGACCTTACATTCAGGTTCCAGATGATGAGGTCCTGCCGAGAACATTTACTGCCAGGGACAGAAGTCTCACCAAAACAGCGCGGGAGGGCAGGGGCTTCAAGCGACCACCTGCCACAGACACACTGGTGGGGGCCACTCATCGGGCTCACACGAGACATGTCACATGTTAGCAAACGCCGGCCAATGGACACAAGAGCGTTCCTTGAATAGCCGGACATCGTATACGATGCAAAACTACCGGACAGAGTCCCACCCCGACCAACGCGACCGTACGCGGACGGGCGCAGACGGGCAGGACTCTGGCACGACTCAGGCTAAGCGAAGGCGCTCCCGCTGCGCGATACCGCTGCGCTAGGCAGGGAGCTTAAGTAGGCGTCCCACATAGGCTTCTGCGCACTAGAGCGCTCGCTAAAGATGGCGCCCAAACAACTACCCCACTCCAAGATGGCGGCTACTAAGTGAGCCCACCCTGGGAACCGGACCCGCTCAAGCAGCGGTGGATTCCGATTAAGGTGCAGGTAAGAGGGCAATTTTAAAAACCAGGGCTAACAACAGAAAATGAAAAGCAAATAGAAAACAGGTTAATTTAAAATCGCTATTCAGCAAAGTGAGCGCGAGGCGCTAAGCAGCGATGTCGTTCCTTGTCAGGGCGAACCCTGAAGCAGCTCGCCTTAAGTAGGCATCCCACATAGGCTTCTGCGCACTAGAGCGCTCGCTAAAGATGGCGCCCAAACAACTACCCCACTCCAAGATGGCGGCTACTAAGTGAGCCCACCCCGGGAACCGGACCCGCTCAAGCAGCGGTGGATTCTGATTAAGGTGCAGGTAAGAGGGCAATTTTAAAAACCAGGGCTAACAACAGAAAATGGAAAGCAAATAGAAAACAGGTTAATTTAAAATCGCTATTCAGCAAAGTGAGCGCGAGGCGCTAAGCAGCGGTGTCGTTCCTTGTCAGGGCGAACCCTGAAGCAGCTCGCCTTAAGTAGGCGTCCCACATAGGCTTCTGCACACTAGAGCGCTCGCTAAAGATGGCGCCCAAACAACTACCCCACTCCAAGATGGCGGCTACTAAGTGAGCCCACCCCGGGAACCGGACCCGCTCAAGCAGCGGTGGATTCCGATTAAGGTGCAGGTAAGAGGGCAATTTTAAAAAACAGGGCTAACAACAGAAAATGAAAAGCAAATAGAAAACAGGTTAATTTAAAATCGCTATTCAGCAAAGTGAGCGCGAGGCGCTAAGCAGCGATGTCGTTCCTTGTCAGGGCGAACCCTGAAGCAGCTCGCCTTAAGTAGGCGTCCCACATAGGCTTCTGCACACTAGAGCGCTCGCTAAAGATGGCGCCCAAACAACTACCCCACTCCAAGATGGCGGCTACTAAGTGAGCCCACCCCGGGAACCGGACCCGCTCAAGCAGCGGTGGATTCCGATTAAGGTGCAGGTAAGAGGGCAATTTTAAAAAACAGGGCTAACAACAGAAAATGAAAAGCAAATAGAAAACAGGTTAATTTAAAATCGCTATTCAGCAAAGTGAGCGCGAGGCGCTAAGCAGCGATGTCGTTCCTGCGGTGAGGAGGTAAGTTTTTTTTTTTTTCTTTACTCCCTTTCTCTCCACCCCCAACCCCTCTGCCCCGCCACTGGCAGTAGGACAACAGAAGCAGCGTTTGCAAGCTGGGAAATTGGAGGACCTGTGGAACTGTTTTTCAGAGCAAGCACATAACTTCTACCTAATCAAATCGCTCTCAATATGTGGGCGGAGCCAAAATCCAAAAATGTGAGTGGAGCCAAAGCCCCTCTCTTGGTGATTCTCACATTTATTTATTTATTTTTGAAATTTGTAAAGTGCACAAATGCCCTGGGGCATCTCGGCGCTGCGGACCACAAGCAAAATCAGTGGACAAAATTATTGATTGAACAGCCAAGTCTTTAGCCTCTTTCTAAAAAGAAGCATAATTATCTGGGGACAGCTGCACTGTCAAGTCATACCATAAAAATATAGGAGCTATGACAAAGGATGCAAACACTTTCAACCACTGGCAGGAAAGTGTTAAGTACACAGACGAACCAAATGAGCCCCATGATATCACATTGTGCAAATTTCCAGTTAGGACCGTCATGCAGTGTTTCCAAGTCTGATGGGTGGTCTGCTGAATCAGCAGTAAAGGCATGCGTTGCCATCTCCCAGATTGTGGCTGTGGCCTGTGGGAGAGCCCTGTGGAAGTGGAAATTCTTCAGCTCGGGGCTATATCTCTGAGAATCTCACAATTGGCAGGCTGCTGCTTGTGAAAGGAGAGTTGCTCCAGCTCTTGCTGCCAACAACGAAAAGCAGGCACAGCAAATAGAGGCCAGAGGTGGAACATCCAGTCCTAAACAGCACTGCACACTGCCCAGTGGCCAGTCCTACTGACACAGCATGATATCAAGCAGCCAGTCTTATTGACAGCACAATGCCAAAGATCCAGTCCTACTGACGCAGCACGATCAACAGCAGCCAATCTCAGCGACACAGCATGAAGGCCAGTAGCCAGTCCTAATGACACACGATGCCCGGCAGCCAGTCCTAGTGACAGAGCACAATGCCAAGCAGCCAGTCCTAGTGACAGAACACAATGCCAAGCAGCAGCGCTGCCCGTGGAGGGAGTTCCGTGGGGCAGTCGGGCGGGGGAGGGGCAAGGTGGGGGGTGATAAACACCGGTATATGGATGATTGGAAGTAAGTAAACAATTAAATTAATAAAACGAATTTCGTAGCGCGCCCTGCATCGCATTTTGCGATGCAGGACACAGACCGAAATTCGTATTATTAATTTAATTGTTTACTTACCTGCAATCATCCATATTCCGGTGTTTATCACCCCCCACCTTGCCCCTCCCCCGCCCGACTGCCCCACGGAACTCCCTCCACGGGCAGCGGCTGCCAAGCAGCCAGTCCTACTGATACAGGATGATGCCAAGCAGCCAATCCTAGTGACAGAGCACAACGCCAAGCAGCCAGTCCTACTCACACACCATGATGCCCAGAGGCCAGTCCTAGTGACACACCATGATGCCCAGCAGCCGGAAGTTTGTTTTTTCATTGTTTATTTAGAAGCGCTGCAAGTAAGAACATGGTTAGCTGGTCCTCAGCAACAAAACCGGGCACCAGAGGCAGTGAAACCGGCCTCCACCCAGCCTGACCACCAAAACACCTGGTGGGCCAGTTCGACCTGGGAATCTCTAACACTGTCCTCGACCGCCCTCATCTCAGGGGCCAGTAAGGCAGCACCCGGAACAGAAATGAGACAGGGCTATTTCCTCTCTGGAATTTCGGCTCCTTGCTCTCCTCTTAAAACCCCAAAAGCAAACAGGAGACAATTAAGGGTCTAAGCAGGAGATTAGGAGTGCACCCCACACTGCCCCTGGGGATGAAAAGGTGGGTGATGTCATATTCGCTACCTCTGGCATTCAATCAATCAGGATTTCTAAAGCGCAGCTATTCACCAGTGAGGGTATCCAGGCTCTGAGAACACTGCTGCTGGGGAGGGCTCAGTTGAATAGCCATGTCTTGAGTCCTTTCCTGAGTTCCAGCCGAGAGGATGAGATCCAGAGGTGAAGTGGTAGGTTGTTCCAATACTTTGTGGCGAGGTAGGAGAAGGAGCATCCTCCACTCTTGCTGCGTCTGATGCGAGGGTGTGAGTGAGGAAGAAGAAGGTGGAGCGCAGGTGTCTGGAGGGTTGGTGGAACTTCATGCGGTGGTTGATGTATGCTGGTCCTTGGTTGTGTAGGGCTTTGAAGGTGTGGATCTATTCTGAATGGAAAGCCAGAGGAGCTGAGGGGTAATGTGGGTCTGCTTGGGGAGGTCTAGGATGAGTCTAGCCACTGACTTCTGTATGGTTTGCAGTCTTAAGGAGATTGAGGTTACTTTTTCTTTCTTCTTAGTCCCATCCGTGCTGCTTCCGAGCAGATGTGAATTCAGCACTGAAGGGCCTAGAAACTATGAAAATGCCCTGTGATAGACTGCAGTGCTAGAGAGCAAAGAAGGACTCTGTATTTAGTCCCTGTTAATTATGGTTGAGCTTGACAGCACAGCTGTTGTCAGATAATTATGTGAGATTCAGCAGGTGAGAGGCTTTGGCTCCACCCACAAGTTGGGAGGCAGGACTACATGCTTTGATTGGGTGGGCATTGTGTGCTACCACCAAAAGGTGCTTGCCCTTCATACAATTGTGATCATTTTGTTTATTTATCCAGCTGCCTGAGCTTGCACTTTCAGGGGCACACATATCACAAGTTAAAGCTCTTGAGGGGTCTTAAAAAATTAGATATATTATTGTGTTTTTCTCTAGCAGCAGCACAGATTAGAGGAGGAAAGTCATTAACCTACATGGAGTTTTAGGTCTGTCTTGCTAGTGAAGCTGCTAACTGACCTTTTAACCTTCAACAATATTATTCTACAGTTCTTTGCTTCCACACAAATACATATCCATTCCCTTGTGATTTACTTGTACTGCTTCACATTACCATACAACATTTCTTTGAAGCCAGATAAATTGGCATTGCCAATGCTTGTTTTCTAAAATGAGTCTATTGTTTTCAATGTATGTTCAAAGCTTATGCTTATATTTTACTTTGATGTGTCCACTGAATAAAAAAATTAAAGCCTGTGTGTGAATAAAGCCATTTATTAATGCTTGTGACATGTTTCCTGCAGATTCTTCAAGCTCCAAACTCTATTTTCTCTGAAGCCAGGATCATGATCGATGTTCATAAAAGAGCCGTACAAACACCAGACTCACAATCAACGCCTAATCGAGAGTGGCTGCATCAGTACACAGAACTAAAGAAGTGCCAGTACTCTCATTTAACATTACATGTGTCTGCAGAGAACACACAGCCGACAAACAGAAGGTGAACCCTGTAGACACATCTTAAGGTCTACAGGAAGCACATTGCAACAGTCCAAATGCAGAATTGAACAGACACCTGGTACAGGATCTTGCAAAACTATAATCACTAAAACAAATCAGTCAATGACCACTATTAATAAATACAGTTTCTAAAATTGTGAAAAGTTTATAAAGATTGGAGTTTACCTTGTACAATTGTGACATTCTGGAGGATCCGTGCATGATGTATGTCCACTAACTTCATCTCCTCCGTGATCATTGACAAGTTCCGTATGTCAAAGTCCAGCCGTGCATTCATTAGACTAAACCTCTCCCTCAGAAGATCAGTAGAACTCTGCATGAGGCTCATGGACTTGTTTATATAGTACAGCTCCTCAGTGTGAGTGTTGAACCCAAGGGTGCAGGACAGCCGTACCTCGTCCAGGTATTTCAGCATGCTGTGCACGTGGTTGTCGGTGGCATTGATGTTGGTAAAAATGGTGCCGATTTCAATTTCGTGGGAGATCATGCGGCCCTCCAAACTTTCAAACCTCTCAGCCGTCCGGTTTTGTGTGTACTTTGTGTGGTACTGCAGGTCCTGCATGGACTCGTCCTGGTCATCCAAGGAGGAGGAGATGTTATCCAGCTGCAGCTGAAGGCCCATCACCTGCAACACCAGGTCGTGCATGACCTCCGCGTTCTGGCTGATCCTCTGCATGGTGGTGCTCACACTGCTCTGGATGTTCTTGACTGTCTCGCTGGTTTTGGTTGAGGTGGCCCGCAGGCCACCAAAAACCCTAGTGTAGTTCTGCCAGTCAGTCACAATCTTTTGCAGGATCAGGGTCTCTTCGTTTGTCTTCCTCTGGATGACCTGGATCCAGTCCGATGTCTGGCCCACAGTAAAGTTGAAATGCTGCACAGCGGCGCGTACGTCATACCTCTCTTGCACCACCGCTTTCAATGTCGTGTCCAGATTGGTGGTGGCCGCCTGCCAGTCTTTCACATTCTCCAAGACAAGGCCTAGAGTTTGGTTGACCTGCTTAAGGGAGAAGGAGTCACTGTCCATCTGACTGTTGATTTTGCTGGCAGTGGCTGTGAGCAGATCCTGATCTTGCACCGTTTTATCGAGCAGCATCTCCTGATCGAGAAGCATTTTTTGGATTTCTTCCAGTTCTCCCTGTAGTTTGCTGATTTCTTTTCCTAAGTGAGTGGCATCGTGGCAGAAGGAGCAATTACCAACAGATGTAGGATCTAAAATATCAACAAACAAGAAGCTGTTACTTTCACTTTTTAAATAGTCCATGCATCTTTGCTTTGCTAAAATCATACATTGACGCCTGGCATGGATCTTGTGACCCTTGACCTGTCCAATGGGCGCTTTTACTTTCTGCAGCTCCCACTGGGAGATTTGATGTTTAGTTCTATAAATGAAATACATTCACAAGTGTTAAAGCACACTCTGCACAAAACATCATGAAATGAAATAAAGTTAAAAGAAGCATGCACATTTTGAAATTATTTCCTAGTTTCAATATCAGGAATACATGAAAATTATGTTTAAAGAAACCTTCACCTCTGTGATACATGCTAGTCACTTAAAAGTGATGATCAAAAAACAAAACTAACAATGATAACCAGTAATTCATTCCAATAACCTAGGGCCATATGTACGAAAGTTTGGCTTTGCGATTTCCAAACAGGAAACCTGCAAAAATCGCTATTAGGGAATTGCAAAATTATATATATGAAACAGTGTATTCCTCTAATAGCGATGTCTACAGATTTGCAATCGCAATTTAGGAAATCACAAAATTGCAATTTCCTTTTAGGAAATAGCAAATTAGTAAAAGTCATTTTTCGTTATGTTTGGGTTGCAAATGTAGCCATGCCTTTACTCCTGTCACCCACCCGACATGCACCCATGCCACAGAGTAGAACTGAATGTTCCATACTGCCAAAACACTGCCTTTGCTTTTCTTTGAACCCTCACTGCCTTACCCTCACTCCAATTTACCACTATATGCTAAATCAAAATAGGCACACTACATCTAGATTTGGATTTGGTAATACTGCGACAGCATGTTATTCCGCATTCTGGGGAAAAAAATCATAATAGATGGATTTATGTGCAAGGATACTGGCCAGGAGTTGTTATTGTTGGTGACATCGTATCCCTGCACATATATCCACCCACCTCATGCTTGGCTAAGCAAGTGTATTGTCGTAAATAGAAGAGCATATTTGACTGCTTTAGTTGTTGATGTGGCAAATCAAAGTGCCTCTGTAATATGCACATAGGCATTTCTGGGACCATGCAAGAGATTTTTTGACAGAGATGCAGTGGCTGACAAACTGTGTCACAGTAATGTGGAGAACCCTGGGCAAAGCATAGGGCATTTATTGTCTTAGCAAGCATTATGGTAGGATTCACATTGGAGCCATTGCCAGTGGCCCCAATTCCAAGCTGTAGTTGTTGAAAGCTACCGGCTGTGGCACTACCTACACCATTTCATCTCGTTGGTTAATCCACGTTAGTATGCATGATCCATGCTGCGCATTCACATAATAGCTTGTTGAGAAAAAAGCACTAGAGGACCACATCGAAGGAAGCTCTAACTGCTGCAAGGAGATTATCCTGAGTCACTGTCAACAACATAGTTGCCTCCAAACATCTATGCGACAACCTATCCAACTTCTTACACAGCAAAATTGCAAACATCTACAGCAACTTTGCACAGCAACCCAACGCCAGAGAAGTAATTGCTAACCTACGCACCACCAACCAAGATGGGCACCTG
This sequence comes from Lissotriton helveticus, assembly GCF_964261635.1. Classification (NCBI taxonomy): domain Eukaryota; kingdom Metazoa; phylum Chordata; class Amphibia; order Caudata; family Salamandridae; genus Lissotriton; species Lissotriton helveticus. The sequence continues at coordinate 1,952,266,652 of NC_136067.1, forward strand.
ACCGAATGGACAACCCTCACTAGAAACAACACAGCAGCAATTATGTGGACCATCCACTAAGGGGCCCCAAAGACCCATGACCCCACTACATCTACAACTTGGGAATGTCCCCAATCAGCACCACCCTGACCCACATCATCAACACCTCCATCACGTTCGCCACTTCTACGTATGAATGAAATCTTTCAGAAATCAACGCCACCCTCAAGAAGCCCACAGCCAACCTGAATCAACTGAGCAGCTTACGACCCATCTCCCTGCTCCCCTATCCAGTCAAAGTGATTGAGAAGGCCATCAACAAGCAACTTCACCATCTCGTAGACAAGACTCAATCAGGATTTTTTTTTAAAACACGGCAATCACTGTCGCCAGCAACGATATTTGAATCACCCTGGACTCAGGAGAAACAGCAGCCCTCATACTGCTCAACCTCTCCGCAACCTTTGACACTATCTACCGTAAGACCCTCATCAAAAGACTCCATCTAGTCTTAAATGAATCTGTTCCTTCCTCATGGGAAAGAAACAAAGAGTCAGCTGCCCCCTTCACATTAGAGGTCAAGAGATTGTTAGGAGTACCACCACAGGGATCGTCCCTCAACCCTACCCATCTCCTACGCAAATGACACCCAGATCATCCTTCCCCTGACATACAAGACCATTACTACCAGTGCCAACTTCCCCAACTGCATGACCATGGTAGCAGACTGGATGTGTACCAACTGCCTGCAGTTCAACTCCGACAAGACAGAACTAGTGGTCTTCGGCAACTAGACCTCCCTATGAGACTCCACCTGGTGGACTTCAGAGCTAATACCATCACCCTCACTCACAGACTATGCAAGAAATCTAGGGATCATCCTAGACTACAAGCTCAACATCATGGCTCAAGTCAATGAAGTGTGAACTTCCTGCTTCTACATTCTATGAATGCTATGAAAGATCCTCAAATGATTGCCTCAGAACACCAGATGGACCATCACGCAAGCACTCATCAACAGCAGGCTGGACCACAGCAACACTCTATTATGTCGGAATCGCCAAACAACTCCTACACAGACTCCCAACATCCAGAATACCATTGCAAGACTCATATTCGACCGTCCATGCCGCACCCACATCACACTACATCTCAAGAAGCGTCACTGGCTCCCCATTCACAAGCACAGTGTTAGACGGGGACCCCGAGGGTCGGCCGAATACTGGGGGAGAGGCCTCCGATGAGGGCCGTCTCCGGTGATCGTACAGACAAGTCACTTCCCTCCCCACAGATAGACACCACACAAGGATGAGATCAACACTCTTTATATAGGGTTCTTGCGGCAAGGTTATCAGCGGTACAGGAGATTCAGGACTCGAGGGTCCTCTCAATTCTAGTCTCTGTAGGGAAAGGGGGTAGCGGGACAGTCTTGGTACCGGGTCGGTACAGGGGGTGGTAAGAGAGAAGCTCACAATCCTCGAGCTTAGGAGTCTGCAAGGTCGGGCCGCGGCAGCGCCAGCAGGCCAAGGCGATGGTTCAAGTGCAGAGGGCCGCGGCAGCGCCAGCAGGCTAAGGCGATGGTTCAAGTACAGAGGGCCGTGGCAGCGCCAGCAGGCTAAGGCGATGGTTCAAGTACAGAGGGCCGCGGCAGCGCCAGCAGGCCAAGGTGGTAGTTCACGTTGCAGAGAGCCGCGGCAGCGCCAGCAGGCCATGATGATGGTTTCACGAGGGTGGGCCGCGGCAGCGCCAGCAGGCCAAGACGAAGGGTTCACAGGGCAGGGCTGCGGCAGCGCCAGCAGTCCGTCAAGGATGAGTTCTTGTCGGTGTCTCTTGACCCCAGGATACAACTGCCCTCCTGGTCTGGGGCTTCCCCAGTTATAGGTCTGGATCCCTTTGATGTCCGGACCCTCGCGCCTTGAGGTCGGGAGGTCCGGAATGAGGGGGTCCCGACACCCCGCAGGGGGTTGGAGCCAGCGCCCAGGGAGGCCGGGGGTGATCGACACCCGGCGGAGGAGAGCCGTTGACGCCTTCTTCTTTCATTGACCTGCCAAGTGGTCTCTTTACCTCCTGTGTGGAGGTTGGTGCCTCGATGTCGGGGCCGGGCCAGGCCCAGGGTTGGGGTCGAGTCGAGGCCATGCGGCCTCGTGCTGTAGTGTCCAAAGATGGCGGCTGGGCCGGGGCCATGGTGCTGACGGGGACCAGGGTCAGCCGGTACGGGAGGGTTCAGGAGCTGGCGTCCCGTTGTGGACGGGTTGTGGGTTGCCTCGGGGGGTTGCCGGGGTGGCTCTTGCTGGGGATTCAGGGAGAGCCGGGGTCCGGGCCCCGTTGTGCGGAGGGGGGACGGCCCAGCCACGAGGCCTGTCCAACATGCGTCCCCCCCCAGCTGAAGGCAGGGAGAGTCAGCCATCCTCTTGGGGACTCTCCTCGCCGAGGCGGAAAAAGCGTGACAGGCCGTCTGCGTTGGCGTGGTCCTGGCCTGGACGATGCTCCACAGTGAAGTCCATCCCTTGTAAGGAGATGGACCAGCGCAGTTTCGGGTTCTCCCCCCGCATCTGCATCAGCCATTGCAGGGGTCGGTGGTCTGTCTGCACCCGAAAGGGGGTGCCGAAGAGGTAGGGCCGGAGCTTCTTGAGGGCCCATAGTACGGCGAAGGCCTCCCTCTCGATGGTGCTCCAGCGCTGTTCCCGGGCCAGCAGGCGTCGGCTGATGAATGCCACTGGCTGATCGACTCCCTCGGTGTTGAGTTGGGAGAGGACGGCCCCCACGCCATGATCGGAGGCGTCCGTCTGCACGATGAATTCCCGGCCGTAGTCGGGAGCCTGGAGCACGGGGGCAGTGCACATGGCGGCCTTCAGCTTCTCGAAGGCCGATTGGCAGTCCGGAGTCCAGTTGATCGTTTTGGGGCTCTTCTTGGATGTGAGCTCCGTGAGGGGCCCCACGATGCTGCCATAGTCCTTCACAAACCGCCGGTAGTACCCGGTGAGCCCCAGGAAGGCCCGGACCTCGGTTTGGGTCGTAGGGGGTTGCCAGGCCTGGATGGCAGCGATCTTGAGCTGGAGGGGGACCACCAGACCGCTTTCCACCTGGTGTCCTAGGTAGGTCACGGACCCTTGGCCCACCTGACATTTGCTGGCCTTGAGGGTGAGCCCGGCCTGCTGGAGGGCGTGTAGAACTTCCCGCAGGTGGCGGAGGTGGTCGGTCCAGTGGTGACTGTACACAGCGATGTCGTCCAGGTAGGCGGCGCTGAATCCTTCGAGGCCCGCCAGTACCTGGTTCACGAGTCGCTGAAATGTTGCCGGAGCGTTTTTCATGCCGAATGGCATCACCCTGAAGTGGTAGTGACCGTCCGGGGTAGAGAAGGCGGATCGTTCTTGGGCCCTGGGGGTGAGGCCGATTTGCCAGTAGCCCGCTGTTAAATCGAAGATGCTCAGGTAGCGGGCGGCCCCCATACGGTCAATTAGCTCATCTGCCCGGGGGATAGGGTGAGCATCGGTCCTGGTAACGGCATTCAGTCCCCGGTAGTCCACACAGAACCGGAGCTCAGGGGCAACGCCCGGGGCGGCGGCCTTGGGGACCAGGACGACGGGGCTGGCCCAGGGGCTGTCCGAGGGTTCGATCACTGCCAGTGTTAGCATCTTGGACACCTCGGTCTGGATGCAGGCGCGCACCCGATCTGGTACGCGGTACGCCCTGTGGCAAATAGGGGGGCTGTCCCCGGTGTCCACATCGTGAAGGCACCAGGGGGTGACCCCAGGGGTGAGAGAGAACAAGGATGCGAATCGTGTCAGGAGAGCTTGACAGTCTTGACGTTGCTCCGGGGCCAAGGCCTCGGAGAGTCTGACCCCTTCCACGGAGCCATCCTGCTCGAGGGTCCTCAGCAGGTCCGGAAGGGGCTCGGAGTCTTCTTCCGTCCCATTATCGGTAGCCATCAGGAGACTGAGTTCTGAACGTACAAAATGGGGCTTGAGTCTGTTGGCGTGGAGGACCCGTAGGGGGTTCCGGGAAGTTTCCATGTCGATTAAGTAGGTGACGGGCCCCTTGCGTTCGATCACCTTGAAGGGCCCGGACCATTTGTCCTGTAGAGCACAGGGTTCAACCGGGGACATCACCCAGACCTGCTGTCCCGGCTCGAACTCGAGGGAGGAGGCGTGCTGGTCATACCATTTCTTCATGTCTTCCTGACTGGCTTCAAGGTTGGCTTTGGCGATCTCCCTGAATCACCGGGTCTGGTTGCGAAGGGCCAAGAGGTATTTGTACACATCCGGGGGAGTTTTCTGGGGTGGCCTCTCCCAACCTTCTTTGACTAGGCTGAGGGGACCCCGGACGGGGTGCCCGTACAGGAGTTCAAATGGGCTGAAGCCTAGGGATTTTTGAGGGACCTCTCGGTAGGCGAACAGGAGGCACGGGAGTAGCACGTCCCACTGGCGACGGAGGGGCTCTTCTAGGCCCATGATCATCCCTTTGAGAGTGCGGTTAAACCGCTCAACCAATCCATTTCCTTGTGGGTGATAGGGGGTCGTGAATTTGTAGGTGACCCCGCACTGTTGCCAGAGAGACTTCATGTATTTCGAGATGAAGTTCGTGCCCCTGTCGCTGACGACCTCCCGGGGAAAGCCCACCCGGGAGAAGATCCCCATCAGGGCTCGGCCTACCACAGGCGCCGTCACGGTTCGAAGAGGGATAGCCTCGGGATAGCGGGTGGCGTGGTCCACCAGGACCAGGATGAACCGGTGTCCTTGGGCGGTTCGGGGGTCCAGGGGCCCCACAATGTCTATTCCCACCCGTTCGAACGGGGTGGTGATGACGGGAAAAGGTTGCAAGGGTGCTTTGGTTTTTCTGCCACTTTTTCCGCTGGCCTGGCAGGTGGGGCAGGCCCTGCAGTGGTTGGTGACATCTTTTCGCATTCGGGGCCAGTAAAAGTGGGTCACCAGGCGGTCGTACGTTTTGTCCTGTCCCAGGTGTCCGGCAAGGGGTATATCGTGGGCTAAGTTCAAGAGGAAATCTCTGAAGCGGAGGGGCACCACCAGCACCCGACTGGCCCCCAGTTCTGCAATCCTTTGCTCACTGTAGAGCAGGTCATTGTCCCAGTAGATCCAGTGGGCCCCCGAGGTGTCCCCTGCGCTCTGGGCAAGGGCTTGCTGCCGGAGTCCCTCGAGGGAGGGACAGGTTCTTTGTTCTTGTTGGAATTGTTCCTGGGTGGGGCCCCCCTCTTGACGCCACTGGGCCAGGTCGGGGAGGTCCGGGAGCTGACCGGGTCCTTCTTCGGTTTGGGCCGGGAGACTTGCTTCTGGGGTGGCCTCCTCCGGGACAATCGCGGGAGGAGGCTCCGGCCACTCGGGTTCTTCTGGACTGGGGACGGCACGGGCGGTCATGGACCGGGTCGTAGCACAGACCCATTCGGGGAGGCCCAGCATCCCCAGGTGCTCTCTCCGTTCGACTGCTGCCCAGGGAGAACTTTCGAGATCGTTCCCCAGGAGGCAATCCACGGGGGCATCATCGCGGACAGTTACTTTCAGCATCCCTGATACTCCTCCCCATTCGAAGGGGACGTAGGCCATTTGACATAGACTTTCTGAGTTGTCGGCCGACCGGACAGGGCAAAGAATGTTCGGCAAGATCTGGTCCGGGGCCACCAGATGACAGCGGACCGCGGTCACACTGGCCCCGGTGTCGCGGAGGGCTTCCGCCCGGCGGCCATTAATGTTGACCCACTGGCTGTACTTCTGCGTGTTGGCGGGAAGGGGGGCCCGAGGGATCAGGTCTCGTTCCCCTAAGCAAACCAGGGACATGGCGGCCGGTTCCCACTCAGGCTGGTCGTTTTCGTACTCTTCTTGGTCTTCTGGGTGCTGCTCTTCCCCCAGGGCTGCAGCAGCGACCTGGCGGGGTAAAGGGTTCGGGTTCTTTGGGCAATTGGGATCATTTGCGTAGTGGCCGGGTCGCTGGCATCGGTGGCAAGTGATATTGGCTCGGAAGCCGGGTCTCATCGGGGGGTTTCCCCTGCCGGCCGGGGGCGGGGTGTTGCTGGCGGGAGTCACCGGGCCGGTGTCCCTACCCCGGCCCTGGCCTCCTCCTCCACGGGGGCGATGGGGCCCTTGGGCAGTTCTGTGCGCTTCGCTGGGTCCGTTTCGGCCAACTCGGGTGCTTCCCCATCGGTCAGCTTCGGCGGTGAGCTGCCGAGGTTCCGTTAGTTTACTGTCCAGGAGGTGCTGTCTGAGTTCGATGAAGCAGTTGTTAGAAAGGTGCTCCCACACAACAAGCTCAAAGAGCTGTTCGTAGGTGGTCACATTGCTGCCCTTGATCCACCCCTCGAAGGCCCGGCTAAAGAAGTTCACGTACTCCACCCAAGTTGTACCCGGGATCCGTTTGCAGTCGCGGAACCGCTGGCGGTACATCTCGGGTGTGAGTCCGTATCGAGTGAGGAGGGCGGCCTTCATGTGGTCGTAGGATGTCATCAGATGGTCCGGGAGTTGCAGCAGGGCGTCTCGCCCTTCGTTGACAAACCTCCCCCATAACCCGGCTCCCCAGTCGCTTCGGGGAATCCGGTGGGAGGTCATGGCTACTTCGTACGCTTTGAACCATTGTTGGATGTCATCGTTCTTGTAGTACTCTCTGACGACATCTTTGGGTATGTGGACCTTGGAGTCTGTAGGGGCAGGAGTGTTCGTGCGCTCGGGGACCCCGAGTTCCTTGTTCTGCTTCCGAATCTCTAGTTCTTTGAGGTTGCGCTCATGTTCGTAGGTTAGCTTCTTCTCTTCTAGCTCTCTCTGCCTTTGTTTCTCTTCTCGCTCCTCTCGGAGTCGTAAGTGTTCCAACGTTATTTTTTGTTCCGCCAATTTGAGCTCTCCATCTAAGCGAAGTCGTGCCAGTTCTAATTCATGGAGCCTGCTTTTTTCCCGTTCCCGGACCTCTTCTGGGGAGAGACCCGGTCTTCTTTCTTCCGCCGGCGTGGGGCTTGTTCCGGGTGTCTCGTGGCTTTGTGTTTGGGGTACGGTCGTACCCGTCTCCGCCCAAGATTCCAGGGCTCGTTTGAAGTCCTCTTTCGTGCTCAGTCCTGTGGTTGAAATGCCTAATTCCATGCAAAATTGTTTCAGTTCTCTGTGGTTGTATTCTTCCAGCTTTTCCATCTGGAATTTTTCTGTTGCTCCGCTCTCTTTTGTTGTCATGGTGGTTGTGTGTCGTGGGGCGAGTGACCCTCTGTACGATTATGCGTAGGTTCGGATCGCGCCGCTGGCCACCAATGTTAGACGGGGACCCCGAGGGTCGGCCGAATACTGGGGGAGAGGCCTCCGATGAGGGCCGTCTCCGGTGATTGTACAGACAAGTCACTTCCCTCCCCACAGATAGACACCACACAAGGATGAGATCAACACTCTTTATATAGGGTTCTTGCGGCAAGGTTATCAGCGGTACAGGAGATTCAGGACTCGAGGGTCCTCTCAATTCTAGTCTCTGTAGGGAAAGGGGGTAGCGGGACAGTCTTGGTACCGGGTCGGTACAGGGGGTGGTAAGAGAGAAGCTCACAATCCTCGAGCTTAGGAGTCTGCAAGGTCGGGCCGCGGCAGCGCCAGCAGGCCAAGGCGATGGTTCAAGTGCAGAGGGCCGCGGCAGCGCCAGCAGGCTAAGGCGATGGTTCAAGTACAGAGGGCCGCGGCAGCAGGCTAAGGCGATGGTTCAAGTACAGAGGGCCGCGGCAGCGCCAGCAGGCTAAGGCGATGGTTCAATGGGCAGAGGGCCGCGGCAGCGCCAGCAGGCCAAGGTTGTAGTTCACGTTGCAGAGAGCCGCGGCAGCGCCAGCAGGCCAAGATGATGGTTTCACGAGGGTGGGCCGCGGCAGCGCCAGCAGGCCAAGACGAAGGGTTCACAGGGCAGGGCTCCGGCAGCGCCAGCAGTCCGTCAAGGATGAGTTCTTCTCGGTGTCTCTCGACCCCAGGATACAACTGCCCTCCTGGTCTGGGGCTTCCCCAGTTATAGGTCTGGATCCCTTTGATGTCCGGACCCTCGCGCCTTGAGGTCGGGAGGTCCGGAATGAGGGGGTCCCGACACCCCACAGGGGGTTGGAGCCAGCGCCCAGGGAGGCCGGGGGTGATCGACACCCGGCGGAGGAGAGCCGTTGACGCCTTCTTCTTTCATTGACCTGCCAAGTGGTCTCTTTACCTCCTGTGTGGAGGTTGGTGCCTCGATGTCGGGGCCGGGCCAGGCCCAGGGTTGGGGTCGAGTCGAGGCCATGCGGCCTCGTGCTGTAGTGTCCAAAGATGGCGGCTGGGCCGGGGCCATGGTGCTGACGGGGACCAGGGTCAGCCGGTACGGGAGGGTTCAGGAGCTGGCGTCCCGTTGTGGACGGGTTGTGTGTTGCCTCGGGGGGTTGCCGGGGTGGCTCTTGCTGGGGATTCAGGGAGAGCCGGGGTCCGGGCCCCGTTGTGCGGAGGGGGGACGGCCCAGCCACGAGGCCTGTCCAACACACAGCCAATTTAAACTTCTCATGCACACATACAAAGCCCTACACACCAGAGGACCACAATACCTGAACAGAAGCATGCACTTTCACCAACCCACCAGACACCAATGCTCTGCTTACTCTCATTCACACACATTTGCCCCCTCCGCAAAAGCAAAACTGGAGGTTGTTCAATCTCCTACATCCTACCCAAGACATGGAACGACCTCCCTCAACACACCAGAGCCGCCTCCTCCTCACTTTTTGGGTTCAGCAAGAAGCTGAGGACCTGGCTTTTCATATAAGCACCTTGGAGAACACACACCTACACACCTGTCCAATCGCCTGGATACCCTCTTGGGTGTAAAAATCAATATAACATAACACCCTCAGGACTGTGCCTTATTTAAAAGAGATGGGGTGACGTGGCCACCTCCCAGAGCCTTCACACGCCTCGGGTACCCCATTCACTGGGGGTATTTACTTTTTTTTTTTTAAAGGGGAGGGTGCCCAGACACAGCTCAGGGAGGGGACGGTTTGCCCTTCTCTCCTAAATATGTACATTGAGCCCCAGAGGATTGTGTGCCCTTGGGCCGGAAACAGCTTGGGAGAGGGGCCATGATCCCCTCTCCCCTTAATTAAAGAATGTGTCTCGGGCCCCCACTTTTTTTGTTTTTGCGATCCTGCAGGAGTCCAGAATTATTGTAACAAAAGTTGCAGTTTATTTTCAATTTTGGCTCATGGGTCCCTCTGGGTCCTCCCATAGGGCCTAGGGCCTAGGGCCAGCGATATAATTTTTTTTGGTGTGCAACTTTAGGACAGGGGGCTAAGCTCCAAGTCCTGTAACGGCTGCCTGCAACATTTTTCTCAAGTTGGTGTCAGCCAGTCAGAGTGTTCGCTCCTGCGGGAGTCAGACTTGTCTGGGAGTGAGATGGCCCAAGAAAAAACAAACTCCCTTGGCCAATCAGAATGCTCTATTTTTAAATTGTGAGTGCCTTGCAGACCCAACCACCCAGATATGCATTTATTTTGTAATCTTAATTTCTCAAAAATTACTGAATTAATTTACTCCAAATCACAAAAAGCACAATCTGTGGACCAAGAGCTAGCTTCCTGTTAAATTTTGTGTAATTCCATTCAGCAGTTTTGGCGGTAGAGCTTCTTAAAGAAGTCTACGGAAAATGCATGTTGATTTTGCCTTTTGGGACCCCTCTTTTTTCTCGACCCCCGATTGATGGATCATCCTGCACAAAATAGGTTGAAAAAGAACACTTTTTAACATTTCATGGAGATTTGCCAAATGGTGCCAAAGTTATTAGCAACACAAAAACACATTCCTAACTATAACTACCAAGTGGCGACCGCCACTGGGTAACAGTATTATACTCACCAAGACTGTGGAGATTTTCCTGCACTGCAATGATTTTTTTATCATAGTACAACTGTGCAGTAGCGATGCCATCAGAAAAAGAGTCGACCTTCCGAAAGACTGAAAAACAGAGAAGTGGGAATGAGAAGGTGTTAACATAGTAAATGTAGGTAAAATAGGAAAAAAATGATATAGCAATGACCCATCCTGTACTTAAATGTTGCATACAGGTGGAAGAGAGGTATGATGTTCAAATGAAAAGTTTTATCATCGATGGACCTATTGTTGAAGCTGTTTTGCAAAGCCTGTACTAAAGGTGTACTGCGAGCCAGAAATTACTATCAAGAATCGATATTGGATTTCCAGCTCAAAATGTACATTTTGTGACCCATATGTAATTGCAAAGGAGAGGATAGATGTGAGAGGTGGCCCGTGTATTTTCCAAATCTTTGTGGAATGTGTCAAGGTTTGCAACCACAAACAATTGATGAAATACTGATTCTCCAAGGGGGTGGTAACTCAGTGGAAACTGCCCCGCGGGACATCTTACAACTTGTGAGCACTGGCAAAAAAATACAGACTGCACGTTGGGTCCCATCAAAAGCCAGAGAAAGATTGTAAAAACTAATGCTGAAACCTAGATGCAAAACTTTGCAGCAGTTGTGCTGAATTACATAGTTATTTTTAGCATATCCGGCCTCCTTCTGCCCTGTGTGGCAATGCCCATCCCCAAGAACAACCAGAAGAAGTGGGGAAAACTGTGGGCCAGACAGGAGACATTTTACAGTGCCTAAGGTGTGGAGACTATCCATATGTTGTGGGGGACTGTGCACACTTCCCTATCACCACAAGTAAATATTTATGCCTGTATTACAATCTCTCCAATTTGTTTCAAGAACAAATAAACCATCCATATCATCTTGTCAATTTAGACTAAATACTAATGGCATCTTTGCATGAATATATAGATTATCAGTATCCCTCCACAAGGAGAGTCCCACATGGGTTTCCTAGAAGGACCCACATTATTCATATTGACACTCCGGGATGGAGAACATTGATATACATGAGGGTAGAGTGTCCTCAAATAAGGATGGTGATGCTAAACATAAACAGGTCTCACATATCTTAGAGTTCAAAGTTCTAATTGGGCATATCTAACCTATACACTCGCCTAAATATCATCTTCCAAAGGTGTGCCCCCTTCGCCTTACACAACTGTGTCTCCATCTAAGGGATCATGAAGGTGTGTTGAGATACAGGGTTTGCGGTTAACTTAAGTCAACTACCCCTCTCATCATTGAACCTGTGCTCACCTAAAACATGTTTTTATTGGAGTTTGGTTGAGACCAATAGTTGCTGGTTTGGCTTGCAGTCATTCACTGGGGATCAGCACCCATACATGTGTGTCAGCCACTTATGGTTAGCTGTATCGACATCTGGTGAAATGAAGAAGGGTCTGACCAGTTGGTCAAGGCGAACTTATGACCTTTGTACAACTATTGTACACATTCAATCCTGTCCAAGCCATGTTGGGACTACACATTCTCCAAAAAAGGGTCCACCAGGGTAGCACCCTCTGACAGACGTCAAGTTGGTTTTGCAGGAAGCAACATACAAGTTTCCTGACATGCTGTAAGAAATCTTCCACCATGTGAAGAAAACCTGCAATGTGGCTGATGGTATGGTACCCCACCTTTGGCAGTACATTTCCGGTATTCACATATGGGAGTGTGTAGTGTTGTTAAATGATGATCAGGTCACGTAGGTTCTTGTAGAAAGATGTATTTATTAATTAAGTTAACATGAGGTGGAAGTTCAAGATAGTAAGAGTAATACCAAGGTAAATTCCCACCAGGAGCTGTAACCAGTCAGCTCAATCCTCAGCTCCCAACTGACTCTCCCCTCAGAACATAACATTCCAATCAGACATCTTGTGTAGTAACATTCTATTTGATGACATAGGTAAAACAACTAGAAAGCCAACATTACACATCTTCCCCTTTCATACATTTTGTAATAGCAATCAAAAGTTAAGATGTGAACAAAGCAATTACAAATAATAACCAGATATAAGGAAGATAAATAGAAACGGACGTAGGAATGGTTTATGTAAAAAGTGAACGGAAGGTACGAAGAGATGGGAGTAGAATTGGATACATACACAGTGAAGAAGGTAAACACAATCATAAAATAGTTGACAAAAGAAGAAATAAATGGAGAAAGTTTAAACAGATAAGAATCAAGAGAAGTTATGACTAGAAAAATTACAGTAACATTTAAGAGGTGGAAAATCAAGCAAGATCAAAACCAGGAAGAATCAACAAAGAAAAATCAAGCAAGATACGAAGCAAGAAGAATCAACAGAGAAAATCAAACAAGATTAGAACTAAGAAGAATGAATAGAAACTAAATGAAAATATAAAAGACAACACATCTTCTCCTTAAAGGAAAAGAAGAAAACGAAAATAAGAGTATGGACACCAAACACAAAATTCACGGAATCAGCAAACACACCAATTGGCCAGACTAGTGTAAATGAGAAACAATGAACGGAGTAGTGAAAGGTAGAACCAAGTAAAGCACAAATATGAGAAAGTTAAAAGTGAAAAAAAAAATGAACATTAATATCTAATAAGAGCTTGAACAGAAGAAAAGTTGCCAGCAAGAATAATAAATTCTGAATGAAACATGTAAAAACGGTTAGAAACTGGCATAATAAACATAAAACAGAGCTACTCGCATTTAACACTGAGGAAAAGTTGTCAGAAAAAAAATTAGGTAGTGAAAAACTGGCATAATAATCTCTCAACAATATCACATGCATATAACTCTGAAGAAAAGTTGCCAGACAGAATAATTAATTCTGAAAGAAACCTGTAAAAACAAGCGAAGAACTGGCATAGTAATCACATAACAGAATTATGTGCATGTGACACTAAAAACTTTTAAGTAATAATTGAATAATGACAATTCATGTAACGTACGTCTATGCACATAAAAAGTTTTGAAAACCTTAATGACAATTCATGTAACGTACGTCTACGCACATAAAAAGTCTTGAAAACTTTAATGACAATTTATGTAACGCACGTCTACATACACAAACAGTCTTGAAAACCTTAATGACAATTCATGTAACGTACGTCTACGCACATAAAAAGTCTTGAAAACCTTTATGACAATTTATGTAACGCACGTCTATGCACATAAAAAGTCTTGTAAACCTTAATGGCAATTCATGTAACGTACGTCTACGCACATAAAAAGTCTTGAAAACTTTTGCGCAAAGGAGAAATTCATAGAGCTCATATATAATCAATAAAATAAGGCTTAGTGTACTGAACCTTTAAAACTGACGTCAGCAATTAATTAATAAACCGGTAAAATGTAGACAATACAGGTCCACTCATAAGAGAAACAGAACTATTTACTTTAAAATATTCTGAATACTAGAAAAATCATTGAAGAAGCAGAAAAGAATTCACCAATTAATCACTTGTACTATGCATAGCTCATAAAATCCAATATACCAAATGGAGAACACCTGTGAGAATAATAAAATAAGAAACTAAATTAAATAAGGTAGTCATCATTGACAATCATCATCAAGAAAAAGGTATAGAAGTGTAAGTTAATGATAGCTGTGAAATAAAACACCTGCGTCAATTTAAGAAGGTGCCACGTGAAGGAAAAAAAACATTTGCTGGTTCGTTCTGCAAACACAATAATTATGAATAGTTGAACTTGCTGTAAAATATAAATGTCTTTGATGGTGTGCATGTCACCGAAAACATGCCTGGCGTTGAAGTTGTTGCACTGCCATAAAGTATATAATTAAAATAGAACTCGCTATTAAAATAAATACTTCTCATGGTGTGCATGTCACCGAAAACATGCGCGGCAATTACTTTGTGAAAATGTAGATCTTAAATTAAACATGAAAGTACCTGTGAGGAATTTCAAAGACAAATCTTGTAGTTGAAGAAAACGTAAATGGTATTTTGAAGAACTTAAACATCCAAGAATGTCTTGAGGCACTGTGAAACAACGTTGAATTAACTTTATTATTCCACTTTATAGACAAACGTGGTTGGCAATAGTAATTGTGGCAGGTGAACCGGGCTGAAAGATAACCACCATCAAAAACGTAACTCTAATATGGTGGCACGCACAGGTGACGCCGCACCGTGTGGTTGAAGGCACGAAATTGCAGCAAAAGCAACAACGCAGCATTGTTGACGTCATTATGTGCGAAGACTGGAAACGTTCGGCTATTCTGAGGGTGCACGCGCTTGCTGAACGTGCTGACTGCACGCTCGAGCCGTATTAACCTGAATGAATGACGGTTAAACTGCCGCTTTGGAGAGGCAAGTAGAAACTCAATATAATTTACGTAGAAATCGCCATAAGCCTCTAAAAATTCCAAACCCATTTCCTCATTTAAATTAACGTGGTTGATGCATAGTTAAAGCTGTATTTAAGGGTTGGTATTAACAATTGTAGCGCTGCATGTATACAATTACGAACATAAGTCTTGATTTATGGCAGGAAGGTCGAACACCACTTGAATGTAATTTAAAACACTGCATGCTCTTCATTAGTTAACCTGAATGTCGGAAATACGCACTGCCGGTTTAAAATAGCAGACCAATAAATGAAGTGCAGAATTTACTCGACACAGGAGTGTGGTTTAACACTGCAGGTTTGTAATTCTAAAGGCAGCATGCTTTCAAATCCGGTGCAGTCTTCACTCGACAATCAGACCTTTGAATACACACTGTAGGCTTATCAATCAGGAAGGTGCAGTTTAAAATCAACATCTTAGAAACAATGACTGGTTTTTCATGTAGGCTTAATAACCAGCAAGCTTTTAAATTCAGTGAAGTGAAAATTAAAATCTTAGAACAGGAACTGGCAATGTCGCGCAAGCTTATCAATCAGCAGGCTTATCGATCAGGTGCTACAGGTATAAAATCAGGTATAGTCACTTTTCAATCAGGTGAAGTAGCTTTTAAATCAGGTGCAACAATAGATAACTTGAGTTTTTAGAAAGCAGGGACTGGCAGATTAGTTGGAGGACGACCATAAGTGTGGAATGGTCACTGGTGGGGATTTATAACGTGCCAGTTTGCTAAGAGTTGCTTGAAGAAGAAGAAACTTAATTGGTTACCTTGTTTGAAGAAAATTCTTGTTTCAGTTGCTTGTAAATATGAAGAAAGAAGTCCAAAACGTCGCCAATTGTAGTGTTGTTAAATGATGATCAGGTCACGTAGGTTCTTGTAGAAAGATGTATTTATTAATTAAGTTAACATGAGGTGGAAGTTCAAGATAGTAAGAGTAATTCCAAGGTAAATCCCCACCAGGAGCTGTAACCAGTCAGCTCAATCCTCAGCTCACAACTGACTCTCCCCTCAGAACATAACATTCCAATCAGACATCTTGTGTAGTAACATTCTATTTGATGACATAGGTAAAACAACTAGAAAGCCAACATTACAGAGTGGTAATTTTATAATGCACCTAATGAAAATACCCAACACAGTAGCAGCCATTTTTACGTATGGCAGACTGTCCTCCACTAATGGGACCTTGCCACATCAGATGTCATAAGTACACTGTCATAACTTTTAATCAGGCCCTTACATCTGAGCAGGGAGTTGTACCAGCCTCACTCATATAAGGGTCTCACAAACGGCTTAGAACGTCCAGTTACAAGAATATATGCAGCAAAGGTGGGGTGTTTTTAGCAATCACACATCAGACACACTGTCTCTGCTATCAGCCCATACTTCCTAAGAAAATATTGATTTAACAATCAATAGATTGGTTACATTTCAAAACAAGATTAAACAACAGAAGCCCCACCAAATTGAACTCATCCGAGTATCAGACCACTCTAAAAAGTATAGTATCCTAATTTAATACTTATACCAAAAGTGTGTAAAATAACACTACTTCTATGGTCAGGATGTAGAGGTAACTTGACACACACAAGACACCACCACAGGCCACCACATTCATAGACTTTGAAAGAATGTGAGAAATAAGAAAAATATGAAAAATATGAAAAATATGTGAAGAATAGAGTGAGTGCCTCACGGTAGCAACACCCGAGGGGGTTCCCGGCTAGCAATCACCGGTATACCCACTTCTCATCATTGGTCACTCACTCTATAAAAGAAAACAGGAGTGCACATCAACACAATACAGAGTGCACACGTGAGAATAGCGACAACAACAAACCAGTGTGTACACATAGACACTACTAAACACAAACGTGTAACCAAAGACCCCCACACAAACAAATATAAAACAGGGAAGAGGTTTGCTAGCTACTTATCCTTTATTCTGGTGCTGCAAACACCTCCCGTTTAAAAATGGTAAATTAAATACCATACAGATTCTTCCTCAAAACAAGACAGTTTTATTCAACCTGCTCAAAAGCACACAAAAAATTGAATTTTATAACCAAGCCAATTTAAAGGTAAAAAGGTGATCCCAAACAGCACAAGGGCAGTGCAAGTGAGATAGGTGAGTGTAAAAGTGCGCTGGTGCTCTGCATTCTGTGTACATAAATAGTGAGTGATTCAGGATGCACCAGTGGTTGATACTCACTCTGACAGAGTAAAATGCTCCAGAATAGAATAAAAAACAGTGCACTATTATTCTATCAACCTTTCAACCCTATACATTAAGTTTAAACAGGGTCATCATCAGGACGCAGGTTGGGAAGCACCTATGAGGAGAAAATGTGTGTCAGTGGGTATGCTAATGCTTTACACAATTTTTGTTTATTCATTGAACTGTTGGGAGGGCCGACTATCCTACCCAATTTGTGAGATGGATATGGAGAAAGTAAGGTATACTTTTGAAGGATACTATCGCATCGAACAAATCAGATGTGGCAGTGAATTAATTCAAATCTGTGGTAGAAAAACAATGTGGTTATGTCCTGTGTCTAGGGGTCTCTACACATGAGCAATCATACTGGAATCACTGATCTTGGTGACTCACCCAATTTGTGTGGTCTCCCGTCAAAACATGTATGAAATAACATTGGATTTCCAAGCAGGATCTATTCAGTGGAGAGTGGATGGCCCACTGGGAATGATTCTTCTAATGAAAGAAAAAAGTAAGAATGAAGGAACAAAATAAAATGAAAGGAACGCCTCTTTGAAGGTGTCCTATGGTGGTGTGTTGCATGGTTGAAGACTCACCAACATTAATTAATAATGGGCAGCCTGAAATTCATAGTAGCCTGAAAGCACTGCACTGGGTCAGTCACTGGATAAGGAAACCTGCTAGGCAGGCCTGCCCTGCTTGCAGAGAAGGAAGACTGGACTTGCACCCTTCATCCCAGGCTGAAGAGACTCCAAGGGTCAGCTGAGTGAGCTCCTATTCTGAGGTTCAGGGACATAACAAGCTCCAGAGGCCTCCCTGCATCTGCCCAGCTGACCTGCTGCCTGGATGTGCAACTGGACCAGCCTGAGCCCTGCTGCCCTCTGCTGGATAGTGTTTTGGATTCTAAAGAGGTGCCCCTCAGGTCCTGGACCTTAGGGTGACTTCAACTTAACTGGGCTCCCCCCTGAAGAAGGGAGAAATCCTTAAGTTTTGGCTTTTCGTGACGGCAAACAGGCCCATTCGCAGGAAGATGTTGCTACCGCCACCGACCGCCAATGTGAAGCTCCGGTAAACCCAACTCTTTGCGCTACAGTGACAGCCAGCATGAGATCTGTAAATTCGCGCTACAGCATCACCGGCCCACTGTGACCACATCTTCATAATGAAAACACAGAGAGAAGCCATGAGCGCGCGCATCTTTATAATGAAAACCGAGAGATGCTACGGGTGGGTACATCTTTATAATGAAAGCACGGGTAGAAGCCAGGGGTTGGGGACATCTAAACCAGAGACGTTTTAAGGCATGGACGAAGTGGGCTCTGGCCCAGGGCTTTAGCCTTCCAGGGGGACCCTGATAGAGCCAGCTCAGTTCTGCAGAGCGTCTTGCCCTGATGACCTTAAATAATTCTTAAACGGTTTGTTTCAAATACCGTTTTACATTATTTTATTTTTAATGTGAGTGATGGGCGAGTCTATTACAGACAGTTTGCAGAAAAATGTTGCGTTTATGTTTCATGCACCATCCATTAAAAAGTTTCTTTTAGATCAAAACAGAACCTCACGTATTCATATGTCACAGAGATTATTTGCAGTAATATTAGTGAGCTGCTGCTGTGTTTCAATATTGAAAACTCACCTCACTATCCTTAAATATTAGATGTAAACACATTTAGAATTTAGACCAGTGTGCCAGTGCACTGTCAGTGACCTGGCCAAAGAGGGCAAGAAAAAGCGGAAATTGGGTCATAAATTCTAAGCTGAACAGGGGTCCCCAAAATACATGTGGCCAAGAACCCCCAAAATCCTTAAGCTGTCCCTGATCTATATGATGAAAACACAGGTAGAAAATGAAAACACAGGTATAAGCCAGAGGCGCGCACATCTTTATAATGCATGTGATGTACTCTGCCCTTGGCTGTGTACTGGACCTTACACTCTTTACTGCAGGCACGCGAGACTCAAAGCGAACGTGTATAGCGTGTTAACTTTGAATCCTCCTGAGGCACAGCCGGGAGTAGCCAGACAGACTGAGCATTTATCTGTTTTAAAAAACTGAAAAATTAGATCGTTTTTAAAATCACTTACCTGTCACACGACTGCAGTGTCCAGGCACCCCTTCACCCAGCAAAACGAGCGCTGGTAAGGGCGAAATCGCCGGTATTCTACAACCGCTATTCCCCACGCCCTGACTGGGATACGCCCACTCCGAGGCCACGCCCCCTGCAAAACGCTACAAAAGGCGCGCTGACTCACAAGTGCGCTGTTAACTTTGAATCCTCCTGAGGCACAGCCGGGAGTCGCCAGACAGACTGAGCATTTATCTGTTTTAAAAAACTGAAAAATTAGATTGTTTTTAAAATCACTCACCCTTCCTGTCACACGACTGCAGTGTCCAGGCACCCCTTCACCCAGCAAAACGAGCGCTGGTAAGGGCGAAATTGCCGGTATTCTACAACCGCTATTCCCCACGCCCTGACTGGGATACGCCCACTCCGAGGCCACGCCCCCTGCAAAACGCTACAAAAGGCACGCTGACTCACAAGTGCGCTGTTAACTTTGAATCCTCCTGAGGCACAGCCGGGAGTAGCCAGACAGACTTAGCATTTATCTGTTTTAAAAAACTGAAAAATTAGATTGTTTTTAAAATCACTCACCCTTCCTGTCACACGACTGCAGTGTCCAGGCACCCCTTCACCCAGCAAAACGAGCGCTGGTAAGGGCGAAATCGCCGGTATTCTACAACCGCTATTCCCCACGCCCTGACTGGGATACGCCCACTCCGAGGCCACGCCCCCTCCCACCGTCCCTTCACTATAAACATGTGCATGTGCAGGAAGCGCAGCGGACAAGCGTAGCGGGCGCGACGATTGCGCGCCGAAGGCGCGCATAAGGCAAGCTCGTCTGCGCTCGTCCGCGATCAGGACGCGACCGGGACCGGTCCCCCTGCCCGATCCACTAGCCACAACACCGCGTCATATACTCGGACTGAATTGTTGTCCTTAAGACCCCCCCCTCTGCGCGACCCACTCTTGTTCCCTCTCAGACGTCCAGAGCCAGGACTATGCCTGCACAGTCTGTCACTTCTCCTTTTCGGCTTCAGACCTAACAATTCGTCCAACCCTCGCCTCGATTCCGGCTTCTATTTTCGGAGTTCACTCCCCCATGACCCTTAGATCTGCGCTTATTAACTGCAGATCACTGAGCAAACACGCCATCGACATCTGGCAGTCCCTCCGGGACAACAACTGGGACTTGCTCTTTCTAACTGAAACGTGGCTGAACGACACCACGAACCCCGCCATAACCCTTGCCTTACCGGAGGGCTACAGTATTAGCTGCGCCAATAGACCCAATGGTAAACCAGGAGGCGGTGTCGCCCTAATCCACAAATCCACATGGACGGTTACCCTCCCCCATTCGACCAAATTGAATGTATAGAAGGCTTGCCTTTCAGTATCCAAATCTCTCCGTCCTCCTCCTGTTCGGGAATACTTATCTACACTGGACCTAATCTGCTCCAACTTACCTGCTATTCGGGCGCCCCCCCCCCCATTCCGGTTATTTGGTCAGACCATTCCCTTATCTCTTTTGAGATTGACATCCCTCGACCCACTAGACCCATCATCACTCCTAAAACATCAGGCAGAAACTGGAGCCGCATCACCCCTGATGCGCTCCTGGAACACCTAAAAAACACCCAACCCTGCCCGTCGTCTGATTCCGACCAAGCAATCGACCATCTGGACGCATGGATCGGTCAGGCCTTAGATGCCCTGCCCCCCTTTAAACCCATCAAAACCCAAAGGGCAGTACCTTCAGCCCCTTGGTACTCCAACGAGCTTCGGCAGAAAAAGGCCTCTTGTAAATCTCTCGAACGCCTCTGGAGACAGAACTATTCCCCGGACAGCAAAACCATCTATAAAACAGCCCTCAAAGAATATCGGAGAATGATGGAGGAGCATAAACGGGATTTTCTGGCCTCTAGAATCAAACTCGCCAGCAATGGCGCTAGGGAGATTTTCAACATAGTTAGATCCTTCACAGACCCCAACGCGCTGATTCGATCCCAGCCCGCCTCACAGGCGCTATGCGATAAACTCTCACAATTCTTTGAGGATAAAATCGAGATTATTTACTCATCCTTTCCCACCCCCAACGGAGTGGGAGGGGAAGAGCAATCCATCTCTCTCACACCTCCGCCGTCCACCCTGTCTGAATTTGCAGCCATATCAGAAGCCGATTCTATGACAGGACTACTTAAATGTAAATCAGGCTCTCCAAATGACCCTTGGCCAGCCAAGGAATACAAAAAACTAGCACCCCTACTCAATCCCTATCTGAACCACATTTGGAATGATTCTCTGAGAACGGGCAGCTTCCCTACCAAATGGAAACATGCTTCCTTAGTCCCCATTCTGAAGAAGCCCAATTTGGATCCCGACCTCCCCAGCAACTACAGGCCCATTTCCCTTTTGCCTGCCCCAGCTAAGATCCTGGAAAAGCTGGCACATTCTCAGTTGGCGAACTACATCGAATCCAATGGGCTTCTCCACGACTCCCAGCACGGCTTTAGGTCGGGCCACAGCACGGAGTCGGCCCTTATTGAAATGGCCGACTCGGTGAGGTGAACGCTTGACCGAGGGTCGGGGGCGGTGTTAGTGCTGCTGGATCTCTCAGCAGCATTTGACACCGTCTCTCATAAGATCTTGCTGAAAAGGCTGGAGGACTTAGGTTTGGGCGGTTCTGTGTTGAAATGGTTGTCATCTTATCTTTCCGACCGCACACAGCAAGTTTTCACCCCTCCCTTCACTTCCTCTGCCAGACCACTTAAATGAGGAGTGCCACAAGGTTCTTCCCTAAGCCCGCTTTTGTTTAATGTTTATTTCACCCCCCTGGCCAAGCTGATTGCTCAGACCGGGATAAAATCTACTTCCTATGCTGACGACATTCAGCTACTCTTTACTTTCGATACCCCCTCCGCTTCTGCCTTCGACCCGCTGAAATCCTGCCTTAGGGACATCTCTAGTTGGATGGATGCCAACTCTCTCCGACTCAATGCAGAAAAAACGGAGATCTTGTTTTTCAACTCACCTTCTCCCCTTGATTCTAGTCTGTGGTGGCCGGAAGATCTGAGCCAAGCCCCCACGCCCAAAGACTCGGTGAGAAACCTAGGAGTACGTTGGGACAACCACCTCAGTTTCAACACTCAGGTACAAACAGTAGCAGCCTCCTGTTTTGCTAAGATCAGAACTAT
Organism: Lissotriton helveticus; assembly: GCF_964261635.1. NCBI lineage: Eukaryota > Metazoa > Chordata > Amphibia > Caudata > Salamandridae > Lissotriton > Lissotriton helveticus. Next base: position 1,952,288,312 of record NC_136067.1, read on the forward strand.
TAAACGGCTCATTAATTACTTGCCGGCGGACTGCCGTAAGACTGTGATCCAGGCATTAATTACATCCCACCTCGATTATGCCAATGCCCTTTACCTTGGCATCACGGCTGGCCTGTGTCACAAACTACAGATGGTCCAAAATGCCGCCGCTCGGCTGGTAGAGAGAATCCCTGCCAGACACCATATCTCTCCACATCTCCGTAAACTGCACTGGCTACCCATTGCTAAAAGATGCGTTCTCAAAGCAATGACGCTGGCTTTCCGAGCGTCTAAAGGCAACGGGTCGTCCCATTTGAAACACACCCTGCGACCGTACGTCAACTCCAGGGCATTACGCTCTAATTCCCTACTTTTCCTGGAAATTCCACGATTTAAACGATCCCGTGCAGGTGGAAAAACCTTTGAGGTCTGTGCCACTCAGCTTTGGAACAAGCTCCCGGTAGCTCTACGCTCCTGCCAAACAAAATCAGTATTCCGTAAGTCTCTGAAAACCCATCTCTTTTCCTCTTAACTGGCACCCCGATCCTGTACCTCCTGTATGCAGAGTTCTCAGCGCCGGGACGCCCCGTTGAGGCAGCTGTGCGCTTTATAAAATACACAAATAAAATAAATAAATATAGAGTCCCGACACCTGGCGCTCATTCGTGATGCATTTCACACATGTTATCGCTACCCCCATGTGATGAGGCAAATACAATCCGGTTTTGTGTGCAGGCAGCTCAATGAGGTTCTTAACCCCTTCTGTGCTGCCGTCGGCCATTGGCCGCCGGGAGCACTACCTCCGCAGTGCTGCCGTCAGCCAACGGCCGACGCAGCCCCGCCCACCCTTTAGAACGCCCGCACCGTGGCAGAAAAAACACAGCAGTTAATGCGTTAAACACCTTAACTTCTCTGTATCCTAAAGCCAAACCATCTCATGACCACCGTTAAATGGCACAGAGACTCAGAGGATGTGGGTTAATGGCTAGAGCGGCTGACATTGAAGATGGGGAATCAGGTTCGAGTCTCGGCATCAGCTCAAACATCCAGTGATTCTGGGCAAATCACCTAATCTCCCCATGCCTAAAAGATTAATGTGTTGGTCTGTAATACTCATGTAATGTGCTCCGATACCTTCTGGTCGAGCTCGAGCTAAATAAAACTACAAAAAAAAAACCTAGATGAGCAGCCCTCTGACCAGTGACGTCAGCCCTTGACAGAATATTGACGAAGTTTTGATAGGACGCACACAGGATTCTCTTATCCGTTTGCGTCCTCCATTTTAGTACTCAAAGGATGGGGCATGGGGGCTTCTTTAAACTATCTTACTCTTAGCCCAGTGGCACATCATGGGAAGGGCACATAGTAACATTGATGTACTGAGAGCCTTTAGCAGGGGCACAGGCTCCGAAACCATGTTAGTGACTGCTCTGACCAGAGACATGTTAAGGCATGGGCAAAGTGGGCTCTGCCAAAAAGTGCCTGGTGCGTCGTCACGCACCAGTTTAAAGCCCCACTGCTTACTGACAATTCCAGTAAGCAATCCAATAAACTTGTAAGCAATCCTTTTCATCCATTTTGGTTGTCTTCAATATAAAGTTCAACGGGGGCGATGTGATTTAAAACCTTTCAATGCTCCAAGAATGCCCATCCGGGCTTTTTCCAACCGCTCGGCATGTCACATTTCAGTTTGAGTAACCAGATTTAAAATCCACCCAATGCATTTCGGGCAACATCACTTCGTCGGGGGTAACTGTAATTTAAGAACAACCCATCAGAAACCATATATTCATTGTTAAACACATCTAAGGGCCCCATTAGAATGGCGGGCGGACTTTGTCCGCCTGCCATACCCTCGGGAAAAGGGACCGCCGACTGAGGGTGCTGTGGTCCCGCACTCCCGATTAGGATGCGCCCACCACACTGGCGGACACATGGTGCATTTGCAACATTGCAGCGGGTGGTGCAGAGAGCACCGCCCGCCGCAATGCCACAAAGGCAGGTTGTGCGTTTCAATGCACAACGTGACAGGCACCACGGTGCCTGCCACGTTGTTCATTGAAAGGCAGGGGGTACCATAGGTACCTCCAAGTGCACCCCCCACTCCCCCAGAGTCCCTGGGGGCCCGCAACGGACCCCCGCAAGCAGACTCCGCATGCCTTTCCGTGGCGGCAATGCCGCCATGGAAAGGCATGTTCACGGCCACATTGTAATATGGCTGGCGGACACCGCCACCATATTGAACACTTTTTCGCCTGGTCGACTTGTCGACCGGGCGGAAAAGAGGCAGACGGTCTTACCGTCCGCCGCAGACCCCCCAGCCATTGTAATATGGCGGGGATCTTTGCTGCAAGGATGGCAGGCGGATCGCCCCCGGAGGTGACTACTGCTTGCCCGGCGGGGCGATCCGTCCGCCATCCGAATGGGGCCCTAAGTTCATTGAAATGCTATGCATATTGTGCGCAAACATCAATTTTATCAAAAACATGCATGCCTATTGTCAATTACTTGAAAATGAAAATTAATAAAGAAAGACCTATGCTGTGCATATGTGCCTTTACATCGTAAAATTAATAAAGCATAAAATGGTCAACGAAACAAAAAGTGAATAAATCTTGTACTAAAATCAAACACTGTGTATAAAAAACCTGCCCCAAACACCCACCTCAATAATTCTGCAAACGTTTTGTATGGTTCACCTCTTACTTAGCCTTACGGCCATCAGTGGAACCTCTTGTTCCAGAGTGCTCACCCGTAAGCCAGTAATCAAAATGACCTTTGTGAACTCGACATGTGCAACCTATTCAAGCCTGCCGTCCACCTAAGGTGAAACGTAAAAACCATGTGACCTGAGTCATCATACTTGAACTAACCTAAAGAAATATCCTTCTGCTAATGAAAGTAAAAGATAAATACGGAAACTGCTAATCCCAAAACAAACCAAAACAATTTTATAACAAAAGACACCTTTTTTTGATGGAAACACAATATTTTGAAAATAGAATATTTTGAAAATAGAAATATGGCATGTTTGTTATCAATGCACAAAGGTACTTTTATGCATCTGTGATAAATCAGTGTACGACACCCCCAACTCTCCCCCCATTATTCTCCTCTACCTCCCCTATTCCTTCCCTCTCTCCCCATGCCTATTTTTTTCCTCATGTTTATGCTATGCTCTTGTATTCATTTCATTCCAGCAATGAAGCTCCAGTAACTGTTGTAACTTTGTAATCATGTTTTGAAATAATGTTTCTACCTCATGTAAAGCGCTCTGATGCCTCCGGGGCTAGCCAGCGCTATATAAAACTCAATAAATAAATAATATGGCCATGTTGAGCTCAATCCAATATTGTTTTCTCGAATGGCCTCCAAGATGGTGTCTTTTCTTTTAAGGTGATTGTAGTGCATACATACATATGAATGCATCCCTGTGTGAGGCACACCTCTGGGTTCAACAAAAATTGACTCCCATACAATGTTCATCAGGTTTTGTAAAGTTTTTGGTTTAATTATTGTCTTCTGATATTTTCAGCATATCATGTGAAAGACTTTATCATTGTTGTAGCATTATTCGTCATCACATATGTACAAGTTTCCACAACTCCAATGCATTTCGGGCGGTCAGCCCTTTGTCAAGGAGTTCTAAAAGTGAAGGAGATATAGCGATCAATAATGCGTACCACTGCACTAATAAGTGGAGTGAACAATAAGTGTCATGCAATAGGGTGTCCCAGTTGGTGCAGCTGTGCGGGGCCGCCTGTGTTAAGAGTGCTCGGTGAGGAGAAAAGGAATGCTCGGTCGGGGGAAAAGTGAGGCAGTTTACAATGTGTTCGGCTGTCATGCTAGAGAGTGGAAACGGGGTAAGACGCCAGTATTAAACGTGCTCGGTGCCTGGCCGGAGGCAGATAAGTAGTCGTTTGGTGCTCAGAGCTGTTAGTAAGAACGTGTGCTCAAAGTTATGGTGTTGGCAGTTAGCAAGAAACGTGTGTTTAAAGTCATAGCATTGGCTGGAAAGCCAGGTGGTTCACTTACGGATACACGGTGAACAAGGTCATCGAGTCTGTAATAATAACAACAAGGTGATGTGAGTTGTTGTTCACGATGGGAGACTTGCTCCATCTAACAGTGATACGGTGTTAGAGACTTACTTGAAAAGTGGGTTAACGCTTCATAACGATGCTACGGGTCCACAAGTGTTGCCGGTGGCATCCTCGGGGATCACTGTGAAGTGCACGGTAACGCGACGGTATAGGAGCGAAATAATAGGTTAAACCGGTCACGTGTGAATTAAGAGCATAAACGACGGACTATCAGAGCGGCCATCTTGGATGAACAACGGAGTTAAGAGGGTGTGTTAGTAATGTAGCACGATGTGAGTGTTTGCACAATAAAGTTGTGTGACGTGACATGACAACGTAACAAAAGGTTATAATGTGGAGTGACAAAAATAAAAATAAAAGTAGAATGGCACAAAGTGTCAGTGTGAAACATATAAGGTATAAACAAGCCACAGGAAATGTACAGTGTCAGAAAACCACACATTGTGTGGTTGGAAACAGGAATGATGGTTATAAACAAAGACTGATGTTTATGAAAAACAATGGTTACAAGAAGCAACTAAATTCAATTCTATCATTGAGCCCAAAGGGCTTCATGGATTGTAGACGGTAAATCCATGACAATTCTCGCTGGAGTAAAAGTTTGTGATCATCTCTGCCTTCTGCTTTTCGGATGGTTTCAAGTACCATAAATTTTAATTGTGCGACTGTGTGTTTTTGTTCATTGAAGTGAACGGCGACGTTGGATTTTTCGTTTCTGGTTCTTATGTTGGATTTATGTTCATTTATTCGAACTTTAATTTTTCTCTCGGTCTTCACCACATAGATTTTTCCACAGGGACACTTCAATGAGTAAATGAGATTGGTGAAATCACAAGTGGCATTGACGTTTAGCTTGATATCATTCCCTTTCATAGGGTGGGTGATGATGTTCCCTTTAATGATATTGCTACAATTATTGCAGTTAATGTAAGGGCGTGTGCCTTTATTCTCAGTGGTGACAAGAGGTTGTTTTGCTAGTATTTCCTTGATATTATTGTTCCGCGTGTAGGTGAATATCGGGGGGTCTTTGAATTTGTCTTTGAAGTCAGGCTCTAATTCCATGATCGGCCAGTGTTTTAATATGATTTTTTTGTATGTTGCACTCATGGTAGAAAATTTGGATACAAGTACCATTCTGGTGTCTTTGGATTTGGTGGTTTTCTTAAGAGCCTCTTGTCTGCTGATCGCTTCAATGCGAGTCTTAGCGTCCTCCAGTATAGCTTTAGGGTACCCCTGTTCTGAGAATCGGTTACTCATTTCATTGATGCGTTGTTCAGCTGTGTGTTCATCAGATGTGATAAGTTTGGCTCACAACATTTGCGAAAATGGGAGATGTCTTTTTAATGATCCCTGGTGGAAACTGGTGTAGTGAAGGGTGTTATTTTGGTCTGTTGGTTTGCGGTATAAATCAGTGGTGAAACCATTAGGTGTTCTGGTGATTACTACATCCAGGAAGTTGATTGATTGTTCACTCATTTGCCAGGTGAGCTGAATTCTTTCATCCTTGGTATTCAGGGTAGTAAGGGCTTGTTGCAGGTTGGCTTGAGTGTCCTTCCATATGATGAATAGATCATCGATATACCTGATAAATAGTTTGGTGTTGCTATTCCAATTGTCATCTCCATAAATATGTGTCTCTTTGAATTCCTTCATGTATATGTTCGCGTACATGGGAGCAGCACAATTCCCCATTGACATTCCGGATAGTTGCAGGTACCAAGTTTTTTCGTACTCGAAATAGCTATGGTATAGTGTAAAGATCATTAGTTTCATCAGAAACTGTTGCATCGGGGGATCGATGTTGCTGTTAAGAATGGCCTTCTCAATTGCTTAAATGCCTCCACCATGTGGGATGGAGGTGTATAGTGCACTGACGTCTGCGGTGCACAAGACAAGATGTTCATCTGCTTGAATTGAAACATCCGATAACTTTAACAAAAAGTCTGTAGTGTCCTTCACATAGCTCTTCATTTTAGTGACTAAGGGCTGAAGGTACCTATCTAAGAATTTCCCCATGGGTTCGTGTAGAGATCCTTTAGTAGACACTATCGGCCTGAACGGTGGGTCTTCAAGGCTTTTGTGTATTTTCGGTGTCATGGGTATAGACGGGCTCTTTGGATATTCTTTGAGCAGAAACTTCTTAGTGCGGTCATCTATGGTCCCTGATTCATGAGCCTTGGTGACGATAGTTTGGAGCATTTCTTTGAATTGAATTGTAGGGTTCGCTTCCAATCTCATGTAAGTGTTCTGATCCATGATATGTTCAGTTGTTTTTTTTATATACATTTCAGTATTAACAATGACCAGGCCTCCGCCTTTGTCTGCCTTTAAGCATTTTATGTCCTTGTTGGTGGCGATTTTCCTAAGGGTATCTTGGTCTTTTTGAGTAGTATTTTTAGTAAATTTCCTTTTGTAGTTGATTTTTGTAAGATCACGTTTGACAAGGTTTTCAAATAAGTCTATAGATTTGTGACTACACGGTGCTTGATATGTGCTGTGTTGGCGTAACCTCATAAGTTGATCAGGCTTTTCCTGTGTTGTAGGAGGTAAGACATTATCGAAAAAGTGGCGCAGTCTTAATTTTCGTGTGAATCTGAAGGTGCTTACTTCAAGTTCAAGTAGGTTAGTTTGTGTTGTGGGTATAAAAGATGTACCTTTTTCTAACAGTTTCATTTCGTGTGACGTCAAATTGGTATCCGAAATGTTGATCACTAAGTGTTTTTTTGGGGTTTGTTGTCCTTCTTCTGAATCGTACTTCATGTGTTTGGAGGCCCTTTTTCTTTCTCCTTGTTTTTTGCTCCTCCTGGGTCTTCTCTTTCGCCCTGACTTGATTCTAAAAAAATTCACCGAGGTAGATGGATGATCTTCTCTCAAGGGAGCGGTTTCAGTGGTCTCAGTTTTATCTAGTTGTTGATTTTGCCTGGCGATGGTTGTTATGGGAATGTTGGCTTTCCTAGGTGGTAACACAGGCGGCCCCGCGCAGCTGCACCAACTGGGACACCCTATTGCATGACACTTATTGTTCACTCCACTTATTAGTGCACTGGTACGCATTATTGATCGCTATATCTCCTTCACTTTTAGAACTCCTTGACAAAGGGCTGACCGCCCGAAATGCATCGGAGTTGTGGAAACTTGTACATATGTGATGACGAATAATGCTACAACGATGATAAAGTCTTTCACATGATATGCTGAAAATATCAGAAGACCATAATTAAACCAAAAACTTTACAAAACCTGATGAACATTGTATGGGAGTCAATTTTTGTTGAACCCAAAGGTGTGCCTCACACAGGGATGCATTCATATGTATGTATGCACTACAATCACCTTATTTGACAGCATGACAGGACGGACACGCTACCTGCGAGAGCACCCTAACTGATTAAATCTTTCCTGAACTTTACTCTTGAACCTAATACAGTCCAAACGCTGTGCACACTCTATCTATTACTTTGAAGTCTTTTCTTTTAACCCTTTTATTGCGCCCGTCGGCCAACGGCCATCGCAAGCACTACCTCCGTAGTGCTGCGCATGTCCGTTGGCTGACCCGGCCAAGCCCACTTAATGGAATGACAGCACCGCGGTTAAGGTGTTAAGACATGGGGGGTGCGGACATCCAAAGGGACAGCATATGTCAAATCGTAGACAAGGGGTCAGTAGTTTGCACTCCTTCCCTTTAATTTTCAACAAATTTTTTACAAGATTACCGTGGCCATTTTTTGAGTGCGTGTTCGTAAACGTGCTCTGGCCCACTGGCCCGAATTCTATGACAAAAAGTGCCTGGTGGACACGCACCAGTTTGAAGCCGCACTGCTTAGTGACTATCCATTAGTCCAGCAACCAATCCAATGAACTTGTAAGTAATCCTTTTCATCCATTTTCGTCATCTTTTAGGGGGCCCGTGATAGAGACCGCTCTGTTTTGTAGAGAGTTTTGCCCTGATGACATTGAATCATTTTTAAACAGACTGTTGTATATAGCTTTTTCTATGAAAAAAAAACGTTATGCGTGAGAGTCTATTACAGACATATTGTTAGACAATATGTTTTTAAGTTTCATGCAACATTCATATAAAAAGTTTCTTTAATCTCAAAATAGGACCTCACAAATGAGAAATGGGAGGGTGTAACCGAGATTATTTGCAGTAATATTAGTGAGCTGGTGCTGTGTTACGATATTGAAAACACACATCACAATTCCTGTATATTGATTAGGTGTAGACCCATTTAAAATTTGACCAAAGAGATCTTGAAAGAGTTGAAACTGCATCATAAAATTAAAGCTGTTCTGTACAGGTGCCCCCAAAATACATTTGGCCCCGGGCACCCAAAATCCTTAAAACGTCCTTGGCTATTATGTCACATGAGTGAAAAAAACTCATTTTGATTTTTCACTGTTATGTAAAAGACCAGACTCCAAAGTGAAGTGAGGAAACACATCTGGAGCTCTTGCGTCACCAACCCTTGTCTCCTACGTCACAGGTCTGCGCAGACCCATAGCTGACATCGATTGCGATCGAAGCCGATGAGCATCTCTCAGAAAGCCGCAGCCGACATGCTGCCGACACTAAAGAGCATGGCTGCAAGTGGGGAGAGAGGAAGTGGTGGTGCAGGGTGACATGACCTAACACATGTTTATTTGTTTGGGGGTAGGGACAAGGAACTGCAACTTAGACATCGATGGTGGAGTTATTTGGTTGGGCTGTCATTTTTTTGACTGGACAATGTTATGTTTGGGTGGGGCAGGGGATCGTAACCCAGGCCGGGGGATGCGAAGTCGGACCCATGAGGGGACCGAGCCAAACGCCGGCTGGAGGCGAGAAGCCCCTCCCCCGTATATCCAAATAGCCAGTTCGAAAGAGGGCGGCCATGATTGGTCACCCCAGGGCAAGCGCAAACCCCCCAAGGTAATAACCAGTGCGGGTGGGAGCTCGGCCTGCCGCACCGCTGAGGGTTTAGGAGAACAAAAGCGTGGCAGGCGCAACATCTGATTGTAGGAAATGGAATGACATCGTTGCTGACAGGTGCTTTTGTGTTGCACATTGACTAGAGTATCTTGCTGTTTATATATTTAATGCATTTTTATAAAGCGCGGACTATACCCGAAGGTGTCAGAGCGCTGTACAATAGAACCAGTTATGTTACATGAAAGAACTGTTACAAATATGGAACTAACAAAAATAGCATGCCATAGAATCAAAACAACGCAGGCAAAAAGAACACAATATCAAACACAGCAGGCACAGAATGTGCAAACAAACATTTAAATATATATGACAAATTTACAATGACTAAAGAACTTCTTGGCGAAAAATAACAGGCCATTGAATCAAAACAACACAGGCAAAAGGAGCACAATATCAAACACAGCAAGCACAGAATGTACAAACAAAAATATAAATATATATGACAAATTTACAATGACTAAAGAACTTCCTGGCGGGGTCTGAGAAGGAGGGAATTAGTTCTAAAAGTGTCTTTGGAATAGACGAGATTTGAGGTCGGTTGCCGCTATTTTCCGGGTCATTATGACCGCACACACCACTCCGAGGTAATTGTGCTTGGTTCGTGTGAAAGGGAGCCGGGTATAAGGAGGCAAGGAATATGTGTATCATTCATTCATTTTCTTTTTTTTCTTATAAAGGTCTGAAAGGCGAGACCTATTGGCTATGCCAATGCTTGTTTACTCTACATTCGGATACTTCATGTTTATTCCGTTAGAATTTACAAGTCTCAGAATGCAAATGAAATTCCTAACCTGGATGAGGTACTCATGCATAGACCTAGAAATCGCGAGAGCTCTGGAGATAAGGATTGTTGTGTGAACTATCAATTGAAGAATGTTAATAGAATACTATTTGTCATCGGTGAACTAGGTTCCTGCCTCTGTGGTTCATTTAACAATCAAATGCATTGTGAGAGTTGTAGTTCAATCAATTGGACAAACATTTTATATCACAATGCAATAGAACATATGGTAACGTCATCTGATGCGGGAGGATGATTGGGCAAGGATTTGATGGGTAACTAACAGCAACCCTGAAAAATGTGTAATATCAACCCTTGTTGCACCAAATAATCACAAACAGCAAGTCCGGCCCTGTTTTTAGGTATTTGAAGGGTAGTAAGGTTGGTAACAACCGCCCAGGAGCACAATATGACTGGCAGATTGCCTCGATCATCGATGTGATAACATATTTAAGACATGTGGATTTAACATACTTTTGAGATGTAAAATAGTCCTGTTTGCATGGCAAGTGTTCTATAGGAGGCGGAATGATATACCAAACACCCAATAGCGCTTAGCTACAGCCAAAGCCCACTCCATGCATATTTTTAACAATTGGTAACAAAGTGTTGCAGACAGATGAAGTAGAAAATTAGACCTACAACTGGAGCCAAAACACTGCATTTTATCGAGGTTTGTCTTAGTGGAGCTACTGTCATACATTCGAGCAGTGCATCAGGAAATCTCCCACATTCCCTGTGCACCAGTCCAGCCCTGTTTGGGGCACACATATACTTCTGTAAAAGAAACAAATGTTATCTTGCTCTCTGCAACCACTGACTGGGGTAATTTATGAATGAGCAGATATCAGGGTAGTTGTAAGCGTATCTGCGTGTCTACACGGAGTCCTTGATTCTGCCAAATGGAAATTCTGGCTCCAAAAGTGCTAACATTTCAACACATTTATCGCTTTACACTTTCCTCTTTCTCACTCAGTAAAATATGCCTGATCTGACAATTGAATGCAGTCAGCTCACCATACTTTAAATCAGGGTTTTCCAAAGTCAGCCCCGGAGGGCAGGATCCATGGCAGATTTTTAAGATTACTACATTTATCTAAATGTGGATATGCTCAAATCTGGCATGAATCTGGCCCTCCAGGAACGACTTTGGAAAACCCTGCTTTAAATAACCGTTCCCATTTGTACACTGCACAATGTTCCCAAATGTTGTAACGTGTCGGCTTGAACTAATAATGAGAGGCTTCTTCACGCGTAAAATAAAAATCTCATAAACAAGTTCAAGTGCAGCCAGAGTTGAAATTATGATGATTCCTTCCAGCAAGCACACAGCCAGGATTTGGAATATGGACAGCTACACCCTAGTAAGGAAGCAAGTGATCGGCCAGAGGAAAGTCGTTACTTGATCGACTTCTGTGCCAGAGAGTTGCTTCGAACCTTATGGACTATTGCATGCTGGGCCTGCTGGTATTGAGGGACAGCATCATACTTCCATGGAGGACTAATCTCAATAGGATATGATGGAATGTTTTGTAGCTCTGCACCTTGGCTGGGGTCAGATTTGATTTTGTGACTGCATACTAAGGGACAGATAGGTTATCTCCAGATGAAACTGCCAGCTCCCAGTCCGACCTCCTGCTGCATTTCGTTTTTAACATTTTATCGTCAGTAGGTAACTTTTAATAAAGTTAGTTGTGTTCAGCTCTTAATAACAGTCATGTAGGTTGTCTTGCAGAATCAGCAGAGATCCCCTAACCAATGGAAAATTGGATTGGTCACCCCATGGAGGGATATGGTCACAGATCAAGGTACTTATGTGATCGGTCAATGACCTCAAAAACCTAACTTTATACATGACACAGCCTCCTACTTTGAGGGGGTCGAGGGTAAGAAGAGTGTCATTGTGAAGGGTCATATGCAGCCCAGAGAAGAAGCAGAAAACCAGTGGGACTATGACGAAGGCCACTGACCACCTTGGAGCTATCTCTCCCCACAGTGGGACAGAAAAGCATTAAAAATGGTAAAAGAAAAAATGGCTGAGGAAGGAGAGCCTTATGATACAATGAAAAAGTGCCATGAGACTTAAAAAAGGAAATTAGAAAGTTCAAATAGAAGGATGTGGAATGCAAGAACAGATTCTTAGGGGCTGATTACGATGTAGGGCGGATCACCACTGCCCGCATAGCGGTGGCAATCCGCCCTACATTTCCCTCCGCCCGCCCCCCATTTCCCCCCGCCATATTAGTATGGAGGGAGTACCCCGGCAAACGGAAAGATCGTCCGCTGGTTTTCCGCCGGTCGACCAGTCAACCTGGCGAAAAAGGGGCTAGATATGGTGGCGGTATTTGCTAGACACCGCCATCCATATTAGCATGGGTGCGGGTAGCAGCCTTTCCGTGGCGGCATCGCCGCTACAGAAAGGCATGCGGATTTTGATGTCGGGCACGTTGCAGGCCCCCAGGGTATTGGGTGGGTGGGGGTGCACATGGGGGTACCACATTGTCATGGACAAGGTGGCAGGCACCGCATGGTGCCTGTCAACTTGTGCATGACAATGCACACAGTGCATTCCCAGCATTGTGGCGGGCGGTGCTGTGAGCACTGCCCGCCACAATGCTGGGAATAGAGGATGCCACCGCAACAGTGGCAGTGACATCCTAATTGCAGGTGCGGGACCGTCACACCACTGGCGGCCGGTCCCAGCCCCGCTAGGGTGGTGGGTTGACGAAAGTCCGTCCGCTATCCTTATCGGCTCCTTACTCTGCTTTTCTATAAAAGAAACAGACATGAAAGGGATATCTCTTAGTTTAAACAACATGTTTCTAATTGGCTGTTGAAGGCAGATAAAGAATTTGGGGGCAGATGTACAAAACATTTTAGCGGTTGGAAACTCTGTACTTTGCAAGTGACCAGAAGACTCGAAGATGAATCTTCTACTGACTAAGAGTCAAACCCATATCCAGTGGAGAGTAACAATGAGTATGTTTCAAGGTGTTGATTGCTTGCAGTGGTCTACCACCACTTTATCACTGTGGATAGTTCATCTTAGGCAGATTGTGCTTGTCCCTTTAAACTGCAATATTAATCTAGGTCTGTCCTTAGCCTGAATTCAGAGTGGCATAAATGTTGTCAGGTAAGGTAACTCACTTCTCCTCTTTCCCACAAATTATTGAGAATTGTAGTGGAGCACTTGTTATAATTTGATTGGACGAAGCTACTGAATAGGCGTGTCATGCTCTACCATCGTTCTCCAGAGGGTCTTCTTGTTTAGTGTGGCGCAGCAGATTTGCAAGTTTTTCACGGTCTCCTACTCTTGATCTTTAGCTCTGCTTTACACACCATGCCTTGGTATCTGCGAAAGCCACACTTATGTTCTTCTTGCTGTATGGAAATGTTCAGGAATTAACATGCTTGCCTAACTGGTGGTCCAAAGTGGAGATATTAAAAGCACTAAAAATTGATTAATTTACTCTTCCTATTCTCTACTTCATTGTTCTTTTTTTGCTCGAGCCACATTCTTTTCTGGTCTTGGGGCCTCTGTGCTGACCCCTCTACTTACAGCCCACTGATCCGCTCAGGAGTGCCCTTATGGGCTCCTATTTTCCAGGAGTGCTGCAAACAGGAAAAATTATCTCATTCACCGATCAAATCCAGGGATCCTGAGTTTGTTTGCCTTCTCATTCATCCCTTTCACCATGTGGCCACCATGCAGACTCCTCTGCTAAAGCAACATCTGCACCAGAACTGCCACCATAGGTGTTCATGTGTCCGTGCGTGTTCACCTGTTTCCTGCTGCCAGTGCCCTCAATACCATTATTCCATCTTCTTCCTGATGCCAATGCTGCCACGTCTGAGCCAGTCAACTTGCACTGTATGTCTGTCTTGCACGTCTCTCATGATCAACCAAGGGACTTTGGTTTAATCAGGATACTTGAGTCCTCTGTAACCAGCATCTGTAGTCTCCATCTGATTTCACTTTCCTAGCTGACAGCATTCTTGTGTTCCCGTATCCATGTTAAGAAGTTTGCGCTCACTGTTAGCCCTTGTGTCTGAGACTTTCACTCCAGCTTCACGGCTTGGAAGTCCAAGCAGATCTCATAACTTGATAACACTTCAAAGACCCAAAGTCTTTTGGTAAAGCATCTGAGGCAAGCCAAGCTATGCACGGTGTTCAGCGGCCATTTTAAATCTATCTGAAGTATGACTTAGAAGCTTGAAGAGATATTGAGTTCCTTCTTGTCAATGAGCAATTTGAATTAAGCAACCAAGATAAACCAGTCTTTCCTGAAATCATCTGCAGGTAGATGGACTACACTGTGCCCAATGTAAGATTTATAAAACTCTTACAACGGAAAATCCTAGTTAGGGATGTGACAGGATGGACTAAGAAAAGTAGGAAGTATGAGACATGGAGAGAAAGATATGACTTAGGGAGAGCCAGACAGACAGAGAGGGCAGGTTACTAGGAACTCACTTGGACCAGGGGCAGCTTCATCAGCGCGGCAGTAAGAAGGATTCATAGCCAAATGAGCTGCATCAAATGCTATGTGGTAGAACGGGCGGCAGTTTGGTCACTGTGCACAGCCTGGAGTGGTGATAGCACACTTGTGGTGATATCATAGGTGTTATGGGCTACCTTATTGTCTGCAGGATGGTTTCTAGCCTAAGGGTGTGCAACGTTTATGTAATTTCTTGGTTGTATGATGTTACAACGTGATCTTTTAGATCGCGGTACATCACAACGCATCTTTTACAGCGCAAGTCGTTACCACGACTTGCGCTGTAGGGTGCTGGACTTAAGAATAGTAAGATTTACTATTCCAACTCCAGCCTACGTACAGTAGGGGAAGTGTTGGAATAGTAAATCTACTATTCCTTAGTCTAGAGCGCCCTCCAGCGCAAGTAGTGGTAACGACTTGCATTGTAAAAGACGCGTGGTAATGGCAGCGCGGGGTTTTGACCGCGTTGTCATGGATGTTCCCCAATTTCTTTTGTAATTGTGACAAACTTTGGAAGAAATTATGTGTAATTACAACAAAAGCAAAACCGCCATTTGGTAGTGTATTTTAGTGCAAACTGTGTCCTTGCGTCCACTTGCTATCCCTGTATGAAGTCCACGTTTAGAAATAAATGTATGTAGCAGTTACTGAAATGCAATATGCTTTCTCTTTTAGAAAGCAATGTAACTCAAGACTGAGAGGCCACTGAGGTTGTTTCATTTATTAGTTACAAAGTTATTTTCCCGAGCACTACATGTGAATTTGCAGAGTTGTAAACCATGAACTTCCAACAGCACCTTGGAGGTCCACCCCACCATGGAGATCAGGGAGCCCAGCAGAGACATCAATTTGGATTTAAAGGAATTATCAATGTATGCATTTGTTTGTGTGTCTATTTATGTATTTGTGAGTTTGTTTGTTTCTGTATTTATTTATTTAGGCAGTTTGGTGTCATTTGGCCGAATGGTCTTCAAAATGGTTTGATACAATGAGAAAAGAAGGAATCCAACTCACGCAGGGAGGCGAGTATTGCCACAACCACGACAATGAGGACAAAGATGGCGTACAGAACCTTCACGGCTGTCTGGAGGGAGAGGTTCCGCTGGCATCTGGCGCAGCTGGTCCGTGCCCGACCTGAGTGGAGAAGAAAGGAAAGCGAATTCATCGTTAATCTCTCGCTAAGAGAAGTCGGACACAAGATGGGCAAAGCGCCAAGACTAGCACAGGGAAATTCAAAGCACTGCCAAAGCTTCACATGTTGACAGCCCTACAACAGTGGGAAGGAATGGGCGGAACATGTGACTCTCATTACATGACCGCAATCTGGTTTTATTAATAGTGGTAAAGCTTTCTTCATTTTTTTCACTTCACCACATACATGTGAAAATCGTGACTTTTCAAAAAATGTATGCTGCATAGAAATGTATTTGACACTAACAAAACAGTTCTGCATAAGATATGTTTCACAGAAAACAGTCAGGCCCGCTTTACTAAAATAGTGAACATCGAAATTCAGCTTGGAATGCGAGTTAGCGGCCAAACTGTGGTTAGAATTTCTGCAAAATATTAAACTCACAGGGCCTGATTCACAAAGGTAACTTACAATTTGGAGTAATTTCAACTTTGGAGGTAGTGTACATTTTTCAGTGTTCACAAACTCGGAGTGTAAATTTACTGAAGGAGTATAAGTCACATGTCTCCACTTCCAGGGTATAGCCATTGTCTTACTCTTGTGTGGGCGGGTGACGCCCCTACTTACACCCTTCTTACTCCTCCCTAATCCCTTCTCCTTTTGAAGTAAATCTGCCCCTTTTAAAAACCACACCCCTGTGTCCCACCCACATTTACTAACAACACGTATACCCAAGTGTGTGGAGACCCCACAGTGGGGGCGGAGGACTTCACACACATTAGTTAGGTAAGCTCTGACTTAAAGCCCGATTCCAATGCGGTTAGGAATGCCTCCTAATGGCATTTGCTCCTTCTGAATCGGAAACATGTATTTCCAACCGAGGGCCCAATTACGATGCGGTTAGGAACATAGGCTCCCATTGAAGTCAACGGGAGTCCAACAAAATCGTATCTGGAAGCATCTGGATGCATCGTACTTGGTCGGTTGGACTCTCCCGATTAGAGTGGGTCTGAAACCATTTCCAAACCGATGCAGTTGGGAAGCTTTCCAAACCGCATCGGAATCGGGCCCTTAGTCTGTGAATAGCACTTCATAGTACATTTTCTAGCACTACTAAACTTAAAATACAAAGTGCAACTTATGAATTCGACCCCGGATATCAGGATGGGAACACCAATTCTAATGGCTATTTCACATTCCTTAGGGGCAAAAATGAAGTAATGTGATAATAATAATAACGCTCCTAGATATTATACCACTACGGGGTCTTGGGTGATCTGGGAGCACTCATAGAATCAAGAGTCCCACCACAACCATACCGAGGGCCTTACCTGGTCTTATCCTCCTCACTGATCCTGTGCATAGGAAAGATCTGCAAAAAGTGAACTAGCAGAGAAAGATTCTCCTTGCACCTTCCTGACATACATAAGAGCAAAAATGACTTTGCTAAGAAGAGAAAAACTTTGTATTTGTGAACTGGTAAAAGGGGAAAACAAACCAGGGTTATGTAATGAAGTTGGTAAAATTCTCAAACGTCACCATGGGAAAAGTGAAAGTGCATGATTTCCAATTTACTTAAGTAGAGCTCATCATTTACGGATCAAATGGATTCAAGAGATAAATACTTATACTAACATAATATCCATTGTTTTTTATTTATTTCATTATGGGCTCAGCGCTCACCTGGCCATGATTATCTTGCAGATCACTGTACAGTAAGATATTATACAAAACACCAACCATATAATAACATTTCTTATTTATACTCATTTTGTAATAGGTGCAATTAAGAAATGTGGCCTTCATAGTGCTGTATATCAGTGACTGAAGCTTGAGTTACAATTTTACAGTCACGCATCCGTAAAGTACATATGATTTGTTTGTACGGATAGTGCAGTTTACAGCACAACTTTGCTTCTCGTTTGCGTTATGGGATTCCATCTGTTATAATGTCATCTTTCATACAATTTGAGTTTCAATTTACAATGCAGTTTGCAAATAGGTCTCACTGTATCATTAGCAAATTCCTACCATTTGCGTACAGCATTACCATCCCTCATGTAACACACGCAGCGCGGATGGGATTATATTACAGTATATTTATAACTATATACTTGGTGTATTTTTAAGGATTACATCATGCTCCAGCTGGCCTTTCAAGGTAATAAGAATCAGACCCTAGAGTATTCAATTTTAAAGAGTTTTTTCAACAATGTCTTATAAATAGGAAAAAAGGGAGAATTTCTGGCAAAGACTGGGAGAAAACGGTCTCACATGGAAAGACAGCCACAAGAAATAGTAAAAAGATGAGACTTAAGATCCCTCCTAAACAAGCATTGGCAAAACCAACGTGTCCTGCTTTTTCTCAAACATGCAAGTAGAGCTGGGAGCTGGCTTCTGGCTGATTGGTGGGTCAATGGTGGCATGGATGTGAACACTTTAGAGCATTGCCATGAGCTGGGGTAGTGCTCATGAAGATGAGCCAAGCGTATGATGGTGAACCCACACAGAGCAAGGTCCCGCTCTATCAGGTCTTCCTGAAGCACCAAAAAGACAACCCAAGCTATGGCATTCTCCTTTCTAGGCGCCAAGCGGTGGACCTTACAAATTACATGTTGTTCTGGAAATAGTTACCTGTGG
This sequence comes from Lissotriton helveticus, assembly GCF_964261635.1. Taxonomy (NCBI): domain Eukaryota; kingdom Metazoa; phylum Chordata; class Amphibia; order Caudata; family Salamandridae; genus Lissotriton; species Lissotriton helveticus. The sequence continues at coordinate 1,952,306,418 of NC_136067.1, forward strand.
AGCAGTACATTTAATTTTATATTAAGAGCAACATGCATAGAGTCAAAGAAATGAAAATAAAAACTCAGACTGGGAGTGCCGTTTAGTAAAGTGGCATAGAGTGGAGTGGCATAGAGCAGAGTGGGGTAGCATAAAGGGCAGTAAAGTAACATGGAGTGGAGTAGAGGGAGTTGCGTAAAATGGAGTTGAGGTTTAAATACTAGAGAGGCATATAATGAAGAAGATTGTCGTAGAGTGGAGTGGCATAGAGTACTGTAGTGTAGTAGAGTGGAATGTTAGAGTGGAGTAGAGTGTTATGGAGTGTCGTAGAGTGGAGTGACATAGAGTGTCGTAGAGTGGAGTGGCATACAGTGTCATATCGTGGAATGGCATACAGGGGAGTAGTGGAGTAGAGCGGCATGCAGAGGCACAGAGGGAGTGGTGTAGTGCATCGTAGAGTGGAAAAGAGTGTTGTATAGTGAAGTAGAGTGCTGTATAGCGGCATAGAGTGGAGGGGTGTAGAGTGCAAAAAGTGTCGCAGAGTGGATTAGAGTGGAGTAATGTATTGAAGTGGAGTGGTGTAGCTTAGATTAGAGTGGTCTAGAGTAAAGTGTCAAAGTGGAGTTGAGGGGTGTAAGGTGGAGGGGTGTAGAGTTGAAGTGCCCTGATTAGAGGGGCATAGAGTGAAGGGGCATAGAGTGAAGGGACATAGAGTGGAGCAGAGTTTAATGGAGTAGAGTGTCAGAGTTGACTATGATGCAGTATAGTGTCATAGAGTGGAGTGTCGTAGAGTGGCCTAGAGTGAAGTGGTGTAGGGTGCAGTGGCATAGAGTCTTGCATGGAGAGCATTGGTGTTGAGTAAAGTGGTGTAGAGTACAGTAATGTAGAGTGCAGTGGCATAGAGTGCAGTAGCATAGAGTAGATTATTTCAGAGTAGAGTATAGTGGCGTGGAGTGGTACAGGGTAGAGCGGAGTAGTGTAGGGTGGAGTGGTGCAGTGCTGGGTACAATGGTGTAGAGTGAAGTAGGGTACAGTGGCATAGGGTTAGGCAACAGAATTTCAAAACCAGAAATATTGTGTCAAAATTATCGATCACAAAAATATAGTTTTTCTATACATATAATGGTAAGTAAATAAATATAAAAATATATATTTTTATACTAATATCAAAAAACTACATAGAAATATTGTTTTTCGTAATAGATATGTATTTTAAATAAGTGCATCTTAAGTACATTAACCTATAACACGCATAATGTACATTAAATATGTTTTAATAATATGTAAAATATATATAAATATTTACTAATTTAAACAAACACACACACATATATGACAGGGTGTATATTTATATTCACATATATAATGTAAAATTATTTTAAAAAATTGAATTTTATTTATATAATAATTTTCTATTTTTTTTCTACATTTGCCAATATAACAAGTACATATATATATGTTATTATTATTAGCAACTTGTAACACACACAGCTACCCCATAGGTTTTCCCGGCGCAAGGCAGTCACAGATCTACTATGCCACAGTGGTGCTGACTTAGAATAGCTATGTCTTCAACATCTTGCGAAAAGTTAGAAATGACTCTCTATATTTATATATTTTTTCATACACATAAAAAAATAACAAGTACAAAAAATAAACTGGGAAAAAAGAAAAATATTCCTAATTTAATTAAATAAAAAGATTAAACAACATTTAAGAATACGTTTTACTATATGTTTAAATTACATACATTTATATATAAAATATATACAATTAAATACACAAATAATATATATTTGAACAATATTAATAACAATATTATACTCTATGAATATTGAGTATACTATTCCCACACCAATGTATGTAACAATATGGAAAGCGAGGACTCAGGAGGGGTAAAATGTACTATTCATACTCCAGTCTATGCAACAGTAGGAAAAGCTTTGGACTTAGGCGGGGTGAAATGTACTTTTCCCACTACAGTCGGTGCAACAGTATGGAAAGCGTTGGACTCGGGAGGGGTAACATTTACAATACCCACTCCATCAGTGCAACAGTAGAGAGAGAGTAGCTCAATGAAAAAGAATAACATATTATAACAACTGTATTAAATAACAAAAAATATAAATATTTAAATAAAAAAATGTCTACATGTTAACAAAAAGTAAACAAATAAAAAAATTATTACACTTTTCAATAAGTATTATCAATTATAATAAATAACATTAATTTAATTAAAATACCACACTATTTTCCCACAGACATAACAGTCAAAAATGTAAATGGAATTGAAATGAAAAAGCATAACACAATTAACATGTTACATAATAAATAACACAATTTTTAATAGATGAATAAATAATTTTATATGTATTATTACTTAAATAACTTTCCACACTATGCCTCTCCAAACTAAACAGCACACTCCTAAAACTGAATTTACCAAATATGACAATTTCACAATTTACATAATTATCAATTAAAAAAATCGCAAATAAGTATCAATAAATTATGTCTTAATAAACTTGCTGCCCGGTACCCCTAAAAACCCAACAACCCACACTTAAAACAATCTTTAAAATCATATTAATTACACAGTTTACATAATAATCAAACTATTATTAATAAATAACTAATAATTAATTATATTCTAACTTCCCACCCATCATCCTACAAACCCTCCAACCTACACCTGAAATATAACTTTCTTAATTACACATTTTACATAATTATCAATTAAATAAATATTAATTAGAATTAACTTTCCACCCATTACCACTATGAACCCCAACATTCTGGACCAAAAATATAAATTAAAAAATAAATACATTACACAACTTACATAATTATCAATTCAAGTTAATTAAAAATGATCATTAATTATAATGTACTTCCCACCCTGTATCCCTACACCCCACAACCCACATCTAGAATATAAAAAGACACATGTAATTACACAATTCACATATTTATCAATTAAATAATTAATACTAATTAAAAACAATTATTAATTAATTTACTTTCCTCGATGTACCCCCTACAAACCCGACACTTAAAATATAACTTAAGAAATTAATTGCACAATTTACATAATTATCAATTAAATAATTAATTAAAAATAATTAAATAGTTATAATTTACTTCCCACTCTGTACCCCTACTAATCCCACAACCCGCTATGGCACTAAAAATTACAATTAACAAGTACATTTAGTTTTAAAACTTGAAAATTTTTACAAACTGTATTTAAAAACATTAACAATAGTATTACAATGTATTACATATACAATCAAAACATATACTAAAATACATAAAGATAACTAAAAAATGATATTTACAATATTTTTGTAAACGATATTAACATAGATATTTTTGACATCGATATTACTGACCTTAGAAAATTGATATTCTTGTCAACAATACTCCTGTATAACAATATTTGTGTATCACAATATATAAAAACTCGATATTTGCATTCTTCTATATTTGTAATTCGATGTTTTGTCCAAATACCATGGCATAGAGTGCATAGAGTGCAATGCAGATTAGAGTGGTGTAGAGTGAATTGGCTTAGCTTGCAGGGGTGTAGAGTGTAGTGGTGAAGAGATCACTGGTGTAGAGCGCAATAGGGCAATGTAGAGTACAGTGGTGCGGAGTAGAGTACATTGGCATAGAGTGCAGTGGTGTAGAGTAAAGGGCATACATTTTAGTGACAGAGTGCATTGTTGCAGAGTAGAGTGTCGTACAGTGTAGTGGTGTAGAGTAGAGTGGAGTACAGTGCATTAGCGTAGGTTACAGTGATGTAGAGAGCAGTAGCATTGAGTAGGGTGGAGTAGAGTAGAGTGGCATACAATACAGTGGTTTAGCGTAGAGTATTGCAGAGTAGAGTATGGTGTTGAAGAGTGCAGTGGTGCAGAGTAGGTTGATGTAGAGTGCAGTGGCATAGATCACATTGTTTTTGAGTAAAGTAGTGTAAAGTGCATTGGCATAAAGTGCAGTGACTAAGGGCTAGATGTAGGTCGGTCGGTAACGGCCGAAAATCGGTATTTTCGGCCGTTACCGAGCGGTATTCAAGATTTGGTATGTAGGGGCACTTTTTTACAGAATCGGTAAATTTACCGATTCGGTAAATTTACCGATTCTGTAAAATACCGAATCGGTATTTTTACCGATTCAGTAAATCTCAGATGTAGGTGGGACTCTTCAGAGTCCCAAAGGCCCTACAAATTCGGTATTTTAACACCCAATCCAATTGGGTGTTAAAATACCGAATTCAGGTGTGCATGCACATGTGTGCATGCACACCTATGCCATGTGACAGACAGACATGCCCTTAGGGCATGTCTGTGTGCCACATGGCGCACATGTCAATTTTTGGGGTGCCAGAGGGTGTCAAAGTGACACCCCCTGCACCCTTGCTAAAATCGGTATTTACCGATTCTGTAATTACAGAATCGGTATTTCCCATTGATTCCTATGGGCTTCACAGCCCATAGGAATCAATAGGAAATACCGATTCTGTAATTACAGAATCGGTAAATACCGAATATTACCGATTCGGTAATTCCACATCTGGAATTACCTACATCTCCTCCCCTCTATTTTACCACTTCTTAAATACCGAATCGGTAAAATTCGGTATTTAAGAAGTGGTAAAATAGATTTACCTACATCTAGCCCATAGAGTGGAGTGGCGCAGTATGAATTTCAGTAGTGAAGAGTGCAGTGGCATAGAGCGGAGTAGTGCAGAGTAGAGTGGTGCAAAGTGGAGCAGCCCAGTGTAGATTGCAGTGGCGTAGAGTGAAGTGGTGCAGAGTGGAGTAGGGTGGCATAGAGTGCAGTGTTGTAGAGTGCGGTGGCACAGTGTGGATTGTTTCATAGGAGAGTGAAGTGGCATAGAGTGTGGTGGTTTAGGGTAGAATGGAGAGGTGCAGGGTAGAGTACAGTGGTGTAGAGTAGAGTGGCATAGAGTACAGTGGTGTAGAGTGCAGTGTCATAGGATGCAGTGGTGCAGAGTAGATCAGAGTGGCTTAGAGTGGATTGGCCTAGAGTACTGTGGCGTAGAGAACAGTGCAGTATCAAAAGGATGCAGTGGTGCAGAGTCAATTAGAGTGGCTTAAAGTCGATTGGCCTAGAGTACAGTGGTGTAGAGAGCAGTGGCGTAGAGTAGACTGATGCAGAGTAGAGTGGTCCAGAGTAGAGTGCTGTGGCAAAGAGTGCTATGTTGCAGAGAAGAGTATCACAAAGTTGCATAGAGTAAAGTGGCCTAGAGAGCAGTGGCATAGAGTAAGGTGGTGCAGTGTAGAGCAGAGTGGCATAGATAGTCGTTGCATAGATTAGTGTTGCGGAATAGAGTGGCGTAGAGGGCAGCGACATAGAGTGCAATGGTGTAGAGCACGGGTACTCATAGTACGGCCCGCGGGCCGGCAGCGGCCCGGCAAGCCTTCTGTGGCAGCCCGCGGACCATGAGACATCGTACCCGTGTTTTCAAAGAGTGTCTGCATACACTCTGCTGCTCTGTGGGGGCCGGGCCATTCATTCCGGCGAGGCCAGAATGGAGCTGCAGGGGCGGGCACTAAAAGGAAGTGGAATGACACAAAGTCCCATTAACATGCAAATGGTCTTGTTAAAGACCTGTGAAGTGCTCGGGTGGGGCTGTGTGTCTGTGCGCGCTGGGGAAGCAGGCTGGGAAAGCTGTCTCAGCCCGGGTGACACACAGGCAGGGTGAGATGACAGAGGGAGGTAGAGGGACAGAGACAGAGGGAGGGAGGGAAAGGGAGACAGAGAAATGGAGACAGAGAAAGGGAGACAGACAGAGGGAGGAGGGTGACAGAGGGAGGAGGGCGACGGAGTGAGGGAGACGCAGTGAGGGAGACGCAGTGAGGGAAGGGGAGTGAGGGAAGGGGAGGGAGGGAGGGAAGGGGAGGAAGGGAAGGGGAGGGAGGGAGTGAGGGAAGGGGAGTGAGGGAAGGGAGTGAGGGAAGGGGAGTGAGGGAGTGAGGCAAGGGGAGTGAGGCAAGGGGAGTGAGGGAAGGGAGTGAGGGAAGGGAATGAGGGGGTGAGGGAAGGGGAGGGAGGGGAGTGAGTGAGTGAGTGAGTGAGTGAAGGGAGTGAGGGAAGGGAGTGAGGGAAGGGGAGTGAGGGAAGGGAGTGAGGGAAGGGAGTGAGGGAAGGGAGTGAGTGAGGGAAGGGAAGGAAGTGAGGGAAGGGGAGTGAGTGGGGGAAGGGAGTGAGGGAGCGTGTGAGTGAGGGAGGGAGTGAGGGAGGGGAGTGAGGGAGGGGAGTGACAGAGGGGAGTTAGGGAAGGGGAGTGAGGGAAGGGACTGAGTGAAGGAAGGGATTGAGTGAGTGAGGGAAGGAAGTGAGGGAAGGGGAGTGAGGGAAGGGAGTGAGGGGAGGGTGTGAGGGAGGGAGTGAGGGAGGGGGTGAGGGAAGGGGTGAGGGAAGGGAGTGAGGGGAGGGAGTGAGGGAAGGGTAGTGAGGGAGGGAGAGAGGGAAGGGGAGTGTGGGAAGGGGAGTGAGGGAGGGAGGGAAGGGGAGTGTGGGAAGGGGAGTGAGGGAGGGAGAGGGGGAATAGGGGGAAGGGGAGTGAGGGGAAGGGAAGGGGAGTGAGGGAGGGAAGGAGAGGAAAGGAGAGGGAGGAAGAGGGAAGACGAGGGAGGGAGAAGGAAGGGGATGGAGAGGGAAGGAGAGGGAGGGAGAGGGAGGGAAGGAGAGGGAGGGAGAGGGAAGGAGAGGGAGGGAGAGGGAAGGAGAGAGGGAGAGGGAAGGAGAGAGGGAGAGGGAGTGAGACAGTCAGAATGAGGGAGAGATAGGGAGTGCGAGGGAGTGAGACAGTCAGAGTGAGTGAGACAGAGGGAGACCAGGAGGGAGAGAGGGAGATAGAGGAATGGAGAGATAGAGGGAGGGAGGCAGAGAGAGAGAGAGAGAGAGAGATAGAGGGAGGGAGACAGAGGGAGGGAGAGGGAGAGGGAGACAGAGGGAGGGAGAGGGAGAGGGAGAGGGAGAGGGAGACAGAGGGAGGGAGAGGGAGAGGGAGACAGAGGGAGGGAGAGGGAGACAGAGGGAGGGAGAGGGAGAGGGAGAGGGAGAGGGAGAGGGAGAGGGAGAGGGAGAGGGAGAGAGAGAGGGAGAGAGAGAGGGAGAGAGAGAGGGAGAGAGAGAGAGAGAGAGAGAGAGAGAGAGAGAGAGAGAGAGAGAGAGAGAGAGAGGGGGGTGTATGCCAGGTCTGGTAGCTCAGTGGACGAAGGCGTCTGCTGCAGGGACCTGTGTTCAACCTCATGGTACTAATGTAGGGTAGGTGTGGGGAACTCCTACACTGGTTCCTGTAGGTGCTCCTATGTGAGGCAAAAGTAACCTCTAGTTTTTGCTGGTTAATCAAATTGAAAAATCCAAGTCAGTTCATGGAAATTTATTCATGTAAGTCATATATTATATTCATAATGACTCAAATAAAGTTTTTCAAGATTTCATCCATCGAAGTAATTCAGGAAGTACAAAAATCCCTATGCATTTCGGGACGAAAGTCCCTTCATCAGGGGACGTAGGATAATCCGAAGTGGTGCAGTTCTCGCATTAGATGGCGAGTGTCAGCAGGAACCCATATCTTTTTTCAACCTCATGGTCACAGTTTTTTTGTTGCTCTAGCCCCGCCCCCTCCCCCACTGACCCCGCCCCCACCGGTGCGGCCCTCAGACACAAACCACGCTGTAAATTTGGCCACCGAGAGAAAGTTTGTGAGTACCCATGGTGTAAAGTAACATTGAGTGAAGTGGCGTAGAGTGTGCAATGTAGAGCCTAGTGGTGTAGGGTGCAGAGTAGACTGGCATAGTGTGCAGTGGCGTAGAGTCCATTCATTATAAGTAAAGTGCTGTAGATTGCATTGGTGTAGAGCGCAGTGGTTAAAGTAGAGTTGCGTAGAGGGCAGTGGTGTAGATTAGAGTGGAGTGACAATGAGTGTGGTGGCATAGAGTGCAGTGAAGTAGAGTAGATTGTTTCAAAGTAGAGTGAAGTGGAGTAGAGTGGAATCGTTCAGTGCAATGGCGCAGAATGGCAATGAGTGCAGTGGCGTAGAGTAGAGTGGCATATAACGGATTGGCATAGAGTGCATTGACGTAGAGTAGAGTAGAGTTACAGAGTAGAGTGCATGATCATAGAGTACAGTGGCACAGAGTGCAGTGACACAGAGTAGAGTGGCGTAGGGTGGAGTGATGTGAAGTGGAGTGACGTAGAGTAGAGTGATTCAGGATAGAGTGGAATTGCCTACATTGGAGTATTGTAAAGTGCAGTGGTGACGAGTGCAGCGGAGTGGAATAGACTGCATTGGCATAGAATAGAGTGGTATAGAGGCATAGAGTGCCTTTGCATAGAGTGCAGTGACACAGAGTGGAGTGGAATAGAGTTGAGTGGTGCAGAGTAGAGTGCAGCAGGGTCAAGTGGTGCAGAGTGGAGTGGATAGAAGTGATGTATGCATGGTGTTGTAGAGCACTGCCATTAAATACAACACATTTTCAATTGAAATGACCATTACATTTGCACAGACATACAATTTTACTGATACAACATTACAGAACACAAACCAAAATTTGTGGAAATGCCATCACCTAGTGTATTGATTTGTTTTGGTTGTGTTAAAATATCAGTTTTCACCACACTTCAGAATCACAAAAAAATGTGCTTAATTTGTCCTTTCCTAAATGGGATGTATTCCAAAATATCCGCACATCTGCAAATCTGCACATTTTGTTGCGTGCTAGAAACAAAAATAATACGGCCAGTACACAGTATGATTGCCACATAAACCTTCTAACTTTGTAGTCAGGGATAGGAAAGTAAAGACAAAGCTCCCTGGAAGACAGAGCCTGGCATTTGACCTCTGTCTCTGAATGCAAAGCAAATGTGACATGATAAGAACAAGATGTAAAGGCCTGTATACAGAAATGAGCACTGGTGAGAGTATATAAGGGGCTCTTGTAAACAGTCTATGTTCTACGGAAGGTACAAACTCAAACTGGACAGCCTAAAACAAATAAAGCCAGAAAATAGAATGCAGGCAAATGTCAGTTATAAACCATAAAGTTACTGGTAAGCAATACGCAAATGTATTCCCTGGGAATCTTTCCGAATGTCCTCAGGATGTCATAAGCAAACCAGGCAGGCTTCGGCCTAATGGAGGAGGCTATGCAGCAATGTGCGCTAGAAGGAAAGACTTGGAGAAATCACAAAGAGAATAGGGAGCAGAGGTCTGTAGCTCTCTTCAAGCCCATGGAACAGTAATGGGAAAATGCAACCTTCCACAAAATGGCATGGGCTTGAAGGATGGTGCATCCAGCCAATGGCAAGCTTTGAAAATTACACAACAGCCAATGTCTGGATGAGGCTGAACCAAACCCCATTTTCTCTCTGTAGCATATATTAATGAACGTTATATATGGGATAAATTACCACCAGTCATACATTATAAGGATATCGCAAGTCACTGAGGAGTTCTGTAACTATAAATAAATTAACTCCTTGGTGTGGTGCTCTTTCATATGAAAGAGATAGGATGTTTTTAGACATGGTAAATAAATATTACGTTTCGATAACTTTATTTCGGTCATAAAAGACCATAAAAGTGCAGATAAAATACATACATAACACACAATAAAAGAATTAAATATCATATGTACAATACAAATTCGGTCCAAGTCATCATAGTACACATTATTCATAGAGTTAAGACTATGGCGTAATCCATCACATCGTAAAAGCAGATTAAACATTGAATGGTTATCGAATCATTACAATTATATAATATCCTGTTATCAGTTAAATCATTAAAAATATTTCCTACGTCTGTGCCACATACCATTTAAAAAACGCGAAACAGCAAAGATGATGGGGGGGTGGGTATCATACTTTAGAACTCTAAAGGCTGGAGCACATTGTCTAAAACCTAAGTTTCTGCAGATTGGTATCAACCAGCTTCTCCGTGTGGCCTGCTAGGCCAGGCAAAAAAAAAGGACATGGATTTCATCCTCAAGGTTACATTTACATGCTGGGCACTCAGTATTCTCAGTACTGTCCCATTTACTGGTAAATGCCCTAAGCGGAAGAGTGCCGATCCTAAATTGCATGTAGAGTTTCCTCGCCAAAGGAGGATAAATCAAATCTAAAAAATCCTCCTTTTTAAACTCTACTTTTACTTGAAGAAACTCAGTTGTTATTCTTCCCACTGTAGGGCTCGCGTGAAATTATGTTGCCGGAAGTGACGAACCAAATCTGCCCTGGATAGCGCTCGGCAGGTTACATCAGGTATTTCCCAAAGCTCAGGAAGGCCAATCCTAGTGCTAATTGCCTTGATATGTGTTAGCCATGGGGTTTTCTTTGTTCTCAGTACAGCCCAGACCTCCCGAAATTCATTTTTATAGGGGGCTAATTCAGGCACTGACCATACTCTTCTCCAATACGTCAGTGGCCGTAATGCTACTTCCTCCTCAATAGGGAGTAGCCCCAAGTCCATACGTAGGGGCACTAGTGGAGTACTGACTGGAAGACCCAGTAAATTCCTCATGAACGAATGTTCTACCTTCATGAGGTTGAATGGCCTTAGATGTCCCCGGAGTTCCACCCCGTACATAGAGGCCGCTCTAGTCTGTAGTTTGTAAATTTCTATAACAGGGGCAGCTGGCTTAAATTCAGATATTCGGTGTACTTTCGAAATCCCCCCCGCCACTTGAGTTAACCTAAGAGCGGCCTTTGCTAGCTGGGTATCCCAGTCGAGATATTCTGTGAGAGTAATGCCTAGATACTCGAAGGTCTTTACTCGCTCCAATGGAATTCCATCCAAAAGTGGATTTGGTCGAGTCTGCCTGAGAGGATTGAAAATCATAAATTTAGTCTTAGCTAAATTTATCTCTAGCCCTCTCGATACACAAAAATCAGCAAAGCCGTCCAGGGTTTGTTGGATGCCCGTTGATGTTTGGACAACAACAGAGTGTCGTCCGCAAACATCAACGCGGGCACCCTACCTGAGGCTAACCTCGGGGCATCTGTGTCCTTAACTCCAAGTAGGTGGTCTATAAGCCCATTTATATATAGACAGAATAGGTTAGGGGCCAGGGCACACCCCTGGCGCACCCCTTTTTTCACCGGGAAGGCGAGCTGACAGTTCTCCATGCTTCCCACACCTAACTTGTGCATAAGTATCCATGTGAAGCCTAATTAACACATCCAATAGATAAATTGGTAAACCCAGATTGAGCAGTACACTCCATAGCTTATCCCTCGGGACCAGATCAAATGCTGTCCGCAGGTCAACAAAGATGAGGTAGTGGCTGCCACCCTCCAAACTCACCGTTTTCCAGTACAAAACCTGGAGTCTAAATATCTGGTCCAAAGTCGAGATACTCATCCTAAAACCCGCCTGCAGAGTGCTTAGGATCTCATTTTCCTCTATCCAACTCTGGACTCTATCTAGGATGATCCGTCCAATCAGTTTTTGGGTGATATCTATGAAACTGATAGGCCTATAATTTGACGGCACAAGGGGACAACCTTTTTTGTGGATAGGGACTATCTCTGCACCACGCCAGGTATCCGAGGATCCATGCCCTTTAGTATGGCATTAAAAAGAACACCCAAGTATGGTGCCCATATTTTCGGTTCAGACCGAAATAGATCCCCCGGGAGCTTATCCAGGCCGGGTGCCTTATTGGGTAGAAGTTTGAGGATGGCGGCTTCTACCTCGCAGGAGGTGATATCCCAGGCCCCCTCCAATCGATGCTCATGGAGGAGGCCTAAGATTGGGGTTGAAGTACCGTCATCCCTTGAGTATGCATACAGGGCACCAAAATGTGCTTCAAACACAGCTGCAGCTATGTTAGGTTCGATCACTGATCTACCCTCTCTTCCCCCAGAGCTAACAATTGCCCAGAAAGATTTTGAGTCCTTACACTTGAGTGCTTTTATAAGGTCCTCCCATTTGTCGGCTTCCCATTCTTTCTTTTCCCTTTGTATAGCCTGATTGTACTTAGACCGACATTGCTTAATACTTATCTTATCCTTCGCTTTTACATCGCTTAGAAAATCTTTTTAGCTTTCCGGCAATTAGCATTATACCAGGAGTGGGCTATGACAGATCTTGCCTTTTTAGTACCTTCCGGGTAGAACACGTCAAACAGGTTAGTAGCCAGCTGTTTGTGTATTTCCAGGGGCATATCCTCTAGAACTAGATGCATATCCATAACCCTAACCTCTCCCATTTCTCTCAAATGTGGCAGAGCCTGTTAGTATATACATGCAAGTTTGTTAGGAGAACCCTGTATATGTGGCCATTTAACTCTTCGCCTGTTGTTAGTTAGCGAGAGAGGATATTATACGGAGTTGATCTCTGGTGTGGGGTTAGACAGGCCCAAACTCCTTGGTTTAAGTGACAAAACCAGGGCATTGTGGTCACTGTCATTCCTCGGATGAACCTGAAAATCCAGAACCCTATCCTAAGTTCTGGGTTCAACCAAGATGTAATCTATAAGGGAATTTTGCCCTTCTCTATTGAAGGTCGGTAGGCCAGGTCTGTCCTATATTGTCTTCCCATTACATGCCCTCAAAGAATATGAAAGGGTGAACGAGTTTATTTGGAGAACCCGCGGTGTCCATGCTCTAACTGGCGAAATCTGTGGTTCAGGGATACGCCAGTACTGGTCCTCGTCAGCTAGGCCATCTAAGGTTACATTGGTAAGGGGCTAAAACTGACAGTTAAAGTCGCCACCTACTATTAGAGCAACTGCTTGGTCAAGAGTCGTAATTAACTGTCTCAGTTGATCGAATTACTCCATATTCTTGCTTGCTCTGCGTTGGCCTCGAGTAGATGTTAAGTAGGGCAGTTTGTGTAAAACCTGGGAGCGTTAGGAGGACACATTGTACATCAGGCGAATTAGTTGGTATATGGACGGCTTTAGCACCCAGGTGAGTACCCACCCAGGTGCTTAGACCCCCTGATGGTCTACCCCTAACCTTTGTTGCGCCCACGTCTCCTGCATTAGGCAGATATTGCACTTTTCTACAAACAAACCCCAATCTGGGCATGCTAGTTTACTTTTGATCCCAGCCTAATTCCAGGAGAGAATTTTAATATTTCCGCTAGTCACCCCCGCCATGGTTTCCCCTTGTGCCCTAGAGCAACTATCGTCCCCAGCAGATGGTCCTTCGCTAAGTTCCCCCCCCTGAGGTTCTGTAAATTACGAATTCGTTCGTGCTCAGCCTCCATTTTGTAATCGCCGCCATTTTATGTTGCCCTCACTCAGGCAGCGCGGTGAACGCGATGTTTTTGTAGTTTCTGCATTTACGTGTCAGGTGGCTTCTTTGCTTATGTTTTTATGTTTGCTAACGAGTTTCAGGGTCTGGTCGAGTACACTAATTCCTGTCTGAGCTGATTAATCTCTGTTCGGACTATTTGTTGGTTCACACCATTCTTTCCACCAGGTTATCTTATCTGCTGTCCTTCGCTACATGTCTCATGCATTCTCCTGTTTCACGACTGTCCTTTTAACACATACAGCTGTGTTTTCTCTACTCGTAAATCAAGTTGTGTGGATTCGCTTGTAATTTGTTTAAGGGGTTGAGTGATAAACACAACCGGGAAACTTGAGTTACTTTGGGCTTAAAGCATTGTTTATAATATTTGTTTATGTCTCATGCTCTCGTATGATTGCATTTTGCATTGTATTGTATCGTATATAAACCTGTGCACCACGGAGTTAAGTGGCAGTTTCTTTTGAACCTCGTTGTACCGACGACTTCTAAGACCACTGTACTAGCTGCAGCTAATAAATACTATCTTCTACGCCAGACGAAGAGTCCGTGTCTCTGTTTCTGACAAGGCAGGTGAATCCCGGGGATCTTAGGCGTACCCTGCGCCGCCGGGCCTTAAGGCTGCCGTTCTCCAACTGGCACCCAACGTGGGGCGACTTCGGTGGTAGCGGTTAAGCCCGAGGGTCGTGAGGAGCCCCGCAAGAAAATTCCAGAGGAAGCGCACCACGTGATCGACCCCTGTAGGTCAAAAGTGGACCGACGGTCTTTGACAGCGCGGCTACTCCTCTCTGACGGCTGCTGACGACTGCTGCCCTGACTGTCACCCTGCCTTGGACCCTTCTGATGATGTTTGGTAAAGCGAGACGATAGACGGACCTTCGCTGGTGTAGGACGATCCTTAGTTACGTATTTGGTGGGTTACTCCCACAATCCTTTGTTTTGTTCTGTTCTTGGGTTTTATTCGGGTATTGCAATAGCAGAAGCCAAGGGGTAAGTACGTTTGTACTGTTTTATTGATTTATACCCCTTGTTGTTTGTGAACAGTCTAGAGAAGTAACGATGCCTGGGCCCGAGTAAGTTCAAAAGAGTTTGTTGCTTAGGTTGTACGAGGGATTCCCAGTTGGAGGATTCATGTCCGATCCCTCCAGTTGGAACTCCCACTTATGAGCTCTATTCTAAACATGGTATTGGTCCCATTACCTTCAACGAGACATGGGTCCGATACACGAAAAATAGTGGAGTTTTGAGTTGGCCCCAAAATGGTAGTTTTGATTCCGCCATACTAGATAATCTGGAAACGATTCTGTTTAGAAGAAAAGCCCGGCTGGCAATGTTTGACTCTTTTCGCCTTTGGCGTAAGGAAGCCAAACAGAAAGAAATTAAGTAAGCAAAAAAGGATAAGAAAGCACAAAACATGTCAATTATAGAGGCTGCTCAGCAGTTTAAAAATAATGAAGTAGATGGTGCGAATGAGATACTGGAAAGACAACATCGCATGGCGATAGATAGATGCTATCCGATGTTGCCTACTTCCCCTCCATATAAAAGTAAGGAATTAGAAGAAGATTCCCTAATGTCTTGTTTATTGAATTCACCTCCGCCCTATGCCCCAAATCCTAATGTACCTTTGTTACCCCCTCCTATCGCTCAACCAGTGGTTGCTCAATTGCCGATTGTTCAGCAACCGGCACAGCCCATTAATGCTTCCTTGCCTGCTTCTGCTCCGTCTTTACAGCCTGTAATTCAACCCCCACCTTCTCTACAATTTCCTATTTCTGTTCCTTAGTCGGCCACATTTCAGTCTCCGTCGCCTTCTGCATCTGTAATGCCTCCTCGTCTCTCAAGGGATTCCCCTACCTCACATAGGAGACTAGCTGATGCTGTCTCGAATTTCTTTTCTCCTTTTCTTGGGTCTTTGAATTTGTCTCCAGCTTTTTCCAGGTGACAATCTCGTTGTCAACTTCCTCTCACGGATGAGAAAGTGGTTTTGGGTTCCCTCGCTCGTAAATGGATTGAGAATGGACTAGACTATACTACAGAAGACATTATGAGTTCCTTTCATCAATGGGTAGAGCCCATGCAGAGATATGTTTTTAATGTCATGTGTCGGACTCTTATTAAAGGTTGGGAAGATATGGAGTAAGATACGGTTCCTTCTGAGCTACTGAAGTTACAGGCTGATTTTGATAAAGGTTTTATTGTAGGACCACGAGTTGAAGACTCGGTGAATAAACTCATTGCGTTCCGAACCATGTTTTTGTCCTTGTCTTTTTCCGAGACTGATCTTACCAAAAACAAAGGTATTAAGAATTATCCGATTCGTGAAGTTTCTCCCGTGTGGAGGGACGCAATAGTTGGTCCGCCTGCTGTCCCTGTTCATTTCCAGCGTATATGGGTCCATGAACCCTGGAAAAGGTCTGAAGTATTGGCGCTTAAACAAACTCTTCCGGACCCCCGTAAAAATCCGGCTGGATATTATAAGGAATTGTCTCAAACAGTTGACGCCTGTATTATGAATTTGGCCGACATAGATATGTTGTTTGGAAATGTTGTTCCACAAGCATTATGGACACGGATTCGTAGGGAAAATCATAATGCGGAATTAGGTGGTGATTGGGCTGCTATTAGAGCCGCTGATGCGGGTCAAGTGGGTGGTGCAAAACCCGATGATCTGATTACGGCCCTACCAGGCAAAATAATTGAATTGATGAAGACTATGATGCCCGCGGTGCGAGTTAATTGGGATAAGCTGGCCGCATGCAAGCAAAAGAAAGACGAAAGCGTTTCGGATTTCTTCACTCGTTTTGAGGAGACGTTTATTGATCATAGTGGTAAGGATTTGAGTGTAGAGGGTGGACAGCGGTTGTTTGTGGATACGTTTGTATATAACTTTCTTCCTGAATTGTCAAATAAATTAAAGAGTTCTGAAAGTGCATGGGCTGTCTCTTCCCCTGCTCAAATATTGGCTACTGCACAGTATTATGAGAATAGAGATAAGGAGGAGAAGGAGAAACAAGAAAAGAAAAATAAAGATTTGAAAACGAAAGTTCTTTTACAGCAAGCTTGTCCTCCGCGTTCTGCACAGCCTCAGTTTTCTCAACCCCCACAGTTTCAGAAAGTGTTTCAGAAACCTGAGTGCTTCACACCACGTCTACCGTTGGGCCCTAATCAATGTGCGTATTGTAGAGAAGAGGGACATTTCAAGAATAATTGTCCGGTTTTATTACAGCGTAATAATGGAATGTCTGCTCCACGAGGTCGTGGTAATTCCTAGTCGGGACCTAGAGGGAGAGGACGGGGTGTGTCTTCTCAGGAGCAGCGTTCTATTCTTCCATCTACCACAAATTATTTTGATCAACAGAGAGTTCAGTCTACGCAGTATTATAATGACGATTATTGTGAAGAAAGGGCTGATGATTTTCAGATCGAATAGGACAGCCATGGACGAAGTGAGGGAGTTGTATCGATTCCAGTAGATCAAAATGGGCCATACGTCACTATCAATACTATGGGTGTTTCAGAACCATTTCATTTGGATACTGGTGCAATGAGAAGTTCTAGTATGCATACAAAACTCCCTGGGGCACCTTTGTCTGGCTTAATAAATACTTCTGTAGGATTTTCTGGCGCCCCAGTTTGTAATTCGGTTTCTTGTCCCTTGCCCGTTTCGATTGGTCCCTATGATTTGAATGCTCCACTTATTCTGACAACCGGTTGCGGTGAAAACTTGCTGGGTCTGGATTTGTTGAAAAGATTACATGCAACATTGTATTGTTCCCCTTCGGGTGTGCTTCTTACGTTGGGGAAGAAAATGACGTCTTCTGTGTATTTATCTCGAGACCAGTTCCCACCTGAATTGCTTTCTCTTCCTGAAACTCTTTGGGCTACAGGTCCGAATGACGTGGGTTGTCTTGCGATCCCACCGTATGTTGTCACAGTTAAAGAGAATGTGAGAATGCCACGCATTCCCCAGTACCGTATCTCTAGTGATGGAGAGAGAGCACTTTTGGCTATTGCCGATGATTTCATTCAGAAGGGCTTGGTTGAAGAAACGAGAGGCAATGTTTGTAATAGTCCTGTTCTTCCGATCCTTAAGAGAACTGATCCTTCACAGCCCCCTGTTTATCGATTTGTTATTGACGTTAGGGAGGTCAATAAAATTGTTGTGCCACAGTTTCCTGTTGTTCCGGACATTACAGCTTTGTTGACGATGATTCCTGCTTCGGCAGATTGGTTTTCGGTTATAGATCACAAGAATGCTTTCTTTAGTATTCCTATTGCTGAAGAAAGTAGGGATATCTTTGGTTTCTCTCTCGGTGGCTGAAGTTTTAGATTTAAGAGAGCACCCCAAGGCTATTGCGAAAGTCCCTCTATTTATAGCAAGGCTCTTAAATCACAACTTGATGCTTTTTCTTTGCCTCCAGGTGCTACGCTTATTCAGTATGTGGATGATTTGCTGGTGGCTGCTGATACGGAAGATGTGTGTAAGAAAGTTACTGTTGCGTTGTTGCATCATTTGTCTGCTCTACAACATAAGGTGTCGCCCTCCAAGTTGCAATATGCCCGCCAAGAGGTTACCAATTTAGGTCATCTCTTGTCGAAGGAGGGAAGGCGATTGACCCCAAAACGTATTCACGCTATTTCACAAATGTCTGTACCTACCAAGCAGACAGAAGTACGTGCCTTTTTGGGTATCACTTCCTACTGTAGACAATGGATTCCCAAATTTTTCACTTTTGGCTAAACCACTGTTGGTACTAACGTTGAAAGATACGCCACATCCACTCCCTTGGACGGATGAATGTCAGAAAAGCTTTGTTGACCTACGTGCTGCTTTGTGTTCTGCTCCGGTGTTGTATACCCCAGATTATAGCAAATCCTTTACATTGTACGTTCACGAGAGAGAGGGTTGCGCATTGTCAGTCTTGACACAGTAATTTGGAGATAAGCAGAGGCCATGTGCCTATTTCTCCGCTACATTAGACCCAGTAGCTAAAGCCTTGCCCAGTTGTCTTAGCGCTACGGCAGCTGCAGCGATTTCTATTAGACAATCTGCCGGATTAGTATTGGACAATACACTCATTGTTATGGTTCCACATGCAATGGATACCTTGTTGAACAGAACAAGAACACAGCACCTTATGAGTGCTCGTTATTCTGGATATCAGCCGACACTTCTGGTGAGTCATATTCATATCAAAAGATGTAACACGTTAAATCCAGCTACACTGTTGCCACTCCCAGATGAGAAAGACGTTCAGGAAAAACATGATTGTTTTCTTCGAACGGAGGAAGAAACAAAGGGTAGGATTGATTTGAAGGACACTCCGCTCAAGGACCCGGATGGGATCCTATGGGTGGACGGTTCTTGTTTCAAGCTTCCAAATGGGGAGACTACTTCTGCTTATGCTGTTACCACCTTATGCACAATTGTTGAGACGGCACATATCGGACATAATTCAGCCCAAGCAGCTGAATTGATAGCCTTGACTAGAGCATGTGTGTTGTCAAAGGGAAAGAGAGTGAATGTGTACACAGATAGCCAGTATGCTTTTGGCGTTGCACATAGTTTTGGTAGGTTATGGAGGGAGAGAAGATTCTTTACCTCTCACGGGACAAAGATCCAGCATGGCCAATTAGTGACTGATCTTCTTGAGTCACTTACCTTACCTGCACAACTAGCGATCATAAAGTGCAGCGCACATAAGAAAGTCACAGATGATGTGGGTTGTGGAAATGCATTTGCAGACGAAGTAGCGAAAACTACAGCTAGAGCCACAGCTAGTCGAATGTATGTGGCAGATCCTGCAAACTGGGTTAGGGAAATTGTAATGTGTGAAGATACGATTGAGAGTGTGAAAACGATTCAGGGAGAAGCAACTGAGAAGGAATTGAGAACGTGGAAAGAAAGTACGGGAATGTTAGACTCGGCGGGTTGTTGGACGGAATTGTCGGAACATCAGCGATGGTTATTACCGGACGCTTATGTGCTGCCGGTTGTGACTATGGCTCATGGTCCAGCTCACATTAGTGCAAAAGGAATTTGTAAATTCTTGGCTCCTGTGTGGCAGAATGAAGAAATTCCAAAATGTGCAGAGAACGTGGTTAAGCATTGTATTGTTTGTCTAATGCATAACCCAGGAAAGGGTACCCCAACTCCGGCAGGTCATTTTTCTCCCCCGTCATATCCTTTTGAGGTGTTGCAGATCGATTACATTCATATGGATCGATGCAATAACCTTAAGTATGTTCTGGTGGTGGTATGTGCCTTTTCCCGCTGGATAGAGGCCTACCCCTTGAAAGATAATGCTCTGTCAACTGCTAAAGTGTTGCTTAAAGAGTTCTTCCCTAGGTTTGGTTTGCCACGAATTGTCTGGAGTGACAATGGAAGTGAATTTGTGGGTCAAATTATGCAGAAAGTGTGTTCTGGTCGTGGTATCAGACAAAAATTCCATGCGGCAAACCACCCACAGTCAGCAGGTTTGTTTGAGTGTTATAATGGTACACTCAAACTTAAACTAGCCAAGATTCAAGCCAGTACGGGTCTTGCTTGGCCAGACGCCTTGCCCCTAGCCCTTTTGTCAACCGGAACTACTGTGCACTCTCGTATGGGACTTAGCCCATATGAAGTGGTATTCGGACGCCCAGCTAATGTTTGGGGTGTCCCTCGTCCCAAAAAATATTCTGACATACCATATCCTCTGTTAATTGATTATTTACATGACTTGACTACTAAATTAAGTATTATTCGTCAACAGGTACAAAGTGCTTTGCCAGAGGCCTCCATGGACCCAGGTCACACCATTTTGCCCGGTGACTGGGTCTGCATCAAGAACTTTCAACGGACTAAGAATCTGGAGCCTCGTTGGTCTGCGCCTACGCAAGTTTTGCTCTTCACCCACACAGCAGTGAAGGTGGTCGGCAAGCTGGAACTGGGTACTTGGCGTGCACTGCAAAAAAGTGCCATTGCCATTACCCTTTGACCAGTGGATTCGCAGTGGTATAAGAGAATCGGATACTGCAGCAGTTCCTTGCTTTGTGCCTTTCAGTGATGCCCAAATTTATGGAACTCAGTCTGAGAAAGCAGATGATGACATTCTTCAAGCCGCTGTGCCTGCGCACCTTCGAATAGACACTACGAATCCAAAAACGCTATTTAAGGACCAGACTGTGCCGAGCAAAACTCGTTACAACTTGAGGTCGAGAGTTGACCAGAGGAACTGAATATTTTGAACACTTTTTCTTTATTACTCAAAGATTTGTTTTTATATATTGATCTTTTGCCTCCTTGTTTTTGTGTGTGATATTTAGTATTAGATGTGCCATCCGTCTCCGTCGCAGGGTCACGGTAGGAGACTCAGACTGTAACCTGGTTTCTGTTCTTTTTAGTAAGTGGCTAGTGCCTCAAGATATACAGAAGTACAAAGCTGAGTGATTGAAGAAGATTGCAGTGAGCGAAATTGTTTTTTAGATAAAGATGGATGGTACAACAACCATAGGTAGGGAAAATAGGAAGCAGGAAATGAGATTGAAATATTGTAAATCATTGCGTAGTCGATTTGGCGTAACTTTGTGTATTTTTATGTTTTTGTGTATTTTATTAGCTTGCATAGGTTGGATTGTCCTTGTTCTACATCCAAAAAATGTTACTAACTCTTTCGACTTTCTTGCCCTCTCGTCTTTCTGTCTTTTCACATAAAATGCATGCTCTACCACCTCATGAACAGATAAGGAGACCTGAATATATGAATAATACGTTCATCCAGTTGTTACACCAACACCAGTTGGCCATTAATATGACTGACTGTTGGGTGTGCGGGCTTATGCCACACAATACACAAAAGGGGATGCCATATTTGGTTCTCCCCTTCTCATGTGAAGGTTCGGCTTGGGCTTACCTGACTATGTTTTCGGCCGCATACCACAACAGACTTCGAAGCCCTGTAAAGACTTCTGGGAATGGATTGGATTTTAGCCATAGCTCTTTGATAAAAGGTATAGTGGCACACAACCAACAGCCTCCTGTGCTGCTGGAGGCGAAGCTCCACGGAGTATGCCCACATATTTACACCGCCTACTCTGCCTCTCGTTTGTCTTTATTACCTCCGTAGCACACACGCCCCCTGGTGACAAGTTGTAAAAATATGACGATCATTTGCATCAGAGCCATCTCTATCTACTGGCCGGCCCCGGTCATTGGCAGGGGAAAGTAAGGGCAGGCAGCTCCTCAGCCATCAATCTATTTGGTCTAGAATGCTGAATCTGTTATTTTGGGGAAACATAGCCAATAAAGGGGTATGGGTGTTGGCTCCCATCCAGTTTGCTAGCCCAGCCTGAACACTAGAACCAAAAAAAATCCTGCCCCCCCCAGGACTGACCTCCTCTACTAAAACTAGAATCAATGTGGGTAGCAGGGTAAAAATAGGTTAGGGGCAGGGATTGAATTTGCGTATCAAAACGTACCAGGACCCAGTTACAGATATGTTCAGCAGCCCGTCTATTCCGAAAGTTAATTATAACACAGTCTCCCATAATGTTTTTTTCCCTCGCCCCCACCCATTCCACTCTTCTAGCGAACAAAATTTCGCCAGATACCATAGTGGGAAGTGGCCTATTGTAGTTAAGCCAGTGGATGCATTTAATTTTTAGCTCCCTGTAAACCTCCCTTTTTCCCTGGCTCAAAGCTGGCACCCCCGCAAGCACCACCACATACGGTATAGACTCGGGAGGGAGATTTATACATGGCAGTCCTTTTGTTAATACATCACAAGGCATGTTACTGTTTGCTCGAGGTTGTTGGTTCTCAGTCCCGCTGCCACCCCCAGTCTCCGCCCTTCTTCTCATTACTGTGTTATTGATTGCCGCAGTGTCACTGGATTGGAGTAGGGGGTCATTAGATACTACAACGGGGGGAGTTAAATCAACTATATTGTTCGATGTAGACGGGGCAACAAGGTGGCCATCTTCGTTGGTTAACCTAGACAGCCTCTCTTGGTTCCAATTACCCCTTTCTCCCGTATTCCATCCTGTGCCTCGGTAGGAGCTAACAATGATTCAAGGCACACAAGTGTGTTTTCTATCATATTGAGTCTATCGTAAATAGGGAGACATGTTTTAGTAATAATGTGTTCCAGTTTGGCCCTAAAGTCTAGTCCCAGCTCAGTAGAGCACACAGCACTAAGGTTCGTTGTAGGTGTAGTCACTTGGGTAATGGGCTGGCATAAGGCAGGACTATTTGGAGTTCTTGACATTGGACTCTCCCCCCGATTATTGTGTTTCTGCATTTTCGCTTTCCTGCTTTTCAAAGGAGCTCCCCCACGCTTCCTTTTTGGAATTAGGTCTACTGCAGGTTGTATAGCCCCGACTTTAGAGCTATTTGCAGATCGCGTTTTCGATCTTGGCGTCTGTGGTCCGGAATGCTCATAGTTGTGGTTCGAATCACTTTGAGTAACTGGTATAACATCGGTACTAGCAGAGGGAATGGGAAAACCTCCAGCGGCTTGTAGTAGTTGGTTCCCCTCGCCATTGCCACCTGGCGAGGTAGTTTCTATAACTTGTTGGTGGTTTGGCAACAGTACCTGGGCCAGCCTACCCATAGACGACCGTTTATCAAAGGCAGGGTCCAAGGATAACCTCCTTTCGGTCAATTCTATTTCGTGGGCCAGCACAGAAGATTAAGCGTGGGCATAAAATCCGTTTTGCGGGCGAATTTGCGGATTTTTGATGATTTCGCGATCCACGAATCGCGCAAATTTACCCAATAATCCGCAAATTTGCAAGCTACGAATAATTTTGCTTGGTCGCACTTGAAAAATACAATATCGCTCGCGCGGCGTTCACTCTTAGCCTGCCGAGTTGTTTTTCTCCCGGTTTTGCGTGTGCTGCGCCATTTTCGATCTTGCTGCGTGATCGCGCGAGAGTTTTTTGAACGCAATTACGTCATTGCGGCTTGCCATCTTGCACGGCGAGAGTTGGACAACGCGAGTACGTCATGAATGCCCGCTACGGCGCGCAGCTGACTTCCGGCGGGAGGTTTGAACAGCTTGCGTTCCCGAAATTGCAAAAATTGCAATTCTGCACAAGAAATCCACCGCAGGAAGCATAAACCTTGTGAAAATGATGATTTTGATCAGAATAACTCCTCAGATTGACATTTGGCTGCACTTTTTGGTGCAGGAGTCCATTTTTTGGGGTGGGGTGGGAGGAAGGAAGTGCCCCAGAGTCTCCAACTTCCTGTTCCTGTCCAGCAGGCTCCTCCCAGTGCTTTGTCCATGTACTGGTCCCTTTTCATTTGGCTGTGGAGCTGGAAGGATGACTTTTTCTTGCTGCTGGTGGATTTTTGTATTTGAGGACTTTTTGGACTTTGGAGTTTGGATCACTTTTGGACTTGAGATTTTACAAGTAAATTGGTGTTGTTTGTTTGGGGCATAGCAGTTGAGGCAACTCCAGTTCTAAAACTTTTTTTCACAACTTTAACAAAATATATATTGTGGTGGGTAGCTAGCCACAGTATCCAGTAGGCCCAGGGTTAGTCATGGGTGCATGATACAACTGTTTATCTGATTTTATTTTAACTTAAATCTCATTTATGTCATGGAATTTTAGCACACTGTTATTTGTTTTTTTTATTTTTTTTTATTTTGGGGTGCCTGTAAAGCCTCACGAGCCAGTAGGCCAAGGGGTAGTGAGTGGTGCATGGACCAAGTCTTTCTGTGGGGTGTCTTGAACTTAAACATCATTGAGGGCATGGATGGCATGGGATTGTGGTGCTTTTTATGTGTTTTTCGATTTTTTGGGGTGTTGTTGGGGACTGGCCATGTGGGTGGGGGCCATTTTGAGGGCTGGTACAGGCAGGACCTGGCCATGTGCTGGGGTCAAGGCAAGGGGCCATTTTGAAGGCAGGCAGTGTGCTCAGGCCTGCACCCATTTTGCCTAGCTTTCATCCATTATGCCCAGGGGTACTCAGTGGTGCATGGGCCTAGTCTTTCTGTGGGGTGTCTTGAATTTAAACATCATTGAGGGCATGTATGGCATGGGATTGTGGTGATGTTTATGTGTTTTTGGATTTTTTGGGGTGTTGTTGGGTACTGGCCATGTGCTGGGGGCCATTTTGAGGGCTGGTACAGGCAGGGCCTGGCCATGTGCTGGGGGTCAAGGGGCCATTTTGAAGGCAGGCAGTATGCTCAGGCCTGCACCCATTTTGCCTAGCTTTCATCCATTATGCCCAGGGGTACTCAGTGGTGCATGGGCCTAGTCTTTCTGTGGGGTGTCTTGTATTTAAACATCATTTAGGGCATGGATGGCATGGGATTGTGGTGATTTGTATGTGTTTTTCGATTTTTTG
The DNA here is from genome assembly GCF_964261635.1 of Lissotriton helveticus. Taxonomy (NCBI): domain Eukaryota; kingdom Metazoa; phylum Chordata; class Amphibia; order Caudata; family Salamandridae; genus Lissotriton; species Lissotriton helveticus. Next base: position 1,952,331,034 of record NC_136067.1, read on the forward strand.
GGGTGTTGTTGGGGACTGGCCATGTGGGTGGGGGCCATTTTGAGGGCTGGTACAGGCAGGGCCTGGCCATGTGCTGGGGGTCAAGGCAAGGGGCCATTTTGAAGGCAGGCAGTGTGCTCAGGCCTGCACCCATTTTGCCTAGCTTTCATCCATTATGCCCAGGGGTACTCAGTGGTGCATGGCCCTAGTCTTTCTGTGGGGTGTCTTGAATTTAAACATCATTTAGGGCATGGATGGCATGGGATTGTGGTGATTTTTATGTGTTTTTCGATTTTTTGGGGTGTTGTTGGGGACTGGCCATGTGGGTGGGGGCCATTTTGAGGACTGGTACAGGCAGGGCCTGGCCATGTGCTGGGGGTCAAGGCAAGGGGCCATTTTAAAGGCAGGCAGTGTGCTCAGGCCTGCACCCATTTTGCCTAGCTTTCATCCATTATGCCCAGGGGTACTCAGTGGTGCATAGGCCTAGTCTTTCTGTGGGGTGTCTTGAATTTAAACATCATTTAGGGCATGGATGGCATGGGATTGTGGTGATTTTTATGTGTTTTTTGATTTTTTGGGGTGTTGTTGGGGACTGGCCATGTGGGTGGGGGGCATTTTGAGGGCTGGTACAGGCAGGACCTGGCCATGTGCTGGGGTCAAGGCAAGGGGCCATTTTGAAGGCAGGCAGTGTGCTCAGGCCTGCACCCATTTTGCCTAGCTTTCATCCATTATGCCCAGGGGTACTCAGTGGTGCATGGGCCTAGTCTTTCTGTGGGGTGTCTTGAATTTAAACATCATTGAGGGCATGGATGGCATGGGATTGTGGTGATTTTTATGTGTTTTTCGATTTTTTGGGGTGTTGTTGGGGACTGGCTATGTGGGTGGGGGCCATTTTGAGGGCTGGTACACGCAGGGCCTGGCCATGTGCTGGGGGTCAAGAGGCCATTTTGAAGGCAGGCAGTGTGCTCAGGCCTGCACCCATTTTGCCTAGCTTTCATCCATTATGCCCAGGGGTACTCAGTGGTGCATGGGCCTAGTCTTTCTGTGGGGTGTCTTGAATTTAAACATCATTGAGGGCATGGATGGCATGGGATTGTGGTGATTTGTATGTGTTTTTGGACTTTTTGGGGTGTTGTTGGGTACTGGCCATGTGGGTGGGGGCCATTTTGAGGGCTGGTACAGGCAGGGCCTGGCCATGTGCTGGGGGTCAAGGGGCCATTTTGAAGGCAGGCAGTATGCTCAGGCCTGCACCCATTTTGCCTAGCTTTCATCCATTATGCCCAGGGGTACTCAGTGGTGCATGGGCCTAGTCTTTCTGTGGGGTGTCTTGTATTTAAACATCATTTAGGGCATGGATGGCATGGGATTGTGGTGATTTGTATGTGTTTTCGATTTTTTGGGGTGTTGTTGGGGACTGGCCATGTGGGTGGGGGCCATTTTGAGGGCAGGTACAGGCAGGGCCTGGCCATGTGCTGGGGGTCAAGGCAAGGGGCCATTTTGAAGGCAGGCAGTGTGCTCAGGCCTGCACCCATTTTGCCTAGCTTTCATCCATTATGCCCAGGGGTACTCAGTGGTGCATGGGCCTAGTCTTTCTGTGGGGTGTCTTGAATTTAAACATCATTTAGGGCATGGATGGCATGGGATTGTGGTGATTTTTATGTGTTTTTTGATTTTTTGGGGTGTTGTTGGGGACTGGCCATGTGGGTGGGGGCCATTCTGAGGACTGGTACAGGCAGGGCCTGGCCATGTGCTGGGGGTCAAGGCAAGGGGCCATTTTGAAGGCAGGCAGTGTGCTCAGGCCTGCACCCATTTTGCCTAGCTTTCATCCATTATGCCCAGGGGTACTCAGTGGTGCATGGGCCTAGTCTTTCTGTGGGGTGTCTTGCATTTAAACATCATTGAGGGCATGGATGGCATGGGATTGTGGTGATTTTTATGTGTTTTTCGATTTTTTGGGGTGTTGTTGGGGACTGGCTATGTGGGTGGGGGCCATTTTGAGGGCTGGTACACGCAGGGCCTGGCCATGTGCTGGGGGTCAAGAGGCCATTTTGAAGGCAGGCAGTGTGCTCAGGCCTGCACCCATTTTGCCTAGCTTTCATCCATTATGCCCAGGGGTACTCAGTGGTGCATGGGCCTAGTCTTTCTGTGGGGTGTCTTGAATTTAAACATCATTGAGGGCATGGATGGCATGGGATTGTGGTGATTTGTATGTGTTTTTGGACTTTTTGGGGTGTTGTTGGGTACTGGCCATGTGGGTGGGGGCCATTTTGAGGGCTGGTACAGGCAGGGCCTGGCCATGTGCTGGGGGTCAAGGGGCCATTTTGAAGGCAGGCAGTATGCTCAGGCCTGCACCCATTTTGCCTAGCTTTCATCCATTATGCCCAGGGGTACTCAGTGGTGCATGGGCCTAGTCTTTCTGTGGGGTGTCTTGTATTTAAACATCATTTAGGGCATGGATGGCATGGGATTGTGGTGATTTGTATGTGTTTTCGATTTTTTGGGGTGTTGTTGGGGACTGGCCATGTGGGTGGGGGCCATTTTGAGGGCAGGTACAGGCAGGGCCTGGCCATGTGCTGGGGGTCAAGGCAAGGGGCCATTTTGAAGGCAGGCAGTGTGCTCAGGCCTGCACCCATTTTGCCTAGCTTTCATCCATTATGCCCAGGGGTACTCAGTGGTGCATGGGCCTAGTCTTTCTGTGGGGTGTCTTGAATTTAAACATCATTTAGGGCATGGATGGCATGGGATTGTGGTGATTTTTATGTGTTTTTTGATTTTTTTGGGTGTTGTTGGGGACTGGCCATGTGGGTGGGGGCCATTCTGAGGACTGGTACAGGCAGGGCCTGGCCATGTGCTGGGGGTCAAGGCAAGGGGCCATTTTGAAGGCAGGCAGTGTGCTCAGGCCTGCACCCATTTTGCCTAGCTTTCATCCATTATGCCCAGGGGTACTCAGTGGTGCATGGGCCTAGTCTTTCTGTGGGGTGTCTTGCATTTAAACATCATTGAGGGCATGGATGGCATGGGATTGTGGTGATTTTTATGTGTTTTTTGATTTTTTGGGGTGTTGTTGGGGACTGGCCATGTGGGTGGGGGCCATTTTGAGGGCTGGTACAGGCAGGACCTGGCCATGTGCTGGGGTCAAGGCAAGGGGCCATTTTGAAGGCAGGCAGTGTGCTCAGGCCTGCACCCATTTTGCCTAGCTTTCATCCATTATGCCCAGGGGTACTCAGTGGTTCATGGGCCTAGTCTTTCCGTGGGGTGTCTTGAATTTAAACATCATTGAGGGCATGGATGGCATGGGATTGTGGTGATTTTTATGTGTTTTTTGATTTTTTGGGGTGTTGTTGGGGACTGGCTATGTGGGTGGGGGCCATTTTGAGGGCTGGTACACGCAGGGCCTGGCCATGTGCTGGGGGTCAAGAGGCCATTTTGAAGGCAGGCAGTGTGCTCAGGCCTGCACCCATTTTGCCTAGCTTTCATCCATTATGCCCAGGGGTACTCAGTGGTGCATGGGCCTAGTCTTTCTGTGGGGTGTCTTGAATTTAAACATCATTGAGGGCATGGATGGCATGGGATTGTGGGGATTTGTATGTGTTTTTGGATTTTTTGGGGTGTTGTTGGGTACTGGCCATGTGGGTGGGGGCCATTTTGAGGGCTGGTACAGGCAGGGCCTGGCCATGTGCTGGGGGTCAAGGGGCCATTTTGAAGGCAGGCAGTATGCTCAGGCCTGCACCCATTTTGCCTAGCTTTCATCCATTATGCCCAGGGGTACTCAGTGGTGCATGGGCCTAGTCTTTCTGTGGGGTGTCTTGTATTTAAACATCATTTAGGGCATGGATGGCATGGGATTGTGGTGATTTGTATGTGTTTTCGATTTTTTGGGGTGTTGTTGGGGACTGGCCATGTGGGTGGGGGCCATTTTGAGGGCTGGTACAGGCAGGGCCTGGCCATGTGCTGGGGGTCAAGGCAAGGGGCCATTTTGAAGGCAGGCAGTGTGCTCAGGCCTGCACCCATTTTGCCTAGCTTTCATCCATTATGCCCAGGGGTACTCAGTGGTGCATGGGCCTAGTCTTTCTGTGGGGTGTCTTGAATTTAAACATCATTTAGGGCATGGATGGCATGGGATTGTGGTGATTTTTATGTGTTTTTCGATTTTTTGGGGTGTTGTTGGGGACTGGCCATGTGGGTGGGGGCCATTTTGAGGGCTGGTACAGGCAGGGCCTGGCCATGTGCTGGGGGTCAAGGCAAGGGGCCATTTTAAAGGCAGGCAGTGTGCTCAGGCCTGCACCCATTTTGCCTAGCTTTCATCCATTATGCCCAGGGGTACTCAGTGGTGCATGGGCCTAGTTTTTCTGTGGGGTGTCTTGAATTTAAACATCATTTAGGGCATGGATGGCATGGGATTGTGGTGATTTTTATGTGTTTTTTGATTTTTTTGGGTGTTGTTGGGGACTGGCCATGTGGGTGGGGGCCATTCTGAGGACTGGTACAGGCAGGGCCTGGCCATGTGCTGGGGGTCAAGGCAAGGGGCCATTTTGAAGGCAGGCAGTGTGCTCAGGCCTGCACCCATTTTGCCTAGCTTTCATCCATTATGCCCAGGGGTACTCAGTGGTGCATGGGCCTAGTCTTTCTGTGGGGTGTCTTGCATTTAAACATCATTGAGGGCATGGATGGCATGGGATTGTGGTGATTTTTATGTGTTTTTTGATTTTTTGGGGTGTTGTTGGGGACTGGCCATGTGGGTGGGGGCCATTTTGAGGGCTGGTACAGGCAGGACCTGGCCATGTGCTGGGGTCAAGGCAAGGGGCCATTTTGAAGGCAGGCAGTGTGCTCAGGCCTGCACCCATTTTGCCTAGCTTTCATCCATTATGCCCAGGGGTACTCAGTGGTGCATGGGCCTAGTCTTTCTGTGGGGTGTCTTGAATTTAAACATCATTGAGGGCATGGATGGCATAGGATTGTGGTGATTTTTATGTGTTTTTCGATTTTTTGGGGTGTTGTTGGGGACTGGCTATGTGGGTGGGGGCCATTTTGAGGGCTGGTACACGCAGGGCCTGGCCATGTGCTGGGGGTCAAGAGGCCATTTTTAAGGCAGGCAGTGTGCTCAGGCCTGCACCCATTTTGCCTAGCTTTCATCCATTATGCCCAGGGGTACTCAGTGGTGCATGGGCCTAGTCTTTCTGTGGGGTGTCTTGAATTTAAACATCATTGAGGGCATGCAAGAGAACCACCAGTGCCAGGAAGAAGTCCTGCAGCGGTGCGTGCAGCACAACGTTACGCGATGTCACGTGTGGCCACCGACAAGACAACTCTGCAACTCGTGCAACTGCGGCCTGCTGTTCTGAAATCTGAAGAAGATGGGCCCAAAGAAAGGTGGCCATAGCGCCTCAACGAAGAAAGTTGCCAGTGCCACTGCCAGTAAGAAGGAGCAGAAGAAGCAAGTGGCACCACCTACCAAGGAGACTGGTGTGCCCACCGACACCTTTTTTGGGGGAAAAAAACTACGCCCGCCAGGGACCAAGCTGGAAGCAGCACCTCCGCTTCATTGGGGTCAGTGCCACCACGCCAAGTTAGGTCCAAGACCATGAGTGCTGCTGAGGCAGCCACTTTACTTTCTCAATCACCATCGACCAGTGATGTTGGCTCATCACAAGAAAGTACCATCCAATCAATGCCGGGTGTCACTCAGCTGGCGAGTGTTCAACAATCACAGCCGCAGCGACAACCACAAGTGCAACTAGTACAAGCGCAAGTACATGGGCAAGGAGAGGCCCAAGTACATGGGCAAGGAGAGGCGCAAGTACATGGGCAAGGAGAGGCGCAAGTACATGGGCAAGGCGAGGCGCAAGTACATGGGCAAGGAGAGGCGCAAGTACATGCACAAGGAGAGGCGCAAGTAGAGGTGCATGGAGAGGTGCAACTAGAGGTTCATGGAGCGGCACAACTGCCTACAACGCTTGTTCCTCCAGAAGTAGGGGCACATCAGGAAATTGATATTCAAGTGGAGGTATCATCCGAGGAAGCCACTCCTCCTGAGGATGACCCATTGTCTTCCAGATCCCCAGCAAGAAAAAGGTCAAGGAGGGCTGCTACTACTACTACTACAAGTTCTTCTTCAAGCCCCCTTCATTCTGATGACCTTGATCGTCATTGGAACCCAGCAATGCAGTCTGACAGTGAGGCACGCCATGAGCCGACAAAGGTAGCTAAGCCTAAAAGGAAGGTTCCCGCAAGGCTTCGACTTATGGGTGATGACGACGAACAAGAAGTGGTGTCTTCTGCTGCTGATGAACAGTCTGATGACGACCCAGTCATCACAGACGTCACTCCAGCCCCAGCGGGCATGCAGCAGACTAACATTTTCACCCTATCCCGAATGGCTGCTGAGCGGGATGATCATGTGGGCGGCGTGGCACTGGTACCATCACCAACGCAGTTAACTACAACACCAAAACGCCCTACAGCTTCCATATTTTCTCATCAGAAGGGCCGGCAGGGACCTCCATCCAGCACGACCTCCATTACCTCAAGTAGTGGTGCTGTAAGTGAACAACAGAAACAAATTCAGCCACGCCCATCCTCCACTTCATCTGGCATTGAAAGTCAAAGTAGCACCTCCACCACCAGCAGACATCTCCAGTACCCAGTTTGGGACTTCTTTACTGTTAGCAAAAAGGCGGAAAACATGGTTGTTTGTTCGATTTGTAAAGTATCAGTTAGTCGGGGTAAGCGTGGTACCAACTATGGTACCGGAGGCCAGAGAGGTCATCTCAAACAACACCACCCTATCCAGTGGTATAAGCACCTAAGTGAGATCGAGGAAGCCAAAACAAAAACAAATCCAAATGTATCCCTTGATATTGCATCTGATGATGATGAGAGGCTGATCGTGCAGGGGGGAAGTGAAGAAGCGACAGGCATTTTTTCTGGTACACCCAGTACCCCTTGCAGCAGCACTGCAGTGGTAGCGCCCACACCCTCTACCCCTGCAACATTTATGGGGCACACTAAGAGTCTGGGACAGACACCAATGCAAAAAACTAAATCAATGAGCCTAACTGGTTTGAAGTCTGCATCATCATCATCATCATCATCATGTAAAACGGTCCAGCTCACCATTAGCAGCATGTTTTGGTCGGATGCATTTGAACGCAACCACCCACCGGTGCGTCTGTATAACGCAAAGCTGGCTAAAATGCTAGCGCTGGACCTTCTCCCTTTCTCTTTCGTGGAAGGGGTGGGTTTTCGTGAATTGGTGGCAACAGTCTGCCCTAAATGGAAGGTTCCTAGCCGGTCCTATTTTGCAAGGGTTGCTGTTCCAGCACTACAACAAGATGTGCTGGAGATGATTGGCGCAACTATTCTGAAGAGTGCTGTTCACACTATCCACATGACAACAGACATGTGGACCAGTTGCCAAGCCCTTGATTACATGTGCATCACTGCACACTGGGTCTCTTTTGCAGGGGTCGAAAAACAGTTAAAACACAAAGATGTTGACACGGAGGAAGTTTTTCAAGCTACTCGCAAACATGCAACAGTAGGCATGTTTGCCATGGAGAAATCTCACACTGCACCTAACCTTTTGGAGGAGTTTAACAGGAAGGTCAATGAATGGCTGCATCCAAGAAATCGCACAGTTGGTTATGTTTCCACGGATAATGGCAGTAATATTGTTAAGGCCATGGAGCACGGTGGCTATTTTAGAGTGCCGAGTTTGGCGCACAGTATTAACATCGTGGTGCAAGCCTTCTTGAAAACAGAAGCGCCAGTCGTCAAATTACTGACCATCTGCCGAAGAATCTGCACACATTTCAGCCATTCTTTTAAGGCCCGGAACCAGCTGAGGAGCCTTCAATATGAACGTAAACTGCCAGTCAAAGGACTAATCCAGGAGGTGGCAACACGTTGGAACTCACCTTTTACATGCTTGAGCGTCTGTCGGAGCAGTGGGAGGTAATAAATGAGTATGTCTATAAACTGGGTTCTACTCACAAAGAGATGAGGCTAGAGTTGGAGGAATGGAAGCTAATTGCAAGCCTGACAGACATGCTTCGTCCTTTTGAGCTCTTCACGCGTGAAGTCAGCAGGCAGGACTGTTCTTTGAGCAAAGCTATCCCATTGTTGCGCATGCTAGAGCACCAACTGAAGGAGGTGATTTCAACGTTCCGAGATGATGGTGAAAAGCAAGAAGCATATGATTTGGCGGAGAAGTTATTAAGGAGCCTACTTCCCAATGAAAGGCTTACAAAGATACATACAGAACAACATTACATTTGTGCCACTATTCTGGATCCACGGTACAAAAGGCAGTGGCTTGCAAAGCATTCATTCCTTTTGATGAAGCAGATGTTTCAAAGTACAAACATTGGCTAACTGTGTCTGCCACTCGGTTCGAAAAAGAGCGGCAGAACCTTCAAGGAGGCAGCACAAGTACAACTGAATCAGCAGGCCATCCGGCGTCAAGTTCCACTTTTCAATCCGTGGCCGAAGGGAGTCACTTTCCCTCACAGCCGTTAACGACACCAGCAAACATATCATCATCCTCACCTGCACCAGGCCGCAAACAAATATTGTCGGAAGGGGATTGGCTAACTCAGCAAGGGTTTGCTCGGTCCACTGATGAAAAGGTCGCAGATGGTACGCAAAGTGGAAGAACCCTGGAGAACCTTGAGTCGGTGGTGCAGGCCTATCTGGATGACCCAACAGAGGTATGTCATAATGAGAACCCATTGGGATATTGGTATACGAAAAGCTCTGTATGGCGACTGATCACCAACCTGGTTCTAAATTATTTGTCTTGCCCACTCGTCCATCACCACCCCCTTTAGTACCGCTTTGTTCGCCATAAGTTGGCAGGGTATGCTCAAACGTGAGTCCCTTGCTCACTTTGCCACTGGATTCAAGCAAGCCTGGCTGAAGACGGCTGGAATGCCAGAAACCGGTCCCCGGAAGCTTGTTCCCGGTCCAGGGAAAGCATGGCTTGGCAGTTCGGGCTGGACTGTTCCCATGAGGCACAGGGTCAGACTGATTTGCATATGGCCATGACTGTACTGGGGTGGCAGAGTGGGCTAAAGAACGGTGATGGATTAAACCCAGATCTTTTAACTGGGTGTGAGTGTTTGATTGATTTAGATGCTCCGTCCATCACCACCCCCTTTTGCAACCCCTTTTTTACCGCTTGCCCACTCGCAAGCGTGTCTTCTGAACGTGTTTTCAGTGCTGCTGGTGCCATTGTTACTTCAAAAAGGACCCGCCTTTTGCCGAAAAATGTGGAGAGGTTAACAATAATCAAGATGAATCAGCACTTCATACCACCCGATTACAAAATACGTGAATGCACGCAGGAAGAAGAGGACACCGACTTATGTGACGCCAACTGGAGTTCTTCTCGGTCACCAGACCTACTCCCGTCTCAATTCATAGACTTGGAGGACGAGCTCTGCTTCCCTGACACCGAGGCCTGAAAATTACTTCCTTTTTTTCCGTACTTATTCACTTTTATTCCTGTGTGTCTTTCTTTGTTTTGCTACTTTTACCACAACAAAACTCTAATCACCTAATCACAACAAGTCCATCATCAGCACTGTCTTCATCTTATTTTCCTTACTGATTTGAAGGTGTCGCAGTCTGCATTCAGATGTTCAGAAGTTCACAACTCAATCATGCTCCTCTATCCTCCTCCTCCAGACTCCCCCTATCCATTTCCCTCAAGGCAGATGGATGGATTATGGAGAAAAAAAAACTTTGTCTTCGTAGACGAGTCCCGTCAAGTGGGACTGAAATAACTGACTGAGTACATGCTTGCTGATTGTTGACAGACCTACTTCTGAAATTTACAGGAGAGGCTGCCCTGTGGGCCCTCACTTTCCGAAGAAGATGCGGACAAAAAGTAGAACAGGTAATGAATAATGAGAAGATGGCATGCAGTGGACAGCAATGGCTGTCTGTCTCTGTTGAAACCAATTGCTGTTTGTTTTTTGTGAACAGCGCAATTTGCCATGTTTTGAATATACCAGTATTGCAGGTTTTTGGGGGTTTCTTTGGGGGTGTTCTAGATTTGCGGTGCTGGGTTGGGGGGTCTGGGAGCACTGCTGGCACAGTCTAATGTTGATTGCATTTGTTTTTCAGGAAATCCATGGTGGAAAATGGGAGTTAGGGCCTAGCTGCACAGCGCATTTGGAGTGAATTCCAGGTTGGCCCGAAATTTGCTAAGTCTCACTTTTTAAGGTTTTGCTTTTTGGCTGTTTGGGGGTGTTAAACTTGTTTCTGCCTGGGTTGACGGGTCTTGGGGCATTGCTAGGAAGGTCTAATACCGGATAAAAGTGGTTTGGATAAAATAGGTGGTGAAAAAGTTTTTCACTTTATAGAGTTTTCGCTCACTTTCGTGTTTTCGGGGGCATGCTTGGGGGGGTTCCTGGTGTTTGGGGGGGTTGAGGGGGCTTGGAGCAACGCTGGGTATGGGTAGTTTTGATTGCAAGTGGTTTGAAGAAAATCCATGGTGGCAAAGGGGAGTTAGGGCCTAGCTGCAGAGCGCGCGTGGAGTGATTTTGGAAATTTAGTCACCATTTTTGTATTTTTGCTTTTTGGCTGTTTGGGGGTCTTCTACTTGTTTCCGCCTGGGTTGACGGGTCTGGGGGCATTTCTGGGAATGTCTAATACCGGATAAAAGTGGTTTGGAGAAAATCGGAGGTGAAAAAGTTTTTCAATTTTCAGGCATTTCGCTCACTTTAGTGTTTTCGGGGGCCTGTTTGGGGGGTTCCTGGTGTTTGTGGGTGGTGTTTGGGGTATTGGAGCAACGCTGGGTATGGATACTTTTGATTGCAAGAGGTTTGAAGCAAATCCATGGTGGCAAAGGGGAGTTAGGGCCTAGCTGCTTAGCGCACACGGAGTGATTTTGGAAATTTGCCTAAAAATTTCTAAGTCCCCATTTTTGTATTTTGCTTTTTGGCTGTTTGGGGGCTTCTACTTGTTTCCGCCTGGGTTGACGGGTCTGGGGGCATTGCTGGGAAGGTCTAATACCGGAAAAAAGTGGTTTGGAGAAAATCGGAGGTGAAAATGTTTTTGCGTTTTTGCTCACTTGCTTGTCTTTGGGGTGCTGTTGTGGGGGGTTCCTGGTGTTTGGGGTTGGGTTTTGGGGTCTGGGAGCACTGCTGGCACAGTCTAATTTTGATTGCATTTGTTTTTCAGGAGATCCATGGTGGAAAACGGGAGTTATGGCCTAGCTGCACAGCGCGCTTGGAGTGATTTTGGAATGAGACCTAAATATTTCTAAGTGTGAGTTTTTCCGGTTTTGCTTTTTGCCTGTTTGGGGCTCTTCTACTTGTTTCTGCCTGGGTTGACGGGTCTGGGGGCATTGCCGGAAAGGTCTAATACCGGATAAAAGTGGTTTGGAGAAATGCTGAAAAGCGTTTTGGCACTTTTTTTAACTTAGGGCTCGTTAGGGTTAGCAGCAGTATTGCATGTGTTTGGGGGTGTTCTAGATTTTTGCAACTGGGTTCTGGGGTCTTAGAGCACTCGTGGGAATGTGTACTTTTGGTTGCAAGTGGTTTGAAGAAAATCCATGGTGGGAAAGGGGGGATTTGGCCTAGTTAAAGAAAGCGTTTTCCACTATTCTTAACTTAGGGCTCGTTAGGGTTAGCAGTATTGTATTGCATGTGTTTGGGCAGGGGTTCTAGATTTTTACGACTGGTTGGGGTCTTGGAACACTTGTTGAAATGTCTAATTTTGATTGCAAGTGGTTTGAAGATAATCCATGGTGGGAAAGGGGGGTTTTGGGCGTATGGCTGGATGCATCAACTTCACAAATTCAACGGGACAACTACAAAAAACAGTAACAGTATCCAAAATTCTCCTTATCTTTTAAATTATATTCTTGTGAACTTGAACTTACTTCTACGAGTGTGACTCTGTGTGTTTGTTTGATCTCTGCTTCAAATTCATCCCTCCAGCTATTTGATACGTCTTTGCTATGTTTAACACTAATTTAATGTTCTAAGTGTTTATTCTCTCTGAGGGCAGAGAGGCAAGTGAAATTGCGTAATGACTGCAGCCCTGTACTGTCAACTTGTTTCTTCATAGTTACTAGTAAGTTGCAGTAAGTAGTAGTACTACTTTTCAGTAAGCTAACCATCCATTTAGTAAACAACTTCTGGTGTCGTGTATTTCTATAGGTTCTGAATCAGTCCCCCTATTCCTGACCCTATTCTGGTTAAACTAACTATCAAGTTAACTAACAGTCAGCCCATGAGGCAAGAAAACCCCCATGATGCAGATACCGTTATCTGACGCAGTCACACTACGGCACAGGAACGTGTTATCTGATTAGGTCATAACGCTTGAGATCTAATTAGACAAGCGACATTCCTCCAGCCCCTGATAAGGCATACGACGTTCTCATAACAAATCAAACCTATGACAACCTGGATAATCCGTGCGGCCATTGTTTTGATTTCACAGAGAACTTTAGTAAAGAATGTGCTAACGAGCAAGTCGTATGACATCTTTATTGACGTATCTATGTCCATCCTTACGTCAATCTCGGCACCTTTAAGGTATAAATATTGCCGACCTTGCCCTATGCAAACACACGCGTGGTGACAAGACGGAGCAGCCATACTTGCCGAAGCCGAGAGCAGAAGCAGACCCCGCTGGCAGCAGCCCCGCCTTCCTGACGCGCTGAGAGACGCGCTGCTATCTCAAGCCGAGAGACCCAGCACCGGCGCTTTCGGGCAGCCCTCGCAGGCAGCCTGGAATATCGAGAGCAGAGAAAGAGATACCATTCCTCCTTCATCCTAACTTCCAGGTACAGAACTGAATAACCCCTCACAGAGAATTCTTTAGTTATTCACTTGGCAAAAACAAACTTAACTTAAACTGTAACTTTCTATTCCCGCCCACGCATTAGACTTAGGTCAGGTACACGGGGTAGGCGTATTTAGAAACACCAGTTGAGTACGTTTAGTCAAATGTATATGTGTATGTAAATATATTTTAATCATTTTAACATCATATGGCTCAGAAACCATATCAATGTTTTTACAGTATTATTTTATACTATTGCTTCTAATGTATGCACTTTACTTAACTATAAGTATTGCAATAATATCGATCCATTTCTCATGTATGAGAAAAGAGACTGATCAATAAATAACACCTTTTTATTGAACACGCCCGTCTCTTCCTTTTCTCTACATTCTGATGAGACTAAGAATGCACGTACTGACTGAGTAAAATAATTGCCTTGTGCTCACACGACTCTCGAGATTGACTCTTGATTAGGGGAGAGCAAAGTTGTCATGTTCTATGGTTGTCAGAAACTAAATCCCTTCTTGTCTAATCAGGGAAGTTAATCCTTCCTTGAACATTCGAGAAAGTTTCTAGCGAACTCTGAGCTTAGCTGGCAAACCCAAAAATTAAGTCTAGTATCGACAGTAGTAGACCTAGTTAACGTCTGGCCTAGGCCTTTACTGCTGTAGGTACTATTCCAATGCGCAGAGCCTATTGGGAAAATAGGAGCTACACTACATGGCGCCCAACGCGTTTGGAAAGGGCGATAAAACTAACGTAAGACATTTAGAGTAACTCAGTCGTGCTTTCTCACTCAGACCCCTTTTCCCAAATACTCCAAAGACGTCTGGAGTGGGTGAAAGGTTATATCCTCCAAAACCTCGCAGGAGGGAACTCCTATGTATGGTTCTTGGTATAGTCAACGTTGAAGGATAAACAGTTCCAAAATATTGTGCATCTAATCTCTGTTTCCATAAAGAAACCTGATCTGCAAATAGACATAATACCATCCTGTCTGTAAAATGGGAGACAGTGATGAAGAAAGAGAGGCAGTTAGATTAGCAACTGAACTCGCAGATGCTGATGCTACCATGCAAGCAGCAGACGCGGATATAATACTCATTCCGGTCATTAAAAGGAGATCTATAACCTTAAAACTTATAGAAAATGGACTGACACCTAGAGGTGGCACAGTCATATTCGTAATCGAGGCACACGAATATCGGCAGACAGAGGTATACTATTCATGGATACATTTTCCAGCAGCAAATGCTGTAACAAAGTACTTCCACTATTACAAAATAGAGGAACCTCCTAATGAGTACACTCCTTTCGAGGAGGTGGAAGTACCACTCAAATTCCAAGAGCATTTGCTCCTATTTGATGGCGCCCTAAAACATAACAATCACATTACAAGGCTCGGTCCTTTAGGTAGACCAGGAGCAACGTGGCCGGTCTTAGCCGGATACACACCACATCCAGACATCGAAAGAATGCCTGCAGCAGAGCTGTTAATACAGCTAAAACAACTACTAAAAATTCATAGACAATTAGTTCAGTATGTAATGCGGACTTCAACAATTCAGCCAGCGATTAAACTTCCACAGCTGACCCCTCACCAGGGGAACACAAATAAAATTACACCACAGAACATCCAATCCTGCCTAGGTAAAGTTCCAGCTAAACGGGAACAGATACCATTCTGGTTGGCACAGAAAATCACCCAAATAGAGGCGGTGTTTCCTGACACCACCCCATTAGAAAAACACAGGATTCTGACTATATGTCTCCCAATGGGAATCGCACCACACATTGAGGACTGTGACACTTGGGGTACAGTCTTTGCTTCCATCTACACAAAAACGCACGGTGTTCCATCCATTTCGGTAATACCAGATGTGCTAAAACAAATTCAAGATGAATACGGTCCAGAACCTGCTTTAACTCTTGGTATGAAATTACTAAAAGACTTCAAGCAGGTCTCGGCTATATTATTAGCCAACATAAAAGGTGAAGCAGCAAACGTGGCGATCCGCCAGAGGTTAAAAGAGACAGATATAGCAGACCAACCAGCTGAAATTGCCAGAATCATAGAAAAATCCTATGAAGAACTAGGCAGAGATAGTCTAGGTGGAATACCAGTAAAACCGCAACTGACTACAAGTCCAGAAAAAATATTTTTTAATAATAATAATTCACCAAAAAAGAACTGGGATGGAAATAAACAATCCAATCCTAAAGAAAAGAAATTCCAGTCCAGAGGAAGGTCTCCGAGGCGAAGAGAGAAATCTCCAAACCAAAGACAGAGGTCACCACAGAGTGACCCCTCTGGGAATAGATATAACCTTAGAAATAGGGATAATATTAAAAATCCTGATAGATATCAAGACATTGATACACGTCCCTCTCAATCTTTTCAGAATTCCTCGCAGAAATCGGAAAGAAGAGGACGATCAGAAGAGCACGCCAAGTCCAAAGACAAGGAACCTGCTCAGCTAAAAAAGAAATTACAATTTCCAAAAAAGAAGGTAGCCAGTATCAAGGTAGTTAACAATGCCGAGAATACTGAGGACACAACTGAAAAACGGAGAGTGGGCCCAGACAATGCTAGACAGCGCAGCAGAGGTGAGCATTGCTCGCAAAGTCCTTATGAATCATCTGGAGACAGTGGACACGAATGAATACCTTCAAGTGGAAACTGCAGACACCAGAGTTAGCAAGCCCCACAAGATATACGAGATAACATTACGTATAGAGGGAGATAAGACTAGGAAAATAAGGGGACTATTTTGGGATAACCTCTCCAAAGGCTATGACATCCTTCTAGCTGAAAAAGACTGGCCACCAGAGTTTGTCAGGGAGTGCCCTCATGGCGAAGAAGTAATTATGCCTGCCTTCTCGAATCAAATACCGATTCATAAAAAATACACACTTGCTAGAAAGTGGGCAGTGGCCTTAGCACCTGCTTTATATAAAAATCATGTAGGATGGGATGAGGATTCTCCTCCTCACAAAATCCAGTTAAAATCACAACCAACTGCACAAAGGCAGTACCCAATTAAGCAAGAAGCTAAAAAACAAGTAAATGAAATACTAGATCAGCTAGAATACCAGGGGGTGATTGAAACTTGCACCTCACAAATGAACAATCCTTTGTTTCCGGTCTCCAAACCAGACAATTCGTACCGTCTAGTTTTGGATTACCGACACCTTAACACATGTTGCAAAACCTTTGCAGTGCAAAACTCACACAGTGCTGCACTAATGAATAACATAGTGCGCAAAAAATACAAAACAACCTTGGACATCTCCAATGGATTCTTTTGTCAAAACATAGCACCAGAGAGCAGATATTTAACTGCATTCTCAGTAAATGGCACTCAAAAGCAATTCTGTTGGTTAGCCCAGGGGTACAAGAACAGCCCGGGGGTATTCTCAGCGAGAGTAACAGAATTACTACAACTATATGATGATGAAGCATTATCTTATGTTGATGACATTTACCTAACAGATGATGACTTGGAGACTCACTTGAAAAGAGTGAACACCATAATACTTGGGTTCGCTGCAGAGGGTTACAAATTCAACTTCAAAAAGTCCAGAATTGCCCATCTGACGGTCCTATTCTTAGGATATGAGTTATCAAGTGAAGGTAAAAGCCTGGCAGACAATTTCCTAGAGAAATGTGCCGTAATCCAAGCTCCTAAAACACTAAAAAACCTACAGTCAATTCTAGGCTTCCTAAATTTCGGAAGAACATACATTGCAAATTACGCAGAAAGGGTCAAACCCCTTTATGATCTAATTAAACCAGACTTTAAAAGATCCAGTTGGACTCAAACACACACAGAAATTTTGAGATCCTTACAAACAGACATGCTAATTAAAACAAAATTAGAAACACGTGATAACACACGCAATCTTGTGATTCGAGTCATCCCAGGGAGATGCGGATTCACATACCTGACTTCTAATGAAGGGGAAAAGGTACCAATTGCATTCAAATCACACTTGTACACAGAAGCTGAACAGAAATTCAGTAATACAGAAAAAATAATTCGTGCAGTTCAAACCGCAATAGCTAGAGAAAAAGACATAGCTGACGGTAGACATATCACAGTCAGAACAGCAGAGTCAGCCTTTGAGGCACTAACAACACCGTGTAATTTACCAACAACAACATTGAATCCGGAATGGATACAATGGGTGAATTCAATCACAACGGACAAAGTATACTACTACTTTGATCCAGAACTAGAAGAATTAAAAAATCTAAAATATGAAAAGACGTATCCTCTGCCAATCGACATTCTGCCTCTACGACATTACGCCTGTGTAATCTATACAGACGGACATGCTCAACCCTCCGTTTGGGGAGAACAAGCATACAACCCCACATGTGAGATTACAAAAGAAGTGTGGCGCGGAGGTAAACTAAAACCTCTATTAACAAAATCACACTCAGTAGAAACTAATTCAGAACAACAAACTGAAATAATAGCTTTGAAAATGGCGCTAGATAATGCGGATCGCGAATTCCCGACACTTATAGTGTCAGATTCATATTACTGCGTCAAAGCATATAACAAGGATTTGCAGACATGGATTCAGAACGGTTACAAAGATGACACAGATGCATCAATAAAGCAGAGACTGCTCTGGGAACAAGTAGCTCTTTTGAAAAAAGAACTACCAAAGACTCACGTGACTCACTCACTGAGTCATCAACGTGATGGCGTTCACGTTGTAGGGAATTCATTGGCTGAAACAGCCGCAGCGGCAGCCACTAAATCGGCTCCCGTAGATCGAAAAAAGCGTACATTAAAATACATTGACGGTGAAACAATGCTGGCGGTGAAAACGTCATCAAAAGGCGACTGCTCAGCGTTACCGATCAACTATCCACTCAATTATACATACATAATCGATGCAAACTCCGTCCCTTTTGCTCGAATCCCTGGAGTGGGGGATAGAGTGATTCCAAACATGGACAGGAGAAACTTGTTAATCGCAGACGCACACATGGGCGAGGGTCTCAGACACCTTAAATTAAAAGATTCTCTGGAAGAATTACAATCACGGTACTGGTGGCCAGGCATGAGCCTGCACTACACCATGTTTGTAAAAAACTGCCCAAACTGCAACAGAGATCGCAGTGGGGAGAGAAGCAGTTTAATACCTCGTCGTATCAAGGCAGATAATATTACCAGCAAAAAGAATGGCTTGCGATTAACATATACAGGCTAGTTTCCACTTTTAATGTAGATCCTCAGCACTCGGCTGACGTCCGGACTATTATACAAGATTTGCGAGTCTAAATGGCATATACGCTAAGAGCATGCTACGTTCGACCATTGTTTTCACTCAGGCAATCCAGCCTGGGGGGGAAACATGGCCAAATGAGCACAGCCCAGCGGGAATCTTCTCACTTCCTTCCTGAGGGTACGGGATGGTGTAAAGAAAAAACCAAGGCAGAAAGCAATCTATAATGGAAAGGATATTAGGTTCGGGAGCTGGGGGGGTCAAACATCTAATAAGTGTCCAACGTAGTCTAAATAACTTGCCAAGAAATTCTCTGAAGGGATTCAGTCCGTACGAATTATTATTCGGAACTAGGATGTTGATCTCTGACCTTGATAGTCAGACTTCAGTGGTAATAGAAAAAACCTTTGATGTCAAAGACCGTTTGGCTATTTTGCAGGACTTAAACAAAACAAGAAAAGACCTGAGCAACATACAGTTGAAACAACAGCCAACGACCACTGAAGAATCACCACCTGTCCCAGCAAGACCTGTCTGGATTCCAAAAGTCGGGGATCTAGTCAGGGAGAAGATCGCGGTAAAGAAGGAATTTGGGCCTTCTTACAGAAAAGCAGTTCCTGTCTTGTCTGTCAACGGAACAAGATCAGTTGTACTACCGCCACTTGCTGGAAAAAAGGAGAACCGAGTTGTATCCATCGACCTGGTAAAACCACAACATGTGGCCGATAACAAACAGTAGGCCAAGTGGACTCCCAATAAGTAGCAGAACACCAAGGTTTGCTACCAGCACAGAGGTCCTAACAAAAAGGCTCATCACATTCGAAACGCCAAAAGAAGAACAAGAAGGACTATGCAACAATGCAATAGAACTCAGACCTCTTAAAACCCAAATAAAGACATTTAGCAGAGACACACCAATCTATACTGAAGTACCAAGTGAAAATGCAAAAAACAAAAATCCTGAACCAATTGGAACAATTGACAGAACTGCATCCGGTTACTTCATCAACTTCGATGATTCCTCTGACGGCTTCAGTGAATCAAAGACACAGCCATCATCAAAATCCTTTAAAGACAAAGCTAAGGAACTTTTGAAACATCTGAAAGAAACATATCTGGTTTCTCCATGGATTGAATTTTGGGTGGGTTTTGGTGCATTTATCCTCATACTTTGGCTCATCATGGTATTTACTTTGGGACGCTTCATTGAGGGAAAATATGCTAAAATGGACACAGCAAGTCAGAACATCAACTTGATCCTCAAACCACACACATCTTCACACGTCGAGAAAAGAGAACTTTCTTCAGAACTTTCTTCAGCCAACTTCACAGCCAATCCTATACCTGGTGGGGTAGCCTGGGACAACACTGACTATGAAATTTATGGTCCGGTCGAGATCCTGAAATATCCACACCAAATCAAGATCTCTTTGAGTGATTTTGCAAAACCAAACTCATTTGCTGATGATTGGGACTTCGAAAGTATTAACAACATGATGTCTGACTTAGTAATGTCTGCTAAATTTACAAAACATGATTATTTGCAAGGTTCTACAAATTATGATAATATGTATTGCTATAACCACTATGGTAACCATTTTTTGCATAAATCCGCACAACCTAGAAATGTTTTAAATTATAATCAATGGGAACATTGCGCTACACCTCCAAAAGGGAGCTCTAGAACCGTGTATGACAAATATTCATATTTTTCAGGTTTTAACATAAGTAATGCTGAAACTTTTTATTTTAAATTGTCAAACAAGACAGGGATGAAAACCATGATAACCAACACAAAATTGATATATTCAGATTCATTCTTTGAAAAAATGAATACCTTTGGATTTGATTATTGGGACAAAAATGTTGATTTGAAAAGTGTGTGGGGTACAAAAGAATGGCAAGTACAGGGTTTAGAAGCTTTGTTTAGAGCCTGCATGATCCCAGAACAAATGATATTTTTAAATGACACTGTTCAACAAACCACCTGTCTTGGCTTAGCCAAAATCAAAGATTTAATTAAACCGTCTATTCCGAAGCCAACAATGTTTAGCAATAGCTCTGATACAGATGAAGAGATAGACGTAAACCATATATTAAACC
The DNA here is from genome assembly GCF_964261635.1 of Lissotriton helveticus. Lineage (NCBI taxonomy): Eukaryota > Metazoa > Chordata > Amphibia > Caudata > Salamandridae > Lissotriton > Lissotriton helveticus. The sequence continues at coordinate 1,952,351,164 of NC_136067.1, forward strand.
AAAACAGAACACATCCTGATTGGAAACAATGGTTGATCTGGCCCACAGATACAAATAACTGTCAAGATAGATTCCTGAATAAAACACAGGGTTTTAAAATGACCAGGCCAGACCCTAGATATCCCCAAAGACATCACCCAGGGATAATAACAACCTACAGTGTGGGCAAATTATGCCTTCAATGGCTACAGACTTCCACACTGCCTGAAATTAAGCAACACCTAACTTTACTTACTGATGGTGCTGACTTGCGTGATTTCATACTGGGACCACGCAAACAGCGTCAAAAGCGTTTCATAGCAGCCTCTGTATATGCAGCATACAATGAGGCCTGGAAGGTTACTCAAATTGAGACAGCAGAAAGAATACGGGAAATTGACCGTATTAATTTGGAAAAATCACTTTCTGTAGTGGACAATGGGTTAATGACTCTGTCCTCCAGAATTTTTTCATTGGACAGCATTGTGTCTTCAGCAATCGATATATTATCGCAAGACTTACTGTTATTACAACATGGTCAGTCACAATTGCGTTCCATTGTACAGCTTGGCTGGACGTTACAAAATCTGCGTTCAGGCTATGTGCCTTGGCGTTTAATCAACACAACGTCACTATTCCAAATCTTTAACCTTACTGATAGACAAATCGGTATGGCGCAAAAGGGTGCTGATTATACAATCTTGAGCATTGAAAAACTAGAAAGATTACCGTTGACAATGTCAGAACGACCTGTCAGTGAATGGATAATCCACGGAATCATAAATATTCCAATCTCAACCTTCAGGTTTCAATACTGCCAAAAATATATACAGGCTGGCATGTACGAGAAATTGGGAAAAGGGTACCTTAAAACAACTTGGAACCTGCCCTATTCACATGCATGTGTCAGTAATAAAGGACAGAAAGTGTTTCTTAGTGGCAACAATTGTGCTATGTCACTAAGCGGCACGCTTCTGTGTAACGGAATTAGTTTGCATGGAGCCTGTGAAGGGAATTCATACAACCTTTCATGTCACCAGCAAGGCGCACCTGCAACTGAAATAGAACCATTCTTTCAAAGACTCTATAATGGGAGTTACATTCTTATTGTAGACCGCAGATGTTGCAGTCTTATGCCCGGGACTCCTTATCTAGTAACTACAACGGCGAAGGTCAAGTGCTGTGGACGCTCTTTATTCCCCAGCTCCTTCCCAGACAGGGAGGCAAGGGCATGGCCCAATTTGAAAATTACTTCTATTCGAATAGACACTTTAAGCAGAATGAAAACAGTGCTTCTTCAGACGCCTACAAGGCTCACGTCATCAAAAGAAACGTATGATCTACAAGTCGCAAGGACGACTGCAGAGATACATACATTATTATCAACTAATTCCCCCGTACATTTCGCGGAAATCCTAAGCGAAATCTTAAATATTTCTGATACCAATGGGATCTCAAAGGTATTTAAGACAGTATTTTCGATGGCATTAACACCATTCAAAGCCATACTGGGTATTTTTCCAGATTTCGTCCATTCGATTTTTGGCGGACTTCCCCTGACTAATTGCAGGAATCCTATTCCTAGTCCTTATTTTTCGTTATGGCAACCCATGTCACAGATCAAACTCTCGCGACAATGGAAGATACGATCCTAGCCATTGGATACCGGGACCGGATATCAAAAATCCTGGGACTCTCCCGGCTTAGAGACCTGAACATGACTTGGTTTCTATCATTTCGACCAATGTGGCAAAGGTGTGTTTTACCTGTACTAAGGTGTCTGCTATGCGGAGAAGAATGCGTGTTAGACACCTGTCTGACGCTACAATCGGATGCGCCGGTGGATGCAGATACACTGTTGGTTCCTACCAAGGTTCACGCTTTGTGCTGCCCTCAAAGGCTGCCAATCCTGATGACGGCATTCCTGGAATCTTCACCACTACGATTGAAGAGTAGTGAAGTTTAAGATGAAAGCAGCATCGAACAGGTACGACCTTCTGTCAGCAATGCGAATCAGAATGTCAATGGAGACAATCATGCGCATGAATGCATGGTTACACCTATTTCCGACTTAGTGGAACTTTCCCATGAAGCTGTTGACAGTTTTTTCGAAAGCCTGAATGATATGATGTTCTCTCCAGAACAGAAATAGAGACTTTTGAGTAAACTCGCACACGGCGTTCCCTGAATTCGGCCTTCAACTTTAAAAATAAAGTTACATGAACAATTTCACTCCAGCTCACGGACAGCAATATTTTTCAGCAAGCCCCTTAAAATATTTTTCTACATATTTTTTTCCCGGGACACTGATCTTCTGCTTAAAGTAAGAAACTATTCCTAGAGAACTAAAATTTCTATTTTTAGATACTTTATAGACTTTAGCTGCCCGCTGGTAGGTTCACAAATATTTTATTATGTGATGAAATGGTCTCGGACTTCCTTTCTGTATAGCCATATTAAGAGCCATTTCATGTGTATTTCTCATATACCGATAAGCAATAATGCATAAAAATGCGTGTTTACTTTTGCATTTAATTCATAGCTTAAGTGCATACAATATATATGACTGCAATTTTTCAGTATATTTGAAAATTTCGAAATGCATTTATGTATTTTGGGGTGGTAAGGTATACACTATACTCTATAGTATGTTGTACTATGTTATACTATGCATAGATTAGTAGATATGACCATAGTTAGCGTGGAGTGGGTGTCGTGTATTTCTATAGGTTCTGAATCAGTCCCCCTATTCCTGACCCTATTCTGGTTAAACTAACTATCAAGTTAACTAACAGTCAGCCCATGAGGCAAGAAAACCCCCATGATGCAGATACCGTTATCTGACGCAGTCACACTACGGCACAGGAACGTGTTATCTGATTAGGTCATAACGCTTGAGATCTAATTAGACAAGCGACATTCCTCCAGCCCCTGATAAGGCATACGACGTTCTCATAACAAATCAAACCTATGACAACCTGGATAATCCGTGCGGCCATTGTTTTGATTTCACAGAGAACTTTAGTAAAGAATGTGCTAACGAGCAAGTCGTATGACATCTTTATTGACGTATCTATGTCCATCCTTACGTCAATCTCGGCACCTTTAAGGTATAAATATTGCCGACCTTGCCCTATGCAAACACACGCGTGGTGACAAGACGGAGCAGCCATACTTGCCGAAGCCGAGAGCAGAAGCAGACCCCGCTGGCAGCAGCCCCGCCTTCCTGACGCGCTGAGAGACGCGCTGCTATCTCAAGCCGAGAGACCCAGCACCGGCGCTTTCGGGCAGCCCTCGCAGGCAGCCTGGAATATCGAGAGCAGAGAAAGAGATACCATTCCTCATTCATCCTAACTTCCAGGTACAGAACTGAATAACCCCTCACAGAGAATTCTTTAGTTATTCACTTGGCAAAAACAAACTTAACTTAAACTGTAACTTTCTATTCCCGCCCACGCATTAGACTTAGGTCAGGTACACGGGGTAGGCGTATTTAGAAACACCAGTTGAGTACGTTTAGTCAAATGTATATGTGTATGTAAATATATTTTAATCATTTTAACATCATATGGCTCAGAAACCATATCAATGTTTTTACAGTATTATTTTATACTATTGCTTCTAATGTATGCACTTTACTTAACTATAAGTATTGCAATAATATCGATCCATTTCTCATGTATGAGAAAAGAGACTGATCAATAAATAACACCTTTTTATTGAACACGCCTGTCTCTTCCTTTTCTCTACATTCTGATGAGACTAAGAATGCACGTACTGACTGAGTAAAATAATTGCCTTGTGCTCACACGACTCTCGAGATTGACTCTTGATTAGGGGAGAGCAAAGTTGTCATGTTCTATGGTTGTCAGAAACTAAATCCCTTCTTGTCTAATCAGGGAAGTTAATCCTTCCTTGAACATTCGAGAAAGTTTCTAGCGAACTCTGAGCTTAGCTGGCAAACCCAAAAATTAAGTCTAGTATCGACAGTAGTAGACCTAGTTAACGTCTGGCCTAGGCCTTTACTGCTGTAGGTACTATTCCAATGCGCAGAGCCTATTGGGAAAATAAGAGCTACACTACACTGGCATGCTGTAGTGCACTTCCTTTATGTCCCTTTAAAGATTTATCAATATCTTCAAATCAAAAGATTTGTTTCTCTTCATTTGTTGTTTGACTGTCCATGCTGTGTTTTTTTTCCTCTCTACCAAACTTTCCCAAAACCCCCCATTCCCATCCAATTTTCAAACCCTAACCCTGTTCCCCCGGGCTGTGTGGTATTTCATTGAGGTGTGACTGACAACAACAATAAATTCCACACACTTGCTGGGGAGGATAAGGTCAAAGCAACCAGAACTTCATGTGCGCCATCGTGGATTGATAAGAACATCCTCCTCCTACACGACGTGAACAATCAAATGCTTAATGCTTACCTTACGTTGGCACTGCTTAGGCTACAATTTAGGGCACTGTTCTGTACCGTACTATCTATTGTACTGTTTCTAATGCTACGCTCAGGCCACTCAATGTTTAATTTCCTCTTTTTTTCATATGGTGATACTGCCAGTGTGTACCACTACTGCTACCAGTACAACAATGATATTGCATCCGTCGAGGATTCAAGTCAACAACCAACCTTAATCACCATTTGCAATGCAGCCACCCCTGGGGCTACCCCGATTCTCAAACACAAATCACAGGTAAGATAAGCATATTGGAGAGGTAGTAGAATAATGGGCTAGGAGGACTAATTTGGGAGGAGAGCAGAGACTGACAGTACTTCTAGTAAAGTACAGTAGTCGGGCTACTAAATTTACTAACTCGGTTACTTGCATTTTGGTACATTTCAGGACTAGATGTTTCATTCATGCTGGTAAGTTTGAAGAAAACAAACGTCCAGTAACCACCGCCAACCCCCACACAAAAAAAATATAAGAAAAATAATTATTCAAAAATATATATTCGTGTTTTCAGCACAACAATAATAAAATAAATTACCCGAACTCACCCCCCCCTCCCGAACCCAACCAATGTCAAAAAGTCCAAAAGTCCCCTTTCCCAAACACCCAATTCCCACCCCCCCCACAGTCTTTAAAAAAGGGGCAAGGGACAGTCTCTTCCTCCGGTGGCGTAGTTTGGCAAGCTGTTGCTGCATGTCCCGCTGCTCTCTGCGGAGGTCCCGGAGCTGGCGCTGATGTTTTCGGCCAACCGCTCCAGGTAGTCCACTCTTCTGCGTAGCCAGCGCACACGAACCATCCAGGATCTGGGGGGGCCGCTGATGGTGTTGCTGCTGTGCGGCCGCGGCGGGAGGCTGTTGGGCCACGCTCCATTTGGCTGGAGGCTTCTGGCTGGTGGACCCGGGGGCAGTGGAAGAGGATGTAGATGTTGATGTCTCCTCATGCTCCCGAGCCCGCAACCGCCGATACTCGGCACAAATAGCCTCCAGCTTACGGGCCCTGGCCCGGACAGTCATCTCCTTACGGGTGAGCTTTTTGGGAGTAGCATCTATGAAGAAAGAAAGAAAAATACTGTAGCCAGTAGTCTTTAACACAAAGTCAAAATAATTAAACGGAAGGTTGACACTCAGTAACACCAGCAAGTAGCAAACACAGTATAACATTTTGGCATGTATCTTTCCGCCGTCTTTGTAAGCCTGTGACACTGTGAGTTTCAGGAATTCCACTAGCAGCTCTATAGGTGGACTCACTACTAAATACATAGTCAGAGAGTACTAAAAAAAGGCCTTTTTTAATTTTTTTCTCTTGTTTTGCAAAAGAAATTACTTGTACGTGAACTTGTGGTAGCCGCCATAATGGCAGCTCACACAGCTTTCACCCAAGAAATACAGACACAGGCCATGATGATGCAGACTCGCAGTACTTTAAGCAGTACATGCAGGTGGGGATAGGAATGTCTTACTTTTCTATGGGGTGGCACTGCCACTGGCCTTACTTCATCCACTCAGCGTCTGCTCTACTACATCATACACCTCTGCTATCGACGAGGAGGATAAAGAAGATAACATCCAGGCTTCCAAAGTACGTCTATGATTCTTCTTAATGTCTCAAATGTACCAAAATTTCTTTTTGTCAACAACCAACTAACACCCTTTTCATTATATTTTGGAAACCGCAGTCTTCTTTCTTATGTTGAATTGCATTCAACAAAACCATTCTTTACAGTCATAAATATTAAGACTCGCTCGTCCTTCGTTTCACCCTTCTTTAACTTTTTGTTCTTCACATCCCTAAACTACATCTGATATGATTTTGCTTCACAATAAAAATTTGCCAGCTGAGTTGAAGTGACATAGAGGGGCCATTGGTTACCAGAGAAGTACCGCCGCTAATGCTATTAAAAGTCAAGGTTGACTGTCTTCTCCGTGATAGCCCAAAAAGTAGTTCTAAATTAGTAAATGTTCTTGATAGTACAGTGTACTGTAGTACTGTACAGTACATCATACACTCCTTTGCGAGCCTACTCAAAAAAATATAAATAAGTAAGGAGTATAATAACTTACCACCGTCCGCCGCCGCTAAGTCTTCCCCCCCAGTTCCTCCTGTTGGCGCCGCCGCATCCAGAGTGGACCCCTCCCCACTGCTGGCCCCGGCACTGGTGGTCATCTGTGCCGCATCAGATGTTGTGACATCTAGGAAAAACATGTCATATTTTCAGATGCCATACACAACCCCCTATTTTGTCTCGTAATGGAAGAAAATGTTACATAACACATTTTTTATTACTGGGATTGAAAAAAAGTAACGGTTTTGGGGAGGGTGTTAACCTTTTATATGCTTATTCCATTAAATGCTACACTTCTTCGTATGACAACTGATGAATGCTTGCTTAACGTGCACCATTTTTCTCATTACAGAAAGAAGATTCCATGGCCCTTCTGCCAGACGATTCACCAACTACTACTAAGTCATCACCAGCAGTACTTTAAGTACTTTAAAGAAGGTGGGGGCTCCCGCACAGTTATTCTAATAATTTCATGTGTCTGTTAACTATTATTAAGTTTGAGTCATACTAATTTCATTCATGGGAATGTTGTTTAAACTTTAATGTCATCTTCATCCATCAGAATACTACGCTATTAAAAATAAAGAAATAATGTTTTCATTTCTTAATTGAAAATAAATCTTTAAAACTAACAAACACTGTGTGGTTTTTGTTTACGAGTGAGTGAGCGGAAAGGTTTGAACTACTGCACTTGGCAGTCATGTTTCAGTGACTCAGATAGGCCGGGACTCGGAGGTAGTCTTCTTCTGTTCTTCTGGGTCGTAAAATCATTGGTCAGACATTCTAGATAGTCGGTCAGGGGATTGGGGGTTCAACTTCTGTTCGGACTGAGGTATGTCGAAAGTCGAACTGCACCTATCATCAAAAATGTCCTATTTATCTTGTCCATACTTCTTTGTGTGCAGAATAGTCCCTGAAACACTAGCGGTATGGGATGTGCTCCTCTCAAATCAAAAAGGCAACGGCTACCTTTTACTTGGTGTAAACAATGACATTTTGTTGTTGGAAATTGTCAAAGCACTTACATTAAGAAGACTGGAATAGATAGCAAGGGCAACCCAAGGACTGCAGTCAGTGTCTAGAGCTATTGCTGTATCAGAGTTTTGTTTCACACCGTTTGCCGAATGGGCAAGCTTAGCTACCTACACAGACCGACTCATAATTGTAAATAGTAGTAGCACAGAGAGTGATGGTAGAGGCAGAATAAGAATGTAGAAAGTAGTCTACATTAGAAGAAGATCAAAGACTATTTTGTAAAACATAGAATTATTAGGAACCAGTTTGTAATGAATAGGAGCTGTAAAAGTTAGGGAAGTATAAGTATTAATATAACAATAGAACAACTTACTGGGGCCAGCAGAAGAGCCTGCAAGGGACTGCTTCTGTCCACCTTCTGCCACCGAAGTCTCTGTTGCCGCCGGCGCCTTGCCCCTGGGAGGTCCTGGTGATTATGAAATAAAGAAACACAACATGGATGATTGTTTTTTTGGAAATATTTGATTTCTTTGTACTCAATTTTAATTATGTCGGGGAAACAAATTAACATCAATTGCATCTGATCTGGTCAACTAGGAGGATAGTCGTACAGTATTGCAGGATTCGCAGACCGTCTAATAGGAAAGTTATGTAATTCACTAACTACATCAACAACAAAAAGGTAGGACGTCGCGTGACAGACACAGTCCGTCATCATGATTGCAGACCACTAACAAATGTCCTATAACAAGTAATAAATAATATACTCAACTTATCAATCCACCACTATCTCTTCAAAGTGGCAGCAGCAGGAGTATAAAGAAGGACTAGACTTGAGTCTACGGTCTCTAGCATTACGCAGTAATGCTCTCAAATGACTAAAAAGTTGCAAACAAGTAAGCATAGTAGCAACGCCAATAACTAGGCGAGCACCTGCAATGACAGAAGCTATTTAAACATTAATTTACATGCAATATAAACGAATCAGCAGCATTCATACTCTTCAGGAAAAAAATAGATTAGCAATATAAGAGAGCAGAAGGAAAAAAAGTAGTTATTAAATAGCTACTTACCAAGGCCAGGGATCTCCAATCCTAGCAGGTCAAGCATGTCATGCTCCCGGTCCAAGATGTCACTCCACCGGTGCGTCACTTGCTGGTAGGTGCGCCGGACCCCAGACTCCTTATACATGCACCGGCATACCTTCTCCCACAGCTGGCGACGCTCCCGGAGGCCATAACCGGAAGCAATCCGCCCACCTGCTGCCACGGTCTTAGGGAGGTGGACTTGGACAAAAACCATCAAGGCAGCCACCTCCACCGCAGAGAAGATCTCGCTGACCTGGACTTCCTCCCCCCTCAAAAGCCCGTAAGGGAGCCGGGTACGGGGTGCTGGGCCCTTCCCCTTGTCGCCTCCCTTAGCCATGGTCCTGGGCACAAAAAGAAGGAAAGAAGAATAGGTGTGAAAAAAAATAACAGAGAGAGAGCGAAAGAAATAAAGTAGGTAATAAAGTAACAAAAAGTTTAAAAAAAACACAAAATATAGATGTAGGAAATTGAAGAGAGAGATAATAAGCAAAAAAAACAAAAAAAAGTTCAGAAAAACATAGGATTATAAAGATGGATAGAAAGGTAGCATGCCTAAAACCATAGCAGTGAATGAAAAACAAGATGGCCGCGCCCATAGAGGACCACGTGGGTAAGTTCGCGCGATATTTCCCCCGCGAGCACTCAATAACGCCCACGAACACGTAATCGCGCGCCGCATACGACGCGAGCATGCAACGAGCGCCCGGAAACACGTCACGCAAACAAGATAGCCACGCCCATACATGACCGAATGGGCAACCTCGGGGTCGGTGCGCTGCAAGCGGTCCGTGAATTAGCAAAAACCCACGCGAACACGCAAAAAAAAAAAGAAATCAGCACATTTGCACAAATTTGCGGATTGCAAGTTCGATTTCGCACGAATTCGCGTCCCGCGAATCTCGCGAAATGGCAGAAAAACGAATTTTGGAAAACTGAAAGCACTTAGCAGGTGCAAAAGTTCAAGCTAATTTGTAACCATTCCCTGTAGTGCTTCCTGAGGGGCCCCTCCATCCAGAGTTCAGTTGCCTACTTGCAACTATTCTCTGACCCTGCTCTGACCCTCAAAGCAGGGTCAGAGAATAGTTACAAGTATGGCACAATGCTCCTGTAAAAAACAATAACTGCAACAGGAAGCACATACAGCTAAGGAAGCAGGTGCCAGACTTGAAGCACAAATTCAGTGACACATTAACCAGCCCAAATTAATTCATCTCAGTTGAGGCTGGGCAGGTGTGCTTTCCCCCCATTATCTACAGTGGTGAACAAGAGGGTGGTAGTGGTGAACCAGAGGGTGGCACTGGTGAACCAGAGGGTGATGTGATGAACCAGAGGGGGACAGTGATGAACCAGAGGGGGACAGTGATGATCCAGAGGGTGGCAGTGGTGAACCAGAGGGTGGCAGTGGTGAACCAGAGGGTGGCAGTGGTGAGTGCTGAACCAGAGGGTGGGAGCAGGGGTGAACCAGAGGGTGCTGTTATGAACCAGAGGGTGGCAGTGGTGAACCAGAGGGTGGCAGTGGTGAACTAGAGGGTGGCAGTGATGAACCAGAGGGTGACAGTGATGAACCAGAGGGTGGCAGTGATGATCCTGAGGGTGGCAGTGGCGAACCAGAGGGTGGTAGTGGTGAACCAGAGGGTGACAGTGGTGAACCAGAGGGTGGCAGTAATGAACCAGAGGGTGGCAGTAATGAACCAGAGGGTGGCAGTGGTGAACAAGAGCGTGGTAGTGGTGAACCAGAGGGTGACAGTGGTGAACCAGAGGGTGACAGTGGTGAACCAGAGGGTACTGTGATGAACCAGAGGGTGGCAGTGGTGAGTGCTGAACCAGAGGGTGGCAGCAGGGGTGAACCAGAGGGTGCTGTGATGAACCAGAGGGTGGCTGTAGTGAGTGCTGAACCTGAGGGTGCTGTGATGAACCAGAGGGTGGCAGTGGTGAACCAGATGGTGGCAGTGATGAACCAGAGGGTGGCAGTGATGATCCTGAGGATGGCAGTGGCGCGAACCAGAGGGTGGCAGTAATGAATCAGAGGGTGGCAGTGATGATCCTGAGGGTGGCAGTGGTGAACAAGAGGGTGGTAGTGGTGAACCAGAGGGTGGCAGTGGTGAACTATAGGGTGGCAGTGATGAACCAGAGGGTGGCAGTGATGGATGAACCAGAGGGTGGCAGTGATGATCCTGAGGGTGGCAGTGGTGAACAAGAGGGTGGTAGTGGTGAACCAGGGGGTGACAGTGGTGAACCAGAGGGTGCTGTGATGAACCAGAGGGTGGCAGTGGTGAGTGCTGAACCAGAGGGTGGTAGCAGGGGTGAACCAGAGGGTGCTGTGATGAACCAGAGGATGGCAGTAGTGAGTGCTGAACCTGAGGGTGGAAGGGGTGAACCAGAGGGTGGCAGTGGTGAACCAGAGGGTGGCAGTGGTGAACCAGAGGGTGGCAGTGGTGAACCAGAGGGTGGCAGTGATGGACCAGAGGGTGGCAGTGATGAACCAGAGGGTGGCAGTGATGAACCATAGGGTGGTAGTGGTGAACCAGAGGGTGACAGTGGTGAACCAGAGGGTGCTGTGATGAACCAGAGGGTGGCAGTGATGAGTGCTGAACCAGAGGGTGGCAGGAGGAGTGAACCAGAGGGTGATGTGATGAACCAGAGGATGGCAGTAGTGAGTGCTGAACCAGAGGGTGGCAGGGGTAAACCAGAGGGTGGCAGTGGTGAACTAGAGGGTGGCAGTGATGAACCAGAGGGTGGCAGTGATGAACCAGAGGGTGGCAGTGATGATCCTGAGGGTGGCAGTGGTGAACAAGAGGGTGGTAGTGGTGAACCAGGGGGTGACAGTGGTGAACCAGAGGGTGCTGTGATGAACCAGAGGGTGGCAGTGGTGAGTGCTGAACCAGAGGTGGCAGCAGGGGTGAACCAGAGGGTGCTGTGATGAACCAGAGGATGGCAGTAGTGAGTGCTGAACCTGAGGGTGGCAGGGGTGAACCAGAGGGTGGTGAACCAGAGGGTGGCAGTGGTGAACTAGAGGGTGGCAGTGATGAACCAGAGGGTGGCAGTGATGAACCAGAGGGTGGCAGTGATGAACCAGAGGGTGGCAGTGGTGAACAAGAGGGTGGTAGTGGTGAACCAGGGTGTGACAGTGGTGAACCAGAGGGTGCTGTGATGAACCAGTGGGTGGCAGTGGTGAGTGCTGAACCAGAGGGTGGCAGCAGGGGTGAACCAGAGGGTGCTGTGATGAACCAGAGGATGGCAGTAGTGAGTGCTGAACCTGAGGGTGGCAGGGGTGAACCAGAGGGTGTCAGTGGCGAACCAGAGGGTGGCAGTGATGAACCAGAGGGTGGCAGTGGTGAACCAGAGGGTGGCAGTGGTGAACCAGAGGGTGGCAGTGATGATCCGGAGGGTGGCAGTGGCGAACCAGAGGGTGGCAGTAATGAATCAGATGGTGGCAGTGATGAACCAGAGGGTGGCAGTGGTGAACAAGAGGGTGGTAGTGGTGAACCAGAGAGTGACAGTGGGGAACCCGAGGGTGGCGGTAATGAACCAGAGGGTGGCAGTGATGAACAAGAGGGTGGCAGTGATGAACAAGAGGGTGGCAGTGGTGAACCAGAGGATGACAGTGGTGAACCATAGGGTGCTGTGATGAACCAGAGGGTGGCAGTGTTGAGTGCTGACCCAGAGGGTGGCAGCAGGGGTGAACCAGAGGGTGCTGTGATGACCCAGAGGGTGGCAGTAGTGAGTGCTGATGCTGAGAGTGGCAGTAATGAATCAGAAGGTGGCAGTGATGAACCAGAGGGGGCAGTGGTGAACAAGAGGGTGGTAGTGGTGAACCAGAGGGTGGCAGTGGTGAACTAGAGGGTGGCAGTGATGAACCAGAGGGTGGCAGTGATGATACCGAGGGTGGCAGTGGCGAACCAGAGGGTGGCAGTAATGAACCAGAGGGTGGCAGTGATGAACCAGAGGGTGGCAGTGATGAACCAGTGGGTGGCAGTGAGGAACCAGAGGGTGGCAGTGATGAACCAGACGGTGGTTGTGGTGAACCAGAGGGTGACAGTGGTGAACCAGAGGGTGCTGTGATGAACCAGAGGGTGGCAGTGGTGAGTGCTGAACCAGAGGATGGCAGCAGGGGTGAACCAGAGGGTACTGTGATGAACCAGAGGGTGGCAGTAGTGAGTGCTGAACCTGAGGGTGGCAGGGGTGAACCAGAGGGTGTCAGTTGTGAACCAGAGGGTGCTGTGATGAACCAGGGGGTGACAGTGGTGAACCAGATGGTGCTGTGATGAACCAGAGGGTGGCAGTGGTGAGTGCTGAACCAGAGGGTAGCAGCAGGGGTGAACCAGAGGGTGCTGTGATGAACCAGAGGATGGCAGTAGTGAGTGCTGAACCTGAGGGTGGCAGGGGTGAACCAGAGGGTGTCAGTGGTGAACCAGAGGGTGCTGTGATGAACCAGAGGGTGGCAGTGGTGTACCAGAGGGTGGCAGTGGTGAACCAGAGGGTCGCAGTGATGATCCTGAGGGTGGCAGTGGCGAACCAGAGGGTGGCAGTAATGAATCAGAGGGTGGCAGTGATGAACCAGAGGGTGGCAGTGATGAACAAGAGGGTGGCAGTGGTGAACCAGAGGGTGACAGTGGGGAACCAGAGGGTGACAGTGGGGAACCAGAGGGTGGCAGTAGTGAGTGCTGAACCTGAGGGTGGCAGGGGTGAACCAGAGGGTGTCAGTGGTGAACCAGAGGGTGCTGTGGTGAACCAGGGGGTGACAGTGGTGAACCAGGGGGTGACAGTGGTGAACCAGAGGGTGGCAGTGGTGAGTGCTGAACTAGAGGGTGGCAGCAGGGGTGAACCAGAGGGTGCTGTGATGAACCAGAGGATGGCAATAGTGAGTGCTGAACCTGAGGGTGGCAGGGGTGAACCAGAGGGTGTCAGTGGTGAACCAGAGGGTGGCAGTGATGAACCAGAGGGTGGCAGTGATGAACCAGAGGGTGGCAGTGATGAACCAGAGGGTGGCAGTGGTGAACCAGAGGGTGGCAGTGGTGAACCAGAGGGTGGCAGTGATGATCCTGAGGGTGGCAGTGGCGAATCAGAGGGTGGCAGTAATGAATCAGAGGGTGGCAGTGATGAACCAGAGGGTGGCAGTGATAAACCAGAGGGTGGCAGTGGTGAACAAGAGGGTGGTAGTGGTGAACCAGAGGGTGACAGTGGGGAACCAGAGGGTGGCAGTAATGAACCAGAGGGTGGCAGTAATGAACCAGAGGGTGGCAGTGATGAACCAGAGGGTGGCAGTAGTGAACAAGAGGGTGGCAGTGGTGAACCAGAGGATGACAGTGGTGAACCATGGGGTGTTGTGATGAACCAGAGGGTGGCAGTGGTGAGTGCTGACCCAGAGGGTGGCAGCAGGGGTGAACCAGAGGGTGCTGTGATGACCCAGAGGGTGGCAGTAGTGAGTGCTGATGCTGAGGGTGGCAGTAATGAATCAGAAGGTGGCAGTGATGAACCAGAGGGGGGCAGTGGTGAACAAGAGGGTGGTAGTGGTGAACCAGAGGGTGGCAGTGGTGAACTAGAGGGTGGCAGTGATGAACCAGAGGGTGGCAGTGATGATACCGAGGGTGGCAGTGGCGAACCAGAGGGTGGCAGTAATGAACCAGAGGGTGGCAGTGATGAACCAGAGGGTGGCAGTGATGAACCAGTGGGTGGCAGTGAGGAACCAGAGGGTGGCAGGGATGAACCAGACGGTGGTTGTGGTGAACCAGAGGGTGACAGTGGTGAACCAGAGGGTGCTGTGATGAACCAGAGGGTGGCAGTGGTGAGTGCTGAACCAGAGGATGGCAGCAGGGGTGAACCAGAGGGTGATGTGATGAACCAGAGGGTGGCAGTAGTGAGTGCTGAACCTGAGGGTGGCAGGGGTGAACCAGAGGGTGTCAGTTGTGAACCAGAGGGTGCTGTGATGAACCAGGGGGTGACAGTGGTGAACCAGATGGTGCTGTGATGAACCAGAGGGTGGCAGTGGTGAGTGCTGAACCAGAGGGTGGCAGCAGGGGTGAACCAGAGGGTGCTGTGATGAACCAGAGGATGGCAGTAGTGAGTGCTGAACCTGAGGGTGGCAGGGGTGAACCAGAGGGTGTCAGTGGTGAACCAGAGGGTGCTGTGATGAACCAGAGGGTGGCAGTGGTGTACCAGAGGGTGGCAGTGGTGAACCAGAGGGTCGCAGTGATGATCCTGAGGGTGGCAGTGGCGAACCAGAGGGTGGCAGTAATGAATCAGAGGGTGGCAGTGATGAACCAGAGGGTGGCAGTGGTGAACAAGAGGGTGGCAGTGGTGAACAAGAGGGTGGCAGTGGTGAACCAGAGAGTGACAGTGGGGAACCAGAGGGTGACAGTGGGGAACCAGAGGGTGGCAGTAGTGAGTGCTGATCCTGAGGGTGGCAGGGGTGAACCAGAGGGTGTCAGTGGTGAACCAGAGGGTGCTGTGATGAACCAGGGGGTGCTGTGATGAACCAGAGGGTGACAGTGGTGAGTACTGAACTAGAGGGTGGCAGCAGGGGTGAACCAGAGGGTGCTGTGATGAACCAGAGGATGGCAATAGTGAGTGCTGAATCTGAGGGTGGCAGGGGTGAACCAGAGGGTGTCAGTGGTGAACCAGAGGGTGGCAGTGATGAACCAGAGGGTGGCAGTGATAAACCAGAGGGTGGCAGTGATGAACCAGAGGGTGGCAGTGATGAACCAGAGGGTGGCAGTGGTGAACCAGAGGGTGGCAGTGGTGAACCAGAGGGTGGCAGTGGCGAACCAGAGGGTGGCAGTAATGAATCAGAGGGTGGCAGTGATGAACCAGAGGGTGGCAGTGATAAACCAGAGGGTGGCAGTGGTGAACAAGAGGGTGGTAGTGGTGAACCAGAGGGTGACAGTGGGGAACCAGAGGGTGGCAGTAATGAGCCAGAGGGTGGCAGTAATGAACCAGAGGGTGGCAGTGATGAACCAGAAGGTGGCAGTGGTGAACAAGAGGGTGGCAGTGGTGAACCAGAAGATGACAGTGGTGAACCATAGGGTGCTGTGATAAACCAGAGGGTGGCAGTGGTGAGTGCTGACCCAGAGGGTGGCAGCAGGGGTGAACCAGAGGGTGCTGTGATGAACCAGAGGGTGGCAGTAGTGAGTGCTGAACCTGAGGGTGGCAGTAATGAATCAGAAGGAGGCAGTGATGAACCAGAGGGGGGCAGTGGTGAACAAGAGGGTACTAGTGGTGAACCAGAGGGTGGCAGTGGTGAACTAGATGGTGGCAGTGATGAACCAGAGGGTGGCAGTGATGATCCTGAGGGTGGCAGTGGTGAACCAGAGGGTGGCAGTAATGAACCACAGGGTGGCAGTGATGAACCAGAGGGTGGCAGTGATGAACCAGAGAGTGGCAGTGATGAACCAGAGGGTGCTGTGATGAACCAGAGGGTGGCAGTGGTGAGTGCTGAACCAGAGGGTGGCATCAGGGGTGAACCAGAGGGTGCTGTGATGAACCAGAGGGTGGTAGTAGTGATTGCTGAACCTTAGGGTGGCAGGGGTGAACCAGAGGGTGTCAGTGGTGAACCAGAGGGTGCTGTGATGAACCAGAGGGTGGCAGTGGTGAACCAGAGGGTGGCAGTGGTGAACCAGAGAGTGGCAGTGGTGAACCAGAGGGTGGCAGTGATGATCCTGAGGGTGGCAGTGGCGAACAAGAGGGTGGCAGTGGTGAACAAGAGGGTGGTAGTGGTGAACCAGAGGGTGACAGTGGGGAACCAGAGGGTGGCAGTAATTAACATGAGGGTGGCAGTGATGAACCAGAGGGTGGCAGTGGTGAACAAGAGGGTGGTAGTGGTGAACCAGAGGGTGACAGTGGTGAACCAGAGGGTGCTGTGATGAACCAGAGGGTGGCAGTGGTGAGTGCTGAACCTGAGGGTGGCAGTAATGAATCAGAGGGTGGCAGTGATGAACCAGAGGGTTGCAGTGGTGAACAAGAGGTCGGTAGTGGTCAACCAGAGCGTGGCAGTAATGAACCAGAGGGTGGCAGTGATGAACTAGAGGGTGGCAGTGGTGAACAAGAGGGTGGCAGTGGTGAACCAGAGGGTGCTGTGATGAACCAGAGGGTAGCAGTGGTGAGTTCTGAACCAGAGGGTGGCAGCAGGGGTGAACCAGTGGGTGCTGTGATGATCCAGAGGGTGGCAGTAGTGAGTGCTGAACCTAAGGGTGGCAGGGGTGAACCAGAGGGTGTCAGTGGTGAACCAGAGGGTGCTGTGATGAACCAGAGGGTGGCAGTGGTAAACCAGAGGGTGGCAGCGGTGAACCAGAGGGTGGCAGCGTGAACCAGAGGGTGGCAGCGGTGAACCAGAGGGTGGCAGCGGTGAACCAGAGGGTGGCAGTGATGATCCTGAGGGTGGCAGTGGCGAACCAGAGGGTGGCAGTGATGAATCAGAGGGTGGCAGTGATGAACCAGAGGGTGGCAGTGATGAACCAGAGGGTGGCAGTGGTGAACAAGAGGGTGGTAGTGGTGAACCAGAGGGTGACAGTGGTGAACCAGAGGGTGCTGTGATGAACCAGAGGGTGGCAGTGGTGAGTGCTGAACCAGAGGGTGGCAGCAGGGGTGAACCAGAGGGTGCTGTGATGAACCAGAGGGTGGCAGTAGTGAGTGCTGAACCTGAGGGTGGCAGGGGTGAACCAGAGGGTGGCAGTGATGAACCAGAGGGTGGCAGTGATGAACCAGAGGGTGCTGTGCCCATACACGACCGCATGGGTAACTTCGCCATGCAGGCGGCCCGCGAACATGCAAAAAGCCCCGCAAACACGCAAAAAGCCCCGCGAACACGCAAAAAAAAACAAAAATTCGCAATTTTGCGCGAATTCGCGAATTATGTGGATCGCGAATTCGCTTTCGCACAATTTCGCGGACCGCGAT
Organism: Lissotriton helveticus; assembly: GCF_964261635.1. Taxonomy (NCBI): domain Eukaryota; kingdom Metazoa; phylum Chordata; class Amphibia; order Caudata; family Salamandridae; genus Lissotriton; species Lissotriton helveticus. The sequence goes on from NC_136067.1 coordinate 1,952,368,620, forward strand.
TTTGCAGATTTCGCCCATGCTTACAGAAGATGCTCTTGTGAGAAATTGGTCCAAAGTGCCCACTATTGACCCGCCGATGATGGACTTCCTGCCCTTAGAGGTAGTCATTACAGGAGGAAGTTAAAAAACAGCTACTCCTTTAATCACTTGCAGTAATTAGTACAGTGAATATCTGTTAAATAGTGGCGGACTACTATTCATGCACTAACCTTTAATTGCAGATATTAGGGGGGGCCCCGTCCCGTCCTCAACCGTTCTCGAACGAGCTGAAACGGGCTGAAACGGGCCCGCCCTTGGCCCGGGATTCGCCCAGCGCGCACTCGCGCGCATCCCGCGACGCGCGGCCCCTACTCCACTTTTCAAGCGCCGCCTGGCGCATGTTCGTGGTGTCACAGGGGGAAAGCTGGTGGTTGTGGTCCCCCGGTGTGTTGGCGTGCAGCAGGAGAGACCGCCGGGACAAGGAGGAAAAGGTAGGCGTTGCGGTCTGCCTAGACCGATTGCTGAGTTTGTGCCCTCTGTATTGCGTTGGCGGAGCCAGTAGTATCCAGCCCCCACTCCGCTTTTCAACCGCCGCCTGGCCCGTGTTAATGGAGTCACAGACCGGCGCCACAGGGGGAATGCTGGTGATTGTGGTCCCCCGGTGTGTTGGCGTACAGCAGGAGAGACTGCCGGGACAAGGAGGAAAAGGTAGGCGTTGCGGTCTTCCTAGACCGATTGCTGAGTTTGTGCCCTATGTATTGCGTTGGCGTGCAGCAGGAGAGACCGCCGGGACAAGGAGGAAAAGATAGGCGGTGCGGTCTGCCTAGACCGATTGCTGAGTTTGTGCCCTCTGTATAGAATCTCTAATACAAAACCCAACACACAAAAATGAAATAGATATTTGTTGCAAAAATACATTAGAATCAGTTTAATGCAAGTCAGATTAAAAAAAGCATAACACTGTACTGTACTCAGAATGCGCAGAAACAGCCAAAGATTCAATGTTTCCTATATTTACCTAAAGCATGGAAAAAGTAAACATATTGCTATAAATATCTTCTTTCTCCTTCTCACTGTTTAGCTAAAAAAACAAAACACAAAGCAGCAGAACGAAAAGAGTTTCATTTTAATTTTTTAAAAGTGCTCAGCCTTTCCCCTCAGCTGCTGGCTCTGGGAATAGCCATTGTAAAGTCAGAACTCAACTGAGAAGTTCAGTGGCTACTTCTTTTCTTTATTATAGGTGACTAGGGACATCACATTTAGACTTGGAAGAAATGTAAATTACGCCAGTAAAATTTCCGAATTTATAAAATTACACCACATTGTGTAATCAAGCGCCTTCTGCTGTAAACACGTACTGCAAAACTTGCCATTCCTGGTAAAAATGTATCACAACCACGAGCTGCTGTTCTAGTTAATCTTCTCTCAAATGAAAACTGACATGAGGAAACATTTCGCACAAAAAATGGAGGATTTACATTTTGATAAACATGCGTAATTTTGTGCAATTTTCCCCAAATTTTGTGCAGTTAAATGAAAGTTAATTACACACATTTTACACATTGCTGGCCACAACTGCCCTGTAATAAGGAAATTAGAGCTGGGCTTTTACACCGAGATTTCAGATTCCATGTATGATAAATTAGTAGCATGAAGTCTTCCTGTTTGGTAAAAATGTCTATGGTAAGAGTTAAGAGAGGTAAGAGAGGTAGAGAGAGGTAAGAGAGATCGAAATAGAGAGAGAGAGGTAAGAGAGAGAGAGAGGGGAGGTGAGAGAGAGGGGTGGGGGTGAGAGAGAGAGAAAGAGAGAGAAAGAGAGAGAGAGGGGAGCCCAAAGAACATTCATCAATTCGAAAGTTTGAAAGAGTGTAAACGTTGAGGTCAGCACCTGTAGACCCCCAATAAACACAGGCAGAGGTGATTGTTCCAGCCTACCCCTGTTTTCCTAAGCAGGTAACTTTGCATGTGATTACTGAAATATGACAAATTGCTCCATGTGCCCCAGAATGCATGTCTGTCTTTCTGTATGAACAGATCTTTGTATTTAACTCTATATTTGATATTGTATTTCAGACAACTATAGGCATGCCTTCTTAATGTGGGAGGGATAAGAGAGCATGAGTCATTGTTGATGCAAGGGTATAATTGGCACTCTAGATTGCAGTGGTCTTTAAAAACTGGATGTTACAAAGCTCTCCTCTCAGGAAGGCCACAGCGTATTTCTCCTGAGCACAGGAGTTTGGCAGTAAGAGATGCTATCAGTTCACTAAATAACTATTGCAAAATCCTGTGTAGAGAGCTTCACCCAAAAACGTTCACTAATATGAAAGTTCACAAAAGTTCAGATATAAGGCTCGTGTTGGAATTCATTAAACAACTGAGGCAGTCCTCTCAGTAGCTACTAGTACAGGCGAGAGAAAGATTTTTTATTTGTTGGCTAACTCTTCATCTCTTTGCTAAAGTGTGAAATTCTGTTTCCATAGGCTCTCTGCATTCAGCTACACCACTGCGTATTCCATACACTTGATGTACGAACGACATCCTCACAAACTACTGCTCACATATTGTAAAATCCAATTAAAAAATTTATGCCGGAGACCTCGGACTCTGTGTTTCAATATAAATTCTTTGTGGAGATCCCTACTACGGTGATCTCTGCTCCCATAGGGATACAATTTAGGGCTTCATTACGAAGTCAGGCGGAAAGCCTCTGCCCAACTGTCAGAATTTCCTAGACTGCATCGGAACCCTTCAGACCGAATCGGTCGGTTTACAATCCATACGACCGATTAGGTTGTTCGCGTTCGGATTGTAAACTGACCGGTCCTTCCTAATCAAGTCCGACTAGCTATCGGTGAAGGCGTGCCGGTCGGAACCGCATCGTGCAGCTCTATGGACAGCGTTTTTGCTCGACCAATTACGATGTCAATTTCCAACAGCCTTTCCGAGTCGGCCTCCTTCATCCTGCAGGTTCCGGTTGGGGGACCAGAGGGGCACCTAAGGGACCCCCCCCCCCCCCTGTAAAACTCTGCACTATGTGGCAGGCACAATGGGGTGCCTGCGACAGGGTGCATGATTTTACACAGACACCCTAACTCCCCATTGGAGCCTGTGTTATCCGGCAGAACATGGGCTCCCGTAGGGAACAATGGGACTACGACCGAAGACCGTTCGGTCCATCATAATTGGTCGGCGGAACCGCTGAACGAGAGTTGGTCGGCTCCCGAATCCGAGATGGTTTCTGCCCGATATCGTATTGAGGCCCTAAGCAATAAATCCCCTGCGCTGCTCTCTTTCTGTCACACCTCTCCAAGGGTCAGCCATTGCTGTGCTACTGAATATCTACAAAGTTACAGAACTCAAAAGAACACAAGTTGTAACCTTTGTCCAAAAGAAATAGAACTGGCAGGTTACATTAGTTTATTGTGTATAATGTAAGTTTTCCCTGTATCTGAGTTTCAAGCCCACAGTCTAGCTCTCAAGAGTAAGCTTTGACTGTTCTTGCTGACTCCTGAGGGTCAAAGACTAAAAAAGGTATACAGTCAGATAGGCCATTCAGTGAGCTTGCAGCAATATCTAGTCCTTGTGGCTTCATTGAAAACAGGAAATTCTCATTACAAGAATTGCTTAATTGATGATTAACACCAGAGAGCTGTTCTGATGGCAGGAGTTTGTGAAGAACAGCTGGTCGTCATTAAGTCTAATATTAGGTGTTAGTGTGTTCAACAGATTCTGGCCCACAGATACTAGGCATTAGCAAATTGTTGAATTGAGTATGGCTCTCATTTTAAATATCTAGGGCCACATTACAGAAAAGGCCCCAGGGGCGCAACGGGCATGTGTGGTGGCTTTGGCCACCCCTGGGGCACTTTGGTATTATAGAAGTGTCCGCAGACAATTGTGCCGCTCCTTCTGTAATACAGATAGAGCTGGTGACATGAAGAGCCAGCTCTATTCACCATTTGCATAGGGCATGCAACAAAAAAAAATGAGGGAATCTCTTTACCTCTGCACCCGCACTGTATTATGGGCGCAGAGGCAAAAAAGCTGTCAGGAGGTGCAATGAAAGTGTGCCACAAAACGTTGGTGCACTGTCAGTGCGCCCTTGATGGCAACCCTATAGAGGGGCAAAGGGGGTCCTATGGACCCCCCAGACTTCCCCCTGCTGGCGGGTGAAGTATTTCACTGCATTTGCCTGCAAAGGGATCCCTAATACCTCTTTAAAGTGTAGGTTGCTGCCTGCACAGTGAAACATGCGAAGTGCAGCAGCTCCGCATTTCATTTGAATGAGCTGCTCCCATAGCAGCATGGGTTTGCAGCTGCGTATTTCACTTGAATGAGCTGCCCCCATGGCAGCACGGCTTCACGGCTGCCCTGGTTGCAGCGCATTCACTGTAATAGGGCACACTTCCCCTGTTTGCGCATGGCCCACCTATTTAAAGGTGCGCTGTGGCACATACAGGGAAAATGTGCCCTGTTTGTAATAGGGTGCTTGGAGAGCAGGCGACTGCTTGAAACTTAGGGTGTCAATCAATAGTGTGGAATGACTGGAGCCCTTCCTACTTTCTCAGTGAGTCATACAAGAGACCTCACATTTAACAATGTATCTCATCTGGAGCTAGAGTAGGTCACGCTATGTTAATCATGATTAAGTAAAGGGAGATAAGTGGAAGGGCCTTTGGTGCATCCCATGTACATGGTAGTATATTGAATTCTATAGGCCGAGCACTTTCTTGGCTCAGCCATATTGTCACTTGACACAATAAATATCAGGTTAATAGCTGGAACTCAGTAGTGGTGAAATATTAGCAGTGGTGGGGTGTGAAGTTCAATCCTTAGAAGACAGGCCAAGCTGTTGATGATGAAACAATTCTGATGGACTACAATAGACCCTTGAAGTGGTAACACTGATAAATGATATCTATGGGGAATGGGAGGAGGAGGGGAGGTTTTCAAATCCTGCTGGCTCACTTAGTCTGACCTGTTATGACCGCTCGGAAGCATACACTAGAGAGTGAATGAGAAATCTAACTCCTCTTTAGGTCAGGCAGACACATGAGCTGCAGTGGTTTAAGTCACACAACACACCATTAATCCTCTCCATTAGGGAAGGGCTTAAAGATGTCCACTTGTGGGCTTTCACATTACTCTGCATTTCTGCTGCCAGGAGATTTCATTTCAACACATGTTGGGGGAAACTGATTGATGACTCACAGCAGAAAGACTTAATTTTGGTTTGTTTTTTCATTCTTGTAATGATGCATGCATTTAACTTGCATATTGTATTTTAATTGTGTCTATGTAGCGTTTACTACCCCCAAAGAGGCGTCGAAGCACTGTAAGCACCACATTCTCTCTTGTGAGAGAATGTGACCGTACGGCTAGGGTGGACGACCTCTGAGCTGGGGAATCAGATTTGAGTCTAGGAAGGGATGCTCAACATTCTGCGATTCTGGACAAATCATTTAATCTCCCCATCCCTAACAAAAAATTAATGTGTCCATCTGTAACATAACTGGTGCTCATGTAAAGCGCTCTGATACCTTTCGGGTCTAGTTCGTACTATATAAAACTCCCCCCCCCCCAAATAAAATGGCAATATTCTTTAATAGGTGGAGCATCACTAAAAAGTGGGCATTAACAGAACAACTGAAAAAACTTGGTGATCCTCTAACTAAGGAAGGAAAAGGCAGTGTCCCAAAGGTGGAGCCGCTGTGATCACTGTCATTGGGAAGGCCGCTGGGAGGCTCCGACACCCTGGTGCCGGACAAGGGTCCTCATTTAGGCTGACCAGCCTACTACTGATGTTGGTGATGGCACCTTCCTTCCTGCCTGCATGCCTGCCATATGTACCAGAATAATAGAAAGACTTTTGAATGTCCATGACTTGGGGAAGAAACCTCCCAACATATCAGAAGCATTTGTGATGTGGATCCCTGCAATGAATATCCACTTGGAGGGGAAATTTTCAGTGTCCACACTAGTAACAGCAGATCCACCCTGATAGATTAATGTTGTGGAATTGCTGTTACCCATGATCTGCCATTGCGGTGGGAGCTTCTTGCTAAACCAAACTCCCTCCTCCGTGGCGACAAGGCCTAAATGCTGCAAACTGTTCTCTGCCAGAGGTGTCTCCTGTTCCACTTTATTAGATCGTTGGACCACCCACCATGGGTAAACTCAGACCCCTAGGCTGACTTCATTGAGAGAAGTTCACTATGTTGAATCAATGTTGCGCAAGTAAAGTTTTCACTTTCCTGGTTGAGTCTGCTTTAGTCAGCTTGGTTAATGACCCTGGAGTACCATGAGTGAAGGTGCTTCTGGATTCTGTGTGATACTGGCCCTATCAGTGATGTTTCACTTCATTGATCACAGATTGTAGCCACAAAATCCTTGTGAAGATTGGTGGAACAACATTTCAGCAGCAGAACATGTTCCTGCAAGGGAAGGTCCTTGGGATGAGTCATGTGGTACCATGGGGTGAGATGGGCCACTGTCTTCACATGCCGCCCACTTATGCAAAACCAATTTGTGAGACTGCTGGGTGTAGACCATAGCAGCTGTCCCTCAGACACATGGCAGTATCCACACAGCACCCAATGCTCTATGTAATATCCCATTGCATGTGGGGACCAGCTGGTTAAAGGAGAACTTGTGGGAGGTCAACCTGGTCAAAACAAATATGACGCATATCATTGCTGTCCTAATAGAGGAAGTGCGGGAGGGGAGCCAAAGAACATGTAATTTAACAACAGCTTAAGTAAAAGTACCTAAACCTTTTAGGTACATTGTGTCGACTGTGATGTCCGAAGAGTGGGAGCAACACTACTTTTGTTCGCAGGTTTCCACCTGCTCTTCTTTACTTTAAACTTAAACCTGGGGTTCATGTTACAAATAGCCTTAGATTGCGCACCCAGTTTCCTGCTATGGTCACAATGAGCCTTGAACAATAGTGCTACTGATGTGTGGCTCTACTACAGCGATGCAATAGATGGGGTTACTTTAAGCGGGTAACTGCATTTCATAAAGATGGAAGCATATGTTGGACCACAGACGTGCAAAGTGTCATTCTTTTTCAGATAAAAGCAAATTTAGCCATTTCATTGGACCCTTGTTGTGTGTATTTAAACTATGCTCGGATAGTCAAATTTGTATCAGAGTTCCTAAGTCCGGTTCTCTCGCCCCTTCCATCCGTCATGTCAAATATGATTGGCTTTCTATAATAATATCATTTTCATGTAGTCATCAAAAGAAAAAGAGAACAGAAGAACCAAAAAATCTACAACATTTTACTTTGTTGCTCAAAAAACATTGCAGAGTTTTATAATGTGAACAACATCCTCCCCACTAGATGGAGTTCCTGCTCTGTAACCCTAAAATAGGTGGAGTCCTATCTCACTAAGCCTGGGGTAGGTGAAGTTCCACCCCAAACCTGAACTAGGTGTTGTTCCATCCCAATAACCCTGAGTTAGATGACGTTTCACTCCAATAACCCTGAGTTTGATGACGTTCCACCTCAATAACCATGACTTAGGGGATGATCCACCCAAATAACCCTGAGTTATATGACGTTTCACCCCAATAACCCTGAGTTTGGTGACGTTCCACCTCAATAACCCTGAGTTCGGGGATGATCCACCCCAATCACCCTGAGTTAGGAGATGATCCACCCCATTACACCACAGTTAGGTGATGTTCCAGCCCAATAACCCTGAGCTTGGTGACGTTCCACCTCAATAACCCGGAGTTTGGTGACGTTCCACCTCAATAACCATGAGTTTGGTGATGTTCCACCTCAATAACCCTGAGTTGGGGGATGATCCACCCCAATAACCGTGAGTTTGGTGAGGTTCCACCTCAATAACCCTGAGTTTGGTGAAGTTCCACCCCAATTACCCTGAGTTTGGTGATGTTCCACACCCAATACCCTGAGTTTGGTGATGATGCACCTCAATAACCCTGAGTTAGGGGATGATCCACCTCAATAACCCTGAGTTTGGTGACGTTCCACCTCAATAACCCGGAGTTTGGTGAGGTTCCACCCCAATAACCCTAAGTTAGCTGATGATCCACCTCAATAACCCTGAGTTAGGTGATGTTCCACCTCAATAACCCTGAGTTAGGGGATGATCCACCTCAATAACCCTGAGTTTGGTGACATTCCACCTCAATAACCCTGAGTCAGGGGATGTTCCACCCCAATAACCCTGAATTAGCTGATGTTCCACCTCAATAACCCTGAGTTAGGGTATGATCCACCTCAATAACCCTGAGTTCGGTGACGTCCACCCTAATAACCCTGAGTTTGGTGACGTTCCACCTCTATAACCCTGAGTCAGGGGATGTTCCACCTCAATAACCCTAAGTTAGGTGATGTTCCACCTCAATAACCCTAAGTTAGGGGATGTTCCACCTCAATAACCCTGAGTTAGGGGATGTTCCACCTCAATAACCCGGAGTTAGGGGATGTTCCACCCCAATAACCCTAAATTAGGGGATGTTCCACCCATATAACCCGGAGCTTGGTGACGTTCCACCCTAATAACCCTGAGTTTGGTGACGTTCCACCTCAATAACCCTGAGTTTGGCGATGTTCCACACTAAGAACCCTGAGTTTGGTGATGTTCCACCTCAACAACCCTGAGTTAGGTGCCGTTACACCTCAATAACCCTGAGTTTGGTGAGGTTCCATCTCAATAACCCTGAGAGTTTGGGGAGGTTCCACCTCAATAACCCTGAGTTTGGTGAGGTTCCACCCCAATAACCCAGAGTTATGTGATGATCCACCTCAATAACCCTGAGTTAGGTGATGTTCCACCTCAATAACCCTGAGTTAGGGGATGATCCACCTCAATAACCCTGAGTTTGGTGATGTTCCACCCTTATAACCCTGAGTTTGGTGAGGTTCCACCTCAATAACCCTAAGTCAGGGGATGTTCCACCCCAATAACCCTGAGTTAGGTGATGTTCCACCCCAATAACCCTGAGTTAGGTAATGATCCACCTCAATAACCCTGAGTTTGGTGACGTTCTACATCAAAAACACTAAGTTAGGGGATGTTCCACCTCAATAAGCCTCAGTTAGGGGATGATCCATCTCAATAACCCTGAGTTTGGTGATGTTCCACCTTAATAACCCTGAGTAAGGGGATGTTCCACACCAATAACCCTGAGTTAGGGGATGTTCCACCTCAATAACCCTGAGTTAGGGGATGTTCCACACCAATAACCCTGAGTTTGGTGACGTTCCACCTCAATAACCCTGACTTTAGTGACGTTCCACCCTAATAACCCTTAGTTTGGTGACGTTCCACCTTAATAACCCTGAGTTTGGTGACGTTCCACCCTAATAACCCTGAGTTTAGTGACGTTCTACCTCAATAACCCTGAGTTTGGTGACGTTCCACCCTAATAACCCTGAGTTTGGTGACGTTCCACCTCTATAACCCTGAGTTTGGTGACGGTCCAACCTAATAACCCTGTGTTTGGTGACGTTCCACCCTAATAACCCTGAGTTTGGTGATGTTCCACCTCAATACCCCTGAGTTTGGTGGCGTTCCACCCTAATAACCCTGAGTTTGGTGACGTTCCACCTCATTAACCCTGAGTTTGGTGACGTTCCACCTCAATAACCCTGATTTTGGTGAAGTTCCACCCTAATAACCCTGAGTTTGGTGACGTTCCACCTCAATAACCCTGAGTTATGGGATGTTCCACCTCAATAACCCTGATTTTGGTGACGTTCCACCTCAATAACCCGGAGTTAGGGGATGTTCCACCTCAATAACCCTGTTAGGGGATGTTCCACCCCACTAATGCAAATGTTGATGTAAATATTTAGTGAAACATTCAACTACCGCCCTGATCATGCCTTCTACAGAGGCCTTATCTGGGCCAGCTACACAGCTGCGTATTGTGTATGTTTTGTAACACCCCAGCAGGAATCAATGTTTCAGAATTCATGGCGGAGCTTGTTCTTCACTTTTCTAACAATTGACCCCTTCTAGACGTCTGCAAATCACTAAAGTTTGGGGTTCAAGTATCACCCCATGTGCAACAAGGTAAAGACTGAGCGCACCTGTCTCTTTCCAAACCACAACGAATACGAAAGTACAAAATCCTATTTCAATCCTACAGCATATCATGAGAAAACATATTGATGATCTGGTGTGTCAGCTGCTTAAGGAAAACCTATTAAGAGATATTTTCTGTTGTCTCACAAAATTACATATCAGCATTGTTAGACCTGTCTGGTTTTTTTGCGTAGTCCCTCCAAATTATTATTTATTTTGTCCCCTTTTTGCCCCTCATACCCTTAATAATTTTTGTGTCTACTAGTTTTTATAGGTGTTGGCCAAGGGGATAGGTGTTCTTTTTCCTCTCATAGTCTTTCACCTCAGGCCCAGAGGCCTGTTTTGACAGGAAAAGTTGGAACCACAAAATGGTGGCTACCAACTGCCCTAACTGCCAAGCCCAGAACTTGTTCATAGACTAGTATAGGGCGTTCCAGAACCTTCTGGTCCATTCTGGACCACTGAGGGGCAGCCTATATAAGGCGGAATGCTGGACAGCCATTTGGTCTGTCAGTGAGGAGCAGCTAGAGTGAAGGCTGAGGTCTGGTAGGGGTAGGATCCTGAAGGGTGGTTTCCTCTACAAGAGTAGCCCTCTGTCAAGGCTTTTCCACCTCCTATTTCCTGTTGTCCTAGCCAAGTTAGCTCATCCAGCTGATCCTGGACAGATAGGTGAAGGGGTTAATTCTAGTAGTCTTGGGAGCTGAGAAGAACCCTGCCCTGGGAGCTGAACTAAGAGTTCCCCTGTGCCCCTAGTCTGTCCAGTAAGGAGGGATAGGGGATTAGTGCTGAGGAAGAGCTCTGTGGATTTATTCTGAAGGAGCCTCCCCGTTTTTATCCCCCCTCCTCGCTATAGTGTGGAAAGGAGGTACTTCCACTGGACAATTTCAAGATTTCCTTACCACGGACTGGTCCTGTGACGTGCGGCAAGCCTCCCCGCCTGTTAGGTAGAAAGTGTGGGGTGAGGAACTTGTTCACTGCCTTCAATTGGAAGCGGGACCCCTGGGGCACCGATCGCGCTCCGTGGCAGCGCCCCAGCAGGATCCATTGAGCCTGAGAAGCCTTGCGAGGCTTCCCTTCGTGAGCGGGACCCCGGGGGCGCCTACCGCGCTTTAGACGCGTTGCCTGTAGCGACCCAGTTGTGAGGAAAGTGAAGGCGCCTTCGCGCATGCCCCGTCTGATGCTGATATCCCCGGAAGGAGGGGCCAGGTATTGGAGCAGTACTCTTCGCTGTTCTCCCTTGTCCCGGGAAGAACCCACCTGTGTACCCATGATGTGGACACAGGAGACAGCCCCCCAGTGAAGTCAAAGACCTACAGGCTGTCAGACAAGGTGAAGGCTAGCATCCATGGAGAGGTTGCCAAGATGCTAGCGCTAGGAGTGATAGAACCTTCCAACAGCCCTTGGTCCAGTCCGGTGGTGCTAGTGCCAAAAGCCGCCCCACCAGGCACCACACCAGAACTGAGGTTCTGTGTGGATTACCGAGGACTGAACTCAGTTACAAAGACTGATGCTCATCGATCCCTAGGGCGGATGAATTAATTGACCGGCTAGGAGCTGCCCAATATCTGAGTACCTTTGACCTCACTTCAGGGTACTGGCAGATCTCCTTGACAGATGGAGCAAGGGAAAGGTCAGCCTTCTCCACGCCTGAGGGACACTTCCAGTTCTGTGTGATGCCCTTTGGGCTCAAGAATGCCCCTGCCACATTTCAGCGGCTGGTGAACCAGGTCCTCTCTGGAATGGAGAGTTTCTCTGCTGCCTACCTGGATGACATTGCTGTCTTCAGTAGCAGTTGGGAGGACCATTTGCAACATTTGCAAGCAGTTCTCCAGGCCCTGAAAAAGGCTGGATTGACAATCAAGGCCAGCAAATGCCAGATTGGGCAGGGGTCGGTTGTGTACCTTGGACACTTGGTGGGTAGGGGGTCAGTGCAGCCCCTGCAGGCAAAGATTGAGGCAATCATGGCCTGGGAACCCCCCAAGACACAGACTGAGGTCCGAGCTTTCCTGGGCCTCACAGGCTACTACCGTCGCTTTGTGAAGGGGTATGGCACAATAGTAGCGCCCCTCACGGAGCTCACCTCCAAGAAACAACCTCGACGGGTAGTTTGGACAAAGGCTTGTCAGCAAGCCTTTGAAAAGTTGAAGCAGGCAATGTGTGTAGCACCGGTCCTGAGGGCCCCAGACTTCTCCAAGGAGTTCATTGTCCAAACGGATGCATCAGAACATGGCATTGGGGCAGTGTTATCGCAACTAAATGAAGAGGGCCTGGATCAGCCTGTAGTCTTCTTATCCAGGAGACTGCTTCCCCGGGAACAGAAGTGGAGTGCAATTGAGCGGGAAGCTTTTGCGGTGGTGTGGGCTCTGAAGAAGCTGCGGCCATACCTCTTTGGCTCGCACTTCCTGGTTCAGACTGACCACCGACCCCTTCGTTGGCTGATGCAAATGAAGGGGGAAAATCCCAAGCTGTTGAGGTGGTCTATCTCCCTACAGGGAATGGACTTCCGGGTGGAACATCGGCCTGGAGTGGACCACGCCAATGCAGACGGTCTCTCCAGGTATTTCCGCCTTAGTGATGAGGACTCCCAAGGGGTTGGGTAGTTCTCCCCACTTTCAGCTGGGGGGGACGCGTGTTAGACCTGTCTGTTTTTTTTGCGTAGTCCCTCCAAATTATTATTTATTTTGTCCCCTTTTTGCCCCTCATACCCTTAATAATTTTTGTGTCTACTAGTTTTTATAGGTGTTGGCCAAGGGGATAGGTGTTCTTTTTCCTCTCATAGTCTTTCACCTCAGGCCCAGAGGCCTGTTTTGACAGGAAAAGTTGGAACCACAAAATGGTGGCTACCAACTGCCCTAACTGCCAAGCCCAGAACTTGTCCATAGACTAGTATAGGGTGTTCCAGAACCTTCTGGTCCATTCTGGACCACTGAGGGGCAGCCTATATAAGGCGGAATGCTGGACAGCCATTTGGTCTGTCAGTGAGGAGCAGCTAGAGTGAAGGCTGAGGTCTGGTAGGGGTAGGATCCTGAAGGGTGGTTTCCTCTACAAGAGTAGCCCTCTGTCAAGGCTTTTCCACCTCCTATTTCCTGTTGTCCTAGCCAAGTTAGCTCATCCTGCTGATCCTGGACAGATAGGTGAAGGGGTTAATTCTAGTAGTCTTGGGAGCTGAGAAGAACCCTGCCCTGGGAGCTGAACTAAGAGTTCCCCTGTGCCCCTAGTCTGTCCAGTAAGGAGGGATAGGGGATTAGTGCTGAGGAAGAGCTCTGTGGATTTATTCTGAAGGAGCCTCCCCGTTTTTATCCCCCCTCCTCGCTATAGTGTGGAAAGGAGGTACTTCCACTGGACAATTTCAAGATTTCCTTACCACGGACTGGTCCTGTGACGTGTGGCAAGCCTCCCCGCCTGTTAGGTAGAAAGTGTGGGGTGAGGAACTTGTTCACTGCCTTCAATTGGAAGCGGGACCCCTGGGGCACCGATCGCGCTCCGTGGCAGCGCCCCCGCAGGATCCATTGAGCCTGAGAAGCCTTGCGAGGCTTCCCTTCGTGAGCGGGACCCGGGGGGCGCCTACCGCGCTTTAGACGCGTTGCCTGTAGCGACCCAGTTGTGAGGAAAGTGAAGGCGCCTTCGCGCATGCCCCGTCTGATGCTGATATCCCCGGAAGGAGGGGCACAGAAGTGAGCAGGCCCGTGAGTAGTGCGTCCTTTCTGTGAGCGGGCGCAGCGAGAGGAGACACCAGCGTGAGCGCCTTCCGCGCATGTCAGCTGGAGTAGCAGCCCCCGCCGGACAACGCTGAGGAGGTGCGCCGGCTTCCACAGCTCGCCGAGAGATCCGCCCTTTCCCTCCTGCTCGAGCGCCACACTGAGGAGCTGGCCCGAGCAGGGAGGGAGTGTTTAGAGGCCCGGTAGGGGCCGGGGGAGCATCGCGATATCTGCCCTGGTTGTCCTCCGCTCGAGCGCCACGCTGAGGAGCTGGCCCGAGGGGGGGGAAGTGAGCATAGTGGAGCCTTCTGAGGCATGAGGGCCTCGCCTGCCTTGGTTCCCCGACCCCCTTGTCTGCTGTTCCCCTTTTAAGCCTGGCGCAAGACGATCCCGGCCAAATCATTCACAAGTAAGGAGGAGAATTGCAGGGGGAAGCGGCGCTAGCACCTACGGTGAAGTAACTAAGGCACTGGTCGTTTTCCTCCCTGTTTAATACAGGTTGGGGAGTAGCATAAAGAAACCTGATGGCTAAGTGAAGGTTTAAGCTCCTCACAAAGATTGCTGGTTAATAACTAAACTAAGGGGTAAACTGGAATTCCTCACTGAAGTCAGATTTGGTCAATGTTGTGAACTGATTAAATATATTATTAATGATAAACATTGAGATAAGTAACATTCCTGAAAGTAGAGCTACTGTTTACATGACATCTAAATGTAATGAAAGATACTATTGATGTGGATTTTTAATGCCAGTTAACACTGCTAAAAAGATTGCTATTAATCCCATGACATCTGCTTTTGCTTATACTGAGTGGTAGTTTTCTCTCCCAAGACTTTAGCGGATTGTTATTTCACCTGATTGATTGTAAAGTACTGAACTGTGAATTCTAAAGTATAAGAGAACAGAATATATTATATTATAAAGCAGTACTTATTTTCCTATACTTGGTGTAGTGTTGTTTTTGCGTGCTATTACGTGGATTTACTATTGGGTGGTTTGCAACCTCACACTGTGCCTCTAGAATTGTATGTCTTACCCCTAGGCCAGGCTACCCTAGGTGACCTGACATCCCAGGTTCCAACATTTGGTGCCTAGCGGTGGGATTCTGACTTGGTTGCAGCTACTCATTAGTAATTCAACGCAATACACTGACCTACACCAGGAGTTTTCTCCTTGCGGCCCTCCTAATTTGAATTTTGTTTTTTTTTCAAATTTATTTCTGGTGGTGGGTGGAGGTTAACCTCAGGTCACTTCTTGGTTTTCTCCTGTGTGTTAATTTTATTCCTTAAGTGAAAGATGGAGTTGAATTTTAAAGAGCTAGAATCCAATACTGTGGCCCAACTCAGAGAATGGTGTCAGCAACAAGGTGTATTCTTTAACAAAGGTGCCAAGAAAGGCGAATTGCTGACAAGCATAAGGGCATGGGTGGAAGCTCATTTAAGGGAAGAACCAGATACCGAAGAGAGTGACGGGGACACTGTCCTTGAGATTGCAATGTTGAACCAAGCTGGAAGGGGGAATCTGCTGACAGGTCCCAGGACACCTTCGAGGGCGAGCAGCAGCGTCTCAGACAGGGGTTTAACTGACGCCGAGCTAGAAGATAGGAGGGAGGAGAGGAGAATGAAGTTGGAATTAGCTAGGATGGAGATGGAAAGGGAGGAAAGGAGGTTAGCCCATGAGCGAACCATCAAAGAGATGGACCTACAAGCCTTAATACAAAGGCCTCCCAATCCAGATAATGGTGGCAGCGAAAATAAAGTGAACACCAGGGAACTCAGACCCTATTTACCCAAAGATGTCATCGCTAGTTACACCCCAGGCGATGACATTGCCAAATGGCTGGCCGCCTACGAAGTTTCTCTAAGGGCTCACGGGATCTTAGAAACTCACTGGGGAGGTGGGCTGTATAAATACATGCCCCCTGCTGGCAGAGACACCTTGTTGGCTCTGGAGCAGGATGAGCAAACCCACTACCCTACAATGAAGGTGGCACTGGTGAAGAAGTTTGGACTTACCCCTGAAAGATACAGACAGAAATTCAGGGGAAGTCACAAACTGAGTACCCAGAATTGGGTAGACTTTTTAGACTACGCCAAGAAAGCTTTGGAGGGTTGGGTCAAGGGCAGCGAGGTGAAAGATTATGAGGGGCTGTACAATCTATTTTTGAAAGGACACCTCCTCGAGAAATGTTTTCCCGAGTTGCGCCAACACCTGGTGGATAGCAAGCTGACCAATCCCCGGAAGCTTGCAGAGGAGGCGGACACTTGGGCAAGTACCCGGGTGTCCTCAAAGGGGACAGGAGGGGATTCTCAAAAAGCTGGACAGGGCGCACCCCAGAAGAAGGAGGGGGGAGATAAAAAGAAGGAGTTCTCCAAAGGTCCCCAAAATAATTTCCAAGGTAAGGGAGCAGGTTTCACCCCAAGGGCAAACCCGCCCAGAAACCCTAATCCTGGCCAAAGCCAGCAGCCAAGGGTTCTCCACTGTTTTGAATGCGGTGGTGTTGGACATTATAAGGGAGATGTCAGATGCCCAAAGAGACCACCCCCTCCCACCGGAGGAAAGTCACCGGGAGTAGCTAGTGTAGCGCTCGGGGAGGAGTTGCCCTTAGATAAGGGGGGTGAGTGGGCGGGTGTCACCTTAGTGTCCCTGGGAGAGCGGGAGATGGTTCCAAAGATCCAGGTGCCCCCAAATACTACAAAGTATGGGCAATGGGTCACCATCAATGGCCAGAGAGGGGAGGCTCTGAGAGATACAGGAGCCAGTATGACTATGGTGAGAAGTCAACTGGTGTCTCCAGAGCAGGTTGTTCCTAATGTACTCCACCCCGCCGCGATGGCTGACGGCAGAATGGGCCACTATCCAGTGGCTGAGGTTCCCTTTGAGTGGGAAGGGGTTGCAGGTTCACTTCGAGTTGCCGTAAGCCCTGCCGTGCCAGTTGATTGTCTGTTGGGGAATGACATGGAGCACAACACTTGGAGAGAGGTGGAATACCGGACGCATTCTGCGATGCTGGGTACACCTGACTGGGCCTGTGTAAGCACTAACAAAGTGGGGGGCTGAACTGTTCCTGCACCAGAGGGGGAAGGAAGGAGAAGGGGAATACTAGGAAGGACTATGCACACACTGGCGTGACCATAGGTGTAAATGTAACACCTGTGGGCATCCCTTTTGTTGGATGTATTTGCCTCACACACCCCGAAGGATGTCATGCTTCATCATCGGCGGTTGCTCCTCGTCGGGGGGGCGGTGCAATCCCCGACGGGCACACCTCAAAGAGGGGCACTTTGGCGGAGATCTTTTGTATCCAACTGCCCTATGGTGAAGTGTGGGTGTGTGGGCGGGGAGGCAACTGAGCCTGAGGTGAAGGTTAAAATGCAGTAAGAGGTACCGGAAACAATTTTATTCTGGTGGTCCCCCTATTGCAGTTAAAATCGTGAAAGTAAGCTCACTCAGTGTCACCTCGTTAGGTAGAGTGACCTATGTGGAGCTCTGAAAAAAACAAGTGGTCAACATGTTTCTCGCAAACGGATTACTATCCTGCGATTCATCAGGACCTTAAAAAGTGAAAAATAAACAAGAAAATTAACTCAATAACATGCCAGTGTCATGTGTATGGTGTGGTATGGGTATACAGATTACCTCCATGGGAAGTCCTATGCCTAGAGTATGAGAAAGAAAGCAATTGCACATTAGTAATACATTTCTCATTTAGAACAGCAAGGACTTGTCAACGCCAGAATGTGAAAACAATTTCGCATGCTTGGGGCAGTGTGGGGAATTGTCACTACCTCTCCATGCCAGGTGGTTACATCGTGCAGTGTGGTGTGCACACACACTCTAGAACTATATAGGTGAGGGGGTAGAGAATTAAAAACCATTTTATAAAAAACAGCAGACAACTATATATACACCATGTTGGCTTAGAGTGGCATCATGACCCTAGAGTGTGCGGGTGGCGACACCTACCATTCAGTGTGCGCAGTCAAACCTAAGTGGCTCATGTGGTCATGAAGTGATTGGCGCCAGACTCACCTAAGGGTTAAGGGCTAAATACCACATGAGTGATCGGCGGGTCAGTACATCGGGGGAAGCCTTCAGACTTGGCTAAAAAATAGACATGTTACAACAAGGGTGAAGAAGAACGCTTCGCATCGTTCAGATTATAAAATGTAGGTGCTGCACAAGATTACAGGAACCGGTATTGACTAGGCTGTGAAAATAGTCATGTTACACCTAAGGTCTGGAAAAACACTTCACTGTGTTCAGGTGTGTTTAAATTTATTTTATGTTACAATGCCACAGCGCGGTAAGGATTAAGGCAAAACGATAGGAGAAAAGAGACATGGAGCCGGTGTTGGAAGCCTCCATCTGATCAGTTCTCATGGAGTGCCCGCATATTAAAAAGGCGGGGAAGGCTCCGCTTAGTTCAGATTAATTAAACTATACAATTGGACACGCTAGCAGAATAATCAAGGAGGTCGGTGATGACCTCGCTGGAAAAATAGACATACTGAAACGAAGGTGTGCACAACAAGGAGCGGTGTCCATGTGCGGTTTGTAAAATGGAAACGCTGCACAGGGATTGAAGGCAGCCGGTATTGCAGCCTCCAGCCCGTCATGTCTCAAGGCGTGCTAGCACAGAAAGGGTCCGCCTCTTACCTTACTCTGCCCGTGTCCGCGAGGAGTCACCTACCCATCTCCGCCGAGCCCGGATAGATGGTGTAGCACTCGTGAAGTTTGTTTTTAATGGAGTCCGGATCGGGAGTTTGATTAGGGTCCCGCCTCCCGCCAAAATCACGTGACGCGGGTGGTTGGTAGGTCGGCCATGATGTAGTGGTCAAAAGGCCATGGAATACATGTGGAAAGCTAGCATTACAGGGTTAATTCCATCGGTTAAGTGGGGACAGAAGTTTATATTTACGGTAATTCATGACTAATTCCAGGAAACAAAGAGTGTCAGCTACTCTTGAATTTAAAAGCAATGTTGATAGAAACCCAGGACAAACTTATAGTTTATCTGTCAAAATTCGTAAATGATGTATAGAATCACGTACACAGCAGGGGGCTAGTGTGTCACGTGATTACCAAATATAGAATGTTGTGATTGTAATATTAATATTAATATATATATGTGCCCGGCAGGGGGCTATTGAATCACGTGGTTTCATCAGTATCATTGGAGGTAATGGTGTCCCATATGGATGGTCTAAGGCACAACAGCAGCCGGGTGTGTGTGCCGGGGTTGGATCGACCCAAAGTAGTTAATTAAGGAGGTTAATAGGATGACGCACAGACCACAGCCAGGTGGTTAGTGTGGATTCACAGAGAATGCCACGGGATGTCTTCATTCAGTCCCCGGCTATCAGTGGAAAGACGATGGACCCATCTCTGCTCCTTCCGAAAGAGAGCATTTTTAGGGCAATTTGGACTGGATTCCAGAACAACCCATGTCATAGAGTCCGCGTTGTGATTGGACTCCACATAGTGTTTGCACATTTTAGTATGGGTCTTTTTGCAGCGAAAGTTGCTGCGGTGTTCAATGATGCGTGTTTTTACTGGGCGGGTGGTCATACCAATATATTGCAAATTACAGGGACAGGTCAACAGATAGATGCAATGTGTTGTGTTGCAATTAGTGTGGTGCCTCAGTTCCCAAGTGAAGGTCTCAGATAGCTTGATGGTTTTCTGTGTCAAGGTGAACTTACAAACAACACAGGAGCCACACGGATAGTGGCCCGTGACAGGTGGTAGATGCCAAAGAGTTTGTTGAGTCTCTTTAATGGTTGTTTTAGGCCTTGTGCTGATCAGGATATCCTTTAGGTTCTGCGATCTCTTGAACGCAAACCGGGGTTGTTCTAAAGTCAGGTCACCTGTATTGAGGATCCCCCAGTGACGTTTGATAGTGTTTCTGATATGGTTAGACAGGGGAGTAAAGGTAGTGACACAGGTGATGACCTGGTCCTCAACCGGTGCGGTCTCATGTCTCTCGAGTAGTGCTTCTCGGTTATTGTTCCGAGCCCGCTTTCTGGCTTTATAAACATCACTTAGAGGGTATCCTCTGTCTAGGAGATTCCTGGATAGGAGAGTGGATTCCTTCTTGTAGTCAGAAACTTCGCTACAATTACGTCTAATCCGGAGAAATTGTCCGAATGGTAGATTAGAGCGTAAAGCCTTGGGATGATGACTCTGAAAATGGAGCAAACTATTCCGGTCTGTGGGCTTCCTGTACATAGTAGTCTTGAGGGACCCTCCTTCCAGTTTAATGGTGAGGTCAAGAAAAGCAATTTCTCTCTGGGAGGAAGACATGGTGAAGCGCAGGAATGGGTTCAAAGTGTTAACCCACCCAAGGAACTCGTCAGGGGAGGTCAGTGGACCTGTCCAGAGTATCAAGATGTCGTCTATGAAACGCTTCCACATCAAGATGTTCTCACGGAAGGGGTTGGACTGATGATGAATGTGTTTATCTTCAAAATCTGCCATGTAAAGACAGGCCACCGATGGGGCAAAGGTGCTGCCCATAGATGTACCCTAGGTCTGATGGTAGTATTGCCCCTTGTATTCGAAAAAATTCTCGGTAAGTGCCAAGGTGGCACACTCCATGATGAAGGTCTGGGGTGTATTGGAGTTCCATGACTCAAGGCCCAATCTGTCCTCTATTACTTCTAGGGTGGCCCTCTGAGGGATATTAGTGTAGAGGGCCTCCACATCTAGAGTAATTAAGAGATCGATTCGTGTGGTGTCCTGTATGGAACTCAACAGGCGCAGCACATCTGTGGTGTCCTGGATGTACGAGGGGATACTTCTCACCAGAGGCTGCAAGAAATGGTCACAGAATTGTGAGAGAGGCTCCAGGACTGAATTGATCCCAGATACGATGGGTCTACCTGGTACTGGGTGGGTCCCTTTGTGAATCTTAGGCAGGATGTAGAAGTAGGGTACCCTGGGGTCCCGTTTCATCAAGAACTCTGCCTCTTTTTTAGAGATCCATTCCTCGTTTTCCGCTCCCATTACTAAGCCTGTTATGATAGTTTGTAGGCGTCTAGTAGGGTCGCAGACAATGGGTGTGTAATATCTGCGATCATTCAGTTGTCTGATGCATTCCAGATCATAATCTGCAGTATTCATCAGAACAGTTGCTCCACCCTTATCCGCCTGTTTGATGGTGATGAGGGGATCATTTGCTAGTGATTTAAGGACCAACATCTCTTTACTGGTGATATTAGAAGAGTGCGGATGTTTGTCAAGTTGGTTTATCTCCTTGAGAACAGTTTGCTCAAAGGTCAAGACTTCGTTAGGTACCATCCCATTGTGAGGTGTAAAGGTTGAAGGATTGCGTAGACCCGAGTCCTCAGTGGGTTCGGGGGGTTTTCCTTCAAAGAAAGCTTTAAGCCTTATTTTCCTAAAGAGTGACTTGATTTCTCTTGTTTGTTGGAAGGGGTCTGTCCTAGGGGTTGGAACAAAGCCTAACCCTTTTTGGAGGACCTGTTCCTCATCTTCAGTTAAGACACGGTTTGACAAGTTGACCACCAGACTCATTTTGGTCCTGATCGGGTCGTGGTCCTCGTGTCCATCCCCTGTGGGCGGTTGTCCTCCCACTGTACTTTCTTTTCTGGCGCGTTCCCTCTTCTTCGCCCTCGCCCTCTGCCCCAACCTCTGCCTAAAAAAGGAGGGTGTGAGGTATTCTGAGTTGCATAGAACGGAGGATATTGTGGGGCTAGTGGCGGTTGAAAGTGTGGGAATTGTGGGAACTGCCAAAAGGGGGGACCCATTTGTTGTCCTTGGTATGGGTAGTTTTGAAAGTTATTTTGCCCACGGCCTCTGCCCCTTTTAGATTTAGGTGGCATATGTTGGGGGTCATTGTTTTCGCTACTATCAGAGCCACTGTTCGATCCTCTTCTTGACGAAGCTGCACTCGAATCCGAGTTATAGCTAGTTCCAGGTGGAACATAGTCATCCTTCAGATAGGGATAGACTTTTTCTTTGGAGAATCTTTTAATGTCTTTTTGTAGCTTCGCCACTTTCAGATTCATAAGATATTCTCTGTGTTCTGCAATTTCTTTGTTTAAATCAGCCAATTTAGTTTTAAACCCGGGATTGGGTACCGCATTCTTTAATGCTGCCTCTGCTGCTTGAATGCGAACTAGTAGAGCATCAGCCAATCGCTTGGCAGTGTTAACGATCAGAATCAACAGGTCATGGGTGCACTTCCAGGACACCTGGGACCACTCGATCTTAAATTGTCCGTCTTCCCAAAAGATTCTTGGAAAGTTTTTAACGATCAAACCGTTGGGGGCAATCTTGGCCTTGAAATATTCCGCCATCATTGTCCCATGTATGGTTACTCTAATCCATTCTCGTTTGAGATCTGATAGTGTTTGCCACTCAGTTGAGTTGCTCACAGAGCTTGGCTCAACGTCAATGCTGAAAAGTGATGGTGTTCTCATAATTGCTGCTGCATCTTCCTCGCCGAAGCTCAAGCCCTGTCCCTCCATGGTGGAAGGGATTATGAGCCGTGCTACGGTTTGAAAGGGGGGGATTGAGAAAAAGGGGGAATTGAGCAAAGGGGTACAAACCCCAAATAGGGGTGTGGGTTGTGAGCAACAACCTAGTAATTATAGGGTTGCTAAATGGGGGATATGTAGAAACTAACCCACCGGTATGAGGCTCCCACGGTGTGCACCGTGCAAATATCTTTATCAAAAGGAGGGAGAGAGATCAATAGATCAACGGACACTAGTTACCACTAGGGGAGTGGAAGGTCCAGTTACAGCATGTGTCCGCGGGTGGTCTGCACTAACAAAGTGGGGGGCTGAACTGTTCCTGCACCAGAGGGGGAAGGAAGGAGAAGGGGAATACTAGGAAGGACTATGCACACACTGGCGTGACCAGAGGTGTAAATGTAACACCTGTGGGCATCCCTTTTGTTGGATGTATTTGGCCTGTGTAAGCACACGGTCTGCGACTGCCCGGAGAGGGAGTTCGCCTGGGTTGGAGCCTGGAACAATGGCCCAACCCGCTGCTAAAAAGGGACAGACCCGGAGACAGGGAGAGCCTGCTCCGGCTTCCACACCCCATGAGACAGATCGGCCACCTGCGGTGGTGGACCAGGAGTCCGTGGAGGGGGAAGTAGACTCTCTGGAGGATTTACCCATCCCTGCCGAGTGGCATGTGGAGGGAGGTCCTACCAGAGAGGAATTCTGTAAGGGGCAGAGGGAGTGCCCCACCCTTGAGGGACTGAGGCGACAGGCTGAAGCCCAGGCAGCAGGTGATGCTACGGGACACCACCATATTTACTGGGAGGATGGACTCCTCTACAGTGAACCCAAGGTACCCCTACCTGGCTCATCAAGGGCCTTGGTGGTCCCGCAGCAATACAGAGCCTTTCTGCTGGAATTGGCTCATGCAATACCCTTGGCAGGACACTTAGGCCAGGACAAGACCTTTGCTCGGCTTGTCCTCCACTTTTACTGGCCTCAGATGAAAGTGGCGTCCAACACTTACTGTCGGACCTGTGTATCCTGCCAGGCCAGTGGGAAAACAGGAGTGAAGCTGAAAGCTCCCCTGGAACCACTTCCAGTCGTTAGCACCCCCTTTGAAAGGGTGGGCATCGACATTGTAGGGCCATTAGATCCACCAACAACAGCTGGTCACAGGTTTATCCTGGTTCTGGTGGATCATGCCACACGGTACCCAGAGGCCATCCCTCTGAGGACTGTTACTGCACCTGTGGTGGCTAGGGCCCTGATGGGAATCTTTACCCGAGTAGGATTCCCCAAGGAAGTTGTGTCCGACAGGGGGACCAACTTCCTGTCAGCTTACATGCGGACAATGTGGAAGGAGTGTGGAGTGACTTACCGGTTCACCACTCCTTATCACCCCCAGTCAAATGGACTGGTTGAGAGGTTTAATAAGACCCTGAAGGGCATGATAAGAAGTCTGCCGGAGAGCTTACGGAGGAAATGGGACGTCCTCCTGCCTTGCTTGCTGTTCTCTTACAGAGAGGTGCCGCAGAAGGGAGTGGGCTTCAGCCCTTTTGAATTGTTGTATGGGCACCCTGTGCGTGGACCTCTCAGCCTGGTGAAGGATGGATGGGAAAAGTCTCCCAGGAAACCTCCTCAGGATGTGGTGAGCTACATGCTGGCCTTCAGGAGCCAGATGGCCAAGTTGTGGAAGCAGGCTTCTGACAACTTGGAGGCCAGCCAGGCAGTAATGAAGGAATGGTACGACCAAAATGCTCACCCGGTGGAGTTGGAGCCTGGCCAAAAAGTATGGGTGATGGAACCTGGAGAGCTAAGTGCCCTTCAAGATCGTTGGACAGGCCCATTTGAGGTGTTGGAAAAGAAGGGTAAGGCCACTTACTTGGTGGATCTTAAGACCCCGCGACAGCCCCTACGGGTGCTGCATGCCAATCGCCTCAAACCCCACCATGAGAGGCCAGAGGTCATCCTGATGTTGGTGACTGATGGTGCCGAGGAAGCAGAAAGCGAGCCTCTCCCAGATCTCTTTTCATCCCAAGAGAAGGATGGGTCGGTGGAGGGAGTGATTCTCTCCCCATCCCTAACTCCTGAGCAACGAGAGGATTGCCGCCAGGTATTGGAGCAGTACTCTTCGCTGTTCTCCCTTGTCCCGGGAAGAACCCACCTGTGTACCCATGATGTGGACACAGGAGACAGCCCCCCAGTGAAGTCAAAGACCTACAGGCTGCCAGACAAGGTGAAGGCTAGCATCCATGGAGAGGTTGCCAAGATGCTAGCGCTAGGAGTGATAGAACCTTCCAACAGCCCTTGGTCCAGTCCGGTGGTGCTAGTGCCAAAAGCCGCCCCACCAGGCACCACACCAGAACTGAGGTTCTGTGTGGATTACAGAGGACTGAACTCAGTTACAAAGACTGATGCTCATCCGATCCCTAGGGCGGATGAATTAATTGACCGGCTAGGAGCTGCCCAATATCTGAGTACCTTTGACCTCACTTCAGGGTACTAGCAGATCTCCTTGACAGATGGAGCAAGGGAAAGGTCAGCCTTCTCCACGCCTGAGGGACACTTCCAGTTCTGTGTGATGCCCTTTGGGCTCAAGAATGCCCCTGCCACATTTCAGCGGCTGGTGAACCAGGTCCTCTCTGGAATGGAGAGTTTCTCTGCTGCCTACCTGGAAGACATTGCTGTCTTCAGTAGCAGTTGGGAGGACCATTTGCAACATTTGCAAGCAGTTCTCCAGGCCCTGAAAAAGGCTGGATTGACAATCAAGGCCGGCAAATGCCAGATTGGGCAGGGGTCGGTTGTGTACCTTGGACACTTGGTGGGTAGGGGGTCAGTGCAGCCCCTGCAGGCAAAGATTGAGGCAATCATGGCCTGGGAACCCCCCAAGACACAGACTGAGGTCCGAGCTTTCCTGGGCCTCACAGGCTACTACCGTCGCTTTGTGAAGGGGTATGGCACAATAGTAGCGCCCCTCACGGAGCTCACCTCCAAGAAACAACCTCGACGGGTAGTTTGGACAAAGGCTTGTCAGCAAGCCTTTGAAAAGTTGAAGCAGGCAATGTGTGTAGCACCGGTCCTGAGGGCCCCAGACTTCTCCAAGGAGTTCATTGTCCAAACGGATGCATCAGAACATGGCATTGGGGCAGTGTTATCGCAACTAAATGAAGAGGGCCTGGATCAGCCTGTAGTCTTCTTATCCAGGAGACTGCTTCCCCGGGAACAGAAGTGGAGTGCAATTGAGCGGGAAGCTTTTGCGGTGGTGTGGGCTCTGAAGAAGCTGCGGCCATACCTCTTTGGCTCGCACTTCCTGGTTCAGACTGACCACCGACCCCTTCGTTGGCTGATGCAAATGAAGGGGGAAAATCCCAAGCTGTTGAGGTGGTCTATCTCCCTACAGGGAATGGACTTCCGGGTGGAACATCGGCCTGGAGTGGACCACGCCAATGCAGACGGTCTCTCCAGGTATTTCCGCCTTAGTGATGAGGACTCCCAAGGGGTTGGGTAGTTCTCCCCACTTTCAGCTGGGGGGGACGCGTGTTAGACCTGTCTGGTTTTATTGCGTAGTCCCTCCAAATTATTATTTATTTTGTCCCCTTTTTGCCCCTCATACCCTTAATAATTTTTGTGTCTACTAGTTTTTATAGGTGTTGGCCAAGGGGATAGGTGTTCTTTTTCCTCTCATAGTCTTTCACCTCAGGCCCAGAGGCCTGTTTTGACAGGAAAAGTTGGAAACACAAAATGGTGGCTACCAACTGCCCTAACTGCCAAGCCCAGAACTTGTCCATAGACTAGTATAGGGCGTTCCAGAACCTTCTGGTCCATTCTGGACCACTGAGGGGCAGCCTATATAAGGTGGAATGCTGGACAGCCATTTGGTCTGTCAGTGAGGAGCAGCTAGAGTGAAGGCTGAGGTCTGGTAGGGGTAGGATCCTGAAGGGTGGTTTCCTCTACAAGAGTAGCCCTCTGTCAAGGCTTTTCCACCTCCTATTTCCTGTTGTCCTAGCCAAGTTAGCTCATCCTGCTGATCCTGGACAGATAGGTGAAGGGGTTAATTCTAGTAGTCTTGGGAGCTGAGAAGAACCCTGCCCTGGGAGCTGAACTAAGAGTTCCCCTGTGCCCCTAGTCTGTCCAGTAAGGAGGGATAGGGGATTAGTGCTGAGGAAGAGCTCTGTGGATTTATTCTGAAGGAGCCTCCCCGTTTTTATCCCCCCTCCTCGCTATAGTGTGGAAAGGAGGTACTTCCACTGGACAATTTCAAGATTTCCTTACCACGGACTGGTCCTGTGACGTGTGGCAAGCCTCCCCGCCTGTTAGGTAAAAAGTGTGGGGTGAGGAACTTGTTCACTGCCTTCAATTGGAAGCGGGACCCCTGGGGCACCGATCGCGCTCCGTGGCAGCTCCCCCGCAGGATCCATTGAGCCTGAGAAGCCTTGCGAGGCTTCCCTTCGTGAGCGGGACCCCGGGGGCGCCTACCGCGCTTTAGACGCGTTGCCTGTAGCGACCCAGTTGTGAGGAAAGTGAAGGCGCCTTCGCGCATGCCCCGTCTGATGCTGATATCCCCGGAAGGAGGGGCACAGAAGTGAGCAGGCCCGTGAGTAGTGCGTCCTTTCTGTGAGCGGGCACAGCGAGAGGAGACACCAGCGTGAGCGCCTTCCGCGCATGTCAGCTGGAGTAGCAGCCCCCGCCGGACAACGCTGAGGAGGTGCGCCGGCTTCCACAGCTCGCCGAGAGATCCGCCCTTTCCCTCCTGCTCGAGCGCCACACTGAGGAGCTGGCCCGAGCAGGGAGGGAGTGTTTAGAGGCCCGGTAGGGGCCGGGGGAGCATCGCGATATCTGCCCTGGTTGTCCTCCGCTCGAGCGCCACGCTGAGGAGCTGGCCCGAGGGGGGGGAAGTGAGCATAGTGGAGCCTTCTGAGGCATGAGGGCCTCGCCTGCCTTGGTTCCCCGACCCCCTTGTTTGCTGTTCCCCTTTTAAGCCTGGCGCAAGACGATCCCGGCCAAATCATTCACAAGTAAGGAGGAGAATTGCAGGGGGAAGCGGCGCTAGCACCTACGGTGAAGTAACTAAGGCACTGGTCGTTTTCCTCCCTGTTTAATACAGGTTGGGGAGTAGCATAAAGAAACCTGATGGCTAAGTGAAGGTTTAAGCTCCTCACAAAGATTGCTGGTTAATAACTAAACTAAGGGGTAAACTGGAATTCCTCACTGAAGTCAGATTTGGTCAATGTTGTGAACTGATTAAATATATTATTAATGATAAACATTGAGATAAGTAACATTCCTGAAAGTAGAGCTACTGTTTACATGACATCTAAATGTAATGAAAGATACTATTGATGTGGATTTTTAATGCCAGTTAACACTGCTAAAAAGATTGCTATTAATCCCATGACATCTGCTTTTGCTTATACTGAGTGGTAGTTTTCTCTCCCAAGACTTTAGCGGATTGTTATTTCACCTGATTGATTGTAAAGTACTGAACTGTGAATTCTAAAGTATAAGAGAACAGAATATATTATTTTTATAAAGCAGTACTTATTTTCCTATACTTGGTGTAGTGTTGTTTTTGCGTGCTATTACGTGGATTTACTATTGGGTGGTTTGCAACCTCACACTGTGCCTCTAGAATTGTATGTCTTACCCCTAGGCCAGGCTACCCTAGGTGACCTGACATCCCAGGTTCCAACAAGCATTAAACAACAAGCATTGGCAACACCAATAGGTTGCGCCTATGCAAGAGCTATTGGCCTTGACAATTTATTTTTATCCATTATGTACTCCAGTGTGGCTGCTGGAATGTGGAATGTTGTAAGGTGGAGAATTGTGGAGGAAAGTGCAGTGTTATGGAGTGACGTAGAGTAGCACGGAGTGGCAAAGCATGTCATAGAGTAGAGTAGAGTGTTGTGTATTGGCATAGTTTTGTGGGGTGTCATGGAGGGAGAAGAGTGTAAGGGTGTAGAGTGCAGTAGAGTGTCATCAAATTGAGTAGAGTGTCAGAGTGGAGTACAGAGTCGTAGAATGGAGTGACATAGGTGCCATAGAGTGGAGTGGCATAGAGCAGAGTAGAGTGGCATAGAGAAGAGTGGAGTGGCATAGAGGATATTGCCAAGAGTGGAGTAGAGTGTTGTAGAGTAGAGTGAAGAAAAGCAGAGTAGATTGTAGGAGAGTGGAGTAGCATAGAGTGGAGGAGAGTGTTGAGGAGTGGAGTGGCACAGAGCAGAGTGGTGTAGAGTAGAATGGTGCAGAGTGGGGTAGTGTAGAGTGCAGTGGAGTAGAGTGGAGTGGTGCAGAGTGGGCAGAATGGCATAGACTGCAGTGGCGTAGAGTGCAGTGACTTAGAGTAGAGTGTTTCAGAGTACAGTGAAGTGGCATGGCGTGGTGTGGTGCAGGGTAGAGTGAAGTGGTGCAGGGTAGAGTGCAATGACATAGACTAGTGACGTAGACTAGACTGTTTCCGAGTAGGGTGAAGTGGCATGGCGTGGTGTGGTACAGGGTAGAGTGGAGTGGTGCAGGGTAGAGTGTAATGACAGAGTAGTGGCACAGAGTGATGTAGAGTAGATTGTTTCCGAGTAGAGTGAAGTGGCATGGCGTGGTGGGGTGCAGGGTAGAGTGGAGTGGTGCAGGGTAGAGTGGAGTGGTGTTGGGTAGAGTGCAATGACATAGAGTAGTGGCAGAGAGTGCACTGGCGTGGTCTGGTAGAGAGTAGAGAGTAAGGTGCATTGGCCTAGAGTGGCATAGAGTGCAGTGTTGGAGAGTAGAGGGATGTAGATTGGAGTGTCATACAGTGGAGTGAATGAATGAATATTAGCCTTATAAAGAGCAAACTTTGCCCAAAGGCGTCAAGGCCCCACAGAAAGGGCCATCAGACTGACATGTACATAGAGCTCATACTGGAGGACTGGTAAAGAGCCATGCCTTCAAAACCTTGCGGAAGAGAGAATGAGGCACTTGGTGTAGAGCAGAGTAGAGTGGCCTATGCTGGAGTGGTTTAGAGGTCAGTGGCGGAAAATGAAGAGATGCATAGTAGTGTAGAGTGAGGTAGAGTGAATTAGCATAGAGTGCTTTCTGCAGAGTAGAGAGATGTGCAGGGTAGTGGCGTCTAGTGTAGTGGCATAGCGTGCATTGGCACAGACTTATGTAGACTGCAGTGGCACAAAGTGCAGTGCTGCAGAGTAGAGTGGTGTAGAGTTCAGCGGAAAGAGCGCAGTGTTGGAGCGTAGAATGTCAGAGTACTGTGGTGAAGAACGGCATAGAGAACAATGGCATGGAGTACAGTGGTGCAGAGTAGAATGGAGTGGCATCGAGTGCAGAGGCATAGAATAGAGTGTTGCAGAGTAGAGTATACTGGCATAGAGTGCAGTGTTACAGTGCAGATTGGGATAGAGGTCAGTGAGCTACAGTGCATCGGTTTTGAGTTAAGTGGTGTAGAGTGCATTGGCATGGAGTACAGTGGCGTAGAGTGCAGTGGTTAGAGTAAAGTACAGTGGCATAGAGTAGAATGGTGCAGAGTAGAGTGCAGCAGAGAGGAGTGGCGTAGCATAGATTGAGGGGAGCAGAGTGTCAGAGTGGAGAGGAAAGTTGTAGAGTGGAGTGGCATACCGTGTTGTAGAGTGGAGTGGCATAGAGTAGAGTAAAGTGTTGTAGAGGGAGTTGCTTAGGAACGAAAGAGAGTGTTGTAGAGTAGAGTGTCGTAGAGTGGAGTAGATTGTAGTAGAGTGGAGTGGCATAGAGTGGAGTAGTATAGTAGAGAGGAATGGCGTAGAATGGTTTAGAGTGAAGTGGCCTAGAGTGGGGTGGTGCAGGGAAGAGTGGAGTAGTGCAAGGTAAAGTGGAGTAGTGCAGGGTAGAGTGGAGTGGTGCAGGGTAGAGTGTAGAATGGTGTAGGCTAGAGTAGAGTAGAGTGCAGTGGTGCAGAGAAGAGTGTGTGGTCTGATGCAGAGTAGAACGGTGTATAATATAGAGGCATAGGGTAGATTGGTGTAGAGTTGAGTCGTGCAGAGTAAAGTGCAGTAGAATAGAATACAGTGGTGCAGAGTAGAATGCTCAGTGGGGGAGAGTGCAGTCTTGCAGAGTACAGTCGTACAGAGTGCAGTTGTGTGGTGTAGAGTGCAGTGGTGTAGAGTGCAATAGTGTTTATTGGCGTAGTGTGCAGTGGCATGGAGTAGAGTGTTGTAGAATAGAGTTTAGAGAGCCGAGGTGTAAAGTAGAATGGTGCAAAGTAGAGTAGAGTGGAGCAGCGTACAGTGCAGTGGCATGGAGTGGAAAGGTGCATAGCAGGTAGAGTGGCTTTGAGTGCAGTGGCATAGAGTTTAATGGCTTAGAGTAGATTGTTTCAGAGTAGAGTGAAGTGGTGAGGCATGGAGTAGCACATGTTAGAGTGCATTGGCATAACGTGCACTGCCGTGGAGTGGTACAAAGTAGAATGCATTGGTGTAGAGTGGCATGGAGTGCAGTGTTGCAGAGTAGAGTGGCACAGAGTGAAGTGTCGTAGAGTGGAATGTTGTAGAGTAGAGTGGCCTAGGCTAGAGTGGTGTAGAGTGCAGTGGTGCATAGTAGAATAAAGTGGGGTAGAGTGCAGTGACAGAGTGTAGTTGCACAGAGTAGAGTGGTGTACAGTTCAGTGGCAGAGTGCAGTGTTGCAGACTAGGGTGTTATAGAGTGCAGTGGTGTAGAATGGCATGGAGAGCAGTGGCATATAGTACAATGGTGCAGGATAGAATAGAGAGGCGTAGATTACAGAGGCATAAAGTGGAGTGGTGCAGAGTGGAATAGCAGAGAGTAGACTGACAGAGTAGACTGAAGTGGGTAGGGTGGAGTGGTGTAGAGTTGACTAGAGTGGCCTAGAGTGGATTGACATTGAGTGCACTGGCATGGAGTGGTACACAGTAGAATTCAGTGTTGCAGAGTAGAGTGGCATAGAGAGGAGTGGCGTAGAGTGGAGTGGGGCAGAGTAGAGTACAGTGGCGTGGAGTGGTGCAGAGTAGAATGGAGTATGTTAAAGTGGAGCCTGCATGGTGTGGTAGCGCACTGCTATTGCAGACAACACAGCTTCAATTGAAATGACCATTACATTTGCACAGACATACTGACAAAAGTATAGAGGGCACAAATTATGCCATCACTTTACGTCATCTAATTTACATAGTGCCATTTCTCTTCCCTAATATTCAGGTTATAATACCCACTCAAGACAGTCAAACTCCCTTGCAGAGGGGGGACTCTGGCTACTTACATTAGAATGAACACACAAGGATTATTGAAAATCTTTACACGACTGCTTGTAACTATCAATGAACGAAGTCTCTGGTAGATGCCAACAAGGCCCATCACAAAAGCCAACACACAATAGCTTGAGAAAGATGGATATTTGTGTGCTTACCGTTCTGCCTGCATCTGAATGATGGCATTTCCTCCTCCTCACTCAGAAGTTCTTCTTCTGAAAGACAAAAAAGGCCTATTTTCTGTTAGAACTTCTACATCTAAATTCCCAGGATAAACAAAAGATTTGTCATGAATTATTAGACAACAGGAAACTTCACACTGGATACGGTTACTAATGACATTACAGCTACATCTAATTAGCCCACCCCATGGCTACTGTCTCAGAAAAGCCATTGCCTTTCAAGGGTGGTTGGCTTGGGATGGCTGTCTGAGGCTGGTGCCTGTGCTACAGGTTCAGAGGCATTGTCCTGTGACGAGAACCTCCAAATTACCCGAGCAACCAGTCCACCACAGTCATCTTTCCAACAAGTGTGAGATTCCTGTAGGATTGTTGACACTGTCTCATGGCTATGTTGCTGACCTTGGACACATGAGATCTGGGTTTCCTGGTTCTTGAATAAAGATCATTTAATTCAGGGCAAATCACCTTTTCCTCCTGTATATCAGATTGTAGATTTGTACAATTTAAATGTGTGTTAACAAACTATAGCAATAGCTGTTCCAATGTTATACCCCTGCTCTCCTCCGAATCACATGGCAATAGAAGAGCAAGAGCGGGAACTGAATATCAAGAAGCTTTTGCGACTCTGATCGACTTCCATGAACTTCCTAGCCCAGGGGTTTAAGTCCGTTCTTTATACGTATGGGTACCAACAGCTTTTACTGTCAATCAAGACCTCACACCCGCACAACACACAACATAACATAGAGAAAGAGGCTTTTGGTCACCCCTTGTCAGCCATTAGATGGTTTGGAGAAGCCCCCTTCACATTGACTCAGTGGGATGTTAAACAGTGAAGGGAAGTGCCCCTTTTTGACATGTCTAAAACAAAAAGAGCCAGCCAATAATCCCTGGGGACTGGGTATAATCAATAACAAAAATACTGTTGTCCCTTGAGGAACTATTTCAATTTCCTTATTCAAATTTACGCCACATTCGTGATTGATAATGAAACACCTGCAAGAGAAGAGTATATAGACGTATACATATACCCAGATATATCAAAACATGATATTTATTATTTTTGTATATTATTCTTTTTCATAGATCTTTTGATATTTGGCAACGGACACAATACTGAAATTTGTAAACTTATTTACAGTAGTGAAAAACACCTTTTGCTAAATTTATGGACAACTGAAATACCATATTCAATGAAAATCAAACATAACATTTTGTCAGATGCATGATCTCAAGAATAGACAAATTGGCAAAACGGTGCTAGGCGTCGACGTTTCAGTCCCCCATTGGTCTAACAGATCCACAGGACCATCATCAGGACGATGTAGTTGCACATATATATATATAAGTAGGTGTGAGAGTAACAGGAATCGTCTCCTTACTATCTGACTCGGTCTTTGGAAGTCGAGGAAACGGACTCAGTTATACGGGTCCCGTTATTCAAGTCTATTCAAGTGATGAGAAGCTCTCTTTAAAAACACTGTAATAGGTGATCATTGATGAAGAACATAATCGATGTGGAGTGATACTTCCAGATAGTAAGGAGATGATTCCTGTTACTCTCACACCTACTTATGTATATATGTGCAACTACATCGTCCTGATGATGGTCCTGTGGACCTTTTTGACATGGTCACCCCACATTTTGCCTAGTATTCGATGGAATTTTGACTGAAGGTGCACAGGGTTCCTGCTAACCAGTTTACCAGTGCTAGATCTTTCTCTAAACTGTGCAGTTGTACCCCAATTGGCAATCCCATTAGCACCCTCTGTAAGCCCTTAGTAAATGGTACCATTGATACCGAGGGAATGGGGTACTAAAAAGGGTTGCAGCAGGAATGGTGGCACCCTAAGGGAACCCTCATGAAACCCATGTAGCCTGCAACTGCAGGCTTCATGTCTGGGTGTAGACAAAAGTGGAAACACGACATGACGCACTGCCCTGTGTGCCATGCTTGCAGACACTGCATGCAGTATAGGCAAGTCACCCCTTCAGCAGGACACACGGTCCTAAGGCAGGGTGCGTTATACTACATATATGGGCATAACTGCCTGAGCCGATATTCCCCTGCACTGGCCAGTTTAATTACTGCAAGTACACGTGACCAGGGAAGCCATTTTAAGTACATGTGCTGGACACTGGTCAAAAATGAGATTTCCAGCTAACATAATGACTTCACTGAACCTAAAGATGGTTGGTATCAAACATCTTATATTAATAATCCCACACTAATTCCAGTAAAGGATTTATTAATACATGCACCTAGAGGGCACATTAGATGTGCCCCCTGAAAACCTACCAACTGCTAGTGTTCTGGCTGACTGTTTCTGACCATCCTGCCACCATAGAGGAGTTTCTGACCCCCCAGGTCTAAGGGCCTACGTTCTCAGGAGGTAGGAGCAAAGCCTGCTCTGGCAGGAGGCGTTTACAGCCCTTTCCAACAGGATGACCTGTAAATTAGCTTTCCAAAGCTTCAAAGAGCCTGCAGCCTTTGATATGCAAATCTGGCTTTCCTCAGAGGTGAGGGGCTGCGAACCACCATGAATAGGGCCCATGTAATGCCTGGACAGGTGGGAACATTTGAAGTCAGAGAGACGTGTTGACCCTCAGGCTAGCTCCACCCCTAAGGTGATCTACCTGATGTGGCTGTGAAATGTATAAGTTTGTCATCTTGGAATTAGGAACTCTGGGACAGGGTTATGGCCACTTCCCATGGGAAGTGGTCATATAGGAAGCGCCGACCCCAGAGGTAAGTAGCTCATTGGCAAAGGCCACGGTCTAGTGAGAAGTTTACACATAGAAAGAGAAGGGACAAGGCAGATGAAGATGCTTGAGAAAATTATCAGATTTATTTGACATAATAAAACTCCTTGGGAGGGGTCTTTGATTTTACACTATAGCAGCAAGAATGAGAATTGTAAAGGAGATTTATTTCATATGTAACCTTTTAATATGATGCATTAGTATAATAACTGTCCCTCAAATCACCCCGTGTTTTTAATTCAATGTTAGTAAGAGGCTGGTTTGATAATTAAATCCAAGTAAAATATTGTTACAAGACAAAAAATGTATCTAGGTCCAAGGACAATAGGAAATTATTTCTTGGCTTTATTCATCAGCTTTCTTTTGGCATAATATGGCTGGCACATGTCAGGCAGCGTGAGCTTTCGACTGTTTTGTTCTGAACAGACGGCACTAAAATATACATTGCCCTGGGCCCAAAAATCCTTAAAATATCATTGCAGGAGTGTTGGACTCGGCCTCGTGGCGTGGTCCTACTCCTCCCGCATGGCGCTGCTGACGCTGTCGCAGCCTGACCAAGCTGAACCACCTTCGAGGCCCTGCTGACGCTGTCGCGGCCTGACCAAGCTGAACCACCTTCGAGGCCCTGCTGACGCTGTCGCGGCCTGACCAAGCGGAACCACCTTCGAGGCCCTGCTGACGCTGTCGCGGCCTGACCAAGCTGAACCACCTTCGAGGCCCTGCTGACGCTGTTGCGGCCTGACCAAACTGAACCATCTTCGAGGCCCTGCTGACGCTGTCGCGGCCTGACCGAACTGAACCATCTTCGAGGCCCTGCTGACGCTGTCGCGGCCTGACCGAGCTGAACCATCTTCGAGGCCCTGCTGACGCTGTCGCGGCCTGACCCCTTGAACTACCCACGCACCAGTGGGTGCCAAGACTGTCCCGCTACCCCCGATCCCCGAAACCAAGACTTTACGGATCCCTCGGTCCTTGCCTGCTAACCTGCAAAGGACTTGCCTTGATTGCTTATATAAAGATTCTTGTGAATATTCCTCCTGTGTGGTGTCCATCTGTAAGTAGTGTGATTGCTCAGCTGTTACGATTGTAGGAGAGGAGCCTCGCCAAGGAGGCCTCCCTACGGCGCTCGGCCTATTCCATACAGAGAGGTGGGTCTCGGGGCGGACAGTCAGACACCTTCTGTCTCCCCTGGGGTCGCCTTTCCAACATTGGTGGCAGGCGATGGGATCCGAACCCGAGCAAATCGTTCAGCGAGTAACTCGCCACTACTAACAGAGACCCACAACCACGATGACTACTAAAGAAGCCGGAACAACCGCAGAATTCCAGAAAGAACTATTAGAGGAGTACACCCATAAAGAACTCAAACAATTCTGCAAAGCCCTAGGTATCGCTACCACCGGACTAAGCACAAAAGACGATTTTAAAGACGCGTTACAAACATGGGTGGAGACCGGAGCGACCCCACCCCAAGCCAACGAGGACATTGTCCTAGAAGTACCCCTGAGTACAGTCGTAGCCCCAGTGGAAGAAAGAACCGCCAACAAAGAACCGGGCATCTCCCACGAAGACGCCCGGGAGCGAGAGAGGAGTCAGCTCCATGAACTAGAGCTCGCCCGACTCCGGCTGGATGGAGAGCTTCAATTAGCAGCAAAGAAAATGGCCATTGAACAACTACGATTAGAGTGAGATCTGGAAGAGAGGCGGAGGCAAAGAGAATTGGACGAAAAAAAGCTCACGTACGAACACGAGCGTGGCCTCAAAGAACTAGAGATCAAAGCCAAGATCGAAGAGGCTGGCGCCGCGGTAATCCGGAACCCTCCACCTCCTGCCGACCCGAAGGTCCACATTCCCAAGGATATCGTCAAGGAATACTACAAAAATGACGATATCCAGCAATGGTTCTAGGCGTATGAAGTTGCCATGACCGTGCACCGCATCCCGCGAAAAGAGTGGGGTGCCGGCTTGTGGGGGAGATTCGTCAGCGAAGGAAGAGACACCCTGCTAGAGCTGGCCGAGGACGTGATGTCCTCCTATGACCACATGAAGGACGCCCTGCTCACCCGGTATGGCCTCACCCCCGAGATGTACCAACAGAGGTTCAGAGACTGCAAAAAGATTCCCGGTACCACGTGGGTGGAGTACGTAAACTTTTATAGCCGGGCCCTAGAAGGATGGATAAAGGGCAGCAAAGTGTCCACCTACGAGCAGCTGTTCGACCTCATCGTTTGGGAGCACCTCTCCAACAACTGCTTTGTCGAGCTCAGGCAGCATCTCCTCGACAGTAAGCTGACCGAGCCCCGAAAACTCGCTGTCGAGGCTGATCGATGGGTGAGTACCCGGGTCCCCCGGACCCAGATAGGAGAAACGGGACGGAACGGCCAGCGGCACCCCCGCCAGCGTGGCGGCGGAGGAGGCCAGAACAGGAGCCGAGACTTCCCGTCGGCCCCGGGCCGGAGTCCGCCTCGGGGGTCCCCCCAGAAGAACACTTCGCCATCCCTGACCAGAAGAGGGCCCCCACCAGCGCGGCCGGGGCCCCACCCGAACATTACTTGCCACAGATGCCAGCGGACCGGTCACTATGCCAGTGACCCCCTCTGCCCCATGAACCAGCGCCCCGGCACCACTGGGCCTCCGACCCGCCATTTCTCTGCTGCAGCCCTGGGGGAAGGGGGAGAAGAAGACGAAGAGGTCTACAACGAAGATCAGACCGAGTATGAACCGGCCGCCATGGCCCTAGCCTGCCTGGGCAAAAGAGACATGGTCCCACAAGCCCCTCTACCGAGGAACACTCAAAAGTACCGTCAGTGGGTCCACATCAATGGACGACGGACCGAAGCCCTCCGAGACACGGGAGCCAGTGTGACGGCCGTCCGCTGCCACTTGGTGACCCCAGAACAGATCATACCAAACGTGCGATGCCCCGTGAGGGCCGCCGATAACTCCGAAACTCTGTGTCAGATGGCCCGAATCCCCTTCGAGTGGGGGGTGTCGGGCACCCTCAAAGTGACCGTCCGGGACGACGCCCCCGTGGACTGCCTCCTTGGAAACGACCTCGAGAGCTCTCCCTGGGCTCAAGTCGAACGGAGAGAGCATCTAGGAATGATGGGACTACCAGAGTGGGTCTGTGCGATGACCCGATCCATGACTGCCCGGGCTCTGGCGGCACTCGAGGCCACCCCGACTGAAGAGCCAGAGTGGCCCGCGCCCCCACCGCCCGCAGTCAATGAAGAATCCGACCCCGAGCCATCGGAGCATGACCAAGAAGGCAGCGCCGAACTCAGCGACATCCCCGAACTAGCCCAATGGCGCCAAGAGGGTGGTCCCACCCAAGAACAATTCCGGCAGGAACAGAAGGCCTGCCCCTCCCTTGAGGGGACCCGACATCAAGCCACCACCCAAGCTGCCAGGGACACCTCGGGGTCCCACTGGGTCTACTGGGACCACGGCCTCCTATACAGTCAACAGAAAATTGCCGAGCTAGGGGCCAGCCGAGTGTTGGTGGTCCCCCTACGATTCAGAGACTTCCTTTTGAACCTGGCACACGATGTGCCCCTCGCCGGGCACCTGGGGCAGGACAAAACTTACAGCCGCCTGGTGACCCATTTCTACTGGCCGAAGATGCGCAACGATGTGCATAACCACTGCCGCACCTGCCCGACATGCCAAGCCAGCGGAAAGAGCGGAGGGAAGGTGAAGGCCCCGCTCCAACCCTTTCCAGTAGTGACCACTCCCTTCGAATGAGTGGGGATAGACATCGTGGGGCCCCTGGACCCCCGAACCTCGCAAGGGCATCACTTCATCCTCGTCCTGGTGGACCATGCCACCCGCTATCCCGAAGCCATCCCCCTACGAACCATAACGGCTCCCGTGGTGGGCCGAGCACTGATGGAGATCTTCTCCAGAGTGGGGTTCCCCCGAGAAGTCGTGAGCGATCGGGGCACAAACTTTATATCAAAGTATATGCGGTCCCTGTGGCAACAGTGCGGGGTCACGTATAAATTCACCACCCCGTATCACCCCCAAGGGAATGGACTTGTGGAGCGGTTTAACCGGACACTCAAGGGGATGATCCAGGGCCTAGAAGAGCCCCTCCGCCGCAAATGGGACGTCCTGCTGCCCTGCCTCTTGTTCGCCTATCGGGAGGTACCACAGAAATCCCTGGGCTTCAGCCCCTTTGAACTCTTGTACGGGCACCCTGTCCGAGGTCCCCTCAGCCTGGTCAAAGAAGGCTGGGAAACTACAGTCCAAGACGCACCGCCGGATGTCTACTGGTACCTCCTGACCCTACGAAGCCAGACTCAGAAGTTCCGGGCACTTGCCGAGGCCAATCTTGAGGCCAGTCAGGAGGACATGAAACGCTGGTATGACCAGAACTCTTCCTCCATCGAGTTCGAGCCGGGCCAGCGGGTCTGGGTCATGTCCCCGGTCGAACCTTGTGCCCTCCAGGACAAATGGTCGGGCCCCTTCAAAGTGATCGAGCGCAAGAGCCCTGTCACCTATCTCGTGGACATGGAGTCCCCCCGAAACCCCCTACGGGTTCTGCACGCCAACCGGCTCAAGCCTCATTTTGCCCGCACAGAACTGAGCCTGCTGCTAGCTACCGACGATGGGGCCGAAGACGACTCGAGCCCCTGCCCGACCTCCTAAGGTGCGCTGAGAAAGACGGCTCCGTCGAGGGAATCTCTCTCTCCTCCGACCTGCCCCAGCGCAACGCCGAGACTGCCAAGAACTGTTGGGGCGATTTACGGACCTGTTCTCCCTCACCCCCGGGGTGACCCAGTGGTGTGTCCACGATGTCGACACCGGGGACAGCCAGCCAGTGTGACACCGGGCCTACCGAGTTCCCAACCGAGTTCGGGCCTGCATCCAGACAGAAGTTACCAAGATGCTGGCCCTGGGGGTGGTCGAACCCTCCGACAGTCCCTGGGCCAGCCCAGTGGTCCTGGTCCCAAAAGCCGCCGCACCTGGCACCCCTCCAGAACTCAGGTTTTGTGTCGACTACCGGGGACTGAATGCTGTTACCAGAACCGACGCACATCCCATCCCCCGGGCCGATGAACTAATCGACCGCCTGGGAGCCGCCAAGTACCTCAGTACCTTCGACCTCACAGCCGGGTACTGGCAGATCGGTCTCACTCCTGGCGCCCAGGAGCGGTCCGCATTCTCCACACCCGATGGCCACTTCCAATTCAAGATGATGCCCTTCGGCATGAAAAACGCCCCAGCCACCTTCCAGAGACTGGTGAACAAAGTGCTGGCGGGGCTAGAATAATTCAGCGCCGCCTATCTAGACGACATTGCAGTGTACAGCCTCCACTGGGCCGAGCACCTGACGCACCTCTGGGAGGTCCTGACGGCCCTCCGCCGGGCCGGACTAACTGTGAAAGCCAGCAAGTGCCAGATAGGTCAAGGATCCGTGACCTACCTGGGACACCAAGTGGGGAGCGGCCACGTGGCTCCCCTCCAACCCAAGATTGACGCCATCGTGGCCTGGGAGCCCCCGGTCACCCAGACAGCCGTCCGGGCCTTCCTGGGGTTCACTGGATATTATCGGCGATTCATCAAGAACTATGGGAGCATTGTGGGGCCCCTCACTGAACTGACCTCGAAGAACCGGCCACAAAAAGTACAATGGACACCCACGTGTCAGGTGGCCTTCGACACTTTGAAAACAGCCATGTGCACCGCCCCTGTGCTCCAAGCCCCTGACTACAGCCGGGAGTTTGTAGTCCAGACCGACGCCTCGGAGCACGGCATCGGGGCGGTCCTATCCCAGATTGACCCAGAGGGGATTGACCATCCTGCGGCCATCATCAGCCGGCGGCTGCTGGCCAGAGAGCAGCGATGGAGCACCATTGAAAGAGAGGCCTTCGCCGTCGTATGGGCCCTCAAGAAACTCAGGCCCTACCTCTTCGGCACCCACTTCCGGGTCCAGACTGACCACTGGCCCCTGCGGTGGCTGATGCAGATGCGTGGCGAAAACCCAAAGCTGCTGCGCTGGTCCATCTCCCTCCAAGGGATGGACTTCACGGTGGAGCATCGCCCTGGCGACAACCACGCCAATGCCGACGGCCTGTCCCGATTCTTCCGCCTCGACGAGGAGAATCCCCAGGAAGATGGGTGACTCTCCCCGCCTTCAGCTGGAGAGGACGTGTGTTAGACTCGGCCTCGTGGCATGGTCCTACCCCTCCCGCATGGCGGGCCTGGGACGACATCGGCCCTCCGTCGACCCGCTGTCGACCCCCCTGAACACGAACCCTCGACGAGAGCAGCCCCCCTGGCAACCCACGGCTCTCCCCCCTGGCACCCCGGCGGATCCTGCTCGCCAACACAGCCGGTCTGGCGACCAGGCCAGACCACCATTTCCGGCCTGACTCCATCTTGGGCCCATCACGTCCCGAGCACGGGGCCGCAGCCATCCCTGGCCCCGGCCTCAGCGAAGCCCGACATCGAGGCACCAAGATCCTCCCAGGTGGTAGAGTGGCCACTTGGCGGAGCCCGGAAGAGGGGAGTTTCGAGGGGCCTCCAGCCGTCCTCGGACGCCTGGTATCGATCACCCTTCAGCCTCCCTGGGCGCTGGCTCCACCCCCCTGCTGGGTGTCTGGACACCTTCATCCCGGCCCCTCTGAACCCCAGGCGCGAGGGTCCGGACATCAAAGGACTCCAGTCCTATATCTGGGCCAGCCCTGGATTAGGACTCCAGTTGTATCTTGGAGTCGAAGCCCTGCTGACCTTGTCGCGGCTGATACTGATCCGAACTCTTGCACCTGGAACCTTCGAGGCCCTGCTGACGCTGTCGCAGCCTGACCAAGCTGAACCACCTTCGAGGCCCTGCTGACGCTGTCGCGGCCTGACCAAGCGGAACCACCTTCGAGGCCCTGCTGACGCTGTCGCGGCCTGACCAAGCTGAACCACCTTCGAGGCCCTGCTGACGCTGTCGCGGCCTGACCGAACTGAACCATCTTCGAGGCCCTGCTGACGCTGTCACGGCCTGACCGGACTGAACCATCTTCGAGGCCCTGCTGACGCTGTCGCGGCCTGACCGAACAGAACCATCTTCGAGGCCCTGCTGACGCTGTCGCGGCCTGACCGAGCTGAACCATCTTTGAGGCCCTGCTGACGCTGTCGCGGCCTGACCCCTTGAACTATCCACGCACCAGTGGGTGCCAAGACTGTCCCGCTACCCCCGATCCCCGAAACCAAGACTTTACGGATCCCTCGGTCCTTGCCTGCTCACCTGCAAAGGACTTGTCTTGATTGCTTATATAAAGATTCTTGTGAATATTCCTCCTGTGTGGTGTCCATCTGTAAGTAGTGTGATTGCTCAGCTGTTACGATTGTAGGAGAGGAGCCTCGCCAAGGAGGCCTCCCTACGGCGCTCGGCCTATTCCATACAGAGAGGTGGGTCTCGGGGCGGACAGTCAGACACCTTCTGTCTCCCCTGGGGTCGCCTTTCCAACAAGGAGTAAGTCATTGTCCAGGGTAAAGAAGTCTGCGTATAATCACACCTTTCACTGGGCTCTATGGCGCAATTGATCAACAGAGACAATATGGTCCCTGTGTACAAAAAAAGAGTGTAAAATGTGCCTTTGGACTTTTCTGTCCTGCTGACTGCAGGGGACGGTCTGTGTCATGCGGGCAGTATACTGGAGCATCATGCTTACTGCAGGGGGCTATCTGGGATTCCGGGTTGGTGGCAGCTTCCCGGCGCCATTAGAAAGAGAGACAGCGCACAAGGGCATATCTTGAGAATCTAATTTTTTATTCCTGATTAGTGTTTATCTGCACTGTTTATTTGCACTACCTTAATGTCTTACTGATTAACTGTGATCAAAACGGTTATCTTTTTAACATCAGATTCTCTTACAGGCTGAAGGTGTATTTTAACTGCATCGCTTAAAGGCAAGCAACGCAGCTGATTATCAGCGCCACCTTTTTCTTACCTTCAGACAGCAGCCCCTCTGCCCCGGTCCACCGCGGCTCCCCTGCCGATTGAGTGGAGGGCGGCTCATCTACCGCGGCTCCTGGTGCCGGTCTGGTGGTGAGAGCGGGCGCCATATTGGGAGGAGTCCGAGAGCACTGGGACCTGAGGCAGCGGTCCAGTTGCTCAAGGCTCCTTCACATAAAACGTAATGTGCTGGAGGGAGCGCAGCGGACGAGCGCAGCGGGCGCGACGGATGCGCGCCGGAGTCGCGCTAGAGTCAAGCTCGTCTGCGCTCGTCCGCGAGCGTCCGGGACTAGGGGCTAAGGACATTGCCTGCTCCTATACATACACATCCGCTGATTTACAAGCACTACGGCCATCTACAACGATGTGTCCACCCGTCCCTCACAATACGGCTAAACGAATCTCTCACTTGGGCATAAACAACCCTGCCATCCTTACAGCCGATCCCGCTCCTAAGTATGCGATGCTCACTACCACACCCAGCGCTACTTGCACGTTTAGGTGCATATATTTAAACACCCGTTCCATGATTAAACATCAGACGGACATCTTTCTGGTATTAACGGACATACAACCTGACATGCTGCTACTGACTGAGACCTGGCTCACCCCGGACTCACTACCGGACATCTTAGCTGCCCTACCAGCAGACTATTACATTCTGTCAGCAATACGTCCGGGAGGGAAAACTGGGGGAGGTGTGGCCATTATAGCTAACAAAAAACATCAACTCAGACAACTGTCATCCCTGCCTTTATCTAACACAGAAAACATAGTCGCTAAATTAGACACTCCTCATGGAACACTTGCACTGGTGCTATTGTATCGCCCACCTCAAACCATGGCTATATTTCCATCTACTCTAGCACAGTTATTGGCCCCTCTGGTCACAAACGATTCTAAATTGCTTTTGGTCGGGGACTTAAATTTCTGGTTTGACAATACATTGCTAGACCCTCAAGCTGCAGAGATGAAAGAACTTCTTGACGACCTCAACTTGATACAACACATTCATACTAAGACTCATCAGAAAGGTCATAGTCTTGACCAAATCTGGTCCTCGAACTTACTAATATCCTCGATAGATATAAAACCTTGTTGTTGGTCTGATCACTATAGCATAAGTTTTTCTTTCCAGTTAGATAAAACCACCCAATTTAAGCTACAAACCAGTAAGATCATTAGGAAATGGACTTCCATGGATATGTCAGCTTTCTTAAACTTTTTAAATACTTCCCTTCCCCCAGAGAGTACTAATGTGGAGGAGGCCGACCTCTGGTTTAAACAATGGCTTACTTCAGCAATCAATATCTTTGCTCCTCCCATGCGTCTTTGCAGCTCTAGGAGCTCGGACGCACATAAATGGTTCACACCCGAGCTCAAAAAATTAAAACTGGAAGTGAGGCAACAGGAAAGGGCATGGCGCTCTCAGTACTGCCCTCTAGCCAGGGCTACTTACTGCCTAGCCAGGAAGGCATATCAAAAAATTCTGCATAATCATAAGACTGCCTACTTCTCGTCTAAAATCTTAAACTCTACCAATAAGTCGAAAGAAATTTTCAGGATAGTGAACGACATATGTAATGATGACAGAACCTCTCCTCCGGTAGTTCCTACACAAGCACTATGCAACTCCCTGAATGATTTTTTTAGTGAAAAGATTCTATTGATCAAACAGAACATCTCCACACTTCCAGCTTGCGCTCCTGTGGACGACATCTTTTTTAATCCCCTAACCTTACACTCTTTTCCTCCTATTGATTTGAAAGTTTTCTTAGAATTATTGTCCAGAGTCAAATCAGGCTCCCCTATGGATGCCTGTCCCCCCCAAATTATGAGGGAAATTGGTCGAGCCATTCCCAACAGCATGATATCCTTGCTTAACAACTCTCTCA
Source organism: Lissotriton helveticus (assembly GCF_964261635.1). Taxonomy (NCBI): domain Eukaryota; kingdom Metazoa; phylum Chordata; class Amphibia; order Caudata; family Salamandridae; genus Lissotriton; species Lissotriton helveticus. Next base: position 1,952,412,864 of record NC_136067.1, read on the forward strand.
CTTCTGGGACAGTGCCCAGCAGTTTTAAGCAGGCCTTACTGATACCCTTAACTAAGAAACCTGGTATCGACCCGTTGGACCGCACGAATTATCGGCCTATACCCCTGCTTCCCTTTTTATCCAAAATGTTGGAGGCTCATGTTACCAACTGCGTCTCAAACTTTGTGGAGGAATCGGGCTATCTTCAACCTAATCAAGCAGGATTTCGGCCTGGTCATTCTACTGAGGCAGTAATACTGGCCGTCCAGAACACCTTGAGGTCCAACGCTGACAAAAATCTTCACCAAGCCCTGGTGCTCCTTGATCTGTCCGCGGCATTCAACACGGTTGACTATTCCATTCTGGTCAACCGTGTCGAACAGGCGGGCCTCAGAGACTCTGCCTTGGCTTGGCTAAAATCGTTCATATCTGAACGCACCCAGGCTGTCTGCCTAGGATCCTTTTCGGCTCCTAAAATCAACTCCTTCTGTGGGGTCCCCCAAGGCTCTTCTTTGTCTCCCTTATTGTTTAATTTGTATATGCGGCCCCTTCTTTTTGCTTTGAGAAAGCACAAAGTCACGGTATATAATTATGCAGATGATTTACAGCTAGTCTTTGAACTCAACTCTCCAAATGCTGAGGAGGACTTTCAGGCAACCATGACTCTAATCCAGAGTTGGATGTCCTCAAATCACCTTAAATTAAACCCGGGGAAAACCGAGCTGATTCTGCCCGGTAAGAGCGAAATCAGCTGGAGCCCTAATTTCTGGCCTGTTGATATGGGTCTCCCCCCAAAAAAATCACAAACTGTAAAAAGCTTGGGGGTAACCATCAATGAGGACCTTACTTTAAAAACCCAGATCGGAACCGTGGTTTCCTCCGGATTTTTTCAACTGAGGAAAATTAGGAAAATTGCACACTTCCTCACCCACACTGCCCTAATTCAGGTGGTCATGGCCTTAGTCCTCTCCCATATTGATTTTTCAAACAGTCTTTATCTTGGCCTACCTGTAGGCCAACTCAAAAGACTGCAGTACTTGCAGAACCAGGCCGCTAGACTGATATGCAATGTACCCAAGTGGGAATCGATTAAACCTGGTTTAGAGACCTTACACTGACTACCTGTGGCTCAAAGAGCCGATTTCAAAGCTGGGTGCATCATTTTTAAGGCATTGCAAGGCAAGGGCCCCTTATTCATTAGGCAGCTGATTGGAAGATACGCTCCTTCACGTAACTTGAGATCAGCCCACAAAGACCTACTTGAGGTACCACGCTTTAAGAAGAAACGACAGGGTGGCAGCAGTTTTCATTTTTTAGCAGCCACCTTGTGGAATTCTTTGGCACTAGCCCTCAAACAGGGTACGTATCTCCTTGCCTTTAGAAAGGCATTTAAGACTCACCTTTTCACACAGGCATATTTGAAATAGAGACTTTCATTGATTCACCTTCTGTTATGTTTTTTCTTTTATCTCTTTCCAGCGCCAAGAAGCCCCTGGGCGTATGCGCGCTTAATAAATTTTAAATTACATAACGTAACATAACATCTGTCCGTCTCAGGACTAGCTGTCTGTCTGTCATGCAGACTGTAGTGTTATTTCACTTATGGGACCCAGTAAGTAAGACGCCTCAGTGAGGGGGAAACGGGATGATCCTCCTTGGGCGTGAGGTGTGTTGGTGCAGTCTGACGCACAGGTCAGGCAGTCAATAAAAGCCTGGAGAGAACCGGGTGTGGCCAGTTATTCGTGTGTGTGTGTGTCTCCTTCATTGAGTCTCTGCTGCGCCACCAGCTCACTACAATGGCGACGAGCAGGCTGGACTCAGCTCGCATGTGCCGCTGCATCAACCGCACTGTTGCTGGAGACCCCGCCACGCCACTGGTGCTGAATCACTCATCTCAGCCACGACCAGTGGCCCACACTGCATCCATCTGCCTGCTCCCATTGACCGGAGCATCCTTAGACCGGCAGCCTCTGCCCGCTCCCAGCACCTCCATGTGGGGCCCTGGCCTGGTGCCTTTTGCCCAGCTTGCCCTCTGGCTACTAGCGCGCTGCTCCTTGAGTGACGGAGCATGTGGTGCATCCTTCGAGACCCGCCTTCGCTCCTGCCAAGAGGTCTGTGCTCCAGGGTACTACGTTGTGGCCCTGGCTCCTGCCGCATGATGTCCCACCTGCCTGAAAAGGCAAAACAAAGCACTGGTGAGTGCGCCCAACCCTGTTTTCAGCCCAGGCTCTGTTCTGCTGAACCCTGTCTCGCCAGTGAGGTGCTCCTGCGACCTGTGAAGTGCCCAACCACAGGAGACTTCATATTTGTGTTGGCCTCTCTTCTGGGCCTGCTACCCTCCGGAGGAGGTGCCTCCATCTGTCACTGCACTGTGCCCAACCATAAGGGGTGGAACGTTTGTGCCTTGCTCGCCTTTTGGCCTTCTGCTGTCCTGAGTAGGTGCCACTAAGTGGTGCTGTGCCTCTGCTTTTCAGCATCTGTCACCACTCCCAGCCAAGACACTTGCTCACCTGAGCCGACCAGTCTGATGCCCACAAGCCTGCCTCGCCTAGCTTCTGTTGAGTTCCACTCTGAGGGTATCCCCACTGGGTCACCTCACCTAGCCCCAAGATGTCCTCCATCCCGGCCCCGGGACCATTCACTGTCACAATGCCCCTGCCGTCCCAACTAGAAAGCATGGGTAGGGCGTTTAGAGAACTATTTTGAGGTATTTGAGACTGCTGCGGACAGGAAACATTTAATGCCCCTCCATCTTTGTCGGGTGCCAATGTCCACAAGATGTCAAGGACTGTTGTTGAAACGGGCCCCCGCACAACTACACCACCCTGAAGAATGCCATCACCTCACACTTTGAGCCATACGCCAACCCTGACTAACAGCGGTTTCTCCTCCATCAAGCACGACAACTACCTGACAAGTCTGTCGATGTGTTCTACTGCCACCTGAAGGAGATTGCAAACAAATGTATGCTCCCGGATAAAGATAACGAGGTGAGAGCCCAGTTCATTCAGGGTTGTGCTTCTCCCAAACAAATGACTTGATCATGATCTGGGCATGGTAAACGACATATAGAATGCACCAGCTCCCTCCTCCATGTGTGGAGTCCGCAGTTTTCGAGGCATGGTGACATACTGCCAACGATTAACCCAGAATCTGTCAGACATCACTGCTTCTTTCAGGGAACTCACAAAATCATCCAACCGCTGGGTGTGGGAGAAGAACAAGAGGAAGCCTTCAAGCAGACTAAGGCAGCGCTATCAGCCGACACAACTCTTGTATACTTTGATCTAAAAAAAAGACTTTCAGCTGGTCATCGAGGCCAGCTCCACTGGGCTGGGTCTGTGCTTGCCCAGCAGCAAGAGTGCAGTGAGTGGGCACCTGTCACTTTTGCTAGCCTCCCATCAACAGAAAAGCGTTACTCCCAGACTGAGCGTGAGGCAATTGCCATACTATGGAGCTGCTGCCCTTTCTACATTTATCTATATGGACACCCTTTCACAATTCATTGATCCCCTTGCTTCACGGATCCTCATCAAAACCTCCCCCAATGATTGATAAGTGGATTCTGCAGCTAAAGGAATCAACTTCACAGTAGAATACCACCCAGCACCCGCAACCCAGCGGACTTAATGTCCTATCAGGTGCACCCTGCCACCATGTCCGAAACTACGGAACCTCAGGAGACCAAAGAATATGTCCGCCTGGTGGTAGAATGCTCCAAACGTCTCTCCATGTCCCTAGCGGAAGTAGTGGAAGCCACAAAGCATGAAGATTGTCTGCAGATTTCCATCAAAGCAACCCAGACAGTTGACTGGCTACCTCTTCAGTTCCCGGGCTACTACTGCCCTGCCGAAGCAAAGTCAACACTCGAGGTGCTACACAACATCCTCCAAGTATTTTCTGAAACAGATGAAGGCTGCCTTTTGAGATGCCCAAGCCCGGTACTTCCAGACAGGCTAAGACAAAAAGCCATCCTCCTAGCACACGGAGCACATCAACGTGCTGCCAAATTGAAAAACAGACTGGCCTAGACCATAAGCTAGAAGCTGTTGTACAGAATTATCCAGCACACCTAGCCAATGGCGAGCCTGACCTCCCAGCACCGGTCACCACCAAAGAAAGCCCGGATGCGCCATAGCAATGGGTCAGTGCAGACTTCGATAGCCTTCCCAATGGTTCCCACATGATGGATGTGGAGGATGACTTCTCCTGCAACCATGGGTTTGAAATATTCTCAACCATGTCAGTGTCCCAGGTCATCCTGAAGTTCAAGAAATGAATGTGGAGAAGTGTGGCTCAGTGGTTAGAGGCGGCAGACCCGGAAGCTGAGATCGACCGTGGACCAGGGTTCGATTCCCCGCCTCGGTGGGTCTTGGGCTCTAAAAAAATTCCTCGGATTCGATAATTCTCGCTCCGGTGCCTACTCGACTCACGGGGTCACACTCTGCAACTCTGGGCAATAGCTTGCTTAATCTCCACTACGGCCCCTCGCGGCGGGATGCCTGGCTTTCACCTTGTGGATACCCTGCCGGGGTATCTCACAGGGGAATACCAGGACGGGTTCCCTAAGCAAGCGCTTAGATACCTTGTCGGTGATTTGCGCTATATAAATACATGTACATGTACATGTCCACACATGGCCTATTTGAGGAAATACGCACTGATAACGGGCCCCCCTTGGAGGCCACGAATGGGCTGAGTGTCTGTGCTCCAAGAACACCTATCACTGTCGCATCACACCCCGATGGCCCCAAGCCAAATGGGAGGACTGACAAAAGTGATCCGAATTGCAGGACGGAAAATACCAACATAGAGTGAGCCCTGTACATCTTCCTGAGAGAGTAACAACTCATGCCTCACTCCACAATGGGCATATCCCCAAGCAAGTGTGTTTTGGAAGGACAATCACAGATGCACTTCCACATCATCCAGTATGTGTGGACCTACCAAATCCACTCAACGGCTCCAATTCTCGAAGGGCCCTCAGCACTCTCAAAGTTGGAGACTCAGTTCTAGAGCAGGATCACCGTCCTGGTGGCAAGTTCCGCCTACCATTTGAGATAGCTCCATGGACTGTCAAAGAGATCAAACAATCACACAATGGTAACTGCCCGAAGAGGACCAAAGATCATCACCAGGAATATCAAGAGAGCCTGCCAATCTCCCATGCTCAACTCCTGGGAGTAGGATTCAGATGACATCACATCGGTGGAAGGCAGGCTCAACAGCGAAGATGAAGGTGACCAAAATACAGAAGATGCCCCCATCCCTGGGGGGTGTCCCCACCTCAAGTCTCTGCGCTGTCACTTGTCTCCGCCAGTCCACCTCAAAGGTCCAGTGAACCAAGCCAAGATGCATCCTGCCCAACTGGCTCTGGGAGATCCCCGCCGGAACCCTCTGCCAGAAGTGGTTGTGGGCGATTTCATCTGAGACCCAATTCTGGACCATCCCAGGGTTATAATGACTTTGTGTGCGACTGACCCGGAGACAGTACTAGCAGCAGAATTGTGAGTAATCATGATGACTCCAATGTAAGTCCGGACTTTTATTTGACGTTGTTGAAATGTTGGGACAAACTGTTTTTGTTCCTTCCCATGGTAAAGGAGGAACGTAGTGTTGTGTCACTTATGAGGCCCGAGTGAAGGAGAAACGGGTTGATCCCCCGTGGGAGTGAGGTGTGTTGGTGCAGTCTGGCGCACATGTCAAGTAGTCAATAAAAGCCTGGAGAGAACCGGTTGTGGCTTGTTACGAGACTTACCAGTTATACGTATGTGTGTGTCTCCTTTACTGAGTCTCTGCTGCGCCACCAGCTCACTACACAGACAATCTACTGGTTCATCATGCTTACTGCAGCAGACTGTCTGTCCATCTGCGGATTGTCTGACCGTCATACAGACAATTTACTGGTTCGTCATGTTGACTGCAGCGGACTGTATCTGTCATCAAGACATGCACAGCGGAATCTACCATTTGCACACATTTACTTAATGTATCAATTCTTAGGATTCCTGAATGTGCATAAATCTGCGATGTGCCTTAAGGTGTCTTCTGAACACAACATCTCAATCCTTAACACTACTCTCAGCAAAACTGGATGTTAGCTCATCAACTCATCCTGAATCCTTCCAAAACTAACTTCCTCCTCCTCTCTACTGCACTCTCTCCTCCTGTTCAATCGTGGATGGATAAGGTTGATTTACTTAACAACAAACCTATAGTTGTCGACAGCGCCAAATCCCTTGGTGTCTTACTTGACAAAAGGCTTAATCTGCTGTCCCACATCAATTCCATTGCAAAGAATGCACGTTACCCACTACATCCTCTCTGGGGGATTCGACGTTTCTATCCAGAGCAAGACTTAAAAACCTTGGTCCAATCTCTTGTTCTCCCTAGGTTGGACTATTGCAACTTTCTTCTTGCTGGCCTACCAATATCCCACCTTTCCCCTCTTAAATCCATACTCCATTCAGCGGCTAGTTTTGTTGTTGGAGCCAAAAAAAGTTACCATATCACACCCTTACAGCTTTCTCTTCGATGACGTCCCATCGAAGCACGGTCACTCTACAAGACTGCCTGTATCACCCACAAAGCCTTGCACACTTCCTCCCCTCGATACCTGGCGAATTAACTCAAAATCTCTGGAGGCTCCAGACCTTCACGTAATGCGGAAAAAATACTGCTTCAGCCCCCCACTTTCAAAAGGGAAAGATCCTTCTCAGGCAATGCGGTTAGAATGTGGAACTAGCTTCCTCCACTACTCCGTACCACCACCTCTACCCGGGCCTTCAAAACTGACCTCAAATCTCTTCTCTTCCAAAGACACTTCCAGAATTAATGCATCCCTTTTCATGTCCCACAAGGAAGTTCTTTCAATGTTGTTAATATGTAATCAATGCCTGTACGATTCGAATCCTAATGTGTTTTTGTTTTCTGTGTGACTGCCACCTATTGTTTTATTTTACTTTATCATCTATCTCGTTTGTATCCGTAACGTGTAAATATGTCAAATTTCCTCATGTAACGTACTGTGTTCTATTGTGTAGCGCTCTGACACCTTTGGGTAAAGTCCGCGCTATATAAAATTGTATCAATAAATAAATGTACACGTTTCCTTGTAAATGTGTACAGAACAGTTTAAATGTGCGTCACTCCCTCGCCGTCTCACTCAGTCAGTATTTGCCTGTTTCACTCGCTCACTGTCTAACTCAGTGTTTACCCCGTGCAGTAATATTCGTGTTATTCCCAGCTCTTCAGTTGGCAATAAGATCACATAAAACGTGCTGAGGTTTTCCGAGGCGTGATTGGATGCCTACGCAGGATGTGGTAGAGGGCTGGGCCTTGTTGCTTGCTCCGGAGGGAGGGTCCACCTGGGGTCACCAAGCCGCAGGCCGCGCATGCGCATTGCTGACCGAAGACCAGCAGCTCTAGGGAGCCGCCTTGGCTCACTCCTCATCCCCTCGGCAAGGGAGGGGCCTTCCTGCCTGAGTTTGCATGAGTTGGCACTTTCCACTTATTTCTGGCAACCCCCATATTTATGTCTGCCCAGAGGACTGATATTGACATAGCATATTAAGACAGTTTCATCTATTACTAAACCTTGCGTTTTCTGCAAGAGAGTCTTATTTGGGGTCAGAGATGTTTTCAAAGTATTAAAAGCAGCTGCTAAGCAGGGCAGGACGCTGTGATTTATATTTTTTTATTCCAGGCATTTCAAAAGGAGAATTAACTGAAATAGCTGAACCTGTTTTATTTGGCCCTAAAAGCAAAGTTCAACCAATTGGACAGGGCCCAAGGATCAAAATGAGTTTTTGTGTGCTTTGAAGTGGTTTGTAAGGCGGACACTAAGAGTTTAACAGCCTGTTTGGGCCACCAAAAGTCTCCTTTTAGGGGGGCCGCAGGAACAGAGGAACTTCTCAACATTTAGTCAAGGACTGCGTTCCCACACATACCACCCATGCAGGGCTGTGGGCGCTTCTCATGCTTCTCTTCTCTGCTTCAAGATTCGCTCAGAGCCTAAGATCTTACCATTTAGGAAACTTCTTAAGACCCATCTGTTTCCACAGTAGTGATTAGTGGAGTCTCCCTTTTTGGTCTGTTGCGCCGGGATGCCCCTGGGTAAGCTGAGCGCGTTACAAGTTTCATATTATTATTATTATTATTACTCTGCACAGCGAGTCTAGAAGAGCAAATCTAAGTGCATTGGGTGAGGGAGTTCTAGAGCATTCAATGCATCAGCCAGGCCCATCCAATGCACCCAGCTAGAACCTTACCGATAACATGGACTCACTGGGTTGTACTCAACTCGTAAAGGTGGGTACAGTCGTGACCTACTATGGTCACCTACCTTTGGGGTCCATTGAGATCCATCAGCTCTCCTAGACGGATCAGTACAATCTACGCTGGCAACAAGTTAAGAACTAGCCCCAAGAATTCCACCACGGTGGGCAAACTCTCATCGTAGTGAAATTCAACTATGTGGCCTAAAGGCTTTACCCAGTTGCTCCTTGTAACACCACATTCTCTTCTAGCTGCTTCTGAAGTCATACTATCTCACCTGAAATTCACATTACTCACGCTTTGAATTCTTAGGTTTGTATCTCACCCAGTAAGCAGGCCCCTTGAAGTCTAATAACTCCACCAACTGAAATATCAAGACAGGGTGCCAGAAAGAACCTGCAACAAAACCAGCGATCGTCTAGGCGCAACGCCTGCTCTGCTCACTCCAGAGGGAACACAGCTGCTTGCGCTAGACAAGGAAAGACTACCACCAGGAACGCGTCACCTAATACACTAACTCCCTTAAGAGCTGTTCCACACCCATAAGGAAATGGTTTCTCTTAGCTAGACTCCCAGCATGCTTTGTCCCTCAATAGATCTCTACAATGCTTTGTCTGTCTTCACCTATAAAATAGTCACAGTAGATGAGTTCAGACATCTCAGTCTTCAAATCCCTGGTCCTTCTGCTCTGCACTGGGGAAGCCCTCCCTCTGCGCGTGTACTGGTCTCTCAATCTGGCATAAGATATATTATGTACAAATTCGAAACATCCTCGGGATATCGTTAGTAGGAAAGTCATCCCAACAGTCAACCAATCACCAAGCCACCAATCACAACTCAACAACTCCATCTTCAGCAGAAGGAATACCAAGACTATGAGTCCGGCTAGCGTCACACCAGTCCTCAAAAAAACACTGCTGACTCCGTGGACTATATAAACCCCATCTCAGGTCTTCCGTGACTGTCGGAAACGCTAAGAAATACCACACGCCAACTATCTGCCTATTTGAAATCTAACGACCTGTTAAGTGACTTCCAGTCAGGCTTCAGATCCATTGGGATAGCGGACACTACTCTAGTAAACATTAGGCAGGAACTTCTCGACTCCTGTGATCAGTATTAGCTTGCAGACTCATCCTGCTAGAGCACTTGGCAGGTTGTAGTAGCATTCACCCCCGGTACTGATCAAAAGACAGTCTGCTTTGGCTTCCACCAGCAGTAGAGTGCAGATGTCGATTCCTTCGTGTAGGACTGTACTCACTAGGTCAAGCTGGGCCCTTTCCTCTCCAGTACACATGTGGCGACCTTAGGGCTTTCAATAAACCAGGAAGCCATGGCTGCCGGGACACAGAATGCTCAACCTCAGGGCCCGTAGGCTAAAGTTATACAAGCTCTCAAATGTAAACAAATCAATAATCTACAAACTTCACGTGCAGATTCCAAACAAACTCTTTTATATAATTAATTATAGGTCCATTATACTAAAAAAAAAAACGATAGACGTGAAAACAAAATAGTTTCTTGTCTCATTCAGTTCAATTCCAATGCATTTCGGGTCAGACATGAAGTGATGCAGTTTGTGTTAGATCTAGATGAAATTTCTGAGCGCTGGACATGCACTAGATTCTTTACCATTTTTGGAAGACAAGGTCAGTAAGCATGGAACTCTGGGGAGCAAGGCAAGGCCACTAGGCATGGAACTCTGTGGAGAAAGGCAAGGCCAGTGGACATGGAACTTTGAGGAGCATGGTAAGGTCAGTAGGCATGGAACTCTAGGGAGCAAGGCACGGCCTGTAGGCATGGAACTCTGGGGAGCAAGGCAAGGCCAGTAAGCATGGAACTCTAGGGAGCAAGGCAAGGCCAGTGGACATGGAACTTTGAGGAGCATAGTAAGGTCAGTAGGCATGGAGCTCTAGGGAGCAAGGCAAGGCCAGTAGGCATGGACCTCTAGGGAGCAAGGCAAGGCCAGTAGGCATGGAATTCTAGGGAGCAAAGCAAGGTCAGTAAGCATGGAACTCTAGGGAGCAAGGCAAGGTCAGTAAGCATGGAACACCAGGGAGCAAGGCAAGGCCAGTAGGCATGGAATTCTAGGGAGCAAGGCACGGTCAGTAAGCATGGAACTCTAGGGAGCAAGGCAAGGTCAGTAAGCATGGAACACCAGGGAGCAAGGCAAGGTCACTAGGCATGGAACTCTAGGGAGCAAGGCAAGGCCAGTAGGCATGGAACTCTAGGGAGCATGGTAAGGTCAGTAAGCATGGAACTCTAGGGAGCATGGTAAGGTCAGTAAGCATGGAACTCTAGGGAGCAAGGCAAGGTCAGTAAGCATGGAACACCAGGGAGCAAGGCAAGGTCACTAGGCATGGAACTCTAGGGAGCAAGGCAAGGTCAGTAAGCATGGAATACCAGGGAGCAAGGCAAGGTCACTAGGCATGGAACACTAGGGAGCACGGCAAGGCCAGTAGGCATGGAACTCTAGGGAGCAAGGCAAGGCCAGTAAGCATGGAACTCTAGGGAGCAAGGCAAGGTCACTAGGCATGGAACTCTAGGGAGCAAGGCAAGGTCACTAGGCATGGAACACTAGGTAGCAAGGCAAGGCCACTAGGCATGGAACTCTAGGGAGCAAGCCAAGGTCACTAGGCATGGAACTCTAGGGAACATGGTAAGGTCAGTAAGCATGGAACTCTAGGGAGCAATGCAAGGTCATTAGGCATGGAACTCTAGGGAGCAAGGCAAGGTCACTAGGCATGGTACTCTAGGGAACATGGTAAGGTCAGTAAGCGTGGAACTCTAGGGGGCATGGTAAGGTCAGTAAGCATGGAACTCTACAGAACAAGGTAACGTCTGTAAGCATGGAACTGTAGGGAGCAAGGCAAGGTCACTAGGCATGGAACTCTAGGGAGCATGGCAATATCAGTAAGCATGGAATTCTAGGGAGCATGGTAAGGTCAGTAGGCATGGAACTCTAGGGAGCAAGGCACGGCCAGTAGGCATGGAACTCTAGGGAGCAAGGCAAGGTCACTAGGCAAGGAACTCTAGGGAGCAAGGCAAGGCTAGTAGGCATGGAACTCTAGGGAGCGTGGCAAGGCAAGTAGGCATGGAACTCTAGGGAGAAAGGCAAGGTCAGTAGGCATGGAACTCTAGGGAGCATGGTAAGGTCAGTAAGCATGGAACTTCAGGGATCATGGTAAGGTCAGTAAGAATGGAAATGTAGAGAGCAAGGCAAGGTCACTAGGCATGGACCTCTAGGGAGCAAGGCAAGGCAAGGCCAGTAGGCATGGAACTATAGGGAACATGGTAAGGTCGGTAAGCATGGAACTCTAGGGAGCATGGTAAGGTCAGTAGGCATGGAACTCTAGGGAGCATGGTAAGGTCAGTAAGCATGGAACTCTAGGGAGCATGGTAAGGTCAGTAAGCATGGAACTGTAGGGAGCAAGGCAAGGTCACTAGGCATGGAACTCTAGGGAGAAAGGCAAGGCCACTAGGCATGGAACTCTGGGGTGCATGGTACGGTCAGTACGCATGGAGCTCTAGGGAGCAAGGCAAGGCCAGTAGGCATGGAACTCTAGGGAGCAAGGCAAGGCCAGTAGGCATGGAATTCTAGGGAGCAAGGCAAGGTCAGTAAGCATGGAACTCTTGGGAGCAAGGCAAGGTCAGTAAGCATGGAACACCAGGGAGCAAGGCGAGGCCAGTAGGCATGGAATTCTAGGGAGCAAGGCACGGTCATTAAGCATGGAACTCTAGGGAGCAAGGCAAGGTCAGTAAGCATGGAAAACCAGGGAGCAAGGCAAGGTCACTAGGCATGGAACTCTAGGGAGCAAGGCAAGGCCAGTAGGCATGGAATTCTAGGGAGCAAGGCAAGGCCAGTAAGCATGGAACACCAGGGAGCAAGGCAAGGTCACTAGGCATGGAACTCTAGGGAGCAAGGCAAGGCCAGTAGTCATGGCATTCTAGGGAGCAAGGCAAGGCCAGTAAGCATGGAACTCTAGGGAACATGGTAAGGTCGGTAAGCATGGAACTTCAGGGAGCATGGTAAGGTCAGTAAGCATGGAACTGTAGAGAGCAAGGCAAGGTCACTAGGCATGGACCTCTAGGGAGCAAGGCAAGACCAGTAGGCATGGAACTATAGGGAACATGGTAAGGTCGGTAAGCATGGAACTCTAGGGAGCATGGTAAGGTCAGTAAGCATGGAACTCTAGGGAGCGAGGCAAGGCCAGTAAGCATGGAACTCTAGGGAGAAAAACAAGGTCACTAGGCAGGGACCTCTAGGGAACATGGTACGGTCAGTAAGCATGGAACTCTAGGGAACATGGTAAGGTCGGTAAGCATGGAACTTCAGGGAGCATGGTAAGGTTAGTAAGCATGGAACTGTAGAGAGCAAGGCAAGGTCACTAGGCATGGACCTCTAGGGAGCAAGGCAAGGCCAGTAGGCATGGAACTATAGGGAACATGGTAAGGTCGGTAAGCATGGAACTCTAGGGAGCATGGTAAGGTCAGTAGGCATGGAACTTCAGGGAGCATGGTAAGGTCAGTAAGCATGGAACTGTAGAGAGCAAGGCAAGGTCACTAGGCATGGAACTCTAGGGAGCAATGCAAGGTCACTAGGCATGGAACTCTAGGGAGCAAGGCAAGGTCACTAGGCATGGAACTCTAGGGAACATGGTAAGGTCAGTAAGCATGGAACTCTAGGGAGCAAGGCAAGGTCAGTAAGCATGGAACACCAGGAAGCAAGGCAAGGTCACTAGGCATGGAACACTAGGGAGCAAGGCAAGGCCAGTAGGCATGGACCTCTAGGGAGCAAGGCAAGGTCAGTAAGCATGGAACACCAGGGAGCAAGGCAAGGTCACTAGGCATGGAACACTAGGGAGCACGGCAAGGCCAGTAGGCATGGAACTCTAGGGAGCAAGGCAAGGCCAGTAAGCATGGAACTCTAGGGAGCAAGGGAAGGTCACTAGGCATGCATGGAACTCTAGGGAACATGGTACGGTCAGTAAGCATGGAACTCTAGGGAGCAATGCAAGGTCACTAGGCATGGAACTCTAGGGAGCAAGGCAAGGTCACTAGGCATGGAACTCTAGGGAATATGGTAAGGTCAGTAAGCATGGAACTCTAGGGTGCATGGTAAGGTCAGTAAGCATGGAACTCTACAGAACAAGGTAACGTCTGTAAGCATGGAACTGTAGGGAGCAAGGCAAGGTCACTAGGCATGGAACTCTAGGGAGCAAGGCACGGCCAGTAGGCATGGAACTCTAGGGAGCAAGGCAAGGTCACTAGGCATGGAACTCTAGGGAGCAAGGCAAGGCCAGTAGGCATGGAACTCTAGGGAGCGAGGCAAGGCAAGTAAGCATGGAACTCTAGGGAGAAAGGCAAGGTCACTAGGCAGGGACCTCTAGGGAACATGGTACGGTCAGTAAGCATGGAACTCTAGGGGAACATGGTAAGGTCGGTAAGCATGGAACTTCAGGGAGCATGGTAAGGTCAGTAAGCATGGAACTGTAGAGAGCAAGGCAAGGTCACTAGGCATGGACCTCTAGGGAGCAAGGCAAGGCAAGGCCAGTAGGCATGGAACTATAGGGAACATGGTAAGGTCGGTAAGCATGGAACTCTAGGGAGCATGGTAAGGTCAGTAGGCATGGAACTCTAGGGAGCATGGTAAGGTCAGTAAGCATGGAACTCTATGGAGCATGGTAAGGTCAGTAAGCATGGAACTGTAGGGAGCAAGGCAAGGTCACTAGGCATGGAACTCTAGGGAGAAAGGCAAGGCCACTAGGCATGGAACTCTGGGGTGCATGGTACGGTCAGTACGCATGGAGCTCTAGGGAGCAAGGCAAGGCCAGTAGGCATGGAACTCTAGGGAGCAAGGCAAGGCCAGTAGGCATGGAATTCTAGGGAGCAAGGCAAGGTCAGTAAGCATGGAACTCTAGGGAGCAAGGCAAGGTCAGTAAGCATGGAACACCAGGGAGCAAGGCAAGGCCAGTAGGCATGGAATTCTAGGGAGCAAGGCACGGTCATTAAGCTTGGAACTCTAGGGAGCAAGGCAAGGTCAGTAAGCATGGAACACCAGGGAGCAAGGCAAGGTCACTAGGCATGGAACTCTAGGGAGCAAGGCCAGTAGGCATGGAACTCTAGGGAGCATGGTAAGGTCAGTAAGCATGGAACTCTAGGGAGCGAGGCAAGGCCAGTAAGCATGGAACTCTAGGGAGAAAGGCAAGGTCACTAGGCAGGGACCTCTAGGGAACATGGTACGGTCAGTAAGCATGGAACTCCAGGGAACATGGTAAGGTCGGTAAGCATGGAACTTCAGGGAGCATGGTAAGGTCAGTAAGCATGGAACTGTAGAGAGCAAGGCATGGACCTCTAGGGAGCAAGGCAAGGCCAGTAGACATGGAACTATAGGGAACATGGTAAGGTCGGTAAGCATGGAACTCTAGGGAGCATGGTAAGGTCAGTAGGCATGGAACTCTAGGGAGCATGGTAAGGTCAGTAAGCATGGAACTCTAGGGAGCATGGTAAGGTCAGTAAGCATGGAACTCTAGGGAGCAAGGCAAGGTCACTAGGCATGGAACTCTAGGGAGAAAGGCAAGGCCACTAGGCATGGAACTCTGGGGTGCATGGTACGGTCAGTACGCATGGAGCTCTAGGGAGCAAGGCAAGGCCAGTAGGCATGGAACTCTAGGGAGCAAGGCAAGGCCAGTAGGCATGGAATTCTAGGGAGCAAGGCAAGGTCAGTAAGCATGGAACTCTAGGGAGCAAGGCAAGGTCAGTAAGCATGGAACACCAGGGAGCAAGGCAAGGCCAGTAGGCATGGAATTCTAGGGAGCAAGGCACGGTCAGTAAGCATGGAACTCTAGGGAGCAAGGCAAGGTCAGTAAGCATGGAACACCAGGGAGCAAGGCAAGGACACTAGGCATGGAACTCTAGGGAGCAAGGCAAGGCCAGTAGGCATGGAACTCTAGGGAGCATGGTAAGGTCAGTAAGCATGGAACTGTAGAGAGCAAGGCAAGGTCACTAGGCATGGAACTCTAGGGAGCAAGGCAAGGTCACTAGGCAGGGACCTCTAGGGAACATGGTAAGGTCAGTAAGCATGGAACTCTAGGGAACATGGTAAGGTCGGTAAGCATGGAACTTCAGGGAGCATGGTAAGGTCAGTAAGCATGGAACTGTAGAGAGCAAGGCAAGGTCACTAGGCATGGAACTCTAGGGAGCAAGGCAAGGCCAGTAGGCATGGAACTATAGGGAACATGGTAAGTTCGGTAAGCATGGAACTCTAGGGAGCATGGTAAAGTCAGTAGGCCTGGAACTCTAGGGAGCATGGTAAGGTCACTAGGCATGGAACTCTAGGGAGCAAGGCAAGGCCAGTAAGCATGGAACTCTAGGGAACATGGTAAGGTCGGTAAGCATGGAATTTCAGGGAGCATGGTAAGGTCAGTAAGCATGGAACTGTAGAGAGCAAGGCAAGGTCACTAGGCATGGACCTCTAGGGAGCAAGGCAAGACCAGTAGGCATGGAACTATAGGGAACATGGTAAGGTCGGTAAGCATGGAACTCTAGGGAGCATGGTAAGGTCAGTAAGCATGGAACTCTAGGGAGCGAGGCAAGGCCAGTAAGCATGGAACTCTAGGGAGAAAAACAAGGTCACTAGGCAGGGACCTCTAGGGAACATGGTACGGTCAGTAAGCATGGAACTCTAGGGAACATGGTAAGGTCGGTAAGCATGGAACTTCAGGGAGCATGGTAAGGTTAGTAAGCATGGAACTGTAGAGAGCAAGGCAAGGTCACTAGGCATGGACCTCTAGGGAGCAAGGCAAGGCCAGTAGGCATGGAACTATAGGGAACATGGTAAGGTCGGTAAGCATGGAACTCTAGGGAGCATGGTAAGGTCAGTAGGCATGGAACTTCAGGGAGCATGGTAAGGTCAGTAAGCATGGAACAGTAGAGAGCAAGGCAAGGTCACTAGGCATGGAACTCTAGGGAGCAAGGCAAGGCCAGTAGGCATGGAACTATAGGGAACATGGTAAGGTCGGTAAGCATGGAACTCTAGGGAGCATGGTAAGGTCAGTAGGCATGGAACTCTAGGGAGCAATGCAAGGTCACTAGGCATGGAACTCTAGGGAGCAAGGCAAGGTCACTAGGCATGGAACTCTAGGGAACATGGTAAGGTCAGTAAGCATGGAACTCTAGGGAGCAAGGCAAGGTCAGTAAGCATGGAACACCAGGGAGCAAGGCAAGGTCACTAGGCATGGAACACTAGGGAGCAAGGCAAGGCCAGTAGGCATGGAACTCTAGGGAGCAAGGCAAGGTCAGTAAGCATGGAACACCAGGGAGCAAGGCAAGGTCACTAGGCATGGAACACTAGGGAGCACGGCAAGGCCAGTAGGCATGGAACTCTAGGGAGCAAGGCAAGGCCAGTAAGCATGGAACTCTAGGGAGCAAGGCAAGGTCACTAGGCATGGAACTCTAGGGAGCAAGGCAAGGTCACTAGGCATGGAACACTAGGTTGCAAGGCAAGGCCACTAGGCATGGAACTCTAGGGAGCAAGGGAAGGTCACTAGGCATGCATGGAACTCTAGGGAACATGGTACGGTCAGTAAGCATGGAACTCTAGGGAGCAATGCAAGGTCACTAGGCATGGAACTCTAGGGAGCAAGGCAAGGTCACTAGGCATGGAACTCTAGGGAATATGGTAAGGTCAGTAAGCATGGAACTCTAGGGTGCATGGTAAGGTCAGTAAGCATGGAACTCTACAGAACAAGGTAACGTCTGTAAGCATGGAACTGTAGGGAGCAAGGCAAGGTCACTAGGCATGGAACTCTAGGGAGCAAGGCACGGCCAGTAGGCATGGAACTCTAGGGAGCAAGGCAAGGTCACTAGGCATGGAACTCTAGGGAGCAAGGCAAGGCCAGTAGGCATGGAACTCTAGGGAGCGAGGCAAGGCAAGTAAGCATGGAACTCTAGGGAGAAAGGCAAGGTCACTAGGCAGGGACCTCTAGGGAACATGGTACGGTCAGTAAGCTTGGAACTTCAGGGAGCATGGTAAGGTCAGTAAGCATGGAACTGTAGAGAGCAAGGCAAGGTCACTAGGCATGGACCTCTAGCGAGCAAGGCAAGGCAAGGCCAGTAGGCATGGAACTATAGGGAACATGGTAAGGTCGGTAAGCATGGAACTCTAGGGAGCATGGTAAGGTCAGTAGGCATGGAACTCTAGGGAGCATGGTAAGGTCAGTAAGCATGGAACTCTATGGAGCATGGTAAGGTCAGTAAGCATGGAACTGTAGGGAGAAAGGCAAGGCCACTAGGCATGGAACTCTGGGGTGCATGGTACGGTCAGTACGCATGGAGCTCTAGGGAGCAAGGCAAGGCCAGTAGGCATGGAACTCTAGGGAGCAAGGCAAGGCCAGTAGGCATGGAATTCTAGGGAGCAAGGCAAGGTCAGTAAGCATGGAACTCTTGGGAGCAAGGCAAGGTCAGTAAGCATGGAACACCAGGGAGCAAGGCGAGGCCAGTAGGCATGGAATTCTAGGGAGCAAGGCACGGTCATTAAGCATGGAACTCTAGGGAGCAAGGCAAGGTCAGTAAGCATGGAACACCAGGGAGCAAGGCAAGGTCACTAGGCATGGAACTCTAGGGAGCAAGGCAAGGCCAGTAGGCATGGAATTCTAGGGAGCAAGGCAAGGCCAGTAAGCATGGAACTCTAGGGAGAAAGGCAAGGTCAGTAAGCATGGAACACCAGGGAGCAAGGCAAGGTCACTAGGCATGGAACTCTAGGGAGCAAGGCAAGGCCAGTAGGCATGGCATTCTAGGGAGCAAGGCAAGGCCAGTAAGCATGGAACTCTAGGGAACATGGTAAGGTCGGTAAGCATGGAACTTCAGGGAGCATGGTAAGGTCAGTAAGCATGGAACTGTAGAGAGCAAGGCAAGGTCACTAGGCATGGACCTCTAGGGAGCAAGGCAAGACCAGTAGGCATGGAACTATAGGGAACATGGTAAGGTCGGTAAGCATGGAACTCTAGGGAGCATGGTAAGGTCAGTAAGCATGGAACTCTAGGGAGCGAGGCAAGGCCAGTAAGCATGGAACTCTAGGGAGAAAAACAAGGTCACTAGGCAGGGACCTCTAGGGAACATGGTACGGTCAGTAAGCATGGAACTCTAGGGAACATGGTAAGGTCGGTAAGCATGGAACTTCAGGGAGCATGGTAAGGTTAGTAAGCATGGAACTGTAGAGAGCAAGGCAAGGTCACTAGGCATGGACCTCTAGGGAGCAAGGCAAGGCCAGTAGGCATGGAACTATAGGGAACATGGTATGGTCGGTAAGCATGGAACTCTAGGGAGCATGGTAAGGTCAGTAGGCATGGAACTTCAGGGAGCATGGTAAGGTCAGTAAGCATGGAACTGTAGAGAGCAAGGCAAGGTCACTAGGCATGGAACTCTAGGGAGCAAGGCAAGGCCAGTAGGCATGGAACTATAGGGAACATGGTAAGGTCGGTAAGCATGGAACTCTAGGGAGCATGGTAAGGTCAGTAGGCATGGAACTCTAGGGAGCAATGCAAGGTCACTAGGCATGGAACTCTAGGGAGCAAGGCAAGGTCACTAGGCATGGAACTCTAGGGAACATGGTAAGGTCAGTAAGCATGGAACTCTAGGGAGCAAGGCAAGGTCAGTAAGCATGGAACACCAGGGAGCAAGGCAAGGTCACTAGGCATGGAACACTAGGGAGCAAGGCAAGGCCAGTAGGCATGGAACTCTAGGGAGCAAGGCAAGGTCAGTAAGCATGGAACACCAGGGAGCAAGGCAAGGTCACTAGGCATGGAACACTAGGGAGCACGGCAAGGCCAGTAGGCATGGAACTCTAGGGAGCAAGGCAAGGCCAGTAAGCATGGAACTCTAGGGAGCAAGGCAAGGTCACTAGGCATGGAACTCTAGGGAGCAAGGCAAGGTCACTAGGCATGGAACACTAGGTTGCAAGGCAAGGCCACTAGGCATGGAACTCTAGGGAGCAAGGGAAGGTCACTAGGCATGCATGGAACTCTAGGGAACATGGTACGGTCAGTAAGCATGGAACTCTAGGGAGCAATGCAAGGTCACTAGGCATGGAACTCTAGGGAGCAAGGCAAGGTCACTAGGCATGGAACTCTAGGGAATATGGTAAGGTCAGTAAGCATGGAACTCTAGGGTGCATGGTAAGGTCAGTAAGCATGGAACTCTACAGAACAAGGTAACGTCTGTAAGCATGGAACTGTAGGGAGCAAGGCAAGGTCACTAGGCATGGAACTCTAGGGAGCAAGGCACGGCCAGTAGGCATGGAACTCTAGGGAGCAAGGCAAGGTCACTAGGCATGGAACTCTAGGGAGCAAGGCAAGGCCAGTAGGCATGGAACTCTAGGGAGCGAGGCAAGGCAAGTAAGCATGGAACTCTAGGGAGAAAGGCAAGGTCACTAGGCAGGGACCTCTAGGGAACATGGTACGGTCAGTAAGCATGGAACTCTAGGGGAACATGGTAAGGTCGGTAAGCATGGAACTTCAGGGAGCATGGTAAGGTCAGTAAGCATGGAACTGTAGAGAGCAAGGCAAGGTCACTAGGCATGGACCTCTAGGGAGCAAGGCAAGGCCAGTAGGCATGGAACTATAGGGAACATGGTAAGGTCGGTAAGCATGGAACTCTAGGGAGCATGGTAAGGTCAGTAGGCATGGAACTCTAGGGAGCATGGTAAGGTCAGTAAGCATGGAACTCTATGGAGCATGGTAAGGTCAGTAAGCATGGAACTGTAGGGAGCAAGGCAAGGTCACTAGGCATGGAACTCTAGGGAGAAAGGCAAGGCCACTAGGCATGGAACTCTGGGGTGCATGGTACGGTCAGTACGCATGGAGCTCTAGGGAGCAAGGCAAGGCCAGTAGGCATGGAACTCTAGGGAGCAAGGCAAGGCCAGTAGGCATGGAATTCTAGGGAGCAAGGCAAGGTCAGTAAGCATGGAACTCTAGGGAGCAAGGCAAGGTCAGTAAGCATGGAACACCAGGGAGCAAGGCAAGGCCAGTAGGCATGGAATTCTAGGGAGCAAGGCACGGTCATTAAGCATGGAACTCTAGGGAGCAAGGCAAGGTCAGTAAGCATGGAACACCAGGGAGCAAGGCAAGGTCACTAGGCATGGAACTCTAGGGAGCAAGGCCAGTAGGCATGGAACTCTAGGGAGCATGGTAAGGTCAGTAAGCATGGAACTCTAGGGAGCGAGGCAAGGCCAGTAAGCATGGAACTCTAGGGAGAAAGGCAAGGTCACTAGGCAGGGACCTCTAGGGAACATGGTACGGTCAGTAAGCATGGAACTCTAGGGAACATGGTAAGGTCGGTAAGCATGGAAA
Organism: Lissotriton helveticus; assembly: GCF_964261635.1. Lineage (NCBI taxonomy): Eukaryota > Metazoa > Chordata > Amphibia > Caudata > Salamandridae > Lissotriton > Lissotriton helveticus. The sequence goes on from NC_136067.1 coordinate 1,952,433,467, forward strand.
TTCAGGGAGCATGGTAAGGTCAGTAAGCATGGAACTGTAGAGAGCAAGGCATGGACCTCTAGGGAGCAAGGCAAGGCCAGTAGACATGGAACTATAGGGAACATGGTAAGGTCGGTAAGCATGGAACTCTAGGGAGCATGGTAAGGTCAGTAGGCATGGAACTCTAGGGAGCATGGTAAGGTCAGTAAGCATGGAACTCTGGGGAGCATGGTAAGGTCAGTAAGCATGGAACTGTAGGGAGCAAGGCAAGGTCACTAGGCATGGAACTCTAGGGAGAAAGGCAAGGCCACTAGGCATGGAACTCTGGGGTGCATGGTACGGTCAGTACGCATGGAGCTCTAGGGAGCAAGGCAAGGCCAGTAGGCATGGAACTCTAGGGAGCAAGGCAAGGCCAGTAGGCATGGAATTCTAGGGAGCAAGGCAAGGTCAGTAAGCATGGAACTCTAGGGAGCAAGGCAAGGTCAGTAAGCATGGAACACCAGGGAGCAAGGCAAGGCCAGTAGGCATGGAATTCTAGGGAGCAAGGCACGGTCAGTAAGCATGGAACTCTAGGGAGCAAGGCAAGGTCAGTAAGCATGGAACACCAGGGAGCAAGGCAAGGACACTAGGCATGGAACTCTAGGGAGCAAGGCAAGGCCAGTAGGCATGGAACTCTAGGGAGCATGGTAAGGTCAGTAAGCATGGAACTGTAGAGAGCAAGGCAAGGTCACTAGGCATGGAACTCTAGGGAGCAAGGCAAGGTCACTAGGCAGGGACCTCTAGGGAACATGGTAAGGTCAGTAAGCATGGAACTCTAGGGAACATGGTAAGGTCGGTAAGCATGGAACTTCAGGGAGCATGGTAAGGTCAGTAAGCATGGAACTGTAGAGAGCAAGGCAAGGTCACTAGGCATGGAACTCTAGGGAGCAAGGCAAGGCCAGTAGGCATGGAACTATAGGGAACATGGTAAGGTCGGTAAGCATGGAACTCTAGGGAGCATGGTAAAGTCAGTAGGCCTGGAACTCTAGGGAGCATGGTAAGGTCACTAGGCATGGAACTCTAGGGAGCAAGGCAAGGCCAGTAAGCATGGAACTCTAGGGAACATGGTATGGTCGGTAAGCATGGAATTTCAGGGAGCATGGTAAGGTCAGTAAGCATGGAACTGTAGAGAGCAAGGCAAGGTCACTAGGCATGGACCTCTAGGGAGCAAGGCAAGACCAGTAGGCATGGAACTATAGGGAACATGGTAAGGTCGGTAAGCATGGAACTCTAGGGAGCATGGTAAGGTCAGTAAGCATGGAACTCTAGGGAGCGAGGCAAGGCCAGTAAGCATGGAACTCTAGGGAGAAAAACAAGGTCACTAGGCAGGGACCTCTAGGGAACATGGTACGGGCAGTAAGCATGGAACTCTAGGGAACATGGTAAGGTCGGTAAGCATGGAACTTCAGGGAGCATGGTAAGGTTAGTAAGCATGGAACTGTAGAGAGCAAGGCAAGGTCACTAGGCATGGACCTCTAGGGAGCAAGGCAAGGCCAGTAGGCATGGAACTATAGGGAACATGGTAAGGTCGGTAAGCATGGAACTCTAGGGAGCATGGTAAGGTCAGTAGGCATGGAACTTCAGGGAGCATGGTAAGGTCAGTAAGCATGGAACTGTAGAGAGCAAGGTAAGGTCACTAGGCATGGAACTCTAGGGAGCAAGGCAAGGCCAGTAGGCATGGAACTATAGGGAACATGGTAAGGTCGGTAAGCATGGAACTCTAGGGAGCATGGTAAGGTCAGTAGGCATGGAACTCTAGGGAGCAATGCAAGGTCACTAGGCATGGAACTCTAGGGAGCAAGGCAAGGTCACTAGGCATGGAACTCTAGGGAACATGGTAAGGTCAGTAAGCATGGAACTCTAGGGAGCAAGGCAAGGTCAGTAAGCATGGAACACCAGGGAGCAAGGCAAGGTCACTAGGCATGGAACACTAGGGAGCAAGGCAAGGCCAGTAGGCATGGAACTCTAGGGAGCAAGGCAAGGTCAGTAAGCATGGAACACCAGGGAGCAAGGCAAGGTCACTAGGCATGGAACACTAGGGAGCACGGCAAGGCCAGTAGGCATGGAACTCTAGGGAGCAAGGCAAGGCCAGTAAGCATGGAACTCTAGGGAGCAAGGCAAGGTCACTAGGCATGGAACTCTAGGGAGCAAGGCAAGGTCACTAGGCATGGAACACTAGGTTGCAAGGCAAGGCCACTAGGCATGGAACTCTAGGGAGCAAGGGAAGGTCACTAGGCATGCATGGAACTCTAGGGAACATGGTACGGTCAGTAAGCATGGAACTCTAGGGAGCAATGCAAGGTCACTAGGCATGGAACTCTAGGGAGCAAGGCAAGGTCACTAGGCATGGAACTCTAGGGAATATGGTAAGGTCAGTAAGCATGGAACTCTAGGGTGCATGGTAAGGTCAGTAAGCATGGAACTCTACAGAACAAGGTAACGTCTGTAAGCATGGAACTGTAGGGAGCAAGGCAAGGTCACTAGGCATGGAACTCTAGGGAGCAAGGCACGGCCAGTAGGCATGGAACTCTAGGGAGCAAGGCAAGGTCACTAGGCATGGAACTCTAGGGAGCAAGGCAAGGCCAGTAGGCATGGAACTCTAGGGAGCGAGGCAAGGCAAGTAAGCATGGAACTCTAGGGAGAAAGGCAAGGTCACTAGGCAGGGACCTCTAGGGAACATGGTACGGTCAGTAAGCATGGAACTTCAGGGAGCATGGTAAGGTCAGTAAGCATGGAACTGTAGAGAGCAAGGCAAGGTCACTAGGCATGGACCTCTAGGGAGCAAGGCAAGGCAAGGCCAGTAGGCATGGAACTATAGGGAACATGGTAAGGTCGGTAAGCATGGAACTCTAGGGAGCATGGTAAGGTCAGTAGGCATGGAACTCTAGGGAGCATGGTAAGGTCAGTAAGCATGGAACTCTATGGAGCATGGTAAGGTCAGTAAGCATGGAACTGTAGGGAGAAAGGCAAGGCCACTAGGCATGGAACTCTGGGGTGCATGGTACGGTCAGTACGCATGGAGCTCTAGGGAGCAAGGCAAGGCCAGTAGGCATGGATTTCTAGGGAGCAAGGCAAGGCCAGTAGGCATGGAATTCTAGGGAGCAAGGCAAGGTCAGTAAGCATGGAACTCTAGGGAGCAAGGCAAGGTCAGTAAGCATGGAACACCAGGGAGCAAGGCAAGGCCAGTAGGCATGGAATTCTAGGGAGCAAGGCACGGTCATTAAGCATGGAACTCTAGGGAGCAAGGCAAGGTCAGTAAGCATGGAACACCAGGGAGCAAGGCAAGGTCACTAGGCATGGAACTCTAGGGAGCAAGGCCAGTAGGCATGGAACTCTAGGGAGCATGGTAAGGTCAGTAAGCATGGAACTCTAGGGAGCGAGGCAAGGCCAGTAAGCATGGAACTCTAGGGAGAAAGGCAAGGTCACTAGGCAGGGACCTCTAGGGAACATGGTACGGTCAGTAAGCATGGAACTCTAGGGAACATGGTAAGGTCGGTAAGCATGGAACTTCAGGGAGCATGGTAAGGTCAGTAAGCATGGAACTGTAGAGAGCAAGGCATGGACCTCTAGGGAGCAAGGCAAGGCCAGTAGACATGGAACTATAGGGAACATGGTAAGGTCGGTAAGCATGGAACTCTAGGGAGCATGGTAAGGTCAGTAGGCATGGAACTCTAGGGAGCATGGTAAGGTCAGTAAGCATGGAACTCTAGGGAGCATGGTAAGGTCAGTAAGCATGGAACTGTAGGGAGCAAGGCAAGGTCACTAGGCATGGAACTCTAGGGAGAAAGGCAAGGCCACTAGGCATGGAACTCTGGGGTGCATGGTACGGTCAGTACGCATGGAGCTCTAGGGAGCAAGGCAAGGCCAGTAGGCATGGAACTCTAGGGAGCAAGGCAAGGCCAGTAGGCATGGAATTCTAGGGAGCAAGGCAAGGTCAGTAAGCATGGAACTCTAGGGAGCAAGGCAAGGTCACTAGGCAGGGACCTCTAGGGAACATGGTAAGGTCAGTAAGCATGGAACTCTAGGGAACATGGTAAGGTCGGTAAGCATGGAACTTCAGGGAGCATGGTAAGGTCAGTAAGCATGGAACTGTAGAGAGCAAGGCAAGGTCACTAGGCATGGAACTCTAGGGAGCAAGGCAAGGCCAGTAGGCATGGAACTATAGGGAGCAAGGCAAGGTCACTAGGCAGGGACCTCTAGGGAACATGGTAAGGTCAGTAAGCATGGAACTCTAGGGAACATGGTAAGGTCGGTAAGCATGGAACTTCAGGGAGCATGGTAAGGTCAGTAAGCATGGAACTGTAGAGAGCAAGGCAAGGTCACTAGGCATGGAACTCTAGGGAGCAAGGCAAGGCCAGTAGGCATGGAACTATAGGGAACATGGTAAGGTCGGTAAGCATGGAACTCTAGGGAGCATGGTAAAGTCAGTAGGCCTGGAACTCTAGGGAGCATGGTAAGGTCACTAGGCATGGAACTCTAGGGAGCAAGGCAAGGCCAGTAGGCATGGAACTCTAGGGAGCGAGGCAAGGCCAGTAAGCATGGAACTCTACGGAGAAAGGCAAGGTCACTAGGCAGGGACCTCTAGGGAACATGGTAAGGTCAGTAATCATGGAACTCTAGGGAACATGGTAAGGTCGGTAAGCATGGAACTTCAGGGAGCATGGTAAGGTCAGTAAGCATGGATCTGTAGAGAGCAAGTCAAGGTCACTAGGCATGGAACGCTAGGGAGCAAGGCAAGGCCAGTAGGCATGGAACTATAGGGAACATGGTAAGGTCGGTAAGCATGGAACTCTAGGGAGCATGGTAAGGTCAGTAGGCATGGAACTCTAGGGAGCATGGTAAGGTCAGTAAGCATGGAACTCTAGGGAGCATGGTAAGGTCAGTAAGCATGGAACTGTAGGGAGCAAGGCAAGGACACTAGGCATGTAACTCTAGGGAGAAAGGCAAGGCCACTAGGAATGGAACTCTTGGGTGCATGGTACGGTCAGTACGCATGGAGCTCTAGGGAGCAAGGAAAGGCCAGTAGGCATGGAAATTTAGGGAGCAAGTCAAGGCCAGTAGGCATGGAATTCTAGGGAGCAAGGCAAGGTCAGTAAGCATGGAACTCTAGGGAGCAAGGCAAGGTCAGTAAGCATGGAACACCAGGGAGCAAGGCAAGGCCAGTAGGCATGGAATTCTAGGGAGCAAGGCACGGTCAGTAAGCATGGAACTCTAGGGAGCAAGGCAAGGTCAGTAAGCATGGAACACCAGGGAGCAAGGCAAGGTCACTAGGCATGGAACTCTAGCGAGCAATGCAAGGTCACTAGGCATGGAACTCTAGGGAGAAAGGCAAGGTCACTAGGCATGGAACTCTAGGGAACATGGTAAGGTCAGTAAGCATGGAACTCTAGGGAGCAAGGCAAGGTCAGTAAGCATAGAACACCAGGGAGCAAGGCAAGGTCACTAGGCATGGAACACTAGGGAGCAAGGCAAGGCCAGTAGGCATGGAACTCTAGGGAGCAAGGCAAGGTCAGTAAGCATGGAACACCAGGGAGCAAGGCAAGGTCAGTAGGCATGGAACACTAGGGAGCACGGCAAGGCCAGTAGGCATGGAACTCTAGGGAGCAAGGCAAGGCCAGTAAGCATGGAACTCTAGGGAGCAAGGCAAGGTCACTAGGCATGGAACTCTAGGGAACATGGTAAGGTCAGTAAGCATGGAACTCTAGGGAGCAAGGCAAGGTCAGTAAGCATGGAACACCAGGGAGCAAGGCAAGGTCACTAGGCATGGAACACTAGGGAGCACGGCAAGGCCAGTAGGCATGGAACTCTAGGGAGCAAGGCAAGGCCAGTAAGCATGGAACTCTAGGGAGCAAGGCAAGGTCACTAGGCATGGAACTCTAGGGAACATGGTAAGGTCAGTAAGCATGGAACTTTAGGGAGCAAGGCAAGGTCAGTAAGCATGGAACAACAGGGAGCAAGGCAAGGTCACTAGGCATGGAACACTAGGGAGCAAGGCAGGGCCAGTAGGCATGGAACTCTAGGGAGCAAGGCAAAGTCAGTAAGCATGGAACACCAGGGAGCAAGGCAAGGTCACTAGGCATGGAACACTAGGGAGCACGGCAAGGCCAGTAGGCATGGAACTCTAGGGAGCAAGGCAAGGCCAGTAAGCATAGAACTCTAGGGAGCAAGGCAAGGTCACTAGGCATGGATCTCTAGGGAGCAAGGCAAGGTCACTAGGCATGGAACACTAGGTAGCAAGGCAAGGCCACTAGGCATGGAACTCTAGGGAGCAAGGCAAGGTCACTAGGCATGGAACTCTAGGGAGCATGGTAATATCAGTAAGCATGGAATTCTAGGGAGCATGGTAAGGTCAGTAAGCATGGAACTCTAGAGAGCATGGTAAGGTCACTAGGCATGGAACTCTAGGGAACATGGTAAGGTCAGTAAGCATGGAACTCTAGGGGGCATGGTAAGGTCAGTAAGCATGGAACTCCACAGAAGAAGGTAACGTCTGTAAGCATGGAACTGTAGGGAGCAAGGCAAGGTCACTAGGCATGGCACTCTAGGGAGCATGGTAATATCAGTAAGCATGGAATTCTAGGGAGCATGGTAAGGTCAGTAAGCATGGAACTCTAGGGAGCATGGTAAGGTCAGTAAGCATGGAACTGTAGGGAGCCAGGCAAGGCCACTAGTCATGGAACTCTAGGGAGCATGGTAATATCAGTAAGCATGGAATTCTAGGGAGCATGGTAAGGTCAGTAAGCATGGAACTCTAGGGAGCATGGTAAGGTCAGTAAGCATGGAACTGTAGGGAGCCAGGCAAGGCCACTAGTCATGGAACTCTAGGGAGCAAGGCAAGGCCAGTAGGCATGGAATTCTAGGGAACATGGTAAGGTCAGTAAGCATGGAACTTTAGGGAGCAAGGCAAGGTCACTAGGCCAGGAACTCTAGGGAGCAAGGCACGGTCAGTAGGCATGGAACTCTAGGGAGCAAGGCAAGGCCAGTAGGCATGGAACTCTAGGGAGCATGGTAAGGTCAGTAGGCATGGAACTATAGGGAGCATGGTAAGGTCAGTTGGCATGGAACTCTAGGGAGCATGGTAAGGTCAGTAAGCATGGAACTCTAGGGAGCAAGGCAAGGCCAGTAAGCATGGAACTCTAGGGAGCATGGTAAGGGCACTAGGCAAGGAACTCTATGGAGCAAGGCAAGGTCACTAGGCATGGAACTCTAGGGAGCATGGTAAGGTCACTAGGCATGGAACTCTAGGAAGCATGGTAAGGTCAGTAGGCATGGAACTCTAGGGAGCAAGGCAAGGCCAGTAGGCATGGAACTCTAGGGAACATGGTAAGGTCAATAAGCATGGAACTCTAGGGAGCATGGTAAGGTCAGTAGGCATGGAACTCTAGGGAGCATGGTAAGGTCAGTAGGCATGGAACTCTAGGGAGCATGGTGGGGTCAGTAATCATGGAACTCTAGGGAGCATGGTAAGGTCAGTAAGCATGGAACTGTAGGGAGCAAGGTAAGGTCAGTAAGCATGGAACTGTAGGGAGCATGGTAAGGTCAGTAAGCATGGAACTCTAGGGAGCATGGTAAGGTCAGTAAGCATGGAACTCTAGGGAGCAAGGCAAGACCAGTAGGCATGCAACTGTAGGGAGCAAGGTACGGTCAGGAAGCAAAGAACTGTAGGGAGCATGGTAAAGTCAGTAAGCATGGAACTGTAGGGAGCATGGTAAGGTCAGTAAGCATGGAACTCTAGGGAGCATGGTAAGGTCAGTAAGCATGGAACTCTAGGGAGCATGGTAAGGTAAGTAAGCATGGAACTGTAGGGAGCATGGTAAAGTCAGTAAGCATGGAACTCTAGGGAGCATCGTAAGGTCAGTAAGCATGGAACTCTAGGGAGCATCGTAAGGTCAGTAAGCATGGAACTCTAGGGAGCAAGGCACGGGCACTAAGCATAGAACTCTAGAGAGCATGGTAAGGTCAGTAAGCATGGAACTGTAGGGAGCAAGGCAAGGCCAGTAGGCATGGAACTCTAGGGAGCAAGGCAAGTCCAGTAAGCATGGAACTCTACAGAGCAAGGTAAGGTCAGTAGGCATGGGACGGTAGGGAGCAAGGCAAGTTCAGTAAGCATGGAACTGTAGGGAGCAAGGCAAGGCCAGTAAGCATGGAACTCTACAGAGTAAATTAAGGTCAGCAGGCATGGAACTGTAGGGAGCAAAGTAAGGTCAGTAAGCATGGGACTGTAGGGAGCATGGTAAGGTCAGTAAGCATGGAACTATAGGGAGCATGGTAAGGTCAGTAGGCATGGGACGGTAGGGAGCAAGGCAAGTTCAGTAAGCATGGAACTGTAGGGAGCAAGGCAAGGCCAGTAAGCATGGAACTCTACAGAGCAAGGTAAGGTCAGTAAGCATGGAACTGTAGGGAGCAAGGTAAAGTCAGTAAGCATGGAACCGTAGGGAGCATGGTAAGGTCAGTAAGCATGGAACTCTACAGAGTAAATTAAGGTCAGCAGGCATGGAACTGTAGGGAGCAAAGTAAGGTCAGTAAGCATGGGACTGTAGGGAGCATGGTAAGGTCAGTAAGCATGGAACTATAGGGAGCATGGTAAGGTCAGTAGGCATGGGACGGTAGGGAGCAAGGCAAGTTCAGTAAGCATGGAACTGTAGGGAGCAAGGCAAGGCCAGTAAGCATGGAACTCTACAGAGCAAGGTAAGGTCAGTAAGCATGGAACTGTAGGGAGCAAGGTAAAGTCAGTAAGCATGGAACCGTAGGGAGCATGGTAAGGTCAGTAAGCATGGAACTCTAGGGAGCAAGGCAAGGCCACTAGGCATGGAACTCTAGGGAAGGTTTAAGAGAGATGTGTAGAAACTTTCAATGGAGAGAGAAGAAATTGAATTTGATGGGTTTTGTGATGACATTGCTTAAAAGGAATGGGGCTGAATGTAGGAAGAGGTAATCTGTAGAGTGATCATGGATGGGGAGTTGTGCACCGATTGTTGGATTAGTTGGATTGTGTGAATGGAAGAGTTAAGGTAAACACTTGGGCTGAGAAAGGGTTTGGTGGAGTCTATGCATATGAGTTTAAATCTAGTTTGGATTGTTAGAAATAAGTCTTAGGTCTTAATTAGGTTAACTTCAGTTCACAGGGTAACCAAATCCTTCTTGGTCAGATGGAAACAGCACCAAGTGGTCATCCGTTAGCAGCTCTGCGGTTTATATTTTAAATATATCACTAGTGCCAACATGGGTTGTAGGGTCAGGTATTGTGGAGAGGGTATGTCATTACTACGGTAGGAATATTAAGAGAGTGATGGTAAGATCAAGCTGGAAAACATGTAGTGGTTCTGTATAATATTTCGCAAATGTTGTCATAGAAAGCAACATGATTTAAGATTTCCTTCCTGAAAGTTAAGTTCAATCCTCTTTATAAACATAACATGTGCATTTGTAGAAGCACACGTTTCAGACAGAAGGGTATCTTGGCGCTGAATAACAGTTGTTTAATGTTACCCAACTCAATGGTATTCATTTTACCGACCTTAGATGGATGAATGGCTGAGTAGACCCACTGAGATTTTAACCCGTGACCATGAGGTCAAACATAGGCCCTGTAGTCCACTAAGCCACCAGACCTAGCTACATCCAATCCATAAACTGAATTACAGACCAGTCTGTTTGCAAGATGACATCTTTTCAAGTAACTGGAGGAATGGTCCAACTATTTGGACTCATTTATTTCATTTGTAAGCGCGGCTTGAAGATGATGAGATCTAATTTGAGAATTATTTGCCTCACTCCTTGGTGTTTCCAGATTTTCATATTTCAAAATAATGTTATTTAATTTAGAGACTGTACATTCCACTTAGACAGAATTAAGAACGGTCACACACATTTCAAGAAATGTGATGTAATATAAACGTAATGTAGTATAGTTGATATAGATCTATATCCTGCACAAATATCACGAATTGACATCGTTGTAAACAAACAGAATATATCCAGCTGCTGATTAATATAGTCAGTAGAATATAAAACACTATGTAATGTATGACTAATATCCAGAGCATATTAAACACAGAGCACACATGAAACAGAACAGAATGCACACACATACATACAGAGGGTGAGCAGTAAATAACGAATTAATGCTTCAGTTGACAGCCTGCGATAAGGAGGAGACAGAACTAACTAATTAAGGATTACATTTTTGTGATATATGATAATTGTTGACATATCATGAGCATCTAGAAATGACTGCAGGTAAGGTTAAATAAATTCACTTACCTCCTAACATGCAAAGGTTTGTTAAGGAAGAACAGCATACATATTAAGCAGGCCCTAGTTTAAGTGGCATTCACCTACGAATAAGTATTTTTTCTTGCACGGACTCAGGGAACACCATTCTATCCATTCTCACTTCCAACAAGCCCGCAGGTGCATACTTCCTCTAATAAAAGGTGTGACTCTTGTATTCTGAATATCCCAAATATTGTTTACAACCGGTCTCATGCTTTCCTTTTCCTTTGTGTCCATACTATCTGCCTCGAAAAGCAACTATTAATATTGAAAAAACAGCCCAAAGGAACCGAATTTTGCATTTCACGTATATAACGTAAACGTATCGCTGGAGGGTATAGTCTATAATCCACAGTCTATAAACTGCCAGGCGTGTTCTCATGGTCCATTTAAAGCTCTAGAACAGATGTTCCCAGATGCTGAAACTTTCATTGACTGGACTTGCTGCAGCGTGCACCGTGCATCCTTGGCTGGGGTGTGAAACAGAGGGGGTGGAGTTTGATGCCAGATATTTATTTGAGCTACTGCCCCCCCCCCCCTCCCCATGTGAACTCCTGGTCTCTCTAAATTTTCATGCTCAAGACTTCAATTCTGCACGACAGAGTCTCACGTTCAAGCATTAAGATCTGAAGTTAAAAGGCCTGTTAGGAAAGCCTGTTAAACTAGTGATGTGTGACCGTCTGCAGGTCTTTAATACCGTCAGAGGCCCGGGGTGGGACAGGAGGGGCTGGGGGCTTTCTGGGAATCTCTGCTGTGCATTAGGAGCACGTGTGTGTTAGAGAGTGGAGCGGGGGCTCTGATGTAATCTGCATTTCTAGGCTTTGAAAAAGAAAACAACCATGTGTACACCCCCTGCCCCGCTCCTCCCTAGACTTCAATGAAGCGGAGTGCCAGGAATTTAGATAAAAGCAACATCTGTGGTTTATTGCGATTCAAATTGTAGTATGAAGCGCTATACAAGACGGAACTTATCTTAACATTATTACAAATATGCTGTGACTGATGCTATTCCAAGGCTGCAGGTTGAACAGCCAGATGGGTTTAGTTGCCCCGGGGGTACTTCCTAGAGTTGATAAGTGGCCTCCAGTGTGCTGCTCCCACAGCTGAGATGCAAAGATTATATTTTTGGGGCGCACTCTGAGTTACAAATGTCCACTCTCAAAACTGCATCTTCACCCTGCCCTCTTCAGGAAAGGACTTATCCTGCCCCTCTGCAGAAGTGGCTGTCTCCTTCCCCTCTGCCGGAGGGGTAGAGGGGTCCTTCCCATCTGACACGTGCTGGAGGGGTCTTTCCTTTTTGTTGCTACCGAGGAGGGTTAATCCCAGTGCTTAATTTGAGCCGGTGGTTTCCGGTGCTCTGTACCAGTACTTATCTTATCTTATCTTATCTTAGGTGCAATTTATAAAGCGCACTGACACCGAAGCTTCCTGGCGCTGATAGACAGAGCAAGTGAGGGGGGAGCACAGGTGGCGAAGTTCTAGCTAAGGGTGGGGAAAAGATGAGTTTTTAACAGTTTTCTGAATTTCAGGAGGGAAGGGGAGGATTTGATTGAGAGAGGAAGGAGGTTCCAAAGCCCAGGAGCTAGGTAGGAGAAGCGGCGACCGCCGAATTTCTTAGTTTTGCTTTTAGGGGTGACTAGCAGATCACGGTGGGCTGATCGGAGGTTGCGTGTTGGGCAGTGAGGGCGGATGAGAGACTTGAGGAACGTGGGGCCAGAGCAGTGAAGGGCTTTAAAGGTGAGGCATCAGGGAGGAGCCAAGATGGCGGACTGACCGGACGTGTGAGCTCCCGGCTCCGCAAGCCGTATGCCGTTTTTCTGAAATCCTGGCATTTATATGCACCTACAACGTGTGCGACTAGGGCCGCGAACGAATCACGGCTCCCAGCGTTCTTCCGACATCCCCGCCGGCTGTTTTGGCTGAGGATTTGCGGAGTTTCCCGACTTCCGACTCTGCCCCCCTGGCTCTGCCCAGATCGTCGCCGCCGGACGCTGCGGGTCGTGTTCCGGGGGACGTGTTGGGGCAGGGCTGGAGTTTATACTACTGTAGCCGGCGGTGGAGGTGGGCTGACTGGAATACCTTTCATCGGCGATGGAGTGGGTCCCTACGAGGCTGTAGCCGTGCAGGCGACATTTCCTTTGTTCTGCGGCCGGTGGTCTGAGCTGCCTCCATCTTGGGGCGCCCCCTCCGCCGTGTGCCATCCCCATTGACTGACTCCGAGGGGGCTTTCACACCGCGCTGGCCTCGGACTACGAGCCGTGTTTCCTTTGGTGACCCTGCCTAACATCCCTTCTGGTTATGAAGTCGCCCCCCCCTCTCCGCTGTGGGCTCATTGCGGGGGTGATATTGACGCCGAACTACCGCACCGACACAGCGGTCGCTTCTGTCTCCCCGGTCCGTGCTGCCCTGCCTCACTGCAAGCTTGAGGGTGCTCCGGTGGCGTCACTGCGCACTTCTACCCGGCCGATGTCGGGGAATGATCTGACTTATGGCGATATCCTGACAGCCCTTGCAGATCTAGGGGCGACTTGGCAAAGACTCGCCTGTGAACTGGAGCGGAGGATTGACGGTGTGGTGCCTTGCGGGGAGCGATTGTGGCTGGCTGGCCCACTGGTGCCTCTCATTTCTCCTGCGGTGGATACAAGGTTGCACAATGAGACTACTGTGGAGCGTTCTATCCTTGGCTACAGTGTCGAGGGTTCCCTTTTTGACGAGGCTACAGTTGCGAGGTCTCCTTCCACTCCGGAACTTGAGACTTTGCCTCTACGAGTGCTGCGGGGGCTTTCTCTACATTGTTGGACTGTTTGCCTACAACGAACGCTCGTCAACTTGGACACAGTGATGGTCGGTGTTTGGGAACACTCATTTCCTCTGCTTCTTCTATTCCGTGGGCGGCCATCTTGCTCCTTTGTTTTGCCTGCGGTGCGCTCGCAGCGGCAGCCATCCTCGGAGGGGTTCCAGCGCTCCGGCCAGGGCTGATGTTGTCTCTCTCTCTGATTTGTCCTGATCGACTGGCTGTGCCCGGACTATAACGCTTATCGATATACTGCTTATGCTGCATATATGTGCTTCCCTACTTCAGACTGCAATTGCTATTAATCTCCGTGCTCTTTATTTTGGGGTGCACTTGATTTGTCTGATTTTTGTCCCTTTCTAACGGGATGGATGTAATGGCGGGCTGGGGGTCCGGGGACGTCTGATATTGTTGGGGGTTTCGAATCTCGTTTCTGTCCGGCGGGAGGGGACTCGGGTTGGGGCTCTCTCTTGATATACGCAGGGGCTCTATTTGGGATATCGCTTCACATTGGTGATGATGACTTTTGTATTTGCTTTGATATATTTGTTGTGTTGCTGGGGCCTGATGTTGTCAGTGGAGGCCGGGATTCGGTTAATAAGGCCCTCCTCCGGGGCGGCTCCCTTTTGATTGTTGGCGCTGTTTGGGACCTGCGCAGTCCATCCTGTTTCTGGGTTTCTTCTTTCTGTTGTGTGCGGCCATTTTGTCTCTTCGTTTTGGATTGGGGCGGGACCTCCGAGGGAGACATGTTCTGGGATCCGTTTTTACGACTGGCCGGGGCTGGTGGGGAATTTTCTCGATGGACATGTGCTTGATTGGCGAGTGAGACTCGAGATGGGGCGTTTCTTCATTCTGTGTTGTTGTTTTGTATATGTCTTTCCCCATTCTCTCCTGTGTTTCATGCTGTACTATGGTATTTGGGGTGGACGGTTTATTGGTAATTGGGTGACCGGGAACATACGGAATTGGCCCTCTTATATGCGATGGCCATGCCTGGTGGGCTTCGGTAGTTCTGGCCGGACTGTGGGTGTTTCCATCATTGGTATTGTTTGCTCGGCTGGCGAGGACCCGGACAGCTCCGTCTTTTGCTATGTTGTTTTGTGCTGACCCGGGGCTTTAGGTGTGCCTGATCCTGACACTCTTTTGGTTCTCGGTCCTCCGAATCTACTGTTGTGCGCGGCGTAGAGGTTGTATATGGCTGGGAACTCCGGGAGCTCCGATATTGTGTGGGCTCCTCCCCACCTTCCTTTTTCCTGGGAGTATTGGATTAGTCTATCCTTTTTACTCCCTATATTTCAAGTGTGAGGGGTCTTTCTTTCCTTTTTCTTCCTTTTTTTTCTTTTCTTTCTTTTTCTTCGTCTGTATTTCGGGTTCTTTAATGGGCGACAGACACGCTGCCGGGGGGGGGTAGGCCGTAGCCTCCGCATTGATGTTGGGTGGGGGGGTGGGATTTATTTTATTTCGTTTAGTTTCTATGGGCCTTATTTTTCTATTTCTCTGCGCTTTCTTAACCTGTTTCTGTTCTGGGTCCGCGATAGGGTTAATGGGGAGGGGGTGGCGCTGTATATGGTGTGCGACTGATGGCTGCTAATTTGGCTGTTTCATTTTGTGCCGCCATATTGCTTGAGGTCTTAATTTCCATTGTTGTTTCCTGTAGTGCGGCCGCATGCCCCTGCCGTGTTGCTATGGTATGGACTCAGTTCTCCTTCTATCTTCTCTTTCATTGCTTTGTATTTAGATCGAAAAAAGACAAAAGGAAAACCTTAAAACTTAACCTTAAATGCTCCTTCTCCTCAGTGGCATGATTCTATTCAGTGTAACGTTCAATGCTTGTTGTTATGTCATCCGCTACCACTGAGGAGCTGTATTGCTTGCTCTTGTGCCTCAAAGTATCGTGGCCGGCCTGACGGTTGTGGGCCCGTATTTGTTTCTTTTCTCTTTGCACAATAAAGGTTTTTAAAAAAAAAAAATAAATAAATAAAAAAAAAAAAAGGTGAGGCATGCCACCTTGAAGGCGGCCCTTTGGTCAGTTGGAAGCCAGTGGAGGCTGATGAGCAGAGGCTTGGCTGATTGCCATCTGGGGGTTCCATGGATCAAGCGGGACGCTTGATTCTGGACAACTTGGAGACGTTGTAACAGAAATTGTGGAAGACCGTGATAGATGGAGTTAGAAAAATCCAGACGGGAAAGTACCAGTGAAATGACAGTTTGGGTAAGTGCCGCGAGCGGAAGAAGGTGACGAACTTTGCGGATCCTCCGAAGTTGGTACATGCAAGAAGAGACCACCGCTCCAACTTGAGCTTTGAGGGAGAGTTCGGCGTCGATGATTACGCCCAGACTCTTTACTGTTTTAACTGGGGGAGGGGGGGAGCCTAACTCCGGAGGCCAGAACTGCGGGCCCCAGTAGGTGTGACTGAGTCCAGGGAGGAGGAGCTCGGTTTTGCCGGGGTTCAACTTCAATTGGGTCTGGTTCATCCAGAGTTGGATGTGGATCATGGCTCCGTGGAAAGTTTTAATGGCATGTGGTGAATTGAGTGAGAAAATGATTTGTAAGTCGTCGGCGTAATTATAAGTGACGATGTCCCATTTCAAAAGAGACTGGATCAGTGGCCGAAGATATAAATTAAATAAGAGCGGGGGGAGGGAGGAGCCCTGGGGACTCCGCAGGACGTGGGAGTTTTTTTGGCAGTGTAAGGACCCAGGCGGACCGCCTGTGTTCTTCCCGTAAGGAAGGATTTGACCCACTCAAGAGCAACGCCCTGGATGCCTGCCTGCTCGACACGGTGGAGAAGGATGTTATGATCCACCGTGTCGAACGCGGCCGACAAATCCAGTAGGACGAGGGCTTGGGGGATCCCCGCGTCCGCATTGCTCCTGAGTGTGTCGAGGACTGCCAGGATGACGGCCTCTGTGGAGTGGGCGGGTCTGAAGCCAGCCTGAGTCGGCTCAAGATAGCAGGAGGATTCTATAAAACTTGACAGGCACCGGGTGACATGAGCCTCCATAAGTTTGGAAAAGTATGGGAGGAGGGAAATGGGGCGATAATTCGACGGCTCCGCAATGTCAGCGCCGTTTTTTTTAAAAAGGGGTACCAGGATGGCCTCCTTAAAGGAGATAGGACAGATGCCGCTACTGAGAGATCTGTTGAGTAAGTGTAGAATACAATCTGGCAAATTAAGACATATGCTCCGCAGGACAGACGGTGGACAGCAGTCGTTCGGGGAGCCAGATTTCACGCGAGTGGCTAGTTCCGCTAGGGAGGTGGAATCTAGAGCAGGAAAGGTGGTAAAAGTCGAGGGGTTGTTAGAGGAGTTATCCTGTGGGGGTGACTGGGGAAGGGGAGGGATGGATTTTTTGATTGTTGTGATCTTTTCTAGAAAGAAGGAGTTCAGGGTGTCACAGGCCTCCTGAGTAGGGGTCTGAGCTGGGAGGGTTCTGTCATCTGTAGTTAGCTCGTTCAAGACTCTGAACACCTCCTTGGATTTATCGGCTGCCGAGGAGATCCTGTTGGAAAAGTGTTCCATTTTAGCTGAGCGGATAGCTGCTTTAAAGTCTTTACGTGCGGCCAGATAAGACTGTTTGGCTGAGTCAGAGTAGTCATGTCTCCAGGTACGTTCTAACTGGCGTGTTTTTAGTTTCTGAGCTTTGAGGTCATCAGAGAACCACCTATGGGAGTTCGGATGTCTGGTACGGGGGAATTTGACAAGTGGGGCAAACAGGTCGCTGTCCGACTCTAGCCAGGAGCCGATGTCTTGTTCTAATCCATCAATGTCGTTGGAGTCGTGAGTCGGCCAGGGCGGTGAGAAAACCCTGGGAGTCGTATGAGCTCCATTTCCGAGAGAGGCCACCGGCCATCGGGGGGCAGGAGTCTGACCGGCAACTGTGATGGTGGTGTCCACCAAATGGTGGTCAGACCAGACACAAGGAAGTATGTCTGGTGGGGACAGAGCCAGGTTGCAGGTCCAGATCTGGTCCAAAATATGTCCCTTAATGTGAGTGGGTTGAGAGATATGTTGAATGAGATTCAGATTTGTAAGAGTCTCAAAGAACTCGGTGGCATGGGGGCCGGCATTAGTGTCGTCGAACCAATTGTTTAGGTCGCCGAAGATAGCGAAGCGGGAGTGCAGCGTTAGGAGGGAGGACAGTTGTTCACTCATGATGGTGGAAAAAGATGGCATAGAGTGTGGAGGCCGGTATAAGAGGAGGAAAGTGAGGGGCCCGGTGTCAGTTTGCACGCTAATGAGTAAGTTCTCCATCTCAGGGAGGGGAAGTGAATAGGAGGAGATAGAATTCAGGCGTTTAGATATAATGGCCGCTACCCCACCCCCGGGCCGTTCGCCGGGGCGGTCGGCGTGGAGAATATAATAATCAGGGGGGAGGGCCGCCAGAATGTCAGGAAGGGATTCTGATGTGAGCCACGTTTCCGTGAGTAAAAGCATGTCAGGATTAGAATTGGATAGCAAGATGAAAATGTCCTCAGAGTGTTTCACTAGCGAGCGAATATTCAAATATGATACCCTGATGGACGTGGTGTTCCTAGTCAACATAGCTGGAGGTAGGCGTCCGCAAGGGTGGAGTTGGTCGGGGCGCATAAGGCCAACAGAGGAGATGCGATGCATAGCCATAGAAGATGGCGTAGTGGCAGTATTCTGTAGATCTCTGAGTGATTGAGGAGAATACCTGATAGGATGGTCAGCGTGGCATGCCCTAAGGCCCGTCCTGGCGCAGACGGGCTTGCCTTTGGCGCGCCGCCGGCGCGCCCGCTGCGCCCGTCCGCTGCGCGGACGTGGAAGACACATGATTTAAGTAAGGAGGGATAGAGGAAGGGGCGTGGCCTATCGTGGAGGGGGCGTGGCCTGACCAGGCTTCCCCTGGATGGCGTCACTAAGTGTAGCGACCCGTGACAGCGTTCAGATCGGCTGTGCGGCGGGTGTGCTAGCGAGGATGGTGCCAGGTGAGTGAAGTTAAAAACACCAGAAATACAATTTTAAAAGAAATGCTCGTTGCTCCCGGCTTTCCGCCTCAGGAGTTAGTCTCTATCTCTTAACCTAATTGTCAGCACCGGCTCTAGTGCCAGTCCACCACATGGTGGGGCTGTATAATTTTGAGATGAGCACAACAACCATGCCCCTCACGCTATCCTAATAACTTTGGGGGCCTAGAACAGTCTGAAGTGTCACCCTTGTAGGAGTGTTATGGTTACTAGTTGTGTTGGTACTGTCATTGGCAGCGCTGACAGGGGCAATGAGTGGTGCAGGTCGCAGTGGCCTCCCGAGGAGGGCCCTGGAACTTACCTTTTTTACAAATTAAGCACTGGGTATTCCCCCTCTTTTTCCCTCTGCAGAAGGGTCCTCTCATTTCCCTCTGCAGGAGGGGGCACCTTTCCACTCTAGAAGTCTCTGCCATGATCTTGTGCTGCGCTGCGTGGGTCCTTAATCTTGCACTGAGGTCCTACCCCACACAGCATCCCTAATGCCTCAGGACCTCAGTGCACCAACGGAAGTGCAAGCAGGTCAGAGGTTAAGGCGTGAGCTCTGTCAGCCTGGGGGCTGAGTGGACATTGTCCCCTTTGGTTGTGAGAGGGCGCACAGGCTCCCTTGCCCACACATCCAGAGCAGAGGATGCCAGGCGTGGACAGCTGCCAAGTGACCCTGTGTCATGTCCAGCACCTCCAGGCAGGCCTGGTTGTTTATCCAACAGACCTTGTTTCCAGATGTGCAAGGGCAATGAGTCTTTATGCACTGAATCAAGTCCATATCACATAGGATCCAATTGCGGTATATAAAACCCCTTGCTTGGAAACTGGGACCCCCTTCCATCAGTATGAACTGACATGATACTCTAAAACATGTTGACACTCAATTTCGATACATTCCCCATGTATTGAATCATTTTCTGATAAGGAAAAACTTGGTTCAGCAGTTTTAGAGCATGTTGGGGAGCTAGTAAAGTTTCCAAAGTCTAGATATATATAAACCTTTCTTCATCCCATCCTGTAAAGAGGAATATATCTCATAGGGGCCCTTGACAGCCTATTTCTTGATCTGATCCCACTTGGTTCTAGAAAGTGACATTATTTGATCCACCAGGGATTTACTTTTTAAGACCTAATGAATTTATCTCATCCAGGCAATGATGAAACACTCCAGCTACCAAGTCTTCACTGATGGTCAGAACTATAATCTCAAGAAACAGGAACTCTTTCAGCCCACATATTAAAACATGGCTTTTTGGCATGGCTAACCTGGAAGTAGTGGAAATGATGAATATGAGATATTTCAGATGTCTACCACGTGTGATGAAACTGGTAGCTGTTAGCCCGGGCCACTCAGACAACCTCACTGATACGCATTGGTACTTGGCCAACGGGGCCGTGTGAGTGACAGCTGGCCCCTACATCATCGTGGCTGGTGGGGCCCACATTAGCATTCTGTTAGAGCTGAAACCTGAATGTTGGAGCAGTGTATGCCTCCAACCAAGCATGGCCACCACGCACTGCTCTAGCGAGGCCTCTCGGGTTGAGCTAGTTAAAATCTCATGATGCCACAAGGCACGGCCGCCATCTGTTGGCGAAACAATAGTAACTCCTATGGCAAAGAGATTTTGCACTGGACAAAGGAACCAAAACAAACACGTTGCAGAAACACTGGCCCACAAGCACTAGTTGTAATCAGTAATAGTGAAAATAGTTTGTACTCCAAGCAAACTAGCATTTTGCCTCCTGTTGCTCCCCTGCACTGTAAAAAATGCGCGATTTTAAAGTACCTAGGCACCACCACTAGCTGGCGACCAAAGGGTGTCTTATCTCTCCTTGTGGAAGCAGATTCTGCCACTGCATGTAGGCATACACCTTATCCTAGGAGCGAACACTACTCCCTAGCAGGGGTGCAGAGGCAAACCTGGTTACTGCAGAGATATTAATTGCTCTGACCAAATGGGAATCCTCATGGGCTTAAAATGACCCACTAAAAAAATAAAAAAGAAGGCAAAAGACAATGCTTGCCATGTGTGATGTACATCTGAATTTGTTGGCTGTTGATTTTTGTGACCATGCGCAGGGCTGAGCTGAGGTGGCAGAGCCAGGAATGGCTCCCAGTTTCCCACATACACAGTGACAGTCGCAGCTCTTGGTCTGTGCTCCATCTCGTGCTGCTACTCACAGGTGCAGTGCAGCCTTCGGAGGGAATCTAATGAAATCTCTTCAACCTATCAGTACCTTGCATTATCTGATGCTTATCGTTGCGAGGAAATTGTACACATCAATGTGCGCGCGAGAGGCACTTGGGTAGATTTTCTACTTGAGTGGCAGCTTTCAGAACGCAAAGGGCAAGTTTCTCAAGGTGAGCGGTAGCGACCTGCCATGACCACCTACGTTGAGACTTCCAAGATGCGGCCTAGGACTCGGTTTTTCTCACTCGGCAACTTGATGTTGGGGAGCCGCGTGCGCCAAAAACTCCGCCATGTCGCGGGTGGTCGAGTTTTTGCTGAATTACTGCCCACCCCTAATGATGAGTTTAAGGCCAATGAAACACAGTAATCTAATGGTTGTCCATCACCACTGGTCCAAAAACCTATAAGATAAGAGAAATACATACAGATAAATATGTACACCCCCCTCCGTCGTGCCCTAGTGTTTCCAGAGTCATCAGAAAACTGCTGCTCTGTGGAGTGAATTCATCTAAAATGGGAATAAATTATTCTTTTTACCGTAGCGGGTGTATTAGATAGAAATACAAAAACAGGCATTCCTGAAGAGCAACCAATGAAATGTTGTAAATGTTCAGAAGCTGGTTCAGCATCCCAAGAGCATTATGTGAGTGCTGTAAAAGTGTGTGCTGCTTTGCCTTGGCTGATGGACCTCAGGTTCCTCACCCACAAAGCCTTAAAACAACCCACACTGACCCCACTGGGCCCCAAAGCGTATTCCATCAGAAATGCGGGATGGAGGAAGGGATTGATGATTGTATCCAATAGTATGAACAGATTTGCATATCACTGCCGAAATCAAGCAATATGATGAA
This sequence comes from Lissotriton helveticus, assembly GCF_964261635.1. NCBI lineage: Eukaryota > Metazoa > Chordata > Amphibia > Caudata > Salamandridae > Lissotriton > Lissotriton helveticus. The sequence goes on from NC_136067.1 coordinate 1,952,454,575, forward strand.
CTAAATTTGAAGATGGCCGATAACGAATATATATCGCCTAATCACACAGAAACATATTCTGTATTATTTTTGTTGATAACTTGAACACAGAACAACCCCAGGATCATGGGGCCCTTGCAGTGCTAGGGGGGACGGACCCTATCAGGGGAGACTACATTGTAAGGTTCAAATAAAGGCCAGGAACCTCTCATTCCACAATCCTTGCAACCAGCACTCCTGAAGACACCTACCAGGGAGGACTAGGGAGTCACAGTAGGGCTGCCACTCTTTTAGAGGGAAAATGCCAACAGTTATTAAGAGGACCTTTTAAAGGGGGTCTATCATTCACTTTGACAAACAAAATATGTGGGGTCAGCAACACTGGTCAAAATTAGCACTGTTTTTTAAGTGTGCTCTTCATACAGTTTGATTTTTTTCAATAATTCTTTATTGTAATTTGAGTCAAATAAAGTGAACAAATACAGTATACCAACAGAAAATGGTATAAACATGAAAAGATAATAAATCAGACTGCTTTAAGGGGATTGCGTTCCACGTTTTAGAACACTGGAATGCTGAGAGCTCCATTGAAGACAATGGAGTAGCTACCCCGGGCTTAAAATGGCTGGTATAAGCCTGGAGCTCCAACATTCCAATGGTTGTCTTTATGTTTCTCCCTTTTTAATTTAGAACATTCTACCCTTAGTGGGTGGAATGTTCTAATAACCTTATAGTCCTTCTGCATTGGGTTATACTGGTTGCTGAAGGCCCTCTCCTTCGTTATAGGTCGTCGCCATAGGTCTATAACTCTGGTTCAGGGCCTTTAACAACCATTAGAACATTGGAATGCTGGGAACTCCATTGAAAACAATGGAGTGCACTGGGCTTCTAATGTCCGGTAGAAGACCGAAGCTCCAAAAATCCAATGTTGTCCTTCACAGCGGTTGCCGTAAACAAAGGCCTCATGGAGCCACTCGGGCTCTGTGAGGCCTTTGTTTTATTTGTTAGAGCATTCTGCCCTCTAGTGGCAGAATGGTCTAATAGCCTTATAGCATTTTCCTCAGGCCTTTAACACCGGCGCGGGCCTTTAATGGCCAGTATATCCTGCCACAGTGGAATATGAGGCTATAATATAGCCCTGGACAGCAGGCTTTACGGGTTTACAGCTAGATTTGTCTCTGGCATTGCCCCTCTCCTGTTCCTCTCTCCCTTTCTCTCCCTGCTCTCTCCGTCACTCCGTCTCTCTTAATCTTTGTATTTCACCTTCTTGTGTTACTCCTCTCTATCTCGCTACCTAACTTTGACACGCACTCCTCTTTCTTTTACCTTTAACATCAAGTATGTTCTTCATCTTTTCTCCTTCTGAGGTCTTGGACAAATTGTGCAGAGAGGTGAGATGCATGTGTGCAGTGCACACAAAGTACATCTCCTTCCTGTTTTTTTTACTTCGGCCTTAGTTCCCCCCCCCCCCCCCCCCCGCAAGCTCACCTAAAGCACATTCAGACACCTGTAATGCTTACAAATGTGCACACAGACGTAAAGCAAACAGATGAATTTGGACTGGGGCAGCAGTGCACAGTGCATCCCCAAAGACACCCGCAGACACACAAATTACAATCTTGCTGAAACATGGGTTATATTTTATTTCTAATATAAAATATAAACTCCGGAATATCAATGAAGCAGCATTATCCAGACCTGGAGGTCTAGCTCCTACTTGATGCTCAACCCTCGAACATATGCACCAAAGCACACCAAAACACTGCCACTTTCATCCCCAATTAGTAGTTCAGGGAAGAAAGAAAACAGATAGATGTGCAGATCTGAAAGCATATCCACCCGTTTTACGCAAGTGATTGATGCTCAGCCCTCTCCAGGACAGAATTCATACTATTTGCTGAAACCAAATAAGAGCTAGCCAAAACCTGGCTTTAAAACCCACCTATTCCCCAATGCCAAGTCACCTGGATTCGCCCTGCACAGCAACCTCGCCCTCAAGGTACACATTGCCAATAAAAACAAAGGTGGCCTTGTACCGGCTCTCTTTACTAAAGAAAAGGAAACCATTCATCCTGAAATTGGCTTCACAACTACTGTTCAAGCCCCGATATTTATTTAATGCGATTTTATATAGCGTGAACTTTACCCAAAGGTGTCAGAGCGCTTTAAATAAGAACCAGTTGCAAAACATAAGGACTTAGGATTACATGCGTTACATTAAAGATACAAACAGAAAAAAATGCAAATGTACAAGATGTAAAGTCACACAAGGAGGAGATACAAACAGAAAGAAAAAATGCAAATGTACAAGATGTAAAGTCACACAAGGAGGAGATACAAACAGAAAGAAAAATTGCAAATGTACAAGTAGTAAAGTCACTCAAGGAAGAGATACAAACAGAAAGAAAAAATGCAAATGTACAAGATGTAAAGTCACACAAGGAGGAGATACAAACAGAAAGAAAAATTGCAAATGTACAAGTAGTAAAGTCACTCAAGGAAGAGATACAAACAGAAAGAAAAAATGCAAATGTACAAGATGTAAAGTCACACAAGGAGGAGATACAAACAGAAAGAAAAATTGCAAATGTACAAGATGTAAAGTCACACAAGGAGGAGATACAAACAGAAAGAAAAATTGCAAATGTACAAGATGTAAAGTCACACAAGGAGGAGATACAAACAGAAAGAAAAATTGCAAATGTACAAGATGTAAAGTCACACAAGGAGGAGATACAAACAGAAAGAAAAAATGCAAATGTACAAGATGTAAAGTCACACAAGGAGGAGATACAAACAGAAAGAAAAATTGCAAATGTACAAGTAGTAAAGTCACTCAAGGAAGAGATACAAACAGAAAGAAAAAATGCAAATGTACAAGATGTAAAGTCACACAAGGAGGAGATACAAACAGAAAGAAAAATTGCAAATGTACAAGTAGTAAAGTCACTCAAGGAAGAGATACAAACAGAAAGAAAAAATGCAAATGTACAAGATGTAAAGTCACACAAGGAGGAGATACAAACAGAAAGAAAAATTGCAAATGTACAAGATGTAAAGTCACACAAGGAGGAGATACAAACAGAAAGAAAAATTGCAAATGTACAAGATGTAAAGTCACACAAGGAGGAGATACAAACAGAAAGAAAAATTGCAAATGTACAAGTAGTAAAGTCACTCAAGGAAGAGATACAAATGGATATACTCTAAGAGTCACATAGGAATGGTAGAGAGTACAAAGGTCTATTGCATATACTAGTGATTAGAGTTATATCTATATACACATATACATATATATATATGTCTTGTCTGCAATAAAGCAACCCTGGATGAATTGACCCTGTGAGTGCGGATATTTCTTGTGAAATTTAAGGAATTGGAGCTTAATATATATATATATATATATATATATATATATATATATATATATATATATATATACACACACACATAGTAGATTTACTCAGGTCAAGACCCAAAAAAAACAGGAGAGGAGAGTTCCATTAAGTGGAGTCGGAGGGGGGACGCAGTCACAGCACCAAGGGAGGGTGGGAGGGAAACAAGGGTATGGAGAAAAGGCAGAACAGAAAAGGGAAGAAACATTTGAGGATCGTCAAGGGGAAACGAGGGAAAAGGGTAAAGGACGAGGGAATGGACAAGATGGCGGGTCAGGGTCCAGAAAAAAGCGGCCGAGAACAGCAGCAAAATGGCGGCCAGGACAAAGGAAAAAGTAAAGAGGTCCATGAGAGTCCTTGCTGGTTTGTTGACTGTTGGCTGGCGGTCACTGACGCTTTTCGTTGGGCCGCTTTATAAATCAAGAGATGGATGTCCCGCTGTTCCCCTGCCTCGAACTGCAGCTTGAAGGAGGCTTTCCCACTAATTCCACGCTGCGCTTTCTACCGTGGCTGGAAAGCTCACCGGTCCGTCCCGCCATGCACCGCACACACTCGCTGCTTGGCCGGGAGCCCCGTTACCTGCAGCACGTTGGGGTGCCTCAGCCGCTGCAGCAGCACCATCTCCTTGAGGATCTTGTAGGAGACAGCTGAATAGTGGCAACAGCCTGACTTTCCTAGTCTTCACACTGGCCTCCATTAAGGACATCCTACATGCCCCCGCACGTCACGTGAGATGACTGGTCCCACTTGCCGGGCCACACTATCTTCAAAAACAGGTGCTCCATTTTCATAGCTGCCTGTCTGTATGACAAACTCACTATCTTTGATTTTGCTCATCACACCTATGCCCACGACACCATCAGGCTGGAGAAGAGGAAGTATAAACAAGAGAAAACAAAGCAGCAGGACCTCATCCGTGCAGCTAGGATCTGGAGCAGCATCCCTGTATCATCAGGACCACACTCCAATGTGTAAAACAGCTGAAGCCTCGCCTCTTAAAAGAGCACTACACCATGAAGAATTAATAGTACTACACCATGAAGAATTAAGAGTACTACGTCATGAAGAATTAAGAGCACTACACCATGAAGAATTAAGAGTCCTACATCATGAAGAATTTAGAGTACTACACCATGAAGAATTAAGAGTACTACGTCATGAAGAATTAAGAGTACTACGTCATGAAGAATTAAGAGTACTACGTCATGAAGAATTAAGAGCACTACGTCATGAAGAATTAAGAGCACTACATCATGAAGAATTAAGAGCACTGCATCATGAAGAATTAAGAGTACTACATCATGAAGAATTAAGAATACTACATCATGAAGAATTAAGAGTACTACGTCATGAAGAATTTAGAGTACTACATCATGAAGAATTAAGAGTACTACGTCATGAAGAATTTAGAGCACTGTCATGAAGAATTAAGAGTACTACGTCATGAAGAATTAAGAGCACTACATCATGAAGAATTAAGAGTACTACATCATGAAGAATTAAGAATACTACATCATGAAGAATTAAGAGTACTACATCATGAAGAATTAAGAATACTACATCATGAAGAATTAAGAGTACTACGTCATGAAGAATTAAGAATACTACATCATGAAGAATTAAGAGTACTACGTCATGAAGAATTAAGAGCACTGTCATGAAGAATTAAGAGTACTACGTCATGAAGAATTAAGAGCACTACATCATGAAGAATTAAGAGCACTACATCATGAAGAATTAAGAGTACTACATCATGAAGAATTAAGAATACTACATCATGAAGAATTAAGAGTACTACATCATGAAGAATTAAGAGTACTACATCATGAAGAATTAAGAATACTACGTCATGAAGAATTAAGAGTACTACGTCATGAAGAATTAAGAATACTACATCATGAAGAATTAAGAGTACTACGTCATGAAGAATTAAGAGCACTACGTCATGAAGAATTTAGAGTACTACATCATGAAGAATTAAGAGTACTACGTCATGAAGAATTTAGAGCACTGTCATGAAGAATTAAGAGTACTACGTCATGAAGAATTAAGAGCACTACATCATGAAGAATTAAGAGTACTGCGTCATGAAGAATTAAGAGCACTACATCATGAAGAATTAAGAGCACTACATCATGAAGAATTAAGAGCACTACATCATGAAGAATTAAGAGCACTACGTCATGAAGAATTAAGAGTACTACATCATGAAGAATTAAGAATACTACATCATGAAGAATTAAGAGTACTACATCATGAAGAATTAAGAGTACTACATCATGAAGAATTAAGAATACTACATCATGAAGAATTAAGAGTACTACGTCATGAAGAATTAAGAATACTACATCATGAAGAATTAAGAGTACTACGTCATGAAGAATTAAGAGCACTACGTCATGAAGAATTTAGAGTACTACATCATGAAGAATTAAGAGTACTACGTCATGAAGAATTTAGAGCACTGTCATGAAGAATTAAGAGTACTACGTCATGAAGAATTAAGAGCACTACATCATGAAGAATTAAGAGTACTGCGTCATGAAGAATTAAGAGCACTACATCATGAAGAATTAAGAGCACTACATCATGAAGAATTAAGAGCACTACATCATGAAGAATTAAGAGCACTACATCATGAAGAATTAAGAGCACTACATCATGAAGAATTAAGAATACTACATCATGAAGAATTAAGAGTACTACATCATGAAGAATTAAGAGTACTACATCATGAAGACTGGATGGTGCACCTCTGGCCACAGACCCAGCTGACACGTATTCAATCATTTGTTGACTGTATCTTTGCCTTTGAGCCTGTACAGCGCTTCAATACCTTCTTTGCACTACAGAAATATGTGCATAAAAATAAAAAAACTCTAACCTTCCCCCTGCACCGCAACCCTGCTTTTCCAAAAAACACCTTTCACTGTAGAATATTTTGAAGAGGATTAAATTAATTTTACTTCAAAACATAACAAATAAAAAGCAAACAAGACTCCTATAGTGAAGAGGAAAGCCCTATATGAAAATCCCAAACTGCATATTATATAACGTTAAAATGCATTTTCCTCTTTGTTATAATTAACTTATATCCGCACAAACTTCACCATTCCAAAGCAGCCAGTAAAAACCCACTGTTTACTTCAGAGACGACAACATGTAAAGCAAGTTTTACTCTGTGAGGCTCTTGAAACAAAACATGCTGCCTTTCGTTCCCACACTCTTTTATTAGAGGTGAAATAAAGGGAGATCTGGGTGATGGAAAGAGGTTTAGGGCCTCGCACAAAGAAAAAAAACTTTAGCGCTAATTTTACGACTGGAAAGAGTGGGCGCTGCAAATGTCTCTGTGCACAGTATCAAGAAGGAAGTTTGTATTATGTGGTTATTCGATATTTTACCCTAAGCGTGAGTATGTCATTTGAGACTTCAGAGCTGGTTCTGCCAACGAATTGAGGATTAGGATAAACACTAAATAAATAGGTTATAACCACAAGCCTAGTAAGCATGGGTTGACAAAGCCAAGAAACTTAAATTACACAGAAGAACAGAGCATTCAGGCCACGATTTGGAAAACTGGTCCAAAAGCCAGGAATGTAAATCAACAAACTGAGCCAGAAACAATAATGAGACTAGAGAAGAAACATGTGAGGACAGCACAACACAGTGAGATGCCGAGAGAAAAACACTCGCACAGCAACCCCATCCCACAAGGATTGGTGGTAAGAAGACATGTGCTTGCTATTTTTACAGATGATCTCAAACATAAAACAGACTACAGCAGCATAAGAACACAATGCTCTTAGTTTAATAACCTTATTTCCGGGTTTCAAGTGCAGATAGGGGAAAGATTAGTATTGCAATTTGTTTGTCGACTTTGACATACTTAATTTGCATAATAAATACAAATATAACATTATACAAAGTCCAGATCCTGATATCAGCATGAAAGATTTAAGGTCACCCATAAGTGTGTAATGTGTGAGCACAACAGTATTGTGATACAGCATCAACCTGGTAAGCCCAAACCCCCCACAGTGCAAAACACAGAAATCACAACGCCTACCTCCAAAGTAAAACGTTCACCTACACTCTAATTACAATTTATCAGTACAAGCCTGGTAACTGCTGTAGATAGGAGCAGGGTATGTCTAGGGTTGAGCTGGTGCAGCCCTTCACCCGGGGAACAGTGCAGTTATTACAACGACCTACCTTTACAACGCAACTGTTACAAAGCAACTGCTTTTACATTGCATGCCATCACAATGCATGCCATTACAATGCATGTCACTACAACGCATGCCATAATAACGCATACCATTACACAACGCATGCCATTACAACGCATTATAAGGTAAGTAATTGATTTTTGTTTTATTAGGGTGGGTATGGGCTTTGGGGTATATGGGAATAGTAATTTTTACACCTACACTGTCCAACACTTACCCAACTCTTGCACTCACTGGAGTGGGAATAGTATTTTTCACCCCTACACTATCCAACACTTACCCTACTGTTGCCCTAAAAGTATTATGCGTTGTAAAGGAATGCGTTGCAATGGGGTATGCATTGTAATGGAATGCATTGTAATGGTAGTTTTTAAAAATGCGTTGTAATGGCATGCGTTGTAAAATCATGCAATGTAATGGTAGTTGTGATGCAAAGATAGTGTTGTAAAAGTATGCATTGTAATTGCATGCGTTGTAACGTCATATATTCCTTTATCCCTCCATGTAGGTGTGCACTCTGAATATCAAAGGCACAATATTGGTGAGACAAAATATCAAGGACAAAATATTAGAGAAAAAAAAGTGAGCCATAAGTAAGTCTAGACTTTCTCAACCTAACTCCCCCTATGTGTTACATATATCTTCAAGGTATGTAGATGTGGAGTTAGGAATGGTAAATCTATATTTCCCTAAATGCACTTACCGTCCAAATATTTTGTCCCTCAATAGTCTGTCGTCAGTATTCTTGTTTCTCGATATTGTTGGTGTTGATATTCAGTAATAAAACCCTCGATGTAGGATGGTAAGGATCCCAAGACAGCTCATGGCCTACTGACTGCAGGTTGTAAGGAGGAGAATGTGTCTGCAAACTCACTCCAGAAGGCTGCATCGTGTAGCTAGTTATTCGCAGTTGGCCGCTTAGGCAACCAGGCCAATTTCTGTGGTTTGCAAGAAGCAACACCCTTGTCAATCTTCTTGAATTTAGGGAGAAGGCCACCAATCTTAGTAGAGTCATCAGCAGATCAAATTCCAAGTGTCCGTCAGTTGTGTTCCTGACAATCACAATCGTCCATCTCCAGAATTTTGAAAGATCAAGACGTCTCCAGGCGAAGTGAATAGCATTGTGGTATGATTGGTCTATGTTGGGATCATTTTTGTGTAGTCTCATCAGGGTATAGCAAAAGTGAGTTAGGAACACTAAATGTAATCATTTGTACCTCTAGTTCATGGATATTACCTTAGTTCCACACAACAACATTGTAGTTCAGACTTAGATCAGTTTCCTAGCATACACATGCTGGACGTACCAAGCTGACACAAGGGTCTGTGTAAAGTACATATAGCATAAAACCAAGACAAAACTGGTGGGCAAAGCGATCACCTAAGCAAGAGGACTACATCTTTGGTGTTTGTCTTGGAATGCGGAGAGAGAGACACGAGCCACCTGTCGGATTCTAGAATATACAAGGATATCCCATGTGTTACATGGTAATGGATGAATAAACTGATCTAGGGTTATGTGGTTTACATTTCAGACTAAAATCACCAAATCTTTTTAAATGTTTCTAGAGTAGTACCTCCGAAACGGCCCTTACTTCAGTCGGAAGGAGAGGGTTATTTAGTAATTACAGGTTAGGTACCTAAAATTGAGCAAGACTCATCCTCCTGTTGCTCTCCCATATACCCCCCCTGTCTACAGAAAACTTTTTGAATCAAAGTGGTCTGTCTGGGAAGTTGAGTAGATAGGACTGCGTGTAGTGAATCTGATTGAAAAGATCTCTCTCGATCACTAATTTTGGGACATGGCAATTTGGTGCCAGCAAAATAGTGCCTTTCCAGATCAGAGACTGCAAAGCTCCGTTTCTCAAAAACCAGCGGCAAGACCTCTCAATGCACTCTTTGCTGTTTCCCTGCCCAACGTATTTTTGACAATACAGAGTTGAGCTTGGTGACATAGGAATATTGGAGAAAAGGTATATATAGGAACTTCGGAAGTACCACCATATTTGTTTTTAGCGATATTGCCTGCCAACGAAAGCATTAATCTTAACAACGCCAACATCTTGGTCCTTGGCGACTTTAACTATTGGCCCTTCGATGCTCATGAAACCCCCTGTTCGCATGCCTTCTCTGACCTTATGTTAGGCTTGAACTGCACCCAGCACATACTCTCACCTACCCACACTAAAGGCCATATTCTGGACCAGGTCTGGACCTCTTGCCTGGACATCTCCACTCCTCTTGTTCTTCCCTGTCTCTGGTCAGATCACTCCATGATCACTTTTACCTTGGCTATGCCCTCCCCTGTTATCCATTTAATAGAAACCAACTTCTCCGTTCGCAACTGGAACAGGGCTGACCTGAATAACTTTACCACCTTACTTAACACATGTGTCCTTCCCAGTACCGGGCCTATTGATTCACAAGCCCAGGCTCTGACTTGCTGGCTTACTGCGGCATCTAATTCAGTGGCACCTCTAAAACTGGTTGGAGCCAGGCGCCGTCACGACGCCCAAAGGCGGTTCACTGACGACCTTAGAGCCCTGAAACTTGGGCTCCGACAAGCCGAACGGCGCTGGCGCCGGGGCTATTCCCCAGAAACTAAACTGACATTCTCCACTCGACTCAAAGAGTACAAGTCAGCCATATCCTTAGCTAAGTCCTTATATTTTTCCAAAAAAATTCTGGACTCTGGTAACAAATCCAAGGACATCTTCTCAATAGTTGAGGAGCTGTCCAACCCGGAAAGAGTTACTATCGCACCCCTCCCCTCCCAGTCGCTTTGTGACTCCCTCAACCAATTTTTCATTGACAAAATAGTTAAGATCAAAAACAGTATCCCTGCTCAAATCACGCTCGCGCCTCTTTAATCTGTTGCCTCTTGCCCTCTACCAGATTCTCATATCCTAACTCAGATCCCTCTCATTTCGATGGAAGGCTTTCTTGCCCTCCTGCACAAAGTCTCCTCTGGTTCACCCAGCGACTGCTGCCCTCCCACTGTTCTCCGTGAAGCCTTCACTGTCTGCCCTGAACCCCCCCTGGCCCTCTTGAACAACTCTCTTGCCATGGGTGAGGTCCCTCGCTCTTTTAAGCAGGCAGAGGTAGTGGCCATCTTAAAAAAACCTTCGGCAGACCCCTCCATCATGAGCAACTTTCGCCCCATATCCCTCCTCCCTTTCCTCAGCAAGGTTTTGGAGTCACATGTTACTCACATCCTTGGTTCATTTATTGAGGAATCTTGTTTTCTGGACTCCCAGCAGGCCGGGTTCAGCCCTGCGCACTCCACAGAGGCAGTTATACTCTCTGTTATTGAGGAACTACGCAGAGGGGCCGACGCTAACATCTGTCAGGCCTTGGTGCTTCTGGATTTGTCGGCCGCCTTTGACACGGTCGACCACAATATCCTGGTCGACCGTGTCGGAGAGGCCGGCATCCAGGGCACCGCTCTGGACTGGGTCCGCTCTTTCCTGTCCGACCGCCAACAGGCGGTTAGACTGTCCCAGTTTTCAGCAGACCAGGTCGGGCTGACTTGCGGTGTCCCGCAGGGCTCCTCTTTGTCTCCACTCCTTTTTAATTTATACCTGGCCCCTTTGATCCGTTCTCTCCGTAGGTTGAATGTCACTGCGTTTAACTACGCGGATGACATTCAACTGGTCTTCACCATCGACACATCGGATGAATCTATTTCCACCTTTCAAACCACCCTTTGTTTCATAAGTGACTGGATGAGCCTTAACCATCTTAAGCTCAACCCCGACAAGACCGAGTTGGTTCTTGTCAGGGGTTCCTCCAATCCTTGGCAACCCTCTTTCTGGCCGGCTAATCTGGGCAGCCCCCCTTGCCCAGTGAACTCGGCTAAAAGCCTGGGGGTTATCATTAGGGCTGATCTCTCTATGAAAACTCAGATCAGCGCGGTAGTGTCTTCTAGTCACTTCCAGCTTAGGAAGATATGAAAGATCTCCCGCCTCCTTACAACAGAAGCCCTCATCTTGGTGCTGTTAGCGCTAGTCATTTCAAGACTCGATTATGCAAACGCGCTTTTCGTAGGCATCCCTGACTACCAAGCCAAGAGACTTCAGCAGATACAAAATCAGGCCGCCCTTCTCATTTTCCGCCAACCCAGGTATCAACACGTTCGTCCTCTTTTGAAAAGTCTCCATTGGCTCCCGGTCACCGCACGCTGCAAGTTCAAACTGGGCTGTATAATCTTTAAATCCCTTGCTGGTGGAGGCCCCTTTTTCATTTCCTCCCTCCTCCACCCTTATCTCCCTTCACGTAACCTTCGTTCGTCTCAACTGGCTCTGCTATCAGTCCCTAGATTCAAGAGGAAGAAACACGGTGGTCTTAGGTTCTCCTTCTTAGCCCCTTCCTTCTGGAACGCCCTCCCCCTCTCTCTAAGGTTGTCCCTCCCGCTACACTAGGTTTAGATCTCTCCTTAAAACTTTTCTGTTCACTGAAGCCTACAATTAGTCCTGACCCTCACTTTTTTCTTTCTTTTCTCTGTTTCCTCAGCACAAGCACCAAGAAACCTTCAGGTGTTAGCTGCGCTATAAAAAAAAATTTAACATAACATCTATTGCTCCACTTGTTATTATAATTTCTCTTTAGCAGGGCCATAGTACGTCCTTAGATTAGCATCTTTTTCACAGTCTACGAAGACATCATGGGATCTCACTGTCTTGTTGCACCATCTCAAGGAATAGTCTGACTCTATCTTGTGAGTCACACTTCTGATATTTCCTACTTTATTTTCATGCCAAAGGTCCCAAATCTGATGATCTTCCTAATGAAACGGGAAGCCTTCGCAAACAGGTTTTTAGCAGAGGACCGTGTCATTTGTATATAGAGAAAGTAAAATTCTTACAGTTGTGAAGGATTTCCCCCCTGCTAATGGTTTTTGTGAAGCTGGACGTGAGTGGCTCCATCACCAACGTGACAAGGAGAGGCCAGTGAAGACATCCCTGTCTTATGCCCATACATATATCAAAACATTTAGAGAGGCGGATGTTTACACATATCTTTCTACTTGGGGCACTGTACAGCATTTTAATGGGGCTCGCTATGTACCTGCCAGCCAAGGCCTATCCTGTTGACTATACCAAGCCCCAAAGACCGTTCCAGTGAGCCGAAGGAGATCTTGGCATCCAGAAATACTGAAACAGCCAGTAACCCAGGACGGATTGGTGCCTGAGGGAGAAGGTGGTCATTAAATTGAATCAAACTGGGATTGCCAAAATATTATTGTCTAATAATGTGATAGAGGGTGATATTTATCAGCAATAAATAGCTCCTCATTATCTGGCTTCAACAGTGCTTTGATGTCTGCCTCTCTTGTTGTTGCCAAACAAGAGGAAAAGCCTAATAATGTCTGTGTCAGTCCTGCTATTGCACTGACCTGTGCCACTCTTCACTTCAGTGAGCATTTAGGCCAGTAAAGACTTCAGAAACAGGAGTACTACAGTTCTCTCCAAGTATCCAACAGAAGTCTGGGAAGTCAGGTGTGGACCTGCAACTGCTTTAGGTTAATATCTATTTCCTATTTTAGGTGCAATATGTTGATGTATGCATTGGCCCTAAATGTTGAATTCCCATGAGTCGGTGGTGCACGTTGTTGATGCCCAGACACCGCGTCTGCACATGGAAGATTTCACTTCAAAGGGCTTGTACACATTTTATAGCAGGTGGCTCTGTTTGCAAAGGGAGTCTGCTGGGAGGAACTTGGCATTTAAAAAAGCTGCAGTTTTTGAAAACATTTACCTTGTTATGGCCTCATGCAGGCTCCTGGTTCCAGCCCAGAGAGACCCATGCCATGCCAGCTGGGCATTAGCAGTTTTTTCCTCGTCAGCGCATTGGTGTTTTTCTTTCATCCCCTGAAGCTGCTTGCTCTAAGAAGAATCCTTCATCTCAGAGTTTCCTAAGGCTGCTACTGCTTGTTATGATGAGTACAGACAGTTCACATTATGCAATGCTTCAAGGGGCTGTTGTGACACTGAGTGCAGAGCCTGAGAGAGACTGTCTGGGTGGGATGTAGGTTCAAACCCAGCTAAATATATCCTGCATGACACATAAAGCCCTCCACTTCAATACCCCTAAACATCTTGCCCCAAAGCTAGAACTCTCTGGAGGCTCCAGATCATCGAGAAGCGGTAACTCCTTACTTCTGTATTCTCACAGATTCAGATAAAAGAAAACCTACAACCCATCTCTCTTTGGGATTGCTCCAAGAATGTGGAACTCCTTGCCCCCTGAAATCAGATTGAATCTCTCTATGGTATCCTTCAAGAAACAAGTCAGAGCACTCCTTCTGAACAGATTTCTTCCTTGAACCTACGATACCTGTCCTGATTCCTCAATTTTCCTCATGACTACGGCATACCGATGTCCTCGTGTTTTCGACTTCTCAGTCCTGACACTACTCCCATTTTAATAAATAAATTAATAAATCCTGGATGCAACAATACATTAAGGTTGTCTCATGAGACTTTGAACCTCCTCAATTGCATCTGCGAAACAAAGCCCTCCAACCATTCTCTTGACCCCATCCCTAGTGCCACTGCCTTTGACTTCTATACCCGTTCTCTTTCCTATTGGACCACTCTGGTCAACCTCTCCCTCTGTCAAGGCTCCCTTCCTGTCTCCTTCACAACTGGGCAGGTCACCCCTCTGCTTAAAAAACCCACTGCTGATGCGAATGACCTCAACAACCTCCGCCCCATCACCAACCTACCCATCTCTTGCGAAGATTACAGAAAGATGTGTAGCGAAACAACTTTCTCGACATATAAAGGACAACGATCTTCTTGACAATTTCCAGTCCGGCTTCATCCAAAATTGCAGTACTGAAACAGCCCTGCTGCAAGTGATTGATGACGCGCTGCGGATACTCTATTCAGGGGGGTCGTTTCTTCTAATTCTCCTTGACCTTTTTGCAGCCTTTGACACTGTCAATCACAACACTCTCCTCAACACTCTTCAACAGAGAATGGCATGGAGGGCACTGTGCTTAAATGGTTTGCTTCCTTCCTCTTTGATAGATCCCAAATTATCAAAATAGCGTACAGTCTTTCATCTACTTTGGCGGTAGGTCAAGGTGTTCCTCAAGGCTCTATACTTGCACCCACATTGTTCAATCTCTATTTAGAACTACTGGGAAATCTCCTAAGTAAATCCAGGATCCACTATCATCTCTATGCAGACGACACTCAAATCTACCTCAAGGTTGGTTCCTCGCACAATCTCTCCATCCTAAGCTCTAATCGCGATTCCATTCATAACTGGATGTCAACGCATCAACTGATTCTGAATCCCTCCAAAACTGAATTCCTCCTCCTCCCCTTCTCCTCCCCAGTTCAATCATGGATGGATCAGATGAATCTACTTAACAATAAACCCATCATTGTCGATAGTGCAAAATCCCTTGGTGTCATACTCGACAAAAAAATCAATCTAATCTCCCACATCAATTCCATTGCAAAGTCTGCTCGATACCAACTGCGCCTTCTTTGGGGAATGCGTCGCTTCTTCCCGGAGCAAGACCGTAAAACCCTGGTCCAATCGCTGGTCCTCTCTAGACTGGACTACTGCAATTCTCTTCTTACTGGCCTCCCCAAATCCCACCTGTCCCCCCTTAAATCTGTTCTCCTTTCTGCAGCTCGCTTTATTTATGGGGCCAAAAGAAGCGACCACATCACACCCATGTTAGCCACCCTGCGCTGGCTTCCCATCAAGGCAAGATCTATCTACAAGACTGCCTGTATCGAGGGAGGAGCCAAGCTCGCGTCCGAGATGGCCGCGTTTTAGCTCGGCTCCGATCACTCTCCTGTCTGCAACAAATATCCTGTACTTTATCCTGCCCCGGGAAGTATTCCACGATGTGCAGTGGAACGGCGATATCTCACAGGCACTTACCGTTTGCTCCGGTGATTCCTGGGTGCCACGGATCCTGAGTTACGCCCCTGTCTGCTTCGGGGCCTCCGGAGCGGCCGGACCTGGCACTCCTTGACGGCGCCTGGACTGGACGGGGCGCGGTGGCCGGCCCTTGGTGGTGGTGTGGAGTCGGTCGGAGTGGCCGATGTGCTAATAGACCGATTGCGGCCTCCCGGGCCTGGTCCGGCGGTCCTGCGGCCTGGTGTTGGGGAGCTGACTTCCATGGACGGGGTTAACCGTACATCTGGCTCGTCTCCCCTTGGTTCTCCGGCCCGGCCATTTTGAGTTCCTCCGCCCGGACTCGGAGAACGCTGCCGGCGGCGTGTGAGGTGCCAGCGCATCGCCTTCTTCTGGTGGCTCCCCTTCCTGCCCTGGTGGCACCTCCGCTGGTGGTTGCCGGTGTCCTGTTTTGCCCCGCTGATATCCGGGCGGGGGTCGGCGTTCGCAGCGGCCCCGCCGGGCTTCTAAGATGGCGGCCGGCCCCATGACTCTCGGCCTTGCGGGGACCGGCGATGCGAGCCCGCCGCGCGGCACGTTTGCTGAATATTGTAAAGGTGAGCCTACGCTTCGCGACATCCTCGCCGCCCTGCGCTCCTGGGGGGCGCCCATGCCCGCACCGACCGCTATCCTGGAGGGGGGTCCCTTTGTTGAGCCTGCCGGACCCCCCTCGGTTTGTGCGGCTTCATCTCTGTTGTGTGCTGCTGGAACTTTCCTTGGGGTCGTGGACCTGGAGGCTGCTGTTGGTGTGGATGTGCGGGGGTCCGCTGCCCTTCTTCGTCCTGTGCCTCCTTCTGCTCCGGAGGTTCCCCGGCTGGATCCCGTCTGGACCGATCTTGATGGGTCTCCTTTTCCTCTTTTGCCTCACATGGCCGTACGAAGATCCTGTGACGGTGCCGCTGGACCGGCTTTCTCCGTATTCTCATCGGAACTTTGCCTGCTTTGCCTGAAGTGGTTATTGTACTTTCTGGATCATCCGGGTCACGATCGCTACAACTTGAGTGCATTTTTGATTCGACTCCCTGTTATTCGCCTCCTGTTTTATGTGCTCTGGTTCCAGGTGCCCTGGACGATTACAGTTTGCGAAAAACGAGGACAGGGTTGAGCTGATCTTGCCTCTGTGGACTGCTATTTTGTGGTATGGTTGGGTGATCCGTTCATAATTGTATGATTATGTTTGATACGTCTTTACGTTCCTGGAGCTTATCCGTGTGTTTATTATCTTCCCGTGGGCTCTGAGTATTTTCGGGCGGGGGGGTGGGAGCTGAAGGGGTTTTGATTATGTGGCTCCTCTCCCGCTGTTTTTCCCTGTTTTCCCTTCCCCCCCCCCTTTTTAATCTACGTGATTCTTTCTTTCTTATATTTCTATATATTTCGGGTTCTAATTAGGGCGACAGGCACGCTGCTGGGGGGTAGGCCATAGCCTTCTGCAGGGGTGCAGGGTGGGCTGTGCGGGGTGGTGGGGGGGGTCTGTTTATTGTATCTTTCCCTGTTCCTCTTTTTGGTTCTATGGCTCTTATGTATCCCCTACTTTCGTGGCGCGGTGTCGGCACGTAGCCCCCCGGGGTGTTTGTGCTGGCATGGCCCTTTTGGTATGTCCGCTGTCACGGTTTACTACGCATTCATTTCTCCTGTTGCCACTAGTTCCATGTGCCGAATTAGTATTGGGTGCTTTGTTAGCCGTGGGGGGCGTGCACTGACGCTGCGCCCTCACTTTTCCCCTCCCCTTTTTTGATGTCCTCTTCCTCCCCTTTTTTTCCCTTTCCCCACCCCATTTTCTTTTCCTCCCTTGGGTTGTTGTAACGGAGGGCTTTTAGTTTTGTAAGCGTATTTTTCGCTGTTTTATTATTATGTGCCCTGGTAGTGGTGGGTGGGTGCTGAGCAGCGATTGTGATTGTTCTTGATGTGGGAATCACGTTCGGCCTTTGTCAAAATGTACTGTTCTGTTGGTCTTTTCCTGTATTCGAGACTTCGGCTTGCTCACGGCCCACCACGGCCCTCTGGACTTTACAGATTGTCATTATCCTGTGACACCCTTTTCTATTATAAAATTAACCTATTTTTATCCTGTCCGTGATGGCGATTCGAAGACTTTTGCCTTTGCCTTTCATATGAGCGATTTAGAAATCCTGTTGTCTCTCCTGTATTGCCTCATATGTCTCTTTATTGTGGTGGCCGGCCCGGTGGGTTGTAGGCCCGTATTTGTGCGCGCCTTCTGTACAATAAAGGTTTAAAAAAAAAAAAAAAAAAAAGACTGCCTGTATCACCCACAAAGCCTTGCACTCCTCGTCTCCTCGCTACCTTGCGAATAAACTGAAACTCTCTGGAGGCTCAAGACCATCTCGTAATGCGGAAAATCTACTGCTTGAACCTCCCACCTTCAAGAAGGAAAGATCGATGGCCCAATCCTTCTCAGGCAACGCGGTGAGAATCTGGAACTCACTTCTGCCTCGGCTCCGGACCACCACCTCCTCCCAGGCCTTCAAAACAGACCTCAAAGTTCTCCTCTTTCAAAGACACTTCTAAACTTAATTCACACCCTTTCTATTATCTGAAGGAAGAACTTCCATTATAGAAAATTCTGTTGTCCTTTGACTATGAAAGTGCCTTCCCAGTGTGTTCTTGCAGTTTGAGTGTTTGCCATTCATTGCAGTATTTTCCTTCTACCTGTGTTTGGTACTCTTTTGTAACATGCACACGTCACTTTTCTCCTCTAACGTACTGGTTGCTACCTCTTACATTTTGTTTGCTTTTGACACTTGCACAAGTGCCACCATTGCCTACATAACGTTTGTTCGTGTGCTTGAGTGTCTGCCATTTATTGCAGTATTATACCTCTACTTGTACTTTGTACGCTTTTGTAACTTGCATACATGCCACTTTTTCCCTCTGTAATGTACCGTTTGCTACCTTTTGTATTTTGTTTGCTCACAATTGTCACTTTTGCCTCATGTAACTTAACGTTTGCTTTTGTGTAATTTGTTCTCATGTATCATTACTGTTCCTATTGTGAAGCGCTCTGACACCTTCTGGTAAAGTCAGCGCTATACCAAAACGCATAAAATAAATAAATAAGTAAATAAAAATCAAGAAGTTTGATAGGTGCGAGATGGTCAGGGGATTTGCATTCATGTTTTTTTTATCTGGACAAGGCATCCCTCCAAACATCGACAGATTCTCCACTTTCTTTCCCCCTTTGATCTTTGCTTTTTAGGTCTGGCTAGAGGCCGCTTAGTTGTCTTATACCTCACATTTACAGAAGCAAAACGATTAAAAGGCAGTTCAGAGAGAAGGGCTGTGACGTTGCCTCTTCATTGATCTTCAGCAGGAGCACTTGCTTGGGAAGGAGTTGTGAAAGGCGCCTGATTACTTCCGGTGCAATCCAGAGACATATGCAATATTAAGGAGGTTTGCAAACTTACTGATAAAAACTATAAGAAAGGATTTTACATTATGCACCGCTGACAAATTAAGGAAAGGGATTTTGCATAGACAAATACGGATGTACGTTGTTACAACGCATGCTTTTACCACGCATGCCGTTACAACGCAAGTTTTACAACGCAAGCCATTACAACGCATTGCTTTGGGGGGTGCTGGATAGTGAATAGTTTAATTTACTATTCCAACTCCAGTCCCCGTGGATAGTAGAAAAGGTGTTGGATAGTAAATTAAACTATTACTTATTCTATAGCGCCCCCCAGTGCAATGCGTTGTAATGGTTTTCGTTGTAAAACCTGCGTTGTAAAAGCACTGCGTGGTAAAAGTTGCATGGTAAAGGATGTTTCCCACAAATACAATAGGGGAAATTATAAACTCTCACAAACACAATAAGAAGGGGTTTTACATTATGAACTCATCAATAAATGCAACAGTGTGAGTTCTATGACAAATGCAATACAAAGGGGTTTTACATTGTAACTTCTGTGACAAATACAATAGAAAAGCATTTAACATTGTGAATTCCATGACAAACACCATAGGAAGGGCTTTACATTGTTGAACACTGAGAGACCTTCTAATTCAAGAAGGGCTAGAGGGGTCTGGTTTTCAATGTAAACATTTGTAATTTTATGTTTCATATAGTTGTGTGAGAATTGAAATACGTTTTCCTAATACAATAAAAGCACTGGCTTGGTTTATTATGTAGTATTGTCGGCTCTGTGGAGCTGCAAGTTTCTACCATGAGCAGCCTCCATGAGTGAAGTTTGCACTACCCTGCCTCACTACCCTTAGGGTCAAGGGATAAAGCAAAATAAGCATGGGGTGTCCATTTTGGGTCCAACAGTAAGGTGATCAGAGGGCTTTGCCTCTCTCTGTTTGGTGATCTTTATTGGCATTCCATTGAACCGCAATGATGTTAGCCCTAATGGGCTTCACATTGTGTGCTCTTGGACACATAAAATAGGAAGGAATGAGTTTTACAATGTGACCTCTGCGACAAACATCATGAAATGAAATGGATATCTGGTTGTCCAGGCTTGTAAAATGCAGTGGCATATCTATACATGTATATGAATCTCCACTCTGGAGCGCTCTATATCTGACCTTGAAACTCTCTAGACAGATGCATCACCTTGTAAAGCTGTGCACCACATTATACCTGCATCAGGTATAATGTATGCAGGGTGTGCGTTTCCGCACATCAAAGCCTCGTGGAAGTGGCGCATTGAAATCTAGAAGATTTCAATGCACCACTTCTAGGGCGCCACGGCGACAAAACCTTATGCCTTACTCATGGCAAGCATAATGGTGACACAGTGCATTGAAGATTGGCCTCTCCCACACATTGCTGGAGATGCGTCATGCTTGCGACACAACTCCAGCAACTGACTTTTACGCCAAAAGATACATCGGAGTTCCTGACGTATCTGTCTTTCCTTGCGATATGGAGCTCCGTACAATAAATACGGTGCATCCATCATGTCGCAAGGAGGGCGCAGCCAAAACTGTTGCATCACTGTTTTGTCGCAGCAATGCAACAGATTTTATTAATAAGGCCTGTAGAGTGGAGTACAATAGTGTAGAGTGGAGGGGCATAGAGTGCAGGGCCATAGAATGGAGTAGAGCGCCATAGAATTGAGTGGCAGTGAGTGGTGTACAGTGGAGTGGCATAGAGTGGTGTAGAGTATTCTAGAGTGGAGTAGAGTGTTGTAGAGTGAAGTGTCAGAGAGGAACGACATAGACTAGAGTGGTGTAGAGTGAAAAGGTGTAGAGTAGAGGGGCATAGAGTGGAGTGTCATAGAGTGGCGTGCCATAGAGTGGAGTGGCATGGCGTGGTGTAGAGGGAATTGCATAGGGTGGAGAAGAGTGTTGCAGAGTTGTGTAGAGTGGAGTAGAATGGCGTAGAGTTTGGTAGAGGAAAGTGTCATAGAGTGATTTGGCATAGAGTGATGTACAGTGGCGTAGTGTAGAGCGAAGTAGAGCAAATTAGAGTGTTCTGGAGTGGCGTAGCGTAGCATGGCATAACGTAGCATACAGTGGAGTGGCATACAGTGGCCTACACTGGAGTAGCGTAGAGTAGTGGAGTAGATTGGACTACTGAAGAAGAGTGGAGTAGAGTGTTTTAAAGTTGAGTAGTATAGAGTGGCAGTTGAGTGGCATAAGGTGGTGTAGAGGGTTGTGGAGCTGAGTAGAGTGGCATAAGTGGAATGTTGTAGAGTGGAGGGGCATAGAGTGGAGTGGCCTTGAGTGGCGTAGAGTAGAGTGGGGTAGAGTAGAGCATTGTAAAGTGGAGTGTCAGAGTGGAGTGAAAGGATGTGGAGTGGTGTAGAGGGAATTTCGTAGAGTGGAATAGAGTAGAGTGAAGTGGGGCAGAGTGCTGTAGAGTGGCATAATGTGGAGAACAGTATCATTGAGTAGAGTGTCGTAGAGTGGAGTGTCCTAGGGTGGTGTGGTTGAGTGGAGGGGCATAGAGTAGCGTAGAGTGTCATAGAGTGGAGTGTAGTAGAGTGGAGAGTTGTAGAGTACAACGGAATGGAATGAAATAACGTAGAGTGGAGTGGAGGGGCGTAAAGCGGAGGGGCGTAAAATGGAGGGGCATAGATGGAGTAAAGTGCCAGAGTAGAGTGCAGTGGTCAAGAGTGACGTAGACTAGACTGGTGTGGCGCAGAGTAGAGTGGAATGGAAAAGTGGGGTAGAGTGCTGTTGTGTGGAGTGGAGTGGTGTAAAGTGGAGTAAATTGGCTTAGAGTGGAGTATCGTAGAGTGGAGTGGCATAGAGTGGAGTGCCATAGAGTGGAGTGGCATAGAGTGGAGTGGCATAGAGTGGAGTGCCATTGAGTGTCATTGAGTGGAGTACAGTTAGAGTGGAGTAGCGTAGAATGGAGTAGAGTGGCCTATAGTGAAGTGGCATAGAGTGGAGTAGAGTGTCATAGTGTGGAGATGCGTAGAGTGGAATAGAGTGGAATATAGTAGTGTCAAAGAGTGGAGTAGCATGCAATGGAGGGGTGTAGAGTGGAGGCACGTAAAGTGGATGGCTTAGAGTGGAAGGGTGTGGCGTATAGTGAAGTAAAGTTTTGTAGAGTGGAGTGATCTAGAGTGGAGTTCCATGGAGAAGAAGAGTGGAGTGACGTAGCATAGATTAATTAAAGTGCCATAGAGTGGAGTAGGGTGGTTTGTCATGGAGTGGTGTAGAGTAGAGTGGGATAGCATGATAAAGACTGTCATAGAGTGGAGCATTGTAGAATGGAATTGTCATACAGTGTAGTGGCGTAGAGTGTCATGGAGTATCGTAGAGTGGAGTGTTGTAGAGTGGTGAGGCACAGAGTGAAGCATAATGTCCTAGAGTGGTGAGGAATGGAGTGGAGTGGCATGTCTTGGAGTGGAGTGTCATTGAGTGGAATGGCCTGGATTGTCATTCAGTGAAGTGGCGTGGGTGCCGTAGAGTGGAGTTTCAGAAAGTGGAATGTCGTGGAGTGGAGCATCGTAGAGTGGTGTAGAGTGGAGTAACGTGGCATAGAGTGGTGTAGAGGGAATTGCGTAGAGTAGAGTGGCGTTGAGTAGAGTGTTGTAGAGATGCAAAGAGTGTCAAATTTAGTGTCATGGAGTACAGTGTTGTAGAGTGGAGAATTGGAGAGTGGAGACACATAGAGCAGCGTGTCGTGGAGTGGAGTGTCGCAGAGTGGAGTGACTAGCCTTAGAGTCAAGGGGTGTAAAGAGGAGGTGGTGTAGACTGGAGCAGAGCAGAGCAGAGTGTCATAGAGTGGAGTGGCAGAGTGGAGTGGAGCGTTGTAAAGAGGCATGGAGGGTCGTAGAGTGGATAGTTGTAAAGTGGAGAGACAGAGTGAGGGGTGTAGAGTGGAGTAGAGTGTCAGAGTAGAGTGCAGTGGCATAGTGTTATGTAGCCTAGAGTGGTATGGCGTAGAGTGGGTAGAGTGTTGTTGAGTGGAGTGCTGTAGAGTGGAGTAAAGTGGTGTAGAGTGGAGCGGCGTAGAGTGGAGCGGCATAGAGTGGAGTATATTGGAGTATCGTAGAGTGGAGTGTCATTGAGTGTCATAGAGTGGAGTAAAGTCATAACATGGAGGGAAGCAGAGTGGCCTAGAGTGAAGTGGCATTGAGTGTCACAGAATGGAGTGGAATAGAGTGGAGTAGAGTGTCGGAGTGAAGGGGGGTAGAGTGGAGAGGCATAGTGTAGAGTGGAGCAAAGTGTTAGAGAGGGGAGTAGTGCAGAGTGGAGTTCCAGTAAGTGCAGTGGAGTGAGATACTGTAGAATGTTTTAAAGTGTCGTAGAGTGGAGTGATGTGCCGTGAAGTGTCATGGCATTGAGTGGCATAGACTGTTGTAAAGTGGAATGTTGTAGAGGAGAATGCCATAAAGTGGACTGTTGAAAAGTAGACTGTTGTAGAGTGAAATGGTGTAGATCTGGTGTCTTCAAAGAGAAGCTCGCGAGCTACCGGTAGCTCTGCAGCTATGTGTAAGCAGCTCTCCTGTGTGCAGCCTGGCCTACTACTATAGAATCTTTTGCTAGGGTGAAAAAAAAGTGTGTACTTAAAGCAAAAAAGTGTATTTTCAGAACTCCTAAGATGGTTGGAGAAAGATGGTTGAATTTCCAAAATATCTTTAAAGATATTACTTGAGAGATAAATCGCGTGATAGATTTGTTGCTCATATTATTACCTTAGTGCCAGGGGCACTACAGGTATGGCTGCTATGTGTTACCCATTTAGAGGGATTCCAAATTGATAATGCTTTTTTACTTTACTGCTGGTCACCCCGCCCAATGCAATCACTGCTGACAATCTTGGAAGGGGTGATCACTATCGCATCACAAATATTAGTAACTCAGGATGATTTTCTTTGACCATAAGTAGCTCTTTTTACCAAAAAAGTTGAAGACCCCTGGTGTAGAGTGAAGTGTGCTGTCTGGTAGGCTTCAACCTAAGAAACCCTTAAGCAAAATCTTTGCAATAACAGCAAATGTGTGAAGATCTGGCAACATATTTAACCAGAAAGAATTATTGAATGAAATTGATGAGAGGGCAGAGTACATAAGAGAAAGAGAGATAAAGAGACCGACAGAGTCAGGGATATATATAGGGATATATATAGGGATATATAGGGATATATATATATATATATATATATATATATATATATATATATATATATATATATATATATAGAGAGAGAGAGAGAGAGAAAGAGAGAGACGAGACAAAGAGAGAGAGTACAATAGCACACCAAGGGGCCCTACCCATAAAAGGCAGCCCTGATTCCATACGTGTGGGGCAGCTGGACCCTCACACCTCTGCACTCACTGCACTATTTACAAGTACATCCCTGAGTCACTGACAGAGAGAGGACACAAAGACAGAGAGGAACAAAGAGCAGTGAAGACTATGGGGCAGATTTACAAGCTCCTTGCGCCACTTTTGCATCATTTTCCCCATGTTAAACATGACGCTAAAGTGGCGCAAGGGGCTTGTAAATCTGCCCCTAAATGAGAGCATATAATGGGAATAAAAGGTGAGAAAGAAGGCATGGTTGGTGTAAACAAATGTATAAAAATGAGAAATGATTGATGGGTGGATAACAGTAAGAGAGACGGGTCTGGTGATAAATAAAGGTAAATGTGGACATGAACCAAATACGCAAATTGAGTTGGGAGGATGACGTGTCTCCGTTCATTTTCGCGCTGCTGTTCTAATTGGTGCTGAGTTTACAAAATTAAAGTGAGGCCTCATTAAAGGCACGTGCGGCGACATCCTGTGCCAGCACTCGTCCTAATTACAGTGAATGGAGACGTGTGAACACTGCTTCCTCTGCTTACTGCAAAGTCTGCAAGCCACAAGAAATGTCCGCACAGTGTCGCCTTGCCTCCTGCCTGGGGAGTCGGATGGGCGTGATGTGGGGGGCCTGGGAGAATGGGGGCGCATTCTGAGAACCGTGTCCACATCCCACCACCACATTCCTCCAACCCTGCCATCGACCAAAGTATTTGGACAACCTCCCACGTACTTGTTGGTGGGAAGAAACCCTGCATGGGCTGGAAATATAGAGCGCCCTCCGAATGTGCTAACATGGCCACTGTGCAAGGATGGACAGGCCGGCCCCCTCAGTCCCTGTCCTACATACTCCCTCCCCCTGCCCTTTGGGACTCACTCCTTGCTGGGGTCCGGTGCACACAAACCACTTTCATTGCTCGCTGAACATGACTTTCTGGCCTGCCCAGTGGGTCACATGGAATTGTCTGTCCACGCGCAGCTTCCTGGTGGAGCGAAACCACTGCAGCCTCTCCCTTAGATCAGCGAAGTGAGGGCCTTTGTCGCATCAAGGGTTTGGGCAGCCCGGCACACGTCTTTCCTTGCACGGGACTGATGAAGAGGTTTCTTCTTTGCAGTCCAGTGGCCTCTTCCCCTGGTCCCCTTTCTCTGGTTGACTCTAAATTCTCAGAGTATAGGGACTCCCCAGAAGGAGGAAAGAACTACTTCGAAACCCCTGGGGGGAGAGGTGGAGGGGGGCTTTGGTGGGAAGTGACGAAAGGTTTCTAAGCCCCGTATACTTCCATTCAGCCCTCTTTGCCAAAGAGCATGGAAAAGCTTACGGTGCCTGCCAACGAATTCAATTAGGCTAAATTGACTGATTTGGGCGGGGGCTTTGCCTTCTAGCGCTACCTCAGCATCGCACACATCATGGTGCAAACCTGCCAACTCAGAGAACAATCTCACCATGTGAAAGGGGGGCGGGCCTTGAAGGGGCACTGAGAAGTATCTACAAGGCACTTTTGAACTCCACCCCGCCCACAAGCTCCCCCTCCCCCAGTGGTGTAACACACGTTTAAGGGACCCCTCTGCAATGTACACGGGGGCCCCGCTCCGGATTTAATCCGGAGCACTCAGGCCCCCTTGTAGCTCGAGCACCCTGCACCCTGGGGGATGCGGGGGCCGGTGTTACACCCCTGCCTCCCCCCACCCCCAAATAAAAGCTTGCTGAGGGCAGCGCTGATGTCCTGGGGTGTTTTCACCCCTTAATGGACCTCGGCAGATCAAAGTCTCGGAAAACTGTACTGCACCTGTCCTTGGGGGAGCCCTCACTGTGTGTATGACAACAACTCCTACTCGCTTTTGCTTCACAAATGCTGCAAAACTATTAATCTTTCTCATGCTGACTCTGCACCAATTTGCCTTCTGATGTTCCAGGGGGAAATGGTACCTTTGATTGGAGGGTCCCTTAGCAAAAACTAACCTTGCTATGGTCTGTTCTACGCTGGGCACCACCTGTCGGAATGTGTCGTTACCTGCCGGGAGTCTTTACAAGACCTTGAACATTACCACAATCCCACTGGTTACCATGGACCTGATGTTACTCCCCTTGCTTGTTCTGAAAATGGGCTGCTCTGGGAGCATCAAGAACCAACCAGCTGGAGTGTCTTTGTACATTAACATGAATGTGACGTCACGTTGGAGACCCCCCACCAAGATTTTTTAAATGGTGATCGCAGTCGTTATTAACATAACAACACTGTATGATCTGATTAAACTGAGTCTATGCATCATCCAACATGCTTGCAGTAACAAAGGTAGTACACAAGCTTATGCTCTCAATACTACTGAAGATGATGAAGGATGCGACAGTGAAGGACTCAAAGTCATTTGACTGTATACTATTAAATTGTTGCAAGGGTTTTATCTCAGAGAAAAAGAAGGGGATTGAGAGTTTAGTTTTTTTCTGCATCAGTCTGTTTGTATATACAATTGTAATTTTGTTTGTATGCTTGCCTAAAGTTCACTAAGAAAATGAGTGAAGTTCGCTGTTTTGCTCGAGATAATGTACCCGTCTCGTAAGGTCTTCTGGCTTTACCGGCTCTTTAGCACCTATTGGTCACTCTGCTCTATGCCATGCTTACTATACAGCACTGCAGTGTGCTCAGCAACATTCCATTCTATGCCACTGCACTCTTCCCCACTGCAATCCACTCTACACCGCAGCACTCTAACCTGCACCACTCCACTTTACTGCACTGCACTCTGCACCACTTTACTCTAAGCCACTGTACTCTACACAACTTTACTCTACTCCACTGCACTGTAAGCCACTCTAATCCACAACATTCTACTCTAAGACACTGCACTATATGCCACTGTAACCTACTCTGTACCACTCCACACCACTGCACTATATCTCACTGCTTGTTACAGCACTCTACTCTACTATGCACCACTCCATCAACGCCACTGCACTCTACACTTCTGCACTTTACGTCAGTCCACTCTATGCTATGCCATTCATCTCCACTATACGCCACTCTGCTGTATGTCACACTATGCCACTCTACTCTAAACACTTTACGCCATTCCACTCCGCTCCATGCCAATCTACTTCACTTGATGCCACTCCACCAAATACTACTCTACTCTATACCGTTTCACTTTCCACCACTTCACCACTCTACAGCACTCTGTGCCACTCCAAGCCACTCTACGCTACTTTACTCCACTCCACGCCACTCTACCCTGTGCTACTCCATTCTCTTCTTCACCACTCCATGCAACTCCAAGTCACTCCACTTCATGTTACTCCACTCTATGCCACTTCACTCTATGCCACTCCACTCTACTCTACTCTGCACCGGTCCACTCTACTCTGCACTACTTCACTCTTCTCTGCGCCAGTCCACTGTATGCCACTGTACTCCACGGTATACCACTCTAGGCACTTCTACTCTACACCACCCGCACTCCACTCTACGTCACTTCACTCTACACCCTTTTGCTCTATGCAACTTCAAGTCACTCTACTACACTCCACTATACACCAAAGCACTTTAAGCTAGTCTGCTACACTCCACTCTATTTCACTCCACACCACTCTGTACCATGCCACTCCACTCTACTCCACTTCGCTCTGCTGTACAATATAGTTAAAAGACATCAGCAAAGCCATTAGCTCTCACATAGGCTAAATCTATTGACCTAGCTAGTGCTTGTTAAAGTTGTGGTTATAAAGTCTTTAAGTGGAATGGTAACTTTGGAGCCGTCTGTGATTTAAGTGCCTGTAGGTGGTGATTTATTTTTGTTTCCTTGACAAATAATAATAGATTACATTGCACAAGGCACATTATTTAATATGCCATTAGCAAAATTACTACATCAATGAATTTTCTTTAATGTTTACATTTTTCTTGCAAGCATATGGTGGCCACCTTTAAGTGGTTTTGTGTTTATTGTTTTTATTTTGTGGCATATGCTTGTAATAAGTAATGAAAACACAGCCCCAGCTTGCAATGCTTGCTGGGGTGGAATGCTCATCTGGATGTAACCAGGGCCAGGACAAGGCTGTGCAGAGGGAGATCTGGTGTTAACTGAATTGTAGAGCTGCAGTGTGAGCTGAGCTGGAAATGCTTGTCTCAACCCTGTGTGGAAACTGTTAGCTGTGACTCTCGAGCACATGTGGAGGGAATTAAGGGAAATTATAAGGTGAGATAAATTAGCATTCTGGCAAGGAAAGCAGGAGACTAGTCATAGTCCACAGCTTGGTGAAGACACCTCTGATGATGCACAGTGACAGGGGGGGGCGGGCTCCTTCTGTTGCCGCATGTACTGCACCAGCCGCATCCCACCATGGCTCATGGTTAAGCAATGTGAGGGTCCTCTATGCAACGTGAGTGAATGAGTGGATGAAGTTCTAGATTACAGGTAAGGGCCTGGATTGGAGGGTGCACTGTTTACCTGGCTGCTGTTGGCCCTGTAAGCTACAGAGTAGCAGGCACAATCTAGTGCAAGTGCAAAACATTAGCTATCCCTAACAACATGAGGGTGGAGAAAAGTGCTTGAGATGGTGGTACAAAAAAGCAGTCAAAATACATTATATGTGACTGCAACAGACCAGTTGCTTGATGGATAAGGGGTGCATTAGGTCACCCTGATGAGATGGATTGCTAAGAGTCCTAGAGCACAGGTAACCTCCCATGGACAGTAGATGTTGTGGCACACACCAGAGTACGTTTGATTGACAAGCCTAGTAAAGCACACACTGAACAATTTGCTTGTATTTTGCTTTTGGTTGCAAGGGAGTTGGTGTAATGTTGACTCTTCGGATCTAGGCTGCCAAGTACAAGTATTTTTGTTGCTCTAACTCTAAACACAGCTCCTCCCTGCAAGGGGCAGCCTTCCCATGAGGCAAGAGAAGGCAGCATCCTTAAAAGTGGCATCAAATTATTTCAAGAGGTCAGTAAAATCGCCTTTTTAAGTATATGGGGAGAGCTCCAGCAGGCAAACATCTAGTTTTCCCAGAGCACTGCATCATTTCTGCTTTGACACTTTGACTCCATTTTCTGTTCTAGGTAGAACGTGGATCCTCTCTGATGGTGGTGAGCGAGTCAATCTCTTTGGTATGCCTCGTCCTAGTATCAGCCTAAATGGGTTATATATCAGGTCTCAGCTCCTGTCTATTGCAGCGTCCTCTGAGAATGCAGGTAATCAATCAATCAATCAAACATTTGTAGAGCGATCTACTCACCCGTGAGTGTCTCAAGGCGCTAGAGGATGAAGCAGCTACTGATCGAACAGCTAGGTCTTGAGAAGTCTCCTGAAGGTGAGCAGGTCTTTGGTCTGTTGAAGGTGGATGGGGAGGGTGTTCCATGACTTGGCGGCGAGGTGGGAGAAAGATGTGCTGCTGGTGGTCATTCGGCAGGTGCGTGGGACGGTGGCGAGGGCGAGGTCAGCGGAGAGAAGCTGGCGGTTCGGGGTGTAGAAGGTGAGTCATTCGTTGAGGTATGCTGGTCCGGCGTTGTGGAGTGCCTTGTGAGCGTGGGTGAGGAGCTTGAAGGTGATCCTCTTGTTGACGGGGAGCCAGTGCAGGTCTCTCAGGTGGGCGGTGATGTGGCTGTGGCGAGGGACTCCGAGGATGAGGCATTTTGTATGCGTTGTTTTCTTTTCTGGAGTTTGGCCATGGTTCCCGCGTAGAGGGCATTGCCGTAGTACAGCCTGCTGCGGATGAGGGCTTGAGTGACCATTCATCTGGTTTCGGTGGGGATCCCTCTGTAAACCTTGCAGATCATGCGGAGGGTGTTGAAGCAGGAGGAGGAGACAGAGTTGACTTGCTGGGTCATAGAGAGCGTTGAGTCCAGGATGGACCCCAGGTTGCGTGCGTGGTTGGTGGGTGTCGGGGCAGCTCCCAACGTGGCTAGCGGCCACCAGGAGGTAACTATCTTTATTGTGAATGCTTCGACGCCTTAACCCATAAAATAGGCTTGTCAGTCACCTTGACATAATCTAGTATGAGCATAGGGCTGTAACTGAATGCTCTTTAGGTGGTAAGCTTGATATTGCATTGCTACAACTCTGAAAAAATGAACCTTTATAAAAGACTGAAGAAAAACAAGAATTGGCAAAGTCAGTAGGTCGCAGCCTTGAAACCTATTGACTTTGGAATTGATTTTTCCCCTGCATGGCTGTCATGAATACACCTCGATCCATGGCACCAACCTTTCAGTGGAGTGTCTTAAAATATTACAAGACTCATACATTTTAAAGAAATCGATTCACCATGTGCAAGCATTGGTGCCGGACAATTTAGAACATATTTTGTTACATTGTCACTAGGTCCATTCAAAGATGGCCACTGTGTATATGTTTGCATCCATTGTTGCGATCATAGAACGGAAACTGTTCAAATATAACAAAATGCATTCAAATATGGCCAATGTGTATATGCCTGCATCTGCGATAGCAAAAGACATTTAAATATGGCTATGTATTAACAAATACCATTCAAAGAAGGCCATCATGGATGTGCATACATCTGCAGCACCCATCTTTGAATGGGATTTGTTCAGATATAAAAATGTCATGACCAGATGCCCCCCAGGCACCCATGGCAGACCAACATTGGGCGAGTCACTCTCCGGCATCCCTGTCAGCCTCTCCATTGGGAACAATTTTGATTTCCCGGGATTGAGATGAAGACCGGACAAGGCCCCAAATTCCCTTAACTCTCTCATAAGGACTTGGACCTCCCTATCTGGACGACGCATATACACCAGTGTATCGTCTGCATATAGTGAGATCACATGGTTGGTGTCCCCTAATTGAATTCTCCATCTCCCAAGTTTTTCCCATAAGTTGCAGCCAAAGGCTCTATTGCTATCGCAAATATAAGTGGGGATAGGGGGCAACCTTGGCGAGTGCCCCTTATTAGTGCAAATTGTTCCGTCACCATCCCGCAGTCTCTCACCCGAGCTGGATTGGTGGCATATGGTGGCATATGTGTTTATATGTTTGGGGCCAGGCAAGTGCATTACCCTACACACCATAATAAAAATAGGAGAGACCAAGCTTTCCTTTGATTGGACAATAAATTTGAACCTGCACAATGGGTATTACAGAAAGCACAACAAAGGCACCTGCAGGAATCCCCAGCCACAATATGAAAGGCACATGCACAGCGCACCCCTGGCCCTTTAAGCTGCACTCCCCGAATAACTGATGCATTCAAAATGTTGCAGTGGCACACCACAAGCGTGGGAGGCTTACCAGCTACCAAGCCGGTGAGCCCAATGGGTGTTGCGCGCCTGGTCGTGCGTGATATGCAGTGCGCAGGCAGTGGAAATCCACCGGTCCATGAAAACATACGCGCTCTTAGAAGAACCGCCCTATCCAGCTACCTATGGCCGCAGCTGCTGGTCACGCACCCTATACTTTTCCCACGCACGCTCCGCAAACACGCCGGGTATGTATTTCATGGCTGCTGCGCGCGCTCAGGGGGGTTCACGGCGTCGCACATGCTGCTTTCAGATGTGCACAGGAGTTATTGGACACTGGGGTCACAGATCAGTCAATGATTTACTGTGAGAAAACATCCCAGTTTTCGAAACGCCAGCCCCTCCCGCTCCGCCTGGCAGCGGCCTCATCATCACGGCCCCCCTCTGATGGATGGGCTTGGAGAGCCTGGAATCACGTCGCCTTGGAACACTTTGGCCAGCGAAAGATGCACACGGAATGTGATCAGTTCGAGTCAAGACCTCTGCCGCTACAGAGAGACGTAAAATAGATTAATCTATTCCAGGCACAGGTGTTTGGCTGAGCCGTCGTGCAGGGCGTTCACACAGATACACAAAGAGTAATGATACTCGGTGGAGAGTAGGTCTATTGATTGACCTCCAGAATGCTCATTAGTTACTGGGCAGACCCGCTCTGTAGGGTGCACCTGCGCTCTCTGCACGGACGAAGGACAAAGATCCTGAAACAAGTGTTTAGACATAAGCAGCACTGGCTGCACCACCAACTGGCGGTGCTAGAGCCTTTCAATTAAAGTGAGGGTTACAGTGCCAGTGCACTGCATGTACCACAATGCATCTGGGCGAATAGTGTTTGCTGGAATGCCAAGCACAATGCCCCCCCCCCCCATCTCTTGTCATTGAAAACGTAACTAAGAAAGCCAAGCTCCTACTCTTAGAATCCAGGCTCGCCCGCCTCGTTGAACCAAGACATCTGAAGAGTGTGTGGTGGCAGTCACCCACAACATACCCAATAGTAAGATCCAGTCGTTCCTTCAATAAATATGTATGTCACATTTACAGATAGTGCATAGCATAACATAATGGGGATTTAAAAAAATATTTACAAACAAAGAGTACAGTGTGGACACAATCCAACGAACCAGTGTTAAACTTTTTTGGGTGTGAGTCTTGGTTTGAGTAGTCCTTCCTCTCTTTGTTCTTCTACTTCACTGTGCACTTATTATATGCTCTGCAGTCATCTCGCACATCACAAAGGCGTCCAGTCCTTGGGTTGATAACCCACACGTTCATGCCTCGGTGCTGTATGGCATTCCAACGATTCACGTGGACCTGCACTTACAACTACACGGTGCACGGTGCAACAGGAGGCTAGAAAGAGAGGACATTGAGGCTCATTTATTAGATTTATTGCATATTTGGTGTTTCGAATACATCCTCATCTGGAGCCTCCTTCCCATGAGTGCACAATCGCATCTTTCACAACTGCACACCAATGCTGTGCTCTAGCACAGCTGTGGATTAAGGCCCCTCCTGGAGGGAGGACCCCACAGAACACATTGGTGCATGAGATGAACCTCCTACAGCCCCCTGCGGGCATTGGTCTCCGTGGCGTGATGTGTCCTCCAGACCTTAGACCAAGTCACGACCACGCTATTAGTAGGAATCCTGAAAAATAAGCAGCTCCCTGGTTTTGTGATGTAAAAAAGAGAAATGCTACCAGTATAGGCAGAGAGGCGGCTGGCGTGGTTTCACGTGCAAGCATCGTTGACATGAGCGCACAGCAGAGCTGATTATATACAGGGCATCCAATGATCTCTGACAAAGGTGGTCCTCCTATGGGATGCAGTATCTATTGAAACACCCCCCTTCACCTCTAAATAGTATAACTCTTCCCTCTCCTGACTAGATCAGACAATGTCCCATCCTCTCTGCTGCTTCCTGAGTCTATGACAGTATTGCCCATGTGCAGCCTGACATTGCCGTATCCCTTCCCTGCCTAATACCATTACCCATCTTCCACTCTCTCCCTACATGTTGCGACATTGTCCCTCTCCTCTGTCGCGATATAGTGCCTGCCTTACTCGGACTCTTGTCACTATCCATCTCATTCTGTCGCATGATCTTGTCCGTCACCCTCTCCATCATGCTCATCCCTCTCCATCTCATGATATTGCTCATCCTCTTTTGACTCGATCAATCTTCCTGTCTCGTGATATTTCTCATCATATTCTGTCCATCTCCCCCTATCGTGATATTACCTCTCCACCATACCTCATGGTATAGACATCTTCCAGTCTCATGCTATTGTCTGTCTCCTACTGCCTCATGGTACTCTCCATTTTTATTGCCTTCAGATTTTCTCCCTCGCACTCTTCCTTATTCTGGTGACCTACATTGTGACATTGCCTAATTTTCATTCCTTATGGTATTGTTTCTCTCTCACTTTTTATTATGAAGCCCTTCCTGCCTCTTCTTACTGCCTGTATCATAACATTGCCTGTCTTTCCATTCCGTATGCTATTGTTTATCTCTCACTTTCTCCTATGAAGCCCTTTCTGTCTCTTGTTATTGCCCATATCATGATATTGCCAATCTCCATCTGTCTCTTGCTATTGTCCATCTCCCTCTATTTCTTGATATTATCCGTCTTCCTCTGTCTCGTGACATACCTCATCATATTCTGTACATCTCCTCGCCACCATACCTCATCCTATCGCCCATCTCCTGGTCTCGTGATATTGCGATTCTCCATCTGCCTCGTGGTACTGCTCACCTCCCTCTATTCCTCGGTATTGTCGGTCTTCCCTTCCTTTTCCTCCTGATAGTGAGCATCTCAATCTACCTCACCCTACTGACCATAACCCTGTGCCTCATATTACTGTCCATCTGCCTGCCCAAAAAATAATACTGGCATTTCTCTATCTCATGATATTAACCATTTGTTGCTGCTATTTTCGATCATACACCGTGCTTTCTCAGGCTATTGCCCCTGTACCTCGGTCGGCTGTTCCTCTCCTTGTATCATGGTAGTGCATGTCCTCATACCTCATGCTATTGACCATCATGCTTTCTCTTGATATTGACCCTTTGTTGCTGCTATATTCTATCATATACCACGCTCTCTCATGAAATTGCCCCTCTACCTCGTGCAGCTGTTCCTCTCCTCTTCTCATGA
The DNA here is from genome assembly GCF_964261635.1 of Lissotriton helveticus. NCBI lineage: Eukaryota > Metazoa > Chordata > Amphibia > Caudata > Salamandridae > Lissotriton > Lissotriton helveticus. The sequence continues at coordinate 1,952,489,236 of NC_136067.1, forward strand.
CCTCTTACCTCATGCGATTGACAATCATGCAGTCTCATGACATTGCTAGTCTCTTTTGGCCTAATGTTATTGTCCATTTCATACAGTTTCAGGACCCCCTCTTACTCTGCCTCATTTCATGGACTATCTCTCTGCCTCATACATCACATTGTTATTATATTGCCCCCACCCCACTTTCTGTCTGTCCCTTTGCTCCATTCCTGTTTCTGATCTCTGCCACTGGTCAGCTTTTCAGTATCAAAGCACAACCTGTCTCTGGGACCCCCAGCCTGCAATATTTTACTTTAACCTATGGCACTGATGTGTGCCAGTGAACCCTTCACTCTTCTGGGTCCGCCCTGTTAGCATCTCACTTATGTGGTTATCCAGCTCTCTAACTCTTAGCGAATCACATCCATACCCTGGTTCAGTTGTGTCTCTGAGCCATGCAGTCTGGATCTCTGCCTCAATCACATCCCTTCATCCCTGTTCTGGCCTGGCTACTTGTCTCAGCCTCAGTCACATGGTCCATCTGCTCCCCCCCATCTCAATCACACCCCTGCCCCAGCTTTGTCTCCGAATCATGGAGTCTGGATCTCTGCCTCAATCACATCTCTGTCCTGGTCCAGCTTTGTCCCTGAATCATGCAGTCTGGATCTCTGCCTTAATCACATCCCTGTCCTGTCCCAGCTTTGTCTCCGAATCATGCAGTCTGGATCTCTGCCTTAATCACATCCCTGTCCTGTCCCAGCTTTGTCTCTGAATCATGCAGTCTGGATCTCTGCCTCAATCACATCCCTGTCCTGCCCCAGCCGTGTCTCTGAATCATGCAGTCTGGATCTATGTCTCAATCACACCCCTGTCCTGTCCCAGCTTTGTCCCTGAATCATGCAGTCTGGATCTCTCCCTCAATCACATCCCTGTCCTGTCCCAGCTTTGTCTCTGAATCATGCAGTCTGGATCGCTGCCTCAATCACATCCCTGTCTTGGTCCAGCTTTGTCTCTGAATCATGCAGTCTGGATCTCTGCCTTAATCACATCCCTGTCCTGTCCCAGCTTTGTCCCTGAATCATGCAGTCTGGATCTCTGCCTTAATCACATCCCTCTCCAGTCCCAGCTTTGTCTCTGAATCATGCAGTCTGGATCTCTGCCTCAATCACATCCCTGTCCAGTCCCAGCTTTGTCTCTGAATCATGCAGTCTGGATCTCTGCCTCGATCACATCCCTGTCCAGTCCCAGCTGTGTCTCTGAATCATGCAGTCTGGATCTCTGCCTCGATCACTTCCCTGTCCAGTCCCAGCTTTGTCTCTGAATCATGCAGTCTGGATCTCTCCCTCAATCACATCCCTGTCCTGTCCCAGCTTTGTCTCTGAATCATGCAGTCTGGATCTCTGCCTCGATCACATCCCTGTCCTGTCCCAGCTTTGTCTCTGAATCATGCAGTCTCGATCGCTGCCTCAATCACATCCCTGTCTTGGTCCAGCTTTGTCCCTGAATCATGCAGTCTGGATCTCTGCCTTAATCACATCCCTGTCCTGTCCCAGCTTTGTCCCTGAATCATGCAGTCTGGATCTCTGCCTCAATCACACCCCTGTCCTGCCCCAGCCGTGTCTCTGAATCATGCAGTCTGGATCGCTGCCTCAATCACATCCCTGTCTTGGTCCAGCTTTGTCCCTGAATCATGCAGTTTGGATCTCTGCCTTAATCACATCCCTGTCCTGTCCCAGCTTTGTCCCTGAATCATGCAGTCTGGATCTCTGCCTCAATCACACCCCTGTCCTGCCCCAGCCGTGTCTCTGAATCATGCAGTCTGGATCGCTGCCTCAATCACATCCCTGTCTTGGTCCAGCTTTGTCCCTGAATCATGCAGTCTGGATCTCTGCCTTAATCACATCCCTGTCCTGTCCCAGCTTTGTCCCTGAATCATGCAGTCTGGATCTCTGCCTCAATCACACCCCTGTCCTGCCCCAGCCGTGTCTCTGAATCATGCAGTCTGGATCTCTGCCTCAATCACATCCCTGTCTTGGTCCAGCTTTGTCTCCGAATCATGCAGTCTGGATCTCTGCCTTAATCACATCCCTGTCCTGTCCCAGCTTTGTCCCTGAATCATGCAGTCTGGATCTCTGCCTCAATCACATCCCTGTCCAGTCCCAGCTGTGTCTCTGAATCATGCAGTCTGGATCTCTGCCTCGATCACATCTCTGTCCTGGTCCAGATTTGTCTCTGACTCATGCAGTCTGGATCTCTGCCTCAATCACATCCCTGTCCTGTTCCAGATTTGTCTCCGAATCATGCAGTCTGGATCTCTGCCTCGATCACATCTCTGTCCTGTCCCAGCTTTGTCTCTGAATCATGCAGTCTGGATCTCTCCCTCAATCACATCCCTGTCCAGTCCCAGCTTTGTCCCTGAATCATGCAGTCTGGATCTCTGCCTCAATCACACCCCTGTCCTGCCCCAGCCGTGTCTCTGAATCATGCAGTTTGGATCTCTGCCTTAATCACACCCCTGTCCTGCCCCAGCCGTGTCTCTGAATCATGCAGTCTGGATCTCTGCCTCGATCACATCCCTGTCTTGGTCCAGCTTTGTCTCCGAATCATGCAGTCTGGATCTCTGCCTTAATCACATCCCTGTCCTGTCCCAGCTTTGTCCCTGAATCACGCAGTCTGGATCTCTGCCTCGATCACATCCCTGTCCAGTCCCAGCTTTGTCTCTGAATCATGCAGTCTGGATCTCTGCCTCAATCACATCGCTGTCCAGTCCCAGCTTTGTCCCTGAATCATGCAGTTTGGATCTCTCCCTCAATCACATCGCTGTCCAGTCCCAGCTTTGTCCCTGAATAATGCAGTCTGGATCTCTCCCTCAATCACATCCCTGTCCAGTCCCAGCTTTGTCTCTGAATCATGCAGTCTGGATCTCTGCCTCAATCACATCCCTGTCCAGTCCCAGCTTTGTCTCTGAATCATGCAGTCTGGATCTCTCCCTCAATCACATCCCTGTCCAGTCCCAGCTTTGTCCCTGAATCATGCAGTCTGGATCTCTGCCTCACTCACATCCCTGTCCAGTCCCAGCTTTGTCCCTGAATCATGCAGTCTGGATCTCTGCCTCAATCACATCCCTGTCCAGTCCCAGCTTTGTCCCTGAATCATGCAGTCTGGATCTCTGCCTCGATCACATCCCTGTCCAGTCCCAGCTTTGTCCCTGAATCATGCAGTCTGGATCTCTGCCTCGATCACATCCCTGTCCAGTCCCAGCTTTGTCTCTGAATCATGCAGTCTGGATCTCTGCCTCAATCACATCCCTGTCCAGTCCCAGCTTTGTCTCTGAATCATGCAGTCTGGATCTCTGCCTCAATCACATCCCTGTCCAGTCCCAGCTTTGTCCCTGAATCATGCAGTCTGGATCTCTGCCTCAATCCCACCCCTGTCCTGCCCCAGCCGTGTCTCTGAATCATGCAGTCTGGATCTCTGCCTTAATCACACCCCTGTCCTGCCCCAGCCTTGTCACTGAATCATGCAGTCTGGATCTCTGCCTCGATCACACCCCTGTCCTGCCCCAGCTTTGTCCCTGAATCATGCAGTCTGGATCTCTGCCTCAATCACACCCCTGTCCTGTCCCAGCTTTGTCTCCGAATCATGCAGTCTGGATCTCTGCCTTAATCACATCCCTGTCCTGTCCAGGCTTTGTCCCTGAATCATGCAGTCTGGATCTCTGCCTCGATCACATCCCTGTCCTGTCCCAGCTTTGTCTCTGAATCATGCAGTCTGGATCTCTGCCTTAATCACATCCCTGTCCTGTCCCAGCTTTGTCTCTGAATCATGCAGTCTGGATCTCTGCCTCAATCACATCCCTGTCCAGTCCCAGCTGTGTCTCTGAATCATGCAGTCTGGATCTCTGCCTTGATCACATCCCTGTCCAGTCCCAGCTTTGTCTCTAAATCATGCAGTCTGGATCTCTGCCTCAATCACATCCCTGTCCTGTCCCAGCTTTGTCTCTAAATCATGCAGTCTGGATCTCTGCCTCAATCACATCCCTGTCCTGTCCCAGCTTTGTCTCTGAATTATGCAGTCTGGATCTCTGCCTCAATCACATCTCTGTCCTGTCCCAGCTTTGTCTCTGAATCATGCAGTCTGGATCTCTGCCTTAATCACATCTCTGTCTTGGTCCAGCTTTGTCTCTGAGTCATGCAGTCTGGATCTCTGCCTCGATCACATCCCTGTCCAGTCCCAGCTGTGTCTCTGAATCATGCAGTCTGGATCTCTGCCTCGATCACATCCCTGTCCAGTCCCAGCTTTGTCTCTAAATCATGCAGTCTGGATCTCTGCCTCAATCACATCCCTGTCCTGTCCCAGCTTTGTCTCTGAATCATGCAGTCTGGATCTCTGCCTCAATCACATCTCTGTCCTGTCCCAGCTTTGTCTCTGAATCATGCAGTCTGGATCTCTGCCTCAATCACATCCCTGCCCCGCCCCAGCCATGTCCCTGAATCATGCAGTCTGGATCTCTGCCTCAATCACATCCCTGTCCTGTCCCAGCCGTGTCTCTGAATCATGCAGTCTGGATCTCTGCCTTATTCACACCCCTGTCCTGTCCCAGCTTTGTCTCCGAATCATGCAGTCTGGATCTCTGCCTTAATCACATCCCTGTCCTGGTCCAGCTTTGTCCCTGAATCATGCAGTCTGGATCTCTGCCTCGATCACATCCCTGTCCTGTCCCAGCTTTGTCTCTGAATCATGCAGTCTGGATCTCTGCCTTAATCACATCCCTGTCCAGTCCCAGCTTTGTCTCTGAATCATGCAGTCTGGATCTCTGCCTCGATCACATCCCTGTCCTGTCCCAGCTTTGTCTCTGAATCATGCAGTCTGGATCTCTGCCTTAATCACATCCCTGTCCAGTCCCAGCTTTGTCTCTGAATCATGCAGTCTGGATCTCTGCCTTAATCACATCCCTGTTCAGTCCCAGCTTTGTCTCTGAATCATGCAGAAAGTTGGGACTGGACAGGGATGTGATTGAGGGAGAGATCCAGACTGCATGATTCAGGGACAAAGCTGGGACTGGACAGGGATGTGATTGAGGCAGAGATCCAGACTGCATGATTCAGGGACAAAGCTGGGACTGGACAGGGATGTGATTGAGGCAGAGATCCAGACTCTGCCTCGATCACATCCCTGTCCTGTCCCAGCTTTGTCTCTGAATCATGCAGTCTGGATCTCTGCCTCAATCACATCCCTGTCCCAGCTTTGTCTCTGAATCATGCAGTCTGGATCTCTGCCTCAATCACATCCCTGTCCAGTCCCAGCTGTGTCTCTGAATCATGCAGTCTGGATCTCTGCCTCAATCACATCCCTGCCCCGCCCCAGCCATGTCCCTGAATCATGCAGTCTGGATCTCTGCCTCAATCACATCCCTGTCCTGTCCCAGCCGTGTCTCTGAATCATGCAGTCTGGATCTCTGCCTTAATCACATCCCTGTCCTGTCCCAGCTTTGTCTCCGAATCATGCAGTCTGGATCTCTGCCTCGATCACATCCCTGTCTTGGTCCAGCTTTGTCTCCGAATCATGCAGTCTGGATCTCTGCCTTAATCACATCCCTGTCCTGGTCCAGCTTTGTCCCTGAATCATGCAGTCTGGATCTCTGCCTCGATCACATCCCTGTCCTGTCCCAGCTTTGTCCCTGAATCATGCAGTTTGTCCCTGAATCATGCAGTCTGGATCTCTCCCTCAATCACATCCCCGTCCAGTCCCAGCTTTGTCCCTGAATCATGCAGTCTGGATCTCTCCCTCAATCACATCCCTGTCCAGTCCCAGCTTTGTCCCTGAATCATGCAGTCTGGATCTCTCCCTCAATCACATCCCTGTCCAGTCCCAGCCTTGCCTCTGAATCATGCAGTCTGGATCTCTGCCTCAATCACATGCCTGTCCTGTTCCAGGTGTGTTTCAATCATGCAGTCTGGATCTCTGTCTCAATCACATCCCTTCATCCCTGTTCTGGCCCAGCGACTTGTCCCAGCATCAGTCATACGGTCCAGCTGCCCCCAAATCGCATCCCTGCCTTGGTCCAGCTCACTTCCTTAATTATACCATCTACTTTCTGCCTCTCTCTGCCCCAGCCACACCTCTGCCTATGCCCAGCTCTTTAACTCTGCCTCGGTCACTTGGGGCTGGGGCAGCTGCCTGCCCCTCTTTTCCCTCAATAACAGACCGATGCTATTCCTGCCTCATTGGCACGGTCCACCTCTCTTTTCATGTCTCCTCCCAGGCGCAGCCCTTTGTTTCATCTGCATCGCTCAGCGCCTCGACGCCCTCACAGCGCCTCACACATACACACTCTGTCCTGGTCCAGCAGCCCTGCTCCCGTCAGTGAGGTCAGCTTCACGTGCCCACTGCAGTCAGCGGCTGCCCAGGGCTCTGCCCCGCGCTTCCTGCCTCCACGTGTTATCCCAGGCTGTGATAACAAGAACATTTCTCACCTCCGCGAAGTTTCTCTCACACGGTGCGAACCCCAGGACACATACCTTTCATGGTCCCCGTGCTGTCAGAACCGGGTCACCGGCGGCGCCTCTGCTGTTTCTGATGTCAGTACCAAAGGGTACCCAAAAAGTAAAGAGACTCAAAATAAATCCCAGGGAAATGTTCCTTTGTAGCCTTCATTAATCCATCGTGTTCCTTGTAGTTTGCGTTGTGTTGTTAATCACAGGGGGCTTTACACGAAGGTTCAAAGTATCTGTTCCTTCTAATTAATGATGGGGAAATGGGTTTGCAGTCATTCGAACGAAATGTCAATGGTGAGATTGGTGCTGGAAATAAAAGTTTTCGTGGCGAGTGCGCTGCTGGTTCCACTCTCGGCGCCTCCGAGAGCTCCCTGTGTGCTCGTGGTCCTCGGCAGCTCAGCTCTCGGTAGCCGCTGGAGATAGCCCGGGCCAGCCCCTGTCCTGCTCTGCCTCAGCCTCAGCCTGCCGCTCTCCGCAGCGCGCCCCCGTCCCCGCTCCGGCTCAGCACACTCTGGACATTTTCCATCGCGAGCTCAGAGAAATAGGAGCCGCCGAAGCATGTGCCGGGCCGGCGAGCACTCCCCTCCCTCTGGACTCCTCCTCTGCTCGGCCTCGGCGGGGAACGGCCAGCAAATGTGCGGGCTACCGCTGGGCCCGCACATCTGGCCGCCGAGGAGGGGAGGGCGGGGTGTCAGGGCCCAGGGGAAGGGTGTAAGTACGGACCCTGTCCAAAATGAAGGACAGAAGCTGTCACCTGCTCCCATTTCATGAGGACCACTCTGAGACACTTCTGATTATGCAGCTTACAGCGCTAAGCATGCTGGGACTTGTAGGCCAATAATCATAAAGGGAAACTACAAGCGGCATCATTTAAAATATATGGCTCTCCTGCAATATTTGGGAAGGAGCCCCCTAAAATATACATTCTGCTATTCGCCTCAGAAATATACAAATGCAAGGGGCTGACCGAGGCGCTCTGGGGGCCTGCAGCATCCTAGAGCTACATTACGCACCTGACAGTGGTCACACTACTAACCTCACCCAGCCAACACCAACAAAAACACACAACACAATCATCTGATTGCATCCCACGTGTGCACAAAAAGATGCCCATAGTCAGGGCTTTAAGTGGGCCGGGTCTCACCGGCTCTTAGCACCGGCAGTTTTTTTAAGGAGGCCGCGAAACGGGTCTCTATCGGTCTCTGTTTTGTGCCGTAGCACAGGAGGTCCGTTTTTTTCGAGCGTTGTAGGGGAAGGGAAATCCTTTAAAGAGAGTCCTTTTCTCTCTGGATTTCTCTTCTCTTTCCGGAACTAAGGAGCAGCAACTTTGTCGTGGTGTCACCAGGGCTTTAAGTGGAAGTTTTTTCAATATTAAATACAAGCCATAGTTGCTGCTTATTCATGTTATTCAACTAACAACCATTGACAAAGCCAATAGTCCTGACTTGTAAGTATGATGTTACTTGTTGTATCATATATCTGGATGCAATGACAGGAACAACAAAATCCCAGTCGAGCGGCACACTACGCTAAGCACAAACTATTAGCTTAGGTGTTTTTAAGCCACGCCCTTACTTGCATTGGCCACGCCCCCTTGAGAGACCCCCCCCAGTTTTTTCATCACACTTAAAGCCCTGCCCATAGTGAGAACATCTTATGATGCTGTTGACGCTCTAATGAAAACATTCAAGGGGGTCAAGGCATATGATCGGGTCTGTGAGTCTTTATACGACTAAGTCCAATGGCAGTAAAGGAGTCCTCCACAAGACACGTCAAAACCATAAGTGTTTATTCACAATTAAGTTCATTACAGAAGGCAAAAAAAGTTGTAGTTAAATCACAGGGAATCAACAGTCATAGTAAGTCACAATCAAATAATGCAAGAGAATTAACATTAGGTTTATCCCTATTGCAAATATCAGCCAGAATCAAAGTTAAGTTAAGCAAGAGGACCGTCCTAGAGTCTGCTTTCAAAGAGTGCACCAAAAAGACTGGCACTTTACCTACAACATCATCTTTTATAGTGCTTAGACAGAAAAGCCACACGCTCAGTATGCTCTGACATGACATAATAGGGCTGGATTAACAAAGATCCATACACATAAACCAATCTTATTCAAATTAACAAGGTACATCAAATAAAATACATCTAGTAAACACCTGCTTTGAATGTTTGATGTTACCCTGGATTGATACTCCGCTTCAAGTAACAGCCACAACAGCAGGCGGTCCACGTAAATGTGTATTTAAATCAAACAAATCCCAAGATTGGTCCTGGCTATCCAAGGCCTTAGGGTAGTAGTGTACAGACAATTCAGCATGAAAACGAACCGAAGTATGATACAGCCTGTTGCTTAAACATTTGCTCCTGGAACATCCGGGGCCTAACAAAAGAGAAAATAGGCCGATTAACCACGAAACTCCGGAATTCAAACGATGTCTTTGCCATTCAAGAAACTTGGGCCCTGGAGAACACCATCTGGGAAGATTTCACTGTAGCCGAATCCTTTGCTATCCCATCCATCGCAGGTGGCCATGCATCTGGAGGCGTGCTGATCGCCGTAAAGAATACATTGGTTGCAAATTTAGAGACACTTTACAACGGCGAAGGCGACTACGTTTTCCTCAGCATTGAGATTAAGAGTCATGTTAAGGGGAAAATAAAGCAAAAAATCATTCTTGGCTGTGTCTACCTGCATCCCGTAAAAATTCGTCGAGAGACTACTTTAAACAACTTGCTTCCTATAATAAATAAACTTGAAGCTTTATTCCCAAATGATCTGTGGCTGATAACGGGTGACTTCAACTCCAACTTAATGGATATTGACCCCACCCAATCCTCTCAAATATCACTAGTAAATGAAGAGTGGGAAATCCCGGAGATAAAGTCCCAATTTCAACGGAAGGAGGCCAATGGAACAATGTTAGCAACAAAATTAAATCAATCAGGCCTGCGCATTCTCAACGGAAGGTTAGCCTCTGATCAACCAGCTGCATATACCCATATATCCTCATCCCGTATGGCGACTTTAGACTACATATGGATATCTTTCACTGCCTTCCATCTGGCACATCAGCTCTCGATAATACCATCCTTAGACAGCGATCATGCCATTCTAGTATGCAAGATTGCCCTTAGGCAGCAACACCGCCCGATAACTCCCCTGATTGGAAGGGAATCATACCTTCAGAATGTAAGGAAATTAAGATGGTCTGAATGGAATCGTGAAGCAATAGAAGCGGAAGTTGACAGTCTTCTCTCCGAACAGCGTCTGGATGGCACTGATTACCTGACTGGATTTTCCTGGGAGACAAGACTAAGCGAATTCAGAGACCAATTAGCATTAAAACTGCCAAATAGCCCTCCGAAGGACCTATCGGTTCCAACTACTTTGTTAGAGCAAAAACAACTTATAATCTCCGCAAAGAGTAAATTAAATAAATTGCAACAAGTCCATGCGAGCAACAAAAGTGAATATAAATCCCTGAGGAGTGACATATCTGCCGCCAGAAAAAATTACAGAAAAGCCAGATTCGCCCTAAAAAGACAGGAAGAAGAGCTCCGTTGGGCGACAGTCTTTGAGATAATTAAAACCAAGGACCAAAGAAAATTTTGGAATTGGGTAAATGAGGCTACCAAAGCCACTAAACCACCCACTGCAGCTAATATCTCCCCCGCTGACTGGGAGAACTACGTTAAAATATTATACACAGCATCGTACACATCAAACATTAGCAGTAGTACCCAACTTACGCTCGATCAGCTCATCACTGAGGATGGCACAACCGCCCCATCACGATAACCACAGAAGAAATAGTAGGAGTCATAAAGAAAATGCGCTCCAGCGGTGCCCCCGGACCCAACGGGATCCCTACGCAAGTACTCAAAGCCTCCGCACATAAATGGGCTGCGATACTGACCCCTCTCTTTAAAGACGCAATACTGGGAAACACAATCCCGCCCTCTTGGCAAGGATCATTCCTTGTTCCTTTTCATAAAAAAGGCTCACGTTCCAATCCCGATAACTATCGAATGATAGCCCTGCTTGATGTGGATGGGAAAGCCTACGCAAGTGTACTATTAAAAGAACTTATAAAATGGGTGGAAACGAAAAACGTAATCCCTTTTAGCCAAACCGGATTCCGTAAAGGTTGCCACATCGAGGACAACTTGATCTCCATAGCCCACCTGAGGAAACAACTCTAGCTGCAAAAGGCAAATCAATGTATATGGGATTCATCGACTTTCGTAAAGCCTTTGACAGCGTCAGTCGGCCTAAATTGTGGGAAAAACTGGCAAGATGGGGCATCCCACGGGCACTACTAAACGCAATAATAGCCCTACACACGGACACCTGGGTAAAAGTCAGAGTAACATCGAAATGGTCTACCTCCCAAAAATTTTTCACAAATAGGGGCCTAAAACAAGGATGCACCCTTGCGCCATTACTCTTCAATCTGTATCTCGCCGACCTACCTGAATGGTTGTCCCGGTCAAGAGCCTTCCCTCCAGGAATCGGTCAATGTAAAATCCAAATTCTGCAATACGCAGATGATACCATTCTTCTAGACCAAACCCAGGTGGGCCTCCAAAGACTGCTCAATTCCCTCGCCCAGTATTGTAAAAACAATATGCTAGAGATAAACGTTAGTAAAACCAAAACGATGGCAATCTCACCTGCGAATGGAAAAAAGATCAAGTGGTATATTGAAGGGAAACCAGTGGAGAGTGTCAACGCATATAAATATCTGGGCGTCTGGATTGACCACAAAGGGAGATGCTCGGTGCATACAACAGAGATGCAGGCAGTGGCTCGCAGTTTAGAGGGGGCCTTCATGAGAACGAAGAGTGCTCTGCATTCCCAAGATTTTGTCCCTTTGATAAAATTAATCAATGCAAAATTCCTGCCCACAATCTCCTTTGGCGCATTAATCTTCAAAGACAAAATGAACAACTGGCTAGATAGAGCACAATCATCATGCTATCGCCGGGTCTTCCGATTGCCAAATTCGACTTCTCATGCCCAAATCCGGAAATAATTTTCCTTATCCTCTATGCGCTGGATTATGGGAGCAAGATACGTCTCATACTGTCTGAAAGCGAAACAAGCCAACCCCCACTCATTGAAGAGCTGCATATGGCTCCTGCTTAGCAATCCAACTACATCATGGAATAAGTATCTGACATTCTGGCTCAATTCCCTTGAAGCGGGGAACATATGGTCCTCTCCCTTGCCCGATGAAACGAAAGCAAAGCTTTTAACCAAGCAAGCCAAAATTCTATCAAATCAATCGGACATGCAACAGGTTCTCCAACTTTATCACGGTCCCTGGGCTGCCAAACTATATGCCCCGAAAACATTACCATCTTATCTCGCATCAGCAATGAAGCCGTATATCAAACATCAATTAATGAGATTTCGGTTCGGCTTAATTCCGTTGAAGGCATACAAGTTCGGCCAAGGATATATGAAAGAAGCCTCCTCTCAGTGTCGTTTCTGCAATCAGGGAGAGGAAAGTCTAATCCACATTTTGTGCATTTGCCATCACCTCCGGGCGCAAAGAATATTTTGTCTGAGACCAATTTGGCTTTTTCTAGGCATCAGGACTTGTCAAGAAGCGCTCGAGGCCTGTATGAGGGGGGACTCACCACAATTGGCGACTCGCTTTGTAAAATTCATCACAGAAATTAACTCCTCGATTCAATCATCCGAGCAAGTTTGAATTTTAACCTCCCTATGTGCCAGTCCCTTGGCTTTTCTGCTTTCCCTTCCCTTTACCCAATCCATCACCTTTATTGTCTTTTTAACAGACTTGAATTCTTCTTTTCTATCTAAAATGTCATGTTCTGGATGTGCATATTGCAATGATTTAAATAATTGTGCAATAAAAATTTATTTTTTACTTTTTTACTTTTACTTTGACGTTACAACGCGGTCTGTACACCGCAATACGTTTACAACGCGGTCATTACAAAGCAAGTCGTTACAACGACTTGTGCTAGAGGCGCTGGACTTAGGAATAGTATGATTTACTATTCCAACTCCAGTGTGTGCAACAGTAGGGCAGGTGTTGAAATAGTACATCATACTATTCCTTAATGTAGAGCCCCATCCAGCGCAAGTTGTTGTAACACCTTGTGTTGTAATGACCACGTTGTAAACGTATCGCGGTGTAAAGACCGCGTTGTAATGGATGTCTCCCACCTGCTTTGGTGCATATTGATAAAGAGATGTGCATAGAAAATGAAGGAGATGGCATGCCATTTATATAATACAGAAATACAAGTGACACTTCAGCTGATGAATGGTCCCTAGAAAAAACTTGAGCGATGGACCTTGCATGTTACTCAGAGGAAGGCACATTAATACACTTTATGAATACAATAAACATCACCATGAATGAGGCTTCTATTTGGTGATTTTCTGAAATGGAAATGCACGGAGAGAAACACGTAGATGGAAAGTGCCTCTTCACAGAAAATAAAAGTGCACTTTCCTTCAACTAATTTGAAATGATGTCAGTGCAAGCTGGGTAAGGCCTTGTCAAGCTAACTTTAACACATCTAAATTAAGCATTATTTCCTGCTATTAATAACGCTTCTACAATTCCATGATAATGTTGATCAGATCCTTACTCTATGCAATATCATAGAACAGGAAGAAGCAGAGGCAACTCTACATTGACTATGTTAATTTTGAGAAAGCCATTGACAGTATCCACCGTGACAGCCTCGGGTGAATACTGCCAGTCTATGACATATCGCAGCAGATAGTTCTCCCCATTAAGAACTTCTATGATAATTTTACCTGCAAGGTGGGAGATAGTAAATAGCGCTTCGAAGTCAAGACCAGTGTGAGACAGGGATGTCAAAATTGCTCTTCAACCTCATCATCAACTCTGTCATTATTCTATATACTAAAGGACCTTGACTATGTGGATGACCTAGCCTTGCTCTCTCACGCACACCAACATATGCATGATGTTAGACCCGGCTTCCTGGCCACCAGGGCACTCAGGGGTAACTGCGCTCCAATCGCATCAACTGGAGTGTTCCCTCACTGATGTCCTGGGGCCTCAGTACTAAGGGACCCAAAACTGGATAACCAAGTACTCCTCTCCAGCACTTGACTCTCTCAGGGTAGCGAGACAGAGCAGTCCAAGGCTTACTCAAGGAAGTGAGGTGGGGTTAGACTTTCAGAATACAGTGTAAACCGTACCACCAGCTGATAAACTCAATGTCCAGTCAGTGCTTTACTTTTTATAAAAGAAAAGTACTTTAATACACATAAGATAATTATACTACACATAAAACTAGAATAAACAGTGAAAACCAGAAGTCTCTACAACCCTCTGGGACAGAGTTCTGACCCCAAACAGTATTATAGCGCCTAGACGCTGAGGTTCTGTAATTCTCGAGCCTGACTTCATTTTGTGTTGCCCTCACGTAGGCCTGTGAAAGAGGCCCGACGAACAAGTGCCCTGGCCTTCTGAGTTCATGTATACATTAACTGGGTTTCTTTCGACTCTGAAAGAACTGCAGAGAAACTGACCTCTTCACCTGAAACTGGCCTCGCAAAGCCAATTTCCCTTGGTTTGATCCTTGTCTAAGATTGCCACTTAATGTTCAGGACCTCGTTAACCTTTAGTTTCCTTGCACATGTTTTATCTTGTTCAGCATCTATTACTGTTTCCTTTATGTTCTGATATTACATGGGTTGTGCTTTTCAATTATAAATTTGTCCGGCTTGCAAAGATTGAATTTGGGACATTCCTAATAATTAACTTTTGGGTTGGGTTACTGTAAATTGGGTTTTTGTTAATGTGATACTCAGTTAGAAAATGTGCCCTATTGGTTAGAATTTTGCGCAGTGGGTGTACATTTATAATGAGAATATGGTGTATAAAAGGAGATGTCTTGCCTTAGTAATTTGAACAGCCTCCTAGGAATATACATTGTGATGTATTGTTGGGATTTCTGTTACTAGCTGCAGCTAATAAACTTGGTCTCTGACGCCACCCAGAACCATTCCGTGTCTCTGTATACCAAGACAGGTGGAACTCGAAGATTTCAGGTGTGTCCCTGGCACCACTGGGTTCTGACCCGGTTCTTCAACAGACGCCAAGCACTATAAAAACACAGTTAACATGAAAACACACAGTAAGCATTGCATATTACAGATCATGTTACACAGGGCTGCTCTCATTCACTAGAGCCTTGATACCAAACTTTGTATTGAAAGGATATAGTTTCAGCATATGATGTGAAGTCAAATGTTCGTGATCAGCCCCATAACCCCCCACCCAAAGCAAAAGAAGTGCCCTCCCATTGTGAGTGAGGACACCACTCTAGTGGTGTCAGGGATCTGATCACAGTTGCCGGATGTCTTCGCACAGTTTACTGGAGTCCCACTAGTCCAGTAGCCACTGGCTAGCTGTAGGAGGGTAGTGGCTGGACAGAGTGCCAGTTCACCCTGATACCCTTAGAGATCACAAAAAGAAAGGTGGGGGCCTGCTTCACTGGCCTCTATTCCCAGTTACTGCTTGTACAGGCTCCCACAGCGCAGGGGAGGAGCCTAGAGGGGATTTGATCTCACCTTCAAAGACTAGAATCAAGCATCCTCCTCTCTGGCTCTCGTCATGTGCTGCAAGCCTCTTTCCACTAGCTTTTCTTGATGTGCCGCAAGCTTCTTTTCCACACCTTGGGCAGCTGTCTGTAATTTCCTTGGTCCAAAGCGCAGGCTCTGCCAAGCCTCACAGAACAGCTGGTCCTTAATGTTGCTGATGCCTTCCTTCCAGACCGCAGTGAACAGAGTCTTATCTCCTGCCTTCACACCGCGGGGTCACGGCTGACTAACTTCAGAGGGCTCTGGTGTGGCCGCTCATCAGTCATAGACCAGTCTTGAACAACAGCTGACCACTCAGGCCAGACTTTTATCACCTCTGATTGATAGGCTCATCCAATCAGAGGGTCTGCTACTTTTGCATCATGAATACACCTCCAATCACAAAACCATTCACTGCGTGTTCAATGCATGGGTAAAGCATGTACCAGGTCCTGTTCTGGTATCAGGCTGTGCAACTCCCTAGAGAGGAATTTTAATTAACTCCAGCCCAGGAGGCCCTGACCAGTGGGGGAGGGTCCTCTCCACACAGTTAGTGCAGCTAAACCCAGATAAGAGCTGAGTGTCTCCCCAGCCCACCAGGCCTTTCCAAGGAAATAGGGAGGGGGACGGGGGAGCTGGGATGTCCAGCAGAACAGCTCGCATTACTCTCACTGGCTCAAATCCCCATTCTTCCCCTGTACACCCACGGGCTCTCAGACATACATCAGTCAGACAAAGGCAACAGGCCCACAGGCATGGCAAACTGCACAGACTTGGTCAGGAGGGTGCCTAGGGACTCACCCCTCCTGACTATAGATGTATTGCTGCCACCACTGTCAGTCTACCACAGCCTTAATAGAGAGGGCAGTAGCCACTCTCTGAAAAATAGGAGTGCATTAGGCATGCCCCCTCGACCTCAGAGCCAAGCTCTAGGGTCTCAATCCATGTAAACAGGGAGACCCTCAGTGGACATGTATGATTGTCATGCTCACTGAGGTAGGGATCTAGAAATTATACAGTAGCTTTTGAGTGACTTGCCTGGAGATTAGCATAAGGAAGGGGAAGCTGTCTCTCCAGAGACATGCAAGAGACGTCCCGTCCCAACACATGAAAAGGTGTCTCGCCTCAACATCTATGCCGGAAGAGTAACACGAAGAAATGAGAAGTTATGAGAAGTAATGCCACTCAACATCGCAAACCCTTCACCAATCAAGGTGGATAGAGGGTACCTAATCTTAACTGAGGAGTTCACCTCCCTAGGCAGTACTATCAGACTTGATGGAGGGGCAGGCAGTGACATCAAGAGCAGACCCAGGATGCTGAACAATGAGTGGAGACAATCTCATTACAGCACCAACAGCAAGCTGAGGCTTTACCAGAGCTGCGTTCTGTCCACATTCTTGTATGGATCACAGTGCTGGTGGATGACAAAAAGCAATGTCAGCACTCAGCCTTCCACACCAGTAACCTTAGATGAATCTTGTGCATTCTCTGGCAGACAACTACCTCCAACCAGGAATTGCTCATCAGATGCAAGCAAGAGAGCATTATGAGAAAAAGATGGAGATGGGAAGGACAGACCATTAGAAGAGAACAAGACTCCATCACAAGAACATCTCTCCACTGGACCCCTGAAGGCAAACAGAAAAAATGCTGGCCAGAGAACCTGGACGGGAACTGTGGAAACAGAAATGAAGGCCCCAAACCATACCTGAGGCATTCTACAGAAACTTCCTCAGGCAGACAGTACTGGAAGTCCTTCATGGTTTTTCTACATGCCAGTTGGCATAACGGGCAGTAAGTATGTTGGTAAGCACTATACAAATGGCAATAACAGAACGGAATACATTTCAGCCCCATTCAAAAGTTGGCCATAAATCCAGGTAAATGTGAAGTTTACAGATCCCAGTAATATCAGTTGTGGTAAACTTCATAGCCCCACAACATTCCTCAGCTTAAACCTTCCAATATTTACTAGGGGGGTGCTCAGTAATTACGAAGACAGTGTTCAGTCCTCTGATCACCGACTTCCACATGTTGCGCCCCACCTCCGAGTTGAACTCTGAGTAGCCGATATTACCAGATACAGTAAATACTTAATCACACAGTGTCGGGGGGGCGTGGCTAGCCGAGCAGCAAAATGGCCGCTCTGTGAGTGAGCTCCGCCGGCTACACTAATTAATCCTGAAACTTATCCTTCTCCTGGTGCCTGCGGACCCGAACTACTCCGAGGGTCGCTGTCGGATACCCTGGAGATCCTTCGACTGCAGTTTGGAGAACCTAGCTAAAAATCCTGAGGAGCGGCGGCCGCCTGGATATACTGCCGACCTGTGTGCCCGCTCTGATCCTCGCCGGAAGTGCCTGACTCCGGGCATTGCGCGGCACTACAGACCGCGGCTTCGGGGGCCCCGGAGAGCCGGCGAAGGCCGCTGTGCGCCATCACCTGCGGCGCGGACACCGCCGACTCTGCTACCGGTGAGCCCCGGTAGTCCTTAAGAAGATTATCGCTGTTGCAGCGCTGTGCCTTGCGGTGGGGAGTCGGCGCTCTCGCCCTGTTTGGGAACCCTGTCGGAGCGCCGCATATCGCCCGGCCGTCGGCCTGGGGTGGCGGTAAACTGTGGGAAGCCCCCCGGGTCTCGGCTGCGGGGTGGAGACTGCGGACGCTCTGCTTCTTGGTGGATTGGGGGTCGGAGCGGGGCGACCCTGCGGCGAGGCGGGAACTGCTCTGGTGTCTCCCCGCTACGCCTCTGTGCTGCACCGGGTCGACGGCTGTCGGTGACGGTGCATTGAAAGCTGCTTGCACCTTCCTTACCTTGACCGGTTGGATTCAGGGGGTTTGGATCAGAACTCTGCTACCGCTGCAGGCATGAAGCTTTGCTAGTGGGATCCCGACGCCCGCCATTTTGTGCCTTGGAGCTGCTCTGATTTGCGCGCTGCGGATCCTACGTGTCGCTGGTCAGTCTCGTCCTTCATACTTACCACCTGGCCGATGCAGAACCTTCCCTCGGCCTAGCTTGCCTCGCTTCGTCGTGCTACGAGCTACTGCACGACGGGTCGGCGGTGGGGCGCACAGCGACGTTACTCCTAAGTGGCGCTAAAGACATTTTCCAAACTTTGGAGATGGGGAAAAACGAGGCCAGGCAACCAAAAATCAACTTCGACAGCAAGCGACCTCCGAAAACCCATGCAGCTGAGATGGATGGCGGCGAGTCGTCATCGCATGGCGCACCTCCGGATATAGACTTTGGGGCGCTTATAGTAGAGGTGCGGTCCAGCTTAAAGAGTATAGATGCAAAGCTGGATACCATGTCATCACAGCTAGAATTTGTGAAAACTAAAGTAGACGCCCACGAAACCAGACTGGACTGCCTAGAAAACAGGCAAACCGAATGCAGCGAGTTCCAACAGCAGGCCAAGCAACACATTACGTCCCTGGAACAGGAATTAGGTAACCTTCGCGCCAAGGCTGATGACTTGGAAGCACGCTCCAGGAGATCCAACGTCCGCATTACGGGTATTCCGGAGACGACCAACATTAGCAAAATGGAAACGTATGTGACGGACCTCCTACATGAACTATTCGACCCGCACTTGTCCTCAGTCTTCACGGTGGAGAGGGCGCACAGGTCGCTTGGAAAGAGACCCCAGCCGGGTGCCCCACCTCGCCCGATCCTGGCTAAATTGCTCAATTACCAGGATAGAGATGTCATCCTGCGCTTGGCGAGAGAAAAGGGCAGAATCACACATCAAGGGAACAATATCTCCTTCTACCCGGACTTTACCCCCCTGGTGCAAGCGGCACGCAAGGAGTTCCAGCCGGCGAAAAAGATACTGCTACAGGCTGGAGTGCCCTACTCTCTGCTCTATCCGGCGAAATTGAAGGTACAACATGACAACGCTTCACATTTCTTTACAGACGCCAAATCTGCGCTCAAGTTTGCCAAGCATATCTGTGCGGGGGCCAGAAGGAAATCGCCACGACTTGAGGAGGCTTCGGACCACCTTAGTGATAATGACTGAGGGGGCTGCAGCTGTGTCTTTGTGTGACTGCACCTCAACCCCCACTCGTGCCCTCTGTGAAGCCGCCACGGATGCCATGCTGAGGCTGCTGACTGCATGTGCTCTTTGAGATTGTAGTTGCATGTGGGTTTTGCGGACCCTGGAGTGGGGGCACTGCCAGGACCCAGGAGAATTCCGATTTGAGTGTGGCCACCCCGTTCACACGGGGGTGTACGCTGGGCGCACCACGCCTCATGGGGTGCCTCCCATTGTTTCTGATGTTGGGGTTTTTGCATGCACTGCGTGCCGAATTTTGGGGTATGTCACGACCTGATTGGGGGGTTGCTGAGGGTGGAGGGTGGAGGGGGGTGTTTATGAAGTTGCGAGTTTTAGTTCTAATAAGGTGCACTGTATTTTTACCTAGTACTGTCTGTTTGAGCATTGGATTGCTGGTAGTGATGCGTGGGCGGCCTTGTGTCTATGGGAGGTGGAGTTGTTGGGAGATATATCAGACTATGCATCGCTTACTAGATGGGGGGTATTAAGCTCTGGACTTGGAACATTAGAGGCCTTGGTGACTACAAGAAAGCCCGCCTGATGCATGGTATATTGTCAAGGCATAAGGTAGATATTTGTTTCTTGCAGGAAACTCATCTTAATACGACCCCATCACCAAGACTGAAGAACTCTCGGTGGGCACATGTATACTCTGCCATTTATTCTAACTATGCGAGGGGGGTGGCTGTACTTATACGCAGAGGGTTGGATTGGCGGGAACATGCTCGCGTGCAGGATGTGGAGGGTAGATATGTTATACTGCATGGTTCGTTGCAAGGGCGGCCTATTGTGCTGGCTGCGATTTATGGCCCGAATGTAGACGATCCCGAATTTTTCCGAGGTGTTTGGGCGGAGATTGCGTTACTAGACTGCCAATCTGTTGTGTTGGGTGGTGATTTCAATGTTGTGCTGAATGATGACATGGATCGCAGGGGTGTGAGCAGGCCACTGCATGCTAAAGCTCGTCAAGCAGTGTTGGATGTGATGAGTGAGGGAAGACTTTCGGATGTGTGGAGAGCTAGACATCCAGATGTCAAAGTGGGGACCTGCTATACCTGCCACAAAGCTGCTTGGTCTAGGCTGGACTTCTGGCTAGTGTCTCCTGAGGTTGCAACGTGGGTGTCGAGTGTTGATATCCTAGCTAGGTCACTGTCGGATCATGCCCCATGTATGTTGGAGCTGCACCCCCCAGACACTATTCATAGGGCGTTCACATGGCGCCTTCCACCACAAGCGCTCACGGACCCAGTATTTGTTGAGGAGATCAGGGAGGATATCACCCACTATTTTGCTGATAATGCTGGGTCGGCCACCACTAAGGCCATTGAATGGGACGCATTTAAGGCTGTGATCAGAGGCCAGTGCATTGCACGACAGGCGGGCGTGTTGCGCGCTATCAGGGGCACGCTGGCTACACTGGAGGGAGAGCTGAGAGACCTAGATACTGCCTTTAGCACTGACCCCTCCTTAGACAATGCTGGGCTTCTAAAAACCAAACTGTTGGCCTTTACTGAGGAGGCAGAGCGGGAGGTCCGATTCCTGGGAAAACAGGCTGAGGCGCGCAGATATGGAGAGGGAGATAGGCCGAGTAGAACCCTTGCTAGGTTGATAGCTCCTCGAACGCAATCTAATTACATTCATACCATTTATGATAAGGAGGGGACCCTTGCGATTGGCCAGGAGGCGGTGTTGGGCGCTTTCGCTAACTTCTACGCATCCCTCTACACCTCCAAACAACTCGCTGCCCCGGCCTCCTTACAGGACTTTCTCGACTCCATTGCCCTCGTCTGGTTTAATAACAACCACAGACAGTATATGGACCTTCCTGTAACTGTCCAAGATATCACTCAGGTGATCAAAAGCATGCCGGCCAACAAAGCCCCTGGCCCTGACGGCTTGACAACATCCTTCTATAAAACTTATGTAGATGAACTAGCGCCGAGACTACACTCTGTGTTTGTCGAAGCCCTGGAGTTGAACTCCCTACCAGACTCCATGCATGAAGCCTTAATAATTACGCTCTTAAAACCTGACAAGGATGAGCTTCGCCTAGATTCCTATAGACCCCTCTCTCTGATCAATGTGGATGCCAAAATTTATGCAAAGATCATCGCTGATAGGTTGCAACCAATGTTACCGATGATTGCACTCCCTGACCAATCGGGGTTTATCCCAGGCCGCGCGACGTCACATAACCTCAGAACCATTTTCTCTGTCCTCCACTACTTACACCCGTCTGTGCAGGCGGCGGTGGTGTTTCTTGACGCCACCAAGGCTTTCGACTCCTTAGAGTGGCCTTACCTGTTCAGGATTTTGGAGAGGATGGGATTCAGTCAGAATTTCATGACCCTGATCAAACTGCTTTACACGACACCTAGAGCTAGGGTGAGTGTCAATGGACTTGTATCCGAGCCATTTGGTATTTCCAGAGGGACTAGACAGGGATGTCCTCTGTCCCCTCTCCTCTTCGCCATTGCGATGGAGCCGCTTGCGGCTCGAATACGGCAACATCACACTGAACGGGGCATCGGATTCAGCTCGCGGAGTTTACTGATCTCGTTGTATGCGGACGATGTCACTTTATATGTCACCAATCCCAAGGATAACATGAACCCGCTGCTCCGAGAATTTGTGAGGTTTGAGGGCCTAGCGGGAGTATCGATAAACTGGTCTAAATCTGTTGCCTTCCCATTGACGGAGGAGACCTGTCGCCCGGCGCCGGACTACCCGCTGAAGTGGGAGACGGACGCTGTTAAATATTTGGGTGTTTGGGTCAGTCGAGATATGCAGGAGCTGTGGTCGCTCAACTTCGGTAGAGCGGTGGACTGGCTGGAGGGGAAAGTCGAGGTTTGGAATAAGCTGCCGCTGTCCCTGGTCGCAAGAATAGCTCTAGTGAAAATGGTGGTCCTCCCCAAATTCTTGTACCTGTTCGTGAACGTCCCGCTGCCGATGACGGCGCACTTTCACGCTCGGGTCCGCTCGCTGTTGTTAAGGTTGGTGTGGGCTGGTGGTCAGGCGAGAGTGTCCTGGGACCTGCTCACACTTCCGCTCCGCCAAGGGGGCCTTGGAGCTCCAGATATGAAGCTGTACTCCCTCTGTGCACAAGCGCAGTTTCTGCACTTCTGGGCCTTCCCTACTCCTTACCAACCGCACGTTGCAGTGGAACTGGCTGTAGCGGCCCCATTACCGCTGAGTGTGGCGCTATACGGGAAGGTTTCATGCCCGTCGAAGGAGATCGACACCGTAGAGATGGTTCGCTGGGCCTGGCGTGAACTTCAGAAATCTGCGGGACTCCCATTTCTCTACGCACCGGCCATCCCCCTGCGGGGAAACCCGATGCTGCCTTGCTTGACCGCCAGGGGTGATGTGCTTCGGATCAGAGGGGAAAGACTACACACCTTTGCTGATATATACCCTGGTGGTACGTTTGTCGAGATGAACGCGAGTAATGGTGCCCAGCCTGACTCTTTTGCAGACGCGTTGTTATACCATTCCCTTCGGGAATCCTGCAAAAAGATGGGGCCCCACTTCCCGGAGGAGCCATGCACTCTGAACGCTCTTCAAAATTTGCTGTCACGGCCCTCCCCCAAAAAGCTGGTATCGAGACTGTATAACTGCATGCAGGAGCAGTCCCCGCTAACAGTGGCCACGGCTAAACAGGCTTGGGCTGCGGACCTGGCGGACCCTTTCACGGATGAAGTATGGGAATACTGCTGTAGGCAACTCACGGCACTGTCTCCGAACTATCGACTGCGGCTCATCCATTTCAAATTTCTACACAGATATTATCGCACGCCGACACTGTTACACCGCATGGGCCTCCGTGCGGATGCCTCCTGCTGGAAATGTGGAGGGGAGGACGCGTCCTTTCTCCACGTAGCTTGGAGCTGCCCCAAACTGGACACATACTGGTCGGAGGTCTTTATAGCCATTAACCAAATCATACATAGACATGATACACCGACACCGCTCCTGGGCTTATTGGGCTATGTTAAGGAAACTGAACCCTGCGACAGGAAACTGCACGCACTACTACTTCTCTATGCCAAGAGGCAGGTCGCACTGCACTGGGGCGGGAAGGCTCTTCCCTCGTTCACGGGGTGGGTCAGGGATGTGACGTACGGTCATGCTCAGCTAACACACTACTGGGAGACAATGCCCACCGCTTCCAGACCCACAGATATCTGGGACCCGTTCATACAGTGGGCTAGACAGCGGGAGGGCTCAGACACCTCGGGAGAGCCACCTGATGCGGGTGTTTCAGATGATATGGGCTGACTGTGTTCTTTGTGTGATGGAGTGATCGCTGTTCAGAGAACCTGCGCTGATGTGGCCCTGCCCCGCTCTTACACGCGATCTGCACCTACTGCCCCATTGATCCCGCATGGGATACTGGCCCTGCCCCCGCTGTCCCTACTTTGGCCTCTAAACTTGGTGGCCAGCCCCACTCAGCATCCTCCCCCTCCCCCCCCCCCCCATTCCCCTTCTTCCACCCCCTCCGCCTGCTCGTGACAGTGTGGGGGTCTCCGCACCCCCAATCCAAATATGATTTGCCTTGTGCTCATGATGTTCCGGCATCGAGCTGCGCGGTCCAATGAATGGATGGTATGTTGAGTAATTGTCTTTATATACTGCACCGAAGTTTGTTGTTTTCGTTTTCTGTTTGTTAGTGGATTACGTTGGTAGTAAACAGTGATGTTAGATGTATTCTTTTCACCTGCCGCAGCAACGGGTTGCTACCCGCTGATCGTACTGATGCGGCTTTGTTGCTTTCTAATTCACCTGCATGTCTACATCACTGTGAGAAAAGTAAGACCACTTACGTGCTGATGTTACACTGCTCAATTTCATGCTTTTACTATATTGTGTGTATTTATGGACATGCTAAACCCGGTCAGGTCCTGAATCCTGGCCTATTTCGCTGTTTTTTTTTTTTTCGAGCATGTACACCTGATAGCGGCCTGCCTCCGGGTTGTTGGCGTGACGCAGTGTAAATCTTTTGCCATTTTATTGCAGAACTCATGTCTTACAATAAAAAAAAAAAAAAAAAAAAAAAAATCACACAGTGTCTGTATTTACTAGTTTCAGTAATAGCTCATACAACTCAAACTACTTATTGTGATTGGTGATTCAATGTGCTTAGTGGTGGTGGCTAACAATCCAAGCACTGGCAAAGGAAAGGGTTTTTGACTTTTGTGTACTAACGAGGTTTTATCAAGACCCATGTTAACACACATCATACAGATGGATAATGTTGTGACACTGAATGGGCAGTGGCTTCACACACAATAATACAATCTTTCAAGGGCAGTAGGTGTAGTGTCCCTCACACACAAATCAGGTAAAACACAAAATAACAAAATACCTGTAAGGGTTCAAATATATGCATTGTGGGCTGCATGCATCACTTTGGAGCGTGTGCACAACTCACTGAGCTATTTTACAAGAACTGTAACTTCTGACCAGTAGGCTAAATAAAGCATTTCCCACGGAGCTCTCTTGCATAAAATCCAAATACGTGAGCTACAACCTACACTTTATGTCCGACAGCAGACACATTCACCCACCATGGTATTTTATGATTCACAGAGATGATTGGACGTTTGACGAACCGTTTATACCCACTTACTGGGTCTCGGTGGCGGGGGAACTGCCCAAGTCTTCCATACCCTCCTTATTTAGTAAAAGGAGACACAGGAGCCTTCGTCTGAAGGAGGAACCAAGTTTTATTCGAATGTCCCGGGCTATGGAACAGAGTCCCAAGCTCGTTAGAAACAAGACAGAGGAGGCTGCTGCTTCACTCTGCAGCTTACAGGCCTTATATACACATCTCCCACCTTGAGAAACCAGTTTGGGTGGGGGCCTGGTGCCCCCGAGTCAAAAATGCAGTTACACCATTCTTTGTTCAGGGAACACGGGGGCTGCATCAGATGGTACAAAGATTACGTACAGGTCTTGCATAACAGGATATGTACGTGAGAGAACAGACAGATCTTGAACAACAGGATATGTGAAAGAAACAAGTTCTGGGACGTTGGCGTGACCAAGTCTTGCGAAACAGGATGGAAGTGTGCAGGAGTTCAGTCCGAGGGTGGTGAGGCCAATTCTTGGTTCCCCTTTTTCGAAAAATTGGCTCAACCACAAGGAGCAGGAAGGACAGGGTGGTCGTGACAGCTAAAATTTCAACAGACATCAGCAGAAATGACCGGGAGGGTCGTACAGAGGTGTTTGACACGAAATGGCAATGCAAAATGCAAAAACAATGAAGTCATGACACAAAATGGATGACGACAAGAAGGACACTTTTCCTCAGACCCTCCTTTTGCCATTGAGTGGCAAATACTCTAGGAGACGTCGATATTCATAAGATCATCTGTTTCTTGTTGGAGCATCATCTTCATATTAGTGTCGTGAATGTTAGAGGGTGGAGGCTTGAGGGCCTGAACACACGATGCACACAGCATTGGCAGGCACGGAATACATAAACAGCCACTCCCAAGGCAAGGAATATGAGGACCCTCCATCCCCATTGGGAAAGGAGGCCCCAGATCCAGCCTGTGAGGGACCAGTTGCCTTCATCCTGATGAATTTCAGAGGAAAGGTGATGCAGACGTTGGATGGCATCATATACTGTGGGTGGGTGATCAGGAATGTACACACAGCAGCTGGAGCCAATCAATTTACACACACCACCACGATCAGCAAGGATGATGTCAAGGACCATAAGATTTTGAAGTGTTACAAGGCGATTTGCCTGTAGCTCTGCAGTGATGGTGGAGAGGGCACCAGCTGTTTCTGGGATAGTGGCCTCAAGGACCCTGGTCAGTCCTCGTATAGCTCGACTGTTTGCCATTGGGTCCCAGATTGGGAGGAAACCCTTAAATAAGTCCCCGGCTTCCTGGCCTACTGTATCCTCAGCCGATATGACACCCCTACATGAGCGGCGCAAAGTGCCCTTCATCAACAGGTGGTAATCTCCATGGGTAGAATACGTCGGTGAAGGAGGAAGTCCAGATAGCAGGTACCAGACCAGTTACGGGGGAGCCAAGTGTAGGCTGCTGTGCCACAGATAAAGTATGTGTTGGGGGACGCCACCAACTTTGGAGGAGACGTAGAGTTCAAAGTTTTAGTGATGTCACAGATACTAGTACCAACTTTCTTAGTTCCTAAGCCATGGTTGCAGACATGGCCCCACACATTTATAACATTCAGAGTGTTTCGTACATCAGGTAGTAGCCTTCTGGTGCAAAATTTGGTAAATGTTTGTCGAGAAGTTGAGTTAAATACCACCATCTCACCGAGTTCATCCGGTGGTAATAGCAATGTGGATGAACTGGTCGGGCAAAAAGGGGTATTGGTATTGCCAGAGCTGTTTCGCCAGAAGTCATCTCGAAATGTTCCAAGGGCAGAATTGGCAGTACCATTGATAGTATAGGCCTCCTGCATCAACATCCACCATGCAAGACAGGACCCAGAGATGGAGAAAGGATAAGGAAAGAATGGAACAGGTTGTGTCATAGCATGCGGCATCAGTCCACATACCCAACAGTTGGAAGTATTTATGATCAGCTGATGATGAAGTAACATCTGGACAAAGGTGTTATTGAAAAATTCTGCACGGCGGGGCAATTCGTGGGCACGTAACGTGAAATACTGATGATCTACAGGAGTCGGGGTAGGAGTTGGTGGGGTAATCAATCAATCAATCAAAACATTTATAGAGCGCGCTACTCACCCGTGAGGGTCTCAAGGCGCTGAAAGGGAGGGGGGTTCTACTACTGCTCAAACAGCCAGGTCTTCAGGTGATTCCTGTAGGAGAGATGGTCATGGGTCATTTGTAGGTGTGCGGGGAGGGAGTTCCATGTTATGGCCGCCAGGTAGAAGACCGATCTTCCTCCGGCGGTGGTTCTGCGAATCCATGGGATGGTGGCGAGGGCGAGGCTGGCGGAGGGGAACTGGCGGGTGGGAGTGTAGAACGAGAGGCGGCTGTTGAGGTATTCGGGGCCCATGTCGTGGAGCGCTTTGTGTGCGTGGGTGAGGAGCCTGAATGTGATCCTCTTGTTGACGGGGAGCCAGTGCAGGTTTCTCAGGTGGGCGGAAATGTGGCTGTGGCGAGGGATGTCGATGATGAGTCGTGTGGAGGCGTTCTGTATGCGTTGTAGTCGTTTCTGAAGTTTGGCGGTGGTTCCTGCGTATAGGGCGTTTCCGTAGTCCAGTCGGCTGGTGACGAGGGCCTGGGTGACCGTCTTTCTGGTTTCGGTGGGGATCCATCGGAAGATCTTTCGGAGCATGCGCAGGGTGTTGAAGCATGATGACGAGACGGCGTTGACTTGCTTGGTCATCGTGAGGGAGGAGTCCAGGATGAATCCCAGGTTGCGTGCATGGTCCGAGGGTGTCGGCGCGGAGCCCAGTGCTGAGGGCCACCAGGAGTCGTCCCAGGCGGAAGGGGATTGTCCGAGGATGAGGACCTCCGTCTTGTCTGAGTTCAGCTTCAGGCGGCTGAGCTTCATCCATTCTGCAACGTCTTTCATCCCTTCCTGTAGGTTGGTTTTGGCGGTGGCTGGGTCTTTGGTGAGGGAGAGTATCAGCTGGGTGTCATCGGCGTAGGAGATGATGTTGATGTTGTGTTTGCGTGCGATGGCGGCGAGGGGGCTCATGTAGATATTGAAGAGGGTTGGGCTGAGCGAGGATCCTTGGGGTACGCCGCAGATGATGCCGGTGGCTTCTGAGCGGAAGGGAGGGAGGCGGACTCTCTGGGTTCTGTCGGGGAGGAACGAGGTGATCCAGTCCAGGGCTTTTCCTTGGATCCCAGTGGTGAAGAGGCGAGTTATTAGGGTGCGATGGCATACGGTATCGAAGGCTGCCGAGAGGTCCAGGAGGATGAGGGCGGTTGTTTGTCCGTTGTCCGTCAGGGTCCTGATGTCATCGGTGACTGCGATGAGGGCGGTTTCGGTGCTGTGGTTGGCTCGAAATCCGGAATGGGATGGGTCGAGCGAGTTGTTTGCCTCTAGGAAAGCAGTCAGCTGTTTATTGACGATTTTCTCGATGACTTTGGCCGGAAAGGTAAGAAGAGAGATGGGGCGGAAGTTCTTGAGGTCTTTGGGGTCAGCTGTGGGTTTCTTCAGAAGGGCGTTGATTTCTGCGTGCTTCCAGTTCACGGGGAAGGCGGCTGACGCGAACGAGATGTTTATGACGTTCCGGAGATGGGGTGCATTGATGGTGTCGGCTGTGTTGAATATATGATGGGGGCAAGGGTCCGAGGGGGAGCCGGAGTGGATGGAGTTCATGACGTTGGGGGTGTCTTCAGAGCTGATGGGGGTCCAGGCGCTGAGGGTGGTGATGGGGGTCGCTGGTTCAGTGATTGAAGGCGGAGTCTGGGGTTCGAATCAGTTGTGTATATCTGTGATCTTTCGGTGGAAGAACGTGGCAAAGGAGTTGCAGAGTTCTTGTGACGTTGTGATGTCGTTGTTGCTGGCGCTGGGGTTGGAGAGCTCTTTGACGATGTTGAAGAGTTCCTTGCTGTTGTGGGTGTTGTTGTCTAGTCGCTCTTTGAATGATGTCCTTTTGGTGGTGCGGATCAGCTGGTGGTGTTCGCGGGTGGCGATCTTGAGGGCTGTCATGTTTTCTGTAGTTCGTTTGGGGCGCCAAGTTTTTAGAGGGTTCGGCAGGATTTCTTTGATTTTTTTAGGGCGTCTGTGAACCATGAAGTTTTCCTGTTGCCGGTCACGCCTGGGGGGTTCTTCAGGGGTGCGAGGTTGTCGGCGCAGTTGGTGATCCACTGTGCGAGGTTGTGGGCTGCGTCGTTGGTGTCAGTGGTGTTGGCTGGTGGGTTCCGGCTCAGCGATGAGAGGAGCTGATCTGTGGTGACTTTGCTCCAGCATCTGCGGGGGATTTGTTGCGTGCGATGGTGGGAAGTAACAGGATAGTAGATCAGTAACATCCAACCGATGATAGACAAGGTGATTGAGACAAACAGCATCACCACGGGGGCCACAAAGCACTTGCTATGTAGGAGATTGACATATCGTTTCTGGACTTGGGTGTATTAGACGGCTGCCATTGTACTAAGCCAGAGACCAATAGCGGCTGTCTGTGATTGGTGGTTGCTTCACTGGATGCAGGTGCCAAGAGCCCTATGGCATACCTTAGTCTGACATACCAGCACCGTTCTTAGCCGGGAGATCACAGCCCTACAGCCTATAGGCACCTGAGCGAATTCAAGTGCAAGCCTTCCTTTTGGAACGCAAGTTATATCGGGTAGAAGTAGGAACAGTATGGTCGGGGAATAATTGTTCCTGATGCTGAGCAGAGTGAGGGGAGTGTTTTCTCTTTCCCTTCAGTATACTGTCACTCTCTGCTTCCGTAGATGTGGAATGTAATCTTGCGTCGCTGAAGGGAACAAACGTCAGGACTATTTCTGTCTCTGAGTCTCCTTGTCCTTCTCTCACCCACTGATCATAGGGGAGAGGCAGAGGCACTCGTCTACAGTGCGTGGCATGGATCCAGTTCTTCCGTCCCTCAACTTTCACGGCGGTGCGGGTGGCCAGTAATACCTGACGAGGCTGTGTCCAGCGGAGCTCGAGGTTCTTAGTACGTTGAAAGTTTCGAATCAGGACTCAGTCGCCAGGTTGCATAACGTGTCCTGGGCTCTCGCTTTTATCAGGTATGGCCTTCTGCACCTGGTTGAAAAGAGTACGAAAGGTGTTAGTCAAACTATACAGATAATCAGTCAACACAGGGCATTCAACATTAGACAGTTTCTGGGGCCGTGGAACACCCCACACATTGGCAGGCCTCCCGAACACAATCTCAAAGGGAGATAGGCCTATCCTGGTATGGGCCGTTGTCCTGACAGACAGCAAGGCCAGGGGCAGAGCATCAACCCAAGTGACACCTGTCTCGGCTACAATCGTGGCCATTTTAGTCTTTAGGATGCCATTGTACACCTCCACTAGACCTGCTGATTGGGGGAGGTTAGCTGCATGAAATTTTTGTTTTATGCCCAGTGCTGAACAGACATACTCCATTATTTGAGCCATAAAGTGTGTCCCATTGTCACTCCATACCAAACGGGTCAAACCGAATCATGGGAAGTATTCTTTCAATAGTATTTTGGCGGTAGTGATAGCGGTACAGTCTTTGACAGGGTAGGCCTCCACCCATCGGCTGAAGGTACAGACCACCACCACAACGTATTTTAACCTGTTACATCTGTCCATCTGGATATAATGCATCTGGAGAGCTTTGAAAGGAAAGGTAGGGGGACAGAATCCTCCTCCAGGGGTTACTGTGCCTTTTCCCGGGTTGTACACAAGGCAAATCATGCATGTTTTGACCACCCTCTAAGCATATGCTGGTATCTTTGAGTTATACCAGGTGGGTACCAGCAATTTGCATATCCCTTTCGCACTAATGTGAGCAGGGCCATGGGCCATTGTTGCTACGGGTAGCACATGACTGTCGGGCAACATCCATTGTCTCTCCATAGTGATACGGGCCCAACAACCATCTATTTCCTTTACCGCTAAATGCTCTGTCCACATCCTCAGGTCCTCAGGGGTAGCATGGGACTGAATATTGATCACACTCTGTACAGTATCTTCAACCATGCCCCCCTCTGCCACCCACCTGGCGGGACCTCCCACATACATTCCTTCCTTTTTCTTAAGAGCTGTCTGTCTGGCTGTCTGGTCAGCCAGGGCATTTCCTTTTCCAACATCATCCGTTACTTTCTTATGAGCTTTACATTTTATAATAGCTACCTATCTGGGAAATGTCAGGGAGTCTAATAATCGGTGAATTAGGGGGCAATGTTGAATTTTTGTCCCATGTAAAGTAAGGAAATTCCTTTCTTTCCAGAGTCTCCCAAAGTTGTGTGCCACCCCAAAGGCGTACTGGCTGTCAGTGTAGATATTAACTGTTATTCCTTTGCTTAACTCACAGGTTCTAGTGAGGGCCACTAATTCTGCAGCCTGAGCGGAGCACTGCGGAATCTGAGCTGTTTCTACTACTTGCTCTAATGTCGTGAGGGCGTAGGCGGCTGATGTGTTACCATCTGGCCCTTTGAGACATGATCCATCCACATACAGTGTACCTTCTGGGTCTGCTATTGGGGTATCCTGTAAGTCAACCCGTCCCTTTGTCTCCTCTTCTGTCCTCAATATACAGTCATGTGAATCTAAACAGGCATCCTGAGTATCCAGTGTGAGTAATGTGGCGGGATTCAGTACATTGCATCTCTTAATGTTATGTGGCTGGAAAAGAGTGTCAATTCATATCCTGTGAGTCGTGCGCTAGTGAGGTATTGTGTCTTGGTGTTATTAAGGAGGGTATCCACAGAATGGGGAACCATCAGAGTCAAGGGGGAGTTCATGACGATCCCCGCACTCTGACGGACCATGAGTGCGGCCGCAGCTGTCGCCCGTAGGCATCCTGGGAGAGCCCTAGTAACAAGATCTAAGGTGGCTGAAAAATAGGCACATGGCCGATGGTGACCTCCGAATATCTGGGTCATGACAGCGCATGCACAGCCGTCTGTCTCATGTACAAAAATAAATAATTGTTTGTTATAATCAGGAGTACCGAGGACTGGAGCAGTACACAGAGCTCTTTTTAAATCCTGGAAGGCCTACGTATGCTCTCTGTCCATGGAAAGGAACTGTCTGATACGTCTTTAGTGGTGAGGGCAAGAAGAGGTTTGACCATAGTCAAAAATTGGAAATCCACTGTCTGCAGTATGAGGTTAGACCTATGAAGGCTAGCACCTGCTTTTGTGTCCGTGGGGCCGCCATTGCATTGATAACGGCTACACGATCAGCGGTGAGCTACCTTCCCTCCTTTGAGAGGAGATGACCTAAATAGGTCACCTTCTCTTGACAAAACTGAAGCTTTTTTAAAGAGACCTTGGGGCATATTACCAAGCAATAGCGATAATTATCGCTATTGCTTGGTTAGAGACAAAAATTTACCGCTGAGCTGCGGCGATTTTTATCGCAATTAAACCTTGGTATTACCAAGGTTTATCGCAAATGCAATAAAAATCAGCCGCAATGCATGAATATTGCTGAAATGTCAGCGATATTCATGCATCATCGAGCTAATGCTCTTAGCCAAGTTATCCACCTCCCATTGGATAACATGGCTAAGAACTGCTCAGGGCAGGTGTTAGCTTTTGGAGATATTCGCACTTAGTGCGAATATCTCCATAAGTTGGTAATAGGTGATAGCGATGTTAGCGACTGTTTCCAGTCGCTAACATCTTGGCACGCCCACTTTGCATGTCATTAGTGATAAATATCACTGACATGCAAAGTGGGGCCCAAGATGGTCGCTATCTCCAACTAGCTGTCGCTAACTGGTGTTAGCGACAGCTAGGTAATAGGGAGATAATTTTATCTCCTCTTTCTTGGCTTTTAAAGCCAAAAAAGCGGAGATAAACCCCCTTGATAATATGCCCCCTTGTGGTTATGGACGGCAAGGTGGCGTAACAAACAGAGAGTAGCCTCTTTACATGTCGGGGCGGAATTTGCAGTAATGAGGAGGTCATCAACATACTGCAGCAGTGTGGAATTATCAGGGTGTTCCAAGGAATCTATTTGACTTTTGAGAGCTTGACTATAGATACTGGGGCTCTCGGTGAAGCTTTGAGGGGGGAGGCAAAATCTAAAGCTCCAGCCAGCAAGGGAGAAACCAAAAAAATGTCTGCTGTCAGGATGTATAGGAATGCTGAAAAAGGCATTCTTCAGGTCTATGACAGAAAAGTGTGTGGCGTCAGAAGGGACCATCGTCAAGAGGGCTGTAATGTCGGGGACAACAGGGTACTGGGAGATCATTATTTTGTTAAGGGCTCTCAGGTCAATCAAGTATCTGTATATTTTAGGGGAGAGAGCATCTCCATTGGTCTTTTTAAGAACCAGAATAATGGGACTGTTACAGATATTACCACGTGTCTCCTCCACTATGCCCTTGTCCATCAAGTCAGATATTATTGCTAAAAGGGCCGCTTCTCCTTCCGCGGGTAGTCGGTACTGTCGAAGGCGGGGGAGAAGTGCGCCTGGCTGAATGCGTACCACATGAGGGGGTATGTTGAAACACCCCACATCAGTGTCTGATGATGCCCAGAGGGAGGGAGGTAAAGACTGCAACTCTGGTGGGAGAGGACCGGACAGATACATATAGGAAGCTGCGGTGGGGGAAATTGTTAGGGATACACCTTGGGGACTACATGATATGGTCGCATACAGAGCTTTCAGTAAATCCATGCTTAATACGTTTTCACTGCAACCTGTAGTAAGGACCATGGGAGCGTCAACATGTGCTGGGCCAATATCGAGAGGGAGGGCTTCAGAGACAGGGCTGGTCGTGGGTGTTCTTGCAAAACCCACAGAGACATTAATTTTGCCAGAAAGGGCAGCCTCTGGGACTGACAGACGTGCAATAGAAGACCTGTTGGCCCCAGTATCCAAAAGAAAATTCTGATCATTCCCCACAACTGACATTTGAACATACGGGCCCCTTTGATCCACTGGAATTTACACTCTAGTAATACCCCTTTCCTGGCTGTCCTATGCTTGATAGAACCCTGTCTCATCAACTTAGTCATAATCAGCATTGTAATAAGTACGTGTTGCTTCGTATCCATCAAACCTATTGGCCGGGCGTTGCCGGACAGGAGCGTCATCCCTGGACCTACGTTTTTTGTCCTGCGGATGGAGCGGGCCATGGTCCATAGTCGGCCGCCCATCCCTAGGAGCGCGAGGCCGAGCCTTCCCTGTTCGGATATTTTCAGGTAATACGGGACACTCATCTATCCAAAGGCCGTACCCCTTACAATAAGCACACTGATCTGTTTGGAGGGGTCCCGTGCATTGAAGGCCTGGGGGGGTAGACTGGTGAGCCCTCGGAGGGGGTTGGGGCTGTGGTCTGAAATTCCTGCGGGCATCGGGACCTCGGGGAGGGTAAGCCTGCTGCAGAAGTACCTTAGTCTTAAGATCCCTAGCCGTCTTACTTTCCTTCTCTCCATCTTCATTCTCCCCATTCTCGTGATACTGGGCCATAGCCAAGATACCAGTCATAGTTTGGGCAGACCATGTACTCTCAACTTTCTTGAGCCTGGCGGAAATCTCAGGAAGCAAGTTGCTGACAAACTTATCGACAAATACTGGGCTAGAGCCTGGGATCCGAGGTCTAAGCCAATATATCCCTTGTATTCTGTTTCAAAACGAGTAAAGAAGTCAGCCACACTTTCATCTTTTCGCTGCCTACAGGCATTTATCTTATCCCAGTTAATGACTGTTTCTGGCAAAAATGTTTTCATAAGCGTTATTATTTTACCGGGCAAAGTCAGGATGGCAGCTTCTGGTTTAGTCCCTCCTGCCCTTGCGTCTTCCATAGCTTCCAGATTAGCCCATTTACCTCCCAGCTTTACTTCATGGTCAGTATGTCAAATTTTATCCCAAGTTTCAGTAGGACCGACCGTACCAAAGAGCAAGTCGAAGTCTTCAAGAATAAGTGTACCAGCAGATATTATCTGGCCTAATTCTTTGTAAAAGGCAGCCGGATTTTTTTCGAGGGTCTGATAACTGCCCTTTCAACTGCATTACCTCTGACCTTTTCCAAGGGACATGAACCAATAGCCTGCGCCAGTGTCCTTCGACAGCCCCTCGGCCATTATTTTGGCCATCGGTGAGTGCGTTAACAAAGACAGGGGCCGCCTCTCTCATTGGTATACGTGTCTGTACATCCCCTCTCCCTGCACATCGCCTCTTTTTATTTGTGACCTGAGGTCCACTAATACGGCGGGTATCTGCAGAAATGAATTCTCGAATCTCTGCATACATGCATTCAGCCCAGGTGGTCTGTTCCATAATCGTCCACTGGGAAAAGGTGGACCATATTTCTTTAAATGGATAAATATTCCCGCTATTTATCCAACATTCACACTGTTGCTTTTGCAGGTCATCTTCTCGAAAGGACGAAAAACTGACTGCAGAGCGCAAGGAAGCCAGTCGGGGGGAATTCAATAATCTATATAAATCCTGCCTAACCGTAGACCACAGGGAAGAAGGGAACGGGGGTGGCCGGGGTAAAGCTGCAGGGATTGGGACGAGGGGGACTCGTTGTCATTCCTGTGGTGAGGACAGGGGTGGTGTGGGCAGTCAGTGTCGTAGGCGTCAAAATAGGGGGGTCGGTGTGACGGGTAAACAGTAGATGGGGCAGTGGGAGCAGGAGTGTGCAGTACGCTGGTGCAGCTGCATGCGGGGCAGGGGGTGTCAGCGCAGGGTACATGGGGGCATAAGTAGGAGGACTTTCCAACATGGTATCGAGCAGGGGATTGCCCTCCTCTCCCCCTTCCATAAAGCCTTTTGCTTTCTCTTCCCGGGACGGGTAGCACTTCTGCACCCGTGCCCTATGTTCCCGATCGGCTATCTCCACAGATTTTTCCATTCGGTCCTGTAAGTGCTCCCTAGCATGGTCAGCCATTGACATCCGCTCCAGCTTCCTTTCTAGCGCCTTTTCCCTCTTTGCTCTCTGCTCAATTTCCTTCCTCCACAACCTGACAGATTCAAACATTGAGGGATGAATCTTCAGTTTTATTAGCTGTTCCTCTAGATTTGCCAGAACTTGTGGGTCAAAAGACCCATAAGGCGGCAATTGTAATTCTGAGTTACTTTGTTTAGTGTATTTGGTCCAAAAAGGGGAAAACATTATAGCAGAAGGACCATGTTTTGTATACATGGTGTGACCAGGAGTCCCCTCTGGAGGAAGTATACAGGGCGCCTCCAGCTGGGAGTCCTGCGCACACATACAACAACATAATTTCTTAAACTTACTACTGACTGGCATGCTTGTAAACCGATAACGGACAATAGCGGGTTTAAAAACTCACCTCGCTGGCTTGGCTTTTGCAAAAGTCAATAACAGCAGAATCATACAGACTCGGTGGGTGATCAGCCCACCCGTACCTGACAGAGGTAGTTCTCTTCTGCAGACGTAGGGCTGTGTCCTGCTCCAGAAATCACTTTATTAGGGGACTCCAGTGAATCCCTCGGGTACGGTACCTTCCGTTGGAGTATCTCCGTGCACCTCCTCATATTCACCGGGCCTGACCTGCGTGCTCGTGGAGTCCCTATTCAGGCGCCGTTTGAAGAACCATTTATACCCACTTACTGGGTCTCGGTGGCGGGGGAACCGCCCAAGTCTTCCATACCCTCCTTATTTAGTAAAAGGAGACACAGGAGCCTTCGTCTGCAGGAGGAACCAAGTTTTATTCGCATAGCACTGGCTATGGAACAGAGTCCCTAGCTCGTTATAAACAAGACAGAGGAGGCTGCTGCTTCACTCTGCAGCTTACATGCCTTATATATACATTTCCCACCTTAAGAAACCAGTTTGGGTGGGACCTGGCGCCCGAGTCAAAAATGCCGTTACACCATTCTTTGTTCAGGCAAGACGGGGCTGCAACAGATGGTACAAAGATTACGGACAGGTCTTGCAAAACAGGATATGTACGTGAGAGAACAGACAGATCTTGAACAACAGGATAAGAGAAAGAAACAAGTTCTGGGACGGTGGCATGACCAAGTCTTGCGAAACAGGATGGATGTGTGCAGGAGTTCAGTCCGAGGGTGGTGAGGCCAATTCTTGGTTCCCCTTTTTCGAAATTGGCTCAACCACAAGGAACATGAAGGACAGGGTGGTTGTGACAGCTAGAATTTCAACAGACATCAGCAGAAATGACCAGGAGGGTCATGCAGAGGTGTTTGACATGAAATGGCAATGCAAAAACAATGGAGTCATGACACAAAATGGATGCCGACAAGAAGAACACTTTTCCTCTCGTTGATTGTGCATAGTTGTAGTGTCCGTGCTGCAACCAACCCTAACACAAGCTTTCCATCCTTTTCTTTTCAGGGGTGTATGTTGTTATATTTATTGGAATTAACCAAGTTAGCTAATATGTGCTGAAAAGGGTTTGCCTTGTTACTCCTGGGTGGCTTGTGAGCAACCGCTTACCTATTTTCTGTTTTTTGCCCCTACTACATGGATTGGAACCAGTGTTGTAGGTGTCAGCCTTACTGCATGCAAGGACAATGTGCCCCCTTACTCCCTGGTTTGATAGTAAAAGGCAGTAATAACTGTGGGCTCCTCATAACCCTAGGCCTTTGTGCCACTGAACCTGCTGCACCATTGATAATCAAGTCTCTAAAACATAAAACATACTTTTAAAATTGAAAAGGACACCAGACTCCGCATGGAAGCACATTCCAAGATACAGCCAAGACTTAGAGGGACCGGTTCGGACGGGAATAGGAAATCCAAAATACCAAGTGAAGAGAGAAATCCAGGACGCCATCTTTCCGACTCATCTGCTCCGTATCACTTCAGCACAAATCACGGCTCCATCGTGTCAGTGTCAAATTGCGTCTCGGTCCTGATTTACCACGGCCATAGATTATCATTGACACTTTTGGCTTCCTGGCACTGATCCTACTTAAAAGTTTAAATAGTCTAATCTCCATTTATTCTTATGAGGTTTTTATAATTTGGTATCATTTTTTTTAATTACATTTTACTCTATTTTCTAATTCAGTTTATGATTTTTCTTGTACTGCATTTTGACTTTATTACCTTTTTGATACTGCATACATACTTCACACATTGCCCTACGTTTACCTTGTCTACATTTTGCCCTAGCTATGCTATTAAAGGGTTGAGCTCAGATTAATCGAGTGAGTTTAAGGTTCACCCTGACAAGGGTTGTGATTATTTCATCAAGTTGGTAGTAATGCAACCTGTTAGACCCGGCTTCCTGGGCACCAGGGCACTCAGGGGTAACTGCGCTCCAATCGCATCAACTGGAGTGTTTCCTCACTGGTGTCCTGGGGCCTCAGTACACATGGACCCAAAACTGGATAACCAAGTACTCCTATCCAGCACTTGACTCTCTCAGGGTAGCGAGACAAGGAGGTGAGGTGGGGTTAAACCTTCAGAATACAGGGTAAACCGTACCACCAGCTGATAAACTCAATGTCCAGTCATTGCTTTACTTTTTATAAAAGAAAAGTACTTTAATACACACAAGATAATTATACTACACATAAAACTAGGATAAACAGTGACAACCAGACGTCTGTACAACCCTCTGGATCAGAGTTCTGACCCCAAACAGTATTATAGCGCCTAGACGCCAAGCACTATAAAAACACAGTTAACATGAAAACGTACAATAGGCATTGCATATTACAGATCATGTTACACAGGGCTGCTCTCATTCACTAGAGCCTTAATACCAATCTTTGGATTGAAAGGATATAGTTTCAGCATATGATGTGAAGTCAAATGTTCTTGATCAGCCCCATAACCCCCCACCCAAAGCAACAGAAGTGCCCTCCTGTCGTGAGTGAGGACGCCGCTCTAGTGGGGTCAGGGATCTGATCACAGGTGCCTGATGTCTTGGCACAGTTTACTGGAGTCCCACTAGTCCAGTAGCCACTGGCTAGCTGTAGGAGGGTAGTGGCTGGACAGAGTGCCCGTTCACCCGGCTACCCCCAGAGATCACACAAAGAAAGGTGGGGGCCTGTTTCACTGGCCTCTATTCCCAGTTACTGCTTGTACATGCTCCCACGGCGCAAGGGAGGAGCTTAGAGGGGATTTGATTTCACCTTCAAAGACTAGAATCAAGCTTTCTCCTCTCTGGCTCTGTTCATGTGCTGCAAGCTTCTTTCCACCAGCTTTTCTTGATGTTCCGCAAGCTTCTTTCCACCAGCCTCTATGATGTGCTGTAGCTTCCTTTCCACACCTTGGGTGATGTGGCGCAAGCTTCCTTTCCACACCTTGGGCAATATGCCGCAAGCTTCCTTTCCACACCTTGGGCAGCTGTCTCTAATTTCCTTGTTCTAAAGCGCACGCTCCGCTCTACAAGCCTCACAGAAACAGCTGGCCCAGACGCAGTGAACAGGGTCTTATCTCCTGCCCTCACACTGCCGGTCGCGCCTGGCTATCTTCAGACGGACCTGGTGTGGCCACCTCTTCAGTCATAGACCAGTCTTGAACAACAGCTGACCACTCATGCCAGACTTGTATCACCTCTGATTGATAGGCTCATCCAATCAGAGGGTCTGCTACTTTTGCATCCTGAATACACCTCCAATCACAAACCATTCATGGCGTGTTCAATGCATGGGTAAAGCATGCCCCAGTCCAACCCCATGTTCTCCTGGTATCAGGCTGTGCAACTCCCTAGAGAGGAATTTTAATTAACTTCAGCCCAGGAGGCCCTGACCAGTGGGGGAGGGTCATCTTCGCAGAGTTGGTGCAGCTAAACCCAGATAAGAGCTGAGTGTCTAACCCAGCCCACCAGGCCTTTCCAAGGAAATAGGGAGGGGCACGGGAGAGCTGGGATGTCCAGCAGAACAGCTCGCATTCTTCACACTGGCTCAACTCACCATTCATCCCTTGTACACCCACGGGCTCTCAACCATACATCAGGCAGCCAAAGGCAACAGACCCACAGGCATGGCAAACTGCAAAGACTTGGTCAGGAGGGTGCCTAGGGACTCACCCCTCCTGACTATAGATTTATTGCTGCCACCACTGTCAGTCTACCACAGCCTTAATAGAGAGGGCAGTAGCCACTCTCTGAAAAATAGGTGTGCACTAGGCATGCCCCCTCGACCTCAGAGCCAAGCTCTAGGGTCTCAATCCATGTAAACAGGGAGACCCTTAGTGGACATGTATGATTGTCATGCTCACTGAGGTAGGGATCTAGAAACTATACAGTAGTTTTTGAGTGACTAGCCTGGAGATTAGCATAAGGCAGGGGAAGCACTCTCTCCAGAGACATGCAGGAGACTTCCCGTCCCAACACACCCCAATTAATAATCCAATTTCTTACAGTAGAGAAATTAGTAACTATAGGTGTGGTGTCCTTCAATTCCTTAAAAACTACCATGGAATGCTTTTAATAATGCTTCTTCTACCAATGCACCTCAATGGCCGACATCTTAAAACTGGCTACGTATGCAATTGCATCAACCGCTCCTTGCTTAAATATTAACAGTTATTTCCCTTGGTAATTCTGCAAACAGTTGTGACATTATTGTCATAAATTCTTGATTAAAGTTCACATTTTTTCTACTGGTTGATGTTTTAGGTAAATATGTGTGGCCTAGAATAACACTTCTTGATTGAGACTTGCAGGGGCGTAACACAGGCCCCTGCAGCTCCCGCAGTGCAGGGGGCCCTCATCCTCCAGGGGGCCCCGTCAGCACCGCACTTCTGCTGGGGGGCAATAGATTGAGCCCAGAGGGGGCCCCTTCACGTACCCTGGAGGGGGGCCCCCTCAAGGTTCGTTACGCCACTGGAGACTTGAGATAATAAATGTATCTTTGGCAAGATTAATGCAAAAGAACTTTGGGTGATGACGAATTGTAATTAAGACTGAGGGACTGATTTAGAATTTGGTGGACAGGATTTACTCTGTTTGGTTCAACAGAGTAAAGTATTCTGTCGCCCTGACAAAGTATCCTCCTGCCAAATTTAAAGACATCTACCAGTCCAGCGGTCATGTATTGCCTTCAATGCGATTCCAGTCAATCCATTAAAGGTGTGACGGATGGCTCCGTCTGCATGACAGTGCTGTACGGCATACATGCAATACGTTTTTTATTTCCAAAAACAAAATCGCAAAGCTGTAATGTCTCCTTGTCATTGGAGATTTCTCCCACGGCGTGGGGTAATTTACAAGGTTTCACTGCCATTTACTGCAGGTTTTACCTGGCGATGATAGACAGTAAAAACTGGCCATTTCACCACGCACTCTAAATTGGGTGGGCAGTCAAATGGTTAAACCTCCAATAGCCCTTACTCTGTCAGGCTGTCAGAGGTGTATGTGAGCAGCAGTGACAGGCTATTCTCCACTGCTGAAACACTTCAGTTCTGCCCGAATTGAAATATGGCTGGCAGAACTTGGTGGAGAGGGTATTCAGTTGCATTTGCAACAGAGTAATCTCTTCCCCAAACTCAAAATAAGGCCCTGAGTTTGAAAACACAAGTAATTCCCCTCAGCCTCTATGGCTAGGTACATGGATTTAAACCATCTTGTCGTAACCTACACACAGCTTCTCAAAGCTCTTTGATGAAGCTGTGTGGCCTCACGTTGATGCAATATGGGGATTGGATGTAGCCTTACGGCTTGAGCAGTCACCCTTGAAGCTGGGGAACCCGGTTCGAGTCTCGGCAATGACGCTCAACATTCTGTGATTCTGGGCAAATCACATAGGGCCAGATGTAGGTAAATCGTTTTTACCGATTCTAAAATACCGAATTTTACCAATTAGGTACTTTAGAATCGGAAAATGGGATGTAAGTAAACATTCGGTAAAAACTACCGAATCGGTAAAATTTGGTATCGGACAATCGGAACTTACCGAATCGGTAAATACCGATTCGGTATTCCCCATTCATTTCTATGGGCCAAAAGGCCCATAGGAATGAATAGGGAATACCGATTCGGTATTTACCGATTCGGTAAATACCGATTCGGTAAATACCGAATCGGAAAGCAAACAAAAGTGAAACTCAAGTAGGCAGCGAATCAGGTGCCACCACCATCCCCCTCCCTACCAGGAAGTGGCTACACAGGCAGCTGCAACTAATTAGAAGCTTCTGGAAAGGTAGTTGGAGCTGAGCAGAGTGCAGGAGCAACAGAAAGGGTTTGGAGCACTTTTAAAAGGGAAAAATGACGAGCAGCCAAGAAAAAGAGCAGCCTGAGAGGAGAAAGAAGCTGAAATTCAGCAGCATAGAGCTGCAGGTCCTGTGGAGGAGGTGGTCAAGGTGCACCACACATTGTTTGGCAGGCAGTCCCTCACTGTGGCTGAATCAGCCAAAAGAAACATCTGGCTGGACATCATGGAGAAAGTGAATGCCGGACATAGAAGACCTTAAAAAACGTTTTTATGACCTGAGGAGCCAAACCAAAAAGAAAATGGCAGAACAACACAAGGAGGCATCAAAAACAGGCGGAGGCAAGAACCCAGCACCCCCCCTGACTAACCTGGAGGAGATGGTGGCCTCAACCCTGGAACCAGAGAGCGTCTGCGGACTGGGAGAAGTAGACAGCTCGGCCAGAGCGGCAAGCAACAAGGGTAAGACAAATGCACTGCATTCCCCCCAACAGCAACACCCTTACCTGTACCCTTAGTGGGCAAGTGAACCCAAGTCCAGTACTGCTAGCAATATACAGGGCAAATGCATGATGAGATATGTAGACAGGAAATGTAAGGACATGTCATACAGCACACCAACCAATTAGTACATGTAATGACTGCATGCAGACCATGGCCAATGTGATAATTATTTAATTGTAGTGACTGTGAGACAGTAGCGCTTAGCTAATGTACGCTCATATGTCCACAGGTGAAACGTCTCGCAGGCGCTCGCAGGAGGCTGAAGGGACACCACCTGAGAGGGAGGAGAGTCAGGATGCAGGACAAAGTACCCCCAACGTACCACAGGAGAAAGCTGCATCAAGTAGCCATCCACCTGCCCAAGACACAGAAATGGGCCAAGAGTTGCTGGTGTCCCCTAGCAGATCACAGTCCCCTCTCCTGCTGTCATCACCAGAAATGCCAGCATCACAGCATGAAGTGATACCCCCATCACAACCAGGCAGGTGGCATGTTGTGGCTCCACTCCCCGATTTTGAGTCCGTAGCAGCTGACATGGAGGGTGACGGACAACAGAACTTGCCCGTAGAAGTGATGCCTAGCACAACACACTCCAGTGCAGGGATGGGCCAAAGTACAGCAAGACGCCACAGAGTGCAAGAAAGGCCAGCAGATGCACCAGTTGAGGGTGGAAGTGTGTTCCTTGGTCTGGAGGGGAGCATGGTGCGGATACAAAGGATGCAGGGAAAAGCCATCCAGGCATGCCAACGACTGCTGAGGTCCCTGAATAGTAACATGGGAGAGATAGGAAAGGGCATCAGTGAGATGGTACAGGTCAACAAGGAGATGGTACAGGTCAACAAGGAGATGGCAGCAGGGATGCGGGGAATCAACAACTCGGTGCAGCTACTATGCACCAAAATAGACAATGATTTTGCTGCAAGGCACAGGGAGAGGCGTCGTGCACATGTCCAAAGTACAGCCATCAACCACCTGGCCACTGCCACATCCCTGTTATGCAGGAGAAGCTCCAACATGCAGGAGGCCATGACACAAAACACAAATGAGGTCACCAGGGGCATGGGCAGGATGACCAGTGCCCTTGAGGTGCTGTTGAATGCACAAACTGCACACACAGCTGCTCTGGATGTGCCTATAAGTGAGGAGAGCACGAGCAGGAACAGCATTTGAAGCTGCCCTAGAACTGAAACCAGGAGGAGCAGGCGCCTTGCTGAGGCCGCAGGCCAGCAAGACAGTGAGCAGGTTGAACAATCTACTAGTGTTACTGGGAAGCAAGCAAGGAAATAACTTTCACAGTGCATGTTGAACTGGTCCAGAACTGTGAGCATTGCAGTCAAATGCTATCTGGTGTACTTTTGTTGTTTAAATACCAACGGCATTACAAAATTAAACTAGTGTTCTAGCATTCTACATATGTCTTTGTCTCATTACTTACTCAGAAATAGTTGCGTGTAATCTCCTCACGTCTGTATCTGCCATCACTTGGTGTTTACACTCCAGCAGGTTGTGGTTCAGGCACAGCAACCTCGTCGTCATGATCCTCAAAGTCTGTGCCCTTATTCACAGCAAGGTTGTGCAAGATGGCACAGGCAGCAATTATTTTACAGCAGGTGATGGGGGTATACTGCCGGGCACCTCCACTCTTATGCAGGCACCGGAACCTGCTCTTCCATATACCAAAGGTACGCTCCACAATATTTCTTGTGCTCTTGTGGGCCCTAGTATATCTCCTTTGGCTGGGTGTTGAGGGGTTGAGGTAGGGGGTGAGGATGAAGGAGCGGAGGGCATATGCACTGTCTCCTAAAAGGAAATGGGAATATATTACTCACATGCATACATGTACTTCTTTCTGCAATAGGTGTTAATGGGGTCGCACACTGTGTCTTACCTAGCAGGTATCCTTCACCAAATTCCCCTGCTGTCAGCCGTGCATAGATACTGCTGTTTTGAAATATGAAGGAGTCGTGGGTACTCCCTGGAAATTTTGCCACAAGGTCAGTGATGGCGCACTTGGCATTGCAGATCACCTGCACATTGATGGTGTGGGTGGACTTTCTATTCCTATATATGTATTCGGTGGCAGCAGGGGGACAAATGGGAATGTGGGTGCCATCAATGCAGCCAATGATATTGGGGAAACGCGCCATCAGATAAAAGTCAGATTTTGTTTGGAGCATTTCAGCATGGGTTGCAGGGAAAGATATATAATGGTCCATCCTCTGTAACATGGCGTCAAGGAATTTGTGGAAAAAGCGTGACAGGCTGCTCTGGGTCACCCCACCTACCGCAGCAACCACACTCTGGTAGCTCCCAGACGCAAGCAGGTGTATGCTGCAAAGCACCTGCACGTGGGGTGGAATGGCGTGCGCCCTTGGGGTAGTGTGCTCCAACAGTGGGTGGAGGTCCCTGATGAGGTACAAGATGGTGTCTG
Source organism: Lissotriton helveticus (assembly GCF_964261635.1). Classification (NCBI taxonomy): domain Eukaryota; kingdom Metazoa; phylum Chordata; class Amphibia; order Caudata; family Salamandridae; genus Lissotriton; species Lissotriton helveticus. Next base: position 1,952,533,985 of record NC_136067.1, read on the forward strand.
GGTCCAACCTGTATCGCTGGAGAATCTCTGCCTCTGTGAGCATGAACAAGGTGATCCTCTGTCTGTAGACCTGCTCCTGTCTCTGCCATTCCCTCTCTCCTTCCTCCTGTAGCCGTAGCCGCCTCGCAATGACATAGAATGCCGCCATTGTGAGAAAAGTATTGCATTTTGGGTCCATTTTAATAGGCTGCACCTGGTTACCACCTGATTTCAATCCATGGTAAATACAGACTCTTAAATACCGAATTTCAAGCAAATTCGGTATTTCAGAGCTTACCTACATCTCAATTTTCAATTTGACAACTTCTTATTTACCGATCGGTAAAGTTACTGATTCGGTAAACACTCCGAATCGGTAAATTTACCGATTCGGTAAATTTACCGATTGGTGAATTTACCGATTCGGAGTGTTTACCAATTCGGTAACTTTACCGATTCGGTAAATTTACGGATTCGGAAAATTTTCAGTCCCCTACATGCCGAAAGCACAATACCGGTCGGAAAAGGCCGAAAATACCAATTTTCGGCCGTTTCCGACCGGTATTGCGCTACCTACATCTGGCCCTTAATCTCCCTGTGCCTAATAAGAATGAATGTACCCGTCTGTAATGAAACTGGTGCTCATGAAAAGCGCTCTGATACCTGATATCTTCAGGTCTAGTTTGTGTTAGATAAAACGCTTTAAAAAAATGATATATATATATATGGAAACTGTTATTTAAAATCCAATGTTAAAGAGTATGATAAAGCCAAAAATGTATTACAAAAGTTGTTGGCATCATGGAAAAGACAAGGTCTAATTTCAACAGAAGAACACAAGTTTATGTTCAATGAGTTTCCGGTGCTGCCGGTTCTTTACCTAATTCCAAAGATTCATAAAAATGTCTTTCCAATTCCCGGGAGACCGATTATATCGGCCATAAACAGTTTAGGTGAGCACGTAGGCCAGTACATAGATTTTTTTCTGCAAAGCTTGGTAACGGCGTTGCCAAGTTATGTAAAAGATACTGGAGACTTCCTAAAAAACTAAACAAATTGGAATGGTCAAATGATTTGCTTCTTATCACTCTTGATATAGAAGCATTATACACAAGTATAGACCATAATCAGGGATTGGCTTCGGTCAAACATTTTTTGGAAACTAGGTCCAGCACACTATATGAGCATAACAAAGTTGTGCTGGAACTCATCAAATGGTGTCTTAACAATAATTATTTCCTGTTTGATAAAGATCTATACAAGCAGGTGAGAGGAGTGGCGATGGGAGCCTGCTTCTCCCCCAGCTACGCATGTTTACATGTTGGCTGGTGGGAGGAGCAGGTTCTCAAAACCACCTTCCAGGTGGAATACCAGACACATGTCAGATCGTATCTGAGGTACATAGACGACGTGTTCATCTTGTGGCAGGGTAGTGAAGAAGAAGCGGTTTGCTTTATAAATAAGATCAATGATAACATTTATAATCTAAAATTCACCTCCCATATTCACAAAAATTTAATTGAATTCCTTGATGTCAGAGTCTTTGTAAATAATGAGAAATTTGAAAGTACACTGTATAGAAAATTGACCTCGGGCAATATCACCCTACACGCAACCAGCTCTCATCCCAAACACCTCATTGCTAGCATTCCTTATGGAGAAATCTTAAGGTTAAAACGCATTTGCAGCAATGAGGAAGAGTTCAATAAGTGTCAATTGGAGCTGGTTGATAGACTCAAGGCAAGGGGATATTCTAAAAAAATCCTGTGTGATGCAATAAATAAAGCCAAAACTAAATCTAGAATGAGCTTATTTATTCCAGAGGCCGATACCTCGACGGTCCTCAAGACTGCTGCAATCTCCAGGAGTATTAATACTCCAAGATTGATTACCACCTACAACAGAGAGGAACGACAGATAAGGACAATACTCAGCAAACATTGGCCAGTAGTGCTCACTGATAATGTTCCTCGCAACAGAATAGCAGATAGACCTGTTGTCACGTTTAGAAGAAGTAGCACTATGGGTACGGTATTGGACAGAGTATCACCTGAGGTCAAACAAGTCACCACGTGGCTGGCACCTAAGAGGGGTTTCAAAAAATGCACGTCATGTCGTGCTTGCAATTTTGGTTGTAACATGTCTAAGTACTCTACACCTTTCAGTCTAACCCCCACATTGATTTCGGGTAACTACAATTGCAAGACCGAATATGCTGTATATGTCCTGACGTGAACCTGTGGGCTGAGCTACGTGGGTAGCACGAAGCTGCAGGTGCATGTCAGGATCTTGCAGCATATAAGAGCCATTCTCCACAGCGACGCAACATATCCTGTTGCAAGACATTTTAAGAAGGTACATGCAAATAACATCAATTGCCTGTCTTATTATGTAATAGATGCTGTGGCAAAGAAAAGAAGGGGTGGCAATAGAGAGCGCCAACTCTGTCAGCTCGAAACTAAATACATTCTCGAGCTTGATTGTAAATGGCCCAATGGTTTGAATACTACAGAAGATATGAGCAGTTTTCTGTAAAAACATACTTCTGCTGCAATATTGTAGTTTTCATCTGTAATTAAAGTTTTACTCTTGTAAATAGCATACAAACTGTCCTAAATGTAATAACATATTAATTCTCTTATTCTACAAATTATTGTATTATATATATTTTTTCTTTTTCTCAGCATTGATTTCTCTAGAGTATTTATACATATAGAATCACATGCTTTATGATAAATGTGGCTTTGTTCCAATTATGGCACCATTTATAGGAATTAGATTATCTGTATTCTAGGAATGAATGGTTTTGCTCTACATTTGCATTTGAGTATTTGAGAAATCAATTTAGTTCACACCAGCACTTTATATTTATATATGCACTGTTGCACAGATTCCCTCCCACTCGTGTTTGCACTGGTAAAAAGAAAAACCATAAAGAAAATATGAATAGTCATGAAATCATGATTACATAAAAAAATACATGTGCTGTTACACATATAAGACTAATAGGCCACATTGATTGAGATGAAAAATAATCGGATTTATCTGGAAATAACATTGTATGGGCGCTGCAGCAACATAGGCAGTCTTGGATTTATCCAAAGAGAATCTTAAAATGAATTGTATTTATTATTTTATGAGGATTATGACATTTAAGCACTTTACATGTTTTTAAATGGTGTTTTAAACATGTGTACATATATATATCAAGTGTGTCATAAAATATTACTCTGCCTATTTGGTTTTCAACTACAAAACGATGTTTGTGGTTACCTCAGTCTGTTGTTCATGCCCATTAACATGTGACCTATGCTGTCAGAAAGTGGGAGTGGGAGTATTCACTTTAAATAGTAGATGGTGTTTTTTCCACTTTGCCACGTGAACAAGGGCTTACGGGCTTGAAACGCGTTGTGTTGGGTCACTCGAAATAAACCATATTTTTGCCCACAAGAAAACCTCGGAGGTCTGTGTCTCTTTCCTCGCCTAATCCGCCGTCGGCGGAATCAGGAAGTGGTTTGAGTTTCCAGGATATATATATGTATATATAACACAGCTATGAACAATCATTAGTAAATAGACCAAAAAAGCAAGGCATTACAGATGTGAGGCAGTGTTGGAGAATGGCAGATTCTACACCTTCATTGTTATTTTTGACTTAAGTTCATATTGGCATGGCCACTTCTTCATATTTTCTTGAGCGTATGACAAGTGAATCTTTATACATCTAAATTATTCTGGTTGCTTGTAGCATGTGGGATAATGAAATAAACAACATTATTTCTGTATTCTGAAGGCTTCTGTTCGGTCTTTTCTTAATAGGCAATTGGCGTGTCAGCCTTTCTCTCTAGGAAACTGAGCCGTTTCATATTTTCATTTTTTTCCTGCAAAGTGAGGCATGTCAAATACAAGAACGAAAAAGAGAAAAGGTTACAAAATACACCTCTATGCATTACTTAAGCAACCCCCATATTCTCTTAAATGTTCCAGAACTGATTTATGTGCAGGCGGGTACAGGTAGACCATGTTAGGTGATCATACATTCTCAAGGCACCAGGCAGACTTCTTCTTACAACTCCTCCTACTAAAAAAGATAAAATTATATTTCAGAACCTTGAGAATATTTCTTCCAATGCACTTAAACTAAAGTAAATCAATAATAAAACCAAAGTACAAAGAACACTGCACTTTAATAAATCTGCCACAAAACAACACTTAACACAATGTATTCAATGCTAAGGAAAATATTTAAAAAAATATTAAACACAATCATACAGGATGCCAGCCAGCATCCATTCAGTCCTCTGGCTCCTACCAGATTGTGTCTCTGTGATAGGCTGCTCCATAGTGGGTTCTAGAGACGCCAATAGTCTTGGCAGTACAGGGGTGGCATGTTAATTTCTAAACCGTATTAGGGTTGGAATTAGGAACAGTTTATGATTCAATGTGCGAACAAATATTGCCAGTGAACAAAAAAATCACATTTATTGTGAAACGGAGTTATGTGGAATTGCTGCAACTATTTTGATAAAATTAGTCCTCATGGTAAATTTTTACAGACCACTTACAAGTTATATTGATTGAGTGAATGAGTATATTATTATATTTAGCACAGCCTACCTGCCTACTCCTATTTTGGCACTGAGCAGTATTCCAAGTACAGGTGGTGTTGGAGTCCAAGAATAAAACTGTTGAGATTTCAGGAGACTTTCAGCCGGATGCATCAAACCAAAAAGTGCTCGCAAAATTTGCGAGCGCTTTTTAGCATTTTCCAATGCATCAACCAAAAATTACCAAATCGCAAAATACCGAATCGCTAAAATAGAGAAATGAGATATTGCGATTAGTTATTAGCGAGAAACCAAAAATGCGATAGCAAATAAGGAATCGCTAAAATAAATCGCAAAACTATGCATGAAAAATCGCAAATAGCAATTTTCTCGAAAATCGCTATTTAGCAAGTGCAGATTAAGGGGAATCACAATCAGGTGTTAAAAAATTCTACTCAGTGCGAATCATCAGAAGGCTATTTAAACTGACCCATGAGGCCATAGTGGCCTTTCACAATGGCAGCACTCTACGTGTTTGCGAGGAGGATGAGGATCCATGCAGCAGGCCAGGCCAGAAGGAGAATACAGGAGAGAATCTTCCACCTGCGCATCACTTTGTTGGGACAAATTGCCGAGCAAATACATGATAAGTACAGAATGAATGCTGCAATGATTCATTACTTAATAGCTGAATTGGAACCACTAATGCAGCGCCAGACACTTAGGACCCATGCCATCCCAACTCATGTCCAGGTGCTATGTTGCCTGCACCTGCTTGCGTCAGGCAGTTTCCAGGGTGTAGTGGCAGAAGCTGGAGGGGTATCACAAAGCTCCCTTTCGCGGTTCTTCAAATCCTTCCTGGCCGCCATGATGGCTATGATCCACAACCACATCACCTTCCCCACAACCCAACAGGAATTGACCCAAACTAAACTCGACTTCAACCAAGTTGCCCAGTTTCCACACGTGATCGGATGCATAGATTGCACCCAGGTAGCCATATGTCCCCCAGCAGAAAATGAGTATATCTTCCATAACCGGTAATTGTATCACTCCATCAATGTTCAAGCAGTGTGCAATGCGAAAAACATCATAACCGACATTGTAGCGCAATACCCTGGGAGCACCCATGATTCATACATCTTTCGACATAGTGGCATTCACACACGTCTGCTCAGTTGCAAATTTGGCGAAGGACACCTGCTAGGTAAATTAAATACATATACTCATCACTGAAGTGTGAAATGGCAATGCATACCTGACACTAACACTTTGCTTAATACCCTGTAGGTGACAGTGCATACGCCGTGAGGAACTTTATCATGACTCTATACTTGAAGCCAGCCAGCCCACAACAACAGAGGTACAACGCAGCCCACATCAGGACACGTAATGTGATTGAACGGACATTTGGATTGCTCAAAAGTCGCTTCCGCACCCTGCATAAAACTGGAGGAGCAATGCTGTACCAGCCGGAAACAGTGGCTGCATGTGCAATGTTGCACAACATAGCAACAAGGAGAGGTATCCCCATAGAGGTGTCCGACACTGAGGACAACCAGCCCCCAGCACACCCATGACGGGCGCATTTGGCCAGTTCAGCGGAGGGGCAAAGGAAACGTACATACATCATCCAGCATTATTACTGAGGTATGTAATGATGAGACACAACACTTAATTTCAGATAAGGAAAGGTATTTATTAGCATGTGAACCGGTAGGGGTGTTTAGATAAACATAGCTGGTGGCCATTAGCACAATAACTGCATGCACTAAAGGACAAATGAGACACACAAAGGACTTGATACTCAGTCACAAAGAATGTCTTGGACATGGTTACGTCACCATGGAAAATTCCAGTAATCCAATATTGTTTAGCGTTTCCTCCATCGCACACCCAAACGTCTTTCACCTGCATCTGCATCATCACTCCTGGATGCAGCGGGAGGTATTGTTGTTGTTGTAATACTTTATTCGATATATATGCATATCATAAAAGTACAAACAATTCAGACATAAAACCCATAATTAAAATATCATATTCAATTCATTTCATAGTATAAAAAGATAAAAGTATTTACATTTAAAACACATACTTATTTAATAAAAGTCATATGATGCATATACAGTGGACGATTTAATTATCAAGTTGGGTGCCATAACCTAGCTTTTGACAGTGTTTAGCAGCCTTGTTCGTATAAACCACGCTTTTGTTAAGTACTTAGCAATCCCACATATGACAACCAGAGATGTAGTGTCTGTTGTAAGAATACGCAGAGCGATCCTAAAGTCTCTCACTCCCAACTCTCTACACACAGGTTTTAACCATCTTGTTCTCGTTTTTTTATATGCTATACAAGCGAACAAGAAACGGGGTAGAGATTCGCTCGTACAAGGAGACCCAGGGCAGGTATTAGGACGAGATCTCAATCCTTTCCATCCCTCCATGAATATATTCAGGGGGAGTACCCCATATCTCATTTTCATGAAGAGAGACCTATCTCTTGTGATTTGGATAAAATCTAAGAAGGGTTCGATCTACTTGATGGATTTGTGTTCCATGAATTTGGTGGTTAGAACCCCCATTTTGTACTTTTTGCTTCCTCCGCCTGCACCCATTCCCAGTAGATTTTTTAAATAATTTGCTTATTGGGAGGGGATTGGGAGTTCCAAAATTCTCCCAAACCTAAATTCAAAACCAGCTGCTTCAATTTATTTAGCCAGTGGATCTTATTTGAACTGTTCAGGTTGATCAGCTCATCCAGCACCAAAGCGTAGTTTGCTAGTTCTGGCAAAGGACGAAGGCGTACTAAGTCTGCAATCGAGTGCTTACCCATATCTAAAAAGAGGGGTTTTAAAGGGGTGGAGGGCCGAAGGGCGACTAGGTCCCTCATAAACTTATTCTCCGCTCTTACCAGATCCGTGGTATTCTCACATCCCCACAGCTCCAAGCCATAGACAGCAGAGGCCAAGGCCTTGCCGTCATAGACTGCCAGAGCTGGAGCTACCGGTCTGCTACTGGACAAACGCTGATTTCTCAGTATTGCTCCTGAGGTTCTTTTGAGGTTTAGGAGCATTTTGGCCACGTGGGAGTCCCATTTCATTTTATTATTAATCCTGACACCCAAGTAGTCAAACTCCTCCACCACCTCTAGTGGGGACCCATTAAGATTTATACAGATTCTCCTGGCTTTTTTCCTAGCGGATAACACCATCAGTTTGGTTTTGGCCGTATTTACAGTAATCCCCCTCTCGTCACAGAATAGGCTGAATCTGTCTAGTAACTTCTGGAGACCCGAAGGGGTTTTGGATAATAAGAGAGTGTCGTCTGCAAAGAGGAGGGTAGGTGTTTTCTCACCCGCCAGGGAAGGGGCATCCGCAGAGTCCTCCCTCAAATGGTCTACCACCCCATTGACGAAGAGGGAGAACAATGTCGGAGCCATCGCACATCCCTGGCGGACCCCCCTCTGTACAGGCACTCTCCCAGTTAATTGTCCCTGAGCCCCCCACCTAATTCTGGCGTAGTTTCCCTGATGGAGCCTTACAATCATCTCTAGAAGATAACTCGGGAACTCCATATCCAGCAGCACCTTCCAGAGTTTGTCTCGGGGGACCAAATCGAAAGCCATTTTTAAATCTATAAAGGCCAGATATAGGCTGCCCTTTGCCACAGACACCGACTTCCAGTAGATAGCGTACAGCCTAAAGACTTGATCTATTGTTCCCACATTTCGTCTGAAACCTGCCTGGAAGTGGGTAAGTATATTGCCTTCTTCTATCCAGGACCCTATTCTGGTGACGATGACCCTGCCAACTACTTTCTGGATAGTGTCAATTAGACTTATTGGTCTGTAGTTGGCAGGGTCCTCCCTGTTGCCTTTCTTGTATATGGTCACCACTTCAGCGCCCTTCCATGACTCAGGTACAGAATGTCCCTGGAGAATCAAATTCATTTTGGAGGGCGATGAAGTCCGACCATAATTCAGGTGTATACAGTAATAAGTCGCCAGGAAGCCCATCCGGGCCTGCCGCCTTACCAGGAGATATATTTAGAATAGCGTCGTATACTTCACTGGAGAGAAAGGTTTCGGCATCGCTATAAATCTCAGATATAATTGTAGTTGGTTGCTCTTGGGGACTCCCCGGAATTACTGGATCGCAATACAGGTTTGAAAAATGGGTATGCCACTGGTCTTCAGAAATATGATTTGGTATGGGCTCTGCACAACGCAGCCCACATCAGGACACTTAATGTGATTGAACGGACATTTGGATTGCTCACAAGTCGCTTCCGCACCCTGCATAAAACTGGAGGAGCAATGCTGTACCAGCCGTAAACAGTGGCTGCATGTGCAATGTTGCACAATATAGCAACAAGGAGAGGTATCCCCATAGACGTGTCCGACACTGAGGACAACCAGCCCCCAACACACCCATGACGGGCGCATTTGGCCAGTTCAGCGGAGGGGCAAAGGAATCGTACATACATCATCCAGCATTATTTCTGAGGTATGTAATGATGAGACACAACACTTAATTTCAGATAAGGAAAGGTATTTATTAGCACGTGAACCGGTAGGGGTGTTTAGATAAACATAGCTGGTGGCCATTAGCACAATAACTGCATGCACTAAAGGACAAATGAGACACACAAAGGACTTGATACTCAGTCACAAAGAATGTCTTGGACATGGTTACGTCACCATGGAAAATTCCAGTAATCCAATATTGTTTAGCGTTTCCTCCATCGCACACCCAAACGTCTTTCACCTGCATCTGCATCATCACTCCTGGATGCAGCGGGAGGTATTGATCTACGGGTTCTGCACCTCCTGCTAGTGCTGACTTGCACACAGATACTGCTAAGGCTGGATGCTTCACTACCCTCTTCCCCTGTAACATTGCCGTGCTTACCAGTACTAGACTGCATCAGTTCAACGGCAGTGGTTATTTGGCCAAGTGCTTTGGACACATCCCCACAACAATGGCCCCTATCTATTTGCATTGCCACCGACCTACCTGACAGCAGTGCAGTGCTGTTGCATATCGTGTTGTTAGACCTGGTATAGCCAGCCATACACATCATAAACTGGTGATGCCTCCTCCTCTGTATGTTGTGTCCCTCCTGCATCACACGAGCCACCTCCTGCAGTGTGTTGTTTGACTGTCTGTTTGCTTCCACAACTGCTGTAGTCAGTTCCCTCACACTCTCGGCCATTACTGATATGTTCTTATTCATTTTTGTCTTTTGCAGATTAATGGCTCCCATATGCCTCGCTTGCAGGCGCTGCACCCGCAACATCTGTGACTCCACGCCACCCCACACTTTGGGAGTTTCTGCCTCCTGTGCCCCGATAAGGGTCCTTGGCCTGCGTCTTCTACTCATCCGGACATGTGCCTGAGGTGTAGTTGTGGGGCTCACACTTGGATGGCTTCTCTCAGGAGCTGTTTCATGTTCCTGATCTGTCTCCATTGGCTGCAGTGGTGTGACTGTGGCCCTGCGTTTTGACGGTGCCTTGGATATGGTTGGTGGTGTCACAGGTTTCGACACGGCAGCCTCTTCAATAGCCTGTGTGCTGTCTCCACATTCACTGTCATCAGTGTCTACTTCTGCTGCATCTGTGATGTGAAAGAGTGCAAAATTATTTTGTGTTGGTGCTAATCTTGTGCCACATTAAATTACTTTACATTTAAGCTCTCACTGTCTCTAATCACTGACTGTACTGCATTTCTGTGGCATTTAGGCTTACAATTTTGTATTATGACTAGCAATTTAGTTCTGCAGCCTACAGGTCCCATAATGCATTTGGGTCCCTATGTAAAATGTGGAGCGGATTTCATTACTGTGATTTTGGTGGTTAATTAGAGATTGGGCACAATTAGTATGTACATTGATATGTTAATTTTCATGCATCTTACCTTGTGTACTACTGGCCGCCCCAGATGTATCCAGCTGCGTTACTCCCACCACTGCTTCAAGCTGGATAGTGCCCTCAACCAGGTCCTCCAGGGCTGTGTTGTCTAGGACTGTTGAGGTTCCTACTCCGGTCCCCTTAGCCTCCTTCAGCCTTTGCGCTATCCGCTCCTTGGCACGGCTACGCAGGTCGTACCATCTTTTCTTTAAGTCATCTATGCTGCGGTGTGTCACCCCCACAGCATTTACTTTGTTCTTGATCCTGTTCCATAGTGTGAGCTTCCCAAAAAGCTTATCATGGCTCTTTGTCACCTCCTCAATGTGGTACTCCAGTTCCCTCTCACTAAACTTTAACTTTCTCTTCCTGGCCTCTTCTGTTGTTGTTTGGGATATTTTGGCTGTCTTCACCTGTCAGCAAACAACAATTTGTATTTTTTACTCTATCCCCCAGCACTCTGCTTCTGCCTCTCAGTTCCTCTGTGCACAGAAAGCAGCATGGGCTGATTGACTTCCTGGTTGTGAAGTCATCACCCTGCTCCCAAAGCAACTCTGTAGTTTCCCGATATCGCAAATTGCGATAATACAGGTTTTACACATTTGCGATTCTTTATTATGAAATTGCTAATTTATTTAGCGTTTTTTACCGAATCTTTATTTTTTCGCATTCTGCATCATGCATAGGTAATAGCGAGTCCTTATTTGCGATTCCTTAATAATCGCAAATAAGGATTCTCTATTTCTTTGCTTGATGCATATGCCTGTAAGGGCCTTGTTTAGATCTCGGCAGACGGGATACTCCATCACAAAAGTGACAGATATCCTGTCTGGCGTATTACGATTTCCATAGGATATAAAGGGATCGTAATACGGCAGACGGGATATCTGTGTCGGCTGAGGGAATACTCTGTGGCAAACGTGATGGATATCCATTCTGCCGTATTACGATCCCCATAGGATAGAATGTGATCATAATACGGTGGACAGGAGATCCGTCACGTTTGTGACAGAGTGTTACCCTCCGCCGACTTGTAAATGGGGCCCTATGAAAACACTCAGGAGTCGCAGTTCTCTAGAATTTTTTTTTATCATGTGCAGTGTTCTAAATACAGTAATGCACACATCACACAAAATTTCATGTGATGCAATTGCTAGAAATATGATGACAAGAGAATGGTCGTGTAGAAAAGACCAACCAAGATAAGACCATAACCAACAACAGTAGAAAGACTATTTGAGAAAGGATAACAAACGAGTGAAAGAACAACAATGTACTCTTCTGTAATCAAAGGTGATTGATATCAAACCATATTATGTCACTAGATCTAGAAGATAAAAATAAAAAAGATAAACTTAAATTTCGAAACGTTGAAAATATTTCTTTCAATACATTTAAACTATAGTAAAACAATAATACATTCAAAAGTACAAAGAACACTGCACTTTAATGACTGTTGCAAAACAAAACTTGTAACAATGTATTCAATTTTAATGAAAATATTTAAAGATACAGTAAAATTAACTAGCCTGGATTCCGGCCACACGTAATAGGATACCGCTCCCGATATGTATACTAGAAGTGACTTATTTCTTCGCTAGCGTTGACAGCTTACCACACCTTTGAAGTCACATATTGTTATTCATCAGCAACAACAGAAGAGTTTTGATTAATGTATATGCAGTAGATTGAGTTTAACTATTAAGGCATCCAAGATACACAGAGGATATGTGTTATTTAATATTCCCTAAGATGCCCATGTGCTTACAATTGAGTCCTGAAAAAGTGTCTGTGGACTAAACACATGTTGGCGGAGAAACTGGAACCGTTGTGAAATACATAAAACGTATTCATGACAAAAGGCTGGTTAGATGAACGAGCAAGATATTTAACTGCAAAGCAGAGCTTTAAGTGGGCCATGTTCAGTTGGTTCTGGGCACTGGCAGTAATTTAAAAGGCGGCTGAAACAGGTCCCCTTCTGTCTTAGGGGCAGATTTACAAGCCCCTTGCACCACTTTTGCGTCATTTTTAACATGGGAATAATGACGCAAAAGTGGCGCATGGGGCTGGTAAATCTGCCCCTTAGTATTCAGCTGAGAAAAAATATGGCAGCAGCTCCAGCAAACAAAAACTTTGATTTGCAAGCAGACAGGGGCATAACACAACATGATCCCCCCACCCCTGCAGAATGCCCCCCATGTCTCCCATATATCACAGATATTCATTGGCCCTGTGATGGATGGGGGCCTCCGGAAGGGTTAGGGGCCCCTGAAAGGTTGGCCCCCCTCCTGCGGCGCATAGGCCTCAGGGCTTCTGTTACACCCCTGTTAGCAGGAGCTCGGTAACATGGCTCACTATTGCAATTCTCGATAGTATTACCGATGTCAGCACCAGTTGGTGAAGGACAACCACGAGCGGCTGGAAAGCAGGGGCCTGTCGGCATTGGAAGCTGCCTTTTAGTCCCTTTAACTCTTTTGATGTTCAGATAACCCCCTGAAAGGTTGTCTTGAAGAAGGATGACTTGCAAACCAAGGCTGATTACAGAGTGACGTCACCTCATCTAATTTCACTCTGCCCTTTTTCCGGGTTTGGGAAAAATGTATAAGATTTTTGCAACCAGTAAGTCTCGCCAGACAAATGACACGACAAGCTTCATTCTTGGGGAGCGTACAATGCTTCCCCTGTCACAAAGTACTTTCATCTTCCACCCCCCCCCCCCCACATCCCCAACCACTCTAACCCCCACCCCCACTTCAACCAGAGACCCTTGCATGCTTTTACCACCTCCCCAGAACAGGTGATCAATGTATAGTAAAACCTCACAGAATCGGGAATTCGTTGTAGTTTTATTAATAGAAAAATGACTAGTCCCACCCAGCAACTCCCCTTCCACGGGATTTAACTGGTAATTAATTGCACGCTGATGGGTGGAATTACCACCCGCTAACTGGAAAAGTGCATGTGAGTTTACCGTGAACCTGTAAGCTGCATTCGCCCGAGTTCACAGCAGCATCAGTTCTGCCCTCATGGCATATTTGGCCTTTTTTTGCCTCAGCTCCAGCTGCCAAGTAGCCCGTGTCATGTGTGAAACTTCAAGGTAGTCCAGTGGTTTTTAGGTCTCGTGACCTATCAATGCGCATGCGCATTGAGAGAAGCGAGACTATAGGGCTTTAAACAAAGTTTACCTAACTGCGGCGATTTGGTGCTGTGCCCGTGGCTTTTAGGTCAATGCGCAAGCGCATTGACCTAAAATGCGCGTGCACAGCATCAAATCGCCAGCCATCTGTTCCCCAGCTTGGATCTCCTGGCTGCTCCTCCCCTAATTATCCGCACATCAAAGGCTGCTCCCGCCCCCTGCTTCACACTTCAAACGAATGCTACCGAGAGCATTTCCCGGCCGGCCGCTTTTAATTTCATTTCGCAAGCAGTTCCCCCTCCTCCCTCTCCTCCCTCTCCTGACTTCCTCCTGCCTGCCACACCAATCCAAACTGAGGCGCTGCTGCTCCAGTCCCTGTATTACTCCCACTCATCTATGATTAGGAATAAAAGACTGTCAGTTAAAAACAGTTTCAAGATAAAAATGGTTTCCCATTACTTTTGCAGAATGTTCTGCATTTCCTTAACCGCCTCCAACTCTCCGACTTTCACATGCACATACCACTTTGCTGATACTGACCGAGACATGCGCTTTATAAGCAGGAAATAGAATTCTACAGGAAACAATACTACCGAAGACCATTCGAGGGTGTGAGCTCAATGCCACCGAAGAGTACGTACAATTATTATACTTATAGTTCAGTCAACTACCCTTGATGCACGGACAACCTTTGAAGAAAGTGAAAAGCATGTACCCTCACCCTCACCCACCCTCAACCCCTCACCCTCACTCACCCTCAGCCCCCCACCCTCACCCTCACTCACCCTCACCCTCACTCACCCTCAACCCCTCACCCTCAACCCCTCACCCTCACCCTCACTCACCCTCAACCCCTCACCCTCACTCACCCTCAACCCCTAACCCTCACTCACCCTCACTCACCCTCACCCTCACTCACCCTCAACCCCTCACCCTCACTCACCCTCACCCTCACCCTCACCCTCACTCACCCTCACTCACCCTCACTCACCCTCACCCTCACTCACCCTCACCCTCACTCACCCTCACCCTCACCCTCACTCACCCTCACCCTCACTCACCCTCACTCACCTTCACCCTCACCCTCACTCACCCTCAACCCCTCACCCTCACTCACCCTCACCCTCACTCACCCTCACCCTCACTCACCCTCAACCCCTCACCCTCACTCACCCTCAACCCCTCACCCTCACCCTCACTCACCCTCACCCTCACTCACCCTCAACCCCTCACCCTCACTCACCCTCAACCCCTCACCCTCACCCTCACTCACCCTCAACCCCTCACCCTCAACCCCTCACTCACCCTCACTCTCACTCACCCTCACTCACCCTCAACCCCTCACCCTCACCCACCCTCACCCTCACTCACCCTCACCCTCACTCACCCTCAACCCCTCACCCTCACACTCACTCACCCTCACCCTCACTAACCCTCAACCCCTCACCCTCACTCACCCTCAACCCCTTACCCTCACTCACCCTCAACCCCTCACCCTCACTCACCCTCACCCTCACCCTCACTCACCCTCACTCACCCTCACCCTCACCCTCACTCACCCTCACCCTCACTCACCCTCACCCTCACTCACCCTCACCCTCACTCACCCTCACCCTCACCCTCACCCTCACCCTCACCCTCACTCACCCTCACCCTCACCCTCACTCACCCTCACTCACCCTCACTCACCCTCACTCACCCTCACCCTCACCCTCACTCACCCTCACTCACCCTCACTCACCCTCAACCCCTCACCCTCACCCTCACCCTCACTCACCCTCAACCCCTCACCCTCACTCACCCTCAACCCCACCCTCACTCACCCTCAACCCCTCACCCTCACCCTCACTCACCCTCAACCCCTCACCCTCTCACTCACCCTCACTCTCACTCACCCTCACTCACCCTCAACCCCTCACCCTCACTCACCCTCACCCTCACTCACCCTCAACCCCTCACCCTCACTCACCCTCACCCTCACTCACCCTCAACCCCTCACCCTCACTCACCCTCAACCCCTCACCCTCACTCACCCTCAACCCCTCACCCTCACTCACCCTCACTCACCCCCACTCACCCTCACTCACCCTCACTCACCCTCACCCTCACTCACCCTCACTCACCCTCACCCTCACTCACCCTCACCCACCCTCACCCTCACTCACCCTCACCCTCAACCCCTCACCCTCACTCACCCTCAACCTCACCCTCACCCACCCTCACCCTCACCCTCACTCACCCTCAACCCCTCACCCTCACTCACCCTCAACCCCTCACCCTCACCCTCACTCACCCTCAACCCCTCACCCTCAACCCCTCACCCTCACTCACCCTCAACCCCTCACCCTCACCCTCAACCCCTCACCCTCACTCACCCTCACCCTCACTCACCCTCAACCCCTCACCCTCACTCACCCTCACCCTCACCCCCTCACCCTCAACCCCTCACCCTCACCCTCACTCACCCTCACCCTCACTCACCCTCAACCCCTCACCCTCACTCACCCTCACCCTCACTCACCCTCAACCCCTCACCCTCACTCACCCTCAACCCCTCACACTCTCACCCTCACTCACCCTCACTCACCCTCAACCTCACTCACCCTCACCCTCACTCACCCTCACGCACCCTCACTCACCCTCACTCACCCTCACTCACCCTCACCCTCACTCACCCTCAACCCCTCACCCTCACTCACCCTCAACCCCTCACCCTCACCCTCACTCACCCTCAACCCCTCACCCTCAACCCCTCACTCACCCTCACTCTCACTCACCCTCACTCACCCTCAACCCCTCACCCTCACTCACCCTCACTCACCCTCACCCTCACTCACCCTCAACCCCTCACCCTCACTCACCCTCACCCTCACTCACCCTCAACCCCTCACCCTCACTCACCCTCAACCCCTCACCCTCACCCTCAACCCCTCACCCTCACTCACCCTCACCCTCACTCACCCTCAACCCCTCACCCTCACTCACCCTCACCCTCACCCCCTCACCCTCAACCCCTCACCCTCACCCTCACCCTCACTCACCCTCACCCTCACTCACCCTCAACCCCTCACCCTCACTCACCCTCACCCTCACTCACCCTCAACCCCTCACCCTCACTCACCCTCAACCCCTCACCCTCTCACCCTCACTCACCCTCACTCACCCTCAACCTCACTCACCCTCACTCACCCTCACCCTCACTCACCCTCACGCACCCTCACTCACCCTCACTCACCCTCACCCTCACTCACCCTCACCCTCACTCACCCTCAACCCCTCACCCTCACTCACCCTCAACCCCTCACCCTCACCCTCACTCACCCTCAACCCCTCACCCTCAACCCCTCACTCACCCTCACTCTCACTCACCCTCACTCACCCTCAACCCCTCACCCTCACTCACCCTCACCCTCACTCACCCTCACGCACCCTCACTCACCCTCACTCACCCTCACCCTCACTCACCCTCACCCTCACTCACCCTCAACCCCTCACCCTCACTCACCCTCAACCCCTCACCCTCACCCTCACTCACCCTCAACCCCTCACCCTCAACCCCTCACTCACCCTCACTCTCACTCACCCTCACTCACCCTCAACCCCTCACCCTCACTCACCCTCACCCTCACTCACCCTCAACCCCTCACCCTCACTCACCCTCACCCTCACTCACCCTCACCCTCACTCACCCTCAACCCCTCACCCTCACTCACCCTCACCCTCACTCACCCTCAACCCCTCACCCTCACTCACCCTCACCCTCACTCACCCTCACTCACCCTCAACCCCTCACCCTCACCCACCCTCACTCACTCTCACCCTCACTCACCCTCACCCTCACTCACCCTCACCCTCACTCACCCTCACTCACCCTCACCCTCACTCACCCTCACTCACCCTCACTCACCCTCACCCTCACTCACCCTCACCCTCACTCACCCTCACTCACCCTCACCCTCACTCACCCTCACTCACCCTCAACCCCTCACCCTCACTCACCCTCACTCACCCTCACTCACCCTCACCCACCCTCACCCTCACCCGCCCTCACCCTCACTCACCCTCAACCCCTCACCCTCACTCACCCTCAACCCCTCACCCTCACTCACCCTCAACCCCTCACCCTCACTCACCCTCAACCCCTCACCCTCACTCACCCTCACCCACCCTCACCCTCACCCACCCTCACCCTCACTCACCCTCAAGCCCTCACCCTCACTCACCCTCAACCCCTCACCCTCACCCTCACTCACCCTCAACCCCTCACCCTCACCCTCACTCACCCTCACTCACCCTCACTCACCCTCAACCCCTCACCCTCACTCACCCTCACCCTCACTCACCCTCAACCCCTCACCCTCACTCACCCTCAACCCCTCACCCTCACTCACCCTCAACCCCTCACCCTCACTCACCCTCAACCCCTCACCCTCACCCTCACTCACCCTCACCCTCACTCACCCTCAACCCCTCACCCTCACTCACCCTCAACCCCTCACCCTCACCCTCACTCACCCTCAACCCCTCACCCTCACTCACCCTCACCCTCACTCACCCTCACTCACCCTCAACCCCTCACCCTCACTCACCCTCAACCTCACTCACCCTCAACCTCACTCACCCTCACCCTCACTCACCCTCACCCTCAACCCCTCACCCTCACTCACCCTCACCCTCACCCTCACTCACCCTCACTCACCCTCACTCACCCTCACTCACCCTCACCCTCACTCACCCTCACTCACCCTCACTCACCCTCACTCACCCTCACCCTCACTCACCCTCAACCCCTCACCCTCACCCTCACTCACCCTCAACCCCTCACCCTCACTCACCCTCAACCCCTCACCCTCACCCTCACTCACCCTCAACCCCTCACCCTCAACCCCTCACTCACCCTCACTCTCACTCACCCTCACTCACCCTCAACCCCTCACCCTCACCCTCACTCACCCTCACCCACCCTCACCCTCCCTCACCCTCACTCACCCTCACCCTCACTCACCCTCAACCCCTCACCCTCACTCACCCTCACCCTCACTCACCCTCAACCCCTCACCCTCACCCTCACTCACCCTCACCCTCACTCACCCTCACCCTCACTCACCCTCACCCTCACCCTCACTCACCCTCAACCCCTCACCCTCACTCACACTCACCCTCACCCTCACTCACCCTCACTCACCCTCCCCCTCACCCTCACTCACCCTCAACCCCTCACCCTCACCCTCACTCACCCTCAACCCCTGACCCTCAACCCCTCACCCTCAACCCCTCACCCTCACCCTCACTCACCCTCACAACACATTTTGTGTTACAATAGGTGTCACATTTGCGAAAGATAAAACTATTGGCATTGTAAATAACAAAGCTATTAATTTCGCTATTTTCAAAACAAGCACATAAATAAAAAATGTGTCCTTTACAATACCAATAGCTCAAACTTTCCTAATGCGAGACCTATTGCATTGCAGTGCTTCTCTCCCCTGCTGCACTCTCCTGCTCTCTAGAGATGTGGCCTAACGACCAGAGCTGCCATCTAAGTCACGTAAATACAAAACATGTTGCATTCCAAATGCTATAGGTGTCACATTCGCGAAAGTTATAACTATTGGCATTGTAAATGACAAAGCCATCAATTTAGCAATTTTAAAAACCAACAAATAAATAAAATATGTCATTTACAGACCAATAACTCCAACTTTTCTAATGCGAGACCTATTGCATTTCCAATGCTTGTTTAAACATGTAGTTAAAACCATTGTGCCTGCTGGAATTGTAAGCCAATACTGCAAATCCCAGAATGCACGGAGCTGCTGAGCCAAACGTGAGGACAGCCTGGAAGTTTCAGACATGGCATGGAGCACTTGGACCAAACAACTAATGATATTCTGCAGAATGCTATACGGTTGTGGAGCATTGATGGTAAAATGGTGATTGGCAGCATGGCGTATAGGGGACGTGCTTTTGTGTTGTGTCTGGTTGAATAGGGTGCATGAACGTTCACCAAAATGCCAGGGGTAGCGGAAGTGGCATCACATGCCCTTTGACCTTCAATTTCACTCACAAACCCATGGTTACACACACACACATTCACACTTGCACATACACACACACACTATCTGTCATGTAAAGACAACCCACAAGCATGTGCACAACATACATTTGAAAGCATTTGCTTTTTCTTACCCAGCTACCAGAAAAAATGTTAATTCCAGCAAATAGTACTCCATATTTGTATCACACTAATAGGGAAAGATTAAACCTTATTCATTATTAGTGTCATAAAAAACAATTGAGAGGAAACAAAAAGTGAAGTACCAACTGAGGTCCATAGGACAAGCTGCCACTATGTTTCTCACTTAGCCACCTCTGAGGCCAGGGAGTCTCAAAGGCAGTGGCAGGGGTTGCAAGAGGCAAGCTAGGGGTCGCAGCTGCGACCCCTTGTGACCCCTAAATGACATCCTTGCCAGGGTGGTCCTATAATATTCACATTGGTCACTGTATTTAAGAGAGTAGTGGAGTGAAGAGGAGTGAGAGATAGAACACAAAAGCTTTATATTAATGTATTTTTAGTGACTGGTTGAAAGGGTATGTGTTAGACCTGGCACCATTGGTGTGGGTCTCCCTTCCATTTTTTCACCGTTCCCTCCTATGTTTTTGCTGGTCTAGATGCTTTGGGCACTTAGCCACTGCTATTCAGTGCCAAAGTGCAAGTGCTCCCTATTGTAAATTGTTGTATTGGATTAGTGACTCTATGATTCGCTAATTTGATTACTTGTCAGACCCTAGTACCGGGAACCATGAGTGGCCAGGGCCTGTAAATCAAATGCTGCTGGTAGGCTTGCAGAACTGATTGTGCCACCCACAGAAGCAGCTTGTAAACTATGGCTCAGGCCTGCCATTGCAGAGCCTGCGTGCAGTCTGGTACTGCCATGTCGACTTGGCAAGTGCACCCACTTGCCAGTCCCTAAACCTTCCCATTTCTACATATTATTCACCCTAAGGTAGGCCCAAGAGCAGGGTGCATTGTATGTAAATGTTAGGACATGCCCTGATGTGTGTGGCATGCCCTAATAGGGAATTACAGCCTATTTAGTTTTTCACTACTGCAAGGCTATCTGTTCCCATGGGCCAGAATGGGCAGTTTGATTATAACATCTTTGTTGGACTTGGCCCTTTTGGCAGGTTCACCCCTAAACATTTTGCCTTTTAATGTGACCTGATATTAGTAGTGTTTGGCTTCTGAGACCTTTAGCACTGTGTCCCAGTGTAAAGTGCGTGTGGTGAGATTGGCCTGCCCTCCCATAGGAATGCATGGGGATAAGTGTGTCCATGGTAATTCCTGGTGTGAGAGAAGTGCAGGGGCGAGTTTAGTATGTGCAAACTCGTGAGAATAAATTCTGCGCAATGGTGTGCGCAGATTTATTGTGACTGGTGGAGAAGTGCTACTTTTAGAAGTTGCCATTTCTGTATACTGTGTGTCTGCCTGATGCGGAGTGCATGTCTGGCTTCTCATTTACAGGGGCTGGATTGTGTGCTTGGCTCCAGGAGCCAGGATCAGTCTGCCCAGTGGTGAATAGGGAGATCTGCATGTAGATGGGAGGGAGGAGTTGCACCTGGGACCTGAATAGGGCTGCGCCTTCCCTCCACAATGCTGGCTCCGCCCCCTATGGTGCATCTGAGCACCTAGCCCCCACTTGACAATGGAGAGAGGAGCTGAGCACAACAAAGTTCTCCAAAGCTCCCCCAAACCAGTTGCATCTGGTTTTTCCCTAAACCCAGTGCTGTGTCACAAAGGAAAAATATGTATAAAAAGAAGGGGCTGTGACCCCATGAAAATGTTCTCTGTTGCTCCTGACTTGAAGGGGGCCTGCTGCTGCCGGGCTCCAGGAGGAACCGCCACAAGGGACAGCCTTCCTACTAGAGAGCCCTGTGTGCTGGCCCCTGGGCCCACCCCTTGTCTCCCCCTGGACTTAAACCCTAGCGCCTGGGGAGCGCTATATTTTTTATATCTGGAAGAGTGCTTCATTCTTTTTCTCTGGACGGAGTGCCTACCTGGATTCTGGTTGAGAAGCGCTACAGCCTCACTGAAAAACACTGTACTTCGTGGGAGCAGCGCATGTGTGTTGTCCAGCTTGCCCCTTGGACCTGTTGCTGAGTTGGGGGCCCCGGCGCTCGGAGGACGCTTCTGCTCGTGAATTGCAGCCCGGAGAGGCTGCCTGGGGATTGCCCCACGGTCTGCTCGATTGCGGGTGCCCACCCAGCATTTCGATGAGGAAATGCCGCCACAGGAGTTGAAGTGCCAGCGGGTGCCCACCCCGTGCTTTCGCAGCCTCTGATGCGCGTTGTTCGCAGCGGGTGCCCACCCCGCATATTTGCCGTCTTTAAATACCCCTAGCGGGTGCCCACCCCACCAGGGACTTTATGTTGAAATAACGGGAGCCTACCCCGTACTGCGGCCAGAAGGAGCCACTGAACCCTGAGATCCGCCCCGCTGCCCGCGGCGACCCAGAAGCTGAACTCGGCAAGCCTGGACTGTGGGCGGGGCTTGGGAGCAACCCAGAAGAGGAGAAGCCGGAAGCTGACGGGAGCCCACCCCACGCTCCAGTGCACAAAGGAGAAGCCGGCCGGAAGGGAGGCAAGGAGCTTACGTGGTGCTGAGGGAGGCCCGTGACGGCAAGGAAGCCAGGCGGGAGCCTACCCCACGCTGGCACATTGCCCGACAGAGACCGTTGAGGAAAGGAGCGGAGTCCACCGAGAGCAGCCCGGTAAATTGAGACGGGCTGGGGGGCTCCGTGTTTGTATGATTGTTGAGGAGCAAGGCAGAGTGACACTGCTTAGGTCCTGGGCAGGCCCGCCGTTGCGGGCCGCTCCAACGTGTGGGGGCCTATTTAGTGAAGAGACCCCAATGTGGCGCCCGAGTCAGAGCGGCCCTGTGTGTCAGTAGGCCACTGCTGTGTTGCCATAAGTGTTTAAAGGGCCAGAGGGGCCCACGCTTTTCGCCCTGAGAGCCACATTGCTTTTGGGCCTTAGTTACCTGCAGTGCCCCGTGGGGCTCCAACGTATATTTAATTCCAGAGCCCCAGGTGGCTCCAACGTTGGGCATAATTGTTTTGAGGGCCATTGGGAGCCAGTGCCTCCTCTTAACATTTCCAGTTTAGGCGCTCAGTTCTTTGGGGGCCTGGTTGAAGTTAGGAGTAAGACGCACTCCTTCGCCCCATGCATTCCCAGCTGCCCAACAATTAATGGGCAGTTGCTACGTTTAGGCCATGGTTGCACACTTTTACTTCGCTGCATTGCAGCCAGCCCTGACTGTTTTGGACATAGGGCATTGGAGCCCTGTGAGAGGCCAGTTGGCCTGGGGACAGTTTTCATGTGTCGTGCCCCCGATTGGGGGCCCACTGTTTTTATGCTAATCTGTTACCTAGGGTGTTTACACTTGTGATGCCAAAAGTGATGCTATGGTGCTTATGCATAATGTATTTATGCCCCTGAGGTTTATGCAGGATGTTTTCTACCTAATGCTACTGTGATGATGCTGAGGTCATTATTGCGCCAGTGATTACTGGTTGTGCTCTACATTTATTATTTTGTGCTACAGTTATTATATGTTTTACATTTGCTAATTTCCCTTTGTGATTGTTCTGACAGTGGTCCAATTGGCCCAGTCATGTGTATATAATCCCTTGTAGATACTGCCCAGTGCCAGTTGGCACAGTGTAAACTGTGTGATTATAATCTAATGTGTTTATAGTAATACAAAGGCTATTTTTATATCTAACATTGTGTGGAGTTCCTTTTGTGGTGTACCTAGTGTGTTGCTGCTGTGTGTGCATGTTGCGCAAACGCTTTACACATTGCCTCCGGGATAAGCCTGACTGCTCGTGCCAAGCTACCAAGGGGGTGAGCAGGGGTTATCTTTGGCGTGTAACTCCCACGCCCTGACTACGGTGGTGGTCTCTGCCTGGCTTTGGCGCAAGCCTCAGCCAACCAGAGATCCCATTTCTAACAATCTTATTATCATAACTGACCCTGGGAACAAGATAGGAAAATAGAGTTTAGTATGTCTGAACTCAGGATGTTAAAATACATCTTTTTAGTGTGTGTGATTTTTACATTCTGTGTTTGAAAATACCACTTTTAGAAAGTAGGTATTTTCTTGCCTAACCATCCAGCATGCCTCTGCTAGGTTTGTGTATTTCATCTTTGGTTTGTGAGTGCCAGGGGGCTGGAGAGGGCCTTAGCTCCAGCAGTCTGATGGGTCAGGGCTGACCTGAATGGGACCGGCATTGAATATAGATTAGGTGGGAGGAGATTTAATTTCACTGACCTGTGCCTTCATAGAATAGAGAGTAGGAGGAGTTGTTTTCCTTTCAGCAACCTTGCGCCAGGTCTACTTTCAACAATGCTGTCTCCACCTCCTGCCAGGGAAGACAGAACTGGTTTTGGCTGAGCACAGACACCCTCTGCCTTCAGGAGACAAAGGATTTTGCAGTATAAATATTGGGGCCCAGACTCCAGAACTTTAGATCACTTCAGAGAATCAAGACGAACCCCTGCCAAGGAGGAGACTGCCCCTGTGCTGTTTGCTGTTTGGGCTTGGCCTGCAGCTGTTACTTTATTGCCAAGGAAAGGAGAAAAGGAACTTTGTGTGTACTTTTACTATCTTGAGGAAGTTCTCCATGGGGTTGAAGCTGAGCTTGCCTCCTGTGCAGAAGTCTCAGGTTCACAAAGACTTCACCAACAGCTCCCCCTAAATTTCCCTGCTGGGAATTCTGCCTGCAGAGAGGTGCTTGCTGTTGTTATGGGCCTTCTGGAGACTGCGTGTCTCTGGGAGCTGGAAGCACGACGCATCGAGGAAGAAGCGTGTCACTGCCGCAGCAAACACCAAAGAAGCATGTCGCCGCCACAGCTGTTCGCCGTTGCATCACTGATGAAGTGCGTCGCATCCCTGGAGAAGCGTGTCGCCGCCACAGAGGTCACCGTCTCATCACTGGAGAAGCGTGTCACAGGGCCTGTCACGGCTCAAGAGTCTACCAAGTCACCACACGGCCGTCGGGCATGCACGCATCGCATCCATGTTGTGGCATCGCATCAAAGACGCCATCTTGTGGCATCGTAACCGGAACACAGTAAGAAAGCGACGCATCACCCCCTCTCTGGTAAGGAACCGATGCATCACCTCCCCTGCGCTGCCATAAGGAACCGACGCATCACCTCCTTTGAAGCAAGGAACCGACGCATCACCTTCCCTGCGACCCTTTTGTTTGTTTTGCGTGCCGCATCCAAGGTACTTTGAGAGTATAGTATCGCATTTACCATCTACATTAAACTAAGCTATTTCTACCATTTTAAAGACTTATTTTTGGTTACAGTATTGTGGATTTTTGTTGTTTGGTCTTGTGTTAAGTCTAGTAAAGATTACTTATTTTTCTAAACTCGTGTGGTGTCAATTTGTAGAGTTTTCACTGTATTACTGTATGTGTTTACAAATGCTTTACACACTGCCTCTGAGATAAGCCTGTCTGCTCGTGCCAAGCTACCAAGGGGTTGAGCAGGGGTTATCCAGGAGTGTACCCCCCTTTCCCTGACTAGAAGCAAGGGCCCCTAATTGGTCAAAGGTACCTACCTCTGCCAATAGGAGACCCCCATTTCTAACATTATGAATATATGAGCCTGACCTATGAGGCAATTGATTTGGCATTGTGAGTAGTGAGCAGTGGAAGGTAGACCATGAGTCACTGCTATTGTGTATCTGTTCCTATGCTTTTTGTGGAGTGAAGCAGCGGCGCTGGTAGACCTACTGCCACCCGAGGTTGACCGTAAGTTTGCCGCCTAGTGCAGGTAAGAGCAGGGGAGGGGAGCTGGTGGTCGATGGACGACTTGTTCTTGGGGGGCGGGGGATTGTAGTTGTTGACAGACATGACTTGATCACCTCTGCTGCCTCCAAAAAGAGTGCCGCCCGGGACAGACCTCCCCCCCTGCAATGCCACTGGAGCGAAGAAGAGTGAAAGATAGTGGTGCATGTGATTGTGTCTATCATCTCTGAAGAGAAATAAGATCCGGATAATTGATGGAAATGGCCCTGGATCATCTGATGTCCATACGCTCCTTCTGGGTGATAGCCATTGTCGACTGGTCACTGTGACTCTGCATCACTGGTGAGGAAGGTACAAAAAGGAGGTTGCTCTGATCCGTATCTTTTTGTTGGATGTAATTATCACCTTGCAGGTTAGTCAAGAAAGGAGGGATCTGTTATAAAGGGCCCTTGACATGAGAGGCCCTGAATGGATCTAGAGAGCCTTGATGGAGAAGCATCTGATGTTAGGGAGTCATTGAATTGGTTCGAGCACTGGCGTGTTGTGATTTTCAATCTGCAAAATTGTAGGAGCTGTCTTGGGCTTGCGATTTGGATCACTTGCATTTTTCAGACCAGGAAGGACATGGCCAAAAGGCAAATAACATTTCCATAGTCTGGTCAGTGCAGCACGAGTGGCCTGCATCTTCGTAGAGAAGCCCAGGTGAGGCCAGTGCGTCAAAGGTTTTCATGGTGACTTAGCAGCTTATTATGATTGAACTCACTTCCAGAACCAATGAAGGGGCCTGGAGTCCGAGATCACTCCCAGATGTCTTACTTAATTTGAGGTCACTGGAAGAAGACTCCAGTCCCTGGACAGATGTTTGTGGGTTGGTCGTTCTATACTGTTCCTCAGATTAGGATCTCAGTTTTCGAAGGGTTCATTTTAAGGTTGCTCCTCAGCATCCATCCATTGATATCGTGGACGCAGTGGTCAAGTTCTAAGGAGTCTAGGTCCTTTGGGTTTACCCTTTTTTTGATGGTCCGTGTCATCGGAGTACCTGTCACAGGTAGAGCTGATGGATCTGACAAGGTTGGGCACTGGGTAAGATTTAAGTTAAACAGGGGTTGTTTAATGATCGAACCTTGAATTACACCACAACGGATGGTGAAAGGAGGTGACATGAATAGGGGAAGCGATTCGATGCTGCACCTTTTGTAAATACAGGAGAAGATCCAATCTAGGAAGTTTCCTTGAATGCTTAGTTTCTCTTGTCTCAATAGTAGTGTCTGGTGAAGACAGGAACAAAGGCATCAGATAGAGTCAATCTATTGCTGTCTGTGGTTGGGTTCAGGCCATCCCCATCAGTCCAGGTTCATAACCTCTGCCAGGAAGAACCACGTCATGGAGCAGGTTGTTTCCAGAAGTGGCTTTGGAGGGAGTGCTGCGGGCGGTGGGGTGGTACGTGGGAGGAGCAGGGTGGGGGTAGTAAACTACAGAATACGGCCGAACAGAGGTAAGTAAACAAATAAATAAATAAAACAAACCTCGTTGCGCGCGCTGCATTGCATTTGGCAATGCAGCGCGCGCAATGATATTAGTTTTATTTATTTATTTGTTTACTTACCTCTGTTCGGCTGTATTCAGTAGTTTACTACCCCCCACCCTACTCCTCCATCGCCCGCCCCACCCCACCGCCCCGCAGCACTCCCTCCACAAGTCGCTACTGGACTTGTTACCTTCTAAGAAGGCACGGGTCGTTCTTTTGAATGGGTTATTGGAGGTCGATCTATCTGTTCGTTCCTGGTTCTGTTTTTCCATAATGAAAAGGGGCCCTGAGGTCGGAAAGGGAACTGCCTGAAAGTAGCGAGCTGAGGCATTGTGAGAGAGAGCAGATGTGGAGAGTACCTACCCCTGAAGGATTGTTTTGCGCTGCAGCCTGAGAGGAAAGAGCTGGCCAAATTGTCTAAACGAGTTTGTTAAATACAGAATCAGATACAGTGCATGACACTGGATCTCCTGTGTGCCCCTGACCCAGGTTTAATACATCACAGGGCATGTGACAGTGCTTAATTTGCGCTGGTGGTTCTGGGGCTTGGCACCGGAACTTAATTGACAAAATTGGCAGTTATAACAGTCTGCCACATGAGGGCGACGTTTGTCCAATTTCGTGTTGAACACAACAACATCTGTTTATTAACCCCTTCGCTGCTAGGCCTTTTCCCCTCCTGTGCTAAGCCTTTTTTGGCGTTTTGGAGTAGTGCGCGCTTAGGCCCTTGTAACTTTTTGACCACATAAGGGATCCGCGCCAAATTTGCGTCCTTTTCTTCCAACATCATGGGGATTCTAAAGGCGCCCAGGGTTTGTGGATTCCCTTGGAGGGGTCCCAGAAATTAACCAAAATATAGTGATTATTTTGTTTTTTTCAGAAAAATGGGAAAAACGGGCTGCAAATGAAAGCCTCTGGGTTTTTCCCTGAAAATGGTATCACAAAAGGGTTTGTGGGGCTGAAATCTCCATTTTCTCAGCTTTCAGGAAATGACAGACTTTTGTCAGAGAACCGAAATTTTTCACTCAGTTTTGGCATTTTTCTGGGACATAGCCTATTTTTGCTATTTTTAGAGCTTTCCACCTCCTTCCAGTTAATGGTAGAAATGAGTTTGAAAGCAATAATGGATCCTGGAAAGCTTTACATTTTCGAAAAGTAGACAAAATTCTGAATTCAGAAAGGGGTCATTTGTCTAAATCCATGAAGGTTTCGTTATAGAAACTAACAGTTAGATATTGGAATATTTGACATTTTGTTGAAAAAAACAGCCTTTTGTCTCAACGTTTTCACCTATAACTTTTTCTAATTTTGACAGCTCTTGGAAAGCAATATACCGTTACATTTGTTAGACCTTCCTGGTTGTGGGGATATATAGGACTTGTAGTTTCACCAAGAACCCGACGAACCCAGATCCAAAAACTGAGCAGCAACTTGCAATGGTATTTTTTCATTTACTGGGTATAGTGCACTTTGTCTTGGAAAATGTATACATGGAATAATCTGTATGAAAGACACCTATGTATTTCTGAATTGGGTACAAATTATAGAGTTCAGAAACAGTATATAATTGCACATTTTCAAAGTTGGGAATACTCATACTAGCATGAGAATTATTGGTCATTTTTCATAAAGATTTTTTTTTTACACAATGTCTTTCATTGAAAGGGAGAAATGCATGAAAGCTCAATTGGTAATAACAGTTGATTTACAAATCTGAATTACCCCAAGTGTTCCGATAAAAACGGTACCTCACTTGTGTGGGTCGGCCTTGTGCCTGCGACAGGAAACGGCACAAAATGCAACGTGGTCACACCTAAATTTAGCAGTTACAAATTGACCCTTTTTTGGCAAAGTGCCTACCTGTAGTTTTTGCACCCTAGCTCTGCCGGCACCTAGGGAAACCTAGCAAACCTATACATTTTTGAAAATTAGACACCCAGGGGAATTCAGGATGGGGTGACTCGACTGCCTACCACCAGGTTTTGCTACCCAGAATCCCTTGCAAAGCTAAGATTTTGACAAAATAAACACATTTTCCTCACATTTCTGTGGTGGAAAGTTCTGGAATCTGCGTGGATCAACAAATTTCCACCCACCCAGCGTTCCCCCAGGTCTCCCGATAAAAACAGTACCTCACTTGTGTGGGTCGGCCTTGTGCCTACGACAGGAAACGGCACAAAATGCAACGTGGTCGCACCTCAATTTCCCAGTGAAATTTTACGTTCTTTGGACAAAGAGACTAACTTTTGTTTTTGAGCCGTAGCTCTGCCAGCACCTAGGGAAACCTAGCAAACCTATACATTTTTGAAAACTAGACACCAAGGGCAATTCAGGATGGGGTGACTCGTCTGCCTACCCCCAGGTTTTGTTACGCAGAATCCCTGCAAACATAAAAATTTGACCAAAAAAACAAATTTTCCTCACATTTCTGTGGTGGAAAGTTCTGGAATCTGCGTGGATCAACAAATTTCCACCCACCCAGCGTGCCCCCAGGTCTCCCGAAAAAAATGGTACCTCACTTGCGTGGGTAGGCATAGTGGCTGCGACATGAAACAGCGCAAAACGCAGCATGGTCGCACCTCAATTTCCCAGTGAAATTTAGCACGATTCGGACAAAATGACTACCTTTTGTTTTTGCGCCGTAGCTCTGCCAGCACCTAGGGAAACCTAGCAAACCTATACATTTTTGAAAACTAGACACCCAGGGCAATTCAGGATGGGGTGAGTCGTCTGCCTACCCCCGGGTTTTGTTACCCAGAATCCCTTGAAAACATGAAAATTTGACCAAATAAACACATTTTCCTCACATTTCTGTGGTGGAAAGTTCTGGAATCTGCGTGGATCAACAAATTTCCACTCACCCAGCGTGCCCCCAGGTCTCCCGAAAAAAATGGTACCTCACTTGCGTGGGTAGGCATAGTGGCTGCGACATGAAACAGCGCAAAACGCAGCATGGTCGCACCTCAATTTCCCAGTGAAATTTAGCACGATTCGGACAAAAAGACTACCTTTTGTTTTTGCGCCGTAGCTCTGCCAGCACCTAGGGAAACCTAGCAAACCCATACATTTTTGAAAACTAGACACCCAGGGCAATTCAGGATGGGGTGACTCGTCTGCCTACCCCCAGGTTTTGTTATCCAGAATCCCTTGAAAACATAAAAATTTGACCAAAAAAACACATTTTCCTCACATTTCTGTGGTGGAAAGTTCTGGAATCTGCGTGGATCAAAAACCCACCCAGCGTTCCCCCAGGTCTCCCGATAAAAACGGTACCTCACTTGCGTGGGTAGACATAGTGGCTGCAACAGGAAACGGTTCAAATCGTACGGTGGTGAATTTACATTACCTTATTGCAAAACTACCTTGATTTTGGGGGGGGGGGGATCAGAGTTTGTGGCCCGGGGCTCGGTGGTATTCTTTGTAAAGTAGCAAACCCAAACAGTTCTGAAAACTAGACACCCGGGAGAGTCCAGGGAGGTATGGCATGTGTGGGTCCACCAATGTTTTCCTACCCAGAACTCCTTGCAAACCTTAAAAATAGGTAAAAATAGCACTTTTCCAAACATTTTGGCGTGGGATCGCCGTGCCGGCAAAAAAGTCCTACCACCCTGCGTTCCCCTTGTTCTCCCGAGTAAAAGGATACCACACCTTAACAGAGTTACTCAAAAGTCAAACATTCAAGCAAGGCTATCTATTCCTCAAAGACACACACATACAGGTTGGATTTGGCACGAGGGCGAGTGATGGTTCAGTACATAAAATTTTATTAACAAGATATTTAAAAAAAATGAAATGCTCTGTCAATAAATAAATGCATAAAAACTGAACCAGTGACTCGCAACTCGTGAGCTGTAAAGCCACGACAAGGCACCAACCGTTTTACAGGCCATTCACGCACCTTTCATACCTGATACAAACCAGACCATTGACACCATCCGAATGGAAAAGCAACACATAACAACAATCACAATAAGGGGCAAGGTACACCCTACTGCAGAAAGAGAAAAAAAACAATTATTACTGCACGCCCATCTAATCCGCAAGCACACACACATACTGGTTGGATTTGGCACGAGGGTGAGTGATGATTCAGTACATATAATTGTATACGCAAGTAATTTCACAAAAATGAAATACACTGTGTATAATTGAAAGTATGATAAACTGAACCACTGACTCACAGCTCGTGAGCTGTAAAGCCACGTCAAGGCACCAACCTCTTTACAGGCCATTCATACACCTTTCGTACGCGTGACACATACAAAACATTCACACCGCCAGCCGCGGACCCATCACATTCCAACACTCACACCAGCAAACAGCGCCATTCAAGGGCCCATCACTTTCACACGCCGACATTTCGGACACTGCAACTACACAAAATGATGGACTGTGTGGAGTGTCACTCAACTGGCAGTGTGTGTAGTGACCAACAGAAAGTAACTACTCACACACCGCCTGCCGAGCGCCAGTCCACCCACACCACCATCCAAGCACCAGTCCATGCACACCGCCAGCCAAGCACCACTCTGTGCACAGACAGCCAAGTACCACTCCATGCACACCACCAGCCAAGCGCCCCTCCACACACACCACCAGCCGAGCGCCACTCCACAAACACAACACCAGCCAAGCACCACTCCGTGCACAGACAGCCAAGTACCACTCCACGCACACCGTCCAGCCAAGCGCCACTCCACACACACCCCCAGCCAAGCACCACTCCACACACACCGCCAGCCAAGCACCACTCCGTGCACAGACAGCCAAGTACCACTCCATGCACACCACCAGCCAAGCGCCCCTCCACACACACCACCAGCCAAGCGCCACTCCACAAACACAACACCAGCCAAGCACCACTCCGTGCACAGACAGCCAAGTACCACTCCACGCACACCGTCCAGCCAAGTGCCACTCCACACACACCCCCAGCCAAGCACCACTCCACACACACCGCCAGCCAAGCACCACTCCGTGCACAGACAGCCAAGTACCACTCCATGCACACCACCAGCCAAGCGCCCCTCCACACACACCACCAGCCAAGCGCCACTCAACAAACACAACACCAGCCAAGCACCACTCCGTGCACAGACAGCCAAGTAGCACTCCACGCACACCGTCCAGCCAAGCGCCACTCCACACACACCCCCAGCCAAGCACCACTCCACACACACCGCCAGCCAAGCACCACTCCGTGCACAGACAGCCAAGTACCACTCCATGCACACCACCAGCCAAGCGCCCCTCCACACACACCACCAGTCAAGCACCACTCCACGAACACCACCAGCCAAAGACAAATCCAAACACAACACCAGGCAAGCGCAAGAGCACGCACACCGCCAACCAAACACCAGACCACGCACACCGCCAGTCAAGCACCAGTCCGCAGACACCGCCAGACAAGCATCAGTCCACAGACACCGGCAGTCAAGCGCCAAACCATGCACACAGTCAGACAATGGACACTACACGCAAACCAACATCATACATTAGTTTTTTTTTAAAATAAAAGAGAAACAAAAACAAATTGCAAATTGATACAAATCTACTAACTCGACAACCAAATCTAAAAAGACTACACAAATACAAACTTTGAAACTGAACAATAACTATTACAGAATAAAGACCAACCAGTTCACTTTACCACTCATTGATACTCCCAAAAATTCTTTTGCGTGTGGTACAATCTAAAACAAGCAGGTACACACAGCCCGGGGTTTGAAGGGCAGTCGGGGCAGTACATGCGAACCTCCTTCCGCAAACCTCTTCGCCAACAGACTCTACATCTCCGACTGGGAAAGTCTTTTGAGGTTGTAGGAGGAATTGTATCAGCAAAGTGGCGATCTTTCAATCTGGCAACATCCTCCACCACTCCAACTCTAGGAACACTTGTCTGTTCCACTAAAACAAGGCTGCCTATTACAGACTCCTGAAACTTTACAAAAGTCAACTTTGACTGGGGACAAGATTTCTGGAACACAATAAAAGCATTAAAGGTTGCCAAGTGGAAAAGATGGATAGCCAACTTCTTGTACCAAATGTAAGCCTTACGAAGAGCAGCATACGGTTCCAACCTCTGATCAACTCTGTCAACACCACCCATGTACTTATTGCAGTCCAGTATGCACACAGGTTTGCGCACTTCTGCAACCTGACCCCAAACATTCCGCGGTTCAGTGCTTTCATCATGTATTGTAGTCAACATGTAGACATCTCTCCTGTCTGTAAACTTCACAGCTAGAAGCTCCTCACAACGCAAAGCACTGCACTGTCCCCGAGCAAGCTTTCGACAAACAAGTTCTTTTGGGAAACCTTTACGGTTTGAGCGGATTGTGCCACAAGCAACAGTGTCCACTTTGGCCAATTCCCTAAACAACCGCACACCAGTGTAGAAGTTATCGACATACAAATGATGGCCTTTGTTAAAAAATCCACGACCAAGTTCCACACAATTTTCTCAGTCACTCCAAAAGTCGACGGACAACCAGGGGGGTTAATCCTGGATTCCTTACCAGTGTACACCCTGAAATTAGAGACATATCCAGTCTCACTGTCACACAGCATATACAGTTTGATTCCATAGCGTGCCCTCTTACTAGGAATGTATTGCCGAAATACCAAGCGGCCCTTGAACAACAGCAAAGACTCATCCACTGCAATTTCTTTCCCAGGATAAAAGATCTCAGAAAATCGATCAACCAAATGATCAAGGACAGGCCGAATCTTGAAAAGACGGTCACAATCAGGGTGATCTCGTGGCAAAGCAAGACTATTGTCAACAAAATGCATCATCCGCAGCAGAAGCAAATACCTATCACGACTCATGACTGCCGGAAATATAGCTTTTGCCATCAAGGGACTAGTAGACCAATATGAAGCCATTGATGGTTTCCTAAGCAAGCCCATCAAAAAAGTTAAACCCAAAAACTTTTTCATCTCCTCCAAATTTGTGGGAGTCCACCGGTTAGCTCTAGCGTGGGGCTTAAGGCTGGCACTGTTCACCCTCAAAAAATGTTCAGCATACAAATTAGTCTGCTCTACAATCTCTGCCAAAAACACATCATCCATAAACAACTTGAAAAAATCAATAGGCAAAAAGTTTTCAGTGTTCACCCTACACCCTGGAACACCAGTAAATTCAGGCAATGCCGGCTGCACCATGCCTGGTGCAACCCAGAGGTCAGAACTTTCATCGTCAAGTCTTGCAGCCGCAGGCCGCCGCCCAGCTAACCCTTGTCTCACATCACCAACTGGAAGTCTAGCAGCCCCAGGCTGCAGCCCAGATGTCTCTTGCCGCACAATTGGCACATCACTGTCCTCCGCAACCACAGGCACAAGCATGTCCTCCAAAACCGTAAACACAGCAATGTCCTCCCCAACCACAGGCACATCATCCACACCAAAAGTAGCTTCATCAGCACTCAAAGTGTCTTCATCATCAGATGAAGCCATGCGTAGAGAAAACTCTCTACCTGAATCTTCACCCCCCACCTCTGGCTCAGAATCAGAGTCAGACTCTGGACCATGGTCAGAGGAAGAATCAAAAAGCATTCCAACAACTTGCTGAGCAGTAATCCGGCGGCTAGCCATTATCCTTACAAATAAAGGAGTCTGCACAAACAACTCAACAACCCCAACACTGCGCAAAGTAAGATAAAAATGTAAGACTTTTTCACCAAAAAATAGATTTAGAAAAAATATACAATTCACTTACAAGACACAACTACACTCACCAGCACCTACTCTGCAAAGACACAGCAAATAGGCAACGATATCCCACTAGAAAGAAGAAAAAAAAAACTTACATCTACAGAAGGACACATCAAAAACAAATGCAAAACATGTTTTACAATCACAACAAACAGCAACAACACATACTCGTATTACTACACACTTTGCAAAATAAACAATTACATTACAATTGAACAAAAAAAGTCTCTTACCAAACACATGCAACTACAGAAACAGCAGAACAACAGAACCACCAGCAACAGAACCGCACACTGCAACAATCTAAAGAGAAAAAGAAACAATACACATTAGAAGAAACAAAAACAACACACATTACAACAGGCTATGTCACAGGGTATGTCACAAATGGGGTGTCTGTCCCCGAGGGGGGAAGATTATAAATCATTATAAACGTGGGCCCCCTGGAAGCAACCCTACGGAGGGCAGAGAGGCCAAATAAAGACACGGCAGAACATACTGAAAACAAATGGGCCCAAGGAAGCAACCCTTGGCCAAGGGGTCGCTCCCTATAAAAAACAAAAACCTGGAGTACAGTGGGCTTTTCTACCCCCCCCCCCCCTGGGACCAGAAACTGTAAAAAAACAGCCACTCCGCCCCCAAGGGGGGGGGGGGGGGTAGAATAGTCTACAATATTTATAATGCCCCCTGGAAGCGACCCTTGCCCAAGGGGTCGCTTCCTTTATTAATATACTAAAATCCCTGGTGTCTAGTGGGCTTTTCTACCCCCCCTGGGTCCAGATGTGGCCCAAAAAATGGGTGATCTGCCCCCAGGGGGGGCAGACAAGTCTAAAAAAAATTATGGGCCACTAGGAAGCGACCCTTCCCCAAGGGGTCGCTTCCTTTACAATTAGAAATAAATCCCTGGTGTCTAGTGGGCTTTTCTGCCCCCCCTGGGTCCAGATCACGCGCTAACATGGGCGATCTGCCCCCAGGGGGGGCAGAAAAGTCTGCATTGAAAAATGATGGCCCTAGGAAGCGACCCTTCCCCAAGGGGTCGCTTCCTTTACAATTATACATAAATCCCTGGTGTCTAGTGGGCTTTTCTGCCCCCCCTGGGTCGAGATCGCTCGCTAAAACGAGCGATGTCGACCCAGGGGGGGCAGAAAAGTCTGATTTATACAATAATTGCCCCTGGAAGCGACCCTTGCCCAAGGGGTCGCTTCCTTTTCAAACATAAACAATCCCTGGTGTCTAGTGTGCTTTTCTGCCCCCCCTGGGTCGCGATCACTCGCTAAAACGAGCGATGTCGGCCCAGGGGGGGCAGAAAAGTCTGAATTATAATAATATTTCCCCTGGAAGCGACCCTTGCCCAAGGGGTCGCTTCCTTTACATTTATACATAAATCCCTGGTGTCTAGTGGGCTTTTCTGCCCCCCCTGGGTCGAGATCGCTCGCTAAAACGAGCGATGTCGGCCCAGGGGGGGCAGAAAAGTCTGAATTATAATAATATTGCCCCTGGAAGCGACCCTTGCCCAAGGGGTCGCTTCCTTTACAATTATACATAAATCCCTGGTGTCTAGTGGGCTTTTCTGCCCCCCTGGGTCGAGATCGCTCGCTAAAACGAGCGGTCGGCCCAGGGGGGGCAGAAAAGTCTGAATTATCATAACATTGCCCCTGGAAGCGACCCTTGCCCAAGGGGTCGCTTCCTTTCCAACCAAAAACATCCCTGGTGTCTAGTGGGGGCATTACTGGTGCAGGATCGCGACGCTGTGCGCGATCCTGAACCAGTAATGCCCTGCATTGGGACATCAGGGGAGAGGAAACAGTGTTTCCTCCCCCCCGATGCCTCAAGGCACCGAGAAATGGCCCCCCCGCCCCACCGGAGCACCAAACACCGACCTTGTTCCTGGACGCGCTGGAAACAAATGGCTTCCAGCGCGTCCAGCGCTTCCTAATGACGTCGGCGCGCGCTGTGCGCGCTGACGTCACCAGGAAGCGTGGGGGGGCCAGGGGGTGGCAGCGGAAAGTCTTCCGATGCCACCCCTGCAAAAAAAGAAAAGATCGCCGCACAGGGGGGGGGAGCGCCAGCGCTCTCCCCCAGGGCTGTACTGATGACGGAGCGGTTCCGTCATCAGCACAGCCCAACCGATGCTGATGACGGAACCGCTCCGTCATCAGCATCGAAGGGGTTAATTCAACCTACATTTAACCCCTTGACCGTGGCGCAAATTCTGCTGCAGTGCTGGGGAAATGAGTGGGCAGGGTTCGGACGACCGTGGCGCGTGACGGTTCACGGCAGTCATGCGCACGCGAGGGGTTAAAATGACTAATACCTGCCACCAAAGCCGTTCTTATAGCTCTGGCAGCCTGGAATAATCTCACTCTTGTAGGAGTGGTGATGGTTAGTAGTTGGGTTGGTACTGTCATTGGTAGCGCTGGCAGGGGCAATGGGCACTGCACACCCTCGATAGGGGGCCAGTGGCCCCCTATCGAGGGTCCTGGCACTTATTGTTCAACAAATTAAGCACTGCTCTGTGATGAGTAACACTTCCGCCTGTCCTGACCTTTTAGTCACCAACATTTGCCCCGCTGCAGGTTCAGATACTTACAATGCCGAAAGCAAAACAAGAACCGATGTTGTCTCGGCAAAAAGCCAGGAGTGGCTGAAGCTGTAAAACATGACATGGGGTCACTTGGCAGCCATTAAACAGGAAGCTGTGGGTGGATTTCCGGGTCGTTGACAGTAAATAATGCCGCCATGACAGCGCTCTGCATCTTTCATTACTGACGCTGGTGCGTGCCTCCTGACTTGGAGAGCTTTAATGTTATTTGTTGATATAATTATGTTTGATTATATTCAGCTGTGTTTGGAGTGCTGCATCTGGACTTCCCTGTGAAAGGACGCACATCGTGTTCGCTGCCACTAGGTTAATTTCTGATTTCTCTTTTTGGGCATGTTTACAGCAGGGGCACGAGTTAGAGGCCGTGTGCTCGTAAATGTTTAGAGACGTGCAGGTTTTATATAAGTGTGCTTCTTTTTTTTTTCTTCGTCACACGCCATGTATTAATCATGTTTTCGCACTTAAGTTTGTGTACAGAAGGAAATGCTGAACATGGTCGGAGGAGGGGTTGTTTTCGTAAAACTGAACTCATTAAAATGAACAGAAAGTGGCTGTTACTGCATGACATGATGTCTGCTCTCAGGCGCTCACACTCTACACTGGGTGTTCTCTGCTAATGCACATGCTGGGGAGTTCATTTCCACATTTAGGATTGTGTTTTTGGATTTTTTTCATATGAGACAGCCTGATGCAAACCAGCCCACCCGCAGGGATCAAGTGGCATGGGCGCTGATGCCACCCCCGAACGACTTGCTTCTCCACGGATTCCCTTACTACCACTCTCCTGTAGGTCACTTCCCTATCCATACTCCTTCACTCACATGTATTCCATTTATTTTATAGCGCTACTCCTACCAGTGTTGGATGTCAGAGGACTTAGCATAACGCACACATTATACAGAGACAATGAATCAGACAAGTGTGTAAATAATAATGAAATAATAATAATTCCTAGTTGTAAAGCGCAAACACATCACCCCCTTAGGGGTTTCAAGGCGCTGGGTGCCGTCAGGGAGATTAAGTGAGCTGTCGCAGAGGCGGCCCCTGATGGGGGCTCAAAAGCCAGCGCCATAACCCGGCGTCGCGCCCCCAGGCAGGAGGGGGTGGGGGACCCAGTTTGGCGCAGAAGCGGGGCTCAAAGGACAAAGGGCAGAGGAAGCCCCAGGCCCCCCCCCCCTCGTGTCTGGCAGGTCTCCTGAGTGGCTAACCCCCCCCCGGCCAATTAAGGCCCAGGCGGGATTCAAACCTCCCCATGGCAGGGGGGCTATAGCAGGAAGGCGAGACAGGGGGGTGGGGGGGGGGCAATAATCGCTGCTCCCCCAGGCATGCTCCTATCTTCAAGCGGGCGCGCAGCCCGGAAAAATCAGAGGATCTTGTGGAGAGGATCTTGTCGACGAGGCCAAGCTAGAGGGAGCAAGCGGGAGCCTAGCCCGCACGGACACCGGGCAGCCGAGACGCTGTGCAGCCCAACTGGGCGTGAGGAGCGACCGCTGAGAGCCCACCCCGCGGTGCCTAGGAAGAGACAAGCCCGTCACCACCGGAGCCCACCCGGTAGTGAAGGCGGAAGCGGCAGAGAAGGCGACCTGCGAGAGCCCACACCGTGGTGCCACGAGCATCCGGTAGCACAGGTGGAAACGGGGGGAGCCTACCCCGCGGCGCATCAGAGGAGTGTGCGACAACACCGGAGCCCACCCGGTTTGTGAGGGACCATGCGGCAGCAGCTGCAAAGGAAGCAACCGACAGGAGCCTACCCCGCTGGGCCACTGAGGCCAGCGACACCACAGGAGCCCCCCAGTGTGTGAGGGACCAAGCGGCAGCAGCAGAAAAGGAAGTGACCAACGGGAGCCTACCCCGCGGCGCCTCTGAGGCCAGCGACACCACCAGAGCCCACCCAGTGTGTGAGGGACAGCACAGCAGCAGCAACAAAGGAAGCGACCGACGGGAGCCTACCCCGCGGCGCCTCTGAGGCCAGAGACAACACCGAAGCCCACCCGGTGGGGAAGAGAACGCGCTACTGCCCCCACTCACCTCCTAGCAGCCGCACCGGACAAGAGAAGCGGCAGAAGACAGCAGGAGGTGAGCGGGTGGGGCGCGAGGGCTGCGAGGGAGCGGGGACGCTCTGAGTGTGCAGTGAAGTGTCCCGCGACCCGCGCATGCGCTCCAGGCCGAGGAAGTGCAAGGAATAGCACCCTCGGGCCTGGGATAACACGGGGGGCAGAATAGCAACACCAAGCGCCCTCTAGGGGAAAGGAGGGCAAAGAGCCTGGGGTTTTGAAGTACAGGACCTGCGAGAAGCACAGCGAAGCAACAAGTGGGAGCAAGAGGAAACAAAAATCTGGGGGCACACAGGCAACAAGTGGAACCAAGAGCCAGATTTGGTGCATAAACCAGCGGCAGCACCCCGCTAACAAGTACTTAAGACGTACAAGTTAGGTGCAAGGGCATTGGTGGCAGCACCCCGCCCAGACCACACGGCTTGGTGTATAACAACAGCGGCAGCACCCCGGTCACAGGGAATGGCAAGAAAGGGGAGCACGCAGCAAGGGCAGGACGACCTGAATGACCTGCTGAGGAGGATAAGGGCAGCCTCGGAGGTGCATAGAAGCGACTGGCTGCAGCCACATCTAGGGCTCGATGCAGGGTAAGGAACAAGCGGACAACAGCCCAATGCCAGCACGCCACCTGCAGCCAAGAGAAGTAGGAGGGCACCGGCAAAGTTCGCAGATGCTGCGAGGACCACGAAGGCTCCAC
The DNA here is from genome assembly GCF_964261635.1 of Lissotriton helveticus. Lineage (NCBI taxonomy): Eukaryota > Metazoa > Chordata > Amphibia > Caudata > Salamandridae > Lissotriton > Lissotriton helveticus. Next base: position 1,952,573,977 of record NC_136067.1, read on the forward strand.
AAAAGCGGGCCCAGCCACCTGCAGCCAACACGGCGGCGGCGGGACCGGACCGGGGGATCAGTGACACCTCAACTAACGGTGAGCATATTAGCGCGATCATTCAGAAATGTTGCAGGACTTTGCCACCACTTTTGTTGCAAGGGTTGGAGTGCAGGGCACAGGGCCACCAAGGGTGCAAGCGAGCACCTGGCAGAGTCCTTGCAGATAGATGAGGCCACAAACCCACATGGGGGAGCTCAGACCACAGGGTTGCCATGGCACCTGCTCGACCCCGGCAGCGCCGATTAGGCGAATAGGCCACAGTGAGCACGAGGGGGAAGTGGGGTCACCCACGGCAGCATGGGGAACCCCCACCTCGCGACTATACCCCCCTGGCAATAAAGATACCCGTGGCATACACACGGCCCTTGCCAGGTCCGGCATCCATGACCACCAGGGCCACAGGACTAGCAAGCCTCATACCTTTAGCAGTAAAGGAGAGAATCTGGAGGAAAGAATTCATAGATATCTTTTCCTTACTGGAAATACAGCTGGAAGGGCTAGACCTGACAACATGTGACAAAAAAGAAGAAGATAGGAGGGAAAGGAGGAGGGATCGCAAGGAAAGGACCTTTGACAATTGGTTAGACGCGTTTCGGATTATGGCGTGCATCATAGTAGAAAAGTTCCCTGCTGCACGGCCGACCTATGGCTTTACGAGGCAAACATACACAGCGCACAGCGACAGTTTCAAGGCGACGCATGGCTGGAATACGATAAAGGTTTCAGGCTAAAAATGCAGCTACACCCAGAGATGGAGTAGAACGAGGAAGACGTATCTGGGTTCATCCGCAAGATGATGGTGGCAAAGGAGGTCAGGACACTGGGGGGGGGGAGGGGCGAACATTGCTTTCGAGGGCCCTTTCAGAAGGAGAAAGGGAGGCCTTTTCAAAGGCACAAACAATTCAGCGCAGGGAAGGGAGCACAATCCAGCGGGCCACCAGCAGTATGCTGGAAATTTGAGGCCAACGAAAGTACATACGGGGCAGCATGTAAATTCCAACACATATGTTCAACATGTGGAGGGGGACACCCAGCTGCAGGATGCAGGCGCAAAGAGGAGCCAAAGCGGGATAAAAGGGAGAAAAAGAAGCAGTGAGGCAAGCAGAGGGGTCAGTGAGGGGATGGCAAGACAGGGAAGAACCCCGCTAGCATGGTCCCCCATTAACACCCAAAGACTGTGCATGGTGGCCAACAGATACTATAATAAGACGGTCGCAGAGACACTTGTGCACGGATTTGAGAAAGGTCTTCCCATTCAAAGGCCCCCTCTCCCCCAGCTGCGAGAGAAATCTGAAATCAGCGATGTAGCACCCAGGGGTAGTAACTAAAAAGATAGAGAAGGAGAAGCAATTAGGCAGAATTGAAGGCCACCCCCCCGCCACAAAAAGCAGGGATATAGTCATTTCACCATTGGGGGTGGTCCACCACTGATCATTCCCAGACGGCATGTCATTAAATGATGGAATCAATTATGAGGGTTGCTCAGTGAGCTACTCAACAATTGATGATGCAATATACTTGGTAAGGGCGACGGGCAGCGGAACTCTCATGGCAAAGGCAGATATCGAGTCGGCGTTCCGCCTACTCCCTGTACACCCGGACAGCTTTCACCTGTTAGGCTTCCAGTGGGAAGGATATGACAAGGCAATGCCAATGGGGAGTTCAGTATCATGCGCGTACTTCGAGATATTCAGCACGTTCATGGAATGGGCGCTGCACGACGCCCACCCCGTGGGCGGGAAACTCCACCACTTAGACGATTTCCTGTTCATGGGCCCAGCCGCATCCTCTGAGTGCAAGGACACCCTGAGGGCATTTATGAAGCTAGCGGGCGAGCTAGGGATCACCCTGTCAAAGTACAAGACGGAGGGACCAACCACAAAAATCACATTCCTGGGTATCGAGTTGGACTCGCTCGCCGGGACATCTAGGCTACCCCCTGAGAAAGTAGAGGACTTTAGACAAGACATCAGGAGCCTATGCCGGTGCGAGAAAGCCACACTGAGGGACCTCAAACAGCTCATAGGAAAATTGAACTACGCAACCAGGGTTATCCCAGCAGGCAAAGTTTTCGCCAGGTAATTGACACAGCTGACCCGCGACCTCACCCAGAAACACCACCACATCAGGCTCGGGGCAGAGGTGAAAAGGGACCTGTTGATGTGGGATACCTTCCTGAGAGACTTTAATGGTGTACTGATCTGGAGGGAAGGCTGAGTGACTAGTAAACAAATTGAGTTATACACTGACGCGTTAGGGAGCGCAGGGTTTGGTGCAATCTTGAAGGACAAGTAGAACGCGGGACAGTGGCCCAACAGATGGCATAAGCAGGGCATAACGGGCAACATAACATTTCTGGAGCTATTCCCGATCATAGTAGCACTGACAATATGGAAAAAGGAACTCCGAGACAGGAAGTTGACCCTATCGTCAGACAACAAGGGCGTAGTGCAAGCTGTTAACAAAGGGTCAGCCAGGTGCCCAGACACACTGCGACTAATGCGACGTCTGATTACATTGCAGCTGGAGGGCAACATAGACCTACGAGCAAGGCACGTATCAGGGGTGGAGAATGAAATAGCAGACGCCCTATCCAGAGCCAAGATGAACAATTTTAGGGAGCTGGCGCCCGGGGCGGAGCCAAGCATGAACCCATTCCTGAACTGATCCTACAAGCACTCGCCCCGGCAGTCTCAAAACGGTATAAAAAATACATAGCAACGGTGATGAGGGTGGGGGGCATTGAATCACTAAACAACGAGGGAGACACACGCAGGGCAACAGAACAGTTCATTGGCTAGGCCTATGAGGGCAAGAGATCTAGGTCATGGGCGCTGGCCCACCTGGCTGCCGTGGCGCACCACACAAAGTTAGAAACAGGACAAAACCCAATTGCATCTCACTACATCCGGGCAGCGATGAAGGGCTGGAAACGGAAGGAAGGCAAGAAGGTGGACACAAGGCGCCCAAAAGATTTTGAAAAACTGGGGGCACTGCTGGGGGCATTGGAGGGCATAGCGGCAGACAGCTACAAGACCTTGCTCTTTAATGCGGCATTCACCACGGCCTTCTTCGGGGCGTTCCGCATCAGCGAGCTAGTAGCCCCAGCCAGGGAGGGCCAGGGCATTTGGACGCACAGCAATAATCTGGTCCGAGCTGATCAGCAGAAGGGAATGGCGCGGGGCAGAATCTCACAAAGGAGTCGAGAACTCGAGGAAATAGTTGAACCTCACAATGAGCAAGTTCTGCAGGGCGAACGGCCTGGGATCAATCAGGCATGGGCTTATACACATGGGCCGCCTGGAATGCTATGCCAGTGATGGGGTGCACCTCTTTGAGGAAGGCATGGCAATGTTCTGGAGCAACCTGTAGGGCGCGATGGTGTTGGCGGGTTGCCAATAAAAAGTCGGGACGTAGTTGGGTGGATCCGCAGAAAGACAGCAGCCTCCCTGACGGTGCGACGAAGAACTATGCTGAGATCGGTTGGTACGAAGGCACACCGGAGGGCGGTGCGTCAGAATAGTCCACTCACCTTCAGATGCCTCACGGCGGGGTGAGGTGGCCTAAGGACAGCGACTCTGGGATGCCTCAGGGCTGGGTAACCTGGCCTACCAAAGAAAAGGGAAGCAAACAGAGACGGCCCTCGCAGCCCAGCCCCCAACGGATGGCAGGGCACAACAAAGTCGGATAAGGTAGTGAGGCGGCCTAACTCTGGGACAGAAGCTACCACCTTCCTGCGCAAAGGAGGCGCAAAATATTTCAACCTACAAAAGAACCGGCCCAAAAGGGCCAAGAGACAATACCAAGGAAGTGTATAATGACATAACATGCAAAATGAAAAGTATATACATGTTTCCTTGTATCCCAAATAAACTGCGGCCAACAAATGACCACCACGAGACGAAAATGTGTAGTTGACTTTCTTGGCAGGAGAGGGAGTACTGGAAAGGAAATGTGATATCATGGTCATGTAGGAGTGGGGCAGAGTCCGAGGTTATTGCGTAGAGTCACATGATGCTGAGCTGCAGCAAAGAACCCTGCGCTCCGGAGTCAGCTGCTGTGCCACACCTCTCCCCGAAATCAATGTATAGGAAATGATACATAAGACCAGGGCACAAGTTGGGAGTACACGTAGGTGGACGGCGTCCCCCCACTTTTTTTTACAGGGTGGACGCCATCCAGCCTGCCAAAAAATTGGGCCCCAATGAAAAAGATGCTGAATTCGTCCCGGTGTAATTTTCAAACACCAGGACACTTTCAGCAGCGTCTGCACATTGTATCTGCGATTCTGCTTTCGATCAGCAACAACGTGCAGGCTGGGACAAGATGGGGCTCTCTTATTTCTGACTCCTGCCAGGCCAATAACAAAGGCTGTTTCTGAGGGGTCGTCAGGCCTCCTTTTGTGGGAGTCTCCTGGCTGGGAGCAGTCAGGAGCCTCACACCTAGAAGCAAATGCAGCAGAGGGGAAACAAAGGCTCACACCTTGCTAGCACTTCACACATAAGTAAGAGAGGCAGCTTTTCACTTTGGTTGGTTCTGTTTAGGAGATATGCATTCACTGTAAGAACGTCAGATGTGTTGATCTTTCCCAGTATTTGCACAAAATAAATAGCATTTATACTGTGCTTACTACCACTGAGGAGGCGTTGTAATAATTTAAATATCACTATTTCTTTTAAAGCACTATGACTAGAGAAAGCTTAACGCTGACAAAAGATAACATTGTTTTATGTGCAACGTACAAAATCAGGAGGGGTTTGCAAGTATACTCGAAATGTGCTCAAATGTACTTATGATACACCCGCTAAACATATATGCGAGGGCTTAAGATCTGATGTCACTTCTTGTGATGCCAGTTCCTGTGATGTCACACGCTGTGATGTCACACGATGCCACGCGCTGCGATGCCACTTGCATACTGATTAAGTAGGTTAGTCCCCCACTTCGGTTTTTTAGGACTTGTGCCCTGCATAAGAAAAAGAGGACTAAAAGGTGGCGGAGTCACATCATCAACACTGGTCGGCAGTATGTTTTAAGAGCGCTTGACCTGGAGAAGTACAAACTCAGGATTCAAAACACAACAAAGTGATTGGGGTTGGCTTTACTAATAGGAATTTATTTCTACCCAAATAAAACTTTCGTAGCAACCTTAGGATAAAGAAAGAGACAGGGAAAAATCATAAGGTTCCAGACTTAGCCTGTCCATAGCTCACTGTGCTATATTAGAAGGATTGTAATTTATGAACAATAACAAAAGCATCTCTGTGACATAAACAGTAACCACAGAGCTATCTACATAAAGTACAATTCTGTGAGCTGCACGGTAAACGTGCTTTGCAGCAGGCACGTTCATCCTCTGCGCTATTTCATGAAGAGTCAAAACGGCCATTAGAAAACACACAGTTCCCTCCGGCATGTACATTAACCACCAGAGTTATCTTAACATTTTTATAATTGTCTGAACATTGCTGAGGACACAAGGAACTCTGCAGAAAGATATTTAAAAATACTGCCCCCCTGAGCTTGGCGCCTTGTGCGGTGGCATCAGTCGCACCACCCTAAAGCCAGCACCGCCTACTCGACCCCTAAAAATGCTGGTTTCAAATCCCAACAAGATAATACAGAACCTGCACGGTATACATTGCCCATGTTTAGGCCAGTCTACACAGGGGTCACCAGGGGCCACCCCCCCTAAACCCACCATTGGGGGGATCCCATTGACCCTGAAGGTGGAAGAGCAAATTGGCCCCCCAAGGACACACAACCCTCGTCCCGCCAGCTTTGAGATTTTTCGCTCAGTAATCGTGTAACAAAAATGGATGAAATATGTGTACTTGCCATTTTTTCCACCCACACAGGAAGAAAGTGTTTACACTGTGAGCGTTCTTTCCCTATGGCGATGGCCACTCAGCAGCTGAAAATACTTCCTGTTTATATGGGCAATATTTTAGTCTATTGATGACCCTCCTTTGCAGGCTAATTGGCGCATTTTGGAGCAAGGGGCTGAATGATAATAGAGGCTGTCCGCCTGCACAAACAGCAGCTATGCACTGATGGTGGTGGTGATTCTGTGAAGCAATTTTCACATGCTTGAAAAATGTGCAACTTTATGGATTTCCTGTTACTGCAATAAAATAAATAAAATGAGCGGATCTCCCAGGTTTGTGCACCATTAAGGAGGTCACTTTTTTTTACGTTCTGGAGGCTCAATGCCCTGCAACATATTTACAAAACAGTGTTAAGCCACTTTGTGGTTCAACACAACTTTATAAATATGGTACCCTTTCACACAGTTTTCTGCGTGGAAGGGACGTACAATGGGTGTTGCGTGGGTGTTCCACTGCAACAGCCATTACTTTTTGACTCTGCCCCAAATTTACAAGGATCTGGAAATCTGAGACAGTGCCAAAAACTAATGCCATGCAAAAGCAGGCGCTAGATTGGCACAACAAGGAGAAAAACTTTTATTTTTCCTAATTTTTTCTCTTTATATGCGTGCTGCACGCTTTTAAAGATTGTTTATGTGCAGGAAGGTATCCCTTACTTAACATAAACAATCATTCCCTGCAACACAGACCCCCTTGTGGCATAGTGCAAGGGTGCCTGCGTTGTAGGGATGATTCCCTGCAAGGCAGGCACTCTTGCAGTATGGCGCAAGGGAGCCTGTGTTGCAGGAATTCATCCCTGCAATACAGGCACCCTTGCACTATGCCGCATGGGTGTCTATGTTGGTGCTAGGCAGAGCTAGCTTAAGGGAAAACACAGGGGTGCAGTGCATTCTTGTGAAATATGGCACATCCCTGTGTTTTTGAAATGACGCAGCATGGCACTGCAAAATTTGCCGCAGAGCTGCGCGGCACCATTTCCTTGTGAATATACACGAGTTTCCTATGTTTGCATGGCAACAGGCAGTGGTGTCCGTAGCAACCAATGGGGTGCAGTTCGGGACCTGAGTAACAGCTGGCTACTTATTTGGGAGACGAACTGCAGACTACCCATGTCAAAGTACAGGATGTTCATAATCCTGTAAGTTATATTTTAAGCAGCCAGGGCAACATTTTGCAGTGGTATTTGCATAAAATTGATTTTTTTCACTATGGACACGTGTTTTTGCAACATAATATTTAGGTTCCACCTATGACAGTGCATGTGCTCTCGCCTGCAAGAGCTGTTGTTTTCTGGAAGGGGCTTGGAGACGCCCCATTGCTTTTTATTAGTTGGCTTCCTTCTCATTCCTATTGCTGCCACCTTATTGAGCAGTGTGTGCCCATTTCACTTCCTCTTCTTTCATCTGGAGCACGGACTAAGTACTGATTGATTCATCTTGATTAATATCCTTCTACTGCTGATTGATGTACTATTGTTCCTTCTTCTTCCACTGTTGTCCTTCTTGCTTCTTCCTTCCCATCTTCACCCCTCCTTGTCAATGTAGCTTCCGCCCACCCATTCACATCCCCTGTTGGCTGCGTCTTAGTGCTTTTTTACAATTTATAGCCATGCTGCACAGCAGCCACACTGCTGTACAACATGGCTAAAAAGACAATGACCAAGCCAATAGCTCTTGCAAAGGCAAGATCTATTGGTTTTACCAGTGCTTGCTTAATTAATCAACTTTAATGCAACTGACCCTGCAGTGAGGCAGCCACTGTTGCTACCCTGCTCCTCCTGTTTGTGGTGTGCGGTGATACACCTGGTGTGTGCCATAAATGTACAGTCAGAATGTTGCTTTAAAACAGGCTCACTGCCTCGTTAGTCCCAAATGTGGCAACCAGCCTGTACTGTTCTGCAGGGGCTATAGCGGCAACATCAAATGTATAGCAGATCTGTGGCTCTTCCTGCCCCTCCAGAATGAGGCATACAGTGTATTTTTCCCAGCAAGGAATAAAATGAACTATACTACAAAGGAGGTATTAAAGCTCTTTCTGTAATACTAAATATCCATAATGACGCTTCTGTAATACTAAATGTCCATAATGATTCTTCTGTAATACTAAATGTTCATAATGGCTCTTCTTTAATATTTACAGGCCCCTAGCACCATCACAGCATCACTTTCAGTGACCTTGTGATGGCGATAGGGACTTCGCCTTATTTACAAGGCAGCGTGAAAGGGGAGGGCAATGGGTGTTGTGTCGGACCTTCTACCGCAACACCAATTGTTTTTGACGATGCCCCCTTTTTAGAAGGGCAGCGTAAATAGGAGGCAGCGCCAACATTAAGACCAGGAAAAACCTTGTCTTAAGCTTGCGAAACAAGAAGAAATGCTTTATTTGTCCTCGTTTCTGCGGCACACATGGAAAAAGCAAAATGCCTAGTATTGTTTATGGGTAGGAAGGTGTCCCTTCCTGCGCATAAACAATCCCCAAATAAAAAAAAAAGACATTTTGTAACTTCCATGTGTGCTGCATTAAGCAGTACACATAGAAGTAACAGAATGGCATTTCAGGATTGTTTATGTGCAGGAAGGGACGCCTTCCTACAAATAAACAATCTTCCCCTTCACACAGACACCCTTGCACTATGGTGCCTGCGTTGGTGCTACACTGCTAAGTGTAGCGCCAGCGCAGGAGAAAACGCAAGGCTGCACTGTTAGAAGCGGCTGTCTCTAGTTGGCAGAGGTATACACATCTGACAAATAGGGACACACCTTTTCTAGTAAGGGCAAGGGGATCACATACTTAGATAACTCCTGCTCACCCCCTTGGTATCTTGGCAAAGCAGACAGGCTTATCTCAGAGGCAGTGCGTGAAGCATTTATGACCACATACAGTAATAAAGTGAATACACTACAAATGGACACGACACAGTAGTATTATAAAAATAAGGATGTTTATATAAGGCTTAGCACAAGACCAAATAACGACAAATATATACCACAATCTTAATAAATACTCTTGGAAGGAAAAATAATAGTTCAAGTACGGTTTCTTCTTAGCACAAGGTCTTTAGCAACAAAAGCAACTTTTCTCCTTTAAAGCACAGTTCTTGGCAACAATGTAACCCCCACGGGAGTCACACGACGTCGAGGCAAAGTTAATCCAAAGGTTCGGCGTCGCTACGTCGAGCGCGGAGTCGCAACAGACCCCCACAACACAGTACCTTGGAAAAGTGAAGCACACGATGATCAGCGGCGTCGAGATGTCCGGCGTCGCGTCTTCGGCGTCGATCGGGCCTCGGAGTTGGGGCGATCTGCAGCGGCGTCGACAGATGTCAGGCAGGAGCAGCGCTCACGAGGCGAAGCAGGATACGGCGTCGTCGTCGATGTTGATGATGATGTTGCAAGAGTGAGCCGCGCTCACGGCGTCGAGAGGGCTCGGTGTCGAGGCGTCGGCAGCGGCTTCGCTACTAGCGTTGATCGGGCCCGGCGGCCGGCGTCGAAGGTGCGGGACACGGGAGCTGCACTCACGATGTCGAGCTGGATTCGGCGGCGTCCGTCGGCGTCGAGATTGCTGAATTCTTCCGAGGTGCTGGATTTTCAGGTTCCAGCAACAAGCACTTTTAGCAAATGATGAAGTCCTTTAGCCCTGTGACTTCAACAGGAGGCTGGCACTCTTCCAGCCCTTGGAGATTTCCTTGGCAAAGCTTGATAGTACACACTCAGTTCCTCTCTCCTGGTTCCTTGGCAAAAATAAAGAAGTAACTACAGGATTCCCCCAACAAACAGCACACTGGCAGAAGGGGTAGGCAAGTCCTTGGATCAGCATTAAGCATGGGCGAATTTTGCGAATTTGCGGTCCGCGAATTTGCGGATTCGTGCGAATTTGCGAATTTGCAGTTTTTGCCAGTTCGCGAGGGTTTTGTACAAGTTCGGGAACGCGAACTTACTTGTGTGATCGCAACGGTCGCGACCATGTTGTTTCTACGTGTCCAGCCTGTTTGCGACCCTGTGGTTCATCGCGGCCACCCTCCGGTTCATCACTGCCACCCTCTGGTTCACCAATGCCACCCTCTGGATCATCACTGTCCCCCTCTGGTTTATCACAGCACCCTCTGGTTCATCACTGCCACCCTCTGGTTGATCACTGCCATCCTCTGGTTCATCCCTGCCACCCTCTGGATCATCACGGTCCCCCTCTGGTTTATCACAGCACCCTCTGGTTCATCACTGCCACCCTCTGGTTGATCACTGCCATCCTCTGGTTTGCCACTGCCACCCTCCGGATCATCACGGTCCCCCTCTGGTTTATCACAGCACCCTCTGGTTCATCACTGCCACCCTCTGGTTCATCACTGCCACCCTCTGGTTTTCTGGTTTGCCACTGCCACCCTCTGGATCATCACTGTCCCCCTGTGGTTCAAGGCTGCCACCCTCTGGTTCATCACTACCATCCTCTGGTTCATCCCTGCCACCCTCTGGTTGATCACTGCCACCCTCTGGTTGATCACTGCCATCCTCTGGTTCATCCCTGCCACCCTCTGGTTCATCACTGCCACCCTCTGGTTTGCCACTGCCACCCTCTGGATCATCACTGTCCCCCTGTGGTTCAAGGCTGCCACCCTCTGGTTCATCACTGCCATCCTCTGGTTCATCCCTGCCACCCTCTGGTTGATCACTGCCACCCTCTGGTTGATCACTGCCATCCTCTGGTTCATCCCTGCCACCCTCTGGTTCATCACTGCCACCCTCTGGTTTGCCACTGCCACCCTCTGGATCATCACTGTCCCCCTGTGGTTCAAGGCTGCCACCCTCTGGTTCATCACTGCCATCCCCTGGTTCATCCCTGCCACCCTCGGGTTCATCACTGCCACCCTCTGGTTGATCACTGCCACACTCTGGTTCATCCCTGCCACCCTCTGGTTCATCCCCTGCCACCCTCTGGTTCATCACTGCCACCCTCTGGTTTGCCACTGCCACCCTCTGGATCATCACTGTCCCCCTCTGGATCATCACTGTCCCCCTCTGGTTTATCACAACACCCTCTGGTTCATCAATGCCACCCTCTGGTTGATCGCTGCCATCCTCTGGTTCATCCCTGCCACCCTTTGGTTCATCACTGCCCCCCTTTGGTTTGCCACTGCCACCCTCTGGCTCATCACTGCCATCCTCTGGTTCATCACTGCCACCCTCTGGTTTGCCACTGCCACCCTCTGGATCCTCACTGTCCCCCTCTGGTTTATCACAGCACCCTCTGGTTCACCACTACCACCCTCTGGTTGATCACTGTAGATTATGGGGGGAAAGCAAAGCACACCTTCCCAGCCTCAACTGAGATGAATTAATTTGGGGCTGGTTAATGTGTCACTGAATTTGTGCTTCAAGTCTGGCACCTGCTTCCTTAGCTGTAAGACCTTCCTGTTGCTGTTATTTTTTTTACAGGAGCATTGTGCCATACTTGTAACTATTCTCTGACCCTGGTTTGAGGGTCAGAGCAGGGTCAGAGAATAGTTGAAAGTAGGCAACTGAACTCTGGAGGGGCCCCTCAGGAAGCACTACAGGGAATGGTTACAAGTTAGTTTGAACTTTTGCACCTGCTAAGTGCTTTCAGTTTTCCAAAATTTGTTTTTCTTCCATTTTGCGAGATTTGCGAGACGCGAAATCGAACTTGCAATCCGCAAATTCGTGCGAATTTGCTGATTTCTCTTTTTTTTGCATGTTCGGGCGGTTTTTCTTTTTTTTGCGCGTTCGGGCGGTTTTTTGCTTATTCGCGGGCCGCTTGCAGCGCACCGACCCAGAGGTTGCCCATGAGGTCATGTACGGGCGCGGCCATCTTGTTTGCGTGACGTGTTTCCGTTTCCGGGCCCTCGTTGCAAGTTCGCGTCGTATGCGGCGCGCGATTACGTATTCGTAGGCGTTTTTGCGTGCTCGCGCAAACTTACCCACGCCGCGGCCATCTTGTTTTTCATTCACTGCTATGGTTTTGGGCATGCTACCTTTCTATCCACCTTACATCTTTGCAATCCTTTGTTTTTCTGAACTTTTTTTGTTTTTTTTTGCTTATTATCTCTCTCTTCAATTTCCTACATCTATATTTTGTGGTTTTTTTTTACTTTTTGTTACTTTATTACCTACTTTATTTCTTTTGCTCTCTCTCTTATTTTTTTCACACCTATTCTTCTTTCCTTCTTCTTGTGCCCAGGACCATGGCTAAGGGAGGCAACAAGGGCAAGGGGAAGGGCCCAGCCCCACGTACCCGGCTCCCTTGTGAGCGTTGGAGGGGGGAGTAAGTGCAGCCCAGGGAGATCTTTTCTGCAGTGGAGGTGGCCGCCTTGCTGGTTTTTGTCCAGGTCCACCTCCCTAAGACCGTGGCAGCCGGTGGGCGGATTGCTTCCGGTTACGGCCTCCGGGAGCATCGCCAGCTGTGGGAGAAGGTGTGCCGACGCATGTATAAGGAGTCTGGGGTCCGGCGCACCTACCACCAAGTGACGCACCGGTGGAGTGACATCTTGGACCGGGAGCATGACATGGTCGACCTGCTTGGTGTGGAGATCCCTGGGCTTGATAAGTAGCTATTTAATAACTTCTTTTTTTCCTTCTGCTCTGTTATATTGCTAATCTATTTTTTTCCTGAAGAGTACGAATGCTGCTGATTAGATTACATTGCAGGTAAATTAATGTTTAAATAGCTTCTGTTATTGCAGGTGCTCGCCTGGTTATTGGCGTTGCTACTATGCTTAGTTGTTTGCAACTTTTTAGTCATTTGAGAGCATTACTACGTAATGCTAGAGACAGTAGACTCAAGTGTAGTCCTTCTTTGTACTCCTGCTGCTGCCACTTTGAAGAGATAGTGGTGGATTGATACGTTGAGTATACTATTTATTACTTGTTCTAGGACATTTGTTAGTGGTCTGCAATCATGATGACAGACTGTGTCTGTCACGCGACGTCTCGTGCTGCTGAGTGATGGCAGTCATAGTAGAACCTTTTTGTTGTTGATGTAGTTAGTCAATTACATAACTTTCCTATTAGGCGGTCTGCGAATCCTGCAATAATGTACTACTATCCTCTTAGTTGACCAGATCAGATGCAATTGATGTTAATTTGTTTCCCCGACATAATTTTAGATTGAGTACAAAGAAATCAAATATTTCCCAAAAAACAATCATCCATGTTGTGTTTCTTTATTTCATGATCACCAGCAGCAACTCCCAGGGGCAAGGCGACGGCGGCGACAGACTCCGGTGGCAGAAGTTGGACAGGAGCAGTCCCTTCCAGGCTCTTCTGCTGGCCCCATTAAGTTGTCTTATTGTTATCTTAATACTTATACTTCCCTAACTTTTACAGCCCCTATTTATTATAAACTGGTTCCTAATAATTCTATGTTTTACAAAATAGTCTTGGATCTTCTTCTAATGTAGACTACTTTCTACATTCTTATCCTGCCTCTGCCATCACTCTCTGTGCTACTACTATTTACAATTATGAGTCGGTCTGTGTAGGTAGCTAAGCTTGCCCATTCGGCAAACGGTGTGAAACAAAACTCTGATACAGCAATAGCTCTAGGCACTGAGTGTAGTCCTCTGGGTTGCCCTTGCTGTATATTCCAGTCTTCTTAATGTAAGTGTTTCGACAATTTGCAACAACAAAATGTAATTGTTTACACCAAGTAAAAGGTAGCAGTGTCCTTTTTGATTTGAGAGGAGCACATCCCATACCGCTAGTGTTTCAGGGACTATTCTGCACACAAAGAAGTATGGACAAGATGATAGGTGCAGTTCGTCTTTCGACATACCTCAGTCCGAACAGAAGTTGAACCCCCAATCCCCTGACCGACTATCTAGAATGTCTGACCAATGATTTTTACGACCCAGAAGAACAGAAGAAGACTACCTCCGAGTCCCGGCCTATCTGAGTCACTGAAACATGACTGCCAAGTGCAGTAGTTCAAACCTTTCCGCTCACTCACTCGTAAACAAAAACCACACAGGGTTTGTTAGTTTTAAAGTTTTATTTTCAATTAAGAAATGAAAACACAGTACTGCTGGTGAGGATTTACTAGTAGTTGGAGAATTGTCTGGCAGAAGGGCAATGGAATCTTCTTTCTGTAATGAGAAAAAAGGTGCCCGTTAAGCAAGCATTCATCAGTTGTCATAAGAACAAGTGTAGCATTTAATGGAATGAGCATATAAAAGGTTAACACCCTCCCCAAAACCGTTACTTTTTTTCAATCCCAGTAATAAAAAAAATGTGTTATGTAACATTTTCTTCCGTTACGAGACAAAATAGGGGGTTGTGTATGGCATCTGAAAATATGACATGTTTTTCCTAGACGTCACAACATCTGACGCGGCACAGATGACAACCAGTGCCGGGGCCAGCAGTGCGGAGGGGTCCACTCAGGATGGGGCGGCGCCAACAGGAGGAGCTGGGGGGGAAGACTCAGCGGCGGCGGACGGTGGTAAGTTATTATACTCCTTACTTATTGAAAAGTTTTTGAGTAGCCTCGCAAAGGAGTGTATGATGTACTGTACAGTAGTACACAGTACACTAGTATAAGTACACTGTACTGTCAAGAACATTTACTAATTTAGAACTACTTTTTGGGCTGTCACGTAGAAGACAGTCAACCTTGACTTTTAATAGCATTAGCTGCGGTACTTCTCTGGTAACCAATGGCCCCCTCTATTTCACTTCAACTCAGCTGGCAAATTTGTATTGTGATTTGTGAAGCCAAGTCATATCAGATGAAGTTTATGGATGTGAAGATCGAAAAGTTAAAGAAGGGTGAAACGAAGGACGAGCAAGTCTTAATATTTATGACTGTAAAGAATGGTTTTGTTGAATGCAATTCAACATAAGAAGACAGCGCTTTCCAAAATATAATGAAAAGGGTGTTAGTTGGTTTTTGACAAAAATAAATTTTGGTACATTTGAGACATCAAGAAGAATCATAGACGTACTTTCGAAGCCTGGATGTTATCTTCTTTATCCTCCTCGTCGATAGCAGAGGTGTATGATGTAGTAGAGCAGACGCTGAGTGGAAGAAGTATGGCCAGTGGCAGTGCCACCCCTATAGAAAAGTAAGACATTCAGATCCCCACTTGCATGTACTGCTTAAAGTACTGCGAGTCTGCATCATTATGGCCTGTGTCTGTATTTCTTGGGTGAAAGCAGAGTGAGCTGCCATTATGGCGGCGAGCACAAGTTCACGTACCAGTGATTTCTTTTGCAACCCAAGAGAAAAAAAGTAAAAAAAGGCCTTTTTTTAGTTCTCTCTGACTATGTATGTAGTAGTGCGTCCACCCATAGTGCTGCTAGTGGAATTCCTGAAACTCCCAGTAATGTCACAGGCTTACAAAGACGGCGGAAAGATACATGCCAAAATGTTATACTGTTACAACAGGTATCTGTGCACACGTCGCCTTTTACAGAGTAAATGCTGTAGGTAATCAAACAACACAACCAATAGACAAACAATGTGGAAGTAGTCTTGATAGAAGTTTTTCTTCAATTCAGATTTTATCCACCACGCCCAGCCAACACGTGTTTCGTCAGGGCTAGTAGCCCGCGACTTCATCAGGGCTCCCGCGGGCAGCGGTTCCAAAGCTATTGCCACAATGGCTAGGTGCTATCAACCGCTTCCAATTCCGACCAGGCTACCGGGTACTGTGGAGGTTCTCGCTGATTCGCCTCAGCCGTCTCAGCTTTACAGCGTCTCCGCGTGTAAACTGTAAATGACTTCCGCATTTACACGCAGAGACGCTGGAAAGCAGTACGTCTTAACCTGCCGCTCACACGGATACTCCTATGGTGTGTCGCATCTTTGGTATTAACCATCACACGGACGGCTGAGACGGATCAGCTAGAACCTCGACAGTACCCGGTAGCCGGGTCGGAATTAGAACCGGCTGAGAGCACCTAGCCATTGTGGCAATAGCTTTGGAACCGCTGCCCGCGGGAGCCCTGATGAAGTCGCGGGCTACGAGCCCTGACGAGCCCTGGGCGTGGTAGATAAAATCTGAATTGAAGAAAAACTTCTATCAAGACTACTTCCACATTGTTTGTCTATTGGTTGTGTTGTTTGATTACCAACAGCATTTACTCTGTAAAAGGCGACGTGTGCACAGATACCTGCTGTATCAATTATGTTTGGATCTTGGTCCTAATTGGAGGTTTAGGTTCTTCCTCCTATCTGGGGCACCCTCAAAATAGTGGTTAGAAATTATAAATAACGTCACATACGGGAGGCGCCAGTTGTGGATCGACAATAAAAAAAAAACCTGGTCCATTATCTTAAAAATGTTATACTGTGTTTGCTACTTGCTGGTGTTACTGATGCTGGTGTTACTGAGTGTCAACTTTCTGTTGAATTATTTTGACTTTATGTTAAAGACTATTGGCTACAGTATTTTTCTTTCTTTTTTCATAGATGCTACTCCCAAAAAGCTCACCCGTAAGGAGATGGCTGTCCGGGCCAGGGCCCGTAAGCTGGAGGCTATTTGTGTCGAGTATCGACGGTTGTGGGCTCGGAGCATGAGGAGGAAACTACAACAACCTCCACATCCTCCTCCACTGCCCCCAAGTCCACCAGCCACAAGCCTCCAGCCAAACGGAGCCGTGGCCCGACAGCCTCCCGCCGCCGCCGCACAGCAGCAAAAACAACAGCTGCCCCCCCCAGAGCCTGGATGGTACGCTAGCGCCGCCTCCGAAAGTGAGTGACTACCTGGAGCGCCAGGTCCGGGACCTCCGCCAAGAGCTGCGGGACGTGCAGCACCAGCTGTTCAAACGCCACCGGAGGAAGTGACTGTCCCTTGTCCCTTTTTTAAAGACTGTTGGGGGGTTGGGAATTGGGTTTTTGGGAAAGGGTACTTTTTGATTTTTGGACATTGGTTTGGTTAGGGAGGGGGGTGAGTTGGGGTAATTCTATTTTTGTGACGACAACAACATCCATAATTTATATTTCTCAATAATTATATTTTTCATTCAAACACACAGTATAGGCACTCATATTATTTTGTGTGGGGGTTGGCGGTGGTTACTGGACGTTTGGTTTTTCAAACTTACCAGCATCAATGAAACATCTTGTCCTGAAATGTACCAAAATGCAACTAACCGAGTTAGTCAATTCAGTAGCCCTACTACTGTACTTTACTAGTAGTACTGTTAGTCTCTGCTCTCCTCCAAACTTAGTCCTAGCCCATTATTCTACTACCTCCCCAATATGCTTATCTTACCTGTGATTTGCGAATCACGGTTGGTGAATAAGGTTGGTTGTTGACTTGAATCCTCGATGGATGCAATATCATTGTTGTGCTGGTAGCAGTAGTGGTACACACTGGCAGTATCACCATATGAAAAAAAGAGGAAATTAAACATTGAGTGGCCTGAGCGTAGCATTAGAATAGAAACAGTACAATAGATAGTACGGTACAGAACAGTGCCCTAGCCTAAGCAGTGCCAATGTAAGGTAAGCATTAATCATTTAATTGTTGCTTGTTAACGTCGTGTAGGAGAAGGATGTTCTTATCAATCCACGATGGCGCACATGAACTTCTGGTTGCTTTGACCTTATCCTCCCCAGCAAGTGTGTGGAATTTATTGTTGTTGTCAGTCACACCTCAATGAAATACCACACAGCCCGGGGGAAGAGGGTTAGGGCTTGAAATTGGATGGGAATGGGGGTTTTTGGGAAAGTTTGGTAGAGAGGAAAAAAAACACAGCATGGACAGTCAAACAACAAATGAAGAGAAACAAATCTTTGGATTAGAAGATATTGATAAATCTTGAAAGGAACATAAAGGAAGTGCACTACTGCATGCCATAAGTAGTAAATGGATGGTTAGGTTACTGAAAGTAGTACTACTACTTACTGCAACTTACTAGTAACTACGAAGAAACAAGTTGACAGTACAGGGATGCAGTCATTACGCAATTTCACTTGCCAATTTCACTTGCCTCTCTGCCCTCAGAGAGAATAAACACTTAGAACATTAAATTAGTGTTAAACATAGCAAAGATGTATCTAATTGCTGGAGGGAGGGATGAATTTGAAGCAGAGATCAAACAAACGCACAGTCAGAGTCACACTCGTAGAAGTAAGTTCAAGTTCACAACAATATCATTTAAAAGATAAGGAGAATTTTGGATACTGTTACTGTTTTTTGTAGTTGTCCCGTTGAATTTGTGAAGTCGATGCATCCAGCCATTCCTTTTATTCGCGGTACTCCTTCATTCCATCGGATGCTCCGTCGATCAATCTTGGTGACCAGACACACTGTCCACTGCCTGCCTGATGCGGATTTGCGGATCGCTAATTGTACGCCTGAGTAGTACATCGATGGCACAGGGTAAAAGCCTGCCTGTAATTGGTGATGGAAAAATACAACAGTAAGTGTTAAAGACACCTCGGAGAAAAAAATATGTAAGGCACGCTGTG
Organism: Lissotriton helveticus; assembly: GCF_964261635.1. Taxonomy (NCBI): domain Eukaryota; kingdom Metazoa; phylum Chordata; class Amphibia; order Caudata; family Salamandridae; genus Lissotriton; species Lissotriton helveticus. The sequence continues at coordinate 1,952,592,333 of NC_136067.1, forward strand.
TAGTGCAAAAATTATACTGTCACTTTCAGAGATGACAATCCCCAAAATCTAGAACACCCCACATTACCCTCCCAAAAACGTGCAGAATACTGCTGCTACCTCACAGAGGCCTAATTTCAAATCGTGTCAAAACGCACTCAGAAAGTATGCCCAAAACCCCCCTTTCCCACCACGGATTATGTTCAAACGACTTGCAATCAGAATTAGACATTACAACAAGTTTTCCAAGACCCCACCCAGTCGTAAAAATCTATAACCCCCGCCCAAACACATGCAATACAATACTGCTAACCCTAACGAGCCCTAAGTTAAGAATAGTGGCAAACGCTAACTAGGCCAAATCCACCCTTTCCCACTATGGATTTTCTTCAAACCACTTACAACCAAGATTACACATTCCCACGAGTGCTGTAAGACCCCAGAACCCAGTTTCAGAAATCTAGAACACCCCCAAACACATGGAATACTGCTGCTAGTGCTAACCCTAACGAACCCTAAGTTACAAAAAATGCCACCATGGATTTTCTTCAAACCACTTGCAACCAAGATTACACATTCCCACGAGTGCTGTAAGACCCCAGAACCCAGTTTAAAAAATCTAGAACACCCCCAAACACATGGAATACTGCTGCTAGTGCTAACCCTAACGAACCCCAAGTTACAAAAAATGCCACCATGGATTTTCTTCAAACCACTCGCAACCAAGATTACACATTCCCACGAGTGCTGTAAGACCCCAGAACCCAGTTTCAAAAATCTAGAACACCCCCAAATACATGGAATACAGCTGCTAGTGCTAACCCTAACGAACCCTAAGTTACAAAAAATGCCAAAAGGCTTTTCAGCATGGATTTTGTCCAAACCACTTTTATCCAGTATTAGACCTTCCCAGCAATGCCCCAAGACCCGCCAACCCACCTGCAAAAAAGCACAACACCCCCAAATAGGCAAAAAGCAAAAATGGAAAATCTCATACTTACAATATTTTTCGGCCTTCTTTCAACTCTGTCCAAACGCGCTGTGCAGCTAGCCCATAACTCTAGTTTTCCACCATGGATTTCCTGAAAAACAAATGCAATCAAAATTAGACTGTGCCAGCAGTGCTCCCAGACCCCAAAACCCACCCACAAACACCCGGAACCCCCCCAAAGAGCACCTCAAAGAAAAGCAAGTCAGCAAAAACGCAAAAAAAAATTCGCCTCCGATTTGGTCCAAAGCAGTTTTATCCGGTATTAGAGCTTCCCAGCAATGGCCCCAGAGCCGTCAACCCAGGCGAAAACAAGTAGAAGACCCGCAAACAGCCAAAAAGCAAAAGTACAACAAGCATTTACAATGCAATGGTTTTGCCTTTGTTAAAGTTAGAGCTATTGGCATTGCTCTTGACATTATTTTTATTTATGTTTTTTTAAACATAAATAAATGGCATTGTCATTTACAATGCCAATAGCTTAATCTCTCGCAAATGTGAGACCTATTGTACCCTATGGACGAGCTCAGCAGACAGCAATTACTACCACACACACACACCCAGAGCCACACACACACACCCAGAGCCACACATACACACACCCAGAGCCAGCCACACACACCCACCCAGAGCCACACCCACCCACCCAGAGCCACACACACACACACACACACCCAGAGCCACACCCACACACACCCAGAGCCACACACACACACACCCAGAGCCATACACACCCACCCAGAGCCACACATACACACACCCAGAGCCAGCCACACACACCCACCCAGAGCCACACACACCCACCCAGAGCCACACACACACACACACACACACACCCAGAGCCACACCCACACACCCAGAGCCACACACACCCACCCAGAGCCACACACACCCACCCAGAGCCACACCCACCCACCCAGAGCCACACACACTCACCCAGAGGCACACACACCCACCCAGAGCCACACACCTGTCTGGCTACGGCCAAAGGAGATATGCAATCTGACACATCAATCAGTTCTATGACCCCACAATTTATCAACTACTCAAGTTCCTTGGAAACGTCCTCCCTCACCATAAAATGAATACTCTGTACTTTGTGAACTATGAGCTTTGCATCAGTTACCAAGATAATCTTGTGCTTGAATCCTTTAAAATGTCCTAGCTTACAACGGACACAGCCAATAACACATCATAGCGTTATCATATAGACAATGTTCGTCTTTCCAAAGAAAATTACTTAGTTTATACATAGGTGAATTGCTCAAAAAGTAAAACAGAGATGGGTACTGGAAACATGAAGTTTGAAGAATTTTCTGGGTCAGAGAATCAACTCCAAGCAGTTTTAAAGCTCCTCAGTATTAGGAGCCGTTAGTTAACATTGCGCTCTGTGGCCAATGTTATCCCATGGGGGGCGGCTTGGCTGTGCTTGGGTTTCTTGGATAGATTGAGTGCATAATACTTCCAAGAGATTTTAAGATGAAGACCAACAATCGACAATAATGGTATTATTAGGTTCAGTATGCACAAGTCGCATTTCAGCTTCAGGTCTTAGAATTCATCCAAACACACCTGCCACGATACCAAAAGTGATGCCCAAGGCTTCACCACCCAGTGGCAAAAGTGGTAAGTAGTATCAGCTTATTAGGAGTGTCCAACACCGGATAGCCACTGTTCCTCCAGCTGGAGAGGTTGGCACCAGGGAGTTAGAAATCACCTGTGATTGCAGAGTATGCCTGTGGGTGAGATCACCCACATGTCAGAGGCACCAACACCAGTACTGCAAAGTCAAGTAGACGTCACACTAGTGAACAGCACCAGGAAATCCTATCTGCGACTGAAACAACAATAGCTCATGAACAATAAGAGGTAGATCAATCAATTCTAAGGTTCCTGCACCCCACATACGCACTGGAGAAAACTCAGTTTGGCCCATAATCTGTACGGGGGAAAAAGGCACAAAGAAGTTACTCCCAGCAACGCAAGTGACGATTGCTGAATGGAAAAAAAAAGCGGAAACGGGAATACATTGGGATAATCGCGTGACGCAGGAGACTCAACCATGGGCTGGAACGCGATTAAAAGAATTTGAAAAGCCGCAAGGTTTCAAGTACTGGGACATGCTGGGGATATCAAAGGTAGGAGATATACTGGAGGGGGGGGGGGCTTGTTTTGTTCAACTTTCCTCAGAAAGAGTTTGAACTAACCTTTATACAGTACTATAACTACCTGCAAATCACTCACGATTGGAAGGCAGAGCAGATTGAGACAAAAGCAATACCTGAATATGGACCGGGAAGGCTTCTTATGGGGGGAAACTGGAGAAAAGGCGATCACCTGGTAAGACTTTGATCAACAACCAACCAGACACATTAGTAAGCCACAGGGCTAAATGGGAGGGAGAACTAGAGACCTCTGATGATTTGGATTGGGATGCGGCCCTACTGCACCCCAGGGAAGTGGTGATAAAATCATGCCTCCACTCGATACAATTCAAAATGCTGCATAGGGCGTATTACGATAGGGCCCGGTTACATGGTTTTGGTAAGGCGGCAACACCTCAATACCTTCGATGGCACACTGAAAGGGGAACGAACTTCCACACACTATGGCACTGTCAGGTAATAGCCGCTTACTGGGTCACCATCATCAGGGAACTCAGCAACATACTAGGCACACCGATACCAATGGACCCCAAATACCTACTGCTAGGAATACCTACAGAGATAGATCTCCTCAGGGCCAAACCACTTTTTGCAAATATGAAATATTGGCGGGGAGACAGGATTTGGCAAAACACCTGGGGGCACCAACTCCCCCCACATTGCATGAATTGAGAAGGAGGATGGACCTCTATATAGCAGCCAAGAAAGTGACATACAGGCCGTGGGGAAGCCCGAGGGAATTTGACAAGTTATGGGGCCCATGGATGACATACTAAGGATTTCAAATGTAGGCGTGTTAGGGGTGGGGGGGCACAGTCCCACTGTGATAACGCCAAGCAGTTCAGATGACACCCATTAGCGAAACAGACACCAGCCTCACAAATTGTGCCCGACGTTCCCACACTGCTCGTGTCCTCACGAATAATGTGTCGATTGCTGCTATCATGTAGTAAAACCTCTGGAAAACTTGTGTGCCATGCTACAGTTGTATAAGAGAAAATATAATAAAAATATATATTTTTTTAAATCCTACGATTCCTGACGAAGGGAGACCTCCTTCAGATGATGGAAAGGGACTGAAGTCACATTCTGCAGGAGATCCCGTTTGTGACAGGAGAGTTACGTATCTGCACCACGGCACATAAGGAGGACCGGGACGGCGCAGGCTCACCCTGTCTATGCTTCAAGGGGACGGAGACTCTCCAATCGTGAAGTGCGTGTTCTCAGTGTGATTTGCTTGTGGTGTTAGCATGCAGTCTACAGGGTTGCTACTAAGACTAGTTTACGCTGGTTCTGGTAATGTGGCTCCAGATACAAGACAATTGCACAAGGCAATGGTGGTCACAGAAAGAACAAGCATTGGCGAAGGCAGTAGGTCATTTCAGGATGACTGATAACAATCCAAAACACAGCATTACTATTTTCACACTAAAAAATTGTAGAAGAAGGATGTTGTCTTTGTTTAAAATCAAAGTTGCACAGCTAAAATAAATTGGCACAGGCGAGGCCTACTGCCAAACGGACTGAATATCAAATTATTGCGAAACCCAGTCACAGACCCATTAACTACTATGGGTCTCGTGCACAGCTACCTGGGTCTTGGCCGAGTCTTCCACAATTCTCGTCACATAGTGAGAGCGCCCCTCCAGTACAATCAGCACTTCGCCCGTTGCAATGTACAATTACTGGTGCTATGTACTCCTATAGCCCCCACTCGTGAACTGTGGCAGCTCGCAACAACTAGATGTCTGCAGCAGTGAAGACCAGTTAAGGGAGTTCCGGCGCTAACTGTTCTCACAACTCCGCCCGCAACCGTTGTGTAATGGGTCTCCAAAATGGCGGCTGTGGGCTCTTAGTTACATATAGAATCGCCCCTCTCACACAGTCTGGTATCAGCATGCCGGGTCGTCCCCTGCGAGTCCCCTCGTGTCATGCGGCCCCTTCAAGCAACGCACATACCTCCGGTTTCAAAGGCGCCTCACTCAGCGGACGCCCGCCCGCATTCTCTGTTCGCGGCCCACAGACTCACAACACCCGCAAGCAGACCCCCGAGCACAGCAATGCCGGACCAGATTCGGGGGCGTTCCCGGCTTTCGGCTGACGTCGCGTGACGTCGGCAAAAGCCAAAGAATCGCGGGAACGCCCCCGAATCTGGTCCGGCATTGACGGACAGGCCCCTCGTCCAATGGCTAGGCTCCATTTATGGAGCCAGCCAATAAATGACGAGGGCCGACCCAAACCCCACTACAGTTCTCATCAGGTTTTCGCCTGCGCGAAAAAGATGCGCAGAGCGCATCTTTTCGCCAGGCAAAACCTAAAAATGGGCACTTAGTCATTTTCAGGGCAATTTCCAAAATCACTCCGCGCGCGCTCTGCAGCTAGGCCCTAACTCCCCTCTGCCAACATGGATTTTCTTCAAACCACTTGCTATCAAAAGTATCCATACCCAGCAGCGCTCCCAGACCCCGAAACCCACCCACAAACACCAGGAAGCCCCCCAAACAGGCCCCCGAAAACGCTAAATTGAGCGAAATGTCAGAAAAAGCAAAAACTTTTTCCTCATGGATTTGTTCCAAAGCAGTTTTATCCGGTATTAGAGCTTCCCAGCAATGGCCCCAGAGCCGTCAACCCAGGCGAAAACAAGTAGAAGACCCCCAAACAGCCAAAAAGCAAAAGTACAAAAATGGGCACTTAGTCAGTTTCAGTTTCAAAATGCTTTATTCGGTTTGTACAAGTACAACCATGTAGCAGCACATAAATACAGTTTCAAATTTCATATTTATGTCAGTTAGATAATGAAACAATTTAAAAAGAAAAATAACAACAATATCCATACCATTCTTATTTTGGTTCAATTAGTACAGGGATATCACGTTTTGTGAGCAAAATTAAATTTGGTCATTCTGTATATTTTAGCAGCAGTTATTATACAAGGGAAAAGGATTACAGACAACCTGTTATATGCATAAAGTACTGTCAAATAAATATGAAGTGCAAAAGATCATTTTGTCCCTAAAGACATTATAGCAGCATTTTATATACACTAAAGATCTATGCAAAAGCGCTAGTGCAAAAAGAAAAAAGCCAGTGCAAAAGTCAGGTACCACTTTAAAATATAACAGTTGGTTATAGTCACTCTGTATATTCTAGCAGCAGTTATTATACAGAAATAAGTGCAAAAAGTGCAGATGTAAAGTGCAGAAGTTCAGAGAGCCTGTTATATACATAAAGTGTTAATGGACATGCCATGCCAGATAAGTATAAAGTGCAAGGCTATTAGGTCACTATAAACGTTATAGCAGCAATTTGTAACAAATAGAGATTTGTGCAAAAAACGCTAGTGCAAGGACAAGTACTATTTAAAATGTAACAGTCTGGGAGATATTCGGGAGGAAAAGGTCATATTATTATAGATTTTCTTTGCCACTTACATTTTAGAATGTAAGTGGCCACACGATAACATACATCCGGAGAAGCCAAATAAAATATCAGTTGCATTGCGGCTCTAGAATTGCACATGTTATAATCTAAAAATAATTGCTTCAGATAAAACTTTCTAAAACCAGTATAAAAATTACAAAAGAGTAAAAAATGGCAGGTGCTCTGTTTGGATTTCCCATCGCATGGACACAAACATGTTCCGGGTTTTTTTGCTGTGGGGAAGGCCACAAGGTGGTGAACTATTCCCAACCTCAGACGGGCTAAAACAAAACGATGGGAATTAATATTGACAAATGTGAGGTAGGAAGAAAGACCTGTACTAAGATTGTAATCCATATATAGTTTGAACGTACTTTGTGTTGCATACTCCTTCATTCTAATCCCTTTTGCATGGTCCAGGTAAATCAATTTAAGTTCACGTTTTGTTAAAACTGATTCTGTTGGTAAGTCTTTAAAAATGTCCTGGCCAAAAAGGGTCTTATACCAAGATTGAATGTGTTTTAGCCAGGGGATTTTGGAGTGACAGTCAAGTTTGATACAGTCAATGATTAAATCCTGGGTAAACTTGGTTTCTTCTTTGGCCCATATGGACCGCCATAGGGACAGGGGGCGCAATGCAACTAAATCTATAACATGATTTATGCCTAACTCTCTGTGGGTAATCTCATTTGAGGCCGAGGCAGGGAGGCATAATAATCGTTTTAGGTACTTGTTTTCCTCCTGCTGGATGGACAGGCCAATCTTGGAATTATATCCCCATATCCCTGCTCCATATAAAGCGGAGGACAAACACCTTGAATTATAGATGGAGATCATCTCTCGGATTCTACGACCCCTTAGTTTTGAGGCAAATCTGAAAATACAGTTTACATTTCTGGTCATTTTCAGGTCAACACCTGATTGTTCGTTTGCCCATCTCCCATCGCCTGAGAAGATGATACCTAGGTAACAAAAGTATTGGACAGCCTCGAGTTTATCCCCATCTAAAAAGAATGTTTTGTTTTTCTTCGTTTTCTTTCCACAAGTCATGGTCATTGTTTTGCCTTTATTAATTTTAAGCTTTCTGCCAAGGATAAAATTATGAAATTTCTCAATTAGCCTTTGCAACCCATTTGCGGTCCTAGAGATCAGGACCGCGTCGTCCGCATATAAAAGGACGGGTATTTGCTTTCCATTAATAATAGGTGCATCGGCGTGGGATTCTTGTAAAAATTGGTCAACCTGATTAATAAAAAGGGAAAATAAAAGAGGGGCTAGCACGCACCCTTGTCGAATCCCTCTGCCAACTTTAAAAAAGGGGGTGCATTCGCCATCTCTTCCAAATTTGACCTTACTTGAAAGGCTACTGTACATTCTGGCCAAAAGGTGAATGATTTCGGGCGGGGCGCCCATGGCAAGTAGTGTAGGCCAGAGCAGTGCGTGTTCCACCAGGTCGTATGCGGAACTTAGATCGGCAAAGCACATAAACAAATTCCCTTCCTTGGCCTTCGTGTACTTGCCGATGATAAGTTCCAGGTTCACGCACTGCTCCATAGTCCCTAGACCCCTACGGAACCCGTATTGAATAGGCGAGAGAATGTTGTTGTCTTCAACCCAGGACTCTAGTCTTACCAGGAGTACACAACTCAAAATCTTTAACGACGAGTCCAAAAGTGAAATTGGGCGGTAATTACGTGCTTCTGCCCTAGAACCCTTTTTAAAAAGAGGCACGATAATTGATTGACCCCATGAAGTTGGCAACTTATCTTCAATGGCAGCATTAAAGTAACGGGTCAGAATGGGGGCCCATAGGGTAATCTCGAATTTGTAAAAGTCCACAGGGACCCCATCCGGTCCCGGGGCTTTCCCACCCTTACTCAATTCAATTGCCTCAATCACCTCGCTTAATGTCACAGAAAACAATATCTTCTCCCATTTAAAACAGGTTGATGTATCAGTTAAAACATTAGAATTAAAATCAGAAGTAAAACCAGAGGTAATTTCAGAGTTAAAAATCCCTGTAAAATGTGCTATCCAGGCCCGGCAACTGACATGTGAAGTTAGCTCGGGAAAATTATCATTCTTCAAGAATGGGCTGTTTACAGTGTCCCAAAAAAGTTTGTGGTCCTTGGTGTCAGCAGTCAGATCTAATTTGGCCCATGCCTCGTCCTGTAATTCCTTCTTCCTGGTGGAGAGTACAGTTTTATAGTTATGACGCTCTTCCCTGATCTTGCTAGCGTCTCTTGGGGTAACATCAAGTAGGGTTTTCAACCTTTTGAGTGATTGTGCACAATTTTTATCAAACCATGCCACCTTGACTTTCCTTGATTTTCGAACTTTTTGTGTCAAGGATTTCTCAACCGCTTTTGTTATATTTAGGAAGTTGGATAACAAAGTTCGTGGGCATGGGTTGGAAGACAAACAATATTCAACCTCTCTGCTACAGTTTGTGATCACATTAGCTACAAATTGGTTGGGCTCCACTTTTATCCATTTCAACCTCATCCCATTAGGTCTTTCTGCCACAATGTCCTGGATCGGTTGGCCATAGATATTCCTTTTGGCTCCCCAACCCAATAGTTCAACAGTTACACTGTTATGGTCACTGACAGTTTGTTCGATCACCCAGACTTTAATGAAAACTATGGAACAGGATATCATTATATGGTCGATGAAAGACCGGCTGTTTCTCCCATGAAACGTCGGACACCTGTCGTTGTTTGCATTCTTATTGCATTCTAAGAGGTCCAGGTCATATTTGGCAAGTAATTTGTTTAAAACACCACCATAGTTGTTATGCGGGAAGTGATTATATACATTAGATTCCCTTCCCGTGTACTCCTCCCTGTGGCCGCATGCCCCCTTAAGAGCATAGTTGCATGTTTTGATGTTAAAGCCTCCAGCCCATAGGATTGCAGCTGGTTTGGGTGTACTGGATAGGGTCACAACAATGGCCTGCTCAATATCGGAAATAATCAATTCCCGTTTATGCCCCACAATGTTATTATAGAAATTCACTACTATTAGATCTCTACATCTGCTGTGAATCATGCGCAGAACAGAAGCATGCTCTCCTAATATGATGTGGCCACTAACACGGAATTCGGTCAGTGCGGTGGATATCAGAGTCACCAGCCCACCCTTGGCTCTACCGGCCTGGGAGGCCACTGCCTGCACACTAAAAGATGTATATCCCTCAACGTGTACATCTTCCCTGACCCAGGTTTCTTGCAGGCAAATAATGTCGTAACCCTGTTTAATAAAGTCAGCCCAGATGGGGGTGTTAACCTTAGAGGCTAACCCTGCTATATTCCATGTGATGACCCTCAAATTTTCATCTGTGGCTACGTACGGTGGATCGGTAGCTGTTGTGATTGATGGTATTATATAATTCTCCGGTTCGTTCTCACAGTCACGTATAATTGCGTCTGCCGGGGTTGAGTCATCGGTGATTACTACAGTAGTGACTGTTGTGGGTTCCTCAGCTATATTGGCGTCCGTCAGCCTAGGATCTTCAATTACAGGCGATCCAACAGCAACATTGTCCCCCAGTCAGTCATTTTCATCTAGTGAGTTAAGTATCTGGAATCTGTTAGATGTTGGGACTGCATATTGGCCATGAACACTAGTACCTAACCCAGGAGCATTAAAATTGAGATAATTTGGGTTTGATATTCTAAATAGATTCGGTGGTTGTTGTGGTACATACTGGGTGTTTTGGCCGTGGGGAAGCATAAAGTCCCCAGCTGGTTGCACTGGTCCCTGCTGTACAGGCAAATTCAGGGGTTGCTGTGGTACATACTGGATGTTTTGGCCGTGTGGAAGCATAAGGAGCCCGGCTGGTTGCACTGGTGCCTGCCGTACAGGGGGATGTAGCATACTTATTGCTCTGGGATGTTTGAAGTTCTGCACTGGAACTTTAAATCCCACCTGATTCCTATAAAAGTAGTCCAGTGGGAACAGGGTGGTGTTGTAATCATTATCGGCTGGGATTGGGGCATTAAGGATGGAATCTCTTGCCCATTCGGTAGTTTTATAGTTTATAATTACACAGTCCCCACTTATTTCCTTTTTGCTAGGACCCACCCACCCTACCCTTTGGGTTGAAAGAATCTGACTTGCCCCTCGTAGAGGGAATCCACAATTGTGGACAAGCCAGTGTAAAATTTTATTTTTAAGTGTTTCGTTGTTTTCAAATTGGGAGGGTTTTAATGTTGGGACATTAGCAAGGATAGCCACGTATGGTCTACTTTCTGGCGGGAGATTGATCACTGCGGGAATGATGTTATTATATTGGCTGTGTGCTAATGGATTCCCGTTTGCTGGGGTATGACCCCTTGCCTCTCTACCTCTGGCCTCAGAGGGCCCACTTGTCATGTTACTTGTGGTAAGGTTATGCATGGAACTGGGCTTGGCAATAGTTGCCGTTGGAGCGACATTTCTAACAGGGGGAACCTGTGTATTAGTTGTAATCAAGTTATCCTTATTTATGTGGGATGCGTGCAGGGAAGTTGAGATAATTTGCGAACCCAGCTGTTCAAGAATATCTAACTTAGCTAAGCCTAATTTCTCCAAATTTTCCACCCTTTTACATATCTGATCAAGTTTGTCGGTTAGGGGGGAAATAAGAAGCTTCATAGCACCCGCAATTTGGCACATTAAAGATTCCACATTGGAAGTGGTAGGATTAATATTGCCTCTTGGCCCAGAGTTTAAACTTAACTGTGGGGGTGGAGGCTCTCCTCTGTTTGCCTGCTCTGATGGTAACGAAGTTGCCATCTTTTTCCTACCCCTTTGTTTCGCATATACCCTACTTGGGGCCAGTAGTTTTCTGTTGCGTGTGCGCCTGGGTCTACTGTGGGCAGAGCCATGAACGGGCGTGCTATCTGCACAGCTAATGATGGATGAATCAGTTATGGGGATAAGAACTTCATTCTCACAGGAAATCAAAGCTGCGCTGGACTTGGGCGTATTACTTTGCCCCGATACCTCAGGTGGTGTAACATCAATCTGTAGATTTGGCGTTATTGACAACCGACTTTCCCTGTCTTGAAATAATGCAGGAACTATGAGATCATTTTCCACGTGAGGAGGCTCACCCCCGGGAAGGCCCGTATAGGATTGCATCAAAATGGAATCATTTGATAATGATGTCACATTTATATTATTTGTGTTATTGACGCTATAATCAGAGGGTTGTGATGTATGCTGAATTAAGCAGGCACTAGGTGGTAGAGATAAACGTCTCTCGGTGTTTTCAAAAGCGTTCGCTACCACCAAAATAGTCTGTTGCAACATGCGATTGATTGCAGTTAAAGTTGGTAGCGGTGTTTTTACTGAAGCAGTGTTTCTTGTGACAGAGCGTGTACGAATGGGAGTCTTTGTGACCAGGTTCTTGGTATTGGACTTCGGCTCCATAGATGCTATATATATGGAGTATTTTGGACGAAAAAGTAAATACCTTAGGAGTGATAGCGATTTGGCCAGGGGGTTGTGCCCAGCTCAGACTCCTCAGGCCTCTGAGGGCCGCAGAGGGCCCGCCCTTTGCCCGGGCTTAGCCCGGCGTGGCCCCGCGCGCTCCCGCGACGCTTGAGGGGCAGCTGTAATTTAAGCGCCTCCTGGCGCCAAAGTCCGGGGAACAAAGAAGTCGGTCGGCGTCCCAGGGGAGCCTGGGAAGTGTAGTTTCCCTCTCGGCGGCCGCGTTAGCCTGCGGCGGCGGGGAACCACACACACTGACACCCGGTGCTCTGCTCGGCTTCAGGCAAGGTAAACTCCCAGAAATAAGCCCCGCTCCACCTGTGGTAAATAAATAATTAATTACCGGTACTATTTTTCTATACATTCAATAAAACAGATAGCTCAATAAATAAGAGGCAGGATCCGGGGAATCTGAGTTGAACAGGCTTTAATCAGGCATAAGGGAAGGGACAGGATCGGAACAGCCTGAAATAGAATGGCACGAGTGGCAGCTGCAACGTTTCATTAACAGTACATGATATATATAGTAAAACGTTACAATTGCATTGAATACAGTAGGCGTAACAAGTGACAAACGTAAGATAAGAATACATGGGCGTAAAAAGAAGGCGTATACAAAGACATGTGATGAGAACGTCACAGAAGTGTCATAAAGTGGGTGGATACATGGAGGGGGCTACCTGGGCAGCTGGAACCTTTAACCTAGTGGTGCGCGCAAACGGACAATGACGTGTAACTGGGGAAAGCTGGGGGCTCTGACTTCTGCACTGGAAGAGGAGACGAAAGTCTGCGATGTCAGGACGACATGTACCTATAGCATATCTGGTATCTGGTGTTTGGAGTACATGTTGATAGAATCTAAAAGTTATCAGGGCAAAGGCTACTTGACACTAAGGCTGGTGCATGCATATATTCTACATGTATTGCGTGTGCTATGAATCTTCTATGGATATTAATTCAGTAATTCTCTTGCATGGAGACAGGAAGACTAGACTATAGCTGAAGCTGTTTATGCGGTTCGTTAGCTTAGGAATGTGAAGAAGGAGAGCTCAACTGATAACTAGAGGCATAACATATTCTTGGCAGACAGGCAGAGCCAGGCCGGGCACCGCGCTGCGCGGCAGGAAGTAAGCAAAGGGTCAGGGATGCGGGAGGGGCTGCATCGCTCCTCGGAGTGGGTTCAGGAAACTGGAGCTTGAATCTGGTGTTCAGGCCCTTCGAGGCCTAGAAACGGGGACAATGCGATGAATTAACGTGCACAATGTAAAACGTTGGCAACATAGGCCTAATACTCGTTGCTTTCACAAGGACTGGATACTAGCATACTAACGTTGGACACAACTATAATTGCGTCTTTATTCGGTCAAAGGGGGATATATGCATATCGATCATGCACATATAACATAGGATGGGGAACACGTAGGCACACATGACAAGGCAAAATTCAATTTTCCTCATTCCCTCCTTGTGCCCTACGTTTCCATCAGGAAACATCAATATTCATGATACCATCTATCATTTCATATAGCATCATTTGCTCGTCTCGAATCTTCTTGGAACGGGACTTTGGACTTGGAATACAAGATGTAGCACACAAGCCGCAAATCGCAGGGCCACATTGTAAACAGAGACAGCAACTGAATATGATCATTACTGCTATACCCAGGAATGACAATACTTTCCATCCCCAGGCAGATATTATACTCCAGAGCCAACCGGACCATGTCCAGGTGCCTGGATTTTGATGTAACTGATGGGCAATTTTATGAAGTCTGGTTATAGCTGAATAAACAGACGGTGCATTATTAGGAATGAAAATGCAGCAACTAGATCCGATGACTCTACAAGCTCCACCCCTATCGGCCAGTATGACGTCAAGGACGAGACGATTTTGGAGCACGACAAATCTCATAGCAGATTGTTCTTCAGTTAAGTTACCTAGAGCGGAAGTAGTCTCATTCACTACTGCTTCAAGGGTTCGGGTTAGCCTACGTATTAGCTTACTATTCTGGACAGGACCTATGAAGAAAAAGAAACCTTTATTGAAGTCTGTATACTGTTCTAAGGCAGTTTCAGTCTGATCGACAATTGGGGACTCAGTCTCCCTTCTATGTCTAACGTGTACTAGATGTGTGTTTCTGTGATAATCGGATGGGGCTAGGAAAACTGGTGGCAGTAGGAAGGCAATGTAACATGTTCCATCCCAATCTAGGGGCAGACGAACATATGCGGTCTGACCACATATAAAATAGGAATGACGTGAGGCTTTGAAAGTAGATTTCCCACTGTCACTATACTTGACCATAGTAATACAATCACTATGTCCTACATGTACTGTACCATTCTTTCTGACACATAATTCGCCTTTCACTGGTAGAACTGTAATAGCAGGCAAATCTGGAGTAGTTTCGGACTGAACATCCAAAACCATGAAACTCGAGGAATAATTATCTAGATCATATACTTCATTTTCTAGATCTAACCCTGTTCTATGGGAAAGACCTTCCTTGTCTGGGAAACATGTTCTATTCAGAAGGGACATATCATTTGAGGATGACGTTAACGTGGACCATGCTCCACACGAACCATTGTGTGAAAACGGATAGGGAAAGAGTGGCAGAACTCCCTTCGGTGTCTGGAAAGGGGGGAGTCGACCACACACCCAACAATTAGTGGCATTGCTGGTCTGATGTGAATAGTGTAACATTCGGATAAAAGTATTATTGCGCATGGCAAGACGATAGGATAACTCGTGAGGAGGCAGTTCACTAAAAGTGTGCTCTACTGTAACATTAGAAGAAAAATGTACATGTGAAACAGTAGGAGGAAAATATATATGTAAAACATAACTTATGCCTGTAATTGTAAGACTCAGAAATAAAAAAATTAAAAGAGTAACAATGCATCGACTTCGAAGATTCTTTCGATAACGTATTCTCTTAGAGTTTTGACTAACTCTCTCACTATGTGGGTCTATCTCATACATGTCAGGAACCTGTCTAACCGTTTCACCCGAGAGGGACTTAGACAATTAAACTGGCTGACTTACTAGACCGTAATTTTTCTTTATACTCCTGCTGCCGAGTTTTCTCTAACAGGGGAAGTTTAGAGTCAGTATCTGGGCAGTCCTTGAGAACGGGGCAGTCTTTGAAAAAAGTCTTTGGACGGAGTCCATGAAATCGCTTCACGTGACTGGAATGCAACCACCCTTTACGACCCTCGACCTTGATTGCCGTCCTTGTTGTTAGCAGAACGAGTCTTGGTTCTTTCCATCGGGGCTCCAGCGGACTTGAACGATCAAAATTCCTAACCAGAACGAGGTCGCCTGGTATGACCTCGTGCGGTTTCACTTGGGTGTTGTCTGGAAAAGCAGCGGCGACCTGTGAACGACAAGAGAGTAGTGCAGACATCAAGGAAGCCAGGTAATCTGTCAGCATATTACTGTCAACATCAGTTATTTTACGTGGTCTAGGTGTACCCCACATGTTTGGGGGACGACCGAAAACTACCTCATAAGGAGACAGACCTGAACGGGAGTGAGCGACCATTCTCATGTAAAAAAGGGCGACTGGCAGTGCTACCATCCAATCTACGCCTTTCTCTGCGCATACCTTGGCAATGCGGATTTTCAGGGTCTGATTACGTCTCTCTACGAGACCAGCTGCTTCGGGATGTCGTACACAGTGGAACTTCCACTGGTACCCTAACAGAAGAGATACTTGTTTCATGAGTTCGGAGGAGAATGGCTGGCCGTTATCTGAATACACGACCCTAGGTAATCCATAGCGGGGGAAAAACTCACGAACCAACTGCCTGGCAGTGGTCGCGGCAGTGTAATCTGGAACTGGATATGCTTCTGTCCATCTGGACAAAGCGCATACAACTACGAGGACATACTTGAAACCTCGACATCGATCCATCTAAATATAATCCATCTGGAGGACTTCAAAAGGGTGGTCAGGAGGATGGAATCCACCTTGTTCCACCGGAACACCTTTACCTGGATTGAACTGACAACAGATCATGCAGGTACGCACTTTCTGCTTGGCTGCTGCTCGTAAATGCTTGTTAAACCAGAGGTTCTGTATACTGTCTAACATGGCTTTTTCTCCTAAGTGTGCTGGACTATGTGCGGTGTTAATAATGACTTGAACCATAGAGTCGGGGAGAAACCATGTGGCTTTTCCCTTCGTCAACCATCCTTGATCTGTCTGGACCCCTCCTTGTTCAGACCATTTCTTGATTTCATCTGGGGTAGCATGTGTCTGTATATCTAGCACGTCTTGTGTAGGGTCCTTAACTGTCATACAAGTAGTCTGAACTGGGACGTCTGTCTGTGTCGTGTTAACTGGAATGTCTGGAGTCTGAGCTGTAAGCTTGGCTGTTCGATCTGCCAGGTCGTTACCCTGGGAAATGATGTCAGTGACTTTCGTATGTGCCTTGCACTTCATGATAGCGATAGCTGTCGGTAAATGTATTGCATCTAACAGAGCTTGAATGAGGGGGCCATGCTGAATCTTGGTTCCATGAGAAGTCATGAAACCTCTTTCTTGCCAAAGTACTCCAAAGTCGTGTACGACTCCGAATGCATAACGTGAATCTGTGTATATATTTACTTTCAGGTTCTTAGCTCGTATGCAGGCTTGGGTCAGAGCGACGAGCTCTGCTGCTTGAGCAGACAGGGTGTCAATACGATGTGTTTCTATAACTTCAGTTTCTGTAGTCACTGCATACGCGGCTACTAGTTCTCCTGTACTCGTTCTCATACATGAACCATCCACATAAAGTGTCAGGTCGGGATCAGGTAATGCAATGTCTGTCAAGTCTTGTCTTGGCTTTGTCATGGTGTTAACAACTTCCACACAGTCATGTGTGGCAGGATTTGAAGTAACTGAGGGTAACAGTGTAGCGGGATTTAAAATGTTGCAGCGTCTGATTTCTATGTGTGGCTGAAACAATGTCAGTTCATATCCTGTTAAACGTGCAATTGTCAAGTGCTGAGTCTGTGTTCGGTTTAAAAGAACTTCCACGGAGTGTGGAACTTGTACTGTCAGGGAGTGTCCTAACACTATGGAATCACTCTGTCTGATAGCTAGAGCTGTGGCTGCAACTGACTTGAGGCACGCAGGCAGAGCCTGGGCCACCGGATCTAATGTGCTAGAGAAATAAGCACAGGGCTTGTATTGTCCTGCTTGATCTTGTGTGAGAACAGATAATGCAGTACCATCACGTTCAGTGACAAAAAGTGTAAAAGGCTTACTGTAGTTTGGTGTTGCTAGAACAGGTGCTTGGCATAAAGCTTTCTTTAACTCGTTGAAAACAAGTGTATGTTCCTGGGTCCAAGGGAGGACAGTCGATGTGGCTGCCTCCTGTGTCGTTAACTGTATCAGTGGCTTGGCTAGATATGCATACTGAGGAATCCATTGTCTGCAATAAGAAGTGAGGCCGATAAAAGCTCGTACCTCCTTCTGTGTCTTGGGCTGTGGAAGATGTACTATTAACTGGATACGGTCTGGTGTCAACTGCCTACCCCTCTTGGACAGTAAGTGTCCAAGGTAGACCACTTGCTGGACACAGAATTGTAGTTTTGAAGGGGACACCTTGTGCCCCATCTCGGCCAGGAAATACAAGACTGTAAGTGACGCACGTTCGCAGTCACGTTCAGAACGGGCTGTGATCAATAGATCATCGACATACTGGAGCAGGGCAGTGTCAGTTGGCATGTGAATATTGTCTAGTTGTCTTTTAAGTGCTTGACTGTAAATACTAGGACTTTCTGTGAAGCCTTGAGGAGCTCGTGTGAATTTATAGCTTCTTCCACTTAAACAGAATCCGAAAAGAAACTGGCTGTCTGGATGAATGGGGACACTAAAGAATGCGTTCTTGAGATCAATAACAGTAAAGAACGTAGCTTTGGAATCAATGGCAGTCAATAGAGAAGAAATATCTGGAACCACTGGGTACTGGGGTATGATACATTTATTAAGTTCTCGAAGGTCAATCACTAATCGATAAACTGGAGGTGCATTGGGATCAGTACGTTTCAGAATCGGAATGATAGGAGAATTACATACATTGGAGTCAGTTTCTACAACCACTCCTTGAGCAATGAGCTCGTCAATAATTTTTGATAAGGCTGCTACAGCCTCAGGTGGCAATTTGTACTGTCGGATTCGTGGTAATACAACACCTTGCTTTAGAGTGACACGATAGGGTGTAATGTGCATACAACCTACATCAGTTGGACCTTGCGCCCATAAATGCTGTGGTACATTCAATAATCTTGGATCAAAATCACGTAATACATAATGACCTTTAAAGTCTCGTAAAAACAATCTCACTCCTTCTGGGGAGCAGCAGATGACAGCTCCTAATTCTTTCAGGGTCTTAATACCCAGTAAATTCTCTGGACATGATTTCGTGAGTAACAAGTCTGTAGTTCGGGACAATGGACCAACTTCTAGAGTAACTGGTTTCGATATTTCATTAACAATAGGCTTTCCTGAAAAACCAAGGGAGACATTTCTTGAGCCTGAGAGTGGAGCCCCTGGAACCTCGTCATGACTGATGGTAGTCCTACTTGCCCCTGTATCAATCAGAAACTTTCTGTCTTTCCCTAATACTTGACTGTGTACATAGGGACCCTCTTGATCTACAGGAATCTCGATGAGAGGCAAGCCAACCTCCCTCTCTAGGCTGTTTCATGAATACGGCTGATAATCTGGATACTCTGACTGGGCATACTGGTACATCTGCTGGGTAATGTGTTGTGTGGCAGCTATAGGCTGCGGTACTGTAACTGTCTGTTGTGCGTTCTGCGGTGGCTGGGAAGTCTGTGAAACTTGTTCCTGTCTAGGCGGACGTGGTCTCTCTTTCGTTTTACCAGTAGCTATGTTGTGTTTCAGAACTGCACATTCGTTTATATAATGACCTGGCTGTTTGCAGTAATTGCAGGTCCCTTTAACGGGAGCTGTAGAATGACTAGTTTGATTCGTACCCCTCTTCTGACTGTCTTGTGGAACAGACTGTGCAACTAGTACTTTCATTTTCGTGTCTTTCATACGTCTTCTTTCATGTTCCTGCTCCTCCCTGATTCTGTTCTGGTGATATTGTAGCATCTGGAGCATTTGTGACGGAGTATTAGCTTGCCAGGTACTTTCGACTTTCAGTACTCGATTTTTAACTTGTGGTAAGGAATTCTCAACTAGTTTGGTAACAAAAAGATGTGGATACGATTCACTACTTGTTTTCAGACCACTATTAATAATGAAACATTTCTCAAATCTAGAATAAAAATCACTAGTGTCTTCGTCTTGTTTCTGTTTACAGGCTGAGATAGCATCCCAGTCTTCCTTTTTCGTGGCTAGTAATCTTGGCAGGACTTGTATTAACAATTCGGGCAATGCTTTAGCTTTATCCCCAAGACCGGTACCTGGAACTCGTGTGTTATCTTCAGTCTCTAATGCGGTCCAATCTATCTTTTTCTCTCCCACCTCCCATTCTTTTTCTTTAAGTTTTTCATATGCCCGCAGGCAACAGGACCTTTAACATTTTAATGATATCAGGATACGTGTATTCTCCCATACGGAGCATGTCTTTTAATTCACAGTGGAACCCTGCTGGATCTTTATCGTGACAGGGTATTAACTTTTTCATTTCTAAGAGTTCTATTTTCGTGATAGGGGTGTAAACAAATACTCGTTCTAGATCACCCCCCTCCCCCTTAACTGGGTGTACTTCTCGCAACGGATTCTGTCTGTCTATATAAAATGATTTTCTTTCTGGGGGTGGAACAGGAACAAAATGTGGATTCAGGAACGTTCTGTATTTATGGCGCTGTTCTAATATGACACTAATTAAATCGGTACCTAGACCTTTCCATCTGTTTAGGAGTAACTCGTTCAGTACATCATACAAGGGACCTGGATCAGAATGCTGATCCTCATACAGTGTAATGAGGTGCTGGATCATATACATACCCACCAGACGCTGCTCGGCTGGGGGCAGCTTCAGAAACGTTTGGGCCACTATTTCATCAGAAAACGTGGTAGAATCACTAGTCCATCGGACTGCTGATCGGGCTAGTTCTTGTTCATGCATGGTACTAAGTTCACTATAACCTATTCGTAGTTTCAGAAATTTATCGGTTGCCTGGAATACTTGTTCTAGAGAACACTGTTCTGGTACGGGAGGAGGAAAAGCTTTCTTGTAATCTAGACGTGAATGTCGGTTGGAAAATCTAGTTCTACCTACATACGCTATTCTGGCGGGATTCTCGCTGTCTACCTCTTCACTTGAAGAGTCATTCTCTTTCTCGGTTGCTCTTTTTGCTTCCTCTTTCTGGTGTATACTTATAATTTCTTTACGAATTTTCCTGTACATGCTTTCTATACTACCTTGTGTCTTATGTTTTCCCTCGGCTATATTGTCACTCCACCTAGTCAGGGCTTTCATCTCGTCTTTGTCTTTATCAGGATAATCTTGTTCTCTTATTAAACAGTTAATCAAGAACTGTAAAATCATATTTTGAATCTCGACTTTCCTGTGTGCCATAGCTTCATGAATACTTCCTGGATTCTCTCCTGTACGGACAAAATGATATATTCTGTCTAGATGTTCTTTCATGTCAGGCAGGGTGGCCAAAAAGTTGGCAACTCGTCTTAAACGTACTGAATATAATATCATGTGATCTTCGACTGGTACTGAATCATATATGCAGTCAGTAAGGTGTCGCTTGAGGTCTGCGTATGTAGCCACTTTTGGCGTACGCTGTAACGCTGCGTCTCTCAGCGTCATTCGTTTTACTTGAGGCGGGGTGGTAGGAGCACCTCCCCCCGCTCCTCCTGAACTGGAATCGTCAGTTAATACTGTACGTGCTGGTAAAGTGACTGGCAAAACGGGCACACCTAATGTGGGCTGGTCCGGGGGCACTGGCACATTAACGTGGTCCCCGGGACCAGTGGCTGGAGGAACAGGAATTACATTATTAACAGGGTGCTGAGGGTGAGCAAGCGGAATAGGATTTGCATATGCTGGGACTGTATCGTCCAAGTAGGACGAAAGAAAAATTTCAGCTGCAGTCGGTTTATGACGTAGCTTAATCGGGACCAATGGTGGCGGTAAATTACAGGGTACTTCCGGGGTTGCCTTCGGCAATCCCTCGGCAAGCAGAGGATACATACCTTTAATAAGGGCATTTCTCTGTCTGTCTGACTGTTCTGCTCTAACTCGTTCACCTTCTTCTAGAAGTTCCCTTTCTTGGGCTTTTTCTGAGGATTCCCTACTTAATTCTGCTTTTCTGAATTCTTTTTCGGTTCTTCTGTGAGATTCTTTACGCCATAACTCGATGGCATCTTTCTGGGACTGTCTGGCTTTCTTTTTCCATAATGCTTCTTCTACTCGCATGATGCACTCGGCATCCCATGTACCTGATACAGGCCATCGATATTTCTCTTCAAGATTCTTTGTATAATCCACCCATAAGTCTAGATATAATATGGCATCTAAGCCATGCTTGTGATACATAAAATGTCCAGGACTGTCCCTAGGAGGGACAGGAACTGCTTCTTCGAGTAACCCTTTTCTGGTTTTTATCTGACGTAACTTTGAAAACAGAGGCATTTCGGAGTTGTACTTGAACTAGACACAATACACAATAATCACAGTAATAAAATGGCAAACAAATCACTCATACCACGACATAGAAATACATTAATAACAGTTCGAACAGAATATTACCTGATACACTGAAAACATAACACTTGAATTTCTCGAGAACGGACTTACTAGAATTACTGGATGCACTGCTAAAACAGTACAGAACATACCGGTCTCATAAAGAGACACGTCATACCGTATCCACCTAGGTGAATACTTCGGACTGGATCTGTGTACCCAAACCCATCGGACCAGGGACAAACTAATGAACCTGTCTAGATACTTCCCCCGCAACGGTACTCACCGGGAAGCAGAAACTGAAAGCCTCGGACTGGACTGGACTGCTACGACGTCTGGTTACTACGCATGCGCTTCGAACTTCGGGCTTCGGAAACAGGTGGGCCTCCGGATACCTCGGACCTTGCTCTCTCGGCTTGGGCTCTGGTCGGGACGAACCGCATTCCTCACCGCCTCGTCTGGATGCCGGACCGCAGTCTCCGTCTCCTCCGTGGGCCTGAGGGAGACTTGAAGCAGAAATATCTGCCGGTGCGCAGTAGAGTTCCGTCGCGGCTGTAGAAGGGTCAGGGGGCCTGCGTTACATCGCCGGCGCGTGGGGAAGGGGCTCGTCCCTATTTGGGCGCCATTATGTGGTAAATAAATAATTAATTACCGGTACTATTTTTCTATACATTCAATAAAACAGATAGCTCAATAAATAAGAGGCAGGATCCGGGGAATCTGAGTTGAACAGGCTTTAATCAGGCATAAGGGAAGGGACAGGATCGGAACAGCCTGAAATAGAATGGCACGAGTGGCAGCTGCAACGTTTCATTAACAGTACATGATATATATAGTAAAACGTTACAATTGCATTGAATACAGTAGGCGTAACAAGTGACAAACGTAAGATAAGAATACATGGGCGTAAAAAGAAGGCGTATACAAAGACATGTGATGAGAACGTCACAGAAGTGTCATAAAGTGGGTGGATACATGGAGGGGGCTACCTGGGCAGCTGGAACCTTTAACCTAGTGGTGCGCGCAAACGGACAATGACGTGTAACTGGGGAAAGCTGGGGGCTCTGACTTCTGCACTGGAAGAGGAGACGAAAGTCTGCGATGTCAGGACGACATGTACCTAAAGCATATCTGGTATCTGGTGTTTGGAGTACATGTTGATAGAATCTAAAAGTTATCAGGGCAAAGGCTACTTGACACTAAGGCTGGTGCATGCATATATTCTACATGTATTGCGTGTGCTATGAATCTTCTATGGATATTAATTCAGTAATTCTCTTGCATGGAGACAGGAAGACTAGACTATAGCTGAAGCTGTTTATGCGGTTCGTTAGCTTAGGAATGTGAAGACGGAGAGCTGAACTGATAACTAGAGGCATAACATATTCTTGGCAGACAGGCAGAGCCAAGCCGGGCACCGAACTGCGCGGCAGGAAGTAAGCGAAGGGTCAGGGATGCGGGAGGGGCTGCATCGCTCCTCGGAGTGGGTTCAGGAAACTGGAGCTTGAATCTGGTGTTCAGGCCCTTCGAGGCCTAGAAACGGGGACAATGCGATGAATTAACGTGCACAATGTAAAACGTTGGCAACATAGGCCTAATACTCGTTGCTTTCACGAGGACTGGATACTAGCATACTAACGTTGGACACAACTATAATTGCGTCTTTATTCGGTCATAGGGGGATATATGCATATCGATCATGCACATATAACATAGGATGGGGAACACGTAGGCACACATGACAAGGCAAAATTCAATTTTCCTCACACCGGAGGGGCAGCTGTAATTTAAGCGCCTCCTGGCGCCAAAGTCCAGGGAACAAGGAAGTCGGTCGGCGTCCCAGGGGATCCTGGGAAGTGTAGTTTCCCTCTCGGCGGCCGCGTTAGCCTGCGGCGGCGGGGAACCACACAAACTGACACCCGGTGCTCTGCTCGGCTTCAGGCAAGGTAAACTCCCAGAAATAAGCCCCCTTAGTCATTTTCAGGGCAATTTCCAAAATCACTCCGCGCGCGCTCTGCAGCTAGGCCCTAACTCCCCTCTGCCAACATGGATTTTCTTCAAACCTCTTGCTATCAAAAGTATCCATACCCAGCAGTGCTCCCAGACCCCGAAACCCACCCACAAACCCCAGGAAGCCCCCCAAACAGGCCCCCGAAAACGCTAAATTGAGCGAAATGTCAGAAAAATCAAAAACTTTTTCCTCATGGATTTGGTCCAAAGCAGTTTTATCCGGTATTAGAGCTTCCCAGCAATGGCCACAGAGCCGTCAACCCAGGCGAAAACAAGTAGAAGATCCCCAAACAGCCAAAAAGCAAAAGTACAAAAATGGGCACTTCGTCATTTTCAGGGCAATTTCCAAAATCATTCCGCGCGCGCTCTGCAGCTAGGCCCTAACTCCCCTCTGCCAACATGGATTTTCTTCAAACCTCTTGCTATCAAAAGTATCCATACCCAGCAGTGCTCCCAGACCCCGAAACCCACCCACAAACACCTGGAAGCCCCCAAACAGGCCCCCGAAAACGCTAAATTGAGCGAAATGTCAGAAAAAGCAAAAACTTTTTCCTCATGGATTTAGTCCAAAGCAGTTTTATCCGGTATTAGAGCTTCCTAGCAATGGCCCCAGAGCCGTCAACCCAGGCGAAAACAAGTAGAAGACCCCCAAACAGCCAAAAAGCAGAAGTACAAAAATGGGCACTTAGTCATTTTCAGGGCAATTTCCAAAATCACTCCGCGCGCGCTCTGCAGCTAGGCCCTAACTCCCCTCTGCCAAAATGGATTTTCTTCAAACCTCTTGCTATCAAAAGTATCCATACCCAGCAGTGCTCCCAGACCCCGAAACCCACCCACAAACACCAGGAAGCCCCCCAAACAGGCCCCCGAAATCGCTAAATTGAGCGAAATGTCAGAAAAATCAAAAACTTTTTCCTCATGGATTTGGTCCAAAGCAGTTTTATCCGGTATTAGAGCTTCCCAGCAATGGCCACAGAGCCGTCAACCCAGGCGAAAACAAGTAGAAGATCCCCAACCAGCCAAAAATCAAAAGTACAAAAATGGGCACTTCGTCATTTTCAGGGCAATTTCCAAAATCATTCCGCGCGCGCTCTGCAGCTAGGCCCTAACTCCCCTCTGCCAACATGGATTTTCTTCAAACCTCTTGCTATCAAAAGTATCCATACCCAGCAGTGCTCCCAGACCCCGAAACCCACCCACAAACACCTGGAAGCCCCCAAACAGGCCCCCGAAAACGCTAAATTGAGCGAAATGTCAGAAAAAGCAAAAACTTTTTCCTCATGGATTTAGTCCAAAGCAGTTTTATCCGGTATTAGAGCTTCCTAGCAATGGCCCCAGAGCCGTCAACCCAGGCGAAAACAAGTAGAAGACCCCCAAACAGCCAAAAAGCAGAAGTACAAAAATGGGCACTTAGTCATTTTCAGGGCAATTTCCAAAATCACTCCGCGCGCGCTCTGCAGCTAGGCCCTAACTCCCCTCTGCCAAAATGGATTTTCTTCAAACCTCTTGCTATCAAAAGTATCCATACCCAGCAGTGCTCCCAGACCCCGAAACCCACCCACAAACACCAGGAAGCCCCCCAAACAGGCCCCCGAAATCGCTAAATTGAGCGAAATGTCAGAAAAAGCAAAAACTTTTTCCTCATGGATTTGGTCCAAAGCAGTTTTATCCGGTATTAGAGCTTCCCAGCAATGGCCCCAGAGCCGTCAACCCAGGCGAAAACAAGTAGAAGACCCCCAAACAGCCAAAAAGCAAAAGTACAAAAATGGGCACTTAGTCATTTTCAGGGCAATTTCCAAAATCACTCCGTGCGCGCTATTCAGCTAGGCCCTAACTCCCCTCTGCCACCATGGATTTTCTTCAAACCTCTTGCTATCAAAAGTATCCATACCCCGCAGTGCTCCCAGACCCCGAAACCCACCCACAAACCCCAGGAAGCCCCCCAAACAGGCCCCCGAAAACGCTAAATTGAGCGAAATGTCAGAAGAAGCAAAAACTTTTTCCTCATGGATTTGGTCCAAACCAGTTTTATCCCGTATTAGAGCCTCCCAGGAATGGCCCCAGAGCCGTCAACCCAGGCGAAAACAAGTAGAAGACCCCCAAACAACCAAAAAGCAAAAGTACAAAAATGGGCACTTAGTCATTTTCAGGGCAATTTCCAAAATGACTCCGCGCGCGCTCTGCAGCTAGGCCCTAACTCCCCTCTGCCACCATGGATTTTCTTCAAACCTCTTGCTATCAAAAGTATCCATACCCAACAGTGCTCCCAGACCCCGAAACCCACCCACAAACACCAGGAACCCCCCCAAACAGGCCCCCGAAAACATGATAGTGAGCAAAAAGGCAAAAACGTTTTGAAGTCTGATTTTGTCCAAACCACTTTTATCCGGTATTAGACCTTCCCAGCAATGCCCCAAGACCCGCCAACCCACCCGCAAAAAAGCACAACACCCCCAAACAGGCAAAAAGCAAAAATGGAAAATCTCATACTTACAATATTTTTCGGCCTTCTTTCAATTCTGTCCAAACGCGCTGTGCAGCTAGGCCATAACTCCCGTTTTCCACCATGTATTTCCTGAAAAACAAATGCAATCAAAATTAGACTGTGCCAGCAGTGCTCCCAGACCCCAAAACCCACCCACAAACACCAGGAAGCCCCCCATACAGGCCCCCGAAAACATGATAGTGAGCAAATAGGCAAAAACGTTTTCAAGTCTGATTTTGTCCAAAACAATTTTATCCGGTATTAGACCTTCCCAGCAATGCCCCAAGACCCGCCAACCCACCCGCAAAAAAGCACAACACCCCCAAACAGGCAAAAAGCAAAAATGGAAAATCTCATACTTACTATATTTTTCGGCCTTCTGTCCAAACGCGCTGTGCAGCTAGGCCCTAACTCCCCTTTTCCACCATGGATTTCCTGAAAAACAAATGCAATCAAAATAAGACTATGCCAGCAGTGCTCCCAGACCCCGAAACCCACCCACAAACACCAGGAAGCCCCCCAAACAGGCCCCCGAAAACATGATAGTGAGCAAAAAGGCAAAAACTTTTTCAAGTCTGATTTTCGCCAAACCACTTTTATCCGGTATTAGACCTTCCCAGCAATGGCCCCAGAGCCGTCAACTCACCCGCAAAGAAGTAGAACACCCCCACAAGTGCAGAGTCTTTCTTCATTGGGCGTAATCCAGCCCTCTGCTTTGAGGGAAATAGGAGTCTGGAGGAGGAGGATAGCATGTTCTTGTGAACTTGAGGAATGCAGACTGCGGCACCTTCAAATCAATAAGCAAATAAGTGAAGACAGTCCTGCTGATGGGCTTGTTTTTGTGATTAGGTGATTAAAGTTTTTATTTATATTGACTTTGCAAAACAAAGAAAGACATACACACAGGAATAAAAGTGAATAAGGACAAAAAAGAAAGTTATTGATTCACTGGCTCATTTTCAGGGCTCGGTTTCAGGGAAGCAGAGTTCGTCCTCATACTCTGCGAATTCAGGCGGGAGTAGGACACCTAACAGAGAAGAAATTCCCTCATCTAAGTTGGTGTCCTCCTCGTCTTCTTACGGCGTGTATTTTCGTACTTTGTAATCTGGTGGTATGAGGTGCTGATTCATCTTGATCATTGTTAACCTCTCCACATTTTTGGGCGAGAGGCGGGTCCTTTTGCAAGTTACAATGCCACCAGCAGCACAGAAAACACATTCAGAAGAAACGCTTGCGAGTGGGCAAGACAAGTAGTTTATAGCCAGGTTGGAGATCTCTGGCCACAATGCTTTTTTCCCATGCCAATACGACAATGGGTCATCATGAACATAGACCTCTGTTGAGTCATTCAGATAGTCCTGCACCATCGACTCAAGGTTCTCCAGGGTTCCTCCACTTTGCTTACTTTTTGCTGGGACCTTTTGAGAAGCAAACCCAATCTGAGTTAGCCAATCCTCTTCTTCAAACAATGTTACTGTTGTGTCTGGTGCAGATGATCCGGTTGCTGGAGTCTTTAACGGCTGAGAGGTCACTTCTGCCACAGCCACAGGTGCAGAAGTGGATTCTTTTGACTCCGGATGGCCTGCTGATGCTGATGTACTGCCTTTTCCTTCAATTTCCTGCCGTTCTCTTTCAAACCTCATGGCTGACAATGCTAGCCAACGTTTGTACTTTAAAACTTCTGCGTCTCCAAAAGCAAAGAATGCTCTGCCTGCCAGTGCTTTTTGTAGCGTGGATACAGAATAGTAGCACAAATGTAATGCTGTTCTGTGTGGATCTTTTGAAGACGTTCATCGCAACGTAGGCGCTGTAATAATTTCTCCGCCAAATCAAAAGCTTCTTGCTTTTCTTCATCTTTTTGAAACATAGAAGACACCGCCTTCAGTTGGTGCTCTAGCATGTGCAACAATGGGATAGCTTTTCCCAAATTACAGTCCTCCCTGCTGACTGCACGCGTGAAGACCTCAAAAGGACGAAGCATGTCTGTCAGGCTTTTAACTAGCTCCCATTGCTCCGCATATAACCTCAGGTCCTTCACAGCTGTACCCAGTGTAAGGAAATACTGATCGAGTACCGTAAACTGCTCATACAGATGCTCAAGCATGTAGAAGGTTGAGTTCCAATGTTTTGCCACCTCCTGGATGAGTGCTTTCACTGGCAGTCGCAGTTCATGTAGCAGGCGCCTCAGATGCTTCCGGGCCTTAAAAGAATGGCTGAAATGTGTGCACATTCTTCGGCAGGTGGTCAGTAACTCGCACGCTGGACTTTCTTCACTCAAGAATTTTTTAACAACCAGGTGTATACAGTGCGCCAAACACAGCACTCTGAAATAGTTACCCTTATCCATGGCCTTAACTACATTGGCGCCATTATCCGTGGAAACATAACCAATCATGCGTTTTTTGGGGGACAGCCATTGAAAGACCTTTGTGTTAAACTCCTGCAAAATGTTTTCTGCTGTATGACATGAGTCCATGCCAAACATGGCTAGTGTTGCATGTTTCCGAGCAGCTTTAAAAACGTTGTCCGTGTCAACACCTGCCCTTATCTTTGCTGTAACTCCTGAAAAAGAGACCCAGTGTGCAGTGTTGCACATGTAATCAGTGCCTGCGCCACTGGTCAGGGAAAGACTCCACTGCCGCCATCGCGGCTCGAACGCTGGGACACGCCCACCCGTGAGGCCACGCCCACCTCGAACCCTGTTAAAGCGCTGACTGATAGCGCGCCATTTGAAAACTATTGACCTCTGAGGCGGAAGCCGGAGGTGTTTGCTCGCTCTTTTTAAAAAAAAATATTGTGATCTGTGTTATCTGTATTTTAAAATCACTGTGCACCTACCCTGAGCACTCTCCTGGATTTTCGCCAAGCAGTCACCCTGCTACAGCGGATCTTAGCGCTGGGTCAGGGAAAGACTCCACTGCTGCCATCGCGGCTCGAACGCTGGGACATGCCCACCCGTGAGGCCACGCCCACCTCGAACCCTGTTAAAGCGCTGACTGATAGCGCGCCATTTGAAAACTATTGACCTCTGAGGCGGAAGCCGGAGGTGTTTGCTCGCTCTTTTTTTAAAAAAAGTATTGTGATCTGTAATATCTGTATTTTAAAATCACTGTGCACCTACCCTGAGCACTCTCCTGGATTTTCGCCAAGCAGTCACCCTGCTACAGCGGATCTTAGCGCTGGGTCAGGGAAAGACTCCACTGCCGCCATCGCGGCTCGAACGCTGGGACACGCCCACCCTTGAGGCCACGCCCACCTCGAACCCTGTTAAAGCGCTGACCGATAGCGCGCCATTTGAAAACTATTGACCTCTGAGGCGGAAGCCGGAGCTGTTTGCTCGCTCTTTTTTAAAAAAAATATTGTGATCTGTGTTATCTGTATTTTAAAATCACTGTGCACCTACCCTGAGCACTCTCCTGGATTTTCGCCAAGCAGTCACCCTGCTACAGCGGATCTTAGCGCTGGGTCAGGGAAAGACTCCACTGCCGCCATCGCGGCTCGAACGCTGGGACACGCCCACCCGTGAGGCCACGCCCACCTCGAACCCTGTTAAAGCGCTGACTGATAGCGCGCCATTTGAAAACTATTTACCTCTGAGGCGGAAGCCGGAGGTGTTTGCTCGCTCTTTTTTTTTTAAAAATATTGTGATCTGTGTTATCTGTATTTTAAAATCACTGTGCACCTACCCTGAGCACTCTCCTGGATTTTCGCCAAGCAGTCACCCTGCTACAGCGGATCTTAGCGCTGGGTCAGGGAAAGACTCCACTGCCGCCATCGCGGCTCGAACGCTGGGACACGCCCACCCTTGAGGCCACGCCCACCTCGAACCCTGTTAAAGCGCTGACTGATAGCGCGCCATTTGAAAACTATTGACCTCTGAGGCGGAAGCCGGAGGTGTTTGCTCGCTCTTTTTTAAAAATAAATATTGGGATCTGTGTTATCTGTATTTTAAAATCACTGTGCACCTACCCTGAGCACTCTCCTGGATTTTCACCAAGCAGTCACCCTGCTACAGCGGATCTTAGCGCTGGGTCAGGGAAAGACTCCACTGCCGCCATCGCGGCTCGAACGCTGGGACACGCCCACCCGTGAGGCCACGCCCACCTCGAACCCTGTTAAAGCGCTGACTGATAGCGCGCCATTTGAAAACTATTGACCTCTGAGGCGGAAGCCGGAGGTGTTTGCTCGCTCTTTTTTAAAAAAAATATTGTGATCTGTGTTATCTGTATTTTAAAATCACTGTGCACCTACCCTGAGCACTCTCCTGGATTTTCGCCAAGCAGTCACCCTGCTACAGCGGATCTTAGCGCTGGGTCAGGGAAAGACTCCACTGCCGCCATCGCGGCTCGAACGCTGGGACACGCCCACCCGTGAGGCCACGCCCACCTCTCTTTCTATAAATGTGCATCCCACGCAAGCGCAGGGGACGAGCGCAGCGGGTGCGCCTAAGGCAAGCCCGTCTGCGCCCGTCCTCGCCAAGTCTTCGCCTCTCGCCAGTCCCCCTGTTCGTATTCCATCAACACCCCTTCAGTACGACAGGGAACAACTACCTGCCTGGAACTCTGGTCGGACCTGTGCCCACATAACAGGTACGCCTGGCCTCACCTGCCTTCAATGTAAAACTTGTCATTTCACTACAGTCAACCCCCACCACATCCGTCAACTACAAAACTTACCCAATACTACCCCCATTACGATCCTCCATCTCAACGTCAGGTCACTAACCAAACATCACCTTGAGGTCAATACCCTCATACTGGATGAAAGCCCTGACATCTTCTTCCTCTGTGAAACCTGGCTACGGGATGGCACTTCAGTCATACCTAACCTCACGCTTCCAGATGACTATCTTATGTCGACCCTAAACAGGGATGGAAGAGGTGGAGGTATCGCTATAATCTATAAAAAACTATTCTCATGCTTATTCACCAAGGAAGAACTTCCCGACTGTGAATGTGCACATTTTAAAATCACTATAAATCCCAACTTCACCATGTCGGGCCTTTACATCTATCGCCCACCTGGACCTGCTTCAAAATTAATTGAAGCTCTTCTTGAGACAGCTAACTCTCTAGTGACCATATTAGGCATCTCAATCTTCACTTTGACCTACTTAGTGACTCCACCATCAAAAATCTTCTTGCTGACCTCTCTGCCCTGCAACTTAACTCTCTTATTTTTACTTCATTGCATCTAGCTGGTCACATCCTAGATCCAGTATTTACAAACATCGAGGGGATTAAAACAGAGGCACCCTTACCGATGGGATGGACAGACCACTACCTTATTAAACTGACTATTCAGGTCAATAAAACAATGCACAAAATCATACCCTCTCGCCGTCTAAAAAGACCATGGCACAAACTATCCATCAGTGATCTCCATGCTACCCTTGGGGAATTCCATCATGAGACCAACCTTGACATCAATGCAATCTATAGCACGTTTCACGATTGGATTACGGGAGGATTAGACGCCCTTATCCCAGCAAAATGGACGAAAGGACGTAACTCACCGTCCAACCCATGGTATAACGATACCATCAAAACCATGCACAAAGACTGTAAAAGAGCTGAGCGCTTATGGAGAAGGGAATATAAAAACGACGATAAAACCAATTATCTTTTAAAACAAAAAATGTACCATAAAGCCATTCACGTTGCACGAACTGCCTTCTATGCAGATAAAATCAATTCTAGCCCTACCCCTGCCAAAGAAGTTTTTAAACTTGTTCAAGAACTTCAGAACGGTAGATCCCCCCCCAGTATTTCCTCTGCGCAACAATGCGAAGACCTAGCCATATTCTTCGTTGACAAAGTACAGAAAATCTATACATCTTTTCCCCAGCACTCCCCCAGCCCCACTAAAAGCCCTATCCCCTCCCCCAATTATACCATCTTGACCCACATCCCAGAAATTTCCATTGACAGCCTCACCAAACTATGCCGAAAAGTTAAAACTGGCTCTCCGTC
This sequence comes from Lissotriton helveticus, assembly GCF_964261635.1. Classification (NCBI taxonomy): domain Eukaryota; kingdom Metazoa; phylum Chordata; class Amphibia; order Caudata; family Salamandridae; genus Lissotriton; species Lissotriton helveticus. The sequence continues at coordinate 1,952,624,505 of NC_136067.1, forward strand.
AGACCCCATGCGCCCGACTCAATTTTTAAACTCACTTAACTTCTTTCTTCCTTCCCTGACCTCTATCTTGAACCTCTCCTTTTCCTCAGCGAGTGTACCATCTGCCTGGAAGCAAGCGTGGGTCTCACCCATCATCAAGAAACCCACCCTAGATCCATCTAAACCGGAAAATTTCCGACCTATCTCCCTGCTCCCATGGCTGTCCAAACTCGCTGAAGCCCATCCAAACAGTATTCTGTCCCAGCACATGGTCCAAAACAACATCCTGGACCCATCACAAAATGGGTTCAGACCAGGCCATAGCACTGAGTCTGCTCTTCTGGCTACCACAGAGCACCTCCGGACGATCTTAGATGCCGGTCAAAGTGCTGCTCTGATTCTTCTTGACCTCAGCGCGGCCTTTGATACGGTATCCCACGACATCCTTCCTAATCGTCTGGAGACATTCGGAGTTTCTGGCCTTGCATTGGAGTGGTTCCGATCTTTCCTAGAGGACAGATCTTTTCGGGTCTCAGCACCCCCCTTTCTATCTAATCCTCACCCTATTGCACAGGGAGTTCCGCAGGGCTCGGCATTGAGCCCTTCCCTTTTTAATCTTTATGTGCAACCTCTTGCGACAGTGGCCAAAGAGTGGGGCCTGACACTAGTGTCGTACGCCGACGACACACAGCTGGCCATCACTCTGCCGGAAGGCCCCTCCATCTCGGCTTCCAGATTCAAAAACGGTCTCTCCGCAGTAGCCCAATGGATGACAAACAACTGTTTACAGCTCAATGCTGGTAAAACAGAAGTGCTACTCCTTGGTAAAAACACCAGCCTTTGGAATGAGCACTGGTGGCCGTCCTCCTTAGGCACCATCCCACCCCCCAAATCCCTAGTTAAAAATCTAGGAGTATGGATGGATGCCTCTCTTAACTATCAGACCCACACCAAAAAAGTGGCTGGCACCTGTGTCGGCCTGCTGAGAAGTCTTAGCCACATACTTGGCTTCTTTGACGCCAAGGTTCGCCAGCTCATTATTCAAGCTACCATCCTATCGCGTTTGGACTACGCCAATGTACTCCTCCTTGGCGCCAACAAAGGAGAGTTAGCACGACTACAACGCGTGCAGAACTCTGCGGCTAGAGCCTTAGTCGGCCTCCCTCGCAGATGCTCGGCCAGAGCTACAATTCGAAAATTACACTGGCTACCTGTTGACTCTAGAATTAAATTCAAAACTCTCATCATGACCTTCAAAATCATCAAATCTGGAAACCCAACACTGCTGCGACCTCTTCTCACCCCCTACGCTCCATCACGTAACCTACGATCCTCTAACCAGCACCTCCTGTGCGTTCCTCGCATAAAACTCTGCCGCATGGGCGGCCGCTCATTTAGGGTCCTAGGAGCCAAACTATGGAACAATCTGCCACAAAACATCCGTTCCATAGACAGTCTACCGGCCTTCCGAAAAGCCATTAAAACGCATCTATTCCCCCTCCCCTAATCCTCCTCTCCACCTTCCATTCTCAGGCCAGGGTCTGTGGTTTTCTAGCGCTGGGACGCCTCTTCGCTGGGGCAGCTGTTTTGCGCTTTACCAAAACAATACAATACAATACAATACATGTCTGTTGTCAGATGTATAGTGTGAACAGCACTCTTCTTCAAAGCTGCCCCAATCGCCTCCAGCACATCTGCATGTAGTGCTGGAACCGCAACTCTGGCAAAATAGAACCGGCTAGGAACCTTCCATTTAGGGCAGAGCGTTGCCACTAATTTCTAGAAAACCAACCCCTTCCACAAAAGAAAAAGGGAGAAGGTCCAGAGCTAGCATTTTAGCCAGCTTAGTGTTATACAGACGCGTCATTGGGTGGTTGCGTTCAAATGGCGCTTCTGAAAACAACATGCTTCCAATGGTGTGCTGGACCATGATTTTACGGAATGATGATGATGACTTCTTCGACCCAGTTTTGGTCAGTGATGATGAACTTTTTCGCATTGGTGTCTCACTCTCTCCCACACTCTTTAGTGTGGCGCACAGGGGGTGTTCTGCTGACAGGGTTACTGGGTGTAGGCGAAGAAATGTTTGACGCTTCTTCCTCCTCGTCATCATCAGATGAAACATCAACGGATACAGTTTGTTGACTTTCAATTCGGGCTTCCTTGATCTCCTTTAGATGCGCAAGCCATTTGACAGTGTGCTGTCTCTTAAGATGACCTCTCTGGCCTCCGGTACCATAGTTGGTACCAAGCTTACCACGACTAACTCCAACCTTACAAATGGTACAAATGGCTATGTTTTCCATTGTTGGGCAAACACTAAAGAAGTCCCAAACTGCAGACTTCAAATTTCTGTGGGGGCGGAGGTGGCGATACTGGTCATGCTAATGCCAGATGAAGTGGAGGATGTGTGTTGCCGAACTTTACTACGTTGTGCACTTGCAGCACAACTAATTGAGGAAATGGAGGTCGAGGTGGATGGAGGTCCCTTCTGGCGAGAAAATATGGAAGCGGTAGGTGGTGGTGTACTAGTAGTTAACTGCAATGGTGGTGGTCCCACTCCCATTGCCTCGTCGACAACTTCACACTCAGCAGATTTTCGGCCTAGGGTAAAAATGTCTGTTTGCTGCATGCCCGCTGGGGCTTCAGTGACGTTTGTGATGAATACGTCGTCGTCGTGAGAGTCTTCTTGTTCAGCGTCATCATCACACTCCATAAGTTCGAGAGTTTCGGGGACCTTCCTTTTACGCTTAGCTACCTTTGTCAGATCATGGTGTGCCTCCCTCTCAGACAGGCCTGGTGGTTCCCAATTTTCATCCATATCATCAGAAGGAAGGGGGCTTGAAGAAGATGTAGACACCATCCTTGATCTTTTCCTTGCTGAGGATCTGGAAGACAATGAATCATCAGGAGGAGTGGCTTCCTCATATGATACCTCGGCTTGAATGTCGATTTCCTGATGTGCCCCTACTTCAGGAGGAACAACTATTGTGGGCACTTGTGCCGCTCCATGCACCTCTGCTTGCGCATCTCCTTGCGCGGCCTCTCCTTCCACATGTACTTGGGCTTGTACTACTTGCACAGGTGGTTGTTGTTGCGGCTGTGGTTGTTGAACACTCGTCAGATGAGTTACAACAACCTGTGTTGATTGAGGGATGCTGCTACTTTCTTGCGATGAGCCAACATCACTGGTCAACAACTATACAGACTGCCTCTGCAGCACTCAAGGGCTTGGACTTAAGTCGGCGTGGTGGTGGTGGCACTGAGCCCAATGGAGCGGGGGTGCTGCTCCCAGCTTGGTCCCCAGCAGACCCCGCTGCTGCTGCAGGCGTACTTTTTTTCCCAAAAAATGTGGCGGGCGGCACACCAGTCCCCTTGGTAAGTGGCGCCACTTGCTTCTTCTGCTCCTTTCTGGCAACTTTCTTGCTAGAGGAGCTACGGGGAACTTTTTTTGGGGCCATCTTCTTCAGATGTCAGAACCGCAGGCCGCAGTTGCACGAGTTGCAGAGTTGTCTTGTCTGTGGCCACACGTGACGTCGCGTGACGTTATGCTGCACACACCGCTGCAGGACTTCTTCCCGGCACTGGTGGTTCTCTTGTGCACCTAAAAGCAATGGAAGACAGAGGAACATCAGTTATACACCCCAAAAAATCGAAAAACACACAAAAATCAGCACAATCCCATGCCATCCATGCCCTCAATGATGTTTAAATTCAAGACACCCCACAGAAAGACTAGGCCCATGCACCACTCACTACCCCTGGGCATAATGGATGGAAGCTAGGCAAAATGGGTGCAGGCCTGAGAACACTGCCTGCCTTCAAAATGGCCCCTTGCACCCCAAGCACATGGCCAGGGCCTGCCTGTACCAGCACTCAAAATGGCCCCCACCCACATGGCCAGTCCCCATCAACACCCCAAAAAATCGAAAAACACACAAAAATCACCACAATCCAATGCCATCCATGCCCTCCATGATGTTTACATTAAAGAGACCCCACAGAAAGACTCAGTCCATGCACCACTCACTACCCGTGGGCAAAAGGCCCCAACAGCAGCCCAAAAAATCGAAAAACACACAAAAATCAGCACAATCCCATGCCATCCATGCCCTCAATGATGTTTAAATTCAAGACACCCCACAGAAAGACTAGGCCCATGCACCACTCACTACCCCTGGGCATAATGGATGGAAGCTAGGCAAAATGGGTGCAGGCCTGAGAACACTGCCTGCATTGAAAATGGCCCCTTGCCCCCAAGCACATGGCCAGGGCCTGCCTGTACCAGCAGTCAAAATGGCCCCCACCCACATGGCCAGTCCCCATCAACACCCCAAGAAATCGAAAAACACACAAAAATCACCACAATCCAATGCCATCTATGCCCTCCATGATGTTTACATTAAAGAGACCCCACAGAAAGACTCAGTCCATGCACCACTCACTACCCCTGGGCAAAAGGCCCCAACAGCAGCCCAAAAAAATCGAAAAACACACAAAAATCAGCACAATCCCATGCCATCCATGCCCCCCATGATGTTTAAATTCAAGACACCCCACAGAAAGACTAGGCCCATGCACCACTCACTACCCCTGGGCATAATGGATGGAAGTTAGGCAAAATGGGTGCAGGCCTGAGAACACTGCCTACATTCAAAATGGCCCCTTGCCCCCAAGCACATGGCCAGGGCCTGCCTGTACCAGCACTCAAAATGGCCCCCACCCACATGGCCAGTCCCCATCAACACCCCAAAAAATCGAAAAACACACAAACATCACCACAATCCAATGCCATCCATGCCCTCCATGATGTTTACATTAAAGAGACCCCACAGAAAGACTTAGTCCATGCACCACTCACTACCCCTGGGCAAAAGGCCCCAACAGCAGCCCCAACAATCGAAAAACACACAAAAATCAGCACAATCCCATGCCATCCATGCCCTCAATAATGTTAAATTCAAGACACCCCACAGAAAGACTAGGCCCATGCACCACTCACTACCCCTGGGCATAATTGATGAAAGCTAGGCAAAATGGGTGCAGGCCTGAGAACACTGCCTGCCTTCAAAATGGTCCCTTGCACCCCAAGCACATGGCCAGGGCCTGCCTGTACCAGCACTCAAAATGGCCCCCACCCACATGGCCAGTCCCCATCAACAGTACACCCCCAAAAAACGAAAATCACACAAAAATCACCACAATCCAATGCCATCCATGCCCTCCATGATGTTTACATTAAAGAGACCCCACAGAAAGACTCAGTCCATGCACCACTCACTACCCCTGGGCAAAAGCCCCCAACAGCAGCCAAAAAAATCGAAAAACACACAAAAACCAGCACAATCCCATGCCATCCATGCCCTAAATCATGTTTAAATTCAACAAAACAGTTGTATCATGCACCCATAACTAAGCCTGGTCCTACTTGATACTGTGGCTACCCACAATATATTTTATTTAATGTTCTGAAAAAGTTCCAAAATTGTAGTTGCAGCAACTGTAATGCCCCAAACAAACTTACTTGCGAAATTTGATTTCTAATCCAAAAGTGATCCAAAGAAAGTCAAAAAGGCCTCAAATCCAAATATCCAGCAGCATCCACAAAAAGTAATCCTTCCAGGTCAAGATCCAAATGAAAGTGACCAGCACATGAAGAAAGCACTGGGATAGCCTGCTGGACAGGAACAGGAAGTTGGAGACTGTGGGGCACTTCCTTCTTCCCCCCCCCCCAAATGGACTCCTTGCAAAGAAAAGTGCAGGCAAATGTTAACCTGAGGAGTTATTCTGATAAAAATCATCATTTTCAGAAGGTTTATGCTGCTTGCTGGTGGATTTCTTGTGCAGAATTGCAAATTTTGCAGTTTCGCGAGTGCGAGATTGTTGCTGCCCGCCGCATCTACGTGTTCGCAATTGTTTACTCCCGCGATGCGTGATCACGAGCCTTTAGGACATACTCGCGTTGACAAACTCTCGCTGTGCAAGGTGGCGGGCGCGATGACGTAATCGCGGTCGGCAAACTCCCGCGGGATCACGCAGCAAGAACCAAAATGGCGCAGCACACGCAAATATGGAGAAAAACATCTCTTCAAACGCTGAATGACGGTAAGTGAACGCCGCGCGCCGCAATATTGTATTTGTCAAGCGCGACCTAGCAAAAAAATCCGCTGCGTGCGAATTTGCGACTTTTCGGCAAATTCGCGAGAATTCGAGGATCGCGAATTTGCCGAAAATCCGCAAAATCCGCGAGCGGAACGGATTTTACGCCCATGCTTAATCAGCAGGCTTCTTGTCCTTGGTTCAGGTTTCCTTGTCAGAAGTGATCTAAATTCTTAGTTCAGGGGTCCTTCTCTTATACCCCTTTTCTGCTTTGATCCCTTTGTCCATGCAGGGGAATTCCCCCCATCCTGGGTTTGTTGTGGGTGTTGCCAGGCCGAGGCATCTGTGCAGGGCAGAGTCTTCAGCCGCCCAGCAGGAAGTGGAGCCAGCATTGTCACTGGCAGAGGCAGGGCCATCAGTCGCCCGGTAGGAGGTGGGGCCAGGATCGTCCCTGGCAGGCACAGAGCCATCAGTCGCCTGGCAGGAGGTGGAGCCAGCATTGTGTCCGGCAGGGCAGGCTATCAGGAGCTACTCTTCCCCTACTCTCAATGCAAATGCCCCACTCACCCCACACTGACTCATTCAGACCTCTGGAGCCACCCAGCTCCTGTCACACGCATACCAAACCAGCAGAGACCAGTAGACAGTCAGACAAGAAAATAGCCACTTTCTAAAAGTGCTATTTTCAAACACAGAGTCTAAAAACCATCCACCCAAACGGATGCGTTATTAAACTCTGAGTTCAGGGATACCAAACTCGACATTGCACCATGCTCCCCGAGCCCGCTATGATTATACCATTAATAATCCGGGCAGCCCATTCTAACTGATGGAGAGCAGGTAACCTTACAACAGTGAAAAACGAAAATGGTTGTAATTCACTATTAGGACATGCCAACCGCATCAGGCTTGTCCTACCTTAAGCTTACAATGCACCCTTTCCTTGGGCCTACCATAGGGGTGACTAACATGAAGTTAAGGGAAGGTGTAGGGACTGGCAAGTAGGTCTACTTGCACAGTCCGCGTGACAGTACCAGACTGCACGTAGGTCTAGCAATGGTAGACCTTTAGACATATTTTACCCGGCTGCTTCTGTGGGTGGCACAACACGTGCTGCAAGCCCACTAGCAGCATTTGTATTTACAAGCCCTGGCACTCCTGGTGCACGCTACTAGGGACTGACAGTAAACCAAATAAGCCAAACATGGAATTCAATCAATACAGCAATTTCACATAGGGAGTACTTGCACTGTGGCACTGATCAGCAGTGGCACAGTGCCCAAAGCAATATTCCAGCAAAAACATCGTAAACAGAGGAGGCAAACAGAAAAAAAGGGAGGAGAGACTCATGCCAATGATGCCAGGTCCGTGTCCCCTCCAGCTGAAATGTGGGGAGAACTACCCTTACCCTAGGGAGTCCTCATCACTAAGGCGGAATAATCTGGACAGACCATCAGCATTGGCGTGATCTGTACCAGGGCGGTGCTCCACCGTGAAGTCCATCCCCTGTAGGGAAATGGACCACCTCAACAGCTTTGGATTCTCACCCCTCATCTGCATCAACCATCTGAGGGGGCTGTGGTCTGTCTGAACCCGGAAGTGAGTCCCAAACAGGTAGGGTCTTAGCTTATTCAGCGCCCAGACCACAGCAAATGCTTCTCTCTCTATCGCACTCCACCTCTGTTCCCTGGGAAGTAACCCCCTACTGATGAAGGCTACAGGTAAGTCTCGGCCCTCTTCATTCACCTGAGCTAGAACAGCTCCCACGCCATGCTCTGAGGGCGTCCGTCTGGACAACAAATTCTTTAGAAAAGTCGGGTGCCTGGAGTATGGGTGCTGTGCACATTGCAGTTTTTAAGGGTGTCAAAGGCCGTCTGACAGGCGTCAGTCCAGATCACAAGTCGTGGCTGCTTCCTGGAAGTCAGCAAAGTCAAGGGGTGCACAATGTTACCATAATCCTTGACGAACCTCCTGTAATAACCCGTGAGACCCAAGAAGGCTCTCACCTGAGTCTGGGTTTTGGGTGGTGCCCAAGCCAGGATGGTATCAATCTTGGGTTGCAGGGGGGCCACCTTGCTGCTCCCTACTTGGTGCCCCAAGTACACCACTGAACCCTGCCCAATCTGGCACTTACTGGCTTTGATTGTGAGGCCTGCTCTGCGCAGGGCCAACAACACTTCCTGGAGGTGGCGCAAGTGTTCCTCCCAGCTGTCGCTGAACACTGCGATGTCATCCAAGTAGGCGGCACTGAAATCCTCCAGTCCAGCCAATACCTGGTTGACCAACCTCTGGAAGGTGGCAGGGGCATTCTTCATCCCAAAGGGCATAACCCGGAACTGGTAGTGCCCATCTGGTGTGGAGAATGCTGACCTCTCTTTTGCCCCATCAGTCAAGGCGATCTGCCAGTACCCAGACGTTAGATCAAACGTACTAAGGTACCGGGCAGCCCCTAACCGATCTATGAGCTCATCAGCTCTGGGGATGGGGTGCGCGTCAGTCTTGGTTACTGAATTGAGTCCTCGGTAATCCACACAGAACCGAAGTTCTGGTGAAGCAACAGGCGCTGCAGCCTTCGGGACCAAAACCACTGGGCTGGCCCAAGGACTGCTAGAGGACTCAACCACCCCTAAAGCAAACATTTTGGAGACCTTCTCCTTGATGTATGCTCTGACCTTGTCAGTCACTCTGTAGGCCTTGTGCTTCACAGGAGTGCTGTCCCCGGTGTCCACATCATGGACACACCACTGAGTGACACCAGGAATCAAGGAGAACAGATCAGGGAATTGTCCCAACAGTTGGCGACAATCTTGTTGCTGCTCAGGGGTCAGTGTGTCAGAGAGGACAACACCATCCACTGACCCATCTTGCTCTTTTGCATACAGGAGGTCAGGAAGAGGCTCGCTCTCCTCCTCCATTCCAGCATCTGTAGCTAGGAGCATGCCCACTTCGGACCTTTCTAAGTGGGGCTTTAAACGGTTGACATGCAGGACCCGCAAGGGGTTCCTGGGAGACTTCAAGTCCACCATGTAGGTGACATCGCTCTTTTTCTCCACAACCTCAAATGGTCCAGTCCACCTGTCCTTGAGCGCACATGGTTCCACAGGGGACATGACCCAAACTTTCTGACCATGCTGAAGCTCCACCAGAGTGGCCTTCTGGTCGTACCACCGCTTCATCTCTTCCTGGCTGGCCTCCAGATTTGCCTGAGCAAGATCTCTGAAGCGCCGAGTCTGGTTCCTAAAGGCCAGCATGTAACTGTATACATCCTGGGGAGGTTTCCTGGGAGATTGCTCCTAGCCTTCTTTGACCAGACTCAAAGGTCCTCTTACCGGGTGTCCATACAAAAGCTCAAAGGGGCTGAACCCTAGAGACTTCTGTGGCACCTCATGGTAAGCAAACAGCAGGCATGGCAAGAGGACGTCCCATTTACGCCTCATTGGTTCTTCAAGACCCATAATCATGCCTTTAAGGGTACGGTTGAATCTCTCAACCAACCCATTACCTTGAGGGTGGTAAGGAGTGGTGAACTTTTAGGTTACAAGTCAAGTCAAGTCAAGTCAGAGAATTTATATAGCGCACTACATACCCAGAGGGTCTCAAGGCGCTTAAGGAGGGGTGGGGAATTACTTGTCAAATATCCACGTTTTAAGTTGCTTTCTGAATGCAAGGTGGTTCTGGGTAAGGCGAAGGTAAGTGGGAAGTGAGTTCCAGGTTTTAGCTGCCAGGTAGGAGAAGGATCTACCTCCCATGGTGGTTTTGTTGATGCGAGGTACAGTGGCAAGGGCTTGGTTGGAAGATCGAAGCTGGCGGGAGGGGGTGTAGAAGGACAGTCGTGTGTTGAGGCATTCTGGTCCGATTTCGTAGAGTGCTTTGTGTGCGTGGGTTAGGAGCCGGAAAGTGATCCTCTTATTGACGGGAAGCCAGTGGAGGTTTTTCAGGTGACCAGAGATATGTTCTTTGCGCGGGAAGTCTAATATGAGCCTGGCTGAGGCGTTTTGGATTCGTTGGAGTTTTTTCTGGAGTTTAGCGGTAGTCCCGGCGTAGAGGGTGTTTCCATAGTCCAGTCGGCTCGTGACCAGGGCGTGGGTGACCGTTTTCCTAGTTTCGGTGGGGATCCAACGAAATTTTTTTTGAGCATGCGAAGAATGTTGAAGCAGGATGAGGAGACGGCGTTGACTTGTCTGTTCATTGAAAGTGAGGAATCCAGGATGACGCCCAGGTTCCGTGCGTGGTCTGTCGGGATGGGTGCTTTTCCAAGGGCTTCTGGCCACCAAGAGTCGTCCCATGCGGAGGGGGAGGTACCTAAGATGAGGACTTCTGTTTTATCTGAGTTCAGTTTCAGACGGCTGTGTTTCATCCATTCGGCTACTTCTTTCATTCCTTCGTGTAGGTTAGTTTTGGCGGTGCTAGGGTCATTGGTGAGTGATAGAATCAGTTGAGTGTCATCCGCGTAGGAGATGATGTTGAGGTTGTGTTGGCGGGCGATGGCCGCGAGGGGGCTCATGTATACGTTGAAAAGGGTGGGGCTGAGTGAAGATCCTTGTGGTACGCCGCAGATGACTTCAGTGGCCTCTGACTTGAATGGTGGAAGGCGGACTCTCTGGGTTCTTCCGGTGAGGTACGAGGTGATCCAATCTAGTGCTTTTCCTTGGATTCCGATGTTTCTGAGGCGCTGTAGAAGGGTGCTATGGCAGACTGTGTCGAAGGCTGCGGAGAGGTCGAGGAGGATGAGGGCGACTGTGTCTCCATTGTCCAGTAGAGTTCGAATGTCGTCTGTTGCTGCGATGAGGGCGGTCTCAGTGCTGTGTTTTACTCGGAAGCCGGACTGTGAGGAGTCGAGGGATTTGTTGGCTTCGAGGAAGGCGGCAAGCTGGTTGTTGACAGCTTTCTCGATGACTTTGGCCCCACACGTTACCCCACACTCCTTCCACAGAGACTTCATATAATTGGAAATGAAGTTGGTGCCCCGGTCTGACACCACCTCTCTGAGGAACCCCATGTGGGAGAAAACACCCATCAGTGCCCGTCCCACCACGGGGGCCGTCACTGTTCTGAGAGGGATGGCTCCCGGGTACCGTGTGGCATGGTCCACCAAGACCAGGATGAACCTGTTGCCCATGGCTGTCTTGGGGTCCAGGGGCCCAACAATGTCAATCCCCACCCGGTCAAAGGGGGTACTGACCACGGGAAAAGGTTGGAGGGGAGCCTTCTGCTTCTGCTCGCTTTTCCCACTTGCCTGGCAAGTTTGACAGGTTTTGCAATGGATATCTGTATCCCTTCTCATCTGAGGCCAATAAAAATGGGTGACAAGCCTGTCATAGGTCTTGTCCTGCCCCAGATGTCCAGCTAACGGAACGTCATGAGCCAAACCCAGTATGAAGGCTCTGAAGCGCTGGGGTACCACCAGCACACGGGCTGACCCAGGCTCAGCAGCCTTAGGCTCGCTATACAGGAGATCGTTCTCCCAGTAGACCAAATATGACCCTGACTGATCACCTGTTGTTTGGGCTGAGGCCTGCTGCCTCATACCCACAAGAGAAGGGCACACTTTCTGTTCTGCACAAAATTCTTCCCTGGAGGGACCACCATCCTGCTGCCAATGGGTCAGCTCGGGCAGGTCTCCCAGTTCAGCAACTTGTTCCCCTGTGGGTTCCAGGGCATCCCCCTCAAGGTCTGCCTCCTCCTGGACCACGGAAACTATGGGGGACGGTTTCCCGCGCCCCCTGCCTCTTCTCTTCACAGCTGGGTCCTGGGCCATACTTTCAGGCTCCGGGACCCCATCAACACCCTTACTTGCTGTCATCGATCGAGTGGTTGCACACACCCACTCTGGCACACCCAACATTTTCAAATGTGTCTCTCGCTCCACCTTAGCCCAAGGGGAGTCTTCCAAATCATTGCCCAGGAGACAATCAACAGGCATGGCAGGCCTTACAGCAACTTGAAGAGTACCTGAAACTCCCCCCCATTCAAAGGGAACCTGAGCTACCTCACATACTCTCTGGGAGTTGTCAGCAGCTATCACAGGGTAGAATGCATGGGGGGCCACCTGCTCTCTGGACACCAAGTGACACCTGAAAGCTGTCACACTCGCTCCGGTGTCTCTGAGAGCTTCCACTCTATGGCCATTAATGGTCACCCACTGCCTATATTTATTAGTGTTACTAGGCAGAGGGGGTGGAGGGACCATTTCCATGTCTCCTAAAGAGACCAGGGACATCTCTGCGGGGCCCCTCCCTCCAGGGGCAACCATCTCCTCCCCTCCCAGGGATACACTCGCCAACTGACGGGGGGGTGCACGTGGTGGTGCATTAGAGTTCTTCATGGGGCACTGGGCATCATAATAACGGTGTCCCACCTGCTTACAAACGTAGCAGGTCATTGGGCCCCTATGAACAGGTTTACCTGTCGGGGCCTCTAACTTCTTCACTGGGGGAGGCTGGGAACCCTTCCCTTGGTTCCCTTGGGGATTACTTTGGGGCCCTTTCTGGAACTCCCTCTGTTTACCCTTTCCCCCCCACTCTTCTGCTGGGGACCCTGCCCACCTTTGGCTGAGTCTCTCACTGGACCCTTGTGGACCCTGGTACTGACCCAGCGGTCCGCCTCCTCAGCAAGTTTTCTAGGGCTAGATATCTTGCTATCAATAAGGTGCTGGCGCAGCTCTGGAAAACAGTTATTAGACAAGTGCTCCCAAGCAAACAAATCATAAAGAGCATCATAACTTTCCACTTTGCTGCCCTTTACCCAACCATCCATGGCTCTGCAAAAAAATGACACATATTCAACCCACGTAGTACCAGGGAATTTCTTACATTCTCTAAAGGTCTGTCTGTACTTTTCTGGGGTTAGGCCATACCTTAACATTAAAGCATCTTTCATATGAGCATAAGACATCCTATCCTCAACAGGCATGTCTAAAAGGGTATCTCTTCCCTCATTCACAAAGCGACCCCACAACCCCGCTCCCCAATCCTTCTCAGGGACCCGGTGGGCCAACAATGCTAACTCATATGCTTTAAACCATTGGCCAATATCTTCATTCTTATGAAAATCTTTGATAACATCTTTGGGAAAATAAAACCTACTTTCTGCAGGCACAGATGGGATGCTGCCACCAGAGGGATTCAATTCTAAATTCTTAGCTTTGAGCGCCATTTCCCTCGCCATTTTCTCACGCTCAAAAGCTAACTTTTCTCTTTCAAACTCCAACCTTTTGATCTCCATATCAGTTTCCCTCCTGCTGCTTGCATTCTCTAACTCCAACTGCCCATCTATCTTAAGTTTTTCCATTTCTAACTGGTATGCTCGCTCCTTCGCACTGTCTTCCAATTCTTCAGGAGAAAGACCCTTGGAGGAAACACTGCTGCCGGGAGAGGATCCAGGCCCAATCACTGGCACCTCCTCCTCCCCTTACCCTGGCGGTACCACCACCGGAACAGAGGAATCTCTGGCCTCTAACCAGGCCTCCAATGCTTTGAGAACTTCCTCTTTGTTTTTGCAGCCTGTGGTAGGAACTTTCAACTGCTCGCAAAAGTGGTCCAATTGCTTTCTGTTGTATTTCTTTACCTTCTTCCTATCAAACGCCTCCACAACAACAGGGGTAGTGACTCCAGCATCACTCATGGTCAAAACTGGCAGTGTTCAAAAACAAGCTCCAGGAAAGTGGAGAACAAAAATAGAATATCCAACCAAAACAGATTGTGGCTGCGCTATGGTCTGCTTTCACTATGTAGCGCACACTAATCACTGCACATGGGTCATAAATGCTAAGTTCAAATCCTCACCGCTGACCCACCAATGTTAGAAGCGGCTGTCTCTAGTTGGCAGAGGTATACACTTCTGACAAATAGGGACACACCTTTTCTAGTCAGGGCAAGGGGATCATACACTTAGATAACCCCTGCTCACCCCCTTGGTAGCTTGGCAAAGCAGACAGGCTTATCTCAGAGGCAGTGCGTTAAGCATTTATAACCACATACAGTAATAAAGTGAATACACTACAAATGGACACGACACAGTAGTATTATAAAAATAAGGACGTTTATATAAGGCTTAGCACAAGACCAAATAACGACAAAAATATACCACAATCTTAATAAATACTCTTGGAAGGAAAAATAATAGTTCAAGTACGGTTTCTTCTTAGCACAAGGTCTTTAGCAACAAAAGCAACTCTTCTTCTTTAAAGCACAGTTCTTGGCAACAATGTAACCCCCACGGGAGTCACACGACGTCGAGGCAAAGTTAATCCAAAGGTTCGGCGTCGACCGCGAGGAGCGCTACGTCGAGCCCGGAGTCGCAACAGTCCCCCACAACACAGTACCTTGGAAAAGTGAAGCACACGATGATCAGCGGCGTCGAGATGTCCGGCGTCGCGTCTTCGGCCTCGATCGGGCCTCGAAGTCGGGGCGATCTGCAGCGGCGTCGACAGATGTCAGGCAGGAGCAGCGCTCACGAGGCGAAGCAGGATAGGGCGTCGTCCTCGATGTCGATGATGATGTTGCAAGAGTGAGCAGCGCTCACGGCGTCGAGAGGGCTCGGTGTTGAGGCGTCGGCAGCGGCTTCACTACTAGCGTCGATCGGGCCCGGCGGCCGGCGTCGAAGGTGCGGGACACGGGAGCTGCACTCACGATGTTGAGCTGGATTCGGCGGCGTCTGTCGGCATCGAGATTGCTGAATTCTTCCGAGGTGCTGGATTTTCAGGTTCCAGCAACAAGCACTTTTAGCAAATGATGAAGTCCTTTAGCCCTGTGACTTCAACAGGAGGCTGGCACTCTTCCAGCCCTTGGAGACTTCCTTGGCAAAGCTTGAGAGTACACACTCAGTTCCTCTCTCCTGGTTCCTTGGCAAAAATAAAGAAGTAACTGCAGGATTCCCCCAACAAACAGCACACTGGCAGAAGGGGTAGGCAAGTCCTTGGATCAGCAGGCTTCTTGTCCGTGGTTCAGGTTTCCTTGTCAGAAGTGATCTAAATTCTTAGTTCAGGGGTCCTTCTCTTATACCTCTTTTCTGCTTTGATCCCTTTGTCCATGCAGGGGAATTCCCCCCATCCTGGGTTTGTTGTGGGTGTTGCCAGGCCGAGGCACCTGGCCTATTCACTGTGCAGGGCAGGGTCTTCAGCCGCCCAGCAGGAAGTGGAGCTAGCATTGTCACTGGCAGAGGCAGGGCCATCAGTCGCCCGGTAGGAGGTGGGGCCAGGATCGTCCCTGGCAGGCACAGAGCCATCAGTCGCCTGGCAGGAGGTGGAGCCAGCATTGTGTCCGGCAGGGCAGGCTATCAGGAGCTACTCTTCCCCTACTCTCAATGCAAATGCCCCACTCACCCCACACTGACTCATTCAGACCTCTGGAGCCACCCAGCTCCTGTCACATGCACACCAAACCAACAGAGACCAGTAGACAGTCAGACAAGAAAATAGCCACTTTCTAAAAGTGCTTTTTTCAAACACAGAGTCTAAAACCCATCCACCCAAACGGATGCGTTATTAAACTCTGAGTTCAGGGATACCAAACTCGACATTGCACCATGCTCCCCGAGCCCGCTAGGATTATACCATTAATAATCCGGGCAGCCCATTCTAACTGATGGAAAGCAGGTAACCTTACAACAGTGAAAAACGAAAATGGCTGTAATTCACTATTAGGACATGCCAACCTCGTCAGGCTTGTCCTACCTTAAGCTTACAATGCACCCTGTCCTTGGGCCTACCATAGGGGTGACTAACATGAAGTTAAGGGAAGGTGTAGGGACTGGCAAGTAGGTCTACTTGCGCAGTCCACGTGACAGTACCAGACTGCACGTAGGTCTAGCAATGGTAGACCTTTAGACATATTTTACCCGGCTGCTTCTGTGGGTGGCACAACACGTGCTGCAAGCCCACTAGCAGCATTTGTATTTACAAGCCCTGGCACTCCTGGTGCACGCTACTAGGGACTGACAGTAAACCAAATAAGCCAAACATGGAATTCAATCAATACAGCAATTTCACATATGGAGTACTTGCACTGTGGCACTGCTCAGCAGTGGCACAGTGCCCAAAGCAATATTCCAGCAAAAACATCGTAAACAGAGGAGGCAAACAGAAAAAAATGGAGGAGAGACTCATGCCAATGATGCCAGGTCTAACATGCACCATATCCTTCTAAATATGGTGCAGCCCTGCATTTCTGAAGTGGTGAACCCAACACATGCTGAACACCTGCAAAGAGGCCAGAGGTCCAGAGAGAAGTGATTTGTATGCTTTGCACACTTGAGGTGCCTTGCATTCAGCCCGCACAAAGGTGGTCTTTGATGTGTCAGAGGGATTCCCCTGCAGGTGTAACTCAGGTTCCTGTGTAGTGTTCTATTAGTTATGTCATTGGAGAATGTTGGGGGTTGGATTCGGTACTGTCAGCTTTCTAGACGGACAGTTGGAGGAGCCAGACAGTTGCTTTCTCAGTGGTTTTAAGCTGTTTTCTTATCAGAATAAACCTGTTCCTAATAATGATTTGGATAATCATGTCACACAATGTATGACTGAACCTTCGGGTGAACAAAATGTTGTAGAAATTAGAAGAAGTGCACATGTTAAAAATATACCAATGAGTACTCCATGAGCCGGGTTAACCAGCAGACAGCTGCAGCTCCTACAGGTCCACCTCACTGATAAATGTGGAGTCGAAGGTCCTGGCTAACAGGTTAGTGACGGTTAGCACCTCACTGATTCACCCAGACCAGTCTGGGTTTATGCCAGGGAGAAACACGGCCCACAATATCCGACGCCTACACAATGTGCTGGCCCAGAGGGAATATATCGAGGAAGATGCTGCGGTGTTGTCTCTTGATGCCTCAATGGCCTTCGATTCCATAGAATGGCCCTATTTGTTTGAAGTCCTGGAAAGGGTGAGATTGGGCCCCAAATTTGTAGCATGGGTGAGGCTGCTATACACAGATATCCTGAGACAGGTGAGGGTCAACGGCTACACGTCTCGGACATTCGGGTTACGCAGGGGCACTACACAGAGGTGCCCACTATCCCCGCTGCTATTCTCCCTCTTATTGGAGCCCCTCGCGACCTAAGTGCGCTGAGATGTGATGGTGCGGGGAATGCGCTGGGTGGAGGATGTGGAGGACCGTATATTTTTCTATGCGGATGATATACTGCTGTATTTAGCATCCCTGTATAAGTCAATTAGTGTGGTACTTGACATATTCACGAATTTTGGGAAATATTCCAGGTATGCAATCAACTGGCACAAGTCCGTCTTATATATGTTGCATTGTCAGGTTCCCAGGCTTCCAGCTGGGTACACCATAGCAGTGGCAGAGGAAGGGTTCCGTTATTTGGGGATTTTTGTCACTTCGGATCCGGTTCGTTTCTATAGCTCCAACTTGGCCCCCCCGTTGGCTCGTCTGCGTGCGGATGTGAAGCATTGGAGGTCCTTGTCTCTCTCGTTGGTGGGTTGAGCTTCACTCTTTAAGATGCTGGCCCTCCCTCGTTTCCTCTATGTATTGCACAACTGCCCACACAGAGTCCCGGATTCGTACTTTAGGGCAATAGATGGGGAACTCCGCTCGCTGCTGTGGAATGGAAAGGCCCCCGGTGGCATAGCATTGCCCGACCTACAACTATACTACTGGGCGGCACAGCTGGTGACCGTAAATCACTGGATGTACCACCCCCCTGATGATCCAGCATATGCTCTCCACCGATACCAAACTGACAGCTCCGGTTACCTGGGGGCTTTGTATAATAGTGACAGGAAACGCAAACAGAATTTTTTTGGACCCACCCAACATACATTGGACATATGGTGTATAGTACGTTCCCGCCTGGGCTGGATGGGCATTCTTACGAAGGTAACGCCTCTGTGGTACACGCATAAATTGGGCATGTTGTGCCACCAGCCCGGGTTCGACAATTGGGATATAATAGGGATTTCAGCTGTGAAGGACCTGGTCAAGAAAGGGGCCTTACTAACATTTGGGGAGCTTCAGAGCCAATATCGTCTGGCTCAGGGAGAGTTATATAGGTATTTGCAAATTAGACATGCGCTCTTGGCGGCTCTTCCATCCATTAAAGAGATACCTGACTCGTCTCCATTGGAAGACCAGTTGTTAGACGGACCTCTGAGTTCCAAAGCGATATCTCTCACATATAAGAGGCTGTGTAATAACCTACCAGACACCTTTCCAAAGCTCAGGGAGTGGTGGCAAGAGGACCTGGGCCTGATAAGTGATGATGACTGGCAAGAGGCTCTTATGTCCCCTCGAGAAGCGGCCATAATGCTTAAATTTAGGCTCATACAGCTCAGGATACTTCATAGGTCATATATGAGAGGGAAGACCTTGGCAAAAATAGGTTCTAGACGCGACGATTTATATTTGAGGGGGTGCCGACAGCAGGCCACCTTCTACCATATTCTATGGAGCTGCCCGAAAATACGTACCCTTTGGGAAGGAGCCTCAGATCATATGCGGACGGCCTTGGGAAAGGAGGTAGTGCTGTCACCACAATTGGGCTGCTTAATATATGGGAGGCAACGGATCTTACTGAAATTGAACAGCAATTCACAACACTGGGATACACGTTAGTTAAACGGGAATTGGCGAGAGGATAGTGGGGATCAAACCCGCCGCTCATCACCGGGTGGGCAAAAGAATTGGACAGGTGCATGCTGGCGGAGACTGAGGTATTTGTGGCTAGGGGGTGCCCCAAAAAATGGGACCGGAAATGGTCATTGTAGAATAAATATCGTGGAGAACCTTGTGTATCCCCTGTGGTGGAATTGGAGATGCGGAAGAATACTGAGAACTGTGTTGATATGTAACAAATAATCTACATTAATGCTTGCCCAAATGATCTCCTGCTTGATTTGACAATGTTGTCTACTTCTGTATGTATGGCTGTAAAAACCAATAAACAAAGTTAGAAAAAAAAATGTACCAATGAAATTGAAGGATTTTGTCGAGTTTGGATTTCTGTATTATTTACTTTTAACTCTGTAAATGTATTTTTTGTTTGTTTGTTTTTATGGGGGAAGTTGTGTAGTGTTCTATTAGTTATGTCATTGGAGAATGTTGGGGGTTGGATTCAGTATTGTTGGCTTTCTAGATGGACAGTTGGGGGAGCCGGTCAGTTTCTTCCTTGGTGGTTGTTAAGCTGTCTTCTTCTCAGAATAAACCCACAATCTTCTCTTTGTTTCATTACCACACCCTGCAGCAGAGTGGGGACCCTAAATCGTCAAGAGGGCGCCCACACAACTGTAGAACAATGTACATCTGTGAAATATGGGAAACTTGGGGTCCGAATCATTTTCTCATATTTTGTTGGGGGGAGCATCACTTTGAGTTATATCACTAGTCCCTTACGCCCTCAGAGCACCCCCTCTGGCGCTTGGTTCCTTTCTAATTAGTGACTGGTAGTGTGCTTGTGAATGCCCTGTTAGTGCTCCCAGGGCAGTACTAGCAGGATACGGACACATAGAACATCATCAGGTCAGTTCTCAAGTGCCCAATGAGGATCCTTGTATATTCAATGTTGTGCATGCATCCACGGAAACCATTTATTTTTCTAAGCACATTATTCACATACCCTCTTGTTAGGTTTTATCTTTCACAGGCTGCAAAGGCAGGGGCAGGGCAGCCTCTTCAAGGCTGATTTGGGATTAATCCGTCTGTACGGTAAGCAAAGAGACAGCTACTATAAATATACTAAGTAAGACTTTTATTCGATAAGTAAGACTTTTCTTCAATAAGTAAGACTTGTATTCAAGTTCAATAACTTGGTAACCATATTTCTGTAACATATAAATACAAGACCTAGACTTGTTAGGCACTTATAGACTTCATTCTTCTATTACGGGGATACCAATTTTCGCAATATTTTTGCAAAAAGCCACTCCCCTATCATTAGTTTGTTGGGGTAGTCGGTATAGCCCTGGATAGTGCCTTATTTAACAATCGCCCGTTCCAAGAGAAAATCACTTCAGTTGTGAGACAATACACACATACACATTTTAGTGTCAAACCGTGATACATAAACGACAAAAAATGTGAGTGAGAGCGAGAAGGCACCTCACGGGCGCACCACCAACGGGAACCTGGCAGGTACTCACCAGGATTGCCCTGTTTTCATCATTGGTGCCTTCAAGCTCAGAAAAGAATAGAATAAAGTGTCCAGAACACACAAAGAAATTGTGTAAAGATATATGCAGTGAAAAAGAAGATCAAACAGTGATCCACAAAGAGTCCAACAACATGTAAAAACACATCACACAGCAACACAGGTATATAACTTTATTCTCTCTCTTGTGTTGGGTGTGGAAACTTAAAAATAGTAAGTGAGGTCACTAACTATCCAACCACCACTACTATACTTGCCGACATGTTTCATTGCCATAAAAGGATTTGGGAAATTTCTTCAGGGCGTCATATACATTAAAGCTACTGCATATGGACAGATTAGTCTACATAACCTCTCTCGGCCATTTCTACTCGTACCGGCCGAGGGGTATATTTCTCATGAAGCTGTAACTGCAGCACTCATAAAAGATCCTTCCCCATTAGTTTACGCATTGGTGGAAGACCTCTGGCGTGAAATTAGCCCGTGCCCGTGTCAGACTGCCAAAGGACTCCCTTATTATCCCCACATTCTTATTGGGTATTCGTTCAGGGTTGGTGTACAGGTCAACTCGTCCCAACCTTTCAAGGCTACTCTTGATATACTTAAGCCATGGTATACTGAGCGGCTGATCAAGGGATATACACTCTTTTAAGATCGTCTGGCTCAATGTTAATTCCTTGCCCAACCAAGTTTTCATCCAGAATGTTAGGGGACGGAGTGCCAGGATATCGCTTAAATAAGGCACTCCTAGTTCCTCATGTACAACCATATTAGATAAGCCACGAGGAACACCCACAAGATGCGTTCTCAGCTACCTGGAGACCGTCTGTAGTGACGTGCCCCCATATATTGCTTCCAAAGGAAGCTGTCGCCACACTCTTGGTAAATCTTCAACAGTGCTGCAATAGGTCTGTTTCCCATCTTAGAAGCAAAGTTGAAGATGGCAGCGTTCACCCACAGCAGATCCCCCTTCTTTTTTTGTTTGAGTGGGCCCCATTTCACCTGGACATCCAATATGAGCCCCAGGTATGAGACGACGTCTGTGTGGGGTACCTTAGCCAAACCTACCCTGAACTGGAAAGATTTTTTGGGTCATGTCCCTACTTGCATGATATAGGATTTCGAGTAGTTGACAGACAAATCCTGATTCGACATAAAAGCGGAAAAGGCATCAAGCAGGGTTTGTAAACCCCTGGCAGTCCTGGATATAAGGACTGCATTGTCCGCATAGAGTAGTACAGGTCGACCACGTCAGCCTACATGCGAATAATCAACCCCTGTTCATAAAAGGGCTTTATCTAAGTCATTAATATAAAGATTAAACAAAAAGGGAGCCAAGATACACCCTTGGCGTATGCCTCTTTTAATATCAAAATTCAGTGACACGCGTAGGCCCTGCGAAAATCTAATGTTGGCCTTGGTTGCACGATGGAGATCTTCTAAAAAGTAGACGATGTTGCTGTCTACCCCTATATCTTTCATGGCCTGCCACAATTTGGTCCTATTCACGTGATCAAAAGCGGAGGATAAGTCCATGAAAGCTAAAGAAAATGGTGCCAGAACGTGCAACTGTGTATTTGTTAAGAATCATTGTAAGCTTAAGGCAATTTGTGTAGGAGATTATTCAGAACATCCCACTGGGCAGAGTGCACAAAATGCATCCCACTCACGCGAGGGCAACCTAGATCAGCCAGTCTTCTAATCATGGGGTCACCACATGAGTGTATGTTAAAGTCCCCTGTGATCATAAGGATTTGAAGCTCGGCTGTACAATGATGCCTAATGAAGGAACCCAACAGGGTGATGTTACACCCACCGTTAAGGCGTGATACAGAGTTATAAAAATTAATGAGACCGAATTTAATAGATCCCTTTCTTAAAACCAATGATTGTATACAAGGGCTTGGCGAAGACGAAACCTGTATATGGCAATCCACGGCTACGGAGATATAAATAACCAGACTGCCCTTTGGCCTACCAGCCGTAGAGGTGGTGGCCGGGACAAAAAAAGGACTTATAACCCTCCAAGAATAAATTGCAATTTGTCTCCCAAGTTTCCTGTAAACAAATCACATGAAATTGTTTCACAAATATGATCCACAGTTGGTCGGAAAACTTGTTAGCCATACCGGCAACATTCCAGGATATGACATTATTATTTTGTACACACAAACGCCCATGGCTTTGCCCTAGAGAGCCCTGCAGGGCTATAGGATTCACTGAGTCCGCCGTTTGGGAACCACCAAGTCAGTCAGAAGCGTCCATTCTAGACAGGGGAGTAAATCTATTAGATAGCTCCAGAGACTGTGGACCAACATCCTGCCATCGCATGTCCTCTGTGCAGGGTAAGCTGGAGCTGGAGGCAGATTCGGGTGGACGTTCCTGATAGATGAAATTCTCTGCTGCGGACCATCGATTGGGATCACATTATCAAACATCAAATAGTTACACCCCATTTAGTCTGGTTTGTAGAAAAACCCAGTGGTAAGGCCACAATGGACGATTTCGAACAGGAGGGAACAAAATATGAACTTGTAAATAAAATCCTTTCAGCAATATGAGGCCTGTCAAAGTTTACGATGACACAATCCCCCGGGTAAGATTTATAAGAGCTACCAACCCAGCTCACTCTAGGCACCATATTAATGTTTTTCTCCACCCATATTCCCAATTGTGTGTTGTGTGATAGCCAGTGTAAGACTTTGTTCTTTAGCTGGAAGAAATCCTCCTTTGTGCCCTGTGTGAAGGTTGGCAAGTTCCCCAATACCACTACATACGGGGCTGATTCCACTGGCAGGTGTATGGCTGGTAAACCCTGGGGGTGGGCTGGGTTGGGTGAATTTTTTCCTGGGGCCAGGGCTGCAATGTCAATCTGCCCCTGGGATTATGATTTCCACTCTGAGAGGACAGTGGATGGGTTTCATTAACTTGACAAGTTCAGCACATTATTCAGTGGGGCCCAAAGTCTTAGCAGGATGGACGGAGTTCACCCTGTGAGAAAAGTGGGTTGACACCATTCACCCCTGCGTCCCCCTGACTTGTGCCCTTGCCTGCATCAATTGGAAAACGTCACATTACAATGTTTCATTCACATTTTTAGACACCAGAAGATTAAGCGATTGATCTAGGATCACACGATTTTCCGTTTAGGACCAAAGGGTGGATTGAAACCCTGGTCCTCCAACTCCAGAGCCGGCACCTTAACCACCAGAGCCCGTCTCTTCTCTTCCATAAACGTCTCTCCTCTGGGACCACCGCATCATTCAGTCATTGCTTCAAGTTGATTGCTCCTCGCCTGTCAAGACTGCTCGACTCTGCTCAACTGCTATCTTAGATTTAGTAGATGTCTGAGACACAAGCCAGTTTTGCTGACGCCATTAGTAATAACAGGGATGTCGTTATCGCCCACTTTAGCAGCTTGAGCGGGGGTGGGCGCCATTATTATTATTATTATTATTATTATTATTATTATTATTATTATTATTATTATTAAAAACATTTGTAACGCGCTCTATCACCATTGGTTTCTTGGCGCTGAATAGACAAATGAGGGGACCGGAAGCAGGGGGTTAGTCAAAGGCAGCTTGAAAGAGCAAAGTTTTTAGAAGTCGGCGAAAGCATTCAAGCTTTGAGCAGAGACGAAGGGGTAGGGGAAGGGAATTCCAGGTGGAGGGGGCCAGGAAGGAAAAACTCAGACCACCGTGTTTTTTCCTCTTAAATCTGGGCACCACAAGGAGGTTTGAGGAGGCTGAACGAAGGGCTCTCGTAGGGATGTGACGAGTCAGAGCCGAGGAGATGAAAACAGGCGCTGCATCAGATAGGGCTTTAAAGGTGGTACATGCCAGTTTAAAGGTGCAGCGTTTGGATACCGGGAGCCAGTGTAAGCTGCGAAGAAGGGGAGTGACATGTTGGTGCTTAGGCTGGTGGAAAATCAGGCGGGCGGCCTGATTCTGCACCAGCTGCAGCCGTTGAAGATGGCAAGCTGGAATCCCAGCATAGAGAATATTGGCGTAATCGAGCCTGGAGGTGATGAGCGCAATGACCACTTGGGTCAGGGCTTCCTTACTGAAATACCTGCTGATCTTACGGATCCGCCTGAGGTAGAAAAAACAGGCAGAAGTGACCGCGTTGATCTGGGGTCGCATTGACAGGTCCTCAGAAATAATCACCCCCAGGCTTTTGACGGAGCTGACAGGAGAGGGTGCTAGCCCCAAGGAAGTTGGCCAGAACGTGGAGTTCCAGGGATGGTTGGGGCCTCCTACCAAGACGAGCTCAGTTTTTGTGGGGTTCAGCTTTAGGTGGCTGCAGTGCATCCACTCCGCGATAGTCATCATGGTGGTCTGAAAGTTAGTGCGGGAGGAAGGGAGGGAGTCTATGGGAAAAATTAACTGAAGATCATCAGCGTAGTTAAATATAGTGACCGGGGAGTGACGGAGGGAAGCTAATAAGGGTTGGAGGTACAAATTAAAAAGGAGGGGAGAGAGTGCTGAGCCCTGAGGGACTCCACAAGGAAGGGAAGTGTAAGAAGCAGAAAAAGAGGATAAATGGACGGACTGAGATCGTTGATGGAGAAAAGATCTAAGCCAGTCAAGGGCCACTCCCTGAATGCCGGCATTGTGGACACGGTCGATCAAAAGAGTGTGATCGACCGTGTCGAAAGCTGCCGAAAGGTCTAATAGGACAAGGGCTTGAGGGGTGTTACTATCCGCACCTTTCCTAAGGGTGTCCATAACAGCAACAATGACCGCCTCGGTGGAGTGGAGGGGTCTAAATCCTGCTTGTTGGGGGTCTAAGAAGGAGGATTGCTCTATAAAGGAGCTCAAACGACGGGTGACAAAGGTCTCCAGGATCTTTCCTAAATAAGGAAGGAGAGAGATAGGTCTGTAGTTGCTGAGTATAGAGGGGTCTGCCATTGGGCCATATGTGTAACATAGTGCCGTTAACGTGTTATTTGTAGCTCCTTTGACTATGTCCAGACACCAGACTCCAAAGACTGCAAGAAAAGAATATGAGATAACGGTGAGGTGGGGTAACAAATAAAATAAGAGAGCTTGAAATGACAGAAGGAAGGGATGGATGTAGGGGTGAGCGGGTGATGGATGGAGAGACCGATGCATGGAGAGACGAGTGGGTGATGGATGGCGAGATGGATGGATGAAGAAATGAGCAGGTGATGGATGGAAAGACGATGGATGGACAGACAGATGGATGGAGAGGTGAGCGGGTGATGAGTAGAGTGAAGGATGGATGGATGGATGGAAGGGAGGATGTAGAGAAGGACGAATGGAATGAGACTGAAAGGTGGCTGGATGAGAGGAGGAATTTATTTTCACTTAAGCCAGACACACACACATATAAAAAAGAAAATGTATTAGTACATTACGTAGTTTGATACAGACATCACCAAAATCAAAGCTCTAAAATGTTGCTTTTATCCTGCGCCCATGATAAGGCCAAAACAGATGACCCGTCCTATTTAACTTTGGCTGCAAAAACATTAACTATAACAAGCATGCAATCATGAACTTGTGTTTAGTGCAATGCTAACACACAATACTCTCACCAGTTATTACTAAGTGAGTAATTTAAAATAGTGAAATCTTTATGTAAATAATTTTTCACAATTATCAGGTCTAAAAAGGTGCTAAGGGCCATACGTACAAAACCTTTTTTGAGGCCGCAAACTGCCCAATTCACAGAACCTGGAGTTAGCGGCCGCATAAAATATTTTCTAAATGAACAAAAGTCAGCTTGCGGTTTGATAGCCTGTTATTGAATCGCAAATTGGGTTTGCAAATCAGCATTTGGAAGGGGCGTGTTTAGGGTGTTCCTTCCTACTACCGCTTTGTAGTGGTATGAAAGAAAGTTTTGCAACCAAATTAAGGTTGCAAAAACACGCATGTTTTACCAACACCTCAGAAGAGGTGGTAACCATTCGCAAATGGGAAGGTGTCCCCATGGCACCCATTCCCATTTGTGAATGTTAATACACATATTATTTGAGAGGTAGGCACTGGTCCACAGACTATTGCCTACTCTTAAAAAATGAAACTTTATTTAATAAAAAGATATTTAAAAAAAAAAATGAAACTTTAACGTTTCATTTCTTTCTTTTTAAGCGTACCCCTTTTTCCTTTAAGGTAATCAAACTTCGTTAAAAAAAAATCCTCTATTGAAAGGCTATCACAGACATGGTGTTTTGCTGAGCCCAGCAGGCCTTCATCCCTGTGATGGATACAGTTTCTAATGGGTCGCAAACTGTGACCTACCTCATTAATAATCATGAAGTAGGTTGCTTTACGACCCACTAGAAAGCCCTAAATGAAATGTGATGCATTTCATACATTAGGTAATCGCTGTTCCTAAAATGTGAACCAATGACCCTGAATCTATTTGGCAATCAGCCTGCGGCTTAGTGCAATGAGGCATTCGCGCCCAAATTCTGTGTTTGATCTCGTGATAATAGGTTTAAATCCTAGTGAGTCCACTCAGTCTTTCATACTTCCTAGCTCAATAAAATGAGTAACATTTACTGGGGTAACATTAAACCTTTGTTATTCAGTGGCAGGACGCCCCAGGGAAAAAATAACCATTTGCTACTTAGTGTCAAAAGCCTCAACCTGTAAACATGTGTTTTACAAATACATGTTGTAAGAAATGCTGTGTAGATCCTGTTTCTGTTTACATAGCAAGTCTTCATCCAGAGCGGCTAAGCTCAGGAAAGTTATGATTCATAAACCCCCTGAGACACTCCTGTTTACACCTTATGTTTTTGAGGCCCACCCAATTGGATAACTTTTGTTTACGCAGTTACTTTAATCTCAGAAAATTGCTGCCTCTGACTCTTTCTCTTTTGAAGACTAGTTTATTTTTACCATCTGGCACACTGAATAAACCTTTTCCCTATACCTTGTGCCTGTTACCTTTATCTGGTGACATTCCCAGTAACTTCTAGTCAGCTGCGGCTCTTATAATTAATTTTCCCTCCTCGTCGTCTGTCGAAATCACCTCCCACCCGGCCCCATCCCTCTTACCTGCACGAGCCGCAGCTGCCTATAGTATATACTAGCAGCCCGCCCTAGCGTTGCCTGGGGCAGAAGGGGGCTGAGGGCAGCATTTCCGGATTGCGGCAGCGTTGCCCGGGGCAGAAGGGGGCTGGGGGCAACATTTCAGGCTTGGGTGCACTACCGCCCGCCCGGACATTGCCCAGACCGCCTCCCGCCTCCCGCCTCCCGCCTCCCGCCTCCCGCCTCGCCTTTGCCTTTGCCTTACCTGAGCCGCCGCTCTTCCCCGCGCTCCGGACTTCACCGCCACTCCTCGCTGCTCGTCACCACTTCTCCCCGCCTGTCGTCATCACGCACGTTGCGGACATCGCTAGGTCGCGGCCAGCGCTACTTCGCGGCCGGCGCTACTTTTAGAGGACTACTTTGTTTTTAAAGTTTAATTTTTTAATTTACGTTTTTTTTAAATTTTATGCAGCCTATGTCCATCTACACACCCTGAGGATTACAACAATGTATTGGGTGTGTGGATTGGCGCTGTGGTTCCCGAGTTTACCTTGCCAAAAGGATTCTGTTCTCTCTTTATAATAGTAGTATAGATGGGTGGTGTAGGGTGCAGTGAGGCCACACAATACATGAGCCAGTTCAACTGAGTGACTGTGAAACACCTCACTCACAGCTGTACAGGAAGTACTAGGCAAGGTAAACCATAAGGTTATCCAGTACTAATAAACAGATGTGCTTTGAAGCAGACCTATTAAAGACCCCACTACTCCATTAAGTTATTTGTTGGATGATCCAAGGAACAATCAAAGTGAGCACAATTATTTTCAGTTGTGTGGCACACACATACAAAAAACTGCATGCTAATACATAGCATAATTAAGTATTCACAGTTGGAACTATGTACACATAAGTATTTAGGGGCATATTTACGAGTCAGGTTGCGCCGCTCTTTCACCACGCAATGTGGGTCAAGGGCGATGCAAATTAACAGTTAGATTTATGAAGCCAGGCACGGCCACCTTTCGAGGCCCTGAGTGATTTAATAAATCTCGAGTAATGCAACGCAGCGCAAATAGATGTGTTGCATTACTCTGTGCCATGGAGGCGTTTCCATGGACGTGGGTGCTCCCAAGCAACATCAGTTGATTTTGACGCATTTCCTAATTTAACAAAATTGGTAGACCTGGGAATGTGCCAAAAACCTATACCTCCCCAGGTGAGACTTAACGAGGAAAAATATGTTTATTTCTCCTAGTTTTGTGTCCTCCTTCTATGTGTCCTGCATTCTGTGACACACATAGAAGGGGGAAAAAGCCTCAGGGGATTCTTTTTGTGCAGGAAGGTGCCTATTCCTGCAAAAAACAACAATCTTCTTTGCAAAGCAGGTACCCTTGCACCATGGTGCAAGGGTGCCTGTGTTGGTGCTAGGCAGCCAAAATGGGAACCAGAACAGGGGAAAAGGCATACATGCTCTGTATTAACTTAAATACGGCACCTTCCTGTCCTTTCCCTGTCACACAGTGCAGCGCAACAAGCTAACTTGCTGCACTGAGTGACTTGGCCATAAATATGGCTCTTACAGCCTGATTCATGAAGCTAAATTGCACTTGCAAAGGGCAAGATTCTCAGAATCTTGCCTTTTGCGAGTGCAATTTTAGCATTTGGGATTCATCATCCCAAATGCAAAATTTGCTATTAAAGAATTCGCACATTTGCGAAGAATTGCATTTAAGGAATCTCTATTTGAGATTCCTTAAATGCAATTCATGAATCATTTTAAAATTGCGAAATAGCAATTTTGGGCCGCTATTTACCGAGAGGTCAGACCTCGTGGTAAATAGCAAAAACTTATAAAAATGCATTTAAATGCATGTTTCTAAGTTGCATGTTACACACACACATGTCCTTTGGACATGTGTGTGCGCAACACCAATGTAGATTACATTTCAGGGGTGCTACAGGGTGTCTTTTGGACACCCCTGCACCCTTGAAATCGCATCCTGCAAATAAGGAACATGTAGGAATCGCAATATTCTTGGCAATTCCTACATGAATCCCGTTTTGCAAGCCTTAATAGCGATTCCTTATGATTCGCTATTAGGGGCTCGCAAAACGGGAGATTGATGAATCAGGCTGTTAGTGTATTAATACTTCAGTGTGTATGTGTGCAATCAAAAAAACAAAACAGTTTACTATTCGCGACTCAGCGATAGTGCAGTCTCTACAGCAGAGGTCTTCAAACATTTTGATGCAGAGGCCCCCTTGTCAAACTCTTTTAGGCGTAAGGACCCCCTTCTGACGAAAATTTCTAGAACCTGATACGCCTCATCATCAACAACTATTTACAACCATAAACTCCCCCAATTCCCACAGCAAATAATCTTTGCGAGGGGGGGGGATAATATTAAGCAGTGTTTAGCCAACCAAATGTCGGTGAGTGTAGGAGCGTGGTCAAAGGTGTAATTAAAAACAAAGGGCCTAATTTATGAGGTTTTAGCATAGGGCAACGCCTCAAGTCTTCTTGCAGCGGCTGCCTACACCAATGTGAAAGGGCAGGAATGCACAGTATTAATGAAATACGGTTCATTCCTGTCCCTTTCACTTGCGTTGGCGCACAAATTGCTGCCTAGCACCAATTGAGGCAGGATTGTTTTTGTACAGAAATAGGCACCTTCCCTCACAAAAACAATCCAGAGAGGTGTTTTCCTCTTTCTATGTGAGCTGCAAAATGCAGCACTCTTGGAAAGAGGAAAAAACTAGGAGAAATTAAAACATTTCTCCTTGTTACGCCTCCTCTGGGGAGGGGTCCGTTTTTGGAGCAGCCTAAGGTTTACGTGATTTTGTAAATATGGGGCAGCACCAAAATCCATGGGAGTTGCTTGGAAACCCCACGCAAAGGCCGTGGAACACCTCCTTGACGCAGAGTAAGGCAACGCAGTGACTTTTGCTGCTATGTCTTACTCCATATCTGTGAGGCCATGCAAAGCCATGCAGGGTGACTTTGTACAACCTCATAGGTATGTTTGAGACGCTTGCACCACCGGAGAGTCAAAAAAAGTGATGCTCTGGCGATGCAAGCCTCTCATAAATAAGCCCCAAAATACTCTGTACGTTTTTTAGGTCTTTCACTATCAGGTAGCTACATATAAAATAATGGGCAGCGTAAATTAACAAGCATTGAAAATGCAATAGGTCTCGCAATAGAAGAGTTTGACCTTTTTCGTTTTGCAAATGGATGAGTGGCGTTGCGTGGATGAGTGGCGTTGCGTGGATGAGTGGCGTTGCGTGGATGAGTGGCGTTGCGTGGATGAGTGGCGTTGTGTGGATGAGTGGCGTTGCGTGGATGAGTGGCGTGTGTGAGTGGCGTTGCGTGTGTGAGTGGCGTTGCGTGTGTGAGTGCCGTTGCGTGTGTGAGTGGCGTTGCGTGTGTGAGTGGCGTTGCGTGTGTGAGTGGCGTTGCGTGTGTGAGTGGCGTTGCGTCGATGAGTGGTGTTGCGTCGATGAGTGGCATTGCGTGTGTGAGTGGCGTTGCGTGTGTGAGTGGCGTTGCGTGTGTGAGTGGCGTTGCGTGTGTGAGTGGCGTTGCGTGTGTGAGTGGCATTGCGTGTGTGAGTGGTGTTGCGTGTGTGAGTGGCGTTGCGTGTGTGAGTGGCGTTGCGTGTGTGAGTGGCGTTGCGTGGATGAGTGGGGTTGCGTGGATGAGTGGGGTTGGAATGCAATAGGTCTCGCATTAGAAAAGTTGTAGTTATTGGTCTAGTAAATGACATATATTATTTATTTGTTGGTTGTTAAAATTGCTAAATTGATGGCTTTGTCATTTACAATGCCAATAGTTATAACTTTCGCGAATGTGACACCTATAGCATTTGGAATGCAACATGTTTTGTATTTACGTGACTTATATGGCAGCTCTGGTCGTTATGCCACATCTCTAGAGAGCAGGAGAGTGCAGCAGGGGAGAGAAGCACAGCAATGCAATAGGTCTCGCATTAGGAAAGTTTGAGCTATTGGTATTGTAAAGGACACATTTTTTATGTATGTGCTTGTTTTGAAAATAGCGTAATTAATAGCTTTGTTTTTTACAATGCCAATAGTTTTATCTTCCGCAAATGTGACACCTATTGTAACACAATATGTGTTGTGAGGGTGAGTGAGGGTGAGGGTGAGGTGTTGAGGGTGAGGTGTTGAGGGTGAGTGAGGGTAAGGTGTTGAGGGTGAGTGAGGGTGAGGAGTTGAGGGTGAGTGTGAGGGTGAGTGAGGGTGAGTGTGAGGTGTTGAGTGTGAGGCGTTGAGGGTGAGTGAGGGTGAGGGTGAGTGAGGGTGAGGGGTTGAGGGTGAGTGAGGGTGAGGTGTTGAGGGTGAGTGAGGGTGAGGGTGAGGGTGAGTGAGGGTGAGGGTGAGGCGTTGAGGGTGAGTGATGGTGAGGGTGAGGGTGAGTGAGGGTGAGGGTGAGGGATTGAGGGTTATTGAGGGTGAGGGTGAGTGAGGGTGAGTGAGGGTTTGAGGGTGAGTGAGGGTGAGTGAGTTTGATGGTGAGTGAGGAGTTGAGGGTGAGGAGTTGAGGGTGAGTGAGGGTGAGTGAGAGTGAGTGAGAGTGAGGGGTTGAGGGTGAGGTGTTGAGGGTGAGTGAGGGTGAGGGTGAGGTGTTGAGGGTGAGTGAGGGTGAGTGAGGGTGAGGGTGAGTGAGGGTGAGGTGTTGAGGGTGAGTGAGGGTGAGGGTGAGTGAGGGTGAGGGTGAGTGAGGGTGAGGGTGAGTGAGGGTGAGGGTGAGGGTGAGTGAGGGTGAGGAGTTGAGGGTGAGTGAGGGTGAGGGTGATGAGGGTGAGGGTGAGGTGTTGAGGGTGAGTGAGGGTGAGGTGTTGAGGGTGAGTGAGGGTGAGGGTGAGTGAGGGTGAAGGTGAGTGAGGGTGAGGTGTTGAGGGTGAGTGAGGGTGAGGGTGAGGGATTATTGAGGATGAGTGAGGGTGAGGGTGAGTGAGGGTGAGGGTGAGTGAGGGTGAGGGGTTGAGGATGAGGAGTTGAGGGTGAGTGAGGGTGAGGTGGAGTGAGGCTGTGGGGTTGAGGGTGAGTGAGGGTGAGGTGTTGAGGGTGAGTGAGGGTGAGGGTGAGTGACGGTGAGGCGTTGAGGGTGAGTGAGGGTGAGTGAGGGTGAGGAGTTGAGGGTGAGGGTGAGGGTGAGTGAGGGTGAGGGTGAGTGAGGGTGAGTGAGGGTGAGGGGTTGAGGGTGAGTGAGGGTGAGGGTGAGTGACGGTGAGGCATTGAGGGTGAGCGAGGGTGAGGGTGAGTGAGGGTGAGGGTGTTGTGAGGGTGAGGGTGTTGAGGGTGGGTGAGGGCGAGGGTGTAAGGGTGAGTGAAGGGGTGTGAGGGTGAGGGTGTGTGAGGGTGTGTGCGGTTGAGGGCATGTGAGGGTGAGGGTGTGAGTGTTGTGAGGGGTGAGGGTAAGTGAGGGGGTGATGGTGTGTGAGGGTGAGGGGATGAGGGTGTGAGGGTGAGGGTGTGAGGGTGAGGGTGAGGGTGAGGGTGAGTGAGGGTGGGCGAGGGTGAGGGTGTGAGGCTTATTGAGAATGTGTGTGGGTGTGTGAGGATGTGTGAGAGTGTGTGAGGGCGGGTGTGTGTGAGGGTGGGGGTGTGTGAGGGTGGGGGCATGTGAGGGTGTGTGGTTGAGGTCATGAGGGTGAGTGAGGGTGTGTGAGGGTGTGAGGGTGAGTGAGGATGTGTGAGGTTGAGGGTGTGAAGGTGTGTGAGGGAGGGTGGGGGTGGGTGAGGGTGTGTGAGTGTGAGGGTGTGTGTGTGAGGGTTAGTGAGGGTGAGTGTGTTGTAAGGGTGGGGGGGTGAGGGTGGGTGTGAGTGAGGGTGTGTGAGGGGGAGGGTGTGTGAGGGTGTTTGTGTGTTGTGTATTTGTGTGATTGTGGTGTGTGTGCTTGTGTGTGTGTGTAGTTGTTGGTGTATCTTTGTTATATTATATGTTTTGGAAATGTTAAATAGCAAAGTGTGACTGTCCCATAATTATGTTAACGTATTTAAGTTATTGCGTTCTAGTTTTTTTTTGGAATGCCGTACTATTTTGATTGACGTCCGTGTCAGCCAATGAGATTTCAAAATCCTCTCACGTTGCGTAACAAT
The DNA here is from genome assembly GCF_964261635.1 of Lissotriton helveticus. Lineage (NCBI taxonomy): Eukaryota > Metazoa > Chordata > Amphibia > Caudata > Salamandridae > Lissotriton > Lissotriton helveticus. Next base: position 1,952,657,817 of record NC_136067.1, read on the forward strand.
TTACTCGCGTCTAATTGGAAATCCCCATATTATTGAAAGCGGGTCCCGTGTAAGGAGTGTTGGCTTTGTTGTCTGTTCCGTGCATCGTTCGACAGGTAAGTTGTTTTTTGTTGTTAGTTTTGTGTGTGTATAGTGTTATGAATTATTCGATTTGTTGTTTCCTATTTGTTTTATTTGCATAGTAGTGTCTTTGTTTTGCAACGAAGGATGTTTATTTTGAATTGTCGGCTCTTTATGTATGTAATGCATTGTATCCTATTGTCCAGATCTAATTTTTAAAATGTTTGCTTTTGGTTAGTAGTTGTGTTAATAATTAGAGCAGTGTTTTTTTTGTGTAATTGTGTAGTATGTTGTATATCTGCGTGAATATTTTATATTGTTTCAACTCTACGTTCTGTTATTTCAGTTATTATTAAATGTATGTTTGTATAGCTTTTTATTTTGATGTGTATGTAAATTTCGTGCTGTGGTTTGTGATACTTCCTCTTCGTTAATAATCAATGCAATGTCTCCGCTTTGTGTTACGATGTATTTTTAAAGCAATATTGTCTTCTTATATATGCTTTCTCCATGTTGCTATCAGAATTCTGACTTATGTCCACATTACTGTAGAGTAGCGAATTTTTTTTTTTGTATATTTGATGTAATTTCGTGTGAATAAATGCTCGTGTTATATGCGTACGGCTTTTTGTGTAACTCTTGACAATTGTGTTTAATCCGTCCCATTCCCCGGGTGAATAATGCTTATTTATTCCCCCAATAAAAAGTAGGCTGTTTCACATTTGTGTTTGTACATCCTCGTCCTCGCTTCCTGCCAGATATTTTTTCGTTGTTTTGTTGGGGTTATATTGTCCGAATCATTTTTGTTTTGTGACCTGAAGCCTGATAAACATCCTTGCATGCTGTAGCTCACATTTGGGAAGTAGATTTTGTGTGTAACGTATCTGATGCACGACTCCGTTGACCCCCTTTGTTTTTAATTTCGTCCTAAAATTTGTTTATGTCTCAGAAAATGGCATAAAATTTATCAATTTGTTAAATGCACAATCATTTTTTTTAATAGGGTGGAATAGGAGGCTATTTTTAGAGTCTTTACTTATATTGTGTTTTGTTTAGTTTAATTTGATTGTTTATTTGGCTGGTGGATTAGGATGGCATATTTTTCCTTTGGATTTTGTTTTCTAGGGTCTATTTCTGTTGCGTATCTTGAGGGTGTATTTGGAGGGTGAATTCGGCTGTTAGTTTATTAGGGTGGATTAGGACTCTGGATTTCTATGTTGGAGTTAGAGTGTGGATTAGGATGGTTTATTTCTATTCTTCCTTTGGATGCTGTATTTGTGTGTGTGTGTGTGAGGGTGAGTGAGGGTGTGTGAAGCTGAGGGTGTGTGACGGTGTGTGAGGGTGTGTGAGCGTCAGTGAGTGTGTTTGCTGCATGTCATGCCATGCTTGTGGATGTCTGATGCTTGTGGATGTCTGTTGCTTGTGGATGTCTGTTGCTTGTGGATGTCTGATGCTTGTGGATGTCTGATGCTTGTGGATGTCTGATGCTTGTGGATGTCTGATGCTTGTGGATGTCTGTTGCTTGTGGATGTCTGTTGCTTGTGGATGTCTGTTGCTTGTGGATGTCTGTTGCTTGTGGATGTCTGTTGCTTGTGGATGTCTGTTGCTTGTGGATGTCTGATGCTTGTGGATGTCTGATGCTTGTGGATGTCTGATGCTTGTGGATGTCTGATGCTTGTGGATGTCTGACGCTTGTGGATGTCTGCTGCTTGTGATCCTTGTGGATGTCTGATGCTTGTGGATGTCTGATGCTTGTGGATGTCTGATGCTTGTGATGCTTGTGGATGTCTGATGCTTGTGGATGTCTGATGCTTGTGATGCTTGTGGATGTCTGATGCTTGTGGATGTCTGTTGCTTGTGGATGGCTGATGCTTGTGGATGTCTGTTGCTTGTGGATGTCTGATGCTTGTGGATGTCTGATGCTTGTGGATGTCTGCTGCTTGTGATGCTTGTGGATGTCTGATGCTTGTGGATGTCTGATGCTTGTGGATGTCTGATGCTTGTGGATGTCTGATGCTTGTGGATGTCTGATGCTTGTGGATGTCTGATGCTTGTGGATGTCTGACGCTTGTGGATGCCTGACGCTTGTGGATGCCTGACGCTTGTGGATGTCTGCTGCTTGTGATGCTTGTGGATGTCTGATGTTTGTGGATGTCTGTTGCTTGTGGATGTTTGATGCATATGGATGCTTGATGCAGATTGCATGTCTGCTGGGGTGACAGCGTCAGTACAAGTCAAGCTCTAAGTTGGTGTGTGCTGGGACGGGCAGTGTCAGAACTGGTTGCCTCGGGGAAAAATACAAGTTCTCCCTGTAAATAAAGAAAGAGGAGGTGAGAAAGGAGGGTCCGGCTTGGAGCTGGGAAAGAGGCTGAAAGGGAGGGGAGAATGCATGGAGCGCATTCCAATGAAGTCTGTTGCGAGGCGTGGGGGGTGGGGGAGGGGAGCAGGCATATGGTGTGTGTGAGCAGCCTTTGATGTGCGAGAGAGTGGCCGTGAAAGAAGTAAACAGCAGGCATGTAATTAGGGGGGAGGAGAAGTCGCGCTGGGGTGAATACCTGAGGCCAAGCTGCCCGCGGGAGGGAGGCTGATGGCTGTGATGTGGACGCGCGTCGTGAACTAGCCTCTTGTTGCCTGTGGGAGGGAAGACGGAGGGAAGGCAGAGAAGGGGAGGGGGGAGGAGAAATGCGACACGGCGGGCAGGGGAGGGGGCGGAGCGGGGAGAGGGTGTGAAAGCAGCAGGGGCCTGGAGTGCGGCTAAGGGAACTGAAGAAATGCGACACGGCAGGCAGGGGAGGGGGCGGAGCGGGGGTGTGGGAGGAGTGCGCCTGAGGGAAAATACATGCAAGGCAGGCGGCTGGGGGCATGTGCACGCGCTTTTAAGCTCAATGCGCATGCGCATTGAGCTTGAATTTCACGGGCACTGCAAGGAATCGCCACGATTCCTTGCAAGTTGGTTAAAGACTGTTTAGGCCCCCATAGTCTCGCAAGCTCGATGCGCATGCGCATCGACAGGCGAGACCTAAAAATAGATGTAAAAAGTTGTTAGTGGGAAATGCACTGTAGTACATTATGAAACCCCTACTAGTTGATGCACTGCAGAGTTATATGTGTAACCAGAGAACCACATAATTAAATCCTGATTGGTGCAGTGGAGATTAGTAAAGTGTATTTTTAGTTCTACAGGGTCACAGCCTGTGACAGAAAGCACTGTGAATATGTAAGTCAACAATTTATACTTGCATTACACACAGTGTAAGAGAGAATGCTGCCAAACGTGCAAATAGTATTACGATTAGTAATACCAGAGCGAATGTAGTGCAATTGTTTTTTACATAACTGTCCCTTCAACACGTCTTTAGGGGTACTAAGGGCTGTGTAAATGCAGTTAAAATTTAAAGCAAACCCTTCCCAGCCTAGTTGTTAACTCTTTGCACTATCACTCAAAAAAAACGTTGTCATCACAAAGCTTGGAGTGATTTGATCAATTAAAGCCAGAACTGCTCACAAGCATCCTTTACACTTGCAGATTAACTCACAGTGCACATCTGCATTTAATTCAGGAAAGCAGCTGTTAACGTAAATTAGCCCCCCCACTGTCTTTTTCCAAAAGGAAAGCAAATGTTTCGGTTTGCTAGGGACAAGTAAAGCTGGGGATTTCTCGGCCCCCTTCCCAGGACTCCACGGCCCCCCTGGGGGTCGCGCCCCACATATTACTCTACAGTTAGAGTGACCAGCATCCGTTGACCTGGAGGCAAGAAGCAGGAAGGTCCCAGTCCTCAGGGGCACCACAATTGGTGGGAATGGCCAACTGTAGGGAGGAAAGAGAGGGCTCAGGCAGCCCGCCTCTTCAGCAGTGGTATGACTCTCCTGCTCACACCTGGCTGCAGGTACAGCACTGTGAATAGCTCTGTCTCAGGGGATATCAAGAGACTAAAAACACTCCCTCTTTCAAGGTCATTGAGAGTGGAACAAGAACAGCAAGGCATCGAGCCTGGAAATCCTTGCTTTAGCGATTCATCTAGTACTCAGGTGCATCTTACTGTAGGTGTGATCCAGCTCCCTAACATTCAGGAATCGCTAATCCAATTTCCTGTTGGTATTTAAAAGATACAGCAATTACATTTTCATTCTCTGGGATGGGAACTGTGCTCAGTGAGAAAAGTTAATCACATGGATGAACTTCCTGGACCTCTCTCTGGGGTTCACGCACACCATTTCAGAGACCAGGATCTCCTTTTGGATTTAGAAATCTCACTCTGCGATGGCAGCACTAAAACTTTCAACAAAGATACTGATAGGAACAGCCTACTCCTGTACACCAGTTATCACTCGAAGGTCCTCTGAGTTAATCTACCCTTCAGGCAGTTCATTAGAATCAGGTGAAATTGTTCCTTGAGTTTAGACTTGATGACACAGTCCAAAAAACATAGGTGAGAAATTGAGAGCCCACCAGTATCCCTCCGGGACTGTCAACCAGTTCTTAAAATGGGCCGTCAATAATAACAGGGAGGCTCTTCTGACCTCTAGCCCCAAAACAGAAGAGGACCTGATCACCTTTGTGGCAACATTTACTCCCTTACCAAACTTAATAAAATCTGTTGTCAACAGGAACTGGCAATAAGGGCGCAATGCATTTTCTTAAACCCCACTTGGCCTTTAAAAGACTGAAACATTTAAGAGACAAACTGATACATAGACGACCAAGCAATAACACCGCCAGACAAGTTCAGACACTCTGAAATGTACCCCCCGTGATGGGACGCCATCCATGGGGGGGTTGCAATATTTGTTACCTGACGGAACATGTACATCTTTTTCACTTCTGGACGGCTCCTTCTCATGGCACATTGAAAAACACACACTCATTGTAAGACCACGAGGTGTGTGTTGTAGTAAATTACTTCTTTACTCTTCTCCACTGAATAGAATCTCCATGACATGACATGACATCATAGAATGCCTGGGTGTCTCTCTGGCTCACAGTGTCAGTTAGTCAACTCAGGCTGAGCTGCTTGGAGCTTGCTCCTGGTTCTACATCTGTACTTCCTATCTTTTCCTACTCAGCTATCCTAGAAGCAAGCTACAATAAAGGATTATCTAACTATACAGCTGGACTGTGTATCTTCCTTTACTACATCTTGGCGACGATTGTGAACTGGATGAACCTACGCGTGAACTAAGGAGAAAGGACAACTAAGGAACTAAAAGACAAGAAACTAAAGACTTTATGGACTTTCAAACGTCAATTGAAGCCCAAAGGTAATGCCCCAGCCAACCCAAACAGTGTCCTGTACCATCTGGACGGATCACTGAAATAATATCGAGGGACAGAATATCGACCATCAAAAATATCGTTGCAAAATATCGACAGTCAAAATATCGAGTTTCTATCTACAAACAGGTAAGTACAAAAATATCGAGTTAAAAATATCGTTTACAAAAATATAGTTGTAAAAAATATCGTATTTACTAAAAACAGTGTTAAATTAAATTAATATTAATAATTAATTACTAAAATATACTTAAAATTACTTAAATTAACTTATAATAATTAAATAATTAATGAAAGTTAAATAAATATGTTTTTATTTCATATTTATTAAAACATATATATATAGTAACAAAATATAATAAAATAATACCCAAAAACTGAAAACTGACCCTGAACCCTAAAAATACCCCTTTACCCAAAAACCCAAAACTGACCCTGAACCCTAAAAATACCCCTTTACCCAAAAACTGAAAACTGACCCTAAACCCTAAAAATACCCCTTTACCCAAAAACTGAAAACTGACCCTGAACCCTAAAAATACCCCTTTACCCAAAAACTGAAAACTGACCCTGAACCCTAAAAATACCCCTTTACCCAAAAACCCAAAACTGACCCTGATCCCTAAAAATACCCCTTTACCCAAAAACCCAAAACTGACCCTGAACCCTAAAAATAAAAACGAATTTTTTTACTATCTATATTATATACTTACATATTTTCACTTTCTATATTATTTACAGTCGATATTACTTCACTTACCTTAAAAACGATATTTTGGCTGTCTATATTCTGTCCTGTCGATATTTTGTCCAAACGATATTTTTGACTCGATATTCTGTCCAAACGATATTTTGGAGTCGATATTATGTCTGTGCACCCATCTGGACAGCCTGCAACCTGGGCGTAAGTTACTTGATGAGCCTGTTGTCACCCTGCTGCTGTCTGGGAAAAGTCTTTCTAGCAACGCTCTTCCCTGAGGCCTGTGGTTTTTATCTATTTCATCTGGCCTTCATTCTGATTGGGAAGCGTTGTGGTATCACAGTAGGTTTTATCTACTTAATAAGTTACATATGAGGCTGATGGCAGTGTGCAACTTGGAGCATTCTTTAAGTACATATATCAGCTGGTTTATTGGCAGTATTAGTGACAATAGCGCGGATCTTTAAGAACTTCCTTGGAGCAATTACTCTGGTATTCACTCACGCTAGTAGTGGCATCTAGTGGGGGTACTTGCGCATGTTCGTGGGAGCTGTAACTGCGTGTTTTCCCTCGAGTACCTGCACTGAGTTTTTGATGTTATTGTGCCCCAGAGTGCTTTTCTTTTCAAGCGGCAATATAGCTCTTCGATTTAAACTCTACACACGGGCGTCATCCTTAGTGAGCCTACGTGCGTGTTTGAGGAGGCTGGACGGTGACGGTGTTTTGCCGGTGAGTAGGGGGGCATTATTTTTGCTGTTTTTGTGCATTAAAAATGTTGTCTGTGCTCAATGGCAGTTCAACCGCTGCATTTCAAACGAGTCACGAGCCGCGCACACTCTCTCTATGCACACAGACTTACCTGTCTCGTGCTGCCTCCTTCTCCTTCTCTGTGACGTCCCGGCATTTTTGGATCCAGCTGCCTACCTACGCTTTGCTGCACAAATGTGCCATGAGCCACCCGGCGCCCCGTCAAAAGGCGTGCCTCCATTTTGTGTTATTTGAACAACGCCTCGGATTGCCGATCACGCTCATTGTACCTGTTTCAGTGTGGCAAACACGGCAAAGAAATTTCACAAAACGTAGTGCTCGTTGCCTCCCGAGCTGTAAGAACTTTGGCCTGCATGGTCAGTGTCACGTTTTCTTCAAGATGCGATGAGTTTGGGCAACACATGGAACACGAGATGTATTGGATGGACAGGAAGCAGAGCACCACAACTCTCGACTTTACTTCGTATATTGCATCTTATAGACTGCCTCACACTTCACTGTTGTGGCACGATTCAGGGCTGACTGCAAGGAGCTGTGTACGGTGATCCCGGGTGAGAGATCGCTCACCGGAACTCAAGTTATTACTATCTTTCTGGGGGTTTATTTAGTGTTTGCTCTATTGTGTGTATTTGGTGTTCTTATGGAAAGAATATTGGGAGCTGTGGTAGCTGTAGTCTCCTAGGGCCACATCGTTTAACCCAACGGTGTACCTTTCTTTGGGGAGGTTGTGGGGCCTTTCAATGCTCAATTCTGTTTCTGGGGTGATGTTGTGCCTTATGGTGTACCCTATCTAGGGGATGTTGTTGTTTTGGTTTTTCAGGGTGAATATCCTGTGGTGTACCCTACTTTGGGGAAGTGGTAGTGTTTGTGGGTAGTCAATGCCCCATACCCTTTCCCAGGGTGAATATCCTGTGGTGTACCCTACTTTGGGGAGGTGGTAGTGTTTGTGGGTAGTCAATGCCCCACATCAGTTCCCAGGGTGAGTATCCTGTGGTGTACCCTACTTTGGGGAGGTGGTCATGTTTGTGGGTAGTCAATGCCCATTTCAGTTCCCAGGGTGACTATCCTGCGGTGTACCCTATTTAGGGGAGGTTGTGTTTTTCTACAGGGTTAGTACCCTGCGCTGTTCCCAATTCTTGGTGGTTCAGTTTTACAGGGTCAGTATCCTGGGTGTTCCCTATTTAGGGGAGGTTGTGTTATTTTATAAGGTCAGTACCCTGCGTTGTTCTCTTTTTTTCGTGGAGATTATTTGGGCAATATGCTCCGGTCGAAGTCTATCTGCTTGGAATTCGTGGCAAAGGGTTCCATGTTGGTAGGACTTTGAGTTAGGAGCTTTATCATATCTTTAGTGTCAGCATAAACTCATCAGGGGAATATTTTTTGGTTTCTTTCCAGAGCGTTTTTATCTAGTGAATTTCTGTGATAGGACTTACACTCTTCCGGTTATCTAGAGTGGATTTTACCGCTGTTGTTTCTTTCCCAAGGGTCTGTGTCTACGCTCATCTTTGTTTACCAGGGTGCTTACCCTGTGGTGTGCCCATGTATGGGGAGGTTGTGAGCGTGACCACCTTTTTTTGCCGCATTGGTCTTTGTTCATCTAAACCATGCTGTTTCACTAAGGGAGGGGGATGAGGCATGTTATTGTGTTTCTGTTCATCTAATATTTAGCATTTTATTGTATTTCTGCTCATGCTAATGATGCCTCATGTTGTACATTATTACGTTTGTTTATCTCATTTTGTACTTTCATGCAAATGTTATATTTGAGGTATCTTGCCTATCTTTCTCTCTATTCTGCTGTAATTCCCTAAGGAAGGAGGATGTGTAGTAAATTACTTCTCTACTCTTCTCCACTGAATAGAATCTCCATGACATGACATGACATCATAGAATGCCTGGGTGTCTCTCTGGCTCACAGTGTCAGTTAGTCAACTCAGGCTGAGCTGCTTGGAGCTTGCTCCTGGTGGAGTTCTACATCTGTACTTTCTATCTTCTCCTACTCAGCTATCCTAGAAGCAAGCTACAATAAAGGAGTATCTAACTATACAGCTGGACTGTGTATCTTCCTTTACTACATGTGTACTTAATCACCTGCCCATGTAAATTGCAGTAAGGTGGCATGAGAGCGAGAATGGTATGAATCGGCATCAACACCTGTTTGCCTTTTCCCAGAGAGCCGTATGGTGCTTCATCAGGTAGGTAATTTGACCTGATGTCTGTAAAAGTGAACCTAATGTCCCCTGGTGACAGGCTTGCTGAAAAGTGAGGAACTTGCTATGTTACATTTTTTCTGGTCCACGGCCAAGTAGACCCTCATCAGGGATGTGACAGATGAGGGTGATGCAGGTCCAGCAGCAGTGAGTGTTCCCTGGCTGGGAATCATCACAGCACTGATACTGACATCCTAAGAAGTACATTCACATCCAAATGTTCCATAAATATTGTGCTGTTGCAGTGGGACTGTTGCAGACGGCCTGCTTTGCTGCTCTGAATGGGTCGCCCAGTACTGCTATTCCTTCTGATGATGATCACCGCCATCTTAAGCACTGCCTGTACACGTGTCCTTCATGCTATGATTGTGGTGGCTGCCGCCGGTTGGCAACAATGTCATCATTGCTAGTGACATACTGGCGGCTTTCACATGACTATGGCTCCCACCTTGAATCGAAAGAAATAGTCAATGAGTGCTTGCTGGTACTACCTCACTCCTGGAAACAACACTGTCTCTATACTTTGGGGCATATGTACAATTGGATATCGCCATCAGAATGTCACTTTTAGCGACGTTCTGATGGCAATATCCCCTTCTCCTCATTTACAAGGCAGCGTTAAGCTACTTTTTGTGGCTTAACGCCACCTTGTGCATACAGCCCCTTGTCACGTAAAATTTAGCATGAAAGGGGAGTGGTAATGAGGGTTGCTATGGGTGTTCCACGGCAATACCCCTTGCTTGTTGACACTGCCCCAAATATGCAAGGCTGGGGCACAGTGCTTAATTTGCGCCAGTGGTTTCCGGTGTCCCTTCCTACACATAAACAATCGCCCCTGCAGCGCAGGCCCCCTTGAAACATGGCGGCAGAGGGCATGCTCTAGCATTAGGCAGCTTTTTTAGCGCTAGGGAAAATGCAGGGGTGCACTGTATATTTTTTAATACAGCGCATCCCTGCATTCTGAAAATGTCGAAACGTGGCGATGCCAAATTTGGCATTGCGCCGCGCTCTTGAATTTTCGAGTACATATGCCCCTTGGCATCCCACTGTTTGGAGCCTATAAGGGGAGCCAAAGCAAGCTCTCCTGTAATCTGCTGCCTCTTTGTCTTTGTTGATGTTCTTGGCATGTGCTTCAGTAGCTGCAGGAAGCAAAGGGAACTGATTAAGCTCTTGAAACAATCCAAAAATAAGCAATGGCGGCAGTCCTTATGAAAACTAAGGTTGCAAAAGAGATTAAAACAACATATGGAAATGGAGAGCACACCCCAAACCCAGAATACACAAATAAAACAAGGACTGCCTATGGACCAAAACATAATCAAGCCCCGGGATGCATGTGAGCACATGCTGCCAAACCACCCTCCTTTGTGTTTAACTTTTATGACTGAATTTAATACGACATATTTCATAGATGCCTAAATATCTGGTCTAAGTATAATCTGTTTGATGACTTACCCCATTGTTGGCCATTGACTTCAGTTAAACCACCCTCCAAGGAAGATTGAAAAAACAGAAGCAAGTAGGAAGCAAAAACAAGGAAAACAACTTAAAGGAATGGAGTGCATCACAAAAGTGGCGAAAAAGTAATAGACAGAAACAACATCAGCCTCCCAGGGGTGTCCAGAAACCAATGGGAACTCAATTGTGGAACACTTGAGTGCACAGAGAGGAAAAAGCACACAGAATGTTCCCCTTCAAAAACACACAAAACATTCCTCAGAGGCAGCTTTTTGGTAAAATCACCTAGTGGGCAAAGTGTCTCAGCTATTGTGGTAGATTCACCAGTGCAGTGTGCCTTGAGGCACTTCTCTTTCTGGATACAGCTGAGTAGCTTGTGGCAGTGGTGCACACACAACTAGCAGCGTGTAGCGATGGCTGCCCACATACATCATGCACCCGCGTGTCTAAACCGCTCTTCTATAGTGCAGTTTTTACTACACTACCTTAGGTGATTTATAAATTGAACTTTCATGGGGTCTTTGGCCCGGTGCCAGACTGATAGCAGCAACCCCCTGGGAACCGTAAAGAAGGCGCAACTCACAACTTCACCCCTCAAAGGGAATTTCTGGTGGGTCATTAGATCAGGGAGAAGCTGATGGGCATCCTGGCACACATTGACTGAGGGAGTAGGCATGCTTTAGACACTGCTCACTGTGTCTCTGATGGACAATGTGTGAAAAGGAGAAACATAGCCAAGGCTCCATTCTGTTTGGAAAGCAGACCTGCTTGCTGCTAAACATAAAGGCTTGAGTTACAACGTAATAAAAAGTAGTAAGAACTGTAACAAAGAATCAGACAAATCTTGGCAATCCTGGTGAAAAAGTGAAAAGATCAAATTTAGAGGAGAATGGAAATTACTAGCAACTGAAACTTTACAAAAAGTGTGCCATGTCATTGCAAAATGAACAATTGATGGACAGAATGTTGAGCAATGTCAAACATTCACCCCAGTAAAGAGATCTGGGCCTAAATACATTGTTTTTGTGCTCCCCATGCCATTCCAGATTAGACTCAGCCATATGCAAATCAGTCTTGAGCCTGTTACCCATGGGAACAGTCCAGCCAGAACTGGCAGGCTAGGTCCTACCTGGACCGTAAACAAGCATCCTATGACCAGTTTTGGGGTTTCACCCCTCATCATCCAGGCTAGCTTGATTCTAGTGGCATGGAGAGCATGGGACCCTTGTCCCACTCGGTGTGACAAATGCAAAAAGAACACTTGATGGTCAGAATGTTGAACAATGTCATACATTCACCCCAGTACAGAGATCTGGGACTAAATCCATTGTTTTTTGCTCCCCATGCCATTCCAGCTGGCCTGGCTGATAAGGGGTGTTATCCCGAAACCAGTTCCAGATGATTATTTACGATCCAGGGAAGACCTGGTTTGGTGGTTCGGGCTCGACTGTTCTCATGAAGAACAGGGTCAAGACTGATTTGCATATGGCTGGGTCTGAACTGAAGAGCGGTGTAGACATGCTCATGCAGGGGTTACAGAGTTCATGGGGATTCACGTTTCAGGTGGCGTGGTCCAGGGAAGAGTGTGTGAGGGTAAAAGCCACAAATGGGAACGAAGACTAGCAGACACAGGCCCACTGCTTGTGGTCACGTCGAGACCTATTCCCTGCAGCACTGGAGCTTGGAGCTGGAGTGATGTTTTTAGCAGTAAAACTCCTAGATTCTTACATATTCTCGAGATAATCCTGAATCACTGAGTAACAGGGGTTTGCGATTACAAGAAATGTGGTAAATCCATCCTTGCAAATTTTTATCATGCATTTTTACCAAGGGAAACCTGGAAAAATTTGTGTGGGAAAAATGGCCTGGAATATGCAACAGTATATGACAATATCTGTAGAAAGACTGATTTCCATGGTTAAAGGGACGCCGTGAACCCCCTGCTTTCGCAGCTTAAGAGGGGGTGGAGTTCTTGGTGGGGCTCTTCTTTCTGCAACTGGCAGACAAAGACCATAAATATGGTGAGAGGGTGGGTGAGTGTGCGAGTGAGTGAAAGGATACATGTAAAGATGGATGTGTGAGTGAAAGGGTGGATGAATGGGTAGATGGATGGATGAATGAGTGAAATGATGGATGGATAAGTGGAAGATAAGATGGATAAGTAGTAGAGAGGATGAGTGGATGGATGAATGTATGAGCGAGTGAGTGAGTGAGTGAGTGAAAGGGTGATTGGATGATGAGGGACAGTATGGATGCCTGAGTGAGTGAAAGCATGGATGGCTGAGTGAAAGGATTGATGGAAGGGTGGAGTAACAGGGTGGATGGATGAACAAAGAGAAAGGGTGGTTAGATGGATGAGGAAAACAATGGACGGATGGATGGGTAAAAGGATAGATGCTGGGGCGTCATGAACCCCAACTTTTGCTGCTACAGTGAGGATGAAGTTCTTGATAGGCCTCTTCTGTCTGCAACTTAGAAAACAAAAGTGAATGAGTAATTGGATTATTTGATGCATGTTAGTGAAAAGGTGAATAGATTAATAATTGAATGACATTATAGCTGTGAGGATGAATAAGTGAAAGAATGGATGTATGAGTGAAAGGGAGGATGGATGGATGAAAGGGTGGATTGTTGAGAGAAAGAATGGATGAATGAGTGAAAGGGTGGATAAATGGATAATGAGAGAAAGGATGAATGGATGAGTGAGTGAAAGAAAGGGTGGATTGGATGAGTGAAAGGGAGGACAGATGGATAGATTGAAAAGGTGGATGGGTGGATGGGAGAAATGATGGGTGGATTAGAGAAATGATGGGTGGATGGAAGAGAGAAAGGATCAATGAGTGAAAGAATAGATGAATGAGGGAAAAGGGCGTGGATGAAAGAATGGATAAAAGGATGGAAGGATGAATAAAAGATTGGATGGATGCGTGAAAGGGAGGATTCATGGATAGACAGATGAGTGAAATCTAGGATAGATGAGTGTGTGAAATGATGGATCGGTGATTGAAAGGATAAATAGATTGATGAATGAGTGGATTGATGGGTGGATGGATTAGTGAAAGAAATGGATAGCTGAGTAAAAGGATGGATGGATGAGTCAAAGGGAGGATGGATGGAGTGAAAAGGTGGAGGGATGGAGTGAAAGAGTGGATGGATGAAAGCCAGAAGGATGAATGAGTGAAAGAGTGGCTGGAGGGTGGGCTAGGTGAAAGAGTGGGTGGATAGATAGATAGATAGGCTGCATAGGTTTAATGGAAAGGTTGGGTGATGGATGAATAAGTTTGGATATGGATGGGCGGACAGGAAGAATGGTAAAAGACTGAATGATGGATGAAAGAATGAATGGATGTCAGAATGTAAATGTTAAATAGTAGATATCAGCGGTGGATGGAAGGTTGAAAGAATGCTTGGACGAAATAGACAAAAGAGCTCTTTTAGGGAGGACTGTGATGACTTGTTTTCTTTGCTTGGTGCCATAGAGCCTTGAATCGAAGTAGGGTTTTTTTTTATTTTTCTGGCTACTCCCTTGGTTATTCATCATTGAATTAAGGGTATCTGGAATAGTGTGGCCCCACTGCACCCAGTATTTCCAGGGGCAGCATTACTCCATGTCATGGGCACTGTGTTCCTCTTCTGGATTCTCATTTAACAACCAACCAAGTGCATGCTAGGAAATGTAGTTGTTAGACCTGGCATCTTTTGGCATGTCTTCCTTGTCTTTTTGCTGTCTGACCTCCTGTTTTTGATGGTATACTGGACCTCATTTTTGCTGATTTGTTGTCTCTGCGCACTGTACCACTGCTGATCAGTGCTAAAGTGCAAGTGTTCCCTCTGTACATTGTGTCATTGATTGGTGGTGCACAGACATAATATCGACTCCAAAATATCGTTTGGACAGAATATCGACTCCAAAATATCGTTTGGACAAAATATCGACAGGACAGAATATAGACAGCCAAAATATCGTTTTTAAGGTAAGTGAAGTAATATCGACTGTAAATAATATAGAAAGTGAAAATATGTAAGTATATAATATAGATAGTAAAAAAATTCGTTTTTATTTTTAGGGTTCAGGGTCAGTTTTGGGTTTTTGGGTAAAGGGGTATTTTTAGGGTTCAGGGTCAGTTTTGGGTTTTAGGGTAAAGGGGTATTTTTAGGGTTCAGGGTCAGTTTTCAGTTTTTGGGTAAAGGGGTATTTTTAGGGTTCAGGGTCAGTTTTCAGTTTTTGGGTAAAGGGGTATTTTTAGGGTTTAGGGTCAGTTTTCAGTTTTTGGGTAAAGGGGTATTTTTAGGGTTCAGGGTCAGTTTTCAGTTTTTGGGTCAAGTCAAGTCAAGTCAACAAAATTTATATAGCGCGCTACATACCCAGAGGGTCTCAAGGCGCTTGAGGAAGGGTGGGAGGGTTACTTGTCGAATATCCAAGTTTTAAGTTGCTTTCTGAATGCAAGATGGTTCTGAGTGAGACGAAGGTGAGTGGGGAGTGAGTTCCAGGTTTTGGCGGCCAGGTAGGAGAAGGATCTACCTCCCATGGTGGTTTTATTGATGCGAGGCACGGTAGCTAGGGCTTGGCAGGAGGAACGTAGCTGGCGGGGGGGGTGTAGAAGGAAAGTCGAGTGTTGAGGCAATCGGGTCCGAGTTTGTAAAGTGATTTGTGTGCGTGGGTTAGGAGGCGGAAAGTGATCCTCTTATTGACGGGGAGCCAGTGGAGTTTTTTCAGGTGACTGGAGATGTGGTCTTTACGTGGGATGTCGAGTATTAGTCTGGCCGATGCGTTCTGGATGCGTTGGAGTTTTTTCTGGACTTTTGCGGTGGTGCCGGTGTATAGGGTGTTTCCGTAGTCCAGGCGGCTTGTAACCAGTGCATGGGTGACCGTTTTTCTGGTTTCGGTGGGGATCCAGCGAAATGTTTTTTTGAGCATGCGAAGAATGTTGAAGCAAGATGATGAGACGGCGTTGACCTGCCTGGACATCGAGAGTGAGGAGTCTAAAATGATGCCCAGGTTCCGTGCGTGATCCGTCGGGATGGGTGCTTTTCCAAGAGCTTCTGGCCACCAGGAGTCATCCCAGGCGGAGGGGGAGGTTCCTAAGATAAGGACTTCTGTTTTATCTGAGTTAAGTTTTAGACGGCTATGCTTCATCCATTCAGCTACTTCTTTCATTCCTTCCTGAAGGTTGGTTTTGGCGGTATTAGGGTCTTTGGTGAGTGAGAGGATCAGTTGGGTGTCATCTGCGTAGGAGATGATGTTGAGGTTGTGTTGGCGTGCGATGGTCGCGAGCGGACTCATGTATACGTTGAAGAGGGTGGGGCTGAGTGAGGATCCTTGTGGTACGCCGCAAATGACTTCAGTGGCCTCTGACTTGAATGGTGGGAGGCGGACTCTCTGGGTTCTTCCGGTGAGGAACGAAGTGATCCATTCCAGTGCTTTTCCTTGGATTCCGATGTTTCTGAGGCGCTGTAGAAGGATGCTATGGCAGACTGTGTCGAAGGCTGCGGAGAAGTCGAGGAGGATGAGGGCGACTGTGTCTCCATTGTCCAGTAGAGTTCGAATGTCGTCTGTTGCTGCGATGAGGGCGGTCTCCGTGCTGTGTTTGGCTCGGAAGCCGGACTGTGAAGGGTCGAGGGATTTGTTGGTTTCGAGGAAGGCGGCGAGTTGGTTGTTGACAGCTTTCTCGATAACTTTGGCCGGGAATGGTAGGAGCGAGATGGGTCGGTAGTTTTTGAGTTCAGTGGGGTCAGCTGTGGGTTTTTTCAGAAGGGCGCTAAGTTCGGCGTGTTTCCAGATTTCCAGGAAGGTGGCAGAGTTGAGGGAGCAGTTGATGACGTCTCGGAGGTGTGGCGCTATGATGGAGTCTGCTTTGTTGAAGATGTGGTGAGGGCAAGGGTCTGTTGGGGATCCTGAGTGAATGGAATTCATCAGGCGGATGGTGTCCTCAGTGGAAATAGGGTTCCAGTCATTGAGGATGTTCAGTGAGGGTGAGGGTACGGCCGAAGGTTGGGTGGGTTGGTCTCCAGGTTGGTGGTCGAAGCTGTTGTGGATGTCTGCGATTTTGTCGTGGAAGAACGAAGCTAGGGAGTCGCAAAGGGTTTGCGAGGGAGTGATGTCGTTGGAGTTGGCGGAGGGGTTGGTAAATTCTTTGACGATGTTGAATAATTCCTTGCTGTTGTGGGCGTTGTTATCTAGTCTGTCTTTGAATGCGGCTTTCTTGGCTGTCCGGATCAGTTGGTGGTGTGTGCGGGTGGCGTTTTTGAATGCGTCCCTGGTGCTGGTGTTTGGGTCTTTTTTCCAGGCTTTCTCGAGGGAGCGACAGAGCTTCTTAGATTTTTTAAGATCATCGTTGAACCAGGAAGCGTTTTTGCTGCCTAGTTTGGTTTGACGTTTTTTCAACGGTGCTAGGATGTCGGCGCTGTTGGATAGCCATTGGGTGAAGTTAATAGCTGCTTGGTCGGGGTAAAGGGGTATTTTTAGGGTTCAGGGTCAGTTTTCAGTTTTTGGCTAAAGGGGTATTTTTAGGGTTTAGGGTCAGTTTTCAGTTTTTGGGTAAAGGGGTATTTTTAGGGTTCAGGGTCAGTTTTGGGTTTTTGGGTAAAGGGGTATTTTTAGGGTTCAGGGTCAGTTTTCAGTTTTTGGGTATTATTTTATTATATTTTGTTACTATATATATATGTTTTAATAAATATGAAATAAAAAAATATTTATTTAACTTTCATTAATTATTTAAATATTATAAGTTAATTTAAGTAATTTTAAGTATATTTTAGTAATTAATTATTAATATTAATTTAATTTAACACTGTTTTTAGTAAATACGATATTTTTTACAACTATATTTTTGTAAACGATATTTTTAACTCGATATTTTTGTACTTACCTGTTTGTAGATAGAAACTCGATATTTTGACTGTCGATATTTTCTCAACGATATTTTTGATGGTCGATATTCTGTCCCTCGATATTATTTCAGTGATCCTGATTGGTACTTTCATGATTGGCATATTTGACTTGCTAGTAAGTCCCTAGTAATGTGCACAGGTGTGCACTGGGCCTATACGTCAAATGCTACTAGTGAGCGTGTAGCAATGGTTGTGCCACCCACACAAATAGCTTTTCAAATGTGTCTCAGACCTGCCACTGCAGTGTCTGTGTGTGCAGTTTTAAACTGCGAGGTGGACCTGAAAAGTGCACCTACCTGCAAGGCCTATCCATTCCCTTTTATTACATATTAGTTACCCCTAAGGTACGCCCAAGGCAGCCCCATGGGAAAGATGCAGTGAACTTAAAAGGTAGGACATGCAGTGGTGTGTTCTTACGTGTCCTGATAGTGAAATACTGTGCATTTTGTTTTTCACTATTGCAATGCTATCCCTTCCAAATGTTAGCATGGGGTCTGCATAGAAACACCTATTCAAATGCAGATTCCCATTGGAAGATGATATGAAGTTGGAGTTTGGGATGTCGGGAACTCACCATTTAAAAATACGTCTTTTAGTGAAGATGTATTTTGAATAGCGTGTTAGAAAATGCAACTTTTAGAAATGGGCTTCTTGCTTAACCCCTCTGTGACTGCCTGGGGAATCCACGTCTGTGTTGCCTGACAGCTGGGCTGTCCTGCCTACACAAAGGTAGCTGCGGTGTGCCCTGCATATCCTGATGGCCCTTCACCAGGCTGATGGACCTTCCTGAGCTAGAATGGTAAGAGGGGCTGTCACTGACACCTGAATAGGGCTGTGCCTGTCCTCACACAATACTCTATCCACTCCCTGTTGTATGTCTGGGGGTAGAGCAGGGAAGGGCAAGGTTTTGTGCACAACTAAGACTCTTCTTTGAAGGTTGCCCACTTCAAAGACCAAAACTGGTATAAGTATTTGGGCTCTGACCCTACACCTTTAGAATACTCTGCACTAAGGACTCTGTCAAGTTTCAAAGCTTTATTCGATTTTCTCAAGTATTAAAAAAATCATAAAAGCATTTCATATTTCACATTACAAAGTACACATAATTATTAAAAAGTATTAAATTGTTGAGAAAATAAACAATCGATTAGGCCTCGATACATAAAAAATTCCGTTGTTTTAACACACTTTTTAAAAACATTGCCATGATCTTAATACATAAAGGATTTCCTAATTGTTGGAGATTCAGGTAAGCTACCCTACATTGCCGCCATGCCCCGCTTTTCAAGTAATGTTTCAACCATCTAACACGCTCTTTCTTGTACAATTTACATAGTAAGACGAGATGGAAGGTAGACTGGGCAGATACATTATCACATGGGCAGGGGGTCAAAGATCTATTCCAGTCATTTTTTTCCGGGTAGGAGACCAGGTGGTGGAAAATGTTAAACCTGAATCTACACAAAACAAAGCGTTCAAACCCCAAAGTCGTGATGGTCAAGTATGGTTGTATATTATACGAAGTCAGTAGCAATTGGTGACCAATCACAGTTTTTTTACTGACTTCGATCACAAACCTCAAGTTATTAAAGTGCTCCATACATAGATTTCTTAAAGATTTCTTGGGAATTTTCCCGATTAACTCAGGTTTGTAGTACCATTCAGGCCTTTCAATGTCCACAAAGACTTTCCTCACATACTCAAGCCATATGATACTTTTAGCATTGTCCAGGGCCATAACATCGTTAATTACTGCTCGATTCAGCGCTAGTTCTGGTGTCACCCAAATTCTCCTCCAGAGTAGAATTGGCTGCATTTTAATCAAGTCTGTCAGGTGCTCCATTCCTAATTCCGTGTGGGAATTATAAACTGAGGAGCTTTTTGTAAGGGACAGAAGGTATCGAAAGAAGTCATTTTCGATGATTTGGAGAGCTGTTACGTCCTGATATCCCCATACTCCCGCTCCATACAGGGCAATGCTTCTACATTTGGCCACATAAATCCTAAGCATTATATCTGGTTGTTTTTTCCCTAGTTTACTTGCGAAATGTTTTACAGCTGCAACCGAGCGTTTAAATGCTAAGGATCTATTTTTCACCTCAGTGGCCCATGCCCCCGTTGCCTCAATTGTGACACCTAAGTATGGGAATGTTTTTGTAGCCTGTAAGTGAGAATCTCCCACACTAAGTTGCTTACATCTAGCCCCACCTTTGCAGGATCCCATCACAAATGATTTTTTGGCATTAAGAATAAGTCCCCTCTCCCCCATGTAGTCAACATATTTTTTTAGAGCTTTTTGAGCACCGACTTTAGTTCTTGCCATCAGGACAGCGTCGTCTGCATACAGAAGGGAGCAAATCTGACTATTCCCCACCTTGGGGGAATCGATGCCGCTGGCTCCCAATTCCCTCTCTAGACTGTTGGTATATAGTGAGAACAGAAAAGGGGCCAGCACACATCCTTGCCTTACTCCCCTCTGTATGCGGAAAGACCTGGTGCATTCCCCGCTCAGCCCGTACCTTACTTTAGCTGTAGCCTTCATATATAGTTGTCTCAGGAAGAGCACAATTGATGGATCTACCTTCATCTCCTCCAAGGTTTCCCACAATTTGTTGTGTATCACGCAGTCAAACGCCGACGAAAGGTCGACGAAGACTGCGTAAAAGCAACTCTTTTTAGCTCTGATGTATTTCCCCTGGAGGAGGACGAAGTTCAAAACTTGCTCCACCGTGCCCATCCCTGGACGAAAACCATATTGGACTGGCGTAAGGATATTCTTTTCCTCTGCCCAGACCTGTAGTTTACTCAGCACTACTCTGCCTGCAATTTTCGCTAATGAATCTAAAAGCGATATTGGTCTATAGTTAGAGGGGCTATCCCTATCACCCTTTTTGTGTATGGGGATAATTAACGACTCTGCCCATGTTTTGACAAAGCCTTTCTCACAGCAGGCCTCTATTACCCGTAGGCATACGGGTGCCCACAGCTCTATGTTTAATTTATAAAGATCGCTTGGGATCCCATCTGGGCCCGGTGCTTTATTATTCTGTGTAGATTTTATGGCCGTCACAACCTCCTCTAAGTTAAACTCTAGTGGTATGGGGCTAAAGTTGCTTTGTGCTCGTTGCTCCTCCGAGGCATTACAATATACTTTTGAGAAGAACTCAACCCATGAGTTCTCCTCAATAGCAATTTCTATTTTGGCGGTCGCTTTATTATTAACAAATGGTGAATTTACTACTTGCCAGAATAATTTGGAATCACCCTTCTCAGCAGCATCCGTTAGATCCAGCCATGCTTTTTCCTTTATGGCCTTTTTTCTTTGGGCCCTTGCTACGTTATATGCCTTCCTAAGTGTTGTGATCATGGCATGGTCTTTTACTTCTTCCTTTAAGGCGCTTTTCAGGGCTTTATGTGTCTTTCTACATTGGTTATCAAACCATCCCTTGTTGACTGTGTTCTTCCTAGAACACGTCCTAGTCAGCACTCCCTGTATACTCTTGGTGATATTACTAAATGCCTCCAGGATCTCGCTTTTCCCAGGATTGTCCTGTAAGCATATAAGTAGGGAAGGGAAAGCCTCTTTCACGATTTTTTGTGAGGTTCTTTCGGGATCTAACATTCCCCACTTTAAGGCTATACCGTTTTGGCGTGCAACCGCTAAGTTCTGCGTCCAGGCCAAGGTCTCGATTAGCGAAGGGGTGTTTGTTCCCATTACACTAAGAAGAATTCTTATTGGCAAATGGTCACTCAGGCCAGAAGCAAGGGTCTCAAAGTTCATCACCCGGCTACCATATCTATTGGGCAGGATAATGAAATCTATGATTGAATGTAGCCCCCTTGCCAAAAAAGTGGGGGTAAACTTTACCTTGGGGTGACATAACCTGTTTGCAAACCCTAAGTCAAACTTGGCCATGATGTTGTTTAAAATTTCCCCTTTCATATGGTGTTGAAAGTGGCTGCAGTCCCCTTGCTCGTCCCTACCATATTCTTGATACCCACATGTTTCCATTGTACATGGATTTACATTGAAGTCCCCTACCCAAACATAAATTAAGTCCTTCCCTTGCATGGGTTTTACCCCCCTCATTTCTTTTGTCATTTTCGCTAATTCGTCCCTGAAGACCGTGCTCTCAATGTTATTGTAAAAGTTTACCACTATTAGCACGTCTCTACAATTTATGTGGATGGTAACCACTTGGAAGTGGGCTGAGATTGATCTACCCGAGCTAATGGAAGTATTTAGGCGATTAGAAACGTAGACGCATAACCCCCCTTTATGCCTACCATGACTGGAGGGTACTGCAGGGACATGAAATGTCTTGAAGCCATCTATGTGCACTTCCTTTAAGGCCCAGGTCTCCTGGACGCAGAGTATGTCTATATCACTTACAAACTCTCCCCATTGTGTTTCTGACACCTTACTGGCAATCCCACATACGTTCCAAGTTACTACACTTATTTGGCATGTTTTTATGACTATGTTATTTATCTTAGAAGTATTTCTATCTTTGATTATATTTGCTGGTGCTTTCCCCCTTACCTTACTCCTTAGTACCTCATCTGTTATATTTGCGTTTTCCTCATCCCTGACCTGATTTTCGGTTTCGCTGTTTTGAATCTTCCCTATTTCATTAACTATGTTTGTATTTAACCTCCCACCTGATAACAGTCCACTTGTAGAACTCTTGGGCCCAGCTTCCTTTATACTCCCTGACTTTATGCTTTTGTTCTTTATGGGGACATCAAGTCAGTCATTTTGATCTAAGCCTGAAAATGGGTCGAGGAGGTGGTATAGTGGAACATTCCAGTAATGATTCGGGTTGATGGGATAGTGATTAGGATCAAAACGTGGTTTATATCTGTTGGAATATTGACGGATGGGGGGAAATGGGGGGACGGGGGAGTCATAGAAGTTTTGTCTTACTGGAGTATGATATGGGTTATATCTGCCAAAAGCGTAGAGGTTGGAATGCCCCTCTTTTAATGATTGTACATGGGGCTTCATCATTGTTTGTGGGTAAAAATAGGTCAAGTTGCGCGCAGACACAGTCCCCTCTTTTCTTCCTGAGTACCAGTCTAAGATATGAGTCACAACTCGGTGATCCCTAAAGTTTATAATGATTACGTCACCTTCTATGTCTTTTGGTCTCACACCCACCCAGTCACACCTTCTCACAGACACTATGTCCCCATTTAGGTGTGGTGGCAATGGTCTGTTCGTCCTTAGCCAGTGTATGACCCTGTTCTTTAGACTTGAATCTGACTCTATATTACCTGTCTGTACCCTAGGGACCCCAGTCAGGATAATGACGTAATTTGTTGACTCTGGGGGAAGGTCGACATTACCCTTGTATTTTAATTTAACCCGGTTATCTAGTGACACATTCCTTCTGCTTGTCTCTATGGCTGTGAGTACCTTTGTTGGCCTGGTCTTGGGTTTTCCCTCATGTGTTACTAGGCTGGGGGTTATATTGGTATTCGCTGGAATTTTTTCTAGGGGAGCATTACTTTGGGTCACTATTGGTTGGGCCTCTATTTGAACAGTTTCTTTAGGAATGTTTTGTCCTGTGGCCTCATTTAGTGTCTTTTCCGCTAAAATGCGGTCCATGGTCTCTCCCAGCTTTTTAACTCTTTCTAGTATAGGAAACATGTAGGATCTTAGGAGGCGTTCAATGTCCTCAATTATCCCTCTATTCGGTTGGTCTTCTAATGATTTGTTTAATTCCAGTTGTGGTTTGTTTAATGTCTCTTTATCACTAGATTTGTTGGCTTTAGCCGAGGGGTACTTTGCTGGGATTGGAGTCTTTATGTTGAGAGATTTTTTCCTCCCCATTGTATTCCTCCTTTTTTTCCTTGGGGGCGAGCAGCATACTTCGAGGGTTCTCTTTTTTTGTAATTTCCCTTCGAGTAATTTGACTGCTTGAAGTGGATGGGCCTTGCCTTGAGAGCCCTCCTCCACCGTCCAGATGTGTACGGGGGAAGAGTGGGAAGGGGCACGTTGCAGATCATGATCCACGATGATAGGGGAATTTAGATCAATCAAGGCGTCAGTGCCCAGTGATGGCTGTATCGTGTTACTTAAATTGATAATCTCCTTTTCATTTGTTTGTAGAGGGACCTCTTTAAAAATCCGAGGGATGTCGTTAATATTAAATAAGTCCATGTCAGACTCTCCTTCAGGTGTGACATTATTATTTGGTGGTGGACTCTTTGCCTCCATTCTTGCGGGCACCAAAGGTTTATGTTTTAAAAGTTCTATAGAGAGGCGGCGTTCTGCTCTCCTTTCTGCCATCTCTATTTCTTTGTCAATATCCCTTTTGGCCCTTGCGAAATATTTATCCAGGGAGCCCAATATACTTATAGTGACAGACGTGGGGAGCGACAAGTTCAGGGTGTCTGTAGCCATATTTTTAGCAAGTTAGCCTGGAGCTCACAATTGCGGGCACAATAACCAAGACTATTTTCCTTACCCCAGATCCGCAGTTAGATGGTGGGCCCAGCCCGGCCGTCTCCGGCCCTAGACGGCCACAGACAACCCGCCCTTTGCCCGGGCGCTCCCGCGCGCTACCGCGCGGCGGGTTCCACTAACTCCTATGTAGAGCTAGGGGTGGGGGCGTTACCGGCAGGGAGAGCAGCCACAGGTGTGACAGGCAGGGACTCTTGGGATATTGAGTCCCTGCAGTACTGCTCGCAGCCCTGCCGGTGCCTCAGGACGGTTAAAAACAATCAGTCCTCTTAACCCCAGAAATCCGGAGTCCAGAAGGGCGCAGGTCCGGCAAGGCGTGGGCTTTTTGCAAAGCAGGCAAAGGTATAAATATTAAAACCAGCTCCCAGCGGCAGCAACAGTCAGAGATAGATCCCCTCTGTCAAGAAGAAGGGCTGTAAATGCTGTCAGGAGAGACTACCGTTTTGCTGTGTTGGCCTGCTGTGTGCTTCTTCTGTCTTGGGCAGTGAAAGGACTGGACTGAACTTTCTTTATCCTGCTGTTTCACTTTCTCCAAGGGCTTCAGGTCGATCTTGCCCCCTGTTTGAAGTCTAAAGCACATCAAAGACTTCAACTTCCTCTGCTTACCGCGTGTTCATGCTGAAACAGAAGAAAAGGTAACACTGATGCAGTCTCCAACGGCGTTCCCGACACCGCTGCCTGCACCATGACCTGACAGCACCGCACGAAGCGTTGATCCTCTTCACAACTCAACCCTGATCTCACCGATGCAGCTTGCACCAGAACCTGTGGGCACCGCACGTCACATCGCCTTTCACATCGAAGCCCTGGTGTCACCGACAACGATGCTCCAAGCTAGCACCGCTGCCTGCACTGTGGCCTGTGGACACTGCTTGTGAAGTCCACAAAGAATCACCCCCTCCCACACCACCGCCCTGGTCCACCAACCTCAGCACCCTCCACTCCAGCATCGTCAATCGACCCACTGCTGGCACTGCTGGCTGTGAGCACTGGACAACACATACCCCCGCTTCTCATCGCAACCTTGTGTCTACCGACGACAGCACCTCAGCAACACTGCAGTCTGAACTGTGACCTGTGGACACCATACATAGAATCGCCCTGCTTCACGTCGCAGCCCTGGTCTCACCGATGATGCCGGACGCGGTCACCGAGCCGCTGTCTACGCCGTGATCTGAACGTCGAATTCGCCCTGCTTCACATCGTAGCCTCATTCCGGCCGATGCCAGCGCTCTTGACTTCAACCTCACGGAGTTCGATCTGCAATGCATGTGACTTCAAGGGCCCAAGAACTTCTTCCTAGACCTCCGGAGCTGATGCCTGCTGACACCGTCGACTCCGCATCCTCAGATCCCATCGAAAGGTACATGATGCCCTGTATTTCCAAGGTACTATTTGTGGGTCTTTCCGACACCGTAGCTGGTCTGCGACCTCGCAGTCAGCCTGAGCTGTTAGATTTGTTGTTCATGATGCAGCAGTAGCCGCGGACAGAGCTATCGACTTGGATAAACTGTATTTTAATGTGATTCTTACAAAATGTGTATCTTAATTTATGTATGTTGGACTTTTATTGTTTTGGACTTGTTTTACACAAATAAATACTGGCTAGTTTTCTAAAACTGGTGTGGTATCAGTTTGTAGTGTTTTCACTGTGTTACTGTGTGCTATGTGCAAACGCTTTTCACAATGTCTCTGAGATAAGCCTGACTGCTCGTGCTAAACTACCATAAGGGTGAGCTGGGGTTATTTTAGGTGTGTTTCTCTGACTAGAAGGAAGGTTCCCTACTTTAACAGGGCGTAAGCCACTGCCAATTAGAGAGAGACCCCTTTCAACAATAGTCCTGTTTGTTTCTCAAAGTAATCAAGTGGAGTAAAGTTCTAGATTCAATCAAGGAAAACATGAACTAATTGTCACAACCAGTCTGGGAGAGCAAGACGAACAGCAATATTTTTATTTGAACTTTTCTGTTTTCTGCATAAAACCTTAACCCAGCTGCAGTAGGAGCTCACACCACCTCGGTTGTTTCAGCTGACTCGCATTAGTTTCCTTTCCCGCCAGCCTCTTGTGAAATGTTTGTTTTCCTCAGTCTCCCACACCTGGAAAACAGGTGCGACGTCACGCGCAGGGTATAGCGGGCTCTGCGTGTCCTGGTTCAACAGACCACATCGCTTCCTGCGTTGGAACAGGTGGGCGCTTGGCACGCGGGGGCATGGCGTGGCCAAAGCGAGGAACTGACAGCCCGAGGGCAAGGAAAGTGAGTAATGTGGAGCCAGCGGTAAACATTCGCCTCTCTTAGCCTTCTGCCGGGCGCGTGGAGGGGGGCATTGGCGCTTCCTTGCTGCTAGAGCAGAGACGAAAGGAGGCCTGAAAATGTTTATACGTGCTTTTACTTTTTTTTAAAACAATTTTAGAAAATCCATCTTTCACATCGAAATAGTTTTAGTTATCATGAGTGGAGCAATCCCCGCTTCTATGTATATTATTTGGAAAACCTCAATCCGGAAATTCTCTGACTTCGTGAAATTCCTACAATATAAAGACAGACGTTTTGATTTCTTTGAAATGGTAGAATCCTTTGATTTACTCGTTTTTTATTTAAGATCTGTGCCTGCCATCTGGCGGCCAGAAGAAGTAGTTCTGTTCAGAGAAGAATTATCAATACTGGTACAAAGTCAGTGGGAAGCCTCCCTTTTATTGAATAGATTGGTCAATGGGGATGTTCAGGCTACAGCCACTGGGCCAGACCAATTTGATGGAAGGCATCAACTGTCAACAAATGGACATAGCATTAAGTATGTAGTCATGAGAACAAAGTAAACTGACCAAAATTGTATTGAAGAAGAATCTGCGTAACCCCTGGGCTATCCTCGTACTGTAAGGGTCTGTGAGAGATTTTAGCAATGCAGGGAACAGGGGATTTACCCTGGATTAAGTATGTCATGGATACGCTCAGGAGTACCGGGAAAGATAGACTCGGGGATAATCCCGTGGAGGCCTGAAGTCAAATTTCTAAAGCGGATTTTAAAGTGAGCTACACGAATCATAAACTGGGCACACTTCTTTTGAATTCAACTATGGGTGCATTGACTAATGCTTTTATACAGCACATGGATTATTTCAAAGTTGAAGACTTTTTAGATGAAATAGAGCCAATGCGGGCTAGGAAGCTCTATGTCCAGTTTAAACACGTGTCTCTCCCTTTCAGGCGCGGTTCGTCCATTGGGGCGTAGCCCCCCCTGCGCGATGCCGCCCGTAGCTCCCTCATGACAATCATGTCAATGAATCAACATGACGTCAGACCGCCGGGCGGGCGTCATGTAGATTCATTCACATGATTGTAGAGGCGGCAACACAAGTACGCATGCGTGGGGACGGAGGGTGAATTTTTACCCGTGCCCACGCATGCACACTTGTGTTTTTGCGGCGTTGCGCATGCCCATCAGGAGCCCTAATGGGCGTGCTGCGGGCGAGAGGGTACCTGTGCCCCTGGCGCCAGGATTGGCCAGGGGCGCTGTGAGCCTGTGACTTGTGGGGAGCAGAGCCCAGAGGTGGCGCGGACCGGGACCGGCAGCAAGGTAAGAGTGTGTGTATTTCGATGTTCCAGTAAACTAGCTTGCACAAATGACTTGAGATAGTTCAGTGTGTTAAAGCATCTGCTGCAGAAATGTGTGCGTCTATTCCAGGTCACCCGTTTATTTCACGGCAGAATTTCTATTTTGATAGTTGCAACAACAGCCTTCAACAGATTTCATTTTATAAACATTTTCCAGAAAATGAGTTAACAACTTTGTCACCACAAATATAATGTACTCTTTGAACTAAGGTTATAAAATTTCAAAATGTTAACAAACGGTAGAGGCGGAATAGCATGATATATGCATTTATTATTGCATGCATGTTGGTGTATGTTTGTATGTGAATTTGTATAGTACATACCTAGGGCTTTCAGGATGGTATATACATGGGCGGTAGAAGGTTTCCAGCATAAAAAGGTAGGGGTGATGTAATATGTAAACTGGCACATCCTTCAACATCGATCCTAAAGGCTTGTTAGAGTCCATAATTTATTTTTATATGGTCATAAAAATACATGAATGATGGATGGATGCAGGGTGGGTGCATTAATGACTGTTTGATGGATGGGTGGGTGGATGGGTGCATGGATGGATGCATGCATGATGGGTGGATGGATGCATGAATGATGGATGCAGGATGGATGGGTGGGTGGATGGGTGGATGCATGAATGAATGATGTATGGATGCAGGATGGGTGGATGGATGGGTGGATGCATGAATGGTGTATGGATGTATGGATGGATGCATGGATGCATGCATGATGGGTGGATGCATGATGGATGGATGGATGGATGGATGCATGAATGATGGATGCATGCATGATGGGTGGATGCATGATGGATGGATGGGTGGATGGATGGATGGATGCATGAATGATGTATGGATGGATGCATGCATGATGGGTGGATGCATGATGGATGGATGGATTGGTGGGTGCATGAATGAATGATGTATGGATGCAGGATGGGTGGGTGGATGGATGGGTGGATGTATGAATGATGTATGGATGGATGCATGCATGATGGGTGGATGCATGATGGATGGATGGGTGGATGCATGAATGAATGATGTGTGGATGCAGGGTGGGTGGGTGGATAGATGGGTGGATGCATGAATGATGTATGGATGGATGCAAGGTGGTTCGGGCTCGCTGGCTGTGCTCGATCGCTGCGGTGCAATATGCAAATTAGTTTACGCCTCACCACTTTCAAATGTCACCAGCCGCCCCTGCATACACCCACAGATGGGCTTGCTTACATAATGCAGAGGAGCAGGGTTGTCCGTCCTGTGAATTAGCTGATGAAACTTTTAATCATGTAATCTTTTTTTGCCCAGGGTACAGGCGGGCAAGGGCAAAATAGCTAATTCCCATCTGCAGGAATTTGGGTACTACGCAGCACGTAGAGGTTTTAGGATTCTCCAGACACCAGGCAGCCTGTTGCATTTGCAGTATCCAAATATTAATTTGCTGTATGGTGTATAAGGTGTAAGCTTGTTGTGTTGCCCACTGCAGTTAACATCTCTTGGTCCTATGTCCCGCATTTGACCATTACTTTATAATATATTGATCAAGCAGCCCATGTTGTGTTACTTTAGTAAAAGCCTAAGTAAGGTATTAAGGAATATATTTTACATTGTATATCATTTTTAACGATGTAAGGCCGTTTTAGCATTTTTACTTGAATTGACTTTTAATCTATTCAAATTATTTATGTCCCTTGTAAACAACTATGCTGCTTTTATGATCGGTTGTCTTTTATGGCGTAATGCCGAGATAACGAATATTTACAAATGCTTGGTCAATGCTGCCAACCCCCAGCATGGTAACAATGATAGTAACCCTGGTCTATTTTTTCATTAAAAGTGATTGATGCAATACACCTATTTCATCCATTTGATCTGCCATTTCTCTGGGACAAGAAGCAGTCAAGATCAAGAGTTCGAATATTTTCCCAATGCCAGATAACATGGCAGACTTACATGCTGAGGTGCAATGGTTCCTGTAATGAGTTACTCAGCCCGTTCGGGGTAACCCTTGACCCCAGAGTTGTCTCACGCAACCCTCATGGCCAGGCGCGCTTGTGGTCTTCGACTCGTACCATGAGAGTGTGGCTGCCCTTCACTTAGTGTGCCACGTGCTGGGCACACGCATTTCCAGGTTGTAAACCACCAACGCTAGCGACAAGGGTGCCTTGTACCGCTTCCAGGCGCAACTGATGAGTCCAGATACTGACCCTTCAGTGGGACCGCACTGCCCAGTGACTGCCATTCGTCGCAGGGTGCCCTCAAGCGCCGCACCGGCAGACTTTACCTTTGTTTTCGCAGTTCTATGCTGAAAGGCCCTGCAAGCGACCTGAATCCTATACATGCCCTGCACAGCAGCACCAGCAATCCCCGGCTGACACCAAAGGGGTCTTAACATCCTGAGCTCAACATTGATGTGCTGCCCATCGCCCAAAGAGCACAGTGCGTCCAGCGGGGACTGCCTATCACTGCGGGGTAGAAGGAACACCTACCGGCGGCTCACAACTCAGGCCACAAACCAGCCTGCCGGCTGGCGACCACTCGCACAGGCACCACACGGTCAGACCAGCTGCACACCATAACAGATGATGCTAATGCTGTACAAGGGAATGCACAAGCCCCAGCAACAACACCAGCCCACGCAGTCCACCCACACAACCCTGTCCCTGCACTGCAACCGTTCAGTAAGTTTGCAGACCCCGCCACTGCATCGATGAGATGGCAAACGCGGGTAGGCTGTCTTAACAACTACTTCTAACGACTAGAGAAACTCATTAAGCAGCCGAGAAGTCACTACTACTACACTATGTGGAAGAAGAAATACACAAGCTTTTTGAACACCTCCTGGACACAGGTGCAGACGACGATTTCAGCGCAGACGTTAACGCCCTGAACGCCCACTTTAATCCTCAGCTCAATCTCGGTTTTGAGTGATTCAAATTTAGACAAGTGTGCCAATGCAAAGGGGATTCCATTGACAACTGTTTCACCCGCCTGCGGGATCTGGCCAGAACCTGAACCTCTGACGACCAACCAAAAGACGTGCATGTGCAGCTCATCCAGGGGTGCAGGTCAGTGACTCTCAGAGGTTTAATTCTGAAGCAATGAGGTATCAGCCTAGATGACATCCTAGTCCTTGCCTGGTCTCACAACCTATCCACAGCATATGCCACCAAAATGGACTAGGTGCTCACCCCCAGCCAAGGCAGTTCCAACACCAGAAAACAACCCGCAATCAAGACTGAGACTGTTAAAGCGGTGGAACACGGCCCTGGGGTGGGAGAGCGAAGCCACCAGAATCCAAGCCCCAAAACTACTGCAGGAATTGTGGGAGAGAAGAACACCCTGTGGACAGCTGCCCCAAAATGTGCTTCAGCTGTGGGAATTCAAACCACTTCGCAAGGGTCTGCAGAAGTGGACCAAGAGGCCAGATGAAGAGCAACACTCTTGAAAACCATCCAACATCTCACAGTCAATGACATCGAGCAGCAGAGACAAACATCACTACAAATATTGGCCGGGGAACACCAGAACACGGGCCACTCCGAAGAAGAGTAAGTCTTCCTTATATAATTCATGGAACACATGAGGAGAAACCGAAGACCACAGCCAATGAGATGCACATAGCAGGGACAGCGGTCAAGGCCCTCATTGACACAGTGTCATCAGTGAACATGATGAGCCAACAACAATACCTTTTTTCTTAAACCGAGACCAACCCTGTCACCCTCTGTGACCATAATCTACACATATGTAGGTCAAGAACTACTCACACTGGTAGGGACAATTGATGTATCAGTGCAGAATGGCAACAAAGAAACGCCTGTGAGATTCCACATTGTTAAAGGAGAATCAGAAACTCTCGTAGACTTTGACATAGCTGAAGACGTCAGCCCCTGTTCTTCACCCGCAACGTCCAGAGGATACTTTATGCCAATTTTAACACCTGTTCCAAGGATTGAGGTGCCTCAAAGGACCCCCGATAGAACCACACATCGACTAGATGGGGAAGCCAGTGGTTCTGCTACACCGCAGGGTGCCCTTCCACCTACTACCCACATGTCAAACAAGAGCTGGTGAAATTAGAACAAGCAAATTAAAAACGTGATCCCAGACTGATGTTGATCGTGAAAAAAAACATGACCAATCAATCAATAAATCATATCATTTGTAAAGCGCACTAATCACCCGTGAGGGTCTCAAGGCGCTGGGGTGGGGAATGCTGCTACTGCTCGAAAAGCCAGGTCTTGAGGAGTTTTCTGAAGGTCAACAGGTCTTGGGTCTGCCGTAGGTGGATGGGGAGGGTGTTGTAGGTCTTGGCGGCGAGGTGGGAGAACAATCTGCCGCCTGAGGTCGCTCTTTGGAAGCGGGGCACTGTAGCGAGAGCAAGGTCGGCGAAGCGGAGCTGGCGGGTGAGGGTGTAGAAGCTGAGTTGTCTGTTGAGGTACGTTGGTCCGGTGTTGTGGAGTGCCTTGTGTGCGTGGGTGAGGAGCTTGAAGGTTATCCTCTTGTTGACCGAGAGCCAGTGCAGGTCTCTCAGGTGGGGTGTGATGTGGCTGCGGCAAGGGATGTCGAGGATCAGGCGTGCAGAGGCGTTCTGGATGCATTGGAGCCGTCTCTGGAGTTTGGCCGAGGCTCCGGCGTAGAGGGCGTTTCCATAGTCCAACCTGCTGCTGACAAGGGCCTGGGTGACTGTTCTTCTCGTTTCAGTGGGGATCCACTTGTAGATCCTACGGAGCATGCGGAGGGTGTTGAAACAGGAGGAGGAGACGGCGTTAACCTGTTTAGTCATGGAGAGGGTGGAGTCGAGGATGACCCCTAGGTTGCGTGCGTGGTCGGTGGGTGTTGGAGCGGTTCCCAGTGCAGTCGGCCACCAGGAGTCGTCACAGGCCGAAGGGTTGGATCCGAGGATGAGGACCTCCGTCTTGTCCGAGTTCAGCTTCAGTCGGCTGTTCCTCATCCATTCAGCAACGGCCTTCATTCATTCGTGAAGGTTGGTTTTGGCGGTGTGGGGTACCTTGGTGAGGGAGAGTATCAGCTGGGTGTCATCCGCGTAGGAGAGGATGTTGAGGTCGTGCCGACGGGCGACGTGGGCGAGCGGTGCCATGTATATGTTAAACAGGGTTGGGCTGAGGGATGAGCCCTGGGGTACGCCGCAGATGATCTCGGTGGCTTTGGAGCAGAAGGGGGGAAGGTGGACGCTCTGTGTTCTGCCGGAGAGGAAGGAGGTGGTCCAGTCCAGGGCCTTCTCTTGGATCCCAGCATTGTGGAGGCGTGTTCGTAGTGTGTGGTGACAGACCATGTCGAAGGCGGCTGACATGTCCAGAAGGATGAGGGCCGCCGTTTCTCCGTTGTCCAGCAGAGACTCGATGTCATCAGTGGCGGCGATGAGGGCAGTCTCGGTGCTGTGGTTGCTGCGGAACCCGGACTGGGAAGGGTCCAGGATGTTGTTCTCCTCGAGGTAGCGGGTCAGTTTTTTGTTGACGGTCTTCTCGATGACCTTTGCCGGGAATGGGAGCAGGGAGATGGCCTGGAAATTCTTGAGGTCCTTGGGGT
Source organism: Lissotriton helveticus (assembly GCF_964261635.1). NCBI lineage: Eukaryota > Metazoa > Chordata > Amphibia > Caudata > Salamandridae > Lissotriton > Lissotriton helveticus. The sequence continues at coordinate 1,952,690,802 of NC_136067.1, forward strand.
CCGCCTTGGGTTTCTTGAGTAAGGCGTTGATCTCGGTGTGCTTCCAGCTCTCAGGGAAGGTTGCTGTCTCGAAGGAGGTGTTGATGACTTTCCGGAGATGGGGTGCGATGGATGTGCTGGCTTTGTTGAAGATGTGGTGTGGGCATGGATCTGACGGAGATCCGGAGTGGATGGTGTTCATGATCTTGATGGTGTCATTGTCATTGATGTTGGTCCAGTAGAGCAGGCGGTTGGTGCTGATGGTGGTCGTGGGGGCGGTGGTCTCAGTGGTTGTCGGGGCGGTCGTGGCATTGAAACTGTTGTGGATGTCTGTGATCTTGCGGTGGAAGAAGGTGGCCAGCGAGTCGCACAGGTCTTGCGAGGGTTGGACGTCGTTGGTGTTGGAGCTAGGGTTGGAGAGTTCCTTCACTATGTTGAAGAGCTCTTTGCTGTTGTGCGCGTTGTTGTCTAGACGGTCTTTGAAGGAGGCCCTTTTGGCGGATCTGATGAGGTGATGTTGTCTGCGGGTGGCATTCTTGTGGGCAGAGTGGCTGTCCGGTGTTCGTTCACGGAGCCATATCTTCTCCAGCTTTCGGCAGGTTTGCTTGGAGGTCCGGAGGTCTTCAGTGAACCAGCTGGCTTTCTTGTTGGTATGATTGTTGGTGGGTTTCTTGATCGGGGCGAGGGTGTTGGCGCAGTCGTTGATCCACTGTCTGAGGTTGCGGGCGGCGGTGTCAGGGTCGGTATGGCCGGCGGGTGGGCTCCGGGCGAGGGTGGTGGTTAGCTGGTCTTCGGTGACTTTGCTCCAGCAGCAGTGAGGCATCGGTTGGGTGCGGTGGTGCGTGGTGGGTTTCTTGAAAGTGAAGTGGATGCAGCGGTGGTCGGTCCAGTGGAGTTCGGTGGTATGGTTGAAGGAGAAGATGGGGTCAAGCGTGTTACCAGCGGAGTGGGTGGTTGTTGTGACGAGTTGTCTGAGTCCGAGGTTGGCTAGGTTGTCGATCAGGGTGGTGGAGTTGGTGTCGTCATTGTTCTCGAGGTGGAAGTTCAGGTCCCCGAGGAGGATGTAGTCCATGGAGGCGAGGGCGTGTGTGCTGACGAAGTCGGCGATGGAGTCGCCGAACTGTGGTCGGGGTCTGGGCGGTCTGTAGATGAGGGTTCCTCTGAGGGTGGTGTTGGGGTCGGTGTGGATCTGGAAGTGCAGGTGCTCGGCGGAGCTGAGGGTGTCGTCAGTGTTGGTCGAGACTCTGAGAGTGTTCCTGTGGACGATGGCGATTCTGATAGAGCAAGATTTCGCATCGCGACTTGCTCGAGTCATGAACCTCGATTCTGTTGTAACCCTATAATCAAATTGTACGTTTTACTAATCTCCTTTATTTTTGATGCGTGTGTATTAGTGAAGCTTGCCTATGTGTTCTACTAATACAAATAACCCTTGTACCTAAAAATGGCCGTTGCTTGAATTTCGTTCTTGCGCATGCGTTAGTCACACTCACGTGACTTTACGTAGATGTAGTTTGGAGGGAAAGGGTGCGCATGCGTAATAGCCATAAAATGGCCGCTCAATGTGATAACGTGATGAAGCTCGTGCAGTTGCTTTGTGATATTGTCTGTAGCACTTACCCTTAATCGCATAGTATATTTTTATGATGATAAACCTGAAGTACAAAATCATGATATGTAATACATTCATTTATTTCTATGTTTTAATTTGTTTTCGCTTACTTTTCATGTAACGCGGGAAATGGGGGTCGGAATGTACTGAAAGCCATCTTGAAGGTCCCTTCCACGCATGCTCGTGTTGCGAGGCAAGAAACAACCTTGGGCCGTGGAACTCAGCCAGTTGGCAGCCGCAGTCAAGATGCTCATGAGAAAGTGACCTGCGACCCAGCAAGATGGAGTTGACTGTTCTGAAACTGTTACAATGATATTTTTCTATTGTATTCCGTGCAACTTCTCATGGGAACCCCAATCTGGCTAGGCGGTACCCAAAAATGTAGATTAGGCCTTAGAAAAGTCTGTTCTGATTGGTGTGTTAACCCATCTTACCTTAGGACCAATCGAAATTGGGTATTCTGACACTTTGCAACATTGGGGGGGGGTGTGGAAAAGTCAGCCCATAACGCACCGGATGCCCAGGCTGCTGGCGCAAGGCGCCTCTTAGTTCCCATCATAAATAATTACCAAATGAAGAGACGGGCACTGGAAGCAGGAAGACAAGGAAAAAGGTTTATTTCTCATGAGGAGAGCCTGTCATTTGGGACACTCGCATAGTGTCTTCGGGAGGTGCTCTAACAAGTTTCTCTGAGGCTTCGCCTTTTATACACAGGTTTGTGGCACACAGGCATCCTTTATTACAATCAAGACATTGTGAAGTATGAAGATATTCCAACACGTGGCTACAGTAGGGGCCCTTATCCTCCATACAATAGGAGGGGGCTGTCACGCAGCTGAGTGTTCTGCTGATTCTATTGGAATGTGTGCGCCTGATCGAATCTCAGGGGTTGGGGTGGTCATGATCAATAGTGGCTCCTTTCAAGAGAGGCGAGTGCATACAGTAGTGGGCAATAAACTGTATCCTCAGGCTAAGGGATGACCAGCGATCTATGTGGACAATTAGGTTCAGAGGAAGAGGTCATCAAAGGAGAGATTTTCATGAAAGAAAGGGTCAGTGTGGAAAATCGAGCGTAGAGAAAAGGGTTTATCAGAAGAGGGGTATTCAATGGACGGAAAGGAGGTGTTGGTCAGGCGCGGGGTGTGATTCCTAGAGACAGAGTCATGCGGGAGGGGAGGGCTCATGACTTGTGCATGTGAGAGCGGGGGCGGTCAGGGAGCATGGGGGAAGCTTGCAGGGTCAGGGAAGTGTGATGACGATCGATTGTGAACAAGGAGACCATGATACCTAAAATGGCTGTCGTGTACGTGTGTGCATGGGTCTATGCTAGCGGGATAACACAGCCAGTGTTTTAGCGATATCCGTTCTGCTTACAACAAGAGGTACAGTGAACAAAAATGAACGCCGCTTATGTGTATATACATTGCCAATTTATAAGAATTGAGGGAGGAATTCAGTTCGATGTAAACAACTAGTCAAGGGGTAGGTAGAAAGTTCAGGAAGGGGGGTCTTAGTGAAAATGTCTTTTTCAACGACGAGCCACCACTGGTAGACTCTGGTAGTCCGTTTTCTTTTCGTTGGCGCTTTTGAGCACCGGCGGTGGAGCTATAAGTCCAGCTCGGAATCATCCTTACGCGTTGCAGGGTGCGATCAGTCCTCTGCTGTTAGATCACAGTCCTGTTTCCTAACTGATCTCTTTAGGGGTGCCTTATGCTGGGCACCTGCATGTCTTTCTTCTTCCGTGGCAAAACCTAATTCTATAGTCAAAGCTTATATGAAAGAGTTTGTTGAATAATCGAGGGAGGAGAGGGCGGAGTGGGGCCAGATCTTCGAACACACCAAGGGACCAAGGGAGCAAAGGACAACGAGCAGGCAAGCCCATCAGTCGAACTCAAGAGGGGGCGGGGACTTCAGGCACGAGTGGGTCAGCAAGTCGAGGGCTTCAAGGCAGCCCTTCATTCCTTCATCTGCCGAGTTTGAGAGTTGTGCCTCGTCCCGCATCCCGTTGCTCTGCGGCTCCACCTTTGGTTGCGGTTACATGTGCTTCATGATCTGTGGCCAGGCTGTGCGTCACATCCAGCTCCTCTCCTCCGGTGATTGTATCTTTGAATGGGTAGAAAACAAGTTTTAGAAAGACTGGCAGGAGAAGACATTTATACATCTCAATTCCGTCCCCAATCCTATGTAGGTGGGGGATAAGTTCATCGGTCACAGTCAGAAGTCGTCACTTATGGAGTCTGTAGGAGTGCATTGCTTATTGACTTCATAAACCTGTTTGGCGTTCATTCGCGACATATGATGAGAGAAATTGGACTTTTATACATGGTGTATTATATCAAACTCAAAATCGAGTCCTTGTGTAGAGACTCGCCCTTTTTCCCTTTTAGCCCAAGTATCGACAGTCTTACATTTCCCTTCGGGGTCGGCTAACTCTGGTAAGCGGGGCGTTATCGTCATGAAGAAGGGGGAGGGGGTGCACGTAAAACAGGCTTTTCTTGGGGAGTGAACGTTAATCAAGGTCATCAATTTCGCTTTCGAGGGTAGATGACATGAAGCTGGGGTTAATCGGGGGAAACGGGGACGTTTTGGACAGGGAGCTGGGGTCGATCGGGAGAAGTGGGGGTACTCTGGACATCCACACTTAAGTGCAGAGGAGCGAAGTAATCTGTGCATTGGGAATTGCATTTTTAGCGAACTGAGAAACAGAAGGCCATTGACGTTATAGTCCCCCTATAAAGGCCAGATTAGGGGACGTTAGTCGTCTGACCCGTCCTTTCTTTCATGACCAACTCGGGTTCTATTGTTTTGCAGAAAGGAGAGGTAGTAATATGGCAAGTTACAGTCGTTTTAGTTCCTGTCAATTTTTCCAAACACCTTTGTGTTCGAGGAAACCCAATTAGGTGTTGTGCCGGGAGGGGCACAACGTTACCATACAAGGAAAGAGGGAACAGGGGGGTTTTAGAGAGTGTGAGAGAGAGAGAGAGAGAGAGAGAGAGAGAGAGAGAGAGAGAGAGAGAGAGAGGTCGCACTCTAAAATGGTCCATTCCGTACACGCATGGCATGGAGCGAGAGAGAGAGAGACGTGTACAATAATGGGCCATTCAGTGCACACAGAACAACAGGGATTAAGTACTACGGAAATACAGACAGAGGGATGACGTAGATCCATGCATCACGTATACACAAACTCAGGCGGAGAAGACAGTACATGTATTATGTAAAAAAATCCAAGACAAAACATAAAACAGTTATTGGCCAAAATTATCCCTTTCTGTATGCTGTGCATTCTTAGCATCCTAAGCTCTTTTTACCTTTTTCTTCTCTTTTAACCGTCGGCTGCCCTTACTGGTGGCTTTGATTGTACACACTTACGCCTTTGGCAATTGGTCATGAACTAACCTGGTCGGGCTAATGCTCACGGTGGTTTATTCGAGTCATTTTTAGCAAATGCGTTTCCAGGCTGAGACAACGGTTGGTGTCAGTTGGAGAACAATGGGGCAGCTTGGAGTTACATGTCTAGGAGGGTGCGAAGAAGGATGCAGTAGATTTTAAATGTACCTCACCTCAAAATATTCCTTAAACTTTCCCTATTTAATTAATTGTAGGATGCTTATTCATTAGCGCACGTCATTTTAGTTGTACTATTCGGGGTGCCAAGCGAAGTTATATTTTGTGGTTTCCCCTTCAGGCTGCCCTCCCAGGCGCTAAGTTCAGGGAGAGAAAATAGTCATGGTTTGCTTGTTGCGGTTAGGTACCATAATCAAACCCTTTTTCCCGTCTCTTCGTCCGCTAGACCACTGTTTTCATACATTGATTGATATTCCGATGTGACCTGCAGAGAGAGGGAATAAGAAGGGGGCAGGGGCTACATTGATAGACACATTAGCGTGCATAAACCCAGAAAGGCTTTTACTTACTGCATACTCGGCCTATCTCCACGGGATGCAGTCCCTGCCAACTGGGCGTTCAAGCCCAGGTGGACCGTTAGTGTGACTCTTCTTATACAGGTAGCATATAAAGTATAGGCTAAACACCAGGATCTTTAGCGGTTGTTTTTTGGCTGTCCAAAAAGGAAAACCGCACACAACGAAAACTTGGACCCTTCATTTTTGCAATATTTCTACGTACTATACTTTTTAATCCTTTAAACAGTGGTCATTTATTCGAAAATTACCAATTCACACGTGACAACTACGTTTGCTTTTTCCAAAAATCCTTAATAAGAATGTCGGTGCATAAATATGGGCCTACAACCCCGTGGGCCGGCCACGGAGCAGGCTGGAACTGTAGATGTGGGGATACTTATTAGCAGAAAACTTTAATGGAGTCGGTGGTCGTTGATTTCATAATAAAAAAGTGCGACAAGTGCAATAAAATCATGTCGAGACTTCAGTGTGAGCGAGTGTCATAAGTGTTGGGCTTCGAACTTTCAATAATCATGATGTGCAAAACTTAACAACAATTCATTGTCCGAATGTTCAATTAATACCCATCTGATGTCAATTTACCGTCTGAACACATAATCAGTACCCATCCAATATCAATTCATTGTCCGAACATATAACCAGTACCCATCCCATATCAATTCATTTCCCGAACTGACAGTACACATCCTATATCACTTCATTGTCCGAACATATAATCAGTACACATCCTATATCAATCCACGTGTTTAAAAAACTGCATACATATCCCATGACATCAAGGCTGAGCAATCGGGGTACAACAAGGAGTTGAAAGTCTCATTTGCACCGGCGCCATTTTGGGTGAACCAGGCATAGTCTAAATCTCTACTAACTCGTGGTTGGCCCAGAGCTTCTTTTGGCAGTCCAAAAGTTCCGTTAAAGGGCAAAGGAAAGGATCGGTGGTCCGAACCATCAGTCAAAAAGGGGAGGGAGGCAACAATGTTCCTACCGGGTCATACTGTGCTTTCACCGGAACTGATCCGAACTGTAGTCTGCAGGATTCTAGTCATTCAAACTGAGGCTGGCGCCAGCATGGGAGCGCCGACGTCCTGCGGCTACATTTCCATCGTTTCGTGGGCAATCATGGCAGTCATTCCCCATCGGGGGTATCTGCGGGGGTCGGGAACTCCCGCGGCTCCTCTAGAATCTTCAAGGTCGTGGAAGACTATGATGGTGGAGTCAACAAGTGACCGGGCCATTCCTTCATGCTGGGCCCGCTCTTGTAAAGTAGACCGCCATTTTGAGAGTTCGGCAGCTACCGGCGATCGCGGGGTCAAATGAGCAGACGGGCTCCACCCTGCCGGGCGAGGCGTGGCAGCATCGCCACAGTGGATGAACCCTTTTTCCGGGTGCGTGGAGCGCTTAGGGTGCAGCTGGGGAGCCTCCACCTGGGGAGGCGGGAGAGGCTTGTTCGCACCGTCTCTCCCTCCCAGTGCACCCCACGGCGTCTTGCTTGACATTTGTTATGGCCGGACCAGGCGATGAGGACGAGGGGGGGGGGTCGGAGGCATGTGCAAGACATCCCCCCCCAGTGTTGTCGCTGCCATTATGGAAGAAAGAAGAAACGTCCCGTCCGTCTTTGGGCCGGGCCTCTGGTTGATGGTGGCCGGACGCTCCTTGCCACGGTCCCAGGAACGGGTCCCTTAGTCCATCCTTGGGACAGACCTTGGCGCGCGGCGCCTCTCCTGGGCCTTTCGTGTAGTGGCCTCTCCACTCCCGGGCCCTCCATGGATGTTGGTCCAGACTGGGAGAGAGAGGGGAGGGTCGAGGACATGGACATTCCCCCCCCCTGCAACTCTCCAGGGTTGTCGTAGCAGCCGCTGCGGCCGGATCCCGTCGGCCTCGGCCTCTCTTCAGGCCCACCCCATGTGATGATCTCTGGCCGACGGTTGGCAGCAGGACCCGCCCTACATGTGTTGCTGGACGTAGCCGTAAACCTGTTGCACTTTGGAAGTTTCCAGAATGGGGGCGGATGTCTGTTACTTTGTATCTTTCTCAGGTTGCCGTTATTGGGCGTGGCAGGCGGTGGGACAGACATGTTTGGGGCAGTGAGGGGCGATGAAGCCTCATTGCCTTGTGGCCGTCGCAATGTCACGCTTGGTTTCTCTTACTGTTTTCAGGTTTCTTATTACGGGCTTATTTCTAACGTTTCTTGTTTCCAGGACAATAATAGGTTTTATCATTAAGTATTGTTATCGTTTCCTTGTTCGTTATTTAATAAAAAGTTCATCAGTGGCCTACTGATTTCGTTTTCCTATTCCTTTCTTTCCAGGTTGTTTCATGCTAAAGTTTCTGTTAACAGGATACAGTGATCACTTCGTTATTATTGTATATGTCCTTTTCACTAGGGGTGCTCTCTGGTCGGGCCAGATGACCTACCTCTAGTAAATGGTCCGGGTGAAACTGGCGTATCAATCAGTGGGGAGTAGATAGGCATGACAGATTACAACGGGGGACAAAGGTCCGCATTACCTACCCTTCACTACTTGCAAAGATATTCCTACGTTATTTGCAAACAGGGAATACCTCCAAGAAAAGAACCAATTTCCAACAGTCAATGTTCGGACAAACAATCAATCAATGAGGAACAAAATAGGCACGACGGGTTACAATTGGGGGCAAAAGCCTGCGTTACCTACCCTTCACTATCTGCAAAGGGAGAGAGAATATTCCTATTCTTCCCCGTTTGTAGGCAGAGAATGATCCTTAAGAGAACCAACTTCGAACAATTCAATGCTCGATTCAAACAATCAATCAATGGGGAGAAAAATAGGTATGACGGATTACAATGGGGACAAAAGTCTGCATTACCTATCCTTCACTATCTGCAAAGACTAAACAGAGTATGGCGACTCTGTGCTTGTTTGCAAATAGAGAATCTCTCAGAGACAATAAAGTGAGTAATACTAGTATTTTCAAACAATCAATCAATCAATTTCGCAATTTGTCGTGTGTCACGACCTTACCCGGACCGGACCATGTGGACAGTTCTTCGCCTTCCTTTTTCCAGCGCCCGATCGTTCTCTTTCTCCATGTTTTTACCGCAGCATTCCTGTGGGATTCCAGTCAGGACAATAGGTCACTTGAGAGAGGTCCGTTCGGAATCGGTGAAGTTCATTCAATCGGCAGCCGGACGAGGGCCCTCTCAAGGCAGGTATACTCCAATCATTTAGATGTTCACCCCATCGTCTGGACCTCTCTTACCGGACCTTATGTCGCTGATGGACCCCGCGTTGGGACGCCAATTGTGGAAAAGTCAGCCCATAACGCACCGGATGCCCAGGCTGCTGGTGCAAGGCGCCTCTTAGTTCCCATCATAAATAATTACCAAATGAAGAGACGGGCACTGGAAGCAGAAAGACAAGGAAAAAGGTTTATTTCTCATGAGGAGAGCCTGTCATTTGGGACACTCGCATAGTGTCTTTGGGAGGTGCTCTAACAAGTTTCTCTGAGGCTTCGCCTTTTATACACAGGTTTGTGGCACACAGGCATCCTTTATTACAATCAAGACATTGTGAAGTATGAAGATATTCCAACACGTGGCTACAGTAGGGGCCCTTATCCTCCATACAATAGGAGGGGGCTGTCACGCAGCTAAGTGTTCTGCTGATTCTATTGGAATGTGTGCGCCTGATCGAATCTCAGGGGTTGGGGTGGTCATGATCAATAGTGGCTCCTTTCAAGAGAGGCGAGTGCATACAGTAGTGGGCAATAAACTGTATCCTCAGGCTAAGGGATGACCAGCGATCCATGTGGACAATTAGGTTCAGAGGAAGAGGTCATCAAAGGAGAGATTTTCATGAAAGAAAGGGTCAGTGTGGAAAATCGAGCGTAGAGAAAAGGGTTTATCAGAAGAGGGGTATTCAATGGACGGAAAGGAGGTGTTGGTCAGGCGCGGGGTGTGATTCCTAGAGACAGAGTCATGCGGGAGGGGAGGGCTCATGACTTGTGCATGTGAGAGCGGGGGCGGTCAGGGAGCATGGGGGAAGCTTGCAGGGTCAGGGAAGTGTGACGACGATCGATCGTGAACAAGGAGACCATGATACCTAAAATGGCTGTCGTGTACGTGTGTGCATGGGTCTATGCTAGCGGGATAACACAGTCAGTGTTTTAGCGATATCCGTTCTGCTTACAACAAGAGGTACAGTGAACACAAATGAACGCCGCTTATGTGTATATACATTGCCAATTTCAACAGTGGTACACTGACCCGAAAACAGTATATCTACCCTAGGTTCACCTAGGGAATTTGTCCGACTTGTCTGAATAGCTGACCTGTCACTGACCCAACGCACTCAATAGGTGACTGAATTTACAGAGCGCTGCGGAGCACTCTGTCCGAATTTGACCATAGACTAAGGTTTTACTAAACCTTAAGTGCTGGCGGAGCACTTTGCTGGGGAGTTCGCTAACCCAATCGGGGTTCTGACCGATAGCTGCAGAGAGGGTGGAGCGCAGGCGTTGCTTCCGAACTGCGGGTGCTGGTCGTGTCCTGGTGGTCCGGTCCTGATCCTAATCTGGGTTTCCTGTCCTGTCCTGGGGTGTCCATTCTGCACCTGCTGTTCCGCTGATGACTGTCCTTCCTCGGGGTATTTCCTGTCCTTAACTGACCCGTGGCCAGGGTTGGTTTTCACACCAGTCTAGGTAAATATCTTGCCGAAAACTCTAAACTGCACCTTTCTATTTTTCTGTCTTTGCTTCAATAAAGACATACCTTTGCATATGATAATTTTCCATGTTTTCCGCAACCATTGCATCTCATAAAAGTCATTTGCATTTAATTTCATAGCATGTTCCTATGTTACCCTACCTTTTAGAAATCATTTTCTCCATTACAGGTTGCAATTTTCTGATGTGGTCTATAATTTTCTCTTATAAAACTGACTGAAGTAATGTTCTAGATTGATAGCGTGTTCCACTTTTCACCCATAGTATAGCTGTTTAGGATTCCTAAGTTTCCCAGCCATATTCATGAAATACGTTTCCCATAGTATAAACGTATACTTGCTTTAGCTTGCCCTTTTAAAGATGTCTATTCTTGAGTGACAATTTACTCTACTAAGCGGGTTCCCTGTCGCACTAACATTTTAGAAAACCTAAATGTTTGCCCTGACTCTGTTCCTTTATGGTTATATGATTTTTGTTATCTTGATTATCGACTGCCTTCTTACTGTAAGCCTAATACTCTTAGAAAACGAATTCTAGATAAAATACTTAAAACTTCCTAGTTGTCCGTGGTCATTTATGAAAATCAATGTTATATGTTGGGTTTGTATTTTGCCTGCCTTTCCTTTTACAGCTAGCTCCCTGACCCATCGTGGTCATAGGTACCTGTAACGGTGGAGGGTAAGTCGGGTACACTGGAAGTAAAAGAAAGGGACTTATGATTATTGGTAGTAGATTGTAAAGTCATCTGATTAATGTATAAGGTGAATTGGAGTATATGGGCCCGAATCCTAAGTGGTGAAAATATTGGTCGGGTGACCTGCGATCTCTATCAGTAATTTTCTGGTAGCGCAGAGGATGGTTAGGGAATAGTTAAAGGTTAGGTAGGACTAGTTAGACTAGCTAATTTGGACGCTGCTAGTTGAGATAACTATTGCTGCTAAAAGTAAAAGTTTTTCTGTGGACTGATCACTCACATGAAATGTTTGCTTTGAAAAATTATGAAATGTTTTAAAATCGTTATTCTTGTTAATATACTGTTATATGTATTAATCCATTCGTTCATAAAAGGTTTTTTGTGTTGTCGGAATCCCCGGGGAATTGAATAGCGAGTGGTGACTAGAATCCACTTGCTTTGAGGTCACTGGCTTTTAAGGAAAGTTGGTGCAGGTTAGGCAGAACTGGAAGCACTAACTAGGGTTTTTTTTTTAATGTATGTTTGAATAAATGTTAGCAACGAGGTTCATTGGCAAAATTCCTATTGTGGCATAACCTAGTGAGGGTCACACCGGAAGAGTAGCAGGTTCATCGAAGCTTGGGTGAAGGCAAAGGGGTTCGCTGGTGAAACTTTAGACTCGGATATATCCCGGAAAGGTGGATGAGTCTAGGGAAGTAACAGGTTCTCTAATGCTTGAGTGAAGGGTAGGCAGAAGAGATCTACCCGTAGTGTATGAAAAGTAAATGGAAGTAGTTTACTTGCAGTGAAAATTCTTTCCTGTCTAGACACTTGAGCACAGTGGCGAATGTGTATTCGTTGTTAAATAACCAAGCACTAGCACTTTAGAAAGTAAGAAAGTTTCCGTTACCTTGTAAAGGAGGGAGTCAGTCGCGAAGCTGCTCTGACGTCACTCTGTGCCGCGCTGGGATTGGTAGACGCAGCGGGTGAGTAGCGGAGCTGGAATTGTAAAGGAGGGGTGAGCGCCGAAGCGTGAGAACTGTCTCACGAAAAGGCCGCGCACCCATTGGTCATAAATATTTGAATTCGTGCATTTCATTGGTCGCATGGAAATAAAAGACGTATTTGGATTGGAAGTGATTTTGTAAACAAAAGTCACTCGTAGAAATCGTATGTGGCATTCGTATAGACCGCATACTCGACCTGATCCACGGCATATGGGATTTGAGAACGATCAGTGGAAAGGTGTTAAAAACGACATTATGTACGGAAACAAGAGAAAATTGTCTCTTGTAAATAAGGTAAAGAATTACTTCAAAAAAGACAAGCCGATTAAAACTAGAGAAGGTGTTGTCATACCGCCACCCAACATTCCCGCATCTTTCATGATGTTCGATAAATGGTACAACACATGTGTATGGTTGGAAAATTGGGCGGAATACACGAAAGATGACGGAGTATTGGCTTTTCCGTTAGAAGGTACCTTCAATAGCAGGATTCTATTCAATTTGAGAACCCGAATGAATGATTTACATCCCAGACCTAGATTAACGCAGTATGAAGCCCTAGAGAAATGGGAGATTGAGGCTTTTGAAAGGGATAAGCCTAGAATGGATAAAGGGTTGACTACATTTTATCCAAAGCTGAAGCAGGAAGCCCGAGCCAAAAAGATGAAACAGTGGAGACAGAATATGATTGTAGAAGGACTGTTTCCAATGATGCCAGCATGTGGGCCTCCTGGGGGGAAGAAGAAAACAGAAAAATGTAAACATTGGGTGCCCATTGGGGAATCGGATGATGAATTGTTAGATGACATATTTACAAGAAGCCCACCTCCTTATAATGAAGAACGTCGACCTTCTAGTGAAGGGGAAATTTTCCGAAGACCTCCTCCCCCGGAGGAGGCCAGATCTGCCAGTGCAGGAGGGGGTTGCTTCATACCTCCCTACCCCGAGAGTCTAGGTCCTGTAGAGAAGAGGGATATTTATCCAAGGATACCAGTTAGTGGGGAGGCAAGATACTCCAGTGAAAGAGACTTTTGCTCGAGACCTCCATACGAAGGTGAGGCAAGACCATCAGGTTCAGGAATGCCGTTCTTACAACCTCAGTATGAAAAGGAACCAAGATCCCTAGGTACAGGAAGTTTGTTCCCAAAGCCCAATTATGGTGAAGGACCAAGTGAAACACATCCCACTGCCCCGAGTTATGCTCCCACTCTAACCCCGCAGGTGTTGCATGACAAATCATTAGAAAGGCTATTGGAAGAAAAGGAGCGAGAAGCTCTAGCAAAACAGAGAGCTGAGATAATTCAGAAAATCTCCCAGCTAAATGCAAGCCCTGAGGCCCTGACAATACCAGTAACTATTGGACCAGTGGTTCCGTTGTATGGGGACCGACAAGGGAGTCCAAAAACTCCAGTTATTACTCCAGTTATAGCACCGCCGAGACCAGAGCCCTTAATCGTAGATGACCAAACAAGTGAGTGCGAGTCTGAGGTCTCGTTAATGGACCTGCCCATTAGGGACACCGGGAAAGGAAAGCAGAAAAGGCATAATCCCTTCAATACGAGGGAGATTCAAATGGAAACAACTTCGGGTACTAAGAGTGTCAATCTAGTGACTCCTGAAGAAATCGAGAGCTGGAGTCGGGAATTAGAAAAACAAATTCCTCAGTCAAAACCTTTAGATCTCTACAAATTGAAAGTAGAAATAGAGGAGCTAATGGCAGGAAACGTAGGATTAGATAGGTTAAATACCTACTCGGAGGAAGAGCTGCTGTTTATCTGTAAAAGCCTTACTCGAAATGCACGAGTGCTCCATGAAAAGTTAACAGACACTGCAGCTAGCATGGGAATAGATATCTCAAAATCAAAACCTTTGCAGAAACCCTACAGAGCAGACTTTTCAGACAAAGATTTAGAAAACCTGAATGTGTCAGGAAAGAAAGTACAGGTCAAAGAACTATTGACAGTGTTGCAGAAATGGGGAGATGTAGAGAAATGGAAAGCCAGATGGGCCAAGAAAAAGGATGAGGCCAGGACTAAACAGGTATCCCCCGAATACGTTCTAAAGGAAGCTGACAAACCCGAACAGTTATACCCCATGCGCGAAGTGCCAGGTGGAAAATATGTACATGTCCCGTGGTCCAGACAGGATATTGTATCCTTTACCAATGATTTCCCGAAATTACGAGAGAAGCCTGTGGATTGGTACAGGCAGGTGGAAAGATTCGTAAAAGTGCAAAAATGTCTGTGGAAAGATTTGGATGGGTTTTTCGATATCATGGTCCCTGTAGACCTATGGACCGAGTGTCTACATAGCTTGGCCTAGTGAGGAATACCCGAGGGACTCGAAAACAGGAGAACCCTCTAAGGAAGTGATGAAAAAATATGATCAGGTAATTCAACATTTGAAGCAAAAGGTGCCCGCAAAGGAAACTGATTGGACCAAGATAGATAGAACCACGCAGGAAAGGGACGAGACTGTGCATTCCTTTTATGAAAGGCTGTTACAGGTGTTCAAGACATACAGTGGTATAGATAACATCGAGATGAAGGATATGACCCACTTCATTTACAGGTTTGTAAATGGTTTAAGACCCGAAATTTGTCAGTGGATTAAAGATAACAAAATTTGTTGGCAGTCCAAAAAGATGGATGAGGTCCTACGGTACGCAAAGTACCGTGAGGACGAAATGGCAGAAAAGAAAAAGGCGTTGAAGGAAAAGGTGATGTGGGCACAAGTAAAGCTCGCAGAACAACAGGAAAAGCAATTGAATAAGTTAAATAAGGCTACTCAGAACCAAGGCCCTGGGGGTGGGGGTGGAGGAAAGCCCAGAGCGAAAATGAGCAGAGAAGAAGCCAAAAAGAAATTTCCCTGCCATCAGTGCGGGGAAATTGGACATTGGCGAGACAAGTGTCCATATTTACAGCATGATAATTCCCAAACACCTGATTTAACTCCACAGACGCAGAATGAAAAGACAAGAAAGACCCAGCAGCAGGTAAAGACAATTCAATTGCCCCGAGCGCCAAAGCCAACTTTTAAGGGAAAATCACCGCAGGGTGATGACATAGAGATATGGGGAGGAAATGAGAATAGAAATGCAGCAACTTCGCAGTATTTATTAAATGACACTTTCTTCTGTGACGACCAGTACTGACGGGGCCTGAGAGGGGAGGACGAGGAGTGTGTACTTGGCGCCTCCTTGCCGGTAGACCAGTCAGGGCCATACATTGAAGGAAAGGTTGATGGAAATGATGTCACCTTTCTGTTGGACACTGGTGCTACCCGTTCTACTGTGAGAACAGCAGACGTACCAAACCTACCCCTCTCGGGAGAAGCAATCCAAGTAGTGGGAGTATCTAATCAATTGATTAGTATCCCTGTTACAGAACCAATGGAGATTTCAATTGGGAACTTTAAAGAAATGCACAGATTTGTCGTCTGTGATACTAGTCCAGTAAACTTACTGGGACGTGATTTGCTGTGCAAAATGAACTGCACCATCTTTTGCACACCAAAAGGCGTCGAAATTCAAACCCCAGATGAAGATGGTATTTACAAGCTAATGTTAATCAGGCCTGACTCAGAAATTAAACGAATGACTATACAGGACCTACCTGAAGAACTCCAAAAGACAGTGAAACCAGAAGTATGGGATTTTACTGGAAAGGATGTAGGATTGATGGCAAATGTAGACCCCATACAAATAGCCATGAAAGAGAATGCAGTTTACCCCAATACTAAGCCTTACAGAATGAGTGTCGAAGTAAGAGCAGGAGTTGCCATTGAAATACAGAAATTGCTAGAAGCAAACATCATACAAGAAGTGATGAGTAGTCCGTGTAACTCACCCATAATTGGAATCAAGAAACCTAGTGGCAAGTACAGAGTAGTGCAGGACCTGAGAAAGGTAAACAAAATTGTGGTTCCTTGCTGTCCTATTGTCCCGAACCCCGCAGTGATCCTGTATCAGATTCCCTGGGACGCTGAGTGGTTCACAGTGATAGACCTATGTCACGCATTCTTTTCGATCCCATTGCATCCAGACAGCAAATTTCTTTTCTCATTTGCTTTCAACAGTCACGTGTATGTTTGGAATCGTGTCCCCCAGGGGTACACAGAAAGCCCCTCTATCTTTAATCAGATCTTGAAAAAATGGCTTGAAACTTTAGTCTTACCTGGAAAATCTGTTTTGGTGCAATACATTGACGACCTCTTGGTGCATCCAAAAGTCATAGGGACTGTGTAATTGACACCATTGCTTTACTGAACCACCTAGGAGAAAAGGGACATAAAGTGGCCCCTGAAAAATTACAGTTTTGTTCAAAATCAGTGAAATATCTGGGGCACCAGATCGAAAAAGGCGTCAGAAAAGTCACCTCAGAGAGAGTCAGAATAATTCAAAACATGCAGTTACCCCGTACTCAGAAAGAAATCAGAATGTTCCTTGGAGTTGTAGGTTACTGTGGGCAATGGATTGTGGGATTCGCAGTCCTGGCAAAGCCTTTGATAAAAATGACAAAGAAAGGAGCACAGGACCCAGTGGAATGGGATGATGAGAGCTTAACAGCATTCACTCAGTTGCAAGATTGTCTATGTACAGCACCTGCCTTAGGCATGCCTGATTATTCTAAGGAGTTTGCCCTATTCTGTGACACACGAGACAATTGTGCATTGTCGGTCCTAACTCAGGAACATGGCTTGACTAGACGCCCCGTGGCATATTTCTCTGCCACTTTGGATCCAGTGGCTGCTGGATTACCTGGATGTTTGAAAGCAGTAGCTGCAACTTGCACAAGTTTAGAACAGAGTGAATCTATTGTCATGGGACATCCTGTAACTGTGTATGTTCCCCATGCAGTTGTGATCTTACTGACCCGAACTAAGACTCAGTATCTCACCCCTAGTCGGCTGACTAAATACGAGAGGATTCTCGTGGGTGCTGCAAATGTAGCCATTACTCGGTGTAATATCTTGAACCCAGCAACTCTACTCCCTGACTCAATGATTCTGGAAGATGGGGGAGAAAAGGAGCACGACTGCATTAACTTGACAGAGTTCAGTACTAAACCCCGCCCAGACATTAAAGAAACACCCTTGCCTGAACATGATAAGGAATGGTTTGTGGATGGTTCATGCATGAGACACGAGCTTGTATGCCTAAGTGCTGCATACGCCGTGGTCACTTTAGACAAAATTGAAGAAGCATCCTGTTTATTTGGAATAAAGTCTGCACAAGTAGCCGAATTGATTGCCCTGGTAAGAGCTTGCAAATTGGGAAAAGACAAAAGAATAACAGTGTATACTGACAGTCAGTACTGTTATGGGGTTGCCCATGACTTTGGCCAATTATGGCTACAAAGAGAATTCCTGACTTCATCAGGTACTCCCATTCGAAATGGAAAAGTTATTCAAGACCTTCTAGAGGCAATCCAATTACCAAAAGATTTGGCAGTGGTCAAATGTGTTGCTCATAAAAGGGGCCTTGACCCTGTGTCATTGGGAAATGATTTTGCTGATCGAGTGGCAAAACAATGCGCTATGGATCGCATGTCAATAAATATCAAACTGGGTGGGATTGGAAACAGCTGCCAACTTGTGGTGTTTGAAGAATGGCCTACCTGGGATGAAGTGAGAGAATGGCAGCATGCTGTGCCCTGGGAGGAGAAAGAGAAGTGGAAGGAACTTGGTTGTCGGCCAAGACGTGAGGATGGTGTCATTGTGAGCCCAAATGGTATGCCTGTGTTACCTAGACACCTGCTTGCCCCTATGGCCAGATTGATACATGAAGGATCACACATTGGTAGGGATGCCATGGTTCTGGTATTTCAACAGACCTGGTATAACCCGAAATTCAGGAAGGTAGCAGAATCCCTTTGCCAGAGGTGCTTGACGTGTCAACAGTTCAACGCTGGCAAAAGAACAGTAGTTGAACTGGGGAAAATTGGGAGATCAGGGGGTCCCTTTGTGAGAATACAAATTGACTTCATCACCATGCCTCGTTGCGAGGGAAAAAGATATGTCCTTGTCATTGTCTGCCTGTTTTCAAAATGGGTGGAAGCTTACCCTGTCCCACAGAGTGATGCCTTAAAAGTAGCCAAATTGTTACTGCGAGAATTGATACCTAGGTTCGGGGTCCCAGTCACTATTGAATCAGATAGAGGCGGACATTTTCAGAATGAAGTGATGGACCAACTCTGTAAAGCATTTGGAATCACACAAAAGTTGCACTGTGCACATCGTCCAGAGGCTTCTGGAGTGGTTGAGCAAATAAATGGCACAATAAAATCGAGATTGGCAAAAATGTGTGACTCAACTGGAATGAATTGGATTACTGCCTTGCCTCTTGTTCTGATGGGACTCAGAAGTATTCCAGACCGGAAAACAGGCCTGAGCCCCCATGAAATCCTAATGGGAAGAGTGATGAGACAAGCATGGGTACCAGGATACAAACTGTTAAGCATTACTGATGATTTGGTACTTGAGTACTGCAAGCAACTGGGTGACCAAGTGCGTTCTATCTCTCGCCAGATTGGGGAAGACGCCGTCGCCAACCCGACAACTCCAGTTCACAAATTGGTTCCTGGTGACTGGGTTAGAATAAAGAAGCACACTCGTTCGAGTTGCCTTGCACCAAGGTGGGGAGAAAAACGCCAAATAATACTGGTGACCACGACAGCGGTGAAGTGTGCAGGTGTTCCCAAGTGGATCCATGCCAGCCATACCCAGAAGGTAATTCCAGACAAGGAGCCTGGAGCTGAAGGTTGTCCAGCTGAGGGTCCTGCAGACATTGGTCCTGAGGTAGCTGATGACGAGCAGCCGAGCACCAGTCCAGCTGAGGGTCCCGCAGACGTTGGTCCGGAAGTAGCTGAAGACGAGCAGCCGAGCACCAGCCCAGATGACTGGATACCTATAATCGATCTCACTGGAGACCCACTCAGAACAAGAGAGCGAATAAACGAAGACAGAGAGTGGAATAGGGAGGTCGAGATAGGCACAGGCGAAGACTCTCAGATCATTGAGATTCACATCAAATCTGAGGACAAAGAGGAAGGTCAGACAGGGACAGAACAAGTGATTGACACACCTCCACTAACTCCTGAAATTGAAAAGGGACAGACTAGAACTAGTGTAAAAGTTCGAGTAGAAGAAAATCAAGGGATCGAAGTGCTTGAACAGGATCAGACAGAACTAGAAGAACGTGTTCAGGACGCAGAAACAGAGACATTCAAAAGCCAAATGCAAAATTCACCTGAACGAGGCCAGCTTAGTAACCAGGCAGAAGAAATAGATACAAGACCTGGGACTAGTCAGACAGGAAGGGAAGAGGCAGAAACAGAAGTGCCACAAACAAGTGAAAACAAAAGGACATTAGAAGAAAGCCAAATCACAGTGCCAGCTAAAAGACTTAAGAAAAAGAAAAATATCGAACCAAGATATATTAAAAGACTGAGACTGAGAATAAAAACAGTCGAAGAGAAACTTGCAGACCAAAGAAGAAGTCCACGGATTGCAGAGCAAGCAGGAGATAGCTCCAAAAGAAGGAGTGATCGAATAAAAAGACTGAATGAAAAATACCAAGATCCTGAATGGACATACCTGATTTTGGAAAATTTTGAGAATCTTGATATTACAGACGAAAGCGACGAGGAACCGATTGCTGATTACTCTGCAGAGGAAGAGGACGAGCCGCCGTGAAATTGCTCAGGATAAAGATACCTGTGCAAGGCCACAAAGAGGGGTTGAGAACTTCTTCTGAGCCAAAATGTCTGATTCAAACGTGAGTGGTAGACCTAGCCGCAGTTGTTGCAAAACATGCTGCAAAGTATGTATATGTAGTATAGCTATAGTAATAATAGTTTGGATAGGACTAACAGTTTTCATTCCTTTTATGGGGAGCAAAAATACTAATATTGACCCTACTCAGACTACTGACACTGAAGAACTGACAACACGAAGTGTAGAAAGACGTGAGAGAGCACTCAGACAAACTAAACGAGACTTAGAAGCATCAGATGAGGAAGGACTACATTACCATGGAGTTAAGAACCAGACTCATTTAAATGTTTTCGCAAACCTGTTAGTACATTATGTAGAAACTATGGAGATAGAAGATTGCTATGTCTGTATGAAGCTACCCACTTCTGTAGCTGAGGGAGTGACTTACCATCACCTGCCCCTGACATATGGAATTTCCTGTAGCATTTTAGCTAGCTTGTTTTATAAAAGAGGACCGTTACAGTACTATTACTCTAACAATGACGTGATTTTTTCTGAACTTCCTATACGTGGAAACCTGAATCCTGTACATACTAAAAGTGACGTTACACGTTATATGGGAGAATACTTTCTGACTATAGGTACCATAGACTTAAATGAAGCACACAGAGATAACTTGACCTGTTCATTACATGAACAAGAGAAAATATTCTTGAACATGGCAGAGAAAAGAAGGGAGAGTTTCCAAAGAAAGGCAAATGACAAAAGACAGAAAACCCCTAAATGGGCTGAGAACATGGAAGGCACCTCATCTGGCAGGGCGGGGCCTGCTTTGTTGCTGGATTTCGAGAAGAAAGGGAAACTCTGTCTTCACCGCGAGAAGACTAGTTACTATAATAACATTTTCATTGGTTCCAGTCAATGTGAACATAATTATAAGGTCATTGGAGGTTGGGGTTTCAAAAATGGGTCAGAACCTGTGTTTCCCGGAATTTATTATATATGTGGAGACAAGGCTTATTTCAAATTGCCGGATCACTGGTATGGAAGCTGCTACTTTGGCATTGTCTTCCCGAAAATATACCATGTGAATGAAATTGCTGGAAGCAATGAAAACACTAATGGCTTAGTGCGTAGTAAAAGAGAAAGCGTAGGTGAAATAATGGGTAGTATTTTTAGTGCACTGATACCTGGAGTGGGAGTGGTTCTGAACACTCACAGAATTTGCAAATTGTCCACAATAGTGGATGTGCTATCTACTGACACAGCTCATGGATTTCTGTTGGTCAATACCGAAATGGTTGCGATCAGATCAATGGTTTTGCAGAACAGACTTGCGCTTGACACCTTATTAGCAAAAGAGGGCGGAGTCTGCCGGATGTTGAAGGCGCAACATTGTTGCACTTACATTCCGGACAAAAGTGTGCAGCTCAAAAGATATGTGAAAAACATTACTAATTTGGAAAAGGAACTCAAACCACTCGAGGTTGACAGTGCCTGGAAGAGACTGGTTGATGGTCTCTCCAATATAGGTCATTGGTTTGCTAGCTTAGGTAAAAGCTTATTGTTTAAGGTACTGATGCCAATTGGGATTATAGGTTTTATCCTATTTCTCATATTCGTCTGTTGCAAATGTCGCAAACACACAAAGAAGTATCAAGTGAATGCAAGGGGAGTGAAACGGAGTGCGGATGAACTTGAATTGGAAGAAATGAATAATCAGATTTACAAAAGGGTGAAAAATTCTCACCCTACCAAAAATGAGAAAGAGAAACTGAATCGTCTGTTGGAAGAGATAGAGTTGTACAAAGTGTGAAAAGTTGGCATCTACTTCCGTTATTTTGTGATGATAGTAAATATCATCAAAGAGGGGATTGATAGAGCAAGATTTCGCATCGCGACTTGCTCGAGTCATGAACCTCGATTCTGTTGTAACCCTATAATCAAATTGTACGTTTTACTAATCTCCTTTATTTTTGATGCGTGTGTATTAGTGAAGCTTGCCTATGTGTTCTACTAATACAAATAACCCTTGTACCTAAAAATGGCCGCTGCTTGAATTTCGTTCTTGCGCATGCGTTAGTCACACTCACGTGACTTTACGTAGATGTAGTTTGGAGGGAAAGGGTGCGCATAAAATGGCCGCTCAATGTGATAACGTGATGAAGCTCGTGCAGTTGCTTTGTGATATTGTCTGTAGCACTTACCCTTAATCGCATAGTATATTTTTATGATGATAAACCTGAAGTACGAAATCATGATATGTAATACATTCTTTTATTTCTATGTTTTAATTTGTTTTCGCTTACTTTTCATGTAACGCGGGAAATGGGGGTCGGAATGTACTGAAAGCCATCTTGAAGGTCCCTTCCACGCATGCTCGTGTTGCGAGGCAAGAAACAACCTTGGGCCGTGGAACTCAGCCAGTTGGCAGCCGCAGTCAAGATGCTCATGAGAAAGTGACCTGCGACCCAGCAAGATGGAGTTGACTGTTCTGAAACTGTTACAATGATATTTTTCTATTGTATTCCGTGCGACTTCTCATAGGAACCCCAATCTGGCTAGGCGGTACCCAAAAATGTAGATTAGGCCTTAGAAAAGTCTGTTCTGATTGGTGTGTTAACCCATCTTACCTTAGGACCAATCGAAATTGGGGATTCTGACACTTTGCAACATTGGGGGGTGGTACACTGACCCGAAAACAGTATATCTACCCTAGGTTCACCTAGGGAATTTGTCCGACTTGTCTGAATAGCTGACCTGTCACTGACCCAACGCACTCAATAGGTGACTGAATTTACAGAGCGCTGCGGAGCACTCTGTCCGAATTTGACCATAGACTAAGGTTTTACTAAACCTTAAGTGCTGGCGGAGCACTTTGCTGGGGAGTTCGCTAACCCAATCAGGGTTCTGACCGATAGCTGCAGAGAGGGTGGAGAGCAGGCGTTGCTTCCGAACTGCGGGTGCTGGTCGTGTCCTGGTGGTCCTGTCCTGATCCTAATCTGGGTTTCCTGTCCTGTCCTGGGGTGTCCATTCTGCACCTGCTGTTCCGCTGATGACTGTCCTTCCTTGGGGTATTTCCTGTCCTTAACTGACCCGTGGCCAGGGTTGGTTTTCACACCAGTCTAGGTAAATATCTTGCCGAAAACTCTAAACTGCACCTTTCTATTTTTCTGTCTTTGCTTCAATAAAGACATACCTTTGCATATGATAATTTTCCATGTTTTCCGCAACCATTGCATCTCATAAAAGTCATTTGCATTTAATTTCATAGCATGTTCCTATGTTACCCTACCTTTTAGAAATCATTTTCTCCATTACAGTTTGCAATTTTCTGATGTGGTCTATAATTTTCTCTTATAAAACTGACTGAAGTAATGTTCTAGATTTATAGCGTGTTCCACTTTTCACCCTTAGTATAGCTGTTTAGGATTCCTAAGTTTCCCAGCCATATTCATGAAATACGTTTCCCATAGTATAAATGTATACTTGCTTTAGCTTGCCCTTTTAAAGATGTCTATTCTTGAGTGACAATTTACTCTACTTAAGCGGGTTCCCTGTCGCACTAACATTTTAGAAAACCTAAATGTTTGCCCTGACTCTGTTCCTTTATGGTTATATGATTTTTGTTATCTTGATTATCGACTGCCTTCTTACTGTAAGCCTAATACTCTTAGAAAACGAATTCTAGATAAAATACTTAAAACTTCCTAGTTGTCCGTGGTCATTTATGAAAATCAAAGTTATATGTTGGGTTTGTATTTTGCCTGCCTTTCCTTTTACAGCTAGCTCCCTGACCCATCGTGGTCATAGGTACCCGTAACGGTGGAGGGTAAGTCGGGTACACTGGAAGTAAAAGAAAGGGACTTATGATTGGTGAAAATATTGGTCGGGTGACCTGCGATCTCTATCAATTCCTCCTCCCGCTCTGTTGGTGCGGTCCTTGCGGGTGATCTTGTAGCCTTCCGGGATGGCTATGGCTATGTCGGGTGCCGAGGCGGGGTTCAGCCAGGTCTACGTCAGGAAGGCGACATATGGGGAGGTTGAGTCGAGTTGGTCCGAGAGTTCAACGGCATGTTTTCGGGTGGAGCGGGTGTTGAGAAGGATGCATCTGAGGTGGTTGAGTTCTTTCCTGGTCGCCAGCATGTTGGGGCGGATGTTTGTGAAGCTGTAGTTCCGGCAGGTGAAAGCTCCGTGGGTGAGCTTCGGGGCGGCCAGGAAGCAGGTGTGTGATCGTCCGGTGTTGAGTGCGTGGAGGGTTCTGGCATCGTAGCTGTGTCGGGCATCGTGGTGTTCGTGGTGTCCAGGGGTCCTGGCGCTGGACGCGGTCCAGGCACTGACGGGCACAGACGGGCTTGCCTTAGGTGCGCCAGCCATCCGAGGGGATGTTGGAGGGAGGAGCAGCTGGGAGGCGGGAGCGGGGCGGAGAATGGGATTGCAGGTGGGCGAGGCAGGGGAATTCTCCTGCACCCGCAATCGCTGTATCGATTCCATAGCGAAGAGCACATTCGATTTCAAGCATTGGGTCTTATAAATAAACCTTTTCAGGTATAAGCATTGCTCCGTTGCTTTAGTCCCCACCCCCTCCACACACACAGGAAAGTTAAACATCGAGGACATTTTATGTCACATGGGCACACCATGGTTTATAAAGAGCAGCTGGTGAAGAACTACCAGGCATGACACGTTCTAGAATGTACGAGAGGCTACTTTCCTTCAAAGGAAAGAATGCACTTGAAGAAAAAAAAATACCCTTCCTCTTTTCTAGGATTCTCATGAACAGTGTTTCCAGTGGATTGTGAGATTCATACATGGCCAGCACAGCCCTAAAAGGATCTCCTTCCTCTATGACTGCTTGGCAATGGCTGTTGAGACAGGCCTTTTGCAACCAAGGTATTGTTTATTTCTCATTTATACAGAGAACCATCACAGTACCTGGAATATTTAGGTGTGCATTATTTGGGAGTGCTCGCTGTATGTTTACTGTTCTACCTTTATGCATACCGTGTAAAGTTTGAGTGAAAGAACACCAGTTCCCATTTTTTCTGTATGTGGGAAAGAATTAAGTTAAAAATTTGCTAGCACCCAGCATCAGGCTTTAAATTGACTTCAGATTGCACATAACGTAATTTCTCGTGCATTCGTAGTGAGCAGATCTACTGCTTTGCAACATTTACAGTGTAGCACATGGAAACGTAACAGCTAAACGCTCAAGTTTTGGGAAACTGTGTGAAGGGATGACTATATGGATGCTAAATGAATTATCAGTTCCCTGAAACCGCTCAATGTTTTGTCGTGCACAATTTTATAAAGGATTCAGTTGAAAATGTTACTCCTTTGCGCATGAAGTGAAATTAACAGTTAGATGGATCAGCCTTGGGCGTGGTAGGGAGTCTGCAGCCTCATGTAAATGCCCGGTATGGTGTCTTGCAGTGGTGTCCATTCAGTTCCACTCGCTGTAATTTAAGGCAGAAAACACACGATGTGCCTTACATAAAAGTATCCAGAAGAAGCCGCATATTTGTACTGCTTTGTGTAGATGTCTGGAGAGGGGGGAGGGGTTCGTTGAATGGCGCATCCTATGGGATCCTGAGTTTGGTGGGGGCGGGATCTGAAGTAATAACACAACACCAGTTGTAAACAGGAGCAGGATCTCTAATGAATTTCTTCATTAACATGTTTATGAATAATTAAGGAGTCTTGTGACAAAGTGTTTTAGAGCATACTATATTTAAAACCCAACCTCTTGCCAGTACCACCACGTTTTAATGTTAAAGTAGAGAATCCATATTAAGTGGCATCAGAACGCTACCCTCGGATCTGGGAGCAAATGTGTTTGAAGAATATTGAACAGATACACTGTTTGCTTAACTGCTGCACACACTCAGTTTGACAGATTAGGATTCAAAGACATTCACGCAGGTGGTCAACTCTGTTTGGGTCTACTAGTGATCTGCAGTGCCACATAAAGAATATTTTCGTTATGGCTGCCCTAAATGATCTACTCATCCAGCCTCTGTGTGAGACAAATTAATGCATTTACATACTTTCCCTGGACGTTGGATTGGCATGTCTGTGCTGAAATGCATATTCATGCGAGTGAAATGGAGACGGAGGGAGACTGAGATTCCCTTTATAATGGAGGGACGTGGAAGTGACTGCAGAGTTCAGGCAGTTAGTAAATACATTTGGGTCGAAGATCTGTTCTTTGATGAAGGGTGAAGGCATTTGCAAACAAGCATTTGCCGCACGGCCGGGCCGAAAAGAAATAATAAATAAAAATAAAAAAACACGAGTTGTGCGCACACGCGCGCTACTAAAAAGGTGCTGTGGACGTCGCCCGCGTGCTTGTGTGATCGATAGTAAGCTGGTCGCCGGGAAAGTAGCACTTTCCCGAGCAGCCTACTAAATGTCTCGGCCTGATCAGCGCATGCGTGGATCAGGCCGAGACCTAAAAACTAGACATCATTGAAAAGGTTTCAGGACTCACACCATGGGTATCTCCAATGGTGATGGTGGAAAAACCCAAGCAAGATCTGGCTGTTCATCGATATGCGCCTTCCCAACAAGGCAATCAAGAGGGAGAGACACATCACTCCCACCATGGATGACATAATCGCTGAGCTCAATGGAAACAAGTGGTTTTCCAAACTAGACCTGACAGCTGGCTATCACCAACTGCAACTGGATGAAAGCACCTTCTCAACCCATCTCGGCCTGAGGCGGTTTAAACGGCTATATTTTGGGATCTTGTCAGCAGCGAAAGTACTCCAAACCCAATCCATGAGACACTATCTGGTCTTCAAGGCTTCATGAATATAAGTGACAACATCCTCGAATATTTTACAGCAAAAGGAGTGCACAACCGCCGACTCCAAATGAACCTGAGAGGGCTCAGCGAATACCGCCTCACCCTACATTGCTAGTACAGCTCATTCCCCGAATCCAAAATATAATTGTTCAGATATGTCTTTACAAAGAATGGCATTCAGGTGGGTCACAAGCAATTCAACAGGCTCTTGCCCCCTAGAGTACCACAAAATACTCAGCATCCCTGGGATCCTAACTCTAGCAGACCCACTCCTAGACCTCAGGAGAGTGGATGCTCGGCGGACTTGGGCCCCAAAGATGCTGAGTCATTCAAAAAAATCAAGCACAGTCTTCTAGACAAGTTTCAAACCAGACAAAACAACATAACTGATTGTGGATGCTAGCCCCTTAGGGCTATGGGCTGTACTAACTCCAGAAGTTCAACCCAGAAGGTGGGCACCCATAGCCTTTGCCAGCAGAACTCTCTAGCAAGGTATGCCCAGATCAAGAGAGAGGCCCTTGCCATCAAGTGGGGCTGTGGACACTTCTATCTATACCTGTACAGGTGGCCATTGCAAGTGATCACTAATCATCAACCACTAGTATCCCTGTTCAAAGGTACATGACCAAACCCTTTGCATCGGATTGAGCACTGGGCAATACTACTACAATAATATTGGTTCAACCTCATGTATCAACAAGGGTTGAGAAATCCTGCAGACCTCCCCTCATGGCACAACCTGACAAGCAGAGGCTCACCAGGTCATGACAACACTCAAACAGAGGCATACCTGAGACCAGTGCGCCAAGGGCATGCCCAAGGTCGCTTAGCCTCCAAGATACTGGCCAAGCAACAGTAGGGGATGGAGTACTCCAAAAGATCTTTACCACACTGCAAGATGGAACCTGGAGAACCTTCCTGAGTGATGCCAATCAGTGGGTCAGCCCGGATAAGGATAGATTGTGAGGAAATGGGATTTATTATATGGTGTGGTTGTGCGACATCACTGTGTAATACACTTACCAACTTTTTCTGTTCCAGTAGGTTTCGTCTGTAAAACCTTCAGCTCAACCCTGGGATCTATCGCAATGAGCATCAAGGCTTACACAGAGGAACATGTATTAAGCATTTAAACAGCTCTAAAACAATTGAAGAAGAAATCGACATGACATTCAAGAAATCTGACACCAATAAATAAATCTTTTGATACGTTTTTAGACACTAGAACGAAAGGATCCATCGGAGGTTTCTGGAGCTTTAGATTTTACAAGCAATGTTGAATCCATGCAACTGCGAACAAGCCTTGACAAAGTCAATAGATTTGACACTTAGAAATTTTTTCAAGTAAAACGTAGGTAATACCACTGCGGTTGGTTAGAAGTGCATGGAGCGACCATCCCTGGCAAGCACTCTCAAATCAGTGTTAGGGATTGGGCCCACTCCCCCCACGTGAGCACAAGAAGGGTGTAGTCACATTAACGTCAGTAGCCCATTGGCTACTGACCTCAAGACCCCTAAAACGCCCCTAAATAAAGTATTTGGGGGCAGCCCTAAACCCAGAAGGCATACTCCCGTAACCTACGAAGTAGAAGGACGAAAGAAGATGTCCAGCAGAGGAGACTGCAGAGAAGAACTGACTTGGCCCCAGCTTTACCGGCCGGTCTGCAGTTTCCAGAGATCCTGCACGAAAGGTCGCCTTGTCCTGCAGCAAGCGACCTCCAGAACCCCTGGGAGGACTGACTGCCTTCCACAAAGGCTGTATCTCCTGTGAACAGCAGCTCTGTTCAAAATAATTTCCAAAGAAAGACTCCGAACCTGCTGAAGACAAAGAAATCCGACGCCTGGAGACTCCACTGCACCCGTTGCCTACAGCCCAAGTGGCTCACCGGCTCCAGCAAGGTCCCCCAGCACTCCAGAGTCCGAGTCCAGCATGGGTTGACTCCTTCATGACTCCGCTTACGGCATCTGCAGCCTCTGCACGGAGACTCTCCCAACCGTGAGTGGTCCAGTAAGGTGAAATCTGACCTAAAAAGGAAACCCTGCATCCGGCGACCCTGCGCCCTGGAAAAGAGGACCTGAGGTTCACCTACATCCCTGAGCCCTCCAACTTACCTGCCCAGCTGTTGGTTCCTCCCGGAAGACTTCCTGGGCCGAGCCTGCAGCCAAAACCCCAAACCGGCAACTGCTATTAAAAACAACATGGCACCCGATGCCAAATCAGCACCCTGCACCCGGCCGCCCCTGTGCCGATGTGGGTGCACATTCTGTGGTAAATTGAATCCCCATTTGTCCTGAGCTAAGCTTAGGAGCTTTGCTCACACAACCAAGTCGAGTGCCCATGAGCAGCCACCAACTGGAGGCTCCCTTTCCGCCATTGGATAACATTGGGCCTCATCACTCTGCACCCGGCAGGCATAGTGCTGCTGAGGGTGTTCTCAGAGTGCATTCTTGACCCTGGGGGAAACCTGGTTCTAACCCCAGAAATTCAACTCCCAAGACTTATTACTTACCTTTAAATCGATAACCTGATTTTTTCCCATAGAACTGCATTGACTGTTTTTCTGTGGAAAAGTTGTGTGGAGTTAAAAATTGGATGAAACCCTAAGAAACTGTGTTTTGCCAAAAACTGACTTATTTGCCATTTATTCAGGAAATATCCTAGTGTGATATCTAGGCATATCACACTGAGTAGAAAAAGTAATCCTGAAAAGTAATCAAAAGTAATCCAAAAGTAATTACAACTGTATTTGCGCATTTTTGCAAACCTGTAAGAAAAGTCAATATTCATCCAGCTTGCTTTTTAACAATCTGTCTTGAAAAGCACAATCATATTTACCTGTACCAAGTCCTGCTTGGTTCAATAAATAAAAATACAACCAAGAATTATTTTTGGTACAAGCAAATGGTCTGAGTTCAGTCTTTGAGTTTGTGACATCATGTCTTGTCTGAGTGTGTACAATAAATGCTTAACACTCCCCTCTGATATAGCCTTACTACTCGCCCACACTACCACAAATAGAGAGTCAGGTATTATCTGCTTTTACCTATGTAAGCTTTTGGGGATCCACTGGACTCTGTGCACATTATTCCTTACTTTGGTATAGTATATACAGAGCCAGCTTCCTACATAAGCAAATTAGTCATGCATCTTTTTAAGAGTCAGGGCACATGCACTGAGCCCTGTTTAGCAGGGCACAGGGCATTTCAAAGCCATTAAACCACAAAATGGGGGCAAGACGTTGGGGTACACCTGCAAGAATCCAGTTTCCTTACATAGATTGACACTGTTCTGGAAAGATAGGAAAGAGCTGAGCGCCTTGCTGGAAGGAGCAGTACTATGGGGCACCACATAGTGATACCAGCCTCACTGACCCAGCTGGTGACCGAACTGGCTCACAGTGGACACCAGGGAGCAGCCAAGACACAACAATTGCCTGAGGGGGAAAGTATGGGTCCCCGAACTTGAAGAGGTCTAAATATTGGACCCTGAGACCAACTATTCAGTAAACTCCTGGGCCTGTGGATACTTCAGAAGAAGGACTGGCCTGCTGCCAAAGGACTGCCCTGCTGTCCGAGAAGTAATACTGGACCAGCTCCCTTCATCTCAGTTTAACTGAAGTGACTCAAAGGGTTAGCTGACTTGGACTATGCTGCGGGAAGGACTCTGGCCACGCCCATGCAAGCAATGCCGGTCACGCTAGGTATCGGAGCATGAGAGCGGCGGTTTTCGACATGAATTACGGAGGTTTCCTGGAGGCGCCCCGAGCGGATTTTACCGGGGGAGCTTCAGCATCTGCCTGCTCGGCCGTTTTCTAACCCGCGGGTGGGACTTCAGCATCGACGCCGAAGCCTGACTACTCCCTGCTCGGCTGTGCCCGTTGGTGGGGGTGTGGCGTCGGCGTTTGTGGCGGCGAGTTGCTGGGAAGTTTGGGGGTTGTTGGACGCTCCTGCGAGGTAAGGCGCGCTGGGTAGGGCTCTTCCCAGCTCGCGCTTGCAACTGAGCCATTTCCCCCCCCCTCAGCATTCGTTTACTTATCGCTGCTGCTACGCTACACTGAACTTTGAGCTCATTCTGCCCATTGCTGGTCTCATTTTGTCTTTGAAGGAGAGAAGAAAAAAACCTTGCTGTGACTCTGACTCTGACTCTTGTTTGGCTAAGGAGCTTGCTATCCCCCATTGCACCTGGCATATGGAAAGATTGGGCTTTAGCATTGGTGACGGTGTCTGGGGAAAAAGCTGAGCCGGAAGTTTATTTATTTAATTATTTATTTTCTTGTGAATGACATTGCCACTGACCTGGGAGGTCACTATTTGAGTTCCAGGACTGCCGCAGCCCGAGCGCTGCTTCCTTGTTGCCACCGGGCTCTCTGCCTCCCTGCTGCCAGCCGCTTCCCGACCATCGCGGCGAGCGGCATTTCGGGAACTACATTTCCCAGCACCACTTGCGCCTAGGAAGGCGCGCATCCTGTCCCGCCCCCGGAGGTGTGTTTAAGGCCAGCGCGAACCCCCGCGTCGCTAAGCAAAGCTAAGCCCGGGCAAAGGGCGGGCCCTCTGTGGCTCGAGAAGGACGGGGACGGGCCACACCATTGACATTTCCTTCCAAGAGGTACTGGGACTCCCCTTAACATTTCTATCGACCTACTTTAGCGATTAGTATCATAACATGTCTATCTGGGAGGAGCTGAACACCCTGTGTGGAACTAAATATGTCCCAGACACATCACCCACTATAAGCATGGCCACCAATCCAGACGATGTAAACGCCACCTTGCAGATTTCACCCCTTCACTCTAATAAACACCAATCCCTAGCCAATGCACTTCCGGAGGGGTCCAACACTAAAAGGAAGCACGATGATGACATTGTAAATGAGAAGCAAGCCAAAAATCAAAAATTATGCTCCAGTCTCTCTCACCCACCCTCCAACTTAATCACAGTGTCGGGGGATATGGCACATGAAAAAATAGAAAACCGTCCATCACCCCTCCAACCAACTTTATTTGCCCAGCTAGAGCATTTATTTACATCTCTCATATCACCACTGGTGGCCAAAATGAACGATCTGGGGGACAGGTTATCTAGTATTGAACTGATAATCAAAACGCATATTCCATCAAGTACCAAACCGGTATTATCAGACGCTCCTATTCCCCTCACTATCCCGGAAAAACCCAAGTTGAATTCCCGCAAGAACGCCCATTCGCAAACATTACCTTTTACAACAGGCTTTAAACTGCCCATAAAGCACTCGTTAATTAACCATATTGAGGCTAAACCTGAACCTGTTAGAATGCCACGAATTAACTTACCCCCTGATGCCGCCCCTTATGTGACTGTTGTATCTGGGATCCCACCACTAAATCATGGAAAACATGAAACACATCAAGACCTGTTAAATAAGGTTACGTTCTGGTTACAGACCAATAGACCTCTGCCACCTGACTTAGATGGGGGGATCCTAAGCGTTAGGAGAGTGGGGTGGTTGGGCGCATTGCCAAAATCCATCCCTGGGGACTTGGTGCTAATCAAATTTAAGCACAGGAAAATAGTCCCTTATTTACGATCTTGCAAACATAAAGAGGGGGATGGCCCAATTCGCATTTGGGATTTACACGACTTCTATCCGAGCATTCCACCTGTTCAGTCACCAAGAACAGCAGTAAAGAATTATAACGTTTGGGGCGGGGGACTCTGTGCATCTAATGCCCCTAGCTTCCTAGCTCCTAACAGATTCGAACGTCTGTTGAAATACTGTACTTCTTGAGCACTACTCACAAGAGCCCACCCATAAGCATCCAAACCAATTAGAAAAATTGCTGACCGAGCCCAGTTTGGTGATTTTCCCTAGATCCCTATTCCACTAAATAGCACTGAACGTACGATTCTTTCTTATTTTTGATTAGCTGACTCGTTTTATCAACTTAATCATGTTTTAACAATTGTTATGTAACAAAATATTGATGTTTTTATTTATGTTTTGCTGCTGCTTTTATGATTTTAAATCAAAAATCGAATAAAGCTAATCTGAATCTGACTTGACCTCCTGTTCGGAGCTACATAGTCATTACAGGCTTCAGAGGCCTCCCTGCAACTGCTCAGCTAACCTGCTGCACTGGGCCTGCAACTAGACCTGCCTTGGCCCTGCTGGCCTCTGCTGGAGTTTGTTCCTGATCCTCAAGAGGTGCCTCCCCGGTCCAGGGCCCTTGGTTTGGCATCAGTTGAGCTCCTCTTGGAAGAAAAAGGGGACATCCTAAAGTTTTAAGCTCCAAGCGACTGCAAATGGGCCAGTTTTGCCAAGATCTTGTCACCTGCACCGACTGCCAACACGAGATCTGCACCTTCCGCTACAGCTTCGGCAGCCAACGGTGACTGCCAATGTGAAACGGGGAACATCCTTTACAACGCAACTTTTACCACACACTACCATTACGACGCAACTTTTACAACGCAAGTTATTACAACGCATTGCGCTGGGGGGCGCTCTAGGATAGGGAATAGTTTAATTTACTATCCAACACCTTCCCCACTATCCACTGGGACTGGAGTTGGAATAATAAATTTAACTATTCACTATCCAGCGCCCCCCAACGCAAGTCGTTGTAACGACTTGCGTTGTAAAACCTGCATTGTAAAGGCATGCGTGGTAAAAGCATGCGTTGAAACGTCATACATCCATGTGAAACTCCAGCAACAACAGTCTGCTATGCCTGACAGGTTCTTAGCCCTATATCGATGACTGCCTGGAATGCTTGGCCTGCTCTTCGCACTACAGCAATGCTCTCCCTACTCCTCGCTGCTACCTCCACCCTGAACTGGACTCTTCATGTCAGACTTTCAGAAGGTAACTTTTTCGGCAGGACTAATCTGGTCAATGGGTTCAGCCCACTCTCCATCATGGTCAGTCTGAACTTGTGACTTACTTCCCGGTGTAGTACGACCAGATGACCATTAATGCTTTTAGATGATATACTTACCTGAAATCTTAAAAATTGCATGTCTCCGGTTCTACTGATTAGAATTTAGTTGTTTTGGTGTCCAATTATGTATCAAATTTGACTCTATTTCTCTAAATTGGTGTAGGATTTTTCTTGTGTTGTGTTTTCACTTTATTGCTGTTTGTGCGCTACACAAATACTTTACACATTTCCTCTAAGTTAATACTGACTACTTTAGTGCCAAGCTACCAAAGGGTTAAGCATGGGTTGATTTAGTGGTTTTTGTGGTCTCCATTAAAGGAATTGTGGCTGTTGTTTGAGACAGACTCACAGCCCCCTTAGCCAACAACCCAATTTGTCAAATCAATTTTACTGATTGCTTCTTTATTTTCAAATACTTTATTAATCTGCTAATATTAACAAACACAACTTCTCGCGCTAGCCCCACAAACTTAAATACGCTCCTGATGCTTTTAAATTGTTAAATGTGTTTTTCCCTATTTTAAAATATTTCTTGTGAAACTACCTGCATACTTGTGGCAGCGTGCTCTTCGATTCAGAGTGCTGTCCCCGGTCCACCACAGCAATCTCGTGCTGTTTGTGTGGAGGGAGGCACTCACTTCCCGGTGGAGCCGCGCAGAGCGGCCATTGTGGCAGGGTGGCGCTCTAGTGGTCAACCACTCGCAGAGTATTTAAGGGCTCAGAAGGGCCGATGCGCTCGAGAACAAACACAACTTCTCGCGCTAGCCCCACAAACTTAAATACGCTCCTGATGCTTTTAAATTGTTAAATGTGTTTTTGCCGATTTTAAAATATTTCTTGTGAAACTACCTGCATACTTGTGGCAGCGTGCTCTTCGATTCAGAGTGCTGTCCCCGGTCCACCACAGCAATCTCGTGCTGTTTGTGTGGAGGGAGGCACTCACTTCCCGGTGGAGCCGCGCAGAGCGGCCATTGTGGCAGGGTGGCGCTCTAGTGGTCAACCACTCGCAGAGTATTTAAGGGCTCAGAAGGGCCGATGCGCTCGAGAACAAACACAACTTCTCGCGCTAGCCCCACAAACTTAAATACGCTCCTGATGCTTTTAAATTGTTAAATGTGTTTTTGCCGATTTTAAAATATTTCTTGTGAAACTACCTGCATACTTGTGGCAGCGTGCTCTTTGATTCAGAGTGCTCTCCCCGGTCCACCACAGCAATCTCGTGCTGTTTGTGTGGAGGGAGGCACTCACTTCCTGGTGGAGCCGCGCAGAGCGGCCATTGTGGCAGGGTGGCGCTCTAGTGGTCAACCACTCGCATACGCCTATAAAATATATCATGGCACTTACGCGCAGCGGGCGCGCCTAAGGCAAGCCCGTCTGCGCCCGACCGGGACCCGGGGCCATGGGCTATGCCCAAAAACATACTTTATTCGCCGGGTAAGCTCCTTTCTCTTAGACCCCCACCTCACCTCTGTCCTCCCATTGCTCCTCATATACCGAGACGTACTGCTATCTATGGAATCTCTCAGGACACACTAGCTCATTCAAATGCAATACATCCTAAAACTCCATTGGTTAACGATTCTCCATTGGTTAACGATTCTCAAAAATTGGAGGAAGAGATCTCACACTGGCTCTTAAAGGCTACTGATACTCATGTGCCCTTAACAAAATTTACACGTGCACGCACTAGGGATGCTCATAAGTGGTTTACCTTGGACCTAAAACTTGAGGTACATCAGAAGGAAAGAAAGTGGAGAGCAAAATATAAGCCCCAAGATAAGGAGGAATATGTCGCGGCCTGCAAAAATTATTTAAAGATCATTTTACAAAGTAAAACTAATTATTTCTCCTGGAAAATTTTAAACTCTCAAAATAAAACTAAAGATGTTTTCAACATAGTGAACAATCTGTGTAATAGTGAAAGAACTGTGCTTCCTCTGACTTCCTCGCAGGAACTTTGTGACTCATTAAAGGATTTTTTCATAGACAAAATTGCCATCATAAAAAAGAATATTCAAAGTCTTCCCGGCGGGGATCCTATTGAAGACATCTACCACAATCCAGCCATTTTAGATATTTTACCATCCATTGATGAAAAGAGCTTTTCAGAACTTCTTTCCCGTGTCAAATCTGGCTCACCTTTTGATAGATGCCCCCCCCCCCACATCTTAAAGGAGGTGTGTTCAGCTATTCCATCAGGAATCCTTTCTCTCTTGAATGAATCACTCATACAGGGCAAGGTCCCTGATAAGTTTAAAAATGCCACCGTGATTCCACTATTGAAAAAACCAGGAGCAGATCCCCTAGATCCAGCCAATTACAGGCCTATTTCCCTTCTCCCTTTTTTCTCCAAACTCCTGGAAGCACATGTATCCAGGTGCCTGTCAAATTTTATTGAAAGCTCGGAATACTTAGAACCAAATCAAGCGGGATTTCGACCATCTCATTCAACAGAAACCGTCATTTTGACTGTCCAGGACACGTTAAGATCTAATGAAGATAAGGGCATTCATCAGGCCCTGGTGCTCCTTGATTTGTCGGCTGCGTTCGACACGGTTGACTATAACATTCTGATCAGCGGTGTCGAGCAGGCCGGCCTCAGGGGCCCCGCACTGAACTGGACTACCTCTTTCATCACAAATCGTACACAGTCAGTGAGATTAGGTTCTTTCACAGCCCCCAGGATGTCAACTACCTGTGGTGTTCCCCAAGGTTCGTCACTCTCCCCTTTATTATTTAACCTTTATCTTCGTCCACTGATTCATTCTTTAAAAAATTATAAAATTCCCCTGTACAATTATGCTGACGATCTTCAGTTAATCATTCCCTTAAACACCCCGGACTCAGCTGCCGAATGTTCGGCCGTAATGTCACACATACAGAGATGGATGACTCAAAATCATCTCAAGCTTAAGCCAGGCAAGACAGAACTGGTCTTGCCTGGGAACAGTGGACTGAGTTGGAGCCGACACTTTTGGCCAATGGATATGGGAATTCCTCCCACAAAGACCCACTCGGTCAAAAGCTTAGAAATTATACTTAATGAGGATCTATCCCTTAAAGGGCAGGTAGGAATGGTGGTTTCTTCTAGTTTTTTTCAACTTAGGAAGATTAGGAAAATTGCCCACCTTTTAACACACTCGGCACTCATTCAAGTAGTGATTGCCCTTGTCCTCTCTCGTTTGGATTTTTCTAATAGACTCTACTTGGGTCTTCCGAATGGCCTACTAAAACGCCTCCAGATGGTTCAAAACCAGGCGGCTAGGCTCATCTGGAAGCAACCCAAGTGGCAATCAATCAGGGATGGGCTGGAAAAACTCCACTGGCTCCCAGTGGCCCAGCGAATTGCTTTTAAGGCAGGATGCATTACTTTTAGGGCGCTCCATGATAATGGCCCTATATTCATCAGGAAGTCCATTACTACCTATACACCTCAGCGCAACTTACGCTCCACACATCTAAGCCATGCAAATGTGTCTTCATTTAAGAGGAAACACCAGGGTGGCAGCTGTTTTTACCATCTGGCTGCCTCTTTTTGGAACGCTCTCCCACTTTCTATTAGACAGAGCAATGATCTACTGGCATTTTGAAAGTCTTTAAAAACGTGGCTTTTCCAACAGGCTTACGCTTAGAATTGTGCTTAGTGTCTTGAATCCATAGCGCCAAGAAAACCAAGGGTGTACGTGCGCTCAAGAAATTGTTATTAACATAACATAACATAACATAAACAGTAGGCACTGGAGACTCCCGGATGTGAACAGATCACAGGTTAAGAATATTTGCGAATAGAGACGATATCAGAATGTGTGTATCCTGTGATGAAGTTGTCATGAAGATTTACTCTCTAACCCCCCTCGCCCTTATATGTATGTTCTATTTACATAGCGCAAACCTAGCCAAAAGGCAGCAGAGCACTGTACATGGTTCAATTCGTATTCCTGTCTGGAAGTATCTGGTTGCATGTGTTTGGTAACAAGCATTATAGTCTAGGATGGAATATACTTTTGTAAACCTGTGTTTTCCTAGTTTACTCCTATAGTGGATCTTATGGATTGAGTTCAGATACTGGGGCAGGTTCTGTCTGCGACAGTTCCACTGCCCTTTTTAGGTTGAGCCTGGACAGCACATGCGCTGCTCGTGAGGAATGCTGTATTGAAGTTTGGAGTTGAAGCTCTGCCCATTCTACGCCAATATTTTCATTGGCTTGTGTCATTGTCCTTTGTGAATACTGGCTTTTGATTCATTCATAGACTTGTTAGTCCCTCCTTAGCATCTCCTTGTCTTCATTTGTAACCTCGCATGAGGACTGGCCCTTTAACTACAGTTGTTACACTGTATGTCTTATTTAGTCTGTAATGTAAGCTTTATTTCCTTTAATGCGTTTCTCCTACGGCAGGCATGACATGCTTTCCTGCAACTTTCAGCGTGCCATGTGCGCTTTCACTTTCCAAGCAGCCCGGAACAATGGCGGCTGTGGTCTTGCATTTACAAGAGTTTGAGCTATTTGAATTGTAAATGACCATGCTTTTTATTTATGTGTTAATTATCATTAAAATGCATTGTCATTTACAATGCCAATAGCTTAAACTCTTGCACATGTGAGACCTATTACATTGCAAATGCTTGTTTTTCTGTGTTTAGTAAAAGATTCAAACCTAAATTATTATATTTCCGGAACAATTAGGACTACAGGTCTAAATAAAATAATTCAAGCACCTAGGCCAACAGAACACTACTCTAGGACCTAGAGCAAAGAGGTGACACCTCCTCTTTCATAGAACTGGAATGCTGTCTGCTGGTCTTTAACCCTAGGGTCCCACACGACTTATAATTCATTACCTCTGTTTCACCCCAGAGGGGGAGGAACCCTATGCAGTTCAGACCATGTCCTGCACCAGTAGGACCTGTACTGCCAAAACTGTCATGCCTTCTCTCTGAATGGGAACACATGCAACTCCAAACCAGTTTTGCCTAGGTGACCTCCACCAGTGTTGTTCAGCCTGGATCTTTTAGTGCAGCAAGCTTCCTTGAGGTGCCATTCATGCTGGCGCTAGCCAGCTGAACCTTTCTCTTTCCTCCTGGTCAGAGGTATTAGTCCTTTGAATACACTGGACACTGCAACTGTTTCTTCTAGGGAGCAGCAGGTTTTATGCACTTCCTTTGCCTAGTCCTGACCATAGTGAATCAACAATGGAGTTGTGTTTTCATATGTCTTTCAGGGCCTGTATGTAATATCTACTTTCTTCTAAATCCCAGAAAAAGTACAATTGAAGGCTGGATGAGGCTAGTAGTATGCATCTTGTTTTGGGAGGATTACAAGAAGACCAAAGCATATTTATTTTGCAAAATTAGGACTCTCTTCAAATTTGGGACAGAGACCATCTTCCTAGGGTTTTCCAATGACGTCTTGGATGTTCTGGACAGAAAGAGGATGGTGGTTATCACCTGGTCACTCCATGTAAATTAGCTTTTATGGAATCCGGAAATTTTCATGTTCGGTCCAAGGTATCTAATATGGTGCTCACAGCAAGAAAGAGCTGATGCACTGAAAGCAGGTGCTACATCAAGAAAGATGCTGACAGTGGAAACAGGGTGTGTTTTTCACAGCTCCCATGGCATCTGCAGGGTGCCCCTCTGCATTTCTTTCAATGGCAAGGGTATTCATATTGTTATAGTCACAAGCAGGCCAAAAGAAAATATGCACACCCACACATAGACGTGGTCAGTGACTACACACAACTATTCGTAAGTGCACAGGGAGGTGGATGAATGGATGCACGAACCCTTGCTGCATCAAGACATTATCAGATTGTTGCCCTGGGCACCAATATCAGTTCATTTTGTTATGCAAGGATCGATCAACTGTGGCCTTCTTTTGTATTGTATTGTATTGTATTGTATTGTATAGCCTATTTGTACCGCGCCTACTGTCACCCAAAGGGTTGAGGGGAGAGACACAAAAATGTTTGTTGGGCCTACGGCTCCTCAAACCCTTGTACTTGCGACAGTTGTAAGGAAAGGAGGAAAGAAAGCATGGTAGGATATGTGTTGAAATAAACTTACACTGTGGTGTAATGGTGACAATGTGACTTGTTTTTGCTTTGCGTCTGTCCAGGGATTTGGGGGCACATGCATCAAACCATTTTGCGATCGTAAACGGTGCAAATCGCAAAAAATTGCCCATTTGCGATCAGAGAATGGCCTTTTCAGATGCATGTACCTTTTTTGCAATTCGCAAATAAGGAAATCGCTATTTTTTTAGATTGCCTTAATTGCGAATGCAGTTAGGGAATCGCATTCCCTAACTGGGAAAGCGATTTCCAGTTTTGAAGGACATTGTGGTGCATGTGTACGCACCACATGTACATACTCACCTGTCTTTGGGGGTGCATCGGGGTTGCCTTTTGGCCCCTTGAAATTGCATGAGCAATTTGCGAGTACCTATTTGGTACTCGCAAATTGTGAATGCAATCCCATTAATTCGGAATGAATGGTAAGCCATTCCTTAATAGCGAGTCGCAAATATTTAGGAATCTCGACTCCTTAATAGCAATTCCTTAATAATCGCTATTACGGTCTTGCAATTCCTAACTTGAATGCATGTGCCCCTCAATGTGTTTCCTTTGTTGATTTTCGCTACAGTTTGTGTTCAGCAGTGATAGTCAACTACGGGTGAGCATTCTGTTTGTGTTTTATATGTTTCTGCTCCGAGCAAAAGCATAAATAACCATTTAAGCAGAAGGAGATGGATAACAGTGAATGTGAAAGATGAATTAATTAACTAATTAATTGTGAAGCAAAAGAAAACTCTTTAACTGGAAACATTTGTTGTATTGTGGGAAACAAAGCATAATCTACTCTTCTTTTAATAAGGCATGCTGTAAAATGCATACAACAAGCAAAGCCTACCCTCATCATGGCCATTTATATGTTTTGGCTAGCGACGGCTGTCGTTGTCTGTTAGCTGAGCTATTCTTTCCAATAAGTAATATATGCTTTGAGTCGAATTTGGGTCAGCGCAGTAGCTCCTGATTGGATGTATTTAATGTCTAACTAGGGTGTCATTCCTGAGTAGATGGCATTCCTTAGCATTCTTGCGTTTGCCCCACACAGGGGCATTTTAGTCTCACAGTGTCCTTTCGCTGCTATCTTGAATGGACTTTTTTTTGCAGTGAGCACTCCATGCGCATGAATGTATTACCACTCTCCTCACCTGTTCCTCTGTCACCCTCCTGAACACTGTCTCTTTGCACCCCCTTCCTGCACTTCCTAATCGTTCTTCCCTCTTTAAATAAATATTGTTTTGCTTACTTACTTTTTATAAGGGTCTAGCAGTTGCAATGTGCTACTGAGCTGCTCTCTTCCTTTTCTTGCGCTTGGGTGCATCTGTTTGCTGCTTTAGAAAAATTTGTATTTACTATTTTAAAATGGCCTCAGTGCATTATAATATATACACAAGTGTGCCACGTGACATGCAAATGCATGTGCCCTAACACGGCGATTTGCCGTGAGTATACGTTTTGGGAAGAAAAACTTTTTTATTCTATTTTTCACACTACTATCCTCACGGTAGGGTGCACCTTAGTGCGTGCATACCGCCGGAGGATCACACTACTGGTCCTGAAGAATGCTGAGCAACTCGGGCTCTAAAAGCAGAAACATGTTGACCAAATTCGTTTAAATTCACTGAGGACTAGGGGTCTTTAATAATTGAGACTAAACCTATGAGTCCACTCATCACCTGTTTTTAACTAGTGCTGGTTGGACTATTAATAAAATATTTATCAGTCACAACTGTGCATCTTTTTAACCTCCCCCCCTTTTTGTGCACTCACTTAGCACAATTGGGTTATCCTTACCACTTCAACACACACAAGAACCAGCTCCGCTGTAAACAGGCGTTGTAGCACACTGGAAGGACATTAGGTCCTTCCAGTGGGAACCCAGTGATGAAGCATGTCACCACTAGGCTGGTGAGTGAGGGGTCTTATAAATTTCATCTTTGTGTGTTTTTGCTTCACCATTTTTCCTCCTTCGTGTTTGTTCCTCACATGTTCTTTTGAGGTTGGTTTTGTTTGTTTCACTCTTCTGTTGTTTATGAATAGTACTACTAGGAGTAAGAGAGTGAACACTGATACCCTTACTCTCCTGTTGATTGATTGTGCCCTAACAGGTACATGCCTCACAATTGATGCATAGACATCAGTGGCCATCTTGGAATAAAAAAAAAAAATTTGAATATAGGGATGTGCAAAATTCACATAATTTGCTTTGCCGGATTAATGAGGGTGTGCGAAATGCACCAAATTTGTTTTTGCGTAATTACAGAAAATTTCTGGAAACTACGTGAAATTATTTTTAAATTTCATGAAATGCAAATCCATTATTTAGTGCTGTATTTTAGTGGGAAATGTGTTTTCGTGTCAGTTTTTGATACAAGTACATATTTTGTGGTAGAAATATTGTGCGAAAGACACAAGTGATCGTTCACATTATTCCTGATCATTTGCAGTGAAATTTTGCAACAAATGTCACATAATTATGGCATCAATTCTGGTATTTTGAGTAATAAATGTAATGCAAAATTCCGGAAATTATGAAAATTACAACGCATAATTAAAATTTTTCCTGGACCTGATAAAAAACCCATCTCAAGGTTGGTGGACATGTGTGGGTCTGCATGTGCAGGCGACATTGGATACGCATTCACATGTGAAAGCCAATAAAATTGGTGCAGCAATAAATGATGGATGGAATGCTGAATGGATTAAACATTCAGCCCCAGTCAAGAGATCTGGGTTAAATCCATCGCTCTTTTGCTCACTATGCCACCCCAGTTTGAACCTAGCCATATGCAAATCAGTCTTGACCCTGCGCCTCACGGGAACAGTCCATCCCGAATTGTGAAGCCGGGACCACATGGGCCGGAAACAAGCCTCCCGAGACCGGTTTCGGGCTAACAGCCCTCATCGGCCAGGCTAGCTTGAATTCAAAGGACAATGGTTTAAACCCAGATCTTTGTGACTAGGGTGAATGTTTTTATTGTTCAGCATTTCGACCATCATTTGTTCCTTTTGCTTTTGTCACCGTAAGTGGGAAAGCAGACCTGGCACGGAATTAAGATCCGTTAGCAACATAAAGTCTCTTAATATCTCCAGGTTACACTGCATAAATCACATATTGAGTTTGCAAAGTTGGTGATCCTAGCATATCTTCGCTGTTTTAAGGTGTCATAAAATGTGCTGGGATGTCTGTGGGTAGCCATGCGCTATATAAATGTGTATTCATTTAAAAGACCAACATCCAGCTCAAATCTCAAAATCTAACTAGGATTCAAATGTACCCTATATTGGCCTGCGTGGATCCTTTGTACGAACAGAGTCCTCACTGTTTAGAAGAAATGTTTTATAAGACATTAATGGCAGGTGTAACTCTCAAGACTGATGAAACAGATGAAATCAGAAGCTCTCAAGGTCCGTGTACACCTGAATCACAAAATTTGGAAAAAAGGGATAAAGGACAACCACACCATACTTAAACTTTCAAATGGAAAAACAAGATTTAATTTAATTGATCGATTAAGTTGTATGTTAATATTCAAGGATTCACGAGTAACACACATATAAACTGGCTTACATTAACCAAATTCTTCTCCAGTAGCGAATGATCTCTAAATATCACGTGGACCCATGACTTTATAACTGGAGAATTGAAGTGGAACCCTATGGCTCATCTTATTATAACATGAGATCTAGAGAACATACCTCATACAGTTCCCAATGTTGGCCCTCTATCATCTAAAGACAATATTATTAACTTGGGATTGTTTGCATTCATCCTTAGTAACACACTGACACAAGGAGTTATTCCAGCATCTTTACTTGCTGTCAAAGAAACCATCAATGTATCCAAATATATGCCAGCCTATTCCAATAGGCCCATTCATGGCAAAGTGATGAGAAAGAATGATGTGGTAATATGGTGAATATATTCTGCTGACATTTGTGTTGCACATTTTGCTTCGAGTCCTGGATTGCCTTCAGATGGGACCTGCTTGATGCATTTCCGAGCTCTGTGACACATGAGATTCTGGGAAACATCAATATAACAAAACGGTCCAAACATGTAAGAAGTAATTGAAAACATCTCCCAAAAAATGCTTGTAACCGCAGAATGTCTTTCTGGGGCGCAAAGGAGGGGGCTGGAGTGAATCACTGACTCTGGGAAGCGTGACTAAGAGCATTCAGGAGGTTGACAATGCGCAGGAATGCATGTGCGTTTTTGAAAACAAAAATATAACTCGAATGTCTGCTTTAAACCTTCACTTTGACTGCAACAATTAGGATACTTAGACTGTGCACTGTCCTAGGACAGGATAACGTGAGCACTGGCGAAAGAAAGAACGTGTGATGAAAGCAGAATGAAGGAATTCCTGGATGCAGCTGCCTGATAAGCCAGGGACACTAAAGGGCCATTCTAGTGAATAAAGTCTCCAAAGTCACCCAGACAAAAGGGAAGGGAGGAAGGCTCGGATAGAGGAAACCCTGTCTTTTTTATAACTTTAACTCTCTGCACAGCACAATGTGATAGTCAGCAGGCAGCCACCACAGCATCACACATGGTGCTGTCGGTACCCATTGCGCTCCAGGTCCCACTGGTCAAATGAAGTGAAACCTTGGTGGGTGTTTACCACATTGCCTTTGCTAACCACTACAGGGCTTCCACGGGAATACCCTACCACCCCAGCTTCTCTCAGGACTACAGAAAATCTGGTCACGTGGTGAACCTTCAGAAATTTCAAGTTCATCTGAGGATGACAATTCCACAGATCCCAATTTTGTTAGTAAAAAAAAAAGAAAAACATAAATGTCTGCTGTAAACTTTCACTCTGAGTGTTACAAGTGGGTTACTTAGAATGCACAATGTCCTACACTGCGAGGCACAAACATTAGCACAAACAATAAAGAGTCCTTTTAGTAATGATGTCTCAAAAACCAAACAAGCGATGGAAAGAATGCTCGAATTCATCTCAGGCATTCGTGATTGCTTAGGGCTGCACTCCATTCCATCATTGTTTGCTCACAAAATTACTACAGACAGAGACCAGCTAAGGCGTGTCCAGTCCTGTTCTTGCTCCAATAGGAACAGTAAAGAGCCCCTCCTCGCCGTCCTACGTTGCCGGTGCTTCAGAACTGTAAAAGGTCTTGTAGTAGGTGGTGAATGTACTTGATATGTCCTCTGGTGACCCCCTCATCGCCCCCTGGTGACTATCACTAACATTGCTGGCCTCTCTTGTGCTTAAGCTGCCAGAAGACAGCCAGCTTCCTCCTCTTGTTCATTGCAGCCTGTAAGGCAGAGGCCTTCAAACTTTTTTGCCTTGCACCCCATAATCGAAATGTTGTGAAGTCGGCGCGCCCCCCCTACAAAACTTTATGGCAAGGATCGCGGGAGGGACAAGAATGAGTGCAGGGGGTGGGGTGTAGTATTCTTATATAATGAAATGAATCCGAAAGTAA
The DNA here is from genome assembly GCF_964261635.1 of Lissotriton helveticus. Classification (NCBI taxonomy): domain Eukaryota; kingdom Metazoa; phylum Chordata; class Amphibia; order Caudata; family Salamandridae; genus Lissotriton; species Lissotriton helveticus. The sequence goes on from NC_136067.1 coordinate 1,952,735,666, forward strand.
ATGGTTTCCAGAAGGATTTATTCTCATGTAAAGAAGGACGTCTGGATAGATCCTCAGCCAGCAGGAAACTGACCAACAGTCATATTCAGAACAAGAACATTCAATGACAACTTGTCTAGAACGTGGAACATGACAGCATTCAAAGGATACAAAGGTCTTAAAGGGAAATAGATACTTAAAATGCCCATAAGATGCCATTTTTCACCATTCTCTAAAGTAACAGAATGTTCATGAATCTTCACAACTTTCTTAGGCGAACTAAATTTGCTTTGACCTTTAGGTACTTTTCTGGCACTCTTAATACAAACAGAATCCTTTACTTGTAGTTTGGCAGGTTTTGAACCATGTTTACCGTCAAGATAAATTCTGTTTTTGGCTTGAGAAGAAGACAATTTAGATTTAATTGCATCAGTATCGTAAAATATCATATCATTCCTTTTCATCCAACCCGGATTAGTTTTTGAAAATGGAATACGACATCTCAACAAAGAGAATGGACATTTTCCAGAAGAGGGATGTGGAGTTATCCTATACGCCCACAACATTTTCTTACACTCACACTCCCACACAAGTTTTGACTTGATACACAATTGTATGGTATTTTTAATGACCCTGTTAAGTCTTTCTACAACACCATTCCAAGAAGGATGATATAATGGTGTCAACTTATGATCAATTCCTTTTGAAGTAAAAAATAATTGCATTTCCTTGGACTTAAATTGAGAACTATTGTCAGTCAGAACAGATGAAGGGCAACCTTCCTGGATAAACACACATTCCAAGAATTCAATAATAATAACAGAGTTAGCTTTCTCAACCACTTTCATTTCGAACCATTTAGAAAATAAATCAACAATAATAATGATAAATTTCACATTATCATCAAACCAGTTGACAGGACCCATAATGTCCATGGCTAAATCTTTCCAAGGAAAATTAGAAGAAGTAACATTTCCCAAAGGTATATTGAAGGTTTTTTTGGATTTGTCTGAAACTCCACAATTTAAGCAAGATTTAACAAACTTTTCAATATCATTATTCATCCCTGGCCACCAATACTGATCTCTTACTCTTGACTTAGTTAGAGAGATGCCCGGATGACTTTCATGGGATAACTGCATAATGTGAGCTCCAACTGACACAGGTGGAATTATTTTATCATATCTTAATAAAAATAACTCAGAAATAGAAAGTTTGTCACGAACTTCCCAAAATCCTCTCAAAGAATCATTAAGATCTTTTTTACGAAAATCTTTCCAACCCACCATAACTCTAGACTTAACCTCATTCAGGACTTTATCTTCAGAATCAGCTTTGAGCCATTGGTTTTTAGAAAAACTATCAAAAATGTTGCAAACAGCAGCAACACTAGACACTGAAAAATCATTCCCGGAACTACGGTCAGCCACAAAAATTGGTAAAGAAAATCTGCTCAAAAAATCTGCAATAATATTTTTTGCTCCAGGAACATAGGTAATAACGAATAAGAAATCTTGCAAGCACATGGACAGTCTTGCAATTCTAGCAGTGGCTTTGAATAAACCTTCCCAAATGAACTTCCTTAAGTGTTCTAATCCCCACACAACAGCAAAGGTTTCCCTCTCGATTACCGAGTATTTTTCCTCAGTAGGCGTAAGGGATCTTGAGGCAAAATCGATTACCACTTCTAGATTAAACTCAGCTAGTTGAGTTAAGACTGCCACTAACCCTTTAGAACTAGCATCAGTAGTAACGAATGTAGTAGCAGTGGGATCAAAGCCTTGTAGGTTGGGAGCACAACAAACAGCTTTTTTAATACTTTCAAAGGCTTGTTGACATTCCTGGGACGAAACGAAAGGGATTGCAGGAGCATCTAAAATAGCTCCTAAAAGTTTAGTCTTAGGTCTTATACCCTGAGCACTAATCTCATGGCCTAGATACACAACGTTGTCTTCTGAAAAAGTACACTCAGAAATTTCAGCAGTGAGACATCTTTCATCAAGAACTTTCAGAACTTTTCTCAACCTAGAATCATGCTGTGGTGCGAACCCTTTGAACTTTCTAATCTTACCTGAAAATACGTTCGGAAATTCTGTAAGATTGGTATCTTCACTTACACCAGTAACCAGAACCTGTTCAATGCTGTTGGGATCAAGAACAATGTGTAAAGCTCTTTGATCTCTCCAGCCTAAAACAGAAGGACCATCTATGGCGATGTATAACTTACAAAATGCTGTACGATGTTTGAATTCAAAAATCAAAGCACGAAAACCCAACATTTCTATAGTGTTACCAGTAAAGCTTTCAGTAAGAATGTCACTGGGCTCTAAATGAGGACCCAACTCACTCACCAATTCTTTCTCCCAAACTTTTTTGTTGACAATAGTGTAGGGAGACCCAGAGTCGGCAGCAACCTGTACAGGAATACCCCCAAATTTCACAATACATAAGGGTCTGCTTCTCTCATCCTCCCCAATAACTAAAACAATATTACATTGTGCATTTGTAGAAGAATTGGGAGAAGACAAGCTTATGTCAGAGTCATAATCAGAAGAAGTATCAGTGATACAAGCTACTTTGGTATGTTGGTAAGACTTTTTGTTGCATACTTTAGTATAATGATCAACTATACCACAATTGGAGCACTTTGCGGATCTAGCAGGACAATTTTCAGAGCTTGCATTATGATTTTTATCACCACAACGGTAACATGCAAAAGAAAACGAACTACCCTGATTGGGTTTGTTCTTGTCAAAAGTTTTCTTGTTAGACGAAGAAGAAGAATTCTTGTTAGTTTGGAATTTCTTGCTGGCACTCTTTTTTGCGTAAACGTTTTTCTTTTTGTTGTCAGAAATATTGTTCACAGTAGGTGTGGAAGAAGATTCTGATTGATTAGATAGTGCTTTGGAACTCCTATCTGATAATTCAGCCTTTTTTAGCAAGGTAATGACATCCTTGAGACTAGATTCTCCTTCTATCCAAAGTCTGTCTTGAATACTCTTGTTTTTAGTACAAACAACAACTTGATCTCTGATCAATTCATCGTGTAAAACACCGAATTTGCACAGTGCAGCTAAAATTTTCAGTTGAGACACATACTCTTCAACAGTTTCGTTCTGGAGTTGTTTGCGTTTGAAAAACGCACGTCTTGTTACACCAATGCAAACAGTAGGTGAATAGTGCTCAGTTAAGTCTGATATTGCTGCTTTAAATTTGTCAAAGTCACCTGATCTTTAGGGTTTTTGCATTTGATCATATACCCTGAGACCTTCCGGACCAAGACTGTGAAGTAGCATTCGCATTTTTCTGTCAGACGACAAAGCACCAACATTATCCTCCAAAGTGGCAATGTAATTCAAAAAGTAATTTTTCCATTCATCCCACTTAATTATAGGATCACCTGGAGAGATTAAAAACTCCTTAGGGGTACCGATGTTAATGTTAATGCATGAAGATGAAGCTGGAGAAGCATTGCTGGAGGTAGATTGCACAACACTCATGTTAAATAAGAAATTAACACAAAAGTTATAGACTTGAAAATGTCAGAATAGAAGAACAGATAAATATAATCTTACTTCTGAAGAAGTTCGCTTTGAAAATGCAGTACTTTGAAAATGTCAGAATAGAAGAACAGGTAAATATAATCTTACTTCTGAAGAAGTTCGCTTTGAAAATGCAGTACTTTGAAAATGTCAGAATAGAAGAACAGGTAAATATAATCTTACTTCTGAAGAAGTTCGCTTTGCGAGTAGAAAATTCCCTTTCCTAGGGAATTCGAAAGAAGCAATGAAGCCAGACGTGCTTAATCTGGAAATCAAAGATGGCGGCACGTACGCGTTACGTCGGGTCACGTTGACTGACCAATGACGTGTAGCGCGTGTAAACAATCCGTGAAGCGTTGCTAAGCATCAGGCTCGAGAGTTGAAGCGAGCGCATGCACGCGGGAGCAATGGGAGACGCGTTCAAAGGTAAACACCTTATGCGCGTAAGAACAAGTACGAATGAAGTAAAGTTTGATAGTAAACTCACAGTTTTACGCTTTGAAGTACAAGGAAAGTGCCGCTTTATCCATCAGGTAGAGGTTCAGTTCATGAAACGTAGGTTCGTTGTTAGGAAGAAATCCAAAAAAATCTGAGCAAATGGAGAAGCTTTTTCGTATCGCATCCTCGTCGCCAATAAAATGTAGTATTCTTATATAATGAAATGAATCCGAAAGTAAATGGTTTCCAGAAGGATTTATTCTCATGTAAAGAAGCACGTCTGGATAGATCCTCAGCCAGCAGGAAACTGACCAACAGTCATATTCAGAACAAGAACATTCAATGACAACTTGTCTAGAACGTGGAACATGACAGCATTCAAAGGATACAAAGGTCTTAAAGGGAAATAGATACTTACAGCTAAATAATAAATAATAAACTAACATACTACATGGGGCTTATGAAATCATTTCAGGGGCACATTTTCTTATAGCTCATAAACCACACCAAATAAAAGTCCTATGACACAGTAAACGCATCAAACAAAGACAGTTATTGACCGAAAAAACTGCAGCCCATATTCGGGGTAGTGAGCCTCTTGCACTGCTGGGCCCCAATATCACTGCACCTGCTGCACTCATGATAACTGCAGAGCTGAGTAGCAGGCTGTCTCCTCTGCCTCTTTCACCCCTTCCCCACCATCACTTCAATACTGAAACAGCCTCACTATCTACTTCAGAAAAAGAGAGCTCCCAAATTTTGTCTCCCTTTTTTCTGCAAGGGTGCCCTCGGTCCTAATGCTAGAAGGGAAAATAAGCTCCCGGGTCCCTTTTTAAAGTGAGAGTCATAATTGTGATGCAGTGGGTCCCTCAGACCCCTGGTCCTCAGTGCTGCTGCACCTGCTCCACTAATGATAGCCACTGCCTTTCAAAGAGGGCACTCTCCTCTGCCCTTTGTCAAAAACATGGACTCCCATCTTGCCACCCCCCCTCTGCCATCTCTCTGAGGCCAAATGAAGGTGTCTCTACTGCTTAGATTTTGCCCTCCTGTGGGCCAATGCTCTGAGGCCCAAAGCCACACTGGCACCGCAGGTGTGCAATGGGCCCAAACACAAGCAAAGAAGGATAGTTAAACACCCATTATTGGGTTTACGTAGAGTCCTCATACTGCTGGGCCCTGGTGCCACTGTACCTGCAGAGCCAATGATACTTTCTGGCTCTTTGTGTTAAAAAGCAGCAACAGTGACCTGGGCTTTAATGCTAGCATGGGAAATGGGCCCTTCCCTCCACAATTTCATAGTAAGACAGCCATAATTGAGCTGCAATGGCCACTTACACAGCTTGCAGCAGTACCTGCAGCACTAATAGGTGGCACTTTTTTTATTTTGATTAAAAAAAGGTCTCATATATCATCCCCTTCCTTGGGGTTTCTCTTTGAGGAAGCTATGTCTGGCCATTTGTAAACAAAGCCAATGAGCCACCACACAGTGCTCCCTCTTCTGTGTCATCTCTTGGACAATATCCATGAATCTCTCGCCTTTCCTCTTTCTCCTGGACCATTACTCTGATGCCTCAGGGGTCAAAGGACCAGGGCTCTGCATATGAATGCAGCCTTTATGGCTCATGCGGGCCACACCTTGGACTCACCTTTTTAGTAAAACAACCACCCCTGAATGGTTAATTCTGACTTTAAGGTTCTTCTGTCACACTTAGGAGATGTAGCAACTGTGACATGAGCAATTTTTGCTGTTCAAGTTTTTCTGGCACCTCAATAAAGTGCATGTTGTATGACTTGCCCTATTCTTCTGCCAGATATCTGAGTCCCATTCCGTGGCATTGAAAAAGCTATGTTCTAGGGGCGCGGCTTGAAGAGCAAGGAAGATGGCGGCATGAGCAACTCCGCTCCAAGGAAACTTTCATCTGAAAAGAAATTAGTGTTCCCGACAATCTTCTCGACTAAGAAAAATGATACAGAGGAGAGAACGAAAGGGCGAACACAATGATATCCCTTAGCTGAAAATAGACTTCATCTAAGAGATCGCTGTCGGCTGATATTCGCTCCGGCCCTTGTACTACACACGCCCTATTGCATGTAAATCACTCTGCTACTAACATGTTCACGTGGTGATCAAATATTAGCATTCATGAGGAAACATAACCACATACAATGGAAAGGCAACACCATCTTTGTCTCACAGGACTCTTCTAAATCTACAGTCAAGACCAGAAAGGAATTTCTTGCCCTATGACCCAGACTCAAGGAATTCTTGGACAAAAAAGATGAAGCTAAAAGGGATACCTCATCACACAAGTCTACAACTACACGAACCAGTTAAAGCTCACAAACACAGAGCACTACTTCATCAGTCAAAGACTCAATTGGCTACAAACTACTTCCGAATAGACTCTTCCCTGATGCAAAACTTTGATCTGAAAAAGCGATGATTAATTTATGTATAGTCAATTTGAAATATAATGTGACAAAACACATTGGTTTGCTTCAAATGAACAACTATCAATAGGCCAGGTATGAAATTATACTTCTATTATGTAGCAAAAAACAACATCATGTAGCTAACTGTGGCATAAGTGGTGTTTCCACCATGTAAGATTGTGTAAACTGTCCAAGGTTACATCAAGCAGTATAGATCGATGACTAAATACTTTGTGAATGTCTTGTTGAGCTTAACTAAATATTGATGTAGAATCTGTACGCTCTAGCTAGAAAACCTCTTTGACCTTAGTACCAAATGGGTAAATAACAATCTGAACTTTACAAGTGAGAGATTTCCTCACTGAAATTCAAAATCTGTAATATTTACTGTTAATGTTGAATACTTGTCTCCTTGAATGAGCAGCTTCTTGCTCTTATTGCTGTGTCTTTTGTGTATCTAAAGGGGGAGGTAGGGTGGGAGAAGGAAATACTGAAAAGGAGGGATTGTTGGTTAATGGTACATTATTTGATTGTGTTTATGTATGCTCTACTGTTTATTCTTCATTTATACTTTTTATTTGTCATCACTAAAGTGAATCTGAACTATAGCACTTGTGAAACCAAAAACAACCAATTTGCATTCAATGCACCCTGGGAGTGATTACATCCCCTAAGATACATTCAATGGAGCTCCACCAACTTAAGCAGCTGGCACCATTATGACTATAATATAGCTCTTACTAGTACCCGAGGTGACCTTCAGTCCTCCATACCTAAGCTGTCACACAACTCAGATAGCTTGCATATAGGAATCATGCCTTCCTACAAATGACAGGCTCCACACATAAGATAGCGTCACTAAATGTGAAAGGGATCAACCATCGGATTAAGAAAAAGAAAGTCACTGATTATGTATACAGACTTAAAGGAGATATTATTTTCCTTCAAGAGACAAAGATTGACTCCACACAGGTGATATCTCTTAGAAACAGTCCATTCACACATGTAGCCTGCTCTGCAGTTGAGGGTAAACAGAATGGTGTTTTGATGCTGGTCAATGCAAAATCAAAAAATAAACATGATATCAAGTCTATCAGACTACAAAGGAAGATGAATCTACAGACTCTCTAAAAACACTGAAATATTTGTGGTTAACGTTTATGTACCTACAAAAGACGATCCATTATTTTGGTGTTATCTCTGCACATCTAAGATTGATACTGGGCTCAGCCACACTCATCCTAGCAGGTGAGCTCAACTTACCATTAGACCCTTCACTAGACAGACACTCACTATGTCCATTCTGACTGAAAAAAATCACACAAAGCCCTTACAAATCTTTGTAGTAAATTCAACATGGTAGATGCATAGAGAATACAGAATCCAGACAAAAGGGACTATTCCTTTCACTCTTTCACCCCATTACTCATGCAGATGCATTGATTATATGTTAATGTCCGGCCACTCCATTAAGAAAGTAGATAAAAAAACATTGAACCAAGGGTAATAGCAGACCATTCCTGCATAAAAATGTCCATTACTGCACCTCACCAGACCCAAATGAAATGCAGTGGAGATTTAATGATGAAACCGTAAGAGATCAAAGCAGCAAACAATGTATCGAAGACGCCATAGTTTATTTCCTTAAAGACAATAAAGAAGATGAAACCTCAGACCCCACCAGATGGGAAAACCTTAAAGCAACTGTGAGAGGGGTGATGGTCAAAATTAGATCCAATATGAATAGGGAAGCCACTAATAGGCTCCTAATATTAGAGGAAGAAATATTAGCTATAGAAGAACAACGTATTAACACTAGAAAATTGTTCACAGAGCACAACCACAAATCTGTCAAGAAGATCTTATTATTAGGTCATTTTAATGAGCATCGTACCATGCCAAAGTATAAATGATGTAACCTTAAGAATACAGCAAAAAATTAAAACAAAAATGTTGCTAGAAGACAGCCGACACGTGTTTCGTCATTTATACAACTTTTTCAAGGCTGTTCAGAAGAGCAATATAGCCAACACTTTGAATTACATGGTAATGTACAAGAGGTTACATATTTCTCCTGATTAACACCAAACAAAAGGATAATAAAAAGATGTAATTACTCAAGGCCAGCTTCAAAAAGGAGGAAAGGAGAAGAAAACAAGAGATATAGCTTACTATATTTTCGATACAGAAGTTTGTTTCAGAATAACCGACAAGTTGTTGAAATCTCTCCAAATCATCCATGTGTGAATAACATTGAAAAAAACACAAGGATGGAGACTGTATAACAAAAATAATTAATAGATATAGATAGGTAAAATATAGGAACCGTGAATTTTATAAGTACAAGAAAAAGAGCAAAACATATATATATATATAATAGTGATAAATAAAAAAATAGCAACTGTGACTGTACACCGATATCCCAAAACATTTTGACATCACCATGTGAAACATATATGGCCAACTGGGGCATTCCACAAGAATGTAACCATGTACCTTTAGTAATGTCCTAATAGGAGTAATAACAAATGTATACAATTCTCTGAATTCTTCGAAATATGCAACAGCATTGGCAGTAGTCCAAAACAGTCCAGTAATGTTTCTAATATTCCACTGTTAGTGCAAAAAATAAGAGATATATTTACAGCTACATTACCAGATGGCTTATTACTGTGTCATCAAGTCAAAATATTCAAAGACCTTACATATTGGTAAGAAAGGGGGCTGAGGCATTAATTTTAGTAGCTGCCCCCAATATAAACAGTCATCTGCCAATGATCTCATTTAGTAGAACCAGGTTAAAAAAACAGCAGTAGTAAAATGGTTAAAAGATCCTCAGACCCATGCCTTTTCTGTCTCGAATAGACAAGTTAGGTAGTGACCAATTTAGAAAGTAATACCCTGTGATTCCTATTTTGTATTTTAAGAAAACTTACGACCCCTGTCGAATTGAATATAAGTACATTCATACCTTTTGAATAGTAGATTTCAGTAGCAATTTTCGAGATCAATCACGGCGTAAAAAGTCAAAATTCTGTAAAAAGTCGGTACAGCAAAGGTTGTTAAAGCTGTACTAAGCCCATTATGGATCAAAGCAACAGCCACATCAGATGATCCAAAAACTGTTGGATACATACAAGTTACCAAGATGTAATTGAATACACCCGGCCAAAAAAGTTATATTTCTCATGTAAAGTCTGGTTTTCTCTATATGTTGTTTTTCTAGAGCTATAATTTCTTCCTCTTCCTCAACATTGGTTGCTATACAATGCATAAGTGCAGTTATTTTAATATTACAATAAACAATTAATTCCAGTGTTCATCTTACATGATACGTCATAAATTACTCTTGTTAGCTCTGAATACTTTGACATATCGTGAGAATAGATATAAATGTCCCCTGTCGGTTTGATTACAGTGACTCCGTTGCTGTACAATGCATAAGCACAGTTATTTTAATATTACAATAAACAATTAATTCCTGTGTCCATCTGACGTGATACGTCATAAATTACTCTTGTTAGCTCTGAATACTTTGATATATCGTGAGAATAGATATAAATGTCCCCTGTCGGTTTGATTACAGTGACTCCGTTGCTGTACAATGCATAAGCACAGTTATTTTAATATTACAATAAACAATTAATTCCTGTGTCCATCTGACGTGATACGTCATAAATTACTCTTGTTAGTTTTGAATACTTTCATATATCGTGAGAATAGACATATATGTTCTACGCCGCGTCCTGTTAGGGCTTTAGATGTGTAGATGTCAATATAAATAAGCTGCTAATAAGAAATACATTTTCTTACTAGTACTGATAAATAGTACCTAAACTGCATAAAATACTGCACAATACAAGATGGCGTTGTTTAAACATGTTTAAACCTTTATAGGCAGGTCTGTTATCGACTTCGTTTGATCTTCCAGAATGGCGCAGATTGAACCTGCTAAGATCGTTTACATTCAGGTCCCCTTTCTATCTCTATGATCTGTTTGTTTGAGAACGGACAATGTTGCTGGGACTATTTATTCCGGAGCTTGAAAGCATGAATGTGAGGACTTTCTCCGGATGCGCGGGATATGCTATCATACGCCCTGTAAGACTAGCTAACTTCATGCTGTTTAACTGACGGGCCGAGTCTGCGAGAGTCTATTTGAATGTGATTTACCTAGACTTAATGTGTACTACGTAAATTTTAAATTATCGGTATATTCCATCTTGGGTACAGGCAGTGACTCCAAGCGTTATTTTGAATTTGGGGTCAACGTTCTAGATCGTGTAACAATGACTGTTGTTTCTCCTGCTAATATGCCGCTAACCGGGGGCGTTCTTTACACATAAAATATAACTTTTTGGCCGGGTGTATTTAATTATAGCTTTCTACCCTCTCTTTTTTAACTTACCGGTATGAGTAAAGTGGACACCGACGGAAATGGGGAGAGTCGCTTTCTTTGTAATCTTGGTAACTTGTATGTATCCAACTGTTTGTTGATCATCTGACATGGCTGTTGCTTTGATCCATAATGGGATTAGTACAGTTGTAACAACCTTTGCTGTACCGACTTTTTACAGAATTTTGACTTTTTGCGCCGTAATTGATTTCGCCAATTGCTACTGAAATCTACTATTAAAAAAGTATGAATGTACTTATATTCAATACAACAGGGGTCATAAGTTTTCTTAAAATACAAAATAGAAATCACAGTGGTTTACTTTCTAAATTGGTCACTACCTAAATTGTCTATTCGAGACAGAAAAGGGATGGGTCTGATGATCTTTTAACCGTTTTACTACTGCTGTTTGTTTAACCCGGTTCTACAAAATTAGATCGTTGGCAGATGCCTGTTTATATTGGGGGCAGCTACTAAAATTGAGGCCTCAGCCCCATTTCTTAGCAATATGTAAGGTCTTTGAATATTTTGACTTGAAGACACGGGAAAAGCCATCTGGTAATGTAGCTGTAAATATATCTCTTATTTTTTGTACTAACAGTGGAATATTAGAAACATTACCGGACTGTTTTGGACTACTGCCATTGCTGTCATATATTTCGAAGCGTTCAGGGAATTGTATAAATTCGTTATTACTCCTATTAGGACAATACTAAAGGTAAATGGTTACGTTTTTGTGGAATGCACTAGTTGGCAATATATGTTTCACATGGTGATGTCAAAATGTTTTGGGATATCGGTGTACAGTCACAGTTGCTATTTTTCTATTTATCACTATTATATATATTTTTTTTTTGTGCTCTTTTTCAAGTACTTATAAAATTCACTGTACCTATTTTTTACCTATCTATATCTATTTCTTATTTTTCTTATACACTCTCCATCCTTATGATTTTTCCACTCTTCTCCTTTTTTTCAATTTTATTTACACATGGATGATTTGGAGAGATTTTCAACAACTTGTCGGTTATTCTGAAACAAACTACTGTCTCAAAAATATAGTAAGATATATCTCTTGTTTTCTTTTCCTTTCCTCCTTTTTGAAGCTGGTCTTGAGTAATTACATCTTTTTATTATACTTTTGTTTGGTGTTAATCAGTAGAAATATGTAACCTCGTGTACACTACCATGTAATTCAAAGTGTTGACTATAATGTTTTTCTTATCAGCCTTGAAAAAGTTGTATAAAAGACAAAACACGTGTCTGCTGTCTTCTAGCAACACTTCAGACTTCGGGTCAACACACTCAAGATCATTTGTGTTCTAATTGTTTGCTGTATTCTTAGTGTTACATAATTATACTTTTGCATGGTACGATGCTTATTAAAACGACCTAATAATAAGGTCTTCTTGACAGATTTGTGGTTGTGCTCTGTGATCAATGGTGTAGCCTAAATTGTAGGGTGAGATTTGCTTTTACTCTATATATGTTAACACTGGGTAATGTCACAGTGTTTTACGTTGAGCACGCCGGTATACATTGAGTGCAGTACTGTTTGAAAAGTAAAACTGAGGTGCTGGCCTGTGCTATATTGCCACTGCCATTTGTTCTGTATATTAACACTAGAGACAACCAGACCTTACATGAAATAGCTCAAAAGAAATATGAATGCAACAAGATCATAAGCACTAGTTCAGGCATTTGGCTCGATAAACAAAAACTATTAGGCTATGCACCTGAAATAAAGCAGGCAAAACCTTAGCAGCATGCCTAAAACTAGAGGAAGAAATAATAGCTCTAGAAAAACAACATACACAACAACAACCAAACCTTACATGAGATCGCTAAATAGAAATATGGATGCAACAAGATCATAAGCACTAGAGCAGGCATTTGGATCAGTAAACAAAAAAGTATTAGGCCATGCAACTGAAATTAATTAATTAATTATTAAGGTATTTATAGAGCGCAACACTCATCCCAAAGGATATCACGGCGCTATGTAGCGAGAAATTATAGGTGGGCTGACAGTCAGGTCACATGATCTGTTGGGTATTAGGCCATAGGAAACAAATGAGTCTTAAGCTTTTTCCTGAAAGCTAGATAGTCAGTCGTGATACGCAAGTCTTGGGGGAATTCATTCCATTTTTTGGCTGCCAAATATGAGAATGAGCGTCCTCCTGCTCTCACTTTCATTATACCCGTTGTCCTTGCCAGCGCTTGATGGAATGAACGTAGGCTCCTTGTGGGGACGTAGAATTCAATTTTATTCTGTAGAATTTTAGGGCCACGTTGAGGCAGAGATTTGTTTGTATGACTGAGTAGCTTGTCGCATGGGTAACCAGTGTAGATCATTCCTTCACTTAGATGCTGAGATCAGTCTGCTTTTATTACATACCAGTTTGGGTGCAGCATTTTGAAGCACCTGCAGGCGTGTAAAATAAAGCAGGCAAAATGTTATCAGCATACCTAAAACACAGACTACAATTTTTTACCATTATTGCCATCAAAGATGAGAGAGACTGCATACAAACTAGCCCAAAGAAAATTGCAGAGGTTTTTAAAGACTTTTATCAAATTCTCTATGAGGATAACAAAAACCTGAAGAGCCCAAAATGTAAAACATATCTTGCTAAAGCCCAAGTAACAGACGAGGAAAAGGAATCAGTCAATGGCCCTATAACTAAAGAGAGAAATATCAGATGCCATTAAAAAATTGAAAACTGGCAAAGCGACCAGCCCGGATGGGTATTGCTCACAATTCTTCAAATCTTTCTCTAAAACTCTTACCCCTCCATTATTGAAGTTATATACACATTTTGCCAATTTTGGACAAGTGAACGGTGCAGAAGCAATAATTGTGGTGATTCCAAAAGATGGCTAAGACCCTCTACTACTAAACAACTATAGACCAATATCACTAATCAATTTGGACTGTAAAATATGTGCCATGATACTGTCCACCAGACTACAAAAATACATTTCTAAACTCATCCACCCCTCCCAGGTAAGCTTCTTGAAAAATAGACTCTCAAGTATCAATACAGGAATACTTGTCATATTTGTCATGTCCCAGAAAAAGCATAAACAGCAAAATCACCCACTATAGCCATCACACTTGACGCGGGAAATACCTACATTAGACCTTTGAGAAATGTATTATCGGAGAACACCTAATCCGCATGATCATGGCACTCTACCATAAACCGGTTTCTGAAGTCAGAGCAGGTAGCACTATCTCAGCCACATTTTCCCTGAAACAAGCAACCAGTGAAGGCTGACCCCTCTCACCCCCCCCCCCCTTCCTACTGATATTAGAAAAATTCCTATGGCACCTGAGAGAGAACAAAGATATTCTGGTATCATATTTTACGAAACCATTGTGAAAATAGCAGCTTATGCAGTGGTCACCACTCAGAATGCCCAAACCTCCATAACCACCCTAATGTCCTCTATTCAGGAATTTTCAGAAGTATTGGGATATACACTCAATAAAGACAAATTGGAAGTTAAGCTCCTCAATAATCATGGAAATAAAAATATTCTGGGTAATGCCGGGATAGCCTGGCAGACAGTATGCATTAAATACTAAGGGATAGAATTCACTACCAACCTATCACTACCTTACACCACAATGAAATGGCACTACTCAAGAAGAGTAATGACCCCCTCGACAGATGGTCACCTACATTTCTCTCTTGATGGGGTAGGGCAGAGTCACTCAAAAGGATTATCACCCCCTTAGTTAATTATCTAGTTAGCATGCTTCCCATGTCCTTAACTGAAGACTTCTTGACAAGAACCAATGCCACATTCAACAAATTCTTGTGGCAGAACAAGAAGCCGAGAAATGTACTTAAAAACTTAAACTCTCCAAAGACAAAGGGGGAATAGGCCTTTCAAATTTTTGTAACTACCAGACAGCCTACCTCTTTAAGCAGGATGCTAACTGGTTCCTTGAAAAATTAGACTACCAACCAATCTGAGGAAAGCTAGCGAAATCTCTTATAAATGGGTAACCTATTAGTACTTTTCTGAAAATGCATAATTTTCGTTTGCCCCACTTCAAATACATAATGCACAACACTAAAAAATCCATTTTAAGAGTAGACTACTGGTCGGAAAATAAACTCAATGGGCCTCATTTATGGGGCTGTGCATCACTTTTACGACGGCGGTGCGTCACTTTCTGTGACGCACCAGTAGCGTAAAAAAAGCGCCTTGTTGCGCCATATTTACAAAGTGACGCATTTAGGTAGATGCGTCACTTTGTAAACCCCTCCGCCACATTATACAAGGGGGGCGTTTTGACGCAAGAATGGGTCATGGAAGTGACGCAGTGAAATCTATAAGATTTCACTGCGCCATTTCTTGGCCGCTAATGCGTCAAAATCTTACGCATGCTTCATGACAGGTGTAAGACTGACGCATGCACTAACAACATGGGACTTGCCCATGTGAAAGTACACATTGCTGGAGTTGCGTCACTTTTGTGACACACTCCAGCAATGCGTCACTTTTGCGCCTACAGATACATCAGAAATACTGACGTATCTGTAACTCCTTGCGACATGATGCGTCATATTATAAATATGACGCATCAATCATGTCGCAAGGAGTGCGCACTGAGAAGTGACGCACTGAGAAGTGACGCATCGCTGCTTTCATGCAGCGATGCGTCATTTCTCATAAATGAGGCCCAGTGACTCAAATATGGCATCCATTTGGCTCAACACCAAAATCAAAGTTGATGGCAACATAATTCTATGGCCCATTTGGTTAGAAGGGAGATTCATCTGATCAAAAAAGTCTTTGAGGACAATCTACCTCTCCCCTTCTCCACTTTACTTCTCCACTTTACCACTTTACAAGAATGACTCATAATAGAGAGTATGGACTTTTACAAATACTTGAGACTGAGAGTCCAGATCTCTAAACACAAACTACTGAATAATAATCCTACACTCACAACATTGATAAATAGCCTGAACACAGCACGACACAGCATGTTCAGAGTATTCAAAATACTTCTCCCTTGTCCGTGCGAGACCCACATGCATAATGTATAAAAATGAGAAGCAGAACCAAATCACAGCAACACAAAATGCCACTGGAAGCATATTTACAGATCCACTACCACAAACAAAATCTCCCGTCAGGTCTCCGGCCAAATACATGACTATCAATAACAAATACTGAACCCCAATTAACCTCCATATTCTCAAACTCATACAAGACCCCAAATGTTGGAATTGTGGTATACATGATGGTGATTTACCTCACAGGTTTTCCCACTGCCTCATCCTTAAGGAGTACTGGGATGATATATTCAAATTCATAAAAGAAACCTTGGGCATTACTCCCACTCGAACATTCTCATATATAATTTTTGGCCACTTAGACCCACAGCTAAAGTCTGCGGCCAACGGCCTACTACTTGACCTAATGTTGACACTTGCATGCAGATTGATTCTTAGTAACTGGAAAAATTTCAACGTTATCTCATTTCATATGTGGCGAAAATGGCTCACATTCCTCAGAGGAGCAGATAATGTCTCGCTGCCACTCTCCCCGTGGCGCCCACCACACGGACACATGTGGAACTCACAAGATGCCACATCCTCACACTTCAAACCTCTGTAAACCCAAATACATCTACTGTATATAATATACGTTGACAACAAGTGTCATCATCCCAAAGTATCTCCCAGCCGTCCTTCTCCTTACCATGCTAAGAATTAATAAGTAAATGCTGAATCAATCATCAGTACACTGTGAGCTCAGGATAGCGTGATGACAGTTTATTCCAGTGTGCACCCAAGGTCATAATGAAAACTGCATACAGATCATGATTCATCACTGTACTAACCAATGACTGGAAGAACGCTCAGGAGAACCAATATATGTATTATTTAGAATGTGATGCAATAAATGATCATATGAATATGCGGATATGTCAAACGCGGGTGATGACCGGTGCGTACCCCTTTAACCTTACTCCTTCTCTTCTGTATATCCTCATGCATGCACCAAAGACTTTGGTGGCCCGAATGTGTTGTGAGGACCTTTTGATTTATTACAGTTTTGATTTCCTTTTTCAATCCTTGGGTTATTGCCTGTTCTAATAAACTCAATAAAGACTATTTGAACACAAAAAAAGAAAAAGCGATGTTCTAGGGCCATTGCTATTTTTTCAGCTGCAGTTAATCTAGAACTAAAAGATGGGGTATCGAATCTGGTGGAATTTACTTTGGTGGTTAGTTCTGCAATCCCTGAGTCAACCGTTCCCAGCCTGGAACCTATCACTGATAGCTCTTTCACCACGGCTTCTACAGTATGATCTGAATGAGGAGCTTCGACCCCAACATATCGGCAGGTGACAGAGGCACAGGTAGGTTCTAATGTGGTAACAGTCCGATGAAGTGGGTAAACAGCCTGCTGTGCTGCCAGAAGGAGGATGCCTAGTCGAGTCACAGGTATTGTCTGTGCATTCAATACTTCACCAGTCCTAATTCTGTCCTTCAAACAGACAGGCCACTAGTAATAAAGATTCTGGCTCGTAGATGATCCTTCTGGTATCTCGTTTTGTTGAAGGGATTCTGCGAAAACACAGAACTATGCTTGGGACCATAGAACCTTAGTAGGCAGGGACTAAGGGCCAGATGTAGGAGCCTAAATACCGGTCGGTAACGGCCGATTTCGGCCGTTACCGACCGGTATTTAAGAATTGGCATGTAGGGGCATTTATTTTACAGAATCGGTAAATTTACCGAATCGGTATATTTACCGATTCTGTAAAATACCGAATCGGTAAAATTCGGTATTTATGAATCGGTAAATACGTTTTTCCTACATCTGGCCCTAAGTTATCCTATCCACCTTAGTGCCATGGAGCCTGGGACCGACTAGCTATAGTGTCTCACTCCTACTCACTCACAGAGGAACAAATGATTAGATACCCCAGAATACAATACTCCAGAGCCTCAGGAATTGCGGTGAAAGAACACACCACTTTGCTCTCACACTCGTACTTGTCCACAATAAGATCTGACAGAGGCCCCAAAAAACGTAAAATATTTATTTTAACTATCATGTTCTAGCATGCAGTATACGTGCAACAATGAGTAAGAAAACGCCTTACTCAAACACGGTCAGCATAGTAAGTAATCCATAAATCATAAAAGGAGCTCACATTGTATATGACAGGGTAAACCAACCCCCTCCCCTTCTACAGAAGCAAAGTGATTATATATCAAAAGATCTCTGGATGTTTGCAGCAGACCTCGTACTTTAGCATGCACAGATGAAGGTTCTACATCTAAGGAGTAGGCGCGATCTCGTCTGTCTATTTGTCTGTCTATGCATACCTATATGACAAAGAGTACGTGTTCCAAAGCAACAGCTGCATGTGTGTATTTTGTCTATCTTCTAGAGCCTATCTAAAACAGAATAACAAGGGGCATTGCTGTTTGACATTGTCTATGGTGTTGAAACTAAATCCCAGGAAAATACAGAACACTAAATAATAGTAAGTTCTGTGCAAAAGTACAGAGTGGCACAAAGCAAAATATGTCTGTATCCTAACATGTGCAAAGCAAAGTTAGGACTGCAGTGTTCTTCTGCTAATATAGGGAAAATAGCATTGGGCCTACACAGTACATGTCACTCTTGAGGCGGCATATAAGGTCCTGGCTCTAAGTCGCTCCCAAGCATTTGCTGTCTCCAAGATTAAGAGCCCAAGGGGTACATTCCCATGTGTATGTCTTAAATGTTGCAAGTGCCCTAGAAAGGAGTAATGGTGTAGGGGGATTCCAGGCAGCTCCCACTTATTTTTGCAGACTCCAGTTCCCACCTCACCATTGTCAGGCTAGCATTCTCCTCATTCTCCTTTCAGTCCATGGCATTGCCTTTGGATCTCACATCAGCTGAAGGGCAGGATAGTTTGCCCTGCAGAGATGTGTATTGTGTTACAGAAGTGGCCACCAAGCCCATTTTCTAATGCCCAGGTAGATGCTAAACCACACTGAAAGCATGTTAGCTGTATACTAACCACCTCATGCCAAAACTTTGCCTGTGATTGGTAATGTTACCAGATTACTCAATGTGGTTAGAGACACCATGTACCCCTCCTGGGCAGTCATTAAACACCTCAGTTTATGCAGGAAGTTGTTGTCTTGGTTTATCTCAATTGGTGCTTTTGGCTTCTCAGAACTCTGAGAAAAATGCTGAGTTGGATCCCTGCCCCACTATGGGGAGGGGTTGTGTAAGGGCTGGCCAACTCAATTCTGGACTATGGAAGCTCCCTCTACCTAGGCACCCTCAAGGATGTAACAAGGCGGCTTCAAGTGGTCCAGAGCGGCTCCGATCGAATCCTCCACAAAATTCCCAAGCACCAGTCCACTGCATCAGCCTTTGCAGACTTCCACTGGTTACCGGTCCATAAGAGAATCCAGTTTAAAACACCTTGGGCCACATGTACGACGGCTTTTAGCAGTTGCAAATGGAGAATCAGGCTGTTTGTGACTGCCCAAATGACTTTTAGCGTGTACTAACCCTACTTTGCGAGTCGGTAACCCATTACAGACTCACAAAATAGGTCGGTATTAGGGAGGGGTGTGCCAAGGGTGTCCCTTCCTAATAGCGAGTCACAGGGCATGTGTAAATGTTTTGTGACAGGAATGCGGATGTAAAACATTCATATTTTACTGACTCGGTGAAGGAGATTGTAAGCCATCTGCAAAAGGGAAGGGGTCCATAAGTAAGTGTAGGTGCCGACATTTTTTAAGAGCAAGCGGTGGATCCAAGGACACCTGCCTGCTCTTAAAAATGAAAGGGTAGCTTTTCATTTTTATTTTTGAAATGCATCCCATTTTCCTTTAAGTAAAATGAGCTGCATTTCAATAAAAAAAATGGCTTTATTTAAAATGCAGTCACAGACATGGTGGTCTGCTGACTCCAGCAGGCCACCATCCATGTGATTACAGGCAAATCCCAATTGGTCGGAAATTGAGACCTGCCTCATGGATATTGATGAGGCAGGTTAATTGCAACCCCATTGGGAATCACAAACAGTCTGAGACACCGTTGTACATCGCATTTATTGAGTTCCTTATTTTGAGTCGCAAAAAGTCACAATTAGGGACTTGCAAAATGTTACCGTCATACATGTAAATGTATGTGTCTTGTAAAGCACACTGCTGCCCTGAGGCTTTGTGGCGCTGTAGACTGCTGGGGAACCCGTCCTGGCTATCCCTGTGAGATGGTCCCTACTGGGTATCTCCAAGGTGAAACCAGGCATCCCCGGCAAATGTGGGGGGCCGTTGTAGAGATGAGGCAAGCTAATGCCCAGAGTTGCCGAGTGTGATCCCTGGTTAGAGTAGGCACCGAGGCGAGAATTATCGAGTCCGCTGACCCTGGTCCACGACCCTGCCGCGTCGGGAATTGAACCCTGGTCCCGGGCCATTCTCTGCTTCCGGGTCTGCCGCCTCTAACCAGTGAGCCACACCAGTGAGCCACACCACTCCACTCAAGTAGCCCTTTGTCTTGCCCATTATGCTATACATATGAAGTGTCCTCAGTCAATACATCGTCTGTTGACGGCATGCATTCCGAGGAGACCACTACGCTCTGGGGATCAAAAACTGCTGCTGGTTCCCAGGATCAAGAGATCAAGGAGCAGAGGGAGCTCCTTTGCCTATCTGGCTCCTAGGCTCTGGAACGCCCTTCCAGATTTGATTAGAATGGACTAATCAGAACTTAGCTGCAGAAAGCATCTTAAGACTTTCCTTTTCTAGTTCTGCTTATGGTTTAAATAGAAGCCCTGTTGCTAATGTTTGTTACCAGCGCTGGGAGTCCCGTTGGGTAGCCATCCTCTTAACAAGAACCGCAGAATAGAATTGAATAGAATACTTTGACTCCTGGTCTTTCATTACACAGCCTAATGCACTCTGGGATTTGTCAATTGTGTCTCTCCACCCATCACAAATGACAGCCACACCAAACAATGAAAGATGAGCTGACAGATGTCCGCATGACACCCACAACAAACAACAAGTAAAAAGTCAGACCTATCCTTTTTTTCCCGGCGTTTTATATAGCACAACCTTGACCCGAAGGTATCATGGCGCTTTACATGAGCACCAGTTGCGTTATACAATAACACATTCATTTTTGTTGGTCACGGGGAGATTACGTGATTTGCCCAGAATCACAGGATGTTGAGCGTCATAGCCGAGACTCGAACCCAGTTCCCCAGTTTTGAGATCGACTGCCCTAGCCGTTAGGCCACATCTTCTCCCCTATTTTTTTTGCCAATGCTTGTTTCTCTTTGTATCAGTCCCACTATCTTATTAACTTTCTTCCTATTTCATCTTACATAAAATGTTCTTTTTTTATAACTTGCTCATACATGTAGCATGTTTCCCAGTACACGTTTCTGACTTTTCTCAAACTATATAAATTAGTATAGCATTCTCTTGTTATATTGACAGTTGCTTATAGTCTAACTTTTACATTTGGGATAAGTATAGGTAGAAACTGTATTTATGCAATTATATCATCGTTTCTTGTTAGAATACATATTGTTAATGTGTATGCTACATTATTTATCAACCTGTAAAACTGGGAAATCAATTAGACCTGAGAATCATGGCATTTTTGAAGCCACTCTTCACAAACTGCATGGGAAACCTGGAGCTGTTCACCAGAATCCATTGTCTGTCTTACTGCATGGATGCATTTTGAGTATAAAATAAATTTTAAAGGAACCCAAAACTGAACTCTATCAAAATGTGGCCAAAGTCCCATCATTCATGCACTCACCATGCAACATCTCCCATCACGGGGACCCAGATTTCCTAAAAAGTAATACAACTAGATTTGCTGCGCTGCATTCCTGAAAGGCGCAGTGGGCAAAAGAACAATAGATTTAACCCAGATCTCTTGACTGGGGGAGAATGTTTGAATCATTCAGCATTCTGTCCATCATTTGTTGCAGATAGACCAGAACACCACCATATCTACTTAGATGTGGTGATGTTGTCCTTTCCCCCTGCGCTGCAGCACTTTTGGCTGCATGCGGCTACTCACACACCCTTGAGCCGCAGTGCAAAGATGTGTGCGCTCTGTAAAGAATTGTTTTTGTACCGGAAGGGGGCCCTTCTATCCTTTAACACTTTTCCTGCTTTGCTTGTAGCACACATTCAAAGTAGTAAAATGAGGAGAAATGAAAACATTTCTCCTCGTTACACCTGCCTCTAGGTGACATGGAATAAAGCGCAAATCCCATTCTACTATTGTTTGTAAATAGGTATTTGCATCAAAACCTATGGGATGCCCGTGCACCACCAATAAAAACATTAAAATGACCACCCTCATACAAAGTAACACAACGTAGCTGATAGCACAACTTTGCATTTTTTTGTGATTCTATCCAACTCGAATCTTGATTTGCATTCAGTAGTAAATCCCAACAAAACACAGGGTTGCTTTACAAAAGTAATGCAAACCCAGAGCAAACCATTCATAAATCTTGGCCTCAGTGTATGTAGACCGTCTGGCCCTAGGACCAGATACCATACATGTTGCCAACGGCCTTCCAAAGCAAATCTGGGTGGTCCAGGAGTGCAACACTTCCATCTGCAGCAGGTTATGCTTCAGCTTCTCACCCACCCCTTTGGTTTTGCTCCAACTTCTCGAGAGACCAAAAGATGCAAAAAAACATGCAGGATCTCTGTCAGTTTCACCATGAGTCAGTATTCCTTCTCCACCTTGCACAGATCTCCCAAGACCTTTCTCAGGCTGGCCTCACTAGGGAGTGCCCTCGCCCAGACCCTGGGCTTGGAAACAGGTACACTGATTTCTGAACCTCTCATGTGAGGTTGACCGCCAGGCACTGCAGTGCCGGTTCACCTGTATGCTGGGGCCCTTCTCTTGATTTATTTGACCAGGCTCCACACTGACGAGATCCACCTGTGACTCCACAGATGTGGCTGGGGCAGAGACCAGGCCCACAGTGTTCACACCTGTCCACTTTAGGCTCTCACTGAAGATGTATCAAAGTTTCAGCAGACATGACAGGGATCTCAGGAAAATCAAGAGCATGGCAATGCAGGAGTGACATCGCTCAGCCCCCCACTCCCTGGGCCTCATTTATGAGAAATGACGCAACGCTGCGTGAAAGAAGCGATGCATCACTTCTCAGTGCGCACTCCTTGCAACATTCCTGATGCGTCATATTTAATGTATGACGCATCATGTCGACAGGAGTTACAGATACGTCAGTTTTTCTGACATATCTGTAAGCGCAAAAGTGACGCATTGCTGGAGTGTGTCACAAAAGTGACGCAACTCCAGCAATGCGTCCTTTCACATGGGGCAAGCCCCATGTGAAAGGGCCTGCGTCAGTCTTACGCCTGCTGTGAGGCAGGCGGAAGATTGTGACGCAACGGCGTCCTAAAAGTGACGCAGAGAAATCTCATAGATTTCACAGCGTAACTTCTACGACCCTTCCTTGCGTCAATACGCCCCCCCTTGCATACATTATACCTGGCGCAGGTATAATGTGGCGCAGGGGTTTACAAAGTGAGGCATCTACCTAGATGCGTCACTTTGTGAATATGGCGCAACAAGGCGCATTTTTCACGCCACTGGTGCGTCACAAAAAGTGACGCACCGGCGGCGTAAAAGTGACGCACAGCCTCATAAATGAGGTCCCCTCAGTTTAGGGGAGTAAAATGATGGTTTAGGCATGTGAGTCACGAGTGTATGTTTTACCACCTTAGATCGAAATTAATATTTTTGTAAAACTATATAGTCAAATAAACACAATAGGCTCCCCTGTGCTCATCACCAAAATACCAACCCTCCTCCCAGACCTGCTCACAAAATGTTTTCATTGTTTGTGACACATAGATTACATTTTATTATTTAAGCACTTTCATCTATTTATTTTTGTTTAATGGCCATTATTCCTATTTCAATCTATTACGTTCTGTCCTGGCTTTTGTATTTTAATGAATTATTTATTAGCTCGCTGTCATGCCTTTAAGTGGTACATTTGGTGATCTCTATCAAAACTCAAAGGCGAAGTGGACAAAACAAAGATACGTTGATTTATTTAAGTTGGTTTTTGAACGTGTTGTAATTGTTCATCTAAATTAGCTGGAGACGTTTTTCTGGGCAGATTATGAATTATGCGGGAACTATCTAATGATGCTGTATTTGCCATGGGGGTGGAATTACGACGTTTGAGGTCCTGGGTTGTTCTCTAGAGCCTTGCAGCTGCAACGGAGCTCATTCTTCTCATCTATCTGGTTCTCCTGCGTGGGGTGACAGGGGGGATGGGTGCACTTAGGCCATCACTACAGGCCCTGGGGTTTGTTTCCGATGCTGTCAGGGTCTTATTGGGCTGAAAAAAGGCCCAGGGAACCCCAAAAAAGTGGGCCACATTCATAGAGTGCAATCTTTTACAAAACGTTTCTTGGTTGGTATCAGTGGGCTAATTTTGTGATAAATGTGTGGTACTGTAGTATCCTGGGCTGCTATCATTTATGCTGTACTTGTGGAACCCTGCCTGGGTGATGTAAGATGGAATGTTGGGTGTGGGACAGTTGGAGAGGGCTGAGCGTCTGGCTGGGTGCTCCTGGTGGGGCTAATAACTACTGTACTACTATGCTGTAACCAACCTGAATAAATCCTCATGAAATACTACTATCAGCGTGGCCCTGATTACTACATTTTACTGGCGACGAGTTAAAGAAAGAACCCGCGTCTACTTCGCAACTCTTAGAGGATGTGTCTGGGAACCTCAAGATATCTTCACTGCTGTCAACCAACTGTCAAGATAGCCCCACCAGTGACCTCTGCACCGGTCGCCCTCATCAAACTTCAAGTTTGTTCCCGAGCTGTGCCCTCAGTGAGGGTAACCAAGACACTTACAACCCCTGTCTACTACAGGTACATAAGGCATTTTAAATCTTGAAGGGTGGGAAGCATGGGTGAAGACTGGAAACACTGAAAATTTACTTTCAGTGTCAACTCCTTGTGAGCATTTCCACTCCCAATTAACTGTGTTCTCAACACTGATTATCACATACATCAGAAATCTTTAATTTTCAGTGGTGGCTCACCCTTGTTACTGCCCTTGTTTTACAGTACCAGCAAAGAATTGCAATCTTTGATTTACTAGTGGTACAATAAAAATATGCCTAACCTCACTGCAGCCTGAGTCTAATAGCTGGTGTGGGCGCTCAGAGAGCCTGACCAGGAGCGGCAAACTACTAGCCTTGGCCTCAGGGTCCTGTGAGGCGTCAGGTCCTCCCAATTAGTGACCCGCTGTGGCATCACTGGTACAGGTAGCCTAGGGCTACTTGTCAATCATACGGTCACTTCATCCTCTCCCATCGCATCACAGGGGAGTGGGGATGCCCTGAATCTCACTCATTTCACCCCACCTATAACAAGATGGAAGAAGGTGAGGTGAAAAGGCAAGACACTGACAGGTAATGCCTATGCATGGTTGTGCACACTTCAGCTTTCTGCTTCAATTCTCGAGACTGGTAGAAGCGGTGTTCCTGCCCTGAAACCACAGTCAGCTGAAGTACAAAGGCTCATCTAGCTAAAGGAAACTAACTTAATAAAAAAAAACTGTGAAATTATATGTGTTTTGTGTGTGTATGTATGTGTGTGTGAGATAGTGTAATTCAGTGAAAATGAGTGAGTCAGAGTGCGTGAGAGTAAGTGAGATAAAGATAGAATTAGAGGGTGAGTATAACAGAGTAAGAGTGAGTGTGAGCTAGAGTGACTGACTGAGAATGAATAATAGTGAGGGGGGTGACTATTGACATATGAGGTGCCCAGGCAAAATGTACGCATTTAGGGCGTAATTCTTGGCATTTGGGACACCTTTAGCAAAAAGCTGGTACTGCCATTCTGGTCATAATTCTTGGTATAAGGGAAAACTATGGCAAAAGGCAGGCACTGGAATAATGGAGGTCATTCTTGGCATATGGGGTGGGGCACCCATGGCAAAAGGATTACACATTTGAGGTAATTTGCGGTATATAGGATGTCCGTGGTAAAATGCTGGCACTGGCATATCAGACATCAATCTTGGTACATTGGAGATCTGTAGAAAAATGCTGGTGCTGCCATGCTCAAAATTATTCTTGCCATTAGGGTGGGCACTCATGGCATATTGAGCGGCAAGACGCAGGCAACCATGACTAAATTCTGGCCTTGACATACTAGTGGTAATTTTGACTTAGAGGTCTTAGAGGTTACGCAAGATATATATATATATATATATATATATACGAAACAATCCCTGCTGCCTCTCGCCCGGAGCCCAGTGCTGGAGACCGCTGCGCAGGAAGAAGAGAGGAGACCTCAGGTGCAGTGAGCAATGTTTCTTTATTGTACCCTCGAGGAAGCGGCACACAGCATATATACATCCACTCATTCTTCAATATGTAAGACATATTTTAACTTTACAGAATTATACAGTCACTGGATGTAGTCATCAGTGATGTCATTTGAGATGTCATCAGTGATGTCATCAGTGATGTCATTTGAGATGTCATCAGTGATGTCATCAGTGATGTCACTGACCATGTCATGAATGATGTAATATGTGACATGATCAGCAGTGGATTGCGGGTGCGCGATATATAGTTAGTGCAACTAACTATATATGGAATTTCAATGGTTTTGTGTGAGTAAAATAAGGTTTTTTAAATGCTAATTCCTAACTATATATGGTCTATAACCTATGGTTTTTTCAGTGAATTTTCAAGGTTTTGTAAATGCTAATTCCTAACTATATATGGTCTATAACCTATGGTTTTTTCAGTGAATTTCAATGGTTTTTTAATAGCAAATATCATAAGCTGTCGAATGTCAAGTACGTGGTAAGTGAAAACATTTTCGTGTTTATGCACACTGATCTGCTTTGAATGGTGCCCCCCCCCCTCATTTCTATTAAGAGTACTCTCTCTTTGCACATAGTGAAGAGTAGTTAACGCAGGCCTTTGCCCCCGTTGTAATACGTCGTGCCTGCTTCTCTCTCCATTTGATTGATTGTTATCCAAGTATTTACTGTTTTAGAATTGGTTCTCTTTGGTTCATTCTCTATTTACAAACAAACACAGAGTCGCAATACTCTGTTTAGTCTTTGCAGATAACGAAAAATCGTGTAAAAAAAAGAAGAAAAGGAATCGAGCAAAATCAGTAGGCCACTAATGGGATCTCTTTTTGACCTCGCTAAAATAGAAACATTAGGAACAACCCCTCATGACAAATACAAAACTAGTGAGATGAACTGAACTCCACACAATGATGGCTGCAAAACAGCTCGGCTCCGCCACCCACCCCGCCCAAAATAACGATAAAGAGCGGCTGCCATGATTGGTTGCGGAATGGCCACGACGGAGCTACGAAATGGTGCTGCTCTCATGCTAACCCCAGCTTCAGTCTGAAACATCCAGAAACACTGTAGACTACCAATTCGATCAGTTCCGGTAGCGCCCCAATGTAACCCGGTAGAGAAGAACTAGCCCTCCCCTCTTTGACTGATGGTTCTTGTTGCCTGTCCCTTCTGTTGTCATTTAACAGAACTATTTAGCCTGCTGAAAGGGGTTGTGTTCCGACCGCTGGTTGGTGGAGACATTTTGACTATATTCTGGACCTGCGTTGTCGCGTAATGCGTCATATGACGCGCCGCGTTAGCGCATCCGGAAGTCATCCGGGGCGCGCAGCGCGTAACGTAAGCATAACAAGTCATGTGACTTGTTAATAAAACTTTTCATTGGTTCATTTTACTTTTCTTATTCTAATGATGAAAGGCTTGGTCATATGACCTAAAAATTACGCTTTTTATTACTTCCGAACATTATTTTTTCTTAAATATATGTTATAATGTTCCAGGCTAATGTACTTTCCCGGAAAATTTACAACTGTCCTGCAAGTAAAATATATTCTTTTTTCGAGAAAAAGAGCGTTTCTTCGTCCCATGACGGAGCCGTTGAGCAAAAGAGGGTCGACCTGCTGTCTTAGTCGCCGATACGCCTGAATATGAGATTCTTATCGATCACTTTATGTTGCAGGAGTAGAAAACACAACAGCCCTTGACCATTTATCTTTACTGCGTTCCTTCGTATTATACCTTTTACCCTTCATGTAATTGGTCTGCTTTATTTCACTTGCCTTTTAATGATTCTAAAACAGTGACTATTATTAAAAACTTTACCAATGTATATACTACTACCATGTTTTCTTTTAAAAACCTTTATTGTGAAAATTTCATTATACAAATACGAGCCTATAACCACGTGGGCCGGCCACGGAGCAAACTGTAATCGTATATGATGAGTAGACATTTACACTGTAGAGGAACGTAACGGGCGGGCCATTAGGTTGCAAGAACTAAGGTGTCTAACAGTTACGGAATCGGTGGACGTACATTTTATAATTAAAATACGACAGGGCCAGTTACAATAAAATTATCTACATATACATTTGCGGGCAAGTACCATGGGTGACGTTAATTCGAACTTTCAATAGTACAGTAATCAATAACACATCAGAACTTAATATCAATAGGGATGTCGAAATATTCAATCAATTCACGTCCCCGCCCGCCATGTGCTTCAAAACTGCATACGTATCTTGTGATTTCAAGGTTCTGCAACCAGTACACAACAAGGAGTTACGAGTCCCATTTATTCCGGCGCCATTTTGGGCGAGGACGGGCAGGTCCAGGATATAGTCAAAATGTCTCTACCAACCATCGACTATGATGATGTTCATATGCTGTATTTATTAGAGTAACACTCATCTGTCCACATGAAATTAATTTGCCACAATCTAAACATGTCATTTTAATCTTTCCAAAGTTCTTCTAAATATTTGGGACCGTTTCCCTTGCCTCTGATGCTGTCAGTGCCACTTCTTTGATGAATGTACTAGCAGGTCAGGGGTTCTCCTCCAAATCTCTCTTTTATGCAGCACTATAATTAATTGGTGCCACCTCTCCATATGACGATGCATGGTATAGTTACCATAACTATATTTTTTTTCGGTTCCTCTGGAGAGTTCATCGTGGCAGATGAAGCGTGTAACGTACCGGACATTTACCTTTTTTTGCATGTACAGGAAAGGAAAAAAAAATCGAGCGTCCGAGTTCTAAGGTGTCCCAGGGCCATTTTAGTGGACCAGGCCCAAATCCAAAGAACAGGCCGCCATTTTGAGAGTCCTGTTGCAGCCGCCTGTCGCTGTAGCATTAAGAGCAGCCGAAACTCAGCTGAATGGCAACTGAAACGGTAAAGGGGCGCCCCACTACAGCAGACGAGCCTCCACCTGGGAAGGCCCGTTCACGCCGCCTCCCCCCCCCCCTTCGGGCACCCCACGCCGTTATTCGGAGCAGTATTGTAGGATGGCCACACCAGTGCGGCAACTTGCTAGACATCACCTCGGTGGTAACCGAATCTCAGCCCCTTGTAGTGTCTCCTCTTCAGAAAATATTCTTGTGCTACCTTTGCCCCATTCACACATCGGTCCGCTACTGACGCCATCTCACAGGCTAATGGGGCGCCCCACGCCGAGTTTCAGCATTGTAGGATGACCACACCAGTACAGCAACTTGCTAGACATCACCTCGGTGCCATCCGGATCTTGGCATCTCAACGCCTAGTGGTATCTTCCATACAGAAAATATTGTTGCGCTGCCTTTGGCCCCATTCGCACATCGGTCCGCAACTGACACCATCTCACAGGCCAACAGGGCGCCCCACGCCGACTTTTACCATTGTAGGATGGCCACACCAGTACAGCAACTTGCTAGACATCACCTCGGTGCCATCCGGATCTTGGCATCTCAGCGCCTTGTGGTGTCTTCTATTCCGAAAATATTGTAGAAAATATTGTTGCGCTGCCTTTGGCCCCATTTGTACATCGGTCTGCAACTGACACCATCTCACAGGCCAACAGGGCGCCCCACGCCGACTTTTACCATTGTAGGATGGCCACACCAGTACAGCAACTTGCTAGACATCACCTCGGTGCCATCCGGATCTTGGCATCTCAGCGCCTTGTGGTGTCAGTCAGAAAATATTGTTGCGCTGCCTTTGTCCCCATTCGCACATTGGTCCACTACTGACACCATCTCACAGGCCAACAGGGTGCCCCACGCCGACTTTTACCATTGTAGGATGGCCACACCAGTGCCACAACTTGCTAGACACCACCTCGGTGCCATCTGGAACTTGGCATCTCAGCGCCTTGTGGTGTCTTCAATTCAGAATATATTGTTGCGCTGCCTTTGGCCCCATTCGCACATCGGTCCGCTACTGACGCCATCTCACAGGCCAACGGGGCGCCCCACGCCGACTATCAGCATTGTAGGATGGCCACACCAGTACAGCAACTTGCTAGACATCACCTCGGTGCCATCCGGATCTCGGCGCCCCACTGCAGATGAAGTGCCTCTCAACTATGAAACCACCACGGTGACATCCGGATCTTGGCGCGTTGTGCTGCCTTCGGCCTATTCGCACATCGGTCCGCTACTGACGCCATCTCACAGACTAATCGGGCGCCCCACGCCGAGTTTCAGCATTGTAGGATGACCACACCAGTGCACCTTACTAGACACCACCTCGGTGCCATCCGGATCTTGGCATCTCAGCGCCTTGTGGTGTCTTCTATTCAGAAAATATTCTTGCGCTACCTTTGCCCCATTCACACATCGGTCCGCTACTGACGCCATCTCACAGGCTAATAGGGCGCCCCACTCCGAGTTTCAGCATTGTAGGATGACCACACCAGTACAGCAACTTGCTAGACATCACCTCGGTGCCATCCGGATCTTGGCATCTCAACGCCTAGTGGTATCTTCCATACAGAAAATATTGTTGCGCTGCCTTTGACCCCATTCGCACATCGGTCCGCAACTTAGACATCACCTCGGTGCCATCCGGATCTTGGCATCTCAGCGCCTTGTGGTGTCAGTCAGAAAATATTGTTGCGCTGCCTTTGGCCCCATTCGCACATCAGTCCGCTACTGACACCATCTCACAGGCCAACAGGGCGCCCCACGCCGACTTTTACCATTGTAGGATGGCCACACCAGTGCCACAACTTGCTAGACACCACCTCGGTGCCATCCGGATCTTGGCATCTCAGCGCCTTGCGGTGTCTTCTATTCCGAAAATATTGTTGCGCTGCCTTTGGCCCCATTCGCACATCGGTCCGCTACTGCCGCCATCTCACAGGCCAACGGGGCGCCCCACGCCGACTTTCAACATTGTAGGATGGCCACACCAGTGCGGCAACTTACTAGACACCACCTCGGTGCCATCCGGATCTTGGCGCGTTGTGCTGCCTTCGGCCTATTCGCACATTGGTCCGCTACTGACGCAAACTCACAGGCCAACGGGGCGCCCCACGCCGACTTTCAGCATTATAGGATGGCCACACCAGTGCTGCAACTTGCTGGACACCACCTCGGTGCCATCCGGATCTTGGCGCGTTGTGTTGCCTTCGGCCTATTCGCACATCGGTCCGCTACTGACGCCGCCTCACGTGCCAACGTATTTTCTCCGCATTTTATACCCTATGCCGCATAACAGGTCATGTGACTTGTTTATAAAACTTTTCATTGGTTCATTTTACTTTTGGTTTCCTAATGATGGAAGGCTTGATCATATGACCTAAAAACAACACTTTTCATTGGATGAAAACTTTTTTTTTTCCCAAACGATGAAAGCCCCACCTTGTTTCTGGATGTTTCAGACTGAAGCTGGCGTCAGCATGAGAGCACCACCATCTCGTAGCTCCGTCGTGGTCATTCCGCGAGCAATCATGGCAACCGCTCCCCACCAGAAGCCTACAGGAGTCGGGGGCCCCCAAAACTTTTGATAAATCCTCAAGGCGGAGGGGACGCTTTCGAGAATGGGGTCCAAGACCTAGCAGACAAGCGTCCGATTTCCAAGGTGTCCCAGGGCCATTTCAGTGGACCAGGCCCAAAAAGGAAAGAGCCTGCCGCCATTTTGAGAGTCCTGTGACAGCCGCCTATCGCTGCACTGCAAGAGTGGGCGCAACTCAGCTGAATTGCGGCTTTTGACACAGTGGACCAAAAACGGACGGAATGGCAACTGAAACGGTAAAGGGGCGCCCCACTACAACAGATGACACTCCACCTGGAGAGGCCCGTTCACGCCGCCTCCCCCGGGGCGCCCCACGCCGTTATTCGGAGCAGCATTGTAGGATACCAAAACCAGTGCGGCAACTTACTGGACATCACCTTGGTGCCATCGTTCTGCTGCCTTGGAACTATTCGCACAACAGTTTGCTACTGATGACCCACCCCCCGCGACGCCCCACGCCGGAAATCTGGACGTTGTGCTGCATTGGGACTATTCGCACAGCCGACCGCTACTTCGTTGTTTTTCCCTAAAAATGTTTATATGTTATTACTATTTTTGTTTTCTTGTATATATTTATAAATTATTAAAGTTTTATAATCTTACTACTTTGTCGGAGTGCTATATATTTTTAATGTGACACATAATTGTAAAAACTTTGATGTACAAAGAGTCATCCCTGGAATCTTCCGCTTCAGGCTCGGTCCCCTCCCCAATCACAATACAGGATGGTTTTCAGATAATAGGAACGCTTCTGCTGTGACGAATCTCATCGAGTGTGGGCCTTGATCTACTATAACTCCTTTGAAGAGGGGTGATTCTTTACAGCTGGGGCCATAAACTACATCTGCAGGGCTAGCTGATAGCCTAGGACCGGCCTGGACAATCGGACACAGAGGAAGAGGAGTGTCAGAGGGTGCGGTAGTGAATAGGGCGAAAGGGAGGTGTCGGGCGGGCACAGGGTGTGATTCTCAGGGAAGAGCAGCGCAGATGGGGGGAGGTTTATTACCCATGCATAAGACAGAAAGCGGGGGTGACCACTGCCTGGGGGAGATGCTTGCGAGGGTGGGGAGCCATGCTAAGGATCGACAGCGTGCAGAGAGTGGGTCTGGTCAAGGCATCTAAAATGGCTGCCGTGCACGACAAAAGTGTGGCATTTGAAAAAAGACAAGATGGCGCAGACAATGTTTTTCAACACTTCCTGATTTCCTTCGAATCGAACGTTAACAGACGTTGGGGCATATTACCAAAGTTAAGCGATATTTATCCCTAACGATGCTTAGCAACGATTTTTTTACCGCTAAGCATCGTCAGAAATTATCGCAGATAAACCTTGCTATTATCAAGGTTTATCGCAAATACGATAATAAACGACCGCAATGCATTAATATCGCTGAAAACTCAGCGATATTCATGCATTACCGAGCTAATGCTCTTAGCCATGTTATCCACCTCCCATTGGATAACATGGCTAAGAACTGCTCAGGGCAGGTGCTACTTTTTGGAGATATTCGCGCTTATCTCGAATATTTCCAAAAGTTGATAATAGGAGATAGCGATGTTAGCGACTGTTTCCAGTCGCTAACATCTTGGCACGCCCACTTTGCATGTCATTAGTGATAAATATCACTAACATGCAAAGTGGGGCCCAAGATGGTCGCTATCTCCTACTAGCCGTCGCTAACTGGTGTTAGCAACAGCTAGGTAATACAGATATAATTTTATCTCCGCGGAGCGCTGTTACAGATATATATCTTGTTTTTGAACGTTAATTTCTCAAAATCCACTGAAGCACATATATTGAGACCTAGCAAAGGCACATCGAGCTACCAGTCCCTACAATTTTGCCAAGTTTCGTGCAAATCCATTCAGCCGTTCGATTATTATTATTATTTTTTTTTTGCCCCGCGGGGCCCTTTTAAAACCTCCACATCAAACCTAAGAGGTCAAGGAGGATCTACTATGCCCCCTTATGGTCATTTGCCCCTTCGCTTTGGCCTCCTCTTGTCTCTCGATCCTACCGAGAGACAAGATGGCGGCCGCTACGGACTGTTTGCAATGTTTACAGACGCCGGAGAACCAATCAGCTTCGCAAACCTCTGTTACGCGAAGCGGAGCGCTGTTACAGATATATATCTTTTTTTGAACGTTAATTTCTCAAAATCCACTGGAGCACATATATTGAGACCTAACAAAGACACATCGGGCTACCAGTCCCTAATATTTTACCAAGTTTCGTGCAAATCCATTCAGCCGTTCGATTATTATTATTATTATTTTTTTTTGCCCCGCGGGACCCTTTTAAAACCTCCACATCAAACCTAGAGGGTCAGCGAGGATCTACTATGCCCCCTTATGGTCATTTGCCCCTTCGCTTTGGCCTCCTCTTGTCTCTCGATCCTACCGAGAGACAAGATGGCGGCCGCTACGGACTGTTTGGAATGTTGACAGACGCCGGAGAACCAATCAGCTTCGCTTCACAAAGCTCCGTTGCGCGAAAAGTACGCGTAGCGGAGCGCTGCCCGGTCCGCTGTTACAGATATATCTTTTTTTGAACGTTAATTTCTCAAAATCCACTGAAGCACATATATTGAGACCTAAAAAAGGCACATCGGGCTACCAGTCCCTACAATTTTGCCAAGTTTCGTGCAAATCCATTCAGCCGTTCGAGCTAAAAGTGAGGCCAACCGCCCTATGGGAAACTCAATGTTAAAAACACGTTTTGGGACCCCCCTTTTTTCTCGGCCCCCCCTTGACGAACCCCCCCCCAAATTTTCAGGGGCTGCTCAGAAACAAAATGTTCCATTTTCCTGAAAATTTCAGCCAATTCCGTCCACAAACGCCACAGTTATTAGACATAGAATTTTCAAAAATCCCATAGAGAAAAAATCCTAACTATATATACCTACTGGCGACCGCCAGTAGGTAATATATATATATATATATATATATATATATGGACTACGGGCTCGTCTGATTTCTTTTGTGCTTACCGGAATTCTGATTATATATATATATATATATATATATTAACCACTGGTGTTTGCCAACTGGTAGTTATAGTTAGGACCATGTTTCCATAGGAAAAGTGTTTTTTGACTTGCCTGTAAATCTTTTGTGCCGTTTGACAAATCTTTTTGACATTTTTCCCAAAAAAGTGCCTCTGTGAATCTTGTGCATTGAATGTTTCAGGGTGATACATCAAGCGAGAGCCGAGAAATAGGGAGGGTCAAAAAAAGTGTGTTTCCCAAGTTAATTTCCATAGGAGCTTTCAACACGACTCAGCCCGAACTGCTGGACAGAATTATACCGAATTAATTTGTCAGAAAGGTAGATTTTGGTTTGCAGATCACACTTTCAGTTATCTGGTGTAAATCTGTTCAGTAGTTGTTAGGATATATAAGGAGATTCAAATTAGGAACCTGCAATAGCGGCTAACTCGAGATTAATAACAAGCTTGTGCAGGGAAATGCATAGCTCAGATTGGCTGCAAACACTTCAACCAGGAAGTACTGGCAGCCATTTCGTGACTCAGCTTCTGCTGAGTCCCACAAAAAGAGCGGAATAAAAGAAAAGGGGGTATGGTAGGAATACCCTGAACCCCATACCTTGGTCTTGCGGGCAGGCCCGCACCTCCAGATGATAAACTGACTACTTTTTATGGGTAGGATTTTTAAAAAAAGGCTCTAGTAAGAGCCTGACCATTCTCCCAACTCAATTTGGAAACACTTACGAAATGGAGCCCAGGGGGGCGGGCCATCACCCCAGTGCTGAAAGCCCTTTTGCTATCCCGCCGTGCAAGATAATACACTACCTGCACTAATCCCTTTTGACCTCACCTGTGCTTGGGGACCCTATCAGGGATGTCATTTAAGATTTTAGATAGCAAAAGTGATGTCACTGACCATGCCATGAGTGATATAATATGTGGGGTGGTAAGTAGTGGATTGTGGGGGTGCAGTTATAGTTAGCTCACGTGACTATAAGTGCTGAATTTCACAGTTTTTTTAAGAGTGATGTCTGAGCCTAACTATAACGTCCCTGTAACCTTTGTTTTTTTCAGTGAATTTCTACTTAGGTCTTTTTAATTCTATTTCCTAACTATAACGTCCCTGTAACCTTTGTGTTTTTTTGTGTGAATATATCTATGTAACTATGGATGCAGTCAAAGAAAACATTCTGGCACTGGCATTATGAATGTAATTCTTGTCATGAACAGGATGCCCATGACATATGGCATGCATCCAAACCAAATGTCTTGTCCTGGCACAATGGAGGTAATTATTGACGTGACGGGGCACACACTGCATATTTTGAAGTAAATGGAGAGGACTCCTGGGATGTGTCCTGCTTCATTGACCTGGCACTCGTTTAAAGTACTTCAGCCTTCAATAAGTGCCCTTTGAGAGCCAATGTTTATTGAGCAAATTTAAGTGAAGATTGTGCTTTAAAATATACTTTTTGACCTTGTTTAGTAAAAATATTCTATGAGAAGAAATCCCCTGGATCATTCCCAGTAGTTGGGCGTGCTCTCTTTGCTCGCTCATTGGAATTCAGAGGAAGTGTTACGCCCCCCACTTACCCCCACTTTCATAAGCCACTCGCTGCTATTGCATATTTTAAAGACCCTAATGCTGCCTAAAGGTGATTTAAAATTTGAAGTAAGAGAGAATATCTGGAGTTCTCGCCATAATACATGCTTAATGTTAGTAAGAGTTTAAAAACCAGCCATTGAAATATATAACTTTTAACCTGTTTCAAACAGCCTTACCTTTTTTCAAGTCCACGAGAGCAGGAAGGGGGCCTTTTGCTAGTGAAAATATTCATGTCACCATCCAGAAAAAACAATAACAGAAGAAGCTGACATGGCTGGGTTAGAGAGAGGTGTAACTGGTAGACAATACATGGCAATTGGTCATATTTGAGAAAAGGTTGATAGCTATATTCCCTGTTTCCAGTCCTGCTTAGCTGGTGAAGAAGGCTGGGCAGAGCAGGTGGCGCTTTGTAAGAGTTCCAAGGAGGAAAAGCTTGGGGAAGTGTCAGCTCAGCAACAAATTGTGAGCAGGCAGTGTATGAAAAGCAGCCTTAATGTGAGGTGTCAAGGCAATGGGTAGTTGGCAGGTGTGAACTCCAGCCTTCAGCAGGTCACTGACGCAGTGGGTGGGCCAGGTAAGTCCATCTCCAGGCAGTGAGTGCAGACAGGCTTCTGCTCTTTCCTGGTTTGACCTGCATCTGTTACCAACTACACTTTAATGCTCAAAGAAGTCTTTCCTCTAATATCATCATTGCAACATGAGCAGAGTCTCAAGATGAGAAGTATAGTCTGGTGATGAAGTGGTCTAATGCATTCACTGCAGGGATCTGTGTTTGACCTCATGGTCATCGATTTAATCTTCAACCAGTACACTCAGCCTTTCATAGTGGTGAGGTTGATAAAAAGGAATGTCACTGACTTGGGTACAGTGCAAGAAGAGAGAGGGGTCCAACTGGATTGCGGATCCGGCAGCTGCACTAGAGCTGGATCTGGGACCCGGGCTAGCCCCAGTGAAATATGCTGAGTTTGTTCTGTTGAAATTCACATTCGGCAGTGCTTGCAGGATGTCTGTTTTCCGTTCAGAGGTGCCATCTGCAGTGGGTGAGGGAGGTTTCTTATTTTCATGTCCATCAAAAAGGCCTCACCTAAAGGGCCATCACATCTCATTTTATTTGTATCTCATCATGGTTGGGAGCTATCTGGAGCCTAACACTGAAGGAAGTGACCCAAAATGGGTCACGCAGGTCACTAGTGATCACCTCTTTGCCTTCCAAGAAATGAAGAATCGAGAAGACAATAGAGAATACAAACCGAGCAATTTTATTAGAAGTGCGCTGCAGCGGAGTCCGTTCTGACCAGCCCCATAGATAGCTGCCGAGGGACTGACTCCCCAAACATAAAATCAGATATTATAAATTTCCATAGCTGCCGAGGGACTGACTCCCCCAACATAAAATCAGATGTTATACATTCCCAATTCTAAGAGAACACACCCAGACTGGAAAATTCCAGCTCAGGCTACGGTGAACAAAGGCAGAAAAGAAGGATGAGCCGTGGCACAGGACTGGGTACCTGCTATCTCGACCCCCAAGGCCGTTCGGCCGGTGCCTACCATTCTAAGATGTTGGAATGGGTCTATCTAACAGCAAAGGTATGCAACAATAGATAATACATTAATTAGTGCAGCGAAGCTTCAACCTTGGGAAATACAAACTGGAGGCGTAGGAGCAGCCTTTCTGCTGAGGCAAGCATTATGAAATAGAAGCTCGATCTCAGTTACAGAACAAGATGACGCCAATAAAGATGGTGCTATGAATGCTATCTTAACACGGATTAGAGTTTGAGCATTGCAAAGGGGACATTTCAAGTCTGTGCATTACAGAACTAACATTTCAAATCTAACAACGCCTAGATGCCAGTGCAATGGAGAGATCTAAAGGTGCGCAGTTTGTTACAACTTCATGTTGGAAAGGGGGGTCTCTAGTTGGCAGAGGTAGGCACCTTGTCCAAGTAGGGACCGTTCTTCCCAGTTAGGGTAAGGGAGATACACTTCTAAAATTACCCCTGCTCACCCCATTGATAGCTTGGCACGAGCAGTCAGGCTTATCTCAGAGGCAGTGTGTAAAGCATTTGAACATTGCCAACAGTAATATAGTGAAAACCCTACAAAAAGACACCACACCAGCTTATAAAAATTTCCAATATTTTGTATACTTAAAACAAGCCCAAAACGATAAAAAATCACCACTATACAGTTCACAGAAATCATCAGTAATCAAAAATAGACTTGAAATACAGTTCCTTGAAGTCGATAGCTCTGTCTGGGGTTATCTCAGCTCGTGAACAACAAATCCAAATAGTTCTGGCTGACCCCAGATTCGCAGGCCAGCTACGGTGTCGGAAAGACCTGCAAAACAGTACCTTTAGAAATGTAGGGCGTCAGCGACCTTTCAATGAGACCCGAAGGTTCTGGAGGTCGGTACAGGAGTCATCAGGCCCTTGAAGTCACATGCGCTGCAGATCGAACTCCCCGTGGTTGAAGTTTGGAGCGCCGGCATCGGGGCTGTGGTGCAAAGTGAAGAGGTGCGGCGTGCGGTGCCCTCAGGTCGCAGTTCAGGTAGTGGCATGGTGACAGTCCTCCAGCGGCTTTGGTAAGACCAGGGCTGCGGTGAGAAGTGAAGTGGTGCTCGTCACAGTGCTGGCAGGTCACAGGGCAAGCAGCGTCATCGTTGTTGCTGAAGCGCTGTCATCGGCTGACAAACTGGAGTCGGTGGGCCAAGGCTGCAGCGCGGAATGAGGACGGTGTATTGTGTAACTTACGAGCGGTGCCCTCGAACCACGGTTCAAGCAAGCAGTGTCGATGTCGGAGTGGAGCCGTGTCGCCGTGGATACCAGGGCGACGACGTGAAGAGAGGCGGTGTGGAGTGCGGTGCCCCCAGGTCTCGGTGCAAGCAGCATTTCTGT
The DNA here is from genome assembly GCF_964261635.1 of Lissotriton helveticus. NCBI lineage: Eukaryota > Metazoa > Chordata > Amphibia > Caudata > Salamandridae > Lissotriton > Lissotriton helveticus. The sequence continues at coordinate 1,952,774,870 of NC_136067.1, forward strand.
GGTAGCGTCGTCAGTGAAACCAGGGTTGCACTGCAAAGTGTGGCGGTGCCCTCTGTGGTGCCTTCAGGACATGGAGTCAGGAGCGGCGTCATTGAAAGCGTCGGGTTGCTTTTTCTTCTGTTGCAGCACAAAACACACAGTCCCCAGTGCTGATGGCAAAGAACTTGAAGTCTTTGCTGTTCCTGAGACTTCTTGAACCGGAGACAAGCTCTACTTCAAGCCCGTGGAGAAACTCAATAAAGAAATTGCAGAAAGTTCAGTCCAGTCCTTTCACTGCCCAAGACAGAAGCAGCTACTGCAGGCCAACACAGTAAAGCACTCAGCAAAGTGGTAGTTCCTCCTCACAGCTTTTCCAGCTCTTCTTCTTGGCAGTCTTGATGGTCCAAAAGAGTTCTAAAGTTCTGGGGTCTGAGCCCCAATATTTATTCTCCAAATTATTTTGTCATCTTAGGCAGAGAGTGTCTGTGCTTAGTCCAAACCAGTTTGGTCCTCACTGGCCCAGCTTCCCAGCAGGAGGCTGAGACAGCATTGTCCAAGGCAGACAGGGCCTATTCAGGTGCAAGGGAAATCTCCTCCCACCACTCTAAATGCAGACCGACCCTATTCAGGTGCTAGTTAAAACTCCTCCCACTACTCTGAATGCAGCCCAGGTCTATTCATCCCAGCCCTGACTCGTCCAGACTTTCTGAAGCCACTGCACATCCCCAGCCCCTGTCACTCCAAAGCCAGACAGTCAATACACATCCTAGCAGAGGCACACAGGATGGCTAAGCAAAAAAATACCTACTTTCTAAAAGTGGAATTTTTAAACACAGAATGTAAAAATCACCTTTACTAAAAGATGCATCTTTAGATTCTAAGTTCAGGCATACTAAACTTTATATTTCTATCTGGTCCCAATAGGAAGTTATATTTATAATATGTTATAAATTAACTCCCATGCTATCCTATGTGGCAGATAGCCTTACAATAGCAAAAAACGAAATTGGCTGTATTTCACTATCAGGACATGCCACACACATCAGAGCATGTCCTACCTTTCACACACAGCACCCTACCCACAGGTGTACCATGGGCCTACCTTAGGGGTGACGCACATGTAAGAAAAGGGAAGGTTAGGGCCTGGCAAGTGGGTGCACTTGCGAAGTGGACATGGCAGGGGCCGGTCTGAGTTATCTTTTCAGGGCTACACATGTGGGTGGCACAATCAAGGCTGCAGGTTGCATTTGTTTTACAGGCCCTGGCACACTCAGTGCACTTTACTAGGGGCTTACCAGCAAATCAGAGATGCCAATCATGGAAACACCAATCCATAATACAAATTTCGTAGAGAGCATATGCACTTTAGCACTGAATAGCAGTGGTAAAGTGCCCAGAGTCCTAAAATCAACAACAACATGTCTAGTAAAAATAGGAGGAAGAAATAAAAAGTTTGGGGATTACTCTGCAAAAAGGGCATTTCCAACACTTCAAAAATGCTTAGGAGAAACTATAATTTGAAGGCAGGTTATTGACTTTGTTCAACCCCTCTTAATAAGTGACATGCACATATATATATTTTTACCTACATTTCTTTTATAGAGCTATTTGCCCCAGTGTAGAGGGTCAGAGAGATTTGCATCCCACTCATATATTGTAGACAGAGAATTAATCATTCAAGTGTGTAAATTAATATATTGGAAATAACATAAAACAATGAGAGTAAAGGTGTCAAAGCCAGGTATCTTCTTTATTGGTTGGCACCATATGTTAAGAGTGCTTGGTCTAGAGAAACAAAGCCACGTTTAAACATTACACAGTGGTTGGGATTACCTGTACTAATGAGACTTTATTACTACCCAAAGAACCCTTTTTTAGCAAACTTAAAATAAAGCAAGACTGATTAAAAAAAAACAATGAGTTTCTAAATCCATGCTTTGTATTTTGCATGCAACTTCTTGATGCTGGTTCACTGCTCACTGTGCTGCAGTGAAAGGATTATATCTAGAGTCGCTGGATTTAGGTGATTCGCTGGCTGCTGCATTTTCATCATAATTAAGGATTTCACACATTTGCCATTTAATCCATCTTTCACTGCATAATCCGATTTTACCCCAAAAAATTGTTTCTAACTCGATAGGTTCAAAAGTTACTAAAAAACGTGGTAAACACGTGTTCCTGCGCATTGGAAGGTTCTTCACAAAGGTTGACTGCTCTTCTTGTTGCTTTATTGCTTATTTTGTTGCCAAGCTGATACTAATGAGGTGAAATATTTGCCCAGTTAGGTTTACAATGTTTAAATATGAGGAAAAAAATGAACCAATACTATAACAAAATAGACCACGTTATGCACCATAATTGCTGCATAATTTGATCCTTCCCCGAAGCATAATTCCAGTGGTCCTTATTATAATTTACGCACTGCTAGTACCAAAAGGACGTACGTGTCAAAATAAGTAACTGTAACTCTCTGAGCTATCTACTTAAAATATATCTGTGATCTGCAAGCTACACGGTGTTCTTTGCAACAGGCACATTAAGGTAGTGTGCTAACTCATGATGAGTCAAAACTGTGAGTAGAAAGAACACAGATCTCTCCAGAAAGAGCATGTCGCTCTCTGAAAAACTGGGCATGTGCTAGTAAATTAAAAAAAAAATCAAAATGGCCAGTCCAAGGTGAAAATGGCATCTACACCTGACCTTTTAGCGGAGGCTCTCAACATTTGTGCCACCTCCCCCCCAGTTATGACCTAAGTGCGAAGGCCTGGCGTAGGAGTGGGTCAAATGAAAGGTATTGCTTTAGTTCTGGGCAGGCTGGCCCCATGTGGGAGTGGGTCATATGAAAGGCATTGCTTTAGTTCTGGGCAGGCTGGCCCCATGTGGGAGTGGGTCAGATGAAAGGCATTGCTTTAGTTCTGGGCAGGCTGGCCCCATGTGGGAGTGGGTCAGATGAAATGCATTGCTTTAGTTCTGGGCAGGCTGGCCCCATGTGGGAGTGGGTCAGGGCAGGCTGGCCCCATGTGGGAGTGGGTCAGATGAAAGGCATTGCTTTAGTTCTGGGCAGGCTGGCCCCATGTGGGAGTGGGTCAGATGAAAGGCATTGCTTTAGTTCTGGGCAGGCTGGCCCCATGTGGGAGTGGGTCAGATGAAATGCATTGCTTTAGTTCTGGGCAGGCTGGCCCCATGTGGGAGTGGGTCAGGGCAGGCTGGCCCCATGTGGGAGTGGGTCAGATGAAAGGCATTGCTTTAGTTCTGGGCAGGCTGGCCCCATGTGGGAGTGGGTCAGATGAAAGGCATTGCTTTAGTTCTGGGCAGGCTGGCCCCATGTGGCCAAGGTGAGAATGGTCCAGCTGGAGCAAATCAACATCTGGCCTCTCAGTGGGACCTCTGCACACAATCCCCTTCCCCCACTCACCAAGGGATGAACATGAAACCTCCATTTTAGTCGCAAAGTCCTTAATACACTTACTATAATATTCACATAATCCAGCAAAAGATAGGAGTTTTTCCTTGTTATCTGGATGTGGAGCTTTCACAATGGCATCAACAAGAGATTTTTTTGGGAACAAATCCATCTCCAGAGAGAGTGTGCCCTAAATGCTCTACTGAATTACGAAACATTTTGCATTTGTTATCTTTAAGAGTGAGCCCATGTGATTCCAAACGCTTACAAACTTCGATTGCATGTTCCTTGTGAGCATCATCATTAGGGGAAAACACAAGAATGTCATCTTGAAAACATTTAACATATCCTTCTAGATCTTTAAAAATATGATGCATGGCATGTTGAAAGACAGACACCGCTGAGGCTAGTCCAAAGGGCATTCTCTTCTATTGAAAAAGGCCCTCAGGCGTGAGAAAAGCAGTCAAATGTCTGGAATCTTCAGTTAACACAACTTGGTGATAAGCTGAGCCTAAGTCAATGGTGGAGAAGACTTTTGCTCCTTTCAGCATACATACAACCTCATTAATTTTCGGCAAGAGATGACAGTCTACGATCAGATTAGCATTAAGTGCCAATTTTGTAGTAAATAGTCCAACAAATACAAAAATTAGAAGGTTTATTGAAGAGGAGCACAGTACAGCAGCTGTTCCAGTCAGATGCTTCTCAACTCCTGTTTGCTGGAACATGGAACACTACAAAACCATAGCAACAGATTGCAATGCAAGTTTCAAGGATACATTTCTAGTAAAGACATATTAAAGCAACAGCGTTACAATAAAATAACTATGAGCATATAATAGGAACTCCAAAGAATCGGATCATACTTTACGATGTTAGTGGACAAGCCATTAGGACCAGGTGCCCGAGAGGCTCGACACTTCATTATACTTAAGGCTCCCTGTTTTCTGTTTTTACTGATTTTTACAGATAAATACAGACAGAAAACATTTATTTTCTTGCTGTATTTATTTTTAAATGTGGATAAAAACGGAAATTGGGTTACTTTTTGAATATTTCAAAATGCTGTCTGCCGTGACTGCCAGCCCAATAGATGTGTGGATTGATAGGTAAGGGGGCTAATCAATAAAGGAATTTTAGTAAAGAGGATTTAACAGCAGTAGATATGCACATGGTTGATGCTGAAATTTGCATATTTTCTTTAAAGTGCATTAATTTATCTTCTGCAGGTGTTTACAGCATTGAAACCTAGTAGGCATTCAAGCATGAGTGCGTATTAACCGGTTAAATAAATGTGAAACTATACTAATTTCAGCTTCATTTTTCCATATAACCCAAAGTAAATATAGATAAATACAGATAAAATTAGCAAAAAAATAAATATGGATAAATACAGACAGAAATGTAAAAAAAATAAATACCATAAAACCGGGAGCCCTAATAATAAAGGAAGAAAGGTTGTCTTGTGTTATGAATCGTGGTGTTAAGGCATGGCTCTTTCTGATCTAATCCTACTTGCATAAAGATTTTTATCGAGTTCTTCTCAATTCCCGTAGGAGATAAAATAATCATTTGGCAGTCTCAAAGCACATATTCCAAGACTGCCCGGGGCCAAAATCTATGAGGTTGGTGTAAAATGATAGTGTTGACTAAACTAACCCACGCTTATTCATTGTTTATCTTCGTGCTCCAGGGAAGCTGGTCATGGTTAAGAAGTAATGTGATTTCCTGCGGATTATGGTCGATTTCTTGTCTGTAGACAATCTCATAAGACTCTTGCATAGGTCAGATTTTGAATAGTGCATAAAAGTATAGACAATTGCTGTTTTAGAAGTTTCTGTATTAAATATTGCTTGTGCCGGTCTATCCTTCTCGAATGGATGGTTAGGTGTTTGTCTCTCGATTGTACTTGGCATTCTCTTTTTGTTTAGTGTATCAGGCGGGTGAATATTGTATGCCACGTCTGGTAGATCTTCAGAAAATGAGTCTTAAATGTTTGAAATAGCTAATTTTTATTAAATGCTCTTGTCAAAATCCCAAGTGAATTGGCATAATTTTCGAAGATTTCTTCAAGATTGTCAAGCATTGGCCAGAGTTGTACTGTTTGTTATTATCGAGTGGAAAAAGTACACATTTACAATGAGGAATTGATTTCTGTTACTGTCCTCTAGTAGAACTATTAATACGTTTTAGAGTTAGTCTTAGACTTGGGCATCGTAACTTTCATTTGAAAATTGTTAGGGTAAATAAACTGCCGCAGGCTCTGCCTGACATGCTTTAGTGAACACAAGTTGATAGATGGTTCCCTGAAACTTTTCAGACACTCACGCCCAGTCACAGATCTGGGTTGAATCCATAATCGTGCTTCTGCTCACTAAGCCACCACAGTTTGGACCCAGCCATGTGCAAATCAGTCTTGACCCAGTACCTCATGGGAACAGTCCAGTCCACACTACCAGGCCAGGTCCTCCCTGGACTGGAAACAAGCATCCTGGGATCGGTTTCGTAGTCTCATCCCTTATCAGCCAGGTCGCTGGCTTTTAGTGGACAGCATTACAAATGACGTAAAATTTAACACATGAAAAGGCATGGTTTTCCAGGATTCCTTTAAACAGATCACACAATGTTTAGTAAAATATGCAACTAAATTTTTTTCAGTATGAGAAACATGCCTCTCACGTCCAGTGATGTTCCAAAAGCATATTAAGAAATAATTTGACTTTATTGTCCTTGAGTTGTGTTCTTTGTTAATGTTGAACCTATGTGTTTGTTCTTCTCAATTGAGCAGATGCTATTGGCATAAAAACACAACAGTCTCCTGTCAGGAGCCTATTGGTAGTAATCAGCAGGTTTTCCAAAGCATTTATATTTTCTGGCCCTTTGAAATGATAATTCCTATACAATTAATCCATAGGAGATGTTGGTATTAGACCATTACCTGGTAATATGTGCAGGTATTTTTGTTTTTCAGCCTGTGAGTCCCCTTGGCTCTAGACCAGCCTCTCTGATCCATATGTTTGGGGCAGTGGTCCCTGCGGCCCAAGCTGTACTTGTGATGTCGCCATGCTCGTGATACGACTGTATGAACTGTACTCTCAATATGGTGCTGGAACTAATGTCCTGAAAATCATGGAAAAGCCCAAGTTGCCTTTATAATTGTGTCGGTTTAAGATGTCGGGTTTTCTCCCTTAACTTATAAATTGGATCTAAGTGCAGTTTATGGGTTTCCCTTTGTGATCCGGAAGTGGAAGTCTTACAGTTGTCCCTTGTTCTCGGTAGCGGCACAGGTCTGAGTGTGGTAACAAGATTGTCTTCCAACTGTTTCAGGTCTGACTGCATTTGATAACGCTGTTATCTCAGTTTGTTGAGGGTGTTGATTTAATCTCACTCCTAGGTGGAGAAATGTGCAACCCTGAGAAGCCATCTCACTTATGCACCTCTCAGGAGATCTGGGCCGAAGCGCTTGCTGGGGCCCCCAGACAGAGCATCAGCAGCAGCAGAAAAAGAGAGAGAAATATTGCTAGATGTTTTTTTTTTATATCCTCCTCACCACAGGAATGAGTGTCAGCAGGAAAAGTTATTTCTAGTTAAAGGCAGATTTTTCAATATCAGAGTGCCGTAGGCAACCAAACCGCCTTTCCAGATGACTACAGCGAGGTCAGTAGAACACATGCCTCCAGGGTGGGGCCAGCCCAGTGCTTAATTTGAGTCGGTGCTGAGCACATGAACTTAATTGTCAACACTGGCAGTTATAATAGGATGCCACGTGGTGGCGGTGTTTGTCTAATTTAGTGTTGAACACAACAACAGCTGTTTATTAATTCAACCTACATTTACAATGACTAATACATGCCGCCAAAGCCATTCTTAAAGCTCTGGGGACTTGGAATAGTCTGAATTGTCCCGCTTCTAGGAGAGGTGATGGTTAGTAGTTGGGTTGGTGCTGTCATTGGCAGCGCTGGCAGGGGCAATGGGCGCTGCACACTGCAGTGGCCTCCTATCAAGGGCCCTGGCACTTACTGTTCAACAAATTAAGCACTAGCCAGACTCTCCTGATCTGGACCAATTCCCTTAAGTCACTGGAGCACGTGACTCAAGAGTACAATTCAGAACAAGCAACCAGTCCTCTTTCCCTGTCGATGCGCAGCTCGGAGTGCAGCCCAGTAATTTGGAATTCCCTCTCTCTGAGCCTCCGTCTGATGACGCCTTGACTCCTCCAAAAGCGACCCCAAAGCTCTTCTCTTTAAACAGCTGGGCTAAATCCTCCTGCCTCCCCTCTCTCTCGGTGGCTGCATCTCACCCTCACCCCGCACCAACTGTGGATGAACATCTTGTGGACATTGTCCATTCCGTTGATTGACACCTATCTCCTGCTTTAAATTGCTATATTATGTCATGACTATGTGTAAAGTGGATTATTTCCCTGTGCCCCCCATGTATCTTCACATGTTCCTCTTGGTATTCTTAGGGGGTGGGGGGGGGGACAAGTCTGTGCTATATAAAATCATAAATAAAAAAATTAAAAGGAATTCCCGGGTCCACCATGAAGGCAGGAGGTTTCAGAGAGCTGCCACTCAGGGCTTTAAGTGGGCCAGGTCTCACCGGTGCTGAGCACCGGTAGTTTTTTAAAGGGGGCCTCGAAACGGGTCTCTATCGGGCTCTGTTTTATGCCCTGGCACAGCCTGTCCGTGTTTTTTACAGACTGCATTGACCACAGGCACGTCGATGTGCGCATGCTCACACTGCTCACTTCTCACTAGTGGAGAAGTTACGGCATGACGTCATGTCAGGTAAGCGTCGTAGGGGGAGGGATATCCTTAAGAGAGCCATTTTCTCTCTGGGTTTCCCTTCTCTTTTTGAAACTCTGGAGCAGCAACATTGTCGTGGTGTCACCAGGGCTTTAAGTGGAATCTTTTTCAATATTATATACAAGCCATAGTTTCTGCTTCTTTATCTTATGCATCTAACAACCATTGACAAAGCCAATAGTCCTGACTTGTTGTAGGTATGATGTTACTTGTATGATATATCTGGATGCAATGAAAAAAAAAAAAATACAAGTCGGGCGGCTCACTATGCTAAACACAGATTTTTAGCTTATGTGTTTTTAAGTCACGCCCTTAATGGCATTGACCACGCCCCTTTGAGAGACCCCCCCCCCCCCCCCCCCCGTTTTTGCATACCACTTAAAGCCCTGCTGCCACCTATTCAAGCCTTGGCTGGGGGAAAGGAACCCAGAGCAATGGTGGAGGCGACCGCCCCAGCCCCGCCGGCCTGCCCAGCACTGCTGCTAATAACAGCTGCTCCTCAGAGAGAGGTGCAGTCCATGGGTGCCATGAGTAATGTACCGTCTTGAGTGTTACCCTTACAAGCACATTTCAACACTCCCCTTTCTGAGGACTTGGGCTGCTCCGTGCAGGTGCGCAAACAGTGCCTTGTTCTCGGCGTGGGTGGTTCCATCCATGTTTAAACGCCCAGATCAGAAGGTTCTGCGATTGTTTCATCACCTCTTTCCAAAAGACATATTTATTTCATAGTCCAGCCGCCGACTTTTCGTGTTTATTCAGCGGCCTCTTTCCAAAGCCTTCATTTGCTTTAAGGGCCGCTTCCCAAAGGCTGCGGGGGGTTTTAAGGGCCTCTTTCCAGATGTTTGCTAGGTGTGTTTAGCATGTTTTGCAGCGAGTTTGCCTGTTAGCTGCAGGGACGTGTGCCTGTGTTTGATTGGCGGATTTCACGGGGCTCGCTCTTCGCAGGGATGCTTCTGACTGAAGGATAATGTTTGCAGGTCTAGACTCTGACGGCAGCAAGCTTCCGATGTTTACATTGGCACGTGCCGCACGAGGGAGTGTAGGACATCAAGGTACATAACGTACATCTCCCAGAATGCACCCACTTACCTAGAAGTTCAAACATATAAACAATCAACTGCAGTATGTTTCGCATCATTTGTCCCAGAATGAGCTCAGCTGTTATCCTGAGGGTGAAAAAATGAGTCCCTGTGATATTAGCAACACACCAGGGCCGGACTGGCCGCATGGGCATCGGGCGTTTCCCCGGGAGACTGGAAGGATGGGGGGCGGTGTTGTTACTGGAGGCTGGTTTTGTGGTGCTGCTGTAATTTCAGCCCCCAATAATAAAAGCAGTAAGCAAGGGATTCCAGCCTCCCGGGGCCAGGCTGCGCTTCCCCGGGGGCTGGCCAGAGGAAATTCCCAGGGCTGCTTTGGGTTCCCATTCCAGACCTTCCAAACACGTTATTTGTAGTGTTTTGAAACTAGTCCACATGTTAGTGCCGATGCTATATTATTGTTATTATCGTTTCGGGAAAGTGTGAGTAATTGCACGCGGGATCGGAACGGTTTGGGGGATTATGCAATTGATTGCAATATTGGTGCGGCCTCCTATTTTTTTCCTGTAAAACAAGGCAGCGTTCGCACTGCAAGTGTCCGACTGTAAACCATTCAGGGATAATGAAGAAGGGATCGATAGGTTGTCCAGCGGCGCCCTCTAGTGGAGATCTGTTGCGCACGCATGCATCACTGAGCAGCAGATGCGGTTCTAGAAAGCTCCGGGTGCATTCCTCGCAGCTGACTCACTGATGCTGCGGATACTGGGAGCCGGAGAGGTATAAATACCCCCAGCGCTCGCCGGGCCCGACGTCCTCTGCGCAGACTCACGGGAGGAGGCGTACCGCGGCTGCTGCGGTGAGTATCATTCCAGCACCCAGGGGATGCATGGAAGAGGGTAGAAGATGCTTCCGGGAGGGTCGCGGCTGGTGCGCGTCTGCCCCACATACATGACGCAGTTCCGCGGGGGGAAGCGCGCAGTATAGCTACAGCTGTGCGTAGTTGTAGCTTAGAAGGTTGATGCACTCGCTGCAGAGCCGCGGCACTTGGACATAACGGGGCCGGTGCGTGGGGACTCACTAAGGCTTTCATTCTTCCGAGGTCGACAGTATGCTGTTTGGTGCTTGAAAGTGAATTACAGAAGTGCAGGTACTCACTATCCCGGAGCATCTGTTTGCTACTGAGAAGTGCAGGTGCTTTCCCATTAAAAGTGTTGCACCTGCCAGCTCTTGCACATTTAAAACACTGCTGCGGTTTGCAGCGCACAGAGGCCCATCGCTAGGGGGTAGACGATGATCATAACTGTCCTGTGATTATCCGGTGACCTCCCCACGCAGTGACCTTGCTAAGAATTCTGTGCACGTGAGGATGCACTCATTGTACAGACGGGTGGGGGTGTCTGGCTTCACGCCAGTTTCCTTCGGTCTATTGGGAAGCTGCAGTTGTTGGGGGCGAGGGGGAGTCATAACATTTGACATCTGGCGCTAGTGAAGACGTTGATTATATTGCACACTTGTTTTCGCTGTTTCTAGAAATGCCCCTGGTTCAGCTAGGACGGTCACCGGGCCCTGCCCTGGAAGAGCAGCTCCTGGGAGTGCATGAAATGCTAGTGGCTGCCGATGAAATAAACACCCTCTAATTCCACTGTCGGAGATCCTTGTAATTATTAGGCTTGGGTGGTAAATTCCGTTCCGTTCGCGGAATTTGGGTAATTTGGGTAATTTCGCGTTCCGCGGAGAACGCTAAATTGCCCAAAATTCTGTGTTCCGCGACTTCGCAACATTTTTAGCTTGTTTGTGTTCTCTATGTGCGTGTTCGTGAGATATGTCCCCCCGAGCACGCAAACAGCGATTGCGAACAGGAAAAAAGCATCGCGAACAAGCAATTCCGCGTGTTAGTGGAATTTCTGCATGTTCGCTGAGATTTTTTACCGTTTCACGGAGATTTGCGTAACGCAATTACGCAAATTCCGCCCACCCCATGTAATTAGCGAAGTTAAGCAGGCTCATTCTAAAGCGCTGCGTGTGACCTGGCACAGCGCTACAGGTGGCGGCGCAAAGCGCTATATGTAAACATGGCTTTTTATGTCTGATGATATATGGAGGTAGCCTGCTACCTGCCATCCCCACTGATGGAACACAGGCAGACAGATCAAGCCATTTGGCGAGGATCAGACAGCGAGTTCCAAATAGTGACGACTGACGAGGGAATAGTTTCGGGGCTTCAGGGTCTATAAAGAGAATACAAGAGGGTCCCTGACTGAACTAGATACATTTGGAGAAGAGAACAGGGAAACTTAACATGGCAAAAAAGAACACGAGCTTCTCCCAAACACTTTACATACCACATGTAATACGTATATAATGTACAAAAATCCTTGAGTCAGACCAGTACTTTTTGTAACAATTATTATTCAATGTGACTTTTTATTGTTTGTTATGTGACTATTGTTCTGTTTAGTGTTTTGTATAGTTTCTTCATAAATGTTGTTCCTGTTATCATTGTACTGTGATTGATTATGTGTGTCCTTAATATGCTTGTGCTGTATTATACTTAATATATGTACTGATTGCTTGTATTTGTGGGTGCTCACAACTACATTGTTATATGTACCATCTTTCATGTTTTTATACAAATTATTAATACAAAAAGATTTTTTTGTACTTAGGACGAATACATTATATATATCTTGTACAAAAACAACTGGTCTGATTCATGGCTTTTTGTACATTATAGACGTATTGTATGTGGTATATAAAGTGTTTTGGAGAAGCTCTTGTTTTTGTTTGCCATTTTCAGAGTCTATAAACCCTAAACAATAGTCATAAGATCACAACATACAGCTGTAGACACTTTACCTTGTATGGATGGAGTGATGGACGCATGCTGTAACCCCCAGCTGTTGATAACGTGCATGTACATTCGGCGCTATATCACCAGTCGTGTGACATAACGTACATTCAGCACTGTACCACCACTGGTGCGATAACAGATGCAAGTATATTCTGAACTGTACCACCAGTAGTGTGAGGTAACATTCACATGTACACTGGACACTGTAGCAGCAGCATTGTGAGATAATGTACAAGTGCACTGTGCTCTATACCACCACTCATGAGAAATAAAAAATAACAGGTAGACTGAGCACTGTACCACCACTCGTACAATAACAAATGCAAGCACACTCAGCTCTGAACCAACAGTCATGGGAGATAACAGATGCAGGTATACTCTCCACTGTACGACCAGTAGGGCAAGAGAAAATTTACATGTACAGGCAACACTGCACCAGCCACTGTACCACCACTCATGTGAAATAACATGCAAGCACTCTCGGCATTGTAAAGCCAGTCGTGAGCGATAACATGCAGCTAGACTCAGTACTGTACCACCATTCATAAAATATCCAATGAAGATAGGCTCGGCAGTGTACCACCACTCGTGTGAAATGACAGATGCAGGTAGGCTCGGCACTGTACCACCACTCGTGCGAAATAACAGATGCAGGTAGACTCGGCACTGTACCACCACTCGTGAGAAATAACAGATGCAGGTAAGCTCCGCACTATACCAACACTCGTATGAAATAATAGATGCAGCTAGACACGGCACTGTACCACCGCTCATGTGAAATAACAGATGCAGCTAGACTTGGCACTGTACCACCACTCGTGTGAAATAACAGATGCAGCTAGACTCGGCACTGTACCACCACTCGTGTGAAATAACAGATGCAGGTAGGCTCGGCACTGCACCACCGCTTGTAAAATAACAGATGCAGGTAGACTCGACACTGTACCACCACTCGTGTGAAATAACATATGCAGGTAGGCTCGGCACTGTACCACCACTCGTGTGAAATAACAGAGGCAGCTAGACTTGGCACTGTACCACCACTCGTGTCAAATAACAGATGCAGCTAGACTCGGCACTGCACCACCGCTCGTAAAATAACAGATGCAGGTAGACTCAGCACTGTACCACCACTCGTATGAAATAACAGATGCAGCTAGACTCCGTACTGTACCACCACACGTGTGAAATAACAGATGCAGGTAGGCTCGGCACTGCACCACCGCTCGTAAAATAACAGATGCAGGTAGACTCGACACTGTACCACCACTCGTGTGAAATAACAGAGGCAGTTAGACTTGGCACTGTACCACCACTTGTGTGAAATAACAGATGCAGCTAGACTCGGCACTGTACCACCACTCGTGTGAAATAACAGATGCAGGTAGGCTCGGCACTGCACCACCGCTCGTAAAATAACGGATGCAGGTAGACTCGGCACTGTACCACCACTCGTGTGAAATAACAGATGCAGCTAGACACGGCACTGTACCACCACTCGTGTGAAATATCAGATGCAGCTAGACTCAGCACTGTACCACCACTCGTGTTAAATAACAGATGCAGCTAGACTCAGCACTGTACCACCACTCGTGTGAAATAACAGATGCAGGTAGGCCTGGCACTGCACCACTGCTCGTAAAATAACAGATGCAGGTAGACTCGACACTGTACCACCACTTGTGTGAAATAACAGATGCAGCTAGACTCTGTACTGTACCACCACTCGTGTGAAATAACAGATGCAGGTAGGCTCGGCACTGCACCACCGCTTGTAAAATAACAGATGCAGGTAGACTCGGCACTGTACCACCATTCGTGTGAAATAACAGATGCAGGTAGACTCGTCACTGCACCACCATTCGTGTGAAATAACAGATGCATGTAGGCTCGGCACTGCACCACCGCTTGTAAAATAACAGATGCAGGTAGACTCTGCACTGTACCACCATTCGTGTGAAATAACAGGTGCAGCTAGACTCTGTACTGTACCACCACTCATGTGAAATAACAGATGCAGGTAGACTCGGCACTGTACCACCACTCATGTGAAATAACAGATGCAGGTAGGCTCGGCACTGTACCACCACTTGTGTGAAATAACAGATGCAGCTAGACTCTGTACTGTACCACCACTCATGTGAAATAACAGATGCAGGTAGGCTCGGCACTGTAACACCACTCGTGTGAAATAACAGATGCAGCTAGATTCGGCACTGTACCACCACTCGTGTGAAATAACAGATGCAGGTAGGCTCGGCACTATACCACCACTCGTGTGAAATAACAGATGCAAAAGATTCCTGCACTCTACCATATGTGAGGTAACAGTTACATTGCAACACTAGTGTGAGGTTAGAGATGCATGGACTCCAGACGGTACCACCGGTCGTGTGAGATTACAGATTTGCCATTGTACCACTAGTCGTACAACAGATGCTGGTAAATCGATACAGATGTGCAGTCATTGTTGTAACATGTACACAGGAGTACGATCAAGGGAGGGACATCCCTGAGGACTTATCGTGTATACTCGGTAATAGTTATAGCTTATGTAAGTCACAAGGCAAGCAGTAAGTGAATAGCAGGGTCAGATCCATTTTATTTATGGGATTTTCATAGCACAAACCGGGCCGAAAGGCTGCAGAGTGCTTTACAGACAACTAAGGGTAATAGGCAAACATTTGGATCAGGATTTACAGAGAATTCACGTAATGAAGCGTAGCAAGTTCACGTATCTACTAAGAATTGGCAACGTTCTGATTTCTGTGCACACTTTTCGCAGCCATGCACCAACGCAAGCACTCTTGTGCCATAGTGCAAGCGTTTCTGCATTGTGAACAGCATGGTTTTTTTTTTGCAGGAAGGAGTCCCTTCCTGTGCAAAAACTATGTTTTAAAGACATCTTCCTCTTTGTATGCCTACTATAGAATGCAGCACACATGCTAAAAGCTAAAAAACAGTTGAAATTAAAATAATTTCTCCTTGCTGTGCCTACCTTTGGGAGGTGCAGGATTTTGATACAAATTTCTATCTACAATCCTTTAGAGATATGGAAATGCATCAAATCCCATGGATGGTTGCGCCAGAACCCATGAGTGGTTGCATGGAAATGACCATGCACCACCCATGAAACAACGCTTGACACAAAGTAACGCAGGGCAGTGCATTACCTTGCACTGGGTTCTGTTACTCTGGGTTACTATCCAAAGCAAATCAAAATTGAATTGTAATCCACACCAATAGACTTTGCGTTGGGTCTGCGTTAAAAAAGTAATGCAAACCAGACCCAATCTTTTAAAATCTGGGCCTAAATTCCATAGCAGAATCATAGGGAGAGGTAAGGACAGGTGTTGTGAGAGGCGGAGTGAGAAGGGCTGAGTTTTCAAGTCTTTTTCGACTCCCCCAAAGTCCGTGTTTAGTCTGGCGTGCTTGCTTTGGGACAAGTTTCCCATATACAGGGTCAAGGCGGGAGGAAGCTTGGCTTAGGATCTTGATCCTGTTGGCTGATGATATTTGCAAAAGTAAACTCCTATTTTTATTTATTTATTTTTATTTTGAGTATTTGTATAGCGCAGCTGATACCTTGCAGGCTTCCTGGCGCTGGAGAATACTCCACAGAGGAGAAACCAGAGTGAGTGGCAGGCGGGAAGAGTTAAGGGAATAGCCAAGTCTTTATCCGTTTCCGAAAGGGAAGGAGTTGTGAGATTTGGCGTATATCAATGGGTAGACTGTTCCATAATTTGGCCGCTGCGACCCTGAAAGATCTGCCCCCCATTCTGAAACTGGGCACTTTTACCAGACAGGCCGAGGATGATCGTAGATCTCTAGTCGGAGTGTACCACAAGAACAGAGCTTGCAGGGGTCTGGGTCCGAGTCCATGCAAGGCCTTAAAGACAATGCAGAGGGATTTGAAAGCCACCCGCTGCTTCAAAGGTAGCCAATGCAAAATAGTCAAAATAGCTCCTAGTGCCCCACTTTTCTCAAGTGTTATGCAGTGTGTCTGTTCCCTTTGATGTAAAGCATTTTGTGAGAGCTCTTTGTTACATAATCTGGTGGTAATGAAGGGATCTATGTGTGTACCACATTCCTTTAGTAATTCGTGATAGAGATCTATGTACCTGACGTATATGCCACTGACGTCATGAACACAGGGGGCCAGATCTATGAAAGGATTGAATTGCCCTTTCATCACACAAGGTGACATAAGGGCCACGCAAGCCTTAATTGAGATTTACTATGCCAGTTGCTGCCTTGCTATACTCGGTCCTTGGATCCACCCACATCCACCTATGGATTTTGGTGCATTCCCATATTTACTACCAGTAGCAAACCTGCAAGGGTGCCTGCGTTGGCGCAAGACTGCGCTGTGTGCGCCAGCGCAGGGAGAGAGCAGGAATGGGTCATATCTTAGTAGATTTAGACATTTCTGGCATTGCCGCAGCGCAGCAAGTTATCTTGCTGCGTTGCACTGAGTCACATCTTCGTAAATCTAGCCGATAATTTTCATTCAGTCTGCACCGCAGGAAATGCAAGTATATGCAGCAATGTGTGATGAGTTAGGTGGCAAGAGAAAACACTATATTGGCCCAGATTACGAGTGAGGCAGAATGCAATGCAAAGATTCCCAGTGGCTGGAATTTCCGGACGGTATCTCAACATGAAATTCCTTCTATTAGGAGTTAAACTGCTTGGAAGTGTGTGGAGATGGAATTAATGTCCAGAATTATGCACAGTATTCCCTATTCTGAGAGGTTACACAAACACCTTTATCACCTGCTCTGATTAGATGGGAAATGATGGGTGGGGGCTTCTGTGTGGGGCGAGAAGGAGAAGAGGGCCATCAGAGATTGGGAGAAGAAGTTTGCTGCTGTCTCTGTCAAGCCTTACGCGATCTACCAGCAGCAATTCCCCGCTTGTAAAATCGAGTTCTGCGTTTCGACACCAGAGAAAACCAAGTGCTGGAACACCGGGCACTCGTGATCAGGTGGAGCGATTGGTGTGGTGTGGACACTGTTGTGATCGAGTCATCCAGTCTGCCCTGTGCACATAAGTGATGTGTGGAAATGAGTGAGTCATTGTTATTCAAGGACTGGGAATTTCATTCCTTTCCGTTCCAGACGAACACAATCGAACCCAGATGCACATATGATTTATTTGGCCTTATTAGTAATTGGAAGCTGACCAACCCCCTCACCCAAGGGCAGAGATTGGGGTACACATCTCACTGTGATCCTCTAATTTTTGCAGCCAGAATAGATAACAAAAAAGTGACATATTGCTGTCGAAAGCAATGCTTCTTAGGATCCTTCTTGGGTGTCATTCAATTCCATAGTTTTTAGCTTCAGCCAGGGGAAAATCCACATGCATTCATGCCTGATACATCTAAAAAATCCTCTAGCCTTACTTGAGTCCATCTGAGAGGAGCAGCTTGACTCTCTAGCCAACATTGTGGCCACATCACAGCTTGTATACTGGCCACTGTACCATGACTAGGGACAAAGCACCAAAGGCTTCCACACAGTGCGGACACTCACCAATGTACCTCACAAAATGAGAAGCGCGTCAGTCCATTACACCCAGGGCTACTGGAATTATGGGGTTCTGCAGCCACAGCATTTTCTGAGAAATGATGATTTTGATGCTCTTGCCACTTAATGCATCGGATGTATAACGTTACAACGCATGCTTTTACCACGCATGCTGTTACAACGCAAGTATTACAACGCAAACCTTTACAACGCATTACACTTGGGGGTGCTGGATAGTGAATAGTTTAATTTACTATTCCAACTCCAGTCCCCGTGGATAGTAGGGAAGGTGTTGGATAGTAAATTAAAACTAATTCCCTATCCTATAGCGCCTCCCAGTGTAATGCGTTGTAAAGGTTTTTGTTGTAATACTTACGTTGTAACAGCACTGCGTGGTAAAAGTTTCGTTGTAAAGGATGTTTCCCAATGCACCATTTGTTGCCTGATCTGGAAAGTTCAACAAAACATATTTGCTTCCAGCTCAGATGGACCAAAAATATTGACCGATGGTCAGCACAGCTGCAGTCCTTTTATTAAAATTGTCTGGTCACCTTTCAGCCATTGATTGTAGTGTGCAGGTCCTAAACAGGTGACAGTTTTGCCTTTTTGTTAATAATGTCCCCAATTTATGGACTGGGGAAGGGCTTTTCTCTGGAGCAGGAAACCCTCTTACATATTAAAATGTAATTTAATTGAGGTGGACAGATTGATTCCTTCTTTATTCATGTAAATGCTTTCTTTCATTATTAGAGCAATTTTCTGCTTTATTACAGACACTGCTATAAAGTAGGAATCATTTCAAGAGGTTATTCAAGGTTTAGAAGAATCATTTACGAATCATTTGTTTAAGGCTGGAGTCATCACCTCTTAGTCACGCCTGTTCTGCAGCGTTGTTTCTCAAAGGAGAGAGGCTTCTAGACTCTGTCGTGTGTATCTGTACATGCAGTGTGCCCATGATGGACCGTAGGCAGTCACAAGGCATACATAGCCAGTGACGTACCTTAGAGAGAGGTACATGAGCAGTACAGACAAGCAGTCCTATTTGCAGCCTGTGACCTCAGCACTGTGCTCACAGAAGGTTCACATATGCAGTAAATCACCCCAGGCACACACAGTGCCATGAGCTGGCCTCTTAGGTACAGAATGGGCTGAGGGTGGTCCCTCTGCAGGCAGCCTCCCAGCCTGCATCCATGTCCTGTTTGTTGGTGATGCCAGCAGCTGAGGTCACCCCAAGGTGAGGCACCAACTGTGCTCTCCTCCTCACCTCTGCCTGCAGTGCTCGTCTAACCGGTTCCCTGTGCAGAGGAGATTTGCAGGATTGATGGAAGCCTGTGGCCTCCAGCATCGGTGCACACTCATTCTGAGCAACACCACAGGGGGTGCAGGTTGTGCCCCTGTGACCTCCCTGCGCTTCCTAGGGCTTGTTTTCTCACAGTGCAGTGGCTTAACCAGGGCTTAATTTGGAAAACAATAAGTGCCAGCTTGCACCACCCTCTGCCCCTGCCAGCGCTGCCTATCACAGTATCAACACAACTATTAACCATCATACTGCTACAGTGGGACAATTCAGACTGTTCAAGGTCCCCCAAAAACAATAGGAATGGTTTAACAGCAGGTATTTGTTGCTTTAAATGCATGTTGAAATAATAATCAACTGTTCTTCTGTTCATCCTTAAATTACACAAACAACGCCACCATGTGGCAGCTGTTATAAGTGCTGGTGTTGACAATTAAGTGCCGGAGCTGAGCATCAGAAACCACTGGCTCAAATTAAGAACTGGGCTTAACCATGGCAACAAGGACCCTAATTCAGGCCAGGACATTAGGCCCATGATGCTACATTTTCACAAGCAAAAAGTTCTTATTTCTACTGCTTTAATGCTGTATTTTGTATAGTGCTATAAGCATAACTAAGCAAGGCTGTCCATTATATTGCAAATATGCCCTGTACTGTGCCTTACATATGGGTATATGTTCATGGCCGCCACCAGGGGGGTAGCAGCTAGGGCCCCACACTGCCTGTCTTAAATTTATCGCCTGGATATTCTACCGCAATTTATAAATCCTGATTGATTGATATAACACAAAAGCCTCCCCTGCGTTTCTTTTATATACATGAAGGGGTTGGTAATGTCAGCCACCGCTATGTGGGACCATATGGCTATACCTTGTGACTCTAAATGTATCTTTAGAGGGCTTTTATTGTAAACGTGGGGCTTCTACTTTAAGAAAACCAAGGAGAAGGACGCCACCTAAGGTGTGTAGCCTGGGCCCGGCAAAAGCTTCCGGCTGCCTGTATGTGCATACGTCTTTATTGCAAGTATACTTGTGCTGTACGTGTACACAGAGGCGTGCAGCTCCTATTGTGGGAAGAAAAGTTGGAGGTACCTGAATGATCAAGTCGAGTGATCTGATCATTCCGGAGCAAGAGCCCTCACACACCCCGGGGGGTGTCATGCTTCATCATTGGGCAGCGCCTCCTTGGGCCGGCGCTGCAATGCCCAGCGGTCCCTGCAGGGGGTGTCTGTGCCGGAGTTCTTTTGAGCTGCCACAGTGAAGCGTGAGGTGCTAAAGGGCGGTGTTGTGAATGAGTAGGGGTGGGTTAAAAATAACTTGAGGTGTTAACAAAGGGAAAGTTTAATGTATGGAATCCTGGGTTATTTTAAAAACAGGTATAGGCCAGGGTGGCTAGAATGATCCAAGTTGGCTCTAAATACAGGTGTAGGTCAACATGTTTCTTGACATGAATATGTCAAAAAATGATCGAGGCAATTCGTCAAGACCGTGAAAAGTGAAAGGCTAAAGTGAAAAACTAAACTACTCATGAGGAGGAAGGTCAGAGGTACATATGTTGCATAAAGCCCTACCGTGCCCTCATACATTAGAATATATAGTATACCTTGATGCATTCGATAAGTGAGCCTACCTAGAGACGAAAAGTAGGGGAGGGGAGAAAAGGCAACAATAATATTCAGCAACACTTTTTAAAGATGAGTCGATATGGGCGCGCAGTGGAAATCCAACTGCGCACAAACGGTCAATGCCAGGTGGGCAAACAGTACAGATTGTAATAAATCAAAACAGGCAACGGAAAATGTAGCCACCACAGTGATGGAAAGCATATCACACATCTGTTTGACTGCACAGAACAATAGTGACAAAAGTTAACAAATGGTCGCCAAGTGAACAAGCATTTACAATGCAACGGTTTCGCCTTTGGAAAAGTTTGAGCTATCGGCATTGTGAATTACAAACTTTTTATTTATGTGTTGGTTTTGAAAACAGATAAATAAATGGCATTGTCATTTACAATGGCAATAGCTTAATCTGTCGCAAATGCGATTTGTATTGCATTTTCAATGCAATAGGTCACGTATTTAAGCAAGTTTATGCTATTGACATTGCAAATAATTCGTTTTATTTATGTTTCAAAAACCAAAACATAAATAAAAGGTCTCACACTGCTGTCTCTCACACTGCTGACTCTGCCTTGAACACACCCACTGCTGTCTCTCTCACACACACTGCTGTCTTTCTTACAGACACTGCTGTCTCTCATACACAATGTCTCTCACACTGAAGGTGTGGGTTGTTTCCAGCTCATCCCGGCTCCCCAGGTTTAAAAAACAAAATCTGATACGATATAAAGGGCTTTAATGCTTTTGGGTCAAGTTCCCGATATAAAAAAAAATGAACAAAAAAAAAAGTTGCATTACCACCTAAACAGAAAACTCGCTACTACTAATATATGAGGAGGACACTACCAATTCTAGTAAACAAAAAAAACACCAACGCTCCAATTTAAACAGAAAATACACCCCCCCTTGCATGCAAATAGAAAACATACACGCTAATACAGCACACTTCCACTTATACGTAAACAGAGCACACACTACAGCTTGTATTTAACCAGAACACACACCACTTGATTGTGAACAGAAAACACACAACCACCAGAATGTAAAACAGAAAACACACAACCACCAGAATGTAAAACAGAAAACACACAACCACCAGAACGTAAACAAAATAAATACTGCCAATTGCGGCTAAACAGAAAACCCTACCATTTGACTGTGAACAGAAAACACTACCACTTGCACGTAAATAGAGGAAACACTACCACTGGCAACAAAATACAGAAAACACTACAACTCGCTTGATTGCCAACAGCAATCCTGAGGGCCCCGGGATTACACACGTGCCAAGTTAGTGCTGGGTGAGTGACTGAGCGCAAAGATGGAAAAGTGAGGGGATAGATGGGCTGCTGGACTAGTGGGTGAGAGTATGAATGGATGAACAAGGTCTAATAAGTACAACTAGGAAGGAATATTAGGAAGGAAGGAAGGAAGGAGGGCTGGGGACGGCAGCAGCAGGTCAGCCGCCGCACGGGGGCAGAGACTACAGTGCAGGCCATGACAGTAAAATAGAGGCAGGAGTAGGACAACTCATGTCATTGAGAATCAGAAGCAGCAGCACGCCAAACTGAGGCAGCAGCACGCCGCCCGAGATAGAAGTGCAAAGACCGCAGCACAGTGCGTGCTCACTGAAATAGAAGCAGCACAGCCTGACTTTAGGCACAGGCGACACATTACAAAAATACAGACATTTAAAATACAGGGAGTACAAGCTAAAGCCTGACGACACTAAGCCCACGGATATCTGCACAGTGAGTGACCCAGGCACCACAAAGCAGTTCGCGGCGACTGTAACCAACGGAAATCTGTACAGTGAGCCGCACTAAAAGACAGAGGGACTGAGGGAGTAAAGTACTCATAGTGAAACTCAGAAGCAGTAACGCACTGCGTCACACAAAGCTCGAGGACAGTGGCACAAGGACTGTCACGGAAAGAGGCCGCATGGCAGTGCATCATGCACGCCGGTAAAACAGGCTGAACCTAGTCTGCCAATAAAATTCAGGCATATCAACACAACATCTGACACTAAAACCTAAGGGCAGCAGCGCCCGGCACCTAGTACCCAATGGCATCATCGTCTAACACTAAGCTCACAGACAACCCATCACCTAGGCCTAAGGCACAAATGTATAAAGACATTTTCTCCCACTAAAATTAAAGATCAGCATCACGTTGTTTGACATCACTACATGGACAAAATTGAGCCTGCAGCAAGCACAAATGCATGCAGTGTTCCATACCTTGCAATACACATATACACCTATCTTTATAAGTTCAAAACTGCCCCGATTTGATAACCTAGGGCACTTTTTTTAGCCATCTAATCGCCAAATGGGCCACCTTTATTTTAGTGCCCAGGCCTATTTCCTACCCCAATCTGACCTTGAATATACACTGATATAACAAGAAAGCATGTGTCGGTAAAACAATGTGGCCTGCAGCAGGGAAACAGTGCAATACTCCACCTATATACACTGGGTCAGCACCACCAAAGAGAGATAAACATAGGAGCAATCACTTCTCACGTATGCACAACGACTGCCCAACTCCTAACGCTGGGCCAGCTGCCCTGCCGCTGAGACAAAAACTCAAATTATGAGCTTAGTGCTTGTATATAATTCACGAGACGGCAGCTCAGCATCTGTTATTGAAACACAGGGATAGCAAAACAGAGGGCCGAACATTAAAAGGCAGAGGAAAATAGCCCAATTCTAGTCTTAAGTAAATGCAATGTTTTGAAATAGCACGTCTGCTTTAACAGCTACCTCCCGTTAGACAACATACAATGCTTATCCAACAGACATTTCTCACAAATATGACCTGCTTCTCTCTAGATCGGGTAGCACCAACCTATCGTTCTTCCTAGCTAAGAGAATTCCAGTCCACCATAGAATCATAGCAGCATTCCGTGCCTCACTAGTTGATTTTCAAAGTGTATTGTTAGAACCCTAGGAGCAGGCTGCCTCGTCGACTTTAAACTAACAACAACTTACCACTGGATCGCTCTAATCTTTTTCTTTGTACATCCTGTTGCAGAAAGCTTTCTTCTGGGTCCTAACTGCTGCCTCTTATACAGACCGTGGCTTGGGCACCAACACCCCTTGCCTATTCCAGCCTAGGTCCATTTGTTGAGTGCCTCCGTGGAGTTCAATGTGAAACCTGCAGTTCGCATATTCGGCGGGAGTGGACACGGACGGCGGGAGGGGGCGGGAGTGGACGGTGGGAGGGGGCGGGAGTGGACACGGACGGCGGGAGGGGGCGGGAGTGGACACGGACGGCGGGAGGGGGCGGGAGGGGGCGTATAATTCTGAGTGTTTTTTTTTTTTTTAGCATGAAGTATTCTGATTGGCCGCGCGAAACCAATGCATTTGCTTCAGAGCGAATCTGCCTGGATAATATGATGCCAAGGGAGAAGCCGATAGAGGGCAGAAAGCTTTCTTCTGGGTCCTAACTGCTGCCTCTTATACAGACCGTGGCTTGGGCACCAACACCCCTTGCCTATTCCAGTCTAGGTCCATTTGTTGAGTGCCTCCGTGGAGTTCAATGTGAAACCTGCAGTTCGCATATTCGGCGGGAGTGGACACGGACGGCGGGAGGGGGCGGGAGTGGACGGCGGGAGGGGGCGGGAGTGGACACGGACGGCGGGAGGGGGCGGGAGTGGACACGGACGGCGGGAGGGGGCGGGAGTGGACACGGACGGCGGGAGGGGGCGGGGAGGACACGGACGGCGGGAAACGTGCACAGGACAGCAAGGGGGCGGAAAGGCACACGGAGGGGGCGGGAATGGACAGCGCATCTGAATTCACTTTCAGTGAAAGGGGAGGGAACGGCAAAAAACGTAACTCCGCCCTGGGAAAAAATCTCCGGAACGCCCCCGAATCTGGTCCAGCCTTGATGGACAGATCCGGCACCCAATGGCTAGCCTCCATTTATGGAGCTAACCAATGAGAGCCGGGGGACGTTCCAGGAGTCCTTATTGACGACATAGGATTTCACCTGCGCTGAAGAGCTGCGCAGAGCGCAGCCTTCGGCAGGCGAAACCCAAAAACGATATCAGAAGAGTAAAAAGACCGACCAGATGGGAAGATAAAAGTTATCTACACAATACACAGCCCAGTGTTTGGGCAGCACACACTGCCCGATCAAAAGCGCCACACGTCGTGTTATGTAATCCCTCTAGTGCAGCCCC
The DNA here is from genome assembly GCF_964261635.1 of Lissotriton helveticus. Taxonomy (NCBI): domain Eukaryota; kingdom Metazoa; phylum Chordata; class Amphibia; order Caudata; family Salamandridae; genus Lissotriton; species Lissotriton helveticus. Next base: position 1,952,799,586 of record NC_136067.1, read on the forward strand.
TTTCCATACAGCAGTGGGACCCGAATTCGGTCAAATCCGTCTTTTCTGGACCGTAGTGCCAAATGAATGACATCTAAGCACTACTCTGGGCACTAGTGGAGACTGAGGTGTCACAAGTCACAGGGTTTGGAGTTGCCGATTCACTTCCGTGTTTAGGTGTCGAGTCTCCCGCCTCCAGGCCGCGTGTTAAATTGATCACTTTTGGGTCATGCTTTTATCCGAGTCACCTCTGGCCTCCGCTTCATGAGCTCACTGCAAAAAAAATAAGCCAGGAAGCATCGGGAGCAGCGCAGATTGTCATAAGTACAGTCTTTGGCCTCTTTGCTGAGACTACAGAGGCTTGACTCCGCACTTCGCGTGTGCCCGCAAAACATCTTACCACCAAGGCTTATCTTCTTTAGCAGGGACGACTACAGGCGAATCGCTTCACTGCCTTCGATATAAAGGTTTCAGTCACTCATTTATTCGAGTGCAAATGAATTACATCTTTTAGTCATTTGAGTAAAACGCCACGTGCCTAGATAATTGTGTTTACCTATGTGTGGATGTCAGACGTCTTTAGCGCCGAATGCTAAATAGTGCTGCTTTTAGGCGCTAACAGAGCTACTACCCCCCTGTACTGAGCTAACTGACTGTGCTGTTGAAGACTGTAGTGACTACGAGTTAATGGTGATAAAAAGTGCTTGCAGGGCTAGATCAGAGCCATTCTCCGGCCAGTGTCTCCATAACCTCATAGTCTGTTGGGTTGGGGCAGAGTCAGTCGTCAAGCCGCGCTCCTGCCGGCCATTAGCCCCCAGCCAGACCGGCCACCCAGGGTAAGCTCTGGCCAAGACTCGAGGGCAGATTAACTGCAGAAATGACAGGAGTGAATAAACCCCATCAGGAGACGGGGGGGAGAAGGAATCCGGGAGGCAGGCGAGGCATTCACCAGGAAGAAAAGACATTCATTGACCAGGCGCCGCAGGAAGCAGGGCGATCTGCAGACACAGCAGCCACCCGCAGTCTTAAGTGTCACCTTAAAATAGATAGATTTTCTTTTCGGTGGGGAGAGGGTGCAGAGGGGGACAACAAGGGGGTGGGGAGAATCAAACTCCACAGGTGGGATGGAGAAAGGTTTTGTTGGCGGGCTCCTCCCCGAGGGGGCAGGGACTCGAGCTGGGAGGCCGGGGCTCGGCGAGGAATAAAAAGACACATGGCGCTTGGAGCGCGGTAGAGGGTACAGCGTCCACGCCGAGTCGCCTTCTCCCAGGAAGCAGCCAGCGGGCACGGCTGCGGGCAGCACAGACCGGTGACTGTAGCACCGCAGCACGGAGATCAGACGGGGGAGCGGCCCGCACTGCAGAGGCACAGGTCCTCGCCCTGCCGCAGACAGGGGCTGGTGCTCGGGTGATTGAAAGGGTGCCCACAGAGGGATATCAGGGTGCTGCGCCCACAGACCCCCGCCACAGGGCACGAGAAGCCAGCCCTAGGAGGCACCTCCCCGGGCGCACCTGCCACCAGCCCTCGGCCTCGCACAGCCCCGGACCCATCCTGAAAACTTCAACGGGAAATGGAAGATGAAGCACTCGGAGAACTTCGATGAGCTACTCAAGGCGCTAGGTGAGTGCACGCGGGAGTGGGGAGACCTCCCCTGAGTGGAGATGGGGTGTTGGGTGAGCCTTCGGGGGCGTCAGTCCTGCGTGAACAGTAGGTGGGCGCAATGGCAGTGGGTGAATTATCCTATCGGTCAGTATGTGGGCGACGACACAGCCCTCTCTTGCTGTGGGCGAGTGAGTTCTCCAGGTGAGTCGGCGGTGCAGTTGGTGAGTCATGGACATGGATGGGTGAGTTCTCCAGTTGTTGTGGGTGAGTCCCGTGGGAGGTGCGGGTATGTGCTGGTGCTGTGCTGCGTCCTATGGGAATGGGTGGTTGAGTTCTGTCGGTGCTGTGTGTGAGGCGTTTGGGAGTGGGAGGATGGGTTAAATTGGTACTTTGGGGTAAGTCCCAGTCCCTTGCGAGTGGGACGCTACGTTCTGGTGCCGTGGGGAGTCCAATGGAGAGGGTGGACGAAGACTCCTGTTGCTGTGGGTGAGTCCCGTGGGAGTGGGTGGATGGGTTCTATCGGAGCTGTGGGTGAGTTTCATTGGAGTGGGTGGGTGAGTCCTGACGCTGAGTGGGTGATGGAGTTTTATCGGATTTGTGGGTGAGTCCATTAGGAGTGGGAGGATGAGTTCTGGTGCCGTGGGGGAGTCCCCTGGGGGTGGGTGGATGGATTCTCCTCGTGCTCTGTGCGAGTCCCGTGGGAGTGGGTGGATGGGTTCCAGTCGTCTGCTTGTGTCCGCACCCAACATCCAGCACAATGGCTGCGGAGGGGTTGGGGGGGATTTGGTGGGGAAGCGCTGGAATGAGAGGCTGGGGGCATTAAAAAGAAAAGTTAAAAAAAAAAAAGAAAACTTACCTGACTGCCGACTTCAGAGTCTCTCTCTTGCCTGTTTTCGCTGATGGGCACAGCTGACTCGAGTTGCACGAACGGGAGGGGGGCGGGAGAGAACACGGACGACGGGAGGGGGGCGGGAGAGAACACGGACGACGGGAGGGGACACGGACGACGGGAGGGGGGCGGGAGAGGACACGGACGACGGGAGGGGACACGGACGACGGGAGGGGGGCGGGAGAGGACACGGGCTGCGGGAGTGGACGGCGGGAGGGGGCGGGAGTGGACACGGACGGCGGGAGGGGGCGGGAGGGGGCGGGAGTGGACACGGACGGCGGGAGGGGGCGGGAGGGGGCGGGAGTGGACACGGACGGCGGGAGGGGGCGGGAGAGGACACGGACGGCGGGAAACGTGCACAGGACAGCAAGGGGGCGGAAAGGCACACGGAGGGGGCGGGAATGGACAGCGCATCTGAATTCACTTTCAGTGAAAGGGGAGGGAACGGCAAAAAACGTAACTCCGCCCTGGGAAAAAATCTCCGGAACGCCCCCGAATCTGGTCCAGCCTTGATGGACAGATCCGGCACCCAATGGCTAGCCTCCATTTATGGAGCTAACCAATGAGAGCCGGGGGACGTTCCAGGAGTCCTTATTGACGACATAGGATTTCACCTGCGCTGAAGAGCTGCGCAGAGCGCAGCCTTCGGCAGGCGAAACCCAAAAATACAATAAAGCGAGTGTATACTCAAAAGTATCCACCTCATGTATGTCGATCACGAGTGTTGGACTGGGTCACTCATGCGCAATACTGGGATCGAACATGGACAATTATGTAATCTTACCGCTGATTATGTTGGGCTGAAGCTCCATGAGCAGTGGCGGGGTTGCGCTACAAAGGCATTGTGCCGCCTAGTTCAAAGGGTAGAGAAGGCATAAGTGTAATGAGCAAACCAGGTCTCCATGTGGTGACCGCCCTCCACATAGGCTACCATGCCCATACAATTTGGGTTGTAACTTACAGGTGATGGCCGCCACGGAAAGCACGTGACCTATCCCTCGCTCTGCTCCTGCAAGACTGTGAGCGAGGTAGCGGGGCTACTTGGTCTTATTCTCCAGGACTGCAGTGATTGCACATGGCTTTATACTGGGTGTGCTGTAGGAACACTGTACTCTCCTACAAGTTCAGCATTGTGGTCTAAGTAGTGCCTACATGAAAATGGAAAAAGAACATACAGTGGACGGAATGCTGAACAAATCAAACATTCACCTCCTGTCACAGATTTGGGTTTAATCCATCATTGTTTTGCTCGCCACGCCATTCCAGTTTCGACCCGCCCAGCCATATGTAAATGAGGCTTGACCATGCTCCTCATGGGAATACTCCAGCCCAAACTGTCCTAAGTGGAATGGGTATGCCCAGACGTGGGTGCTTTGCTCATTGTGGCACTGGAGTCAAGCTAGCCTGGCTGATGAGGGGTGATACCCTGAAACCGGTCCCAGGATGCTTGTTTCCAGTCCAGGAAGGGACTAGCCTGGCAGTTCAGGCTTGACTGTTGCCATGAGGAGCAGGGTCAAGTCTCATTTGCAAATGGCTGGGTCGAATCTGAAATGGTGTGGTGAGCAAAAAACGATGGATTTAGGCCCAGATCTCTGTAGTGAGGTGAGTGTTTGACATTGTTCAGCATTCAGACCACCATTTTTTTGTTTGTTTAGATGAATAATGGAGCACTGTGACATTCAAATGGCATGTATGTACATGACTCCACCATAGCACTTTAGTAATGTCCATCCTAAGTGTACTCTGCACACTAGATCTGTAATGCAGTTCCACAAACAGAATGTATACTCGTCACTGCATTCTGCGATATATATGGATTCTATACCGAAGTCTATCGCATAGCGCGTATGCACAGCGCCATACCAGGGCATAGGTAACTATGAAACCATCTGAACGTATTGTGTGACTAGTTAAATCACTGCTGCCATAAACACTGCAGATTTACTAACTGCACGTTGTACAGCAAAGGCTGTGTGCATAGTGAAACAAAGCAGACACATCGATCTAATGTATAGTCACCACTCCAGCACATAACAGAAGTGCTTACATGATGCAGGACTGCTCTCAGGGCCCCCTTGGCATACAGAAGAGCTGTATATAATTACAACACGACAACAGATCAATATGAATAAAACACAAACCTGCTGCCTTCTCACCAGCTACTCACATGAACCCAAAAGAGCAAAAATAAATACCTACTCGATTATATATCATAGACGCACGTAGGGAGTAGGTTGTCGCATAAGGGCGGTTGCAATCATAAAAGTACTGTGTTGTCTTGCCAAAACCCTCTTCCCTGGCATTCCTAAAGGCTAAAGTGTGAGACCTCAGCACCCTTTCTTCATTACAAGAAAGAGGTAATGCAACATACTGGAAACTTTATGGGAACAACTCTAAGTACGCAGAACATTTAATTAAAGGTCTGAACATTTTGTCCTAAGCACATTAAGCAGCAAGCAACCTTCAGCAGGAGGACACATAACTCATACAAACCAATAAGAAAGGTAGGCAATCAATAATAGTATCAGTATCCCATTGCATAATCATTGTAGAATTCACACTCTGTAATATTAAATCAAATGTAATTAAACTATAACATTGCTTTCACTTACCTCCTTGTTAAGGAATGATGTTTCAACATACCCACAATTAATGTAGCCTTCTTCAGGACAATCAGTAGCTTGACTACATTTCATTGAGTGAAATTCATAAAATAATATTCATAAAATGAAAGACTGAGGAAACAAAGACTCAGATGAGGCTCTAGAGCTGCCTTGTTTAACAGTGCTTCACATCGCTCAAAACTCTTTTGTTTAAAGAAGCATTAAATGTAGTTTAACCTTTGATGACCCGTGTGCCATTAACACACTCAGCTACCGTTCTTCTCTTCCTGGTTCCAAGCGCTAAGAGACCTGTCGGTGATTTGGCGCTATATGAATCGAAACTAACATAACATAACATAACATATATAAAATCCCAGGTGAAATCTGACAGACACCTTACCATACCCGATTGAAAGCTCCTGTACCCAACTATTTATGAAATAATACATTTACGAGGGGGGTGAAACAACCTGCTGAAGCTACGCCCCTGCAGGGACCACCAACTCAGAATCCTGCGTACACAAACCAGAGTAAGCCTGAGATTATTCTGGTGTGCTTTTCCCTCCAGTACCCGATAAAGAACCCTGCTACATTCCTTTGTGTGGCATTTCCTCATGGTATGATTAAGTACTCGTCTTTTACAAAAGATAAGTACAAAAGTTTGGTTATTGCAAGCTGTTTGATATCTGTTGAGCTCTGTCTCTCTCCACCATGCTATATCCTCGGGAAGCCTTGGAGGGTCTTGAGCAATGTACTAGGCAGTGGCGGCTCCCCTGCTGTGGCAGAGGAGCGTTGCCCCCCACGTCAGCTGTTTTATTATCGTTTTATTTTTCCTTTCCTGCTGTGTCTTTGGGGGCAGGGCCATGGGGGATGACAGGCGTAGGCGGAGGAGTAGTGCACTGCCATAAGTGCGCATGACGGTTTGGTAATCATGCGCACTGAAGCTGTCTCCAAACCAGCTGCGTTTCCGGGTTGGAGACAGCAGGCACAGGTTACCAGTCTCCCTGGGAGCTCAAATTTAGAACGCTCAGGCCAATCCTGACGCTGCTGTCATGACATGTAGTTTGGGAGCCTGTGCCCGCGGAGAGCGGACCAGAAGAGCACAACGCGGCTGGCTGCAGCTACGTTTAAAAAATGTTTTACTTTTTTTATTTTGGCCTCCGCAGCCCCTTTTACCCCCCATCCCTCCACTCTTCCACAACACAAGCCGCTACTGGTACTGGGTGGCCAGTTTGCTGTGCCACGGTAAATCACACCCCATAACAACAGAGGTAAAAGGCCGCGACCAGGATGGGTGCAGCCCAATAACCCTGCCTGCAACGTGGCCCTGAACACATTCTGACAAAGGGCAGAGGGTCCCCTGGAGTTTGTGGGAGAAAATAGTTTCCTTCAAATGTGCAGAGAATGATACACGTTTTTGGCAACAAATGTCAGCAGTTGCTATATTATCTTCATCTGATATTATAATGGAGTCATCTTGGGAATAACGCTGACCAAGCTTTTCAGCTCTGGCTCAATTCAAAAAGAGCCATGAAATTTCAGTGTATGCAAAAAACGTTTGATGTTGATGTCCTTGTGTGTTTGTTTCTTTTGCACTTGTGTTGCAATTTTTGCTTTTGCCTTGGCATGCTGGTTACGATGTGTTCTTAATGTATCATGGTACAACCTCAGCTTGTGCTTTTTGCTTGTTCTTTCTGTTCCATTTTGTGATGACCCACCACAGTACTGGTTTAACTCACGAATCTATCAAGCTGGCTCAGTGCCATGGCTGCTGCGCATACGTTTCACAGGACCAATGACAAGTCCTTTCTCAGATATCTTCGCTGTGTTATTTGTTGGTTGACAATAGCTAATCAGATATGATTCCTAAAATTAGACCGGGGTTGCTTCCAGTGTTCTGCAAAATCAGTTTCATGAATGTGAGATCCCTGTTTATGCCCAAATATACTCGCTAGGATGATCACTTACCCCCATTTCCTTATGACACTGTGTGTTTTAGTCTTGTTTTGCTTTCATTGAACTAATTAGACTTACACTTCTAAAATCACTGATTTGTAGGCCGAAAGTTCAGGACCGGAGACAGTGTCCATAATGACTTGGAGTGAGGTGGTCACCCTTCTCACCCACTCTTTGATCGTCATTACATCATAACACTCACTGGCTTACGTTTGAACAGAGAGGCTAGGAGACCATTTAACCCCTTCCATGCTGCCGTCGGCCATTGGCTGACGGCAACGCTACCTCGCTGGTGCTGCCGTCGGCCGATGGCCGACGCGGCCCCGCCCGTTTTGCGGAAGTGCCGCACTTCCGCAAAATCGGCGGCGCAGTGGAGGGGTTAAACAGCCCTGACAATTTTCCAAGGTCAGCGTGTGATGTGTAGCTCCAATCCAGGTTTTTTCTTTGGTTCCCAGGATTGTTGTCATGTTTTTGCCATTATAAAACAGGACTACAAGTCCCAGAATTCAAAGAAAAACACATTGACTTGAATAGCACGTCACGCATGGACCTGAGAAACATGGCAGCAATGTTGACACCCATTCACAGCGCAGAGTCAAATATCCCACATCATCTTAACCTGTTAAACTCCTAAAAGAAAATCATTATCTTGCACCACAAAAAACTTAAATTCTGTTTGTGGTAGTTGAATACAGAAATGTCTTATTGCTTTTGTCTCTTATATCTCCCCCCCCCCCAAGGCCAAATCATAAGGTAGATGCACAGTCAGCTGGATGGACTGTGAAATCCTCTGCTAATCCAGCCATGAAAGCAGCCACGAGCAAGTGGCACACAGTATTCGTATAGGCATGAATTACTTACTGCTGCGAAGAAACTGTGACTCTTCGTTCTCTGTCAGACCAAGAACTATTGGAACAATTCATAACATTCATTCCAGAACTGTGCATAGAATCTTTCAGTCAATCAGTAGATTTGTAGAAGGCTTCTTGTCCCTCTTTAGGGTATCCAAGTGCTGGCAGGGTCCAGTTGATTAGTTAAATAGCCAGCTCTTCAGGGACTTTTGGAACTCTAGAAGAGATGGGGAGGTCCGTAGATGAAAGGGAAGCTCGTTCCATGACTTCGCTGCTAGGTAGGAGAAGATGTGACCTCCGCATCTGCTATATCGGATGTGGCGGGTGAGGGTTAGAGAAAGAGGCGCGGAGCGAAGGTGTCTGGAGGGTTGATGGAAGTTCTTTGGCTTCTTTGCTAACATATTTTGGAGATTTGTCCAGTAAAATGAATTGTTTGGACACAGTAAAAAATAGTCCTAGTCAGTCATGCTCGGAGTATTATGGTCAAATGATAAGGATCCGCCTACATAACATGATTCAAATGGAAATCATGTACATTGTGGGTCTGTATGCTAAGTCAAGCTGTAGATTCAAGCCCATAGTTTTCAGCTTACCGGAATACTCTATATATTGCCTTTTATTGATATGCTAAATCACCACAGGTAGTTCCAGACAAAGTCCATCTTGCCCCAAACACTGCAGTTGAAGTAACTGTTAACCTGGAAGCTGCCCTGCCTCCATACAAATTCTCTTAACAGAGCGAAACATGTGGACTTCTAAAAGGCTCGCCCCTCAGCTCAGGGTGGTTTCTAGGGTAACCCCCTCCATCCAAGTCATTACGCTGTTTCTAGTCTTTAACATCTGTGTGATAGACAAATGCATTCTGGGTCTTGTAGTCTTGGTTGCTTCTGTTGAACTAATTAGACTAATACACCTCGAATCAGTGATTTGTAGGTGAAAAGTTCAGGACTAGAGGCATTGTCCTAAATGGCCTGAAGTAAGGTGGTCACCCCAGGTCTTTAAAGGGAAATAATTGCAGTAGCTCAAGGTATGACATCGTGGGGTCACCTTTTTTCATTTTGACACACAAGTTGTTTTGAGTTTAGAATGCAGAACTATAGATCTTGATATCTATTCCAGGAAGCGTGTGCTTGATTTTGGGTGATGTATGGCCAATAATGTACTAAAACGAAAATAGAACAAAACTGAAGTTTATATTATTGTTCACCATTTCCAAGCTATTGAACCACACTTTTTTGGCCACCCAGGACATGTTCTGCTCTTTCTCCAGCATGTATATAAGTTCGGTCTCAGCCTGTCTGTATTATCTCAGGTTCACGAGACTACACTTTTTTGCTTCAGCGCTCTGTAGAGTGCAGAGACGATTCTTACCTTGTTTCCTCTGCACTCCAGAAAATCAGAGGTCAGTACGCTGATATCTTCTCATTTGTGCTATGGTCATGCACTACACCCTGTGTCTTCTCAAAAACCTCATTCAGTGCCTGCACTCAGCTCACTCTATTGCAACCTTCGAATAAAAACGCGGCTGCTTGCATAGGAGCAGGAAGAAGGCTGACTTGCATATGGTTGGTTGTTTTCTGGAGTGCCAGCAGACTTGAATTTGACCCAAAGTAATTACCAATGGCTGACAATAATGAAAGCATTCCACCCATCATGTTTTGCTTTTCCTAAAATAAATTGTATGCTAACTTGTCTTCGAAAATTCCCATGTTTTCAGTCACTTTCAAATTCCTGTGTCTGGAAAACCCTCTCATGTTGGTCTTGGCTTTATTTTAGCAAAACTCTAAAAATCTTATTCACCGAGTCGGTGAGTACGTTCCCCTTCTTTTAAGATCCTGAAAGTCCCACAAATTAATCATAGCAATCTTTCTCGCATATTGTTCCAAAATAGCTTAGGGCCATATGTATGAAGCCTATGTTTTGCGATTCTCAAATAGCGATTTTAAGAGAATCGCTATTTGAGAATCGCAAAATGCCATTTGTGTAGGATTTGCAAATAATTTTGCGAATCCTACATATTCATTAATTGCGAATCGCAAATTGCAATTAAGGAATACCTCCCCATTCATTCCTATGGGCCTAGAGGCCCATGGTAATGAATGGGAAGACATTCTCAATTTGCGATTCTCAATTAGAGAATCGCAAATTGAGAATGCAATTTCAAGGGTGCCAAAGTGTCAAAAGTAAATGGGTAAAGGTGCCTTCAAGGGATATGATTTGAATAAAGTTGAATTGTTTAGTCTGACTTAGTGGGAGGAAAAATCAATTAACCTCATGTGTAAATTATATATTACTGTAAAAAAGATCTATTCGTTTGAATCATATTTAACAAAAGAACAAACACATTGAGACATAGAGACAACGAAACACAAAGGTGTATATACAAAAGGATTTTATCACAAATTTTTTTTCAAATCAGCAATAAATCAAAGGAGCAGGTAAGGAAATGCTCGTGTAAGAGGCGTATTAATCAACTAATAAACAACACAGCAAAACCTAAAAAAGAACATCTATCCCAGACAAATAATGAATCAAACACTGCAGGGATAAGACGGATGTCGACGTTTCGGTCTCTTGAAATTAGATTATTGAGACCATCCTCAGGACTGTTGTCACTTAAACACTGCTGAAGGCTGTAATGTAATCTGCAACATAAATGTTTACAATTACATGTCTGTCATAGTTCAAGCTAAGTAGTCCATACACCCATGTGACAAAACTAACTACAAAAGTACGTGACTTACTGAAAATAACATGACACACACATTTCATATTTACAAAATACACATATATTACAACAACAGATGAATTTTTTTTTTTTAAAAGGAGCGTGAATATTGCACCAAGTAAATACCCCCTCGAGCTAGTTTGTATCTGCAAAAGGGTTAGTCATGTACATATTCATTGTGCCTAAATCATTTAAGCAAACAGAATGGAAAACATGGCGAAGATGCTATCTACACATGTTGAAGATAGTTCAAAAATAGATGCAGTACCAACATTGTACCCTATCAATTCAACCATTTTGAGGAACTTATACATCGGTGTGGTCATGTCTATAAGTCACATCTATACGTCGCATATCAGCAACACATGGTACCGCCAAGTATCCAGCAGTGATATTTACAGAGTAAATATCACTGCGGGATACTTGGCGGTATGATTTAGTCCCCGGAAGCTTGTTTCCTTCCCAGTATAAGAATTGGCTTGGTAGTTTGGTTTGCCCTGTTCCCAGCATGCACTGGGACAGGAACAGACTAATTTGCATATAGCCAGGTTCTGAGCTGGGATGGTGCATTGAGCTAAAAAACGGTGATGGATTAAAACCATGATCTCTTGCCTTGGTAAGAGTATTCTGCATCATTCAGAAACTCTGTCCATCACCACCCCCTTTTCCAAAATCGGTTTTATCCACACTATGTGTGGGAGGGTATGCTCAGACGTGAGTCCCTTGCTCATTGCACCATCAGGATTCAAGCAAGCCGGGCCGAAGAAGGCTGTGATGCCAGAAACCGGTCCCCGGAAGCTTGTTTCCTTCCCAGTATAAGAATTGGCTTGGTAGTTTGGTTTGCCCTGTTCCCAGCATGCACTGGGGCAGGAACAGACTAATTTGCATATAGCCAGGTTCTGAGTTGGGATGATGCAGGGAGCTAAAAAAAACGGTGATGGATTAAAACCATGATCTCTTGACTTGGTAAGAGTATTCTGCATCATTCAGAAACTCTGTCCATCACCACCCCCTTTTCCAAAATCGGTGAGATATGGCAGGATATAACATTTTGTTTTTAATTTCACAATTTGCACTCATTTCTAGATTTCTTGCTTACTAGTCATGCCATTGTTAATGAGAAGGACGAGTATACTATTTTCAAAAAAGCGCAATTTTTTGTTTAAAGATGATGGTTTATAGACACCTACGCTCATTTTCTTAATAATAATAATAATGATAATGATGAGATAAAGCTAAATCATAATGATGATTTAGAAATGGCATCTTTGATGACCAACCAACTTCGTGCCTGCTGGGCACGCTGCCAGAGTACAGGCCCACTAGACGTAGTGGGGAGTATGATGAAAGCTGAGAGAGAGGTGGCTCCAGTTAATGAGGTATGGTCCACCGTATATGAGGTCAGGTCCAACACGTATGAGGTCGGGTCTACCATGTATGAGGTCGGATCCACCGCGTATGAGGTCTGGTCTTCAACCGTGTACGAGGTCTGGTCCACCGTCTACAGGGTCTGGTCCACTGTGTGCGAGGTCTGGTCCACTGTGTGTGGTAAGTCTAAAAGCTAAGACTTAACTGTGTCTAAGCCATAGTTATGCAAAATTCTCTTACCCCCGAGAGGGTGGACCACCCAGTCCACATGAAAAACCAAGCGTGGATCAAGGGGACGGATTGTGGGAGATAGAGGATAGAGGAACACCACCACCTGATCGCTCTTGAGGACACTAATCGGCATTTTGTCGTAATAGTGTGAAGAGTTTCATTCTAGTGTACATTAACGTGCCTTTCTTTCTTGAAAAGTGAACCACCTGGCTAGACATACATGTTCTGTTGTATGATTGTTGAGCTCTGAGATCGCGCACTCCCTGAGAAGCCGATGACTGCTTGCTGTTGTCAACTCGGAGAGCCAACTGCCGAAGGGTTTGGAGTTGGCCTAGTAGTCAATGCATGCCCCCAAAAGAAGTCTGACAGCTTTTATATATATATATATATATATATACATATATATTCCTTCAGTACTTCTCCAAAGCATATAAAGTAGGCACCGACACCGTGAGATAAATATCAAGGATTATTTCTTAATTCCATACCGTAGACGCGTTTCGGCGGACCCAGCCGCCTTGGTCACTACATTTAGAGTTTTATATAGAGCGAACTAGACCCGAGACATCAGGTATCAGAGCGCTTTACATGAGCACTAGTTGCGTTACCCAAGGACACATTCATTTTTATTAGAAACGGGGACATTAAGTGATTTTGTCCAGAATCACAGGATTTTGAGCCTCATTGTCGAGACTCGAACCCCTTTCCCCATCATCGAGGTCGACCACTGTAGCCTTAAGGCTACATCCTCTATTTGCATTTACAAGAATAGGCTCTGGGTGGAGACTTGATTGGTTGTATATACAACCACCAGTGCTTGAAATGGAAAAATAGAAGTGCAAGTACTCTGTAGCAAAATGCCGGCTTGTTTCTGGGAAGTGCCGGTACTCTCCAATTAAAGGCATTACGTCACTCTTGAGAAGTGCAGGTACTCTCCCTCTCGAAATAAAAACGTGACGGTGCTCAGTACCGGACAGTACCGGCCCATTTAAAGCACTGACAACCATCTAATGAACACTTGCATAAATAGACGTTATTTGCATAGACGCAGTAAAAGTTAACATTTTGGAAGTATGTTCAATGCGATGAAGTGACCCAAACAGGTAGGGCGAGCAGGTCAGAGTGTGCAGGCTCTTTGCAGGCTGCTGCTCTCTTTGTAGTTTGGAATTGCAGTGTTTTGTGGTCACCAGGCTTCCTTGCCCTGGATTTGATTCTTTCACCTATTTTCATATAATTAGGAGTGAAATCCATCAGTGACACGATAAACCTTACCTGTAACCGAACACTTCCGGGCTGCCCCGGTGCACGAGGCGGGCTGCCCTTCTGCCCAATAATTATTTCAACACATATGAGAAGCAGGATTAGTTGTTCCCTTTATAATCAGCTTGGCGGTTTCTGGGCCCAGAACCAGTCCCTATTTAGTGATGAATGTAATTACTTTTCGGGAGGGGGTTAAGATAATCCCCGGTGGCCTTTAAATCCGCGGATCTCCCAGTCACATCTGAGTCTTAAAGGGGAAGCACCTGTTTCGGGTCACACAGAAAGTAGCTGTTTTATCAATTACATATTCCTGCCGAATTGGCGAATTGGAAATGTAGCAACGTAAAACGCTGATTGCAATTATGCTAAATGTAAATACAAATGACAAATTATCAAACAAAGGAAGCCCAGTCGTTTACAAGAAAAGTATTAAAACCCATAATGTCTGCTTGAAGCTACGATCCCTAAGATTCCCTCTGTGAAAGAAATTGGGTACAGCAAACAATAAATGACATTTGTGATACTCGGGGTAGGAGGCCAAGGCGGTGCTCTGAAGATCAGCAAGCAAGAAGGACCTGGAACCTTAGGCTGGCCAAGCGCCAAAGACAGGTGATAGCATCGGGGGAGTGTACAAGGCAGGTGAGAGCATTAGGGGGAGTGTACGAGGCAGGTGAGAGCATCAGGGGGAGTGTACAAGACAGGTGAGAGCATCGGGGGAGTGTACAAGGCAGGTCAGAGCATCAGGGGGAGTGCACAAGGCAGGTCAGAGCATTAGGGGAGTGTACAAGGCAGGTGAGAGCATCAGGGGAAGTGCACAAGGCAGGTGAGGGCATTAGGGGAGTGTACAAGGCAGGTCAGAGCATCAGGGGGAGTGCACAAGGCAGGTGAGAGCATTAGGGGAGTGTACAAGGCAGGTCAGAGCATCAGGGGGAGTGCACAAGGCAGGTGAGAGCCTTAGGGGAGTGTACAAGGCAGGTCAGAGCATCAGGGGGAGTGTACAAGGCAGGTGAGAGCATCAGGGGAGTGTACAAGGCAGGTCAGAGCATTAGGGGAGTGTACAAGGCAGGAGAGAGCATCAGGGGGAGTGTACAAGGCAGGTGAGAGCATAAGGGGAGTGTACAAGGCAGGATAGAGCATCAGGGGGAGTGTACAAGGCAGGTGAGAGCATTAGGGGGAGTGTACAAGGCAGGTGAGAGCATTGGGGGAGTGTACAAGGCAGGTGAGAGCATTAGGGGGAGTGTACAAGGCAGGTGAGAGCATTAGGGGAGTGTACAAGGCAGGAGAGAGCATCAGGGAGAGTGCACAAGGCAGGTGAGAGCATTAGGGGAGTGTACAAGGCAGGTGAGAGCATTAGGGGGAGTGTACAAGGCAGGTGAGAGCATCAGGGGGAGTGTACAAGGCAAGTGAGAGCATTAGGGGGAGTGTACAAGGCAGGTGAGAGCATCGGGGGTGTACAAGGCAGGAGAGAGCATCAGGGGGAGTGTACAAGGCAGGTGAGAGCATTAGGGGAGTGTACAAGGCAGGAGAGAGCATCAGGGGGAGTGTACAAGGCAGGTGAGAGCATTAGGGGGAGTGTACAAGGCAGGTGAGAGCATTAGGGGGAGTGTACAAGGCAGGTGAGAGCAATAGGGGGAGTGTACAAGGCAGGTGAGAGCATTAGGGGAGTGTACAAGGCAGGTGAGAGCATTAGGGGAGTGTACAAGGCAGGTGAGAGCATTAGGGGAGTGTAAAAGGCAGGTGAGAGCATTAGGGGGAGTGTATAAGGCAGGTGAGAACATTAGGGGAGGGTACAAGGCAGGTGAGAGCATTAGGGGGAGTGTACAAGGCAGGTGAGAGCATTAGGGGGAGTGTACAAGGCAGGTGAGAGCATCAGGGGAGTGTGCAAGGCAGGTGAGAGCATTAGGGGGGTGTACAAGGCAGGTGAGAGCATCAGGGGAGTGTACAAGGCAGGTGAGAGCATAGGGGGAGTGTACAAAGCAGATGAGAGCATCAGGGGAGTGTACAAGGCAGGTGAGAGCATTAGGGGGGGGGGTGTACAAGGCAGGTGAGAGCATTAGGGGAGTGTACAAGGCAGGTGAGAGCATTAGGGGAGTGTACAAGGCAGGTGAGCATTAGTGGGAGTGTACAAGGCAGGTGAGAGCATTAGGGGGAGTGTACAAGGCAGGTGAGAGCATCAGGGGAGTGTACAAGGCAGGTGAGAGCATTAGGGGGTGTACAAGGCAGGTGAGAGCATTAGGGGAGTGTAAAAGGCAGGTGAGAGCATTAGGGGGAGTGTATAAGGCAGGTGAGAACATTAGGGGAGGGTACAAGGCAGGTGAGAGCATTAGGGGGAGTGTACAAGGCAGGTGAGAGCATTAGGGGGAGTGTACAAGGCAGGTGAGAGCATCAGGGGAGTGTGCAAGGCAGGTGAGAGCATTAGGGGGGTGTACAAGGCAGGTGAGAGCATCAGGGGAGTGTACAAGGCAGGTGAGAGCATTAGGGGGAGTGTACAAGGCAGATGAGAGCATCAGGGGAGTGTACAAGGCAGGTGAGAGCATTAGGGGGGGGTGTACAAGGCAGGTGAGAGCATTAGGGGAGTGTACAAGGCAGGTGAGAGCATTAGGGGAGTGTACAAGGCAGGTGAGCATTAGTGGGAGTGTACAAGGCAGGTGAGAGCATTAGGGGGAGTGTACAAGGCAGGTGAGAGCATCAGGGGAGTGTACAAGGCAGGTGAGAGCATTAGGGGGGTGTACAAGGCAGGTGAGAGCATTAGGGGAGTGTACAAGGCAGGTGAGAGCATTAGGGGAGTGTACAAGGCAGGTGAGAGCATTAGGGGGGTGTACAAGGCAGGTGAGAGCATTAGGGGGTGTACAAGGCAGGTGAGAGCATTAGGGGAGTGTACAAGGCAGGTGAGAGCATTAGGGGGAGTGTACAAGGCAGGTGAGAGCATTAGGGGAGTGTACAAGACAGGTGAGAGCATTAGGGGGAGTGTACAAGGCAGGTGAGAGCATTAGGGGGAGTGTACAGGGCAGGTGAGAGCATTAGGGGAGTGTACAAGGCAGATGAGAGCATTAGGGGGAGTGTACAAGGCAGGTGAGAGCATTAGGGGGAGTGTACAAGGCAGGTGAGAGCATTAGGGAAGTGTACAAGGCAGGTGAGAGCATTATGGGAGTGTACAAGGCAGGTGAGGGCATTAGAGGAGTGTACAAGGCAGGTGAGAGCATCAGGGGGAGTGTACAAGGCAGGTGAGAGCATTAGGGGGTGTATACAGGGCAGGTGAGAGCATTAGGGGAGTGTACAAGGCAGGTGAGAGCATCAGGGGGAGTGTACAAGGCAGGTGAGAGCATTAGGGGGAGTGTACAAGGCAGGTGCGAGCATTAGGGGAGTGTACAAGGCAGGTGCGAGCATTAGGGGGAGTGTACAAGGCAGGTGAGAGCATCAGGGGGAGTGTACAAGGCAGGTGAGAGCATTAGGGGGAGTGTACAAGGCAGGTGAGAGCATGCATCAGGGGGAGTGTACAAGGCAGGTGAGAGCATTAGGGGAGTGTACAAGGCAGGTGAGAGCATTAGGGGGAGTATACAAGGCAGGTGAAAGCATTAGGGGGAGTGTACAAGGCAGGTGAGAGCATTAGGGGAGTGTACAAGGCAGGTGAGAGCATTAGAGGCGTGTACAAGGCAGGTGAGAGCATTAGGGGGAGTGTACAACACAGGTGAGAGCATTAGGGGAGTGTACAATGCAGGTGAGAGCATCAGAGGGAGTGTACAAGGTACGTGAGAGCATCAGGGGGAGTGCACAAGGCAGGAGAGAGCATTAGGGCAGGAGAGAGCATTAGGGGAGTGTACAAGGCAGGTGAGAGCATCAGGGGGAATGTACAGGGCAGGTGCGAGCATTAGGGGAGTGTACAAGGCAGGTGAGAGCATTAGGGGGGGGGTGTACAAGGCAGGTGAGAGCATTAGGGGAGTGTACAAGGCAGGTGAGAGCATTAGGGGAGTGTGCAAGGCAGGTGAGAGCATTAGGGGAGTGTACAAGGCAGGTGGGAGCATCAGGGGGAGTGTACAAGCCAGGTGAGAGCATTCAGGGGAGTGTACAAAGCAGGTGTGAGCATTAGGGGAGTGTACAAGGCACGTGCGAGCATTAGGGGAGTGTACAACAAAGCAGGTGAGAGCATTAGGGGTGTGTACAAGGCAGGTGAGAGCATTAGGGGAGTGTACAAGGCAGGTGAGAGCATTAGGGGGAGTGTACAAGACAGGTGAGAGCATTAGGGGGAGTGTACACGGCAGGTGAGAGCATTAGGGGGAGTGTACAAGACAGGTGAGAGCATTAGGGGGAGTGTACAAGGCAGGTGAGAGCATTAGGGGAGTGTACAAGACAGGTGAGAGCATTAGGGGGAGTGTACAAGGCAGGTGAGAGCATTAGGGGAGTGTACAAGGCAGGTGAGAGCATTAGGGGAGTGTACAAGGCAGGTGAGAGTATCAGGGGGAGTATACAAGGCAGGTGAGAGCATTAGGGGGAGTGTACAAGCCAGGTGAGAGCATTAGGGGGAGTGTACAAGACAGGTGAGAGCATTAGGGGGAGTGTACAAGACAGGTGAGAGCATTAGGGGGAGTGTACAAGACAGGTGAGAGCATTAGGGGGAGTGTACAAGGCAGGTGAGAGCATTAGGGGAGTGTACAAGGCAGGTGAGAGCATCAGGGGGAGTGTACAAGCAAGGTGAGAGCATTAGGGGGAGTGTACAAAGCACGTGAGAGCATTAGGGGAGTTTACAAGGCAGGTGAGAGCATTAGGGGAGTATACAAGGCAGGTGAGAGCATTAGGGGAGTGTACAAGCAAGGTGAGAGCATTAGGGGGAGTGTACAAGAAAGGTGAGAGCATTAGGGGGAGTGTAGAAGACAGGTGAGAGCATTAGGGGGAGTGTACAAGACAGGTGAGAGCATTAGGGGAGTGTGCAAGGCAGGTGAGAGCATTAGGGGAGTGTACAAGGCAGGTGAGAGCATCAGGGGGAGTGTACAAGCAAGGTGAGAGCATTAGGGGGAGTGTACAAAGCAGGTGCGAGCATTAGGGGAGTGTACAAGGCAGGTGAGAGCATTAGGGGCGTGTACAATGCAGGTGAGAGCATTAGGGGAGTGTACAAGTAAGGTGAGAGCATTAGGGGGAGTGTACAAGACAGGTGAGAGCATTAGGGGGAGTGTACACGGCAGGTGAAAGCATTAGGGGGAGTGTACAAGACAGGTGAGAGCATTAGGGGGAGTGTACAAGGCAGGTGAGAGCATTAGGGGGAGTGTACAGGGCAGGTGAGAGCATTAGGGGAGTGTACAAGGCAGGTGAGAGCATTAGGGGGAGTGTACAAGGCAGGTGAGAGCATTAGGGGGAGTGTACAAGGCAGGTGAGAGCATTAGGGAAGTGTACAAGGCAGGTGAGAGCATTATGGGAGTGTACAAGGCAGGTGAGGGCATTAGAGGAGTGTACAAGGCAGGTGAGAGCATCAGGGGGAGTGTACAAGGCAGGTGAGAGCATTAGGGGGTGTATACAGGGCAGGTGAGAGCATTAGGGGAGTGTACAAGGCAGGTGAGAGCATCAGGGGGAGTGTACAAGGCAGGTGAGAGCATTAGGGGGAGTGTACAAGGCAGGTGTGAGCATTAGGGGAGTGTACAAGGCAGGTGCGAGCATTAGGGGGAGTGTACAAGGCAGGTGAGAGCATCAGGGGGAGTGTACAAGGCAGGTGAGAGCATTAGGGGGAGTGTACAAGGCAGGTGAGAGCATGCATCAGGGGGAGTGTACAAGGCAGGTGAGAGCATTAGGGGAGTGTACAAGGCAGGTGAGAGCATTAGGGGGAGTATACAAGGCAGGTGAGAGCATTAGGGGGAGTGTACAAGGCAGGTGAGAGCATTAGGGGAGTGTACAAGGCAGGTGAGAGCATTAGGGGCGTGTACAAGGCAGGTGAGAGCATTAGAGGCGTGTACAAGGCAGGTGAGAGCATTAGGGGGAGTGTACAACACAGGTGAGAGCATTAGGGGAGTGTACAATGCAGGTGAGAGCATCAGAGGGAGTGTACAAGGTACGTGAGAGCATCAGGGGAGTGTACAAGGCAGGAGAGAGCATTAGGGCAGGAGAGAGCATTAGGGGAGTGTACAAGGCAGGTGAGAGCATCAGGGGGAATGTACAGGGCAGGTGCGAGCATTAGGGGAGTGTACAAGGCAGGTGAGAGCATTAGGGGAGTGTACAAGGCAGGTGAGAGCATTAGGGGAGTGTGCAAGGCAGGTGAGAGCATTAGGGGAGTGTACAAGGCAGGTGAGAGCATCAGGGGGAGTGTACAAGCAAGGTGAGAGCATTCGGGGGAGTGTACAAAGCAGGTGCGAGCATTAGGGGAGTGTACAAGGCACGTGCGAGCATTAGGGGAGTGTACAAGGCAGGTGAGAGCATTAGGGGTGTGTACAAGGCAGGTGAGAGCATTAGGGGAGTGTACACGGCAGGTGAAAGCATTAGGGGGAGTGTACAAGACAGGTGAGAGCATTAGGGGGAGTGTACAAGGCAGGTGAGAGCATTAGGGGGAGTGTACAGGGCAGGTGAGAGCATTAGGGGAGTGTACAAGGCAGGTGAGAGCATTAGGGGGAGTGTACAAGGCAGGTGAGAGCATTAGGGGGAGTGTACTAGGCAGGTGAGAGCATTAGGGAAGTGTACAAGGCAGGTGAGAGCATTATGGGAGTGTACAAGGCAGGTGAGGGCATTAGAGGAGTGTACAAGGCAGGTGAGAGCATCAGGGGGAGTGTACAAGGCAGGTGAGAGCATTAGGGGGTGTATACAGGGCAGGTGAGAGCATTAGGGGAGTGTACAAGGCAGGTGAGAGCATCAGGGGGAGTGTACAAGGCAGGTGAGAGCATTAGGGGGAGTGTACAAGGCAGGTGTGAGCATTAGGGGAGTGTACAAGGCAGGTGCGAGCATTAGCGGGAGTGTACAAGGCAGGTGAGAGCATCAGGGGGAGTGTACAAGGCAGGTGAGAGCATTAGGGGGAGTGTACAAGGCAGGTGAGAGCATGCATCAGGGGGAGTGTACAAGGCAGGTGAGAGCATTAGGGGAGTGTACAAGGCAGGTGAGAGCATTAGGGGGAGTATACAAGGCAGGTGAGAGCATTAGGGGGAGTGTACAAGGCAGGTGAGAGCATTAGGGGAGTGTACAAGGCAGGTGAGAGCATTAGGGGAGTGTACAAGGCAGGTGAGAGCATCAGGGGGAGTGTACAAGGCAGGTGAGAGCATTAGGGGGAGTGTACAACACAGGTGAGAGCATTAGGGGAGTGTACAATGCAGGTGAGAGCATCAGAGGGAGTGTACAAGGTACGTGAGAGCATCAGGGGGAGTGTACAAGGCAGGAGAGAGCATTAGGGCAGGAGAGAGCATTAGGGGAGTGTACAAGGCAGGTGAGAGCATCAGGGGGAATGTACAGGGCAGGTGCGAGCATTAGGGGAGTGTACAAGGCAGGTGAGAGCATTAGGGGAGTGTACAAGGCAGGTGAGAGCATTAGGGGAGTGTGCAAGGCAGGTGAGAGCATTAGGGGAGTGTACAAGGCAGGTGAGAGCATCAGGTGGAGTGTACAAGCAAGGTCAGAGCATTCGGGGGAGTGTACAAAGCAGGTGCGAGCATTGGGGGAGTGTACAAGGCACGTGCGAGCATTAGGGGAGTGTACAAGGCAGGTGAGAGCATTAGGGGTGTGTACAAGGCAGGTGAGAGCATTAGGGGAGTGTACAAGTAAGGTGAGAGCATTAGGGGGAGTGTACAAGACAGGTGAGAGCATTAGGGGGAGTGTACACGGCAGGTGAGAGCATTAGGAGGAGTGTACAAGACAGGTGAGAGCATTAGGGGGAGTGTACAAGGCAGGTGAGAGCATTAGGGGAGTGTACAAGACAGGTGAGAGCATTAGGGGGAGTGTACAAGGCAGGTGAGAGCATTAGGGGAGTGTACAAGGCGGGTGAGAGCATTAGGGGAGTGTACAAGGCAGGTGAGAGTATCAGGGGGAGTATACAAGGCAGGTGAGAGCATTAGGGGGAGTGTACAAGACAGGTGAGAGCATTAGGGGGAGTGTACAAGACAGGTGAGAGCATTAGGGGGAGTGTACAAGACAGGTGAGAGCATTAGGGGAGTGTGCAAGGCAGGTGAGAGCATTAGGGGAGTGTACAAGGCAGGTGAGAGCATCAGGGGGAGTGTACAAGCAAGGTGAGAGCATTAGGGGGAGTGTACAAAGCAGGTGCGAGCATTAGGGGAGTGTACAAGGCACGTGCGAGCATTAGGGGAGTGTACAAGGCAGGTGAGAGCATTAGGGGCGTTTACAAGGCAGGTGAGAGCATTAGGGGAGTGTACAAGTAAGTTGAGAGCATTAGGGGGAGTGTACAAGACAGGTGAGAGCATTAGGGGGAGTGTACACGGCAGGTGAGAGCATTAGGGGGAGTGTACAAGACAGGTGAGAGCATTAGGGGGAGTGTACAAGGCAGGTGAGAGCATTAGGGGAGTGTACAAGACAGGTGAGAGCATTAGGGGGAGTGTACAAGGCAGGTGAGGGCACTAGGGGAGTGTACAAGGCAGGTGAGAGCATTAGGGGAGTGTACAAGGCAGGTGAGAGTATCAGGGGGAGTATACAGGGCAGGTGAGAGCATTAGGGGGAGTGTACAAGACAGGTGAGAGCATTAGGGGGAGTGTACAAGACAGGTGAGATCATTAGGGGGAGTGTACAAGACAGGTGAGAGCATTAGGGGGAGTGTACAAGACAGGTGAGAGCATTAGGGGGAGTGTACAAGGCAGGTGAGAGCATTAGGGGAGTGTACAAGGCAGGTGAGAGCATCAGGGGGAGTGTACACGCCAGGTGAGAGCATTAGGGGGAGTGTACAAAGCACGTGAGAGCATTAGGGGAGTTTACAAAGCAGGTGAGAGCATTAGGGGAGTGTACAAGGCAGGTGAGAGCATTAGGGGAGTGTACAAGCAAGGTGAGAGCATTGGGGGAGTGTACAAGAAAGGTGAGCGCATTAGGGGGAGTGTACAAGACAGGTGAGAGCATTAGGGGGAGTGTACAAGACAGGTGAGAGCATTAGGGGGAGTGTACAAGGCAGGTGAGAGCATCAGGGGAGTGTACAAGGCAGGTGAGAGCATTAGGGGGAGTGTACAAGCCAGGTGAGAGCATTAGGGGAGTGTACAAGGCAGGTGAGAGCATTAGGGGGAGTGTACAAGCCAGGTGAGAGCATTAGGGGAGTGTACAAGCAAGGTGAGAGCATCAGGGGAGTGTACAAGGCAGGTGAGAGCATTAGGGGGAGTGTACAAGGCAGGTGAGAGCATCAGGGGAGTGTACAAGGCAGGTGAGAGCATTAGGGGAGTGTACAAGACAGGTGAGAGCATTAGGGGGAGTGTACAAGGCAGGTGAGAGCATTAGGGGGAGTGGAACCAGAGAAGGTTTTTGAAGAGTCTCATTCTTAAAGGGAAATGAGTGATGTGTTTCAGACTCACTTAAAGTCTCACATATGTTCACATTAAAACGTCAGACGCCTTCCTTTAAATCCTCTGCCTGAGACCTAGCATGATAATGTGATGGCCGGGCTGTCAGTCTGTCTGGCCGCCTTGATAAGTTTCTGATTTCAAAGTCTCAGTTCTTGTAGCAGACGTTGCAGGGCTCTTCTGGGTAGTCATAATTCATGCTGAATTCACGTTTAATGTCCCTCACAGGCCCATCTCCGTCCTCACGAGTTGCTTCTGAGCACGCAGCACTCCCACATTATGTACACTCTGATTGAACTAGTGGGGTTGGTACTGGGTCACACTGCCTAATTTCTTAAAGGGAGCTGACGCAAGATCCTAAAGCCAAATTTGGCAATGACCATGAAACTCTGCCATGTTTGCCGCTGAGCAAGTTCTCCTGGTATCTACTCTTGGTGAGATAGTTCATCTTCTGGTGATAGGTATCTCTGTAGTAAGTGCAGCTGGTGCAGAGGCACCAGGGCCACAGTGTTTGAGAGGCACCCCAATTATGGCTGTTTTGTACTAAGCAACGGGGAAAGGGAAAGCATTTTCCATATTTTTTTGAGGTCCATAGGACACTTGCTTTACCAGTGCCTACAATTATGTCAGCTGCAAAAACAACAGTTGATGGACAGAATGCAGAACAATGTCATACATTCACCCCAGTACAGAGATCTGGGCCTAAATCCATCTTTTTTTGCTCACCATGCCATTCCAGTTTGAACCCAGTCATATGCAAATCAGTCTTGACCCTGTGCCTCATGGGAACAGTCCAGCCAGAACTGCCAAGCCAGGTCCTCCCTGAACCGGAAACAAGCAACCAAGAACCAGTTTCGGGGTTTCACCCCTCTTCAGCTAGGATAGCTTGTTTCCATTGGCATGGAGAGCACAGGACTCGGGGTCAAGGCTGATTTGCCAATGGCCAGCTCTAAACTGGGGTGGCATGGTGAGCAAAAAAATGATGGATTTAACCTAGATCTCTTGACTGGGGGTGAATGCTTTGGTTTGTTCTGCATTCCGTCCATCAATTGTGTGTCCTTTGCTTACAATTATGTCAGCGGCAGAAAGGTAGAAGTTATTACCTGTTCCCCCTGGGCCGACCTCTGGGGTCATCAGATGGCTTCTTCCTCCTACTTTCATCTGTCTTTAGTCTGGACAGAGAAGAATTGTCTAGGAGAAAAAAACAAAACAAAAAATAAGCCCACAGTGTTGGACTTGGCCCTTTTTGCAGGGTCATCCCTAAACTTTTTGCCTTCCTCCTACCCTTTTTGCTGACGTAGTGTTGATGGTTTTAGGACTCTGGGCACTTTAGCACTGGTTAGCAGTGCAGAGTGCGTGCGCTCTCTGCCCTCCATAGGCTAACATTGGGAACTCCCCCCTTATGGGAAAATTCCTAAATAAAACCAAAAAGTATGGCATGTTTGGTATGGGTGGAATAGAAATGATAAATGCTGCACAATGGTGTGCGCAGATTTACTTTTATTATTTTAGGAATGCCACTTTTAGAAGTTGGCATTTCTGTGTGCTGTGTGCCTGCCTGCATGTCTGTTTCTAAAAGTGACCGGGGCTGCTGAGGAGTGGGTGGCTCCAGAGAGGCAGGGTCAGGCTTAGTGGGAAGTCTGCAACTGGAGTAGTGGGCGGAGAAATCCCCCGTTCCTGACTAGGTCAGTGCCTGCCGTGTACAAGGCTAGTTCCTCCCCCCACTAACATCCCTCCCAGTGCCAGTGGGGACTGCAACTTCCAAGACCCTTCCAGAAACCCCTACCCCCAGACCCTTCCAGAAGCTTCTACCCCCTTCCAGACGCAGGGCAGGTAGGCGTATAAAATAAATACAGGGGCTGTGAGCCCATGTGGATTGTTGTGCTTACTGGACTGGAGGGGACACTCTGCCCAGAGAACCGCCGCGGGACCCAGCTGCTGGCTCCTGAGGGTCCCTGCGTGCTGGCCTTCCTGTGCACAGCTCCGTCCCTCTGTCCTTTTGGACACTCTGCTAGACTGAGAATGAGCTACGCTGGAACATGGGCTGCTGCACTTCACGATCGCCATCCTCGCCGTGCCTGACTATCCCATGGGATTGCTGCTCTGCCTGGAAGAGCTGCCCTGTGGCCTGCTGACCTGTGCCCAACCCTGCTTGCTTCCCAGCGCTTTGTGAGCCCTGCACCGCGTTTCTGTGCCCCAGGAAGGTGAGAAATGTTTGTCCCCTGCAGCGCAGAGCTTCTCAAGCGTCCTGGGGGAATACCAGCATGGGGATCCCCCCTGCACCGCAAGTGGACACTTTTTTAAAGTAAAGTGGGTGCCCACCCCACGTATCCTGCATTTTTACTCGCATGATGCCCACCCCGCATTGTTGGCTGTTCTCAGCGGGAGCCTACCCCGCCACTTTGGGCTTATTAAAACCAGCGGGTGCCCAACCCGCATTTGGCGGCCTCTCGCGGGTGCCCACACAACATTGGTGACACCTTTGAAATTTATTTTAAGAGGGAGCCCACCCCGCATTGCACCGCCGACGTCCCCAGAAGCACCACCGTGGCCCGAGAACATTGGGGACAGAAGTCAGTGCCTGCGCCTGGTTGTGGGCAGGGCCGGCTGAGACGGAACCGCGTGGGCTCCATTTCCGCCTCCCCCTGCCTTGGGGGAAGCCATCCAGAGCCGCACGGGTTCCCCATTGAAGTCCCAGGTCCCAGGAAGGGGCACAGGTGAAGAAAGGGGAAGCCTGGAGGCGGCCTGTTGGTGTGCGGAGCTCCAATGATCTGGAGAGAGCCCGCAGTGTGAGCCCAGCGGAGAGCGGGTCCGGCTGTGACGTCCCTTGCCCAGCCCTCAAGGAGTGGTGAGTGGAGCTGGGCTCTGGCTGTGGTGAGGTGAGGCCACCTTCCAAGTGTTGGGGTGCAAGTATTGGGTCACTCTTCACAGCGGCACCGCAGAAGCGGGCCGCTGCCATGGTTGGGGCACTTTGGTACTTCCAAGCCCCAGAGGGGGTGCTCCAACTGGCCAGTGCTGCGTTACTCTTCAACAGCTGCGCCGCACAAGAGTGGGCAGCTACAACGTAATTGCTGTGGGGCTCACCTTGATCCCAGCTGCGCCGCAGAAGCAGGCAGCTGCAACGGGAGGTATTTTCTTTAATTCTAGAGTCCCGGAATGGGCTCCAACGGGCAAGTACTTTGGGTGGCACATAATTTTTAATCTTAGAGTCCCCGAGAGGGGCTCCCACTTGGTCAGGGAATTGTGGGCCCCATTTTACACAGCTGCACCATCGTAGCGGGCAGCTGCAACGTGGGAGGAACTTTTCCTTTCCTTGAGAGTCCCAGAGTAGGGGCTCCCCAGGCACAGTGGCGCCAGAGACTCATCTGCAACGTTGTGGGCACAGTTGATTCTGACCTACTGACTATGTTTTATGCCCACTGCTAAAATGACTTATGGTTAATACGTTTCTGCCTCATGGTGATGCTTAATGCACATGATTATGCCTCATGTCCTTATGCTCATGATGATGCCTAACGAGATGCCTCATATGTTTATGCCTATTGGGGGGTATGCTTAATGCTAACATGTTTTACGCCTAATGATGTTGCATTTAGGCTTATGAGGATGCCTAACATCAAGTGATGATGTTCTCGGTGTAAGCCTGACCTAATGTGATTTGTGCTAATAGGATGATGCCTCATGCAAATGTGATTTACGCCCTATGGTTATTGCACAATGTATTTGTTTATGCCTTACAATGTTGCATTTATGCTAGGGGGATGCCTGACGTCAGGACATTAGGTTCACTCATGCCTGATCTAATGTGGATTATGCTTATTGCAAGGATGCCAAGTTCATTATTTTACCAGTAGCTACGGGCAGTTATTACTGGTTGTTTTATACTTACTCAATGTACTTGTGTGATGTAGGCACAGTATGTATGTCAGTGATTATAATGTGTTTCTGTAATACAAAGGCTATTTTTTATATAACCTTATATGGAGTTTCTTTTGTAGTGTGCCTAGTGTGTCGTTGCTGTGTGAGTGAGTTGTGCAAACGCTTTACACATTGCCTCTGGGATGATAAGCCTGACTGTTCGTGCCAAGCTACCAAGGGGATGAGCAGGGGTTATCCTCAGTGTGTAGCTCCCTCGCCCTGACTAGACCGATGGTTTCTGCCTGGCTCTGGCGCGTGCCCTAACCTTCCGGAAACCCCTGTTTCTAACACACAGGTATTCTTCAAAATCAAAACTAATCTATATCCAGTGACCCGTCATATATTCATTCAGTAGAAAAAGTAAAATATATGAACAATGGCCAAAACTGTTAGTTTTGTCACGTATAGAAAAAATATACATAGTTTAAATCTCTTCTAATAAGTAAAAAAAAATACAAACATAACATAACTTTATAAACCACAGAAGAAATTAAAAAAAAATAAAGACAAATTAATTAGTATATAAGAAAATTCATATTTCTTCGTATGCTCCCTTTTACTGTTATGAGCTAATCGATCATATCCATATGACCAGTGCAGGTAGATTGTAACGTTAAAATTCATCAATGAATTTCGGTGGTAAGATTTTAATTTATCCACTTTCTTCAGGACAGACATCCTTTTTTCTTACTTCAGGGGTTATAACGTTTAAGTCGTTCGGTACAACACACAAAACAATAAAAGACTACCACATAAAAACACAGTTATTGTAAACCTAAATACATTACTGATTTACCTTTAAAAAGAGATACACGATTACTCATAGCTGGTATATACTTTTGTCATTTTTTTGCATAGACTCAAGCCCTACCCTTTAACTATACATTCAGTTCTCAGAGTTCTCTCTGTTCCTTGCTATACAGCTCTCCTTTGCACTACTCATTGCCTCTGTCATCTCTACTAATACTAGTCAGTCGTTTTATACATTAAAAATGACTAATACCTGTCACCCAAACTATTCTTATGGGTGGAATGTTTTGATGTGTATGGTGTTATTATAAAACTGTTGTTATGTTCAGCACAAAATTAGACAAACAGTGCCACCATGTGGCTGACTGTCATAAGTGCCAGTGTTGACAATAAAGTGCCGGTGCTGAGCACCGGAAACCACAGGTTCAAAATAAGCACTGCATAGGAACACTGGAGGCTGCCAGTGGAAGAAGAGGGACTTCTTTTGAGGAGGAATTGGACTAGAGTATCAAAAGGGGTGACAAAATGGCAATGCCCAAGGGAGAAATGAGGAGTGAGATGTGGCTTAGGGGGCGACTGGCTCAAAAGGCTGAGGTTCAGAACGAGAAAGGCAGCAAATCAAGCTGCAGGAATGACTGTACGTTGTCATGAGGTAGCTGGGCGGTAGACCCACATAAAGAACTATTGCACTGTGAGCAGTTAACTTTCTCCTGCTAATGGGGGCAAGGCAGCGGGACGAGGGCCACACCCAGGATCCATAATGGCCATATATTACTTGAGCAGATGTTCATTCTTATAGAGATGGGGTGACAGACACATTATGCATTTGGGATGGCTAATTCAAGGCCTATCCGACTGTGTAGGTGGGAAGTGAAGTTTAGGGGTCAGTTTTCACACTTCATATTTGGAACAGTGTGAGATAGGCAGATGGATGCACCATTCTGGTTCACAATACAATGGTTAAGCGCTTTCCACACTTGCAATGCATGGGCAACTAAAAACAACCTCTCAAATGTCATTTTCTGGAATTTTAATGGGTGGCTCCCCATCCCCTAAATTGTTCCAGTCTCTTTGATGCCCCTAAGGGCCATTGGGGTGAGGGGCTACCCCCAATCTGCCTCCCCGGGAGTAGAATTAATCCAGACACACAACAAATGTGTTTTATATATTTTTTACAAACATTCTTTTTGCCCCAAAGACCTAGATCATCCTCATCCCCATAGCACGCATGAGAATAATTTAGGTATAGTGTTTACGTATGAGCCAGTGGGGGAATGAGGCGATTTTAAAATTCCAGTTATCTCTTGCCGTTTTGAATGGCTGCGCTGTTTGGGGTACGGGTCAGCCGGAACCCAAAGTATTTCGGAAACCTAGAGATCCATGGGGATCCAGGGTGATCTGGTGTGGCTTGTGTGGATCCCAATACGTTTTCTTAACCATAAGATCCTGCAGACGTCATTGTATGGGTCAAATAATGCTGTTGTTCTCATTTATGTGACAAAAATGGTCCCCTTCTAGTCAATGGCCAAAAAGTCTTCCCACTCTGTTTCCCACTCTTCTTCCAATGTTGGTTCCCATATGTCGGTGGACCTAACACACGTCATTGAAAAGGACCAAAACCGTAAACATGTGAAAACATTATTGACACCACAATTACTACACATGGTTCAAAGTTTGTACGGTTGCTGTCACATTCGATAGGCTGACCTATACGAGTGGGTTACCGTTATATCGGGAGAACTATGGAAATGCTTGGTGCTAGGAATTTTGAGGATCCCCAAAGATTTTGAAACTTTCTGTCACAGAAATGTGAGGGAAATGCATGCTTTTAACTAAAGTTTGACGTTTGCAGTGCATTATGTTTAAGAAACATTGTAGGAATCCACACAGGACACATCACCCTGGACTCCCCGGGGTATCTAGTTTACAGAAAATGTCACTGTTAAATATTGAAACCAAAGTATTTGCTCAAATTCTTGAAACAAAAAGCTGTAGTCATGTATTCATTCATCAATTTGACACCTTCGTGGAGAACCTACTTCTTGAACTGTTTGGCAAAGACACCTTTACGGTTGGTTTTGTTGTGGAAAGAGCACACAGGTCCCTGGGACCCAAACCACGTTCTGGTCAGCTACCCCGACCCATCATTGCCAGAATAATCAACTTTCGTGACTGCGACGCCGCGCTTCGGGCGGCACGTGAGATGGGTGAGGTGAGGTGGCAAGGGAGCAAACTGTCCTTTTTTCCTGACTATACTGTTATGGCGCAGGAGGCTCGGAGGAAATACACCAGCGTCAAGGCAGCGCTCCGAAACCTGGGCCTCAAGTACAGTATGCTCTACCCGGCCCGGCTGAAAGTGGAGGCCCTTGGCCGGTTCCGTATCTTTGACTCTCCAGCTGAGGCTCAGGACTTCTGCCACTCGTACAAAAAGGGGCCTGGATCGGCCGCGGGCTCCGGATCCACTTCTCCTGTAATTCATGACACACAGGCGAGCGATGATTTATTTACTGACGCTGGCCAGGGCTGAATGCCCCTATCGCTCTAGTTCTGTTGCATTCTTCTTCTTTGCAGGGATGACTTCCAGTTCTTCTACTAACATTCGTCCTTGACTTTCCCACCGTTCCGTTGGGTTGCCCGCTCGGGGGTTTGCGTTGCCTCCCCCCATGGCGCGTGCCGTACTGTTTTGTTTCCTTTTCTTGGTTTTGCTAGATCGCAATATGCAGCTGATTTCGCATGTTTTCCCCATTTTGCATTTATTGTTCTGCATTACTGATTTGCAACTAATGGGGTTCTGCCTCTCGTGGGGTGCTGGGAGGCTGGGTGGTGGGTTGGGAGGGGGGGTTGTGTTTTTTCCTTGTTTTTTCCTGTTTTTGGTATCTGAGTGTGAGACGCAAGACAAAGGTTTGCTAAATGGCCTCTTCACGCCCACGATTCTTGATTTGACTCTATGGCCCGGATAGGATTACAGACTGGCCCTTCTAGTTTAACATTAATGACATGGAATGTCCGAGGCTTGAATTCCACCCGGAAGTGGAAACTGGTTTTACAGTATGCAACGAGACATAATGTTGATGTGCTTGTTTTGCAGGAGACGCATATGGCTAAGTCTGACACACCTTCCTTTGCGCGGGGTTGGGGTGCCCATAGAGTGTTTTCGTGCTTTAGTCGATATGCACGGGGTGTGGCGGTCTTGGTGCACAAACGTATACCTTTTGTCTTGACGGGTAGCAAGGTGGATGGGGAGGGGCGATATGCGATTCTCCAGGGGGTGCTCTTTGGATATAAGATTGCAATTGTGGGGGTATATGGTCCTAATGTAGACTCTCCGGCCCATCTTGAGGAGTTGCACCTATCTCTGCTACACGCTGACATTGACCTGCTGGTGATGGGGGGAGATTTTAATTTGCTGATGAACCCAGGCAGAGATAGCACATCCATCTCCCCTGACCGCAAACCGCTATCCCGCGCTGTGCTGGCTGATATTTGCTCCCACTTTTCACTTCAGGACATAGAGGCGACGCGTCACACTGCCTCCCCTTCCTTCACGCACCACTCCGGCTTCCACAACACGAGCACCAGGATAGACTACTGGCTCCTTTCTCCGGGCCTGGCGGGCTGGGTCACTGATCTCCGCACCCTACCGCGCACACTCTCTGACCATTCTCCTGTGGTACTGGCGCTTGCGATCCCAAGGTTGGGTGGGTACGAACGGCAGTGGCGATTCCCTGGGCGCGCACTTGCGGATCCAGTTTTCACTGAGGGGATCCGCTCAGCGATCGAGGACTACTTCGACCTCAACACTGGCTCGGTGGCCACATGGGCCACTCTGTGGGAGGGGTTCAAGGCTACTATAAGGGGAGTCTGCATTACCAAACATGTCGGTGCGCTGCGTGAAATCCGAACTTCCCTGACCCGCTTAGAGACTGACCTGTTGGCCATCGAATCCCAAATTCTTGCTGATCCCTCCCCTGTTAACGAGGCGAAACGCATTGAGCTCCTTTTGCAGTTCAGGGACGAGGCGGACAGAGAGCTGAAGTATCTGGGCAAGTATCACACAGCGCGCCAATACGGTGAGGGAGACAGACCTGGCAAACTATTGGCCCAATTGCTGCGCCCACCTCGACAAGCTGCGTACATTACACAAATAACTGATGACGATGGCATGCTGCACTACACTACTCCTGCCATATGCAATACATTCCTGACCTACTACAAACGCCTTTACAAGTCTGCCCTTTTCCGACGAACACCGTGACCCGGGTCCCTATATTGATGAAATAGCTATGGTCTTCTTGGAGAGGTATATGCAGGATTTCTTGGCACATCCCATCACACCCGAGTTGATAGAGGAAGCGATAGACTCACTGAAGGGGTCTTCAGCGCCGGGCCTGGATGGCTTTACGGCCGATTTCTATCAGACGTACAAAGAGGAATTGGTGCCCATTCTGGTTGAGGTTTATGCCGAATCTTTGGAGTCCGGTATTCTCCCTCCCACGCTCCGTGAGGCGGTTATAGTACTGTTACCCAAGCCGGGCCGCGACCCAACGGTTTGCAGCTCTTATCGCCCGCTGTCCCTCCTGAACTTGGATTATAAAATCCTGGCCAAAGTGCTCGCGTTGCGGCTTGCGCTGCTGGTGAACTCTATTATTTCGCCGGTACAGTCTGGCTTCGTCCCTCAGAGATCCACTTCCCTTAACCTTCGCACTCTCTTCTCGGTTCTGCATAGAATTGACCCTGACGTCCCGGCTGCTGCGGTCTTTCTGGACACCGAGAAAGCTTTTGACACTCTGGAGTGGCCTTTTTTTTTAGATGTTATGCGTAGGATGGGCATGCCTGCAATGTTTGTGGCGACTGTTGAATTGCTGTACACAGCTCCCGCGGCTCGCATTCGCCTTAATGGCACAGTCACCGATAGGTTTACTCTATCCAGGGGTACGCGACAGGGATGCCCCCTGTCCCCCTTACTTTTTATACTGGCCATGGACCCCCTGGTCCGTCACTTTCAAGAGCAGCATCTGCACAGGGGGCTCCAGTTCCGCACTGGGCCTCTTCTGGTGTCACTCTACGCAGATGACATGGTTCTCTATGTCCGTACCCCTGAGTCCAACCTGCAACCTTTGCTTTCGGAAATTACGCGATTTGGGGATTATTCTGGTCTAAAGGTTAATTGGCACAAATCGCAGCTGTTCCCTCTCACCAACGCCACGGCGAGATGGCCTTGCTCCCACCCACTGGAGTGGTGCGAGGACTCAGTCAAATACTTAGGGATACATATCCACTTAGATACTACGTCCATTATCCGCCTGAACTATGGCCATGCCCTTGATTTTTTAGAAGACAACACTGATCGCTGGCTCCGCCTTCCGTTATCGATGGCTGGGCGCATAGCAATAGTAAAGATGGTGGTTCTGCCCCGGTTTTTATATCTGTTCAATAACATCCCCATCCCTTTAAAGCAGGTTTTTTTCACCCAATTGCGCACAGCCCTACTCAGACTGGTTTGGGGGGGGAAACGCCCTCGCCTCGCCTGGAGCACGCTGACACTGCCTTACGAGAGGGGCGGATTTGGGGTGCCGGACTTCCACATATACTACCTGGTGGCCTAATGCTCTTACTCCCACCCCTGGTACCACCCAGATGCCAGGATTCAACATTTAAAACCTGAAGCAGACGCAGCGCTCCCTGTGTCGCTGGATGCCGTGCTTCCCAAAGGCTTCCCCCGCGACCCTCACGACATACTCCCTCTCACTACTACGACTTGGGCTTGGGACAAACTCAGACGCTTGCTGCGCGTAGACATACTATACTCCCCAGCCCTCCCACTTCCCAGCCCACATTGGCTCCCCATTACGGGCGAGACACTGATTAGTCGAACACTTGCTAAGTACCAACTGCACACTATGGGTGACTTATTCCCTGACGGCCACGCTCTTTCTATTTCCGAAGACCCCCGCTTCACCGACCGCACTTTTATGGACACGTTTGTGTTTGCAAGACTGAGGGCACTGTTGCGGGCTACATTCCCCACTTTCCCGTTGCCGCCCACAGACACTCTGGCTCTCACATACATCATCCAGACCTCTTCAGGGGCCCACGTTGTGTCCAAACTCTACAAGCTCTGCCTGTCCTCCCTTCCAGTGTCAGACGAGGCGGTGCGAGCCGCATGGGAACTGGACCTGGGCATCCAGATAACTGACGACCAGTGGGGCGCATGTTGTGCCATGACCAGGGAAGTTTCTATGAACAGCAGGCACAAACTTATACATTTTAAATTCCTTCGTAGGCTGTATCACACACCCGCGCTGGCTCACAGAATCGACCCGAGTCGTCCCCATACTTGTCCTAAATGTAATGCCCCCCAGGCCGACTTCGCTCATCTTGCCTGGACTTGCCCGAAGCTGCACTCTTATTGGGTTGAAATACACGACACACTGGGTGCGATCTTGGGGCTGTCCCTATCGGTCCTTCCAGAAATTGCACTGATGGGATACATGTCCAAATTCCCCCGCACGCTCCGCAAATTTGCGTCTATCTGCTTCCTTCTGGCCAAGAGAGAGATCGCGCTGCTATGGTGCTCGAAACGCGCTCCCTCAGTTGCCACTTGGCTTAGGAGCGTGGCATTCTGCAATGTAAATAGTGTGGAGTATTCTGACCAACTCCCGGCCTCCTCCCGCCCTACAGACATCTGGGGTCCGTACCGCCAATACATTTCACGGAAAACGCTAGAGGCTCCCTCCCAGTCCCTGCATCCCAACAATCCGACCGGAGTGGGTTAGACCTTGGGTCCCGCATTCCACACTTCTTGTGCCTCTGCGACTGTTGGCCACTACCTTCTTGGTGTGGAGACGGGGCCTGCTGGGCGGGGACCCGATGCTGTTCCCGATACTAGGGGTCTTCGGGCCTATGCAGGGGTATGTCCCATCCATGCTCACGCAGCCCACCTTTCAGCTCTTTCCGACGACTCGGCACTATACGAACTCATGCTGCTGGTCCAACTCCTTCCTGGGTGGAAAGGTTCCGGGTATACGTTTATGGTGATGTGGTCATTGGCTAGGATGCCACTTAATGTGATACTGATAGCTTTACTGTACTAGTCTTGCACTCTACTTATCATTTTGTTGTCCTTTTTTATTCTTTCTTTGTTTTCTGACCTATTGGTACTGTGCAATTTGTGTTTAGGTTGCTTTATTAGAAAATGTTTTCTACTGTAACAGTTTTCATGCTGCATGGTGCAACCCAGATGTCTGTCTTACGTACTCATCACTTTGCGGATTAAGCTACTTGACAATCTTACGTACAGACTCTGTAACATGACATTGTTTTCTTCATATGAAACTGTGGTTTGCAACATCTGCCTCAATAAAGTGTTTTTAAAAAAAAATGTATTCATTCATCAATCCACCCGGACCAAGAGGGATTTATGTCAGAGCAACTAGACATAACCTAAGGAGACCTAAGAATGCATTAGAATTCTCCCAGTCCGAAACAGAACCAGTGGCTGCATGTCCCGAGATGCCAAAAAGCAGGCCCGGACTGGCCGTAGCGGGCACCGGGCAATCCCCCGGTGCGCTGCGCGGGTGGGGGCCGGTTTTGGGCCCCTGGAGGCTGATTTTGTTACAGGGCCGTTTTTGCAGCATAGCGGCAAAGAGCTCGGCGGTACCCACAACTCCCCGGGGCGGAGGGGGGCGGGCGAGCACTTTGCCAGGGCCGGTTTTGGTTCCCAGTCCGGCCCTGCCAAAAAGGTGTTCAACTCCATCGAGTGAAGCTTCCTTTCCACCATCTTTATCAAGAGGGGATTCGGAGCTGGGTTCCTGTTCAGGGCAAAAATACTATACACGAAGCTAGTGCGATACAAATGGGTCCTTCCCGATGACCAAAGGCACCCGGCAGGAATGTCCATTATCGCCTCTACTGTTTGCCCTTAGCGTCGAACCACTGGCCTGCTGGGTCAGGAAAGATGCAGTGCACGGGTGACTGAGATGGATTGGGGAGCGGGGGAATAGGGGGGAGGGGTTCTAGAATTCTCTGGTGTGCAGGTGACGTACTGTTATATAGTGTGGATCCTGGCCTCGATCAGGGGAGTCCTGGATGGGTTCACGGTGTTCATTGAACACCCCATGCTGCTGTATCCATTGGGAGAAATGCATGGTATTTCCCCTTAGGATATTAGAACCAGGGCACGCATGCGCACTTGGACAGCCCTAAAAGGCTTCAGGTACCTGGGTTTACCACAAGGGGCGCCCAAGAGTGATACAAGTGCAACCTGAAAGGGAAATTAAGGTCGGACTTTGAGCACGTGCGAGGTTTCCATGAGGGGTCAATGCAGGGCTAGCAGTCGCCAGTCGCGACATAGCCAGAAGGTGGGTGAAATCCCAGGGGCCCAGTTACAAGGAATGGTATCAGTCAGAACATCATGGAAGGGTGTAAGGCAGCCGAGAGGGACATATACACGAGCAGAGAATGCCCGCTGAAGCTCACAGAGGCTTGGGGCAGACGGTGTGAAGTGCATGCACTTTGCTGAAATGAACTTTTTAGCGAAGGCCCCGGTGTATGGCGGAGGGGAAAAACAATACTGCGGTATAAAAACAATGTTTCACTCACTTCTACCTTTTTAATTCATTGTAACTTGGCAGTAACTTAGGAAGAGCAGTACAGCCGGAACACAGGAAACAGCTGGGGGCTGAAACGTGTTTCCTGTGAATCCCAGACTAGACAGATGCACATGGACCCGCTCCCTTCACCCCCTTCCCTCGCCCCTGGCCCCTCTCATGTGAGAGGCGAGGGACGGACCAGGGCCAGGAATTGACAGGGCTCAGCTGCTTTCCAGCATCTTCCATCCAAATCCGGCAGAGTTTACATAAGGCAGTCTGCTTCTGGGAACAGGTTATGTAAGAAGTGCAGCCCTCGCCAGTACATATACGATTTCTCGCAAGCTGTCAGAACTTTCCGTCCTGGCTCAACTTCCCATGCTCTCCACACTCTTTGCACACTCCTACTCTTTGTCTCTTTTTTGAGTGCCTTATTCTTCATCGCTGCTTTTTTGCAACTTTTCGTTCACTTTGAAGTCTTTTTGATTTTGTCTTCCACACTTTATCACTCAAAGCTATCTTTCTTTGATACTCTCGTCGCAAACCTCCTCTCAATAGTCCTACCTCTTCACCTATATTTCTCTTTTTTCACTCTTTCTCTCTTCATATTCCTCTTTTTCACTCACTTCCTTTCACTATTTCCTACCCTACACAGCCTGTTTTCTCTCTCTCTCTCTCCGCTCTTTAACTGCTCTTTTCACTCTTTTCCCCCCTCCCTCACGTCCCGGATGTAGTAATGGAGCCACCCGGCCCGCACACATACGCACGCACGCACGCATACGCCTTGGGGGCGGGGCAGCCCCTGAGGTTAAATAAACGGTCATAAGGTCGCTCGAGGTCTTTGGCCCTAACTGTTAGCCAGTGTTGCGTCATTCATGATCCGTTATAGTTAGGCCCCACTTTGCGGCCTAGGCATTCCCTTGTCCCGTGTCTCCGGACACTACACTGGCGACGAGGCGGACTGTCGTTACCCGTGCCTCGCCACGCAGCTGTGCCGGTCATCCCTGTTCGGCCGAGCCCTGAGGTGGTGCTGCCGTGTGTGACGTGTGCGCCAAGCCGTGGTGCGTCAGGTGAGCTTGCGCTTCTCTGAGGCCTCTACCGACGCCCGCCACCCAGCCTTTCTGGCCGCTTCCCGTCGCTCACGCTGCCTTCACTTACCTGCCGCCTCTGTGTGCGCTTCACCGCCTGCCGCTGGCGCTTCGGGGGGTAAACAACGGCCCTCGCGCCTGTACCTCAGCGGCCGCGCTCAGAGCCGTGGGCTCGCGCATGCGCACACTGCACAAAGTCGCGTAAGCCCTGTCAGCTCAGATTTCAGGCTGCCGACCGGTGCGAAGGGCCCTGCGTATACACACGCATTGGGCGGACGCTGAAATTGACTGAAAGGAGTTTTGTTTTCACTCGGCCTTTGAACCAGACGGTGATTTCGGCTCGCTCCTGTCAGATCGACCGCCTCAACAACCAACACTGCACCCTTGGCTGTTTGGAGCCTGTCCTACAGCATATTTTCTGCACGCCTAGCTTGGAATAAAAGCCTAGTTACCCGGCATTTTCTCCTCTGCCACGTGGGATCTGTACATCACTGCGCCTACCCTGCCTCACCCTCTCTCATCGTTTTTCCCTACGTGTCCCTACTACTGCTACGACAATGAACAATCAGCAAGCCGATGGTGGTGCTGCTGCCGCGACACCTGCACAGAACCTACCGCCTGCTCCAACTGGTCCCCCAGCCATGCCCCTTGCTGTTCCTGGTCCGGCTCCTGGTGCTGCCACAACCGCTGCTGCAGCCCCCCCTGGGCATGGCCTTGCTGCGCCGCTTCCTCCGTTCAGCGAGCTGGCGGATCCACCCACGGCTGCGGCTAGATGGCGTCTGTGGATTGGAAGATTGGAGCACTATTTTATCGGTGTCCGTGAGACTGATGGCAAAGTCAAACGCTCCTTGCTTATGTGTTATGGTGGGGATGAGCTGTATGAACTCTTTGAGACATTGCCAGATCGTGGAGGAGAACATGACTACGAAGCTGCTGTACGGGCATTAAATCTCTACTTCGACCCCAGGGTGAACCCTGACTACGAATGGTTTAAGCTGCGCCAAGCCAGGCAGGGAGAGACGGAGCCCATTGATTCTTTCTATGCCCGGTTACGGAAACTAGCTATTGCCTGCGAACTTCCTGACCAGCGCCTAGAAATTCGCGCACAGTTGATCCAAGGGTGCCGGTCGGTACAACTCAGACGCCTCATCCTTAGGCAACCACGTATCTCTCTCGACGAGGTCCTTGTCCTTGCGCGTTCGCATGAGCTCTCCAACGCCAGAGCTGACGAGATGCAAGCTGCTCTTGACCGACCTGGCGCCCCCACAAAGACCCCTCACATCAAGGAGGAACAAGTAGATGCTATAAGGCGCCGGCCACAAACGCAAAGGGGAGCCACACAAGCCACTTCCCGGAACCCCTGTGGGAACTGCGGCATGGAACACCCTGCAAGTGGAAGGTGTTTCGCGAGAGGAAAAATATGCTCCAACTGCGGAAAAGCGAATCATTTTGCGAAAGTGTGTCGCAGCAGCGGGAACCGCCGGTTTAGCTCGAGCGGAAGAGGCCTTACACAGGCGGTGCGGCAACTCTCTTTGGAAGATCAAGGCCCGTGCAGTGATGCCTCAAGATCAGCGTTCCACATCGACGATGATGATGACAATGTTTTCTTTGTCTCCTTCGTGGGGAGAGAAGGTTCTAGAAGACGCCCACCCCCGATGTGTGAGATCTCCATTGCTGGCTCTCCCGTGCAAGCACTCATTGACACTGGGGCTTCAGTAAATGTGATGGACAGCACGCAATATGAGTTATTGTCTCCACGCCCACCACTGTCTCCTTCAAACGCAAGGATATACACTTACGACAGCGACGACCCGCTTCCTCTGAGGGGAGTAATTGAAGTGACAGCCGCTTGCAACGATCAACAAGTCAAGACCAAATTCCATGTTACCGGGGGCAAGCGTGGCACACTCCTGAGCTGCCACACGGCGGAAGATTTACAACTGGTATTCTTCGCGCGACAAGTGCATGAACTGCACGCGGATGCCATCTTGCGAGACTTCCCGACCCTTTTCAAAGGACTCGGATGCTTAAAAGGAAGAAAGTTTAGACTACACGTTGACCCAACGGTCCGTCCCACTGCCCTCCGACACAGACGAGTGCCGTTTCACCTGCGGAAGCAAGTAGAGGAAGAACTGCGCAAACTTGAGGAATTGGGGGTAATTGAAAAAGTGTCGGGCCCGACGCCCTGGGTATCGCCGCTCGTGATCGCTCCTAAGCCGAAGCAGCCAGGTGCAATACGCCTGTGTGTGGACATGCGTCTTCCAAACAAAGCAGTGAAAAGGGAGAGGCATCTAACACCAACTATGGACGACATCGTGGCAGATCTCAACGGTGCACGCTGGTTTTCCAAATTAGACCTCAATGCTGGATATCACCAGCTTGAGCTTCACCCGGACAGCCGCAACATCACGACATTCTCCACCCATGTCGGACTCCGGAGGTACAAACGTCTGAGCTTTGGGGTGTCGTCTGCGGCTGAAGTTTTCCAGAACGCCATCAGGGAGACTCTCTCAGGTTTAACAGGGGTCATAAACCTAAGTGATGATATCCTTGTCTTCTCCAAAACCTTGGAAGAGCACCACGTTCACCTCCGAGCCACGTTGCAGCGCCTTGCCGATCACGGCCTCACTCTCCATAGAGAAAAATGTTCCTTCTACAAGGAATCAGTGGACTTCTTCGGGTACATCTTCTCCAGGGAGGGACTTCAGGTCGATCCGAAGAAAGCGGACGCCATCCGGGCAGCTCCCAAACCAATGTCAGCTACTGAGGTCCGAAGTTTCTTGGGGATGGCCACATACTGTGGTCGTTTCATCCCTGGATTGGCATCCCTCTCCGAGCCATTACGCACCCTCACCAAATTGAACCAACCATGGGCGTGGACTGCCAAGGAAGATGAAGCCTTCGCGGCAATCAAGGCTGCGTTAATGGACGATAAAGTCATGGCATACTTCAGGCCACACCGGCGCACGGAAGTCGTTGTGGACGCGAGTCCCGTTGGGTTGGGGGCCGTCCTCATGCAGGAGACAGAAGCCCATGAATGGGTGCCGACAGCCTACGCTAGCAGAGCACTGACCGCGACGGAGATGCGGTACGCCCAAATTGAACGTGAAGCACTGGCCATCAAATGGGCGTGCCAGCATTTTCACCTCTATCTGTTTGGACATGAGTTCAAAGTAGTGTCTGACCACAAGCCCCTTGTGCCTTTGTTTGCAGGAACCGCTAGGCTCGCCCCGCCCAGGATTGAAAGATGGGCTGTGCAACTCCAAAAATACCGGTTCGAGGTCATCTATCGGCCTGGAGCCGACAACCCTGCGGACT
This sequence comes from Lissotriton helveticus, assembly GCF_964261635.1. Taxonomy (NCBI): domain Eukaryota; kingdom Metazoa; phylum Chordata; class Amphibia; order Caudata; family Salamandridae; genus Lissotriton; species Lissotriton helveticus. The sequence goes on from NC_136067.1 coordinate 1,952,840,164, forward strand.
TCCTATCAAGACACCCCGGCTCCTCAAATGCAGTCCAAACTGGAAGTGATGAAGACGACGTTGAGGAATACGTCCGAATGATCTCTCAAGACGCTTGCCCAGTAGCCCTGACGCTGGAAGACATCGGAAAGGCCACAGATGAGGACGAATGCCTCATCAAAGTAAAAGCAACGCTGGCAAATAGGAACTGGAAAAATTTTCTGGATGGAGTCAGCGCTCTCATGCCCCAGGAACAGCTGGCAAGGCAACAACTGTGGAGGGCTCAGAGCGAGCTGAGCGTCGGACCCCATGGTGTGATCCTCCGAGGGACAGCGATTGTGGTACCTGCAAGGTTGTAAGGAGAAGTCGTACGCCTCGCGCACCAAGGCCACCAAGGGGTGTCAAAAACAAAAGGACGCCTGCGCAACAAAGTGTGGTTCGCCGGCATGGACGCAGCAGTAGAGAAAGAGGTTGGCAACTGCCATTCGTGCACAATCACAGGTCGGGAACCTGCTCCTCACCCTGTGATCACGGAAGATCCCTGTAAAGAGCCATGGTCAAAAATAAGTGTGGATTTTGGATCATTCCCAGATGGACGGCACACCCTTGTCTTAATCGACTCCTACTCCCATTTTCCAATAGTGGAAATTGTACCCTCCACATCGTTCCACCATGTCAAGAAGGCCCTGGAGAGAGTATTCGCCATGGTAGGCCTGCCAGATGAAGTGAGGTCGGACAATGGCCCTCCTTTTCAGGGGAAAGACTTCCAGGCATACCTCGCCGCCCGGGGCATCCACCACAGAAAAATCACTCCACAATGGCCCCAGGCAAACGGGGAAGTCGAGAGATTTATGCGGACTCTGAACCGCGCGCTGCAAATTGGCGTGGAAAGAAGGGAGGACGCCGAAGAGTGCCTGTCACAGTTCCTCAGCGCATATCGACAGACACCCCACTCGACCACCCGCTGCGCTCCCGCGCACCTAGTATTCAAGAAGGTACCCAGAGACTGCGTGCCAGCTACACCTACCTGGTGCCCCCCGGAAATAAACCACGAAGCCACCCAAGATCGACGGAGGCGCACAAACGACAAAGCCAGTCAAGCCAGGAGAGCCCAAGCCAGGTCATTAGTAGTTGGAGACAAAGTGGTCCTCAAGAACCGACACCGACACTCAAAATATGACTCAGCCTTTGAACCAGAAGTGTGGGAGATCGTGAATGTGCACGGCACCATGGTGTCTGCATCCAGAGGCACACGAGCCGTGACTCGAAACGTGTCATGGTTTAAGCGTGTCTCTCGTGAAAGTGGACACGCCGGCTCTGCATCTGAGGAAGCGGAAGACGGAGACCTGGAGCCAGCGCGCATGGAGTCACCCACGTCCCCACAAGAAGAAGAAAGATCGACTTCACAGAGACCCGAACCAGCCGACAACATCAGCCCTGGAACCTCATCGAGCAATGATCAACTTCGCCCTGAGCAACCAGTGGAGACAGGAGGTCTGGAAAGTCGTCAAAGCCAACGATATCACCTGCGACCCAATCCGACCCCCAACCAACGATTAAAGGACTATGCATGGAATATGAACTGACTCAAGACATCTCATGGCCGGGACTATTGATCTGTGAGTTTGGAGGGATGTAGTAATGGAGCCACCCGGCCCGCACACATACGCACGCACGCACGCATACGCCTTGGGGGCGGGGCAGCCCCTGAGGTTAAATAAACGGTCATAAGGTCGCTCGAGGTCTTTGGCCCTAACTGTTAGCCAGTGTTGCGTCATTCATGATCCGTTATAGTTAGGCCCCACTTTGCGGCCTAGGCATTCCCTTGTCCCGTGTCTCCGGACACTACACCGCATATTGTGTACTATTGTATTGGTCTATCCTAAATATCTGCCAGTTTGTCTCAGGCTTTCTTACTTTCTCACTTAAATGTCCTATTATGACTTTGTCTCATTTAGAAAAAATTCTCCTGCTTTCTGTATATTCTTGTTTTTTACTCTCACGGTTCCGTTCTCCTTGCTCATTAGTCAGTCGCTTTTTTCTATCCTCCTCTTTCTTTCTTTCTTTCTTTCTTCTCTCTTTCTCTCTCTTTTGCGCTCTTGATTATGGTCTTCTCTTTCCATCTTCACTCTCCCCTCTCTCTTTCTCTCTACATGCCTATATTTAGCTTTCTCACCACGATAAGTCTGCGCTTGCCTTACCTTACCGCCGCGTCTCTCCGTCGTCCCTCCTCGCGTCGGGAATGAAACAGTAAGGCAGTCTGCATGGAGAACAGGGAATGTGCGCATGATTGTATGGCCGGCCCACAATGGCTGACCAAACAGTCATTGCGCTCTTAGGAAGGTGCGACCACTCCTCCCCTGCTCTGCAGCCCAGCAAATCACGCAAAGCTGCCGCAGCAGGAGGACCAAAAAAATGATAATAACATTATGTTATTATTATTCTTTTTCCTGTCTTTTTCTGCTTCATGGCAGTGGGGCGACGCTCCTCCACTTTGGCGGAGAAGCCGCCACTCCCCTCACCATGATATAACTTTGCAAGTCTACAACAAATCACCCTTGGTATTATAAAATTAAACAACAAGATGTTTCCCAAACCCTTCTCTGTCTTTCAGTAAAGAAGGTTACATAACATCTAGCATAAAAAAGCAGCCTAACAGGGAAAGAAAGCTGGCTCCAGTGTAGAGGTCAAAAAAGTAAAGTCACTCACGACGAGCTCTCTCAAAAGCATCCTGAATGCCTCTGTCCACACTAAAGAAATTTGATCACAATACCCCAGTAAAGAACAACTGGGGCATCCCTGAAGGATAACCGTATCCTCATGGCTGTTTTCATGATCTAAAGTAACAAAAAAAGGAATTCTTCTCCATTCTTAGATGAACAAGCATTGCAAAGCCAATACGTCTCACCTATGCAAGAGCTATTGGCTTAGCCAATGTGTTTTAGCCATGTTGTACACCAGCATAGCTACTATTCAGCAGGGCTAAACACTAGTAGCGTAGAGGAGAGTGGAGTGAAGTGGAGTGGAGTGTCATTGAGCAGAGTGTCACAGAGCGGACTAGAGTGCCGTACGGTGTCATGGATTGGCGCGGAGTGGCATAGTGTCATTAACCGCATGCGTGCGGGCGAAATTCCGCTCGTACGCTGACTTTTGCGAAACCGCATGTTACGTGACGAGCTGGGCTCGTCATCAGCGTAGCAGGAGGCTACCTCATGACGAGCCCAGCTCGTCATCAGCGTGCAAGGGGTTACAAGACGTAGCACAGCATAGAGTGGAGTAGAGTGGCGTGGCATGGAGTGAAGAGTTGTGGGGTGGCATAAAGTGGAATGGAGTAGAGTGGAGTATCGTGGAGCAGAGTGGCGTGGGGTGGAGTAGAGTGAGTGGCGTAGAGAAGAGTGGAGTGGTGTAGTTGGGAGACACGTAGCGGAGTGGCCTAGAGTGGAATATGCATGGTGTGGTAGCGCACTGCCATTACAGCAACACATTTTCTATTGAAACAACCTTTACATTGGCACAGACATACAGTTTTACTGATAAAATTATACAGCACACAAATGATGATGAATAAGGGTAGGCGGACAACTCCGTTCCGCCCACACAATGTGCGGAATTTTGACTGTTCTGCGTTCCGCGAAGTAGGCGGAGCAGGCAAATCTCTGCAGACTTGCAGAGTTGGCCTCCTGCCCGTGCTATTAAAACATTTCAAAAATCTATTTAAAAGACCCAGAAAACTCCTTAACTTATCGGCGGCGGCCCCGGGCTACCCTCTTCCGCAACTTCTTCATGCGCATTTCTCGCAAGAATGTGTGGAAATAGCATAACCTAGTGTATGGATTTGTTTTGATCTACTTAGAATCTGATATTTGACATCTCTCTTTGAATGCATAGCAAATGTGACAATATAAGAACAAAGTTAAAGGCCTGTATAAAGAAAGTGAGCACTTGTGGAAGAATACAGCAAACAGGCAATGCTCCATGGGTGGAACAAAGACATGCTGGACATCTAAAACAAATGAAGCCAGCAAATAGAAAACAAGCAAATTTGAGTTACAAACCACAAAGCCAATTGTAAGAAATGGGTGGTATGTATTCCCATGTAAGCTCCCCAAAAAGTCTTTAGCACACAGAAAGCTGTGCTGTCTAGTAGGCAGCAACCTAAAAACTTGCTATGAAAAGGGTAGAGAGTCGGGTGGGAGGTTAGTTTTAACTCAACAGAATAAGCAAGAGTGTGCTGGGTTAGAAGTCAAGAAATACAAATTTAAAAGAACCAGGAACCCTTTCCTGGTATCATCCAGTCATTTCAAATGACTTCTCATTGCTTGTCACAACACCCCTGTTTTGACAGAAAGAAGTTAAGCCACACCTTAAAAGCATTTCCAACTTCCAACTGAGGTATTTTAACTCCTCTTGTCTATAGGATGAAGCACAGGAAACACCTTTTTTCAAGCACTCCTTATACAATCTTTTTGTAGGGACATGTTCTCAGCTATACAAAAATACTTGTCAACTACAGAATTAAGACCATCCTCATCAACAACATCTAGATGATTATGGACAGAAGTGACACTGTGGCCCTCATCCTGTTGGACATTTCTTCAGACTTCAACACCTTCTCTCACCCCATCCTTATCCAACGACTGCATGAAGCCAGCATCCAAGGACCCACATTTTGCTGATTTGCTCCTTTCTGACAGACCGCACCCAGTTGGCTAGCCAGACCCCATTCACCTTGAACCCCATCAACCTCATTTGAGGTTCCACAAGAATCCACAGTTAGGAATCCGTTTTCTTTCAGAAGGTGTGAAAAAATAACTTTCCATTGACTTAAAGATTGCACTGATTTTGTGTTTCCACAAATTGTTACGCCTTGGGAATAAACCCAAAACATAAATCTAACATTTAGAATACTATAATAGTTTCTTTTGACTTTTTGGTGTTTGATTCTGTTGAAATGAAAACTAACCCCTCCCTCCTTTCTTAGACTATCATATATTTTTATCTGTTATTGCGGCACAGACGTGGAACAATCTTCCTCTCACTCTAAAGCAAGCTGCCAACCTTGTTTTTTTCGGAATGCTTCTGAAAACATGGATGTTCACTTAATCTTAAGTAATTATTTTCTGGAGGGACAGGTTTCTTTCTTTTGTGTCTCTGTTGTTAGCGCTGAGATGCCTTTTGAGGTGGTTGTTGTGATTTACTAATGCCACGATTGTTAATTTATTTCTATCCATTCCTGCAATAAGATGAATGTATTGTGAAGATTCATTAACATTGTCACTCTATTGTCTTCCAGCACCCAAAATGATGGATTCCAAAGATCTGAAAATGAATTTGCTGTTAGCATTCTTTCTTATGGGAATAGTGCTGGTGTCCTGTCAAACCCAGGTGACCCCAGTGGATCTCAAAAGTAAGTTCAGTAAGAGTTTTTGCCTGTCTGGTCCAGGGTATCACCTGCACCCTGGCACTGCTGTGACTGTTACTGCCCTCCATGCTGCTGTGTGTTTTGATCTGGTGCTGATTCCCCTGGAACTCATTGCAAACATCGTGTCAGATCACGTGTTGCGTGCAGATTGAATTAAAAAACACAACGCCAAGTTCAAAGATCTAAATGTGCATGTGTTACTTAAAGCAGATCTACTGTTTGGATCTGTACAGCCCTGACTATCTTTAACCTAGTAAGCATAGCACAGCAACATGTCTCTTTCACTCCAGCATGAAGCTTCTAGCAGAAGAGTTCCAGAGGTAGAAATCTCACCAGTATCATTGCATATTGTTGGTGTGCGGTCTGTGGCAGTGACAGGTGATTTATAGGTAGCTGATAATTTATTGTTTAACTATAGATCACCATAGTTGGCACTACCATTACTAAATAGCATGTTTTCAGCACAAAAATCCTTCTTACCAAGATTTTGCATTGATAGCTGCAAAACACTGGTTCATCACGGGTACGGTTGAAGCATTGAAAAGGAGACACGCTTGCTTATTCTTAAAAAGATGGCCCCACATGTGACAGACACAGATCTAATGAAGGTAGGGTACACCCCATCTTAAATTGCAATGCTCCTGTTGACTTGCAGGCATATGATACGGCTCTATCCCTTCCCTGGAATAACCCTATACATATGCATGCAGCATGACCGACATGTATCAACATCCTAGCATAAAAGATTAATATCACCAGTGCCGACACACGTCTACTAATGGTTAATGGTTTATAAACTTGATTCTGGCAAACAAATCAAAAATTAGACTGATCACTATCAGGCAAATGAACTTGTCCAAGATGACTGCACTATCTGCACAGTCATGAATTTGGGGCCAGATTTATATACTAGCAGGAGGCCCATTTCTCTGCCAGAGCAGCAGATTAAATTACTCCATCGCCCTGACGAAGATGCCGCCCGCCAGATTTAGAAATGACCGCCAAGCAGGTGATCGTTTCAACAGCATTGCTAGCAACACTGACAAGGCCTGGCAGTGACGGACAGTAAAAAATGGTTATATGTACGCCCCTCCTAATTGGACAGAGGGACATACACCCAATTCAGGCTAAAGCAATCCGCTCCAGGGCTATGTCACGCTGGCGTCCTTCAAACAGCCAAACAATCCACAGGGGTACACCAAAGGCGTAGATTCCTCACGATCATTTGAAGATAAAATGCCGCTGGCCATTTGTGACCGGTGTTATCATGTTTGATGACTCAATAGATTTATAAAAAATCTACCATCTCTTCATTTTGTGACAGATATAATCACGAAGAAAACCAGTGCAAGTTTGCGTTACTGATATATTCACTAAGAGGATAGGTGTTTTACTCACCCCTACTCCAAGTTAAGCACCATACCTGATTTCACAGTTATAGTTGGCACAACCCAGCCACAAAAGCGAGGCGCCGGGTCTGCATTCGGAAGCCATAACTCTGCATGGTCCTAAGATAGAGTGGTGGGTCATGACATTATATACTTATCACATCACATGGCCCCACAGGGATGAGTTTTCACCACACCAGGTGACCTACACCACTCTGCATGGTTCATCCACAATGGGTCACATGGGTAATGGCTTCTGCTTTTTTAACTTTGGCGGTGACTCTATAGACACAACCAAACGGTCTACCCTTGCCCTTATCATATTCTTATCTCTTATAGTGCGATGAACACGTATTCAAATAATCAAATTAAATAAATAAATAAATATGTGCATATAATTTAAGTACAGGTCCTTGTGTGAGTTCTAAGACGGCCTGTATAGCTAAAGCATCGACAATCTCTACAAATTAATCCACCACTTAATGACATAAAAGAATACGGACGCCAGCAATTGTTTTCCCAACACAATAAATCTTGTTTACTTTATGAAGAGTTTTATTTTACAACCTGAATTTTGCTCTAAATAGCAGCCTGGACATAAAAATATATCCAAGGACCTAGGAAATGTAATGTAACTGTTTAGATTAATAGGCTGCTATATGTAAAATGTTTATTAGATTCATTTTTGTCTAAAATTCAATAAATTGTGCACGTGATGAAAACACTTTGAATATATTTTGTGAACATATGATTAGAATTGCAAAATAACAAGTTCTTTCCAATTGCAGGATATGTTCCAGTCTAGTATAGTGAATAAATGTAAAGTGTTTTTATAAAAGTGTGATTAGTTATCTTTGCCCTTCAGAGTACCGCATGCATTAATTTACATACAATGACAACTCCTGTGTGTTGTAGAAGTGATATTCTTTACATAACAAATTCCTTTGGGTTGTCTGTAAAGACAGCAGCTCACATTGCATGTTCAAGCTCTAATAACATTAATATTGGAGCTGCCCACATGGGAGTTTATTTGTGACAATCCTTGTGTGATCATAATTTTAAGAGTACGTGTAGACATGTGCCTGTTATTGAGTACAAAGGATCTAACAATTAACTTTCCACAGTTTGAACTGGATTTTTCTTTGGTACCCTCCTTAATCTGATTTTACAAGAGTGAGCCTCAGCCTCTGGAACTCCAGACTGCTGAGATATCCAGACTGGTTCAGCTATCTAGTCAAACACAAAAAAGGGAATACATGTTTTTCATATTTTAACTAATTTCCCTAGTTTAAGTTACCTAAAGAGCAAGAAGTAATCTGGTTGAATAGAAGAGCAAGACCGGTCAGAGGCCCTCAGTCAGATTTACATCTCATCTGAGTTAAATTAATAGGTTCCTGTGTCAAACTGTTTTATTTTAAACTACCACATAATTCATGGGCTTGCCTATATAGGCAAAGAAGACTAAACAACACACAAATACATTCATATTTTTTTTTTATTTTGCTTATTTTAGAGAGTTTTGTAGAGTGCTGTTTGTCCTATTTGGGTTACTTCAGAGAGCTGGCAGAATCCAGTAGTGCACTTTGATTGTTAGATTAAATAAAGTCAAGTCGAGTCGCGTAGGTAATAAAGATCGATTTATTAGGGCGACCCCTGTGCTGTGTTGAACTCAGGTAAAAGTAAGATTGACAAATTCAGCTTTCTGAGCTTCAAGTAGTTGAGTTCAGCTCTCAAGTCTAGACTCAGGGCATTCCAGAATGTCAGGCCTTACATCCCCACAGATCTGCTTCTGGGTTTCAACCTCTTGTAGGAATGTTGATTGATCAGATGGGCAGACAGGGAGTAAAGGTATCTGGTTGTGGCATGGTGCCGTTTTAGTTTCTGAAGGTAGTCAGAATTTCCACAATACGCATTGTGAACAGTGCAAAAAATGATGTTTTTAACTCTGGTTTCCACTGATAGTCAATGAAGTGTTTTTATTGCTGATTTCATTAGATCCTTCCTGCAGGTGTGAAGAGATCCCACTTAGAAAGGTTCAGGCACATCATAGCTATCTCACTTATAAGGTGTGGGGGCAGTATAGGGTATGAAGAATGTGGGCTCATATTTGACTTGCTTTGTTTTTGGTTCTTCCATGCCAGCCTTGGTACTTGTCCCACAAAAGTCAGAAATGTGTAGGAGGGTTCCTGTTGTACCGTTGTCAGGTTTTTTCCAAAGATGGCAGAGCAATATGATTACTCCTGTCTATCCATTCACCAAACCATAGAAGGTGGCATGAAATGCATATAATACTTAAAGCTTTATCTTCAAATCACCAACGGAACACATTGACACCGATTCACAAAAACATTCATAGTATGATTACGGGGAACTTGAAGATTATACCAGCCTTTGGGAATCTACCCAAAATGTCCAACTCCTTATTAGTAAAAGTGCAACAGGAGCACAGTCAGGATTATGATGTCGGTTTCAGACAGGCTTTCAATGCTGGGTTTTCCGACATGGAAAGCCTGTCAGAAAGTGCAGGGCCCCCTTCTCCCCGTGGCCGCTGGTTGGGGGCCGAGGGGGCCCCTATGGTTCCCCTCTGTAAATCCCTGCACTGTGTGGCAGGCACCATCAGATACCTGCCACACAGTGCAGGGATTAACACATACTCCCATTTCTCTATGGGAGTTTGTGCTGTTGGCGGAAACCGCCCACAGCACAAGCTCCAATAGAGAAATAGGAGTTTGCGACTACACAATGTGTGGTTGCATCATAAAACGGTGTTGGGCGGACTCAATTCCACGCGACATTGTAATTAGGGCCATAAAATTAAAAGTATTTAAGTCTTGACATTTTTTAACATATAACATTAATATAATGTAAATTAAATGTGTAATATTTAAAAATATATATGTAACTATACTAATTTAAACAAACACACACACATATGTATGTGTGTGTTTATATACACATATATCATGTAAAACTAATTTTCAAAATATACATTTTTATGTATATCATAATTTTCTAATTTCTTTTAAATTTACTAATATATCATACATATATATTTACATACACATACATATTAAGTAAAAAATGTAACAAATAAACTACTAAAACATTAAAAATACTGCCAATTTAATTATACATAAAAAGTAAACAATAAAGCAAAATACATTTTACTAAAACTATCTTTAAAATTATATTAATTTATATATATATAACAATATAACATTAAATACGAAGGCAAATAATAATAATATGTATTTAAATAATATGAGCAAAACTGTTAAACTCTAGAAATAATAAATAGACTATTTCCACTCCAGGCCATACACCAGTAGGAAAAGCATTGGACTCGGGAGGGGTAAATTGTACTATTCCTACTCCAGTCTGTGCAGCAGTAGAGAGAGAGTAGTTCACCTCAAACAAATAACATATTTGAACAACTCTATAAAGTAAGCAAAAATATTAAAATGTAAATATAAAAATATTATTAATTTAATTAAAATAACAAACAATATTCCCACAAACATCACAACCAACAATTAAAAAGTAGTTACAGTAAATAAAAGGTATAACACAATTAACATTAGGGGAGAGGAGTTGGTCTAATGGGGAGAGGAGTTGGCCTAATGACTAGAGCGGTCGACCTCGAATCTGGGGAACTGGGTTCGAGTATCAGCAATGATGCTGAACATCCTGTTATTCTGGCCAAATCACTTTATCTCTCCGTGCCTAACACAAATGAATGTGTCCTCATGTAATGCAACTGGTGCTGTGTAAGGTGCTCTGATACCCGATTCGGGTCAAGTTCGCGCTATATAAAACTCTGTAAGAAAAAACAACAAATTTGTAAAAAATGCTAAACATTTTTTACATTTATTATTACTTAAATAACTTCCCACCCTATTCTCCTACAAACACAACAAAACACAGCTAATATATAACATATAAAAGAAAATGTATTCATTTTTTTCTGAAAGTATACATTAATAAAATACTTTAATTAAAATTAATTAATTAGTAATTACTTATTAATTAACTTCTCACTCAATTCCTTTAGAAATTATTGAACACACACCTAAAATATAACTTAGCAAATATGATAATTTCACAATTTACATATGTAAAAATTAAATAAATAAAGAATTATAAATACATTTCTTAATTAACTTCCCGTCCCTACCCCTAAAAACCTACTAACCCACACCTAAAATACATGTTCACAATTATAATAATTACACAATTTACATAATTATCAATTAAACATCAACTATTAATTCATTATAATTAACTTGGCTTCCTTTACCCCTACAAATACCACAACCTGCACTTAAAATAAAAAATGTAAACATTTATTAATTACACAATTTACATAATTATCATTTAAATGATTAATTCTGATTAAAATTAATTACTGAATAATTATATTAAATTTTCTTCTCACCCTGTAGCCCTGGAAACCCCACAACTGCTACAACACTAAAAATTACAGTTAACTACTAAACTACATTTAAAAATAACAAAAAAACGGCAAACTACATTAACAATAATTATACAAACAATATATATCATAAAATTAAAACATATAATAAAATACAAAAAGATAATTAAAAAATGATTTTCACAACTATATTTTTGTAAATTATTTTAGCAAAATAGATATTTTTAACCTTGATTGTACTTACCTTAGAAAATTGATATTCTTGTCAATGATATTCCCACATCATGATTAGGCCTGGGCGTAAAGTTCCGCTCTGCTTGTGGAGTTCGCAGAGTTTATACTACTCCGCATAGCGGTTGGAGTCCCTGCTCATCAAGCATTAAGTTGGCAAGTGTGAGCAAAGAAAATCTTACACCAGACCACCTCCCTTTGAGATTTGTCAATGCGAGTGGTCGCAGATGGTCACTACCGCTCGCATTCATTAACCTTTGGTTCGCGCTGAGGAGGCTGCCGCTTGAATAGAACATCTAATCGAGTGGTAGAAAGAAGCAGTGCCCTCTTGCACTGCACGTGGTGCTGTTTGCACTGATTTTACAGCGCAGGACAAACATCTGGCACTTGAAAAGTTTTTGGTCACTTCACAGAGTTCCACGTAGCGGTACTCCGCCCAGGCCTAATCATGATGTTTGTGTATTACAATATTAAAACCTTGATATTTCTGTGTCTTGATATTTCTATTCGATATTTTGTCTTAATACCTACTCTCTCTATTTTGCTTAATAGGTGCAAATCACTTGTTTTATCATGTAATCTGCTATTTTTTGTATTTACATGTTAATATTGAAGCATTCTCTGCACTCTTTCTGCACTACAGTACAAAGTGAGGAAGTGATTTTATGGTGATAAAGCAGAATCAACTTAGAGATGTTCATTTTACAGAAATCTCAGATGATACCAATGCGTACTTCATGGATGAGATGAACCAGGCATTCGAAGGGGTGAGATCCATGAAAAAACTGAAGGAGAAGGCTGGAACAAAGCACCAAGCCATCATCGAAAGGCTGGAGGAAACAAGGCGCAATAAGGAGGTGAGTATTCCAAGCTCCTCTTGCAGAACAGGCTTAGTCATGGCACATAAACAAAACAACATGGCTACTATGGAAACATGCTCCTCAATGCAGAAAATCTGCCTGCAATTCCAAGGGCCCGATTATGACTTTGAGGGTGTTGCTCCGGCTCTCCGCCGGCACAGTACCACCAAAGCCACTCACAGACCGGCCGCCTGATTACGAATTCAATTCATGCAGACAGAGATGGTCCTTTTGCATTTCCGATGGCACTGCCTTGGAAAAGGGCACCGCAATGGGAAGGGCAAAAATGTTCCCCCACGGCATGGACTGTGAAGTCCATGCTGTGCTGGAAATGGGGGTACAAGCAGACAGGGGGAAACATGTTCTGCCCCAATGAATGCATCAATAATTAACAAAAGGGGGGAGGGAGAGGGAGAAGTGGATTCTGTCTCCCCTGGCAATATGTATAAACAAAGAGAATCCACTAGGATAGTGTCGGTGATCCCTACAGTGGTGGGGAGCAACCAGTGTTGTTTAAATACCCCTCACACACCAAAAGGCCCCTTGGTGTCATGCTTCATCATCGGGGTCTTCGCAAACCTCTACGGAATGCGGCGTGCTACGACTCACGACTACGTAGGAGCACTGAAGGTGAACTATGTGTTGGTGTGTGTGGAGTAATAGTGTGTGAGTGGTGAGGTGAAAGTGTTGGTTAAAAAATACCTGGCTCGTAGGAAAAAAACAAAAACTCTTTATTAAGTCCTCGGCTGGTATCATTAAAAAAAGTGCAGGTGAGGTTGTTTACTTACTGATTATGGTATGTCAACCTCAAAAGTGCGTCGACATGTTTCGGAGTTAAAGACTCCTTCTTCAGGACGAGGATGTGCACTGATTATCCTCACCTTACTCACATGTATATGTAGATGTCAAAGTGTGCTCTACAAAAATAAATATAGTGAAATGTACCTATCTGTTTTTAAGAAAAAGTCTGTTGCGCCCAATTGGCGTTATACAGAACCTGTGGATAAACAAAAAGTCATATAAAACATAATGTCTAAATTGGAACACATGTTCAGGAAAAACTGTGTTATTACACAGAAGGGTAACGACGAACCAAAAATAAGGTCCAGGAACCCTGAAAAAGAAAAAAGAAAAAGAAAACACGGACAAACATATAGACTAGGACACACATTCATTGTTTTGAAGGTCGCCATTGGATTCCGTAAGGTGAAAGAAACGGATTGAGAATCACACAATTGTCAACATATATATATATTGCTTACTTATAGTTAAGGGCTAAGTAGCCTCATGAGCCAAAAGCGTGGTATTGGGGGTTCTCTGTTCTGCTCAATGTAGCAACGTGTGGGGTGTTAAAGGAACTGAGTTTTAGGGTCTAAGATACTCGTTCGCGGTACAGATATAAATAGTCACATCCTACACCATCAAACTCACGGTTACAGCAAAGCCAGGTAGGCTCTCATCCCCTCAACGCAGCTCCGACGAAGTGTCGGTTCACTGAAAAACAAACACCTTTTATAGTGCCTCGGGATCTTCTAATTGCCCCCTAATTGAAAACAGAATCGGCCCAAAAAAGGACATAGTCCTTAGGTTATGATCTGGTTCTGCGTGCGTTAGGTGGGTGTGTCTATTGTTCAGAAGACATGTGCGGAGAAATGACACTAACCGCAAGCGCATGCGCGAAGCGGTAGTGTCTGCAAATCGTTTGAGCGTTTTTGTACAGCTTGCAGGAGCTCGCGCATGCGTGTATGGGGGGGTACCTCGATCCTGTCATTGTTTCTGGGGCTATTTCTTTAAAGACAGGATTATACAGAGAGCTGTGAGACCTCTATAATACACGGGGATGATGTCTATTCAGAAAAACTTAGGAAGAATATTTGAAGTACGGAAAATCACTATAGACTGGTAATGTTCAAGGATGGTATGACAGTCAATTGTGGGCTATCATCGCAATTGGCTCCATGGAATGGAGTCATTTAATCCAGTGATATCTGTGCCCAAACGGAACACCCACCTTTGTTCTTTTTCAAAAAGGCCTATATCTGACGGCAGTTGCTCAATCACAGTCCAATGTATTTCATTCACACAGTGCTGAGCCTCCAGAAAATGTGCTGCCATTTTTGTAGTTTGTTTCTTGCACCTTACTTTGCTTTTGTGCTCGTTTATTCTCGTTTTTACAGCACGTGTTGTCATACCCACATATTCTTTTCCACATGGGCATGTAATCAGGTATACAACATTCCTGCTGTTGCAGTTTGTGAATGCTCGTTGTTCCCATTTGGTGCCGTTTTTGAAGGTGAGAGTAAGACTCTTCTCAGTCAGGTGGCAGCTATTACAATTGCCACATGGATGGTGTCCATGAAGACCTCGTAATCTGGTTTGTTGAATCACATTAGTGCGAGGTCTGGTATGTACCAGGATGTCTTTCAAGTTTCTTCCTCTCCTGTGAGCGAATAAAGGCTTTTCTAGATCTAGAGAACCACTTGTCAAAATCCGCCAATGTTTATTTACCAGTTTTGAGACCTGGTTGGAAACAGAACTGTATGTTGTTACACAGACTGTTCTGTTTTCTGTCTTTTGCTTTTGGGTGTTGTCTTCTAAAAGGGCTTCTCGATTGTTATTGCGCGCCCTTTTCATCGCTTGCTTTATGACTCTTTCGGGATACCTTCTCTGTTTCAGTTTTTTACTCAGATCTTGTGCTTGGGATTTATATTTTCCCACATCGCTGCAATTGCGGCGTAAGCGTAGGAACTGACCGTATGGTAAGTTTTCTCTTAGGTGACGTGGATGGAAACTGTCATACCTAAGGAGGCAATTCCTAGCTGTGGGTTTAAAATGTGTCTCAGTTTTCAGGTATCCTGCCTCATGGTAGATGTTCAAATCCAGGAACACCATTGATCCATTGGACATTTGGTGGGTAAACTTCAGAAAAGCATTCTGATTGTTGATCCAATGCATGAAATCTATGACAGATTGGTAATTCCCTTCCCAGATGACCAAGACGTCATCAATATAACGCCTCCAGGTGAGGATCTTGGTCCTGAATGGATAGCTGGGATGGAGGATTTTGGTAGTTTCCAAGTGGTGTACATATAGACCTGCTAGGCTCGGCGTGAATGTGCTTCCCATACTCGTTCCGTGCCGTTGTAGGTATAGAATGCCCTCATACTCGAAAAGGTTTCTGGTGAGTGCCATGGAGATACATGCCATCACTACTCCTCGTGGAGTATGATAGTTCCATTGTTTGGTATGTAATACCTCCTCAATGATTAGGAGGGTTTCATCGTGTGGGAGACTGGTGTAAAGGCTCTCCACATCGAGGCTCAGCAGTATTTGAGAGTCTGGGTTGAACGGTTGATTTTGTAACACCTGAAGAACTGCTTTTGTGTCCCTAAGATATGTGTCCGTTGCCTGAACCAGAGGCCTAGGAAGGCATCAGCGAATTTGGATAAAGGTTCAAGTATGGACGAAATGCCGGACACAATGGGGCGACCAGGTGGACTTTGTAGGTTTTTATGAACCTTCGGTATTGTGTAAAAGTAAGGTTTTCGCGGGTTTTTTTGTGTCAGGAAATCGGCCTCCTTTTTCGAGAGCCAGTTATGGGCAAGGGCTTCCTCAGTCATTACACCTATTTGGATGCGTATGGACTCTGTGGGGTCCTCTTCAAGAATCTGGTAGTTTCTCCTATCCGAAAGGAGTCTTCTACATTCTTGGTCGTATGCAGTGGTTGTCTGAATAACTACTGCACCGCCCTTGTCCGCAGGTTTTATAATGATTTGTTTGTTTTGTGAAAGTTCCCTTATTGCCTCGTTTTCCTGTCTACTCATATTTTGGAATACTCTTTGGTTGGTGTTCATTTTCCCTAATTCGAGCATAACGGCTTTCTCAAAGGCCAGGACTTCAACAGGAAGTTGATTGTCCAGTGGCGTGAAAGACGACTTAGGTTTTAAGCCAGTATCAGATGGTTCCTGGGTGGGTTCCTGATTATAAAAGAATGCTCTCAACTTGATAGTCCTTACAAAGTCCTGAACCTCTTTGTGAAATGAATGCATCCCCATGGCAGCTGGGATAGGGGCCCTTTAGCACTCGCTATGTTCCCTCGTCCTTTTTGCGGCAGGCTCAGCATATGACATTGCCCCTCCGCCGTGCAAGGGAATGGCGATTCCTTGGCCCAGCCGGTGGTCCACTGCCAGTATGGCGGTGAAAGTCGTAATCTGGCAGACGGTGGACCACCACTGCTTCGCCACCGCGAGAGTGGTGACTGTATTCGTAGTCAGGGCCTTAATAATCATCATCATTTTGCTGAAGTGAAAATGGTGATTTCTTGACTGCAGACTCGTCGTTATCTTTCAGAATCAATACTTTTAGCAATGTGTTTTTCTAAATGAAAAATGAAGCTAAAACTGATGTTCGTTACATGAAAATTGTGCATCGAAGATATTTTTTTTAAAAAGAAAGGTTACAGTATTGATGGGCAACATAAGCAAAAAGCATTTTTGAATACTGATTTATGAGAATTTGAAGGCGTTTCATAGTAGTAAACTTTTACAGACTTTTACGCGCCTTTTTCAAAATGTCCAACTCCCTATTAATAAAAGTGACATCAGGACTCGGTTCTTTCCAATTTGTACTAATTGTAATATAATATTCCTTAAATATTCCAATTTGAGATGTTTAGAGGCCACTTGTACTAAAGATAACTACTTTACTCAGTTCAAAATGCACTACTGAAAAACACACAATATTCTCTTAAGATTTAGCTTATTTTGAAAAGATTATGTCCAAGTATCAGTTCATGCCAGACCTGGGAGTTAGTTGCCAACCTAGACACTTTCTACAAATCTTAAATTTGGATTATTCCTATTTTTGGTGTGCTCTAGCTAGCAGATTCTCACACATGAGCAACATTTGGGCTTGTATGGTGGCCTGGCATTGCACATTTGGCTTTGGATTTCATTCAGATACACCATAGCACATTGCCAAAGCACAGTACCATTGGCTGATGACAGCCACATCTTATACCGGACAGCCACAGCTTATGTTGCTCAAATCCAGTGATTAGAAGAAAAGGTAGAAATGAATGCAGATTATGTGAAACTCCTCTGGGTTGTTACTCCTGTCATCCATTTAGACCTAATTTCAAAGCACCCGGTATCAGGGTGTCCATATAATCACAGACAATACCTCCAACTTTGGGCCTGATTACGACTTTGATGGTGCAGCGCCTGGTCCGCCGTGCCGCCGCACTGCTAAAGCTGTGGTCCGACCGCAAGCCAGATTTGAAGTTTCCTCCTGGATGGCAGGCTTTGCTTTTGACGTTCCCACTGCGGTGCCCTGATAATGGGAACACTAAAAACAAGATAAACAACATTTACCGCGAATATTTCTCCACGCAGGGAATCACAACGCGGTCGTTACAACGACCGCGTTGTGATTCCGCATACCATTACTCCGCAAGTCGGAACAATGACTTGCAGAGGGGGGGAAGGTGTTGGATTTAAAATCCAACACCTTCCCTATTGTCCGCACTGACTGGAGTTGGAATAGTAAATGATACTATTCCAACATCCAGCGCCCCCCTTCGCAAGTCGTTGTTCCAACTTGCGGAGTAATGGTATGCGGAATCACAACGCGTCGTTGTAACAACCGCGTTGTGATTCCCTGCGGGGAGAAATACAGTGGGATGGCATCACATATTCCTAAAAACATTCCTTGCAAGGCACGAGCTGTAAAGTCCATGCCATGCAGGAACTGGTGGGCATGCACATAGGGGTCACAAGTTGTGCCCCCCTGTGTGCATCCACAAGGCACATGGAACCGCTATGAAAACAGTGGCGGAGAGGAAACTTGTAATATGCTTGGCTGGACCATGGCAGTCCCGCAAGTATATTACTGCTTCCTAACCACATCAACATTGCCAGGGAATGATGGTTCCCTGGCGGCTGTGGCGGGGCAATGGTGATCCTACTGCCCTTGTTGTAATAGGGCGACCGCCATCGACACGCCCCGGTGAGTCTGCGGTCGATGGACCACCAGACTCTGAATCAAGGCCTATGTATTTATAACCTGCAAATCATTGCTATCAGGTGTGTTACTTTGATCAGTTCAATGCAAACAAGTAAATGCCATAGACTGTCACACAGAAGGCCGGGACTGGAAACAGTGTCAATGATGTCATGAAATGAGGTGGCCTGTCTATCAGGTAGTGATCCACTGAAGTGAAAAATGGCCATTAGCTTGGTTACCAGACAGTTTTTCCACTCTGTAGAATTTCATACTTTTCTAGAAATTCCAGTGAGATGTCATGTGAATACCGCACAGCTTTGTTGATTTCTGTGAATATCTTCTTTAGCCTTTCACTGGTAGGGGATGTTTGCAGTAATGACTGGTGGAAACATTCTTTCAGGTTGTTAATCAACAAAATATCAGCCTGTGATTGACACATTGCAGAAATAAGAGTTGGTGTTTTTAATATAAAACATGCTAATCCTGCAATATTTTATGGGTCATTCTCCAACGGGTCCAAAAATATTAATTGTGTATATGGGTGTCAGTGCCACACTAGAGTTTCTGTTATTTTTTCCAAAGAGCTCACTAAGGTAGAAAGCATTGACCTTGTATTGTAATCCAATAGTAGCTATGTATACTTCCACACATCATAGAATCCACAGTCAACCACACATGCGCAACACACACCACATATGCGCAACCCACACAGTTGCAATACGGAAACTGACTGGAGACATGGGGCAAGGAAAATGTAAAAAGAGAGAAAACAGATTTTGGATATTGCACTTCGACTTGTCTGTCTGAGGAGCTTTAGAGTTTGAGGCTGACGACAAATGTAAGGAACATCATATTATCTACATTCCAGATGACCTCTATGTAAGAAATAAGAAGGAATTTGAAAGAAGAATCTGGAGCCACTACTGTGTATGCTGCCTATCAGAAGACAATAGAAACATATCAGCTGATAACATAGCTTGCCCAGCACTAGGTATTTTCATTGGTTCGTAGTAGCAGAGGTGCTAAAGTAACGCAAGGGCATACCTTAAGAAAATGTAAAAGGATTGTATGTCTGTACTTTGATCTTTAGTATTCGGTACCTCTTTGCCTTTACTTTTGTCTTATCTTTACTACTCCCACCAAATCATTCATTGAAATGTGGATTACCGTGTCCTCTATACTTCATCCTTCCTTCACCTTGACCCCCAACACAGCTCTATACCATACCTTAATGCTACCTTTTTTTACATATTATTTTTAAATTAATGACAATACATTTCATTAAAACTAACCCATACCTTATCTCAGAATTGTTTATTATTAATAGCCCACCACATTCTAACACATGCCCTAATCCAACCCTAATCTCAATGATATTTTACTCACTTTTAATGTATTTAGTTGAAATAAAAACATATTGCAATCCTAATACCAATTCTGTGCCACAGTCCTTATGAAATGTGTCTATGTCTTTGGCTCCTTTCTCCTACATGAACTATTTTCTGGTAGACACTGACCCCATTCATATGTCTAAACAGCAGGGTAGCACCATGGATGTTGAGAAACTTTGCCCTTTCCCGAGGCAATCCAGAGAGGCTGCAGGAGTAATTTCTGGATCCAGCCCTCGGTGCTCTAATCCTATATTTAATTCAATGGGAATAATTGAAAATATAGTAAATTACTGCATTTTTTTTATAAAATGAGTTCTTAGTCAACACACAATTAATATACATTTTGAAATAAAAGGTATCTTAATGATGTTGCTCATTCCAGCTACTTAGGGGCCGATTATGATGGCGGACGGGAGCAGGAGGAAACCTCCGCATTGCCTACGGAGTTCCCTCGTGTGCAATTAGGATGTGACCGCCACCCTGGCGGTCACATCCTCTATTTTTATCATTGCGTCGGGTGCGGCTTCAAGCTGCATCCGCCGCAATGGTAAAAATGCATACATTTCATTTGTATGCAGAAAGTGGCAGGCACTGTGCAGTGCCTGCCGATTTCTGCATAGAAATTCAGGGGGGTACCATAGGTACCCCCCCATGTGCACCCCCCACCTACCCTTTACCTAGGGGCCCGCAACGGGCCCCCGCAGTGAAGTTACACCGCGGAAATCCCGCCGCGGAAAAGCATTTCTTAAAGCCCTTCCTAATATGGCGGACGGTGTCTGAGAGACACCGCCACCATATTAGAGCTTTTCCGCCGCGGTTGTAAGCCAATCGCGGCGGAAAAGCTGCGGACGGACACCAGGACCCACCAGCCATCCTAATGTGGCGGAGGGTCCGCTGCGGTTTTTCCGCATCCTCTGGGCCGGCGGTGGCTTCCGCCGGCCCGGAGGATGGGGAAAAACCGCAATCATAATAGGCCCCTAAATCCTTACCATTGGAATAGATTTGGCTTAATGTCTCACCTGTAAGAACTGGAAAGAATTCTCAACTAATCCTTATCCGCGTATCTGTGCTCTTCTAGATCTCCAACAAGTTCCCTGATGTTGATATTCACTTTCTGTCTAGTATGTTTTTTAATGGTACCACTATGTGTAGTCTGTCTCTCATTCAGATTCACTATTCAACATCTACCTAATCTAACTATAAACCAATAACACTCCTTATGCCATTACATGCTCTGTTTCTGTTGCAGAGTGCAGTATTCCCTATCCTAATACTCAGCTTTTGCTTATAAATACACACGCTAAATATGCTGTGTAAAGTTCTCCAATAGCATTTGTGATGCCAAATGCTATATACACCAGTTACATTAAACTTGTAAAATAACACAGCCAAGCGGCATTTAATGGTTAAGGCGCATTAAAACCGAAACATGTCTCTCGGTTGCTGGTGTTCCTTTTAGAGGGTGCATGGCCTAATAGTTTGGGATAGACTATTCCTGTTAGAGCAGGCTATGGTCAATCTGCTTTACATACAATCAGCCTCCTAAAAAATGGCAAAAATGAGTTAAAATAGTGGCTTTGAAAAGGATGGAACGAAATGTTCCTTCTTAGTAGGAATGCACATGCATCCATTCAATAAATGTGAACATGCACTAGTTGCAACTTGATTGTCAGAGAATAAGCAAACAATATGGATCAACAACAATAAAATGAACAAAACAATGAATGTAGATAGAGATATGAAAATATATGGATACGATGATATTGAGACCGCCCTAATTGAGCAGTTGTAACATTTAAAGTAGCCAGGGCCTCTATAATTATGTGATGGGGAAGGCCAAATTAAGGGGCTGGGTTGATTGAATTTTGCAGCAAGAAAAGGTAAATTATGCAGTGTAATGTGGCAAGTTTCTGCTCGTTTTACTTCCTTATGTTGTCATTTTTCATAGGTTAACACTGTCTAGGCAAAGGTTTAACCTAATTAGTACCAAATTAGTACCAATTTAACAGTCAAATACAGAAATAAGCAATAGAAAGGGGACCAGTCAAGCTTTGCAAAGGGCCTGCCACATGCTCAGCAACACGAGTCGCCACGTTTTAATTTGCACCGATTGAGCTAGAATTGTGTTTTTTTTATCTAAAGTCTGCAGTTTATGCTGCAGATGATGGATTTTGTCTTAAATGCGACAGATCCTTAATTATGTGTAAAAGGCCACAGTCGCCAAGTTGCATAATTCCTGTGACCTTGACAGTAGTACATAATACCACTTTCAAGCCTTTTAAACAACAGCTGGTTCGCAGGCCGATTGTCTGATCTGATCTCATTTACTTAAATACAAAGATACTTAATGCAAGGAAGTTTAACTCCATAATTTCTGCATATGGAAAATATGACACATATTCACATTAAGTTATGCAAGTAGCGAGGAATCAGGCAAAAGGCACTGCGGCACTTCCATAAATACTTTTACCTTTCAGCTTGATCCACTGAATACTCTCTGTGAATCTTATTGTGAGGAAATATTATTGTTTAGTGAAGTTTGCAGAATGCCCAACCAGCATGGTAAAAAATTTCCGTTTATTACACATATTTTTATCCAGATAAATAGTTATTGTGGCTAGCCTGAAAACCTGGCTGAATTGTACAGATTGGTGGGTTGATGAGCCTTCCTCTATAAATCAGTTTAATTCACCTTCAACCCAGCAAACAATGTGTAGCTAATATGTGATGTGTCAGGGGCAGAGGATGAGTTTTAAAAACCAGTTTGATTGCCGAATTACATTTATTCAGATAGGCAATTTATATAGTATTAAAAGAACAAGAATGGTGAGAAGAGGGGCGTATTATTATCCCCTCACCAAAGTGGCTAATTTTGTTGACAAAAAAAAATCCAGCTATCAAACTGGTTTTAAAAACTTCACTCACCTTCACAGGCCCCTACTTATTCTTAGAAGTGCCTCCCTGTCTCCAGTTGAAGGCCCACTCTATATCAAGCCATAGGACATATTATCAAGGAACGGCGTTATAATTATCGCCGCTTTAGCGGCAGAAAACTGCCGCTAAAGCGGCGATAATGGGCTTGATATTATGTCCTTGTGAATTCCCATAGAAGCCCATGTTCTGGTGTGAACATGGGCTTCTATGGGAATTCTCTACGGCATATTATCAAGCCCATTATCGCCGCATTAGCAGCAGTTTTCTGCCGCTAAACCGGCGATAATTATAACGCCATGCTTGATAATATGCCCCCATGTTTTTAGAGAGCGAGGACTGCCGATGAAGAAGCATAACACCTGGTGGTGTGTGAGGCCAGTCCTTCACTTTTTGTGAGATGCCAGCATTTTCATTTGGGATTTAGTTAAGTTTTGGTAAAAAAAACTCGGGAGTAGCTTCTTTTGTGTATTCATGTTAGGTTGGAGGCCAGCTTGCTCTGAGTGCCCCGTGCCTCTGTTTCCCTCCCCTGGGAGTCCCTTGAGTTAGTGTGTTACATTGATTCACCATGATAATGAAGTATTAGACCACCTTGCTTTTTAGCGGCATAGTGTGAACACAGAGAAATTCAGTGAGGCCACCAAGACTGTAAGTCTGTCACTGAATTGGCAATGAGTTCTATATGGTATAAAGTACCCCCAGCTGTGCTTTATAAGGCTATTGCAACTCTCTTAGGAGTTCCTGATCATAGAGACTGACAAGGCTTTAGCCCGAGTTTCTTTATAAAGTCAAGGAACTCCCAGGTAACTTGCAATATGCTATACCATAGAGGAGGGGACATTTTATTCCTTATAATACATGGTCACACCATCACCCTTAAATCTTGGGTGTCCTTCTCTTTCATATGAAAGAAGAAGTATGGATAAATATGTAGTGTGAAATTAAACAACCAAAAAACAGTTAGTAATGTGTTGTAAAAAATATATTAGAATCAGTTTAATGTGACATTGAAAAAATGCTGTAACACAGAAGGTAAAGAAACAGACAGATTCCTGCAATGAACTATATAATGCAAAAAATAAACATTTTACCATGAATATCTCCTGCTGTTTATTGTTCATTTTAGAAACACAGATCAGAAATGCACTTCTGCTGCTCTCTGCTTGGCTAATCAAGTCTAAACCGTGATGTCGCATGCGGTCTCTGAGCCGCGAGGAGCTGCGGGGAGAACTCTCCGCTCTGGGAAACCATGAACCCAGCGTGCCGCAATCTCAAGGATCCCCGCTGTCTCATCGGCCCCCATCGGCCTCTACCAGCCTCATCGGTCTAATTGGCCCCGCGGGCCTTGTTGGGTTACTGCAGACGGGGGACTGCATACGGCTGGGAGCAGAGGAGGGCTGAGGGAAGGGAAAGAGCACTGGTAAGGCTAAGCCAGCGACAGTACCCATTCTGGGGCGAAAGTGGCTGGCATCAACTCGCCTCCTGCTTCTCTGACCGTAAGAGCCCTATCCCAGAAGCCCTGAGATCATGGTGCCCTGCACTCCCCGGACCCCGGCCTCTGACAGTATTGCTCTCCGAGCCCTGTATTGAGAGTCACAGGAGGCAGGAGAGAGCACAGTCGTAGCCCAGCCCGGCCATTGCCAACCATTGCTATCATCTGTAATCTGTCTAGAACCTGGGGAAAACAAGGAAGAAAAGGAACTTTGGGTCCATATGAAGGGACACAGAATTGGTTACACAGGCAGTTTCCCTGTGACACCATAAGAGTATAGGTGAGCTCTGTATCCGTTGGGAAAAGGACACCACTTTGTACTCACCGGGGCCACCAACCCATTAAGCCACGAAGTTCACGAGCCCCACTCGAGCCAGAACTGGCACCTGCACTGTCACTTGTTTTAGAGGAGAGAAGGGCTGAAGAGGGATCTCAGCGAGGTTGAACTAGAGTTAGACCCCGCAACGCAGATCTTGTCCTGATTTGAGCCCTAGATCACGGAGGTGGCCCAGCTAGGTCTGGATGCGGCTTGTGGTCTGGGTGAGCTTCCTGCCTCTGCTGTTGGCTGTCCATTCTTGCGCATGGTGTGTACCCCTTTGCAGGAGCTAGAGCAAGTCGGGTCATGGGACGTCTCCACCACAAAATTTAGCAAACTTTGGAACAATAGGACCTCCCTAAGGCCCCCTTCAGGACTCAATCCACCAATATAAGGACTTAGTAAGAGCCCAGAAGGACCTGGAATACTAAAAGAGCTGGGGAGAAGCGTCCGACGGCATTAAAAAAAAGTAAGTCCTTTTCATCCGGTTGTATGACGAAACAACGAGTTCCTCTACCCTGCATACCTAAACAACATAGTCTGTCTAACGACTGCGTCTTAACCACTCATTGCTTTCCCACACATGCCTTTACCATGGATTTTCATGGTAAAGGCATGCATGGTAGAGGGGTATGCGTGGCTAAGGTTACCACCCTCCTCCACACTGCCCCAAGTTACAAACTCTCTCCGGCCCCCTCCTGCCCTGAAGTACAAATGCCTCTACCCCCTCCCAACCCCCATGCTGTGTCCTCCCCCTGCCCTAATGCTTAAAACCCAGTCCTAAACACTACCTGCCCTCCCCTATGCCCTAAAAATGTACCCAACTTCCCCATGAGCCCTAAAAATGACCCACCCTCCCCTAATCCCTAAACACTACCACATCCCCCTCGCTGCGCCGTAAAAACAACCCCTAAAAAATACACCCCCCTAAAAAATACAAGGAACCCCCCTCACCCCTGCAAACTACCGCCACCAACACTGAAAAATACCCAAACCCCCTCCACCCCCGAAAACTACCCTAAACCCCCACCCCTGAAAATTACCCCGAACCCCCACCACACCTAAAAACGATCCCAAACCCCACCACACCTGAAAACAATCCCGAACTGCCACCACCCTTGAACACTACCCGAACCCCCACCACCCCTGAAAACTACTCAGATCCTTCATCACCCTTGAAAACTACCTTAACCCCTACCACCCCTTAAAACTACCCGGAGTCCTCACCACCCCATAAAACTATCCCAAACCCCCACTACCCCTGAAAAATTCCACAAACCCCCCCAGCCCCAACCCCTGTCCCCTTACCTGTCAGTGTCTGCTTCCCAACGCTCCTCTTTCTCTGCCCATTCGAACACTAGAGCGCATTAACCACACATGTTTGTTGTTCGGGCAACATGGATACGCTTCTCGCGGGGGGCGTGGCTAAGCGCGCAACGAGACTGGACGCGCCTTAGCGGAGCTCCAGTGCAAACCTCCGCGAAAGGGGTAAATTATCCTGTAGACAAGCATCCCTGCTGGCTGGGAAGCTGGGCGGAAAACTCGCACACACCCGTACAACCCTCGGTCCGAAAATCGGATCACCAGCCGCTTTGGAGCCGCTCCGAGTCTCTCGCAAGTGAGTGAGCCGGGAATCGAGAGAGGGCGCCGGCTGTGGGAATCACGGCACATCGAGGATCTGGACCGGAAGTGCGGGCCGCAAAGCCGGGCCCGGCCGTGACCAGCAGGAAAGCGACCGGACCAGCGCCCGACTCACCAACGCTGGGGCACCCTCGGGCACGACGGCCCGACACACCCTGCTGACGCCCCCGGGCGGAAGACGTGCTCCCCGACCGGGAGGCGAGCCGCCAAGGGCAGCGCCGCTCCAGCTAGGGAAGTAGCGGTGGCGCGGTAGATACCGCGTAGGGAGGCGGACGGCCCCCAATAATACCGGCAAGGTGCCAACCGGATCCCAAGCAGCGGATGACCGATGGTAGTGGGCACAGTCAGCTGAAGGAAGCCCAGGGACCTGAGGTCCATTGATCCGCCCGCAGGAGGCGGAACCGGAGCCCCCGGCAGGGACCCCAGGATGGTGGGAGGCCCCAGCGAGCACCCGTGAGGCACGCCTGATCGCGAGGGCACAGGAGGCGAGTGATCACGGACAGCAGCCGGCGGACCACAGGCCCCCGACCACGGTAAGGCGACTGCAACGCCACGCGGGCAGGAAGGATACAGGCATGGTGCCCCTGGGGGACTAGTGGAGCACGCAGACACACCAGCACTGGGAGCTCACAGGACCACACATAGCACGGTGGTACTGCCTACAACACTGAGTGGACGCACCGGCGCGAGGCCAGGCTTGGGTGCGCCAGACCCTACCGGCGCGCAAGGCACCTGTGACCCTGGCATTGGGTCGGGAGTAAGACGCCTGCGACACACTGCAAGTGGCACTGGCAGGGGAGACCGCAGCCACCATAGTGACAGCCCCTGGGGCGTTCTTCTCCCCCTCCAGTGGTGCAGCCGCGACCAGGACATCATCCCTCGACCGCTGAGACGTGGCCAAAGGTGCGTCTGGAGCGAGCCACGCTGAGCCGCGACAGGGCTGACCGGCGGACACGCAGGAGCCCCGTGCCAGGCCACGGAACAACAGGGAGTGAGGCGCCTGAAGGATTGTATGCAATAGGAAAGCTGAGCTACCACGATCGCTGGTGGGAGGTCGGCATCGGACGGGAGAGTTTGCACATGTAGCGCAGCCCACGGCACCACCAAGGGGCGCGGCGGGATCCACCGGACCGCCGGGAACTGAGCGTGCATGCAGAACGCAGTAGCGCCTGGCCTCCTTCCAGACACGACAGGGGCCAAATCAACACTCACACCACAGCTGGCCCGCGAGCACCACCACAACCTGGTCCACGCAGCTCTGCGCCCAAGAGTCGGGAGAACACAAGTCAATCCTGTGGGGACGCCCCGCATCCCAGTTTTGGCTTGCAAGGGCCCCTCGCCCTGCACTTATCCGATACGGAGGGACATCTGGGAGAAACACGGACAGCTGCATTGCTCGAGGAGCCGCCACTGCACAAGGCGCTGTTCATGTCTGGAGGGGCAGGGAAACGCACGGGAACCGGGGGAGCCAACCCAAAAGGCAAGATGGACAAAGCACTGAAACATGGCGAGACAGACCCCATAGTGACCCGGCTAGACACGATGCTGGCAGCCATGGAACGGTTAGACAACTTGATCCAATCCACGCGTACGTCACTGGAGGCGAAAATAGACGGAGTTGCCATCGACCTGACTCACCTGAGGGCGGACCACAAAAAACTCGCCGACCGTACCACGGCCCTGGAACACACGGTCGCAGACCTGGAGCCCCGAGTCACGCAAACGGACAAGCAGGTGAATGATCTTCTTAACAGGGTTGAGTTCCTAGAAGACAGGGCTGAGGATGCGGAAGGACGGGCAAGACGGAACAACATTCGGATAGTGGGAATGCCTGAAAGATGGGAAGGGAGGAGCCCCGAGACACAGGTGGAGGACTGGTTGCGCACAATAATGCCTGAAGGGTCACTGTCGCCTCACTTCGTGGTGGAGCGGGCCCATCGAGTCCCGTCGCGCCCACTCTCAACGGGCTCCAACCCACGCCCGCTACTTATCCGTATCCTGAACTACCGCGACCGAGACTCAGTGTTGAGGGAAACCCGTAAATTAGACCAAATCCAGGTCGATAATGCCAACATCATGCTCTTCCCGGACTACACAGTTCAAGTGCAGCGCCAGAGACACAACTTCCTGGCAGTGAAGCGCAGACTTCGGCAACTTGGACTCACGTACTCCCTCCTCTTCCCGGCGAAGCTCCGAGTGGTGGCACATGAAAAGACGCACTTCTTCGACAGCCCTGAAGAAGTGGAAGCATGGCTGGATAATGGTACGGACAAAATGGTCACACGCCCCGTGGAGCTGAATCGACCCCGGAGAAATAGAAGCTCCAGACGGAGACGCAGGAACAGATCGTCACTAGCGCCTGCAGAGGGAACGCAACAAAGCGCAGGCCCTCCCGAGGAGGAGATGCATCGGGAACAGCAGGAAGCACTTCGCATGGCAATCGAGATCAACAACTCCCCGACCCGGCACTCACTGCCGGCGAACAGTCCCGAGACACTGGTAAGCGATGATGAGGCAATTTACGGGTTGCCGGATTCGCAGACCCAAGAAGGATTGCCAGTTGTTACACCGCAGACTGCGGACTTGTTTGGATAGAGATCAGGCGACCATGGCCCCACCTCTGTTCCCGCCCTTCCTCTTGCCGCCCGCCCCGAATGGCGGCGATGGGAGATATGCCGGAGAGGCCCTGAAGCCTGGGTCTACCGGGCGCCACGGGGGCGGGCAACACGGCAGCTTACGTTTGTTCTCTCCGATGACCCGGCCCCTTGCCAACAAAGGGTTCTGTAAGCAAGCCAAGATTGGGCGAGGACCAACGACCAGGTGAGAGACAGCATCTACAGGTAACTGGACCTACCCACACTTATTGTGCAGGGAACTTGATACGCCCCGCCGTCCTGGCGGGCCTGCTTTACAGGTGAACTTTGCTGATAAACACCAGACCCTTCATGCACCCTTTCACCTGGCCCACTTCAGGACCAGCTGAGACAGACAATTTTCCCCCTGAGCGGGGCGAAATGCACATCCTCGCTCTGCTTCATAATTGCGATACCCTTATCCACTGCGCTAGACAGCGACCCCCCAGAACTGAACAGTTGATCATCTCGTTAGAGTGTTTGGACGTCTGTATGTTTAGCAGCCGACCTTTTGGTATTATCTCTTGTTTATGTTTTTGCAAGCTCTGCTTCTCTCGCTATAGAGCGGACAACACACCAGTTCCTACTCTGCATGTTGTAGCCACAGGCGTTAGAGTCGCTGTAATGGGTGTCCTGGGACTAGGCGTTGTGACTGGCGACGCTGAGGGGAGGGGGGACGGGTATGTTTTCAATGGCAATGGCAGCCACGATTAAATTTTGCACATGGAATGTACGGGGGATGCACACGCCCTCGCGCAGGTACCAGATTTACTCATACCTGAAGAGACATAAGGTCCAAATCGCGCTTTTACAAGAGACACACATAGCTGCACCAGAGACACATACACTGCGCCGGCGCTGGCGGGGGCAATTATACGCGACAGGGTTCTCTGCATACGCGCGAGGCGCATTGATATGGGTCAGGCCTGGGGTCCCTTTCGAGGTAGATGATTCACACATTGACGGAGAGGGGAGACTGGTGGTAGTTAGGGGACGATTGGACGGACGCCCAATAGTACTAGCATCGGTATACGCCCCCAATGCAGACCAGCAGGGTTTCCTCACACGATTCTCGACAATCCTATCAGCATGGCATGGACTCCCCTGGGTACTGGGTGGGGACTATAATTGCGTACTGGACACAACGTTGGACCGATCCTTCCCGCCATTGCCAAACGCGCCAGTGGTGGGCGCCATGAAAGCTTTCACGACCTGGGCGACACACTGGGAACTTAAGGACATATGGAGACACTGTAACCCAAACACTCGTACATACTCATACTATTCAGGGGCACATGACTTACATGTACGACTTGACAGGTATATGCTAACCGAAGACTTATTACCACTAGCAACAGACACCCACTACATGGGCAGAACACACTCCGACCATAATCCACACATGTTAGTCCTCGCATGGGCAAACGTTCACCCCCCGGTCCCCACGTGGAGGTTGCAACCAAACCTACTGCTTGATGCGCTGTTCCGCGACTCGCTATTTGCGCAAATAGTGCACTACTTTGAGGAAAACACGGGCACAGCGTCCACCCCTCAGATAGAATGGGACGCTTTCAAAGTCGTGATGAGAGGGCACTGCCTGGGAACGCAAGTCAACCTAAGGCGACAAGTAGAGAAAGACCTAACAAAGGTGGAGGGGGAGTTGTTGCGGCACGAACAGAGGGCCCCGGGTGACGAAGAGGGAGAGGCGCGGGACATCCAGGCGGAACACGAGAGCTTGCTGGAAAGGCTACGCTGCCTGAACTTTGCGGCCCACTCGGCGCGCACCCATGACAGGGGAGACAAACCCGGCAAGTTGCTTACCTGGCTCATAGGCAGGGAGGACAGGACGAAACCGGTAATCGAGATACAAGGTGGGGGGGGAGTCATGCTACGCACTCAGCAGGAGATACACCAATCCTTCGTCGATCACTATGAAAAGTTGTACCGTTCCTGCTTGCCGATTCCGGCCCCGAACACTGCAGACTATCTAGCACCGATACCACTCCCAGTGTTGAGAGACGCCCAACAAAACGAGTTAGCAGCCCCGTTTACAATGGAGGAGCTCCGAGTAGTTATTAAGGCGCTGTCCAACGGCAAGTCCCCGGGTCCTGACGGACTTCCGGCAGAGTTCTATAAGGCATATCCTGACCTGTTAATCCCAGAACTCATTAAAATGTACGAGGCAGCGTTGGAAGACTCCTCATTGCCGTCCACCCTCAATGAGGCGACCTTGGTCTCCCTACTAAAGCCAGGTAGAGATGGGGCACAGTTGGGCTCATACCGGCCGCTTGCCCTTTTAAACACTGATTATAAGATATTGGCATCCACACTGGCCCAGAGGCTGGCACCGCACACGCCCGCACTGGTCCATGCAGATCAAAATGGATTCGTACCGACACGCTGCACTTCACAAAATATCCGCCGGTTGTTCAGGGTGCAGGAGTATGCGAAAACGCCATGGCCACGTTCTGGGTGTATAGTGTTGGACCTAGAAAAAGCCTTCGACTCGGTGGAATGGCCATATCTCCAGGCAGTGATGCAGAAGAATGACCTAGGAGAGGCGTTCATAGACATGGTCAGCTTACTCTACCAAACGCCCACCGTCAGGGTCCGGACCGGAGGTCTGTTGTCTGCAGCCATTGCAGTGAGGAGGGGCACGAGGCAGGGCTGCCCCCTGTCGCCGCTGCTCTTTTCCTTGGCGATGGAGCCATTGGCGGAGCTACTGAGGGGACAGGGCGAGGAATGGGGCATCCCCCTAGCCGATGGTACACATGCGGTTTCGCTATACGCAGATGACCTGCTACTATACATTAGGGATCTCACCAGGATACCGCAGGGCCTTATGGACACTCTTGACGCCTTTACGGCGCACTCAGGGTTAAAAGTAAACTGGGGGAAGTCAGGAGTGTACCCATTCCATCCGGATATGCGAGAAGGTGAGGTGAACCTGGGGGGCCTCAACCTAGCCTGGCATGCTGACACCTTCAAGTACCTGGGGATCCACATCTATCGGTCTCCAACGGACGTACTGGAAGGAAACCTGGTTAGAGCCATCTCCTCCTTACGGGCCCAAATGGGGTTCTGGAAAACGCTCCCGCTCAATGTCCCCGCTCGAATCACCCTGACGAAGATGATCGTACTACCCAGACTGCTCTACTTTTACTCCAACGTACCAGTATACGTCCCCAACCGGATCTTCAGAGAGCTTGAAAGCATGGTCCGGACGCACATTTGGAACGCCGGCAGACCCAGGGTAGCATTGAGGAAGCTATATGCCCCCGTGACAATGGGAGGGCTAGCAGTTCCAAATCAAGAACATTACTATCTGGCAGCACAACTGCAGTGGGTCGCGGGCTGGCTCGCAGGCAAAGGCCTGGCGGACACGACTTCGGACACTGTGGCCCTAACACAAGCTCAGACACTCACACTGTTCCACCCTCTAGCCGCGCATGCCTGCCAGAAACAGCTGCACCTGATGGTAGCGTACAAATGTTTCCGCCGTGCACTGAGACTCACGCGGGAATTCAAGCCCTATGCCCCCGCGCTCCCATTACTGGGCATGCCTATCGGAGGCGGCACTCTCACTGCAGCGGCACTGGAGAGCTGGGAACGGGCGGGAATGGAAACAATGGCGGACCTCTACAAGGATGGTGCCCTGCTCCCGTTTGAGAGGCTCACTGCGGATGCCGACCTACCGGCAGGGCAGTTCCTGCTATATGCGTCTTTGGTCCGCGAATACACGAAACGCTGGGGTGACATGGCGGAAGAACCACAGACGCACCTGCTGATGCAGTACCTCCACGTGATGGGCAATGGCTCCCACGTGATTCACTGGATAGCACAGGCTCTACAGTCGCTTACCACCTGCACACTCCAGCCGCTGAGGGACAAGTGGGCAGCTGATAGGGGTAGTGAGTGGTCGGACAAAGAATGGGAACGGATCCTAGAAGGACCGCGCAACATCCCGCGTAACTCACGATTCAAATTAATACAACTGTACATAGTGCACAGAGCGTACCTTTCCCCGGAAAAAATCAACAGATACTTTGCACTAGAC
This sequence comes from Lissotriton helveticus, assembly GCF_964261635.1. NCBI lineage: Eukaryota > Metazoa > Chordata > Amphibia > Caudata > Salamandridae > Lissotriton > Lissotriton helveticus. The sequence continues at coordinate 1,952,872,940 of NC_136067.1, forward strand.
ACGTCTGGCTGCCCGCGCTGCTCATTACTGAATGCTGACTTGTTACATATGCTCTGGGCCTGCCCCCGGCTGCAAACATATTGGCAGGGGATAACAGCGCTCTTAACAGAGGGGGCAGGAGTGGAGCTGCAGTCCACGTGGGAAACATGTGTGCTGGGGCTGTATAAGAGAACGAAACACAACAAACCCCAGGCCAGGTTCTGGGACTTGGGCTTGGTGACTGCGAAAAGGCTCATAACAAGACACTGGAAAGATAAACACCCTCCGCAGGTGCAGCACTGGCACACCTCACTCAACTACTGGGCAATAGCTGAGGGAACGATACTCCATAGAGAGGAGACGGCGGGCTTGCGGGCCATACCGATAGCGCAGACATGGGACGATATCCTTCGGTCTTTTAACCGGGCGTACCGGGAAAGGGTAGACGTGTAGATGGCGGGCCAGGCAGACTGCGCACACACGGCAGGGCCGCAGCAGGTAGGCTCACACATGGGATGAGAAGGGGAACCACCAGGCGGCGTCCCGTAGGGAACGCCGAGTGAAAGACACCAATGGCCGCAAGTGGACGAGAGACCGGTCTGCCCGCTGGGCCCCCCGCCCCCCCCCCTTCCCCTCCCCTCCCTCCCCCCACACGCCGATGTGTTCATAGGTACAACGACTGTGTAATTAGTAGGCACAGAGGCGAGACTAACCAGAGAGGCATCCACACCCCCCCCTCACACGCCGCGCCACAAATGAAGGACCACACGAGCAACTGCCCCCGGAGACACACAGACGCGACACCTGGCCATCGTTTCTGACAGACCAAATTATGAAGAGCAGAGCTTCTTTTTCTTTTCTTTCGCTTATTGTTTGGTTCATTACTTCCCCATTAACCGAATTTTCCCCCATGTTCAACAGTTGAGTTTGGACAACTGGTTTCCCCCTAGTTGATAGAGCTACAGTTCCGAGACACAAGAGTTGCACATCTAGGTCAAGACAGAGGGGAAAGCTCATCGCCACACACTGCTGAAATGGGGCGGCAAGCCGACCACACCACGACGCCACACGGGCACTGCATCACGACAAGGGGCTGACCCGTTTGGAAGGCATCCAAAAACACGCGCGTTCAGCTACACCGCAGAGCTCGGATAGAGCGCAAAACCTCGTAGGAGGCCCCTAAAGGGCGCCCTGAGACAGAGCGAGCTCCGGGACTCTAGGGAGATGGGATACACTCCCGGCAATGATGTACTGCGAGGAAATACTAAACCTTACATATTGTAGGTTGCCCAGATAGTCTTTACAATGTAATCCATGATTGGTTGAAACGCAAAATATGACTGTAATGTTTAAGTCTTGATGCGAAATCACTGTGGCGCAGACCAATGCTTCCTCGCAGTGCAATGTACAGAGATGGAACTCTATGTTATATGGTAAATAACAATAAAAATATATTCAAACAAAAAAAAAAATGGATACGCTTCTCGCAGTTCCGGATGTTTCCTTTTCATCCACTTGGAAGCTGGTTTACAAACTACCTTTTAAGCTGCAAGACAACCTCCTTAAAACCTACAAACAAGTAAGTCTGAGACAGAGGCCGAAAAAGACAAAAAGGAGATCAGGCATTAAAAAAATCTACCAGCAATACTCATCATACACAACAACTAGCCAATTACACAAAAGCCCCTTTTGAGTCATCCCCTGCTGCAATTCCCGCCCCCTAAGGCGCGACAATTTGCAGGTACTTTACTCCAGTGCCCCCTCAGCTTAGAGCTCTCACGAAAGGGCAGCAAAGTGATAATTCTTCATTGCTTCGACTGACTTCAAATACGGAGACCAATTACCATAACACCAAGAAGTCGAACAGGGTCAGGAACAAATTACCCAATATATGGGGAATTTGGCAGTGGAGTCTCTTCTCGTGTTCCCTAGAGAAAGAGATAGGACACAACAACGCAATGTTATCGAAATATCATCAGTACTAGTCTCCTAGCAAGTTATCATTAATAATGTAGAAGGAAAAATTGTTTTTTTTTTTTTCTTCCTCATCTCACCTCAGACTCCGAAAAATTGATGAACTTTCCCAGGGTCAAGTTTTTATGGTGACCTGTTTCCGACACAAACCCCTCCATCATTACAGTCTTATAATTTCCATCAGAGTCTCCTCCCTATGGGGTTGGAAGATAACAAGAAAGAGTGTGATCCGGACTGCTCACACCTATCCTGTAATACCAAGTATACACCTCAACTCAGGTGCACCCAATAACATTTCCTCCTATCCTCAAAAAACACAACACTGATGGCTGAAATCCATGCTCTCACATGGCAGATGCAAAAATTGGAAATCCAAATGTACACAATGCAGGTGATAGCTTCAGCTATAACTGAGATAGCAGTCAAAATGGATAAATTGAAGGGTAAATTGGATTCAATAAACAGCCACCAAACGGTGAAGTGCTCATGTATCCTCATAGTGGAGAAACTTAGCCCCTGTCATAAATTTTTTCATCATTGGTAACAGAACTGAAATAAAGGCAATTGTTGAATGTAGATCAGCGGGCCCATATATGGGGGGTAGGGCTTCCCCGGAAGAATAATACCCTACTACTACCACTACAAACTCCAAAAGTGCCAACATAGTGGGAATGGACACACCCTACCTCATCAAAACTGGTCGCAGTGGGAAATTGTAATTAAGCATGAGCGCAAAATCCGCTCCGATCGCGGATTTTGCGGATTTTCGGTAAATCCGCGATCCGCGAACTCTCGCGGATTTACCGAGAATCCGCAATCCGCGATCGGAGCGGATTTTGCGGTCAAAAGTTCAAGCCTGCATAATTTACGATGGCGCCGGCAAGCTGCCAGCGCCATCCTCAAATGGTTACTTAATTAGCTTCGACAGGAAGCTCTAATAGATAAGATACAGCAGGGGCTCGAGCGCCTGCTTTATTTTAACAGTTGGAGCTTCCTGTTGAAGCTAATTAAGTAACTATTGCAGGAAGGCGCTGGCAGCTTGCCGGCGCCATGGTAAATTATTTCAACGGTGCCCTAGTTGAAGCTTTAATTCAGTGACTCATTTATCAGCCCAAAAATTAATCTGCTGCTCTGATCGGTCTCTGCCCTTTTATACACACAAGAGGCATGCTCGCATGGACGCCCCGTCCGTTTGGCCCCGCTCACACACTCGAGGTGTGCACCGTCTTCCCGCCATTTACCCACTATGATGGACATTTCACTAAAGGGACCCCTGCGCACTTCGGCGCGATTGCATAGTAACACACACTTGGTCGCTGGAACTAGTTGAAGCGCAAATGCAGTGACTCATGCATCAGCCCCAAAAAAATCGTGAGCGTTGGGAGGCTGGGCAGATGTGCCTTCTTCCCAAATATACCATCGATGCTGCTCTGACCTTTTAGACACACAAGAGGCATGTGCGCTCGCGTGGAAGCCCCGTCCGTTTGGCCCCGCCCACACACTCGAGGAAGCCCCGCCCCCAATCCGCAAATCCGCTGAATCCGCTAAATAGGCGGATTTTGCGGATCCACGATCCGTGGATCCGCTAAATCCGCGAATCGTGGATCCGCAAAATCCGCCCATGCTTAATTGTAATCAAATTCTAAAAGAACTGACTACAATGGACAAAGTCTCATTCAGCACAAATGTGCCTACGGAGCCATTGGAAGAGACCACAGAACCTGAAATCTCCTATCCAGAAGAGCAAAAAAAGATTTGAAGAAGCAAGCAAACCACAACAAACCGCACCGTCATGCAAAGGAGCTTTGGATGCGTTTGGAAGCTCCAGCTATCAAGGCAGTCTCAGAAATCGATACACAGTCAAACACACCTATGCAGCCAGCGCTCTTTCCAATCTTCAAACAGCGAGGCCTGCCAGTAGCTTAAACAACGGACAGATAACAATGATGCTCATTATGCAGCTAATTGAAAGTCCACGTACTGGGTAGGCCACGATGAGGAGGAGTAGAATCAAGCCTTACGAGAGTCCAACCATCCCAACCCAGTGGAAATTAGGACGAGCAACAATATGGTGTGGTATTTAAGCAGGCAGGGTCAAATGGGTTTATTATCCACCTGGGACACTACAAGTTCAACGTTACATCACATAAAAGCATTGAAACCCTTTCATGAAGCTGCAGTTCAGCTCTTTGTAGAATTTATAGTATTAGATCTCAGCTCAGGGTTTCATTGCTTTTGCATTTTACTTGTGAGGGACAACTAGTAACAACGAGTGGAACTGCAGCTTGATGTAATAATTTCAATGCTTTTGCATTTGACTCGTGAGGGACATCTAGTAACGACTAGTGGAACTGCAGCATGATTCAATGCTTTTGCATTTGACTCGTGAGGGACACCTAGTAACGAAGAGTTGTACTGCAGCTCTTTGTAGAATTATATTGATATTGGATACTATAATATTCACTGTCCACTGCTAATCTTGTCCCATAATGCTTTGCAGGGCCTTTTGTTGGGATTGTATTTTTGCCCATAATAACTGTGCTTGGGGTGGTCCTAAGAGGATTGGACTATCGCTGATTCTTACAGCAAGATGTGCTCTTTGTTTTCAAGGCATTTGCTGAGTTCTCTCCCTAGGTTAGGAGGATCCCAAAACCATCACCTCTCTCACTGCTTGCTAAATTATCACTTTCACTTTTGTGAAATGACTATATGCATTTTAGCATTTAAAGACAGAGATGGGAGCCGCCCGCTCCCATAGTTTATTTCGATTTTCTAAACTCTCCTGAACATTTCTCTTTCTGCTAATACACAGCGCGTAAAAGCCGGCACGCCAGCTCCCTCAAGCACACAGGAGCTCGGCGGGTGCCAATAGACATTAAGTTGAGATACCTGCAGGGGGCTTACTCCCCCCGCCCCATCGAGGTGATTAGCATGGCCTCATATGCACGCATGGATGGCAATATACGTGCATCAGATTACGTGCCAAATACGGTGCGTGTGGAAATTGATGAAGCTCAAAGGAAGGAGAAGAATGTATTGTTCCTCATTGAAGAAGTGTTAAAGAAGGAATGTAATATTTTAGAGAGGGCAATTGAATGTGTGCAGGACTTCTCCAACAGGAGTGTGTTTGATGTTACCTTTTCTAGTGAGTCAGCACAGTAATGCTTTCTATGGGCTCTCTGTAACCCCTATGTTTGCGCCTAAGGAGACTGTGCTAGTGGTACATATGTACAACACGTACACGGATCCCAGGCTAATTGAGGTGTTTTTGAGTCGGTATTGTGCCACCATCAGAGGGGGGCAAAAGATTACAAACCTGTGTGGGATTTGGAATGGGAAGAGGAAATATGTGGTAACATTCAAGGAGGACCCTGAAGGAGGTTGTGGGTTGGCACATCCACCACAGACATTCACCCTGGGAGCCAATAAGGGGTTTTTGGTTTACTCAGGACAACCCCTTTTCTGCAGATTCTGCCTGCAATTTGGCCACTCCAAGGAACAATGTTCAGGGCTTATTTGCAGGAACTGTGGGGGGCAGATCATAAGGCCCAAGACTCTGTTGCTCCAAATAAATGCAATCTCTGTGGTAGTGAGGAGCACCTCTTTAAAATGTGTCCCAGGGGTAGATTCTCCAATGCCTCAGCAGCTAGCACCCATTCCAGGCAACACGCTCCAGCCGCTCATACCACCCAGCCAGTAACTTCACCAGAGCTACAGAACCGGCAGGAACAACCAGACATTACAGATTTTGACATACTGGGTTCCTTTGATGGTATACAGATTAGAAGGTGTAGCGCACAAGCAGAGCAGGAGGGGGGGCCAGAGGTGGCAGTGTCTCCCCTAGCCCTGTTCCTCTGCTGTCCCAGCTGGCAGGGGATGAGGTGGAGCGCATAGAAACATAGAGGATTAAAACTGTGGCTTTAGAAAGAAAAGTGCAGCGCAAGCATCTTAAATCACAGGGCGCTACTTCCTGCGCTGTGCCTGGCGCAGCACCTACCCTCACATAGGACGAGAGTCCCATCACTGAGGTCCCTGATACTGGTGTCTCAGTGAACCACCCCCACAGCGCAAGTACTAGTTAAAAACGTCACCATAGAGCAGGCAGTAAAGGGTCTGAGGCAGGCTGCACAGGACACTGCTCTTTCTTTGCATTCCTTGACTGTGGCCACAGAGAGGGGAAGGATATGGAGCACAGCGGGTGGACTACGTACATTTCCAACAAGCGCAAAGCGAGATGTACTAAAGCCCAATGGACTCACCTGCTGTTACCCGCTCCAAGCGACAACTTTCTTCCTTGGACCACTTTCCCCGAGGGGGCAGATACGGCTCTACTTTCCCTCTTGGATACCGAGGAGGGTTTATCAGTTGTTGCACTGGTCTTGGAAGTCAGTGATGGCCCTATAATAGATCTAGAAAGCACACCAGATTTGGAGGCCTTGTTCTCAACCTCCATAATCACCAGTTGCGAGCAGATGGGCATCACTGAAAATTCAGAGTCAGTGAGGGCAACTACCTCTTCCAAGATGTAAATATGGCTGGTTCTCTTATGGTTTACATCATGGCAGTAACAGTAGCCTCTTTCAACGCGCGGGGCATAGGTACTGCTGTCAGCAGAGCAATTGTATTAGATTATTTTACAAACACACAAGCTGATGTTATATGTCTTCAGGAGTGTTATCTCCCCCATCATATGCGATACACCTCATTCCAACAACAATGGGCATATGGGCCTTCGGTTTGGTCAGGAGGCGCTAATAGAAACGATGGGGTGGTCATCCTCCTTAAAAACAAACATTGGCAGATCATGGAGGAAAACGTTTTATACCCAGGAAGGGCTCTTTTGATTTCAGTACTTATGGATGGTATACCATTACATATTTGTGTTGTTTATGCACCAGCCTCCAACACAGAAATAGAGGGCCTGTTGAATCTATTCAAACTTTTATTAACAGGTGCTATACCTCTCTTACTAGCAGGGGATTTCAATTGCATCACACACAGCAAGGGTCCCAACAAAATTATGTACTGGTTGTTACGTCTAAACCGTTATTAACTCTCATACAGGATTTACACCTATATGATACTTTCCAGAAGCATCATCCGCCAGGTGAGGGCTACACTTGGGAGGCAGATAATGGCTTCACGCGATCACGCATTGATTATATGTTTGCTTCTAAAACTCTCTGCGCCGATAACAGCTCTGTTACACCAGTACCCTTTTTAGATCACCATATAATCACAGTCTCTTTGTCAGTTCCTGATTGACCTCAAAGGGGTCCTGGATCATGGGAAATTAATAATGACCTACTTACAGACCAGCAGGTTTGTGACAAATATGTGATGAGCTACCAGAAATGGGCCCAAAGAAGGGCTCACTTCCCCAATGTGTACCAATGGTGGAAATGGGTTAAAACTAAAACACAGTTGTTCTTCCAAGAGCAAGGGAAGCTCCGATGCAAAAGGGAATAGCAGGACTTGCAGCGTTTACACAGGAGACTTATACTCGTCCACCAAATGGGAGCAGCTGGGGGTGATGTGAAAGACAAGGTACGCTCTACGAAACTAGACATGCAGAAGTGGTTAAACAGACAGAACAAAAATGCTATCTTCCACTCAAGGATTCAGAAAAGGGGGTGGTGATGAACAGAGTGCCTGAATTAAGCAGACCACTCTTACCCAGTCCAAAGATCAGGGCTTGATCCATCACCGTTTTTTAGCTCACTGCACCATCCCAGCTCAGAACTTGGCTATATGCAAATTAGTCTGTTCCTGTCCCAGTGCATGATGGGAACAGGGCAAACCAAACTACCAAGCCAATTCTTATACTGGGAAGGAAACAAGCTTCCGGGGACCGGTTTCTGCCATTTCAGGCGTCTTTGGCCTGGCTTGCTTGAATCCTGATGGTGCAATGAGCAAGGGACTCAGAGCTGGAAGCACGCCGAAATCAGCGCTCTCCTCAAGAAACCCACAGCAGACCCCACCGACCTCAAGAACTACCGTCCCATCTCGCTCCTCCCGTTCCCGGCCAAAGTCATCGAGAAGACCGTCAACAAACAGCTGGCCGCCTTCCTCGAGACGAATGGATCCCTCGACCCCTCACAGTCCGGCTTCCGAGCGAACCACAGCACGGAGACCGCCCTCATCGCCGCCACCGACGACCTTCGAACTCTGATGGACAACGGAGAAACAGCGGCCCTCATCCTCCTGGACCTCTCCGCGGCTTTCGACACTGTCTGCCACCGCACCCTAGTACAGCGCCTCAGCAACATCGGAATCCAGGAGAAGGCACTGGAATGGATCACCTCCTTCCTCGACGGAAGAACACAAAGAGTCCGCCTACCACCGTACAAGTCAGAGGCCACCAAAGTCATCTGCGGCGTACCCCAAGGATCCTCGCTGAGCCCAACCCTCTTCAACGTCTACATGAGCCCCCTCGCGGCCATCGCACGCCATCACAACCTGAACATCATCTCCTACGCCGACGACACCCAGCTGATCCTCTCCCTGACCAACGACCCCGTCACCGCCAGAGCCAACCTGCACGAAGGGATGAGAGACGTAGCCGAATGGATGACGACCAGCCGCCTGAAACTGAACTCAGACAAGACGGAGGTCCTCATCCTGGGCTCCACGCCCTCCGCCTGGGACGACTCCTGGTGGCCCCCCGCCCTGGGCACCGCACCCAAACCGACAGACCACGCACGCAACCTGGGCTTCATCCTGGACTCCTCCCTCTCCATGACTAGACAAGTCAACGCCGTCTCCTCGTCATGCTTCAACATCCTGCGCATGCTACGCAAGATCTTCCGGTGGATCCCCACCGAGACGAGGAAGACGGTCACCCAAGCCCTCGTCACCAGCCGACTGGACTACGGCAACGCCCTCTACGCCGGAACCACGGCCAAACTCCAGAAGAGACTCCAGCGGATCCAGAACGCCTCGGCGAGACTCATCCTCGACATCCCCCGACGTAGCCACATCACCGGACACCTGAGAGATCTGCACTGGCTCCCGGTCAACAAGAGAATCACCTTCCGGCTCCTCACCCACGCGCACAAAGCCCTACACGACCAAGGCCCGAGCTACCTCAACAACCGGATCAGCTTCTACACTCCCAAGCGCCTCCTCAGATCAACCAACCACGCCCTCGCCGCCGTCCCCCGCATCCGAAGAACGACAACAGGAGGAAGATCCTTCTCCTACCTGGCAGCCAAGACCTGGAACTCACTTCCGACCAATCTGCGCCTGACCCAAGACCACCTCTCCTTCAGGAAGAAGCTCAAGACCTGGCTGTTCGAGCAGTAGCGGCACCCCCCCCCCTCCCAGCGCCTTGAGACCCTACGGGTGAGTAGTGCGCTCTACAAATGACCTGATTGATTGATTGATTGACTCACATCTGAGTATACCCTTCCACGCTTATGGTGGACAAAATGATTCAGAAAAGGGGGTGGTGATGAACAGAGTCCCTGAATTAAGCAGACCACTCTTACCCAGTCCAAAGATCAGGGCTTGATCCATCACCGTTTTTTAGCTCACTGCACCATCCCAGCTCAGAACTTGGCTATATGCAAATTAGTCTGTTCCTGTCCCAGTGCATGATGGGAACAGGGCAAACCAAACTACCAAGCCAATTCTTATACTGGGAAGGAAACAAGCTTCCGGGGACCGGTTTCTGCCATTTCAGGCGTCTTCGGCCTGGCTTGCTTGAATCCTGATGGTGCAATGAGCAAGGGACTCACATCTGAGTATACCCTTCCACGCTTATGGTGGACAAAATGATTCAGAAAAGGGGGTGGTGATGAACAGAGTGCCTGAATTAAGCAGACCACTCTTACCCAGTCCAAAGATCAGGGCTTGATCCATCACCGTTTTTTAGCTCACTGCACCATCCCAGCTCAGAACTTGGCTATATGCAAATTAGTCTGTTCCTGTCCCAGTGCATGATGGGAACAGGGCAAACCAAACTACCAAGCCAATTCTTATACTGGGAAGGAAACAAGCTTCCGGGGACCAGTTTCTGCCATTTCAGGCGTCTTCGGCCTGGCTTGCTTGAATCCTGATGGTGCAATGAGCAAGGGACTCACATCTGAGTATACCCTTCCACGCTTATGGTGGACAAAATGATTCAGAAAAGGGGGTGGTGATGAACAGAGTGCCTGAATTAAGCAGACCACTCTTACCCAGTCCAAAGATCAGGGCTTGATCCATCACCGTTTTTTAGCTCACTGCACCATCCCAGCTCAGAACTTGGCTATATGCAAATTAGTCTGTTCCTGTCCCAGTGCATGATGGGAACAGGGCAAACCAAACTACCAAGCCAATTCTTATACTGGGAAGGAAACAAGCTTCCGGGGACCAGTTTCTGCCATTTCAGGCGTCTTCGGCCTGGCTTGCTTGAATCCTGATGGTGCAATGAGCAAGGGACTCACATCTGAGTATACCCTTCCACGCTTATGGTGGACAAAATGATTCAGAAAAGGGGGTGGTGATGAACAGAGTGCCTGAATTAAGCAGACCACTCTTACCCAGTCCAAAGATCAGGGCTTGATCCATCACCGTTTTTTAGCTCACTGCACCATCCCAGCTCAGAACTTGGCTATATGCAAATTAGTCTGTTCCTGTCCCAGTGCATGATGGGAACGGTGATGGATCAAGCCCTGATCTTTGGACTGGGTAAGAGTGGTCTGCTTAATTCAGACACTCTGTTCATCACCACCCCCTTTTCTGAATCGATTTTGGCCACTATAGGTGTGGCAGGGTATACTCAGACATGAGTCCCTTGCTCACTGCTCCATCAGGATTCAAGCAAGCCGGGCCGAAGAGGCTGAAATGCCAGAAACCGGTCCCCGGTAGCTTGTATCCTTTCTGGTGAAGAATTGGCTTGGTAGTTTGGTCTGCCCTGTTCCCATGATGCACTGGGCCAGGGACAGACTAATTTGCATATAGCCAGGTTCTGAGCTGGGATGGGGCAGTGAGCTAAATAACGGTGATGGATCAAGCTCTGATCTTTGGACTGGGTAAGAGTGGTCTGCTTAATTCAGACACTCTGTTCATCACCACCCCCTTTTCTGAATCGATTTTGGCCACTATAGGTGTGGCAGGGTATACTCAGACATGAGTCCCTTGCTCACTGCTCCATCAGGATTCAAGCAAGCCGGGCCGAAGAGGCTGAAATGCCAGAAACCGGTCCCCGGTAGCTTGTATCCTTTCTGGTGAAGAATTGGCTTGGTAGTTTGGTCTGCCCTGTTCCCATGATGCACTGGGCCAGGGACAGACTAATTTGCATATAGCCAGGTTCTGAGCTGGGATGGGGCAGTGAGCTAAATAACGGTGATGGATCAAGCCCTGATCTTTGGACTGGGTAAGAGTGGTCTGCTTAATTCAGACACTCTGTTCATCACCACCCCCTTTTCTGAATCGATTTTGGCCACTATAGGTGTGGCAGGGTATACTCAGACATGAGTCCCTTGCTCACTGCTCCATCAGGATTCAAGCAAGCCGGGCCGAAGAGGCTGAAATGCCAGAAACCGGTCCCCGGTAGCTTGTATCCTTTCTGGTGAAGAATTGGCTTGGTAGTTTGGTCTGCCCTGTTCCCATGATGCACTGGGCCAGGGACAGACTAATTTGCATATAGCCAGGTTCTGAGCTGGGATGGGGCAGTGAGCTAAATAACGGTGATGGATCAAGCCCTGATCTTTGGACTGGGTAAGAGTGGTCTGCTTAATTCAGACACTCTGTTCATCACCACCCCCTTTTCTGAATCGATTTTGGCCACTATAGGTGTGGCAGGGTATACTCAGACATGAGTCCCTTGCTCACTGCTCCATCAGGATTCAAGCAAGCCGGGCCGAAGAGGCTGAAATGCCAGAAACCGGTCCCCGGTAGCTTGTATCCTTTCTGGTGAAGAATTGGCTTGGTAGTTTGGTCTGCCCTGTTCCCATGATGCACTGGGCCAGGGACAGACTAATTTGCATATAGCCAGGTTCTGAGCTGGGATGGGGCAGTGAGCTAAATAACGGTGATGGATCAAGCCCTGATCTTTGGACTGGGTAAGAGTGGTCTGCTTAATTCAGACACTCTGTTCATCACCACCCCCTTTTCTGAATCGATTTTGGCCACTATAGGTGTGGCAGGGTATACTCAGACATGAGTCCCTTGCTCACTGCTCCATCAGGATTCAAGCAAGCCGGGCCGAAGAGGCTGAAATGCCAGAAACCGGTCCCCGGTAGCCTGTATCCTTTCTGGTGAAGAATTGGCTTGGTAGTTTGGTCTGCCCTGTTCCCATGATGCACTGGGCCAGGGACAGACTAATTTGCATATAGCCAGGTTCTGAGCTGGGATGGGGCAGTGAGCTAAATAACGGTGATGGATCAAGCCCTGATCTTTGGACTGGGTAAGAGTGGTCTGCTTAATTCAGACACTCTGTTCATCACCACCCCCTTTTCTGAATCGATTTTGGCCACTATAGGTGTGGCAGGGTATACTCAGACATGAGTCCCTTGCTCACTGCTCCATCAGGATTCAAGCAAGCCGGGCCGAAGAGGCTGAAATGCCAGAAACCGGTCCCCGGTAGCTTGTATCCTTTCTGGTGAAGAATTGGCTTGGTAGTTTGGTCTGCCCTGTTCCCATGATGCACTGGGCCAGGGACAGACTAATTTGCATATAGCCAGGTTCTGAGCTGGGATGGGGCAGTGAGCTAAATAACGGTGATGGATCAAGCCCTGATCTTTGGACTGGGTAAGAGTGGTCTGCTTAATTCAGACACTCTGTTCATCACCACCCCCTTTTCTGAATCGATTTTGGCCACTATAGGTGTGGCAGGGTATACTCAGACATGAGTCCCTTGCTCACTGCTCCATCAGGATTCAAGCAAGCCGGGCCGAAGAGGCTGAAATGCCAGAAACCGGTCCCCGGTAGCTTGTATCCTTTCTGGTGAAGAATTGGCTTGGTAGTTTGGTCTGCCCTGTTCCCATGATGCACTGGGCCAGGGACAGACTAATTTGCATATAGCCAGGTTCTGAGCTGGGATGGGGCAGTGAGCTAAATAACGGTGATGGATCAAGCCCTGATCTTTGGACTGGGTAAGAGTGGTCTGCTTAATTCAGACACTCTGTTCATCACCACCCCCTTTTCTGAATCGATTTTGGCCACTATAGGTGTGGCAGGGTATACTCAGACATGAGTCCCTTGCTCACTGCTCCATCAGGATTCAAGCAAGCCGGGCCGAAGAGGCTGAAATGCCAGAAACCGGTCCCCGGTAGCTTGTATCCTTTCTGGTGAAGAATTGGCTTGGTAGTTTGGTCTGCCCTGTTCCCATGATGCACTGGGCCAGGGACAGACTAATTTGCATATAGCCAGGTTCTGAGCTGGGATGGGGCAGTGAGCTAAATAACGGTGATGGATCAAGCCCTGATCTTTGGACTGGGTAAGAGTGGTCTGCTTAATTCAGACACTCTGTTCATCACCACCCCCTTTTCTGAATCGATTTTGGCCACTATAGGTGTGGCAGGGTATACTCAGACATGAGTCCCTTGCTCACTGCTCCATCAGGATTCAAGCAAGCCGGGCCGAAGAGGCTGAAATGCCAGAAACCGGTCCCCGGTAGCTTGTATCCTTTCTGGTGAAGAATTGGCTTGGTAGTTTGGTCTGCCCTGTTCCCATGATGCACTGGGCCAGGGACAGACTAATTTGCATATAGCCAGGTTCTGAGCTGGGATGGGGCAGTGAGCTAAATAACGGTGATGGATCAAGCCCTGATCTTTGGACTGGGTAAGAGTGGTCTGCTTAATTCAGACACTCTGTTCATCACCACCCCCTTTTCTGAATCGATTTTGGCCACTATAGGTGTGGCAGGGTATACTCAGACATGAGTCCCTTGCTCACTGCTCCATCAGGATTCAAGCAAGCCGGGCCGAAGAGGCTGAAATGCCAGAAAACGGTCCCCGGTAGCTTGTATCCTTTCTGGTGAAGAATTGGCTTGGTAGTTTGGTCTGCCCTGTTCCCATGATGCACTGGGCCAGGGACAGACTAATTTGCATATAGCCAGGTTCTGAGCTGGGATGGGGCAGTGAGCTAAATAACGGTGATGGATCAAGCCCTGATCTTTGGACTGGGTAAGAGTGGTCTGCTTAATTCAGACACTCTGTTCATCACCACCCCCTTTTCTGAATCTTCCACTCAAGGGTCAAGCATTTCCAAGAGGATGAAAAGTGTACTTCTTTTTTCTTTAAAAAAGCTCACGTATCACACAAGCTGCTAACTAAATTACAAAATGCGATAGGGGACATATTACAGGGGGTAGATGCATGCCAGACCATCGCTTTTGACTTCTATCAGTCCTTGTATGATGTTCCTGTCAAAACACCTTCAGCTTCAGATTTAGAAGAGTACTGTTCTTTACTCACAGGAGGGTTAACATTAGATCAAAGAAACTTCCTTGGGCAACCTTTAGGAGGTGAGGAATTTCTGGATGCACTAAGATCCTCCACCAAAGGCTCGAGCCCAGGTTTGGATGGTCTAACTTAGGAGTTTTACAAGACGTTCTGGGGACCATTATGCTCTGACTACTTGTAGGTCCTGGAAGAGGGTTTTCAAAATAATTGTTTTACACATGATTTTTATGCAGGGGTTAGCACCCTCCTTTATAAAAAAGGAGATGAAACACCACTCCAAAACTGGAGACCAATTTCACTGCTAAATGTGGATTACAAATTGGTATCTAAAGTTCTGGCGCGTAGGTTCAGGAAACTTCTTCATTCATGTATCCACCCTGACCAGACAGTGCAGTTCAAGGACGCACCATTGTTGACAGTTTGGTTACCATTAGGGATGTTCTGTGGTATGCTCAAGAAAGATCTCTATCACTTGGGGTTTTAAGTCTAGATTTCCAGAAAGCTTTGACCGGGTGGCTCACCCATACCTTTTTGCTGTACTTCAACGCTTGAATGTACCGCAAAATATCCTAAGCATCCTACACACCGTGTATAACACAGCACACTGCAGAGTGAGCATCAATGGTTTCCACGCACAAGAATTTCCCATCAGTGCTGGGGTGCGACAAGGATGTCCCTTGTCCCCAGCGCTCTTTGTCTGTGCTTTAGAGTCTTTCCCGTGCAAGCTACAAAGTGACAAAATCATCAAAGGTGTGTTTGTAGCAGGGGGGGGGGGTTACTCCTGCCAAAACAGTTGCATACATGGATGACGTCACAATCTTATGCACGGATGCACAATCAGTGCGCAGAGCTCTACTGCAGGCTTCACTCTTCCACGAAGCATCAGGTCTCCGCTTAAATGTGGACACATATGTGTGTCTCACTATGGGTCCCTGGGACCGGCTAACTAATCTCCCAGTTCCAGTTACCACTGAACCCACAAAAATACTAGGGGTGCACTTCACTGCTGATACTCATATAGAGAAAAACTGGAAAGAAGAGCAGGAAAAAAAGAAAAAAAGGATCACCTTCTGGAAATTCTGTCTATAGTTTTCCCTCCACAGGCTCGCACATTGCAGAAATGCTCCAAATTGATCTTCTTTTATTTGGGGTTCGAAAATGGAAAAGTTGAGCAGGGAAAAGATGTGCACCATTTGGAAAAATGGATGGAAGAGTATGCCTAATATCGAAGTGTTTCTCTTTTCTAAAGTATTATGCTATGCTGTTTCATGGACTAATGTGGATTCCATGTCTGTACCAAGTTGTTTCACCAAGTATTTCTTGGGAACTATGCTGCGGGGATATGGATTGTTTACCCACTCAAATTTATTGCCATTTGCACTGAATGTACCCCCATATTATAATGGACTTAGCAACTTTCTAACGACTCTGGACTCCAGCTTACTCTCTAGAGCGATATGCTCCCATGTGAAAAAACTGAAACAGGCTTTGGTCGCCAGTGAAAAACCCCAACAAGTGGGTCTCCTGTCAGAGTCTCAGTCCTTGCGTGTCTGGAGAATGGTGGGTCACGGAGATCTCACACACAGCCAGAGGGACTTGGCATGGATGAGCATACACAATTGCCTGCCAGTGAAGGTGTTCCGGCATCACAGAGGATTGGCACCATCTGCGCAATGCCCACGTTCCCGCTGCTGCCACAAAGAAACTGTCTTTCACCTGTTTTGGGGCTGCAGGCAGGCGCAAGCCTTTTGGACTTTGGTAAAGCCATTCCTTCTCCATGTCACAGATATTGCTGTGCTGTATGGACATTCTACCTCCGAGAAACGTCCTCCCACAGCTTGGAGACTTTTGAACTGTGGTAAAGAATCCCTGTGGGGCTCACGGAACTTGTTCCTCCTTTTGCATAAAGAAATCTCTGCCACTGATTGCAGGAACCTCTTCCTTAACAAACTAATGGCTTATGTTTATGTTGACTGAGCACTTTTGGGGGAGGCAGAAGCTGGTGCACTCTGGCATACGGACAAATGGAAGGGGTGGATCACTTAAAACAGGTTTCATGTTTGCTCCTTTCTGATGCATAATACCCTGCCACCGGGTTATAAGGATTGGCACTTATATAGGTTTTTTCTGACACCTGTGAGAAATGTAATTTTGTAACAGGACTTTCATATATTATGAGCATATTGTAGATTGTCTTTTTCATGTATGTGTGCCTTTATATAACTTAAATAAAGATTACAAAAAAATAATAATTTAAAGACAGAGATACTTGTTATTTTACCAAAAATATATGAGGTCTCTCTAGGGAGGGTGAAGTTGTTGCGAATTCGAGGAGTTGCGAATTCAAAGAGTTTTTGTTTAACTTTGTGGAGTTCTACCAACTACTCCAACCCTTATCATTTTCACTATAAACAAGTCGTTGAGTCCTCACAACCACAGCAGCATACTAGTGACCGTATTCCTTTATATACTGCAATCTCGCTTCAACCATGCAGTCCTCAGCATGAAAACACCCTGGGTTCATTCATCTACCCTGAAAGAAATCCACACGTTATTACGAAGATTAAAGTGGAATAAAATTGATACATCATCTTTGGCTGTTTGGAAAACTAATTGGCTGTCAGTTAACAATAACTACATAGGAGAACATATTTTAAACTTGCCATCTATGGCGGTGCCATTTGCTGCTTGGCAGACCATCTAATTTTCAGTCTGCATGTAAAGAAAAGGTGTGCTGCCAATGCCAACCGAATTGTACAAAGATAATACAAAGTAAAAGAACACTGAGGCAGGAACAGCTATTATAGACGACTTGGGGGAGAAGCGTTGCACTGTAAGTGGATTCTAGCTAGAAACATGCACAAGAGAAATATATGGCATTTTAAAAAAACATGAAGAATCTCAATGGTTCTATGTCTGCAGTCTTTTAAAACAAAGTAGGCAATCAGAATTTTGGGTATATATATTAATATACTTGAAGGACACAGCCACGACAGATGAAATGGAGTCTCAAGTCTTACAAAGATTAACCACGTGAAAAAACTGTACAATTATAGCACCGGAACCTGTACAAACAGCTGTTCTCAGGAAGTAGCAGCCATCAAAACACTACTGGAATTAAAGCCAGAGCAAGGCAAACAACCAACGAAGATGTAGATAAACTATAGAACATGCACAGCTGCATGCTAACAACACTAAAGAACATAAAAGTAATGGAGTCCTAGTCATGGATGGTCTACAGCATCAATTATTTAAAGAGGACTATGATTTCTGGTTACTTTACTTACCCTGTTATACCAGTTTTTCACTATCAATGCAATATTCCTGGAAGATTGGAAAGGCTCGCTACTAAAACCAATACATAAAAAAAGGCAACACTTCAGATCCTACCAACTATAGGGTGATAGCTCTGCTGGATATTGAGGCAAAGGCATTCACAAGTCTCCTCTTAAAGGAATTACAACACTGGGTCAGTGATGAAGATATACTTCCGGTGTACCAATCAAGTTTCAGGGCCGGAGCCTTGACATTGGATAACATT
This sequence comes from Lissotriton helveticus, assembly GCF_964261635.1. NCBI lineage: Eukaryota > Metazoa > Chordata > Amphibia > Caudata > Salamandridae > Lissotriton > Lissotriton helveticus. The sequence goes on from NC_136067.1 coordinate 1,952,890,826, forward strand.
TTTGCTCTGGTTCAACTTGTTGAAAGGGCTACCACGCAAGACAGCACCCTCCCTTTGTTTTGTGGACTATACTACGACGTTAAACTGTGACAACAGAAACTTACTCTGGCTTAAACTACAAAACTGGGGGATCCCAAGCACGCTGCTGAACTGAATTATTGTACTCTATTCTAAAACCTGGGTACGTGTTAAACTCACGCAGAGCACAGCAACAAAAAAGGTGTATACGGACCTAGGGCTCAAACAAGGCTGTGTGTTGGCACCCCTACTTTTTAATTTGTATACTGCGGACCTGGATATTAACCTGCTCATGCCAAAAATCGGGCAGACTAGATTGTTTTTAATGTAGTACACAGATGACATGGTCCCAATGGACCACATAAGGATGGACTCCAAATGGCCTTGAGGCATTAGGCATTACGCATCTACAATAATACCCACAAATTAGTAGCCAACAAAGCAAAGGTTGTGATTTTTGGGAGCTATGCAAACAAACAAAAACATAATTGGAATTGAGCAATTTGAAAATTACCGCCACCTCCCAGTATAACTATCTGGGTGTTTGGATTATGAGTAACGGTAAGCACATCTAACACATTTATTCCATATAAGCAAAGGTCAAGGTGGTGACATACGCCATGTGTAAACTTACGGCTAAAATGTACAGACCATCAGCCCCGGACTGGCAATGCCGGGCACCGGGCAATCCCCCGGTCGGCTGCCAGGGGTGGGGGCCGGTTTTTTGGACGGGGGCCGGTTTTGTTGCTGGGTGTGGGTGGGGCCGATTTTTGGGACACGACAGTAGTAGTCACTTACTACTTTACTGCATGCCTGCCTCTCTCCTCGCTCCATGTGGAAAAACGGGTAAAACGCACAACTTAATTAACCTAATACATCGGAGAAAGTGCAGTGCCATTTTAGGGGGTGGGTCGCGTGTGCGCACGTCTCCACGTCTGCGCTGCCTGCTCTTAGTCTCAGTTAACCCCTTTAGGGCTGGGGGTGGGACGGGCGCGGCTTTTGGAGGTGACACATGCGCATTGGGGCTCGGGCAGGACCGTGACGAGAGGCCTTCTCTCACTGCTCCATAACTTAATTATTTCTAGCACCCCCGCCCTGCCTTTCCCAGTGTCCCTGCTGCCGAATGTCTGCCAGTGCCGCCCGCCGCCAGGTGAGTGTGGTTTACATTTTTGCAATCAGATCCCTCCTATGTACTACTCACCGAAGGGAAAGGCTGGTCCATTTTTCGCATTCCAGGCCCCAGGACACTGAATGTCTCTTTCGTGACAATTGGAGAAGCTGTATGCTCCTCCACAGTTTTACCGACTTTTTGCCAGTTCCGATCCAGTTTGGGTCAGGAGTCGATTCTATTTAGTAATTGGGACGTGGCTGCAGGGTTTGTGAAACAAATGATGCAAAATATCTTGGTGATCATGAAAGTACGCATCATGCTTTGAGACAGCGCTGCTGTCTCACTTTCATAAACACTAATAGATTTAAAAAGTCACCCAATAGCAGCGCCGCGCAGTCTCAAAGCATGATGCGCTTTCACAATCGCAAAATATATTTAACAGGCCACACAATCTGCATTGCACTGCGTTTTACTTGCAGAGCACGTCTGTCTTTTTTTTTTCTTTAAAAAAAGCTTTCTACTTGTGGCGTGATTTACGAGTGGGCTTCAGTTGTTCCACTCGCTGCTCCTGGAAAGATAAAGATCACTGCAAATGTTCATGAAAAGACTGTCGTGTGATGTAAGGCATTCTGATACCCTGCATTGGGATGAGTTGTTGCACTTTCCATCCCAATGTAGGATGTCAGAGCACTTTACATAAAAGTACACAAATATTTTAAATACCACTATTTTGCTTTTTCTTTTATAGCACTTTACCACTTCTGTAGTGCTAAAGCGCTATGAAAGAAATAAAACAAAATAGTGGTATTTAAATTGTATTTTGTGTAAATACCAGGAGACCAACAAATCTGAAATTCTTACATTCTCTGGAAGAGAAGACGGAATAAACAAGGAAAATGCCATCACGGAGGCCTCTTGGAAATACTGGGTTGCACTTAGTCCATCAGTGGGAGTTATCTTTACATCATCAAAGCTTTGAACCGTGATTTACAGAGTACTGTTTTTGTTAATGTCAAGGTCAACATTTGAACGAAATTTGGTTGTTAAATATTTCATATTGCCAATTATTATTTCTCATCATATTTGTTCAGTATTTTAGTGTCTACAATTGTTATTCAAGGAATTTTATGCTAATATCCTATTATCATAGCACATTTGATTCATTAATGGGTATGATGTGCTGATGTGCAGGGTGTATCTGAACGTTTCTTTCCTTTTTTCATAATTTCGATTGGTCTTTTTTATGTTTTGTATATCCTTTAGAGTCACATGTGTAATTTAAACTGCATGGTTTGAATGAAGTAGCGTCACTTGCAGTGTTAAAAATTGGTAATCAATGACCGGTTTATTTTGTGCACCATTGAGTTGGTTCAACAGTTATCAAATTAAGCTGTCACAATTGGTTTATGCACATGGGTCGGTTTAACATGGGGGTACATTTTGTTCTGTTCACAGCGTAAAAGTACGTAAATTCCAGAGTTGAATTTCTTTCATTGAGTTTATTTCTAAAACATTTTATGGGTTTTAGGACGGGCAGAGACTTTGAAAGCGTAATTAGTTGAAGTATGTTTTGATGTTGTTTTCAATATATTCACTTTAAGGAAACCTTACTTTACTTCTATGATGTCCCAAACAATTCTTTCTGAATCCACCGCTCATGTATGCCAAACCTCATTTTACTACTGTGATTTCCCTAATCCCTTTCTAGAGACTCGTCCCACCTCCATCTGTCCTTTTACACCTCACAATCCTCCTCTCACTGCTGTGATCTCCTAAATAACACTTTCTAGACTATTCCCTCTCCATCCCTCCATTATCCTATTCAATCAAACAGACTCAAATGTCCACCACTCAAAATAACATATATTTACTGATTTTCTTATACTAACCCACCACTAATCGAAAAGTGCTTTGACGCCTCATCAGGGGTAGTAAGATATCTATCTATCTATCTATCTATCTATCTATCTATCTATCTATCTATCTATCTATCTATCTATCTATCTATCTATCTATCTATCTTTTGTTTCCAATCCATTTCATCTAGGTGTGAGGCTCCCAGCCAGGATACTCCAATAACAAGAGGCTTTATGGCCCCTTAACTTCGGTTTTTGTTATGGGCAACAGTTGTGCGCTGCTTCATGGCTTCTGTCACCCCATTAAAAGACTATTTAAAACAAAATACATAGCAGTATATGGATGCTTCACATTGTATTTCATCATGAGTTTCCTAAGAGGATTTGCTTTTCCATAAGATGTGAATAGGTATTTCTTTTATGCAGCATATGATTTGTACAGTGCATACTGTGAACTGAGTTGCATTCAGGTGATTGAAAAGAAGTTGTGGGTGCATTTTTATGGCAGGACTTGATTGAGAGCTCTGGAGTTGAGGCAGAGTGCCGTGCTAGTTTCGTACAGTGCCTGTCAATGTGTCCTAGAGGTGTCAAGACTACATGCACTCCAAACCTTGGCCTTTCCACATACCACAGAGACTGATGTGTAAGGCCAATAACATGAGCTCTATCCAGGTGAATAAGCACTATTAGGCAGTTTCTATGATTTACCAGAATTAATACAGAGAGAGAGCTTTGGGTTGGCTCACTTCAACCAGTGCTTTTTGTGGGGCGATCATGGTTTGCCATTTCTTTAGACGGACTGTCCATCAAGACCATGGCATGCATATCTAAATTTCAAATCTGTCTTAAGACCCCTCATATGGTGCTGCATGTGTGAAAATGCACTTTCTTTTCACGTTAAGTAAAAGCTTAGAGTAGTATTTGCACTGATTATTTGTTGCTGCACTCGCATGCATGGTCGGATACTTGGTGCACATAGCTTTGGCTGCGGTCCACAGAGACCATACACTGCCGCACACAAAGGAAAAAAGTTAGAGGGAACATTGGTCAGGACCGTTCTACGGTTTTAGCGAGATTCTACCGCTATTTAGGTAAGTACCAAAGTCCCGCTGGTTGCATTGTCAGCCCCCCTTTCTCTGCGGGGCAGTAAGTGCTTCCCACAGTGTGCTGGTGTTTCCAGTGGGCATTCTGTGTCTCCTCTGGGATGCTGAGCCCTGTGGGTCTGCAAGTGCTTCCCACAGTGCACTGGTGCTTCCCCTGGGCATTCTGTGTCTCCTCTGGGATGCTGAGCCCTGTGGGGCAGTAAGTGCTTCCCACAGTGCACTGGTGCTTCCCCAGAGCATTCTGCGTCGCTTCTATACCAGCAAGTTAAAGCTGAAATAGTCCTCTTCAATGTTAAAGGGGAGGAAAGAAGTAATACTTTTCCAGTAAAGGTATCTTTGTCATGATGAAACCAATTGCTATTGGACACTTCTCCAAGTAACCTGCCGGTATCTCGAAAGTGCACCCGAAAAGAACCCCAAATGTGTCCAACTTTCTTTTGAAAGGTCAAAGAGCTAAAATCCTAAACGTGTCTCCGAGTGCCACAGTTGCCACACACGCTACTGCACTGAGCTAGGCGGCCTGAGGAGTTATTTCTTAATGAGCACGATAGAAACCGCGATAGAAAGCAACTGTTTATTCGTGCATGGCCCCTAGTTTCTGGATTTAAATACATCTTAAATGAGGCAGTTTTAAGTAGTTGCCTCTTTAATCAAGATCAAATTAGCCTTAAGTTACATAACATATCCGTTTCCCCATAACTGGGACTCAATGAGCAAATAAAACCTTTTATTCCAGAGCTATTTCTTAAGGTGCCCGTGTGCTCTGTATAGAACTCCGCTCTCTCCTGAATGAGGAAATGTAAATGTATTTACATAATAAAGCCAATGCTTATTTCATCGAATAATATGACACATAATTTGAGATTCCATGCAGCATAAATAATTCAAACTCTCCTAGTAATCTTCCAGGCGCTTCAGATAGCAACTCATTTTACTTGCTGTGCGCTCAGTAGCTAGTTAACATTTTTTATTGTTTCTACACCTAGAATAACCACACAGAAGCAAGAGCGACTGGAATAACACGCAATATTCAGATTGTTTCAGAGTACTGGTGCTGCACAGCAGTATCTAAAGGGGAGGGATGGAGGGACCGCATATGCCACTTCTATACGCTGCATCTTTTTAAGCGGTTGTACATGTTGATGCAGCACATTGATTGATTCAACAAGATAATCTGTGATCTGCCCCGAAACAGTGGCTTCTATTTCCGCACTGTTGTTTATCTCATCAGTACTGCTACCTCGCTGAGGCCGGCAGTCAAATATGTAATCAAACAAATACGCGAAATCTTCAGCAATTTTACACTGACTCACTCCAAAATGGTATAAATAAACCATCATGATGCAGTAAGGAGAGCCTGAGGCCAGACCACATCCATCACTTAAGAGGCATTGATTGTACCGTACAGTAGCAGAAAAACCACAGCCTTGTAGAAATAACACCGGCCTTCCGCGTTGTAGTTTCTACCTAACTTTTCAAAACGTTCCCATTACAGTTTGCATTGCATTGCCTGCTCAACAATCTTGTTGCTATCTCTGAATAATTGTAATACTGATCTGTTGAGAATGGGACCATATTTACCGTACCACAGTAAATGCCCACCACTGCGACCCCCCCACACACAAGATCACTGAATTGTACTGATAATGTATGTTATGGTTACAAGGCCAGTGTTGTATCTAAAACCCAGTGACGCCATTAAAGCCAGGAAATGCTGGGGAGAAGGGAAAGGAAAGGGGTGAATAATTGAAATTTGGGAGGAGACAGTATAGAGAGATGACAAGAAAGATGTCCTGTTCACTCATAAGCTTGATAAAGGATCCATGTTGCCCTTTAGGAGCAGGTCCAGGTACACCATTGTACAGTAACCCAGGTCTGTGAGGTGCATCACTCATAGATATATCTGGCAAGAGAGTTCTCAAAATGCATTTGTGAGAAAATTCACGCAGGGGCCCTACTGCTTCTCAAACTGTTGCAGCTGGTGGTTTACTGTAACTGAGATCTTCTCCATGATCAGGGTGTGGTACAGCTTTGAAGCCAGTCGATATCTTCCGGCATGTCGCCCATACCCCAATGACCGTTCACTGTTTGCATGTGAATTACAGATGAGCACGTTGTAGATGTTGAAACAGCTGGGCGGAAAAGGAGAAGCTACAGAAAAAGTCCCAGCGCCATTAGCACATGTAAAATGTTTTTTAGATACATATTGTTCATACTGACTGCTGAGACATGGTTAGATAAGTCTCTGTCGGCCTCAGATTCCTCTAAATTAAAATCCGGTTTCATCTGCTTTATTGCATTAAAAAAGGCCATTTTTATTGGCTCTTAGGGCTCAGTGCATTTTACTACCACTAACCAGTGCTAAAGTGCTTGCTCTCTTTCCTTTCAAACATGGTAAAATTGTCTTACACCAAATTAGCAATTTTAAATTACTTGTAAGTCCCTAGAAATGTGGTTCTACATGTACCCAGGGACTGTACATTAAATGTTGTTAGTGGACCTGCAACACTTACTGTGCCACCCACTTAAGTAGGCTATTTAAAGATGTGTCATGTCAAGGCCAGGGCTTTGTGTTAATTTTTCAAACTTTCTGGCTAGGGTGACATTTCCATGCCTTCTGTCAGCCTGGGTGCTTATTTGTGACGTTCCCATGCTTTCAGGCCAGGGTGCTTAATTATGTGTGCTATTTCCATAGTTGCTGGCCTCAGTGACCTGGAGCTGGAGGCTCATGTGTGACATTTCCATGCTTACGGCCTGGGTGCTTATATGTGACGTTTACATGCTTACAGGCCTGGTGGTGTGACCAGGCCTGGGTCAGTGCCTTGGTGCTTATGTGTGACATTTCCACAGTTTCTGGCCTCCGTCAGTGGCCTGTGTGCTCATATGCGACATCACATCAGTGCTTAATTTGTGACAACATGAGTGACAATTTACTATGCTTTAAAAGTTAATACAATCTAATATATAATGAAAAATGTGTTGAAAAATGCTTTGTTTTGGCCTTTCTGTCTCTCAAATTTTCTTGGGGGGGGGGACAAGTTCAACCCCCAAACTCCCTCTAGTTGTGGTTGCTCACTGTGCTTGCTCGCTACACACCATGTGGGGGTTGGTCTCACTTTTACTTTGCTCTCTCTGATTCACTACTTGTGTCTATTTTTGATGCTCTGAAAGGATGTCTATGGGTACATTTGACTGGGTGGCCAACCTGGTGCTCTTTAAGGTCATCATCTACTATTTACTGTACTTTGAAAGTTGATTCAATTGAATATGTAATGAAAAATGTGCTGTAAAAGGCACCCTTTTGGTCTGTTGTTTTCCAAAATTTTCTTGGGGGGAGAACCCCCCCAAACCCCCCTAGTAGCGGTCGAGCTCGCTCGCTACCCACCGGACGGGGGCTGGTTTTCAGAAATTTGCCAGGGCTGCTTTCAGTTCCCAGTCCGGCCCTGCAGACCATCCACTTAGGAAATCCAAAAGGTAATAAAAGCTAAGCTACTGCCGTCAATTTCTCACGGCAGTTAGTCTTTCCTGGAGCATTGGTAAATACCATGGAGACTGCCCATTGCCATGCTTTTAAATGGATTTTCCAAATTCCTGCCCATGCCCCGGATGCCAATCTTATAAAAATTGAGCGTCTTTCATCCGATACTCTTGCGGAATTAGCGCGGCTTCTCCTAATACTATGAAAGAAATCTTGAAGGAATTTTAAACATAAGGCAAAAATCATTGGTCGGACTTCTATTTGACTGGCAGCACTAAATTAAACCTTGATTTGGCAAACTGGAGAACTTTTTTCCATCAGCCTTGAATACTAAATACAGTGCTAAGGTAACAAGTAAAACTTTTATCAAGGCAAGAATATGTGGGCTTAATGGAAACCTCCTAAAGTAACATTCAGGTTATAATCAGCTCCTACTGGGATCATTTAAAGCCAGCCTTATCTAAATTGTGTACTGAATAAATCAATTTTAAAACAGATCCTGTTAATTAGACTTATGGTCCTGCCAATAAAAGACATACATGTCAGCTGGAAATCCCTTGTGACAGTTACCTCTTGCAGACCGTGCCACCAATATGAGGAATCTTTGGCCCACCTTGTCTGTATTTGCCCAAATCTGATGTAGACACTCTGCACTTTATTAAAACCACTTTTTTTAAAGTACAGAACTCGTGCTTGTATAGAAGCAATGGAACTCCTTTTTAATCTGGAAATTCCAGTGGAACTGACAAGGCTAGCAGAATTTGCACGACAACTCCAAAGGCTTCTAAATGAAAGTTAAGCCTGGGCTAAGCCAATTTTGATAAAATCCAACTATTGTTTTAAGGTGGTACATATTTCCACAATCTTATTGGTTTCATCCTTGCTATTTTTATAATTGTATTAATCTGAAACAAATCAAACGAAATAAATGATATGTCGATGTTTTAATGGAATAACAAAGAAGGTTTTGAAAGTATATATTATGTATGGCTTTTGTAACAATTTTTATTAATTGAAACAAATAAAAAAAAAATCACAAATCAGAAGAAAAAAAAACAGTTTGGTTTCCGTTGTTAAAATTGCAACTGTAATTATGCTCTGTGACCTACCTTTCACATTGGCTGTTGGCTCTGGCTGCAGGTATTATGACATAAAATTCAACTGTAATAAGTTATTACCATTGAGCAGCTACATCATTTCATTATTACAGGTGACTAGAGATGTTACAACTTGGGTGTAATAATGAAGTTAGAGATGGGTTTTTATATAGGGTTAGCAGACTCCCATGTATTTTAGAGTTCTAACTACTCCTTTTCTTTGATAACCAGTTTAATCCATGTCTGTTTGTTTTCAGGAAGCATTAAAGGTGGCGCAGGAGGCAAAGCAACAACTAAACGAGACACAGAATGTGTGCAATGAAACAATGCTGGCATTGTGGGAAGAGTGCAAGCCCTGCCTGAAGCAGACGTGCATCAGGTTCTACTCCAAGACCTGCAGTAGTGGAGCCGGCCTCGTTGGTCGACAGGTCAGTTCTCTGATATAGTCTCATATAAGCAGTAGTCCTTTTCTCACCACCTCATAGCTTAGCGTGGTCATCTTGAGCTGCAGAAAGCACCTACGTCTTCTTGAGCCAAGGATGACAAAGAGATAGCATTCTTACAATCTTTTTTTTAATGAATCACTTTATTTTTGTTTATGTATTGTAACTAGTACACTGATAAGGTTAAACATCCGTAACATATACATTTACACCTTCATGCTCAGTTTTGTTCCTGTTGTTCAACAGTATAGTCACCCCTTAAGTTTAACATTTTACCTGGATTCCCCTCACCCTGCACCCACATGTGGCACGTCATTGTTATTTATGTATATTAGTCTGCCCCCAAGTCCTTAGGTTATGTTTATTAGCTGTCTGCCTCACCCTCCCCATATGCCACCCATATTGATAAGATTTTCTGATGTTTCTGAAGGCGTCCTCCGGCCTCATAAATAAAAGGATGAACACCTATTCAGACGCCCCCTCTCCATTTCATAATGCTGGGTGAGTCTCCTTTCTCCAGTTCTGGGCAATGTATTTTACCCAGGACCAGTCCTAGTCTCAACAAGATCTTCTTGGTGCGTGAGAATCCCTCAACCTCCAAGATATTCAAAACGGTTATCTTGGGGTTGATTTCAACTGAGCAGACAAAGCCTGCTTGGAATGTACTGATTATTCCCTTACACGATGTTCTGATTGGTCTACTTGACCAGACTGTCTGGAGAAGGTATCCCCCACTACAATCTGGCTCTTGAGACATTTGGGGTGTGGACTACGTTGCAAGCTCCAGAGTCTCTCCAGTTCTGTGATAAGATGGTTATCCTCATCCCTACAACACAGATCTCAGAGTCCTGATCTACACACCCTATCCTACCAGACGCCAATCACAATTGTCATACCGCGATGTTCACCGCTTTTCCCACACCCTGTTGAACCTGTACATGGAACACCCGACCAAAATCCTCAAACTTTACAACATCTGCCATGTGTATGCCGATGATACGCAACTTTTCATGAAAATTGCCTCATCTGAAGACATTGAAACCCTCGATAACCGCTTAACAAAAACACATTGGCTGCCTTGTAACCACCTCAAACGTAAGGCACTCAAAACCGAATTCCTCTTAATCTCTTCACTCAATATCACTTAGAACATCAAAGATTGGCTCCCATATCTTACAGCCTTGAACTGTACCCCACATATCATCGCATCAGCAAACTCATTAGGAATTATACTGGGCAAAAACCTCTCCATGCAGAACCACATCAGCGCCTCAGCAGAGGGGCCAATAAACAATTTTACGCACTAAGTAAACTAAACCCTTTCCATCCCACTGTAGATCACAAAACAGTGGTTCAAGCACTTGTGATCGCCAAGCTTGCATATGGGACTGCTACCCTGTTGGCCTACCAAAAATAAAACGTGCACCTCTCAAGGCTACCCTTAATGTGGTGGCTTGGGTCATCAGGGGCTCGAAAAAGTGATCATATCACCCCTGTCCTCCAAAAATTGAACTAGCTACCATATGAGGCAAGGATTCATCTCAAACTTGCTTGCATGATCAATAAAGTTCTTCACCACCACAACACCCCCTGCTAGCTGGTCCAGAAACTGGTTCTATCAGGTGGGAACATATCTTCTTGTAGCAGAAGCTCTCTTCTGCTGAAACCCCAAAAATTCAACAAAAAGAGAAACCACTAGCGAGCCTTCTCCAGAATTGTCCTTAAAATCTGGGGCTCTCTTCCGCCGGAGACCAGGACCGACCCTCCAATAACCCTCTTCAAAAAAGAAGTAAAATGTTAGTGAATAGTTTCCTTCCTTTCTGATGCAATTTCTCTTAACCTTACCGCTGTGAATACAGTTGATCCGGGTAACTTCTCCACTTTTGCTTCCCATGCGTGGCATTCTATAGTTTATCTTTATAACCTTACCAATTATGATCCTCGCCGATCTTCCTTTCATAACAACTTACATGTATACTGCATTACAATGCCAGTTATCCGAAATACTTTTGCTTGTGTTATCACCCTCAGATTTTATGTATTCCCTTTGTGTGCGTCCTGTTAGTTTACCATTGTACAGCGCTCTGATACCAGAAATGGTCTTGTTCGTGCTTTATAAAAATTCTTACATAAAAATAAAAGGGCACATGCATCAAGGTAATCCTTGCGATTACCAAATAGCGAATTTTAAGGATTCGTATTTGGTAATCGCCAATGCCTATGCATGAAGGATTCGCAAATATTTTTGCAAATCCTTAACATTCCCTGATAGCAAATCGCGAATTGTGATTCACTATTGGGGAATGCATTTGCAATTTGCGATTACCAAATTGGTAATCGCATATTACGACTGCAATTGCAAGGGTGCTAGAGGGCATAAGGCCCCCTAATGCACCCCCAAAAAAGGTAAGTGTGTACATGTGGCGATCACAAATGCCCTAAGGGCATGAGTGTGCGCCACATGGCACTTTGAAAAATGCACTTTTGTGCATTTTTCAAAGGATTCACAAATTACCATCAACTTGAAATTGATGGTAATTTGCGATTCCCAAATGCAAAGTCACATTTCGGAAATGCTACCTGCATAGCATTTAGGGAATCACAAATTGCGATTCCCTAAATGGATTTGTAAATTAGGTAATTGTGATTCCCTATTTTGCAAATACAATACCTTTGATGCATCGGAAAAGGCATTTTACTGGTTGCAGACGGGCCGATTCTGTGAATCGGCCTGTTTGTGACCGGTAAAATTATTGCTGCATGTGCCCCAAAATAAATAATTCCACTCCCCTTCAAGTGTTTTATTTTTCCCTAGAGCAAATTGATCTGCTGTGTAGTGGACGAGTATCCTGACCCATGGAGAGCCTACTCAGTCTTAAATCAGGCCGCTCCTCCACCCATACTTATGTTTCCTTTGGAGTGTCAAAGAAAAGGGCATAAAATTATAAAATAACCTTGAGCTTGGCCAGCGACATCAACATGTAGTGCATGCTCATAGCTTTCAACTTCTTTTTAATATCATTAAATGATTTCCGTTGTCTTTGGACATTTCTTGAATCGTCAGTAAATATCATGCTTCGCTTAAACTAGTGCTTAGTTGTGACCTTCTCTCTTCCTGCAATCAAAATCTCACCCTTTGCCTTATAATGGAGGAAGCCAGCTATTATAGACCATGGCACGGGTTCAGGAGGGAGTTTCTGCATACGTTCTCTGTGAACACATTCAGTAATTAAGCATTTCTGAAGTCTTGTCTGCGCAGCAAGACGTGGACTCCCATTTTGCCTATTTTTCCTCCACAGCTTCCTTAGAAGAGTGATCAGATGCAATGCAGGATGCTTGAGGAGGTATTAAGAGTTTATCAGGTGCAGCAGCAGTCTCGCCAGAAGTGGGAGTCTATATATTGTTGAACGAGGAGCTTGGCAGGACAAATGTATACAATCTTCCTTACCTGGAGCTTGATTACTGATTATTTTTTTAACTTAACCACTATTAAGTGGGTCATCAGCAGCACGCCAGAGGCCTTTTGTGTGACCTTATAGGTGTTTTCTGCTCCTTTCTGACCCAGAGGTTGAGTATTCTTGGCCGTCTCCACTGAAGTTGTTTGTTTGCAGACCCATCAGCTCACAACTTCATTTTTAGGACCAATCTTCTCAAGGCATTAGAAATGGAATCTCCTGTTGGCCGAGGTTTGCACCCTGTCCAAGTAGGGATCTGCACTCTAGTTAGGGTGAATCAGATACATAAACTAAAGTAACCTGTGCACACCATCTGGTAGCTTGGGACAGAGCAGTCAGGCTTCCCTTATGAGGCAAAGTGTAAAGTATTTATGTAACACTTAAATTACAGTAACTCAATGAAAACACCCCAAAAAGACTCCACCCAGGAGAATATTTAGCTGAGTAAAACAAGGCCAAAATTAAAAAAATCCAGTCATTAGTAGTTGAGATATGAATTTTTAAAGAATAAATGTAAAAGCAGTACTTAAGTGTGGAAGACCGGGGGTCCCTACCTCTTCGGAAGAACGTTGTAGTCGGGGGGGCCAAACCCCCACTCCGGGAGGAACAGCGTCCCTTGGTCACCGGACATCCTCTCTTCACCCACAGGATCCGCTAAGCCCCAAGGACACGGAAACAGAACAGCAGGAACCCGGAAGCGGAACTCCTGTCGACGAACCCGTCCCATCCGGAACCGGAAGCACGTCCACTGAGGTCCGCCGGGAACACAGAAAAGACGGCAGGAACGGGGAAACATCGTTCAGCCCAGCGGACTCGTGGCAGGAGACAGCGAACGGCGCGGAACCCCCGACGGAGAGCAGAAGGAAGGAGGAGATCGGAGAAGAGGACGAGGAAGAAGACCTGTGGACGGAGGATTGGTGGCGACCTCCGGAGGTGGCTGGAGAGCGGCCGTAACTCGGATGAGAGTTACGGCGGGGCACGTGAGTACATTCTATCCTTCTCCGTGTCCCATAGTGTAAATATTGTGATTGCTTGTACCATACTGTATATAGAGCCTCACGAGCACCCTGCACTCGCCTTAGCCTTTAAGAAACGTATCACGAGCACTGTAATTACCTCCCTCGCACTCACCCCGGACACCCCCCTCGCACTCCCCTCCTGCTTGCGGATTGGTCTTGTCCCTACCTACCCTTCCCACCTTCCCCACTTTCATGACCTGGCCCCTCACTTCCCGGTGACGGTGGTAGTACTCAGCAGTCCTTACTGGACGGGACTAACCCCTGTACTCTCTCTTACTTATCTCCGAGGAGACCCATCAACCGGCCGTACCCCGATGACATCAGCCCCGCAGAGGACCACAACCCGGAGATTCCCACAACAACCACACCCTCCCGGCTGGGTGCTTCTCGGCGGCGCTTCTTCCCTGGAAAACTCTTTGAACCCAGACATTGTGTACAATATCATTCGAATAAATCCTTGAACATAGCTCATTACATTCGGCCTCCCAGCCTGTTATTCCGGTCCGCCCAGCCCACAGTCTCACAGGTGGTGTCAGAAGTGGGATCCGCCGGAAGCATGGAGGCCGCTGTCAAACACCTAGCAGAGAGTCAAGAGCAGCTTGGCAAAATGATGGAACGCTTCCTGAAAACCGCGGAAGACGATCGGGGTCAACTCCATGACGTCCTTAAGGGACAGGGGACCGCTCAGGACCAAGCCCTAGAAAAACTGACCACGGTCATGGGACAACAAAGACCCACTACCTCCCTCCCGTCAGTCGTCCTCCAAAAATATGTCCCGGGTGAAGACCCAGATTATTTTTTTACAAATTTCGAGCGCCTAGCTCAGGCAGCAGCGTGGCCTGCGGATCGCTGGGGCCACTATCTGGGGCCTCTCTTGACTGGGGAACTACAGGCTGCGTTTCAACAGGCCAATGTCCAGGGCCTGACTCCATACCAAGACATAAAGACATGTATACTAGAGAGGCTGGGAATCGATGACGAAACGTATAGGGTTCGTCTGCGACAGGCCAAAGAGGGACCCCAAGAAACGCCCCGGGCTCTCTCGTTCCGGATACAAGACCTGGCAAACAGATGGTTGAAGCCTGACACAGCTACCAAAGAGGACATCCTCTCTAAAATATACCTGGAGCAATACCTGGCGTCTCTCCATCCGGCCACCCAAAAATGGGTGAGACAACACGCCCGCCTAACCCTAGACAGTGCGGTGGAGATAGCCAGTGCCTATAGCAGAGCCCAGGAGTTACAACGGGTCAAAGAGGAACCACATCCACGGATTCCCCATGGCAGCCACGCACGTCCACAAAGACCTCCTCCCACGGCCAGAAGACCTGATCCTACTCCCCTGATGCCCTACCCCGTCATGCCCCGGCCTAACCCACCCGGTCCTCAGTGCTATCACTGCGGAGGGTATGGCCACATAGCCCGCGTGTGTCCCCAAAGAGAGGAGCCCATGGACATCGGGATGGCCCGGAACTATGTGTGTCTCACCGACGAAGTCAGCCCTCCGCCGTTCCGCTGCCCAGTGAGAATTGAGGGACACCGGCTGATGGCATTGGCCGACACGGGTTGTAGGCATAGCGTCCTCCGACCCCAGGAACTACCCCATCCTATCGGACCACCAACTGGAACGGTCGCTATCAAATGTGTACATGGAGACACCCGGAGTTATCCGACGGCCCAAGTACGGGTACAACAACAGGCCGAGGAAGGTAGAATGTTAACCGTCAGTTTGGTCCCTAACCTCCCTGAACAACTCATATTAGGCAGTGACTACAGTGGTCTTCCCCGCCTCCTGAAAGACACTACGGACTCCCTAAAGAGGTGGTGGGCGGAGGCCCCGTTTCCCCAGGGTACTCCATCAGCAGACTCTCCTTCAAAGCCTGGAAAATCCAAGAAGCAAAAGAAAAGAGAGAAAAGGACCTTCACTGGGGCTTTTCCTGCTCAGGTTGATGTTCACCCGTGGGAAACCGACCGCGAGTTCCGCGCCACCCAGCAAGAGGACCCCGTGCTGCAAGAAGCCTGGAATCACGCTCTGGACAATGAGGACCCCCTGCATGTAGGTCCTTATTTTTTTCGTAAGAATGGTCTTCTCTACAGAAAAGGGGGGCCACAGCTCCCAGCCCAGTTGGTCATCCCGGGATTGTTTCGGGATAAAGTTCTAAATCTGGCCCACAGTCACCTGCTGGGTGGGCACTTCAGTGATGAAAAAACGGGGCAAACAATCCTTGCACGATTCTACTGGCCGGGCGTACATGGTCAAATAAAGCAATACTGCAGGGAGTGCCCGGTCTGCCAGAAAAATAGCCGATATCGGCCCCCCCGAGTCCCGCTCCAGCCCCTTCCTCTTATTGATGTGCCGTTCTCCCGAGTAGGGATGGACCTGATAGGACCCCTGTTGCCCTCCAGGACGGGGTGTAGATATGCCCTGGTGTTGGTGGACTATGCCACCAGGTTCCCGGAAGCCGTCCCCTTGAAACAGCCCACTACCCAAAACATCGCCAAGGCCCTTATCTCCATCTTCAGTAGGGTAGGGTTCCCTCGGGAGATCTTAACAGATCAGGGTACGCCTTTTGTGTCCTCCCTCATGCGTCAGGTCTGTGCACATCTGGGTATTAAACAGATCAGGACCTCGGCGTATCACCCCCAGACAGATGGGTTGGTAGAGCGCTATAACGCCACCCTAAAGACCACCCTCAAAAAGCTGCTAGGCCTTGAGAGTAAAAGGTGGGAAGAGATGCTTCCTCTTGCCCTCTTTGCGATCCGGTGTCAGGTACAGAGTAGCACCGGATATTCCCCATACGAGTTGTTATATGGCCGAGCCCCTAGGACTCTGTTAGACATGGCCCGCGAGGCATGGGAAGCCGAGCCTGATCGAACCCGTCCTCTCCCTGAATATGTCGACAATCTCCGAACCCACTTAACCCAAATCCGAGAAATAGTGAGACAAAACATGGTAGCCGCTCAGGTCTCCCAGAAGCGACAGTACAACAAAGGAACCAAGGCCCGTTCATTTAACCCTGGAGACCTGGTTTTGTTGCTTCTACCCTCCTCCGACCATAAGCTGTTGGGACAATGGCAGGGCCCCTTCCCTATCCTAAGACAGGTGACTCCCGTCACATACGAACTCGATATCGATACCACCCGAGGGGTCACCCAAATATACCATGTTAATTTGTTGAAGCAGTGGGTAGGACCCGTCCCTGTTCTAACCACCACACCCTCTCTCCCCTTTGAGGGCTGTATTGATCCGGACCTCCCGGAAAGGAACAAACAGGACCTTAGACAAGCCTTATCCTCTGTGCAAGAAGTATTCTCCTCCCTGCCCGGGCACTCCACCATTGTGGAGCACGCCATTCACACCGAAGCAGGGAAAATAGTGCGACAGAGACCCTACCGGATCCCTGAAGCACGAAGGGCGGTCATACAAGAAGAAACGACCCAGATGCTGAGGATGGGTATAATCGAACCGTCCAGCAGGAGTTGGAATTCCCCAATCGTTCTAGTACCCAAACCAGATGGCTCAACTCGTTTCTGCATCGACTTCAGGGAGGTGAATAAAATCTCTGCCTTTGATTCCTATCCCCTTCCTCGCGTAGACGAGATGGTAGAGCGCATCGGTAAAGCCAAATATATCAGTACCCTTGACTTGTGCAAGGGGTACTGGCAGATCCCTTTAAAACCCGAAGACCGACCGAAAACGGCGTTTTCAACCCCTGAGGGTTTATTCCAGTTCAGAGTGATGCCCTTCGGGCTCCATGGGGCCCCGGCAACATTCCAAAGGGCCATGAACCTGGTCTTACGACCCCATGCCGGCTATGCCGGGGCATATCTAGATGACATTGTCATATATAGTGACAGCTGGGAACAACACCTACACCATTTGCAGACAGTAGTACACGCCCTTGGTAAACACGGTTTTACCATCAACCCTGCCAAAACCACCTTGGCGGCCCAAAGTGTAAAGTATCTGGGTTATCTGTTGGGAGAAGGGGTCATCCGCCCTCAAAACAATAAGATCCAGGCTATTCACTCCATACCCTTCCCTCATACCAAGAGAGAACTGCGAGCCTTTCTCGGGTTGCTGGGGTATTACAGGAGGTTCATACCCAACTTTTCCCAAATAGCCGCTCCCTTGACCGACCTGTTGAGAAAAGCCGCCAGAACAGAAGAGAAGTTACAGCAACCCACTCCCCAGCTGCTTCAAGCCTTTGGCCTCCTCAAGCAGTCCCTGTTGTCCGAACCCGTGTTAATCAGTCCTGACTACTCCCGTCCTTTCATCCTGCAGACAGACGCCTCCGATCAGGGTCTGGGGGCCGTCCTGTCCCAGCAAGATGACAAAGGGGTCGAAAAACCGATACTGTACCTCAGCCGAAAGCTCTTCCCACGAGAGCAGAACTATGCGGTTGTGGAAAAAGAGGCTCTAGCCATTAAATGGGCCGTGGATAGTCTCCGGTACTATCTGGAGGGCAGGGAGTTCCTCTTGTATACAGATCACGCCCCGCTGGAGTGGATGGCCCGTAACCGGGGCCACAACGACCGGGTACTTAGGTGGTTCTTGTCTCTACAGCCTTTTCGATTCAGGACATTACACCGGAAGGGACTAGACCAGGGCAATGCGGATTACCTTTCCCGTTTTCCAGTTACGGCCAACCCTACTAGTAAGACAGCTAGGGAAAGGGGATGTGGAAGACCGGGGGTCCCTACCTCTTCGGAAGAACGTTGTAGTCGGGGGGGCCAAACCCCCACTCCGGGAGGAACAGCGTCCCTTGGTCACCGGACATCCTCTCTTCACCCACAGGATCCGCTAAGCCCCAAGGACACGGAAACAGAACAGCAGGAACCCGGAAGCGGAACTCCTGTCGACGAACCCGTCCCATCCGGAACCGGAAGCACGTCCACTGAGGTCCGCCGGGAACACAGAAAAGACGGCAGGAACGGGGAAACATCGTTCAGCCCAGCGGACTCGTGGCAGGAGACAGCGAACGGCGCGGAACCCCCGACGGAGAGAAGAAGGAAGGAGGAGATCGGAGAAGAGGACGAGGAAGAAGACCTGTGGACGGAGGATTGGTGGCGACCTCCGGAGGTGGCTGGAGAGCGGCCGTAACTCGGATGAGAGTTACGGCGGGGCACGTGAGTACATTCTATCCTTCTCCGTGTCCCATAGTGTAAATATTGTGATTGCTTGTACCATACTGTATATAGAGCCTCACGAGCACCCTGCACTCGCCTTAGCCTTTAAGAAACGTATCACGAGCACTGTAATTACCTCCCTCGCACTCACCCCGGACACCCCCCTCGCACTCCCCTCCTGCTTGCGGATTGGTCTTGTCCCTACCTACCCTTCCCACCTTCCCCACTTTCATGACCTGGCCCCTCACTTCCCGGTGACGGTGGTAGTACTCAGCAGTCCTTACTGGACGGGACTAACCCCTGTACTCTCTCTTACTTATCTCCGAGGAGACCCATCAACCGGCCGTACCCCGATGACATCAGCCCCGCAGAGGACCACAACCCGGAGATTCCCACAACAACCACACCCTCCCGGCTGGGTGCTTCTCGGCGGCGCTTCTTCCCTGGAAAACTCTTTGAACCCAGACATTGTGTACAATATCATTCGAATAAATCCTTGAACATAGCTCATTACATTCGGCCTCCCAGCCTGTTATTCCGGTCCGCCCAGCCCACAGTCTCACATTAAGTCAATAATCCTAAAGGCTACTTGAGGTCGCTCTAAATTGGGGTAAATCTGAAAAGTCAAGCCGATCGCGATGGAGTGGGGGGTCGGATACAGTTCCAAACAGGTCCTGCTGAAGTTTTACCTTCTCAAGCTGAGCGAGGAGTCTCGTTCGCGAGAGAGAAGTTCACTGGGCTGTATGACAAGCATCACTGGTGATGGTCCGCAGAGGGTGAAGAGCAGCTAGGCGTTGCGGACAGACAGGCTGTGGGCTCGAGGTCATTAGCCTGATGCTGAGTGCAAAGAGATGAACTTGCACCCGCTTACCTTGACCCTTCGTGGGTTCATTCGCAAAGAGCACAAAAGCTTGATTTAAAGAGCTGTGGTGCAGGTCAACCCACTTCTGAGACCCTAGAACTGGAGGGGCACCATAGGAAAGGGCAGAGTTTGCATATGGCAGAGTCCAGCAGTACCAGAAGTAGAGGGAGGAAGTCTTTTCTGTCCCTGAGACTTCTAGAACAGGAGGCAAGCCAGAAAGTCATCGGAGTCACTCTGGGTTCAAGTGGATGGGTCAAGTCCTCAGTCCTCATTTGGGCAAGATCAGCAGGCAGCAGGTCAGCTCTGCAGAGAAAAGAAGCAGTTCCCTGGAACAGTCCTTACAGTATAGCAGCCTTCACTCCAGCAGAGTTCTTTCTCAAGTCCAGTAGCATACTCCAGTAGTGCACTGATTTGGTAGGGACAAAGCCCTGGTACTTATACTACAGAAGTCCCTTTGAAGGGGGGACTTCAAAGGGGTTATCTGAATGTGCACAAGAATCTCTTTCAGCCCAGCCCTGGCACCAAACTACCAGTATGGGGTAAAACAGCCTTTTGTGTGAGGGCAGGAAACAACCTATTTAGATGTAAATGTGAACCACCTCTCCCTGCCCAGGAAGACTATCAGTATACAGATGAATGCAAATGTCACACCCAGCCCTTCATGTGTTGTGGCTGTTCAGAGGGAATGCACAAATTGTAGCTATCACCCAGCCTAGACGTGTACTGGAGACAGGCTGCAAGGCACACAAGCAAAGTAAAGGGCAGAAAAATGTCCCCTTTCTAAAAGTTGATTGAAAAAGGTGCGAAAGTGGCGACACCAACAGCTGCACTGCTGAGATTAGGACAACAGTCCTTCATATTTAATCGGTTTTCATTATTTACTGTACTGGGTCAAAGGATAGTTGGAATCACTTGTCTATGTTTAAGTTTGGATAAACAGCATATGGCATCTGAAAATGAGGAATAAAGCATTCCAGTTCAACTTATCTGTCTCTGGAGTGATTTTATAAGAATGGAAAACATGGATTACTCAACACGTTAAAAATATGGAAATACAATTGGATTACTCTAGTTAATGTTAAAAACGGTTTAAATGTGAAAGACTGTTGTCCTAATCTCAGCAGTGCAGCAGTTGGTGTTGCCACTTTCACACCATTTTCTATCATCTTTTGATATACTGTGTCGGGACGATCACAGCACTGTTATGCATGCACCCATCTGGCAGTCAAAGCAAAAATTAACAATTTTAAAGGGAAGGAGTGCATTCACCAACATTACTTTCTAAAAGTGGCATTCTTAAAATTGTTGCGTTAAATCCAACTTTATCATTAAAGAAGATTTATCACTACCATTCCAAAGATATTTAACATGAAGTAGTTACTCATTTCCAATCAGGAATTACAGAGTAAAAGTGTTTTAAGGAATCCCCAATGCTGGCTTACGGAAGGCGTAGGCCTCACAGCAGAGAAAAACAAATGTAGCTGTTTGTCACTGCCAAGACTCCTTTTAGTTGCATAACACCTTGCCTTAAGGGTCACTTAGGGTGGACTTGTGTGTAACAAAAAGGGAGTTTAAGGCTTGGCAAGCGGTTTTAAAGGCCAAGTTGAAGTGGCAGAAAACTGCGCACGCAGGCCCTGCAATGGCAGGCCTGAGGTAGGTTTGAGAGGCTACTTGTGTGGGTGGCACAGTCAGTGCTCCAGGCCCAATAGTAGCATTTAGATTACATGCCCTGGGAGTATGGTATACCAGTTTACAAGGGACTTACTGGTAAACTAAATATGCCAATCTGGTGTACACCAATGTCAACATTTTTAGGGGCGTAGGACATGCACTTTAGCACTGGTTAGCATTGATAAAGTGCTCAGTCCTAAAGCCAAGAAAACGATACAGCAAAAAATGAGAGGCAAAAAGTTGGGTGAAAGACCACCTTAAGGATGACAGGTCTAACACTGCATGTCTGGGAGATCTGGTACTTCTCTTGGAGGGGTCCAGATAATCAAGGGAGTGCTAGATGTAGGTAATTTTCCAGAACTCAGGAGCTTACAAGAGATGAAGTGGAGAAACTCAGTTTCAGGCTGCCTCCAGTAGTGAGGTGAGTGCACTTTTCTTGTGCAACTCTGATTTATTTGAGCTTTCTTCTTTCCCGCCTGTACCTCCAAGCTTTCCCCATCATCCTGATCTAGTATGATGAATAAGTAGGTATATAGATCTCCTCTCTCTCTTACTCTCCACCAGCCGGGTCCAGTATAGTGGGCATTTTATGTTCGAGTCAGTGTCCTCGCCTGTAAATTGTGTCTGGGTTGGATGTTAAAGAGGTGGGAGAAGGAAAACGTGCCTCACATTCTCTTGACAAGCACTCTGAGTGTATATTTTAGCCCGCTATCGCTGGGCACGTCATCTCTGGGGCCCTGACCAGGCTGTCCAGTGGCAGGAAGCTTCCCACAACACTGCTCTCTTTGCACTGTCTGGAAGACGGTCAGGGACTGGGGAGACCATCCCTACCACCGTTGTTTATTTACCCACTACAGGGGTGGATGTCTGTTAATTATTGTGATTTATCAGGGTTATGTAGGATGTTTTGGCTTTCATGCAGCACTCAATCAAAGATCGTCCACCATCTTGGCAAATGTGGCCAAGATGTTGCTCTTCTAATTGACTCTGCCATCAAACTAAGGTATGTGGCCAATTCATTGGTGCAGCTGTGAGGTGAGTGCACTTACCACTTTGCTGCACTTGTTTGCGTGGTGCACAGTTCATTACATGAATTTTAACTTTGAGAAAGGCAGTTTTGCTGAGGGTTTCTGAATTTTATAGTGTGGCACCTTGATATGGCAAATTAATAAGATGTGTCCCATTTCATATGCTTTGCTTTGGTTCATTTAGAAGAATGGGGAAGTGTAATGGACAGCGCTTAGTTGTAGTTCCATCTGGAGTCCATGGAAAAACCTTTCTGAAGGGAGTAGATCATTCACACTCAAGAGTTCAAGCAGTGATGATGGAACTGACATTTACTGGACATACATGTTTAGGTTAGTCCAGAATGTTTGTTTTTATCATAACAACCTAAATACTCATAATTCCGTTTACAAAACAAAAACTATTCATTCAAGTGATCAATTTCCATGGCTTTTAGACCTGTCAGTCTTAGGGTGGTCTTTTGCCAAACATTTTGCATTCACACCTATGTTGCTGAATTCCTTTTTGTTGGCTTCAGGACTCTGTGTACTTTACCACTACTAACCTTTGTAAACGTGCTTGTGCTCTCTACTCTAAACATGGTAAAATTTGCTTATACCTGATGGGTATATTTAATTTACTTATAAGTCCTTGGTATTGAAAAACTCATACATTTGTTTTTTACTGCTGTGAGGCCTACTTGTCCCATAGGATAACATTGGGTTGCTGTATTACATTTAAAAAGTGCTAACTTTTGATTGGGAGCAGGTGAGCATTTTGTGTCTGGAGTCTGACAATTTTTTAATTAAAACTTCTTTTTAATGGGAAACATGACTGGGTTTAGCTGACAGTACGACTTTGTTTAATCCTCCCAGACAGCCACATCATAGAGGGATTAGGTGCGCTTGGATGGGCCATCAACTAGCAGGATGGGAGGACGATGCTGGGCACAGCCACACAAAGGACCTATCACACCTACATTGTGCATGCAGCCAACTTGGAGCAAGGGAGGGGAGTCAGAAAACTTCAAGCACTTCAAAGGGAATTCCCTATAAACATGTTCTTCTTCAAAGGAGTCACCAGGGATAAAAAGAGGACCATCAGACCCACTCTTCTGTTCACTTTGTGGACCTGCGAAAGGGCTCTCAGAGGACTGCCTCCTGCTGTGGCCTGCTGTGGACTTTAGAAGACTGTCTTGCTGTACTTACAAGGACTGCTTTGCTGCGTGAAGTCTTCCTTGAACCCTCAGAGGCCTGTCCTGCTGTATGAGCCCTGTTCTACTGTTGAACCCAGATCTACGAGAGTGACTCCAAGGTCTTGTTGGCTGTCCTCCTGATCAGAGCCTCTGTGACAGAACAGGCTTCAACTATCTTGAACCGTGCACGAGGAGTACTAACCTCATCATGTGGTGCCCTTCCTGTCCTGGACCTTTGGTGGTGATGCTAAAGGTGTCCAGATAGTCAAAATATTAAAACTTGGGAGTTAAAACATTTTTGGCAAAAAACTACTCTGAAAACCTAGAGAAGACTGAACCAACCTTCTTGTCTATCGGCTCAAGATGCATCACCAGTCGGCTTGACCATGCGGCATTCCCGCTACATTGTTCTCCGCAGCAGCAAATCCTGTTCGGCAATCATTCAGCAAAGGGATAGCCCGCCTCCTGGAATTCTTGTTGGCTACAGCCTCCAGCTTCATTCCGCTGGAGATTTTTGACTTCCAAAACAGAGACTAAGGGCCTGATGTAGATCTTGGCGGATGGGATACTCTGTCACATATGCACAAGTGCCATAGGATTTTAATGCTCTTGTAATACTGCAGACGTGATATCCATCACATTTATAATGGAGTATCCCATCCTCCAAGATTTAAATCAGGCCCTGAGTCTGCACGAAGAAGTCTTCACTGTGACTTCACACATAAGCTCCCCAGCGACAATCCTTCACCCTGGGACACCCGTGCAGCCTTGCCCAGCTGAACTTTACCATCTCAGAACACTTCTTTGAAATTTCTTTTAAGTCTAAAGGTAAGAGCCAACAGACCCCAATACACTTTTTGTATCTGACCTGTTTTTCATTGTGGTCAGTTATATTTTATGCCTTTGAAGCGGTGTCGCGCGACTAGATGTCCGTTTTTTTTTTCTTCTTTTTTGTCCTCATTTACCACCATGGTTTCAAGTGTAAAGACCAAAAGAAATCGACATGCTGACACAGTATAAAACTGGAAGGGATTGGATTGGTGTGTAGAAATCCATCAACCCACAGCAACGTCAATAACTCTAAGGCCGACACTAAAGAAACCAAAAGGAAAGCAGAGAAATGCTGCCATCGTACCCAAGATCACGACCAGAGTACGGCAAACCAGGAAAAGTCGAACCACAGCAGCCTAATCATTGGACCAGGGGAAAAAACCCAACCCCCCCCCGCCCAACCTATTGGTCCCAGTTCTACAAATACCAAAAAGTCCTTTTATTTTGGTTCCCTGCCCTAACCAGATCCAGCTTTGATACTTGTAGGACCGAAGCACACCAGTCCGCCAGGGTAGGTGGTATTGGATCCTTCACCTTTTGCAGATTTCCCTCCTGGCCAATAAGATGGAATAAAAGAGAAGGTTTTTAGCAGGGCTCCGGACCCCGTCGATAACTCTGTAGATTACAAGACGGAGATCGATCTGAACTTGGAAGCCCAATGAGGAGGTAAGTAGAGTGCTTAAGGAATCCCAAAACAGGGTCAAAAGGTGACATTCAAAAAACGTATGAACATCAGAGGCAGCCACCAGGCCACATCTGGCACATGCCACCGGGGCTCCTTGAGAGAATTTTGACAGTCTTTGTGGGGAGTAGTAAGCTCTGTGTAGAGTAAGGAGGTGATTCCTACGTAGCCAGGCCGGCTTAACAATGTCCCATAGTACCTTACATGAAGTAAGCCACAGATCTTGCACATTCTGACCAGCCAAAGTGGGACCCCACAACAGCTCAGGTGGTTGAAATTCGCCATCAAGTTCTTCCTGGATCAGGTTGTACCATAGGGAGATCACTTTTTTGGCCGGGGGTTTGTCTATTAATAAAGACTCCAGATGACACCCCCCTCCTAATGGATATCTGCTACTACGTGAAGGCTGTGAAGTGAAAGAGCGGGCCCAGCTGGCTATCTGTATATATTTGAATCTTGAAAAATTTGGCCCAATTCGATTTTTTAAGACTTCCCGCAGAAGCAAACACCCCTCCACAAACAAATCCCCCCAAACCTCCAAACCTGCATCCTTTAAAGGAACAGCCAGACTGTCTCCCAACAATATGTTCTATCTTTTTATACCAAATGAGAGAAAAAATAAAAACAATTTAAGTTAGAGTGCGAAGTACTAAATCCGACCAGATACTTATACATATATGTTATCCTTTTAAATCATCAACAATATGTTCTCTTATGTTTCAAACACACTCCAATATTTCTCATACTTTCTTATTGCTCCTGATCTTATTGCATATTTCTTTTCCAATTCCTGTTTTCTAGACAATTTTGCCTTCCACGCATAAAAGGTAGGTACCTTCTCTGTCCTCCACAATTGCAGAATTAAAGATCTTGCTATTAAAGCTATTAAAGCCGCAATAAACAAGCCTTCCTGTGTGTTGACCTCTGAGGCGGAAGCCGGAGGACTTGTTCCTTTTTAAAATTGTATTTCCTGTCTTTTTAAAACAAAATACTTACTCTCACGAGCACTCTCCACCGCGCCGAGCAATCTCCCGCATACCCCCTGACACAGCGGATCCTATCGCTGCACCAGGGATTTCCCTCTACCGCCATCGCGGCTCGAAGGCGGAGACACGCCCACACGTGAGACCACACCCACCCGCAGGCATTCTTAAGCGCTGACTACGAGCGCGCCATTTGAATGTGTGTTGACCTCTGAGGCGGAAGCCGGAGGACTTGTTCCTTTTTAAAATTGTATTTCCTGTCTTTTTAAAACAAAATACTTACTCTCACGAGCACTCTCCACCGCGCCGAGCAATCTCCCGCATACTCCCTGACACAGCGGATCCTATCGCTGCACCAGGGATTTCCCTCTACCGCCATCGCGGCTCAAAGGCGGAGACACGCCCACACGTGAGACCACGCCCACCCGCAGGCATTCTTAAGCGCTGACTACGAGCGCGCCATTTGAATGTGTGTTGACCTCTGAGGCGGAAGCCGGAGGACTTGTTCCTTTTTAAAATTGTATTTCCTGTCTTTTTAAAACAAAATACTTACTCTCACGAGCACTCTCCACCGCGCCGAGCAATCTCCCGCATACCCCCTGACACAGCGGATCCTATCGCTGCACCAGGGATTTCCCTCTACCGCCATTGCGGCTCGAAGGCGGAGACACGCCCACACGTGAGACCACGCCCTCTTCCCTCCCTTCAAATGTGCCAGCCACGCAAGCGCAGCGGACGAGCGCAGCGGGAGCGCCGTTTGCGCGCCGAAGGCGCGCTTAAGGCAAGCCCGTCTGCGCCCGTCCGCGCTCGAACGGGCTCAGGGCTAGAATCCCTGCTGGAACCAGCTCCCACTAGGGTAATATACTCGCGCCGAGACCTTCTCAGTCTCAAACCCACCAACAACAGCACCTGCAACTATGTTCATGACCTAGACGGTCAATTCATTAGCTGCACAATTTGCCGCCCAGCTACAACTATCCATTCCACGCGTCTCTCACCCGGGCCTTAAACTTGCCTCATTGAACTGCAGGTCACTCCCCATGCATGCCCTGCTCATTAACCACCTAATAGAAGACCACGAACTAGACATTCTATTCCTCACGGAAACGTGGATCACCGACCACTCGGACTCGGACGTGGTCTTAGCCCTTCCCCCGGACTATAATATCCGGTCCCAACAACGTCCATCTGGCAGAGGAGGCAGACTGGCCATCCTCTACAGGAATCATTTTTCCTGTAGAACCTACGATGCCCACATCTTGGACTCTGAAAGCCTTCATTTCACCATCCAGCTAGCACCGACTAGCACGCTGTCAGGCCTCCTAGTTTATCGCTCCCCTGGCCACTATGGCCCGTTTGCTAGCGCCCTCCTAGAATCAATAGCATCTTTGGCCCATTCCACCTCCAATTTCACTATACTAGGAGACCTAAACATCCATTTCGACGACCCCTTGACACTGGGGCAGCCGATTTGATCACTGACCTGGCGGCCTATGGCCTCATACTTACCAACTCCGGAGCCACACACACTAAGGGTCATCTACTAGACCCTGTGTTTACTAATCTCCACACCTTACAAACCAAAGAGTCCCTCCCCCTCCCGTGGACGGACCATTTTTTGGTCCCCTTCCGCTTACCAGGGGATTTCAGGAAACCCCATAAACCCGCCACCTATACTAGGGATAGAGCATGGTCCAGACTCTCGGCTGAGGATTGGGCCAAAGCCCTGGACCAGGCAACCCCTAGTCCATCGGAGGACCCAGCCACCGCGGACAGAAAGTTCAGGGAGTGGATCTCCACCTCCCTCGACTCCATCCTCCCCATAAAAACCCGTGAGGATGAAAACGGGAAAACTGGGTCAGCTCCATGGTATAGCCCGGAACTAAGAACTCTCCGCATAGAGTGTAAAAAAACGGAGCGACTATGGAGAAGGGACTGGCTCCAGACTAACAAGGACGCCTACCGTAGGTCAGTGAGATCTTACAAAGCCGCCTTGAGGCTCACCAAAGCCGCATATTACGACACCAGAATAAGTAATGCCACCAACTCAGCGAGAGAATCTTACCTCATCGCCAAAGAACTGCTGAAAATACCGGCGCCCCCTTCTTACAACTCATCTTCGCCGGACAGAAGCGATGAACTGGCAACCTACTTCGACTCTAAAATCACCCGTATCCTAGTCTCCCTCCCGCCTCCTAGTCTACCTAATCACATGGACTTTGACGCACTCACCAATCAGACAGGAAATATACTGCCCCCACAACTCACTGCCTTTAGGGCAGTATCATTGGACGAAGTAGGATCAGCCAAACTGAAAAGCGGCTCCCCCCTTGACCCCGTACCTATCAGATTCCTGAAAGCAGTCGTTCCCACCATCCTCCCCACCATCACGGAACTGATCAACATCTCGCTATCCCAGGGCTCTGTTCCACCGAGCTGGAAGAGCGCTGTAGTTAAGGCTCTTCTCAAAAAGCCCCAACTAGACCCCTCCGACTTGGCCAATTATCGGCCAATCTCGCTCCTCCCCAGTATCAGCAAAATAGCCGAGAAACTGGTGAACGTCCAACTGTCCCAGTTCCTTGAATCAAACTACCTTCTACGTCGGTCCCAAACTGGGTTCCGCCCGGGCCACGGTACAGACACCGCCCTCCTCGCTGTCATCGAGAAGGCTAGGTGCATTCTGGATTCAGGAGGGTCAGTGGCAGTGATCCTCCTGGACCTCAGTGCAGCCTTTGACACGGTGAATCACCGTGTCCTACTCCACCGGCTGGTCGTGGCGGGACTCGCGGACACGGCGCTTGCGTGGATAGAATCTCTCCTATCAGGCCGCTCTTTCCAGGTATGGGACGGCAATTCCCGCTCAGCCCCTTTCCCCCTCACTAGTGGAGTTCCCCAGGGGTCGTCATTAAGCCCTACTTTGTTCAACGCTTATGTGGCCCCCCTTGAGGATGTCGTCTCCCCTTTCGGAATCAAGATAGTGAGCTATGCGGACGACACGCAATTGGTCGTCTCACTCTCTCATCTTGACAATCACCCGGACAATCTGTTGAACTGCCTCCAGGAAATCCACCACTGGATGTGCGAGTCATCATTGAAGCTCAACGGATCGAAAACCGAAGTCATGCTCATGGGCAAGAAATGGTCCACCATCCCACCTTCGGTCTGGCCAGACGCTTTCGGTGACGTGCCCTCCCCGAAACCAGAAATCAAGACCTTGGGAGTCTGGCTTGAACCGGAGCTGTCCATGAAGACCCAGGCAGCCAAAACAGCAGGCACCTGCTTCGGACTTATGCGTTCCATCCGTAAAATCCTCCCACTACTCCCGCCCCTATCTAGGAAACTCTTGATTCAAGGTTTGATCCTTGCCCGGCTAGACTATAGCATTGCTGTCTATCTGGGAGCCCCTGAATCTACCCTGGCCAAACTCCAGCGAACTCAAAACGCGGCAGCCCGGCTCCTTATGGGCCTCCCTTCCAGAACCTCTGCCAGACCAGCGCTGAAGGCCCTACACTGGCTTCCAGTGCGGCAGAGGGTAGAATTCAAGGCGATGTGCACTGCCCACAAACTCCTCAATGGTCTTGGCCCTTCCATCCTGAGAGACATGGTCACCCCCTACAAGGCCCCTAGACTCCTACGCTCTGACAACGAACGCTTGGCCATCGTCCCGAGATTCAGGAAGGCACGCACTGGCGGTAGACGGTTTGCAGTAAAAGCGTCTGCAGGATGGAACTCACTCCCCCGCTGCCTGCGACTGGAACCCTGCCACCTCCTCTTCCGTAAAAAATTTAAAACTCTGCTTTTCCCCAAATAAGCTCCCCTTCTTCCTCTGGTCTCCACTTGTATCATTAGCGCGGGGATGCCTCCGGGTCACCAGGCGCTTTATAAATCGCTAAATAAATAATAAATAATAAATAAATAAAAATAATAATACAGGGCTCCCTGGTCCATCCCACAAAGGCGACCTACTAGAAAAGTACCCAACTTTTTTGAGTTCCTCAATTTAGCCCATGTTCTTGCCATGCCCTGTAAAACCTTCAGTTTGACCTTCTTGAAAAATTTGGGATCTCCAAATTTGAACAGGAAACCAGACTGGACTATGCCTTCGTCTTTAAGCAAAGCTGAAAACAAGCTACCAATACCGAAATCAGTGGGCATCTTTAAAAGCATTCGAACATGGGAAAGCTGAAACGCCCATGCATAGATTTGTAGATCTGGTGCTGCTAGCCCCCCTTTCTCCCTGCGTCGCCTGAGTTTTTTCCATGCGATCCTGGGGATATGTTTATCCCAAATAAGAGGTGATTTCTCCCTGCAATTTTAACAAGAGTGCCAGATCAAAATAAAGGGGGATGGTGTTAAATAGAAAATAAATTTTTGGTAAAATACTCATCTTAATAAGATTGACTCTACCCAACACAGATAATGGGAGTTGTAACCATGATCGCATGAGTTTGCGACAATCTTTTGCAACGGCCGCAAAATTGGTTGTTACAATTTTGTTTATGTCTTTAACTATATTAAGTCCTAGATAACGCAAGCTAGAGCTGGACTGTATGTTTAAGTTGCCAACTTCATGATTCCAAACCATCACCTCCTTTTTAGAGGCGTTAACCTCATACCCTGAGATTACCCCAAATTCTAGGGCTAAATCGATAACTGTTGGTAAAGCCGTCTGTATATCTGAGGAAAAGATCAAAATATCATCCGCGTATAAGGCCACTTTTCTTTCCCATCCCCTATATATAAAAGATTTAATGTTAGTATCTTCCCTCAAACGCTGCGCGAAAGGTTCTATATATAAATTGAATAGGAGAGGGGAAAGAGGGCAGCCCTGCCACATCCCCCTTGTGATGGAGAAAGGGTCTGAAAGTTCTCCATTCACCAATACCGAAGCTGTGGGATTCTGATAAAGAAGACTGACTGCTCGACGAAAGCGATCTTCGATGTTAAATTTGGCCAGAGCCCCCGACAGGTATAACCAATTTACCCTGTCGAAGGCCTTGGTTGCGTCAAGCGTCACAACAGACAGAGGGAGAGAGTCTGTTGTTGCCATGTCAATAGCCCCCATCAAATCATATGTCAATTCATATAATGGACGCCCCTTGACAAATCCCTTTTGATCATGGTGAAGAATATCAGGTGCCACTAGGCCCAACCTCCGTGCTAAAACAGTAGCGAAGATTTTATAATCCACGTTCAAGATGGAGATTGGCCTATATGACCCAGAACAAGAGGCTGGTTTTCCTGGTTTTAGAATCAGGGTTATGGATGCGCTATCCCAGGATACAGGGGGTGGCAAGCCATCCTGCAAGATTTGATTTAAACAGTACTGTTAAAAAAGGAGCTATTTCTTGTTCTAAGGCCCTATATATCTCAGCTGGCAGACCATCAGGTCCTGCGGCTTTACCCTTCTTGCTGTTTTGGATAGCCGCCCTAACCTCCTCTTCTGTAATAATGCTATCCAAAAAGGTTCGTTGCTCGGAAGATAGCGAGGGAAGGGAGATCTCTTTCAACCAGCCCTCAATATTCTCCAGTTCGACCTTCTTATCTTCGTGGTAAATGGCTTGAAAAAATTCCCTAAAAATGTTCCTGATATCCTCATCCGAAGAGAATATCACATTATTAGAGGTAATAGAGACAATATTGTTACAGACCTGATCAGTTTTTGCCTTCCAGGCCAATAGCTTTCCCGCTCCCTCCCCATACTCGAGGTGAGCTATTTTACTCGCTTCCCATTTTTTAAGAATTCTCTGATTTAAAACTAAGCTCGGCTGACCCTTTAGGGAAAGTAGCCTATTGTGTAGTGCTATTCAGACACTATCAGGGGAAGTGGTACTCAGGTCTATATCAACTTGAGTTTTAAGTATCTCCGCCTCAATAGAGACTACTTCTTCTCTGTATTGTTTCCTCCGATATGAGACTTTATTTGTAATAAGACCTCTCAAGAAGGCCTTGAAAGAGTCCCATACAATACCAGGTGCAGCCACCCTAAGTTATTGTGCATGAAGCTGTGAGCTTCCGACAATAAAAAAGAGATATCATCTGGTGACGAGAGTAGTGAACGGTCAAAAGACCAAGCTCTAAGAGAGGCTTTAGGAAAGCCAATAAGTTCCATAAATACTGCAGAATGGTCAGATAAATGGGACGGGAGATAGTGAATACTCTTAACGGAATCTGCAAGAACATGACTAATTAATATGAAGTCTATTCTGGACTGGTGATAATATTTATGGTTGCTAAAAGAGATACCCTGCAACGATTCCGACCTCATTCTCCAAATATCTATGTATCCATATTGCTTCATGCTATTAAGCAAAAAAGCCCTGGTCTTAAAGTGGACTTGAGGCCTACTACTAGGAGTCTTATCCAAAGAAGAATCCAACACTATATTGAAGTCCCCCGCCAAGATGGTTGGTTCAGGGAAGGACAATAAGTGTGAGAAGATAGACTCCAACACCGAAGGGTCGTCTTGATTGGGCCCGTAATAACTCAAAATTGTAATTTGCGCCCCAGCAATAATTACCGTGGTGATAACCCACCTACCACCAGGGTCTACCAAATGAAAAACCAACCTTGCTTTCAATGGTCTCTTAAAAATAATTGTCACCCCTCTAATATTCATAGCTTGCGTGGTTGATACAGAGAAATCGATCCATCTATTCCTCTTAACAAGCGATAGCATTTCGATTTCAGTCATATGTGTCTCCTGGAGGATAATGACCTGCGCATCTGAATCACGTAGATATTGCTAGATCTTATCAGCTCTAGATCTAGTGCGGAGGCCATTAACATTCCAGGAGAGAATTTTCAGACTACCCATGAGAGTCAAGTACAACCACCAAAATGCCACACCAAAATAGAAGTTCGACACAGACCGACAATGACTGCATCGTTACCTCTCTAGACATATCTTTCTTAATAATAAGACTAAAAAAACAGGCAAAAAAATTAGGAATTTTTTTTATTTTTCCCTAGCCCCAACCCCACCTTACCCCAGTGCCCTAAACTACCCCTCCCCCCACCCCCTGGGAAACCCTTGATGTCCGGGGTTGACCCTTAGATCTTTTAGGCATTCCTTTTTATATTAAACTTAAAAAATTCTTAACTCTGGTTCTACTAATTGGATTTTGTCATTTTGGTGTCAAACCGTTTATTGAAATATACTCTAATTTACTAAATTGGTGTGGGATTTTTCTTGTGCTGTGTGTTCACTTTATCACTGTATGTGTGCTATAAATACTTTACCCATTGCATCTAAGTTAAGCATGACTGCTTTTGTGCGAAACTAGCAGATGGTTAAGCACAGGTTAATTTAGTGACCTTTTGCGGTTCACCCTGACAAGGATTGTGGCTTTTGCTTGAACAGGAGTAACCCCAATTGAACCAACAACCCAGTTTCTCACTATGGCTTTTAGCAATTTTCTAACCTGGCGTACCTGACAGTCATGATATGATACTTAGAAAAGTGAAAGCCAATATGGGGAAAGAAATAAGGGTTAACAGTCAGATTTGAATATCTTGGTTTGTCAATATAATCATAACAGACAAATGAAAAATTCTGAATCCTAGAAAGTGATGAAATGTTGTATTGAGAAAATAACAAAATGATAAATGGAGTGCGTTACTGTGAACACAAACAGTATTTTAGTTTAACAAAAAATGGTATGCAAATTGCTTTCCAAGCAGAATAAAAATACTGAGTAATACACATGTTCTTACAGGCAATGCTTATGCATCCAATGTGCTGTCAATGTCATATATTAGTTTTATCCAACTTCATCAGAATATGTTTATGCTGCTGCGATTCAAGCTGTGCTGGACAGATATTTCAGCAGCAGGAAATGTGACCCGTTGACTTACTTTATCAGTTTAGGGAATTAAACAACAAATAATTCATATTAGACGATCTGGCTTACTACTGTATCTAGCAGATTTACAAATCATAAATTAAGGAATATTTTAGGGAGTATATATAGAGTCCTGCCCGTCTGCGCCCGTCAGCGTTCCGGAGGCTTCCGGGGCGACGGGTAGGACTGGCCTATTGTGTGCACTGTGTTTGTATAGCGGTGCATTATGCTTCATTACTCGGGCCTGGAGCTTCGCTCCTGGCGACAGACCTTTGGCTCCTGTCGTACGGTATTTCCCGCACGTCACAGGGGTAAGAGGTGCTGCCCGGAGTGTGGTTGGCGCCCTCAGAAACATCTGGTCGGCGCTCTGCAGAAGGAGGCAGTTAGTGTTAAACATACTTGCCTACTGCTTAATACTCGATCTCTCGGCCGGCACGCTCTTGATATCTTTGACCTGTTGGAATCGGAGAAACCATTGTTTCTGATGCTCACCGAGACATGGCTCGGCGAGTCATCCAACCCAGATATTGCCACAGCTATCCCGCCTGATTACAATATCTTCAGGCAGGATAGACTGAAGGGGCGCGGAGGTGGGGTGGCATTGATAGTAAACAAAAGTGCCACTTGCATCATCATTCCCTCCGAAGCGATTAAGGATTGTGAATCCCTCGCTTTTTCCATTGTTCTTTCACCACACCAATCCGTGAAAGGCCTCTTGGTTTATCGACCCCCAGGGCCCACGGGCTCCTTTTTTGAAGAGCTCCAGTCGGTAGCTTCATCGTTGCTACTTACGTCAGAGCATTGTTTAGTTGCCGGGGATTTTAACGTCCATATGGACGTGGAAACAGATGCCGACGCTATTAAAATGCTGGATGTTACAGCCCCTCTGGGCCTGGTGCCTTATTACGTCGGGCCGACTCATGAGAAAGGACACACTCTGGACCTGACTTTCTCTACGACCCCTATAGAGATGCTTGCTCCTATTCAGGTGCTGTGGTCTGACCATAGGTTGGTTAAATTCCTTCTTTTGGAAGTCAGGAAGCCCTCTGGTGCCCCGCGGCAAGCCTCCCAGGGATTTAGGGGATTTCACCGGGTCACTCCGGAACTACTGGCACAGTCGTGCGCGGACCATCCCTATGCCCCGATGGGGAATTTAGATGAGGATGTGGGGCGCTTTCAGACCTGGCTCTCAGAAAGGTTAAATGATCTTGCCCCTCTGAGGC
This sequence comes from Lissotriton helveticus, assembly GCF_964261635.1. Taxonomy (NCBI): domain Eukaryota; kingdom Metazoa; phylum Chordata; class Amphibia; order Caudata; family Salamandridae; genus Lissotriton; species Lissotriton helveticus. Next base: position 1,952,925,832 of record NC_136067.1, read on the forward strand.
CTTCGCGCCAACCTGATAAAGGTGCATCCGCCCCATGGTTTACGGAAGCGTTGGCGGCTTCACGTCGACAATGTAAGGTTGCGGAAAGAGCATGGCGCGCGAAATACGACCCGTCAGCGAAGCTTGCTTACAGGTCCTTGGCGAAAGTTTACCATCGAGATATCCTTTCTGCCAAGAAGGCTTACTTCGCGAGTAAAATCGAAGCGGCCTCCAATTCCTGTAAGGAGCTTTTTGCCATTGTGCGAGAGTTTACGACCTCACGGAGTGCACCGACGCAGACCCCCCCTCCTGCCCCTTGGGTCAGAGCGATCGCGGATTTCTTCACCTCTAAGATCCAATCGATCCAAGACTCTTTCCCTGTGCAGGGACCCGAGGCGGCCTGCTGGGTGGAGAATGTTGCTGCCACCCTGCCTAGTGCAGATGTGGCCCTGTCAACTTTTCCCTCTCTCTCTATGACCGCCTCATTTGATCTGATGGCCTGTCTCAAATCAGGCTCTCCCCGGGACGCTTGCCCTGCCAAGTTTGTGGCAAAAATGGCAGCTATCATTAATCCATATGTGAACCCTCTGTTGAATCGCTCTCTTGTACAGGGTGTGGTTCCCCAGTCCTGGAAGCAGGCAATGATCATCCCCCTGCTCAAAAAACCAGGTTTGGATGTGGAGGTGTTAGCAAACTACAGGCCTATTTCGCTCTTGCCTGCTTTCGCGAAGATCATTGAAAAGCATGTGCACAAGGTGCTGGCCGACTATCTGGAGTCCCATGGTCTACTGCACCCCACTCAATCGGGTTTCCGCACCAATCTTAGCACCGAGACTGCCCTCCTGGAAGTTTCGGAGGCGATCAAGGAGGTGCTGGACTCGGGTGGCAGGGCGATGCTGGTGTTGTTAGATCTGTCGGCGGCCTTTGACACCGTCCCCCATGAGGGCCTCCTTGCAAGACTCTCAGAGATTGGTCTCGGGGGGACGGTGCTCCAGTGGTTTCGATCATTCCTGGCAGGCCGTCGACAAACGGTCTGGGCCTCCGCCTGCTCCGCCGAGATGTCGCCACTGGGTGTCGGGGTTCCCCAGGGCTCAGTATTGAGCCCAACTCTATTCAACATCTTCATGACCCCTCTGGCGGCTCTGGCGGAGTCTTTCGGGGCTCAGATCGTTTCCTACGCTGATGACACCCAGCTCCTCTTCACCTGTGAGAGAGGTGCGGATTTCGATGGAGGTAGGATCCAGGGTTGCCTTGAGGCTGTATTTCAGTGGTTTCAACATCATAGCCTCAAGTGCAACTCGGATAAATCTGAGGTCCTTTTTTTCGGGTGCAGTTCGGATCCGGACTGGAAAGTGTGGTGGCCTGAGAACATGTTTCCACCAGCAAGTTCATCCCAGGTGGTGAAAAACCTTGGGATTAAGATTGACAACGGCCTCACATTGCGCTCACAGGTAATTGGTCTCACGGGCACCTGTTTCGGCCTGCTCCGGATGTTGCGCAAGTTCCTCCCTCTGTTATCGCAGGAACACAGGAAGATCACTGTGCAGGCGATAATTGGCTCGAGAATTGATTATGCTAACGCTCTCTATCTCGGCCTGCCGGAATATCTGCTTCAACGGTTACAGGTGGTCCAGAACTCTGCAGCTCGGGCCATCTTTGGACTATCTCGCCGTGCTAGAGCCTCGGGTCTCCTGGAGGCACTGCACTGGCTGCCTGTCCGGAAACGGATAATTTTTAAGATTCTGACTCTGGCGCACAAAGCCCTGTATGCCTCCGGGGCAAAATATTTCCAAAAAAGACTGACTTTCTACCATCCAGTCAGGTCGCTGAGGTCAGAATCCCTGTTTCTTGTGGCAGTACCTCGTGTGAAGAGGGCACGCATTGGTGGCCGTTCTTTTAGACTACTGGCGCCCCAATTGTGGAATAAGCTGCCAATGGCCCTGCGCAGTATTCCAAACTTGTTGGCCTTTAGGAAGGGGCTCAAAACTTGGCTTTTTACCTCTTAGTTTTTTTCCCTGAGCTCCGTCGGTTTCCTTTCTGTTTTTATCTGTTGTGTTGTAGATAGTTTACAAAACAAAGCGCCGGGACACTCTTTGAGTAGCCGTGCGCTATATAAAACCCCAGTATAACATAACATAACATAACATATATTTTCATTTGTGTCCCAATATTCATTCCAAATTACAGATATATCTGAGGGATGAACTGCCAGGCTTGGACAGTTTGCTTAGATTTGCCAAGTATCGGTGTCTATGGTGTATACCTGTAGTGTCGCTTCGATAAGCATTTGTGTTTGTATTGTTTCTCTACATATATGTGAGACTGTAATGTTGATATCACTTCTTTTTGTGTCGTTCACATTTTCTGTCAGTTTATGCCCTTTATCAAAGCCGAAGCTTTTCGATTTTTCAGTTCTTGTTTGTCACCAGATTTACATTTCCGCAGACTCAAATCAGTCACATGCACATTGCACTACAAACACCGATGAAGGCAGAACACTGCTATTCACATAAGAAATATACCATCCTGCAGACCTTTAAATATTCGATGCACCAATAAAATATGTGGTCTTCAGAACATATTGCTACTTAGGGGATCATTTGGAGGTCAGCAGAGACATTTGCAAGCATTTCACACATCACTTTTGTGTTTCTATATATTAACTGATTCACGAACAGTCACTAACATTCACTCACACGCGAGTCCCCAAATGATGTGAACTATATCTCCCCCTCCAACCATCCAATGACGTTCATAACCAGCAAATAACTGGGTTAAGCAATTTCAAGATTTCAGTAGTCCAGCTTTGAAGTATAAATAACTTCAGTTCATATGACAACCACAAATATATTGAAAAAACATGCCCAGCCGATGTAAGACCATTCAGACTAAGATGATGTTGTAGTATATGTTCATCTAATAATGAATAACCTGCATGGATGCCCATGGCATTTGTCATGCTACTTTTGTTCTCATGGGTCATAAAGGCCGCAGCACGAAGAGAACATGTAGAAGGCTCTAAAAAAACTATTTTGCTCGCTTTAGTTCCTTCAGCTTGCCCTTCACTAGGCCCTCAGTGGGAAATAGGAGCTGTTGATAGCAAACTGATGGGACAAAAGGGTCAAATCCTTGATGTCATGTGGGCTCAAGTGTGCTTAAAGTCACTTCCACTACTCCTGGCAGTTTTGTGAATTGATGTTACATTAGTTGATGTTGAATAAGACATTCAGCTGGTGTGTAATGACAAGGTAAGTTATGTTAGATTCAATTTCTTCGATTAAGGTTGGATTATACAGACTCAATTGGTCATTATGGCCTTGAGATTAAATCGGGATTTAGATGAAAAGTACGCAGTTAATGTTCGATTACAAATGTTCAAGTGATGTTATGTTCCATGCCCATTTACTTTTGGGTGTTCTGTGTCCAACTGATCCTTTTTGTCTTGGGTTTTAGTTTCAGCAATACTTGGACCATGCATCTCCCATTTCTCTATTTTTAAATGAAGACAAAATAGACGACCTGGAAGACAAAGAAGAGGAGCAGAAGGAGAAGCTGGAGGAGCTTGAAGAAGACTTCGAAACTATGCAGGATGCTGTTGACAGAATCTTTCACAACAGTATGAAGGTCTTTGGCCAGATGCAACCTCTCTTAAGCTTTCCTTTCACTGGGCGCTTATGGGAGAACTTGAGGAACCCAATTGCCTTCCCCAGTTTCGACTTACCCTTCTCTTCAAGAGGTCACCTTGGTGACAGGTCAAGTGTGTTTCAGCACAGTGCCCATAGGTCATTTCAGGATCTCTTTAAGGAGCATCAACGGATGTTGGAGAGAACTCGTCGTTTGGTGGAGCATGAAACAGAAATGCAAGAAGAGCAAAATTCTTCTTCAGGTACAGTGTGAGAGACAGTGATGGCTACAGATATGAATATTCACGACTTTCACAAAAACAAATGCATATAACATTGGAGTGAGGTTAACAATAGAAGAACAATGCTACATGCGTGCAAGTCTGGACAGAGGGTAGCTCTTTGATAAAGTTTAATGCATATAATGTTGTAATGAATTTATTAAGACGCCATGAATGCTGTTGTTTTCTAAATTCCTATATTCAGCAAATCCTATATTTAGTAACCCTGGGCGGTGAACTCCGCTCGCGGAGCTTCCCACACTCCGCATTATGCGGAGCTCGCAGAGTTCTGAAAAACTCTGCTACGCGCAGTGGACTTTTTTCCTCGCTCGCATTCACCAACGTCAAGTTGGCGAGTGCAAGCGAGGAAAATCCACCTCCCGGTGAGATTTTTCCTCGTTTGCGATCGCCAACATCAAGTTGGCAAGTGTACGCGAGGAAAATCCACCTTCCGGCGAGATTTCTCCTCGTTCGCCAACATCGAGTTGGCGCGCGTGAAAAATAAACCTCCCGGTGAGATTTCTCAATGTGGGGGTTGGCGGGGGGGTTAGGTTTCTCGTTGTGAGTGGTCGCGTATGCTCGTGACCGCTCACGTTGAGAAACTGCCCAGAGCGTTTGCACTTCATGTAGTTTCGTGTAGTGCAACTCCGTAAAGTCTGCCCCAGGTTAATATTTTTTTTGGGGGGGATGAATAATTTTATTGATAATATAACAGTTGTCACTTGTACATTTACAGCAATATACACTCTTTTACATAGTTGGAGGTTAGCATTCTTACATACAATATTACAGTCAGACATTAGAGTGCAGTGGCTCGTCCCCTAGACATTTCTAGTTCCACTGTCGGCGAGATGCACAGTTCCCCCCGAATAGCGTTCCAGGGACCCCATTTTTTGGGGCAGCCTCTAGATTTGTAGACCTCCTTTTCGGCAACTATGCACCTGTCCATTTCCGCCACCCATCTTATGAGTAAAGGCCGATCTGCAGCCCCCCCTTTCATGGCAATGGCTCTTTTAACCAATGTGTACCCCAGGGTAGTAAATTGTTGTTCCGAGTCTGTGAGATAAGTGGCCTCCCAGATATTCAGAATCCCCAATAAGGGTGTCAAAGCAAGTTGTTTCCCCAGCGTGTCTTGCAGTTTGGCTGTGGCCCTCTCCCATATGTGACGAATAAAGGGGCAGTCCCACAGTATATGGTAAAATGTGGCTATCTGGTTACAGCTGCGTAGGCAAAGTGCATCCTGTCTCGTCCCTATCTTAGCCAGGGTTACCCCTGTGAGGTAAGTCTGATGTAGAACTTTTAGTTGGATGAGACGAAAGCGGTGGTTTATAGCTGCTTCTCTCGGGGACATCAGAGCGGTTTGCCAATCCTCATCCTCAATGTTCCCCAAGTCTCCCTGCCATTTATCCCAAAGAGCAAGGCAGGGGTCTAGCAAATTATTGCATAGCTTACAGTAGGTAAGGGAAATGGCCTTGGTCAGGAGGGATTCTGACAGGAGTCGGTCCTCCAGGGGGGATGTGTCCAATGGTGTTTAAATCTACGTGGGCTGTTGTAAGCACGTGGCGTATTTGTAAGTATCGAACAACCTCCTTAGGCGCCAACTCATATTTAACATGTAACTCTTTAAAGGCAAATATCTTACCTTTTTGTATGAGATCGCCAACAGTAGAGATTCCTATTGTGTCCCACCTGTCCAGGGTTAATATTTAGCATATATTTTGCTCTTCATTATCATTAAGAACACTCGTAATTTTACAACATCCACTAAAATTGAAGGCTCGTAAGCAGAATACATCTTTGTATATAAACAAAATAGAGAAGTTATGGCTAATGCTGTGACAGGCAGTGACTTGATGGGTAACCTTAACATAGAAATGTCCATTGCTTACGCAGGATAAGAATAGACATTTACTAACCATGAGGTAGTAATGTTTGCTATAGGTTTTTTTAATCCGACAAAAGCTAGGCAAATGGTAACAACTTATGAGACAACAGTGGAGTGAACAGTGCTGTGGTATTAACGTAGGCAGGAAAAATTGGAACAGGTAGAGCCACACAGTAATGCATTTTTTTATGCAGCATCTGAATAAAGGTATCAGTATGATATTAACATGTGTATATATGTATATGATTTGTAAAGCGCTGGAATCGCCCCCGAAGGATGCATGTACCATTGGAGAGAGGCTAGCCATATATGATAACTTACACATGCAACTATAGAGTGCGGATAGCCACATTGCAATATGTTAGATCCAGTGTCCTAGTTACTTTGGAGACATCTATGGTCTAGTTAGAGGGCAGATAGCCATTTGTAGTAATTAGGGACTGTGAGAACTGGCACCTAATGAATGTTTCAACTGGCAAATTACATGAGTGCTCTGTATGAAAAGGAGTGCTCCAGTGGCAGATGAGCTCCTGGGGAACTCAGAGATAATGCCACAGTAAAACAGCAACTATCTCCAGAGAAAAACTAATTTGCTTGTCAATGCTCACACTTTTCAGGTGTGCAAGAAGACATAGTGTGGTCACTCAAGATATGAAGATTGTCCTGTGTGCTGAACTAAAATGTTAATGGCTATCGGTTAATGATCCGTTGTTTTCCATGGCTGTCCCATTATCTTTGTTCTCTAATATTGTAAAGTATCTATGATAGAGGAGAATATTGTTAAAGGCAAATAACGTGAGTGCAGGAATATTGGACACTTGTGAGTCTAATGGTATTATAACCCATGGTTGCATCTGAGCGCAGAGTGGGGACTGCAGAAAAGGCCCTTAGATGGAGAAAAGTAGCAGTTCTAGCTCAAAAACCTTTGATTTGAATTGTGTGGCTGCTTTAGCTTTGGAGACCTGAGGTTTTGCAGATCGAAGTTCATAACAGGTGAACTGAGAGCTGGGAAAGCAACATGGAAAGCATGGTGGAACTGTGGTATGAGGAGGGAAACAGCACAGAAGGAAGGGGAAGAGAGCAGGAAAACGCATGCTCTCTTATGGAATGCGGAAAATGAAAGAATAATGCAGTTCCTTGAATGTAAGCAGTGGAAGGACACAAGTCATCCATTTAAAAAAGATGGTAAAGAAGTTACTCTCCAGGGGAGAAATAAACATAAGAAGATAAATTAAGCCATATAATAGGGAGAAAGTGAATGAGTTTGAAAAGAAAGCCAGCTAATTAAAAGCAATAATCTGACCTATAGCCTTTGACCTCAAAGAGGTCTGTAGGCGAGACCCAAAAAAAGCATGAGTTAGCTGAGGGTTGAGGGAGAAGGTTGCTTAAAGAGCTACACAGAGAGACCCACAGAGAGATTCAAGGTGATAGAAAGAACGGTATATGATAAAAGCAGGAAGGAAAGAGGAAAAGACAAATTGAGAGGTGTAACTAGAGATTTAGGAAAGAGGTACGGGGTGAAGACAAAATAAGAAAGAATGTGATTAAGTGGAAAGTTAAGAAAGAAGCACAATAAAAACAGAGTAAGAAAAAACGAAGAATGAAAAGTAAAAAAAGAAGATTGTACAAAATAAAAATTAGGAACAATGGTGGAGAGCAAGACACAAAGCGTGAAAATAAAACATAGGAATAAATAAAAGTAAGACCGAGTGACAAGAAGAAAAAATATATTAAAAGTAATAATAAATAAGGAGGTAGGAGAAAGAGTGAAAAGAAGGGAAGAAAAAGTGGAGCAACTGTAGCGGGAATTCTGTTCTCCTACAGAACTGTGCATAGAGATTTGGAACCTCAGTGAATTAGGATGACCCAAAACTCACCTCAGTACCCAAAATCCCCTTACCAAGCTAGCTACAGTGTCTCATTGGTCATAACAAACTCCCAATGTTTAGACAAACCAGAACATGAACTTTGAATACCTCAGGTATCGTGTAACACCTGAACACTCTTTCGTTATACAATCATTTCAAACCAGAACGTGGAGTAAATGAGGACACGTGCACATTTGAAATATTTATTTACTAATGCTGTTTTCTCAAACGCAGTATCTTAGATAATACAAGGAAACATATTATCAGAAGCAAAGTTATCAGCATAGTTACTAGTCCATAAAAGGCAAACGGTGACAACATACTAAAATGCTGAAATGAATAGGGTTAACAACACCTAATTCTCACTCTCCCTAACTAGCATATTATATTAATATCTAAGAAGGTCTCTTTGGGTTTTAGCAGGGCGGCCCCATACCTCAAGATCCTGGTGTGAAGGGATCACATCATCTTCCACCAGCTCTCTGCATGCGAACCGCATCAAATGTCTATCGTGTGCTCTAAGCAAAGCGATAAAAAACGCGCGTAAAGCCAGATTTTGGCAGCAGCTGCATTCATGTTATGTCTAGGAAGGTGCGAAGATCAGACCTCACAACAACACTGTGTCGAGTTATCCTTGGAGGCTTCAGCACTCACTGTGCAGACATATTTTACCAAGCAAAGCTGATATCAGAGCAATAACATATTATTCTCATGTAAATCACAACTCTCTTCTAGGTTGAAAGCTAAAATAACAATTATGTGTCGTGTGCAAAAGCAGCAAAAGGAAAAATGGCGTTTAAACTTTTAATAAGCTCATGCTAACTTAACACGGTATATAGGTAAGCAGTAATTATATGACACCCCCCAATGATCCGAGCACGGGCAAAATAAGGAATGATAAGACCAGAATAGGGACACATCATGAAAGCAGAGTTCAATAATAATGAACTAGGTTAATTTGGTAAAAAAGCGGTGAAAAGGCCTTATAGAGTTCAATTAAAAAGTTCTCAACTTGCCAATCTATCACTGAAGCCAATAGGTCTGGGTGTAAAAAAAACATTTGCACTCAAAAGGTCCAAAAAAATCTAGTAATCAGGGACATTCCATTAGCAAAAGTTTCGAAGGTGTTCAGGACAGGACTGAATATGCAAAACATGCAGCAACAGCCTCCAGCATGAAATCACTGTCATCACCCGAAAACAGTTCAGCCATCCAATTCATTAGTGGGAAAGAACATACGTGCTCCTCCAGCACCGGAGCCTCTAGCATCATCAGAGGACAACTCGGTGGGTTCTCAATATAGCTTTGTGCCAAGAAATCTTGTGCTGCTGCGAGTATGTTCCAATGACCCATTAGTCCATGCATCGATGCCAAGGCCATAATCCTTTCGCCAGAACAAACCAACTTGTGAGTAACTACGGGACTCATCAGGTGATTAAAATCGACGTCAGGAGACACCGTCTTGCAGAGACACAAATCAAGGGCCCAGTCGAAATCGCAGCTTAGGCAATGAAACACAGGCTGGACACATGTGAAATAGGAAAATCAAAACGATAATCCAACGCCGTGCTTAAAGTCGCAAGCGGCAGTGTGCCATAGTATTCAAGCATTCGGTTGTGAAACAGTGCTACGTGGGGCTGGGCGGCTTCTAACACATGACGGGCATCCATTTTTAATAAAACAAAATATCACCAGAACGCCTGCAGCCAGCGCCAGCAGAACCGGAAATCCACCAAACAGGCTAGAAAATATAGAATGAAAGAAAGCAGGGATGACTCCAAATATTTTCTAAAAAAGTGTGTGAGGCCAGATGTGGAGGAGGCATTAAAGATTTGATGAATCAGCTCGCTGAAATGCAATGGCAAATTAGTATTCAATAGCGCCTGCACTTCTGTGCGCGTGTTAGCTATGTGAAGGACAAATATTTCTTGAGCCGAACTCAGGGCCACCTCTTTTTGAGACAAAAGGGCTCTTATTCTACTCATACCATTGAACTCTGCCGTCAAGGTTGGTATTCGCGGCCAGATGGAAACATCTGAATTCCCATGTGTAGGAGGATACAGAACGTTTTTGCAACACACCACACGTTCTGATACGGTTACCACATAAGCGATACCTCTAATTAACCCACAACAGTCCTCGTTATTCAAAAGTAAATAACTGCCTTTTGCCAGTAATGAAAAAGTAGGAACGATTGCGGGAACTGGAGTACCTTTCAAAACGCAGGCTAAATTTGGCCGGTCCTGGTTACAAGAACCGTGTAATTGGATGTGTCTACATATTAATGAGTGATCTGGTGTTTCTGTGCACTCCTCCCCTTTAAGATAAACTTCTTTCTCGTCTTTCAGGCATTGATAAGTGAATGGAAGCGACCAGGCCTCATGGAGAAACGAACTACCTAGTGGTTCATATCTGCCTATCGCGATATATCGCATACAATTTGTAAATTTGTACAAAGCAAATGGTAATGTAATCAACCCGTGGATAAGCCACGTCGCAGCAGTGGCTTCTGCCACAGAGAACGGCAAAGACTCCAATCTTTCAATGTGTAACATGGAAAAAGATGCATCCCGCATTGAAAGCATGCGCTGCTTGTCAGTCAAATTAAAAGGGGCAAAGAGGGAGGACACATTCATGTATGACCAAGGCACCTTACCAGACTTAAGCGTCCGCAGGGTCCACGCGAATTGCATAATGGAACGCAATTGATTCTGACCATGGTATAACACAGACACTTCATCATGCACAATATCAACGACAGAAGAAACAATGTTATTTAACTTGTAAATGCGGGAAGAAAGCATGTTAATACTGTTATCCACAACTGCAAGCACCTTTTCTAAATTAGCTTGATCAATAGCTCTAAGGCGTGTAGCAGCCTCAATTTGTGACGTCTTCCAGATTTCATTGTAAATCGCATATATCCATCTTTTTGATCTACCACTAGCCGGGCCCTTTATGAAATCGTTTAAATCTACATCATCAGTGAGCTTGGATAGATGCAGTTTAACCGCAGCCAAGGCAGAATGTTTCAGCCAATTCTGACATAATTTGCCTACCGAATATGTCGTGACAGAATGGTCAGTATCAAAGCGGGGATCAGGCCTGACTTGTGTAAACCCGTCAGTCAAACCCAGAAAACGACGTTGGCATGCATCAGAACTTCGGTGCCACATCAGCCAACCTTTTGGGTCCAAACTGGAAATGTTAAAGAACGCATTTTGCAATAGTGCTTGCAACTCACGAATGGAAAACAGTGTAATATTATTCCAACCAGAATATTCTTCGAAATCAGGGACAGTAGGTGTATTCAATTTTTTAGCAGTAGCCAATCCAAAGCATGTTGTTTGAGAAATGGTAGAATTTAAAAACAGCATATGATTTGGGATGAGACATGCACGGTGCAAAGCCTCAGTGCCTTGTACCTGCCAATTTTTAGAACCCCATACCGATTTAAGGTCAATGGTTTCCTTCCATAGATTGTAGCCCTCTACAGCTAACCTGTCTAGAAAGGACTTTGAATACAATAATTTTGTATCGGTAAGTCTAACCTTGGACATGGACTTTTGTGTCATTTTAAAATAGAAAGACTCAGGTTTGGACTGATTAAAGTTGGTGAAATAAGTGTACTTTTTCAAGAAAGTATCCGAACTGCCTTGTACAGGAGCTGGGCAATGTTCCCACTGTGTGTAATTTACAGTACCCCTTCTGGAATTTGTTTTATGCAGATACTGGTTGCCAAAATGTTGGAAGCAAAACAAATCACCATAAGTAGCAGAATCTAAGTATAAATCTTCAGCATCAAAGGCAGCATAATATTTCAAATCAGAGAATAATGATTCTACGGCCTGAACATCCCAATCATCAGAACGTATGTTTTGTTTCACTACATCTCCCATGTTTACCCTGAGCACATTGGGGACATTAACAACTTCAGCAGGGCCATGGATTTGCAATTTAACCGCACCCCACACAATCCCATCAAGAACAGGCCAAGCAGTGATGTTAACAAAATTCAAGTCTCTCTTCAGTCTGTGTGCTGAATGTGACGAGGAAAGGGGGGACAAAGTTCCATTAAGATGTCGAATGCATGTTCTTTCCTCGACATAGTGTCCATCGACAAGACGAAAAAAATAAAACACAAAACCAATTGACATGAAAAAGGAAACTGAAAAAAGTACCAGCCAAATATATGTCCATGGGGGATCAAAAATGTTTTTTAAATAATGTGGCATGAATAGCAAAACGTGAGGGCTTGTTCGAATTTTGTGAAACTGTGTCAAAAGAGAATCTGGATTCCGTGGCCAAACGCGTTTGCAAATCAGGCATCGATAAGTCAGTTGGGTATGTGTAATCAAGTTCATCAACGTGATCAACAGGTAAAGTACTTAATAAAGGACTGGAAACAGCAGGCATCTCAAGGGCCACCTCAGGCATAGGATTAGAAGCAGTGGCCAAAACAGAATTTCTCACAATCGAAGGACAGGAGACCGCCGGAGTCATACTAAGAAGAATCAGCCACTCTGTGTATCTTGACATTGTCAATAGAGATAAACCTGTTTTCCTTACGACCTGGAAGTGGTGGTAAAATGACTGTTCTTGTGCCCTTCACTCCAAGCACAGGAACCGGAGCTCGATAGGAAGGACCAAATTCTTTCTTGTTATCGATCTTCTCTCGAACCAGTTCTCCAACTTGGGGTAGCCAGCCAACTTCCGGGATCTGCAACGCATCATCCGATGTGGAGGGCAAATGTTCCTTTGCAAGACTGTCTCTGGTCTTTTGTAGATCCTGTAATACATGGAAATGTTCATCTACGTCAAAGGTTGTGGCTCGGGCCACTCCGTCTAGACCGTCAAGGTCAGGGACAAACATCTTGATACCAAAGAGCATTTCGTATGGGGTCCGCCCACCCAGAGACCTTCTAGGGAGATTATTAAGAGCACGCTGCACGCCATTGAGGTGGGCCAGCCAGTTTCTGCCAGTGCCTATAACTCGAGCTGTCAATGATTGCTTTAAGTCACGGTTCATTCGTTCCACTACACTGTTACCCTCAGGTCTGTAGGGAGACGAAAACTTGACTTGGACCCCCATTGAAATCATGGCATCCTTATACGCCTTAGAGGCGAAAGCCGGACCCTGATCCGAATGGAAGGTACCACTGGCAAAAATCCCTACAAAGACACGCAAATCTCTTATGACAGTCCGTGAATCAGCGATGCGATGGGGCCATACCCACACAAAGCGTGTGCATGAATCAACTGCTACTAAGATGTACTTAAACGCAGTATCAGAAGAAAAAGGACAGCAGTGATCTAAATAAACACAACCTAGCGGTTTATTAGATATGTACAACTGTGTCTGAGGCGGACGCGGAGCAGTCGAAGGTTTAATCTGCTGGCAAATGTCACATTGAAGGACATAGTCATGAGTCTGTTTGTACAGTCCCCGCCACCAGAAACGTTGTTGTAATTGAGCTACAGTGGCCGAGACGCCCGCATGCGCAGACGCCACACCTTCATGCGCCGCTGTAATCAAGCTAGCCCTGCGATCCGAGTTGGGAATCAATCGTTCTCCAACTTCAGGAATTTTCTCAAAAGGAACCTTATTGGGACTTAAGTGGTATGTGTACTTCGAAGGGAACCCCGTAGGATGTTTACCTCCCTTCTCAGTGGCAGCTACAGCCGCCAAGATGTCATCTTCAATCTTACTTTTGGACCGTGTAACTGCTGCAACTAAGTATGTAGATACCGCTGATTTCGCTGCTTCATCAGCAAGCGAGTTACCCACAGCGTGAACTCCAACACGCTGATGGCCGAGAGTATGAATCACAAACACAAGGGGCAATTGCTCTTTGAGCTCAGCCACTCGAACCTAGATCATTTTATGTTTTATTGTGCTACCCTTGGAATCACGAAATTCATTTTGAATCCAATAGAACAAGTTTTCATTGTAAGACTGGACACAGTAATAGGAATCACTCACAATAAGAGTCGTCACACCAGGATCTGCGTACTCTAACGCGAGTAAGAGAGCACGAAGCTCCGCCAATTGTGCGGTGCAGTCCCCTAGAGTCTGCGTGTGCACAACCCTGGACTTGAACTCATCGTCCACCATGGCACCGACCACAATGGTGCATGCGGAAACGTAGGCGTGTTTAGAGCCATGCGCAACCTGCGCCGAACCATCAGTGTAAATGATGCAATGGAAATCCTCCAAAGGTCGCATTGCTAAAAGAGCCGGATGAACCAATTCATACTGTAAATACTCCTGCGACCGTAACGTGGCGTCAAAAATAAACGTGACATCCTGAGATGTCAAGGACGCAGCCCATTGAATCCACAGAGGGTGCAAAGCTTTAGAGTTTGGTACACTGGCTTTCGTAACTGCCTCCAAGGCAGGACACGGGGTAACAACCAACATGCGTTTTCCCTGTGACAGGGCACGTTCTTTAAAAATTGCCATCTGCACAGCCGTTAAAACTTTCTCCACAGTGGAAAATCGCATTTCAGCCGAAGTGTACAAGTGTGACTTGTAAGCAATAGGTACTGTGTCTCCTTCATTAAAAGTAAGGTACGTGAAACCCACCGTCCCAGGGATTATTCTTATTACCAGGTTGGTGTGGTTATCACGAGTCGGCAAGAATTTAGAAGCGAGCAGATCAGCCTGCAAGGATTGCAAAATGGCTGAGTGCTCAGGCAGCCAGCATGATTTGGAAAAAGTTGGTTGTATCAAAGCATACAAAGGCTTGATACGCTGGGCATATTCCGGAATGTATGTCCTTCCGAAATTTAAGAAACCCAGTAAAGACTGTAATTTTTTCTGTGTCGTCGGAGCGCGCAGCTGTGCGCATTTCTCCAGGAAGTGAGGAGCCAAACCTCTACCTTTGTTGTTGAGCTCATAGCCCAGGAACAACACTGTGTACTCTGCAATGTGCGATTTTGCAAAGTTACATTTGTAACCCATGTCTGCAAAGTTACAAATGATGCTGTTTACTCGACACAGATGCTCCCAAAGTTCGTCGTCTGAGAGATATATGTCATCCACATACAAGCATGCATCTGGGTCGATTCTCTCCAAAAGAGAGACAATGCGGGCAGTAAAAATCCCAGGACTATTCTTATAGCCCATAGGCAAACGCTGAAATTGTTTTTGCACACCGCCGCATGTAAAGGAAGTCCATTGGGAACTAAGACCATCCAATCGATGGGCATAAAAACCGTTGGAAATGTCAAGCGTGGTCTTAAAACGCTTACGCACAAGACTATCCACTAGGGCAGAGCCGTGAGTATTCTGTACTGCACAGTTACGGCAATGCGAGTTTAAATGCTGGTAATCCAATACCAAACGTTGGTGACACACATGTTTCATTCACTCCCTGATATTCCAATTGTTCAAGAATTGCCCCGACGGAAGCCTTGGCTTCACGCCTTATGGGATATTGAGGTTGAGGCTGCGGCTGAGACCGTAAAGGAATCTCGTGGTTTGGGGACAATTTATCCCAACCACATTGGTTACGGTACAGAGCCGGCGCCAGAGCTTTAGCCCACTCTTCTGCAAAGTGCAGCGCATGCTCCTTCGAGACTGTGTGCGCGAAACTGGGGAGGATCACCTCCTCCCCTTGCGGTGCTGCGAGCACAAAAGGTGGGGGCCAGTCAGCCTCCGAAAGCAAAATGTCATACGTAGACGAAAGATTTTCCCAAAATACCCCTTTCATGGTACGTTGTATGTCACCTTCGATTAACAGGACAATTACATAAAGTCTATCAGGAGGAGCAACTCTCGTATCAGCTGTTTCTATCACAACATAAATATCAGTCGCTGTCACCTTCAGTAGTGGACGCAGGGCCTCTCTCACTATGGTAATCTCTGCCGCGCTGTCCAGCAAGGTCAGAGCCCATGTCAGATTCCGAAGCCGCGTTCTCACTATCTGTGGCATATCGATGCGCTGTGAAAGCAGCGACTTTCTTCTTGGCAAACTGCGGTCTGTTCGGCATTGAGCCTTCCTGCTTTCCTGCACCGTCTTTCGGGTGGGGCTGGTCACGTCCTTGATGACCACCCCGACCCCTGCCGCCTCCTCCACCACCGGTCGTCGAGGCCGATGAGTCCTGAAAGGAACGAGGAGAGCGTTGATCAGAAACCTGAAATCGATCAGGTGATTTAATCTTCGCTCGATAGCGCAAGTCATAAACGCGTTCTGTTTGCGCAGGTAACGGAGACGCAGGACGAGATTCCTGTGTCTGTTGTTGTTGCTGTTGCTTTCCCTGTTTTTGTTTTTTAGGCCAATTTTGTTTTATGGACTTGGGCTGAACTTCTGTTTCCGAATTCTGCCCTTGGGGTTGCTTTTTGTCTTTAACAGAAAAAGGCTTGAGACCCCTACTATTGCGACCCACGGTCTTATAAGCCGCCACAATAATCCTCGCTAACTGTCGGGGTTTCTCGGCATCGGGAATCGCCGCCAAAGCATTAGCTACCTGAAAGTTCACTGCATCCCCCTTGACATTAGCAAGAATGAGATCGCAAACCACATCAAAGGTGCCACACAGGCGCATACCCAATTCAACCGCAGCCTCTGGTCCGTGATCATCCTGAACACGTTTAAGGACCGTAGGCAGGACAGCCATAGACGGATTGCCGTAACACCTCGCATAGACCGCAGCAAATGTTCTACCCCAGGTCTCACAGTCACCGAGTTCAGGGGCCAAATCTTTTGGCAAACTAAGTGTCAGAATCCTGTGTTTTTCACCAGGAGTCGTATTAGGAAATACAGCTTCCAGCTGGTCAAATTTCTCGGCAAGCCAGAAAGGAAAATCATCCTTTTCCTGGGGACGCCTGCCCATCACAGCATTGACCATCACGGGACTGAGCTTCAAACCGCCCTGTCCGGCCGGAATCGCCGCACCCCCCGGGGCCCCACCCGGAAGATTACGGGCTATGTATTGCACTAAGGCTCGAATCACGGCAATAGAGACTACATGTACTCTACGAATTTCAGCAAGTGTACAATTGCCATGTAGAGGATGAGGAGGAAATCCAGCCAAAACAGGCCAATTTGCGCCTGGAATGGACAAAGGACCTAACCTCGGAGCGGTTAAAGAATGGGGTAGGACGCCACCAAACCAAACGCGATGCTGCCAAGTATCAATAGGTACTTCCTGTGCCCTGTACGGAGTATATTCATTCGGCACAGGTGAGGGAGTGTAAGTGTGGAACACACCAGAATTAGCGTCCACAGCCGTAAATGTCACCCACGAATAAAAGAGTTTGTACGGGTAAGCAGCTTCCGTACTCACCACCAATATCACAGCCAAGCCTTCCACGGGTACATTGTAAGTCAGCAAATAATTGCGCACCGCAATGCGATTATGCTGCGGAATGTCCACTGGCTGGGCCATGACAGCACAGGAATGTAGAAAAACAAAGTAAACTTTGTAGCACAACTGGGTAGTAATTCAAGGAAACCGTTTTAGAAAGATTCAAGCTTGAAAAGACCTATTTCAAAAATAGGTAGGTTTTGTCCGACACCACCGTTTTCCGGAAACGAAAGTGAAGGGTTTAAGGATTGAATGATATACTACTCGAGTGTCATGATATAAGACCACCAACGTATGGGTGCCATGTAGCGGGAATTCCGTTCTCCTACAGAACTGTGCATAGAGATTTGGAACCTCAGTGAATTAGGATGACCCAAAACTCACCTCAGTACCCAAAATCCCCTTACCAAGCTAGCTACAGTGTCTCATTGGTCATAACAAACTCCCAATGTTTAGACAAACCAGAACATGAACTTAGAATACCTAAGGTATCGTGGAACACATGAACACTCTTTCGTTATACAATCATTTCAAACCAGAACGTGGAGTAAATGAGGACACGTGCACATTTGAAATATTTATTTACTAATGACGTTTTCTCAAACGCAATATCTTAGATAATACAAGGAAACATATTATCAGAAGCAAAGTTATCAGCATAGTTACTAGTCCATAAAAGGCAAACGGTGACAACAATGCTGAAATGAATAGGGTTAACAACACCTAATTCTCACCCTCCCTAACTAGCATATTATATTAATATCTAAGAAGGTCTCTTTAGGTTTTAGCAGGGCGGCCCCATACCTCAAGATCCTAGTGTGAAGGGATCACATCATCTTCCACCAGCTCTCTGCATGCGAACCGCATCAAGTGTCTATCGTGTGCTCTAAGCAAAGCAATATAAAACGCGCGTAAAGCCAGATTTTGGCAGCAGCTGCATTCATGTTATGTCTAGGAAGGTGCGAAGATCAGGCCTCACAACAATACTGTGTCGAGTTATCCTTGGAGGCTTCAGCACTCACTGTGCAGACATATTTTACCAAGCAAAGCTGATATCAGAGCATTAACATATTATTCTCATGTAAATCACAACGCTCTTCTAGGTTGAAAGCTAAAATAACAATTATGTGTCGTGTGCAAAAGCAGCAAAAGGAAAAATGGCGTTTAAACTTTTAATAAGCTCATGCCAACTTAACACGGTATATAGGTAAGCAGTAACTATATGACACAACATAGAAAGAGAACAAAATAGAGTTAGTCAATGAAAGAAAAAATAGGCAATGGAAATGAGAAACACCAAAGTGAATAGAAAAGTGGAATAGGCATATGCATGAAAAGAAAGGGTGATATGATAGGAAGGAGGCAAATGAAAAAGAGATAAGCAGAAAATAGGAAACAAGAAAGAAAATAGGGAGTTGAGCTAGTGTACTTATTGTAAGGCAACCCTTTTATGGTAGCCATTGGCATATCGTAAGCATTCACATATTGATGTCATTATGTTGACCTTGGCATAATGTCATTCTCAATAGCACATTCTGGGTTCCCTGGTTATCATGGTGGCCATATGCATCATAATGGGAGCTCCACATCAGACAACCATCCTTGAAATGCTACCAGCATACGTGGAGCCATCTATGGCATATGGTGTACGGTGGCTATTCTCAGCATAGATATATGAGACTCGTAGGCAGTTTTGGGCATGTGGGCAGTATCGCATATCAGTGCTGAGTGATAAAAACAACAAGCTGGTAGTTAGGAATAAAACGAATGGATCTGTAGAAATTAAAACTTTTGTATTTGGGTGACTAAACAGATATTAAATTAAATATGTATATTTTTATCCGGAGGAAATTTGTTTATTTGCTGAAAATTAAAAGGTGCCATTGGGGAACAAAATATGTTTTTTTTTCATTAAGTGGTAATGGGATCAGAATTTCATATATATATTTAAAGCTGAAATGTAAGTGATGATACATGCTCAGTTGGGGGTACTCATTGATGATATTAATTTGGTGCCAGAGGGAACTTTATGTTATCTATGGGTGTTATTTCATGAGTCATATAGAGGTAGTTTGTCATCCACATTGGTAAAGCCTTCATGACATTATCAATACTGCTGTCTGAGACAGGTGCCTGTAAGATTAGCTCAAGCTTATATGAATATGTCTACTATCTGAACCTGCAAGGTTTCTTTAACTGGAGTGACCGCACTATGGAGCGCGCGATCTGAACTTAGGATTCGCTTTGTCTATTAGTGTGAGATCTGTGTAACTTTCGTTTCCCCACAACACCTTTTCAGGTTGATTCTCAGAAGTATAACATGACTGAAAATTGTTAGACTGAAAAATTAAGTGAGGTGTACAGTTGAAAAAAATATTGAAAAACAAAGTTTGCAGAGAGGGAGAGCAACAAACATGGTCCCACTTGGCAAACCCTTCAGCATTCACAGAAACCCCTGCACCAGGGGTTTCCCAGATGTCTTATAGATCTCTGGCAGGCAGGAATCTCTAAATGTGGCGAGTAGTCCATGGCATCTACTGACATCATGAATGGTGGAATGCATGCCATGGTCCAAGTAAAGCTCTTAGAGATTTAGCTGACCTCTTTGAAAGATGTCCTGTACAGAGCACTTCTCATCCATCCAATGGAGAATTGGGCTTGTTCACTTGGTGCAGTTTATCAAACATTTCAAAGTGAAGGGCATTTTATTTTCTGTTTACTTTGAGTAAACCTTACTCCTGTTGCAGGAAGTAAAGAAACTAATGTATTGTTGTAAACAAGTGTAAAATAGTTTTACTGCCTTACCACGATTATTTCAATTTCTCTGTCCTAGAAAACACCACATCGAATGACCGCATGGTGTGCAAGGAGCTCCGCAGGAACTCAGAAGGTTGCTTAAAGATGAAGGACAAGTGTGATAAATGCAAAGAGATTCTGGCTGTTGGTGAGTTCATGGAAAATACCCTGATGCACAAGCTCTCTATTTTTGACTTACATTAAAACCTACAGGGCTGTATTTTGGGAGGGCATGAACTGTTAGCTTAAAAGCACATTTGCTGCATTTGGTCCACATTTGCCCTTTGGCAGTTTTTAAATATGTCCCTTTCTCCCCAAATATGTGATTTGCAAAAATAGACAAAATTAATCACAGATTAAAAAAAACTAAATTTCCTTCAGAAAGAAAGCATAGATTTTAAGTAAATAAAATGTTATACAAATATATACTCAATAATTTGGATTCACATACTGAACAAGTATTGTCATTTCCAATAGGTATGCCTTTTTAGGTCATGACAACAGACAGCATTAGGATACCTTTTGTTTCCAATACATAAATATACTTACCAGTGGGCTTTGAGTCAGTCCCATAGTCATGATAGGATGGCTTTGTTGTCCATTCCAGTTTTTTGCTTTGATTCAATAGCTTTCCGAACTATTTTTGTTTGTCCTGCACAGGGTCCTTTTAGTTTCAGCGTTGTCATTGGATGAATAGTATCCTTCTATTGCTGATGTCAGATCCTACATTGAAATGCAACTCAGGGGGATACTTTATATTCTTGCCCCTACTCCTCTTACCTGTCTCTTTATTAAAAACCAACCCATGCACTTGCTTAGCCTCCAGTCTCCCCTCCCCCGAACCCGCTTTCTCCCTAACCTACTTCCTGGTTTCCCCCCTCTCTTCACTCGATCCTTGTCAGTCAGTGTTTTTTAAAGTCTGCATCAATTTCCCAAAAAAACAACGGTACTTGTAAGCTCCTGTTACCTCAACTTGGTGCACAACAACTAATCATTGGAGCTCTGCTGACTGTCACTGGTGGCAAGCCCACTGCCCCTGCCACGCCTAAGCAGGATGCTAGAAAGAAATAAACACTGTAGCTTTAGTGATAGACCTGTACTCTAGCCCCGAGGGACTTCTCAGAGTCGGAAATTCCATTGTGAGTAACTGCCGGTCTCCATCTTCATCGTTCACTCTTTTTCAGCACAACAACTGGTGATTAAGTTATGACTTTGGCGTAACTTTACAAGGTGCGCTTTCCCACCCACACGTGTCACGGTTGAACTTGGTTCAATGCTCCATTGATGAACGTGAAAGAAAGATTATTGTGGGCCCGCCAAACACTATTCAATGTGTGATTTACATAAAGTAGTGCTTCTGGGTTACTAACAATCTCATAAAGGGACCAGGGGCATTGTGGAAACAGCAACAAACTTTATTTTGTTATTAACAGTATCACATCCATCGTACTAAGAAGAATGAACACTTTTAAGTAAAAAGTATATATTTCTACAGTAACAATCTGTTTCTCAGTACATCTAAAACAACAATACGTTTCTTAGGGAGAAGGGATGCACTGCATACCTTCTTGAAAGCAAAGACTGTCTTTATCAGTGGAGGTGTTAAGATTGTGTTCCTCACGAAGGTCAAACACACTCTGCGGTAGCAGTCAGTCAGTCTTCCTCTGGGACGCATTGTTTATCAGCATCAGGCTTCAGGCAAGATGTAGCACCTGCAAAGTACGGATGCTGCTGGCAGTAGGTGAAACCGTCTCTGGCAGAATTTTGAGTGATACTCAGGGCAAAGGACCTCTCCTGACAAGTAGTCATCCTAATATTCTAACATTTATCAGAAGTTGGAATTTCTGACATAGATTAGGTGAATCAAGGTATGCATACTAGACGTTTCCTTATGAACGTATAAGTTAAAAGGACGTCAATTCAGACTACAATTTTGGTTAAATGTCTGTATGTGCTCTTGACATGGTGGCAAGTAGACATTTGACCCAGACAAATATCGCATTGATGGTTGTATCTGTGTCATTAAACAAAGGACTTGACGCTTTCACGGTTCTCATAAAGATAAGGTTAGGCAACATGAAATGAAATGAAATGAATTCGTACTTGTATAGCGCACTTATACACAGAGGTGTCTTGGCGCTGTACGCATACCGCTGTGGAACCCTTCCTGGCTTTTCCCTGTGAAATGCCCAGTCCTGGGCACCCCCAAGGTGAAGCCAGGCATCCCAGCGCTGTTGGGGCCGTTGTGGAGATTAAGCAAGCTATTGCCCAGAGTTGCAGAGTGGGACCCATGATTAGAATAGGCACCGAGGCGAGAATGATCAGGTCTGAGGAAATTGAGCCCAAGACCCGCCGAGGCGGGAATTGAACCCTGGTCCCGGGCCAGAACTCTGCATCAGGGTCTGCGGCTTTAACCATTGAGCCTCACTTCTCCACTGCATTGAATGGCAGACATGACAATGATTCTGCATAAATCGGGAAAGATGGCAGCTCACATTGTTTAAGAGAGATAAGATGGTGAACTCCTTTACTCAAGATGGAGTTGGGGCCTGCCTCAAGATGGAGTCGGACATTAGGGACTTTATGTCACAACCATGTTCATCAGCACTGTGCAGAGGTTTTCGGTCACTGTTCTGACTTTCTCCCTGTGAGACTTCCTATGGCTTGGGAAGGCCTTCACCTCCAACGCGCATGCCTCCTCTTCGGGGGTGTTAGTGGGACAAAGTGAGTAAACTGAAGTACCTCTATCATAGCACCAAGAAGCAAATAGGCTAAGAAGAAAAAACAGATGAAAGCAGCGGGCTGTAGCTATCACTGGTGCAACCAGTTCCGCAGCATAGGGTTTCAGAAGTGTGAGGGACCCAGCCACATTGGCAACAGCTGCAGCAACTGAGGCATTCAGAGGCTTTCCTGGTCCTTACGTGGGATTTCTTTCTGTGTAATTATGGTTGGGCGGTGGGGTGGGAAGTACCACGTTTTGATTCTGTGATGAGGCAAACATACTTTGTCAATTACAAAAGGGCTCTCTGTGAAAGTTCTTCTGCTGGCACTTTGGTAGTAATTCAGAATCTCTATTATGGTGTAGGGTCACGTGGCATAGCAGCAAGCCTTCTAAACTTTTTACACCAATGAATCCAGAATAGCAGAGCAGCAGAAGCAGTGCACTGAAATTGTGCATGCACTGTGTCATCTGGGCTCGACAGTAAGGGATAGTCAACAAGCAATCAGCATGTCGATGCTTGTGATTCTAGATCATGGTGCAATAGCGGAGCAGCCAGCACATAGATTGGGTAGTCTGAGGACAGAGCAGATGGCAGTCAGGCAACACATGCACAAACTCTGGTATTTGCAGCTGATGAATTGGTATGCAGTAATTTTTTACTGCTAGAGATGCAGGTCATTACATTTTAATTCCTGTACCACTCAAACATGATTAAACACATTATTTACCATCTTTTTTCAGTATGACGTGTTTTGTATGTACAAAGATCTGGCATATTCACTCAGTAGCTAGAAAGTGACTTTATTTCCACTCAGTTTCCTTGACAGCACTGTTCATGACCACTAGCGCTGGCAGAGAGTTGAAAACAGAGGGGAATGATCACAAACTGCCTTTTTTGTAGTACTTTTGCTACAATTGTACTACAAAAATACAACATAATGCTATTAACAAGTTTACAAGAATTTTCACTTTCCCCGCTCCAGTATTTTCTATGGCGTGTTCTTCACACATGTAAGTTTCCAAGGTAGTAGTAAACGTGGGAGGGTCCACATGGGGTGGCTCAAAAAAGGTGAATACTTACTACTAAATGGGAGGGATTTATTGAGGAGTAAGGAGGGATTTTAAGGAGGGACATGCGACCAACCGCACCCCACAAAACAGTAAACCCATTGCTATTCACAAACTGCACATCTAAAGTTACAAAAGCCCAAACGGGACCAAAGGCAGTAGTAAATTACTCCTGCTCAAAGCTGGAGAAAGTCCAGCACCACATATGGCCAACCTCTGGGACTGCGACATGCTCCCATAGAAAATAATGGACATAGGGACTTAAAATAAGACCCTTTAGAAAATAATGTTAAATGAAATTACATTATTTAAATTAAGTAAAAATCAAAATAAGTGTAATTTAATGTTAAAAATCTCTAAAAATTAACCTCTGTTAATAATAGATTTTTTATAACAATCTTTCACATTTATAAATGAATGTAACAGCAAGTTTTAAGAAAATACAAATACATTAATCATTTCTATACATCACTTTTAATAATTATTAATGCATGATCATTTTTCTTTAGCTGAGAATGTATTTTTAATCTAAATTTGAGAAAATTATTTATAATATATTTAAACTAATTAAAGTTTTAATTAAAAAGTAAGTGAATATTTCTGTACCAATGTTATTTTGTAAGATATATATATGGAATTAATTTAATATTTAACATAAAAATATTTTTGTTGAGTGAAATAAACTTTTTTAATTTTACCTAAACTTTACCATAGGGAGACTCCACAGTCAGGGTGGAGATCTCCCCAAGATAAAGTATAAATAAAATAAAATAAAAAGCTTATTAAACATTATAAGTAATTGGCAAAAATATTTTATGTTAAATATTAATATAAATAAATTGTACTCATTGATAAGAAAACTAAGCTGAAAAACCACTGTTGTGCTCAATTTTTAAAAACTCAAACTCTCAGCCACAAGTTTGGGCTAACATGCTTTGGGGGCTGTTCATAAAAGTAAACTTATACATGACAAAATTTACTCTTATGCTTTGTAGTAAATGCACTACTTTAGGTCATTCTCCTTTACAAGTGTAAATGTACTACAAAGTCTAGGCTCACATGGTGCCACCCCTTGTATCACAGTGTAAAACAATTAGTAGAAATAATTTTTAAGACAAGTATTAATGTAAATCAATTATTTATATATGTAATTTCTATGTAGAACAAAATAAAACACTGCTACAGCACTAGTAACTTAATTTTGAATTACATATTTAATCATTTATTTAAGCTTCATGAAAAAAATAAGTTTTTAAACCTTTATTACAAAATAAATTACCTTAAGTTAAATACGTAAATGTATTTATATATTAATATCTTATGCAATGTACTAACTACAGTGCCACATATGAGGATCCAGATTCACTCCTGCCATAATGTTGTTAATGGAGAACAGCTCTCCGTCCAGGTAGATATCTCCCACCAACTCTAACCGAGTACCTGCTAAAGTGAAAAAAGTTGTTGATGGGTCATTATCAGAGAGTGCACCTGTAACTCTGGTGAATAGGGCTTCCTAACTCACTTCAATCACAAGTGTCTCTTCCAACACTCAACAACAGTACCCAGTGCTCTTGGACAGTCAGCTGAATAATCTGTTTCACCCTATATCATGTCCAACAAATTAATGTCCAGTAAATAGCATGCCTCTTCCATACTTTCTGTATCGGTGGTACTCTCTATTCAACTCATTACCCAATGAAACCTGGCCGCCAGGTAGTAACCATCGTAATTGGGAGTACCAACTACTCTTAGCTGCTGTTTTCCTTTACCCATGGCTAGCCTGTGTCTACCCTCATCCCATGCTATCTTTCCAAGAAGGGTTCACACGTCTTTAAAAAGCTCCTGAAGCAGAGCTGAAAGTGTTAGGGCAATTAAGGCAATACCAACATTTTAGAAATTGCTTCTTGACCCATAGTTTTCAGCAGTTGTGCAGTCCTGAAAGTCAATGATTCTTGTTATGATTTCAGCACCCTGCTGAGATTTCCAACAAATAGCCACTCAGTATCCTGGTAAACCTGCAGCCCCAAATAGCTAAACTATTCCAGCTCCCTCTTAAATGTTACAGCAACGTGGACCCTCCTGTTGTCGAGAGAAAATAGATAATTTGTCCCAATAAATTTTCAATGCTGAGCTACTGCGGAATCTGTGAGTTCATGCATCATTTCTGTTGCATCGCTCCCCTGAGAAAGAATAAGCCGTCATCTGCATACCATGCTAATATCGTCCTGCCCTGTTATTGTTATACCACACTTCCCAGCTCTCGGTCGAAGTCTCACTGCCAAAGGTTCCATTGCTAACACAAACAGTACAGAGAAAAGGAGGTAGCCATTCGTAGTACCTCAAGAAATGTTACATTGGAGTGAGGCAACATGACCAGTTCGTCAAGGTGACGGTGGAAGGGTGGAAGAAGGCATATCCCACATAGAGCACTGATATTGAAACCCACCGGGGTAAGAACCTCTAACAGTTTATGCCAAAGTACAATGTCAAGCCTTCCCTGTATGAAGGGACTCCACAGCATCTCTCCCTGCAGAGCCTGGCCCATGATACAAAAAATACCTCAATGGTTTAGGTGGGTGTTGTAACCAGGAGGGAACCCGGTCTGGTAGCCTGATGTACTTACTATATGCAAAATCCTAGTATCTAAAACCTTCCATTAAATCGTATTCTTGACATTTATTGCTTCATCAATTATTTACAGCCCCTAGTGATTCTGCTTGTTCAGTGGTGATCTGTGGCAACGGAATAGTGTTCAGGTATTTCAACATTTTGTGTACATTCAGTGGGGTTGAGCTCTTGATGATGATGTGTAAAATTTCCACCTGAGAACTCATTATCTTCCGAGTGGTGGAACATATCGCACAAAGGGTGTTTCGTCCAACATTTCGCATCAGGAGACACACCAGCTGATGACCAAATCTCTTCCCTCCCTTTAACTCCTGGCCAGCGCTGCCCTATATTAAAGTTTACCAAGGTCAGGAGACTGCCTGAAGAGCAGGTGGCGGTCCGACCATCCATTTACGATTTGACCGCCATGCTGCCGGTAAGAAACGTGCTCTCTAACACTGCGGCTTAGGCTGTGGACCAGGAAAAGGGCTGCAGCACAAGCCACAATGTAAAAGATGTGCTGATCAGAACTGGTGCCTGGAGACCTCTCATAGCCTGGGTCAGTAAATCCTTCCATGTTTGCCTTGGGGTTTCTCTCCTCTTTTGTACAGGGTATCATCTGATCGCTTAAGTCACTTTGGCTAGAAGGAATCCCGTCAGTGTCTGCTGCCCCTACTCCAGGCTTTGTGTTTGGACGTCAGCCAAACTGAAAACAGCTGAGTGACTGGAGGCCCCCATGGGGAGCTGAAGGGCAGGGGTAGCAACCTCTAGTTGCAATGTTCTCACCAGACCAGATAGCCACCTCACGCAGGGTCTGTCCTCTAACCCTGCATCCTTCAGGAGACTGAGGTCTGTATATATTTTAGGCTGCAAGCTGCAGGGCTTTGCCTTTAAGTTGGTAGCTCCTTTGTTTGAACTATGAGCTCCAGTTGTTGAGCTTCCAAACTGGTCCTTTGGTTCCGTATCAGTAAGGACCTGGTGGGCTGTCTGGCTGTTTTGGGTAGTTTGGCAGGCGCATCTTTTCCTGGCAGCCCTTTTGGGGATCGCCACCCTGACTTTCCCTGACCTCGTTAGGACTCGGCTTGGTAACTAACTATTTGCAGGACCGGCGGGTAGGCTCTGGATAGTGGGGGGCTAATGTGAAAATGTACTTGTGAGTATTATAAAGGAGCCCCACATTTACCTAGGGAGCGATGCCCATGTCAGCGTGGCACGCTAACAGTTGAATACTGGGAGATCGATTCACTTGTGGCTCAGCCGTCACTGTTATTAGGCCTCTGAGGGGGCTCTGGGTAGGAGAGGGCTAGCGTGGGGGAAGGGCGTGTAAGTTATTTGCAGGGGCCCCGGCCAGAGTTAGGTTGCTGATGCTGGCCTGGCACGTGTCTGTCAGATGCTGGCAAAATGCTGGAAAGGAGGTTCTGTGATGGCTCGACAGCGCTCGTGCCCAAATGCTCACAGACTGCAAATTACACCCCTGCAGTCACAGCCCTGTATAGAACCTGGCTTAGATACGTTGTGCAGTTGTTAGGGCCAGGCACGCAATCGCCGCCCTCCCATTTATGCCTGGCCAATTGCACCTGGACGATCTGTCAGGGTCAGAGGCTAATGTTCCTTCCTGCTTCCTTAAATGGCTGCATCAAATGAGTAAAAGTCCCTTTCACAGTGCCACCTCACCCTCTGCTGTGTAGCCATGTCCATAAAGTAGCAAGGGGGTGTGAGCGCGCTAATGGTAAGACACCGTGACTGGAGCTGGGAGCTCGCTAGTGGGTTCCTAGGGCTAGCTGAGGAGCAAAATGGTACAAAGGGGCAAGGCAGCACTGGGAGGGGCTGCTCAGTGGGGGGGGGGGGGTTGCTGTTTCAATCCAATCCTGTAGATGCTCCATCATACCAGACAATTACTTCACTTTGATTTGTAAGTCTAGAACCGATGGACACATAGAGGACAGCGCAGATTCAGTGTGAGTAACGTTTTACCAGTTTTTATGGTCTACCATTTGAAGCTCACTTCCACTTCAATGTAATCAGTTTTCAATTCCAATGAACCTTTGAGGTCTGAGTTGGCCTGTAATATTTTTCCAAATGGCTCAGTATGCCCCTCTAGATCTGTTACATGAAGCCTGCACCTCTCCAGTACACTCTCGATGCAGTATTAGGGTCCTGCCTAAAAGGGATGACATGCCCTTGTTTTTCGTGACTTGGAAAAATCTACATTTCATGCAAAATACCAATTTCCATGCATGAATTCAATCGTGCACACATAGTACGTGGTCACAAGTTAATCCCCTATATGGATGGACAACTAATGGCATCCTCACCATCCGCATGAAATTACGTGAATACCCTGAAGAAGTCCAATGTACTGGACGAAACGCGTTGGCTGTTCTTCCCTGCCCAAGTGAACTTATTTGAACAATAGAAAAGTGGATTTGAAAATAGATCTTGTTAACTGAATTGCTAATGCTTTTTGATTTTAATACTGTACAAACCTAGGGGTCAATTAGGATGGCGGACGGATCGCCACCGCCATGCAGGCGGTGGCGATCCGTCCGCCATCCTTGCCTGTCCGCCACCTATTTCCCCCCTGCCATATTACAATGGCAGGGGGGACCGTGGCGGACGGGAAGACCGTAGGCCGCATTACCTCCGCGGTCGCAAGGCGACCGTGGCGGAAAAGCTCTAATATGGTGGCGGTGTCTATCAGACACCGCCAGCCATATTAGGATGTGGTGGGGATATGCATACGGTCCTTGCATTGGGGGCCCATTGCGGGCCCCCAGGGAGAAGGGGGTGGTGGGTGTGCACATGGGGGGTACCTATGCTACCCCCCTGCAGTTGCATGCACAATGCGGCAGGCACCGCGCGGTGCCTGCTGCTTTGTGCATGCAAATGCACAGCATGCATTTTTAACTTTGCGGCGGGTGCTGCTTAAAGCAGCACCCGCCGCAATGTTAAATATATGGGATGTGACCGCGAGGGTGGCGGTCACTTCCTAGTTCCAACGGAGGGGCCGCCGCTGCCCCTGCGACGGTCCCTCCACCTCGGGGGTGGCGGACGGACGCAGGTCCGTCTGCCATCATAATCGACCCCTTAATTTGGTGCACCAGTTATTTGTTGTTTAAAAGAAATACATAGTTCAGGTACTACAAGAACTTTAAATTTACCTTATGAAAAAAAAACTCAGAAATTCACAGGAAAAGGCCAGTTATATTGACGTTAAGGTTCCAGAGCAAAGCCTCAGACTCATCCGTTTGGCATTTGGATCAAGATACAACTCATGCCCCTGCCACACACTGTGGACACTTGGGAGTTTTAAATAAACTCTGGGGTTATGAGTTGGCTGGATATGTGTATATTATCAGCCTTCATACACAGCAAACGGGAATCTCAGGTGGCATTAATATGTAGCTAAAACCAATCAATCAATCAGGGGTTTGTTAAAGAGCGACTACTCACCCGTAAGGGTCTCAAGGCGCTAGGGGTGGGGGGGAGGTGCAGGTTCCATTCCATCAAGGAGGGGGTCTGTCGAAGAGCCAGGTTTTGAGGTTTATTGCGAAGATGGGGAGCGATGTTGTCTGTCTGAGGTGGAGCGGAAGGGCGTTCCATGCTTTGGCCGCGAGGAAGGAGAAGGAGCGGCCTCCCGATCTGGTCTTTCTGGTGCGGGGACCACGGCGTAGGAGAGCTGGGCTGATCGTAGGGTCCTTTGGGGTGCGTGGAATTTGAGTCGGCTGTTCAGGTATGCTGGTCCGGTGCCGTGGAGGGCCTTGTGTGCGTGGGTGAGCATCTTAAAGGTGATTCACGCCTCGACGGGGAGCCAGTGGAGTGTGCGCAGGTGCTGGGAGATGTGGCATTGTTTTGGCAGGTTGAGGACCAGTCTTGCGGCGGCGTTCTGGATGTTCTGTAGCTTGCGGATGAGGTTTTTGTTTATTCCGGCGTAGAGTGCAATGCCGTTGTCGAGTCTGCTGGTGACCAGGGCGTGAGTGACTGTCTTTCGGTGTTCGAGGGGGATCCATTTGAAGGTCTTACGAAGGAGGCGGCGGGTGTGGAAGCAGGAAGAAGAGACAGAGTTGATCTGGCGGTCCATTTTGAGCTCGGAGTCCAGGATGATTCCCAGGTTGCGTGTGTGGTCTGTGGGGGTTGGCGGGTTTCCGAGGGCGGTGGGCCACCAGGTGTTGCTCCAGGCGTCGGGGTTTGTGCCCATGATGAGTACCTCTGTTTTGTTGGTGTTTAGTTGTAGGCAGCTGTTTTTCATCCATTTGGCGACGGCTTCCATGCCTTCTCGAGAGTTGCGTCTGGTGGTGTTGGGCTCGTTGGATAGGGAGAGGATGAGCTGGGTGTCGTCTGCGTATGACACGATGTTGAGTCCGTAGGTTCTGACGATGGGGGCAAGTGGAGCCATGTAAACGTTGAAGAGCGTCGGGCTGAGGGAGGAGCCCTGGGGGACTCCGCAGGTGGTAGGTGTGGGGTCCGAGAGGAAAGGGGGGAGTCTGACCCGCTGCGTCCTGCCGGAGAGGAAGGAGCAGATCCAGTCGAGGGCCTTGTCCTGGATTCCTGCGTCGTAGAGTCTGCGTATTAGGGTGTGGTGGGAGACTGTGTCGAATGCCGCTGATAGGTCGAGGAGGATGAGGGCTACTGTTTCTCCTTTGTCCAGTAGGGTGCGGATGTCGTCTGTTGCGGCGAGGAGGGCGATTTCCGTACTGTGGTTTTTTCTGAAGCCGAATTGGGAGGAGTCGAGGATGTTGTGTTCTTCAATGAATGTGGCGAGTTGGCTGTTGATGGCTTTCTCGATGACTTTCGCTGGGAATGGGAGCAGGGAGATGGGTCTGTAGTTTTTGAGGTCGGTGGGGTCCGCTGAGGGTTTCTTTAGGAGGGGGTTCACCTCGGCGTGTTTCTAGTCACCAGGGAACGAGGCGGTCGCCAGGAAGCGGTTGATGGTGTGGTGGAGCATGGGTGCGATGGTGTCGGCGGCTCTGTTGAAGATGTGGTGGGGGCAGGGGTCCGTGGGGGCCCCTGAGTGGATTGACTTCATTGTCTTCAGTGTGTCTTCGGTGGTGAGGGTTGTCCAGTCATCAATCGCTGGTTTCCGGGTGTCGGGGGTGGTTGGTGAGGGTTCAGTGTGTTGGTTGTCTTCGTCGTAGATGCTCTTGATTTTGTGGTGGAAAAAGGTGCTGAGTTTGTCGCAGAGGTCTTGTGAGGGAGGGATGTTGGTACACTCGCTGGTGGGTTGGGCGAACTCCTTGATGATGCTGAAGAGTTCCTTGCTGTTGTGTGCGTGGGTGGAGATTCTGTCTTCAATCGCTTTTTTCCTCGTTTCTCTGATGGGTTGATGGTGGGCTTTGGTGGAAGCTCTGAAGTTGTTGTGGGCTTCTGTGGATTTGGTGTTTCTCCAGGCCTTTTCGAGGCGGCCGCATGTGGGCCTGGATTCTCGAAGTTCGGTGGTAAACCATCTGGCTTTCTTGGCACGGGTATTGTTGTTTTTCTTGAGGGGGGCTATGGTGTTGGTGCTGTCCGAGATCCATCTATGCAGGGTTCGGGCTGCGGTGTTGGGGTCGTCGTTTTCCGCGATGGTTGGGGTGGAGTTGTTCAGTGAGGAGGTGAGCTGGTCGTCGGTGATTTTGGTCCAGTTTCTTTGTGGAAGCAGGTGCTGGTGTCTGTGGATGGTGGGTGTTCTGAAGGTGAAGTGGACGCAACGATGGTCGGTCCATGGGAGTTCGGTGGTGTGGCTGAAGGTGATGGAGTTTCCTGTAGTGAAGAGGGGGTCGAGGGTGTGTCCTGCTGAGTGCGTGGGCTCGGTCACGATCTGGCGGAGTCCAATGTTGTGGAGGTTGTCCAGGAGGCATGTGGTGTTGGGGTCCAGTTGATTGTCGAGGTGGAAGTTGAGGTCTCCCAGCAGGGTGTAGTTGGTGGGTGCTGTGATGTATTCCTATAGGTTCTGTATCGATCCCCCTATTCCTGACCCTATTCTGGTTAACGAGTTAACTAGCAGCCATCCCATGATGCAGAAACCGTTATCTGATTACGCCAGACCACGGCACAGGAGCGCGTTATCTGATTAGGTCATAACGCTTGCCATCTAATTAGGCTAGCAATATTCCTCCAGCCCCTGATAAGGCATACGGAGTTCTCAAAACAAATCAAACCTATGACAACCTGGGAAAAACCCTGCGGCCATTGTTTTGATTTCACCAAGAACTTCAGTAAAAGAATGCGCTAACGACCAGCTCGTATGACATCCTTATTGACGTATCTATGTCTATCCTTACGTCAATCTCGGCACCTTACAGGTATAAATATTACCGATATTGCCTTAAGCAAACACACGCGGTGGTGACGAGACCGGAGCAGCGAGACTTCCCGAAGCCCAGCAGAGAGCGAAGCCCACTAGCTGCCCCGCCTTCCTGACGCGCTGAGAACGAGACGCTGCCTTTCTCCTGCCGAGAAATCCAGCTCCGGCGCTTCCGAGCAGCCCTTGCAGGCAGCCTGGAATATCGAGACCAAAGATGAGAGATACCATCCCTCAATCATCCTAGATTCAAGGTACGGAACTGAATAACCCCTTGCAGAGAATTCTTGAATCAGTCACTTGGCAAAACAAACTTAACTTAGACTGCTACTTTCTATCCCCGCCCACGTATTAGGCTTAGGTCAGGTACACTGGGGTAGGCGTGGTTAGAAGCACCAGTTGAGTACGATTAGTCAAATGTTTATATGTATGTATCTATTTTATCCATTTTAAACCACCATATGGCTTAGAAACCATATAAATGTTTTTACAGTATTATTTTATACTTCTGCTTTTATTGTATGCACTTTACTTAACCATACGTATTGCAATAATATCGATTCATTTCTCTTGTACGAGAAAAGAGACTGATCAATAAATAACATCTTTTATTGAACACGCCCGTCTCTTCCTTTTCTCTACAAACTGGTGAAACTAAGAATGCACGTACTGACTGAGTAAAATAAGTTGTCTTTTGTTTTCACACGACTCTAGAGATATACTCTTGATTAGGGGAGAGCAAAGTTGTCATGTTCTATGGTTGTCAGAAACTAAATCCCTTCTTGTCTATCCAGGGAGGTTCAACTCCTCCTTGTCTATTCGAGAAAGTTTCTAGTGAACTCTGAGCTAGCTGGCAAACCCAAAACTTTAAGTCTAATATCGACAGTAGAAGACCTAGTTAACGTCTGGTCTAGGTCTATACTATTGGAGGTATTATTCCAATGCGCAGAGCCTATTGGGATAATAGGAACTACACTACATGGCGCCCAACGTGTTTGGATAGGCGATAAAACTAACGCAAGACTTTAGAGTAACTCAGTCGTGCTCTTTCACTCAGACCCCTTTTTCCCATAATACTCCAAAGACGTCTGGAGTGGGTGAGAGGTAAAATCCGCCAAACCTCGCAGGAGGGAACTCCTATGTATGGTTCTTGGTTCAATCAACGTTGAAGGATACACTGTTCCAAAATATTGTGCATCTCATCTTTGTTTCCACAAGAAACCTGATCTGCAAACAAACAGAATAACCATCCTGACAGTAAAATGCCAGACAGTGATGATGAAAGAGAGAGAGCTAGAGTAGCAGCTGAAGTAATAGCAGCTGATAATACTATGCAAGAAGCAGACCCGGATATAATACTCATCCCGGTCAACATAAGAAGATCTATAACGTTAAAACTTATAGAAAATGGACTGACACCAAGAGGTGGTACTGTCGTATTCGTAATTGAGGCACACGAATATCGGCAGACAGAGGTATTCTATTCATGGATAAACTTTCCAGCAGCAAATGCTGTAACAAAGGAGTTCCACTGTTATAAAATAGAGGAACCTCCGGATACCTACACTCCTTTCGAGGAAGTGGAAGTACCACTCAAATTCCAAGAGCATCTGCTCTTGTTTAATGGCGCCCTAAAACATAATAATCACATCACCAGGCTCGGTCCACTAGGTAGACCAGGAGCAACGTGGCCGGTCCTAACCGGATACACACCACATCCAGACATTGAAAGAATGTCTGCAGCAGATGTTTTAGTACAACTAAAACAATTAATTAAAATATATAGACAACTAGTCCAATATGTAATGCGGACTTCAACCATCCAACCTGTAGTTAAAATTCCACAGCTGACCCCACATCAGTGGAACACAAATAAAATTACACCACAGAACATACAGTCCTGCCTAGGTAAAGTACCAGCTAAACGGGAACAAATACCATTCTGGTTAGCACAAAAAATCACCCAAATAGAGGCGGTGTTTCCAGACACCACCCCTGTGGATAAACACAGGATTCTGACTATCTGTCTTCCAATGGGAATCGCACCACACGTGGAGGACTGTGACACTTGGGGTACAGTCTTTGCTTCCATTTACACAAAAACACATGGAGTTCCATCCATGTCAGTAATACCAGATGTGCTAAAACAAATTCAAGACGAATACGGTCCAGAACCCGCTTTAACTCTTGGTATGAAATTACTAAAAGACTTCAAGCAGGTCTCGGCAATATTACTAGCCAACATAAAAGGAGAAGCAGCGAATGTGGCGATCCGCCAGAGGTTAAAAGAGACAGATATAGCAGACCAACCAGCTGAAATTGCCAGAATTATAGAAAAATCCTATGAAGAACTAGGTAGAGATAGTTTGGGTGGAATACCAGTGAAGCCCCAACTAATTGAAAATCCTGAAAAAATATTTATTAAAAATAATCTAAACAGTCAAAAGTAGAACTGGGATGGAAACAAACAATCCAATCCAAAAGAAAAAAGATTCCAGTCCAGAGGAAGGTCTCCTCGGCGGAGAGAAAGATCTCCGGACCAAGGACCCAAGTCTCCCCAAAGGGAGCCCTCTGTGAAAAGATACAACCTTAGAAATAGGGATAACATAAAGAAACCGGATAGATATCAAGATTTTGATACACGTCCCTCTCAATCTTTTCAGACTTCCTCGCAGAAATCGGAAAGAAGAGGACGATCGAAACCCAGGGAAGGGCACGTCAAGTCCAAAGACAAGGAACCTGCTCCTCCAAATAAAAAATTACAGTTTCCCAAGAAGAAGGTAGCCAGCATTAAAGTATTCAACAATGCCGAGAATACTGAGGACACAGCTGAAAAACGGAGAGTGGGCTCAGACAATGCTAGACAGCGCAGCAGAAGTGAGCATAGCACGCAAAGTCCTTATGAATCATCTGGAGACAGTGGACACGAATGAATACATTCAGGTGGAAACTGCAGACACCAGAGTTAGCAAACCTCACAAAATATATGAAATAACTTTACGTATAGAAGGGGATAAGACTA
The DNA here is from genome assembly GCF_964261635.1 of Lissotriton helveticus. Classification (NCBI taxonomy): domain Eukaryota; kingdom Metazoa; phylum Chordata; class Amphibia; order Caudata; family Salamandridae; genus Lissotriton; species Lissotriton helveticus. The sequence goes on from NC_136067.1 coordinate 1,952,961,275, forward strand.
GAAAAATAAGGGTCCTTTTTTGGGATAATCTCTCCAAGGGCTATGACATCCTTCTAGCTGAAAAAGATTGGCCACCAGAGTTCGTCAGGGAGTGCCCACATGGCGAAGAAATAATTATGCCTGCCTTCTCAAATCATATTCCAATTCATAAAAAATATGCACTTGCAAGAAAGTGGGCAGTAGCTCAGGCTCCTGCTTTATATAAAAATCATGTAGGATGGGATGAGGACTCTCCTCCTCACAAAATCCAGTTAAAATCACAACCTACTGCACAAAGGCAGTATCCAATCAAGCAAGAAGCTAAAAAACAGGTAAAAGAAATTCTAGATCAACTAGAATACCAGGGGGTGATTGAAACTTGCACCTCACAAATGAACAACCCTTTGTTTCCTGTCTCCAAACCAGACAATTCATATCGTCTAGTTTTGGATTACAGACACCTTAACTCGTGTTGCAAAACTTTTGCAGTACAAAACTCGCATAGTGCTGCACTAATGAATAACATAGTGCGCAAAAAATATAAAACAACATTAGACATCTCTAATGGATTCTTTTGTCAAAATATAGCACCAGAGAGCAGATACTTATCAGCGTTCTCAATAAATGGCGCTCAAAAAGAATTCTGTCGGTTACCCCAGGGGTACAAGAACAGCCCAGGAGTATTCTCAGCGAGAGTAACAGAGTTACTACAAACATATGATGACGAAGCATTATCTTATGTCGATGACATATACCTAACAGATGATGACTTGGATACTCACTTGAAGAGAGTGAACACCATAATACTTGGGTTCGCAGCAGAGGGTTACAAATTCAACTTTAAAAAATCTAGAATTGCCCATCTAACAGTCCTGTTCTTAGGATATGAATTATCAAGTGAAGGCAAAAGCCTGGCTGACAATTTCCTAGAGAAATGTGCCGTACTCCAAGCACCTAGAACACTAAAAAACCTACAGTCAATTCTAGGCTTCCTAAATTTCGGAAGAACATACATTGCAAATTACGCAGAAAGGGTCAAACCCCTTTATGATCTAATAAAACCAGATTTAAAAAAATCAAATTGGACTCAAAAACACACAGAAATTCTGAGATCCTTACAAACAGATATGTTAATTAAAACAAAATTAGAAACACGTGATAACACACGCAACCTTGTGATTCGAGTCATCCCAGGAAGATGCGGATTCACATACCTGACCTCTAACGAGGGAGAAAAGGTACCAATTGCATTCAAATCGCACTTGTACACTAAAGCTGAAATGAAATTTAGCCCAACGGAAAAAGTTCTTACTGCAACACAGACAGCTATAGCAAAAGAACGAGCCCTTTCACAAGGTAAACGAATAATAATCGTTACACCGATACCAGCCCTAGAGGCTGTAACAAAAGCAAGCATACCTAATGCTAAAGCGCTCCATCCGAGATGGATACAATGGGCTAATTCTCTTGCTGCAACAGACGTGGCATACGAATTTGATCCTAACTTAAAAACACAAGAGTTTCTCCAATACGAATTCGAATGTCCGACGCCGACCGAAATTCTGCCTCTAGAACATTACGGCTGTATAATATATACAGACGGATCAGCACAACCCGCAGTAGGAGGTAAACAAGCTTACAGTGCTGCGTGTGCGATTGTAAAAGGTCGCTGGCACGATGGGAAATTCAAACCAGCGGTCACTAAAGCACAATCTCTAGGAGATTGTACAGCTCAGCGAGCAGAACTACTAGCATTCAAGATGGCGCTTGAAAATACCGATCGAGAATTCCCAACACTCGTAGTGTGTGATTCGTATTATTGCGTTCAGTCTTACAATGAATACTTACAGATCTGGCTTCAGAATGGTTTTAAGGATGCAAAAGGAGGCACAATCAAGCATAAAATGCTTTGGGAACAAGTAGTTCTTTTACAAAAGGAACTACCAAAGACTCACGTGATACATACACTGAGTCAGCAACGTGATGGCGTTCACGTTGCAGGGAATTCATTGGCTGATGAGGCCGCGAAGGCAGCTGTGCAAACGGCTTCCGTAGCTGCCATCACTCGGTCAAAAACAAAAATAGACAGCGATATATTACAAGCTGTCAGCGCTACAGTAAAAGATGCGATAGAAACACTCCCGAAAGGCTTTCCAGTAAAGTACTCATACATAACTGATGCAAATAACGTTCCATTTGCTCGAATCCCTGGAGTGGGGGATAGAGTAATTCCAAACATGGAACATAGGTTAGGACTCATCATAGCGGCACACGAAGGACTTGCTTCTGTACATGCTGGCGTCTCAGCCACAGTATCGTTATTAAAACAGAGATACTGGTGGCCACAAATGAGAAGACAAACCAGGAACTATGTTCTAGAATGTGAAATATGTCAAAAAATGAAAGTATCAACAGTGAGACGACCAGCACAGACGCCCCTTCTAATCTCGGATAAACCATTAGCCTGTGTTTACCTGGACCACTGTGGTCCCTTACAAAGGGATGGTAACTATAAATATATCTTGGTCGCAGTGGATTCATGCACGAGATTCATATGGATGTGGCCCCAGCAAACGGCTGACGCCAGAACTGTTATAAAAGATTTGCGAGTCTTTATCGGCACATACGCAATTGGCATGCTGCATTCGGACCAGGGTCCTGCTTTTAGCTCTAGAGCTTATAAGGAGGCCATGGTCAGCATGGGCGTTACATTGCGGTATTCTTGTCCATTTCATCCCGAGGGAAACGGAATTGTTGAAAGAAAAAACCGTGACATAAAGCAATCTATAACAGCAAAGGTATTAGGTTCGGGAGCTGGGTGGGTCAAACATCTAATAAGTGTCCAACGTAGTCTAAACAACTTGCCAAGAAATTATCTGAGGGGATTCAGTCCGTACGAATTACTGTTTGGAACTAGGATGCTAGTCTTAGATCTTGACAGTCAGACTTCAGTGGTAAAAGAAAAAAGCTTTGATATCAAAGATCGTTTGGCTATTTTACAGGACTTAAATGAAACAAGAAAAGACCTGAGCAACATAAAGTTGAAACAGCAGCCAACAACCACTGAAGAACCACCACCTGTCCCAGCAAGACCTGTCTGGATTCCAAAAGTCGGGGATCTAGTCAGAGAAAAGATCGCGGTAAAGAAGGAATTTGGGCCTTCTTACAGAAAAGCAGTTCCTGTCTTGTCCATCAACGGGACACAATCAGTTGTATTACCGTCACTTGCTGGTAAAAAGGAGAACCGAGTTGTATCCATCGACCTGGTAAAACCACAATCATGTGGCCGATAACAAACAGTAGGCCAAGTGGACTCCCGATAAGTAGTAGAACACCGAGGTTTGCTACAAGTACAGAGGTGCTAACTAAAAGGCTAATCACATTCGAAACGCCTACAGAACAACAACAAGGACTATGCAACAATGCAATGGAACTCACACCTCTGAAAACCCAAATGAAAACATTTAGTAGAGACACACCAACCTACAATGAAGTAACAAATGAATATGCTGAAGCTGCAAGAAACAGTAATCCTGAAGCAATTGGAACAATAGACAGAACGGCATCCGGCTACTTCATCAACTTTGAAGATTCTTCTGAAGATCTAAGTGAATCAAAGACACAGCCATCAACAAAAACTTTTTAAAGATAAAGCTAAGGAAATATGGAAACAGCTGAAAGAAACCTATCTGATTTCTCCGTGGATTGAATTTTGGGTGTCATTTGGTGTATTTATCCTGATACTTTGGCTCATCATGATACTATGTTTGGGACGCTTCATTGAGGGAAAATATGCTAAAATGGACACAGCAAGCCAGAAAATCAACTTGATCCTCAAGCCACACACGTCTTCACACGTCAAGAAAAGAGAACTTTCTTCAGTCAATTTCACAGCCAATCCTATACCGGGTGGGGTAGCATGGGACAATACTGACTATGAAATTTATGGTCCGGTCGAAATCCTCAAATATCCACACCAAATCAAGATCTCGTTGAGTGACTTTGTAAAACCAAACTCATTTGCTGATGATTGGGACTTTGAAAGTATTAATAACATGATGTCTGATCTAGTGATGTCTGCTAAATTTACCAAACATGATTATTTGCAGGGTTCGTCTAATTATGATAGTATGTACTGCTACAACCACTATGGTAACCATTTTTTACATAAATCAGCACAACCTAGAAATGTTTTAAATTATAATCAATGGGAACATTGTGCAACCCCTCCAAAAGGAAAATCAAAAACCTTTTATGACAAATATTCATACTTTTCAGGGTTCAATACAAGTAATGCTGAAACATTTTATTTCAAATTGTCAAATAAGACAGGAACAAAAACCATGCTTACAAACACAAAATTGATATATTCGGACTCATTTTTTGAACAAATGAATACATTTGGTTTTGATTATTGGGACAAAAATGTTGAAGTAAAAAGTGTTTGGGGTACAAAAGAATGGCAAGTACAAGGTATAGAATCATTGTTTAGAGCCTGCATGATCCCAGAACAAATTATATTCTTGAATGAAACTATTCAACAAACTACCTGTCTTGGATTAGCCAAAATCAAAGACTTAAATAAACCGTCTATTCCAAAACCAACAATGAACAGCAATAACTCTGCAGATGAAGAGATAGACGTAAACTATGTATTAAACCAAAACAGAACAAATCCTGATTGGAAACAATGGTTAATCTGGCCCACAGATACTAATAACTGTCAATACAGATTCCTGAACAAAACACAGGGGTTCACATTGACCAGGCCAGACCCTAGATATTCCCAAAGACAACATCCAGGGATAATCACCACCTACAGTGTGGGCAAACTATGCCTTCATTGGCTAAAAACTTCCACACTGACAGAAATTAAGCAACACCTAACTTTACTTACTGATGGTGCTGACTTGCGTGATTTCATTATGGGACCACGCAAACAGCGTCAAAAACGCTTCATAGCAGCCTCTATATATGCAGCTTACAACGAGGCCTGGAAGATAACTCAAATTGAGACAGCAGAAAGTATACGGGAAATTGACCGTATTAATTTGGAAAAATCGCTTTCTGTAGTGGACAATGGGTTAATGACTCTGTCCTCCAGAATCTTTTCATTGGACAGCATTGTGTCATCAGCAATCGACATAATATCGCAAGACTTACTGTTATTACAACACGGTCAGTCTCAATTGCGTTCTATTGTACAGCTTGGCTGGACGTTACAAAACCTGCGTTCAGGCTATGTGCCTTGGCGTTTAATCAACACAACGTCACTATTCACTATCTTTAACCTTACTGATAAACAGATCAGTATGGCACAAAAGGGTGCTGATTATACAATCCTGAGCATTGAGAAACTCGAGAGATTACCATTGACAATGTCAGAACGACCTGTCATTGAATGGATAATACATGGGATAATTAATATTCCGATATCTACTTTCAGGTTTCAATACTGCCAAAAATATATACAGGCTGGCATGTACGAAAAATTGGGAAAAGGGTACATTAAGACAACATGGAACTTGCCCTATTCACATGCATGTGTCAGTAATAAAGGACTGAAAGTGTTTCGTAGTGGCAATAATTGTGCGATGTCACTAAGCGGTACACTTCTGTGTAATGGAATTAGTTTGCATGGAGCCTGTGAAGGGAACTCAAATAACCTTTCATGTCACCAGCTAGGCACACCTGCAACAGAGATAGAACCATTCTTTAAAAGACTCTATAACGGGAGTTACATTCTAATTGTGGATTGCAGATGTTGTAGTCTACTGCCCGGGGTTCCTTATCTCGTTAGTACGACTGCGAAGGTCATGTGCTGTGGACGCTTATTGTTCCCCAGCTCCTTTCCAGACAGGGAGGCAAGGGCATGGCCTCACTTGAAAATTACTTCTATTCGAGTTGATACTTTAAGCAGAATGAAAACAGTGCTTCTTCAGACGCCGACCAGGCTCACGTCATCAAAAGAAACGTATGATCTCCTAGTCGCAAGGACGACTGCAGAGATTCACTCATTGTTATCAACTAATTCCCCCATACATTTCGCAGAAATCCTGAATGAAATCTTAAATATTTCTGATACCAGTGGAGTCTCAAATGTATTTAAGACAGTATTTTCGATGGCATTAACACCATTCAAAGCCATACTGGGTATTTTTCCAGACTTCATCCATTCGATTTTTGGAGGAGTTCCCCTCATTTTGGGACTAATTGCAGGAATCCTATTCTTAGTCCTTATATTTCGTTATGGCAAACCGTGTCACAGACAAAACACCTGCGACAAGGGAAGAAACAATCCGAGCCATTGGATACCGGGACCGGATATCAAAAATCCTGGGACTAACCCGGCGGAGAAGTGTGGCTCACTGGTTAGAGGCGGCAGACCCGTGAGCAGAGAACGGCCCGGGACCAGGGTTCGATTCCCGACGCGGCAGGGTCGTGGACCAAGGTCAGCGGACTCGATAATTCTCGCCTCGGTGCCTACTCTAGTCAGAGACCACACGCGGCATCTCTGGGCATCAGCTTGCCTCATCTTCACAACGGCCCCCCCAGATCACCGGGGATGCTTGGTCGCACCTTAGAGATACCCATCTGGGACCATCTCTCAGGGTGAGCCAGGACGGGTTCCCCAGCGGTCGAAGCGTGGAGATACTCCTCCGGGAGTTGATTCCTAGCGCTATATAAACCCACAATTAGAGACCTGAACATGACTTGGTTTCTTTCATTTCGCCCGATATGGCAAAGATGTGTTTTACCTGTATTAAGGTGCATGCTGTGCGGAGAAGAATGCGTGTTGGACACCTGTCTGACGCTACAATCGGATGCGCCAATGGATGCAGAAACACTGTTGGGTCCGGTAAAGGCTCATGCATTGTGCTGCCCTCAACGGCTGCCAATCCTGATGACGGCATTCGTGGAAACTTCAACACTACGATTAAGGGGTAGTGAAGATCAAGATGAAAGCAGCATCGATCAGGTACAACCTTCTGTCAGCAATACTACTCAAAACGTCAATGGAGACAATCATGCACATGAATGCATGGTTACATCCTTTTCCGAATTAGTGGAACTCTCACAGGAAGCTGTTGACAGCTTTTTCAGCAGTCTCAACGATATGATGTTCTCACCAGAGCAGAAATAATGACTCTTGAACAAGCTAGCACACGGCGTTCCCGACGCCTTGAATTTGGCCTTCAACTTTAATAATAAAGTAGCAAGATCGACTTTTCCTCCAGTTCACGGACAGCAATTTTTTAGCAGCCCCAAAATATTTTTGTTAAATTTTACGGGACACTTTTCTTCTGCTTAAAGTAAGAACTATTCTTAGAGAACTAATTTCTATTTTTAGAAACTTCATAGACATTAGCTGCCCGCTGGTATGTTTATAAATATTTTTGAACTGTGATGAAGTGGTCTCAAACTTTTCTTCTGTATTAAGAGCCATTTCATGTGTAATTCTAATATTCAATTACTAATAATGTATACATATGCGTGATTATTTTAGCATTATTCTACTGCTTGAGTGCATATAGTACATATGACTATTTTTTTCCCGTATGTTACATAATTTCAAAATGCATTATGTGTATTTTGGGGTGGTAAGGTATACACGATACTCTACAGTATGTTTTACTATGCCTAGATTCGTAAATATGGCCATAGTTAGCGTGGAGTGGGTGTGATGTATTCCTATAGGTTCTGTATCGATCCCCCTATTCCTGACCCTATTCTGGTTAACGAGTTAACTAGCAGCCATCCCATGATGCAGAAACCGTTATCTGATTACGCCAGACCACGGCACAGGAGCGCGTTATCTGATTAGGTCATAACGCTTGCCATCTAATTAGGCAAGCAATATTCCTCCAGCCCCTGATAAGGCATACGGAGTTCTCAAAACAAATCAAACCTATGACAACCTGGGAAAAACCCTGCGGCCATTGTTTTGATTTCACCAAGAACTTCAGTAAAAGAATGCGCTAACGACCAGCTCGTATGACATCCTTATTGACGTATCTATGTCCATCCTTACGTCAATCTCGGCACCTTACAGGTATAAATATTACCGATATTGCCTTAAGCAAACACACGCGGTGGTGACGAGATCGGAGCAGCGAGACTTCCCGAAGCCCAGCAGAGAGCGAAGCCCACTAGCTGCCCCGCCTTCCTGACGCGCTGAGAACGAGACGCTGCCTTTCTCCTGCCGAGAAATCCAACTCCGGCACTTCCGAGCAGCCCTTGCAGGCAGCCTGGAATATCGAGACCAAAGATGAGAGATACCATCCCTCAATCATCCTAGATTCAAGGTACGGAACTGAATAACCCCTTGCAGAGAATTCTTGAATCAGTCACTTGGCAAAACAAACTTAACTTAGACTGCTACTTTCTATCCCCGCCCACGTATTAGGCTTAGGTCAGGTACACTGGGGTAGGCGTGGTTAGAAGCACCAGTTGAGTACGATTAGTCAAATGTTTATATGTATGTATCTATTTTATCCATTTTAAACCACCATATGGCTTAGAAACCATATAAATGTTTTTACAGTATTATTTTATACTTCTGCTTTTATTGTATGCACTTTACTTAACCATAAGTATTGCAATAATATCGATTCATTTCTCTTGTACGAGAAAAGAGACTGATCAATAAATAACATCTTTTATTGAACACGCCCGTCTCTTCCTTTTCTCTACAAACTGGTGAAACTAAGAATGCACGTACTGACTGAGTAAAATAAGTTGTCTTTTGTTTTCACACGACTCTAGAGATATACTCTTGATTAGGGGAGAGCAAAGTTGTCATGTTCTATGGTTGTCAGAAACTAAATCCCTTCTTGTCTATCCAGGGAGGTTCAACTCCTCCTTGTCTATTCGAGAAAGTTTCTAGTGAACTCTGAGCTAGCTGGCAAACCCAAAACTTTAAGTCTAATATCGACAGTAGAAGACCTAGTTAACGTCTGGTCTAGGTCTATACTATTGGAGGTATTATTCCAATGCGCAGTGCCTATTGGGATAATAGGAACTACACTACAGTGCGAAGGCCTGCGGGGAGATAATGTCCGTGATGGAGTTGGCGAAGGGTCCGCAGGGTCCAGGGGGTCCGTAGATGAGGGTTCTTCGGAGGGCGGCGGTGGGGCTGGCCAGTATCTTGAAGTGAAGGTGTTCCATCAGTTCTGTGGACTCGTCAGGGAGTGTGCTCAGACGGAGGCTGGATTTGTGGACGATGGCAATTCCTCCTCCTGGGTGGGTGGGGTGGTCCTTCTTGGAGATCTTGTATCCTTGGGGGATGGCGATGGCGATGTCCGGTCTCGAGGTGGTGTTGGTCCAGGTTTCGGTGAAGAATGCTACGTCCGGGGTGGTGCTGTCGAGGAGGTCCCAGATTTCTGTGGCGTGTTTGTGGAGGGATCGGACGTTGAGGAGGATGCATTGCAGGGTCTTCAGTTTGGTTGTGTTCTTGTGTGCGGGTTGTGCTGGATCCATGTTCTTGGCAGTGCTGCAGGTGTGCCGGCAGCGGTGACAGCTGAAGGGTCCATGGGTGTCGGCTGGTGATGCTAGCTTGCAGTTGTTGTTGCAGCCTGGGTTGAGTGCGTGGAGTGCTGCTGGGTCGTAGCGTTGGCGGGGCGGAGGTCCAGGGTTCCTGGTGCTGGTCGCGGACGGGTCGCAGACGGGCGCAGACGTGCTTGCCTTTGACGCGCCTTCGGTACCTTCAAAGGTAAAGGGATGAAAGAAGGGATAAAGAAAAAAGGGAAAATAAGCAGAAATAAGGCACACAAGAGCAGAGATGCAGAAAAGAGCAGAAAGGTGAAAGATAGAAAGGGTAGAAAAACGAGTGGAAACGAGTGAAGGAGCAGAGGGAGAGAAAGGGAAAATGGGCAGAAATAAGGCACAAAAGAGCAGAGGTGCAGAAAGGTGAAAGATAGAAAGGGTAGAAAAACGAGTGAAAAGGAGTGAAGGAGCAGAGGGAGAGAAAGGGAAAATGGGCAGAAATAAGGCACAAAAGAGCAGAGATGCAGAAAGGTGCAGAAAGGTGAAAGATAGAAAGGGTAGAAAAACGAGTGAAGGAGCAGAGTGAGAGAAAGGAGACAGAGGTCCACTGGACCACCAGGGATGAGGCGCAGGGAAACCTGCGGGTGGAGGAGGGCCTCGATCACCAACACTCAAGAGTGCAGGGGAAGGGGCACCTCACTTAATGGTGGAGCTGCGAGGGTGGGAGAGCAATTTCACTGACAATGAGTCAGTGGTCTTGCTCGCCTGTCCCCGCAGTGTCCGACATTAAGTAGGGGTCGGGGAGGGCTGGACAGCTGGGAGGCGGGAGCGGAGCTGGATTGGGCCGGTTGCGCTGGGGCGGGGAGGGGCCGCGGGGGCAGCAGCGGCGGGGAAAGGTAAAGGGAGGAAAGAAGGGATAAAGAAAAAAGGGAAAATAAGCAGAAATAAGGCACAAAAGAGCAGAAAGGTGAAAGATAGAAAGGGTAGAAAAACGAGTGGAAACGAGTGAAGGAGCAGAGGGAGAGAAAGGAAAAATGGGCAGAAATAAGGCACAAAAGAGCAGAGGTGCATAAAGGTGAAAGGTGGAAAGGGTAGAAAAACGAGTGAAAACGAGTGAAGGGGCAGAGGGAGAGAAAAGGGAAAATGGGCAGAAATAAGGCACAAAAGAGCAGAGATGCAGAAAGGTGCAGAAAGGTGAAAGATAGAAAGGGTAGAAAAACGAGTGAAGGAGCAGAGTGAGAGAAAGGAGACAGAGGTTCACTGGACCACCAGGGATGAGGCGCAGGGAAAGAAAACACAGGAAATATAGCTGCTGTGAAAAAAACAAGGGACAGGAATCCGTCTTGTTATAAGGTTAAGTATACATTCTGGAAAAGGAGAATAACCCGTTTCTGCATTCTCCTTGTTCATGCTCTTCTTAACCATGTTTTCCAGTTGTTCCAACTTAAGATGGGGCAACCTTCACGTTTTGTAGTTTATTTTGCTTATTCAGTCCCTGCCAACTTTTTCAGTTAAGTTGGTTAGTGGGAAAGAGAGACTCATATTGTCTCATGATTTTCGAAAGGTTGTCATGCTATTTGGTATTTTTATAGTATATTCATTTTCTTCTATTTTGTACAGACTGCTCAGGGAAAGAATCAATGCAGAGCTCACATGAACAGCAGTATATAGAGGCATTGCGCCTGGCTGAAAAATACACGAGTGAGCATAAGAAGCTGCTTGAGAAATTCCAAGAAGAAATGTTAAACATGACTGGTGTCTTAGATCAGCTGAACGAGCAGTATGGGTGGGTTTCAAAACTCGCCAACTTTACCGACAATGGAGAAGGAATATTCAAAGTGTCCTCGGTGAGTCCTATAGTCTCTTACAACTTATCTCTACAAAATGTAAAGTAGACATGGATGTTAAGCTATATATTCTTATTCTTGGGCTTTTCAGGTTTATTTCCATAGCTGCATTTCAACTGTGGTCTTTTTAAAATATATATTAAAGTGGTATTGCCAGCATTGACCATGACTTCATTGATAGACCTGTCAGCCTTATGGTGGTCTTCCCCCAAACATTTTTCCTTCCTCCTCCATTTATTCTGATCTCGTTTTTGCTGACCTTAGGACTCTCTGCACTTTACCACTTCTAACCAGTGCTAAAGTGCATGTGTTCACTCCTCATTGCTTTAAACATGGTAATATTGGCTTATCCCTAATTGGCATTTTGAATTTACTTAGAAGTCACTACAACGTGGTACTGCATGTACACAGGGTCTGTAAATTAAATGCTCTTAGTGGGCCTGCAGCACTGATTGTGCCACCCACTTAACTAGCCCTTTAAACATGCCTCATGCCTCCTATGGTAGAGCCTGTGTGTGCAGTTGTAACCTCTTGACCTGGCACAATAAACCTTTTGCCAGGCCCAAACATTCCTTTTTAAGTCACATAAGTCATACCAAGTGTAGTCCCTAGACAGCTGAGAGGACTGGGTGCAATGCATTTAAAAAGTAGGACATGTACTTTTAAGTATTACATGTCCTGGTAGTGAAAAACTCTTAAAATCGTTTTACACTACAATAATGCCTATCTCTCCCATAGGATAAAATTGGAGTTGCCTTATTACATTTTATGTGTCGTTTCGAAATGGTAAGAGATGACCAGTTTATGTTTGGTGTCTCTAGAATCACAATTTAAAATTCTAACTTATAATGATGTCAGATTTTAAATTGCAATTCTGAAAATGCCACTTGTTGAAAGTGACACAATAGACTATAAGTTGGATGAAGTTTATTCTTGGGCTGAGGTATACACTCAAAAACGGAGCTGGCATAAGCCGGGCACCACTTCATCTGAAGAGAGTCAGTCAGTGACACTCAGTTATCCCGTCCACCTGTGTCCTCTATAATCTAATTACCCGGAAGTGACATTGCTACTGCTTGCCCCAACACTGCTAAGGCTTCTTTTTTGGAGACCAGCCCCGCCGCAAACCAACCTCCAACGCAGGTAACAGTAGAACAAGCCAAACCCGCAGAAGTCACAGATTCAGCAAAAACAGGGACAACACGCTGCACAAAGAAACATTAGTTGTGAACATCTCCTCCAAGAAATTAACTGACAATCAAATTGCAGTATTGAACAAGGGGTGTTCATTTGTACCTACTTATCAAGGTAAAAGTCTTGACTCTCAGATTGCTCTGTATAAATTCACAACAAAATTACGGTTGCAATATTTTTTCTAAACCCTTGTTACGACACCTGAATCCTCACAGGATAATGAATATCTTGAATTTAAGCCACACAGTACTTTTGTCTCTCCCATTTCTCATAAGACCATTGATTTGTTTGAGACTTTGGTGAAACAAGACTTAGCTAAATTTCCATCTAAAATTGCAGTAACTCCCAACTTATCAAAAAGTGAGAGTTTCGCATTGAAATCTTTACGGTTGAATGACACTTTACACTTCACTAAAGCAGACATTAGTTGTAATGGATCGCACACAATATGAGAAAAAAATTGGGCTGGTGTTACAGGACTCTTCCATTTATTTACCACTAACCGAGGATCCAACTGATGCTTTTTCGACTTTGCTGGAATCCATTTTTACACATGCGGTTGAGATGAAATGGATCAGCACCAAAACAAGAGAGTTTCTATTCACTCTTTTTCCCCGTAGACCGGGGCTCTACATGCTTCCAAAGATACACAAAAATGTGTTGGACCCTCAGTTGAGACCTATAGTATCCGGGTGTGGATCCCTACCTGATCCATTGGGTCATTATCTCGATGTTTTCTCCAACTCATTGTTCAAAGTAGTCCGTCATACATACAGGACACCACTCATTTGTTTAACATTCTTCAAAACATTGATATTCCTGAATTGGGAGAAACTTGGTTATGTACAATAGACGTTGTGTCCTTGTACAGATCTATTCCCCATCTCGAAGGCATTGAAGCCATTGAATGGGCATTGTTGAGACAAGACAATATAAGGGCTAACAAGGTGTTTCTCCTTGAACTTCTCAATTTTTGTTTGTTTCATAGCTATTTTCAGTGGAAAGATCAGTTTTTTCTCCAGGCCAATGGTACATCTATGTGCTTTTCGGGAGCCCCCACCTAATGCGAACATTTTCATGTTAAAATTCGAAACAGAGCATATTCTTTCTGATTCTTCATGGACATCTAAGCTGATAGCATATCGACGTTTTATCGACGATATACCCCTCATTTGGCATTGATCACGTAGTGATCTAGAACTCCAGGTTCTCAAGTTGAATGGCATCAACCCCAGAATTCAATGTACCTATCAGATTGAATCTCAGCGCATAGCTTTCTTAGACTCCTTGCTCAAACTTTCAGGCACCACCATTGAGACTACCGTTTTTAAGAAACCCACTGATCCCAAAAATGCCTTGTTCTACCAAAGCTTTCACCCATGGCCTTTGAAACGTCATCTTCCTTTTTCTCAGTTCTTTAGAATTAGGCGCATCACTTTAGGTTCTGAGTTAGGCTTGCAGACTATCCAAGATTCCAAAGAGAAGTTTTTAAATAGAGGTTATCCTCAACAGGTTCTAGATCAGGCTGAAACAAGATCATTAGCTTACATCGTGATGATCTGTTGAAAAAGAAAATCACACATTCTGGCTCATCCTGAGAAGTGTTTCTTTCCACATTTTCAACCCACTCCAACCTCATGAAAATGAGCATATTGCAAAGATGGGATCTGCTCCAATCTGAATCTGATTTTAAAGGAATGTTTTCAGGTATTCCGTTGTTTGCATACAAGAGTTCTCGTAATTTGAAAGAAATTTTAAATAAACCTGAGGACAATGTGCAAGTCCCATACAAAGGGATGTCTAAATGCATGAACTGTTCGCATTGTAATAACGTGATCACAGGCAGAAGTGTGCCACACCCCCGTTCAGGTAAAAAGATTTTCCTGAATTTTAATGCAAGTTGCAATAGTTACCATGTTATTTACGTGATCAATGGTCCTTGTGATTTGTATTATGTGGGGAAGACTGAGAGGGTTCTCTGTACCCGAATCACTGAACACAAAAGCAGAATCAGGACTAAAACGATCAGTTCTCCGCTAGTGCAACATTGGCTAGCTGAAAAACGTACTATTTCACAGCTAAGATTCGGTGTTCTGGAGATGGATGAGACCCGTCCGGACAGAGACATGTCCAAAGTTTTATCCCAACGGGAGTCTCATTGGATTTGGTTTATGCAAACATTGTCCCCGGAAGGGTTGAACGATAAATTTGAATTGTCCTGTTTCTTATAATTTTTGGAATTTCGTTACTGTTTTCTCTGTATTTGTTGCTCCATTTAAACAGGTTCATCATGTATGTATTAGATCAGGTTTGACTACCCTGTTATTGCGGCAATTCATTCTGTTCGCAATGTCTTGGTGGTTACACATTCACTGACAATGTCTGTGCTATTGTTCCTTCCCTTGTGTGTGTTATTCTTGCTCTCATTGTTCTCTTAATCAGCACACATTCACTTATCTTTCACATTTTCAATTTCATCCTTATTTTGATTTTCATTTTGTCACTGCTCCTCTTTAATTCCCAATTCACTTTTCCGCATCTATTGCTTCACTTTTTTGTGTTTTTCACCTCTTATCTGTGTTGGTAGTCGTCTCGTTTTAGGCGCTGTCACTGTTTCAATAGTCCTATTTTTATGCCCATTTCCTTTTTCTCCATTATGTATGTATCCAGAAAAGAAGCGCGGACTTACTGGCGTCTTCTGTGGAGTAGTTCGCGTTCATGCTCATATTGCTTCTGGTGAGTTTTGTGTCCAGAAGCCGTCACTAAGCTGTACATTTGAGAGTGTGTCCAACACCTTTCTCATATCAGTTCTGTTTTTCAGGTGCTTGTAACGACATTCTAGATTTAGTGCCTGGTTATGAGCATTGCTTCAGGTAAGCGCAGCAGTTCACTCTCGGCGTCTCACTATTTCTCTGTTTTGAAGCTGGCACTACGCTGAGTATCTTAAAATAATTTAGACACCTTCTTTTACCTTAGCTCCGTTTTTTCAGGTGCTGGTAACGCCATTGCACTTTGATGTAGCGTGTGTTTAATACCATTGCTACAGGTAAGCGCCGTAGCTCATTCTCGGCGTCAAACTTATTTCTTTCACTTTCTACACACACTTTAGTATGTGTCTGGTTCTTTTTGCAGACATTAGCGGCATCCTGCTGGCTTGTGTTTTCGCCTTGAGTGCACGCACTCAAGCGTTAGCGGTATGATCAGTACTCTTAATTTCTCCAATTTCTCTGTTTTAGAACTCGTTCTTTCTAATCTTGGGCACTCCCACTAATGTCACGCATTCGTTTATGTTTGCCTACAACAGCCTGCTTTTTAGTACACATTCAGTTCTGGAGTTTCGGCACCTCATTGATTTCATGACGGCTTGTTTAACACACTGGATGAGGTGGAACTCTATTAGTTACAATTTCATTTGTTTTTTCCTGCTCTCTCGTGAGCCCTTATGTTCTATGATTGATGCTAAGTTTCATGTTGTTGTATATTTCCCATTAAAATCAGCTTATTGATACATTGCAGATTCCCCTGACGAAGGGCTTATTCGAAAGTCCCGAAATGCATTGGGATATGTGAAGTTTTGTTGTTCTTTGCTGAATACAAGTTGTATATTTCGCCATTGTTTAACTATATTTCATCTGCGACTATCAAGAATAAAGCAGATTAAAATCAACTTCATGGTTTGAAGATCTGATTCTCATCTTCGATTAATTGGAAACTGGTTGGAGTACTGTTGTTTACAATAAGAGTAATAGGACATTACATACTGTTGTTCAGATAACATTGTGTACACTTTATAGTGATATGTTTGTAGTACATTGGGTATTCCTGGATACCTTTCCGAGTCATTTCCTTTCACTTTTTGAAAGTTGGCATTTTCTTGCCTTGTCCATGTAGTACCCGTAGTCTGCCTCTGGTCACATGACTGGGTGTAACGGACAGTTGGGCTTTGTGCGTTCTCTTACACAGCCACACCCAATGGGGAGCTTCGGTGTGACTGGATGGGCCATCACTGACAATATCCGAGGGAGGAGCTGGACACAGCCTCACTTATACCTGAATAGGCTGTGTCCGGGACACACAAAGGGCTGCATAACCCCCAGTGTGGAGCCAGGGCAGGAAGGGCAGGGCATGTGTGCACTTCATTGGCATGTCTTTGATGTATCCCACACTTCAAAGGCTCCACTGAGTATAAGGAGTGACTCCAAGGGCTAGTTGGCTGGCCTCCTGATCTTAAGCCTCAGGGATATAACAGGCTTTTGGAAGCTTTGAACATTGAACTCAGCACCTGGCCTTTGCCATCTGTGAGTTTACCCTGCCAAGTGTTGCCACCCCAGTCCAGGGAACCTTGGAAGTGGGCTTAAGGTGCTTTGCCGGTCTCTGCAGATCCAGCAGAACAGACGCATCTCCTTTGCATGGTGCAACCCCGAGCAGAACTGATGCATTTCTGCGACTGTGTGGATTGAACCCATCGCAAAGACCTGCATCACCTTCAGAACTGTCAACGCATGCTCTGCGCAGGACATCACATTCATTGTCGACAGCAGCCTTGATAACGCTGGACGCTGCATCACAGCCCTGCAGCTCTTCGTAACCAATGCTTCGTCCCAACTGCATGCTGTATTCTCAACACCAGACTTCGCATCATAAGCCCCGTGGACGGCCTTTCAATGCTAATGCAACAGGTCCATGCACCACATCTTGGAACCAACGCATCGCTTCAGTTTTGTGACACACCTTTCAAAGCAGATCCATGCAACACTCCGCAAACCAGGATTTAACCCCTTCAGTGCTAATGACAAGGGTAACTCGTCATGGAGTTTCCATTGATTTCAATGGAAATTCAATGGTCCTCCTAGCACACCCCTTAGCATCCAAGTGGTTAAGGAACTTGTGTTCAGCTGACCTAACTGGGTCCTTGTAGCCAGCCCACGATACATTGCGGTCAGCCTGAACTTGTGGCTTTACACCTCTTGGTGCTATTTTTCATAAAAACTATAAAAACCAATATCTCCGGTTCTACCAATTGGATATTTGTTGTTTCGGTCTTGTTTTATTTATTAAAATCGACTCTATTTTTCTAACTGTGTGGTGAGCTTTTTGTGATGTGTTCTCACTGTCTTACTGTTTGAAGTGATGCACAAATACTTTACATATTGCCTCTGACTTAAGAGTGACTGCTCTGTACCAAGTTACCCAAGGGTTGATCACAGGTTAATTCAGGGCTGCTTGTTACTTCGCCCTGAGAAGGGTTGTGATCCTCAACGTCCCTCGCCGCAGCCACATCACCCCCTACCTGAGAGATCTACACTGGCTCCCCGTCGACAAGAGGATCACCTTCAAGCTACTCACCCACGCACACAAAGCACTCCACAACACCGGACCAGCCTACCTCAACAGCAGACTCAGCTTCCACACTCCCACCCGCCAGCTCCGCTCCGCCAGCCTCGCCCTCGCCACTGTCCCCCGCATCCAACGAACGACCTCCAGCAGCAGATCCTTCTCCTTCCTCGCCGCCAAAACCTGGAACACCCTCCCCACCCAACTATGGCAGACCCAAGACCTGCTCATCTTCAGAAAACTCCTCAACCCCCCCCCCCTCTCAGCGCCTTGAGACTCTCACGGGTAAGTAGTGCGCTTTATAAGTATATTGATTGATTGATTGATTGGTTGCTGCTTGAAGGGTTGCACCCCCCTCAACCAGTAACCCAATTTCTTGCATTCATATAAGTATATTTTTATAGATGGAAATGTAAGTCTTTTACTGGTGGATTGCGTGGATATTTGTGGTGGGTGTTTGGTAGTGAATGACATATCATGTTGCAACCTACTCCCCTTCTGCATGGCCTTCAACTGTGTGCAGCAGGTGTTGATGGAAGGGCCAGCCATGTTCAAAGTCACCTGGTGGCTTAACAGAGCTGGATGCAGAGATGTTTTTTCTGCAGCCAATCAACTTCCCATACAGCCAACAACCAGATACACATGCAGTATGCAAGTTAAACCTAATTCTGGTGCCTCACCTCTTCGCAAATCCATCAAATGGTGCTTTAGTTATGAGCACATCAAAGCTTTTTTGACCCCCCCCCCCCCATCCTTCTTTAATATTTTCCTACCTTATTGGATTTGGATAAAATGTGCACTGGACTTAACCTGATATTTCAGCTCAATCTGCAAATCACCTGCTAACCTTTATGCAGATACATTAAACAGCACCTAGGTTATTTGTGCCTTTGATGGATGTGCACAAAACTTGCTCTATCCACAGAAGACTAAACACGTTGCCTTATTTCATGTGGATTTGTCAAAGGATGCCTCAGTTATTAGAAAATGAACAGATTTTTTTCCCCACCCCCTTTGACTGTACCCCCTTGACAGATCTGCATTTCTTTAAAAAAAATACCAAGAGTAAAATAAACATGCTAAGCATCTCACAGATTGTATGCACTGTGTCCAACCATGCTAGAGTTACAAGTAAATCAAGAACTGCCTTTCAAACTGTGACTGTTGTACATTTAAACTCTTTGAAACCAAATCAAGCCAAGGCACACCTCTCAGTAAAGTTCTATTTTCATGACTATTTTAGAGTTAAAAGTAGAAAACTCTCATGTACATGGCACGTATAGCTGTAGATACACATTCTGTGCATACTCCTGCCATCTAGTGTTGAGCTTTGATGTGTAGAACTTACTTTTGTTTGAAGAAGTCTTTTGAGTCATGAGGTACAGTGACTCCTGCCTTAGCTGACAATGCACATGGACATCGATTCTATGGTTAGATTGTTTTCTTCCACCGTCGGTGTCGGACGTGCTTCGCTGGGGCTCTGAGTCAAAGCCACATGTCTATATTCATTGGGGCCTCTCAAGTTATCTGCTCCTGGTAGCCCTCGAACAATCTTTCAGTGCATCAACGTTTCTTCTCACCGTTGTGGTCTACTGCTTTGGTTTTGAGTAGATGGTGTTCCTTACATCCACACGGGCCATTCATCAAGTCTCGCGCTCAAGAATGTTAATAGCATAATAGAAAAAAACTGCTTTTCAATACTGTCTACAGTGCTATTCTAAGTGCTTGCGAACAGACCAGTATACTGTCAGCAATCTTTGTCTATCCCCGGACCGTAACAAGGCTTCCTGCTCCACTTGCATCAATATCGTCCAAAAAAGACCATTGAAAATTGTTGAGATCGTTGATTCGCACTGCGTGCTATAGAACAACAATGGAATGATGATACCCCTGATATCTTCGAGGAAGAGGTCAATGGGGAGGAAGCATAGGAAGACGACTCCAGACATGCAACAGCCTTCAGCCCAGAACCTGATTTCCCATCAGACTCCAAAAACCCAGATCAGCTGCCAAACATGCCTCAATGTCAGAAGATGCATACAGTGAGTATCAGACCACACCAAGGCACTCACCGCTCCTTTCGGAGGCGGGCTTCAAGCCCACATTCAGGGACACAGCCTTCCGAGCTGCCACTGCCTTCCAGCCGGCGCTGACACCAAGCCAGCTGCACAAATCCCAGCTTGCCTCGATGCTAACAGCACCCTCGGTGCCCTCTAGTTGATCTGTGTTGGCACCGAAAGGACCTCCTCAGAGCTGAAACACACATGGATGTCACAATTCACAACAAGGCTCAAACAGACTTCAGCGCCCAGTTGCTCATCCATGGCAAACTCCGATAGCCAGGAGCTCCCCATTTTACAGCGCCTTCAGGAGGAACTGGATTCTCAACAACAAATGTTGTGTATTAATCCTCACACTGATAAGATTATTTCCAAGCCTGTACCACAAGTGCAGCAGACTATCCCTCACAAGCGACAGCTCACATTTGAGGAGAAATTGGTTTTGGAGCCTCCACCATCCCTAAAGACAAAAATGAGACCTGATAGGGCCATCAGTCCATTGTCCCTAAGACCTGCTACTCTTTCTCTTCCTTCTCACCCTCATCCTAGTCCTTCTCCTCGTCCTCATCAACCACTACCACTGCTGTCACCTCCACCACCACCACCACCTCCACCTCCGCTACCTCAATGGACCTATCTGCCACAGGGATCTACTCATTCAACATATGGGAAGGGATGCCCAGCACCCTTAGATTCCTATGAGGCACAGTATGATCAAGATGCCCAGGATGACCCTTGGAATGATTATGAAAAGTTTCTTCCAGGACCCAACAACCCTGACCTCTACCTTGCCAAACTCTCAACTCTTGAAGACCCCACCTCTTACCATGAGTTTATACAGAGAGTAGCCACCTTCCATAATGTGGTTTTACACTCCATACCAGAAGAGGAGGACTTTTTGGTGGAAACACTTTCCCACACATAGCGGGCCACCCAATTCCTGCTTAAGCGCATAATTAAGCTTCTGCAAGAAGTGTTCAACTACCCTATGAAGGTAGAGTTGTCACACCAATGGTTTACAAATTATAAACCCTTGCCATCTGACCCACCCTATATTAGAAGCCAACTCCCGCGGACTCGTCGGTGGTACATGCCGCCCACAAGCAAGACAATTCCCAGGGCACAGACATGCCCTTCCCCCAGATAAAGCAAGTAAAAACATTGATACAGCAGGAAAGAGAGTTTCTGCAGAGTCAGTGGCTCATTAGTTCATTGACAATTCTGTAGGGTTGTTTGCAAGGTCTGACCAACCCCAATGGGATGAAATGGGGGGCTCATACAACCTCTCCATGATAAGTACAATAAGCGGGCTCGGGAGAATATATCGGAAGGGCAGACCATCTCCAGCACCTTCAGTAGATGCACTTGTGAAGGAGCTGACACTACTGCATGGGGTGTAAACAGTACACGGTGTCTTCATTCACAGGCATGCTGGGCTTCATATCTCTGGATATAAGTCAGAAGTTCTGTGGCACCTAATTAGCATGCCTTTCAATGGAGAACAACTATTCAGTCCACAAGTTGATCAGATGCTGGGAACATTTTTAAAAAATACAGTGATACAGCCAAAGCAATGGTGACTCTCCTATCACTATCCCCTCATTCCACTTTTTGCCACACAGTTTCTGAGCAGTGCCAAAGCCACATCCCCGGAAGCTACCTCCTCCTATCAGAGGCAGTAACAGCAAAACCAAACATCCCAAGGATACTCCAGGGGTACATACAGGGGAAACAATTCCAAAGGCAGGGGCAGTGGGCAGTGGTGGAGCGGCTAGGCTGCCACACCTACTAAACAGTGACTCTCTCTCCTTCCCCCTGATCACACAACACCTGTCAGAGCATTTGCAGGGGTTCCTTTCACAATGGCAAAACATCACCTCAGACCATTGGGTCCTAGTTATTGTATAGCACTGCTATTTTCTAGAGCTCACTGCCACACCACCAAACATACACCACTCAAACACTTCATTTCTTCGCAACACCAACAGCTCCTCCAAGAGGAGGTGGCCGCCCTTTTGCTCAAAGGAGCAATAGAGCCAGTGCTGCCTTATAGACGCAGCTCAGGTGTGTACTCCCTATACTTTCTATTTTCCCAAAAAGACGTGTCTCTCATGACCATTCTATGCCCTTGCATCCTGTCAGAGTATATCCACATGGTCATGCTCCAAAATGTCATACCACTAGTGCGGCAAGGCAACTTCATGACCACCCTCAACTTGAAGGACTCTTATTTCCCAATCCACCCTGCACATCTCTGCTAGCTCAGATTCATGGTTAAGTGGCCAGCACTTTCAATTCAAGGTTCTACCCTTTAGTGTTACCACCGCACCCAGAATTGTCTCCAAATGTCAGGCAGTGGTCACTTCTCATGCACCGAGAAGGGGCGTTCACATCTTCTGTTACCTCAACGGATGGCTGATAAAGAGTGCAAGCAAGCAGCGGAGGGGAGAGGGGTTGGCCTAACGGCTAGGGCGCTCGACCTCGGACCAGGGGATCTGGGTTTGAGTCTCGGTAACGACGCCAAAAACCTCCTGTGATTCTGGGCAAATCACTTAATCTCCCCGTGCCTAAAATGAATGCGTGTCCCCATGTAACGTAACTTGTGCTATGTAAAGCACTCTGATACCTGATTCAGTTCGGGTCTAGTTCGCGCTATATAAAACTCTGCAAAAAAAAAGCAGCAGTGTGTCGCTCGCCCTCAGATCACTTTAAATTACCTATACAATATTGGCTTCAGAATCAATGTGGGAAAATACCATATTCAGTCTCTATAGATACAACCCTTCCAAGGGGCATATTGAATTCAATCACTGGGAAAGCTTTCCTCGGTCCTGCTTGAGTACAAGCCTTTCAGTCCCTGCTGCCTCTTTTTCAGCCAGATCACCAGCTAATGGTAAGCGCAGTCATGCCATGATGACTTCTTACACTGCCACAATTCCACATGCCCAGATACACATGCATCTGCTCCAAGAATGTATGGGAAGATATAGTGTTTGTAAAAGCCAGCATCTATCGCTATCTGCAGTGGTAGAACAGCAGCACTTTTTGCGGGGCATGCTTTTTTTAGACCCTGATCCGCAAGTGACCATCACCGCGGCTGCCTCCCTCTTGGGGTTTTGGGGGCGCTCTACAGGACATCACTGTTCAGGGTTTGTGGAATCTCCTCCAGCAGACCTTTCACATAAACCATCTGGAGTTGTTGGCAGTCCAACTGGCTCTCAAACTATTCTTCTGCTACAAAACAGACCAGATCAAGACAGACAACGTAACTGCTAGGTACTACCTTCAGAACCAGGGGGGCACTGACTCCTCCCAGCTGTCGATGCTGGAGCAGGACATTTGGCAGTGGACGATTCACCGCAAGGTGCATCTCCTTAAGAAGGACCTTTCAGGAGTGGATGAAGGAACAAGCACATGAGTGGGAACTCCTCCCAGAAGTCCTACTTCCCCTACTTAGAACATTGTGGTTATCCAGATCTCATTGCAACCCCTGAAAATGCCAAATCCTCAAGCTTAACCTCCAGGATTCCACCCACAGTCCATGGGAAATGCATTTTGCATGAATTAGTTAGGGATATGTGCCTATGCTTTCCACCTCTCTCACTCCTTCTGTACATGATTCAGAAGCTTTGGCAGATCTCTCTCACCTTAATACTCGTGGTTGCCACACAGGCCTGGCAACCTTGGTTCACAACCCTCCTCAAACTCTCTGTAGTTCCTCACAAGAAGCTCTCCAACAGGCCGACCTTCCCACACAACATCAGGGTACCAAGAGACATCCCAAACCCAGACAGCTCAATCTAGTGATCTGGCTACTGAGGTCCTAGAGTTTGGTTATCTAAATTTACCCCCTGAGTGCATGGTCACCCTCAGACAAATACATCACTCGGCTATTAGGGCTTTTTATGCCTCAAAGTGGAGAAGGTTTGTCTACTGTGGTGTACCCAAACATCAATCAATCAATCAATTATTTGTAAAGCGCACTACATACCCGTGAGGGTTTCAAGGCGCTGGGGGAGGGGGGCGCTACTGATCGAACAGCCAGGTCTTGAGTATCCTCCTGAAGGTCAGCAGGTCTTGGGTCTGTCGTAGGCTCAGTGGGAGGGTGTTCCATGTCTTCGCGGCGAGGTGGGAGAAGGATATCCCACCAGTGGTTGTTCTTCAGATGCGCGGGACATTGACTCTCTGAAACCAACAGTGCAACACATTGTCTGCTACCCATTGTACCTGCAATGCTCCAGATTGGTTTACACATTCATTCGCCTACATTTAACTGCAGTGGCAGTACACTTACAAAACAATAGGTTTATCTTAACCAGTATATCCTGAATCCCATCCTGGAATCTCAAAATAGTCTGCACTAGGAGCGGGCTGAATTTTTCATTCTGCCGGTGGAATTGCAGGATTTTAGCAATTCCACGCTACGCTTGTAACACGGAATTACTAATAAATTCCACCGCTCCAATCCATTCATGGAATAATCACTTAAGCACTAGTTATTTACAGCCTCTTAGGCCTCTTGTGGTGGCAATAATTTCCGAACGGCAGACTATGGAAAGTGAAACCGCTCTAACCCATAAGCTACAGCAGGCTGTCGGCCAATCTGAGCTTATGCGACTCAACATGTGCCATATGTTCGAAGCCCGTGAAATTCTGCGAGCTCCGCCAAGGCCTAGTAAAGACTTATGGGTCCCCCTTTGAGCCCAATAATTTTTGCCCTCTACAATTATTAGTGGTTACCAGTTTTCTTTCAGCATCCAAACTTAGTAGCAGAAAGGGCACTTCTTACACTAAACATAAAGAGGGCCCTCATTTGCTACACTGACAGGACAACATCATTTTGCAAAACGCAATCACTATATTTAGCCTTTTCAAAAATCATTCCCATTTCAAAAGAAGGAATCGCTCTCTGGTTAGTCAAGTGTATTCTAACCTGTTATACCAAAGCCAAAAAGTGGCTCCCTACTCTGCCAAGAGTGCATTCTACATGGAAGAAAGCAGCCTCAATGACATTCCCATGCAACATTCTAACAGCTGAGATTTGTAAAGCAGCTACCTGGTCCACACCACACACATTCACCAAACTACATTGTGTGAATTTCCTAGCGAGACTGCAAGCCCAAGTGGGCCAAACTGTCCTGTTTAGCCTTTTCCGATGTTATGAAACATTCTCTGGTTAACCACTACCTTATAGGGGGAATTGCATTACATTTAACCACAGCATGTGTATCTACAGCTACACATTACAAACGGACTATGTTACTTACCCTGTAAGCATCTGTAAAGCTGTAGATTCACATGCACCATTCTCCCCCCCACCCAGAAACCCTTGCTTATTGCAGATAGCTTTTTCTTTTTTATGTCTGCTGCATGGATATCCTTACTGATTCTCAAGGTCTATCTCCATCCTCATCGATGTGCAGGAAACAATCTAATCATGGAATTGATTCACCTGTGCATTACTTAAGGGAGGAGTCACAATACCTTGTAACTTGAAAGACCTCCTCAAACAAAAACAAGTTGTACAAACCAAGCAGTAGATGGCAGGAGTATGCACAGATATGAATCTGCAGCATTACATGCCACAAACAGATGCTTACAGGGTAAGGAACATTTCCCCTTTTGATGGCATTCCCCTTTTATTATTTACATTAGATGCCTCAGACAAATAGAACCCAATGTCTCCATAGAGCGACTCTGGAATAACTCCAGAAAATGTCGCTCTTTACCACGGGAAAAGCCTTGAGTGTTTGGCTAGCAACCAGCAAATCCTCTGGATGCCAAACCCGAAATACAAATTGAGCGTGAGATTTTGAATACAGGTCCTGAAATTATGGAGTGCACTCTGACCTCAAAAATGTTAGATGTCCCTAAAATCCTTTGTTTTCCAAACAGAGGATTTATATGCCCAATAAAAACAATTTCATATTAATCGTTTAAATGTAGATCTTATTTATTTTAGCCTATTCCCCTTTTTAGAAATTGTCTAAAAACCATTTGTTTTGAGTGCTATAAAATATAGAAATTAAATAAAGCTGTCCAAAGCTCGTGTAGAAGAAAAATATGGTGTGCTTATCAATGAATGCACACTTGAGCCCCAGAATAAAGCATGATAGTTCAGAATTAACCTCAGTGGCTTCCATCCCTGTCTCACCTCATGCACAATGTCACTTTATGATAACCTTGAGGATAAAGTCCCTTCCCAGACAGCATGGTACCAACTGAATATCTTCCACAGAATCAACTCTTTCCTCCCTCCCACCAACGTCCACCTGATAGCTATTTGGACTTCAAGAAAGCTGTTCTGCACATAGCTGCCTGTTCCCTCACTAACCAGAGGAAATTAAAGTAAATCACATCACCTTAACCTAACTCCATAGGTTCCACCTACCAGATTGTGTTAAATCTAACTACTGCTTTTAAACTTACAAAAAAAGAATGGATACAAGAAAGAATCTCATGGATGCCTGTCTTCAACAATGTGCATTATTTAGCTTGCGCGGCATAAGATCGAAAAGGAATGTACACGGAAACAAACCTTCTTATACTTCAAGATGACTTCATATAATTTAATTTTTGTACAGTGGGCAAATACCCAGGACTAGAGTGTCCTGCTGCTGAGACTTTCCTCCACTTCACATTTATAGAAGAAAAAGAATACCAACCTATACACTGTTTTTTTATTCCACTACCTTACTCCCCTCTCTTAATATCACTAATTTGCCTTCATTTTATCTACCCTCACCACATTATCCCTAAACCTTGGCCTAAAAGTTGTATTGACTTATTAGTATACACCAGGAGCATTGGGAGGCAGCGATATGTAGGGCGGGATGTATTTCACACTCCTGCCTCTGCCGGTGCCGTGACCTGGAGCATGGGGGCTGCAGCGATGTTTGGGGACACAAGGAGAAACGGCGATAACATTACTTACAGGATATTGGCATCTTTTTCACCGTTTGCTGTCCTGTACCTATCATTCCACTTTGGACAGAATTCCCCAGTGTAGCACCTACCGGGACTACAGGTGCATCCTGGGACCTGCAGTTTCTACAAACTGCGGTCTGGTGAGCAGGTATGAGGAAGGGGGTGGAGCGGATCCCCACCAATGGGGAAGTGCAGGACATGTACATTTAGGTGTTTTAAGAAGCCGCCTGAACATTAAGGCATCAGAAGAAGGCCAGTCTGGCCGAAATGCATCCTGCCGATCTAATCGAATAAAGTGTTTCCTGGAATGTCCCCCATGTGACCTTCACTCTTTTCTTTGGGAGGAGGTGTCATGACCTATTAGTATGTGTACTCCTTTATCTCTGAACATTCTTACCTGCACCCTATAGCAATGCACACCAGTTTTGTTCCTTCCAATCAGTACGTACAGTGGTCTGTTGCCCTCCAGCCCAGGTGTGCGCATCATGACCATCTACAATGAAGTAAACATTGAGCAGAGCTTGTCATGGACTTTTAGTTCACTTTTTAATTTTTTTCAATTTTAGTGACAATATCCTTTTGTTATGCTGCTCTGGATATCCCGGTCAGTGCCTCAGGACATTCTAGTAACTGTGGTTGTTTCCCTCCACAGATACGTTTGAAGTCTGGGGATGAGAATGGTACTCCCAGTACCACTGTGACAGCCAAGCTGTTTGACTCCGAACCCTTCACCGTCACAGTACCTGGAAAAATCTCATTGGAAGATCCTGACCAGTATGAACTTGTGGCTCAAGAGGCTCTGAAGCAATTCAAGAAGAAGGAGCAAGGTAGCATGTAAGTTTCACTCATGTTTGTGGCAGACTAAAGGAGCCTGGGTTTCTTCTTGGCTTCCCTCTAAACTTGTTTAATTACCTGGTTTTCACATAATCCTAATATTCTATAGGAGTTTCACAAATAGAATAATAGCTCATCAGGTGTTATTTCACTGTAGAGAGGTGTATGCCATGTAAGTGTGTTTAAGCTCACGGCTGAGTGCTGTGAGTAGGTCACATAGTACTTCTTCTGTTGCTGAGAAGAATGAGACTTTCTATTTATTTAAATCAATGTCTGTGGTTTACAGCTTTGGCTGGGTGCAGTGCAGTTACTTCCCTTGATGTAAGGATGTTGCTGCATGCCAATCTTTTCCGCTCTCAGCCTGAGGAAGCAGCTATAGTTTATTAATAGGCATTGCTGGCTAGTTTTAAGTTTAATTATTTAGGGATATTTAGGGATATATTGCATGTGGATGTGGGTAATATAAGAATAGATCAGTCTGTAGTTCACCAAGGTTCTCTGATACTGCATGCACTCTAATAATAGGAGAATTGGTGGAAAATGGTTAGATATGTATATTTCGTACTCTTTGTTTAATTTTTGCCATTTGCATATTTATGGATTTGTTTTTTTGGTGCCCACACCTTGACAGTGTGTAGCATGACACAGTCATTTCTTGATTGGCAGTATGTGTCTGTGTAATGTATTTAGTCATAGCTTGCATACAGCTTTAAGTAAAGCTTGGAGGGATGGAAGCAATACCATAAATAGGATTTGCATCTGCCAAACATTTCTGCAGTTCACCTGCCTCATTTAGAATCTGTAGAACTGCTGTGAAATCATTGAACGCTTGGTGTATTTAAGGGAGTGCACTGTTAATGGGTTTCCCTGCCCTGGTCTGCCATGAGACACTTGGCTAACCTTGGACAGAGAAATCAAAGAATGACCTCCAGACACCGGGAGAAAGCTACCACATTGGGGTCACTGTTTTACATTTCACAAACTCCTTTTTTGTGTGAAAAAAATTTGTACTGAACGGGTACACAAACACATACACATGGGTGACAAATGTTATGGTTGGTGTGCTTTAGAACAGCATACTTTGTTCTCTACTGGAGAGGCCACTCAAAGAAAAATGCAGTGTGGCAGACATTTCCTTTAAACCAACAGACAAAAAAGACCACTTCAAGGGTCAGGTCCTTAAATTAAATCTACAGCACAGTACAATTCACTGAATATGCTTGTGCAAGAAAAGCTGATTGTGGGCCTAATTCAGAGTTTGGCGGACAGATTATGTACCATTGTCATGGCGACATTGTGGGAGGCACCATGTTTGTAGCCATTTGTAACTAGGCATGAAGGTATCATAGCTGTTACTATGAATAGTTATGGTTTGGGTGTGCTAATGGGGCAGAGAAAGAGAGAAGAAGAATGGGTAGTGCCTTAAATATTGTTTAGGCTATATCCAACTGAAAGAAACGAGGGGAAGGGTTAAGATTGTCACCCCAAGACCTGCTATATTTGCATTCAAGTTACAAGCTTATCATTGTGAAGTTGAGCATGTTTTCGGAAGTTTGAATGGCCAGGAGGATAGGTTATCCAGATTTCCAGTGGCAAGAATGAATTGGGAAGGTAAATATTTGCTGAACGGTTGGCCAAAGAAGAAGGATGTGAGAAGTGACTGCACTATTTACTGGAAAGTTAAGGATGAATTGATGGCATTACCATGAGGGGAAGAGAAGATTATTCCAACGAGAATATGTAATTGGTTGTGCTGTGAAGGTCATGGTGGGTTTTCCAGCACAGAGAGGAAAGGTGGGGATACATTTTGGTGGCCTGGAATTCATGGAATGATTGATCATAGAGTATGAATTTCTATAGTGCGTCATAATATTGATAAATCGGCTAGAGCGGGTAGTGCTCTAGCAGCATCTGGGGAGTGGCAGGACAAGCAGTGGAGTAAGTTGCCAATTAATTTGATGAATCCTTTTCACGTTCTATCCCATAGTGAGTCATATGCACTTGTTCTCATTGACTAATACTCAAAATGGCCAGAGGCACAGATGATTGTCAGCATCACCACCACTGTTATTGGATTTTAAATATCAAGTGTAACAAACAGGCATTACACAAATACAGTTCACACACGCTATCTCACACTTCACCTTTTTTAGACACAGGTAAATTACATGATTTCCCCATAATCACACGATGTTAAGTTAAGAGTCAATGCCCAGATAAAAACCCTATTTCCCCAGGTTCCAAAATCAGCAGCACTAGCTGCTTAGCCTCTTCTCTTCTTTTGTTGAGATAGTTTACAAGAAGAAATCATTTTTGATAATGGAATACAATTTACACCCCCTAGCCCCCAAAAAAAGACATTTCTGAAGAGTTGTGGGGTCTTGAATTCTCAGACGGCATTGAATGACCCGGAGGCCTATAGTCATGTGCAACATTTTAAGATAATTGTAAAGAAAATTCCACTCAGCTGGCACACAAAATTGGAATTTGTTAGAAGAAGTCTTTACAAACTGCTTTGTTGTCCTTCAAAACTTCTTCAAATGCTATGAATGGCCCAAAAAACTTTGGAATTGTTCAGAGGGCGTAAGAATGATTAATCCAGAATTAAGAAACTAAGATTTGTTGAGCAGGGATTACCAAACCGGTTTAGCCCACATAAGGTGGTAGAATTGATGCTTTACATGTTCAGCATTGAAGATGTTGAGGTGTGGAATTTACGCATAGTGTCTTTGATTTGTGATACTTATTATAGAAGAAGATTGCTGTCAATCTGTTTCCCCTCAACATACTCCAATGTACTTTTTTGATGTAAAGGGAGATAACATCATGAGTAGGGGTAGGCTGTAAACTCCACTCCAGAAGCCAGCACGAGTGAGAAAAAATGAGCGCTAAATAGCCCCCAGTGAGAGTACTCAACGCAGGTGGTTGCGGCAGGTTCCTAACGCTCGAGATGAAAAAGTTGACGATTGCAAAAGCCGCCCCTCGAGTAGAAAATCTACTTGAGCAGCAGAAAGAAGCAGGAGCCTCTTGTGTGCCACGTGGTACCCTTCGTGATAAAAATTTGAGCAACGTACTAGAATTCTGCTGCTCGCAGAATCTCGCAACTCCTGGGATTTCCGTGGAGTAAAACTCCACAAGTTCCTCCTACCCCTAATTATGAGGTGACTTCTTTAGGAGGTTCATCTGGGTCCCTAATCTGGGAAAATATGTCTGAGTCGACAGTTAATGGTCCACTGTTGGACTTGTTTTAGTGTTTATGCCTCTAGTTCCCAGAGTTCACTGGTTGGAACAGCTAGTTACACAGATTGCACAGGTGAGTAGAGCATGAACATTTTTTGCCAAATTTGTTTTTGGATAGTTGGAGTTATGTTGTTGCTGAATATCAGCATTATTAGTGGGTTCGCTTTGATTGACGGGGGGTGTGTGGTGTTGGCCTATACTTGTGATGTGTTGTTGAAAGGAAAGGAAAGAAAATGGAATGTGGAATGTGTGCATGTGAGCTGGAATGTAGGTGCATGTGTGGAATGTGAGTTGCATGTAAATAAGTAGTTGATTAATGTTGAGCAAGAATCCTACCCTCAAACATAATGGGTTACTCTGTGTCCCTCAGCAAGAATCCTGTGCAACGCTCTTGGGATGGACTACCCTTTTCAAAACGCTGGCATTGCCATGCTTTCTGTACGTGTTACAGAACTCCCCCAACAAGATCCCCGATGCTACCTTAAGGGTTTGGAATCCACAATACGAGAACTACTCTGGGAGGGATGTGCCCCACGAATTGCCATTAACAAATTGACCATGGGTTGGTATGAAGGGGGCATCACACTGCCTGATATTAAGTTATACTACCAGGCATCTCAATTAATTGCGATTAATAAGTGGGCACACGGGGAGCATGATGACCCGAACTTTCTCATGGACCGTTGGCTATTGGGTAAAGGTGGTTATAACCAGCCCCTGTACACAAATCCACGCACATTTCACCTCACTGGGCCCACAGCTCGCACAGTCGAGATCTAGCATGGAGTCAACAGGAAATGGGGCTGGGGCAACACGCTCACCAAGGCCACCCCACTCTGGGAACCTGACATGTTGGGCCAACTCAGTCAATACCCAGGATTTGACAAGTGGGACATGATAGGGATCTCGGCGTTGGGCGACATGTGGGTGAAAGTTAAACTGGCAACATTTGAGGATATGCAGGCCAAATACCACTTAGCTGGCACAGAGGCTTACAGATCAGCCACGCAATAGCTGCTGCCCATACCTAAAGACGGCCCTTTGGCTACAACCACCCCGCTGGAGGATAGGCTGCTACTCGACCCAATGCATTTGAAGGTCATATCCCTCACGTATAAAAAGCTGCTAAACAATTGGCCGGATCCCATGTCCCGACTGCGCCAGCGCTGGGTGGGGGAACAAGGGGAAATCGATGACGAAGACTGGTGCGACACTTTGTTGTCGCCTAGAGAGGTGGCCATTCCCTTGCGCCTACGATTGGTACAACTGAAAATCCTGCATCATGTTCATTTTGACTCATGTACACTGTTCAAAATGGGAAGACGACCAGACCCTCTGTGCATCCGGCGTTGTAATCAGCCAGGCACTTTCTTTCATATATTGTGGGAATGCCCCAAAGTCCAAACATATTGGGGTAACATCACTAAGCAGATGGAGAGGGCTTGTGGCAAATCCTTGAAGGCTACCCCCCAGCTCTGCCTCCTCAATATGTGGGATGCCACAGATCTGACGCAAGCAGAACAGGCGTGGGCTTTGGCTGGGTGGGCTCTTGGGAAACGTAATATTGCACAGAAATGGGGGCTGAGGCGGTTCCGTGCTGAAGAGAGTGAGCGATAGACATGGAAAGGGCAATGATTGCCCAAAAAGACGTCTTCAAACACAGAGGATGCCCCAAAAAAAGTTGACCACAAGTGGGGGAGATGGAATAATTATAGAGGTGACATTTGTGTATCACCTGCCATCGAACTACAGAGGGATTGATGCCTCATGCTGGAGGTATCCGGCCTTGATGACACACTCCTGCCCTGATGCAAACATCATACTGTCTTCATAATAGGTTCAGCTAAAGGGTTGAGACGCCTATTGCGAGCATGTTGTTTCTCTAACCTTATTTGTATCATATTTAAATAAATTCTGCATGCACTGCATCTCCTTCATCCAAGAACCAGCTTACAACAGTGGTCAAATCTATGAACTGAAATTCAGTCCTTCCATGTCTTAAGCACAGCTTTTAAATATAGTTTACAGCAGTGGTTCATAATCATTTGACCTTTGTAGACCCTACTTTATCAATACTGGAATATGAGGACCCACACTGAATTATTATTGAAATCCAGGGACCCGCCACTGGGTCATTACTGAAATCAAGGGACCCAGTCAAAAATACCCCAAAGCATGGAAACCAGAATTCATCAAACAAAAACACAAATTATGAAATATTTTATTTATTTCACAAAAAAATGTGAATCAGCCCAAAGTGGGAAGCAGGTCTGGAGCATGGGGCAGGTCTTGGTTTCAAGGATGAGTGCCGGATTCCTTCATGGGTCTTGAATCAGCCAAAAAATGGGGAAACACTAGTAGCACTGATTGGCAGAATGGAGTCCTGTTGGGACAGTGAGTTCTCAAGGACTTCCCACTTCAGGCTAATTGGTGTCTCCCATGGGTATCCATCGTGTTTCCAACTCAGGCTATTCCTGGTCACCCTGCTCTTAAGGCTTGTCACTAGGGACCCCCTCCTTTAGCAACAGTATTACCCTTCAAAATCTCTCTCTCTGGCTCATTGAGTCTCCTGAAGACCTGATGATGATCCCGCCATTTTTATTGGGATTAAAATGGCGTTGAATTTAAAAACACAGACCTTGTTTAATTGTTTAGAACTTGCTGTAATGGACTGTGATGTTCTTGTGTTTATTGATATACTTGTTGATCATAATTTATCATTTGAGTGTAAAACCTCACCATAGATTTGTTTGCTTTGCACTAATTTTCATTGCACCGCTATGTGTCTTGAAATCCTTTTTCATAAACTCCTTTGAATAAATTATATTAGCCATTTGGCTCTTTGCATCAAAAGTATTGTTACTAGGGACCATTGTGTTTTCCATTATCTTTGCAGCATATTAACGTTATAAATCATCTCATAAATATTATCTTATTATTGTTATGGTTACTCGAGTTTTGCTTTGGGATACTGAATATTAATGGTATTCTTCTTTGTATGACAAATATGTGTTGAATTTGAGGATATTCGCAACATATTTTAACCATATTTTTTGATTCCTTGTTTTTCCTTTTCCAGTGACGCATAGAGCTTCAGTCATACAGAATCTTGAAGACCCGCACCCTATAGAGTAACCTGAAAACGCCAGCGCTTCCAAGTCATTCACATAGTTTCCTGAATTAAGAGCAGACCCTACAGCAACTGAAACCTTAGCATCTGCAGTAACAATCACATTTACAAATTGCTTATTATTGTTAGGGACCAAAAGCAAAGTAAACCAATAAAGAATGTCAAATACATACACTGGTTTGTCAGTGTGTGATTGGTATACTGTTGTTGATGCTGGATGTAGGCACGGGGTCACCCACAATTCTTGCAGCCCAAAGATTTACTGCAAGAGAATATATTTGGACTGATGAATCGGCTATTGTGTTAAACCTCAATTGCATAAGGCAATGTGCGCCAAAGTATCGCACATCACAACACATCGAAATATCAAAAAGATAGCCAATTAGATTAAGGGCCCACTCAATAACTAAGTTCTAGATAAGCAGAATAAATGTAATGGTTTTCTTAAAAAATTCAAAAGATGCAGTACCGAATAATTGCCAAAACGGTTATTAGCAAACAGAGCATTACAGAGTAGTGGAAAAAAAAAAACATTGTAATCTCCAAGTGGGCAGCAAAATCAAAAGGGAAATGGACAGCATCCTTAGAAGAATTGGAAATTCGTCTGGCTCACCCCCAAAATCGAGGCTTTATATAGGAAATCTCCTTAACAAGTAGAACAAAAACTACAAATTCATTATGATGTGAGGAAATGTACATCTTATTAGCAAATCATCACACAGTTGTATTAAATGACATACTGCCTTAACACCTAAGAACTCTCCCACTGCATGAATATTGATTCTGCCTACTCGATGATCATACCAGTCGGAATTGGCAGATCAAAGGGGATACATGAACAACAGTAAGCTATAATAAACAAATAGAGTACAGTGAGCTAATGGAAGTATCTTGGAATAAGTTACAGTTTTGTGACCAAGCTAAGAAGATTGATTTGATAAGAACAATGGCAGTGGAAATAAACAAACATAACTCTTCTTGACTGTTAGCTGCAGGTTTAAGTAAGAGTGGAATGTCCATAGGTAAGACAGGGAAGACATCCACTTTAAACATGATGGCTGCTAGGCCCAAATATCCCAGAAACCACAAGCCATGCTCTTCTAAAGCTAGGACATCATGAGAAGTAGTAGTCGTATTTTAAACATATGCATAAATACCCTACTGTTATCAGGTATGGACATGCAACATTCCCTGATCTACAAAATCCTGCAAACACTGCTTTCCTTCACAAGAAGCATATCTAGCTTCAGCCAATTTTGCATTACCATTACTTGCATTGCCATTACTTGAGAACTGATCTGTGTTAAGGTTTCAGCAGTGTTAGAAGCAAGCTAGTACACAACCAAAGACAAACAACTAATTTTTTACATCATTCAGAGCAACACATATAAATAAAATCATAGCTCCTAATATGTCTAAAAACATCTGCCCAAAACCACATTTCACTCCCCTCAAACCAACATAATCATTAATTCCTCTGACATGATAAACCCTAAGAAAAATAACATGAACCTACTAAATTACTAGGCAGGTTGAAATAAGCAGTCTTACACACACATAATAAATCCCTCTCAGAATTAGTTTTTCACCAACCAGAAAACAACTACTAACAACATAGCTGCTTTCACACTTACTCTCCCCCCACATATTCCACTGACTTAACTCCTGAAGGCTCATAGCACACCATACACAAATCACCCATTTTCTCATGTTCCATTCCCAATATTTGGATATAAATTTGAAAATCTAAACTATTCCTCAGTCTTTATCTACTCTCTTAGCTTCCCTCCAATCTCTCACTATTTTCACTCTTCTACCATTGTATTCCTTGAAAAGATCATATTATTTTTTTACTCAACCTTTCATACTCCTGTTTAGTTTGTTAGTACAGTAATTAATTTGTGCAACCTTATTCAGAAAGGTATTATATTTTACTCCAACTTTGGCGTCTTAAGCCAAAATACTAGCCACTTGATTACAACCCCTGATGCAAAACCTAGTACTATCAGTTCAACAGGATTCATTCCTGCTAGCTCAAAAACTCATAATTTAAGCACAATATTTGCCCTATTCCATCAGCAAGATCCCAATCTCCCTGCAGCAGTTCTGTTATTAGATGCTGCCAAGGCATTTGACTCGGTGGAGTGGGAATTTATGTTTGCGGTCTTATGCAAAATGGGGTTCCCACAAACCTTTCTACGTTGAATACAGCAGTTGTATACTGACGGTCGCCAGGATTCATGGTAACATAGTTGATCCATTGCGCATTTATAGGGGAACCTGACAAGGCTGTCCCCTATCTCTGCTGTAGTTTACATTGGCTACTGATGTGCAATATATTCCAACAACACACTAATACAGCTCTGCGGTTCCAATTGAGGCTTATAAGCATTCCATTATAAGCAGATGATATGGCCCTCCATGTTCTCAACCCGGCAGACAACCTGACTCCTCTGATAATGGAATACATTAGTTTAGAATGATACACAGGTCTGAGTATAAATTGGTCTAAATCAGTGGTTGTCCCACTGACATCCTGTACACAGCAGTTTCCCCTAGACTCCCCCCTGCTCTGGAAAACGGACCAGGTTAAATACTTGGGATCTGGATACGCAGAGATCCAGGACAGGTGGTGTGCGAGAACTACGGGAGGGCACTCTCTAAACTAGAGAGCCAGGTGGCACATTGGATCCAGTTGCCGATGTCCTTGGCAGATTACATAGCAATTCAAAAAATTATAGTATTGCCACACTTCTTGTATCTATTCCTCAACATACCCTTTACTCTGACACAACAATTCTTTCTGCAATTTAGTTCTTATCTGAGTACGCTCACATGGTCAGGCTGGCAACCAAGACTTGGCTGGAAGGAGCTCACACGTCCATATGCCCAAGAAGGCTTCAGAACTCCAGATGTACAACTTTATTATCTCTGCACTCAAACGCTGTACACACAGTATTGGCTACACCCTCACAATCACCTTCAGCATGTCGCTGTAGAACCAAATGGAGCACATCTGACCTCATTAGCTGACCTCATCCACAAAAGATACCAGGTATCTCTCGTTGCACGATAAACCCTGTTCAAAGTACTATAGTAGCATGGGGCAAACTGGGGCTACGTGACCATCAACTCACAATCTATGATCCAGCCCTCCCATTGTCACATCACTCAGAAATATCTATAACACAAGAGCAGAGGGCACTAGAAATACTGGTCGGAAGAGGTCTACACACTATTGGTGACATGTTTCATGAAGGAATATTTGTTCATTCCCCAGACATTTTTCCAGACACATCCCACACTCCACTGATACTCTTTGCATATTTACAACTGCGGCTAGCAATCAAGTCTGTATTCATCATTCCCTCTGGAACCCCCAACACTCCTTGCACTAAAGCTGCTATTGATAGTGCCCCCACACATACATCTCATAACCAAACTCCATAATGTGGCTCAGCAAGAACAATATTGACATACTGAACAAGTGCTAGAGAGATGGAATACCGTGCTTGACGACTGGGGCTTCTGTTGTACACTAATAAAGATGCTCACACCAAACTGCAACTTACACATTATTCATTTTAAATTCTTGCACTATTCATACTTCACGCCAGCACAATAACATAAGTATGGCTTACAATTGGATGATAAAGGTATACGATGTGGAGCCATGCAGGCAGACTTCGTACATATCGCATGGGCATGTCCTCTGACACAGCGGTATTCGGAGGAGGTGACGAACACATTGGGAATTATGCTAACAGAACCAATTCCCAACACCCTACAGATTTGTTTATTAGGCCTGGTTAAACATAACGACCATCCAATTGCAGACTACTGGTTATTGCCCTTTTATTGGCCAAATGACGCAACACCATGAAATGGGGTAGCAAACGAGCTCCGAACATGAAGAACTGGATAATGGACATGGTATATTGCAAAGAACAGTTGGAAACATATTTGGATTTTTGGGATCCACTGGTTTAATACTTGCAGGCACAGCCTGACACACAAACAAAGGGCAGGGAGGAATAGGGATAATTTTATGATAAACTCCATGACGAGATGAAGTTACAGATGCTAAAACACTTTTTAAAAATCTGTACAGGATAACGAATTGTCAGGTCATGTTGTGTGCCTAATATTTTTCTGCTGATTACATATGATTGTACTGTATGCCAAATTATTTAAAAAATTTAAACAAATTAAAAAAACTTTAGCATCTTAACCCCTTCCATGCTCATGACGAGCTCAGCTCGTCATGGCATATACCTCTCAGGTGCTCATGACGAGCTGAGCTCGTCATGACCACACCCGTTTTCGTTGCTGTCCAGCACAGCAGGGGAAACTCTTAAGCAGCGATGTGGTTAAAGAAGAGGAAGGTTGCACATGGAAAATTTTAAATCTGACAAATATGGAGATAGAAACTCATGCTTATTAAATATACTAACAAGCACATTACATAATAAGGCATAGGAAATTGGAAGCTGTAAGTAGGCCACAGCTTAACCTGCTAATGAACGGAGAAAAGTACATACAAAACAATCCTTGACACCTATAATATCCACATACTCACCCAACATTTTAGCATTTATATTAATACAAAATCCACTAACTACATTTTCCCTAGGTCTCAGTGTATTAGATCCAACAGCATTGTGTACTTTAGTTAGTTCAATCACAATGGAGTCATATCCCATTGGGAAATCAAGAAGATCAAGCCAATGATTTTGCAACATTTGCTATATTTCTATTGACACCAAGACCAAAAGGAACGGGAAACTTCAAATATCAGCAAATTCTGTTTTAACAATAAGATTTCTTCTTTTTTTTAAAGAAATACAAAAAATAAAATAGACATTCTCTCATCACTCTTGTTCGGTTCATACAGTTAATTTTTCAAACTCTTTTCTTCATCAGGGTTTTTTTTCAAAATTCAATCTCTATTTCACCACTGTCAATTTCAAATGTTTAAGGTGATTCTTCCAGCTCAATTGCAAAAAGGAATTACAACAAAGTAACAGTTATTTACTCCCAATACTTTTAGCTTTGTTCTTAATTATACCGGGGTTACCACAACAGTAAAGGTTCATGAGAATACCTTAAGCAAATGTAAATTTCCCTGATCCCAAAGGGAACACTCACTACCAACAAGTGCTCCATCCAGAAGTTGGTTTTAGCCCACTCAGCTATGACTAGCAAGCCGGGCGAGGACTTAATGATGAAACATGCCACACAATTTAGTGGGTGAGAGTCCTTTTTTCAAAAACAGGGTTTGACCTAGTAGCCATACAGGTCTACTCCCCTGGTTTTGGGTTTTGTAGGATTTATTAAATATATTCTCAATTGGTGACACCCCTCTCTTTCTAATCGATTTGCCTTGGTGGAAGTTGGGATGCCTGTCTGTTAATAGTCCTCCCTCCCTCCATTTTGGATAAAGAGACCAGTGTATGGCCCTGCAGATTTGTGTCTTGTTCTTCTCAAGACGAAGGTGCTAGGTGTGCCCATTCAGGTATGCTTCATACATTCTATGTGGACTTCTGTTTTGCGGTTCTTTTAGTAACTGGTGACTCACATTCACCATTAGAGTCAATTTCAATTAGTTCAGGCTCTTTTTTGATTGACTTAATTCTTTCATTCTTTGAGCATTGCATTTTTTTGCAGGTTCTCTTCACTGCATTCTGTGTCTCAACTCTAGCATCTTTACTTGCGACTACTGCTGAATCTTCTCTACTCAACGATGCACCTGTGCTTTTCTTCCTCTGAGTTTTCTGGAGACTCGAAATTTCATCGGGACCTTTAGTGGTTGGATCAGAGAATATTTTTCCTTGGTGCAACTCATGACTTTGCAACAGCTCTTCACTCCCATTCTCGATTTGAAACTGGCCACTGTCAAGGTGCCTACACCAGAATCTTCACTTTCACCAGCAACTTCTTCAGAGTATTCACCAGTGTCAAGATGGCTTTCACCGCCTTCTTGATCCGCTATGCAAATTTAAACTTGACTACGTGAATCAGTGGTTGTTGTCACTATTTCTTTATCCATCGCCTTCATGCTTCACGTGAGAGAGGAGTGGATCCAATCTGAAATTCCAGCACATTTTCCAGCAGTGTTAGGTACAAGCAGAACTTGAAATGGTCCATTCAAACAACTTTTATTGACATAATTCTTTATAAAAACCCAATCTCCTGTATTAGGGGTATGACATTGAGTATCTTTTGTCGATGCTGGTGCCAAATTCACCTGATGAGAAACAGATTTCACCATATCCGCCATATCCTTGCAGTAATCTCGAATAAAGTCATCAGACATTGAAACAAGTGTACTCAAGGAATGTAGGTCAATTTCATTGATGTGCTTATTGGCACTTCATGGGAAGAGGGGCCAGTTTTTTATCTGGGGTATTTCTAATGCTCATCAAAACAAGAGGAAGAGCATCTGGCCACTTCAAGCTAGTAGATGCACACACTTTGGACAGTTTGTCTATACACTCCACTACATCAAACAATTGAGCACAATAACTACATTGGAATCTTTGGTCAAGTTAGAGAACTGTACAAATCATTTTCAAAATCTCAGTTTTAAAATGAGAGCCATGATCCATCTCAATAGAAGTTGGCAGGCCAAAAGGGGGTATTTACTCGTTCAACAAAAGCTTGCCAACTGTCATGCTACCTGATCTCTGGGTGGGGCAGGCCTCAACCAATCTAGAGAACATGTAGACAATCATAAACATGTGCAAACGTTTTTAGGAGGCCCACTCTTGGTAATTTTCTGGGACCAGGGGGAATTTGCGACAATTATGGGGTGTCCCGTTTTTTTTGCAAGCCTAAAGAGACCTGCTGATCAATAGGAATGTTCTGTATATCTCTGAGTACTCTGGGATCAAGTCGGGACTCAGCAACCCTACACATAAAGAAACCCTAGTGTGTGCCCAATACATAGACAATCTATGAGTGCCGTAGACGTCGGGTGACGGGTAATGTAAACTAATACAACTATTTTCTGGTACAAAATATCCGAATTTATTCTTATTTCATACAGAGTGGGACATATCGTAATGTTAAAAACAGCAATAAAAACAAACATATATATAATCAAATAACATAGTATTATACAAATTCATTAAAACAGTATAGAATTCGGTACATGACAGAAAGAATCACAATTTAAGTCATAACAGAAAGAATCACAGTTTAAGTCGACGCGGCGTTTCGATTTTTCTTATAAGACACCTTCTTCAGGACCGATTCTAAAGGGTATTTTAAAAAAACACAGGATTACCCACTGTTAACTGTTTCAGCATTTTTTACATTACAATTTATTCGTTACTCATTAGTCCCTAGCTCTCTATCACCCTACATTGCTTCAATTGCACATTTTCAGAACAAATTTTCTATCATGTGAATCTGAGAGAATAGACTTGTCATAACACAGAAACAAATGGAATTCTGGATGCTCCTATCTATACAGGTCATCATGGTCTAGCGGCTATAAGGTATCATTTGATGTTACTAAATTGCCCTAATTCTCCCCCTCAGAGGTATACAGTTTCGCAGGACATTCCATATTGCTTGGGATGCATGGTTGGTTATCAGACACATCAAACAGTTATATAGATGTGTCCCTACCAGTTGTGTCTCTATTGCGACTATGAGGTTATCTTATGACAATAAAGGGGCCTAAGCAGGTCACCTTACCTTTAACACTAATCTTTGTGTTTGAATCCACCTGAATTATTGGTGGTATGTAGTGCCCCAGTCTTATACGAGCTGTTGGCATCAGTTGAATTTTTCGTTTCAGGCTATCTCTCTGATAAGAGAAAATGAGGTATTCTATTACATCATATAACCTTTGCTCTTTATTATATTATGGTTATGACTTGATTTGTGTACCTTCTTTAATAAGATATCACGCCATCCACACTGTGCGAGGGAGCCACCGTTGTAGTTCGAAAATGGAGAATCCTTTTAAAAAAATTGATAGGGTATTTGAGGAATCTCTGAGAGAAGCAATGGCTGTGAGTTCATGCTCTTTCCTAATATAACAGATTCCCACTCACCTATTATCGTGGGGACAAGCCGCTGCAGTGATTAGCCTCTTGATTGCGATTGGCGCCAAAAGTTTTTAAGGGTTATTCTCCCATTTCATTTCTTTTAGCCCACAGCACTCTATAAGTGAATTTTTACATAGTGTTATTTATTTACATGAATAGCATCTTTAACTCTGCTCAGTCTGACTAGCACGTAATAATTACTATTCGAGTCAGAGCATGGATAGCGTCTTTAACTCTGATCGGTCTAACTAGCACGGTATAATTGTTCTTAGAGTCAGAGCATGGGTGAAGCGCTTATTATTTAAAATAAACTAGAGACTTGTTAATCGCTAAACTTAGAAGTAATGATGGTTTTTAAACATAAAAGGTAGCTTAACTAACTCAAATAACACTGCTACCTGGGAAGGGGGCCCCAAGGATGCAGATATCAGTGGTCCCAATACATAAAACTTTGTTCACCCATGCTCTGACTCTAATAACAATTATACCATGCTAGTTAGACCGATACGAGTTAAAGACGCTATCCATGCTCTGACTCGAATAGTAATTATTACGTGCTAGTCAGACTGAGCAGAGTTAAAGATGCTATTCATGTAAATAAATAACACTATGTAAAAATTCACTTATAGAGTGCTGTGGGCTAAAAGAAATGAAATGGGAGAATAACCCTTAAAAACTTTTGGCGCCAATCGCAATCAAGAGGCTATCACTGCAGCGGCTTGTCCCCACGATAATAGGTGAGTGGGAATCTGTTATAATAGGAAAGAGCATGAACTCACAGCCATTGCTTCTCTCAGAGATTCCTCAAATACCCTATACATTTTTTAAAAAGGATTCTCCATTTTCGAACTACAACGGTGGCTCCCTCGCACAGTGTGGATGGCGTGATATCTTATTAAAGAAGGTACACAAATCAAGTCATAACCATAATATAATAAAGAGCAAAGGTTATATGATGTAATAGAATACCTCATTTTCTCTTATCAGAGAGATAGTCTGAAACGAAAAATTCAACTGATGCCAACAGCTCGTACAAGACTGGGGCACTTTATACCACCAATAATTCAGGTGGATTCAAACACAAAGATTAGTGTTAAAGGTAAGGTGACCTGCTTAGGCCCCTTTATTGTCATAAGATAACCTCATAATGGCAATAGAGACACAACTGGTAGGGACACATCTATATAACTGTTTGATGTGTCTGATAACCAACCATGCATCCCAAGCAATATGGAATGTCCTGCGAAACTATATACCTCTGAGGGGGAGAATTAGGGCATCAAATGATACCTTATAGCCGCTAGACCAAGATGACCTGTATAGATAGGAGCATCCAGAATTCCATTTGTTTCTGTGTTATGACAAGTCTATTCTCTCAGATTCACATGATAGAAAATTTGTTCTAAAAATGTGCAATTGAAGCAATATAGGGTGATATAGAGCTAGGGACTAATGAGTAACGAATAAATTGTAATGTAAAAAATGCTGAAACAGTTAACAGTGGGTAATCCTGTGTTTTTTTTAAATACCCTTTAGAATCGGTCCTGAAGAAGGTGTCTTATAAGAAAAAACGAAACGCCGCGTCGACTTAAACTGTGATTCTTTCTGTTATGACTTAAATTGTGATTCTTTCTGTTATGTACCGAATTTTATACTGTTTTAATGAATTTGTATAATACTATGTTATTTGATTATATATATGTTTGTTTTAATTGCTGTTTTTAACATTACGATATGTCCCACTCTGTATGATATAAAAATAAATTCGGATATTTTGTACCAGAAAATAGTTGTATTAGTTTACATTACCCGTCACCCGACGTCTACGGCACTCACAGATTGTCTATGTATTGGGCACACACTAGGGTTTCTTTATGTGTAGGGTTGCTGAGTCCCGACTTGATCCCAGAGTACTCAG
Organism: Lissotriton helveticus; assembly: GCF_964261635.1. Taxonomy (NCBI): domain Eukaryota; kingdom Metazoa; phylum Chordata; class Amphibia; order Caudata; family Salamandridae; genus Lissotriton; species Lissotriton helveticus. The sequence goes on from NC_136067.1 coordinate 1,953,005,284, forward strand.
AGATATACAGAACATTCCTATTGATCAGCAGGTCTCTTTAGGCTTGCAAAAAAAACGGGACACCCCATAATTGTCGACAATCATAAACACGCATTTAAGATCATTGTAAACAGGCATCTCTATGAAATCTGCTTGATGTGTCGTAAATGGGCCTTCTTATTTGCCAATATGGGGGCATATTATCAAGAAAGGGCGTTCCATTATCGCCGCTTTTATCGGCAGGAAACTGCTGATAAAGCAGAGATAATGGGCTTGATAATATGCTCTATGAATTCCAATCGAAGCCCATGTTAGATGTGAAGACATCTAACATGGGCTTCGATTGGAATTCATAGAGCATATTATCAAGCCCATTATCGCTGCTTTATCAGCAGTTTCCTGCCGATAAAAGCAGCGAAAATGGAACGCCCTTTCTTGATAATATGCCCCTAGGTTCATTAGGGCTGTAGTTCTCTTTCTCTCATTATTTCTCTGACAAATGAGACATCCCTGACACAAATCCTCTGCAACACTTCTGGATTTATAATTTGACCAATACTCCTTAAACGTTAAACGTTCTGGTCATAGCATCCCTCCCCAGATATGATTGATTATGCAGATATCCAGACATGATGTTCAACACTGAATCTGGTAAAATATATTTGTAATCAGGACTAATCCACATATTTTGGTAATTCTTTTTGAAACACAGCAATTCCCAATTTCTTTTCTCATCCTGTGGAACTTCTTCCCGGAGATCCCTTCATTCTGTCAAAGAAGCCTATTTTGTATTAAACAGAAAATATTTCATATTTCACTTGATTCGCTTTATTTTGTCTCTTGAATTGTAATGTGTACATTTGATCTCACAGCTGTATTCTCAAGTGCACAATATCTCACCACCCAGTCCCAATACTTATTTCCAAGCATGAGCATATCTCGCCCAGTCTTATGGCCAGTACACTTGACTGCTGTAATTTCTTTTCGCAATTGTATTTCTTCCAACAGAATAAGAATCATTCCTGATGGGAGTTCCAAAGGATGTCATAAAACCTCCTTGTGACAATAGAATTCCAAAGTCATGGACCACTGCAAAACCATACTGGCTGTCTGCATATATGGTCACATTACAATCTTCTGTAAGGCAACAAGCTGTTGTCAATGCAATCAACTCTGCTACTTGTGCTAAAGTTATACCCAGCAGGCATGATGCTTCAAAATTTTCAGAAATGGAACATATTGCATAGGAAGTCGTCAATGCCCCACAATGGTCTCTACAAACAAAATCAGATCAGCCAGTTCAAGAGGAATTTCTCAGATTGCTGGTCTTGGTTTGGTACATGACTGTCTGACATTGATACAGCTAAGCTTTGGTTCAACGTCACCATCATAATAAATCCTGACAAAAACTTCATTGTTGTCTGAAACAGGAAGCAATGTTGCAGGATTCAGTAAACCACACATTTTGTAAGAGAAATTTTCATCTGGTAGTGTGACGTGTTCATGCTTGGTCAGATGTCATGTGCTGAGTCTGTGTATGGGTCTGACAAATCTCAACTGGATGTGGAACAATCACAATGAATGTATGTCCTGTCACACTCTCTTCACTTAGTTAAATTGCAATGCAAACAGAGGCAACTGCCTTCAGACAACCTGGAAGAGCTAGAGATACTTGATCCACAACAGCTGATAGGTAGGCAATCAGCCTCATAACCCATGCTATAAAGAGCACATAGGTTGTGTGGAAATTTGTCAGTAGCATGGAGACACGTTTATTTCTTGCTGATTGGGACTAGGTATTGGAAATCTCAGGTGATGTGGTGTGATGGATCGGGATGAATCTAACTCACATGGCAGAAATGCAGATAGTGTACTTTTGACACCCCAGGTGCTTGAGCACATTGGATGAAACGTAATGCCACTAGATGCACTGAAGTTAGTAATTCTACTTAAGCTGGAATTGTATGCCACCCACTTGTTGTGGGCTCAAGAAAGAGTGCAATTTGTTCTTGAAGCCTCCTATTATACCCCTGTTATTCTATGCCTTTCTTTGATCTCCTCAAGTCTGTCAAACAATATAACCTTCACTTTGTAGATGTTAGGTTAACACTGACTCCTATGGATGTTTGTATGCATTATCATATTACCCAGTTATTGATACAACCCATTCAAATGTGTTTGGCTCTGTGTTCAGGTAAGCTTTCAGTGCAAAAATCATTCTGCCCGAAAAAGCTGATTAAATATATAATTTGTGTCACTTGGTGTCATGCGAGAACCTGGGCAAGAGGTGTGTATACCTTGGCCTTTGGATTCAGAGACATTGGTCCTGATGTATAATTTAAACCCCTAGAGGGCTTTTCCGTGGCTTAACTTTTAGGGACACATTTTCTTTAGGATTCGTTCCAGTGAATTCTTCATCTTCCCCTGCACTTTCAAGATAATTGGCTAAAATGGCATAAGTGATGTTGGCATTGACTTTTCACTATAGAAAATCATTTTCGTTTTACTCAACCAGAATTCAAGGTATTTTATACATACATTTTCATTGTGTATTTCAAGCATTCATGTTACATAAATTCAGTTTAGCACAACTATATTATAATTCTGCTAATGCGGATTATCAAACTAAAATGAAGCATTAGTATTAAACCACAACTAAAACATTATGAATGTAACATTCTTCACATTAGTAATTCCAGCCGGCATATCCATTGTCTATGTTATTTTGTTCATCATCTAGATAATTGCTAAAATATGGCATGTAAATGCATTAACATGGTTTACATTTCTAACAAACATGTTTACATGAAACAGGATATTTGGGTGCTCTCTACATGTGATTATTATGCACCCCTATGAATGAATAAACCCCAAAGCGAAAATTCTGCTCGTTCAGATCTGATAAATGCTTCTAAGTCAAGCCATCATCGTAAGAGGTCCTGTTTTTATAGATAAAATGGATTTCAATAATATAACATGCATTTTATATTGGAATGGAGCAACTGTTTAAATTGCACCTTGCAGAATTCCAATAACATGTCTGTACCGTGCTTTCTGGCATACTTCTGAGACTTTGATAATAAGCTAGTTGGCATTTAGGACATTCTACCTTCTGCATTGCCTGGTTCATAGAATTTCCATGTTGCACTACTCACTACTACTTGGTCTGTGCATTATTATCTTACAACTCATTTTTTCTTATGCACTATCTAGTGTCAAAACTTACGCCTAATTTCTACTTATTCACAGGGGCCATCGATTGACCCAGTAACTGGCATCAAGGCCAGCATCACTACAAGACTCAAAGCACTGCCCTACTCTATCACACCACTTTAATTACTAGCTAATTTTCTGTTATACAAATAGAACACAGTTGACCAGCTACACCTCACACCATTTTTTAGGCTGAAAGAAGGAGAAAATGCATTTCTGAAGTTTAGGACCTGATAAGCCTGAAATCAAGCTTGAACAGTCTACAAAAGATTGTGGCAAAGATTATACTAGAAAATTCTCTTCTACATGGTATTCAAAGAAAATGTGGCTTACTGCTAGCACTTCTAAAAATGTGCTGTTCTCTTTTTGTTGCTTACTGTTTGGTGGTGAAGTACCATGGACAAAAACAGGAGTTACAGATTTAAAGCATCTCTCTGAAAAAATAAAAAAGCACGAGGCATGTAAATCTCATCTAGATAGCTCAATAAAGCTTACCATGTTTGGTAGAATTAATATTGCTTCACAGCTGGATGACAGCTCTTGCCTTGGAATTAGAAACCGTAACCTAGAAGTTGATAAAAACAAGTACATTTTATCTAAATAGATTGACTGTGTGCTTTTTTGTGGCGCTTTTGGATTGGCATTACGTGGTCACGATGAGCAGGAAGGCTCTTCAAATAAAGGAATCTTTAGAGACCTAGTTGATGTTGCCAGCTTAGACAGTGCAATGGACACTCACTTATCCAAAATGAACTCCTGGACTGTATGTTGGAAGTAACAAGATACGTCATAATATAGCAGCTATGAAGCTCTGAATTTGTGGCTATTCAGACAGATGATATAACTGATGTATCCACACAGACTCAGTCTGTACTGGTTGTCTACCATGTTGATGCCGGCAATAAAGTTGTTGAGATATTATATTGTTTTAATCAACTAAATGATTCATCTGTTCATACAATTGCCACAACTTTGCTTCAGGAGCTTAATAATATTTTCCCAGAGACCAGTCACAAAAAAAAGTAATTGCTCAAAGCTATGATGGAGCTAGTGTGATGAGTGGCAGCTCTGGGGGAGTTCAGAAGAAAGTTAGAGAGGTTTACCCCAATGCACATTATGTGCATCGCTATGCTCATCAACTTAATTTGATTATGGAGCAAGCAGTATCAAGGATCTCAAAAGTAAAACTTTTTTGCTATTTGTGCGTGGCTAACCTGCTTTTTTCTCACGATCTCCAAAAAGAACTGATCTTCTCCAGGACATAGTTTCTAGAAGAGTCCCAAAAGTGGCTCCAACTCGCAGAAATTTCCACATATGCACTGTCAATATGATCTATGAGTACAGAGGAGACTTGAAAAAATGCTATAGGGCCATTGAAAGTAGCGGTCATTTTGAATCAGTTGCTGTATGCGAGGCCCATGGATTCATCAGAACATTGGAAGATAGGGAGTTTCTTTTCCTCCTTTTTTTTCCATGACATAATGCCCCATGTGGACCCTTTGTATATAATTAGCTACAAAAGCGGACTTAGATGCCTTATATGTACAAACAAACACAACAGATTTGTCGCCCACATCACCAATTTAAGGGCAACTGTTGCCAATATAGATGCTAGACTGTCTGTGGAATCTAAGTTTTCAAGCCACAGAACTGATTTAAAGGTCTTGGTCCAAGTTGCCAAAGAAGTTTGTGATACTCTCATTGTCCACGCCAAAGAATGCTTTGAATTTACCAAACATCTTGTAAGTGCTACTTTACTCCAAAGTGTCCACTTTGACAGACATGATAGATCATTTCCAAATCAAATACTCAACAAAACTATAAAGGTATATCCAATGATAAACAAAGAAAAATTGAACTCTGAACTATTGAATATATATGGGATGCGTGAATTTCGAAGAGCTACTGGTGCCATTCCTTTATTCGGTTTATTTGTTGAAAACAATCTACAAGAACCATTTTCAGAGACCATGAATCTGTTGAAAATTCTGCTCACCACACCCATGACCACAGCAGACTCCAAGCTGAATTTTTCAACTCTAAAGAGAAAAAAAACATTCTTAAGGAACACTATGATAGAGACTCGTCTGAATATATGGGGCATGTTGTCTATAGAAAAGGAACTTATCCAAGATATTCCTACTTTAATAAGCGTACTATAGAGAAGTTTGTCACTCTTAAAGATCGACGTGCAAAATGTCTGTACAAAATGTGAACATGATTGACAGCCAATAACCTTTTTGGGGGGCTGGTACTTATACAGCTAAATCACAATGGCGCATTTTCAGCATTTTCTTAGTTCTTTACAAATCACAATCAGTTGCGATATGAGCTTTTTATATTCATCAAAAAGATTTGAGCACTTTTCATTTTTCCGTCTCCAGGGTTTGCAGATGTATTTTTCTGTCTGTGTGGTCTTTATTTGATGATGCTGCTTAAAATTTTACATTTTTTAAATTTCTGTTCCTCGTTTAATATTATTGTTCAAATACAAAGTGTGGAAACCAAGCTTTGTCACCATGGTGCAATGGTGCCTGCATTGGCGCACAGCAGCTCATTGTGTGCCGGTGCAGGAGCAAAGGACAGGAATGCACCGTGTCTGATAGGCCTGCTGTGCTGCCCTACAGCAAAACCTCATAAATGAGGCCCTAAATGCAAACTATTTTCTTCACTGATTTTGATTTTATTCATTGTTAAGCTCTACATTTATATATATTTTATTATTTATGTTTCAATTTAAAAATGAAACTTATTTTGTTAACTCTTTTTTCTCTAATGTCATTTTTTAAACACTTTATATACCATATCTGTCACTTTCACTATATCACTGCTTTCCTCCCAAAGTTTTGGACCTTCTGTCTGTGTACATTTATAGTATATACATTTTATATTTTACAAACTAAACACAGTTTGCTGGAATATAATTTCTGTTTGTCCGGCTAATCTTAAAAAAATCAAGGATTAACTTTAATCCTGGATGGATCTCTTTGTCCATCTAATTTTGAAATGTACGGTGTTACCAATGGTGTGAGCCTTGATAACTTCATCAACCAATACAGTAAAGAGGCAGAGATGTGTTACAGGTAGAAAACACTTAGAGGACCTGTTCCCATTGGTTGTGTGTGCTTTACTTGAGGGTCATTTTGCAAGAAGACCAGTTAGAGGATTGGGCACATTTTTGATATGTTTCTAATGTTTTCTTCTCACTTGTGCTTTAAAATGCTATATTTGGACCCCGTGTTTGCAACAATTTGCAGTAAATATGTGGTGTAAATATCACCATTTGAATCCATTTTTTGAAACATTTTCTTGCGGGGGAGGAACCCTCCGCACCCTCCTTTTCCAGTTCGGGCTCACTCGCTTCGCTCGCTCGCGTCTTATACTACGATACAATTTTTTGCCCCACCACTTTCAAAATCCACCAAGCGCCCCTGACTCTGAGGCATATTTACAAGTGGGTTTTGCCACAGGAATGTACAATTTTTTTACGTTCCTGTGGCAATAAACCCTTCACCTTATTTACATTGCGGTGTTAAGCCACTTATTGTGGCTTAACACCGCCCTGTGAATAAGGCCTCCTTTCACGCAGCCCTTAGCGTGAAAGGGGCAGGCAATGGGTGTTGCATTGGGCGTTCCACCGCAACGCCCATTGCTTTTTGACGCTGCCCTCTATTTACAAGGGTGGCGTAAATATAGGGCAGCGCAATGAGGAGAACTGATTCATTTCTCCTTGTTTTTGCTGTTTTTATGTGTGTTACAGAATGCAGCAAACCTAGAAACAGCAAATCGCCATTAATGGTTGTTCACGTGCACATGAAGAATTGTTGCAACTTCTATATGTGCTGAATTCTGCAGCACACATCGAAGTTATAATTCACCATTACTGATTATGTGCAGGAAAAAACATCTTCCTGCACATAAACAATCATTCCCTGCAATGCAAACACCCTTGCTCTATGTTGCAAGGGTGCCTGATTTGGTGGTAGGCAAATGAATTTAGCGGCATCAGTAGGGAAAATTACGGGGGTGCGCCATATTATTGTAAATATGGTGCATCCCTGCGTTTTCAGAATGGCAGAGCGCGGAGTTAGCAATTTTGCCTTAATGCCGTGCTCCACCAGTCTCTAGCAAATATGACCCTCTGTTGGATCTGCGAACCAAGATCAGAAGGCAAACTCTGAACAAAGGCAGATATAAAACTGCTAGAACCATCTTTCTCAGGATTTTTGGCTTCTCTGTAATTCTTAAAAATCGGCATAAGTCTCTTAAAATAAGCGTGCACAGCTTTAGTTCTTGTGTGGCTCTCAGGATCTTTACCTAATTAATTTCGTTCTCTGACAACTTCTTTTTTTAAATGCTCTATCACTGCTCTTCCTCAGATGACACATTATTAGCTGCAACGTTATCCAGTTCTTCAGTTGGCCAGCTGCACCTGTCTCTGGACCACATCTGTGTACGGAGGACGTCTAGAATTCAAAAGATCATTTAAGAAATTATCCTCCTCATCTGAATCTTGTTCTCGGCTCTGCTTCTCTCTATTTCCCTCGTTGTCTTTCTTATTTGGCAGTAGTTCTGCTGACTATTGCAAGAAAAACTTACTCCTTCCACTATATCCTCTCTCCAACCACTGTCTTTCACCTGCTTCTTCATTGGGTTGTAACACTAGGAGTGTAGGGCAGTGGTTGGCAAGCATGCCAGGGCCAAAGGGGGTTAAGGGGTCCAGCATGGAGGTTATGATGCAGGCCATGATGCGTGAGATGAGTAACATTAATAAGAGGTTGGGGAAAGTTGATCAATTAGAGGCCCGCATGAATGAGAGGTTTGCTGACCCCCCCCCAGGCACATCAGGCAGGCCCAGGCGGCCAAGATCGGCACCCTTGCCAAGGGGGGATTTCGCTCCCCCACCAAAGAGATCTAAGGCCAAGAAGCCCAGATACAATGCCCCCGTACCTGTAGTTCCGGTCCCTAGTACACCCGTACCTGCGGTACCGGTTCCTCTTGCACCTGTGCCTGTAATTCCGGCGCCTGCGGCACCGGCTCCTGCCATGCCGCCGGCACCCCCCCCTGTGGGGCCTACCCCCCCGCCCGTGGTACCGATACCAGTCCCGGGTTTGCCGCCGACACCCGCTCCCTTGCCTACCACACCAGTGCCACCGGACATGCTCCCAGAGGTCCCTGAGGTGCCAGCTGGTAACCTGGACCCGGTCCCTGTTGAGTTGGTATCTCAGATAGCGGCCTTATTGACTTGGCTGCAAAAGGGGGGGTGTTACCGGCTTCATCAGATCATGCGGCAGAAGCGGCGAAGTTGGTGGAAAAGATTAAAGCTGCAACGGCGGCCGACAGTACTGCGGTGCCCTCATCTTCTTCACTTACAGGTTCCAGTCCCGCCCAACCGAATGGAGATGGTGGTCTACCGGCTCAGGTGCCCGTAAATGGTAAGGAGGTGGCGCTGCCTCTCTTGGGGGACGGCTCAGTGCCATCCAGGAGTGAAAATTTGGCACAACATGTGTCCCAGGCAGTGAAAGAGTTGATTTGGGTGGGAAAATATGTCTACATTTATTCTTTGTTACTAGACAATAGGGAAATGGAGCAGGCCAAGTTACTGAAGGAATGGATGCATCCGAGTGAATGGAGGGCACAGTGCGCCAAGTTCAGGGTAGAGGAGCCTTTGAAGAATTGGATCAGGGCCTTTTCCGTCCTTACGGCCATCACGGCCGAACGCCCCCCTAATGTGCAGGCAGCAATGGCTTGCTACCAGAGCAGGATTGTGGGGTGGAGCGACCAATACACTGGGGATGCGTGGAAGGAGTATGATGTTAATTTCAGGAAAGCCAAGGAATTTGACACATCACTGGCATGGGACAGGGTGGACTCTATGTCTTGGCATAAGCAGTTCTCAGGGGACACAGCACCATCCCAGTCCACCAGTGCAGTCAGGGTGTTCTCCGCCAGACCCCAACAGCCCTTTCGGTCAGCCCAGGGGAGTGAGGTCCCGGGGAAGAATAGGGGGGGGGTCAGAGAGGAAAGGGGTATGCTGGGACTTTAATAAGCGCTCCTGCACAAGGGCCCCGGGCACCTGTAGATTTAGACATGCGTGTGCAGTCTGTGGTCACCCCTCCCACACCGAGACAACTTGCAGGTCCAAGCACGGCAACCACGGTCAGAGGGGAAGGGGGAAGCCAGAGTAGTGCAGACGATTTGGGTACCCCCACGCCAATAGACTTTTTAGCAATGATCCCATGGTTGAATAGATACCCGGACCACACAGCGGCCACTCTACTTCAGGAAGGTTTCTCACAAGTTTTTAGGATCCCGGCGGTGGGGTACACAGGTAGCGCACATTGCAGGAACCAACTGTCAGTAAAGCATAATCCTGCAGTGGTGGCTGCTAAGATTAGCAAGGAACTGTCTTTGGGCAGGATAGCTGGGCCTTTCCAGAAGGTGCCTGTCCCCAATTTTGTGTGTTCACCGCTTGGAGTAGTTCCCAAAAAGGAGAAAGGCGAGTTTAGACTGATCCACAACCTGTCGGCACCAAGAGGAGCATCCTTGAACGATGCGATTGATGAGGGAATTTGTAGTGTAAAGTATGCCTCATTTGACCAGGCTGTTGATTTATTGCGTGCTCTGGGGCCAGGGGCACTGATGGCAAAGTCCGACATAGAATCTGCTTTCCGTCTCCTCCCAGTCCATCCTTTGGATCACCACCGCCTAGGTTTCAATTTCAAAGGCAGGTTTTACATGGATAAATGCATGCCCATGGGCTGTTCCATATCATGTGCTTACTTTGAGACGTTTAGCTCTTTTCTAGAATGGGTCATGAGACAAGCGACGGACCACCAGCAGGTCATGCATTACCTGGACGATTTCCTTTTCTTAGGTGCTCTCAGGAGTGTGCTTGGGCATTGCAGGAATTTTGCGTGCTCATGCGGGCTTTTGGGGTCCCGCTGGCGCCAGGGAAGACGGTCGGCCCGTCCACCTGCCTGGAATTCCTTGGTATCAAAATTGACTCAGTGGAGGGATGCTTCAGGTTGCCCAGGGACAAAGTGTCTAGGTTTAGAGCAGCTCTTCGTCAATGCCTACGCAAAGACAAGGTTTCATTGCAACAGCTGCAGGAAGTGGTGGGGCAACTGAACTTTGCTCTGCGGGTCATCCCAATGGCACGCCCATTCTCACGCTCCATAGCCCAAGCTATGAAAGGACTACGGGAGAAACATCACCGCACGAGGTTGTCATCTGAGGTTCGCCAGGATATGCATATATGGATGGCATTCCTGGAGGATTTTAATGGCAGGGTAGTGTGGTCCGGTCCTCTCGCCACATCAGCAGAGTTGGGTTTATGGACAGACGCTGCTGGTAGTGTGGGCTTCGGCGCCATCCTGGGGACCAAGTGGGTCGCCCAGCGGTGGCCGGAGGAATGGAGGGCATGGGGTCTGACCGCCAATATTGGCTTCCTGGAACTCTTCCCAATATGGGTGGCTTTGAAAGTCTGGCCGGAACACCTATGTAATCAATCAGTGGTGTTCTGGTCTGATAACATGACAGTTGTGGAATGTATAAATCAACAGGGGGCACGCTGTCCGTTCATACTGCGCCTGATAAAGGAGATTGTGTTACAGTGCTTAAAATGGAATGTGGTTTTCAGAGCCAAGCATGTCCCAGGAATCCTCAACAATGCAGCTGACTCCCTTTCTCGCTTTAAAATGCAGGTTTTCAGGGAACATCTTCCTGCAGCAGACCCCTCGCCAGCGCACTTCCCGGCATTACTTTGGCAGATTGGTGCCCCAGATTACATGTCTTTCTCCCCTTCTCCGTAGCCATGCGATACAGTTTATTCAGTGTCTCAAATTGTGTAGGTCTAGATAACTGCTTCTCTCATTCAAGGTTTGTCTTAAGAAATCTAGCTTTCTAAAGGTAAAGGAACCCTCCAAAAGAAACTGCAGGTCTAGAATTCAAAAGATCATTTAAGAAATTATCCTCCTCATCTGAATCTTGCTCTCGGCTCTGCTTCTCTCTCTTTCCCTCATTGTCTTTCTGTTTTGTCCGTAGTTCCGCAGACTATTGCAAGAAAAATCCACTCCTTTCACTATATCCTCAATCCAAAATCTTAACTGAGGATCCCGCTTGTCTTCCAACCACTGCCTTTCACCTACTTCTTCATTTTCTTTCTCCCCTTTGCTGTAACATTTGATATATACAGTTTATTCAGTGTCTCAAACTGTGTAGGTCTAGGTAACTGCTTCTCTCATTCATGGTTTGTCTTAAGAAATCTAGCTTTCTAATGTTAAAGGAACCCTCCAAAAGAAACTGCAGGTCCTTGTCAGAAGAGGTGAATATATGCCATTTGCAAATCCAGGTACACATATAAAACCCAATGTTCGTCATCATTTCATATGCAGTGAACCCTCTGCATGTATTTTCTGTACTGCCATAGCAGATGCATTAAGGGCATTAGGCTTTTTCAACACAGCCCCCATTATTCTCACTCAAAAAAATCCCAACACTGCACAAAATAAGCTGCTGAAGAACAACCAAACCAGGACCAGCACTGCTATTCCAAAGTGCAACCAATTACAGGGTGACTTTGACAGCTACCAATCTATAACAGCACAACTCTGTGGTGACGTTTCACCAGTCCCAGCGCGACTCCTCAGCTGACCAACCAATGGCAGTGAGACTTCTTATTCAATAGAAAACAATTGTACAGCTTTTCTCGATTAAAACACTCTGAAATAAACAAAATAATAGTTTGCCTGTTCAGTCTAAATAGGAGGAATTCAGCAAGTTAGAATAAAACAAATTTTACAAATGATAAGAACAACATTAATACCTCCATGGCATCAGTCTAAATTCATGCTAAAGCGGGCTCTCATACAGTGGTAATCCACCTCTGGCTACTGTATTTATTCCAGTGCACCAAAAAGCAAATTACTCAAACCTAGATTAGACATGCAAACTACTGAAAGGAAAAACTTGCTATTTCAGAAAAATGCTTGTGTGTGTGATGCAACTCGCAAAACACACTACATTTATGGAGACAAGTTCTACAACACTATAACGAAATCTTGGGGTTTGACAAATCTGATAGGCAAACCAAATATTATAAAACCAAAACCACATCAACACAAATCACAAATAAGAATGGTACATCGGGGAGGAGCCAAGATGGCGATCGAGATGGCTGCGTAACCGCTCGGCTCCGTGAGCCTCCTCACCCCGCACATACATCCTGGCACTTATCCTGAGCTGCAACGGCATCTACATGTAGGCGAGGGATCACTTTCACTTACCGCTTGCTCCTGAGGCTTCTGCTTGCTGCAGACCCGTTGGAGTGTCCCCGACTGTTTTGAGGCCTTCATGGAGCTGGGACCGGGGTCTCGAGTGCGGAGAGTGGCCGGCCGCGACTGCAACAACAGCGGCCTCTGGTGATGGTGAGGACTCGGCAGGAGGGAACCGAAGACCGGATTGCCGATGGCGACAGTGCCGACCCAGCCCAACTGGCGGAGAACCATGTGGGGAGTGTGATGCAGCTGGGTCGCGGGAGGTGCATGATTCTTAGCCCCCCATTCCGGTGTTGTATCCGGGCCCATTACCGACTTTGCCCGGAAGTCAGCGTGCGGCCCCCAGGGTGCGGCAGAGTTTTTAGCCTTTTGGTGACTCTCCGCTGAGAAACCTGCCTTGGCCTTTGAGATTCCCGTTGTGAATCCTGTTCCTCCCTGATGTGAGACCCAGTCCCGAGGTAAGGTGGAGAAGGACGAGGCCGGAACAGCTAAGATGGCAGAGAGCGCCCTCGTACGCCCACCTCACCCGGGCAGAGAAGCCACTATGCGAGAGAGTCCTGGGGTCTGGCGACACGAGAGAGAGCCCACGTCCAGAGATGTTTTGGCTGCGTTAACAACTCTGCATAAGTCCCTGATCCGGGACGCCCGGGATCTGGGCAGGAGGATGGCCGCCATTGTTGTCCCGCCGCTCCACATGGGTATGGATGCATCGCAAGGAAGCGCCGATGTGCCCGCCTTTGCGTCAGTGATGAACGTTCCAGCTGCGCCTACGTTTGTGGAGACGCCGATAGACCCGGTCCGTGAAACCGCTTTGGATTGCTCTGTTGTGTTTGGGAGTGACTCGTCGGGGCCCTTATCTGTACGGCGGCGGAAAAAACAACATCGAAACATAGTTTGGGTTGCCCCGGCGGCGTTTCAACAATTGTCGGATTGTGTGACCTTCTCCTCCTGGCTGGTGAGACTCTGTTCTGCCTGGGAGATGTTTCCGGTATTGGTGCTGCCACGGACGGAGTTCCGCCATGCTTACTTGGCTGGAATTTGGGGGCTACAGTCCCATGGAGTATTGGCGCTTCCCGGACCGCCCGGTACGGTTAGACCCACCACACTGTACTGTATGCCGCTTGATGAATGGCCGTCTGTGGGTACTATTGATAGAGAAGGCCAGGGATGATATCGTTTAGGATATGATGGAACACGTTGTTGGCAGACGGTGTTTCGGATGGACACTCCGCGGGGCTGTTACCGATTGAATTTATGATTCTTGCTTACTGTGGCTATTCTGACTTTGCTTCTGATGTATATTGTGCGCGATAGGTGAGGGGGGGGGCCGGGTGGTCTGATCGATGGCCCTTCTTCATATTTTTTCCTTTCCTTTTTCTTCTTTTTATTCTATATATCGGGTCTCTACTTTAGGGCGATAGGCACGCTGCTGGGGGGGGGGGTAGGCCGTAGCCTTCTGCAGGGGTGCAGGGTGGGGGGTAGGGGGAAGAGGGTTGTTTATTTGTTCTCCTTTGTCTCTATGGCCCTTTGCCTTTTCTTTTTCTAGGTGTCGTCGCCTTCATGTTTCCTACAATCTGTTTTGTTTTTAAGGGCTGGGGTGCTGATTCGACATGACGTGTATGTGTTGTTTACATTTATCCTGACTCGTATGCCTTGCCCCCGTGTCCTCAAGTGTATTCGCACTCCTTGCGGATTTCTGTTTTAGGTTGCTATTGTAGGATCATGTGTGACCGTCTGGCACTTCTTCTGATATTTTTTCTGTTTTATTTTTCTTCATTGTAAAATTGACCTTCTTAATTCCTGCTTCTCACGCTGTACGCTTAAATACGAGTTGTATCCTGGATACTTACCTGACCCCGGCTTATGGACCGCTGTTTCTTTTTATATTGCTTTGTTGACCTTACGAATTGACTAGCGGCCGGCCGGGATGGTTGTAGGCCCATGCTTGTATTTATGTGAAGTGATAATAAAGGTTTAAAAAAAAAAAAAAAGAATGGTACATCGAAATCACATTGATCGAACCACCAATTGAATCCAAAATCAACCTTGCGTCACCAAAAACCTCACATGCTCCATAACATTCTGTTACACAACACAGATCAAAATGCTTCAATAGCAAACCAAAACACTCCCAATCACCTAAATCATTCTGCACTGTTCATACAATCCGATTTGCTCAAGAGCAACAGCAGATGTCAGGAACTGAGCAAAATCCACCAGGAAGAACCACTAAACTAAGGACAGAGCAAAAAGGAAAATGTGTAAAGCAGAAAGAAGGTAGTCTTAACCCACAACCATCCTCCACTACCACAAATAGTGGGCGCGGTGGTCCCCTGCAATTCTTGCACACCAAAACATTACCTCACACCCACAGATTGATGAATGGTAGATGGTGTATTTCATGAGCCAATGTGTCCCAGATGTATCGCGTCTCAAAACATCAAAATATTAGACATATATAATCAATTAAATAAAGGGCCACAGAATAATTGTTATGAAGGCTCTCAGCAAATAGAACAGTGCAGAGTGATGCAAAACCAAAAATGTTCTAAATTCCAAGGGACTAGCAAAGTCCAAAAAGAAAAGGACAGCATCCCTAGCAGAATCTGAATGTTTTGTGGCACACCCCCAACAATCGAGGGTTTATATAGCTAATGTTCCCTTAGAACAAAACAGAAACTGCAAATTCATCATGGTGTGAGCAAATATATTGTCTTATGATCAGATTAGAACAAAGTTTTAGTAAACATCATATTGCCTGAGTGGCAAGCACTATCCCACTACACGAATATTGATTATGCCTATTCTACTCCAACATAATCCAGCATTGGTCGAACAAAGTAGATACATGAACGACGACAAGCTATCATGAATGAATAGGGTACAGTGAACTAATGGAAGGACCAAGCTAGAAAGAATGCTTTAACAACAGCTAAAACAATGCCAGTGGAAATAAACAAACATAACTTTGCTTGACTACATGCTGCATAAATATGAACATTGAAAAGGACAGGAGGAAGACAGGAATGATATCCACGTTAAAAAAGATGGCTGCCAGGCACACATTGAGGCCTAGTTTACATGGGTCTGGAAAATACAGATCTACTTATCATAGGAGGTTTCATTTAAAAGCAAAAGTACTATATCAGTGTATACACATGTAATTGAGTTTAAAACTACATTCTGCACTTTGTTAATAATGCACAAAAACATGAATGCACAAAAATCCATACCATGTAGAAGAGTAATTCATTAAAGGTAACCTCAAATACAGATCCAAAGCAACAGAAAACTTTACTCTTAAAGAAGCAAAGAACTGAAAAACCTCACATTAGAAACAAACTGGACGAATACAGGACCGTGTATTATCGTAAGACATTACGGTACAAACAGTGTGTGATTTATTTATTTTTGGGGTTACTTTTGTGCTGTATAAAATGTGAGCTCCAGTAAGTGAAAAGGGCATTCAGAGCAGGTACTAAAAGGGCACATGCATTAAACCTGAGAAAATGGCAGTACACAACATTGCTGTAATACACTTTGGCCTATATATAATATTTTTTCTCGCAGCACAACACAGCAAGCCACCTTGATGCGCTGAATGAGAGGGAAAGGGCAGGAATGGGCAGCATTTTACATTATACGGCGTATTCCTGTCCTTTCCATAGCGCTGGTGCACTTGTACCAGCCTAGTGCCAACTCAGGCACCGCTGAAGGAAGGATTGTCTTCATGAAGGAAGGGGCACCTGCCTTCACAAAAACAATCCTGTGAGGGCATTTCCTCTATTTATGAGTGCTGCAGAATGCAGCACATGTAGAAAGAGATGCAAATGAAGAGAAATAAACATATTTCCCCCCTTTACAGCGGCCCTGGGGAGGCATAGCATTTTGACGCATTTCCAGGTCTACCACTTATTGTAAATCTGGGAATACCCCAAACTCCATATGTGGATGTGTCGTAACACTCACTCTCCACCCATGGAACACCTCCCTGGGGCAGAGTAATGCCAAGCAGCGATTTGTGCTTCCTTGCATTGCTAGATTTATCAAGCCATGCAGGGACACGCGAGATGGGCTTGCATGACTTGATAAATCTCCCTTAGGAGATTTATCAAGCGCTGCGATGCTCTTGCGTGGCGGAAGGGTGACGCAAAATGTTGATGAATCTGGCCCTTTGCATCGAGAACAGCAATCGATCTTTCATGGCAAATGGGCAACATTGCAAGACCTTCTAGAATCCTTACCCCCAAGTCTCCAGTGAGCTGAGTCACAGAGAGCTGGCAGATGAGTGAGCGTTAAGTATTTGTCAAAGAGCAGAGAGAACTTTGTCCCAAGAGCATTTATTCTACAGCTAAGCCCAAGTAGCTAAAGGAGGAAGGACAATGCCCCTGAACACTACCAACCCCATTTTGCAAACATTCACTGAAGAAACTAATGCAGAAGACAGGCGAATGGCTTCTCATGTAAGCTACACGCATTTCGGATCACGCCAAATCAATCTTCGAATAGCAGTCAGCGTGAAGACTAATATCCAGTTCTTCTGTCGCAGTCACTCCAAATCAATCTTCTAACTGCAGTCTGCATGAAGACCAATTTCCAGTTCTTCTGTCACTGTGGTACCACCTTGCAGCATTTCAGCTTCACACCTTAGACTTCCCTCCTTTTTTTGTCCTTGTTGTGCAATGTCTTGGAGAGGGGAGGGGCCCCTGTTTTATCCGTTCCAGTATGGGACACTCCTTTATGATGGAGACCTGAGGTGGAGTTCCCAACTTTTTCGAGTGTCGGGCCCCCTTCTTTCCTCTTCCATGCTTTGCCACCTGCAGGGGGAGCAAGCCATTATGGCTACTCATTCAAACCCTTGCTTGAAGGCCATTGCCATTGCCTAACCACTGGACTTTCATGGTAAGATCAAGGAGGTCTTCATGTGGAGGAGTTGTGTTGTTCCCAAATACCCCAAAATGTGTATATCTTCCTTTCCCTCCAACCTTTGTCTAGTTTGTACACTCTCTGAATTGAAGCTAGCCATTCTCTGTGTGTTGGAGGCACAGGTTTCACCCACTTTATACATATTTTGTTTCTAGCCAACAGTATTAACAAGAAAAGAAGATTCTCACGATCTTTGTCTGTGGTGTTTTGGCCTATCCAAAAAATAACAAAATCTAGGCATACCTCGACTGATTGGCCCAAGAGGTTTGAGAGGTGCTTACCCGCCTCAGTCTAGAACTGCTCGAGATGGAGGCACTGCCGGAACATGTGGACATCATCTGCTCTTTCTTCCACGCATTTTGGACAGCTTCTCACCTTTTGTTTATTGAGCTTGGAAAGCTTCCTCGGTGAGCAGTACGCTCTGTAGATGGTAAACAGGTGATTTTTTTCTCAAGGGGGCGGATTTCACAATGTGCCAACATGTAGCCATAGATACTTGCCATCTCTGTGATACGTCGTTCGGAATCGTGAAGTTTTCTTCCCCTGCCTGAATAAGAGTCCAGTACCAACAAGAGGTTTCTTTTTTGGGTATCTTGTTTCTCTGGAATCATTTCTCGATTTCTCTAGTTCCCATTTCTTCTTCCCCAAGGCACTTAACCCAGCTCTGTAGCTGGTAGTACTTGAATTTTGCAATGGAACCCTTGGTCTTGGTTACAAGGGCATCCCAATTAATGATTGAGTTTTGCTTTCTAAGTTCGCCCCATTTGTTTTTACCTCCTTCCCTCAGAGGGATAGCTAATTTAGCCTTAACACATTCCGGGTACCAGGAGATTCCCATGTTGGAGCAAAGTCCCATAAAAGGGGATTTTCAGGGTATTTCATATCTGAAACCATAATTTTGCAGCTGGCCAAAGAGTCTTCAGTTTTATTTTTTTGAAGAACTTGGGGTGCCCAAATTTATACAGAAAGTGACTGCCATCTTTGTTGACTAGTACCCGCAAATGGGCGGGGTAGACCTCACATCTATCCAGTAATATTCACGAGTATTTAAATTGAAATGCCTTACAATATTCCAGCAGATTGGGGCTTGCTATCCCTCCCTGCTCTTTTTTCCTTCTCAGTTTTTTCCAGGCCATTCTCGTCCTCTTTGCGGCCCCAATACAACTGCATAGTTCTCCTTGTAGTTTTTTCAATCATTCCTTTTTGAATTCTAGTGGTATAGCACTGAATATGTACGTAAACTTTGGTACGACTGACATTTTGATTATGTTTGATTTTTCCATGAAGGTTAGCGGGAGACCACCCCAGACTTTGAGAAGCTTCCTTACTTCCCCCAGGATTCTATGAAAGTTTACATTGGTCATTTCTTGAATATCTTTTACTAAATCTATACAGAGGTACCTTATTTTTTCTTTCACCAGGAGGTTTTTAGAGTCATGATTCCATTCTAAGATTTCAGATTTTGCTTGATTGATCATGTATCCTGAGACTTTTCCGAACTGGTCCATGACCTCCTCGATTGTTGGAAGTGAAGTCGCTAAATTGCATCAAGCTGTCGGCGTACAGTGCCACTTTTTTCTCCCAGCCTTGATATATTAATGGTGTTATCTCCTGATTTCTTCTTAATAAACAGGTCATTGGTTCTATATAAAGATTAAACAGCAGGGGGGATAAGGGGCAGCCCTGTCTGGTGCCTCTCTTGATTGTTATTTTGTCCGTGAGGCTGTTGTTAACCAGGGTCCTAGCTGAGGGATTTTAATAGATTACTTTTATAGCCTTTTGAAAGGTTTCCCCTATGTTGTATTTTCCCAGTGATTCATTCAGGAATGCCCAGCTGACTCTATCAAACGCTTTGGCTGCATCAAAAGTAATAACTGATAGCGATATGTTAAACTGAGTTGCTATATCTATTGCTCCTATTAGCTCATGGGTTAGTTCTTGTATTTGTCTCCCTCTGATAAAGCCCTTCTGATTTGAGTGGACTAGAGACCCAGCTACTTTTCCAAGCCCTCTGGCCAATAGATGTGTATAGATTTTATAATCTGTGTTTAAGAATGAGATCGGCCTGTAGGATTCACACTTAGTTGGGTCTTTCCCTGGTTTTAATGGTATCATTATGATTGCGTCATTCAATGAATCCGGAAGGTCTCTCTGCGCTAAAAAGATTTCGTTCAGGAGCTCTGTCATGGGGGTGGCCAGGACATCTCGAAGGTTAACATATAGTTCATTGGGGAGTGCATCAGGACCAGCCGCTTTCCCCTTTTTTGGCCTTTGATTACTTCTACCACTTCTTCCGTAGTGATTTCCTGATTAAGCTCCTCTTTTTGTTCTTGGTTCAAAGAGGGGAGTATTATTTTATCCAGAAAGCTAGTTATTTGTTCTAATGTTGCCAGGGACTCTTAGAAGTACAGGTTTTCGAAATTTTTTACAAACGCCTCTTTAATCACTGAGTCTTCTGAGCTATAGGTTGGTTGGTTGCCTTTTTGAATGCTTGCTACCCTATTACTGGTTAGATCTGTTTTTAATTTGCACGCTAGTAGCTTGCCACATCCTTCGCCATAATCATAATGCGATAGTTTGCTTACCTCCCACTTCAGCTTAATATTGTTGCCAGGATTTCCCACCGATAACTGCCTTGTATGTATCCCAGGCTACTTGCTTGGAAGCCCCTCCCTCCTTCATTTGAAAAAACAGAACTATTTCTTTAGCTAATGCGTTTCTGTTAAGAGGGTCTGTAAAAATACTACGATCCAGAGTCCACCTTAAGGGAGGGGGAGGTGGTTCTAAGCGAGAGTCGCAATAGAACTGCCGAGTGGTCAGACAGGTGGGCTGGCAGGTGTTCCACTTTTTGTGTGATGCTGGACAGTCTGCTAACTATCCAAAATAAATCTATTCTGGAGGCATGATTATGTTTCTTATTCTGAAATGTGAACCGGTGTCCCTTGTCCCCCTTTTCTTTCCAGATGTCTATAATCCCTATGTCTTTTAATGCAAAATCCAACCCACTCTCTTATTTTAGGCAGGTTCATGCTATTCCTAGCAGGGAGTCAGTCCACATTTTGATTTAAAATTATGTTAAAATCACCTCTCATTATGATAGGGGACTGGCCGCTCAGTAGCTGAGAATAAACTTCATGAAGCGGGATAGGATTGTCTGTGTTAGGCCCGTAGTAACTCACTACTATGTATGAAGTATTATGAATCCTTACTCTAGCTATCGCCCATCTCCCCTTCTTATCCACCTCTGCCGAAACAATCCTTACCTTGAGTGATTTTTTTAAAAGGATCGCCACTCCTTTCGTACAACATTCTTAATTTGTACAGATTGAGGCATCCACCTACTTCTGATACTTAATTATGTCCACCTATTCCTCATTTAAGAGGTGGGTTTCTTGTAGTATTATTATCTCACTGTCGATTGCCTTCAGATTCTCCATGATTTTCTGCCTATGTCTTTCAAATTCTTAGGCCATTAATGTTCCACCAGAGGATGTTAACTGTCATTGAATCTTGTTCTTTGTTGCCCTACTAAGGGAGTCCCCAACTCTTCCTGCCTCTTCTATGGTCCCTTCCTCTTCAACATTTCGCACGTTGGACTTTCATTTGTTTTTCCCCCTAAATTGCTCTCCACCAAGTGCAATTGTTTTCCTTTTTTTCGAAACTTTTCTCAGTGATTTCCACCCTTACCCCTGCCATCCCAGGAGAAGCCTCCCACTTCTTTATTGCGCAGAATTCTGCCCTTTTGGGCCCTTCATCCTCCAGGTAAGAAGGTTCAATTTAGTTTTTAGGGTGTGATCCGTTTTGTTGCGTTTTTATGCGCTCAATTAGGCACTCCACTTCTTTAGGATCTCGTATATTGTGCATTTTATTCTCCCACCTGATCCTCAGCATGGCTAGGAAACACATCTGGACTGTTGCACCCAAAGATTTCAGCTGCTGCATTTACTGGCCAAATTGCCTATCTTGTGTCACTTTGGTGATGTTGGATCTGATTCAAAATGACCAGTCGTCCTTATTGAAGGAGCCTGCATTTAGAGCTTCGCTAAGGATTCTCTCCTTAAGGACATATGTTTTAAAGTTAATTAGTATCTTTCTTGGGTTTTTTCTCATTTTTCCCTTTCCAAATGGGTCGCGGGGTACTCTTTGGATGTCGTCCGCTAAATTACTTGTCTTTGGCTAGAGGAATATCTCTTCGAGCAACGTGATTGTGAATTTTTTAATATCTTCCCCTTCCAGGCCCTCCGGTATATTGAGCACCCACGGGTTATTTCTTCTAGCTTGATTTTCCAGCGATTCCATTCTGTCCCTGATGTCTGTTTCTGAAGTCTTTAGGAGATTTATTTCTTTTTGATTCACTTCCACTTTTTTCTTTAAGATGTCTACTGACGCCTCAACACGTGACACTCTCTCCATTAAAGCATAATCTTCTGGTCCAGAGCTTCACATGACTCCTGTATTTTCATGTGATTCTTTTTTGATGTTGCGAACTTTGTCCTCGTTTCCACTGGCATTGCCTCCATTAGTTTCTCTACGCTATTTTGCGGTATCTGACTATGATGCTCCACTTGCTGTGGCATGGCTGTGTCTGGGGTCTGGCTTTCTGTGACCGTTTCCTGGGGCATAGGTGCTTTCAGAACTCTGTACTTGTTGCCCTCCATTTTTCCTGTTGCCCCTGCCTCTACTTCCACAGTTTCTGTGACTCCCTGCTTTTCCTGGACTATAAAGTATGATCTAAAAAATGGGGATAGTTTTAGAATTGAACCTGGTGCCCCCAGTTTTATCTTGTTCGCCCTGGACAGGGGGGCTCGTGGTTGTCCTGAGATGTGTGTTTTTTCTTTTTTCCTGGTGCTTTTAGGGGTTGTAATGCCCCGTTTTCTTGGAGGGTCTTGGGGAGCTGGCTGATCACCCCCCCTACTTCTTAGGCAGTAGCTCTTCCCTGTAACCCCCCCCTTGTCAGGTTCAGTTATTTTTCCAGAGTGAGGAGGAACAGATCTATTTTCCTCTCCTCGCCTTTTATTTATTGAAGTTTCTATGCATTGCGGGATTTTAAGCACATGAGCTTCCCCCTTTTCTCCCTGCCCAGACCAATTCCCACTTTCACTTACCCTCTGGCAGTCTTCTACCTCCTCCTAACTCTCTCGACTGAAGAGTAGGTTCTGATACAATCTCGCCTCTTGCGGCGTACCTGCTGTCCCTGCTTGTCTCCCCCTGCACTAAAGTTATTCCCCGTAATGGCACTCTTGCGGCGGCCCTTCTGCTGCTGCAGCACACTGCGATTGCTTCCGCCCACACGCCTGCCGGCAAGAGCACACCACAGTTCTTCCCCGCCTACCTCCTTTCAGGCTCTACTGTCTCCGCGGTCCCGACCGCTGCCCTTGCTGCTTCCACCGGGCTCCATGTCCAGCCTACTTCCCAGTTGTAAGTTTCCGCAATATTAGTTTATTTTGTCAGATTATTATTCCATTTTGTCCATTCTGCTGAAGGGAATGCCTTTATGGTTACCACAGTTCCTTAATCAAGTGATTTCAACCTGAAGGCTCAGAGCTCCCGACCGGGCTAACTAACCGGCCGCCATCTTCTCCATTAATATAGCATTCTTTATGAGACTTACTTCCTTTGCAATATTTTTCAGGAGATATCTTCTGAAACAGAGAACAGTCACGTGAGACATGTAAAATGATTAAAGATGAACCCCCACAGCGGTGAGGTGTGTCCCCAGGGCACAGTGTGATGCCTCCAATGAGTTGATGTCCAATAATGAATGATTACTCAAACATGCTTGTCACTCACTTGTTTGTATTGAGTTTTATCAATTAACTGCAGTTTTAATCACTACATCCATTGATTTTAGAACAATACTTGACAGGTCTCAATGCATTTCTGCCGTACGCGGCCTTCATCTGGGGACGATTTATCGAGCTGTAGTTTAGCCTTAGTGCTCAGACGCGTTGTGGGTTTCGTCGGCTATGTTGGAGGTTTTAGAACCTTCAACATAGCCGGCGACGTATTAAACTCAGCAACCTCCCATAGAAGGCATCACACTGTGCCCTAGGGACACACCTCACAGCTGTGGGGGTGCATCTTCAATCATTACCATATCATTCCAGTTCAGAGAGTGAAATCCAGGAGGCACATGAAAACAAAAAGTGGTTAATTACGAGGTAGTGCACGTACTTATCTCCTTTCTACATGTAAAATGATTCCAAGTAGAGTAATACATCTGTTGTGTAGAAAATTACCCACAGCTGGAATTCTTCCGACATTATATCCTCCAGGGGCCCCACAAAGCATAAATAACGCCGAGCTTCATGCAGTAATTTTGCCGTGCACAATACAAGTTTTGTGCGTGCAATTTTTTCTGCCTGTGAATCGGTGGTGGAAAAAATATGCATATGCTAAATCATGGAATAATACTGTGCACTAAATTTCCAAATGGAAAAATCTCAAACTTTAATTATAAGTTGGGTGGAAAGCAATTTACCATCAGATATTGCCACCTATAATGTCCTCCTCCCCAATACAATGTAAAAAAAAAACAATGATCCCAAAAAATAAAAACATGAAAAAACAAGCTCAATGAAATGCAAAATATGCAAACACTCTTGAGGCAATATAATTCTCTATGTAGTTCTACATTTTCATTACCGTTATTGCAACAAAAGTTCTCAATTCTTATACAACCCATAGGCTAGAAACAAGAATATAATATAATCAAACACCTTAAGTGCCCATCCCACTTCCATAACACAACCTAACTGTACCATAATCTAAACCCTGTGGAAAATGCTTCACCCCATCCACAACCCCATTGAAGAACCTAGCAAAGCCTATAAGTCTTACAGAAAAAAATTATACTGATTTAAAAATGTGTAATGGGTGTTGCAGTGGGGATACCTGGTCTTAGACTGGCAATACAAGGAGAAATTATTAATTGCTCCACGTTTTTTTATCTTTCCATGTGTGTTGCAGAAATGACCAATTGTCTTTCAAGATTGTTTATGTGCAGGAAGGTGTCCCTTGCTGAACATAAACAATTACCCCTACAGGTATTTCTCCTTGTTGTGCCACTTCTACGCCTCCCCTGGGTAGGCGTAGGATTTTGACACATTCCCAGCTTTACAAAAAGTTTTAAATCTGGAAATGTGTCAGGTTCCACGGATGTTGAGTACCGATGGAATGCCCCTTTCACACAGAGTAAAGCGTGAAAGGGGCTCATGTAAATGTAAATGTACAGGAATTTATATAGCGCAAATCACCAAGCGGTTTCTAAGCGCTTGCTTAGGGAACCCGTCCTGGTATTCCCCTGTGAGATAACCCCGGCAGGGTATCCGCAAGGTGAAAGCCAGGCATCCCGCCGCGAGGGGCTGTTGTGGAGATTAAGCAAGCTATTGCCCAGAGTCGCAGAGTGTGAACCCGTGAATCGAGTAGGCACCGGAGCGAGAATTGTCGAGTCCATGGACATTGTAGGACTCAAGACCCCGCCGAGCCGGGAATTGAACCCTGGTCCCGGGCTGACCTCTGCTTCCAGGTCTGCCTCCTCTAACCAGTGAGCCACACTTCTCCACTCATATTTACAAGGCCATGAAAAGTCACACATGGTAACTTTATGTAGCCTTGTAAATATGTGCAAGCCCATTGAGCCGCCTGTGCTTTAAAAAAAAGTGACCAACCAACGGCATAATGGGCTGGTATATGAGGGACTTCATTTTTAATATTAAGCGTAGGGGCATGGACATACGTTGATGTATGGGAAGCGGAAAAAGAGTCTTACCATGTTTCTCTACTGCATTAGTGTAAGCACCAGTTCCATCATTGGTTGTTTTATTTCCAAGGGCTCAGTTTAATTTGTGTGGGTGGCCAAACTCTGTGTAGAAATTAGTTTTATCAGAGAACGTTTGAGGTCTTGAAACTTTTTTTTTTAAGTCCTTCACTGTTCCGGGGTGTTAAGAAACATGATCAAATTTGTCTGTAATCTGTTGCCAAATTCTTCTAACTGTAGCATTGTTTTTGTACTAAATGCCCAATTAGTCTTTATTTCACCGCTTCTTCTTTAAGTTCTTGCAGTTCTGCTTCACTGAATTTCACTTTCCTCAGTCTCTCCTGTCATGGTGGATGTTAAATGGATTATCTTGACATGGATTGCAGCTTTTTCAAAGGATTAGATAGCATTAAATATGCAAACAAGGCAGCCAAAAAAGAGAAGCAGATAGATTTCATGAATATGTTATTTTTAAAGGACAGACACAAATGGCTTTTCTGTTATCAAAGACTGCAAAGAAGTAAAGTAAGGATTTCACAATTACTGTTTTTATATATCATTTCTAGTTGACAGGAATTTTCTGTGCCTGCAAGTTTTTCCCAAGTGTTAACCAAGTGTTACACTAGACTAGTTTTATGCACCAGAAAGTATGGATGCACATATAATGTTTGGGGAATTTATGAATGATAATCTGATACCGTGGGACCAAGATAAAACTCAGAATCAAGGCTACTCCATAAGGATTACATAAGGATGGAAAAATATAGGCTCCCAGATACATTTTCAATCAGTTCCTGTTTCTGTGGCAGCAGCCATCTTGACAGGAAATGGTAAGCTGTTAGCAATCGTGGTCCAAAATGGCTTTAGTTTTCTCCAATGCTTGGCATCCCAAGATACGAAGCAGATTGTTCACCCAGAACTAAGTTGGATTGCTATGAAAATGTCTATACTCCATTATTCCCGACAAATGATTAACCCTAATCTAACACTCATTATTTCTTCGACGCTTAGCTTGGCGTGTGTCATTTAGGCCTAATTGAGGTGTATCTATTCATCTCTCATTCTATGGCAGGAGAAGAAAGCAGTCCAAAACTGAAGGGGGATCTCAAGCATAGTATGTTGGTGTAATTGCATTTCCTCTTCAAATGATTTATGGGCACAGATCTGGTCGTTCACCATCTCCTCTAGAATGTAAATGTGGATAACAAATGTGCAAATGTAGGGATGTGAAGCATGCTTTTATTCTGAGTCATCTCCCTCAGACCCTCCTATTTTACAGTTGAAATCCCCACTTAATACCAAGATCATTCTGATTTGGAGGCTGATAGGGCTCTGACTAAATCAAGGGCCACTACAGTATTTTTACATGTGTATAATTGTTAGTCTTAGAAAAGTATTCTCCTTTGGAGTTCTTCTTAACATTTGAATGTGTTGGTCCTCATCTCTAGAAAATGTTGTCTATCGGCAGCGAGCCCCACATACGCTTTCCTGCCATGGTTGGGGAGGCACGTTTCTACAAGGTTCTCATGGTTGGTGCCACTGAATATAGTGTAAGTGCAATGTTTTGGCAGTGTTAAGATTTAGGTATGGTGACAAACCATATAAAGATGCATTGTTATGGAAAGAAGATGCATGATTGGTATTGAAGGGGGGTCCCACAATTTAAGGTTGCATCCATATGGCATACGTATCTAATCACAAACCCTTAGTTCCTCTTATGACCAACAAGGGTGAAAACAGAATAGAAATATAGTTAGATAGTTGGTGGATTTTGCTAGAATACCATTTTGTGGGTGTGTCATTCAAAACAATCTTAGAAAGCATAAGAAGAAAAGAACTTACCTGGCCCAGGTGTGTAGACATTAATACAATGGTAAAGTACAACAGCTCAACATATTCTGTCCTCATAGAACATCTTGCTTTATTAACCTCTATTGCCAGGAATAAAACACACCTTATTAGATGAGCCCTGAGATCCTAATATAAAAGAGATAATGTGACAGCAGGTAATGATTTTTTTTTTTTTTTTTTTTATTGAACAAGCAAGTAGGAAAAAACATTGGTACATTAATTACTTCATAATTAGACAAAAAATTTCCAGACAATATACAAGAGACAACACTAGACAAAAGAATACCACCAAAAATGTACACAAGCTGCAATAGCGTACGAATAAGCGTTTTGCCTTTCTTAAAGTGCTAGTACAAAGCCGTGCTCAGTTAAGAAATATAAAAACTACTGGTAGCAATAATCATCATGATTACAATACTGTTTATAAAGTGCTAGTGCTATGAGATTTGAGAGCCGCTGATTTAAAACAGCGAAGTATAATTGCAATTTTTTTTTTTTAAAGTGCTATTGCAGAACCGTGCAAAGTTGGCATATATAAAGTGACTAGTGCAGCAAAGTGCAGAATCCGCCGATATGTAACAGCGAAGATATTGTTACATTTCTTTAAAGTGCAAATGCAGAATCGCGCCAAATATATACAATAAGGTGCACAAGTAGCTGATATGATTATAACTGAGCAAATATATACTTGCAATTCTTTAAAATGCAAAAGCAATATCATCTAAGAATTAATTTAAATGAAACAATCAACTTCCTTTTATCAATTCAAGCGTCTCAAAATATTTCCAATTCCTTTCAAATCTTGCAGTCGCACCCACTCTACCTGCATAAGCTTTCTCAAAATTACATGTCCTCATTTTATTAATCCATTTTAAATGACATGGGGTTACCATAGATTTCCAATTTTGTAGGATCAAAGACCGTGCTACAACTGTGGAAATAAAAATAAACACTTCTTCTGATTTGTTGAACCTATTCCTTTCTTTGCAGATACCAAAAAGGGCCACCTCTGCCTCTGGTAGTAGAGTTTTCCCAATTGCCATCTCCAAGTCTGCAAAAATACCCTTCCAGAAGGATTCTAGCTTTGGGCAAGAGAAGAAGATGTGATACCAGCCACCCTGTCCCCTCGTTTTACATCTGAAACATTTGTTCTCGCATTCAGGGAACATTCTCTGCAAGGCTTCTGGGGTATAGTATAGCAGCCAGCGAGAAAAGAAGGACATTCGTTTATAATTAGCTGCTCGGAGTGCCTTGTTCCCCAAATGGCATAAAACTTCCCAGTCTTTATCTGAAATAACACACTGTGACATGAGGCTTATTTTTTCTAAGTGACTAGCAATTATTGGAGATGATCCAGAAGGGAATAGCTTTTTATACCAAAATCCAATACCCGTATGTTTCTCCCCGTATAGAGCTGTTAACAAAACATTGGGTGTAGTGTCTAACCCTCCTATTTCTTTTCTTATAAAATTATTCAATTGTAAATATTCAAAAAGCCTAAGCCGTCTCGGATGTGCTCTATCTGATAACGTTTGCCAGCCAATTACCGTATTTTGGATAAGTAGGTGCCTTATTTCACGAAATCCAGCAGATTCCCATTCTAACAGGTGACTCAAAGATATCTTAAGACCCATTTTAGCACATTCTACCAATTTCAAATAAATAGATCCATCTGAGCCGTATTTTTTAAATAAAAGCCGTAATCTTGATGAATATGCCACCAGTGTCTTATATCTTGTTTTCTTAGGAAGCTTTGCAGTTTTTAAAAAGAAGAAAGTTTGAGAGCCTGATTCCTCAAGCATTTTATCCCAAAAAAAATTGTCTCTTGTCTGTCTAGTCCTTAATAATCCTGCCACTATGTCAAAAAAAGCTGCTTCATAATATGTTTTAAAATGGGGAAGAGCGAGCCCACCTTGGTCTACAGAAAGTTGTATCACCGAGAGCTTAGCTCTGGAGGCCTTTTTATTCCAAATAAATCTTCTCATCATGGATTCAAGTTCATTAAAAAAGGCCAAATTGATTTTAATTGGAATATTACTAAACAGGAATAAAAGCAAAGGCAATACGTTCATCTTTATCAAAGACACTCTGCCAATCAAAGACAAGGGCAGCAGGTCCCATTGTTCAAGCAAGCTCTTGATTTTGTTCTTCATTTTATAATAATTCAATCGAAAGAGTTCTTGATACTCCCTGGTCACATAAATCCCTAGGTATCTTATTGGATCCTGTTTTTCTGCTTGAGACTGAAGTTCTACCGGAAGAAAATCTAGATTTGAATTTAAAACAAGAACTTCGTTTTTTTTCTCATTGATCTTATAACCCCCAATCTTTTCATATTCTTTAAGATCTTTCAGAAGATGTAAAATATTTTCTTTATCGGGAGCCATATATAAGATAATATCCTCCGCGAACAATTTTAATTTTGACATTCCGGCGATTGGGGGAAATATTGCTACGTTATTCCTTATTTTTATTACTAGAGGTTCGATAAAAAAGGTAAAAAGCAGGGGAGATAAGGGGCAACCCTGTCTAGTGCCGCGATTTATTTTTATCTTCCTTGCTTGCCTAGCATTGATTATCACCTGGGCTGATGCCCCTTCGTAAATATTCTGTAGCATGTTAATAATTGGGGCAGGGAACCCAAAATATCCAAGGAAAGTAAATAACACTGACCAGTTGACTAGATCAAATGCCTTTTCTGCATCAATCATTAAGATGCATGCTGAGATTGAATTAGTATCAAAATAATCTAGCGCCTGTATCAAATATTCTGTGTTAGCTGCCATATATCGACCGGCTATAAACCCCGTCTGGTCTTGCTGTATTACCTCCTGGGCTGCGAATGCAAATCTTTGAGCCCAGATTTTCATAAAGACCTTATAGTCCGAATTCAATAGACTAATTGGTCTAAAGGAATTCACATCCTCCGGATTCTTATCTTTTTTAACAAAACTAATAATTGTGGACTCTTTGAACTCAGAAGGAACCTTGCCGCCTATTCTAATATAGTTAAATAATTTTTTAAGGGTTCTTCTAATTCCTTCAAGAACACCTTGTAGAATTCGATCGGGAACCCATCCATACCTGAAGCTTTCGCTCCTGCTGTTTCTTTTATACCATTTTGAATTTCCAGGGAACTTATTTCGCCGCTTATTTGAATACGCCTAGAGTCAGAGATTTTGGGTATATCCAGATTATCAAAATATTCCCTGATCAGTATTTCTTCCACTTGGATATCTGAAAAGTAAATTCTCTCGTAATGATCAAGGAATATTTTCGCGATCCCCTCGCTCCGAGTATCTGTACCACCGAGGGGATCCTGAATTTTCAAAATAATAGAAGACTCTTGTTTTTTTCGAATTGAGTTAGCCAGAAGCTTCCCCATCAGTTGGCTATCTTCGTACAGCTTTTGCTGAAAGGCCTTTGAGCTGTTTATCTCTTCGAGGGTAAAGAAGTCCCTGAGCGATGCTTTGGCTTGTTCCCATTTGTTAGGCATATGATGCAGTTTTAATGCATACTCTTTCTCAGCAGTATACTGAAGGGCGGATATTTTTCCTTTTCGGACTTTTGCCTTGTTGCTGGAAAAAGCTATTATCTGCCCCCGGGCAGCAGCTTTAAATGCACCCCATACCGCAAAAGGCTCTGCTGAATCCTTATTTACTACAAAGAAATCTTTAATCCACTCTTTGAAACCCTCTACCCATATTGTATTCTGAAAAAGGGTACGATCCAGCTGCCACCTAGGACGTTCCCCCTCTATACCTTCCAGAATCAATTCAATTCCAACTCTCCCATGGTCTGAAAAAGGATTACAACCTATCAATGCGCTGGTGATTTGAAGAGATCTGGAAGATAAAAAAAATCTATTCTGGAGGCTGTATGAAATCTATTAGAATAACATGTATAGGACTCAGTACAGCAGGTAATGATTGTAGCATCGCAAGAATACATTTCTTATTTTATAACTTCATCTTGGAAAGCATTTTAAGGGTCATTTAAAATTTGATGGAATGAGAGTAAATCAACAGGCCTCTCATAATTCCAAACTCTTTTTACTCCATCTCCTTCAGAGTTGGGGAAACTGCAGGTTTCCAGTGATGAGCCTCAACTGGCTCCACTATCAGAAACCTAATATCTGTCAGTCAACCAACCAGAGAACTGTCAGGTTAGCATTTCAGACTGCTCACCCTATTTAGAATTGACCTTTCAATGTCCCGACCAGGATCTGCTGTATAAGGTATGATGGAGCTGGGCAGATAAAATAATCAATGGTGCCCAAACACAGGGAGAAAAGTCACTGTGCATCATGGCTGAATTTCCCCAGGACTCCTTTTTCTCCAAACAAATACTTAGATTTTTAAAACCTTAAGTAGAAATGTCACTTTATAAAAGTGGACTTTGTACAGCCTGAGAGCAAACAAGTTGTGAACTGGTGTATCAAATCCCACTTCATCAAAGACTTAAACAACCATTCTTGGCTGGCTATTATCAATTCTCCTCCAGGAGGGCAATGAGACTACCTCCAAGAGTAGGAGGGAAGACTGAAGTGGCCAATTAGAAGGTCTAGGCATCTGGTAGAGGACTGAAACACCTAGCAACACAAAGAGTTGCTTTCTTATCTCTTCACTTTAAAGTGGCAATCCAAAATGGACATCTCAGGAACTAAAACTATTCATGCTCAGAGTCACTCCAGAAAGGAAGTTCTGGAAAAGAGAATGGGGTTTTGTGAGAATTGTGCTAGGATTAGGCGTAGTGAATTTTCCAGCTGCTGTTGAGTGTACAGAATAAGGCTGGCAAATGCATTTCCACGGTCTCTAAACGTTCAGGGATCTGGGAAGACACATCTGGAAGAAAAGATGATTCTGGTTGATTGCTGGGGAAAGAAGACTGCTGACTCAGGCTGATAACCATGCATTAGAACTGCTCTTCAAGGATCAGGGGGTTGGCCTACTGGTGCTGCTGTAGGGACACAAGCGTCAGAAGTGCTCTGAAAAAACCTAGCTGACCATTTGAGACTGGACCCTGGTAGGGCCGTGGCAGAATAGAGAGCTGTGCTTATAAGCCTACCCTGAGGAGTGAATGCCTCTAAGAGAGATGAGGAATAACTTTCTCATTAACAAGAAATGCAAAGTGATATTGGTTGCAGCAGGAAGCAGGGGCTGAGAGGCTTATCTCATGCTGGGAGCTGTGATTGGAGTCCCCAAGAACAGCACTAGGAATATTGAAAACATTCACGTATACATCTGATTCTGCCCCTGACCTTCCAGCCTCTGTCAAGCAGGGAAGTTTGCTGGTAACTTGTCCTTTTTATGTCTGGTGCAAAAGCAGCCTCCAGGGGTCATTTTTGGAAAATGCACTTAGACTGAAAGGGAATTTTACATCACCATTTTTCTATGTGTATTCATTGAATATGTTGTCTAAAAACCATATCTGTGGTTTCTCTTACATAATTTTTCCATGTGTGTGTACTTGCGCATAATAAAATTGTGTTGTAACTTTCCCACATTGTGTTTATTGAGTTGGTAAAAGGTACACCCCATTCCAAATGAATAACCCAATATCTGACTCAAAGGCATTGTCAATTTATGTAACCTTCTATTAAGGTTACCATGTTGAAGTCAGAGCTGGGTTAAACCTAATCCGACTCATGGTTCACAGTTTACTATCTGATTCAAGCTGTTGGTAAAAGGATGTGGATTTGGGCCAATTCCTGCTAGGGCTGCAGACAGCTGCTGTGCCTGGCTCGTTCCTCCCTGATCTTTCATGATGGGGGAACGATGCAATTGCTCCTTATATCCTCATTCAAAGGGCCCATCCATCACCTCATGACTCAAACCACCCGCACCATGGGACAAAACAGCCCCAGCATCATTTACTACCTGTTTCAAGCAGGTGGTAAATGGATGCAGATTTGGGACAGGTATTGTCCCTGAAATGAGGATAACACAGAGAAGTGTAACCGGTATTTCTGTATTCACTTTTTATACCTTCTGCCTCATTCTAGGAGTGATATTGGGTGGGTAAAGTTTTAATGTTAACACTGAAATTGTGATCTTCAGGAAGAGCACTTTCCCGTGGAACTCCACCAGGTGGATAATAGAGCTAGGGCCGACACCCATGCTCACATCCATGCCAAGATTCTCAGAATCGTCATCGACAGCAAACTCGACATGTCTGCCAAAGTCAATGCCATCCCAACCTCATGCTTTCATAAACTGAAGATGATGAGGAAGATTTTCGAAATGGCTCTCTAAATCTGCACCTGGACAACCACCACGCACACCCTTGTCACAAACAAGCTGGACTATGGGAACACCCTCTATGTTGGGATCACAAACACTCACTAACAGGTTGAAGACCATTTAGAATTCAGTAGCCAGAATCGCTCTCAACCACCCACAGCACACTTGAAGGAGCTCCACTGCCCCCCCCCCATGCACAAACAAGCGCAATTCAAACTCCTCACCCACACTTTGAGGACACTACATAACACTGGCACAGCATACGTCAATAATCGCTGTTGCTTTAACAAACCTTCTAGACACCTCTGCTTGTGCGGACTCCTACTTGCACACATCCCACGCATACAGAAAACTGGATGTGGTGATTGAGCCTTCTCCACATCGCATCTAAAGTGTGGAATTTCCTGCCACTCAAATAAGAGCCTCCTCCTCACTTCTTGAATTCCACAAGAAGCTGATGACCTGGCTTTTTGAGCAGGCCCACTATGCCCCAGGTTTAGCTAGGCTCTCATCTGCTCAGCGCTTTACAAATCTGCATAACATTATGTTGTTTACATTTTTTTTATTTGGACAGGCCACAATATTCTTTATTAAACTTTTAATAATATTTGTTACACGTTCAGATTCACACATTTCACCCCATTAAATGAATATATTCTTTCCAATACTTGCTTTGTTCGAATAGTAAATGTCACCCACCCTATGTCCATGTATGCACTTTCCCAAGTGTTTGTCAGACTGGAGTTAGAACTGGAAATCTCACCCCCTGAAATGTATGCACTTTCTCCAATTATTGTTGGACTGAGTAAGAAGAGAAAATCTTACCCTTTTATGTATGCACTTTACCCAATTTTTATTGGATTGGAGATAGAATGAAAAATCCCACCATCAGGGTTATGCTGTATCCCCAGTGTTTGTAGGATTGGAGTTAAAGGAGTTGATGTCACCACTCCCACTGATTTCTGTACTTTCTCTAGTGTTTGTCTAACTGAAGTTAGAGTACTAAGTCCCAGATATACTAAGAATTTCCGCCAGCATTAAAGTTGTGTAAAATAGCACATACTATTGACGATCTCATGCAGAGTGTTTTCTGATGGAAACAGGCACTTTTTACAATGAAAAAAACGTGTTCGTTCTGCTTTGCATCAACAGGGTATTACTGGAGCGGAGCAGCACAAACACCCGTAGGTTTTGACGTAATACCTAATCTACTAAGTAAGCCAGACTGGGCTTTGCATCAAAAACTTATGAATGTTTGAAGCAGGCACAAACAAGGAGAAATCTGTTAATAAAAAAAAGAATATATTGCATGTGTGCTGCAAGGCACAGCACACATCAAACGTGTGGAAAGCTTCCTCATTTTCCTATGCATAGGAATTTGTAATAGAAGAGTATGTCTCCAGCATAAAACCTAGGCTACACAGTGTGCACTCACCTCTGCACCATGGCACAAGGCTATGCATTGCACATGGCAATCTTGATTGAGCACCAGTAAAGAAATGAAACAGCAGCGAGCCAAACTTCATAGATACGGGCGGCATTGCACTGTTTCCACCCTTGTGCAGCAAATTTTAATGCACATTACCTTGCATGAAAAATAAGTACATCTTGGCCTGGATCACACTTTCTTTATTTATGCACTTTCTCAAACTTTAGTTGGGCTGGAGTTAGAATAATACATTTCACCCCTCGGATTAATACATTTTCCCCAGTGTTTGTGAGACTGAAATACAGAATAGTAACTATCACCCCCCTTTAATTTATGCAATTTCAATAATGATTGCTGGAACAGCATTAGAATGGTAAATCTCACCATTTTGACGTATGCATTTTTACCAATTTTAGTTTGACTAGAATTAGAAGAGCAAATATCATTCCTCAAATGTATCTACTTTCCCCAAAGTTTGTGATATTGGACTTGAAAAATGCTAAATCTCACCCCTTATATTCATGTAATGTCTCCTATTATTGATGGACTGGAGTTAGAATAGTAAATCACACCCCCTTTTATTATTGCACCTTCCCAATTTTGATTGTATTGGAGTTAGAATATTAAACCGCACGCCTTGATTTAGTCATTCTTTCCAATGTCTGTAGTTTATACCATGTTTACAAGTACATCTAGTTTACTAGTACATCTCACCCCTTTCATTATGCACAGTCCACAATTTTAGTTGAATTGGAGTTTGAATAGTAAATATCACCTCCTCTATTTATGCCCTGTCACCAGCGTGTGCAGCCTGGAGCTAGAAGTATAAGACCCACCCCTCTCCGTTCTGCACTTTTCCTAGTTTTAGTTGTATTGGAATTTGTAAAAATAACTCCTCAGATGTATACAAGTTCCTCAGTGTTTATTTGCCTGGATCTACTATAGTTATTCGCACTCCTTTTAAGTTCAAAATAAGCTTTATTGAAAGGTTTGAAAAAGTCATATAAACAATTTAAATACACGAATGCATGAAATTGATACAGAAAGAATAAATGAAACACATGAGAACAAGAATCAAAAATCAAAAATAGATAAGAAAAAACAATTCATATGAGATGAATACAAAAAGAAAAAAGAAAAATGCCAGCTAGGAGAAAAAGAGTGATACATTACTTTGAAATATAATAATAAACAACATAGCAATTTTGTAAATATTATGAAAAGGAAAAAAGATAATACAATGAGAGGAACTCAAGGAGGTTTAGCAACTTCTTGTTGAAAGGGAGATTTAGGCAGAGAACGAAGGGCACAAGAATCAAAAAATGAAGTAACCGGATCCCATAACTGCTTTCGTTTTGGGGCTAAAATAGGTGGATAAACATATGTTGTATCTAATCTATGATTATAGCACACAGCATACCACCAAGCCTGATAAGAGAGTTTAGTGGAGTCTTTCCAAGCTTTGGTAATTTGCTGAAAAGCTACTGCAAGAAGTAAGTCAATTATTTTTATATCGATATTGTAAGGGTTCCAAATAGATGAAATACTACCTAAAAAAATATGGGATATATGAAACGGATGAGTAGTGGAGAAGATTTTGTTGATTTGAGACCAAACCTGAACCCAAAACCGATGAACCAGATTGCAATTGAAAAGCATGTGTAGTAGATCCGCCTGAAGAGTTGAGCAAGACCAACAAGTGTGAGATAGGGCAGGATATCTTTTACTAAGTGTTAATGGGGAAAGTAGGAGTCGATTATAGATGAAAAATAGAGTCTGAATAGTAGTTGCAGCCCTAGATGATTTTCGCAATTTAACCCATAGTCTATCCCAAAGAACTACAGGCCATGAAAGGCCCATGTCAACTTCCCATGCCTCCTCTACCTTTGTCTTGGTGCGTGGTGATGTTGGAGCATGTAAGAAAGAATATATTTTTGACGCCCTGGATCCTTTAGTAAGTAAAGTTCGTAGTTGAGATATGCTAGGAGACTCCTGAAGTGATGTAGAGGATAGCCGGATATGCAAATCAAATGCAGATTGAAGTGCTTGTGTTAATCTGAGATAATTGGTGCGAAAGGAAGAAGGGAGACGGAAGGATTCTGCAACAACTGAAAATGGGAGAATACATGATTGATGAAATAATTGACGTACCCATATAAGACCACGATTTCTCCATGACTTCCAGAAGAAAGGCTTATTATTTATTAAAATCGAAGAGCTGTGCCATATGGTTTGATCGTGAAAGGAGGAGATCAAAGGAGGCGGTAGAATTTTTAAGGTATATTTGAGAATTGGAGTAGAAATAGATTGTGGTGAATGAGAAAAAGAGAGGTATTCTAGGAAAGAGAAGGGAGAAATGTATTCCGATTCCAGTGTTGTCCATAGGGGAGAGAAATTAGGAGAAACATCGAGCCATCTAGAAGCTTGATTTAATAAAAAAGATTTATGATACAAAGAAAAATTTGGAAAATTCACCCCACCCTCCTCCCTTGGTCTTATTAACTTAGATAAAGACATACGAGCCTTCTTGCGACCCCATAAAAATGAAGACAAGATGGAGTTAATTTTCTTGAAATGGAATAAAGGAATAGAAAAAGGAATGTTGGAAATCAAAAATAAGACCAAGGGGGAGAGCATCATCTTGATCGTATCCAACCTACCCCACCAAGAAAGATATAAGGGGTGCCATTTAGTGGTAAGATCTGTCAACTTTTTAATGCATTCATCCATACAGTGGGAAACCGTACCTGAAAGAGTGGGGGTGAAATGAAGACCCAAATACTTGATGCAATTAGGATTCCACGTAAAGCCGGAAGAAATGAAGTCAGATTTATAAGTGAATTTGGTAAGAGGTAACATTTCACATTTATCTTTGTTTAATTTATAACCTGAAACAGAGGCAAATGAATTGACTTCATTTAAAAAAGCAGGTAGGGAAGTTGTGGGTTCAGACAAGAATAATAAGACATCATCTGCATAACCAGCCATTTTGATTGTGAATTGATGAAACGTAAAACCCTTTATAGCAGCATTTTGGCGGATACGCAAAAGAAAGGGTTCTAGGGCAAGATTAAACAAGAAAGGAGAGAGAGGACAACCTTGACGCACCCCTCTAGCAAGGGGGAAATAAGAAGAAATGCCACCATTCGCTGCAATAGCAGCTCTGGGGTGAGAATTCAAAAGAGAAATGAGGGTTGAGATTCGTGGACCTAATCTGAACCATTTCAGCGTTTGAAAAAGATACGACCACTCGACTCTATCGAAAGCCTTTTCCGCATCCAAGGCAATGGCAGCAAGAGGATGAGAGGAGTGCGAGGTCTTGGAGAGAATGTCAAAGAACAGTCTAGTATTATCTGAAAGCAGTCTACCTTTAACAAAGCCAGACTGCTCTTTCCCTAATAAATCTGGTAAGAAGGATTCTAAACGAAGCGCCAAGGATTTGGAGAAAATTTTGTAATCAATATTTACCAGAGAAATGGGTCTATAATTTTTACAGTACTGCGGATCTTTACCTGGTTTGGGGAGGATACAAATAAGAGCATCAGAAAAAGAACCGGAGGAAGAACCAGAGTCCAGAAAAGAAGAAATAAGAGAAGTTAATTTTGGAATAAGTAAAGCTGAGAAGTGAAGAAAAAATTCTACAGTGAAGCCATCCGGACCAGGAGCCTTATCTTTTTTGAGAGTCTTCAAAGCGCTAAGGAGTTCTTTTTGAGTTATATGTGACTCTAATGAAGAAAAATCAGGGGGAGTAGTGAAAGGAGAATCAATGACAGAGAGAAATTGAGAAATATTCTGTGATGAGGAGGTTGTTTCTGAGGAATATAGTGATTTGTAAAATTGAAGAAATTCCGTTAAGACGTCTTCATCTGTGTGTTTTAAGACAGAATGCCGATCATAAATACTGTCTATATTGGTCTTATTCTTTTTAATTTTCAAATAATTAGCCAATAATTTGCCAGCTTTATTTTGGCCTCAATAAAATTTAGCACTAGAACGCAATAGGTAGTTGGAAGCATTGTTTGTGGTATCCTTATTAAATTGTAACTTAGTAGCTATGAGCTCGTGTAGGCAATCAGAAGATTTAGAAGTAAAGTATGAGTGTTCTAGATTCTTGATCTTAGAGAAGAGTTCGTTATTGATTTGCTCAGCTTTCATACGTTTACGAGAGACAAAACCAATAATGAAATCCCTAGCAGATGCCTTAAAGGCATCCCACACAACAGGAAAAGACACCTTAGAAGACTCATTACGTTGGAAGAAATCATGAAAGAAGGCAGTAAAGAGTGAAACAAAATCGGAGTCAAGAAGGAGAGAATTATTAAAACGCCATTTTTTGTTTAGAGCTGGCTTCTGTAAAATGTCGAGGTGAATGGAGACTGGTGCATGATCCGATATCAAAATGGAACCTATGTCAGAAGCAAAGAGAGATTGAGAAAGATGATGTGAGATAAAGAAATAATCAAGTCGGGATTGCGTCTGATGTGGTGGAGAATAAAAAGAATATTCTCTGAGGGTAGGATTACACAACCTCCAGGCGTCAATAAGTTTGAATTGATGTATGAGTGCCGTGAAAGATTTATGTGATTTGTGGGGATTGTAAGTGATGACAGAATTCCTATCTAAAAAAGGATCAAAAACCTCATTGCAATCTCCCGCCAAAATAAAATTGTCTGCATAATATTGGGTAATGTAAGGGGATAGGGAAGACCAAAAAGAAGCATCACCTGTAGTTGGGGCATAGATATTGAGGAGGGAAACTGGGGTATTATCTACAACAAACTTAACCAAAACCCATCTGCCAGATTGATCCGCTAAGTCAGCAACAAATTTGACAGAAAGAGATTTATGAAATAAAATGAGAACTCCATTGCGTTTACCGTCACCAGGGGAAAAAAAACCTCCCCAACCCAATTTCTTTTAAGTTTGATAGATTCCTCAGGTGAGAGGTGCGATTCTTGTAAACAGGCAATGTCCGCCTTAAGGTTAGCTAAGGGTGTCAGAACCCTCTGCCTCTTTATGGGGGAGTGCAAACCCCTAACGTTCCATGAAACAATCTTTAAAGGCATTCAAAAAAGCAAGAAAGAATACATAACAAGCTGGCAAATATAATTCAATAATAAGCAATCAGTAATAAATGTGAAGGAAAAATGATGAAAAACCATAAAAGTGTGGAAAGATAAGCAATCCATAATGCAACAATTTTGTACATATACATAAGTAAAAATGTGAGAAAATGAACTTTCAATATAGTAATACAAGATAAAAGAACTGTATTCATGAATAGTCAATGAAGACAAGAGAATAAATGATAAATGAGCTAAACGCATGAGAGATGAAAGAGAATAGGAAAAATAGAAAAGCATCCATGAGAAAAGGAGAAGAAGGAAAGGAAATGAAGGAAGGGAAAGCCTTAAAGGACGAGAAGAAGAAAGAGAGAAGAGAAGTAGAAGAAGAAGGAGGAGAAAAAAACAAAAAAGAAAGATAAAAAGAGAGGAATATGACTTACAGAACATCCAAAACATGTATGGGTGGGAGGGATGAAGGCCACAAAGGATAATGACGGGTACGCAACTCGTGAGGGAAGGCGGGAGGGGAGAGACGATTCAGCGAACTCCAGGAATAAAATGAGGAGAAGGGAAGACACGTGGGTAATGATCTATAAGGTGGAAACAAAAAACAAGAACAGCATTAACAACTAGGTGATTGAAAGAAGTAATACCTAACAGAGCAGTACCTAAAGACTAACCAACATAGTGAAAGAGATATATAGGCAGTACCATAAGACAATCATAAAGAACATCAAGTAAATTGGGAAACAGAAGCAACATCCA
Organism: Lissotriton helveticus; assembly: GCF_964261635.1. NCBI lineage: Eukaryota > Metazoa > Chordata > Amphibia > Caudata > Salamandridae > Lissotriton > Lissotriton helveticus. The sequence continues at coordinate 1,953,045,792 of NC_136067.1, forward strand.
TAGCACTAGCGCTGTGTGAATATAAAAAACTCTTCAGTTTCAGCGGGTCTTCGTAAGTAGTGGTTTTGTTATTAACCACTTGGCTGCTAAGGTACTCCCTCTTCTTCCCATTGACTTTCCATTGAAATCAATGGAAAGTCCATGACGAGTTACCCTTGTCATTAGCGCTGAAGGGGTTAAAAGTCACCCTGAAAAGGCAAGGATGAAATAAACCATAACGTGCACCAAGTGAACGCAATTGAAGTCTCAGTGACAAGATTTCCTTGCGTCTGTCAGCTGTTGCTTTGGCATAATCCTGGGAGAAAAAGAGGGAATTGCCTGACCATGTGATACGTTTCATAGCTCGTGCAGCTGATATAATCTTGAGCAGATCTGTATATTCAAGGAAGTAGATGATAACTCCCCTAGGTTTCCTGATAGTTGAGGAGGAAGATGCATTCGAAGGAGGACCTAAGCGATGAGCCATTTGTATATTAATGTTGGTGCTATCAGGCAATGAAAGAACTTTTGGCAAGAAGGATTTGAAAAACCCCAGGGGATCTGACCCCTCTGTTCCTTCCGGAAGACCATAAATACGTAAATTATACCTTCTATTGCGATTCTCCAAATTTTCAAGTTGCTTACGCATGACTGAGATTTGTGCACAAAGCGGATCCACCTTTGAGACAGATGAGGTCAAGGAAACAACATCACGTTCCAATTGGTTGACCCGACCATCAACAGCCAATAACTTGTCTGTAATTGTTTGAAGAGTGGCTCTAGACTCATCAATGAAGGGACGTAATGCTCTTATTTCTTCCAAAAGTATGTCCATGGTAGCCAAGTTAGACTGCTTCGGAGGAGAAAGAGGAGCCTTTTTAAGCCTTTTCGTTGAACCCTTACTAACTGAAGAGACGGACAAATTCGATGGTGATGATGTATGCTTAGAAGATGATTCCTGTGAATCCTCCATTTCGAGACACTGAAATCTGGAGCTCGTCTGAATTAGGAACTTTCTTGAAGAAATTGAAGGTTTATGCAAGTCTTTTGAAAACCTACTCATGAGGAAGAAACAATTCGTACCAAAAATAGAAGAACACTTTACAATAGATAAATATGCTTACATGTATAATAAGCAAATAGAAGTGAGGAGAAACCAGTCATACAATTATAAAATGAAGCAGAAAATAATGAATTAAAATTGCACTATATGTAAGGTACTAGCATAGCAGAGACCAGTAAAATGCAGGAATATGAGAGAATACAACCATATATTTGATGAAACCATTCAATACAGTATATAGGAAGGAAGAACGATGTGATTGCATAAAATGGTTAAAGAAGCATTACACATAAGACCCCAAAACGACAAAAAACTCAAAAAATGCAAAGTAAGGCACTTTATAATAAAATTCATGGAGAGTGTAGGAGATCTTTAAGAAAACCACTTGAGTATTTGAAAAAATAAAGGTTACAAAGCCCAAATAAGAAGCTGAAAATGAAGCATTTCGAGTACAGGCACAACTGACCTCCAAAGCCTGAAGTTGGAATATTAAACTGCAATGTAAGTAATAAGCAAAAACTGTACATCATATGTCACCTATTAATAATGGGCAAGGCACATTTTAACAGAATGTGCGTACATTGGGCGTACGACAAAATATTAAAACGTTCATTCACCAATAAACATGAGGTAAAATGTAAAAATGATAACTGTGTGCTTAAATGGAAGAGAATACATGTATGAAATGTAAGTCACCGCAATACATTACAATAACATGTTTATGCCCAAATGAACCATACCACATGTGTAGCTTAGTATCATATGTAAAAGAGGTACCTTAGATAAAGAATCTCGTGGTACACTCATACAATATTGTAGTCTCTGAGAGAAACAACTTTAAGCAATGCAAATATTTGCAACGCACAATGAAAATAGATTCCTGTCTGTCAGTAAATGAGTTAGTCACAGCCACTTTAAAAAGATACAGCACGCATTGAAATAATCTCCTCAGCATGCAGACTAATGTTGTGCAGTAAAATAAGGTCAAACATTTACGTCATGCTATAGCTTCCAAATTCGACCTACACTCATTAGTTTCCTGTCATTAATTCTCCCTTGCAGGCTTTGAAGAAAACCAGGTGAGATGTGGAAGTATATTCCCTGTCAATGACGTTGTTAAATAGACTGCCTCTGTGGAGCTTGTTCAAAGCTTAATGAGGAACAGAAAGGGGGCACTGCGCACTTGAATAAACACATAACTCACTTTATCATTTAGCTTTCAAGTGGCAACCTTCGGTAAAATATTCTCCTGTTACCGGTTTTGGAATGTGTGCATTAGAAGCAAAGGCGCGCCACACAATGAATGCCGGTTCCTTCAATGCTTGAGAATCACTAAGGTGACAGTGACGGTTGCCAGAACAGCAGCCGAGGGCGCAATGAATAATAAGAACACAATGCACTTCAGAATAGATTTGAAAAACCTGTCACTTTTCAGCGCTCATGTTCCCATCCTCAATTCTTCATTTATCGGCAATTTAAAACGCGGGCTGCGCAGAAAAATACCTCGGACTGCTCCGTCACCTCAGGCAAGTCACGGGAGAGCCGCCATCCAGGGACTATCTCTCAAATAGGCAGCAATAGAAATTAGGTAGAACTGGTCAAGCGTGCAGCCCTCAGCAAAAACACCAAGCTACCGCTAGGAGCCGAGCTCCGTCAGCGGGGCTCAGTAAATGGTAGCTGCGTCACCTCAGAGCTGAGCTAATACGTAGGATGGCAATGAAGAGGCTGCGCATGCAGAGTTAGTTATCCACATAAAATTGGCCCAGTGAAGCGCTTGAACAGGAGGGAAGAAATAGCCAGAGAAGCTGGTTACAACAGCGTGAGGAAACCGGAATGCCGCTAGGAGCAAGGCTCCGTCAGCGGGGACCGGAAAATGGCCGCAATCTCACACGGTTCCACAGAGAGCTCGAAGGATGGAAACAGGCCCTCTAGACCTCATAGGCTCCTTGTAGTGAGCTAGTCTGACTCAGCATGCCTTCCGATAATTAGACCCACGGTTCCAGCATCACAAATTGCCAGAAGGAGTCACGTCATGCCCTCCTTCACCGCCGCTGCCCGGGAGAGTCACAGAGATGCCGCCATCTCCTGCGGGCGCTAGCCATGCCCCAGTTATTCTCACTCCTAATTTATGCATTTTCCACAATATTTGTAAGAACGCAGTTAGAATATTACCTTTTACCGCTTTAATATAATTTCACTTCTCCAATGTGTGCTAACCTGGAGCTTGCTTAGTGACTATCACCCTCCTCCACCTCCCAACAAATTAGCATTTCTTAAAAAATGTGTGTATGTTAATTGATCACATATTTGTTATCTTATTATTTTACTTTGTTTTCGTGATTTTGTTTTACTTGACTTTTATAATTATTTTGAAGATGCTTATAGCATTTACGAAAGTCTTTAAAAAGTGTTTATGTTTATTAAATTATTTGCAAGGGTCAATATTAAATTTATATATATCGACATCCTTTTCAGTCCTTTTCATTAATAACATTATCTGTACCTGCTACTGGGCGGTAGCAGGCAATTTTGCAGTACATTGTATATATATATATATATATATATATATATATAAACTTTTTATCATTACATTTATTTTTTATCCTTTTAAAATATATAGCAATCATTTTGTTAAAAAAAAACTTTACTAAACGAAACATCGCCCGTAGGTGGTGAGTGCCCGCAACACCAACCCAGGAGGAGTGGGAGCGGGATATGGATTGGCGCATGTTTGCAGAAAAGGCAGTGTACCAAAACCAAGGGTGCCCCCAGAAATGGGACCGGGCATGGGGGAAATGGAACACACACAGGGACACACTTTGTGCTTCCCCCTCCACTCTGGAAGGGGGACCACCTTGGTCAAGACATGTGGCATATACAATCGATGATGAACAATGAGAAGGGGGAGAAATTGATGTTTGACCAACTGGGAATGGAACGCATGACTGTTTTATTTGAGATAAGCTGTAACGATTTCATGGATTTACTCTGCTATGCAAATCTTAATAAAAAAAATTAAAAATAACACTTTATGTTTAAAATGTTATATGCATAAATTTTTAAAGTAATAACACTTTTCTTTTACGTTAAGATAGAGTTAAGCAGAAGTGTTTTTTGCATTATTGATTTGATATTTTTTGTACACTATTATAATTTTGAAGTAGGTGTTTTGGTACCGGCTTTTTTCATACTTAATATTGTTTGCTGATAGTTTTGATATGAATTGGTTTTGTTATTTATATATTGGGAATGTCGATCTTTTGGCTACTGATTTTTTTGCATCATATTTCTTGCAGCACAATATGTTGCCATTGTAGCATGCTACCATTAAGGGAGAAATGACTTGTAATCCCCGTATTTTGCTCCAGCGATACTGGCCAGAATCAGTGAGAACTTGTAAATAAGGCCGCAATGTTTGAATGACGATGGCATAAAGCATCCTTGATTGGGTTGTGGAAATATTAACACCAAAGATGATTCATTGTGTGTGTGTTTGACCAAGGTGGGAAATGAATGTAGATCTTTTTAGGATGTGTCATATATGGTGGTGTGAAGGACCTCAAGGATCAGGTCAGCAGAGGAGTCTCTCATGTCTTTCATTTTCTTTTGTGTGGTATAACAGAGCTTGGGTTTTACTAGTAGGTAACTATCTAAATCACCTCCAAGTTGTTAATAAGGGGGAACTACTTTAAAGAGCACTGCAGGGGTTATAAGTTTCTTGATAATGTTAAAAACCTGTTAACAAATCTTCTACTCCATGTTTAGAGTATCTAGTTGGAAGAGGAAGGTAATTACAAAAGTTATTGGCGCCCTCATTCGGTGAAATGAACCCCACTGGACATTATTGTTTTTATTTGTATTGCTGAACCCATAGAGATAGCAACACTTTAAGGGGTTTTCTTGCTGGTCACGTTGTATTGAGTATTCTCAATGCAACCTGATGCTCTCTTCAGGAGTGGTCTTGGCCTCTGCTCTCCTGAGAGCCCGTCCGTCTTTCCCTCTGTCCCATTCCGTTCGTGCAGTGCAGTCTCATCTGCTTGCGGTGAATACCTTTTGAAATATCATGTTGTGTAACATGCCAGAGGCAATAATAGATTTACAGAAGGCAACAGGAGTGTGACAGAACCACTCCTACCAGAATGAACTGTTCTATGTACACTATTGAGATGTTGAGGTGATTCCTGTAATGGATGAAGAACCAAGCACAGATAGGGAATGCACAATAACAAATATGTAGGGAAAAAGAGGTTCTAGTGTGTGTGTTGGTGTGTGCATGCGTGTGTGTGTGTGTCCACTATTTGTGGGTTGGAGTGTTTGTCTGTATGTGTGTGTTTCTGTTTGTACATTCTGTGTGTGTTGGTAAATGTGTGTATGTCTGCCTGTGTGTGTGGTACCATGTTTATATTATGTGTGGGTTTATGTGTTTATGTCTATGTATATGTCGGTAACTTTTCATGTTAGAGTGTGGGTCTTTCTATGTGTGTGTGTTTCTCTGTGTAAGTTGTGTGTGTATTTGTGTTTCATGGTGCATGTGTCTGTGTGCGTATGTGTTTCTATATGTATGTTGTGTGTGTAAGTGAGTGGACTGTGGCAGTGACCTTTGTGAAGTGCATGCCATATCACTGAGTGGCCATTCGCCTCCACCTTTGCATCTGACAAGCAGAGTTCTCGGGGAACTGTGCCTCAGGTGAGCTGCTCTGAACTGAAGTCATGTGTGGGTTTCATTGCATGACCATGGCATGCATGGATTGGTGGCATACCTGTGGCAAGCCACTTTCAGACACCACAGGTGCCATGGCCAGGTGTGGGAAGCAAATGCCAGAGGTGTTTGACTCTGCTGCCCGTCCTACCCTAGCAGCAAACTTAACTCTTGTGCCAAATCATGTGACTTACTTGCTAGGTCTGTACAACTCCTGTACCCCCTCAGGTCAATCACACAGTGTTACCCTTTGCCTACATACTCTATCCGTACTTCTCCTCCTCCTCTGCCTCATTTCTTTTCTATTTGTTATTATTTGATGTATAACATCAAAGAGAGATCTAACCATGCCAGAGTTGGCCCTGGGAGTGCTGTACAACAAGAACATCTAATACAAATACAGATTGAATCATAAAATACAAAAATGCCATTCTTCAAAGTCTGTTAATGTTAGCCCACTAGCAGTGAGATGCTTACATCAGCATTTAAAAACCTATCACTGCCCTCCCATCCACTGGGCTTTTTGACCCTTATATATCAATAGGAAGAAAGGAAGAAACTGAATTTTGCCTTTCACAAGTTTTTCAAGTGATACTACTACATATCATACTGTTGGCCACTTCAGGCTTTTCAGCAAATAGCATGTTGCATTGTGGGGCTTGTAGTTTTGCTTTTTTTTGTTTTAAATAATTTTTATTGATGAAATAAACAGGTACCAAGGATATAATTTAGGCACAAAATAATAGAGTGACTTGAATACATCATAAAAGAGAGCAAAGAAAAATATGAATTATGTATTAGGATAACTATTGATTACAACCATGTGCAATAAATGAAAGGAAGAAAATAAGGAGATTAGGGTACTATCTGGAGTATGAATAATTGAAAAAATTTATATTGGAAAGAGGGAAGGGAAGGGAAGAAAAAGTAAAAGGGGAAGAGGAAAGGAAGACAGAATAATTATCATATGAGTATTAGTGTGAAGAGGAGTGAGAAGATAGAAGATTAGTAAAAGGTAACCAAAGTTGATTAGACTTAATTTTTTGAGATACAGATAGAGATCAAACAGTAGAACTTCTATGTTCGTCACAAATACAATTCCACCATTGTAACATACACATTTTGGAATTATCCTTCAAAGAGGTAAGAATAACTTTAAATGCAAGAGCAATAAAAAGATCAAGCAACTTCAAATTCAGCACTGTATCATGAAAATCAACTGATAGGGAGCCACAAAATACATTATGAATTGATAGGGGGATACAAAATTGAAAAATCTTGGAACATTTAGCCCAAATATGTTTCCAAAACTGTTGAACATTGGGACGATAGAATATGAAATGGGGAAGAGTACCATCTATGGAAGGACAGGACCAACATAGAGGAGAGGACGATGGGTCAAATTTATGAATGAACACAGATGTCATAAAAGTTCTATTGTACAGAAAAAATAAAGATTGTATAATATTAACAGCTCTGGAAGTAGAATTTATTTTAGTGATAGCCATCCCATTTTATAGAAGAAAAATTCATAGAAAGATCCTGCTCCCAAGCAAGTTCAATTGGGGATTTTGGTCTTTCAGAGGAACTTGTGGATACAAGTTTATATATATAGGCAGCTTTAGGATTAGAGTCAGTGTATATGTTGTGTAAAGGAGTAAGGGAAGTGAAAGAGGTGCAAGTGGTTGGAAAGTTTTGGGTTGTGATAAAAGTTTGAAGTGCTTGTGATAGTTGATGATACTTGAGAAGTGTAGGAAGAGAGTAGATCATAACATTGTTGTAATGTGCTAAAAGGGATAACAGAATTATTAGATACAAGTTGATGAACATATAAAATATTCTTTTATTTCCAATGTTTAAAGTAGAATGATTTCAGGCGGAACTTAATTTAATTTATTGTACCAAATAGAAGATGCAAGGAAAGCGCGATAAAAGTTAGAAGCATCTATATACAATGAATGTAACAAGTGCTGGGAGTATTTTAGAATAGGATGCTTAGAAATAAAGGTACAATTGGACAGAAAGCAAATATCATCGAAGGAGAATTCACGTAACAGAGAGCGTTCAAAAAAGGATCCAACTGGGAATCGGAACATCTTGCTGTTATCTGTTCAAAGCATATGCTTGCCTAATAAAAAAATCAGTATGATACAGTTTAAAGTTAGGAAATCATACACCTCCTTCGCTTTTTGGCTTAATTCATTTAGATAATTTAAAGGAATTTAGTACAAATGGAATTGATTTGATTAAAATAGTAGTTAGGAATTTTGAAGGGTAACATAGATAATAGGAAGAGAATAAGAGGTACAATCATCATTTTAATGGTATCCAACCTGACCCACCAAGATAAATATAATGGAGATCATGAAGAGAGTAAACTTTGAATTTTATGTTTTAAGGCTGTAAAGTTATGTGATAAAGTTTAGGGATCATAGAGGAAAACCACACGCGAAGATACTTAATTTTAAATGGACACCATTTAAAGTTGGCGTCAGCGAACATGACTTGATAACAAATTGAATTAAGTGGCAATATTTCAGTTTGGGATTTTTTTATTTATAACCAGATATTTTAGAATACAGGTCAATTTCCTGCAAAAAGGGAGGCAATGAGGTTAGGGGTCTGGAGAGATAAAGAAGAATATCATCTGCATAAGCAGATTTTAGTTTCACAAGAGTTGTGAGAGAAACCAGTAATCAAATGATTATCATGAATACGTTCAAGAAAAGGTTTGAGACATAAAATAAATAACAAAGGAGAAAGGGGACAACCTTGCCGTGTAACTCGGTGAAGATTAAAATAAGGTGATATTAAGCCATTAACCGAAACACATGCACGAGTTTCAGAATAAAACAATTTGATGAAAGAAAGAAATTTGGGGCCAAAGCCAAACCACTGAAGTGTTTCAAACATGTATTGCCAATATATGCGGTCAAATGCCTTCTCAGTATCGAGGGATAGAGCGGCTAAAGGATCAGGATAACTTTTCCCCAAAGCAAGTACATTAGAGAACATTCTAGCATTGTCTGAGGGAAGCCTACCCCTAATGAAACCAGATTGGTCAGATTTGATAAGTAAGGGAATAACACCCTCCAATCTAGAAGCAAGGATCTTAGCAAAAATTTTACAATCATAATTGATTAGAGAAATTGGACGATAATTTTGGCCAAGGGAGAGGTCTTTGTCAGGTTTAGGGAGAATGATGATAAGGGCATCAAGAAAAGAACCTTTGGGCTTAGATGGAAGTAAAAAGGAATTAAAAAGTGCAAGTAGATGTGAAGCAAAAATAGATGAGAAAGAGGATATAAGTTCAATGGAAAAGCCGTCAGGACCAGGGGCTTCGTCTCTTTTTAAAGATTTAATCGCATTAGAAATCTTTTGAAGAGTAATGTCCTTTTCCAAGAAGGCCGTAGCGTCCGGAATAGGACAAGGAGATGGGAGACCATCAAAAAATAATTGAGTGTCGGATGTAATAGAAATGAGTATCTTCCGTATAGAGCGCTTGATAAAAGTCTGAAATGCTGAAACTATGTCAGGGTCCGAATGTAGTAGAGTGTTATTAAGGGTATTATGAATGGGACCAACAGTTTTCCTCTCTGATTTGACTTTTAAATAATTTCCTATAATTTCCCAGCTTTGTTTTGTCCCCCATGATATTTAGATTTGATTTTAAGTAGAATGTTACAAGCATCAGTGATAGCTAATTTGTTTAGATCGGATTTAGCCTTAATTAGATCTCGAAGATAGGCAGAGGATTTGGAAGTGTAATAAGTATGTTCAAGGGTTTTAATATGGTTGAGTGAGGTGAGGTACTGTGAGTTTAGGGATTTTATCTTTCTAGCAGTATATGGTATGGTAAAGGCTCTGAACGAGGCCTCAAAGGCATTCCAGTAGTTGTGTATTGAAGGGTCATCTGATTTATTGAAATGAAAGAATTCTTGTATAAATGAAGAAGCCTTTAAAATAAACGTTTGATCTGATAACAAGGAGTTATTAAATCACCATCTAGCATGTTTGGAGGTAGGAAGGGACAAATAAAGAGAAACTGAAACAGGGGCATGATCAGAAATAAAAATGGAGCTAATCTCAGAGGATTGGAGCGAGGGAAGTAAGGGTTTCAAAATTAAAACATAATCAATGCGGGCCATAGTATGGTGAACGTTAGAATAAAACGTGAATTCACAATCATCAGGATTACTAGTCTTCCAAGCATCCCAGAGTAGACGTGAGGCAAAGCAGATTGAAACGATTTATAAGATTTATCTGGTTTAAATTTACAATCAGATTTCCTATCGGAAAAAGGGTCAAGCCAATTATTGAAATTGCTAGCAACAATAATATTAGAGTTAGTAATTGATGATAATTTTTATTTAATATTGTCCCAAAAGTCAGGATCTGATTTAACCGGCCCATAAATATTTTAAAAAGTAACCAATTTGTTACGAACTGTAGTGTGAAGTATTACCCATCGTCCACTCACATCATTTTCAGTGGATACAATTTGTAATTTCAAAGATTTATGCAAAGGATGGCAACACCACCCTTAAGGTTAACAGCAGGGTAAAAAACAACCTGGCACACCCATTGACTCCTACGTTTGAGGGATTCAACATCATTACAATGAGTTTCTTGTAAAAAAACAATCTAAGAGTTAGGTTTTGATATATGAGAAAATACATTTTGACGCTTAAAATGATGACCCAGACCATGAATGTTCCACGATACAACATTAAACATTTTTTCATGTGTAAAAAACAAGGGGGTATTCACAATGGTGATGAACTACAAAAAACAACAATAACAATGAAAAACATTCATCATAAACAGTAGACAACACGATGAAAGTAAATGGAATGTACAAAAGCACATAAAAGAGATACTTATACAAATGTGAATAGAAAAAAGGAAGGTAAACAAAGAGATAGAAAGAGAAGAAAGGAAAGCAAAAACAGAGAGAGATAAAAAAGGAGTAGAAAAAGAAGAGGAAGAAGAGACAGATCAAGGACAGAAAGCCAGATCAGTAATGAATAGTAATAAATAGAGAAAGAGACAAAAACCAGGCACGATAGAGACAGAAAAGGTGGAGAGGAAGAGGATAAGAAGAATATTGAGAAAAAAGATAATATGAAATATAGAATAAGTGAAATGGTAAAAGAGAAATTATGAGGACCGCTTAGAACATCATAAATATATGAGGAACTTTAAAGACCAGACAAGAATTAATAATCAACAGTAGCACAGCAACAATCTAGTCATATAACCGCAAATACGATTTGAAGGACATTGAGCATTGGTGACCATAGGCAGACTAGAAATGGAATGTAAAAACGATTTTAACTTGAGAGGATCTTCAAAGGAGCGGGAAACACCTTCATGGGTAATTTTACAAAAACAAGGATGCGGGATACCATAACGGTTATTCATAGATCTCATTTGTGGTCGGAGGGCTAGGAATTCTTTGCGCCTAGCATTGGTAGCATTAGACAGATCCTGTGAAATGAAGATGTTATGTCCCGACCAAACAAGACAGCATTTTTCTCTGGCAATCTTGAGAAAATGCATCAGGTCGGTGAAATCTAGAAACTGCATAATTATGCCACGTGGTCAAATGAGGTTGAAGACGACCAAGACGATGAGCTCGTTGGTTGTTGAGGGGAGTTGAAGATTGAAGATTAAGAAGGTCAGTCAGGAATTTCTTCAAAAAAGAAAGGAGATCCGGACCTTCGATGTTTTCGGGCAGACAATACAGACGAAGATTGTTCCTTCTCTTACGGTTCTCTAAGTCCTCAGTATGCAGTTTGAGCTTATGAATTTCTTGTTCTAACAAAGGTATTTTAGGAGTCGCTTCCTGAAGGTTACTAATGCGTTGCTCCATTGCTTCCATTTTTCATTGGTGGTGTCATGAACGGTCTTAAAGCACGAAGTTCCTCCAAGATAGAATCTAAGACCAGGTTGGAAGAACATTGAATTGGCGAAGGGGGATCATTCTAGACTCCTTTCGGTTTGGTGCCAGACGATGATGATTTCCTGAGGGAAATGGATTTGTTAGCCATCTTGACAAGATAAAGTTGACGTCGAGGAGTAGGACAATTTTTATGAGCAGAGATCCTTCCCATAAATAAGATTCACAACATTGTAGAAAGCAACAAGTGTAAGCAGTTGATACATGCACAATATTAATGTAGAAAATGGATAAAGCAAAAGATGAATACTGTTTTTTTTTTTAAACCAACTTTATTGAGTGTTACAGAATAACAACCATGTGTCCTATCAAGGACGTTATAACATTTCCATTTTTCCTGATTTTCAGATCGTGCACAAATCTCCATGTAATACAGACGTAATAGCACAGTGCGTACTCAGTACATCATACTGTAGTCAGTGCGAAAATAAAATGATTGATATATACGTGCAAATGAGTCTTATATCTCTGGAAAGAATTACAGTTCACAATTATTATAACAATCCCAAAAACATAAACCCTTCCTCCCATCCCACACCCTCCCTCCTGGGCTGTCCTTTCTTGAATACCTCCCATCCTGTCTTCTCTGTGAGGTGCCGGAGTATGTCTACTAATGCTAGCGTGCTATAAGATTACTGGTGTGGTCTCTACGGTACCCGCCACTTTTGGCCCTGACGTGTGACTGGGTACATCATGGGGTTGGTTTGAGGCGGGTGGGTAGGAGGTCTTTCTGCCTAAGTTCCTCTAGCATGATGTCCCAGTCCATGGATATGGGGTGTTTTCGCAGTCCTCGTGTCTCCTCCCGCCTAAGAGCCGCACTTTCGGTCCACCACAGCTGATCATATCATCTTGCCATACCGATAATGGGGGGCATCTGGGCGATTTCCATCTCATAGTGAGTGCCCTTACAGCCAATACAAGAGCCAAATCTAGGAAACGTAGCTGTACCCTCAAGGTGCTAGCTCTTTTGCGCAGACCCAATAGACACTCTATAGTATTGTCCTGAATTATGAAGTGTGTGATGTCCCCAAGTATAGAGCGGAGCATCCCCCAGTAATCCCTAAGGCTCATCAGTTTTGCATTGAGGGCAACCGTGTTGGGCCTCCGGAAACATGCGCTGGATCCTCTTTGGGGTTAGGTAGGACCTGTGGAGTACCATGGCTTGTATGAATTTAAGCCTAGCATTACAAGAGATGCACTTGGGATGTTCAAGGATACTCGCCCAGGCTTTGTCAGTGAGTTCCTGGTCTGAGGCCTCTGACCATTTTGTACGGAGGACAGTTGAGCGCAACAGCAGCCTGCACCCTGATGCCAGTATAAAGCCATTTGACCAGATGACCGCCCCCCCATGTAATAAAACATGTGCACTAACTCGTGTCGTGGAGGTTCAGCACGTTGGGGCGCCCATGTCCTCTTAATGTAGTGAGCTACCATTGCATGCATTAGATACAGGTGGTCTGGTGTGCCAGTGACCCGCACAAAAGTGTTGTGGTTTAGTAGGGTGCCATCAAAAAACGACCCAACCTCCTCCACGCCAGCTTCCTCCCAGCCTTATATTTGAGGCCTAGTGAGCCTTCCCCCGAGGATTGGTAGTCCAAGTAGGGGGATGTTACCCGCATAGGGGACTGCGTTTGGGGTGTAACGATGCGCTTTCTTCCAGTACTGAAGTGCTGTTTTAAGCAATGGGGGCCCGTCATGGGGATTGCCGTTTTTGGGAGCAATAAACTATGAAGAGCTCCTCGGTCTAAGTCCTGGGGTGCATAACCTATTTCCTGCAAGTTCCTGCCAGCCGTCCAAAACGATAACCACTGGAGCTGGCTAGCGTAATAATACGCTTGAAAGTCGGGGACACCCAGTCCCCCCTTGTGGGATTCAAGTTGCAACTTATTGAGGCCAATTCTACGTCTACCCTTCCCCCATATGAGTTCCGAGAGGAGTGTGTCCAGAACACGGAAAGTAGATTGTGGGACTAGTAGGGAAAGATTTACGAAAAAATAGAGGAGGCGGGCAGCATCACCATCTTAGAGATGGCAATTCAACCCATGGCTGACAAGGGGAGAGATATCCAAAAGGCAATACTCGAGCGCAGGGCAGTGATTGCCTTCCTGAGGTTACCATCCAATTGGTCAGACTGAGCCCGGTAGATGTGAATTCCCAGGTATTTGAAAGTCTGATGTGCTACAGACAGGTTGTAGGTGCCGAATCGATACATATCTGGGTGGGGCCCATCCTGAAAAAAGAAGGTATTAGATTTCCCCTCATTAATGGCAAGGCCCGAGATACGCTCAAAAGTGGAGAAAATGTTGGGGAGAGGTTCCGTTCCGATCGTGAGGTCACGTAGATAAAGGAGGATGTCGTCGGCATATATGGAAATCAAGTGTGATGTGCCAGCTATTGGTATCCCCAGACTTTCGTCCGATTGCCTCAGAGCTATAGCTAGTGGTTCTAGTGCCAGAACGAATAGTAGGGGCGATAGGGGGCACCCATGTCTCGTACCCCTGTGTATGGTATACTCACTGGAGATGTGGTTCCCAGTGCGCGCCCTAGCATTGGGGTTAGAGTGGAGCAGCCGTATCCATTGGATGTATGCAGGAGGGAGCCCAAAGCGTTGCAAGGCCGTAAACATATAGTTCCATTTTATGGAGTCAAAGGCCTGTCGTAAGTCCAATGCCAGACAACCAGCATTTTTATACTACCCAGGGGTGGCCAGCATGACATGATGTAGGCGTCTGGTATTTAAGGAGGTACTGCATGCAGGGAGGAACCCACATTGATCTCTATGTATGAGCGTGTTTAAGATGGGGACCAATCGATTGGCAAGGGCTTTACTAACGATTTTATATTCGGTCGCTAACATGGACAAGGGCCTGTAATTGGAGAAATCCGTACTGTCGCGTTACGGTTTAGGGAGGGAAACAACCAGGGCTTGCATGGTAGAGTGTGGTAAGTGACCGGAGGACAAAGCCAACTTGTAGAGCTCCTCCAGCTTTGGGACTAGAATATCTGAGTATGTGGCATAGAATTCTGTGGGCAGACCATCTAGCACTGGGGCCTTATTACGGTTGAGGCCTTTTATTGCAGCTCGTATTTCATGCTGGGTGATGGGGCCCGAGAGGTTTTTCTGTTTGTCCGCTGTAAGACAAGGGAATGTAAGGTCATTAACGAAGACGTCCATTAACGTGTCTGCGGTGTGTGCTGGTGCAGCATATAAATCACTAAGGTAGGCGCAGAAGGCCTCATTTATTTCAAGCTGTTTGTGTACTAAGCCCCTGGTTGGGGAACAAATGCTTGTGATGATAGGTGTTACTGGGCTATCGCGCAATATCCGGGCTAACAAGGTACCAGATTTGTCAGCCTCAGCGTGCTTTCGTTTCGTGTATGCCTGATAATCAATATCTCGGAGAGTTTCTAGAGTCTCAGCATGTCGGATGAGAGTATCGTTCAGAGACTCCCGTTTGTCAGGGTCCGTAACCGCTGCTTGCTCCAGGTCAGTCAAGAGGCTCTCTATACTGATAAGGTTTTGATGAACTTCTTGCCTGGCCCCTACTATGGACCCAATCGCAGAACCTCGCACCGCCACTTTTAATGCGTCCCGCTCCACGAGGTGGGAGGAGGCTGTGTTCCAATTTTCAGAAAAGTAATTAGTAATGGTCGTGGACAATGTGGCGCAGAACAGAGTATCCTCCAGGAGCTGGGGCCATAATCTCCAAGTAGGGACCGGGGTGGGAACTCTACCCCATGACAATGTAATCTCTAAAGAATTGTGGTCTGAAAAGGTCTTGGCTGAATAGGTAGAGTGGTGTATTTGTGTGGCGATAGTGTGAGAACATAAAAACCTGTCAATCCTGGTGTGGAGCTGATGGACCGGTGAGTAAAAGGAGTATTCCTTATGTGTAGGGTGCAGCTGCCGCCATATATCTTTCAGCCCCCAACCAGACAACCAAGTATTCAGGAAATCAACTTGCTTACTGACATCTGCACTATGTAAAGGAGGATGAGATCTGTCTAGGTCTACGTCTAGAACGGTGTTGCAATCGCCACCCAGAATCCAGGGGATCGAGTCCCATCCTGTCAGGGCCACACTTAAGCTTTGGAAAAATTCATCCTGGTCGAAATTCGGGGCATAGATACTCCCCAACACCACCCGTAACCCATCAAGGGTACCGTTTAGCAATATGTAACGGCCCTGATCATCTACACATCTGTCTAGTTCTGTAAACGGGACCCCGTGACGAATCCATATGGTGGCCCCTCGTGCGAAGGCTGAATAATTAGTTGAGAATACATCCCCCCTCCATTTTTTACGGGTCTTCAGATCCTCTGATTCCGTGAGGTGGGATTCCTGGAGGAAGACGATTTGTCGCTTCCGCCGCAGGATGTATGCATGCACCCGGTGCCTTTTATGCACTGCCCCCAATCCTCTCACATTCCAGGTCAGCAGGTTATATGAGCTTAGAGTAGTACGGTGGATAGGCATGAGTGGTCCTTATGATCAAGGCTCCCCCTAAATCAGAGCCATGTGGTTATTACAGACCAGGAGTACCCCTTTCCCTTTGAACAAAAAATACTCGGCGCAGCCATTAAACTATGCTGTGCCAAACTAAGAACTTCAACATTCAAAACCCATAATGTGGTGCGTTCGCTTTGTGGGGGATTGGAGCCGCCAATCATATAATTGGTTACTTGGTTACAGCGCTTCTGTGGCTCAACGGGACCCGGGTGGAGTATATGACACAAAATGGAATATGCACATGAGAAGATCGCCTTAGATATGGGCAACTAAAACAGAGCGAGGGGCCCATTAGGTGACCACCAGAGTCCCGTCGCTGCCCCTGGGCGCTCTAGATACCCATACAGCCCAAATAGTGTTAAAACAATAGAAAGCACATGTATGCTGCTGGAACATAACAGTATAGGCTACACAAATGCATTTATAAAGGATAATCGGGTGGCTGGCGGTTTAACCACAGAGGCGAGTTATCTCTCCAGCGGATAATGGGCAAGCAACAGGCCCAATACCTTCAATTATCCACCAGATCATCTACGGACTGAGGTGTCACTGAGGGGAAAAGAGTGATGCTTTCAGAGTCTGATTGAACGGTGCAGTCCTCTGAGTCAATTGCAATCTTAGAGTGGCCTTCTCAGAAGGAGCCAGCCACGGCCAAAGCTGCTGCTCTGCGGGATATCTGCTGGTCTAGTGTCGGGCCAATTATGGCGGATCCCTGCGTGCTCATCGTGCTTCGACGGGTGTCGAGTTTCTTTGGCTGCGTAAAGCCCCGGCGCGACGAACCCGACTGCTGATCCTGGCTCAGCGCTGACCCCATCACTTCCAGCACTTCCTCTGCGTCGTTTGGGCTGTCGAAAAAATAGGTTTTCTACTCATGAATCACTTTTAGTCGGGCCGGGAATAGAAGTGCATATTTTAACTGGGCCTCTCGTAGCTTTTTCTTGACGGTTTGGAAGGAAGTCCATTGGCGTTGCACCATGATGGTGTAATCAGGGCAAAGAAGATCCTTTAGTTTTCAAATTGGATCTGTGCTTTTTCCCTCGCTTTTTGTAAGAGCACATCTCGGTCCCTGTAGTTTAAACTTTTAACAATCAAGGGCAGCGGGGGGGGGGCTCCCGCCCTCGGCGCCCCCGTGGGAATCCTTTGTTCCCTTTCCACACAGAAATAGGGGGAGAGACCCTCCTGGGCTACATAGTCCCTAAACCAGGTTTCCATGAAATCCGCCGGTGTAGGACCCTCACTGCGCTCCGGAAGACCAATTACGCGGATGGTATTCCGGCGGGTTCTGCCCTCTGCGTCTTCGACCTTGTCCTGGAGGCCATTGACTTGTTGCTGAAGTTGTTTAATTTGAGCAGTCTAGGCAGTTAGTTGAGGTTCTATGTTGGACAAGGCCTTATCATGTTCTTGGACTGTACCTGCAAGCTGCCCATGATCCGCTCGAAGGGGAGTAAGGCCACTCGTAAGGGTTCCGAGCTGCAGCTCTATCGCTCTACGGGACTCTCTGACCTCCTTGAGGATTAGGTCTAGTTTATGCGGGGGGATTCATTGGGCTCAGAGGAGAATGCATCTGGTGTTCTGGGTCTGGTGACGTTTTCGAGTTCCTCAGAGGGTCCCCCCCCACTGGAGTTGCTGTCAATGGGTTTTCCCCTGGGTCTCCCCATTTTTGCCCGCAGGTAAGTTTGGTATTAGTACGGTGAAGGGGTTCCTCCTGGTGTACTTCTACCTGACAATAGACAGCAAGTTAGCTGCCTCTGTGGGTGTGGATCCTGGCTGGATGTTCAGGAACACTGACAGCACCGCCTCACCCCACAACCTGTTTTGTGCATCAGTGCAAAGGGTCACTCAGGGGGCACCTTGTGTCAAGGAAGGCCCACTCCCTCTCACCAGCCAATGCAGCACTAGGCTTAAGGTTATGCGGCAGCCGCCCTCCGCCGCCGGAAACCCACTCAGTCGTGACGCGGCGTGTTCCCACTCGCTGTCCCATTTCCAAGGTGCGGCACATCCAAATCACGAGTGTTCCACCCCAGCGGTAGGGAATTAATGGTTGGGAGGGGGGCACGCCGACCGCCCAACTTCTACCTTTCAAGGCTGAGCCCAGCTAGATCGCACTTTTCCTTCCTGTGGCCTCCCATCAGCGCCTCCTCCCAAAATGCCAGTGGGTCTCAGGTCTCTGGGGTTTATTATGCGCTGTTGTTCTCTGCCAGTCCAATGAGTATTGCGCTCAGAGAGGGGGTCAGACACAGGGGGCCCACCACTTTCTCTGGTGTGTGCGCATGAGGGTCTCCCGTCAGCCTCCGATCCTGCATGCCGGAGCTCCCAGCAATGCCTCCGCCGGCAGCCTCCGCACTCAGCGACAATGGGGGGGCCCACGACACCACTCCCAGGGAGGAACAGCCCACATGGCCTATAAGCGCCGTCCACCCGGTGCCAGCAGTCTTCTCCCGCATCCAGTAGAGTGTCGCGCCGCTCCGAGCCCCCCGGGCCGCTTCCCCCAGTAGCCGGCAGATGGAAGAAGGGAGCCCTCAGCCCAGCTCCCACTGCGAGGCACCTGCTCTCACCTTCACTTATTTTACCGCATTGTGGGCCGAACAGTCCCACCGATGCCGGCCAGGCCCCGCAGGTCACATCCCGGCAGCCACACAGAGCCGGCACGGCCCCCTACCAGCTAAGGATCACCACCGGTCGTGCAAGGGGTCATCAGGAACACCAGCTCCCGGGAGCAGACAAGGCCGCAGCACGCAAGTCTCAGCAGAGCGCCGCAGGCAGGTCTCACACCCCGCGCTCTCGATCGGGCGCCGTGAATCGCCTCACTGTCACAGCTCCCCCGAGCCAGGTTCTCCCACTCTGGGCACTTTAGGCGGTGTGGGCAATTCGCAGGGTAGCGATATTCCAGGATAATACCCCCCTGGGATCCGGAGCCTCACCATCTCGAGTCTGCCATCTTAGGCGGCAGCCACGCCCCCATACGGTTAAGTATAGCAAGAACAATATACAGTGACAATACATCCACAACCTCCTAAGAGTTATTCACTTGAGGAGAGAAAAAATGTGATGCCAGTCGACTGCAGTAGAAAGCAAATAATAGAGGTGAAGATAATATGCAGATAGGATTGATAACACCAGCCCTGAGAAGTTACCACAACACCAAATGCTTAATATGTCAAGTAGAGGTCGATTGGCGGCTTCCTCAACTTCTGCACCTCATGACAATAAGCTCACAAATCTATGCATGGGAGGCCTCATAGACAGCGGTAATCATAAAGACGCATAGGCCGGGAAAATAGAAGCAGGAAGGGAAGAAGCTCTGCAGTATTAAAGAGGTCATCAAACATTCCCTTGAGCCGCAAAGAACTTGATAGTGGTGAAAATAAGGCAAAGGAATGTCAGGGCTGGACTTATTCAAAAATGCCCTTACAGCACAAAGTCATTTCTTCTTCCACAAATATTAAGCAGCACCAGAAGGAGATATGGTAATTAGCACATAATTACCACAATGACAAGGCTGCAACAGCACTGGCTGCCATATGGTGAAAATCTCTTCAGAGGCATCGCGTGCCGCACTCACAAAATGGCGGCCGCCTGCGGCTGGAGAAAGAAGTTGCGGAAAAATCGACTGAAAACAGGCACCCCGCTTTCAAGGGTGACGGGCAAATGCGAGCAGCCATGAAGTGGGATATGTACGCCTCCTGTTGTCCGTAGGGCAGGATCGGAAAGCAGTCCCAATCCTCTTCCGATACTCCACGATTTATCAGAGCTCAGGAAGGGGCCGCCATCTTGCACGGCGCAGTAGCCATGCCCCTGTAGTTTTGATGTTCACACTTCTATTGTGAGATGAAACCCTCACCATGAAAGGTGCCTTCGGCTGAAATACCTACATTGGCCATAGGTGTAACTTGGAGTCACTTGTTCGCCATGTTTTAAAGTTTTACAGATGTGCCTATTACGTTTTAAAACTGCTTATTTCACATGTAAAACCAAAAGTACATATTTTATTGGGGCTTACTGTCATTCACACCATGCATTAAAACAAGAATTGTCAATGCAAATCATTCTGCATTTTGCATAATTGTGTGTACTGGAAAGTTTTTCATATCGAGCCTCACAACACAATACAGGTACAACATGTACAGCAAGTGTGTAATCTTCCCCAACACAAAGAATAAGTAAAGGACAGGTGCCAGTAGCAGCAGGGACATCACATGATTCTCTTGCATATACAGGACAGGTACAGCACAGGTAGTTAACACACTAAAAGTGGAGTGAGAGAAATTAAAGGACCATTAGACGCTCCCTGTAGATATACAAACAGGCAAACCTTTTAGGAAATGGAAGTTCATTTAGGTATCCACGTGGCATGATGAACACTCACCTACCTACTGTGATATGCTTCCATAGTGGGGTCTACATCTAGCGCTTGGAAGCATTCAAGAGTACTACTGTTCACCAGTTAGTCAGTCTACTAGTGATGGATTCCCTACTATGGGTGAGGTTATGTCCTTTATGTTGACATTTATGTTCTCCATTTGGTAAACTGTAATAAAGTTGTAAAAAGGAGGAGGGGTGCACTCCATGGCATACCAGCACCCCCAAAAGGACTTGTTACTATCCAATGAAGAAGGACAGTTATCCTGAAACACATGTTTAGAGATGCAAAGCAATGGCTGCACCAACAAGGGTGAACACTGAGGACTGTCACTGAAGTAAGTTTTATCATGCACTGTATTTACCATGATGCACTGGGGTGAACTACGTGTTGGGATGTGAGGCAGTGTGCTCCCACCCTCTTTTTTATTTTAAAAAGCTACCTGGGGCTAATGAGCTGACAAGCTCTGTGTGATGCACCTGCCCTCAGTTAGTGGTAAAAAGCCCTGATAAGACTTTGAGTAGCATTTCCAGCACACCGAAAATGGCTTGTTACTCTCTAGTGAAGAAGGACAATTATCCTGAAACATGTTTCTAGAGCTACACAGCAATAGCTGCACCAAAAAAGGTTCAAAGGAAAGACTGTCACTGACCTTAGTGTTATCATGCACTGCATTTACCATAATACATTGGGGCGAACTGCGTGCTGGGATGTGAAGCAGTATGCTCGCTTCCTCATTTGTTTGAAAAAGCTCCATTGAGCTAATGAACTGACGTGCTCTGGTTGATGCACCTGCGCTCAGTAAGTGGTACAGAGACCTGAGAAAGCAATGTGTTGGAGCACACTGAGTGCTGGGATGTGAGGCAGTGTGCTCCTTTCCTCCTATAATAAAGTGTGGATGAGCACAAATGTCTTTACTGGTGTCACCCTACCATAATATTAAAAAACAGGAGGGCAGAACAATAGACTTTGCTTCTCTTTTCCATCAACATTTTTGAGCACTAGAATATTGCCTCTTTGAGGTTAGACTCCTTCTTGAGGGTTAGAGATCTGTGTATCTCGCATCAAATTTGGTGCTATGGTCCATGCTTAGAAGTGCATGAATCCTGGCCCCCTGATATAGCTCCATAAAAAAATTGTTATCCAGAGATTTTCATTTTTGATTTGTGTTTTTCGATCATTAGAGAAGTTATTTAGCTTGGGTAGGCATTGCTGATCCAAGACAAATTTTTCTGAGTGAAATTTTTTAAAATGGTAGATGTGTTGCAGTGATGTAATATTTATAAGTCAAGGATCATCAGAGCTATGTATATGTTATGGAACAGGTATGAAAAGACACGTCATCCCACTTCCTCTTCTTTACAAGAAACTTGACCATGAGATACCCAAGTGTTTATATCAAGGCACATATTCTTACGGGTGATGACACTATGAGCAAAATTAGAACAAAGCTTGGAGTTTTAACTGATGAACCTGTGAAGTTTTTAAAAGGATTTGCTGAGACAGAAGAAGAATGAGACTTTAAAGACGGATAGTAAAAATCCCTGCTCTCCATGCCACTGGAGTTAAGCTATCCTGGCTGATGAGGGGTGATACCCTGACACCGAATCCTAGGATGCTTGTTTCCAGTCCAGGGAGGACCTGGCCTGGCAGTGCGGGCTGGACTGTTCCCATTGGACGCAGGGTCAACGCTGATTTGCATATGGCTGGGTCCAAACTGAAATGGCATAGTGTGATCCGGCCCCCGTACCTGCCCCGCAATATCGGCATCACCCGGGTGTTCGCCATTCCCCGAGGACGGACTCAGAAGCGTCCGTAGTAACCAGGACTCCGCCACCCTGTCTTCTATCTTTCCAGGAACCAATCCCCTTCGGAGAAAACCTGGAAGTGACCCAAAACTACCCCGGAAGTCCATCCCTCCAGGAATTGAAAGCAGGATGTCGCAAGCAAGAAGGCGGAAGGACTGCAGGAGGAGCGAAGGAGTGGCAGGAGATCCAGGCTGAAGGAGCAATAGGTCGAGAAGCGGAGAGGGACGAGGGAGAGGAGGAGTGGAGCGAGGAGTGGTGGTGTCCAAAGGAGGTGGCTGGGGAGCGGCCGTAGCTCAGGAGAGCTACGGCAGAGTCGGTGAGTACCCATAACCCCGGGGCAAGCACTGTACCACGGTAACAGGGAGGCAAGCACGACATTGTATATAGATAATTCCCACGAATAGAGTTCCACGTTGCACTATACTCGTTGTACAGCACCTCCTCAAAGCCTCACTACCCTTTCCCTTTACGCGTCCTGCATGAATGAATGAATGAATGAATACTTTCTTTTATAGCGCATGGCTACTCTTGAGCATCCCAGCGCTGTAAGACAAAGGAAAGTGAAGACACTATTGGAAAAGGTGCGTCTTTAAGCGCTTCCTGAAAGCAAGATGGTTTGACTCATGCCTGATGGCGTCTGGGAGTGCGTTCCATTCTTTAGCTGCATGCACCGAAAGTCGGCGGCCACCCATCCGGGCCAGCTTCATCCTGGGGACTACCAGCAAATTCCGCTGGTTGGATCTCAGAGATCTCACTGATTGGTGGCGACGAAAAAGGGGATCCAGGATAGGCGGGCCAGCCCCATGGATGGATTTATGCGCCATGCACATGGTCTTAAAAGTTATCCTTCCCTTGATGGATAGCCAGTGCAAAGATTGAAGTGCGGCTTTTGCTGAACATCTTTTCGGGACTTTCATGAGTAGTCGGGCAGCACAATTTTGTACCGATTGCAGAATTTTTATGGTCCCGACCGGGGCCCCCATGTAGACAGCGTTTGCATAGTCCAGCCGTGACATAATCAATGACTGGACTAGCAATCTTCTTGCTTCAAATGGCAGAAGGTCTAGCACTTTTTTTAAGACTCTCAGCAGCCCATAGCAGGTTCCGGCTACCTTTTTTGCTTGGTGTTGAAATCCTAAAGAGGAGTCTAGCCAGATCCCTAGGCTCTTTATATGAGTCTTGGGTGCTGGGGGAGGTCCTAGGCAGTGAGGCCACCAAGGATCAAGGTTAATTGGGGCCTTGTAACCTAGGAGCATGATGTCTGTTTTGGCCCCATTTAACTTTAAGAAGGAGGAAGTCATCCACTCCAGAACCTTGGTGAGACATGGGGTCAGGTTGTTGATCCCCGGGTTTAAAACATCGTTCCTCACCAGGGAGACCACCAGCTGCGTGTCATCGGCGTAGGTAACAAGTTGGATTCCCCAGGGAAGCACCACCTCAGCCAGTGGTCTCATATAGATATTAAACAGAGTTGGGCTGAGGGAAGAGCCCTGGGGAACGCCGTGATTCAATTGCAGCTGGCTGGATGACACCTCTCCCTCAAAGACAGAGAAGCTTCTGTCAGATAGAAAGGAATGGAGCCATTTAATGGCCAATCCCGAGACTCCTGTAAGATGCAGCCGATGCAGCAGAAGAGAGTGGTTTACTGTATCGAAGGCTGTATAGTAAGTCCCGAGCACGGTTATCCACACCTGAGCAGTAGGTTTTTTTCCCCTTCTCCTTTCCCTTTCTATCGTCCTCTTCCCGCCCCCCTTGCCTCACCGTCTCTCTTATAGATCCCTCACTACCCTGGTTTCGGTGAACGGTACTCAGATTGTATAGTCCGACCGGACTAACGACTTTCTTTATTTCCCACATGCCCTCCACGGACTACCCGGAGTCGTTGTAGCAGGAAGAAGACGTGGGCGAAGCAAGCGTGGACAGAACTGATCCCGGGAAGAAGATCCGGAATTTGCTCCCTCCAGAGACCCGACTATTTGTTCCTTTCCCCTACCTCTTCTGTATTACCTTAATAAACACCGATAACATTGCTCACCTGATACGGCCTCCACACCTGTTTGTCCGGCCCCCCACTCCCCCCACGTTCACACATAGTGAGCAACAAAACTGTGGATTTAGGCCCAGATCACTGTACTGGGGTGAGTGTATGACATTGTTCTGCATTCTGTCCATCAAATTGTTCTTTTTGCATTTGTCACCCCTAGTGGGATAGGTATGCCCAGATGTGGGTCCTGTGTACTGGGGTGAATGTATGACATTGTTCTGCATTCTGCCCATCAATTTTTCTCTTTGCATGTGTAAATGTTTTGGACAATGAATATGTAGAGAAAGATTAGTGTGAATTTGGTTGGGAAGATATTGGTGGGGTCAAAACATTCAAATTTCTAAAGCCTCTACCCACAGAACTTGCAAGTACTTGCAAAACCAGTGCTACAAAAAAAAGTCCCCGTCGATATGCTCTTCTCAAATGTTCAACATTATGCAAATGTACCACAAGTGATTGCCAAAACAAACAAATAAAGTGAACTATGAAAATGTGTCTAAACAGGAGTGTTAAACATAATTTTTTTTTCATATTCAGATCACAAACATGTTTTGGTGTATACATAAAAGGATTAAAAAACATTATTATTTGTTTCACTTCTATGTATGTTTCTTCTTCCTCAATTATAGCGGCCATTTTGGAAAATGGCGGAAAGGTTGCTCTGAGGAGTTATTTTCTGTCTCTATAATAGTACTTGACCCCCCCAAAACCTGTTATGATACTAAAATGAAGTATATATGTTGTATGGTTCCTGAAACATTACATCAATACCTCAACGTATCTGCAATTTTTTAAAATGTTCTCCCGAAAAATTTGCCCAGGATAAGCAATGTCTACACAAGCTAACTTACTTCTCTGATGATACAAAAACAGAAATAGCAAATGAAAATTTCTGGACAACAGTTTTTTATGGCGGTATATCAAGGGGCAAGGACTATTAACTTTGTCTCTTCATAACATGGGACAACTGCTGTGGAAACAGCCCTTTTTCATAAAACAGGTACACCTTAAAGAGAAGGTGTACGGGTGTGCCTCTTTCAGAGAACAGGTACCGCTGGGGCTGCAGCAGCCATGACAGGAAACTTACAAACCAGGCATCAGCAACACAAGCTTTGCTTCCTCACAGAAGAGATATGCTGTAGCAGTAGCAAAGCAAGCTACCCTCTCTCATAGAAGGAACAAAGTGCAATCTCTCATTCACAGCAGAACATATTTATCAGTGCAAACAAATGCAGGCTGTCATTTGTCACAGATCATGTGCAGTTGAGACATGAGTGACAAGTAGATTACAGACAGATGTCTGGTGCAAGTGATTTAAGTCACTGAGAGGATGAGTGAATGAATATGCAAGTTCTGATCTGATATCATTCTTACATGGGTGATATGCCATCAGTGTCCCAAATCTCCTGTTGCTGTCACCCAGAGCCCTTAAGTGAATGTGGATTCTTTCCATGTATTGAGTAGTATCAGTTACCTTGTAGGCCGTTGCTACTTGGAGCAGGCCTGCCACAGGAAACTCCATCACCTTCAGCCACACCACGAACTCCCATGTACTGACCATCGATGCGTCCACTTCACCTTCAGAACACCCACCATCCAAAGACACCAGTACCTGCTCCCACGAAGAAACTGGACCAGAATCACCGACGACCAGCAATCTAATCACCCAGCAACTCCAACCCAACCTTCACAGAAAACGACGACCCCAACACCGCAGCCCGAACCCTGCACAGATGGATCTCCGACAGCGCCAACAACACTCAAGCCAAGAAAGCTAGATAGTTCACCACTGAACTTCGAGAGTCCAGACGCACTTGCCGCCGCCTTGAAAAGGCCTGAAAAACACCAAATCCACAGAAGCCAACAACAACTTCAGAGACGCCACCAACGCCCACCACCAACTCATCAGAAAAACGAGGAAAAAAGCTATTGAAGACAGAATCTCCACTCATGCACACTACAGCAAAGAACTCTTCAACATCATCAAGGAGTTCGCCCAACTCACCAGCGAGTCCACCGACATCCCTCCCTCACAAGATCTCTGCGACAAACTCAGCACCTTTTTCCACCACAAAATCAAGAGCATCTACGACAACTTCAACAAAGACAACCAACACACTGAATCCTCACCAACCACTCCCGACACCCTGAAGCCAGCGATTGACAACTGGACAGCCCCCACCACCAAAGACACACTGAAGATGATGAAGTCAATCCACTTCGGGGCCCCCACGGACCCCTGCCGCCACCACATTTTCAACAGAGCAGCCGACACCATCGCACCCATACTCTGCCACACCATCAACTGCTCCCTGGCAACCGCCTCGTTCCCTGACGACTGGAAACACGCTGAGATCAACCCCCTCCTGAAGGAACCCTCGGAGGACCCCATCGACCTCAAAGACTACAGACCCATCTCCCTGCTCCTGTTCCCTGCAAAAGTCATCGAGAAAGTCATCAACAGCCAACTCGCCACATTCATCGAAGAGCACAACATCCTCGACTTCCTCCCAATCCGGCTTAAAAAAAACACATTATGGAAACAGCCCTCCTCGCCGCAACAGACAAAAATCTGTACCTTACTGGACAAAGGAGAAACAGCAGCCATCATCCTCCCCGACCTCTCAGCGGCGTTCGACACAATCTCTCACCACACCCTAATACGCAGACTCCACAACGCAGTGATACAAGACAAGGCCCTCAACTGGATCTGCTCCTACCTCCCCGGCAGAACGCAGCGGGTCAGACTCCCCCCTTTTCTCTCGGACCCTACACTTACCACCTGAAGAGTCCCCTAGGGGTCCTCCCTCAGCCCTACACTCTTCAACGTCTACATGGCTCCGCTCGCCCCCATCGTCAGAACATAGGGACTCAACATTGTGTCATACGCAGACGACACCCAGCTCCTCCTCTCCCTAGCCAACGAACCCAACACTGTCAGACACAACTTTCAAGAAGGCAGGGAAGCTGTCGCCAAATGGATGAAAAACAGCTGCCTACAACTTAACACCAACAAAACGGAAGTACTCATCATGGACCCAAACCCCGATGCCTGGAACAACACCTGATGGCCCTTGCAAGCCCGCGCACGCACGCAACATGGAAATCATCCTGGACTTAGAGCTCAAAATGGACCGCCAGATCAACTCTGTCTCGTCCTCCTGCTTCGACACCCTTTGCCTCCTACGTAAGACCTTCAAATGGATCCCCCTCGAACACAGAAAGACCGTCACTCACGCCCTGGTCACCAGCAGGCTCGAGAACGGCAATGCACTCTATACCGGAATAAACAAAAACCTCACCCGCAAGCTACAGATCATCCAAAACATCGCCACAAGACTGGTCCTCAACCTGCCAAGACACTCCCACATCTCCCAGCACTTGCGCACACTCCACTGCGCCTCCCCATCGAAGCTAGTCACCTTCATGGTACAAACCCAAGCTCCCAAGGTCCTCCACAACACCGGACCAGCATACCTGAACAGCTGACTCAAATTCCATGCACCCCAAAGGACCCTACGATCAGCCCAGCTCTCCTACGCCGTGGTCCCCCGCACCAGAAAGACCAGATCGGGAGACCGGGCCTCCCACGCGGCGAAGCCTGGAACGACCTTCCGCTCCACCTCAGACAGATACCATCGCTCCCCATCTTTGCAGGAAACCTCAAAACCTGGCTCTTCAACAGACCCCCTCCTTGATGGACTGGAACCTGCAACCTCCAGCACCTTGAGACCCTTACGGGTGAGTAGTCACGCTTAACAAACACCTGATTTGATTTGACAGCCCACGTAGCTGGGGAGAGGAGTTTGCCTAACGGCTAGTGTGGTGGACCTCGAATCTGGGGAACTGGGTTCGAGTCTCGGCAATGATGCTGAACATCCTGTGATTCTGGGCAAATCACTTAATCTCCCCATGCCTACCAAAAATGAATGTGTCTTCATGTAATGCAACTGGTGCTATGTAAAGCGCTCCGATACCCGATTTGGGTCAGGTTTGCGCTGTATAAAACTCTGTCAAATAAAAAGTAGCTATGGTCTAGGCCGGCACACTGGTCCCAACCTCTTCAGAAAGGTGTGGAATGCACAAACACTGGACAATCCGAGCCACGAGGCTGCACCTGTTCAAAATGTTGAGGCCTGGTACTGGAGTGCATGGATCCCTTTCCAGTAGAGTGGGCTGACTTCTCAGCCCCTTCCAGGCTGCCTTTGCTCAGGGGAAGGAACCCAGAGCCATGGTGTGGCAGCTGCACCAGCCCCGCCAGCCTGCCCAATGCCAGAGGTGTTATATAAACCAGGTATGGGCACCAGAGATCCTTCTCTATGGGGATGTTACAGCCTCATTTCCTCCCCTCGTTTTCAATGATTTCCCGTTTCTTACTGGCAGGCACACCTGCCAGGGTCATAAGAGCGTGGGCGTGTCTGTCCGTGTTTGAAGGCCCGGATCAGAAGGTCCTCTGATTGTTTAATGGCCTCCCTGCAAAGAACACGCTTGCCTCACGGTATACTTCAAGGTCTTTTATGGCTATGGAATGGGGCCTGTCTTTGTTTTTTATCTCTTTGCCACGCCTCCCAACATTTTAATAGCCTTCTCCCCAAATATTTGTTTGACTGGTGGATTCTTGAGAACCGTGCGCTGGTTCACTGCGTGTGGTCGATTTCTTTCTTTTAAAAAGTTTTTATTTGTTAAATGTTTGGATTTCAATCTGAGAGTTATCCTACGACTTTATGGAGCTGGTGGTCAAAGATAACGTTACTTTTATTACGTGACGACAACTCAAGTTTTTGCGGAATATTATGGCAGAGTGAGTCTCCGATATATATTTTTTTGCAGATTTATATAGCGCGAACTCGGCCCGAAGGTATCAGAGCGCTTTACATGAGCACCAGTTTACGTTACACAAGGACACATTCACTTTTTGGTAGGAACGGGGAGATGAAGTAATTTGCCCAGAATCACAGGATGCTGAACAGACGCCGAGGCTCCAACCTAGTTTCCCAGCTCCAAAGTCGGCAGCTCCAGTTATGAGGCCACATAAACGGGGCTAATAGTCCTACCGAATCTATTTTCCTCCAGCGAAACACTTCGGGCTTATATACAAGCCCCTTGGGTCGCCGGTACCTCACTTTCTCCTATATTAAAAGTGACGTGCCGGCAGCGCAAGGGGTTTGTAAATAAGCCCCTTCGGTTCCGACTTTTATAAGGCAGAAATTAGAATCAACAAAAACATTTAGGGCTTGAAAGAGAAGGTATAGGTTGCCCCGCAGCACCCTCTAGTGGAGACATGCGCGCACCGCCTCCGGACAGCTATAACTCACCGCTGACTCATGCATTGCGCGTGGGGTTATATAAATACCCCGAGCATCTCCCAGCTACGAGAAGTCCTCTGCGCCGACTGAAGAACGGAAGAACACCTGCCCCTGCTGAGACAGCAGGTGAGGTAGAGGCCAGCACCCAGGGGATCCATGCGGTGGGTGGACGAGGCTTATCCCAGGGCTCACTGCCCCTGCTAGCCTGTCACACAGTTGGTTGCTCTTTACTTTTCTGTACAGTTTATTCGTAACCGAGTGGATTTCTGCACTGGCAGCAGAGCTATCGGCCCGCTTTACAAAGCCATTTGTGTAAACCTGTGTGATAAGCACAGATGCCTGAATTCACATAAGTATACCTTGTATTAATCCGTGCTTTCAGTGTGTGATATGACATTCCACATGAGATAATTCTATGCAGGAGAAAGGGGGAGGTGGGGTGAAGGCCTGGTGCTCCTTGAAATTCTGTGGACGCTCGCATGTCGGACATCCTCAAACTCGTCTCCGACCCTCTCTGGAAATGGCGACATATGTAGTCCACCCAAGTGTTGGAGTAAAGGCCTTACCGGAGAAAGAAGAGGATCGCATTAACCGTAAACGTTGTGGTGTCTTATAGGGGAAGCCACCAGGACAAATATTTAGCCCATGGAGAAAAGAATAGGAAAACATGAGCAGTGAGGGCTGTCCACGATGGAGAGCTGTACTGAGCGTCAGGGTTGGATTGGGATAAAAAACCGTCCCGGGCAGGCTAAAAAAAA
Source organism: Lissotriton helveticus (assembly GCF_964261635.1). NCBI lineage: Eukaryota > Metazoa > Chordata > Amphibia > Caudata > Salamandridae > Lissotriton > Lissotriton helveticus. Next base: position 1,953,076,281 of record NC_136067.1, read on the forward strand.
AAGTGGCCTACATTTGCATATTGCCTATCCACAAAACACTGCTTCAGCTAAATTGTAAAAAAGGGGAGGGGGCGATGGAGGGGTTAAACAAAATGCACGGATTACTGGTGAAACAGACCTGAAATTAAGTGAGGCCGCTTTTTGCTCGGGCCCCCTGACCCCGCTCAATATGCATATATTCATTGATGGGAGAGAGAAAGGGAGTGACACCTATACCGTTGATAAAAGGGAGGTAATGGACGCCCATCTACCTCGAGAAAGGCCACTCAGACACCGACTGGGCCACTGGCGGCATCGAACAGCGCAGAAACCGCCCAAATTGCCCCCCTGGCTGCTCAAAAAAGCAGCCCGCAGCTGGAATTCGGATACCGGCCCCTCGGGCATTGCCCGCGGTACCAATCCGACGCTGCTGAGCGTACAGACGAGCACTGGTGAAATGCTGACCCTTCCACAAAAAAAGACGCAGTCACAGGACCTTCCCAGGAGTGCGCCTGGAACTGCTGCAACTTGCCGGAAGTCCTCCTCGAAAGGTTTGTGAAATGAAAAAACTAAGGCTTTCATCCTTCTGAGGTTGAACCTTAGTGTGACCTAGCTGTGTATCGCAGAACAGTGCCTACTTGGAGCAGTGCACATTCACAGGACTGTGGGAGCGGGGGTTTCACTAATTATCATTTGTGTATTCTAAGTTGGCGGTAGCATATAGCGTGGCCTTGCTTGGTGCTGCGGGAGGATAATGATGCAATGTTTTAACGACGATGCTGGCCGGTTCCAGGCTAATACCCATACATGGAGCGGCCAAGAGCAGCCCGCCTGGTTCTCAACCTACCTAGACGAGCTTCGATCTTGGTCCAACTCAGTAACCTCCCCAGGCTCCCTGAAAATAAAAGGATCCCGTTCAAAACTCTTGTCTTTTTGCACTGAGCCTTGAACCACTCTGGCTCCAATACCTGTCTTCCAGGATTCATTACTACACTCCCCTTAGGACTCTTCGCTCCTCCAGTAGCTGTCTGGCTAAAGTTTCAAGGGTCAGACTGGCAGAAATAGGCGGTAGATCCTTCTCCCTTCTAGGCCCTCAAGCCTCGAATGGACTTCCTGCAGAACTCTGCCAATTTGAAAATTAGAGGCCTTTCAGAAAACAACTCAAGACTTACTTTTCACCCTGTAGTTCCATCTTCTTCTCTCTTACATTCTGTTTATCGCCGAAACGCTTCTTTGAATAGCCGCACACTCGAAATCTTGCTATTCATTTATTCATTCAAGAGCTCATTATTTGTGTGTTTGATGTAATGATCTAGGTTGCATGGGTATGCCCAGGCATGGGTTCCTTGCTCACTGTGCCACACAAACCACGCAAAACTGGGATATTTTGCAATTCATGTTTGAACTTCTGTTGTGGAAAAGGGAAAAGTGCTGATGACAGAAACTCCATGGCTCGGAGACAAATGGCTTGTGATCCCACTTTTAAGCATATTTGGGACCGTTTGTGATTGGAAATATATCCCACTTTGTGAATATATTTTACTATCAAGAACTCATTATAACCTTAAATAATCATGTGTATCCATTGGTTGATAAAACTGGGCAGTGAAACCAAACAAATACTAAAAATTGGGATGTTTGCACATTCTGGCCACACCTCAGACTCCGCCCACTGATCCAATCCTTGGGTCATTCCCGCCCTCTGATTCTCCACCCACAGTTCCTCTACTTTTTTTCCCCCACTTCGACCACTGTCAATACCTAAATGCTGAGTTCTAATCTGGGCAAAATCGATGTTGGGTTGCTTGTGTTCCGGTTCAGGGAGGACTGGCCTGAGCAGTTTGGGCTTGACTGTTCCTATTGGAGCAGGGTCAAGACTGATTTGCATTTAGCTAGATACAAACTAAGGTGGCATGGTGAGCAAAAGAACAGAGCTGTCGCAAGGGGTTAGGCAAACTGTAAGCATTCCTCCCATCACCTTTTGTGTGTCTGATATTAGGCCCTCGGTAGCAAGGTATGCCCAGACGTGGGTGCCAGGCTCACTGTGCCCCTAGAATGACGTTGTACCCGATTAATGAGCCCTAATCAAGGTGAAACCGGTCTTGGGTTGCTTGTGCTCTGGTTCAGGGAGGACCTGGGCTGGAAGTTTGATCTGGACTGATCTTACCCACCTGGCCCCATCCCTTTTGTACGTGCATTTTCAGTATGCATATAGGGTCAATTCACACTCCTGCACTTCCTTCAGAATAAAATATTTAAAAAAATGATATACCATTCCTCATATGCTGTACACTGGTCTTATAACAATTAATAATGTCTGTTGCATGTTGCGGTTTGTGCTAAATGTACGGGCAGGAGTAGCAGCAATTTAAAATGTCATGCAAACATCAAGAGTCATTATCACGCAGGACACACACAGGTAAAATCAAAACAAAGTTCAGGTATGGTAGTGATAAAAAAAAACCCATAAGATATAGGATAGGAAGAACATGGTTTGAGTGAAAAATGGGATGGGGATAAAGGGGTGTTGGGAGTCTATAAAATAAGAATGTGAAAAAGTAATAAAAATAGTACATGGGTCTAGGAAATAGATTTTTTTAATTAATAACTTTTATTGAAGTTTTGGAGAAAAGAACATTAGTAATAACAGCAGTACAGTATCAATATGAAATAAGAACCAGTAGAAAACAAAATAGTGAATTTATTTAGAGAATTAAAATGAGCAATGCCAGTCATTGAATATATACTTATTATGTTTTGTAATCATGAAACGTGAAAGGGGGGAAAAAGAAGTGGGGAAAGAAAGAAAAGAGGGAAAAGAAGAGAGAAAGAGAAAGAAAAGACAAACAAATATATAATAACTAAGACAGAGGTGCATGAGTAGAAAGAATCAAGGTGAAAGGAAGTCACAGTAGATCAGATTTAATTTTCGGAGACAATGAAAATGAAGAAACAGTAGAAATTCTATGTTTATACCCACAAAAATTCCACTAAGTTAATATAGATAATTTAGAGGTGTCTTTCCAACAAAAGACATTCACTTTAAATGCAAGAGCAATAACAAGATCAAATAACATAGGTTTAGGAGAAATATTGTCAAAAATATTTTGCATTGATATTGGAATAATACATTGAAATATTTGTAGATATTTTGCCCAAATAGATTCCCAAAATTTCAACACATTGGAACAATAATATAATACGTGATTTAAAGTCCCTCTGTAGGAAGAACAAGACCAGCATAAAGGAGAGGAGGTGGGAGAGAACTTGGATACACATTCATGAGTAATGAGAGCTCTGTTATAAATAAAAAATAAAGATTGTGTAATACGAGCTGCTTTGGATGTTTGTAATAATTTAAGCCAACATTTATCCCAAGCAGGGATAGGAAGCGAAATGGATAATTCAACTTCCCACAGTAGCTCAATATGTGTTTTGGTTGTTTTAAGGATAGGTGATAATATCATCTTATAGAGAAATGCAGCCTTGGCTATAGAGTCTTGGGAGATGGTGTGAAACGGTGTAAAGGGAGTAAGTGGTAGAATGCCTGAGGGGAAGTTATTAGTTAAGTAAGACCACAAAGAAGACAATATTAAAAGAGATTAATAATAAAAAAAAACTTTGTAAATTATAATCTGAATGCAATTGGGAGAAGGGAATAACAGAGTTATGTTGGACAAACTGATAAATAAACATAATACCTTTCTCCTTCCAGTGTTTATAATAGAATGACTCACACTGAAATTTGATACTTTTGTTATACCAAATAGAAGAGGCTAAGAAACATTGACATAAGTCAAAACTTGCAGAAAATACATTGTGTAACAATTGTTGGGAGTATTTCAGTATAGGATTATTTGATATAAAGGTGCAGTTAGAGATATAGATTATATTTTTTAAATAAAAAATCCTTCAATAAAGAGCGTTCAAACACAATCCATCGTGGTATGGAAGTATCACCAAATTCATGGGTTAGAGCAAAAAATGGCCTAATTAAAAATACAGAGTGATACCATTTAAAATCAGGAAAACGAACACCACCCTCATTCTTGGGATGTTTGACTTTAGTCAAAGCAATACCAGTGTGTTTATTATTCCATAGAAATTTAGTGCAGAGTGAATTAATTTGAGAGAAATAAGAAATGGGAAATTAAAAAGGTAACATAGACAATGTATAAAGGACATGTGGGACAATCATCATCTTAATGGTGTCCAACCTTCCCCACCATGATAAGTGAAGAGGAGACCATGTGGAGAGTAATTTCTTGAGTGTTATCGTTAACGCATTAAACATACAACAATTTGTGTTGGAAACAGAAGAGGAAAACCAAATTCGAAGATACTTTATTTTGGTAGATCACCAAGTAAAATTAGTGTTAGCAATTATATATTAGTAACATGAAGAATTTAAGGGTAATATTTCAGTTTTGGAGAAGTTCAGTTTATATCTAGAGATGTTAGAGTATACATGAATTTTGTATAAAAAGGGAGATAAGGAGGAGAGTGGATTGAACATATAAACCAAAATATCATCAGCATAAGCCGTTAGTTTAGCTTCAGTGGAGTTATGTACAAAACCTGAGTTGTGTGGGTTAATACGGATGCGTTCAAGGAAAGGTTCTAAACATAAAACAATTTGCATAGAGGAAAGAGGACATCCTTGCTGAGTACCTCTATGTAACTAACTGAAAATATTGGGAAAAATGATTATTAACAAAAATACTAGCATGTGGAGCAGAGTATAATAATTTTACAAATGAAATGAAATAAGGGTCAAAAGCATACCATCGAAAAGTAGTGAACATAAATTGCCAGTTTATACAATCAAAGGCCTTTTCGGCATCAACAGACAATGCAGCAAGGAGATTGCTGTTTTTTCCCAAAAGCAATAACATTAGAAAACATTCTATCATTATCAGTAGCAAGTCTGCCCTTAATAAAACCAGATTGATCGGTGTTGAACGGAACAATAGTTTCAAGCCCAACGCAAGGATTTTGGCAACTATTTTGCAATCATATTTGATTATTGAAATAGGATGGTCATTTTTACAAAGGGAGTGATCTTTATCCGATTTGGGAATAAGGACAATCAAGGCTTCTAGAAAGGAACCAGTGGCCTTAGATTCAGTAAGAAAAGAGTTGGAAAGCTCAAGTAGTTTATGGGCAAAAATGGAGGAGAAAGCAGAACAAAATTGAACAGAAAGGCAATCTGGACCAGAAGCATTGGCTTTTTTAAACAATCTGATGGCATCCGTTATTTCCTGGAGAGTTATCTCAAGTTCTAATAGATCAAATTTATTGTGCAAAGATGGAGGATTAGGTAGGCTACTAAAAAAAGCGTGCATATTTTGTTCAGAGGGATTAGAGTACAATGACTGGTAATCTTCTTGAAAAGTGGTAGAAATATCTGCATCAGAAGATGCCATTTTGTTGGTACGTTCATTTAGAATGGGACCAATATTTTAACGTTCAGATTTGATTTCTTTTAAATTTACTAACATTTTGCCTGCCTTGTTTTGACCGCCATGATACTTAGATTTGACTTTAAGGAGAATATTACAGGTATCAAAGGTGGAAAGTTTATTAAGAGCAGACCTGACTTTGATTAACTCATGTAGTACAGAAGAGGATTTAGAAGAAAAGTAAGTATTCTCTAATGTTTTGAGTTGTTGTAATAAAACAGTATATTTGGCATGGGTGTTTTTTTTGTTCCTGTCTGCCTATGCTATAGTCAAGGCACAAAAAGAGGCATTAAAGGCATCCCAAGTGTTAGGAACAGATGTATCCAAAGGTTGATTGATTAGAAAAAACTTGTTAATAAAGGTAGTAGATTCAGATAAAAAGTTATTGTCAGACAGGAGAAAGTTGTTAAATTTCCATCAACCGGTTTTAGAATTCTTCAGCGATAGGTCAAATGAAGAAAAAAGAGGAGCATGGTCAGAAATAAAAATAGAGCCAATATCTGAGGAATAGATGGAGGGAAGTAAACGTTTACAGGAATTAGTTAGAATAGGTTAGGGGTGCTGGGAAGGAGTATCCACAGAGTATTGGGAAATACTTTGGAGAAAAGATTTTAATTTGACAGGATTGTCAAATGAGCGTGTATCGCCCTCATGAGTAATCTTACATAAACAAGGATGCAAATTGCCAAAATGAATATGTAATTGTCTCATTAGTGGACAAAGAGAAAGAAATCCTTTCCTTCTGGCATTGGTGGTGTTAGAGAGATCTTGAGAGATATAGATGGTGTGACCAGACCATATAAGATGACGTTTCACTTTTGCTGCCCTCAGCACATGGATGAGATATGTAAATTCCAAAAATAACATAATTCTTCTGGGTCTGGTAGACTGAGGTTGGAAACGTCGAAAACTATGTGCACGTTGAATGTTCAATGTAGACTGATGTTGAATGTCCAAAAGCTCAGGCATGAACTTCTTCAATAAGATAGGATGGGGAGAGGAGTTGGCTTAATGGCTAGAGTGGTTGACCTCAAATCTAGTGAACCGGGCTCGAGTCTCGGTAAGGACGCACAACATCCTGTGATTCTGGGCAAATCACTTAATCTCCCAGTGTCTAACAAAAAATGAATGCGTCCTCATGTAACGCAACTGGTGCAAGTGTAAAGCACTCTGATACCCGATACCTTTGGGTCAAGTGTGTTCTATATAAAACACTGTAAAAAAAAAAAAGAAGGACCGGGCCTTCCCAATTTTCTGGTAAGCCATATAACTCAGGGTTTTTCTCAATTTTCATGCTCCTCAGTATGCAAATTGAGCCATTGGATCTCTGGTTCCAACATAGGAATCTTGGTAGTTGCATCATGTAAATTACTTATACGTTGCTCCATGTCAAATCATTTAGCTTCCATAGTGATCCATCTATCCTCAATTTGTTGAAGCTTCTCGTTAGTAGCAGACATGAAGGGTTTTAATCCCCTCACCTAATCAAGGATAGTATCAAGAACAGGGTTATGCAATGACAGAAAGGGAGAGGGGGGTCATTTTTTACCCGCTTAGGTTTTGTACCAGAGTAGGAAGGCTTCGCACAAGCTTAAACAGAAACATTACAAAGTAAAGAACTCCATTATGAAAGTTTCACAGAAAATTCCATAACCAGAAATTAAATGTCCCAATGCAACATTCTGAATGAAAGGTGACATTCCAATATAAAATATTATGCAAATAACTTTGAGATGGTACTGTCCTGCATTGAGGGAATACTATCCTAGCTATCCTCGTCAAGGTCCGATGGGATGGTGTACATTAATGTTTTCTGCCCCGGCATATCTGGAGGGAGATCACAACCCAAAATCTTATGAGTGAGATCAGCATAGGGACAGAATGGGTGGTGAAGTGGGTGCACTGAAAAAGACAACAGGTGGAGAGAAACAATGGGCCTGGAGAAAGATATAGAGAGGCAGTGTAGGAGGAAAGGAGGTAGATAAGTGGGCTCTCTCTGTTGGATAAGGTACAAACCAGGCAAGGCAGAAACCCCCTTTTCTATTGCCTGCAGGATGTGCATTCTGCCCAATACTTGACTCAATAACTCCTTGATTAGCTCCAGGTGATAATGGCTTTCAATGAGGTATGGGGAAACAAGAGGACGTTGTGAGGTGAAGATTTCAGTCACACTCTGTAACCCTGTAAGCCAGAGGCATTGAAGGTGTACCTACTTGCCCTGAAAAGTGGAGGAAAAAGACAGGTGTCCCATGACACCTTCCTCATTTCTTATGTAATGTAGGATCTATTGGGAGATGGGCAATCAGTCCTGCCACTGACAAGGTTTTAGGAATTACCTCTGGTCTGCTCTACCGGTTTGAAAATCAATGGAGACATGTGGGTTTGTGTATAAAATTATTTATTATACTATAGTCTAGGCATATTTAGAACACATGTTATGAATTTCATGAGCATAATAGCAATAACAAGCACATTTGAGGCTATTCACATAGGTAAATTACACTTGTGGGTAATTCAGATGTGTAAGTTTACACTTAAAGTTTTGAGTAATTTAATTGCTATTGGCTATTGACCATTTCTGGGTGTAAAGTTACTTAAAAGTGTAGACTTACATGACTTCATCCCCTGAAACAGGTGGTGGAGCTGAATTTATAAATATTACTACTGCCAAAATGGAGCAGTAGTAAGTACAGCAGCACACATGGTCACTCACTGATACTGTGACACCCCCCCATAGAAATCAATGTAGGTAGGACCTTTAACGAAAACCTCTATAGAAAATAATATTAAAATAAATTAATGTATTTAAACTATTTCAAAGATATAAATGCTATTAATCCAATGTTAAAAAATCTAAAAATGAAACATTTAGTTTAAAAATATTTAATTACACTTTTAAATGTAAAAAATAATGTTATAACTATCTTGTTTTAAATATAACCAAGGCCCTCATTCTTATGTCGAGCAGTCCGCCTCGAGCAGGGTGGAGGCTTGCCCGACATCCAGGGCATCAGTTGAACCGCCGGATTACAATACTGGCGGTTGGAGTGATTATGTCGGTTGGAAAGACCGCCACCTCCGGAACCTGCTGGGGCAGTGGTGAACACGAATCCCTACAATGAAGGCGATGCCTACACAGGCACCTACATAGAGATTCTGACTGCCTTTTCATGGCGGTCCCACCACCATGAAAAGGCAGACGGAAACAGACTTTGAGGGCCTCAAGCAGGGCCTTCATACCCAGTGGGCCACTGCTAAGGGCCCAGGGGGGCACATGTGGTGCCCCCGAACATTCATGCATTGTGTAACATGCACCACATGGTGTTTGGCACACGGTGCCTGAATGTATGAAAAGTGCCTGTTTGTCCTGTGGCTTGTGCTGTGGCCCTTTTCCAGGGACGCAGTACAAAAAGGCACATTCTGACGTTGTGCTGATGGTACTATCCAAATTGGGCAGGAGGGACTGCTGACTCATTGTTGGATGGACACTTGCCCGTGACAATGGTGGTCGGATGCTCCTCTGATCATCATCATAATGAGAGCCACTATTCCTTAGAATTATTTTAATACATCGCTGTTAATATTTGTATACATAACAAATTTACTTTTGTTTAACTTTTTAAGTGGTATTTTTTTATTTAAACTACGGGAAAAGAATTATAATTTGTTTTTGTTAGAGGGTGGTTCTGACCATCTGAGCTACCAGGATTTTTTGCTTTTTGAACACCTATTTGTTGAGCTTTTACTGTGGGAGAGCCTCATAAGTTGGGACTCACCCACAGTGAACTCATGATGAAAGGGACTGCATGTGTATTTTACCGGTGTCCCTCTGGCGCGAGTTGGCCGCTGCGCTGCAGCCAGAGTATGGAGCACTGGGCTGGGTACATGCAGACTTGTGTATACATGCATGTGCGCAAGTGTAAGGGCTGTGCAGGGGAGATTCCTGGCATGCGCAGCCCAGGAGCAGCTACAAATTGAATGGTGTGGGAGGACTTATGCAGAACTGGGTGGTGACATGGAATAGGCTTTCTACAATTGGAAGAAACATTTGAGGGAAAATCAGTGAGCTTTACTGTTTTTATTCCATCATTCTCCTACGAGGATGGGGAGAACATCGGCTAGTTTTACTTTCCTAGGGCCTACAAATTCCACACAAGCACTAAAGTCCACTGTAACGTATGTGATCCAAAGTCATAGTTGTACTGCTTTTGGGTCATCCAGAAATGTCATATTTCTCTGAGTCAGCTCATACACAGGGCCTGGCTGGGGCTGACCCTGCCAGGCTGAATTAATGACCATGGTCCCCAACCTGCAGCATCAGAGGCCCAGCCCTGCACAACAAGCATTTTAAGGGCGAAGGCCTCCAGTCCAAGAAGAGGAGATGGGTGGAGCTACAGGTTCATCCATCAGCAGCTGACACCTGATGCCAGGCACCAAGCTGCTCTGGAGAGAAGGCAGCGAGGGGGGGAAGGGACGCTAAGAGACCATGTGGCATGAGACCCCTGGACGACGCCATTTTGAACAAACCCAGAGGACTGGGCAGGGCGGAGGGGGCAGGGAAGTGATGTGTCACTGTTTGATAGGGCAAACAGAGACTTCCTGCCAGCCCTCTCCAAATTCTTCAAAAGAGTTTGCACAGAAAGAGGAGCTCTCTCTGGGGTGTGGTCTGCTGAGGACGACTGGTGTTGGAGCCTGGCACCATGGGTAGCTGCAAGGAAGAACCTCCAGACAGGCCCAGGACCCTGATTTGCGCCACAAGGGGAGACCAGGACCAGTGAGCAGAAGCCTGGGCCTCTGCGCAAGGAGAAGAGAGACCCAGGAAGAGAACCAGGCGAAAGACTGGTGCGGGGAGCCAGTGAAGATCGCTCCCTGCTGCATCACCCTCCTGGAGAGTAAGAGGGTGAAGGAAAGTTCCCCCATGGCTAGGGAGCACCACCAGGAGCAAGAACAGGCCAAGATCGAGAAGTTCGGTCCCCTGGGGGCTGAGATATGCCCCCAGAAGGTAGGTAATTTGTGACCTCTACTGGGACCGACGACAAAGCGTGTAGGTCTCTGCTGCTGGTCCAATATGTGCCACCAGGGCGGATCAGGTCCCGGGGCTGCCCCCGGAAGAAGTAAAGCCAGGCAGCGCTGTTGCGCTCCCCATGAAAATGCCCAAAAGAGGTGCCAGGAGCCCACCCTGGCCCCCGGCGATGGCGCAGAACAGGAGGGGGGGGGCACCATCGCTCAACCCCCCTCACGGGTGAAGCCAAGTCGGGGAGCGTGAAGATTCTGTAGGGCACCGGATCTCAAATCCGGGACCCCATCCTCGGGCCCTCGAAGTGAAGGAGAGGTGAGGGGAGTGAGAAGGCAGTGGGACTGCCGTCGCACTCCCCTGATGACCCGCTGGAGTGGGGAAGTAGCCTCGCGTCTGCCTGCCGGAGCAGGCAGACCAGAACATGAATGCCGGCTCCCGCAGTAGCACACAGAGGTGCTGGCCAGTCGGGGAACCGGTGGGAGCTGCCGGGGGTGGGGTCCCCGAGCTGCTCTCCACCTAGGAGGCTAGAAGGGGCGCCCGGGTGGGAGAGGAGGTGGGAGAGAACTTGGATACACATTCATGAGTAATGAGAGCTCTGTTATAAATAAAAAATAAAGATTGTGTAATACGAGCTGCTTTGGATGTTTGTAATAATTTAAGCCAACATTTATCCCAAGCAGGGATAGGAAGCGAAATGGATAATTCAACTTCCCACAGTAGCTCAATATGTGTTTTGGTTGTTTTAAGGATAGGTGATAATATCATCTTATAGAGAAATGCAGCCTTGGCTATAGAGTCTTGGGAGATGGTTTGAAACGGTGTAAAGGGAGTAAGTGGTAGAATGCCTGAGGGGAAGTTATTAGTTAAGTAAGACCACAAAGAAGACAATATTAAAAGAGATTAATAAAAAAAAAAACTTTGTAAATTATAATCTGAATGCAATTGGGAGAAGGGAATAACAGAGTTATGTTGGACAAACTGATAAATAAACATAATACCTTTCTCCTTCCAGTGTTTATAATAGAATGACTCACACTGAAATTTGATACATTTGTTATACCAAATAGAAGAGGCTAAGAAACATTGACATAAGTCAAAACTTGCAGAAAATACATTGTGTAACAATTGTTGGGAGTATTTCAGTATAGGATTATTTGATATAAAGGTGCAGTTAGAGATATAGATTATATTTTTTAAATAAAAAATCCTTCAATAAAGAGCGTTCAAACACAATCCATCGTGGTATGGAAGTATCACCAAATTCATGGGTTAGAGCAAAAAATGGCCTAATTAAAAATACAGAGTGATACCATTTAAAATCAGGAAAACGAACACCACCCTCATTCTTGGGATGTTTGACTTTAGTCAAAGCAATACCAGTGTGTTTATTATTCCATAGAAATTTAGTGCAGAGTGAATTAATTTGAGAGAAATAAGAAATGGGAAATTAAAAAGGTAACATAGACAATGTATAAAGGACATGTGGGACAATCATCATCTTAATGGTGTCCAACCTTCCCCACCATGATAAGTGAAGAGGAGACCATGTGGAGAGTAATTTCTTGAGTGTTATCGTTAACGCATTAAACATACAACAATTTGTGTTGGAAACAGAAGAGGAAAACCAAATTCGAAGATACTTTATTTTGGTAGATCACCAAGTAAAATTAGTGTTAGCAATTATATATTAGTAACATGAAGAATTTAAGGGTAATATTTCAGTTTTGGAGAAGTTCAGTTTATATCTAGAGATGTTAGAGTATACATGAATTTTGTATAAAAAGGGAGATAAGGAGGAGAGTGGATTGAACATATAAACCAAAATATCATCAGCATAAGCCGTTAGTTTAGCTTCAGTGGAGTTATGTACAAAACCTGAGTTGTGTGGGTTAATACGGATGCGTTCAAGGAAAGGTTCTAAACATAAAACAATTTGCATAGAGGAAAGAGGACATCCTTGCTGAGTACCTCTATGTAACTAACTGAAAATATTGGGAAAAATGATTATTAACAAAAATACTAGCATGTGGAGCAGAGTATAATAATTTTACAAATGAAATGAAATAAGGGTCAAAAGCATACCATCGAAAAGTAGTGAACATAAATTGCCAGTTTATACAATCAAAGGCCTTTTCGGCATCAACAGACAATGCAGCAAGGAGATTGCTGTTTTTTCCCCAAAAGCAATAACATTAGAAAACATTCTATCATTATCAGTAGCAAGTCTGCCCTTAATAAAACCAGATTGATCGGTGTTGAACGGAACAATAGTTTCAAGCCCAACGCAAGGATTTTGGCAACTATTTTGCAATCATATTTGATTATTGAAATAGGATGGTCATTTTTACAAAGGGAGTGATCTTTATCCGATTTGGGAATAAGGACAATCAAGGCTTCTAGAAAGGAACCAGTGGCCTTAGATTCAGTAAGAAAAGAGTTGGAAAGCTCAAGTAGTTTATGGGCAAAAATGGAGGAGAAAGCAGAACAAAATTGAACAGAAAGGCAATCTGGACCAGAAGCATTGGCTTTTTTAAACAATCTGATGGCATCCATTATTTCCTGGAGAGTTATCTCAAGTTCTAATAGATCAAATTTATTGTGCAAAGATGGAGGATTAGGTAGGCTACTAAAAAAAGCGTGCATATTTTGTTCAGAGGGATTAGAGTACAATGACTGGTAATCTTCTTGAAAAGTGGTAGAAATATCTGCATCAGAAGATGCCATTTTGTTGGTACGTTCATTTAGAATGGGACCAATATTTTAACGTTCAGATTTGATTTCTTTTAAATTTACTAACATTTTGCCTGCCTTGTTTTGACCGCCATGATACTTAGATTTGACTTTAAGGAGAATATTACAGGTATCAAAGGTGGAAAGTTTATTAAGAGCAGACCTGACTTTGATTAACTCATGTAGTACAGAAGAGGATTTAGAAGAAAAGTAAGTATTCTCTAATGTTTTGAGTTGTTGTAATAAAACAGTATATTTGGCATGGGTGTTTTTTTTGTTCCTGTCTGCCTATGCTATAGTCAAGGCACAAAAAGAGGCATTAAAGGCATCCCAAGTGTTAGGAACAGATGTATCCAAAGGTTGATTGATTAGAAAAAACTTGTTAATAAAGGTAGTAGATTCAGATAAAAAGTTATTGTCAGACAGGAGAAAGTTGTTAAATTTCCATCAACCGGTTTTAGAATTCTTCAGCGATAGGTCAAATGAAGAAAAAAGAGGAGCATGGTCAGAAATAAAAATAGAGCCAATATCTGAGGAATAGATGGAGGGAAGTAAACGTTTACAGGAATTAGTTAGAATAGGTTAGGGGTGCTGGGAAGGAGTATCCACAGAGTATTGGGAAATACTTTGGAGAAAAGATTTTAATTTGACAGGATTGTCAAATGAGCGTGTATCGCCCTCATGAGTAATCTTACATAAACAAGGATGCAAATTGCCAAAATGAATATGTAATTGTCTCATTAGTGGACAAAGAGAAAGAAATCCTTTCCTTCTGGCATTGGTGGTGTTAGAGAGATCTTGAGAGATATAGATGGTGTGACCAGACCATATAAGATGACGTTTCACTTTTGCTGCCCTCAGCACATGGATGAGATATGTAAATTCCAAAAATAACATAATTCTTCTGGGTCTGGTAGACTGAGGTTGGAAACGTCGAAAACTATGTGCACGTTGAATGTTCAATGTAGACTCATGTTGAATGTCCAAAAGCTCAGGCATGAACTTCTTCAATAAGATAGGATGGGGAGGGGAGTTGGCTTAATGGCTAGAGTGGTTGACCTCAAATCTAGTGAACCGGGCTCGAGTCTCGGTAAGGACGCACAACATCCTGTGATTCTGGGCAAATCACTTAATCTCCCAGTGTCTAACAAAAAATGAATGCGTCCTCATGTAACGCAACTGGTGCAAGTGTAAAGCACTCTGATACCCGATACCTTTGGGTCAAGTGTGTTCTATATAAAACACTGTAAAAAAAAAAAAGAAGGACCGGGCCTTCCCAATTTTCTGGTAAGCCATATAACTCAGGGTTTTTCTCAATTTTCATGCTCCTCAGTATGCAAATTGAGCCATTGGATCTCTGGTTCCAACATAGGAATCTTGGTAGTTGCATCATGTAAATTACTTATACGTTGCTCCATGTCAAATCATTTAGCTTCCATAGTGATCCATCTATCCTCAATTTGTTGAAGCTTCTCGTTAGTAGCAGACATGAAGGGTTTTAATCCCCTCACCTAATCAAGGATAGTATCAAGAACAGGGTTATGCAATGACAGAAAGGGAGAGGGGGGTCATTTTTTACCCGCTTAGGTTTTGTACCAGAGTAGGAAGGCTTCGCACAAGCTTAAACAGAAACATTACAAAGTAAAGAACTCCATTATGAAAGTTTCACAGAAAATTCCATAACCAGAAATTAAATGTCCCAATGCAACATTCTGAATGAAAGGTGACATTCCAATATAAAATATTATGCAAATAACTTTGAGATGGTACTGTCCTGCATTGAGGGAATACTATCCTAGCTATCCTCGTCAAGGTCCGATGGGATGGTGTACATTAATGTTTTCTGCCCCGGCATATCTGGAGGGAGATCACAACCCAAAATCTTATGAGTGAGATCAGCATAGGGACAGAATGGGTGGTGAAGTGGGTGCACTGAAAAAGACAACAGGTGGAGAGAAACAACGGGCCTGGAGAAAGATATAGAGACAGTGTAGGAGGAAAGGAGGTAGATAAGTGGGCTCTCTCTGTTGGATAAGGTACAAACCAGGCAAGGCAGAAACCCCCTTTTCTATTGCCTGCAGGATGTGCATTCTGCCCATTACTTGACTCAATAACTCCTTGATTAGCTCCAGGTGATAATGGCTTTCAATGAGGTATGGGGAAACAAGAGGACGTTGTGAGGTGAAGATTTCAGTCACACTCTGTAACCCTGTAAGCCAGAGGCATTGAAGGTGTACCTACTTGCCCTGAAAAGTGGAGGAAAAAGACAGGTGTCCCATGACACCTTCCTCATTTCTTATGTAATGTAGGATCTATTGGGAGATGGGCAATCAGTCCTGCCACTGACAAGGTTTTAGGAATTACCTCTGCTCTGCTCTACCGGTTTGAAAATCAATGGAGACATGTGGGTTTGTGTATATAATTATTTATTATACTATAGTCTAGGCATATTCAGAACACATGTTATGAATTTCATGAGCATAATAGCAATAACAAGCACATTTGAGGCTATTCACATAGGTAAATTACACTTGTGGGTAATTCAGATGTGTAAGTTTACACTTAAAGTTTTGAGTAATTTAATTGCTATTGGCTATTGACCATTTCTGGGTGTAAAGGTACTTAAAAGTGTAGACTTACATGACTTCATCCCCTGAAACAGGTGGTGGAGCTGAATTTATAAATATTACTACTGCCAAAAAGGAGCAGTAGTAAGTACAGCAGCACACATGGTCACTCACTGATACTGTGACACCCTCCCATAGAAATCAATGTAGGTAGGACCTTTAACGAAAACCTCTATAGAAAATAATATTATAATAAATTAATGTATTTAAACTATTTCAAAGATATAAATGCTATTAATCCAATGTTAAAAAATCTAAAAATGAAACATTTAGTTTAAAAATATTTAATTACACTTTTAAATGTAAAAAATAATGGTATAACTATCTTGTTTTAAATATAACCAAGGCCCTCATTCTTATGTCGAGCAGTCCGCCTCGAGCAGGGTGGAGGCTTGCTCGACATCCAGGGCATCAGTTGAACCGCCGGATTACAATACTGGCGGTTGGAGTGATTATGTCGGTTGGAAAGACCGCCACCTCCGGAACCTGCTGGGGCAGTGGTGAACACGAATCCCTACAATGAAGGCGATGCCTACACAGGCACCTACATAGAGATTCTGACTGCCTTTTCATGGCGGTCCCACCACCATGAAAAGGCAGACGGAAACAGACTTTGAGGGCCTCAAGCAGGGCCTTCATACCCAGTGGGCCACTGCTAAGGGCCCAGGGGGGCACATGTGGTGCCCCCCGAACATTCATGCATTGTGTAACATGCACCACATGGTGTTTGGCACACGGTGCCTGAATGTATGAAAAGTGCCTGTTTGTCCTGTGGCTTGTGCTGTGGCCCTTTTCCAGGGACGCAGTACAAAAAGGCACATTCTGACGTTGTGCTGATGGTACTATCCAAATTGGGCAGGAGGGACTGCTGACTCATTGTTGGATGTACCCTTGCCCGTGACAATGGTGGTCGGATGCTCCTCTGATCATCATCATAATGAGAGCCACTATTCCTTAGAATAATTTTAATACATAGCTGTTAATATTTGTATACATAACAAATTTACTTTTGTTTAACTTTTTAAGTGTTTTTTTTTTATTTAAACTACGGGAAAAGAATTATAATTTATTTTTGTTAGAGGGTGGTTCTGACCATCTGAGCTACCAGGATTTTTTGCTTTTTGAACACCTATTTGTTGAGCTTTTACTGTGGGAGAGCCTCATAAGTTGGGACTCACCCACAGTGAACTCATGATGAAAGGGACTGCATGTGTATTTTACCGGTGTCCCTCTGGCGCGAGTTGGCCGCTGCGCTGCAGCCAGAGTATGGAGCACTGGGCTGGGTACATGCAGACTTGTGTATACATGCATGTGCGCAAGTGTAAGGGCTGTGCAGGGGAGATTCCTGGCATGCGCAGCCCAGGAGCAGCTACAAATTGAATGGTGTGGGAGGACTTATGCAGAACTGGGTGGTGACATGGAATAGGCTTTCTACAATTGGAAGAAACATTTGAGGGAAAATCAGTGAGCTTTACTGTTTTTATTCCATCATTCTCCTACGAGGATGGGGAGAACATCGGCTAGTTTTACTTTCCTAGGGCCTACAAATTCCAGACAAGCACTAAAGTCCACTGTAACGTATGTGATCCAAAGTCATAGTTGTACTGCTTTTGGGTCATCCAGAAATGTCATATTTCTCTGAGTCAGCTCATACACAGGGCCTGGCTGGGGCTGACCCTGCCAGGCTGAATTAATGACCATGGTCCCCAACCTGCAGCATCAGAGGCCCAGCCCTGCACAACAAGCATTTTAAGGGCGAAGGCCTCCAGTCCAAGAAGAGGAGATGGGTGGAGCTACAGGTTCATCCATCAGCAGCTGACACCTGATGCCAGGCACCAAGCTGCTCTGGAGAGAAGGCAGCGAGGGGGGGAAGGGACGCTAAGAGACCATGTGGCATGAGACCCCTGGACGACGCCATTTTGAACAAACCCAGAGGACTGGGCAGGGCGGAGGGGGCAGGGAAGTGATGTGTCACTGTTTGATAGGGCAAACAGAGACTTCCTGCCAGCCCTCTCCAAATTCTTCAAAAGAGTTTGCACAGGAAGAGGAGCTCTCTCTGGGGTGTGGTCTGCTGAGGACGACTGGTGTTGGAGCCTGGCACCATGGGTAGCTGCAAGGAAGAACCTCCAGACAGGCCCAGGACCCTGATTTGCGCCACAAGGGGAGACCAGGACCAGTGAGCAGAAGCCTGGGCCTCTGCGCAAGGAGAAGAGAGACCCAGGAAGAGAACCAGGCGAAAGACTGGTGCGGGGAGCCAGTGAAGATCGCTCCCTGCTGCATCACCCTCCTGGAGAGTAAGAGGGTGAAGGAAAGTTCCCCCATGGCTAGGGAGCACCACCAGGAGCAAGAACAGGCCAAGATCGAGAAGTTCGGTCCCCTGGGGGCTGAGATATGCCCCCCAGAAGGTAGGTAATCTGTGACCTCTACTGGGACCGACGACAAAGCGTGTAGGTCTCTGCTGCTGGTCCAATATGTGCCACCAGGGCGGATCAGGTCCCGGGGCTGCCCCAGGAAGAAGTAAAGCCAGGCAGCGCTGTTGCGCTCCCCATGAAAATGCCCAAAAGAGGTGCCAGGAGCCCACCCTGGCCCCCGGCGATGGCGCAGAACAGGAGGGGGGGGGCACCATCGCTCAACCCCCTTCACGGGTGAAGCCAAGTCGGGGAGCGTGAAGATTCTGTAGGGCACCGGATCTCAAATCCGGGACCCCATCCTCGGGCCCTCGAAGTGAAGGAGAGGTGAGGGGAGTGAGAAGGCAGTGGGACTGCCGTCGCACTCCCCTGATGACCCGCTGGAGTGGGGAAGTAGCCTCGCGTCTGCCTGCCGGAGCAGGCAGACCAGAACATGAATGCCGGCTCCCGCAGTAGCACACAGAGGTGCTGGCCAGTCGGGGAACCGGTGGGAGCTGCCGGGGGTGGGGTCCCCGAGCTGCTCTCCACCTAGGAGGCTAGAAGGGGCGCCCGGGTGGGACTGGGGCCCCAAAGAAGGTGAGAGGGGCCCGGGGTCCCAAAAACAGCATGAGCAGCCAGGGGTGGGCTCCCCGAGCTGCAGCCCCCACCTGGGGGTCCAGGTGGGACCGGACCCTCCAACGCAGGAAAGACGGGGCCAGAGGCCCACAGCGGGCTCTCCCCGCGCAGAGGGGGAGCCACTGGTGCGATATGCACAGTGCCGGAGCACCTCAACCCATAATGCTTTGCAGGCCTGAGCTGGCCTGCAGGCAAACGCCTGTTTTTCTGCGTGTGGCGGCCCCAGGAGGGCGGGGTCACCACAACGTGTGCCAAGGTGCAGGGGGAGCTGCAGGAGCAATGCAGGCTCCCCCAGCATGACAATGGAAAGTCCCTTCCTAAGTCTCTGGGGACTTAGAAAGAATAACCCCTCAAGGGCTCAGCTAGCAATCCAAGCATTCTGAGGCTGGACATTTGTTCTGCAGCTGGTGGTGCGTTATGTCTGCACCAAGGTGTGAAGGGCAGAGTTGGGGATGTCTGGAGAAGGGCATCCCCTAGAGATGAAGAGGTGTAATTGCACCATCAATGCATTTACTGATGTTATTTCTTTTAGAGGAACTGAAAGTCACATGTGTTATGTGAAGTACCTGTGTAAGGTGATGTCATAAGCCAAATGGGGTTATGTTGGTGGACATTCCTGCTAGGGTGTCTGGCTGTATTTGTGTAATCTTGTAATTTTACCTGCGATGCCTTTTAGAGGCTGTGATTGCAATGCATTATAATTGTTATCATCTAGGATAAGTACCTCATTTATTGTGATGCCCAAACATATATTCTTGCTACTGCGTTAGGGGAGGAACAACCTAGACTGTTAGCCACAAGATGTAGAGGTGCATACTGTATGGTCAGTATGAGATGCTCAGTCAGGGTTATGTGTCCCCAGGACAGGTGCACCTATTTTTAATGCTTGTTGAGATGATGGGGTGGATCACCACTGGGATGGTGCCAGTTGGCTGGGCCCTCGCTCCAGGTTGTGTCAACCCACTGCATTAGGCAGCAAGATGATGTGCATACATGGGAGTGGTGGTACTGGACCCCACCCCACCCCCCCTGTGGGAGGGATGGAGATGTTATGCAATGTCACAAACTAATTCCAACAGCTTATGTATATTTGTAAATTGGTGCATAGTATTAAATAGTGTGTGTTTACTTACTCTTCCTTTTATTAGGCAAAGTACAGAATGGCGATTACTAGCACACACCACCTCCCTTGAGTAAGCTTTGGACTGCTCTGTAACACTACTTTCTGAGAGTCAGGCGCTACACTAGGGTGTTTGGTTCCCAGTGAAGGACCAATGTGACATGTTATTTGTGCATGCCTCACAGAAAATGCCTAATTTTCCAACATAAATATATTTAAGTAAGTCAAAATTAATATAATAGTGTTGTAGAATTTGTTTATTGTGTTCTGAATTTAAAATAAATCTATAAAAATAATTGACTTTAATATTTAGCATGTTTTTCTATGACACTTAAGAAAAGGAACAGGCTGGCAAAAAATGGCAACTGGCATGCCCTACAAAAAATATAAAAAAATATATAAAAAAAAAATATTACTGGAGGCGCAGAGGAGCACTGGGAGGAATCAATTCAATTCAATTCAAAAAATCTTTATTTCGGTAAGGAATCAAAGAGGAGGGGGAGCAGATGCAAGTGGTTGGGGAGCAAGGAGATGCTTTAGGCAGAAAAACATAAATACATTTAAAAGGCAAAAAAATAATAATCAAGCACTGGCAAAGCCAATCGGTCTGGCCTTTCAAATACTAGCTGCAATATCTTTAGTAATTACTAGATGTCCTTTTTGAGTCAGAAGAAACAGCATGAAGTCTTTAACAACTAAATATCCCTCATGTATAAGATGCAAGTGCTTCAAATGTCCTATGCAAAGTTGAGGTAGTGAGGCTTCAACATGAAAATGTACACATCTACTTTTGCTACTCAAATTGTTCTTGATTTCAATAGGATAATTAAATATGCAATGCTGGTGTATGCTCATGAATCAATATCGCAACTTTCAATACATGTCTTGATTACTATGGAGCACTTTTGAAGAGAGCCTAGTATATATAGGTAGTAGGAGTCACTTGTAAAGTCAAGTGCCTATCACCATATTGTTGGAAAACAGTGTTTTGAGTGGCACTATATTCATGTCCCAGTTAAATGGCCACTCCCTTGTGCTATGGACTGTGGTGGGAAGAAGCCAAATGCAAGCCAAGAAATAAAGATATTTGGTACTTTAATGGCACATAGCACTCTATCATGGTTGAGTAGATAGATCATTGCAACAGAGAAAATTGCTAGGATTTAACAGTAGAATATTTATGTGAATTGATGGGGAGCTTCTTTGAAAAAGTAATTTGATATAAAACACATATGCAACGGGCACTCAATGAACCTTTTAAATTCTGATGGAATAATTGAAGGCATCTCCATTCAGTGGTTGATTTTAATTCTACGTATACTTCCGTTGGAAATTAATGCCTTAATTATTTATGGAATGTGTGGTAGGAGATAGGGGGCAATATCAACTACACACAAGAAACATTACAACATAATAAAGTTATTAGTTGGTGGGAGGGTAGAATACTTGCGATTTAATTTTTTATTTGGTCTTCTATGTGTGACAAAAATTAAAAATAAGTGTTTGTAGAATGTTGCAAAAAAGTTTAAACAGTGATCGCTTTTATTAAATATAGAGAGTATGGATTCATTAGACTTTTAAAGATTTAGTCAGGCTTGGCATTGGTGTGTTTGTGTTAACTTTCTAAAAGTGGCATTTTCGCAATTGTGACTTAAAATATGGCTTTACCATTAAAGAGAATTTTAAATTACAATTCATTTGAGTCTTAGCAGCATATCTCTAGCTGCTCCCAATCCAAATTAAATGTAATAAGCGAGCCCAATATTACTCATCAGGAGAGACAGGCCTTACAATAGTGAAAAATAACTTTAGGAGTTTTTCACCTTGCTGAACATACACAGGTAATAACACTAAACTAACACTTTGCATTTGACTATTCCACAGTTTCCTCACATTAAACATAATTGCCGCTTGTTTTTTAATGACTACCTGAAGGATGAGATGCCAAATCAGAAACTACTGTACACATTAAAAATTCAGTAATTAGAGGTACACGAAAGCTAACCAAAAAAAACAAACTCTGGGCCTGATTCACAAATTACATTTTGCAGTACATATAGGGCCAGATGTAGGTAAAATCAAATTTGCAAATCCTTAATAGCGAATTTTACTGATTCGCTATTAAGGACTCGCAAAATTGAATATAGGTAGGAATCGCTAAAATATTAGCGAATCCTTAATATTCCTTAATAGCAAATCGCAAATTGAGATTCGCTAATAAGGAAAACCTACCCATTCATTCCTATGGGCTAGCAGGCCCATAGGAATGAATGGGAAGATATTCACTATTTGTGATTCGGTATTAACCGCATGCACGCTAGCGGTTTTCCCGCTGCGCGCTGCGTTTTAGAAAAAGCCGCGTTACATGACGAGCTCGGCTCGTCATGAGCATACGAGCGTCGGCGCTCATGACGAGCTCAGCTCGTCATGAGCGCGGAAGTGGTTAAAGAATCGCAAATAGCGGGCGTTATTTCAAGGGTGTCAAAAGGACACCCTGTTGCACCCCTGAAATGTGCATGTGTGCACATGTGGCACACATACATGCCCTAAGGGCATGAATGTGTGCCACATGGCACTTTAAAAAAAGTGCATTTTTAAAGGAAATCGCTAATTACCACCAACTTGAAGTTGGTGGTAATTAGCGATTCCTTAAGGCTAAAGTGCACTTTCTTTTGTGCTACTAAGGAATCGCAATTTGCGATTCCTTAAATACAAGAGCAAAATAAGGAATCGCAATTTTGCAATTTCTTATTTTGCTAGTAGGTTTCAACTCACCTACATTGCTCTCAGCCAAATAGCTATCAAAACGAATTTCAGCGTTAGCGCTCGCTATTTGGCCACCTACATCCCATACTAGTTCTACAGCAGTGCTACTCACGTACTACAAAATGCTGTTCACTAACCCATGTGCAGAGACCTATGCCTCGTCTATTTTTTCTGTGCTGCGGTCTCCACCATGGTGCAGAGATCTCCACACATGTATGTATATATATTGGTAGTAAATTTCGGAAGGACAAGAGCCAGTGACTAGAAAATGGGGAATACTCACTACTAAATGGGATGAGTTTAAAGGCATTTGAGGAGGGCTTTGGGGATGGACATGCTAATGCAAAAACACACACAGAAAAGAATACATTTTTACAGCAATGAATTGAAATGTTGGCAAAACATAGCAAAATTACACGTAATTATGTGAAATGCAAATCTATCAATTTGATCTATAGTTTGTCATAAATGCTTCCTGCAATAACTTTTTGACATAGGAATGTATTTAAACAAAGCACTGCAAACAACAGCAGTTGCATTGTTGTTCCAGTGCCTTGAATAATGCCAATATTTGCATAATAAACATAGCTAAAAATTCCCCAAACTACTCGAATTGCGCCAGTGTAATTTTGCCCAGGCCTACACAAAATAACAATAAAAATGTAGTAAGAAAAATGGGAAAATATTTACTTTACCGTTTTCAAGGTTTTAGTGCAAGATGTATGACCATTCCATTTTGCGAGTCGCAAACTCCGATTTTTGACGACTCTCAATTTGCGACTCACAAAATGGAATGTACAACAGTGTCTGAGACACTGTTTGCGATTTCCAAATGGGACGCAAGGGACCTGCCTCATTAATATTCATGAGGCAGGTCACAATTTGCGACCCATTGGGAATGGCCGGTACGCACAGGGATGATGGGCTGCTGGGCTGAGCAGACCACCATGTCTGTAACTGCTTTTTTAGTAAGGCATTTTTTTTTTAAATGCAACCCATTTTCCTGGACGTGTTTCAAAAAGAAAAATGAAATGTTTCAGGTTCATTTTTTAAGAGCAGGCAGTGGCACTCTTAAAAAAATATTTGTGCCCGCATTCGCAAAGGGGAGGGGGTTCCTTTGGGACTCCGTCCCCTTTGCGACTGGTCTACCACGAAATTTCCACTGGAGGTAAAATGCAAATGTTTAGCGACTGCATTTCGGTCACAAAACATTCATATATGACACTGCAAGTCGCAAGGGATGCCCTTGGCATGCCCCTTCCTAATAGTGAGTCGCAAACCCTATTTTGCGAGTCGGTAATAGGTTATTGAGTCACAAAATAGGATTTGTACATGCCACAGATCTATTTAGTGGCCGCAAATGGCCCAATTAGCTATTTGCGACCGCTAAAAATGGTCGTACATGTGGCCTATTGTTACTTTAACAATCTTTTTATAATAATTTTTTTCCATTCTTTTTATATTTACTTTTATATAATTTTATAATAAGATTTACAATACTTGCAACACATGTAGTAGTACAAGGGGGGGGTGATAACTCCAGACTCCACCACCCATCTCTAGGTGAAACTCATTGCAACAACAAACAATCATATGCAGGGTGATTACAAAGCATATAAACTCACTTGCCCAACTATTTGTTTTCTTTCACTATGTCGACAAATTTAAATTAGCTTTGCCCCTCAATTAGAGGAAAAAGTATTTGAAGAGGAGATAGGGGGTTTACCAGGCAAGGGGTCAACATCTTTTTCACAATTCCAGGGAAGAAGTCATTGCCAGCTACTGTTTTTCACCTGATGTGATCCTTGGCATGGTTGCACACTCGGAGCAGGAGATTGATTCACCTAGTACCGAAACGGCCATCACTCACATCGTAGATGATGCCCTCACATTACTCGACCAAAATGAAACCTGCCTTTTAATTCTGCTCAATTTCTCTTCTGCTTTTGACACTGTCAAACACGACAATCTTTTGTACCTTCTTGAACGCAGAATGGGACTCTCTGGCACAGTCCTTAAATGGTTCACATCTTTCCTCGACAACAGAACCCAGAGAGTCAAATCCAACCAATCTCTTTCCAACCGGAGTCCCTGCACACTTGGCGTCCTGCAAGGATCCTCACTCTCCCCCACCCTCTTCAACCTCTTCCTGGAACCTCTAACTGTAATTCTTAAAACCTCCAACATACAATATCACATGTATGCTGATGACACCCAACTTTACATGAAAATCTCTTCCCCCGAGGACATCATATCGCTCAATGAAACTCTTATCAAAACCCTCAACTGGCTTACTTCCAACCACCTCAAATTAAACGCCCTCAAGACGGAATTTCTCCTCATTGCACCCGCTAAACAATCCCCTACTGTGCTGCAATCTCTTTGTAACCGCACCGCTGTCAATTGCACTCCTCACATTGTTGACTCCACTAAATCTCTGGGAGTTGTGCTAGACAAAAACTTAAACATGCAAGGCCACATCAATCTTCGACTAAAGGAGCGAACTTTGAACTCTGCATCCTAAGAAAACTCAAACCATTCCTTCCACAGGATGACTTTAAAGCGGCAATACAAGCATTGGTCATCTCCAGGCTAGAATACGGCAGTACCACTCTTTGCGGTTTACCGAACCTCAGTCTAGCTCCCATCAGAGCCTCTCTTAATGCTGCTACCAGACTCATCACAGGCTCTAAAAAGTCCAATCACATTTCACCGGACCTGAAATTGCTCAACTGGCTTCCCTTTGAAGCTAGGATACAATTAAAGATTGCTTGTATGACCCATAGAGCACTACACTTCAACACCCCACTCTACCTGACTAACAAGCTTGTGCTATCTGGTGGCTCCAGGTCCACAAGGAGCTCAGGCACTCTGCTTCTCAAGCCCAAGAAATGTAATAAGCTTAAAACCTACAATCGCTTATTCTCTGGCATCGCACCGAGAATCTGGAACTCCCTTCCAGTGGAGTGGAAACAAAACTGATTTCCTCTACCCTTGCCTTCAAAAAGGAAGTCAAATCGCTACTACTGAACAAACTCCTCTAATGAACATTGTCCTGATCTTGATGTTATGCTCCGACTGCCTACAAATGTCTGTTTTTTATATTTATTTTATTTTATTTGATCTGTTTTGCTCTTGATGTATATTGCCCTACTTGTCTCGCTCGCTACCTAATCCAATGTGAAGCGCTCTGATACCCACCTGGGTCATGTTCGCGCTATACAAAACAAAGCTTTACAACTCTTTCCCAGGCAATCACTGCCCATGTCAAAATACTGGCTAGACTCCAAGTCAGGGCCTCTAGGTATTTCCAGAGGACCCATCTGACAATATAGTTATCTCACAGACACACCAGTTTGTAAGTTTGTATCATGTAGTTATATACATCATCATATGATTGCAGCAGTTTATCTCCATGCTACAATCACTGGATGAAAATAAAATTATACCAAGAGAATGCTATGCCTTTGTCCACTATCCAAGGTGCCATTGATTTCACCCATGTGGCATGCCAGCCACGTCACAAAAGGGAACGCCTTTAGCGCAATAGACACCACTGACACTCCACCAACTTGCAAACTGTCTGCAATGCCAGTGGCTGCTTAACTGATGTGTGTGTGCCTCACATGTGGATTTCCTATGCCGGTTTGTTGCTTGGGACTTGTGTTACAAGTGGCTCGTATGGAAAGGTAAATCATCTCACATTGGGGCTGCATGTGTATCTGGAGGATGGCATCTCAAACACACTCACTATGCAGTACAACACAATAGATAAGCATGACCTTTACAACAACTGCATGCATGTTTACATGAAGGAGCACATTTATAACAGAAGCACATGTAATAAAAACATGTCTTTGTTGTAGATAATGATGGATGTGCTTTCTGCCCTTAATTCTTCACACCATCCAAATGTCCAATCAAACAACCCCAACAGAGGTGCATTAGGGTACACATACACAAACTGCCATTGAATGCACTTTTATATTCTTAAGTTGTGATTCAGATGTCCTAACCATGTGAGGGGTGGTGTGTAGAGGATGATTCTGGTGTTCTCCCCAGATGTTGTACGTAAGACAGTAGTCTGATGCGTGTACAAAATCACCATGTGACGGGGATTACATAACACAGTACACTATCCACATATATCATCCTGAGACAACACTATGTTATTACTATAAAGTCACAATCAAACATACCATGTCCTGATTATTTCATTTCCCTTTTACAATCATGCTATTATTTATACCTTGGAACACTAAAGGATAAAATAATCACGCATTATGCACAAGTATTTCAACATACACTTTAACACCTTAAAGAACAAGTTACATACCTTTGGTAACAATGTATCTGGTAGAGACATATGTTAGTTTAGATTGCTTACCTTAGAATTTCCCCCAGGCTTCAGTCTGGATTCAGAGATTTTTCTTCAGTCGTCGGCGTCGTGGGCCCTGGGATGACATTGCAGAACCTACATAGACAGCGCCCATGCATGGTGACGTCTGTTCTTAACACAACTTTCAACGCCAGAAGTGCAGAGCCATGAAAGACACTGACCACTGACCATCAAAACTAGGGCCCTTTAGGGGAGTCCTTGTCCCTAGAAATCAGTTCGCAGAGTGGAGAGGATGGTTGGGGCGGTAAGGTATCTACAACTAACATATGTCTCTACCAGATACATCGATACCGAGTAACTTGTTCATCTGATAGAGACTGTTAGTTGTAGATTCCTTACTTTAGAACTGATATCCCAGTAATACCATCCCCAGAGGAGGGTCTGCGAACCAAGATCATACCAGAAAGTCCTGGAGGACCGAATGGGCAAAGTACCCGTCCCTCCGGACTTGGTTTACCAGGCTGTAGTGTCCGGTAAACGTGTGCAAGGATGTTCACGTTGCTGCCTGACAGATGTCAAGGACTGGGACTCCACATGCCATGGTTGCCTCCGTTGCTCTAGTGGAATGAGCACGCAATCCCACCGGAGGGTCTTTCTTGCCAAAGCATAGCATATTTTGATGCAAAGGACAACTCATCAGGAGATGGTCCATTATTGAACAGCATGTCTTTTCTTGGCACCCAAGTAGCCAACGAAGAGTTGATCATCCACCCAGAAGTCTTTTGTGCGATCAAGATTAAAAGTGCACGTTGGAGGGATGAAGGGGTGGGTAAAAGGTGGGCAGAGTGATAGATTGTCCCACGTGAAAAGGCGTGACGACCTTAGAAAGGAATGAAGGTATAGTCGGAAGCACCACTTTATCCTAATAGACAGATAGAAAAGGGGGCTTAGAAGATAAAGCCTGCAGCTTGCTCACATTGCGAGCAGAGGTTTATGCCAACAAGGAAGGCAGTATTGAGAGTCAGCAACCTGAGGGGACAGTAATGAAGACACTCGAAGGGGCCCACATAAGAAGGGTGAGAGCCAAATTTTAGTCCCAATGGGGCATTACAAAAAGAGATGGAGGGAACAGATGAGGAAGTCAGGTAAATAATCTGTTAACAATAGATGATGTGAATAAAGAAGGCTGATCTGGTAGCCAAAGAAAAGCAAAGATAGCCACAAGATATCCTTTAAGAGTGTTCAAGGCAGAGCCCTGCCGGGCCAAAGAAAGAATGTACAAAAGGACCTCGGAAAGAGGAGGAGAAAGGGGGTCAACAGCCTTTGCTGTGCAGCATGCACACATTTGTTCCATCTACAGGTGTATATCATTTTAGTGGAGGGATGCCTGGCTGCCAAGATAACATCACAGACTTCGGGCGAAAGGTCAAAAGCTGTCAACTGTCAACGCTCAATCTCCATGCAAAGAGGTGGAGACTGGACAGGTTCGAGTGGAGGACCCTCCCCTGTTGCTGCAACAGAAGATCCTCCCAAAGGGGCAGTGTAGGAGGCTGGCTTAGTATATGGTGCACACCTATTTAGGTGAAGCACCTTGCACAAATGCAGACAACCCTTATGGTGATTTCAGTGGTCTTAGAAACCATACAAAGCTCTCTAAGTGTTAGCTGTGGAGAGCAGCCTTCAGGCTTAGTCCATAAAGAGTGTTAAACAGCTTGTTTTACCAGATCTAATCATGTAGCGTAGGTAAAACGGAAAACAAGAACCACACAGTGTAGTTATAAAAATATGTCTATTTATTACACAACACTCACTAACACATTGGTATATCTCCTACCTGGAGATATCAACACCAATCCACACAATACTTCAATTGTAAACAGGTAAGTAAGCACAATACACAGTGTTCTCCAGGTGAAGACCAAACCATATACTAAGAAAGTGGAAAACGAACTGCGACCAAAGTCGTAACTTGGACGAGGAGACTCAGAAGTGTTGGGGAGACAAGGAACCACCCAAGGTAAGCACCCAGGAACCCCACGGAGGTTGTGTATAGAGTTGAAACACAGCTGCGTACTCAATAGAAGTCAACGGGAAAGACGCGGGGCAGTTTTGAAGAAGAAGGACTGGCTCCAGTGGACCCTGATGAAATCCAGTGGAAGACAGAAGGTTGGAAAGTCACCCCATCCGAGGATACCCCAGGCACCAGTATACCTACACTAGGGAAGCTGGATGCATAGGTGGGAAGTGACGTCGGAAATCGCCGTAGACCACAATGGAGGACTTCAGAAAAGATGCAGCTGGCAAACACTGTGCAAGAGTCCGGTAGAATCCAAGGGTGGATTCTTGAAGAGAAGAACCTGCAAGCAGAGGGGACAGAGCCTATGCCACTTGGGGGGGACCAGGAGGCACGGAGGAGCAGTGACCACCGATGGCGGAAGATGCAGGCGTGATGACAGTGACAGTGTCACTAGAGCTTTGAGGACGAGGAGATTCTGAGGAAGACCAGGAGTCGTTTACGAGCTGTCCCACATCAAAAGTCGAGAACCAGGGGGTCAGTGTCCGGCCGGAGCACCAACAAGCCTTGGGAGCAGCAACAGATGTGGAAAACAATGAAGGAGCAACGTTGGGGCCAGCAAGGTCCAAGGGACTCACCAACTGCAGGAGAGTCAGAGCAGGCCTCAAGCAAGCAGGAGAGCCCACTGAAGAAAGAGAAGACCCTGAGAGGACCCACAGGCCGAAGACACAGGAGTCATAAGAGGAACTTGAGCAGCTCACCAAAGATGCAGGCCCAAGGTGCAGAGAATGTGTTGAGGACGAAGATCTTGGCAGGAAGAGATGCTGGAGCTTCTTGTAGCCCAAAGAGCTCTAGAGTGCAGAGCCAACAAGCCTTGGCAATGGTAAGTTGACACAGTTCACAGGGGTTTGGTCCTTGTGGTTCCGACGAGGGATACAAGCCTCAAAATTGTAGAGAGGGCAGGCCAGGCTTCGAGGGAGTTGCAGAACGACCACCTGTATTGCTGAGCCTTATGAAGTCTGCGGGACATCAGCAGTAGGCTTGGGTCTTGTCCCACAATGAAATCTGAGGACCCACCCACAGGTTAACCCTTTTATACCCTAAGAAAGGGTTTAGGATGACTCAGGGGTTCCTCCCAGAGGAGGAGCTGAACAGAGGGGAGGATACTCCCATGTCCTTTGTTCTGTTTTGCGCCAGAGCGGGATCCAAGGGCTCCCAAAACTGGTTCTAGCTAGAGTATGCAAGGAGGACACCAAATGTGCACTTCGAGGCAGCCTGGTAGTGCCGGCAAGTGCCCCCACCACCGCCCAATATACTAAGTCCTGTCTGGGAAGTGGTCACATCTCCCTGTGACAGGAAACCTATTGTTCTACCTTCCCCTGCTTGAGCTCAACTTAGCAGCAGGAGGGTAGAATCGTGTCTGGGGTCGGCAGCAGCAATAGTTTGCTGGCAGACCCTGGAAGGCTGTTACTGGGAATACCAGGGACGTCCAGGAGGAGCCCCCCTAGTTCACGGAATCATACCTCCAACACTGGTAATGGTGTTGGGGTAGGATTCCAACATGTTTGATACCAAACATGCCCAGGTTTGGCACATAGTTACCCATCATGTAATGACGCATGGAAACTATCTGTATTAAAATGGCTGACCGCACTTACAAAGCCTGAAGACTCGACTCCTGTGTTTGTAGGGGGTGTACTGCTCATGCAGGGCAACTTCACACTTATAACCCACCACCCTGCCTTCAGGATTAAAAGGCCTGCCTTAGGGGTGACTTATAGGTTTTAAGTGTAGTGACCTCAGATAAAAGCAAACCTATATCTGTTGTGAGAGGTGCAAGCATCAACTCATACAGGCTCCAATGGCTGGCCTGTCGTCACAGTTTGAGAAGTCTCTCACGGGCGGCATAATATATGCTGCAGCCCATGGCAGACCCCTGGTGTTCCTATGCCCTGGGTACCTTAGTACCATATACTAGGGACTTACATGGGTACACCAGAAGTCAATTGCGGAGGTACCAAAGTACTTACTGTAGTGAAGGCAGGGCCTTGTTTTTGCACATTGCTATGTTAGCATAGGTTTATTAGAAGTTTAAACACCATTTTACCTTTTTGCTTCTTTTGCACACAACAGTTTATATAACTGTTGTTGTAAGTTAGGATGCCTGAATTGCTTCACATGAGAATGGTTTGTTTTCAACGTCCCTAGACTTATATCTCGACCTTAGTCTGCACAGTGAGGGCTGAAGCCTCCAAGGTTATCATAACAATGTTAGGTGTTGTTCGGGGTGATCGGCTCATGCTCTAGACACAACATGCATGCAGGTGCAGCTAGCTGAAATTCTGGTGCCTTTAATATAGCACTGTATACATGATTTTAGACACTTGGAGAAAATCTGTTACCAGAGAGCGAGAGCTTTGGCAGATTCTGATGTGATTCACTCCTGCTGATCTTGGAGGTATGGGGTCCCCTATTCAAGCCTAAGAGACCTTCTATATTTTATAAAAACATAGTTCATAGCTAGGGAGGGTGGCATACACGGCACTATAGGACTTATTTCCACCATCATTATAATATGATTTCTCCTTTTGTGTTTTATGGAATTTTTGCAATGCTGATTGTATTATTTTTAGGTCTTGCCTTAGCAGCGCATGCGCTGTCTCAGCGAGACCTTAACTAACCTGTATGTTGGGTTAAATCTCATGCTATTTGTCTTTTAGCGTGCTATTGGCTTAGTTGTGTTAGTGTTGTTGGTATCTCCTTTTCTGTTGGCTGTTGGTGATTTCCTAACTTCCATGTAGTCCCCATACAGCGGCGCCTAACTACTGTGTTATTTCACTCTGCTTGCACTTCTTTCAGTGCCATCTGTTTCAGTGCCATCTTTTTCAGTGGCATCTGTTTTTCACGCTGTAGTCTTCCTCTGTAATTGGAGGCTTTAAAGGACAGATTTTGTCTCTGTTAGAGGGACACAAACCCAATTAACTCCTAAATTGAGTTGCGATCCTTGTTCTGACATTCCTGAGTTCATTCGCACCTCTCCCCCTTCGGCCCCAAGTCCTCCACCGCAACCCCCCTTTTCCGAACACCATGGACGATGGTGTAAGCACGGTGCATGGGTGCGGGATTATCTACAGTTTAATCAGATAACAGTTCGTAAGTATTACTTCTTTTACTGCATACACATAATTAACAGTTAATTTAAATGATATGTTTAAGAAATAGTTGTTAGCAATGTATAGAATTGTTAAACTACATAGTGCGAAAATCAATACCTCAATTTGTTTTAAAGTACATATGTACTTAACAGGACACACAGATCTTAGGAGAGCTCGAACAGATGACTGCTACGCATCTGGCCCTGCTTCTGACAAATGTGTGATGTGCCTTTGCAGCTAGGATCCTGCTAGGTCACCAGAGCCTTCTCATAACCTGGGGTCCCTGCATGTCCACAGTCCACAGAGTAACGCGAGTGATGCTCACACTCTGGTGCAGTTTCCAGTAACACGGCGGACCATCATGAACTCAAAGACTCGCACTGTGCTTGCCTTGTTGGGTTGTGGGGTGTGAGGTCCTTTCATAAACGAGTTTGGGAGGAAATACGATCCAACGCAGCCTTGGGGGTTTGCCGCAGCATTTGTGAGAGTAAGTGTAATTTCTCAGCAGGAGCAAACCACCACACATTAGCAGCCCACGGGGAAGTCCAACATCGGCACTGTGGCTAGGACATACCCGGGTTTTATTTATTTATTTATTTATTTTTTGCATTTGTAATGCGCACAGATACCCACAAAGGGTTTCCCGGCGCCAGGACTACGAAACCAACAACACAGAAAGCAAAACGGCCAGAGACCACAATTATTTATTGGTTGAAAAGCCAGGTTTTAACGTTTTTCTTAAAACTGGCAAAATTTCCTTCCTTTCGTAGAGCTGGGGGAAGGGAGTTCCAGAGAACTGGTCCCAGATAGGAAAAGGATCTCCCTCCCACTCTGGCCAGTTTAAATCTGGGTACCACAAAAGTTGCTCCATTAGAAGAACGGAGATTACGTGCAGGAGAGTAGGGCCTCACTAATTTTTGCAAATACTTTGGTGCAGTTCCTGCCTTTATTTTAAACATATAGCTCAGGGCTTTGAACCGAGCCCGGTTCTCCACCCTGAGCCAGTGCAGGTCCTTAAGGTGCTTAGAAATCCTTGCTGTCCTGGGGATTTTACACAACAGCCTGGCTGCGGAGTTCTGGACTAGCTGAAGCCGCCTGATCACGGCTAAGTTGGAGCCCAGGTAAAGGATGTTACCGTAGTCCAGCCGAGATGTAATAAGGGCATTGACTACGGTCTTCTGGGTATCAACAGGCAGCATCCAGATAATCTTCCGCAGCCATTTGAGGATAGTGAAGCAAGTACCAGCCACTTTGTTGACCTGCTGTTTCATCGATAATGTGTCATCGATGTGCACGCCTACATTTCTGACAAGGGTAGCTGGGATAGGAAAAGCGCCCAGGGATGGCGGCCAATGGGTGTCCTGCCAAAGGTCTCTGTTTTTGCCTAAGAGAAGAATCTCCGTCTTCTCCCCGTTGAGCTTCAGCTGGTTCGTTGACATCCAGCTGAAGACTTCATGAAGACCTAGTTTCAACACAGAGGGGGATGAAGAGTCCGAATTGGTGAGAGAAAAGATAATCTGCGAATCATCCGCATAGGTCATGAGTTCCAGACCAACTCGTTCTGCTAGATCAGCGAGAGGGCGGAGATACAAATTAAAAAATAGCGGACTCAGGATTGAGCCTTGGGGCACACCATGGGGTGAAGCAAAGGTGTCTGACTGAGCCTGCGAAGATGATATCTGAAACGTCCGGTTGCACAGATAGGATTTAATCCAGTCCAGTGCTGCCCCTCCGACACCATCCTCACTCAGCCTGGTAAGCAGTCTGTCGTGTGAGATGGTGTCGAAGGCTGCACTTAGATCAAGCAGGACAAGTGCAACCGTTTGCCCCTCGTCCAAAAGCCCCCTGATCTTCTCGGTGACTCCCAGGAGGGCGGACTCAGTGGAATGTCCGGCCCTGAAACCTGACTGGGAGAAATGGAGTAGGTTGTTATTCTCCGTAAATGTAGTAAGTACACCGTGAATGTGTTTCTCCAAAATTTTTGAGAAAGCAGGCAGCAGGGAGATAGGACGATAGTTGGCCAGCACCTCAGGATCGGGTTTCTATTTTATTTTCTGGAAGGATGACTCCCCTGTTTAATAGCAGGCAGATATCGGTAATTATTTTACGCTGTTGCTATCACAATGGACATTAACAGCAGGAAACAACATCCAGCATTTAAACCGCACAGTGGTGTGTGCCCAGAGGCGGTTCCCAGGACATCTGTCTCTAGTAATAAATGCCTCGACTCTTCCGCCTCCCCTGGGCCAGGCCTTAGTGGCAATTGGGAACATTCTACAGCCCCCCCCGCTCTTAGAGATGCTTATCTCGTGTTCCTCAATCTATTGAAGGGTTATATTATGGAAGCTGTGCTCCTGTTATTGGAATGTTTGTGTATTTATGACAAGGATGTGGCGTAACAGCTAGAGCAGCCGACT
Source organism: Lissotriton helveticus (assembly GCF_964261635.1). NCBI lineage: Eukaryota > Metazoa > Chordata > Amphibia > Caudata > Salamandridae > Lissotriton > Lissotriton helveticus. The sequence continues at coordinate 1,953,110,930 of NC_136067.1, forward strand.
ATGGAGCTGGGGAACCAGGTTCGAGTCTCAGCGTCGGCTCTGCATCCTGTGATTCTTGGCAAATCACTTAATCTCATCGTGCCTACCAAAAATGAATGTGGGCATGTGTTAGGTAACTAGTGCTCATGTAAAGCACACCGATACCTCCGGTTCGAGTTTGCGCTATATAAAAATGCAACAAAAAAAGGTAAGGCGCCTAGATGTAATGGCTGGTCATCCCACACAACACTTTCCACATGTCTCACACCTCACGTGCACAAGGTACCCTCTGAACCTCCAAGCAACCGACTTTCGTGTATCACCACGTCTTGTGCGGGTACTACGTGGTTGGGTTTTTGTGTTTATTTATGCAGTGTCTTAACGTTGTTAATGAAACTCTGTCAAGTCTAAATGAAGCAAACGGAGAAAGGCCTGCAATCTGGAACACCGAGTATTTATTTTCTAATTAAAGTGGGTAAACTGCATATGTTCTTACTAGGACACGCAGTTCTTAGGAGAGCTCGAACAGAAGACTGCTGCGCATCTGGCCCGCTTCTGACAAATGTGTTATGTGCCTTTGCAGCTAGGATCCTGCTCGGTCACCAGAGCCTTCGCATAACCTGGGGTCCCTGCATGTCCACAGTCCACTGGGTGTGATGCCACGGGGTCCAAGCTCATCCATCATTTCACTGACCTTTCCTATTCTCCCCACTGTAGCATTATTCATGTATTCATTATATAGGATGCAGCTCAGCAGACAGGCTTTAAAAAGACTAGGACAATTTATCATGTATGATGTGCTGCTGTAAAACCTCCCCTTGTGTAATGCTTCTCAGATACAACGTATGAGAGCCGAGCTAGGGTGGGTAGGGGCTGGTGAAAGGACCAGTTACTCAACTGTAATTCAACTGTGTCTTGGTGGAAGTAGTGGAATGAAATGACAACAAATTGTTGTAACGTAAACTATACTGTGAGGAGCAAGGTCTCCTAACACTTCTTGTTTAATTGTATAGCACGGGTGCCAAATACATTGGAAATGCAATAGGCCTCGCATTTGAGAGAGTTGGAGCTATTGGCATTGTAAATGACAATGCCACTTATTTGTTGTAAAAACAACACATAAATAAAAGGCATTGTCATTTACAATGCCAATAGCTCAAACTCTTGTAAATGTGAGACCTATTGCATTTCAAATGCTTGTTAATCATATGCCAGCTTATGTTAGCAAAAACACTGCATCTTAGAGGACATTGTTGAAATAAACATTTTAAACTTTATCGTGTCTCTTTTTTACCCATGTTGTGGACTGGTATGAGAATATAACTAAAGAGTTTTCTTGATTCCCACCATTCCTGAGAGTAACCTAAGTTGCATGTTCTAGGTTGTCTAATCATTGGTTACTTTGCTATAGGACGAAGAGCTAATGTGACACTGATGCTAGTCGGTTAGGGGTTCTAGGTACTGAGGTGAATTTGTTTGGTCCACCACAATTCACTGATGTCCTGGGTCTCTGTGCACAGTTCTGTGTATGAGCAGAACCCCTGCAACATAGCATCTCCTGTGTCGTTATGGGTGATGTTGATATACCCCAGCCTAGTCGGATGGCGGTCCACAATTATTTGCAGACGTATGCCGTCCCCTTGGAGGGCATGGCGGTAGTTTTCGTGGTGAGTGCTGAAGCGGCATACCTCATGGGTTACATTCCCTGCAGTGAATGCAGATAGCAATACGTTTCATGTTTATACTCACACTGCCGTGCCTATGGAGTATACTCCTTATAGGACACAGGAGATTCCGATTTCTGCTTGGCAGAACCGAGTTTGGTTTAATGGCGCCCTTCCCCACTCCGTAACAGCGGTTCGGTTAGGTCCTTTGTCCATCCCAGGGGCTTCTTGGTCTGTTTTGGCTGGGTTTACTCCGCACCCGCGTTACTTGACAGTTACCGTTGGTGAATTGAGAGTGATTTATACCTCTGCTGTAGGGGTTATTAGGGCTTTAGTACAATACGTAACCCGCAACGTCCAGGTGGGGACACCTGGGGCTGCGGCGCATCCAGTTGGGCTGGGCAGGATGAAGCTTAGTCCCGTCATGGTTAATGCGGTCATGGGCAAGCGCCCCCAAGATAAGGATGAAATGCATTTTTGGCTTGCCGAGAAATTTGACCAACTGGAAGCAGTATTTCCTGATACGACTCCTGTTGAGAAACACAGGATTCTGACAATCAGTTTGCAGAAAGACTTAGTGCCAGATGTGACTGACTGTGACACCTGGGGTAAGATATTTGCGGCAGTCTATGCTAAGTGCTTTGGCACCCCGTCCATGGCTGTCCTACCCTCTATCATTAAGCGTGTCCAAGATGAACACGAAGCAGAGGCGGCTGTTGAATTGGGAATGAGACTCGTTGGAGTGTTTGACGTAGTTTGCGATCTCGTCCTCACTAATGTTAAGGGCGATGCGGTGAGCTTCCAGGTGTCTAATGCTTTAAGCAATGTCCCCGATGCCGATAAACCCCGGCACTTACCGAAGATCATTGCGGCGGCGTACAGAACCATTGGCTGCAATAGTTTGGGTGTTAAGTCTTTTGCTAAGAAACCAGCACAACAGCAAGCTCAGACGGCGAAATCTGATAAGGATGATCACCAGAATGTTCTGAAACAGAATTGGAATAAAAATAAAAAACAGGATAAACAGCAACAGAAACAGGGGTCATGTCCTGCTTCACCAGTACCTGTGTCTGCTGAGCGCACATATGATTTGCGCGACTGCGCTAATATTAAGTCGCCTGATCATTTTCAGGTTCCTGTTGAACGTTCTCCTCGCTCTTTGCCGGATATATCGGTCTCACCAACCGGTGGAGGAGACAGCGGCAGAGGGCAGGGTGCCCAACAGAGACGTGAGCAGCCCCGCAAGACCGACGGTAAAGGCAAGTAGTAGGACTCTCTGCGTCAAAGACCCCAGTTTCAAAAGAAGAAAGTTGCCGCTTTAACAGCGAGGTATGCCACGGATAGTGAGAACTCAGCTTCGGAATCTGGCGTGTGAGCTGACGCTGCTAGACAGCGCGGCGGAAATGACAGTAGTGCGGGAAGCATTGCGTCCATTTCTGAAGGTGACAGCAAATTACATGTTTGTTACAGTTGGTGTCGTGTATTTCTATAGGTTCTGAATCAGTCCCCCTATTCCTGACCCTATTCTGGTTAAACTAACTATCAAGTTAACTAACAGTCAGCCCATGAGGCAAGAAAACCCCCATGATGCAGATACCGTTATCTGACGCAGTCACACTACGGCACAGGAACGTGTTATCTGATTAGGTCATAACGCTTGAGATCTAATTAGACAAGCGACATTCCTCCAGCCCCTGATAAGGCATACGACGTTCTCATAACAAATCAAACCTATGACAACCTGGACAATCCGTGCGGCCATTGTTTTGATTTCACAGAGAACTTTAGTAAAGAATGTGCTAACGAGCAAGTCGTATGACATCTTTATTGACGTACCTATGTCCATCCTTACGTCAATCTCGGCACCTTTAAGGTATAAATATTGCCGACCTTGCCCTATGCAAACACACGCGTGGTGACAAGACGGAGCAGCCATACTTGCCGAAGCCGAGAGCAGAAGCAGACCCCGCTGGCAACAGCCCCGCCTTCCTGACGCGCTGAGAGACGCGCTGCTATCTCAAGCCGAGAGACCCAGCACCGGCGCTTCTGGGCAGCCCTCGCAGGCAGCCTGGAATATCGAGAGCAGAGAAAGAGATACCATTCCTCATCCATCCTAAATTCCAGGTACAGAACTGAATAACCCCTCACAGAGAATTCTTTAGTTATTCACTTGGCAAAAACAAACTTAACTTAAAACTGTAACTTTCTATTCCCGCCCACGCATTAGACTTAGGTCAGGTACACGGGGTAGGCGTATTTAGAAACACCAGTTGAGCAAGTTTAGTCAAATGTATATGTGTATGTAAATATATTTTAATCATTTTAAACATCATATGGCTCAGAAACCATATCAATGTTTTTACAGTATTATTTTATACTATTGCTTTTAATGTATGCACTTTACTTAACTATAAGTTTTGCAATAATATCGATCCATTTCTCTTGTACGAGAAAAGAGACTGATCAATAAATAACATCTTTTATTGAACACGCCCGTCTCTTCCTTTTCTCTACATTCTGATGAGACTAAGAATGCACGTACTGACTGAGTAAAATAATTGCCTTGTGCTCACACGACTCTCGAGATTGACTCTTGATTAGGGGAGAGCAAAGTTGTCATGTTCTATGGTTGTCAGAAACTAAATCCCTTCTTGTCTAATCAGGGGAGTTAATTCCTTCCTTGAACATTCGAGAAAGTTTCTAGCGAACTCTGAGCTTAGCTGGCAAACCCAAAAATTAAGTCTAGTATCGACAGTAGTAGACCTAGTTAACGTCTGGCCTAGGCCTTTACTGCTGTAGGTACTATTCCAATGCGCAGAGCCTATTGGGAAAATAGGAGCTACACTACATGGCGCCCAACGCGTTTGGAAAGGGCGATAAAACTAACGTAAGACATTTAGAGTAACTCAGTCGTGCTTTCTCACTCAGACCCCTTTTCCCAAATACTCCAAAGACGTCTGGAGTGGGTGAAAGGTTATATCCTCCAAAACCTCGCAGGAGGGAACTCCTATGTATGGTTCTTGGTCAAGTCAACGTTGAAGGATAAAAAAAGTTCCAAAATATTGTGCATCTAATCTCTGTTTCCATAAAGAAACCTGATCTGCAAACAAACATAATACCATCCTGTCTGTAAAATGGCAGAGAGTGATGATGAAAGAGAGGCAGTTAGATTAGCAACTGAACTCGCAGATGCTGATGCTACCATGCAAGCAGCAGACGCGGAAATAATACTCATTCCGGTCATCAAAAGGAGATCTATAACTCTAAAACTTATAGAAAATGGACTGACACCTAGAGGTGGCACAGTCATATTCGTAATCGAGGCACACGAATATCGGCAGACAGAGGTATACTATTCATGGATACATTTTCCAGCAGCAAATGCTGTAACAAAGTACTTCCACTATTACAAAGTAGAGGAACCTCCTGAAACATACACTCCTTTCGAGGAGGTGGAAGTACCACTCAAATTCCAAGAGCATTTGCTCTTATTTGATGGCGCCCTAAAACATAATAATCACATTACAAGGCTCGGTCCTTTAGGAAGACCAGGAGCAACGTGGCCGGTCTTAGCCGGATACACACCACATCCAGACATCGATAGAATGCCTGCAGCAGAGCTGTTAATACAGCTAAAACAACTACTAAAAATTCATAGACAATTAGTTCAGTATGTAATGCGGACTTCAACAATTCAGCCAGCGATTAAACTTCCACAGCTGACCCCTCACCAGGGGAACACAAATAAAATCACACCACAGAACATCCAATCCTGCCTAGGTAAAGTTCCAGCTAAACGGGAACAGATACCATTCTGGTTGGCACAGAAAATCACCCAAATAGAGGCGGTGTTTCCTGACACCACCCCATTAGAAAAACACAGGATTCTGACTATATGTCTCCCAATGGGAATCACACCACACATTGAGGACTGTGACACTTGGGGTACAGTCTTTGCTTCCATCTACACAAAAACGCACGGTGTCCCATCCATTTCGGTAATACCAGATGTGCTAAAACAAATTCAAGATGAATACGGTCCAGAACCTGCTTTAACCCTTGGTATGAAATTACTAAAAGACTTCAAGCAGGTCTCGGCTATATTATTAGCCAACATAAAAGGTGAAGCAGCAAACGTGGCGATCCGCCAGAGGTTAAAAGAGACAGATATAGCAGACCAACCAGCTGAAATCGCCAGAATCATAGAAAAATCCTATGAGGAACTAGGCAGAGATAGTCTAGGTGGAATACCAGTAAAACCGCAACTGACTACAAGTCCAGAAAAAAATATTTTTTAATAATAATAATTCACCAAAAAAGAACTGGGATGGAAACAAACAATCCAATCCTAAAGAAAAGAAATTCCAGTCCCGAGGAAGGTCTCCTAGGCGAAGAGAGAAATCTCCAAACCAAAGACAGAGGTCACCGCAGAGTGACCCCTCTGGGAATAGATATAACCTTAGAAATAGGGATAATATTAAAAAACCTGATAGATATCAAGACATTGATACACGTCCCTCTCAATCTTTTCAGACTTCCTCGAAGAAATCGGAAAGAAGAGGACGATCAGAAGAGCACGCCAAGTCCAAAGACAAGGAACCTGCTCAGCTAAAAAAGAAATTACAATTTCCAAAAAAGAAGGTAGCCAGTATCAAGGTAGTTAAAAATGCCGAGAATACTGAGGACACAACTGAAAAACGGACAATGGGCTCAGACAATGCTAGACAGCGCAGCAGAGGTGAGCATAGCTCGCAAAGTCCTTATGAATCATCTGGAGACAGTGGACACGAATGAATACCTTCAAGTGGAAACTGCAGACACCAGAGTTAGCAAGCCCCACAAGATATACGAGATAACATTACGTATAGAGGGAGATAAGACTAGGAAAATAAGGGGACTATTTTGGGATAACCTCTCAAAGGGTTATGACATCCTTCTAGCTGAAAAAAACTGGCCACCAGAGTTTGTCAGGGAGTGCCCTCATGGCGAAGAAGTAATTATGCCTGCCTTCTCGAATCAAATCCCGATTCATAAAAAATACACACTTGCTAGAAAGTGGGCAGTGGCCTTAGCACCTGCTTTATATAAAAATCATGTAGGATGGGATGAGGATTCTCCTCCTCACAAAATCCAGTTAAAATCACAACCTACTGCACAAAGGCAGTACCCAATTAAGCAAGAAGCTAAAAAACAAGTAAATGAAATACTAGATCAGCTAGAATACCAGGGGGTGATTGAAACTTGCACCTCACAAATGAACAATCCTTTGTTTCCGGTCTCCAAACCAGACAATTCATATCGTCTAGTTTTGGATTACCGACACCTTAACACATGTTGCAAAACTTTTGCAGTGCAAAACTCACACAGTGCTGCACTAATGAATAACATAGTGCGCAAAAAAATACAAAACAACCTTGGACATCTCCAATGGATTCTTTTGTCAAAACATAGCACCAGAGAGCAGATATTTAACTGCATTCTCAGTAAATGGCACTCAAAAACAATTCTGTCGGTTAGCCCAGGGGTACAAGAACAGCCCGGGGGTATTCTCAGCGAGAGTAACAGAATTATTACAACTATATGATGATGAAGCATTATCCTATGTCGATGACATTTACTTAACAGATGATGACTTGGAGACTCACTTGAAAAGAGTGAACACCATAATACTTGGGTTCGCTGCAGAGGGTTACAAATTCAACTTCAAAAAGTCCAGAATTGCCCATCTGACAGTCCTATTCTTAGGATATGAGTTATCAAGTGAAGGCAAAAGCCTGGCAGACAATTTCCTAGAGAAATGTGCCATAATCCAAGCCCCTAAAACACTAAAAAACCTACAGTCAATTCTAGGCTTCCTAAATTTCGGAAGAACATACATTGCAAATTACGCAGAAAGGGTCAAACCCCTTTATGATCTAATTAAACCAGACTTTAAAAGATCCAATTGGACTCAAACACACACAGAAATTTTGAGATCCTTACAAACAGACATGCTAATTAAAACAAAATTAGAAACACGTGATAACACACGCAACCTCGTGATCCGAGTCATCCCAGGGAGATGCGGATTCACATACCTGACTTCTAATGAAGGAGAAAAGGTACCAATTGCATTTAAATCACACATGTGCACAGAAACTGAACAGAAATTCAGTAATACAGAAAAAATCATTCGTGCAGTTCAAACCGCAATAGCTAGAGAAAAAGACATAGCTGACGGTAGACATATCACAGTCAGAACAGCAGAATCAGCCTTTGAGGCACTAACAACACCGTGTAATTTACCAACAACAACATTGAATCCGGAATGGATACAATGGGTGAATTCAATCACAACTGACAAAGTATACTACTACTTTGATCCAGAACTAGAAGAATTAAAAAATCTAAAATATGAAAAAACGTATCCTCTGCCAATCGACATTCTTCCTCTACGACATTACGCCTGTGTAATCTATACAGACGGACATGCTCAACCCTCCGTTTGGGGAGAACATGCATACAATCCCACATGTGAGATTACAAAAGAAGTGTGGCGCGGAGGTAAACTAAGACCTCTATTAACAAAATCACACTCAGTAGAAACTAATTCAGAACAACAAACTGAAATGATCGCATTGAAAATGGCGCTAGATAATGCGGATCGCGAATTCCCGACACTTATAGTGTCAGATTCATATTACTGCGTCAAAGCATATAACAATGATTTGCAGACATGGATTCAGAACGGTTACAAAGATGACACAGATGCACCAATAAAGCAGAGACTGCTCTGGGAACAAATAGCTCTTTTGAAAAAAGAACTACCAAAGACTCACGTGACACACTCACTGAGTCATCAGCGTGATGGCGTTCACGTTGTGGGGAATTCATTGGCTGAAGCAGCGGCAGCCACTAAACCGGCTCCCGTAGATCGAAAAAAGCGTACATTAAAATACATTGACGGTGAAACAATGCTGGCAGTGAAAACGTCATCAAAAGGCGACTGCTCAGCGTTACCGATCAACTATCCACTCAATTATACATACATAATCGATGCAAACTCCGTCCCTTTTGCTCGAATCCCTGGAGTGGGGGATAGAGTGATTCCAAACATGGACAGGAGAAGCTTGTTAATCGCAGACGCACACATGGGCGAGGGTCTCAGACACCTCAAACTGAAAAATTCTCTAGAAGAATTACAATCACGGTACTGGTGGCCAGGCATGAGCCTGCACTACACCATGTTTGTAAAAAACTGCCCAAACTGCAACAGAGATCGCAGTGGGGAGAGAAGCAGTTTAATACCTCGTCGTATCAAGGCAGATAATATCACCAGTAAAAAGAATGGCTTGCGATTAACATATACAGGCTAGTTTCCACTTATAATGTAGATCCACAGCACTCGGCTGACGTCCGGACTATTATACAAGATTTGCGAGTCTAAATGGCATATACGCTAAGAGCATGCTATGTTCGACCATTGTTTTCACTCAGGCAATCCAGCCTGGGGGGGAAACATGGCCGAATGAGCACAGCCCAGCGGGAATCTTCTCACTTCCTTCCTGAGGGTACTGGATGGTGTAAAGAAAAAACCAAGGCAGAAAGCAATCTATAATGGAAAGGATATTAGGTTCGGGAGCTGGGTGGGTCAAACATCTAATAAGTGTCCAACGTAGTCTAAATAACTTGCCAAGAAATTCTCTGAAGGGATTCAGTCCGTACGAATTATTATTCGGAACTAGGATGTTGATCTCTGACCTTGATAGTCAGACTTCAGTGGTAATAGAAAAAACCTTTGATGTCAAAGACCGTTTGGCTATTTTGCAGGACTTAAACAAAACAAGAAAAGACCTGAGCAACATACAGTTGAAACAACAGCCAACAACCACTGAAGAATCACCACCTGTCCCAGCAAGACCTGTCTGGATTCCAAAAGTCGGGGATCTAGTCAGGGAGAAGATCGCGGTAAAGAAGGAATTTGGGCCTTCTTACAGAAAAGCAGTTCCTGTCTTGTCTGTCAACGGGACAAGATCAGTTGTACTACCGCCACTTGCTGGAAAAAAGGAGAACAGAGTTGTATCCATCGACCTGGTAAAACCACAACATGTGGCCGATAACAAACAGTAGGCCAAGTGGACTCCCAATAAGTAGCAGAACACCAAGGTTTGCTACCAGTACAGAGGTCCTAACAAAGAGGCTCATCACATTCGAAACGCCTAAAGAAGAACAAGAAGGACTATGCAACAATGCAATAGAACTCAGACCTCTTAAAACCCAAATAAAGACATTTAGCAGAGACACACCAATCTACAATGAAGTACCAAGTGAAAATGCAAAAAACAGAAATCCTGAACCAATTGGAACAATTGACAGAACTGCATCCGGTTACTTCATCAACTTCAATGATTCCTCTGACGGCTTCAGTGAATCAAAGACACAGCCATCATCAAAATCCTTTAAAGACAAAGCTAAGGAACTTTTGAAACAACTGAAAGAAACATATCTGGTTTCTCCATGGATTGAATTTTGGGTGGGTTTTGGCGCATTTATCCTCATACTTTGGCTCATCATGGTATTTACTTTGGGACGCTTCATTGAGGGAAAATATGCTAAAATGGACACAGCAAGTCAGAACATCAACTTGGTCCTCAAACCACACACATCTTCACACGTCGAGAAAAGAGAACTTTCTTCAGCCAACTTCACAGCCAATCCTATACCTGGTGGGGTAGCCTGGGACAACACTGACTATGAAATTTATGGTCCGGTCGAGATCCTGAAATATCCACACCAAATCAAGATCTCCTTGAGTGATTTTGCAAAACCAAACTCATTTGCTGATGATTGGGACTTCGAAAGCATCAACAATATGATGTCTGACTTAGTAATGTCTGCTAAATTTACAAAACATGATTATTTGCAAGGTTCTACAAATTATGATAGTATGTATTGCTATAACCATTATGGTAACCATTTTTTGCATAAATCGGCACAACCTAGAAATGTTTTAAATTATAATCAATGGGAACATTGTGCTACACCTCCAAAAGGGAGCTCTAGAACCGTTTATGACAAATATTCATATTTTTCAGGTTTTAACATAAGTAATGCTGAAACATTTTATTTTAAATTGTCAAACAAGACAGGGATGAAAACCATGATAACCAACACAAAATTGATATATTCAGATTCTTTCTTCGAAAAAATGAATACATTTGGATTTGATTATTGGGACAAAAATGTTGATTTGAAAAGTGTTTGGGGTACGAAAGAATGGCAAGTACAGGGTATAGAAGCTTTGTTTAGAGCCTGCATGATCCCAGAACAAATGATATTTTTAAATGACACTGTTCAACAAACCACCTGTCTTGGCTTAGCCAAAATCAAAGATTTAATTAAACCGTCTATTCCAAAGCCAACAATGTTTAGCAATAGCTCTGATACAGATGAAGAGATAGACGTAAACCATATAATAAACCAAAACAGAACACATCCTGATTGGAAACAATGGTTGATCTGGCCCACAGATACAAATTACTGTCAAGATAGATTCCTGAATAAAACACAGGGTTTCAAAATGACCAGGCCAGACCCAAGATATCCCCAAAGACATCATCCAGGGATAATAACAACCTACAGTGTGGGCAAATTATGCCTTCAATGGCTACAGACTTCCACACTGCCTGAAATTAAGCAACACCATTCAAAGCCATACTGGGTATTTTTCCAGATTTCGTCCATTCGATTTTTGGCGGACTTCCCCTGATCCTGGGACTAATTGCAGGAATCCTATTCCTAGTCCTTATTTTTCGTTATGGCAACCCATGTCACAGATCAAACTCTCGCGACAATGGAAGATACGATCCTAGCCATTGGATACCGGGACCGGATATCAAAAATCCTGGGACTCTCCCGGCTTAGAGACCTAAACATGACTTGGTTTCTATCATTTCGACCAATGTGGCAAAGGTGTGTTTTACCTGTACTAAGGTGTCTGCTATGCGGAGAAGAATGTGTGTTAGACACCTGTCTGACGCTACAATCGGATGCGCCAGTGGATGCAGATACACTGTTGGTTCCTACCAAGGTTCACGCTTTGTGCTGCCCTCAAAGGCTGCCAATCCTGATGACGGCATTCCTGGAATCTTCACCACTACGATTGAAGAGTAGTGAAGTTCAAGATGAAAGCAACATCGAACAGGTACGACCTTCTGTCAGCAATGCAAATCAGAATGTCAATGGAGACAATCATGCGCACGAATGCATGGTTACCCCTATTTCCGACTTAGTGGAACTTTCCCATGAAGCTGTTGACAGTTTTTTCAAAAGCCTGAATGATATGATGTTCTCTCCAGAACAGAAATAGAGACTTTTGAGTAAACTCGCACACGGCGTTCCCTGAATTCGGCCTTCAACTTTAAAAATAAAGTCACATGAACAATTTCACTCCAGTTCACGGACAGCAATTTTTTTCAGCAAGCCCCTTAAAATATTTTTCTACATATTTTTTCCCGGGACACTGATCTTCTGCTTAAAGTAAGAAACTATTCCTATAGAACTAAAATTTCTATTTTTAGATACTTTATAGACTTTAGCTGCCCGCTGGGATGTTCACAAATATTTTATTATGTGATGAAATGGTCTCGAACTTCCTTTCTGTATAGCAATATTAAGAGCCATTTCATGTGTATTTCTCATATACCAATAAGCAATAATGCATAACAATGCGTGTTTACTTTTGCATTTAATTCATAGCTTAAGTGCATACAATATATATGACTGCAATTTTTCAGTATATTTGAAAATTTCGAAATGCATTTATGTATTTTGGGGTGGTAAGGTATACACTATACTCTATAGTATGTTGTACTATGTTATACTATGCATAGATTAGTAGATATGACCATAGTTAGCGTGGAGTGGGTGTCGTGTATTTCTATAGGTTCTGAATCAGTCCCCCTATTCCTGACCCTATTCTGGTTAAACTAACTATCAAGTTAACTAACAGTCAGCCCATGAGGCAAGAAAAACCCCATGATGCAGATACCGTTATCTGACGCAGTCACACTACGGCACAGGAACGTGTTATCTGATTAGGTCATAACGCTTGAGATCTAATTAGACAAGCAACATTCCTCCAGCCCCTGATAAGGCATACGACGTTCTCATAACAAATCAAACCTATGACAACCTGGACAATCCGTGCGGCCATTGTTTTGATTTCACAGAGAACTTTAGTAAAGAATGTGCTAACGAGCAAGTCGTATGACATCTTTATTGACGTACCTATGTCCATCCTTACGTCAATCTCGGCACCTTTAAGGTATAAATATTGCCGACCTTGCCCTATGCAAACACACGCGTGGTGACAAGACGGAGCAGCCATACTTGCAGAAGCCGAGAGCAGAAGCAGACCCCGCTGGCAACAGCCCCGCCTTCCTGACGCACTGAGAGACGCGCTGCTATCTCAAGCCGAGAGACCCAGCACCGGCGCTTCTGGGCAGCCCTCGCAGGCAGCCTGGAATATCGAGAGCAGAGAAAGAGATACCATTCCTCATCCATCCTAAATTCCAGGTACAGAACTGAATAACCCCTCACAGAGAATTCTTTAGTTATTCACTTGGCAAAAACAAACTTAACTTAAAACTGTAACTTTCTATTCCCGCCCACGCATTAGACTTAGGTCAGGTACACGGGGTAGGCGTATTTAGAAACACCAGTTGAGCAAGTTTAGTCAAATGTATATGTGTATGTAAATATATTTTAATCATTTTAAACATCATATGGCTCAGAAACCATATCAATGTTTTTACAGTATTATTTTATACTATTGCTTTTAATGTATGCACTTTACTTAACTATAAGTATTGCAATAATATCGATCCATTTCTCTTGTACGAGAAAAGAGACTGATCAATAAATAACATCTTTTATTGAACACGCCCGTCTCTTCCTTTTCTCTACATTCTGATGAGACTAAGAATGCACGTACTGACTGAGTAAAATAATTGCCTTGTGCTCACACGACTCTCGAGATTGACTCTTGATTAGGGGAGAGCAAAGTTGTCATGTTCTATGGTTGTCAGAAACTAAATCCCTTCTTGTCTAATCAGGGGAGTTAATTCCTTCCTTGAACATTCGAGAAAGTTTCTAGCGAACTCTGAGCTTAGCTGGCAAACCCAAAAATTAAGTCTAGTATCGACAGTAGTAGACCTAGTTAACGTCTGGCCTAGGCCTTTACTGCTGTAGGTACTATTCCAATGCGCAGAGCCTATTGGGAAAATAGGAGCTACACTACATTGGGACAGCTGACAAGAGTGGCTCCCCCTGACAGACTCTATGAAATAGTCCTTTTAATGAAAGGAGACATACAACGTACTATAAAAGGGGTATTTTGGGAAAATCTAACGACTACCTATGACATTTTGTTGGCGGAGGCTGATTGGCCCCCACCTTTTGTCCTGGCTGCTCCGCAAGGGGAGGAGGTAATCCTCCCTGCTTTCTCACACACTGTGCCGAAGGAGCAGGCCCTGCATTTTGCAGAAGAGTGGGCTAATGTGCTTGCACCGGCGTTGTACCGTACTCAATGTGGATGGGACACATTTTCTCCCAGACATGAGATACCATTGTGGTTTATGCCATAGCCTCAACCCCAATATCTCATGCGATGTGAAGCAAAAGCTCCCGTGGCAGAAATCCTTGAACAATTGGAATATCAAGGTGTAATTGAAACGTGTGTGTCTCCGATGAATAATCATCTTTTTACTGTGACCAAGCCTGATGGCTCATACCATTTGGTATTGGATTACCGGCACTTAAACCCCTATTGTCGGACCTGCGCTGTACAGAATACTCACAGTTCGGCCCTTGTGGATAGTCTTGTGCGTAAACGGTTTAAAACCACACTTGACATATCCAATGGCTTCTTTAGCCATAATCTGTACCCTATTAGTAGTCAGTGGACAGCTTTTACCTGTGGCGGAAAACAAAAACAGTTCCGAAGATTAGCTATGGGCTATAAGAACAGTCGTGGCGTCTTTGCCGCTTGCATTTTCTCTCTTTTGGAGAGACTCAACCCTGATGCATGTTCGTATGTTGATGATATTTATCTCACAGACGATGAATTATGGCCACATCTGTGTCATGTTGACCGCATCATTTGCATGTTTGCGGACTTCGGTTACAAATTTAACTTTGCAAAATCATACATTGGAGAGTACACAATGTTGTTCCTGGGCTATGAGCTCAACAATGAAGGTCGAGGTTTACCGCCTCACTTCCTGGAGAAATGCGCACAGTTCCACACTCCTTCAACTCTGAAAAAACTACAGTCTTTACTGGGTTTTTTAAACTTCGGGCGTACTTATATTCCCAATTATGCCCAGCGTATCAAGCCTCTTTACGCCTTGGTACAACCTACTTTTACCAAATCTTGCCGGCTGCCTGAACATTCTGCAATTTTGCAATCTTTGCAGTCTGATATTCTTGAATCTAAATACTTACTGACTTGTGATAACCACACCAACCTGGTGATAAGTATCCTACCTGGGGCGGTGGGTTTCACGTACCTGACTTTTAATGAGGGTGACACAGTCCCTATTGCTTACAAGTCACACTTGTACACCTCGGCTGAAATGCGATTTTCCACTGTCGAAAAAGTTTTGACTGCAGTGCAGATGGCGATTCTGAAAGAACGGGCACTCTCGCAGGGGAAAAGCATGTTGGTTGTTATACCATATCCTGCCTTGGAGGCAGTGATGAAAGCGAGTGTACCAAATTAAAAAGCTTTCCACTAACCTCGGTGGATACAATGGGCAACATCTTTGACGTGTCCGGATGTCACCTTTATTTTTGATTCCTCTTTGCATACACAAGATACTTGCAGTATGAATTTGTTCATCCTGCTCCTCTGACCATGCGCCCGCTGGAGGATTTCCATTGTATTATTTATACAGACGGATCAGCGCAGCCGGCGACTGGCTCAAAGCATGCGTATTCAGCGGCCTGTGCAATAGTAGTGGGTACTATGGTGAATGGAGAGTTCAAGTCCGATGTCGTGCATACACAGACATTAGGGGACTGTACCGCCCAATTGGCAGAGCTACGTGCTCTGGTGCATGTACTGGAGTACGCTGATCCTTGTGTGACTACTCTTATCGTAAGTGAGTCTTACTACTATGTACAGTCTTACAATGACAATTTATTCTTTTGGACTCAGAATGACTATCGTGATTACAAAGGAAGCACGATTAAACACAATATGCTATGGGTTCGAGTGGCCGAGCTTAAAGAATGGCTGCCACTCGCGTTTGAAATTCATACTCTTGGTCACCAACACATGGGGGTACACGCTGTTTGTAACAGTCTTGCTGATGAAGCAGCCAAGACAGCAGTTGCGACATATTTAGTAGCAGCAGTTACACGTTCCAAAAGTAAGATTGATGATAACATCTGTCAGGTATTGTCGCAACAGAGAAGGGAGGTCATTACCCTAGAGGTTTCCCTTCTAAATACTTTTATCTTTTAAGTCCTGATAAAGTTCCCTATGTGAGAATTTATGACGCTGGTGACAGGTTGATTCCCAACATGGACCGCAGGCAGTCTTTGATAACAGCGGCTCACAAGGGCATAGCCTCGGCTTACGCCGGAGTGTCAGCTACTGTATCTCTTTTACAACAACGTTACTGGTGGCGCGGATTGTACAAACAGACGTGTGATTATGTCCTTCATTGTGATATATGTCAGCAGATTAAACCTTCAACTGCTGCGCCCGCCCCAGACACAGTTGTACATATCTAATAAACCACTTGGGTGTGTTTATTTAGATCACTGCGGTCCTTTCTCCTCAGATACTGCGTATATGTACATCTTAGTTGCAGTTGATTCATGCACACTCTTTGTTTGGGTGTGGCCACAACGCAGCGCTGATGCCCGCACTGTCATCAGGGATTTGCGTGTCTTTGTGAGAATTTTTGCATGTGGTATCTTTCACTCGGTCCAGAGTCCAGCGTTCGCCTCTAAGGCGTACAAGGTTGCCATGGGTTCATTGGGGGTCCAAGCCAAATTTTCATCTCCATACAGGCGTGAGGGCAATGGTGTTGTGGAGCGAATGAACCGTGACTTAAAGCAATCCTTGACAGCTAGGGTTTTAGGTACAGGCAGGAACTGGCTAGCCTATCTCTATAGCATACAGCGTGCACGTAATAATCTTCCTAGAAGGTCTCTGGGTAGGCGGACCCCATACAAAATGCTCTTTGGCATCAAAATGTTTGTTCCAGCCCTTGAGGGTCTAGACATGGCGACGACTGCCACATCATTTGACGTAGATGAACATTCTGCTGTTTTACAGAATCTACAAAAGACCAGAGACAGTCTTGCAAAGGAACATTTGCCCTCCACATCTGATGCTGCTCTTCAGATTCCAGTAGTTGGCTGGCTATACCGAGTTGGTGATCTGGTCCGTGAGAAGGTGGAGAACAAGAAGGAGTTTGGCCTCTCTTATCGAGCACCAGTTCCTGTGCTTGGCGTGCAGGGTACAAGAACAGTCATTTTACCTCCACTTCCTGGTCGCAAGGAAAACAGGTACATCTCCATTGACAATATCAAATTACAGCGAGTGGCCGATTCTTCTTAGAATGACTCCAGCGGTCTCTTGTTTAGCAATGCTGAGAAATTCTGTTTTGGCTCTGGCACCTACCACTGGCCTGACATTGCCATCGAGATGCCTACGGGTACTGATCCCTTATTGAATCCACCGGCTGGTGATCCCCTTAATGATACGGAGTATACCTACCCTACAGACTTGTCGATGCCTGATTTGCAAACATCTGCAGTTAACCAATCACGCTTTTGTTTTGACACTGACTATGTTACTTCAAAGTCCCCATCGAAAATTAGATTTTTGCTGTTTGGTTTAAGAAAATTTTTTTGATACCCCCATGTACTTACATTTGGTTGGTACTTTTTTCAATTTTTTTTATTCATGTCGATTGAATTTGTGGTGTATTTTTTCTGTTTTGTAAATGGACACTATGTTAAAGAAATAACTTCAATTAGATTAAATTATGGAACTTTGGCACTCACCTCCTTTTCTCACATCATGAAGAGACCAGACTTTTGTTAACATCACAGCTTGGCCCGTGTTAGATGGGATTGTTTGGGATGCTGTAAAATTTCAAATCCATGGCCCCACAGAGGTTATTAATGTTCTCAATGTTCTTCGTGTTTCAATGGGAGACGTGGTTAAACAAAATATACGCTCTGATGATTGGGATGTCCAGGCCATAGAGGCTCTGCTTTCCGATTTGAAATATTATGCTGCTTTTGATGCTGAAGATTTGTATTTAGACTCAGCCAACTACGCTGATTTATTTTGCTATGAGCACTATGGCAATAATTTTCTGCACAAAGCAAACACATTTAGAAATGTGGTTAATTACACACAATGGGAACATTGTCCAGCTCCCGTTGAGGGCAGCTCTAAAACGCTTTTGAAAAAGTTTACCTATTTTACTTATTTTAATCAATCTAATCCTGATGCATTTCATTTTAAGATGACTGGCAAGTCCTCTTCCAAAGTTAGACTTACCCACACTAAATTATTATATTCTAAGTCCTTTCTTGACCAATTGGCAGTAGGGGGCAATGAACTGTGGAACAATAGCATTGATCTTGAATCTGTTTGGGGTTCTAAAGGCTGGAAGGTACAAGGCATTGAGGCTTTGCATTGTGCATGTCTCATCCCGAACCATATGTTGTTTTTGAATTCGACTATTTCACAAACAACCTGTGTTGGATTGGCTACGTCTAAAGAATTGAATGCTCCATCTCTTCCTGATTTGGGGGGAATATCCTATGTGGTCCAATCACACTGATAGATCCCTTACTGAATTACAGTCTCTAATGCTAAATTCGTCTTTAACATTTCCAGTTTTGATCCCCAAGGATGGTTGTTATGGCAAAAAAGTTCAGATTTATGCCAACATCGTTTTCTGGGTCTGGCCCCTGGCTATACACAGGTTAGAGTGGATCCCCGTTTTGAAAGTGACCATTCTGTTACTACCTATTCAGTAGGCAAATTATGTCAGCACTGGCTCAAACATTGCACTTTAGCATCAGTTAAGGTCCATTTGTCTAAGTTGACTGACGATGTTGATTTGAATGATTTTGTTAAAGGACCGGCAAAAGGCAGGTCAAAGAGATGGGCGTATGCTATTTACAACGAAGTTTGGAAACTGTCTCAAATTGAAGCTGCTTCTAGAATAAGAGCAATAGACCAAGCAAATTTAGAAAAGGTGCTTGCAGTTGTTGATAACAGCATTAACACCCTTTCTTCCTGAATTTACACATTGGACAATATTGTTTCATCTGTTGTTGATATAGTAAAGGTTGAAGTATCTGTTTTGTACCACGTTCCGTTATGCAATTTGCTTGGACATTACACATGTTAAAGGCTGGTAAAGTGCCTTGGGACTACATGAATACCTCTTCACTATTTTTACCAATTAATATGACTGTCAAGCAGCAATTTATGTCTATGAAGGATGCTGCGTATTCACTTTTGCATATTGAAAAGTTAGAACCATTGCCTTTTTCTGTTGCCGAATATAATTCAGCTGTATGGCTCATTCATGGGCTATTAACATTACCTTTTCCCCTATTTAAGTTCGATTCATGTATGAAGTACTATGCCATAGGCAGATATGAACCTTTGGGAAGTGCCTATCTCAATGAAGTTTGGTCTCTGCCATTCACCTACAGGTGCCTGAGGGAGGGTAAAGAAGTTTATTTGAAAGGTGAAGATTGTACTTCAACACCAGATCACTCATTAGTTTGCAGGAACATCCAATTGTATGGCTCTTGCAATTCTGACGCCCCAAATTTAGATTGCATTTTAAAAGGGAATCCAGTCCCGGCCATAACTTCGACTTTTACATTACTAGTAAACGGTAGTTATTTGCTTTTAAGTAATGAACATTGCTGTGGTATGCTGGCAGGGATACCGTACATTGTGACTGTTTCCCAATGTGTAGTTTGTTGCAAAAATGTGCTATTCCCTCCTCCGCATGGGAAGCTCGATGTATCCACCTGGCCTTCCATTCCAACCTTAAAAGCAGAGTTCAATAAGATGAGTCGAATAAGGGCTCTATTGTCTCCAAAAAAAGTCGCCCTTACTTCTTCGCGTGAAACATTTGTCCTTCACGTGGCAAACACTTGTACCGAAGCACATGCCCTTTTGAATACTGATCTCCCTCTTCATTTCGGTGCTTTGATTCACACTATACTCAATATTCCTCGACCACGGGCTTGGAGCACTTTTTTAAAGTATTATGTTCTGGCATTGTAACTTCCTTCCAAATTATATTTGGTGTGATACTGGCATGTTTTCATTCTATTTTTTCCAGCCTTTTCGGCGGTTTACCATTAATTCTCGCCTTGGCTGCCGGTGTACTGCTGTTGATTTGCTTGCTTAAAAATGGCTGCACACTCTGTGCCCCAAGACAACCTGCCCTGCCTGCTCCAACTTTGAGGAAGCACAGTGACTGAGGTCCTGATTAGCAGGATCCCTGCTAGAGATTCAAAAAAACATACTGACACCAACAAAAAGTGGGGGTAACCATGAACGCAGATCCTACTTTCCTACAGGCAGTCTGATCAAAGGTTCGATGGCCATGCTCGAAGGTCGGGTACCAGACTCTTCGTGCCCAATCTGGAGCTTCAAGAATGACTTTAGCCCGGTCGTGCTTGATCTTCTTGAGCACTCTGGGCAAAAGTGGTACATAAAGTTTCTAAATTTGGGCAGGAGACGCTCCGGTTCCTGGAAAGGCAGGGAGGCACGGAGCCATTTCAGAAGTAAGCATCGGAGATGGAGCCTTCGAGCGATGACGCATGGGATCCTGCGTCGCGTCAGCTGACCGACTATGAGAAGTCGAAGAACGCCTGTGGTTCTTTGACTTCTTATTGTGTTTTCCTGACTTACCCCAAGACCTCCCCAACAATTTCAAAGTGCGAGGAGTATGGGCTCCGTGACCGTTCACTGGATCTTCTCCTCGAACGAGAAAGGGTGCTACGCAGAGCTGAGTGCCGGGAATCTAACAGCTTTTGGGACCACTCCAGCAAAGCCTTCAAGTTCATGGCCTGGCACTCGGAGCACAACTTTGGGTCGTAGTTGTGCTCCAGACAACAAAGGCGCACGAGGTGTGGATCAGTCATGGACATTGTTGATGACAGGAGCCTCAAGGCTTGAAGGCAGACCGATGTTGGGACATACCATGATGCACAGGGAGTTCGAGAACTTGAAAAAGAAGTTGACAAAAGTCGAACAAGACTAGCCAAAAAAAAGCTAAGGGGTAGCCCTCTCCGGAACTGCACTTAGGCTGGCACGGAAAAAGAAAAAACTGATGTCAGCACACATGGGCGGGGTCTATGTAGGTCCTGCGATGTCATCCCGGCGCTCAAGACGCCCACGACAGACACCGAGCTGACCGATGCCACCTAACAATGTGCAGGGGTTCTGCTGAAGAAAAATCTCTGGATCTAGACTGACGCCTTGAGGAAATTCTAAGGTAAGGAATCTACAACTAGCAGTCTCTATCAGATTTGTTAGTGCGTCATATCATAAACCACTCCCTTTATCATTAATTCTCTTCACCAATGTTTTTAGCATTTGTTGCATGTTGAGTTCTCCGACTGCATGTAGTCTCCCTCCTGCAGGCAGAGATTTGCACCCTGCATGTGGAGGTCTTCACCTCACATACGGGGAGGGATTGAGCTTTCGTATTTGGGCAGAGGCCTGTCTTCTCAGGGCAGGCATTTCAGGCTACTACCGCATACAGGAAATTACTTACAGGAACATGGTCATTTGAGCTGTCCTCCCAACACAATAACATCCTCCTCCATCTTTCCTGTCCTTACCATATTTAAATTCACAAACATAGCTGAGGAACAAGAAGAGACATTCCCAGCTTTCACTGAAGTAGTATTAATTGTCATTTATGTTGGAATTCTTCAAAGTTACCATCAGTTAAATGGTGGTCGATAAAGCCCAAGGTCATGCTTAGAATGACAGACACTAAGTGTAGCGTATATTATCATAAATGCAAATGCGTTTTGGAAGTGTAGTCCAATCACGTCTCCAGTTTGTTTGTTTTTTATTTCCATGCTATCTGTAACAAGTGTTTTTAGAATGGACTAATTAAATAGGCATTTAAATGTTTAATTCACATGTGTAAAAGTTATCCCTTTAAGTTGCCACTGTGGATACTTTTTTTAACTTCATATTTGTTGTCCATGACAACATGTGCGCACTTGACTCTTGACTTATCTAGCATTTCCAATTTGTCTACAGATGTAATGCTGATATTATGTAATTTATCTTGCTGCCCAACATGCTATATTTTGTATTGTTATTTTTAATCTATTTTTATTGATTTTATAAGTTGATAAACATATGACAAGGACAACAACCTACAACCACTGGCCAGTGGTGCGACATTTGGATGCATATACGTACAATAGGGGTGGGTCTGAAAAAAAATGTAACACAGAATAACGTTGAAGAGGGGGGAAATTTAAGAGAGTAGATAAAGGGGGTGAGGAGGGCGGAACACAGAGGGAAGCCTTATCCGTTTAGTGTGTCTGAGCTTCTTATAGGTACCTGCGGACTAGGTACGCGGGTTGTGTTTAGGGCTGTCAGGCGCAGGACCCGCAGATATTGGGGGCATGTCAACTTGCGGATTCATCCGCCAAATATGTTATACATGGTTGCCACATCTTGTCAAACCGTGGCAGCAGCTGGGTGACCAGTCGTCAGCTTCTCCATCCCCAAGACTTCCCATACTTTATACAACCAGTCTTGATGCGTGGGTACCTTGTCAGTCTCCCATCTGGCTAGTAGGAGCTGTTTTGCCGCCCCTAATGTTAGGGTGATAGCTTTGCCCCTGGGTGATTTCAGGGACTGAGTGGATTGGGGAGGCCCAATATCGTATAACTGGGGAATCTGGGTATGTCTGTGTCAAGGTAGAGAGACAAAATATCGAAATTAAAATATCGAGATACAATAATATTGATGTTTTAATTTCGATGGTATAGAATATCGATGTGCAAAATATCGATAGACAGAATATCGTTTTTAAGGTATGTATGTTACTAATATCGAAATTTACTAATATCGAAAATTTGTTTAGTGTTATGTATTTTATTATGTTGTTTATATGTTTGTTAAACATGTTTTTTAATGTATGTTTGGAAATTAGTAATTTTGTTTACATTTTGCGTTTTAGTATCAGAGCGGGTTGTGGGTTTATAGGGGAATAGGGTAGGAAGTAATTTAATAATAATTAAATATTTATTTTTAAAAAAAAATTTAATTAATAATTAATTGGTAATTAATTATTATAAATTAGGTAATTGAATTAATTAGAGTTAATGTAGTAGTATTTACCATTGTTTGTTATTGTTAATTAATAATTAATTGGTATTTAATTATTATTAATTAGTTAATTAAATTAATTAGAGTTAATGTGCTAATATATTAAATTTTTTGTTATTGGTAATTAATAATTAATTGTTAATTAATTATTATTAATTAGTTAATTAAATTAATTAGAGTTAATGTGATAATATATTTAATTTTTGGTTATTGTTAATTAATCATTAATTGTTAATCAATTATTATTAATTAGTTAATCAAATTAATTAGAGTTAATGTGCTAATATATTTATTTTTTTGTTATTGTTAAATAATAATTAATTGGTAATTAATTATTATTACGTGATTGAATGATGTGATTTATTTATGTGTAGTGGGTTGTGTGTTTATAGGGGAATAGGGTGTGATATAATTAAATTTAATTAATTAAAGAGATTGTATTTATTTATTGGTATTTATTGTTAATAAAATGGTAATTAATATGTGTTAATTAGTTCATTTATAATTGCATCAATTTAATAATATTAATTGTTATTAATTGATTAATTGATATTTATATTAATTGTGTTTTTTTGTATGTGTAGTGTGTTGTGTGTTAAAGGGGGAGTAGTGTGGGAAATCATTTTACCCCCATGCTATCCAACGCTTTCCCTACTGTTGCACCCTCTGGAGTGGGAATAGTAATTTTTTACCCGACGCTATCCAACGTTTTCCCTACTGTTGCACCCCTTGGAGTGGGAATAGTAATTTTTACCCCTACGCTATCCAACGCTTTCCCTACTGTTGCACTCTCTGGAGTGGGAATAGTAATTTTTACCCCTACGCTATCCAACGCTTTCCTTACTGTTGCACCCTCTGGAGTGGGAATAGTAATTTTTACCCCTACGCTATCCAACGATTTCTCTACTGTTGCACCCTCTGGAGTGGGAATAGTAATTTTTACCTTTACGCTATCCAACGCTTTCCCTACTGTTGCACTCTCTGGAGTGGGAATAGTAATTTTTACCCCTACGCTATCCAACGCTTTCCCTACTGTTGCACCCTCTGGAGTGGGAATAGCAATTTTTACCCCTACGCTATCCAACGCTTTCCCTACTGTTGCACCCTCTGGAGTGGAATAGTAATTTTTACCCCTACGCTATCCAACGCTTTCCCTACTGTTGCACTCTCTGGAGTGGGAATAGTAATTTTTACCCCTGCGCTATCCAACGCTTTCCCTACTGTTGCACCCTCTGAAGTGGGAATAGTAATTTTTACCCCTACGCTATCCAACGCTTTTCCTACTGTTGCAATATGTGGTGTAAGTATATATATTAATTTATATGTAGAGTTTTTAATTTTTTTAATGTATATGTATTAGTTATTATTTTTTAAATATGTTTTAATTTTTTTAATTAATATTTGTAAAATTATATGTATTTTTAAAAACATTTTACATTATTATTAATACATTTTAAAAAACGATATTTTTAATTTCGATATTTTTGTACTACGATATTTCTTTTTCGATATTTTTGTACTAACCTTTATGAAGATATAACTCCGATATTTTTGATGTCGACATTTTTGTGTCAATATTTTTGTATGTAGATATTCTGTCTGTCGATATTATGTCATAGAATCCTGTGTCAAATATCATGTTTATGGCATCCAGAACTCCTCTATTTTGGGGCAGTGCCAAAGGAAATGCGTTAGTGTGCCCTGCTGACTGCATTGTCGCCAACATAACCCACCCTCTCTAGAATCCCACTTGGCCACCATTGCCGGCGTGAAGTACCAGTAATGGGCTATTTTGAGTAGCATTTCCTTGCTAGTGGTGTTAAGGGCGGATGTCTGGGCTCGGTGTAGGATATCACTCCATTCTTTGTCAGAGAAGGGGCGTTCGCATTCTTTTTCCCATCTAGCTCTGGTGGGTGACGGCAATGGACTCACAAGCTGTATCAAGAACGCATATGTGTCCGAGAGCAGCTTATTGTTGGAGCTCCTCGTGATAAGCCATTTTTCAAAGGTTTATAGGGGTCTACGCGCATGGCGCTGGACGATTGACCTAGTGCGCCACCGCTATGTGTTGCCATTTCACCGCGTTTGGGAGTGGGTAGTGTGGTTGTAGTTGGTGAAAGCCCATGAGCCCGTCTATATCAAATAATTCTCCCACTCATTGGCAATTGGCGCCCTGCCATACCTTGAAGCCTGAACCTTCCAGTGCTGGGTGGAAATCCGGGATACCTACAAACGGGGTCTGCGGGGAGATTGGAGTGGAAAGGTTGTGTCTTAACTGCACCCTGTCCTAGATGCCCATTGTTGCTCTTGTGACCGGCGAGATGTATACCCCCACTGGCCTGTGGGGTTTGGGCAACCACGTTACCTTCCATCTGTATATTTCCACTATAGCCTGATCTATAAAGCACCAGTGTTTTTCAGTGAGTGTGCAGGACGATGTACCTTAGCTGTGCGGCCTGATAGTATTTACTAATGTTAGGGTCCCCGAAACCCCCCTCTGCCGTCCGAAGGAAGGCCTTGGATCTGGACATTCTCGCCCGTTTGCCTTCCCAAATATAGTCCCATATTAAGTTCTGCAGCCTCTCAAAAGCCTGGGGGGACGCTGAAGGGACATGGTCTGCATTACATAAAGCAGCTTATGGAGTAGCGTCATTTTAATGGCCGCAAGCCTCCCTAGCAACAATAAGGTTAGCTGCTTCCATTTAGTAAGATCCGAATGGGCAATGGCTTGTAGGTTCCCGTAGTTGTGATCTACTGCGGCTTTAATTGTGGAGAAAATTTGTAAGCCCAGGTATGGGGCTCCCCCAGTCGTCCACTGGCATGGGAATTGTGCTTGAAGAAGTGCTCGCTCCGGGTTCTGCAACGTCAGGTCAAAAATCAAGGACTTGTGTGAATTAAGTTTGAAGTCCGATGCGCGTTCGAATTCCGTGAACTCCGCCATAGCTGCTGGCTAGGATTCAATCGAATTCTTGAGAGTCAAGAGTATGTCATCTACATATAACATCATCTTATGCTCTCTTCCTCCCATTTTAATCCCAGTCACTCTCACATTTCCCTGTATACACTCCGCCAGGGGTTCCATATAGAGCACAAATAAACAGGGGGATAGAGGACATCCCTGTCTGGTTTCCCACTCTATGGGAAAGGGAGCGGACTGAATACCGTTTACGCAGATGCTGGCTTGCAGAGCTGCATAACACGCCTGTACCCAGCCTCGAAACCGGGGGCCCAGACCCCCCCGCTCCAGCGCCCAATAGAGACACCGCCAGTGCACATGATCGAATGCCTTCTCTGCGTCAATCATTACCATAATTACCGGTGTCTGAGATGGCATACCCTTCTAGTATTAACGCTGCACCCATGTTCAGGGACAAACCCGCCCTGATAGGGGTCGATGATCCCTTGCATATATGGTGCTGGCCTAAGCGTCAACACACTTGTGAAAATCTTTACGTCTACGTTCAACAATGAAATTGGGCGGTAGGATGCACATTGCTTGGGATCTTTACTTGGCTTGGGTATTACTGTGATGAAGGCCTGGTGCATCGACTCAGGCTGTATTCCTTGTGTATCAAGTGAATTGTATAGGGGAGTGAGTATAGGCGCCAGATGGAAGGCAAAGGTTTTATAGAATTCCCCTCCGTATCCATCCGGGCCTGGAGCTTTCTGGGGTTGCAACCTATAGATAGCAGTGAGGACTTCCTGTACCGTGATGTCTTTCTCTAGAGCAACATACAGTGGCGCCTCCTCTGTGCCAGAATATACCCGTGACAAGTGTGACTCCATCTCCCCCTACCGCAATGGATTGGCTGTGTAGAGGGCTCTATACAACGTACGAAAAGAGTCTGAGATGCCTTTGTCTGTGGCACATGAAGAGCCGTCCTCGCTACATATTTCGGTTATCCATCATTCTAGTTCCTGTGTCCGTAGCCGACGTGCTAACATGCATCCTGCCTTATTGCTTCCTGCATAGTATTTTTGGCGTAGTCGCAACAGGGCATACTCCGCTCTTCCAATGTCACAGCACCTGTTCGGACATTTTCTGCCTCTAATTGCTTAATCTGACTTTCTAAACAGTCCTGTTTGTCTCCTCATTCCCAATTATAACTCCCGGCAATGCCAATAAAATGGCCCCGCAAAACCACCTTTGGGGTCTCTCGTAGTGTTACAATTGGCATGTCGGCTGAGTCATTATGTGCCCGCTGAACAAAGTACCTTAAAACCTGGTTTGTGGATGGCTGCAAGGATCTGCATCGAAGATGCATCATGCAGCCGAAGCAATGCGCTGGTTCTGAGATGCAGTGAGGCTGCAATGTGAGGTCCTGAGTCGTCATCGAGGATCCAGATGATGGGGCTTGCAATGCACAGTTCAGCATTGAGTATGTGGCACACAGTTGGGGCGATGCGTGGGTTCCAAAGAGCTGCGAGGCTGCGATGTGTAGTCTGTCGTTATCGTCGAGGCTGCTGAAAATGAGGTGTGCTAGGGCATGCGCCGAGGATGTGTCGTGCAGTTGGGGTTCGATGGGACTCGGAGGTGATGCAGGTCTTTGAGATGGATCCATGCAGCAGCGGTACTGGGTCGGTTCTGCTTGGGCTTGTGCCGCACAGCAGAGGGGATGCACCAGTTCCTCTGGATCCACAGAGGCTGACAGAGACAGAGTGCTTTAAGCGCACTTCCAAGGGTCCAGGACTGGGGTGGCAACACGTGGCAGGGTAGACTCACAGATGGCAGAATCCAGGTGCAAGGTTATTGAAGGCCTGTTGTCCCCATGAGGCTTCAGATCAGGAGGTCAGCCAACAAGCTCTTGGAGTCCCTCCAGGCTCTGGGCTCAAGAGATGCATGTCTAGTCCTCCTCACCCAGGGAAGAGGGCAGCAGGCAGCAGGTAAGCGCAGCAGGCAGCAGGTAAGCACAGCAGGGCAGCAGTTCTTCAAGAGTAGCAGTCCAGCAGAGTGGCAGCCCATTTAGCAGCTCATCTGTTCTTCTGCCTGGCAGATTATCTACAGGTCCAGAAGTGTACTGAAGAGTTGGTGTCTGTGGTCCAGTATTTATACTTAATTCTGCCTTTGAAATGGGGAGAAGCTTCAAAAGGCAAGCCTTTGAAGGTCACACGTGCCCTACCTTCTTGACCCTGCCTCCAGACTAACAACAATGGGTATGCAGACCTTTCTGTGGTGACAGGGCATAGCCTATTCAAGTGTAAGTACGTTTTTCACTACCACAACATGTAAAGCTTAAAAGTACATGTCCTACATTTGAACTACATTGCACCCTGCCCTCTGGGCTGTCCAGGGCTTACCCTAGAGGTGCCATATATGCATTAAAAAGGAAGGTTTGGGCCTGGTAAAATGTTTACTTTGCCAGGTCGAAATGGCATTTTAAAACTTCACGCACACAGGTTGCAATGGCAGGCCTGAGGCATGTTTAAAGTGCTATATAAGTGGGTGGCACAATCCGTGCTGCAGGCTCACTAGTAGCATTTAATTTACAGACCCTGGGCAAATCTGGCAATTGGATAGAAGCCAATCTAACATGTTTTAAGAGAGCACTATAGCACTCGTTAGCAGTGACAACTTGTACAGAGTCCACAGGCTAACAAAAACGAATTCGGCAAATAAATAGGAGGAGGAAGGCAATAAGTCAGGGGCCTGCAGAAAGGCCCTCAGTGGGCAGGATTTAGCTATGCTGACATCCACTATCCTCTGCATGTCTTGTAATCTGCTCTGGCCAACAGGTTGCTCATCACAGAGAGGCCAACGTGGGAGATTAATGAAGGGGCAGAAATGTTCCTTACCAGGGTTATCCTCTCCCTAAGATTATTGATAGAATACTGGAGATGTACTTGCACTTCAGGAGTGTGTTGTGGGCTTTGCAGAGGTATCGGAGGTTGAGGGCCAAATAGAGGTGAGTCTTGTGTAGGTGTAACAAGCATCC
The DNA here is from genome assembly GCF_964261635.1 of Lissotriton helveticus. Classification (NCBI taxonomy): domain Eukaryota; kingdom Metazoa; phylum Chordata; class Amphibia; order Caudata; family Salamandridae; genus Lissotriton; species Lissotriton helveticus. The sequence continues at coordinate 1,953,139,918 of NC_136067.1, forward strand.
ATGACTGTCTAAGTGGTAGTGGATAGTGGCTGGGTATTGGAAATCCTTGGAAATGTTCTTGGAGGAAGACTGCTGATCGGCCATGATAGTGTCGTCCGAAGGTCCTCCTTCACCTCCTCCTTTTCTTCTTGTGCAATGTTAATGGCTGCTTCGAGGAGGAGTGGATTTTCTTCCTGGATAGCTTGCCATCCTCCGCTTATGATGGTACAGCATCATCATCAGGCTCGGTATCCCCAGTAGCTGCAAGAGGAAGAGGAAAAAAAGTTGCAATGCATAAAATAGATTTTTGTCTCAATACTTCAACATATTTACTCTTAACAAAAGGTTGAGAAATACATTTAAAATTAAGTTAATGACATGAGAACTGAAATAAACACATGAAGGTAAGGGTTGGGCATTGAAAGGAATTATCACATATTTCCAATGAAAACTCAGCACTCCAGCCAATACTGCTCCTTTTATGAATGACCCCTGTGATGTCAGCTACTGAACTGGTGTCCTTGCAGTTGGAATTGGTGAGGCATATTGTGATCCAGCAACTGGAGAGAGAAGATAAATGTGAAATATGAAATAAAGATTCATGAATAAATATATACAAATAGAATTTGACACAAGTGATGTCGAAATAGAGTAATAAATTAAAGATAAACCTAAATAAATCACACTTAAAATAAAATGTATATTTCAATTAACATACAGACGATGTAGAGAAAAGAAAAATTATGAGAATTATTATTAAAAATCATGTTGTCACAGACTTACCTGATCAACCAATGACATAGGCCTACTTACTGAACAGTGCGGACACCGGGGGTCAGTTGTTTGACTGTAGCTGACAAGAGTGAGAGAGGCCCTTACATAGAGGAATACAAATCCAGAGGTTGTGCATGAAGACAGGTGATGAGTTTGATACATAGTATGAAAAGCACAGATTCCTTTCCTGGAGGTTAACACAAACCAGGAAAAATTGTTCTTATGCTGCAATTACAGTGCCAAGTCTAAAGGATAAATACAATTGACAAAATATATCACAACAATCAACTATTTATCAACCTCCCCTATCACTTACAAATAGAGATAGGTTCGACCCCAACACAATAAAACAGATGTTATATTTACCAGTCTCTACCATCTTATCTGTCTTTACTCTATGTAGCTAGTCCTGGTTGTATTATAGTGCTAGGAGCAGAGGAAGTGTTTGCAAGTGGTGATTGGGACAATAACACAGGCCCTTGAAAATGGTCAAGAATGTCTATGAGCATGCTAGTGTTAATAACATGAATATACTTGATATAATTGAGCAGCTATTAGTCAAAAACACCAATTTATAAAAATGTTAAGGAACTACAAAGAAAAATATACAAATCTTGTATTGTATGCTATTTACATTCCTAGCATAAGGACATGTCTATGTGTGTTATAGGGTTGCATTTCTAGACCGGCCCTATGTGTTGCCCTGCAGCTTTAGGAATGGCTCCAGCCCCAGTGGTAGCAATCAAATTACTTTGAATAGTGACTGTATGAGAGGAAAGATGAATAAAGGTAAATCAATGTAAACATCAGCTTGTTTAAGGGGTGTGTTTTTGAAGCTGTGTTTGAGGGGTATGTATGTGATGTCTCTTCAAACTGTGTAGGCTTGGGAGAAGTACAGATTTGCATGAGTGGTGATAGGGAGAGAGAGGGGGTTTTAATCTTACCTGGTGAAACACCAGGGTTGTCTGCAACAGGCAGCCCACATAGCAGGTGAGGGTGCATTGTGGAGAGGGCAGTCTCTTTGAGGGATGTGAGACAGACTGGGTATGGATGGCCCGTCCGTAATAGCATGTGCCAGCTGAATCCTAGAGAACTTCTCCTTCACCCACTACCTCTCAACCTGCAAAATGTTTCTAATGCCTCCCATGCTGTAGACCTCCTCACCCAAGGCCTTCACAGAGTCAGTGAGGTCCTGCCATAAAGCTGCTTCTGTGTTCCACTGCAGGTGAATCGAGTTAGCCCATGTAATAGTATTGTTTTATAACAAATGTCATTACAAGGTCTGGTTCCTCCTTGGTCAAATTCCTCTTCCTCATGACAGTGGTATGCATCCTGGAGGCTGAATGTGGTTCCAGCTGGATGCAGGATCACTGAGGCCAAGAGGAAAAAGACAGGACCTAAACTGTGGTCTGCAATTATTTGTTTTGAAGTCAATGGATGCCAGGTGTGTATTATTTGGGACATGGGTATGGTATTTGCCTGTCCCCCATTCAGTCAGAGATCTCCATCCCTCTATCTGAAGGTCAATATCTCCGAGGTGGAGGTTCTAACCCCCGATTCAAAGGACTGCACTCTAGTTTCAGACATGTTGGCCAAGTAGGTGAAACATAAAGTATGGTCTTAGAGTAAATCATGCTGTTGAACACTCAATCGCTAATTGGAGTGAGTGGAAATATGTACGTCTGCATCTAGGTGTGACTCTGAAATGGTGGATAGCAAAAAGAAAGTGTGGAGTTACACTTAGATATAGTAATAAATATAGCAAACACAACAAAATGATGGCCGGGGTGCTGAAACATTTCAAACACTCACCCCCAGTCAAAAGATCTGGGACTAAATCCATCGTTCTTTAGCTCACTTCGCCACCCCAGTTTGGGCCCAGCCATATGAAAATCAGTCTTGACCCTGCTCCTCATACTAACAGTCCAGCCCGAACTGCCAGGCCAGGTACTCCCTGGACCAGACACAAGCATCCTGATGCTCACCATGCCACATGACTAAATGTACATATGTTTACATATCTTTCTGAATAGGCCCACAATCTTTATTTGTGTTGCCTCTCGGCAAGTAAAACATATTCTTCAGTTCTGACCAGACAAGAGTAAATGCTGTAAAGCTAGGGTATTGCAAATGGGCATTTACAATATCACATTTTTGTATTTCAGATCACCAACATGATTGGTTCCAAATGGCTGAAAGTGGAATTACTTTTAGTAATCTTTCTGATGGGCTTCATGCAAGCTTCGTGTAGAAGGTTCGAATTCCAAGACGAACATTTCAGAAGTAAGCTCTTTGAAAGTGTGGCCAGGATTGGTCTCCTATACCCTGACTCTGGTGTGACCTGGATATTATATGCCACTCTAATGTGTGTTTTGCTTACTCCTTTAACTGATGATGAATATCTTGCGAATCATTTTAATTTTACACCAGTCAAACTATTACATGAAGTTGATAGCATGCATAAGTTATGATCTCATGCTGTCAAGCTCTGTGTACATGCAGCCATCTTTTAAAAACGGCAATTAATACTATTATTGAACAAAAACACCCCAAGTCCACTAATCCACCCTCTGGTAGAAGTGTAGAACATGTCAAAATGTAAAAAGTGTTTCAGTAACATTGGGTATCATGTGACCTCTGAATCAGTGCCTCACTTTGCGACTAATAGGTAACTAATCAATTGCTCTTTAAGTTATGCATCACAGTATTGTAATTACTAAATATATTCTTTTTGCTATGCTTTTTTGCTAACACAACAGCCCTTCTCATCAAGCATCTGTGTAAATAGCTATGGAGTTGCATAAAACTGGTTCATCAACATTGTGTCATGCATGGCCAGGCATACAAATACAGCCATGCTTATTCAAGCTGAAAATATATTAATAATAAATAAATAACTCACTATTTGCACAGCGCAAACCAATCACCTGTAAGTTTCTCAAGGAGCTGGGGGCTGTTGGGGAGATTAAGTGAGCTATTGCCCAGAGTCACATGATGCTGAGCTTATCTCCCTCCAGAGCTGGGAATCGAACCGTGAGCCCCGAGCCCCACGCTCTGGAGTCAGCCACCCTGGCTGCTACACCACACCTTTCTCTAACTCATACACATGGCAGGTGCAAAGAAGTAGGGACGGTAAAGAGCTGCAAACCCACCTCAAGCTAGTGTTCTTGTGATGAGTGAAGTGCTCAAACACAGTCTTAATCAACACTTTCTCTGCCATAATGCTCGCAATATACATGCAGCCAAACACAGAGCTGCATTAAGACTGTGCTAGGGAAGGGATACATATGTATGAGAAAAATGACCACATTACCCTCACCCTTATGGAAATCCACTGGCTCCCCTATCTGGCCTGCAGTATCTTCAAAACTAGATTTATCATCCACCCCTGTATACTTGGTTCACAAGCTTACTACCTTTGTTGTCTCTTGGCACACCAAAATTATCTTATCATTGAAACACAATCCATTTCACTAGGTTATAAAGTACTTGTCTACCAATCTCACATTCATGGAACATGACTTCCAATTTGAATTCTTGCTCCTCAAAATGATAGCAAGGATCAAAAATGGAACTTTAGTGTTCATATTTTCAGTAATCATTTTCCAAAGTTGGACCGAAAACTGAAATACTAATTGACATTTGAAAATCATATTTATTTCTGCTCCCATAAAAAAAAGAATCAGCATATTTCACTTATATCAGGGTGTTAGAAATTGGCCCTTTCTGAAGTGTCACCCCAAATATTTTTGGTCTATTACTAAAACCTATTATTGCTGGTTTAGACCTCTGTGCAGTTTAACCCTGCAAACCTATGGTAAACTGCTTATGTTCTTCCTTTTTAAAAATTGTAAAAATTAGCTTACACAATTGGCACAAATGATTTACTTATAATTCCTTAGTATATGGAACTACCTGCACCCAGAACCAAGTAAATTAAATACTTCTCGTGGGCTGCAAAACTTGTGTCACACATAGTAGTAGCCCTGTAAAGCATGCCTGGAAGCCTGCCATTGTAGCCCAGATGTGCAGTTTTAAACTGCTCTTATGACTTGGCAAATTAAATCATTTGCCAGGCTTAAATCACTAGGGCAGTGTGCATGGTATTTAGAAGTAGGACATGTATATTTAATGTTTACATATTTTGGCAGTGTAAAACCTCCAAAGTCCTTTTCACTGTGACAAGGCTGGCTATCCCATAGGTTAACACTGGTTTACACTGTTACATGTAATTAGTGATAAATTCAGTTTGGAGACCAGTTAGTGAAATGAGTCACGGCCATTGCTGCCAAGGTTTTAGATTGCCATGTGTGACATTTTCATAATTTCTGTGTAATTTTGAGTGACATTTCAATTTTTATGAGTGACATTTTCTCGTGAGCAAAAATCAAGCAATGGCGATTACGGTAACACAAATATCAGAAATATTGCCCCATTGAACATGGAGAAAATCTAAGTTAACTGCTGCAAAGTTTAAAAATAATTGTTAGACGACTTTCATTTATCAGGCTAGCCAAAATTGCACAAAATAGATAAAGCAGTCTGGAAGAAGTGTATAATTTAATTATAATCAGCTGAGTACCTCGCAGACTCCCTCGACTGCTGCTAGTTTTCCGTCGGCAGCTAAAATAAAGCTGGAGTCTCCCATCTCAGACTGGACTATTGGCATGTTTGAGGTGGCACACACCTTTTCAAACCGTAATTTGTCTGTCTAAAAAATAAAAATGTCTTCAAGCCTGCCTAGCTGTGACCTAAATGAGGGCCTCACACTCACAGCTTTCCAATGCAGCCACCCCCGCTGCTGGCCCTGGGACAGCCCCTGTCTAACACCTAGGCCTGGCCTGATAGCTCCACTGTCCCACAATGGTACCTTCCTATTTCTGGGGCCGAGTCACCCAACTGCGCGCCTGACTGTCCCAGTCCCGCCGGACTCACACAGAGATCAGGACACCAAGGCCTTGGAGCACAGTGGCATTAGACTTAGTCTGGTCAGTGCGCTGCCTGCCCCAGCCCGGACTGTGCACAGCTTCTTGAGCTTCTCTGTAGTCCGGATTAATGGTGTACAACGCCAGTGATTACTACACAGTATGCTGGTCATACACACGTCACTGCATGTTTTTTGTTTCTCATCACTTTCAGCACTTTTGACTCTCATTTAGCCTTTAGACTCTTAGGGTTATTTCCCCTTAAATCAGACCGTTTATCCTTTTGTTTCAGAACTTTCCCCTGATGAAGGGCAGAAATCTTGCCCGAAATGCATTGGGATTGATTCAAAAAGCATGAATATAATGTTTGGAATGAAGGAATCAACCTTTACGCTTTAAACGAATAACATTGAAGCTTGGCAACATGAATTAAATCTTTGTGCAAAACTATCCAAGTTTGGACAAACTGTATTATACCATCTCTTGGTATCACACACGCTGTGCACAGGGGGACAACTCCTAACAGGAATTGCATTTGGGATCCTACTTAACGCTTCTTGGCACAGAAAGCGAAGCCCCAGCAGCACACAACAACCTTTCACCTCTATTGATTAATCTTCAGTGGTGCGTGTCTTTCATCTTTAACTTCTCTCGAGGCCGCCATGTATAGAGAGGAACGGAGAGCCCTGGTACAACGGGGCAAGACTGCTGTTGCTGCTTCCAATGCAGACAGCTACTCTGTCTCACCAGTGACCCAGTGACCGGGACAATTGGAGTAACTTAGCTGGGGAAGAAATAGTGTATCACCGGGAGTCCCAGAACAAGAGCAGCTGCGTCACTACATTTTAAGGGGCTCACCTGCAAATTACATGTAGGGGCCTCCTAGACTCCTGCACCCCCTGCTTACCCCCGCAAAAGTGCCAGTACCTGAAGGGGTTTGTCGCATATCGTTGAGCCGCCACATAGCTCACAAGGCTCTTTTGAGGTGTAAATTCCTACGGCGAAAATATAAGAAAATCGTCCGATTTTCCGATAACAGTGCTGCACTGCTGTCAGTCTTAATCGGCGCAGAACATATAGACGCCAGCTCAGCTACGGTTCCCGCTATGCTGGCTGCGATCGTAGCCACGCCCGGGATCTAGTTAGACTATGTTGATTGGCTAAATTAAGCTCTGGCTGAGACTCCATGAGGATGAGGTCATTAATTTTGCCGCGCCTTGCGGTATTTGAAACAATGTAGCCATCCCTGGTCGCTAGTGCGAGCTGCCTGTGCCAGCCCCAAAGCATGCCACAGCACAACACACGCTGCCTCTTAATACCTAATCGTTTGTGGTACTTAAGCAGCGATCCGGCTGCTTGAAAGCTGAGGATTCAGAAAAGGGGGTGGTGATGAACAGAGTGCCTGAATTAAGCAGACCACTCTTACCCAGTCCAAAGATCAGGGCTTGATCCATCACCGTTTTTTAGCTCACTGCACCATCCCAGCTCAGAACTTGGCTATATGCAAATTAGTCTGTTCCTGTCCCAGTGCATGATGGGAACAGGGCAAACCAAACTACCAAGCCAATTCTTATACTGGGAAGGAAACAAGCTTCCGGGGACCGGTTTCTGCCATTTCAGGCGTCGTCGGCCCGGCTTGCTTGAATCCTGATGGTGCAATGAGCAAGGGACTCACATCTGAGTATACCCTTCCACGCTTATGGTGGACAAAATGATTCAGAAAAGGGGGTGGTGATGAACAGAGTGCCTGAATTAAGCAGACCACTCTTACCCAGTCCAAAGATCAGGGCTTGATCCATCACCGTTTTTTAGCTCACTGCACCATCCCAGCTCAGAACTTGGCTGTATGCAAATTAGTCTGTTCCTGTCCCAGTGCATGATGGGAACAGGGCAAACCAAACTACCAAGCCAATTCTTATACTGGAAAGGAAACAAGCTTCCGGGGACCGGTTTCTGCCATTTCAGGCGTCGTCGGCCCGGCTTGCTTGAATCCTGATGGTGCAATGAGCAAGGGACTCACATCTGAGTATACCCTTCCACGCTTATGGTGGACAAAATGATTCAGAAAAGGGGGTGGTGATGAACAGAGTGCCTGAATTAAGCAGACCACTCTTACCCAGTCCAAAGATCAGGGCTTGATCCATCACCGTTTTTTAGCTCACTGCACCATCCCAGCTCAGAACTTGGCTATATGCAAATTAGTCTGTTCCTGTCCCAGTGCATGATGGGAACAGGGCAAACCAAACTACCAAGCCAATTCTTATACTGGGAAGGAAACAAGCTTCCGGGGACCGGTTTCTGCCATTTCAGGCGTCGTCGGCCCGGCTTGCTTGAATCCTGATGGTGCAATGAGCAAGGGACTCACATCTGAGTATACCCTTCCACGCTTATGGTGGACAAAATGATTCAGAAAAGGGGGTGGTGATGAACAGAGTGCCTGAATTAAGCAGACCACTCTTACCCAGTCCAAAGAGCAGGGCTTGATCCATCACCGTTTTTTAGCTCACTGCACCATCCCAGCTCAGAACTTGGCTATATGCAAATTAGTCTGTTCCTGTCCCAGTGCATGATGGGAACAGGGCAAACCAAACTACCAAGCCAATTCTTATACTGGGAAGGAAACAAGCTTCCGGGGACCGGTTTCTGCCATTTCAGGCGTCGTCGGCCCGGCTTGCTTGAATCCTGATGGTGCAATGAGCAAGGGACTCACATCTGAGTATACCCTTCCACGCTTATGGTGGACAAAATGATTCAGAAAAGGGGGTGGTGATGAACAGAGTGCCTGAATTCAGCACGCCTGAAATGGCAGAAACCGGTCCCCGGAAGCTTGTCTCCTTTCTGGTGAAGAATTGGCTTGGTAGTTTGGTCTGCCCTGTTCCCATGATGCACTGGGCCAGGGACAGACTAATTTGCATATAGCCAGGTTCTGAGCTGGGATGGGGCAGTGAGCTAAATAACGGTGATGGATCCAGCCCTGATCTTTGGACTGGGTAAGAGTGGTCTGCTTAATTCAGACACTCTGTTCATCACCACCCCCTTTTCTGAATCATTTTGTCCACCATAAGCGTGGAAGGGTATACTCAGACATGAGTCCCTTGCTCACTGCTCCATCAGGATTCAAGCAAGCCGGGCCGACGACGCCTGAAATGACAGAAACCGGTCCCCGGAAGCTTGTCTCCTTTCTGGTGAAGAATTGGCTTGGTAGTTTGGTCTGCCCTGTTCCCATGATGCACTGGGCCAGGGACAGACTAATTTGCATATAGCCAGGTTCTGAGCTGGGATGGGGCAGTGAGCTAAATAACGGTGATGGATCAAGCCCTGATCTTTGGACTGGGTAAGAGTGGTCTGCTTAATTCAGACACTCTGTTCATCACCACCCCCTTTTCTGAATCATTTTGTCCACCATAAGCGTGGAAGGGTATACTCAGACATGAGTCCCTTGCTCACTGCTCCATCAGGATTCAAGCAAGCCGGGCCGACGACGCCTGAAATGGCAGAAACCGGTCCCCGGAAGCTTGTCTCCTTTCTGGTGAAGAATTGGCTTGGTAGTTTGGTCTGCCCTGTTCCCATGATGCACTGGGCCAGGGACAGACTAATTTGCATATAGCCAGGTTCTGAGCTGGGATGGGGCAGTGAGCTAAATAACGGTGATGGATCAAGCCCTGATCTTTGGACTGGGTAAGAGTGGTCTGCTTAATTCAGGCACTCTGTTCATCACCACCCCCTTTTCTGAATCATTTTGTCCACCATAAGCGTGGAAGGGTATACTCAGACATGAGTCCCTTGCTCACTGCTCCATCAGGATTCAAGCAAGCCGGGCCGACGACGCCTGAAATGGCAGAAACCGGTCCCCGGAAGCTTGTCTCCTTTCTGGTGAAGAATTGGCTTGGTAGTTTGGTCTGCCCTGTTCCCATGATGCACTGGGCCAGGGACAGACTAATTTGCATATAGCCAGGTTCTGAGCTGGGATGGGGCAGTGAGCTAAATAACGGTGATGGATCAAGCCCTGATCCTTGGACTGGGTAAGAGTGGTCTGCTTAATTCAGACACTCTGTTCATCACCACCCCCTTTTCTGAAAGCTGAGGAGGCGCAATAATGCGTGACAATACATTGCAGTGTGGTGATGCGGACCACCACACTGAAATGCGTTAGTCTAACGCAAGATGCGTGATGCTTGGCAGGGCTGCAAGGCTCATTTTAATGGCAATTTAAAATTCAACTTGGTTGTGAAACAGGACTGTATATTACTATTTTGGAAATTATACTTTTAGAAAGTTGTAATTTTCTTGCCTAAAACCAAAAGGCTTTGCCGCATGCGATGCTAGATGGTCGCTGCGCTATAAACTCTGTTGTCTACCTGCTACATGACAATCTCTACATGACGTGAAATCTATCTTCAACCTCTTCCTTCGATGGTGACTTGGTCCTTATTGCTGTGGGACCATTTTCTGCTGTTTTTTAGGCCATTTTGTTTCAGAGGCAGTGACTTTTTACCTCCCGCCAGATCACTTCTTGATCTTTCCTCATGAAGCATCTGATCAGAGGGAGGGTTCCTGAGGAGGAGGTTACAGCCATGCCCGTTTTGTTTTGGTGAACCCCCTCTTAAAGAGATTTATTATTCAGATATTTTTCCTTGTTTCTTCTCCAATTACTTGACTTCCACCTCTAAAAGGGATTGTTGTTTGCTTTCACTGCCTGCTTGTAGTTATTGTTGGCATTGCTGCAATCGTTTATTAAATGGCAATCTACTTTGAGCTATCTTTCAGAAGTCTTAAAACTTATATAATGGGAAGTCACTCATTGAGTGTAAGGCACATACTCCACCCATATTTTATGAGGCACATGGTGACTATAATATAAAAAGGTGTGGAATATTCTGGGCCAGATTTATGACCCCTCCATTTTACGAGTCGCAAATTGCATCATTTTGCAACTCGTAATTTGCGACTCGCAAAAAGGAATGTACAACAGTGTCTTAGACACTGTTTGCGATTCCCAATGGGGTCGCAAACGACCTGCCTCATTCATATTCATGAGGCAGGTAACAATTTACGACCCATTTGAGAATGGCGAGCACTCACAGGGATGGTGGCCTGCTGGGGTCAGAAGACCAGCATGTCTGTGAATGCTTTTTAAATGAAGTAGTTTTTATTTTTTTAATGCAGCCCATTTTCCTTGAAGGAAAATAGGATGCATTTAAAAATGAAACATTAAACACTTTTTTTCATTTTTTAAGAGTAGGTAGTGGTCTGTGGGACGACTGCGTGCTCTTGAAAAATATTTTCGCTGCCAGTCACCTTTTTGAAGTTAGTGGTAAACTGTGAATGTTTTGTGACCGCAATTGCGGTTGCAAAACAATCATACATAGTAGTGCGACTCGCTATTAGAAAGGGCTTCCCTAGGCATGCTGTTTCCTAATAGCAGTGATATATAAAACAAGTGGTTCTGTTGGGAAGTTACAATTACTTTGATCTGTGCATATAATACAATTTCAATTCCGAGTAGTCGACACGTGATTTTTTTACAAAAGAAGAGAAAAGGAAAACACACCATAAGGGCAAAGAAATTTGTCATGGATAGAATTATTAACTAAATTGTTATTTAGAAAAAATAATAAATATGGTCAAAGAAACATTGAATTACGGCGATACAATAGTGACTCTAGTGCAGGATAAGTGTCATGTAGTGATACGTGTGGTCAACAGTGCTATACAGGTATGACAGACATGAGTGACACAAATGTAGTGAATTCAAAATGTATTTCTTTCTGTCATTAGTTTACACATGAATTCAAGACCCAAGTATGATTTTAAGTTCTGGTCAAGGAGAACGTATGGACTAGTGTGAGAATAACGACAACATTTCGACCCTTGAGGATAGCTCAGCTTAATACGTGTCAGAGGCGGGTCTTCTTCAGGACTGTGAGGGAGGGGGTGTGGACAGCCTGTGGGATTAATTGGAGACAAGAAATCAGGTGTGTTCCAATAGTCCAAAGGACTATTGTGTGTTTTGCAGTAGCGAAGGTAATACGCAAAGTCAAAAAATTAAGGAAATCGATACCTATGATCCTATTAGTTTAATAAATAGAGATTGGGGTACTAAAATGGAAAGGGGCGGATATTTTATTTTATTTTTAGGATTAAATTCTTAAAAGTGATTTAGAGTAGGAAAGCTCTCAGGGGTGGCATGTGTACACCTACTCCAGAAATAAAGTGTAAAATGGCTTTACCATAGACCCTGGTGTCAAGTCAGGATATCTAACTCGATGTGATGAAATTCAATAAACGGAGACCTACACCAGGAGATTGTGGTCTACAAATGAAAGAATGTAGAATTTATCTAAAATGCGGCATGGTTTTAAACAATTATGTTCTAACTATGCGCAACTGTTTGAATTAAACAAAAATAACCTATGGGCAGCGGTATTCATTAAACAAATTGCATATAAACTAAGCGCAACGTTTTGAGGCATACCTGCGATGAGGATGAATCTGTACACAGAAGCTACACCAGCCAGTTGGAGTCGTGCGGTGCCTAATCTGCTCAGTCAAAGGTCAGTCAAAGGTGCCGCCAGTAGCGATCATTAACTGAGGACGTAAAAAGGGTACTATTTAGTACTAAGTCCGGCTGCGTTGAAACAGCAAAGTGTGCTCACCAGAGAAAATGTCTCATACCTCTGGACACATGGTGTGTGCTCCGTCTGACACTGCTTTCGTTAAGTGAGCCCGCGCTGGAATCTGTCAGTATTTGTTAGCTCACTGACGTCAGCTGGCTCATCTATCCACGTGTACGTGGCAGTGCAGCAGCGAAATCAGGCTGGCGTGAACGAGTGATGGCTCTAATGTGAGCGTCAAAGTACGTAGTGGACTATTTGGTGTTTGAAATCCTAGGTCCAGGGGAAATTAATTTAAAGGAGGCATTGGTACTGAGACTCCCGTCATAGGGAATAGTATTCCCTAGAAAGAGCACCCATTCTGCATTTAGAACACAAAATAATATAAAAATTCATGTAGACCAGACCAATTTACACATGTACAAAGTGGTGTTACATATATATCATATCAAAAGTACATATCAGGTTTATGCCTTGTCTCAGGTAATTTCCTGCACATAGTAATTGTTATATTTGTTACAATGTATTTATATCGAGCGTGTACATAGTCACTGATTGTAACATACATATAGGAAGAATTTGGCATTATGGTACTTCCTTTTGCTAGCATGACATGGTGTATGAAACCGTACGGAAACTTGTACATTGTAGTGATCCATATATTACATATCGACAGTATATATCAGGTGTATGCCTTGTCTCAGGTAATTTCCTACACAAGGAAACTGTCATATTTGATACAATGTCTTTATGTCTAACGTGTACATAGTCACTGATTGTGTCATACATTTGGGAAGACATCGGCATTACGGTACATCCTTTTGTCTAACAGTCCCATGCTAACATGACATGCTGTATGAAACAGTATGGAAACGCAGACATTGCAGGCAGTGTATTTTACAAGCAATATATGCCTTTATACCATGTCTAGTTTTATTAATTCCGCCATATGCAGTGACTCATTAACAGCCTAACCATCTGACGGTAAGTCTCTTCTTGTTCGTTGAGTCCCTGATTGATTCAGTCCAGAGTATGGATACACCTGCACTCTTTGAAAATAAGGGGGGCTAGTATGTTGCCTCCCCTGGATGTGGGGTTATTTTTTCCAAAGCCCACCACTCCGAATCACTATATTGGTTCACTATATATATTGGTTCACTATATTGTTTCACTGTATCCGAATCACTATATTGGTTATTGGAATCACTATATTGGTTATCAAAAATACTCACGACTATGTCATGGAAATCAACCAACAATTGAGCTGTGAGGACAGTTACCAAAGAATTAACAAATACCCCACTCAGGATATATCCAAACTCATCAAAGACCTCACTGATAAGGGCCTGGCTGAAGGTTTTCTCACAGAACCAGAGCACAACTTACTGAATAAAAATAATCTGAGGATACCTACGATATACACCATCCTGGTGCCTCGCAACAGTTGAGCATGACATCCTGTCTAAGGATCTATCATTTTTCCCTACGACTCCTCCGAATACATTTAACATCAAACTGGAGGTACAACAGTTTTTCCGGAAAATTAGTTTAAAATACTTCTTTGTGAAAAAATGATCAGTGGTCCCAACGATATGCAGCAACCAATTTTCGACCTGCCTACACATTCACCCTAGCAACTTACCTGATGAGTTTAAAAATCCTAGCCTATGCAAAAATTGTGATGACGGAAGTAATGGATCTTCTCAACAACAACAAGTACATTAAACACAACATCTCTAAGGACGAGAGACAGGCACTGCACACCCTGAGCAGCAACCAGTCTATTGTGATAAAGACAGCTAAAAAGGGGAGCGGTGGTTATCCAAAATACTCACAACCGTGTCATGGAAATCAACCAACAATTGAGCTGTTTGGACAGTTACCCAAGAATTAACAAAGACCCCACTCAGGATATGTCCAAACTTATCAAAGACTTCACTGATGAGGGCCTGGCTGAAGGATTTCTCATAGAACCAGAGCACAGCTTCCTGAATAAAACTAATCCGAAGATACCTACGATATGCACTATCCCAAGCATTCACCAGGAAGACCCATTGTCTCAGAGTGTGGTTCTGTCCTAGAGCCACTCAATCAATTCATAGACAGTTTTCTGCAGCCATGTGTTTTCGATACCCGTTCACTCCTTTGGGATACCATGCATACCATCCAACTGGTGGAGAACCAACCATTTGATAAAATGTCCCAGTATCTGGTTATGTTGGACGTTTCTTCATTATATATGATGGACGTTTCTTCATTATATATGAGTATATCACATGATGAGGCAATTGAAGATATCAGCAAGGTCCTTGACAAATGCCCTACAACACGCTGCATTCCGACTGACTTTCTTTTAGACTTACTGCACATAGCGATGACAAAGAATTACTTTATTTTCCAGGACACCTTCTACTACCAATGCAAGGGTGTTGCGATGGGGGCTGGGTTTGCTCCCAGTCTAGCCAATTTATTCATGGACCACTTTGAAGACATCAATATCTACGACCATTCGAATCCCATCCTTGACAACATCGCTTTTTGGAAGTGATGTATTGATGACGTGCTGATGATATGGACAGGCACAGAACACCACCTGACATAGTTCAAAACATGTCTGAATGGACGATCGCCAGACATACAGTTCACAGTGTCATACAATAATGAGACCATCTGTTTTTTGGACCTCACACTGGAAATTGAAGGCGCGAGAATTGGAATGAACTTGTACAGAAAACCATCAGACCGAAACACCCTCTTGAAATATGACTCTCATCACCCAAGAAACCTGAGGGACAATTTGCCATATGGCCAATTTTTAAGGCTACTGCGTAATTGCTCCAGACGGGGCGACTTCTTGAAGGAATGAGACATCGTCATCACGAAATTGAGGGATAGAGGGTACCTTAAGGGGTTACTCAATAGAGCGAGGAAGAGGGAATGGTACCGCCCTCGCGAATCTCTCCTCAAACTACAACCAAAGAATGAGAAGATGGACAAATTGGTATGCGCCACAACTTTTAACACAAGAGGTCATAACATCAAAAAAGTAATTAAGAAATACTGGAATCTTGTGGGAACAGAAATCAACATAATAGAAGAACCCATGTTTGCCTTCAACCGTGCCAAGAACATCAAGGACTATGTAGTGAGCTCTTTTCTTGAAACACCAAAGTTTTAGAATCACCAAATATTTGTGTCACTGATGTCTGTCATACCTGTATAGCACTGTTGACCACACGTATCACTACATGTCACTTATCCTGCAATACAGTCACTGCTGTATCACCATAATTCAATGTTTCTTTGACAGCCATATTTATAATTTTCTGTAACTAACAATTTAGTGAATAATTCTATCCTTGACAAATTTCCTTTTCTCTCCTTTTGTTAAAAATCCCTTGTCAACTACTCGGATTGAAATTTGTATTATATGCAGAGATCAAAGTGATTGTAACTTCCCAACAGAACCACTTGTTTTGTATTTCATAAATACCCAGGTTCTGAGGGACACAGGGTCACCCCATTATCGCTAATGGCTTCCTAGTAGCAAGTCACAAACCCTATTTTACGAGTCTGTAATAGGTTACCGACTTGCAAAATAGGGTTTGTACATTGTACAGACCTATTTTGCGGTCGCAAACGTCCTGATTTCCTGTTTGTGACTGCAAAAAAACAGTCATACATCTGACCCTCTGTCTTTAACAGTCATTACTCAGCAAATACAAAGGCAAAACCAAACAAAATAAAAAAAAACTGCCCCTCCTCCACCTACTAAATCTAAAATGGTAGAATCCCCAAAATCATTATTATTTAAGATACTGGAAGAAATACAAGCAATACATTCAAATACTGACTCTATATGTTCAGATAAAAAAACATTCACTCTCACATTACTTCATAATCACTGATAGTATTAGATAATTAGATAATAATCGAGACAATAACAAAGATATTTCTTCTTTTACTCCTCTAATCCATCAGATCTCTACAATGCGATCAGCCTTACTGGACCTCGAGAACGGAAACCATCAATATAACTTACAAATTGCTAATGTCCCAGAAAATATTTAAGGTCAAAGCTGTCGTCTTTACTTGGAAACTACGTTACCTAAACTTCTCAACATTAAATTTACAGAACGGTTTGAAATTGATAATGCCCATCGTATCCCATCTTATCTCTTATTATTGGGGGCAATTTTAATCGTATTTGGGATCGACTCCAAGACCAATCTTCTACTTCTCAGTTCAGACCACGTAAATCCTTTCATTTATTGACGTATTTTTTTTTAACAAATTGCAATTTCTGACCATGCTCTAATTTCCTTCTGCCTCGCTGGTCCTCCCAAAAACAGATGGAGAATGAATCCCGATATAGGTGTGAATCCACTGAAATCCGCCAAAACCTTGACTGCCATTACTAACTATTGTATGACCAATAACTAGAGCTCTCGGTTTTATGGTATTTTTTTTATTAACATTTCCGCCTGTATTTATCCATATTTATTTTTTGGCCATTTTATCTGTATTTATCCAAATATTTATTTTGTGTATTGTGTAAAATGAAGTTGTAAAACGGTACATTTCCATATTTATTTAACTTATAGGACACACCCTTATACTTTGATGTCTGTCGTGAGTTAGGCATTTAAGCTGCTAAATATTACATAACAATGCAGCCATTAAATATTAGCATTAACCACAAATTTATATTGACATTTGCCATTATTTAAAGAAATTTCATCCTGTTTTTTTTATTTCCCATGTTGTCCATCTGCTCAGCTGTTAGGCTACAAATAATGAAAGACAGCACGGAGAGTCACTTATAAGAAGCTCAATTTTCTGTATTCATCCACTTTTAAAAATAAATGCAGAGAGAAAGCACATTCTTTTCTGTCTGTGTTTATCTGTAAAAACAGAAAACAGGGAGCCTTACCAATAACCCTGTTAACACATCTACAATTATTCTACAATTATTCATTGAGATGCTTTTAAAGCATGTATCCAGGGTGTCACTATAACCCTTATGGCATACGACAATAAAACCTTTTATGCTGATTTTTCTTCACTAGAAAAACAGAATGGCGAATTAGAAAAACTTTTTATCTCCTCACAAGATAATTAAAATGAATCCCAACTTCACAAATAAGATATGAATATAACAACCTTTTAAGTAAGCAGGCAGTGTTACTTGTGCTAAAGAAATATCAAGTTATTACATTCATTCTATCAAATCTGGCAGACTTTTGGCCAAATACATAGTAAAAAAGATAACAGTCAAATACTAGAAAACAGGAAATCAGATGGCACTCTACTCCTTCTCACAGAAGAGATTACAACAGAATTTGTATTTTTTGACTCTTCTGTTTATGACAAACCTACAGTCCTCCCAAGTGATCTCATTGACACTTTTGTACAACAGCGCCATTTACCCCAGATATCTATAGAAGATTGTCTCAAATTAAACATTCCAATAGATATTCAAGAAATTAATTTGACTATCAAAGCACTACACCCTAATTAGTCTTCTGTGCGTGATGGTATCCCAACAGACGTTTACAAAGATTTTCAAACACAACTTTCTCCCACTCTACTATCATTATTTACTGAGTTCCAGAAATATTCTGCTGAAAGCTGCTCTTTTAAAGAAGCCATTATTATGGTACTTCTGTAGCCAGAAATAGATCCTGCTGTATTTTCTAATTACCGGCCAATATCCCTCCTTAACTAAGATTCTAAGATTTATGCCAAAATCTTAGCTAACAGACTAGCGCCTCTCCTCACATCTATTGTACAATCAGATCAAACAGGTTTTATAAAAGGGAGACTTTCTGCACATAATACACGTCTTTTAAGCCATGTCTTATGCTTTACTGATAAGCTTGAGTGCCCTGTTGGTCTGTTGGCTTTGCTTGCGGAAAAAGCTGTCCATAAAGTGAGTTGGCAGGTCCTGTTTCAAACACTAAAAGCCTTCCAGTTTGGCCCCCATTTTTAGGGCTCGTGTAGTGAGAGAGCACTTTTGTAGGGGGTTCCAGAATGTACCTAGAAATTCCACATGCTTGTGCATGTGCTTTTTCTTTTGTGTTACTGGATTGGCTTGTGCGTGCATTTCACAAACAGAGCACGCAATAGGCCAAAGGCGGGCTCATTGCTCCGCCCATGGCCTATTGGTGTCTGTTACGAACACCATCCGTCATGTGGTTTCAATTATCGTGCACAGACACGAGCGAGATAATTGAAGCTACAGGTCTCGCTGTGGCGCGCGCGCACCACTCCCGTGCTGCTTCTTTTTTGGATCCATTTCACGGGGAAGCAAGTAAATGAAAGAACCGCTGACATCTTGTTTATTTAAGACTCTCACACGTCCCTCCTGCCGGGCTGCAGGGACTTTTAAAGGACACAAATGTTGCTTCACTGCAAATGTTGCTTAACTGCAGGGATTTGGAGATAAGTACATGCCCTCCTGTCTTTTCCATTCCGAGCACTGTTAATTAATTAAGACATCCCGTGCAGCAATCGCAGAGTGTTTTTCTCTACCCGACCTTTATACTGGAGGAAAACACAACTGACAGGCCGGATCCAAAATCATTCATTGAAATTGACATTGTGCTGCCAACAAATGAATTTGACCTTTGGCCCTTTTGCGGCTCGATATCAAACATCCTCCCAGTGTGAGGGGGATCCAGCTGGATCTTTATATATTTATTGGTTACTAATCCATAAGCTGCCATCCTTACAAGTTGAAGAAACAAATGCAACAGAGGGGATGGATGTGGGAGAAATTCGCAATTGCCTCTACAGGTACTTTCATCTTCCAAGAGGGCTTCGGAAAAATCGATTTTAGAAGGAAATCGTTCTTTGAACTCACAACCTGTGTGCAGGCAACTACTGAACCCCTCCAACCGCCTCCCCCTCACACTCTCTTGGGATCTCCATTTTATGCCTCTGCGTGGCTTTTCTTGCGGATGGCGTACTTAGAATAGATGTGTCGCTCTGTGTAAAATATACCATAGTTCCTCGAGTCCCCCCACTTGAACAAATACCCCGAGGAATTTGAACTCACGTTGCCCAGATCAGCTCTTTTACCCCAAAATGTCCCCTACCGTCTCAAAATGTTGTGAATGGGGGTCTAAGATTCCCTCATCTGGTAACGCTTTGAAATCAGCAGAGGGTGGCTGTGTCTCTCACCCCCTCACTGCAGGGGTCTGCTCTCCTCCCCATCTACCTCTTGGTACCCATGTGCCAATCACCGCATGAAGTGAGCACCCTACACTCCAGTGTTTATCTTCTGGGCTACTTGCATCTGATGAAGCCAAATGCTATCCATGCTGCCCCCCACCGGGCGGGCGGTGGGTGGGCAGTGCTGAACATGTCCGCTTGACTCGTATCTGGAGTTAAAAGATTTGAACACATCACTCCAGCTCTCAACTGCCTCAATTGGCTTCCCATGGAAGGGAGATGTATCTATAAACTGGCCTGCATCACACACAAAACCTTTAACTCTCCTGCCCCCAACTACCTAAATAACAAACTGATAAGAGCAGGTCAATCCAGAATGCTGAGAAGCTCCAACTCTCTCCTTCTTATTCCTCCGAAAATGAAAAAAAAACCACCCAATACCGATTGTTTTCTGGCAACGCTCCCAGGATATGGAAATCTCTCCCTAGAGTCCTCAGATGCAACCCCTCCTTCTCCTGTTTCAAAAGGGACCTGAAACTCCATCTCCTAAACAAATACTTTCATGACCAACGTCAACTTACCTAGACTACTATATCCGAGTTGTCTCCTCTCTCTCCCTGGACATTCAAGGATAGTGGGTGACCGGACTATGTCATTCTCACCTATTTCTTTTTATTGCTCTCTCCCCCTCCGCTGCATATTTATTTCCATGCTGTATTTTCTTTCTTTGATTTGCTTCCTTACTGCCAGCCTACTATGTAATGTAATGTCATTCTGCTGTTTACTGTGTGTATGTAAAGCGCTCTGATACCTACGGGTTAAGCTAGCGCTATATAAAACTTTAAAAATAAAATAAAATAAAGATAAGTCAATTAGTTTAACAGCTGTCACCAAAAAGCCTCCCAGATAACGCAAGAATTTTCTATCTAATTCCAATCGATTTGTTTCACGCACACAATAGCAAAGCTATTGATTTGTAATTAACTTCACACCAAATTGCATGTTTTACTCACAGCCTTTGATAAGATATCAAAACAAAGAGTAAAGATGGATCTCTTAGTTTATTATGGCATGGAATCACTGATGCCAGCTCAATTTTAGTTTAGTTTGAACACGAAAGCGCAGCCAAAGGACAAATGGCACTTCCACCTTTTGGCAGCGTGGCCTTGCTGAAAAGCAAACGCAAGTACTAACCTTTCCCTCAGTTCTCGTAGCATCTTCCTGTTTCTTTCATTACCAGCTTATCACATCTGACGTTTGCCACAGGGGTATTTTTTATTTTTCTCATTTTACACATGTGCCATGTCGATTTGTGTAAATTGGTGTAATGTGCCAAGTGCCCTGGCTTGGCACGTGTGCTTTAAGGCACTCTGCTTCAAAAATGAATGTGTCTGTAACCAAAAGGCCTGGAGCTCGGCGGTTAGACATAAGCAACAAATGGAGCGAAATCACCCATTTGCTCGAGTAATTCTAATGCAAGATCGCAACGACTATTCGGCTGAAAGATCGTCAGCCCTGCCCATAGAGCAATTAATGGTAGGAAACGCTGCAGCGCTCCAGGAACTCCCATGACAACTGGCAATAAATTTGGTTGGGGGCAAGACAAGTTGAACATTGAAGGAAGGGGGAGGGATGATTATAGAGAAGTGAGCTGACAGGTGAAGTTAGGTCTGCCATTATGTTTCAGAACAAAATGACAGATATTTGTTCAGCACTGTAAATATGAATGGAATTAGAAACAGTATTTTGACATTAATTGTGTAAAATCGAAAATCTGGTGTATTACTTCTACACTTTTATAATCATTGAATATCTATCTATCTATCTATCTATCTATCTATCTATCTATCTATCTATCTATCTATCTATCTATCTATGTGTCTGTTGGTCTATCTATCTACCTACCTATCTATCTATCTATATGTATATAGATAAACCAAATAAAACCAAAACATAAATAAAAGGCATTGTCATTTACAATTCCCATAGCTCAAACTCGCATAAATGCGAGACCTATTGCATTGCAAATGCTTGTTTGAATATGCTGAAAGCAATATATGCCGCCGGTTCAGCAACACTTTTTTATAAATGGCACTATGTCCCTTTCATTTTTTCGGTACAGGGCTACTAGACAAGGATGTCCCTTATCACCTCTTTTATTCCTTATTGCTATTGAACCTCTTTTATGCTTATTGCAAAATGATACAGAATATACTGGTATTGCTTTTAAGGAATGTCATTTTAAAAGGTTCAGCCTATGCCTATGATATTTTATTGTATGTTACTAACCCCGCTACATCTGCACCTTCTATTTCACGGATCATTTACCCACCTCAGGAATGAGATCATCCCTTCAGGAAATATCCCTTAGATTCATTATTTTTCAAAGAGGTACTACATAGCTCAAAATGCATTGGAATGAGCATATTAAAACAATACAGATCAAATGCAACAGGAAAAGCAACAGGTCCAGAAGAGTTCCCTTTTTTTTTAGCAGAGTAACTGCTCTTAAAATTTAAACTGTGGAAACATCAACATAGGTCCCCCGGTAATACAGGGCACATTTCCTGTACACATATTCCAGCGCCAAGATGCCACGGCAATCGAGCGCTCTATAAACATTTAAACATAAACACAGAAAGATCACATTAGGTTAAAGGATTCCTCTGGTTGCTTAAAAATAACCTGTAAAGTTCTGTTCAGTTGTATCAAGTTCCTGTGTTTACAGGGTTTCATAAATGTTCTTGAAAGTGATCCCAACAATCTCTTGACCATCTCAAATTTCTCTAACAAGTGATCTTCCCTCATTAAATATCAAACAATTAGTGGTTAGTAAACCCATCTTATTTTGGCCTCCATTGAATTTAGATTTAGGGCCTCATTTACAATGAATTGAGTTATGCAGTGCCTCAAGTCATTTTGCTGCACTGCCCTACGCCAATTCAAAATGGCAGAAATGCAGCATATTTACAAAATACGGTGTATTCCTGTCCCTTTTGCCTGAGCCAGTGCACAATTTGGTGCCATATCGCCAATGCAGGCACTCTTGCAACATGGCGCCAGGGTATCTGCGTTGTTAGCGGGATTGTTTTTGTGCAGGAAGGAAATCCTTCCTGCACAAAGACAATCCATGTAGGATTTTCCCTTTTTTATGTGTGCTGCAGAATGCGGCACACATAGAAAGAGCAAATAATAAAGAGAAATAAAGATATTTATCCTATGTATGCCTCCCCCGGGGAGGCATACACTTTTTATGCATTACCTGGTTTACAGATCCTTGTAAAACTGAGAATGTCACAAAATCCATGGGTGTTGCATGTCAAAACCCACCCGCAATTGCCATGGAACACCCCTCTGACGTAGTGTAAGACAACACAACAACTTTGTGCTGCATTGCCTCAAACCATGTCTACTAGGCAATGAAAAGCCACGCAAAGTGGCTCTGCGTGGCTTCATAAGTATGGGTCTGCACTCTGCACCGCCAGAGCATCATAAAAAGTGATGCTCTGGCAACGCAAGGGGCTTGTACATAAGCCCCTTAGTCTTAAATAAAATACTGCAAGCATTTTCTGTAGACCTATACTTAAATTCCATCTTTGCTTTTATACAAATTGTTGAAGTGACCCGAGCGTTAGATGAGAAATATATATATATTCTAATACCTTGATATTCAGAAAAATTTAAATTGACATTTTCTCAGATATTTTCACCTCACATGAGACATGATTTGTCAGGAGAAGCTCTAAATTCATCCTAAGTATTTTGTATGGTTTTATCAGTAATTGGATTGCATTTAAAATCTCATCAACAAATTCTCGAAATTTGGAAAAAACGTTGTGTAGCTTTCAGTAAATAGGAATTAGATCTCAATGTACTACTCTCCTTATTATGACATGCTGAATTGAGATCAGGCACAACTTGTGCAAGATAAAAGATTACAATAGATTCAAACTCTGACTTTGTGAGACTTTCAGTTAAATTACTACAAGCAAAAATATAATTGATTCTGAAATTATAACTATGGACTGGTGAGAAAGAAGAGAATTCACTTAAATCCGGTTGCATAGTCTCCATGTGTCTGTGAGAATATAATCAACCACTCTTTGAAATGCTTTCTGCATCCTATTGGTTAAATATCTAAAAGTACACCTTCTGTCAATAAAAGGAGGAAATACTACAGTCACCTCAAATGCATACATTGTCATGCAGACTTTATTACAACAACCTATCCATGTTTCCCAAAATGCATAATCCATATTAATTTGACCATGGAGATTTAAAATACAAAAAGATGCACCCTCAATTGTAAGATTTACTACAATCCATCTGCCCTTTAAGACCTTATTCTGAGAAATCAATTCAAAATTTGAAGATTTATGTCATAAAATAATTACTTCGTTCCACTTCTGTGTAGACAGAGAGGCAAAAACATGGGTATTCCATTACCTCTTTAGTTTCCTATCCTTCTGCAATGATAAATGGGATGCCAGAATTAAAACAACATGTCTTTAATTTAGCTAAATGAGAAAGAACTATTTGGCTCTTAATCAAAATCAAACTTAGGGAGCTTACTCTCAAATATAAAAGGGCTATTTAAAAAAACTAAAGTAGCATACTTCTCCCAGAGGATAAGGTTGGTTATTAATGCTCCCAAAAACTCTTCAATACAGTGCGCACCTGTATGTCACCGCTGACGTTTCAGGAGGTTGAGAATTCCCAACTTTTTTTCAATAAAGTAGCCAAGTTTTTAAAGGGAAAATCAAGACGATCCATGCAGACTTTCCAGATCCCACTGATGGTCCTGGTGATTCTGGGATTCAGTCACTCCATGGTGAGGACGGGACAGCCTTAGAACAACTCACCCACAGTTGTTTAGCCAAATTCTCCTCGTTATCTGTGCATAAGATCAAGACCCTGTTAGCTGGTACTACCTCTTGGTCTCCGGACAATCCATGTCCACCTAGGGACCTGCAATCAGTTCCGGACCTTATGGCTGAGGCTATGGAGAAAATGTACTCTGAGTTTCTGGAGACCCTGACGTTCCCACAGGGCTGGAAGGAGCCTGCTGTCATCCCTCTGAAGAAAAAGTCTGATGGCAGCTCAGTGACTGGAAAAATCTGTCTGAACTCTCTGTTGCCTGCTCCGGCTAAGATCTTGGATAAGCATATTAATCAGGAACTTGCCAAATATCTCCTTGAATGTGAACTTCTAGGCCCTTCGCAGTATGGGTTCAGGAAGAATCATAGCACTGAATTACCGTTTATTGCCACAGCAGACTCTATCTGCAGACAAGTGGATCAGGGTGGTGTGGCAATCCTGGTTTTTCTAGACCTGACAGCAGGCTTTGATACCATATCTCCATCATTGTTGGTGCAAATGCTGAGGCAGGCTGCGCTAAAGGATGTGGCCCTTAAACTGTTGGAGTTCTTCCTGTGTGAGAGAATGATCACAGTTAGCTGTCGTGACTTTAGAGCAGGGTTCTCCAAACCGGTCCTGGAGGGCCGGATCCATGCCAGATTTATAAAATAACTACATTTATCTAAATGGGGATATGCAAAAAATCTGGCATGGATCCGGCCCTCCAGGACCGGTTTGGAGAACCGTGCTTTAGAGGAAACACCTTTCAGCTTCCCTGTGGAGTTCCTCAAGGGTCGTCCCTAAGCCTTATCCTGTTTAACTTGTACGTAACCCTCTTGACGAAACTGGAACATTCGCTTGATTCCTAGGTATCTTCCTTTGCGGATGACACACATATCATCGTGTCCATCTCCGATGACTGGGATGAGGTAGTCGAGGATGTGTATGCAGGAGATTAGCAGATGGATGAGGGAGAACTGGCTCAAAATGAATGGGGAGAAAACCGAGATTGTGGTGTCTGGAGCAGACAGTTCAATCTGGACTGACTGCTGGCGGCCAGATACTTGCAGTACCTTACCAATGCCAGCGGGAAAGGCCAAACACCTGAGTGTGTTGTTTGATAACACCCTGACCTTCAACACCCAGGTTAATAGAACGATGAGTTTGTGTTTTTGATGATCAGGATCTTGAAGAAGATACTTCCTTTGCTTCTGAAGGAGCTTGAGGCATCAGTAGTCATTGCACTGATCACCTCTTGCTTAGACTACTGCAATGCCCCGTATTTAAACATCAACCAACTTTCGTTAAACAAGCTCCAATTCCTCCAGAATTGGTACCCAAACACTTCTTAATCAGCGAAGGTTTGAGATCTCTTCATTGACTGCCAATAAAAAAAATGGGTGTCTTTTACGGCACTATGTTTATAGCATAAAGCCCTTCATTCTAAAGGCTTAAGCTATTTTAGCAGCTTTGAATTGGCATATTCCAAGGAGATCTTTGAGATCGTTGTGACATCATAAGGTAGCAGTTCCATGATGTAAGAAAGCCAGGTGGGGAGAACGAGTCTTCACAGTGGCGGTTCCACCCTGGACTCTCTATCATATTTGCCATAATCTCCAAGTTGCCACGCCTAAAGCATTTACCCTGAAAACCTCTGAGATTAGAGGACCATGCTGGTGTTAGACTTACACTTGGAAGATTTGTTGCTCGCCTCTTTGACAACATCCCCATCATTTTTTTTCCCAAAGGCACATCTTTGCGTATCGTATCAAGACAAGCTTTCGAATGTTCATGTATTCTAACTATTGTAAGAACCTAATGAAAGATTATCCTTTTGCCATAAACTGTCTTTAGCTTTGTCAAGAGTGAAACCCAACATCAACTGATCCCTCAAACGTTCCTCTAAAAATACCCCAATGTTGCATGTGAAAGCCAATTTATGCAAAACAGTGATATATTGCTCTGCTGACTCTTCCTGCCTTTGCATTCTCCTCCCGAAATGATACAGTTCAAGAACAGTACTAACCTTAGGAAGGTAATGCAAATCAATTTTCTTGGTAGCAAATTCATATTCATTAAAAGTAGACAAATCGTTGTCCGAAAGGTCAGGGAGATGTTCAAAGACCTCCTGACCTTCTGAACCCAAACAATGCGTGAACAAAGACGTTTTTCTCTCTGCACTAAGAGAAGTGACACATACACGAGCATCATGTGCAAAAACTTTCTTCCATTTTAGCCAAGAAAGGGGAGGTTCACCCTTGGAAGAAAGAAAGAAAGGAGGTGCCATAACGTTCTGCATACTACACAGAAAATGCTACAAATACAGAGAGTACTTTGTGGGACAACTTTCCAAAGTTTCAATACCTCCAGTCTCTATGCAGGAGTTGCACACATCACAATAGAAGCATAATGTGAAACACACATAAATCACAGAGTTGTATATAAACATTTGCAGAATTGAGGACATTGTATACTCAAACCGAGGAGATGACTCTTCACACAACAGTTATCCAATTGTAATGGCTGTTTTGAATATCAGCTGTGCACATCAACGTGAGCGAACAATGCACTTTTAAAATAAAATAAACAAACACCAGATGTGTGCACCAGCGTGGGGACCTGATGCACACCCAGAATCAAATGATGTCGGCTGTGAACACAAATGACTTTCCGGCTGCAGCATGAGAGCCTGACGCGGAATTAAATGGTGTTGGCCGGGTCACCCAAAAAAGAAATCTCCAAGGGTAATAGCTGTGTGCATCAGCGTGTATGCACAGTGCACTTAAATAAACAAGTGTCAGCTGTGCGCATCAGCATGAGAGCCTGAGGCGCACCTGGAAACAATTGGCATCTGCCATTTGAAGTCACCACCGGGTGGATTCAAAATGGCCTTTGTGAACATAATACAGCATGCATTGCATGCACGTGACGTACGGAGGTCACGGACGAACTCGCAAGACTTGTTATCGGTCAAGCTGGGTCTTGAGCTGCCCGCATGCAATACTCACAACAACCCCCAAAACATCCCAGGAACAGCCACAAATCACAACCAGAACCGCAAGAGTCAAGAAATGTTCCCACTACAAGGGCTGTAAGAGAAGAAACAACTCTCCACCAACTCGCCTTTCCACAGACCTCTCCGACCCCCATGGGTGTTGAAACAGAGGCTATAGTCCCATCTCTCAGCAGGGACACCCGTGCCAAATCGGAGGTTGTGAGGTAAGAAGGAATGTTTGTTTCTGTAGTCCTCTGATCGGGGATAGTTCGGCCAATAACCACGCCTCACACCAAGCTGGGGTAAAAGGCCGTTTTATTGGACAGGTAGGCAGAATAATAAATGCATACAATTTATACGTAAACATTTTCCATGAACTAACACCCCAGGTTCCTAAGCCCTGACCCCCTAACCACTAGTTCCCCCCTTGTACCTCCTACCTCCTTCCCCAAGCGCCTAACTCAGTCTCCTGCCTACCTGTTGTCTCCAACTCCTCCCCCCTGCATCCCTCTGGTGCAACCTGATCCTAATGCCCCCAACCCCTTCCTGCCTGTCTTACTTTCCTCCAAATCTGCCACCTGTCCAAGCGCCAATTACCATAATACAGAAAAATATAACAATATAAATTGAACAACGCTTTTAATGTACAATCGCAAAAACAAAGTAAATAACCTAGCTGGGCGGGCGGGTGGGCAAAAACATGTCAAAAACGCCCTTCACCGCCTCTGAGGAATTCCTCCTGCGTGAAGCGACGCTCGCGCTGCCTCCCTTCTCACGCGCCAGCTGTTTAATGAGCCGCGCTTCACCCGCGAGGGAAGGGGCGTACCAACTGCCCGAAATATCCCGGGGGTGAACATGCTGCGCGTGTCACCCCCAGGAGCCCATCAGGCAATAACCACGTCTCACACCAAGCTGGGGTAAAAGGCCGCTTTATTGGACAGGTAGGCAGAATATTAAATGCATACAATTTATACGTAAACATTTTCCATGAACTAACACCTCAGGTTCCTAAGCCCTGACCCCCTAACTACTAGTTCCCCCCCTTGTACCTCCTACCTCCTTCCCCTAGCGCCTAACTCAGTCTCCTGGCTACCTGTTGTCTCCAACTCCTCCCCCCTGCATCCCTCTGGCGCAACCTGATCCTAATGCCCCCAACCCCTTCCTGCCTGTCTTACTTTCCTCCATATCTGCCACCAGGAAAAACCCCATCACAGGCGTTTTTCCTGTCCCCCCAAAATTTGTAAGCAAATTGCGGCCTTATAAGCAGTGTAGACAAAAAACGCTGTCGCCAAACAGTGTACACTTTATTATATAAACACCACCATTAAAATGAAAAACGAGAAAGAACCTCATAAAACACTGTCGCTGAAACAGGGATACATTTTGCTGTTGAAAATTTTTTCAAACTGTAAGAAAAGGGTAGCCAGGGTGGAGGTGGGAGAGAAATGGAAGGCGTATAGGAGTGTGAAAAAACAACAATATTGTATGAGCGAACCAGAAAAAGTATGAACAATTTTAGCTAAGCATCTTCAAACTTTAAAGCTAAAAGAAACAAAATTGAGAAACTGTCGCTGTAACAGTCTAAATACAATCAACACCATGGGTTGATACCTAAAAGTCCAGCAAGCATGTCTTTGATATTTAGTAAATACATCTAATTTCCCATGAAAGATAAGTGCACCCCATCATGCCGAAAAAGGTATAAGTCCATAGATGTGACTTCCTCATGTACCAGCCAAGCAATTCTGTTAATGAAGCAAAAACGTTGCATCTCCCTGTTGACTATTCTATGGGCCCTTTCCACTGCAGTGTGGCTCCCAGCACCTCTCCAAATGCGACACGCGGCATGAGAGCCGTTAAAATAAGTTCAGTGTTTGGCCAACTTTTCATAAAGATTTCCAAATCATGTTTCATTTCAATTAGTAACCCCAAACTCGAAAGTTGAACCAGGTCATTTTCACCCAAGTGCAGCAAAATAATATCTGGCATATTGTCCTTAGCACATTCCCCCATCAAAGGCAAGAATTGCCCCCACCTCATACCGCTTTGTCCCCGCCAAGACAGAGCCACTGCCGTTGAAGATAAACCTAAATTTCTCCCAAAATTACATTTGTAAGCTTGCGTGGCTGCCCACTTAATAAAAGAATGACCAATGAGCCAAACCTGCTTGCACTAGAACCGCAAACCTGCAAAGAAAACACAATTAACTTGCGAAATTAACTTAAATGTTCTAAACTTCTAGCATAACGTAAAAAGCAATCTGAAGACCATCTCCCAAAGTGTTTAATATCCCCAACAGAAAAATCCCACCTAGCAGCTTCAGAGGCAGCCCCAATGCGAAATGAATGCGTTCCAAAATGTTGTGTGTTCAAGCCAATGGTTCTCAATGCCTTCCTACAGATGGCCAATAACTGTGGTGCTGTAAGGTGGGACCCGTTAACATGACGAAAAATAAATGAAGAGCTTGCCCCACCCACTTCAAAAAATTCAGACCAGGCCTGCAAAGGGCATAACAAACCACCAATAGCCTGTAAATTGACTACAGCACCTTTGCCAGTTTGGTCAGTCTTTGATTGTTCTAGAAAAATTTCAATAGAAGAAGCAAATCTAGAAACATTAGAAACCTTCAAATCACCTTGTGTAGCAGAACCCAAAAGCTCCGACACTCTAAATGCTCCAAAAAAGAGCCAAACCATGCACAATTTAACCAATTGCAACTCAAAAACAGAAACGCAAATATCGGGCAACACTGAAAGAAGTCTGGCTAGCAGTTTCAGAGAAATGGGCTCCCTATAACGTGCCACCCTTTTCTTGGTTTTCGCCCATCCCTGAAGAATGCGCTTTCCCATTTCACCTGCTGATGGCTCATAGCCCCAAAAAGCCTTCCCATAAAATGCGATTCCTGCCAATTTCCCAGCGATAGTGGTAGGTGAAATATTTTTGTGAATGTTAAGCATAATAAAACGTACCACATTCTCTCTACGCTGCTGACAACCCAAAACAGTACAAATTCTGAAAACAACACCTGACCCTAAAAATTCCAGCCATGCTCTTTTGTAGGCCAATTTGGTGCTCTGCGCTAACGAAGTCTCGATGAGCTGAGAAGCTGTCATATCCCCAAACTCCAAAGATCGGGAAAGAGGGTCTTGTTCAAATCCGCTCCGGGCGCCAAACCACGGAATCTCTCCCACTGAAAACGAGATAGGGCATCCGCAATGTCATTAGAGGAACCTGCAATATGTTTTGCCTTAAAGACAATGTTAAATGTTAAGCATCCCAACATGAAAATCTGCAGCAGCTTTAACACATGTTTGTCTTCAGCCTTCTGTCCATTCACTAGATCCACCACTGTCTTATTATCCACATTGAATAAAACTGTCTTGTTAGCTAAAAAAGGACCCCATACGTTGAGTGCAACAATGAGTGGAAAAAATTCCAAAAATGCTATGCTCTTTTTCTGCTTTAACCAATTTGCAGGCCACCTTTCAGCGCACCATTTCCCATCCCAAAAAAAACCAAAACCATGAGCACCAGATGCGTCGGAAAATAGCTGTAATTGCCACCAAAATTCTTCGCCCAGCGATCAAAGAGAAATGCCATTGAAATCTGCCAAAAAGGTGGACCAAACCTCCAAATCAGCTCTCATATGTGAAGTCACCCTGAGCCTGTGGTGCGGAAGCTGTAAACCAGACATCGAAAAACCCAACCTCCTGCAAAAAGTCCTACCAGCGCTGACAACCTTGCAGGCAAAATTGAGATGACCTAAGAAAGATTGCGCCTCTGACAATGTCAACTTCTGTACTGAGCGTGCGTGTACCAAAAGGCTAGCGATTTCCAGAATCTTTTTATTGGGCAGGCGTGCTTGCATATCAATGGTATCAATTTCTATGCCCAAATAAGTAAGACAACAACATGGGCCTTCAGTTTTGTCTTCCACTAATGGGACTCCCTGCGTGTGAGCAAAAAGTTTCAAATCAGACAAAGTGGCTGCGCACTGGTGTGAATTTGCGGCCCCTAGAAACAAAAAATCATCCAAATACTGTGTGACACCTGTGTGACCTATGTAAAAGGCAAAACACCACTGTAAAAAAGAGCTAAACGCTTCAAAAAGTTTACAGGATATGGCACAACCCATAGGAAGAGTTTTATCAACATAATACTGTCCTTCAAAGAATATGCCAAGCAATGAAAAATCAGAGGGATGTATTGGTAATAACCTGAAAGCAGATTTTATGTCACACTTCGCTAACTGGGACCCCAAACCCATATCTTTGACCATGAGCAGGGCAGCATCCACTGATTCAAAATGAACCTATGAATCCTCTTTGGCAATGAAATAATTCACTGAAAAACCTGGCGGCCAGGACAAGTGTTGAATCATTCTGTATTCCCCTTTCGCTTTTTTTGGGACCACCCCTACTGGAGAAACAATTAAGTTGTCTAAAGGGCAATGGTCAAAAGGTCCAGCTATCCTGCCTTCACGAATCTCAGCTAACAACTTTGCCCTGACAATATGGGGAAAAGTCTGTGCTGATTTCAAATTCTGTGCAAATCTGGGATGTCGCGGACCTTGGTAACCCAGCCTGAAACCCTCCCGAAAACTCCGATACAGTAAATTAGCATTCTGGGAGTCTGGATACCACTGTAAGAAATCACATTGAATGTCCACCTTGATGGGAGTAAAAGCCTTTGTTACCAAACTGTGGCGGAAATCCTCTCCCTCTACCTTGGAAAGTGTGACCCCATTGCCCTTGCCCCCCAAAACATTGCAAAGCTGCGTGCTTACCCCCGCACTTGGAGCATTCATGCTTATATTTACAGGGGTTTCTAGTGCAGAAGCCTTTGTTAAAGTTCCAGCAAGCACCGGAAAGAGGGATGGACTGTCTGTTCCAGGACCCCACCCCCCCCAAGGATGGGTCTGGCCTGAAAGGGCCGATACGCTACTGCTAAACCACTGGCCGTGTTCGAAGACGGAGGCGGCCTTTTAGGGTACATCCTTCGAACCCAAAGTTCATTGTCCACCTCCCCCCAAGGTTTGTCTGGCATCAGCGTGAGACGAGCCCTGAATTCTTCATCACAATGAAGCCATGCATAACCCCCAAATTCGTTAGCAGCTTTCCTAATTGTATCCATGTATTTAAAAAGGGAAACCGCCCTTTCAGGAAAGTGTTCACAATATACACTAGCAAATATTAAGAAGGCAGAAGTCCATGAATCTATATTAGTAGGAACCCTGGGCCGTCTTGATAATTCCCACGCTTCTTCTTTAGAACCTTCTTTTGCTTGAATGTCCCTGTGTAATAATTTAAAAGCATCCATAAAATCCCCAGACCATATCCTTTCTTTTGTAACCTTTCTCAAATGCGCACCTAAAGGCATAGCCACCCCCATGTAAGGTAATCTCTTGAAAGTGTGCACACGTTTAGCATCCGAAACCTGTGTGCTGTCAGCTCCTTGCAGCGGTGCAGTTGACACTGTATCAGCAACAGTACCCCTCTTATCCTTAACCTGAGAAAAATTCACATGTCCATCCCCCACTGCACTCCCAACATCCACCATTTTGATGCATTTAGGCAATGGAAAAGGAAGCTCACCTTTAGTATTGAGAGCTGACGCTCTGGCCGAGAAAAATTGTTCCACTCCTGAGCGCTGTGTAGGTGCTGAAGGACGTGGTGCTGCGCTACCCAACTGGACATTCTGTGAGTGAGACAGACTAGAAACATCTTTAGTAACGCCCCCCTCCCAACATCCCATGAGACAAAAACATCTCTTTCAATAGAATCAGAGATTTCCCCTTCCTCCAAAGAAACAATATCACCGTCCCCATGATATGCAGGAACAGACCCACTAACACCGGGTAACTGCCCGTCCCCTACCCCACCATCATATTCTTTCCAATTGATAGCATCTTTGAAAACAGTTGTTCTATTTGCGTCCAAAGGAGTAGGAAAAGTCACCAGTATCTTATTATTGGTATATATCAACTTAAAGTTGACATATACAGTTAATACCCTTTCAGAAATAAATACATTTGCATCACTTTCACAGGACCTGCTATTTATTTCCTGGCAGTATCAAAAAAGGGGAACCCAATCAACTCTTGTGGGCTAGGGTAAACTTTGTGCAGGTAAGAGTGCCAAAAAGGGATATTATTATGATATATTTTTTGTGTGATTTAGTATCATTTGGTGATGTTTATCAATTACATCTGAATATCATTCGGAGATTCATAATCAAAACGAAAAATCGTTACAGCAGGTGTATCCTTAATAAATCTGTATTTAGAACAATATATCCAATCACCAAAATGCTGACTAAACAGTTACAAAGATTTGTTCCAGCGTTTCCAGTACACCACCACTGTGTAGTTCATTACAATAATTGCTTAAATAATGTTAAAAATGTCAACATACTGAATGCCCATTTTCATGAAAATATCACAATGACGTATGTATAATGAACATTACAAAAGAACTCTAACAGATGTTATAAAAAGCTCCACAGAAAGATGGGTAATAGGCGACATTTCGGTCTCAAAGCATATTCATCCACAAGACCATCCTCAGGACTGGGCCATTCAAATGAACACAAAGAAGCCCCTATGATCATTTAGGAAAAAAACACATGCAGTGCTGGGAATGATTTGTAATCCCTCGATTCCAGACTGTAAGTGATGGTTAGATACACGTTCACATGAAACCTGTGTCAGATTATTTTGGACTCAGATATGCATCCAGGCTCCTGATCTGAATTAATCGCTCTTGATTTGTACGCATCACAGAGCTCCAGAGCCGGAGCTTCCAAAACTCTATAACTAATTATTGCTAAAAGACTGTCTGCCTTTCGATGATCTAATCTAAGTTGAGTGCCCTGATCATTAATTCTTCATCATGCCTTTCTCAAAACCACTATTTGTAGATGACCCAAAAGATCAAAAACCTGGTTTTGGTGTAAAAAGTGTAAACCTATATCAACTTATTGACCGCTTTGCATCCAATCTTGCTTGTTTTCTGACCATTCTGAGCAGAATACTATCACCTGTTTTGTCTTAACACATGAGAAAATTCAGAAAAAAGTTCTAAATGGGAATGCCCGAGAGAGAACAATTGTTGGCTGAAATTACAATGGTGACCTATTGGAACCTTTTTGAACACTCACGGTTTGAGGGTGTCTCCATATGGTATCTTTCCTTTGTTGTCCTGATGAATACCCCAGTTGATATTTTCAGATACAGGTGGGATACCTGGGGTCGGAACGTGGATGATTATTTCTAGATAAGATAATTGTATGAATTAAATGTTTTTTGTATGTGCATATATGATTGTTCAGGCATCTTTAGACCTAGGGGACAGAACTACATTAAATAAGTATGACATGTATGAATTGATCCGACAGAACCAACTTTCTAAAAGTGGCATTTTCAAAATTGTGACTTAAAATCCAACTTTACCGTTAAAAAAATAATTTTAAGCTACAATTCTTTAGAGACAAAATATGACATTTCTATTGTTCCCAATCGAAAGGTAGCACTTATTAAATGTAATAAGGTAACCCAATGTTGTCCTATGAGAGAGGTAGGCCTTGCAGTAGTGAAAAAGGAATGTACAAGGTTTTTACTTCCATGACATGTAAAACGTAAAACTATATGACCAACTTTTCAAATACATTCCACCCTGCCCTATTGGCTGTTTATGGACAACCACAGGGGTGATTTATCTGTATTATAAAGAGAAGTTTATGCCTGTCCAAAAGTTCATTATGCCATTTTGTAAAATGATAGTTCTGTGAGCCTCCAGTTGATCAGAAATAATTATTGAAGCTATTCTGTTGAATTTGCAACCTCCTCTAATACTTTGGCATCTTCACCCATCTCATAGATTAGCATTCCCACTTTGTGGCAAAGAAGCAAGTTGCCTCAGAATCTTTTAGGGTAGTTCCTTACTGAGAGGAGCAAGTTTGGCTTCAGTGGGTACAACATAAGTAGGGTAACAGGATCCAGACTATGCCTTTGGTAACCAGGTATTGGCCGGGTCAAGATAAACATAACACTACCAGGCCATTCACAGCTGCAGCTACAGATACAAATTACACCTGATTGGAGGAACAGGGAATAGGTACATAGTTCAGAATCTGCCTGAGCAGAGAAGGAAATGTCACACAGATTTTTGCCAAAGAAGATGCTGCATTTCTACTTTCACAGGCCACAAGATGAACAACAGGAGGTAATATTAGCTGCCCAGGAAAGCAGAATCTCCAGTTGAAATGGGAATGAGGGATCACTGAAATAATATCGAGGGACAGAATATCGACCAACAAAAATATCGTTGACAAAATATCGAGAGACAAAATATCGAGTTTCTATCTACAAACAGGTAAGTACAAAAATATCGAGTTAAAAATATCATTTACAAAAATATAGTTGTAAAAAATATCGACTTTAATAAAAACAATGTTTAATTACATTAATATAAAAAATTAATTACTAAAATATACTTAACAATACTTAAAATAACTTTTAATAATTAAATAATTAATGAAAGTTAAAAAATAATATTTTTTTAATCATATTTCTTAAAACATATATATATATAGTAACAAAATTTAATTAAATAATAGCCAATATTATTAACGTACAAATACAAAAGAGTAAAAATTACTATTCCCACTCCAGTGGGTGCAACAGTAGGGAAAGCGTTGGATAGCGTAGGGGTTAAAATTACTATTCCCACTCCAAAGAGTGCAACAGTGGATATATGACGTTACAACGCAACTTTTACAACGCACTACCATTACAACGTAAGTATTGGTAAGTATATAATAATTTTTTTAATTTAAATTATTTAACATTATTTTAATATAATTTAATTTAATTTAATTTCATTAAATTAAATAATGTAAATTTAATTTTACTTTATTTTTACACTGTACCCCTGTACCCCAAAAACCCAAAACTGACCCTGAACCCTAAAAAAAACCTTTACCCAAAAACCCAAAACTGACCCTGAACCCTAAAAATACCCCTTTACCCAAAAACTAAAAACTGACCCTGAACCCTAAAAATACCCCTTTACCCAAAAACTAAAAACTGACCCTGAACCCTAAAAATACCCCTTTACCCAAAAACTAAAAACTGACCCTGAACCCTAAAAATACCCCTTTACCCAAAAACTAAAAACTGACCCTAAACCCTAAAAATACCCCTTTACCCAAAAACTAAAAACTGACCCTGAACTCTAAAAATACCCCTTTACCCAAAAACTAAAAACTGACCCTGAACCCCAAAAATACCCCTTTACCCAAAAACTAAAAACTGACCCTGAACCCTAAAAATACCCCTTTACCCAAAAACCAAAAACTGACCCTGAACCCTAAAAATACCCCTTTAGTTTAACATAATTAGCAATTAATCAATTAAATTAAATTAATTACCAATTACATTTTAATTAATTAACAAATATTTTTTAATTAACAATTAATTAAATATTACTACCAATTAATACATTTACATATTTCATTAATTATAATTAAATTACTTCCCACCCTATTCCCCTATAAACCCACAACCCGCTACAGGAAATACATTATTTAAATTTACATAATTAGCAATTAATTAATTAAATTAAATTATTTACCAATTACATTTTAATTAATTAACAAATAATTTTTAATTAACAATTAATTAAATATTACTACCAATTATTACATTTACATATTTAATAATTATAATTAAATTACTTCCCACCCTATTCCCCTATAAACCCACAACCCGCTACAGGAAATAAATTATTTTAATTTACATAATTAGCAATTAATCAATTAAATTAAATTAATTACCAATTACATTTTAAATAATTAACAAATATTATTTAATTACCAATTAATTAATTATTACTACCAATTAATAAATGTACATATTTAATTAATTATAATTAAATTACTTCCCACCCTATTCCCTATAAACCCACAACCCGCTACAGAATAAAATTACACAATAATTTTAAAAAGATCATTAATTAAAAATAATTATAACATAAAATGACACTTTTCACACATATTATAACATAAACACACTATAAATAATTAAATATTATTTAAAAAACGATATTTTTTACTATCTAGATTATATACTTGGATATTTTCACTTTCTATATTATTTACAGTCGATATTACTTCACTTACCTTAAAAACGATATTTTGGCTGTCTATATTCTGTCCTGTCGATATTTTGTCCAAACGATATTTACAACTCGATATTCTGTCCAAACGATATTTTGGAGTCGATATTATGTCTGTGCACCGGGAATGAGGACAGTAGCGCCATTTCATTTAGAGGGGTAATGCCCATGCAAGTAAAATTCAAGACATTGTTTTCTTCTTTGAAAGTGACAGGCAGTATAGGCACTCCTCCCTTGAAATCAGTAGGTAGCATAAAGAGAAATTGGGCCTCCATTTCCCGAAAGATATTAGCATAACAGAGTGAGCACCAGTTTTCAGAAGAGGACAGCAAACTTAGTGGTTTTGGTTTCTTCACACCCGCTGCCCTATTGAGGCTTGCTACTAGCGGTACCACATGCCATGGCCATTGACAAGAAGAGTCGGCATGGCAGGCACAGTATACCCATGACTGATAGGAAGCGATGCCGGGGTAGCTAGGTCATCAGACCCAGAGTCTCTTGGTTCGGTTTTCCACTTGCAGAGTGATGTGTGAATCTAAGAGGGCAGTACACTCCATTTCAGGTTGCTGTTTGTGAGCAAGATCAGGTAGGAACCTTATCAATATTGTTCTGCTTTCCACTGGTGGATCTGTATATGCACCCAATCCATCAGTCATAGATCAGGACAGGCTCCTGTCACGCAAGTGGAAAGTGCCCCCTAACCTTGAGAGTGGAAGGTGCTGAGACCTGAAACCAGTTGGTTACAGTACTGCAGAGTCAGATCATTCAGGTCCAGATAAAGAAAAGCTGGAGACATTGGTTGGGTGAAATCAAGTATCATTGGGTGTTCAATTTAATTTAACAGAGGCTCTGTTTTGATTGGAAGAGGCTAATACTGACCAGAGGGCCAGAGATAAAATGCCAGGCCACTTAAGTCAAATCTTTACTATCATTTTCTCCCATAGGATGTAGGCCATAGTTCTTGAGCTTGGCCCTACATACTCAATCTGAGTCCATTTAACCAAGCACTCATTTAAGTATCTCTAGAACATCTTGTATTCAAGTAAAATACTTTACGATGCTGCGCATTAGGGTCTCAGCCATCTGGAATAAATGTAAACTGTAGAATTGGGAGAATAAGCAGATCCAATTGCAGTTGGATCAGTGAAGACTTTCACTTTAGGCACCTCATGTTGTGCAGATTAATGAGCAGCACATTTAACAAAAGCAATTCTAGATGGCAGCTGAAGAGCATCAAGCAAAACCTTTACATAGGACACATTTTTAATAGAGACTCCTGTATAAATGAGAAGCCATGCTGAATCTAAAAAAGTCCAAAGTCAAGGGTGACTCGAAGACATACTTTGAACCAGTGACTATAGTTACAAACGTCTTAACAGCTAAACTACAAGCACAAATAAGAGCAATCAGTTCAGTTACTAGACTAGAATACACATTCAATAAACATTGGCTTTCATTAATATTATACAGGGTTCAAGTGTAGCCTGCAACCAGTATCCCCTTGTTGTTTCTGGGACATGAACCATCAACATAATGCCACAAAGCCTTTTGGGGTATTTTCAAATGCTTTTGTTGCATTCATAAAATGATATAGAACCTACATGGTTGTCGTCCCAAAAAAGCATTTTTGTGTATATAAGTCCACTTATGTCTGGTCTCCTTTTTAAGCTAGGCTTACATGCGCAAATAGTTTAGAGATTGAGTCTTAAATAACTGCAGACCCCCAGACTCCGGTCAAAGAAAATTCAGACAATAGAGATTTCCGGCAGCATACAAATGGTAAAAAAGAGCAACAAAAATGATGCTTATATGTTTGGAGCATGGCAGTCAGAGACATGACATGTTTTCAGGATATCCACTTACATATGTAAATTTGATCCATTTAGATTCTTGAGGTCCTATTCAAAAAGATTTTTCAGTCAGTTGGAATGACCTAGTCCAACCTCCAGAAGTTCCAAGAGTAAGTCACACCTTATTCATAGAAGAAAGCTTTGTGAATGGAGCCCATTGTATTTACATCTATATTTTGTTGATTAAGTGAAAAACCTGCAGAACGTGATTATCTGTATTAATGAACAATTTTGCACTGGAGAAAATGCGACACACCTTTATTTCGCTGCGTTCGTAGCTCAAATACGCTTACAGGTTTGCTTCATTTATAAGAAAGAGTAGCACAATAAGATTAATTTCTCAAATATAGACTCAACTTCTGAATTTAACAACATACCAACTTTACCCTGCTAAGCTATAAACAAGTTCATTGTATAGTTGACGCCCCTTTAATGGTCACACTAGGCTTTATTAGCATACATTTTTATTTGTAATCTGCCAGTTGTTAAATGTATAGAGTAACTGGAGTGAATTCATGAAATAATTCGTACTGTGGTATAGTATAAGGCAGTGATTGATTTTATTGCGAAAACATCACCATTGCCTTTTTTGTCTATTACAGGAAAGGGCTGGGGGGGGCCCAGGCTCTGGCAAAAAATTCAAGAAGAGAAGGAGAAATCTGAAGATGATCACCAAGCCATACTGAAAAGTCTGGAGGAAATCAGGAATAACCAACAGGTGAGTGAGCAATGGGCATAGTGGTAAAGTATAGGGCCTCATAAATAGTTAGGTCAGTACAGCAAGCTTCCAATCCAGCATCCCATTTAAAAGTGCTAGGTGTTACTGGAGTTTTCCAATTTTGTGCAATATCCCTATTTCCTGAACTCAAACTCAATTTTGATAGTCTTTTCATAGTGTGCAAAGCCTTCATCATTTACGGCATTAGGATGGCCATTTTAAAATTGAAGTCAATCGGTCAACCCATAGTCTGTTGTAGTATGTTGGTTATAGCTTCCCAGAGAGGTCAGATAACTCTGCATGATCAAGTTGTGTGCATGCAATGACCAACCTCAGATCTGCAACTCAGGCACAATGGGTCGGGATTACATAGTATTCTCCTGAGTCGATGTGGGGTCAAGTAGACACGGTGAAAATTAAACTGTATCAGGCAAAATCTAGTTGATATTGTGGCTTCCCTGAGAGCCATTAACGAAAGGTTCAATCTGCATCCTCCAAGCGATCCAAGTCTGCAGCCCAAGCTAGCCTTAGTTTGTTACAATTATCAGGGTATTAATTACTGTGTATTTATACAGTAACACTATTCTCCCCGTCATCGACATATGAGACATTGTTAATTTGACTTCAACAGGGCTGAATTGAGGGCCATTCCAATACTAGTATGGTATAGCATAATGGCATGCCCCAATTTCAGGTAGCAGAAGAACCTGGAGTTTTCAAGGCTGATTTCTTCTCGCAACTCATCAAAGGATTTCACTATAAGTGGATCTTGCTATATTTCCCAGTGCCAGACATACCCAGTCAAGGGAAGCAATGTGAAGGAACTCATTGCCCAGCCACAGTGATGTCTCAAGGGTAGTTTTGTTATGCAAGTGTATTTGTGAGAATGAGGTCTTCCAAGTATCAATACCACTCTAGTGGCCAGGGGAATCCTTTGAAGAGGGTTCCCTCCAAAGAGGTGGTATCGGAAAGCGAAGTTATCTGCAGCCCCCAAATCTGATCGATAAGCAGAAACTGTGGTGGGTCCTTATTTCCAAGGAAAACAACAACATATATCCATTCATATTTAACAACAACATGTATCCAGTTATTAATAACAATTTAGAGTGCAACCTTTAATAAGATATTAGTTCTACCTTACCAAGTCTACCATTGTGTGCTGATTTGCAGTATTTGACAATGGCCATGTGGGGATTTCCACCCAGCTTTTCAGCTGCAAGTGGGAGGCCAAGGGAGAAGTGGAAGGGGAGGTCCTCCGCTTGGAGAAGGATCACTTCCAGTGGTGTTGAGTATTTGCCTCAAGGACGGTTTGGAATGATAGCCTCCTATTTAGTTTGACAGATATCACAAAGTGAGTTTGGAAGTGGGGTTGACGATCACCTCCTGAGATGGATGCTTTGCGGCACATCCCACGAACCAAGAGAGGAAGAAAGTAACCTGGCCTTAGCATCTTTGCTGAGTATACAAATAATGTTGTCAAGGACTTAAATAGGTATCAGATTCTCTGGGTCAAAACAGAGAAGCAGGATAAGCTCCCACACTGATATTGCAGGCTTCCTTATTATCAAGCTTTCCAAGTTTTCATGTAGACCACTTCTCTCTTAGAGGTAAAAGGAGTCTCTTTTGATATTTACATGTTGGGCTTAAGTCTAGGCGATGACATATGAGTATGTTGCGATAATTGCACTTAATACTCCCTTGTCCCACAGGGCACACACCTTCAACTGGTTACCCTGCAGTCCTGCCCATGTGACTTGTGCTTATATTAACTTTACTCTGGGTGTGCTAATGTAGGGTGGGGTAGAGGTTTGACCTTGCTTAGGCTCAGTTTGGGCACCTATTCTGGGCCTGGTCTATGTTCCAATCTTCTGCTCTCTAACTCACTTGGTATTCACTATGGGGAAGAAGATGGCTTTAATAAGGCCAGTGTCACTGGAGCGAAGCCATTCCACCCATGTCCCATTCCAAGGCGCTCTTATACTCCAGTGACCAGCGCTCCAATCTCTCAACACAGAGAAAGAGAAAAGTGAAACCACAAATCGGCTTGTGGCCTCCGTGACTACTAGGTGCATCGCAGAGAGCCAAGAAGATACCTCCAGTGCAGAGTACTTTCTTCAAGTGTTATGCAGACAGCCGCTCACCTCTGGTCTGCCAGGAGTAAGCCTCTTGAAGCAAGCTGCAACCACCTTTCCTGGTGACCTAGTGACATTTTAGTTTCAGGTCCTTTCAGTAGTCATGACGTAACCTTGCATCCGTACCACAGAGTTCTCTCTGACTAGACCCGATGCAATCCTTCTGATGTATTAGTATTTCAGGCACTAGGAAACGCGGCATTCCTATATAAAGCAAGGGATGCACATGCAGTTTCTGGTCCATTTATGAAAGTATAAGGCTGTCCAACTTGGATAATTCAGGTTTTTTAGGATGCCATAAGCAGAGCTTTGTTAAATCACATGCGCCATCTTAGCCAAAGTGCCATGCCTGCCTATGCTCTCCGTTTTATAGTTAAAGGTTAACAGATGGATATTATTGTGGTTGCATGTCTTCCTTTTAAAACAAAGCATAAGAAGATACCAGACAAAGTATTTAGTTACAGTAGAGTATCACCAACACCCTTGTCATCTTTGGCAAATCCAACTTTCAGCATGGAATTTTATAAACATTTTAAATGGGATACTTTAGAGAAAACTAGTGGAGTTGGAGATGATAGAATATAGTAAGTGGACAAGGACTATAAATCATGAATTTAACAGAGACCCCAATAAAGATTGGCAATAAGCAGGAAAAATATCAAAAGACTCATGAAATTAGACCACATCTCAATCGCTTCGTTTTGACAAACAATTAAGTTTGGTATAATCTGTAAACAACCCTAAGGTTTTCTGTGACTGCTTGTTTTTATGGACTTGTTATTTATATGGAGTCACAAGTTTAGGTTTTGTGAGTGCTCATCCACGTACACCAAGCGTACTTTGGATAATGTTTTCATACTCCAAACCTGGATGCTTTCTTACTTTACGATATTGCGTTTCACCTATATGCTTCATAAGGGTGTAGAAAAAATGGATTTTTCACAAACAAACCAGTTTTTTTTATTTGAACCTCGTCCCCCACCTGCCATTCCACATTCCCCCCACCTCATGGAATTGGACATACTTATGAGAACCAAAGTTTTTCTTAGTTGATAGAATCACCGCCACACAACCATACCTTTTTTTAAAGCTTTATTTTTTGTCACATGAGTACAATACTAAATATTGACTGCTGTAACTTTCACACTACAAGCTGTAGAATGAAAATAAGGTGATAAAGAAGCAGAAAGTAGCACAGCTGCCTATATGTTTATCATCTGTTTCGCCCTACTTCATCGGCTAGCCACCTATATTCTAAGTTTACTGCTCTTGTGATCTTACTCCAACTGTCCCGTGACCTCCTGGGTCCCAACTATCATTGTTCGTAATTCTCACGCTTCCAACAAGATAGGTTTGCAGTGGGTCCCAAATGTCTCTAGGGCTCAACACAAAGTTAAGAGTGTACCATATATTTCTGAGTTGGTGCGCAAGTTGCAAGGTCCGCCAGCCAGCTGTAGATGCTGGGCGATGCCACCCTTCTCCATGAAATAGCCAAGTTTGGATGCTTAAGCAAGAGCAAGGCCAGTCCAGAAAAATTC
The DNA here is from genome assembly GCF_964261635.1 of Lissotriton helveticus. Taxonomy (NCBI): domain Eukaryota; kingdom Metazoa; phylum Chordata; class Amphibia; order Caudata; family Salamandridae; genus Lissotriton; species Lissotriton helveticus. The sequence continues at coordinate 1,953,183,651 of NC_136067.1, forward strand.
CTACTGTGCTTGGGTTGCTGTTTGGCATAACCCAATAATGCCATTAAGGCCTCAGGCTGCAGTGCCAGGCACACACTGTTGTTTACAGTTTGGAACAACCTGCTCCAATGCCAGATGTAAATACAACAGCACAGGAGTGCTGCATCTTTCACACATATCAATGTCCCCCATATTTATACAGTCTGGCCAGAGTGTAGTAGACCTGGTGGAGAAAGTAGTAATGTGGAAGTCTACATCTTCTGTTCATGAAAACTTCTTTTGTACAACGACAACAGTATTCCAATTGTGTGTGTCTGTTGTGTACCCAGTACCATCGGCCGACTACCTCTGGAGTGATGCCCCTCTTTGGGCATGTCTCTCAGGGTTGTGCTATATATTGTGGTGACTATTTGCAGTCAATTCATAAGTTGCCACAAGGCTCAACAAACTTCCTTTCCCCCGTTCTTGAGGATAAGTGGGAAATGCCTTTCTCACCACTGCACGGAGCCTGGCATAGAGAAATATTGCTAGTTGTGGAGAGTGTTTGGATTTGTCTCTTCTGGAGGTACTGTACCATTAATGGTTCACTAGTAATTGGTAATTTGGGGTATCGGACAGAGTAGTGTGTGGGGACCACACAATATCTCTGCCAGTAAGTCTAGCCAGTCATACCCATGCCTAGGTTGTGCATTGCACTACCTGAATATCAGGCCCCGGTCTTGTTGGGGAGGGGGGGGTTGAATGATAGCACTATTAAGCTTGTGGGGTTTTACTGAACCATGTTCAAGGTTTTGGTGTGGTGCTTGTTAGAAGTTATGGAACCATTCTGTGGAAAACTACACTTGAGCCATGTAGTAGTATATTTGTAAATGTGGTATGGCAAACCTCTCTTGATCATACAGCAGCAGTTCCCAGCGGACCCACGGCTGCTTACCTGCTCATGTGAGTTTAATTAGTGAGAATCATAAGTGGTTGAAAAAGTGCTAATGTCAGCAGTATTGTGATATTTTGAAAAAGGTAGAGGAGCTGGGGTTGTACCACCATTTTGATGATCACAATACGGCCTGACGTTGTTATGGGCAATGTAGTCCATTTGTTACCATAGAATTCAATTGTAGTTAGTAGAGTACCATAGTTTTCTCTCAGGATCACTCTTGGATCTTCATGGATTAGAATCCCAAGGTAATGAATGGGGTTTTCCTGCCATTGTAATGGATACTCAGAGTTGGCAGGGTTGGTATGTCCATCATGGGGGACTTGGACCATTTATGGCAAGGCCTGACCAGCAACCGAATTAGGATGATCTCGGAAAGGATAAGGTCCAAGATAGTGTTGAGGTCCTGCACCAACAGCAGAATGTCATCTACATAAAGCGATGTCAACACTATGCGTGTCCCAAACTGGATGCCTTTGCTGCCATGGATTTTGCAAAGTTTACTAACTAAAGCTTCCAATGCCAAGAAATAAATTATCAGGGACAATGGGCAACCCGAGTTGTATAGTGATAGGGTCAGAGATAAAGCCATTCAATCCATTCTGTCATTGCCATGCCCAACCCTATTCTTCCCATGTAATTGGCCATTCTATGTAATCAAATGCTTTGTCAACATCAAGAAACACTGCTGCCACCCTCAACTCCAGATCAATTTGATGGAGAACAACAAACAGCGTACAGAGATTGTCAATAGTGGAGCGCTTTGGTATGAACTCCGATTGTTCCGGCAATAGTGGCGCTAGTCGGGCTGCTAAAAAATTTGCCAGATTTCATTATCAGTGTTTATTAAGGAGAAGGTGTCTATAAAAGCCACATTCCTGTGCGGCCTTTCTGGTCTTAAAGAGAGTGATAACCACTGCCTTCCGCACCGTGGCAGAAGTTCGCCGTTCTAAAGGGCATCATTTTACATGTGAAGGAGGTATAGGCAGCCGCGGCCGTGCAGGTAAGAGTGGTGGGGCAGTGGGGCGGGGGGGGGGATTTTGACAGACGACGACAAGAGAAAATGTATTATTTATTACATTTTCCCTCGTGGTCGTCTGTCGAATCCCCCCCCCCATCCCGGCCCCACCGCTCTTACCTGCACGTGCTGCAGCTGGGTATAAAGCAGGAGCTCACCATATTTCTCATAAAACTCCCCCGGCAAGCCATCACTATCCGTGAGCCTTGCCAGTTGTGAGGTACTTAATAGGGCAGATAACATCCTCTATGGTAATCGGAGAACACAGCAATTGTAACTGTGCTTCCTTCACCCATGGCAGAGTGACCTGTTCTAAATATCCAGTGAGCCCCTCGTCATCTGCCTAGTAAGCAGTGGTGTATAACTTACAGTAGTACGACCTATATTCCTCAAGAATATCTAATTAATGAGTTTTCTCTTGGCCCCGCTAGTCGTTATTAGAGCTACATGATCTGCAGCCAATTTAGGTTTCCATAATCTAGCCAATGTGTGCCCAGGTCACTCTCCCTCCACGTTTTGCCACACAGCGGCATAATTCCATAAGTATTTTAGTTCCATGTGCTCCTCACCGTGAAACTCGTGAAGTGTCAGCTGGATCTGTCTAAGCACCACAGGATCGGGGTCTGCACTTTATCCTGTTTCATGCTGTTTTAATTTGTCTTCTGGGCGAGTAAGCATGCCTCCAATCGATTTGAGGATGCTGTCCCCCCTCAATATGCACTGTCCTTGTATAACATCTTTAGAAGCCTTCCACACCGTCCCACGTACCTGCACTGATTCATCATTGATATCAAAATAAATCAAAATGGTCTGTTTAATTTCTTCCCTAAAATCCAAGTCAAGGAGCATGGTTGTGTCATGATCCCAGGCACTGCACAGCCCTCTATGCCCTTGTGATTTGAGTGGGCATTTCAAATTCTCCATTTGTCCTCCCCTTCACCAAGTTGCATGTTCGCTCTGTGGTGTGGGTTGCTGTGTGTGCCTTCTCTGGTGGCATGGTGGGAACTATTGTCCTTAGCAGTCAATAGTCTGCATATTGAAAAATCCATTAGAAGGGTCCAGAATCTTGGCTACAGTGACAGGGGCACCTATTGATCAAATTCATGAGGAGAAACTGTCAAGACTAATTGCTCTGCCCAATCTGAACATTCCATGACTCTGGGGAAGTAGCAGGTGCACTCCAAGACTAATTACCCAGCTCAAGTTGAACTTCCCATGACCCTGGCAGCAGCAGCAGATACACTTGACAATCAAACTCACGTGGAATAACTACTTGAAATCAACAGGTGTTGTTTTCTAGAAACTTGCGTCCAGCTTCTATTTAAAGGCTGCTGTCACCTCGGTTTCCTGCTTGACCTTTTTATCCCTCACGCACCTACTTCCCTTCACCATGCCCCTTCTTCGCGCTGTTCCTGCCATCCTCAGTTCTGCACTTCAGGCTGCAGCTGCTCCCAGATCCTGTTCTGACCCGGTGACCTCTCGAGCATCAGATTTCCTAGAGGAAGAAAAAGACAACAAAAGAAACAATCAGACATCAGGAATTTTTGCTAAAAATCAGTTCTCATTTCTTGTTCTCTCAGCTCAGTAGCAGTAGATTCTAAGAAACAAAATGACTTTTGAAGCTCACAATAGACTCTTGCACTGGCAGGGCTCTGGCAAGAATAAACCTCCCTGGTATTAAAAATTTCAGTGCCCCACTAGGAGTACAAGTTGGGTGGAACCTGGCTTTACACACAGACTACAATTTGGACACCTAGACTCAGCACATGATAAGTGGATATCCAGATATTTCTTGCACTACACTTGGGACGCTACAGGATAATTGTGTTGATGTTCGTCAATCGATTCATTAAGAGTCCATGCTCTAACTACGCATGACACAAGCCTTCTGACCCGAAAGACAGAGCACTACTTGAGTGTCTGTTGGGTTATGAACAAAGGACATACACATACATTTTGATGAATCTGTTTAATAACTATATTATGAGTTAAAACACTGTTCTTGCAATTCTCTGATCAGGTGTTCACACAAGATGGGTGACTGGCCTTTTGAGACCCCAATGTAGCTGCCACGGAGGAGCACCACAGCATCTTGTTTGTGATTCTCAATCCCAACCCCCTTTCCCCTTAGGGCCTGCAGCCAGTTCAGTGTTATTTCCTGCCACTGGGGGTAGACCCTTGGAGGAATAAAGGAATCTAGTGTCGCCCTATTGGAACCGCCTGTGATTCGGGTGGCTCAATGGTTAGAGCGGCTGACCCTGATGCAGAGGTCTGGCCCGGGACCAGGGTTCGATTCCCGCCTCGGCGGGTCTTGGGCTCAATTTCCCCGGACCTGATATTTCTCGCCTCGGTGCCTAGTCTAATCATGGGTCCCACTCTGTGACTCTGGGCAATAGCTTGCCTAATCTCCACAACGGCCCCAGCAGCGCTGTGGATGCCTGGCTTCACCTTGGGGGTGCCCAGGAGTTTCACAGGAAAGCCAGGATGGGTTCTGCAGCAGTATGAATACAGCGCTACGAGGCCTCCGGGTAGAAGTGCGCTATATAAAATACAAACATTTACATTTACATGTTGGTTGCAAGCACCACATTAGTCGCATCCCATCTACCTCCAGCAGCTGTAGTGGAATGATCACTGTGGAATGGTCCGAAAGTGTACTGGGCATGTATGTGATGTCATGTGTCCATCTCAGGACATCTTTGGTCCCCAGCCAGAAATCCAGGCTAGAAGCTGATCTGTGGACTGCGGAGTAAAACATGTATACCTGCTCAGTACCAGAACATATTTTCCAGAAAGCAATTAATTTGTTAGTCTGCATTATATCTAGTAGTGCAGTTTGAGCACCATGTTGTCGAAGTATAATATTCGGGCTATCCAGAGTCATAACCCTATGTCCCCAAATCATGTGTAAAAGTCTGCTACCCATAGTATTGAACTTGATCTAAGTCGGAGGCAACACGCCACTACAGCGTGGTAAAAGCTGGGGGTAATCATGATTGGGCCGATATGTGTTTATGATAGTGAGATGTTTTGCCGCAATATTGCATGAACTATCAGGTACCCCTCTGGGTAAGATGCCACATGGACAGGTCAGAATAATCGGTTATTACGCCTAATGAGTAAGGCAACCCCCTCTGGCGTAGGTTGAGTATATAGCAAAACATCTATGTGAGCTCCATTGTTCAGCCACATGCTGGCTTCTGAGGGGCAAGAGATGGGATTACTGCAATAGGAGGATAACAATTGAATGTTATGAGGCATAACCCAGTGCCTGGTATATTTTTCTAGGATTGTCTAAGCCTCGTAAATTCCACATCATGCATTTCACCAGAGGGGGTCTATAGTCAGACTTTGACGGTAGCATTCACAAATCAGTCACTTATAGAACTGCATAGTTGTTTGCCCCATTATCTCCCCAAACGCCGACCAATGCCCGCTGAATACTATCTGGTCAGCAACATTTCCCCCCTCAAAACACCACCATCCCCATTTCTCTCAGAAAAATTCCATAATTCAGGCTACTGGTGCATGGGGGTGGCTAGGAGAAAGCCTTATAAAATATAACAAGCATCATATGGAAAGAGCAAAAAGCAAATAGTAGACTGCCCTTTTGTTTTGACTGTTTAGAACCATAACGAGAAAAAGCATTAAGTCTAACATAAAGCAAACATCTTCACGGGCCACACAGAGCCCACCAGGGAAGTCTAGGCGGTGATAGGCACATTAGCAGGCCCTGAAGTGTAATCCAATACACCCTGACAGATTTTCCCCACCACCAAGTAACAGAATACAAACATGTCCTGGTCAATAATAAGGGTATTCTACTTCACTGAGGCCTTGAATTCAGGGAGATCCACTAGGGTGTTGAGTCTTATATCTCGGTTTCTCATGAATTCTTAAGAACTCTTAGGAACTGAATCACAGCTTTGTGATCCTCAAATACATGAGGTTTTCCATTACAGTAGAATTGTAGATGTGCAGGGTACACAATCACATCTTTAATATTCAGTTCCTGTAGTTTCTTTGTCATAGACCCAGAGTTCCGACAATCATCTTGCTCTGCCTGTGCATGATCTGGGTAAAAGGATAGTTTGTCTCCTTCATGCGTAATTTCAGTTATTTCCCTAGCTAAAGCAAATATGGTATCTTGACCTCTATAGTTTAGAAATGTCATCAAGATTGGAGGCACTACTGGGAATGGTAGTGGACCCAGGGTGTGGTGGGCTCTTTCTAGCACAAATTAGGTAGAAAATGTATCTTGGCTAAAGATAGTCACAAGTACATGTGCTACATACTCTGCCAGTTTCCTCACTGCTGTAGTCTCTGGTAGACCAAGAATGTGGATGTTGCATCTCTGAGACCTTGCCTTCAGATCCTTGTATTTTCCTTTTTACTACTTCCAGTTCAAGTGCCATATGCTTAAATTCCTCTGTTTCTGTGTGAAGGGTGTTTTCGGTGTCAGACATACGTTGTCAACCGCCACCAGCCGCTGATCATGTCTCTCCAACTTTTCAGTCATGGAGTCCAGGCACAGCGTAGGAGCATCGAACTTCCCCTCAATCTTGCAAAGCTCTCTTGCAACACCAGCAGCAGTCTCTTCACCTCCTAATTAGTGGTAGGTTCTGGAGGTGAATCCACTACCATGGCAGAGTCTAGATTCATGTATTCCTCCCGGGAGGTCTTTTTAGATTCAAATGGTAGCCAGCCCTGTCTGAGGCCTGCATATCAAGTAGGCATTTGATGGTATAAGTCAGGGTCTGGACCAGCGAAACAGGCAGAATGTGAGGCCGCACCCCATGTGCGTAGCTCTCCATATTCGTTCACAGGCCCTTCCAGGATAGGCCAGGTCACAGAGGAGAGGCAGGCAGTGTACCTCTCACGGTTTAGATGCAACGCAGTGTTGACAGCGCCATCTGCCAGCCCTTTCACCCCAGCAGTTTTGCTTAGAGGGTACCTGGCAATTTCTGGATGGCCTATATTTCCAGTTCATTAGGACATGTAGGCAAAGGCATATGTAAGTAGTTGAGTTATCCCATGGGTTCACCAGAAGTATTGGCAGGGCGGTGGAGCAGTGCCGTGCAGCTGCCTTGTGCCTCACCACTCACCACTTACTGGGATCCTTTGTTCCGTGCCCTCACTGTTTGTTCCATGTGGTTTCCATGTAGTATTCACAGGAATGAGGTTTACAGGCCCCACTGTTGCATGTGCCTTGTTAACTTTCAATCACTCTCCTCCCCCATTACCATCTGGGGGCAGGTGTGAGGCCCCCTCAGATTGCTGTAGGGGATAGAGGGCTGTCCCTGTCTGCCACATCGCCGCCCGATGCAGCTTATTGTACACCAGGCACTCCATTTGCGGTACTAGACAACGGGGATTTACAGCCTAGGCGTCCGGCGTGACATGCACCAGCGTCCCTTGCTCCAAAGCCACTTGCAGTCACATCGTGGCAACTTTACAACCCAGGGGCACCTTCTGTATAGCAGGACAGGGGTTGCAGGCATGGTTTACACAGATGTTACCCTCCCCCCATGGCCGCCAAAGCTCAGTCACAGAAAATACATCTTGGCAGAATTCTAAGCTGTGCCCCCTCCACACAACCATATTTTGAATCATTTTTGTCAAAGGCTGTTTAGTCTAAAGTCAGGCAAAAGGTGCAACTCCTGTGAAAAGTTATCCTTTCTAAACTCGTTGATTATACAGTTCACTCTTTCCATTTCTTCTAGGGTATGAAAATGCCTTTTTTGAGGTTGTCCATAGACATCTACCGGAGAAACTTCTTCATGCAATCAGACATACATTTTACCCTATCATCAGTTACAATGGTCTCAGGAATACCTTAATTCATTAAAGTTTCCCATACGAATTCAATCAGGGTGCAAGTGGTGGTACATTGCATCAATTTTGTAACTGTCCAACGGGAGCGATATTAAAGAAATGACTCAATAAACCATACATATAAACAGCCACTATTTTATTGCCTTAATTAAGTCAAAATTTACTTACTTGATGATACATCAAGGACCACAACAGGAGATATAGAAAGTTTCCTTTTAATTTTGGATTTGTTGCTCATGCAGCCACTGATGCAGTCCCAGCTAGTGAATCCAATCATGCCACCACAATTAAGGTCAGACCTTATTCTTTGTCAAGATTCTTTCAAGCTTGCATTCATGGGGAACGTTGATACATTTCTCTTGTTTTACTCTATCCAGAATTAATTTGGATTGCTCTAAAAAGCCAGAACCAAAACCAAAACTCATTACTAGTTTTGCAGAACATTTGAGTTCATCTTTTTTGTACCCGCTTTTCTATACCAACATTGAAATATTTTTCTCTTGACAATTTCAAGAGCATTTTCTCTCATACATTCTTCCCATCACTACTATTGTTTTGCGTTTACATCAATGTCAATGCCTTATCTTCCATGGTGTTTATTTTCCTCAACTTTACTGAGTGCCTTCCAAGAAAGGCAGTCAACTGCACTGTACCTTTTACCAGCTAAATATTTAATTTTAGAGTTGTATACTTCAGGCAGCTACAAAAAAACCTTGGAATGGATTGCTTTGAAGTGAATGCATGAATTATGTACTCATGAGCTGTACTTAGGCCAAATGAAATGCCCCATAAAAAAGAATTTAATCAGTTTTATGGCCTATTAGCCTCATGCGCTGCAGCTGAGTAGTTCAATGCTGGACCCATCATTGTAAGAGAGGCTGTACCGCAGTCAGCACCTTCCATCCTACAAAATTGGGTGAAGTCTTTCAATCTCCCATTCGTGACCGCCACCTCCCTAAGGCAACATTCAATAATAACGGGGGAACTCACAGACCCCCCTGCCCCGGGTAATGCCACCTCCCCGGGGCACATACAAATTTTTTTTAAGCGGCTCCCCCGCAGCCCCAGGGACCACCACTTCCCGGGGAACAAATGCAGTGGCTAAGGGGGTCAGTTGCGGACACTCAGCCCTGGGGACCACTACCTCCCCAGGGAAAATATGAAGAAAGAAGGGGGCTGTTCTGTCCTCCTCCAGGAGCCCTACATGGCCCTGGGAATACAACCCCCCAGGGCCAGCTCCTGCGCTTTCCCAGGATGCCCACCCCAGGACATTGCAGTTTGCTATGGCATGGCGGTAACACTGCTCCCACCATGCCATAGCAAAAAGTCTGCTCCACTTTGAGCAAGCAAGAGCATTTTGCTTGCTCAAAGCAGAGCACACTTTGCTTTTTACACACAAGGAGCTGCATGTCAGCAGCTCTCTGTGTGCAAAAAGTAATGGACCGCGTGGGCCTTCAGGCTTCCCGCTGTCCCCAATGAAGAGGCCTGGCCCCGGGGGATGGGGTCCCCAGGGCTTAAAGTCCCTGGAGTGGGTCACACTGCCTCTCCCTTGAAAGAAAAAGAAATAAAGAAATGGCCGGACCCCGGGGCATAGGGTCGCCAAGGCTGAAATCGGTTTGGGAAGAAGGGCCACGCAGCCCCCCTCCCTTTTTAAAATAAATACATTTTAAAAAGAGGCAGGCCCGGTGAGATGGGGTCCCCGGGGCCAAAAATGGCCTAGGGAAGGGAGCCAAATGGCCCCTTTCCTTTATTTATAAAAAAATTGCAAAATAAAAGGCTGGGCCCGGGGGGAAGGGGTCCCTGGGCTGAATTCAGCCTGGGAGGGGGCCGCATGCCCCCCTCCCTTTCGTTTGATGAAAAAAGGGGCGGGCCACAGCGGATGGGGTTCATGGGGCTCATGGGGACCAAAATGGTCCAGGGAAAAAAATAAATAGAGACATTTTTTTTAAAAGCAAGCAACACGCTGGAAGCTCAGCCCCATTTCCCCACCATGCTGTAAACACACCTCTTGGCGCGCTGCTGGTAGGAGGATGAAGTCCTTTTGGTTGGTGAGGATCCTGAGGAGCCAACTAGCTCTCCTGTTACCTCCAGTAAGGCCCACGCTGCTGGAGTGCTGAGAGGTGGTCAGAAGCTGCGCCCCTTTCTCCACCACTCTGCAGACGCACAACTCGGCGCACTGCTGGTGGGGGGATGATGTCCCTTTAACTCCTGAGGGCCTCAGGACTAAAGTGGACTTCTTCCTCCAAGCAGCAGTGCGCTAGGAGGAACGTTTGCAGAGTGGTGGAGAAAAGGGGCATGGCTTCTGACTACCTCTCAGCAATCCAGCTGTGTGGGCCTTACAGGCGATAACAGGAAGACTAGTTGGCCCTCAAGGACCCTCAAGAGTCAAGGGGCCTTCATCCCCCAACTCGTAGTGTGTTAGAAGGCACTTTTGCGGAGTGGAGGAGAAAGGGGCCGAGGCCACCGAAACTGAAAAATCAACAATTCTCTTGGTAAGCCTAACAAGTAAACCGCAATCACTCATACATACCACATATCAACCTCCTCATTGTGTATCAATTCAATCAGTATAAGGAGAACCCAGCAAAATTATAGACATACAAGTGAAATATGTAAAAAATATCACAGAAAGTGTGTTAAGAGGCACTTTTGCAGAGTGGAGGAGAACGGGGCCATGGCCACCGAAAACCACTAATCAAACCCACTGTGTGGGACATGCTGGAGGTAACAGGAGGGGTAGTTGGTCCACAAGGACCCTCAATAGCCAAGGGCACTTCATCCCCCTACTAGTAGTGTGCCAGGAAGTGCGTTTGCAAAGTGGTGTAGAAAGGGGGTGTGGCCTGTTATCAGTTATCAGCAATCCTGCTGTATGGGACTTACTGGACGTAATAGGAGGGGTAGTTGGCCCCCAAGGACCTCCTTGGTGGCCAACTACTCCGCTGGTTATCTCCAATAAGTCCCGCACAGCCGGATTGCTAAGTGGTCTTCAGAGGCCACGCCCCTTTCTCCACTCCTCTGCAAACGCTGCCCGTGGTGCACTACTGGTTGGGGGGTGAATGCCACTTTACTCCTGATGGACCTTGGGGTCAAGAAGTCCTCCTGGTACCTCCTGTAAGTCCTACACAGCGGGATTCCTGAGAGTTGGTTGGTGGCCCAGTCCCCTTTCTCCACCACTCTGCAAACGCTGCTAATGGGTAAAAAAAACAAAGAAATTGATTGAAAAAAAAACAAAGGTTACGGGGACGTTATAGTTAGGCACAGGTTTTACTCCACAAAACCAGAGAAATTCAGCAGGTATAGTTAACTGAGCTAAATATAATTCCTGACCCCGCAATGCACTTCTTATGACCTCACATATTACATCACTCATGGCATGGTAACATGTGAGGGATTCAAAGTGACTAATTTGGAAATGCAGCTACCACAAAGCATCTGGGAGAAGTGGTGATGTCATGCCAATCAGTGATCTCACTTCCTCCTTTGCGTATTGTGAACCCTGCAGTGGCAGCTCCTCCGCTAAGGCGGAGGAGCGTCTCCTCACTGCTATTTCAGCAGTGCAAAAACAGAAAAAGAAAATGATAATAACAGGACATTATTATCATTGTATTATTCTATTGGGAACTCAAAAGTCGGGGCGGGGCTAGGCTCTGTAGCGTCAGAGCAGAGTGAGGAGTGGTTTGCACTAGTCTAAGTGCACATGAGTTTGGTCGGCCCTCTTGGGCCAGCCAAACCATCATGTGCATGTTGCACAGCCCAGTGGAGAACATGCCCAGGCTCTCAGGCACTGCCTGAGCGACCAAACTGGCCGCTCAGACCAATCATGACGCTGCTCATGCTGAAAGGATTGTCTGGGAGAGTACGGGAGCCTGGGTACCTCCAATGCTACCAACAGGTGAAGAGGACGTAGGAGAGGCGTGCGGCGCTGAAGGCAAAGGTACGTTTATTTTTTTCATCCATTCCTCCTTCCCACCTCACCACCCCCAGTCTGAGGCAGCTGCTACTGCAGAGCACATCACTCCACTCAACACCACAAACCCCTAAAGAAACGAAGAACGCTGGCAGCTTGCAGAGCACATGCCTCCACTTCACACCACAAACCCCTAGTCTAGCTCCCTTCGAGTATTCTACAATAAGGCGAGTATTACCCACCTATTGAAAGATAATAGGAACCCAATGGGCTGTTCTAGTTATCGACCTACATCGCTAATTAAGTGATCCTCCAATGTATTCATAATTCTCAGGTTAGCTTTGTACCAATCTGTTTCTCCCACAACCATTTCCGGACATTAGCCCACCTAATATGGCATACAAAAGATGACACAAGAGAAATTGGCTCTTTCACTAGATGCTGAAATTACATTTGACCAGTTGTAGTGGTCATATTTATTTCAGATGATGGCGAAAATGGGGCTGGTTGATGATTTTATAATCAAGGTCTGTCTCCTCTATGACTTACACCTGGCTGAGGCCAATTGCGCAGGCTTTCTATCTTGTTCTTTTACAATCCATCTAAGCACGAGACAGAGTTCCCGCTGTCCCCACACTTATTCCTATAGGTGCTTGAACCTCTCTCTGCAGCAATATTTCTTTCACCATCTGTGGAGGACATTCGGCTGGAAAACCTTGTCGGCAAAGCTTTCCTGTATGCAGATGATATTATGCTCTTCCTGTCTCATCACAGCTATTGTGGTCCTCCTTGATAAATTTACCCCTCTGTCTGGTTACACGATCAACTGGATACAACACAAAGGACTCTGCATGTCTTGGGCAACTACTAATGCTGGTCTACAGGCAAATACCATAAGGTTGGACACTAAAGGTCTCCGATACTTGGGCCTTGGCATTAGTAGGAGGCTCATGAACATGTTCAAGAATAACCTCTTGTCGCTTATTAAATGCTCCCAACAGGAATTTCTTAAAATGGAAACACCTGAATCTCTCACTCTGGGGGAGAATTCAGACTGTGAAAATGATGGTTTCCTCCAAGTTTAATAACGTCTTGGGGATGTTACCTCTATGAGTCCCTCTGCCTCTCTTCTTGGGAATCGAGGCTGACATAAAATTATATATCTGCAGTGGTCATATGCCAAGACTGAGAGCTGCACGACTGTGGGCGGATTCTATGAAAGGGGGTCTGCGTCTTCAATAAGTGGCATCAAATAGCCAAGTCTTTAATTTCTCACAGCTATTTACTTTCTTCTGTGACTATAGGAATGCCCTGATGTCATCTTCTTAGTTGCCCTAACTTATACTTCCCGTTTACCTTACATTGTCTACTTGTTCCATTGCAGGGAAACCTTCATTCAACAGCTATGGTATGGAATAAAGCACACAGGTTAGTGGGTATTGCACCACTCATACGCAAAGGGGCCCCGCTCTGGCATATCATAGCCTTTTCCATTGCCAGTCAACCATTTTACTGTCCATCCTGGTATACAAAGAGATATATAAACCTCTTATGGTCAGATGGTTTCCTAAAGCATTTCTTAAGGCCTACAATAAGACTTTGACCTTGCTAGACGGACCACTGGAGATACAGACAGGTATCATACTCCCTTTAAAATGTTTTAGGAACTTATAGGGCAGAGCTGCTGACGTCCCCACTCCTTAACTATCTAAGCGTCTGCAGTCAATTTAAGGGAGTGGTATTGGGGCTCTATTGCATCCTTGTTAAAATATCACATTCTGGCCCTCTCCTTAGCTCTAATCGATTGCAATCTTCAGGCCCTGTTGAGCAGGACCTATGCACCTGAAGACTGGGTAGCCCAGCTTTTAGACCACAATAAAGTTCTAAGAGAATCAAGGCTGAAATTCCTCCTCTTCAAGATCCTCAACAACTGGTACTGGACAAACTGAAAGTTGAAACGGGCATAGTTGTTGCCCCAGGCCCAGTGCTGACTTTGTGAGGATTCCTGTAATCTCCATCACATCCTTTGGTTCTGACCCACCTTACGATCTTATCGGTCTGCAGTATGGTCCCACATACATCTACACTGCTTTCTGGTAATTATCCCATCGGCACAAGAGGGCTTTACACATGATGTAACCAACATCCCTGACCTGTAAATTCACACCCATAGTTGGCTAGCCACCAAAAGTTTCAAGAGTGGCTCCTAGAGTTACATAAAGTAGGCAATTATGAATGACCACCCACCTATAAGATAAACAACATACTAGCAGTATTTGAGAGTATTTGGATCTGCTTTCTCGAACCTGAGGAGAACATTGTTTGAAAAGATTGTTATATCCTAGCTTGTTTCTGGATTCACCACCGATCCCCCTGGGATCCTCCCTATCCCCAAAGACAAAGGCCCTCCTGAGCATACAGTTAGTCCACCGTCCACCTTTAGACATTCCCATGGAAGCCTTCATGAGAGTTCTCTGCCTGTATCTGAGAACTGATTGGCATGAGTCCAGGCCTTGTAGGGGTTGTGATGTTCCTATGGAACAGCAAGCCTTGCTACAATGAAAATAGCTTTTTGGGGGGCACGATGATGACAGACGTCATGAGACTATGAACATCGTCTGGTGATGACTGCACAAGACCAGCAAGCCTACGGCTGATTCCTGTGCTCAACACAGACTTAGAGGAAGCCAATCAGAGTTCAAATGCGTTTTTCACTGATTAAGCAGAAAGGGCATTGGTTAATTTGCTATGGAGAAAGTATGATCACAATGAAAAAGCAGAAACCACCGCAATGGATCGCACACCGCTAGCCCCTCTTCCGGATCGCCCCTAGGCACTCTGGTACATGAAGTGCGTGAAGTTCGAAGAATGACTGTAAAGTTCGTGAGTGGTTCACCTGAGTAGGTGCAAGTATGTACTTGTTGTTCCCAAGAATCTCTAGACCCGAGACATGGCCCGGGTTTCGGGATATCTTCCCTCATCAGTAGAGAATGTATCTGGGGTGGAGAAGAAGGCCGCCAAGTAACAGTCAGAGGCCTCGTTGCCTAACATGAACAGAAACATGAAATAAAGCTTTAAAGATTGCTATTTATTTGTATGCAACAAATTTTTTTAAACCTTCATTTGTTTTCTCGAACAGTATTATTAAGTGTGCATTTGAAAGAAGTGGACAACAAAACATTACATTAGAAGACAAATATTTACAAAATACTTATAAACAACTTTTTTGCCATAAATCTATACATTTGGCCAATCTAACATTCCTATAGCATTCACACCACATTCATCCTTCTATAAAGAAACAACAGAAAATTCCTTGCCACCTTCAATTATATAGTATCACATTTGAAGTAGCCCAGTACTTTACAAGTTTCAGTAATCCTAAAAATTGTTTTCTTATTAATAAAGTTGGCTTCTAGATGGCAAGGGGACAGGTCGGTCGATGCGTTTCGAACCAAGATTATTTGCAGGTTCTCATCAGGACCAAAATTTCTACAATCAAAACAACAGAAAACAAGTATGAAACTACCTCTATTCATAGACCATAAGCCAGTGGTCTACCAGCAATCCCTCCATACAACAATTCCTACCTTCAGTGATCCAAACTA
Organism: Lissotriton helveticus; assembly: GCF_964261635.1. NCBI lineage: Eukaryota > Metazoa > Chordata > Amphibia > Caudata > Salamandridae > Lissotriton > Lissotriton helveticus. The sequence goes on from NC_136067.1 coordinate 1,953,198,932, forward strand.
ATTCGGAATCCATATGTAACAAAATCATCCGTCACATGGCCCAACTCACTGGGAAAGGAAAGAAAAATGGAATTTCAAGAAAAAGTTCTAACATATTTTCTTGTCACCCTACAGCTGCTCATGTGTTTTTAGACGCTTACCGTATAAACTACGAATTTCCTGGCAATGTTGTCACTCAAAATGTGTTTAATCCATGTGGAGCCGTTAAATAATATCCTCTCCTGTGAACAAAAACATTTATTGCTCGTTCAGTAATCCACTTGAAAACTAATGACTGGCTACCTCACGCATTCAGAAGGAGCTTACCCCGTGTTTCAGTAGTCGTGTATATCGGGTGATCTGCAGCAGCCGCTGCTTCGCTCCCAGGTATTCAATAGTCCTGGAAAACAGCCCCAGATAAAGCGGGCATAAGTATTGGCACCTATTTGACAAACTTGCTCGCTTGTCAGCGTGTGTAGGACGAGTGACTCTCACCTCTCAATTGGAATTATTTTCCGCATATGCGTCCTTCTCGTTCGAGTGATAGCATTCGAATGGCGCTATGGTGCAGACCGGGACTATTACTTCCTGGTTAGTCACGTGTTCGACGGCCGGAGTTGTGGGTGTTGAAGTCTTAGTTGCGGGCTCATGAGTGTTTGGTATATAATCGCCAGGTGAGCACCAAATACGGGTGCTAAAAACCAATTATTCACAACAGAACAGCCTCCACACCAAGCCCCCAATCTGGTAGAAGTTACAGATGCAGGGCGCGAGGGTCAGCTGCATTTTTGGCACCAAGTCTTCATAGAGGTTTAAATATTTCAGAGAATTCATTTAACCCCTCCGTGGCAGTATTAAATTTCATAATGAGGAGAGCCTCCCTTTGGCTCAAGCGTGCTTCAAGGTCTCCTCCTCGAGAATCTTTTTCAATTTTAGACAAAACCGTCCATCTCAGTTCATTTTCTTTATGATTTTTGGTAATCCAGTGATTCACAAGTGGGGCATTCACCACCTGTCTGCGTACACGAGATTTGTGCTGTGTAATTCTTTGTCTGATCTCTTGAGTCGTTTTGCCGATGTATAGGCTCGGACACGGGCACATCACTCCGTATACTACGTTTCTAGTCTTACAGTTCGTGAACACATCGTGCTTCCAATGTATTTCATTAAAAGTAAAAACAGAATTTTCCATTGTTTGGTCACAGCAAGTGCATGTTCTGCACCTGTGGTGGCCAATGACTGGGGACAGTCCCAACATAGTCCTCAAAGTTGGAACTTGTTCCGATGGGAGTGATGCCCGGACAATATAATTCGCAACACTTTTTTCTTTGCGAAAAGCAAATAATGGAGGTGTTTCAAAATCTTCATGTAGGTCTTTAATCAAATGCCAATTTGATAAGATTAATTTCTTTAAATGGTGTACATTCGGACAAAAAGTGGTAACACACACAGATCTATTGAGTGCAGGTTTAACCTTTTTCTCCAGTAAATTCTCTCGCGGTGTCCACCATGCTCTCTTGAGGGAATGTTTCAATAATTTATTTGGATAGCCTCGCTGTGAGAGACGATCTTTCAATTGGTTGGCATGATAGAAATAATTTTCTTTATTGGAACAGTTTCTGCGAATCCGCAGAAACTGGCCGAACGGTAGGTTCTGTCTAAGGCTGCGGGGGTGATTGCTACTAAAGTGGAGGGCTTTGTTTCTATCAGTCTCCTTACGAAACAGAGTTGTAGCAAGGTGGCCTTCTGATGCCACCACCTTGACGTCCAAAAAATTAATTGTTTTGTTGGATGTGGAACAGCTAAATTTGATGTCCTCAGTTCTTGAATTCAACCATGTCACGAATTCGGTAAAAAGTTCTTGGGTCCCAGTCCAGATCAAGAAAACGTCATCAATGTAACGCATATAGTTGGAAATATGCTCCAGATAAGGGTTGTTGTTATATACAAACTTCTCTTCGTAAAGTCCCATAAAAAGGACTGCCAATTCAGGTGCAAATGGGCAGCCCATAGCTACTCCTCGAATTTGATAAAAGAATTCCGAGTCAAATGCAAAGTAGTTCCTTTGTAATGCAAATTTTGCCAGTTCCATAATAAAATCAGTAGGAACTCTCATTGGTTGGTCTCTTGTCTCCAGAAAGAAAGTCAGTGTTTCTAGTGCATGCTCTTGGGGAATTTGTGTATATAAAGACACGACATCTAGTGTCACTAAGAGTTGTTTAGAGTCATCAAATTGGACTGAAGCGATTCTGTTAAGAAATGCCGTAGTGTCCTTCAAGTGGGCTGGAACTTCTTCGATGAACGGTTTTAGGAAGAAATCTATATATTTTGCAACAGGTTCAATCAATGAGTCACACCCGGACACTATAGGTCGGCCAGGGGGGTCACTTTCGCTTTTATGAAGTTTGGGCAGCACGTAAAAAACTGGTATCCTTGGGTTTTTATTCTGTAAGAACAATAATTCTTTTTGTCCCACAAAACCCTGGTCGAATCCCTTTTGGATGATACTGAAGAGTTGATTTTGTAAATCATTTGTAGGATTCTTGCCAATTCTTTTGTAGCAGCTTGTGTCATCCAATTGTCGTAGAACTTCCTTTTTATATTTATTGACATCCCAGACTACCACTGCCCCTCCCTTGTCAGCCTGTTTGATAACTAGTGATTTATCATTTTTTAGCGTCTGAAGTGCCTCTTTTTCTGCTTTAGTAATGTTGTAATTTGTGTATTTCTTCTTTGACTCCATGGCTTTAATCCCTGATAGAATGGTTCTCTCGAATGTCACTACTTCTTCAGGGACTTTAAATCCTGCTGGGCAAAAAGATGATTTATTCCTCAAGCCGGTGACTTCTCCTGTCAGTATTTCTTGGGACTCCATAAAAAAAGTTTTTAGTCGGATTTTCCGACAGAATTCTATAATTTCTAATTTCATTTTGATGAAATCCGTAGGTCTTGATGGAACAAAACTAAGTCCTTTCTGCAGCACTGATATTTCTGGTCCGGTCAAGATTTTATCCGATAGATTGAATATTGGGGATGGTTCTAGCTTTTGTAATATTGACGACGAGGCCAACAGAGAGGCCGAGGCAGGACACGCTTTGCCCAGCCATGGGAAATGACGACTCATCGTCAATATTACAAAAGCTAGAACCATCCCCAATATTCAATCTATCGGATAAAATCTTGACCGGACCAGAAATATCAGTGCTGCAGAAAGGACTTAGTTTTGTTCCATCAAGACCTACGGATTTCATCAAAATGAAATTAGAAATTATAGAATTCTGTCGGAAAATCCGACTAAAAACTTTTTTTATGGAGTCCCAAGAAATACTGACAGGAGAAGTCACCGGCTTGAGGAATAAATCATCTTTTTGCCCAGCAGGATTTAAAGTCCCTAAAGAAGTAGTGACATTCGAGAGAACCATTCTATCAGGGATTAAAGCCATGGAGTCAAAGAAGAAATACACAAATTACAACATTACTAAAGCAGAAAAAGAGGCACTTCAGACGCTAAAAAATGATAAATCACTAGTTATCAAACAGGCTGACAAGGGAGGGGCAGTGGTAGTCTGGGATGTCAATAAATATAAAAAGGACGTTCTACGACAATTGGATGACACAAGCTGCTACAAAAGAATTGGCAAGAATCCTACAAATGATTTACAAAATCAACTCTTCAGTATCATCCAAAAGGGATTCGACCAGGGTTTTGTGGGACAAAAAGAATTATTGTTCTTACAGAATAAAAACCCAAGGATACCAGTTTTTTACGTGCTGCCCAAACTTCATAAAAGCGAAAGTGACCCCCCTGGCCGACCTATAGTGTCCGGGTGTGACTCATTGATTGAACCTGTTGCAAAATATATAGATTTCTTCCTAAAACCGTTCATCGAAGAAGTTCCAGCCCACTTGAAGGACACTACGGCATTTCTTAACAGAATCGCTTCAGTCCAATTTGATGACTCTAAACAACTCTTAGTGACACTAGATGTCGTGTCTTTATATACACAAATTCCCCAAGAGCAGGCACTAGAAACACTGACTTTCTTTCTGGAGACAAGAGACCAACCAATGAGAGTTCCTACTGATTTTATTATGGAACTGGCAAAATTTGCATTACAAAGGAACTACTTTGCATTTGACTCGAAATTCTTTTATCAAATTCGAGGAGTAGCTATGGGCTGCCCATTTGCACCTGAATTGGCAGTCCTTTTTATGGGACTTTACGAAGAGAAGTTTGTATATAACAACAACCCTTATCTGGAGCATATTTCCAACTATATGCGTTACATTGATGACGTTTTCTTGATCTGGACTGGGACCCAAGAACTTTTTACCGAATTCGTGACATGGTTGAATTCAAGAACTGAGGACATCAAATTTAGCTGTTCCACATCCAACAAAACAATTAATTTTTTGGACGTCAAGGTGGTGGCATCAGAAGGCCACCTTGCTACAACTCTGTTTCGTAAGGAGACTGATAGAAACAAAGCCCTCCACTTTAGTAGCAATCACCCCCGCAGCCTTAGACAGAACCTACCGTTCGGCCAGTTTCTGCGGATTCGCACAAACTGTTCCAATAAAGAAAATTATTTCTATCATGCCAACCAATTGAAAGATCGTCTCTCACAGCGAGGCTATCCAAATAAATTATTGAAACATTCCCTCAAGAGAGCATGGTGGACACCGCGAGAGAATTTACTGGAGAAAAAGGTTAAACCTGCACTCAATAGATCTGTGTGTGTTACCACTTTTTGTCCGAATGTACACCATTTAAAGAAATTAATCTTATCAAATTGGCATTTGATTAAAGACCTACATGAAGATTTTGAAACACCTCCATTATTTGCTTTTCGCAAAGAAAAAAGTGTTGCGAATTATATTGTCCGGGCATCACTCCCATCGGAACAAGTTCCAACTTTGAGGACTATGTTGGGACTGTCCCCAGTCATTGGCCACCACAGGTGCGGAACATGCACTTGCTGTGACCAAACAATGGAAAATTCTGTTTTTACTTTTAATGAAATACATTGGAAGCACGATGTGTTCACGAACTGTAAGACTAGAAACGTAGTATACGGAGTGATGTGCCCGTGTCCGAGCCTATACATCGGCAAAACGACTCAAGAGATCAGACAAAGAATTACACAGCACAAATCTCGTGTACGCAGACAGGTGGTGAATGCCCCACTTGTGAATCACTGGATTACCAAAAATCATAAAGAAAATGAACTGAGATGGACGGTTTTGTCTAAAATTGAAAAAGATTCTCGAGGAGGAGACCTTGAAGCACGCTTGAGCCAAAGGGAGGCTCTCCTCATTATGAAATTGAATACTGCCACGGAGGGGTTAAATGAATTCTCTGAAATATTTAAACCTCTATGAAGACTTGGTGCCAAAAATGCAGCTGACCCTCGCGCCCTGCATCTGTAACTTCTACTTGATTGGGGGCTCGGTGTATTGAGGCTGTTCTGTTGTGAATAATTGGTTTTTAGCACCCGTATTTGGCGCTCACCTGGCGATTATATACCAAACACTCATGAGCCCGCAACTAAGACTTCAACACCCACAACTCCGGCCGTCGAACACGTGACTAACCAGGAAGTAATAGTCCCGGTCTGCACCATAGCGCCATTCGAATGCTATCACTCGAACGAGAAGGACGCATATGCGGAAAATAATTCCAATTGAGAGGTGAGAGTCACTCGTCCTACACACGCTGACAAGCGAGCAAGTTTGTCAAATAGGTGCCAATACTTATGCCCGCTTTATCTGGGGCTGTTTTCCAGGACTATTGAATACCTGGGAGCGAAGCAGCGGCTGCTGCAGATCACCCGATATACACGACTACTGAAACACGGGGTAAGCTCCTTCTGAATGCGTGAGGTAGCCAGTCATTAGTTTTCAAGTGGATTACTGAACGAGCAATAAATGTTTTTGTTCACAGGAGAGGATATTATTTAACGGCTCCACATGGATTAAACACATTTTGAGTGACAACATTGCCAGGAAATTCGTAGTTTATACGGTAAGCGTCTAAAAACACATGAGCAGCTGTAGGGTGACAAGAAAATATGTTAGAACTTTTTCTTGAAATTCCATTTTTCTTTCCTTTCCCAGTGAGTTGGGCCATGTGACGGATGATTTTGTTACATATGGATTCCGAATTAGTTTGGATCACTGAAGGTAGGAATTGTTGTATGGAGGGATTGCTGGTAGACCACTGGCTTATGGTCTATGAATAGAGGTAGTTTCATACTTGTTTTCTGTTGTTTTGATTGTAGAAATGTTGGTCCTGATGAGAACCTGCAAATAATCTTGGTTCGAAACGCGTCGACCGACCTGTCCCCTTGCCATCTAGAAGCCAACTTTATTAATAAGAAATTTTTTTTAGGATTACTGAAACTTGTAAAGTACTGGGCTACTTCAAATGTGATACTATATAATTGAAGGTGGCAAGGAATTTTCTGTTGTTTCTTTATAGAAGGATGAATGTGGTGTGAATGCTATAGGAATGTTAGATTGGCCAAATGTATAGATTTATGGCAAAAAAGTTGTTTATAAGTATTTTGTAAATATTTGTCTTCTAATGTAATGTTTTGTTGTCCACTTCTTTCAAATGCACACTTAATAATACTGTTCGAGAAAACAAATGAAGGTTTAAAAAAATTTGTTGCATACAAATAAATAGCAATCTTTAAAGCTTTATTTCATGTTTCTGTTCATGAGATTGTTCTACGAATTTATGAGGAACTAGTCCCAGCATTGGCAACTGTTTTGTTCTTTAAATGTAGAGGCTCAGCCTTGCTGAGTAAGAGCCAGGACCCAGTCTTGTTGTTTCGTTGCCTAACAGGCTTCGCAGGTGCGTCTCCAGAACAGCTCACCCGTCTGATTGTTATCACAGGTACTTTTGCTTTTTTCTATTTTGTCCCTCTATACCTCTAAGTCAGGAGTGACGCTGAAGCAAACTGAGGCCTTCTTAGCTCCCCCGCATTTGCCAGCTCTTTGCGATGCGAGTAGGGTTTATTTAGAATTGGACTTCACGGAGATGGAAGTGTTGGAAGCCATTTCAGTGCTACCCATATAGGAAATTCCCTACAGGGAATTATGAGTACCCTAGAGAATAATAAAATGGGTTAGGCAGAGCAAGTACACTTTTTGACACAAGCTTTACAGGAAGCGGTGGAATATAGCTTCCTTCGCGTCATCGCCAATAAGGTCACTATTACCCTCATTATGGAAGATATTAAGATACAAATGGACTGTTTTAGTTATCAACTTATATCGTTAATTAAGTGATCCTCCAACATATTCATAAGTCTCAGGTTGGCTTTGTACCAGGACTTTACTCACGCAACCATCTCACGACATTAGACCATCTATTATGGCACGCAAAAGGTGACAGAGACTCAAAATTGGATCTTTCACTAGTTGCCCAAAAATCATTTCACCGGGTGCAGTGGGCATATTTATTTAGAGTGATGGCTAAATAGGGCTGAGTGCTCAAAAGTACAAATGCAACCATGATTATTATGATTTTGGACATACTTCTATGTCTCATTACCATATTGCTTTTGCTTGCCTTTTCGGTTACATGTAGCTTAGCATTCATGTTTAATGGCACTACAGCTGTGACCTTATGGATTTTCAGGGAGCAGAATTATTTTTATGCACTCTTGTCTATTATCTCTGCTGGTTTCTTTTCCCGTCAGCGTCCCACTCATGTATACCTCCCAACTCCCCACTATCTTCCAATGCTTACGGTTTAGGCATTGTACCATTGGTATTCCATATACTTGTCCACAAGAACAGTGGTCCCAGTGAAACAGGACTTTGCCTTTTGTGTGTATGGACACACATTTCTGGTGTATTTTGAAAATATTTCGAATATACCCATAAAGAAAGGTTGGAAAAAAAGAAAACAGTAGTTATGGCTTTTTCACTGTAGAGATATGCATAACAATAAAATTTTACTTTTAAATACCACGCACCCTTCGTTATCAGCGATTTATTAATATTTTAAAGGAAGGGTTTGACCTGTCAAAAGGGGTTAATTTGAAATGTCAAATTTGCAGTTTAAAACTGCATAGCCAGGCTACAATGGTAGGCCTGCAGTCACTTTTGCACTGTCGTTGCAGTGGGTGGCACAATGGGTGCTGCAGCCCGCTAGTCTGGGTACACTGAGTACTACATACTAGTGGGGTTATTTACATGCCCATTGTTCTGCCAGTGCGTCACTTTTATTGATTCATCGGCAGCGCAATGGACTTCCCCATATTTACAAGGCTATATAATGTCACCCTGCGTGACTTTTCATGGCCTTGTAAATATGTTTCCCTTTCACGCATGACTCTGTGTGAAAGAGGCATTCCATGGGTGTTGCTGTGGGTGTTCCCATGCAACATCCATGGAACTTGATGCATTCCAAGATTTACAGCATTTTGTAAACCTAGGAATGCGTCAGAACCCCCAGGGGAGGCGTAAGAAGGTGCAAAGAGGTTAAATACTTTTATTTCTCCTTGTTTTTTCATCTTTCTATAAAGAGGAAAATGCCTTTAATGATTGTTTTTGTGCAGGAAGGTTTCCCTTCCTGCACAAAAAAATTATCCCCTCAGCGCAAGCACCCTTGCAAAATGACTCAAGGGTGTCTGCCCAGGCTTCACGGCTAGGGTTTGTGTGCAGGGGAGGACAGGAATGGACTGTATCTTGTAAATGCGATATATCCCTGCCATTTTATTTTGATACTGTGCATCAACATATTGTAAATGAGGCCCTACGGACATATAGGGAAGTTAAATATGCCACATAGTTGTATACCAATTTCATCATGATGAAAGGTGGAGCACATGTACTTTACCCCTGGTTAGTAGGGGTAAAGTGCACAGAGTTCAACAAACAGCGAAAAACGTCAGGGCAAAAAGCTATGGGTCCACAGTGCAAAAGATCTTCATTTCCAACAGAGTCTTGTCGTATGTTGCAAATCATTTCATTAATCTGTAATCCAGTAAATTGTTTTTAAAGTGATACTGTGATTGGCATCAAGTTAGGGAGCAAGGGGCTTGGCTTGATGAAGTTAGGGAATGCTTTTGCATAGGTCCACTGCCTCTGGAAATGCTCTATGTGGAAAATATTAAGCACCTTCAAGCATCTTGTCTGGTAGACCTTTCAGAGAAATTAAGTGAGGCTACGAGCAAGCCATAGTATTTGCACAAATGTCAAGAGTTATAAGATCAGCAATAGTTTACTTACTCCATGCCTATGTTTGTTTTCAGCTGACATTATTGCGGGCCCAGGACATAAAGCATGAATTAAACAAGACAAGAGGTGTGTGCAATGAAACCATGTTAGATTTGTGGAAGGAGTGCAGGCCTTGCCTGAAGCACACATGCATCACCTACTACGCCAAGGTCTGCGGTAGCGGGCAAAGCGCTTTTGCTGAACAGGTCAGTACAATCACACTGTGGTTCAATGATACACACACAAATGAGCAGAAGGCCTTTTTTAGTACCTGGTAGCTTGGCTTTGTCCAACATGAGATGTCAGAAAAACAATTGAGGTGCAGGTCATCTTTGTCCTTGTCATTTTGCTCTCATAGTCAACTCTTGGACCTTGTGCGGGAAAGGGTGGGGAATCTAACACACCAGCTTAGTAGCAGTACCCCGGAATGCTTTATTTATTGGCTGTAGTAATGCAGAATCAGTATTTTCACATACCAAATTCACCAGGTTTCTCCAAGCCTTCTTCCCCAGGTAAATTTCAGCAGATTGGCTCTACCAGAATATATCAGGGGGAAACTGCAGGAGTACTTTACTGTTGAAACGTCTGTCTGCATAAGGATCTGATATATTGAATTTAGCCCTGAACTTGTAATCAGGCCCTAAGAAAAGCTTGAAGGCCCAGCTGATAGAAAGTAAACCAATGCAGTTTGAGTGCCTGGAAGGTGGCAACATTTGCACTGCAGCTGCACTACTGAGTAAAAAGGACAGACTGTTGCATCTATTCACCAGGTCCTTCTAGAAACAATACAGAGACTACTTGTGTGCTTGTATACAGCTCTGTGCAAATGGTAGGAAGTGCTGTATCAGTATTGCAGAACATTTGCAGCATCATTTCAGATTTAGACAAATGGAGTGCTGCTGCTTTTGATCACAAAAGATAATTTGAGTGAAAACTACTAGCAAACCCTGTTCAACCCAACATGCATAAACATTTGGTACAGCATGTGTTCATGAAAACCCAAAATTCAGAGGTAATACCATGAAGGGCTTTAACCCTGGATTTTGCACATAACTGTAAATAAGCCCAGTTGATTTAATTTCTAACCCATCCTATCTGTCAGGCTTTTTCGACTCATGTTATTGATTTTTGGATGGTATACTCTCCCCACTCTTTTTGTGAATACGTGCATCCTTATTTTACTCCTGAACTCCTCTCTCTAACACAACATTCCATTTTGTCCCAATATACTAGAACCACACCTATACTGATTATTTTGTTACCCTATGACTTCTTGAAACATTTCTGAGTCTTCTTTGATTAGGGGGTTGGCCCACCTTCATTGGCCACTGCGTTTATCGTTGTTCTCTTTTTAGTACATTTTGCTAGCACATCCATATGTCATTGAGTTGAGGTAAGTAGTGGCAAGGTTGTTTGTATCTGAGCCTCTTTCTTACAGTATTAAGAATTAGGGTATGAGGTTATGTACTTTGTATATTTGTTAGACCTGGCATCCTTGCATGGTACTCCCATCATTTTTTTCCTTCAATCCTCCTGTTTTGCTGATCGTTTTTGCTGGCTTTAGGTCTCAGCGCACTCTACCACTTCTAACCAGTGCTAAAGTGCTTGCACCCTCTCCTTGAAACATGGATTGGCTTACACCCAATTGGCTATTTAATTTACTTGCAAGTCTCTAGTAAAGTGGTGCTACAGGTGCCTGGGGCTGTTCAATTAAATGCTACTAGTGGGCCTGTAGCTCTAATTGTGCCACCTACATAAGTAAACATGTCTCAGGACTGCCATTGCACCCTGTGTGTATCCATTTAAAGTGCCATATCAAGCTGGCAAAATAAACCTTTTCCCAGGCCCAAACCACATTTTTTATACATATAAGTCACCTCACGGGTAGGCCCAGAAGAGCCCAGCGGTCAGAGTGCAGTGTGTTTAAAAAGTACTACCATCAAACCACAAGAGCCATGGACGGTCTCCTCCAATAAAAATAAATCCTATTTCACACCAAAAGCCACCTGAGTGAGATTTATTTACAACATATTATTTTATAAATGCTAGTCTTTTCCTCAGCAGACAAAAAACGTTTGATGGGATTTCCTCATGCTTCTACCAGGTGTTATGCTTCATCATAGGACACCCCCACACTCTCCAAAAACTTTGGTTTGATTGAGAGCGGGCCTACACCGGACATCAGGAAGGCACTTATTTTGTCCTAGGATCCATGAAATAAATTAAAAACCAATGTGGTATCCCAGTAGGGTTTTTACTTCCTACGGTACCACTTGGCATTACAAATTAGGTGGTATCAGGGAATAAGTACTTCAAACCCACTATAATGTCAACATGTTTCCGCCTAGCAGGTCAACAGAGTCCATGGCATTTATCAGGACAGATGTCGGATCCACTGAAAGTATATACTTTAGTATACACTAATAAAATAGTGGCATATTCTTGCCACCACCTACAGTTCATAGGTTCCCAGGTTACCTGGAAAACAATAACAAAATGTGTGTGTTATAAATCAGTACTTCCACTGACTGATAATACTGGATCTAAAGTCCCTCACTGTCATTTAGGAACATTGCATGCGATGTAAACACTGCACTTATGTATCACACTCATACTATATTGTGTAGTTCATGCTGTGAGAACCATGAAACATGTTGATATTATGGTGGGGTTGGAGTACTTATTCCCCCGATAGTCCACAATATTAATACCAAGTAGTGTCTTACGAAGTAAAAACCATACTGGGATACCACATTGTTTTTACATTTATTTCACGGACCCTAGGCCAGAAGAAAATGCCTCCCTGATCTCAGGGTCTAGAACCGCTCTTCAACAAACCAATGTTTTTGGAGAGTGTGGGGGTATCCTATAATGAAGCATGATATTTAAAAAGTACAACGTATACTTTCAAGTTTAATACGCCTAGTAGTGGAAAACTCCTAAATTCGTTTTTTACTGCTGCAAGGCCTCCCTCTCCATTGGATAACATTGCGGTTGCCTTCCTACATTTAATAAGCTGTAACTTCCAATTGAGAGCAGGCAAAACGTTTGAGTTTGGTGTCTAAATAATTGTAATTTAAAGCCATCTTGAATTGTGAAATTGGATTTTTAATCACAATTCTGAAAATTCTGCTTTTAGAAAGCTGCCATTTTATTGCCCTAACTATTTGGTACCGTCAGCGTAATCGTGGTTCACATCACTAGGTGTAGCTAGCAGTTGGTCTTTGTGCATTTCTCCCAGACAGTGAGACAAAGGGAAGAATGGCATTGGCAGGATGAGTCACTCTGAGTTAAGGAGTGCGGGAGCTGTCACCTACCTGACATGCACATCACAAAGGCTCTGCCTATGCATGCTCACAAAGGGGTTGACACAGGTCTATTGTAACCCCAGACAAGCTGGGGCTAGGACAGCGAGAAAAGGGATGTCTGACACCTCAGGGTGGTGGAAACCGCTATAAGCTTCCTCCGTGGCACTAGATATAAATGTTGGACCTGAGACCACAACTCTTAAGGATACTTCTAGACCGGCAAACCATACCAGGAAGAAGAACTGCTGTGATACTGAAAGAACTACCACTCTGCTGGACTGCTGCTCCCGATGCCTGCTGCCGTGCTGCCCTCCTGCCTGGGTGAGAAGGACTAGACCTGCAACTGTTGAACCCAAGATTTCAGAGTATCTCCAAGAGCAAGTTGGCTGGCCTCCTGTCTCGATATTCTGGGACAGAAGGTTCCAACAACCTTGAAATCAGTACCTGGACTCTGCCAGTTCTGAGTCCTACCCTGTCAACTTACGCCACCCCAGTCCTGGAACCTTGAAAGTGGGCCTGAAGGTGCTCTGCCAGCTTATCTGTGGTTTCAGCAGAACGAACACTTCTCCTCTATTTTGTGGCACAACCCAGAGCAGAACCTACATATTGCCTCTGCTGTGTGGATTCCCCTGATGCAAGGACTTTGTATCCCGCCCACAGCCACCCAGAAAGTGCCACTGTGCAATGCATCTTTGACACAGGATGCCCTCTTCAGCGACATCCTCGACAACAACACAGGACTCTGCATCGCACACCCCACAGCTTCTGTGGAACCAGCCGGTGCGTGGTGCATCTCGAGGCACCAAATTGCATTGCAAGCCCCTTTTCAATTGCATCCACGATGATGACACAGGTCCTCACATGGCAGCTTCGCAGCTCCTAGGAATCTCTGTTGCGCAGCGCATCCTCAACATTGGACTCCTCGACGCTCCGCAACCAGGATTGAAGGTATTCTTGTTCAGTGGGCCTAACTGGGTCCCTGGAACCTGCCCACACTCCATCAAGGTCAACCTGAACTTGTGACTTGCTCTAGTGTGACCAGAAATCCACAGTTGGAATTTTGTGCTTTTTGGCGCTCTCTATACTTACATCTTTATAATTTTATATCTCCAGTTCTACTGATTAGATTTTTGTCATGGGATTTTTCTTGTGTTGTGTTTTCACTTTATTACTACTTGAGTTTGAAGTGCTGTGTAAATACTTTACAGATTGCATCTAAATGAACTCAGGTAAATTTGGGGTTTGCTTGTGCCTCACCTTGACAAGGTTTGCCGTTCCGGCTTGAGTAGGGTTTCAGCCCCTTCAATCAATAACCCGATTTCTTACAATATGCTTTCTATAATTTTTAGAAATGAAGGCGTCCAGAATGTGAGTGATCAGACCATATAACACTGATAGGGTTTAGTGTTTCAATCTGACGAGTCTTGAAGATTTATGGTGAAACCCTGGGTTGTTACCGTGTATGTTGCTTTATGTCATTGCCAATCAGGAATGAGAAGATCCAGCTGGTGTGTTGAGTTGTCCCCAGAGTGAAGGTTAATGTCTGCAAAGAAGATGAACCTCTCTCATGTGGAATTGAAATGGATGGCCTTATTGCTACAGTAAGGTTTTGAAAGTTTATTAGGAATCGTAGTAGTTCATAATGAATAGTTAATGAAAAGGTTAATACATTGTTCCCTATTTGTTAACAAAAGAGTGAGGTTTGTAGAACGTGGTGCCCACTCTGGATGTTACTGCAAGGTAGAAGGTAGTGCAAATGGTTTGCGTGATAGGGTTGAACTAGGTGTGAATTAGTATCAAAATATGGTGGCTATTGATATGTCACATAGAAGTCTTGGCGGGGGTTAGGGTTGAGTCATTAATGAGTAGATCCTGAAAGGCATGTTACTTCATTACAGTGAATTCAATGAGCTATGACAAGGCTGGGGCATAAACAAATTGAAGGAATTACTATCCCTTACCTGAGCAGGATATACATGTGGTCAGGGGCCTCCATATTCATAAACCCTCTGAAGGCTTGGAGCAGATGATTGATGTGTCTGTTGACCCTGCTGAACAAGTAATACATCCAAAACAATGTTGGTAGAACAACAGTGCTATACAATCACATGCTGCCTTCATATGTCTGTGCATGCCAGGTGTCAAACTGTTTCTGATTGCAAGCGTTTTCACACTGTGATGCCAAACCCCCGCGGGTGGCCATCCCTGCTGCTCACTCATCCATAGATGACCCACCACAAACACTCACCCCCTCCCCTGTTTGTTATGGATTTTCAATCCTGCAGGACTTCTGTGGGATCTTGGCTGCCCTTTGAGCAGGTGCCTAGGCCCAAGCCCATACTTACCTGGATCGGTCCTCCGGCCGGTTAAGGCCCTTTCAGACCTAGTACCTCACCTGAGGCTCCCCGCCTCTCCGCTGCTGCTCTCTCTCTTCTCCTCTGTCTTCTTTCTCTCCTGGACCACTGGCTTCCTCATAGTCTCACTTCTCACTATTGTGACTTATCTCCTCCGCTTTCATCCTCAACGGATCATTTTCATATTCCGCTGTCTCACTTTTTGTGCTTTTTCCTATCCTGTTTTTAGACTCAGTGCCACTTTCATATTCTGCTATTTTAGCAATTTGTCCCCTTTCTCTCTCAAGTTTAGCCTTTTACTGCCACTTTCACACTCCTATGTCTCACTTTTTAAGCTATTTTCCTCGTCCGTTCTTAGCCTCTTTGTGCCACTTTCCCTTCTCCGCCTCCCCGCTCTTTTCAGCCTTTTTTGCCGCTCTCTCCACCGCACTTGTTTTCCACTTTTGCTCCCGTCTTCCCTTGTGCCTGCCTCTTGCACCCTCTTCCTGCCCCTCCTTCCACCTCCCCCCACTCCTTATCTGCTCTCCAGTGCTAGCTAGCCCCGTGCTCTACCCTCTTCCAGAGTCTACTTAATGGCATGCTGCTGGAGTGCCAAAGGCAATCCCAATTCCACTCTTCCGCACCTGGACTGCGCTCAACACCACAATCCCTGATCTGATCAACCCTCACTGTTTCACTGAAGCGATCCTCCCCTCTCTGGACCTGGGCCACTACTCCTCCCGCTGCTGCCACGCCACACCACATTATGACAATTCACATGCACCCACTGCTGCTACAAGTTGTTAGTGTGTGGGGGACATGTGTGGGAAAGCACACCCACACATGCACCAACATATTCACCTCCCACTCGGGCTAATGCCACACAACACACCAAACACAAACCACACCAGCCACTTGCATGCATTTTTTTCAACACCTGCTCTATCGTCGAACGTGCAACCCAGGTCTGGTATCTCCTCACAGAACGTGCTCCAGACCTTCTCTTCCTTACGGAAACTTGGCTCAACCCCAGTTCAGCACCCAACATCACTGTGAGCATCCCAATGAGCTGCAAGAGCATGTAATAGGAGCACCTTAATGAGCCAGAAGGAGTATTTGCAATCATGCACAATGGCTCCATCAAATGCTCTACATCCACGGACATCAACACCCCCTTCCTGGAACACATGAACTTCATATTACAAATGGAAGACAGCCTGACATGGAACTGCACCCTTGCATACAGACCACCAGGAACACACTTCAGCAACTGCATTACTGACTTCATCACTCCCTTCCCCATCGACTTCAAGGACTTGATGCTTCTTGGAGACCTCAACTTTCCTCTCCCCAGCTCAACAGACCTTCTTGAAAGCCTGAACAACATAGGACTCACCCAGCTCGACACAGACCCTACACACATCACAGGACATCCTCTAGATTCAATCTTTGCCACCAGCAACAGGATCATGTACAACTCTTCCTCATCACTCGCATAGACCGACCACTCCATCATACACTTCCAAAAACCACACTATAAGTTAATGCCCCCACCAGCACCAACCTACCCAGACAGATCTGGAGCAAAGTAACAGAGGCAGACTGGCTCAGAGTCCTTGAAACAGACTAACCCAACACCACCAACAACAACCTCGACAAGGACATTACCAACTTCAAAGAATGGACCGAGAACTGCGCAGACTTCCTTGCACCCTTCAAAAACAACACACAAAGAAGAACCAACAAAACAAGCAAGCT
Source organism: Lissotriton helveticus (assembly GCF_964261635.1). Classification (NCBI taxonomy): domain Eukaryota; kingdom Metazoa; phylum Chordata; class Amphibia; order Caudata; family Salamandridae; genus Lissotriton; species Lissotriton helveticus. The sequence continues at coordinate 1,953,215,544 of NC_136067.1, forward strand.
GGTATACAGATGACCACAGGAGTCTAGACACTACTTGAAGCAGCTAGAAAGAAAATGGAAACATTGGCCGACCCAAGTGAGCAGAGCAACTTCCAATCCATCTCTCTGCTACCATACCCAGCCAAAGTAATGGAGAGGGCCAACATCAAACAACTCATCAGTCACCTTTAATTCCTCGACCTTCTGGACCACATTCAATCATGCCACAGACAACATCAGCACCATACTGGACCATGGTGAAACTATAGCCCTCATCCTATTTGACCTTTCTGCAGCCTTTGATTCAGTCTCCCACTACACCTCGTCAGAAGACTGCATGACAAAGGCATCCAATGACCGGCCATCAACTAGAGAGACTCCTTCCTCAAAGGAAGAACATAGCCAGTCAGACTACCACCATACACATCTGAAATCAAGAATCTGATCTTCGGAGTCCCTCAAGGTTCATCTCTCAGCAACACCCCGTTCAACACCTACACGGGTCCGCTAGCCAACATCATCATCGGATGTTGTTGGATGAGCCAATATCATCAGATTCCAAGGGATCACCATCACATACTACACCAATAACACCCAACTCATCCTTTCTCTGGTCGACAAGTCCACCACCACCCCCAGAATCAAATTCTCCAACTGTATGATAAATGTAGCAAACTGAAAGAGATCTAATTGCCTGACACTCAACTCCAACAAGATGAAATGTATGATCTTTGGGAACAAAAACTCTCTGTGGTACTCCACCTGGTGGCTATCAGAGCTTGGACATAATCCCACACCATCTAGCCATGCCAGAAACCTAGAAATAATCCTGGACGACAAGCTCAACATGCCAGTGCAGGTGGACTCAGTCAGCTTTTGCTGTTACCACATTTTTTGCATGCTCTGTAAGGTGAGATGAGCTGGAAAATGTTAGAAAAATAAGGCTTTTTGATTTGCAATCTCTGTGTCCATCAAGTCTAGTCCCTCTGTTAAATAGTATTCAAATTCATCAGATCTTAATGTTTTGTTGATATTTTTCAACCACTGTTCAGCAGCCATACCATTATGCCTATTATCTAGCCCTCAGATCTTGATTATAATAATAATTCTTTCTTTGTTCGGTTTATCACAAGGAAAACCATAAAAGGAGCAATCAATAATACAATTTATATGATATACAGAATACAGGTTATATAATAATTTGTAAGAACGTTCATACAAAAGCAGTATACAATGAATATAAGCAGACATATTAAAATAGTAAGAAATTTCATCGTTGTTATATGTGCAAACAGATGTTTTAGAGATTTTTTCTATGATTCATAATGCATTTTAGAAAATTAAGAACTGCATAACAAACATCTTCGGTCTCTAACATTTGCAGTCGAAGGAATGCTGGTCGACATTGTCTAAGGCCCCACCGCCTAAATGTGGGGAGTAACCAACTTTTTCTGTGTGGATGGTAAAATTTACAGAACATGATCACATGTATATTAGTCTGAATAGATTTCCCGTCGCAGGGACATGGGGGCAAACTTAGTTCCCAGCCTTTATTCAGAGGGAAAGCGACCAATCTAAAGAAGGTATCCAGTCTGAATCTGGTCATCAGCATTTTCTCGTATGTTTTAATCTGCAAGGTTAAATACGGTTGAATACCATATGTTGTCTACACCAGATTCGCATGGATGACTGACGGTTTTGATGCCTCAGATGTCTGTCTCATTATTTCTAAGTGATGAAGGGCTTGTTGCTTCAGGCCCTTCTTCGACATGCCAGCTATAGACTCGGGTTGCAGATAATAGTTCTCAAGGCCAAGGTCTTTGAAAAAGTTTCTAATATAACAAAGCCACTTTACCTTTGAGGACTGATCAAGCGACATTGTGTCAGCCACAATTGACTGAGTTAGCGCATTTTTATCAGATGACCAAATGCGCCGCCACAACACCAGTGGTTGAATTTTGAGTAGGTCCTCTAAGTAGGGAATTCCCAATTTCATGTGGGAGGCGTAAGTTGACGTGCCTCTTGGTGTGGCTAAAAGAAATCTTAAGAAGGTATTTTCAATTACCTGGAGGGCTCTGATGTCCGTGTGACCCCACACTCCCGCTCCATAAAGGGCGATGGCCTGACACTTGGCGTTATAGATTTTAAATAACTCCATTGGGGCCCTCCTCCCCAGCTTCTGTGAGAAACTCTCTAGGGCCGCTATCGATCTTTTAAACAGATGGCATCTTGTCTCCACTGCCGGTTTCCATGTCAACCTGTCATCTATCATTATCCCGAGGTATGGATACTGGGCAGTGGTCTCAAGTTTTTGATTATCGAGATATATCTTTTTTGCGCTTTTTTTCACGCCCCCTGAGATCATGACAAACGTTTTTTTTACGTTCACTTTTAGGTCGAGGCTACTCATAAAGGTTGTATATCTATTCAGGGAGCTCTGGAGTACGCGCGGGGTTCGCGCCAGGATGACGGCATCGTCCGCGTAGATCTTGATTATGAATGGGCATGTTATGATATTAAAATATAGATATATTACAGTTGATATGCCCATTCTGGCCTGTTCGACTTCTTTCTGCTCACAGAATTGAAACTCCTCTTTGGTGTGTCCATTAACTATTGCTAGAGCATTAACAACAATCTAAACTATATTGGACTGGAGCCCCTCTTCCAATAGCCATCCAATACTATTTGATCAGAAGAACGTTTATTCCTTGGTTCCAACCATCCTCACTAGAATCAGCCTTGACAAAAACCTACAAAGACCAAAGTCAAGAAATTAAAAAGGGCTGGACAGTGAAGATAAAGAAAGTTGATATAAACATGGAACATAATCCAGGTGAAAATGATCGACTCTAGTTTACTGCAAATCATACTACAAGGACAGCCTTTATAATTGCAGACTCTTTAATGATCTGTTCTCAAATTGTGTAACCAATTAACAACAGCCGAGCATCTTCTGGTTTCTGGTAGAAATGCTTTATGAAAAATGTCATTCAAGATGGAGGGATCCCAGACAAAAGAAAAGATGGCGTGCCCTAGGAAGCACCTACTTGGACCACAAGAATATAATACTAGGAAAACTCCCTCCAAAAATGAACCCCTAAATGTGACTACATCTGCACCCTCACATTATAAAACGTTTACAAAAGGTATCCAAATTCTATTTGAAATTAAGTGTTTTTAAATTTGAATTTTTTAATATACTAATATGTTTTTATTATATATGTCATTTTTAATCTCTGGGTTGTAATGCCATCTTCTAGATGACTCTGATTAAATCCAGATAAGTCAATGTTTTAAATGCTCCGTGGCTAAATTAGGTACAGTGTTATGTTACCTAGGTGGTTCTTGGATACAAACTACAAACACTAGTCAATGTAACTTATCTTTAATGAATAGTATTATTTAGGGCAAGATTTAAGTGGATCATAATATAATGAAGGGATGTTGCATCTCCCGGTGCAACTTTTCACATGTTTTTTTTCAGTAAATCTTTTTATTGACTGCTTTAACAGACAAGTGTTCGAACACCATCATTTCCCCATGAAGCATAGTACACAACTCATATTAAGCAGCCCTCAACTAGTGTAGAAACCTCAGCTAAACATAACCCCCCTCCCCATCCAAAATCAAGAACAGGCAGCTAGCTGCTATCATTCAGCCATTTAACAGCATCAAGAACACCCCTCCGAAATCTAAATTCAACATCCACTTTGAAACCTACTGCAGGGGCGGTTAAGTTTCTCTCCACTCTTCCATAGTCTACCTCCATAGTCTACCACTCTTAGGCTCCGTCCTCTACTGTATTCCACGGGTGCTATATTTTTTAAAATTTCAGAGGACTGACCTGGGGTTTGCACACCAACTACTCTGACCTCATGCATCAATCCTGATTCCTTTCCCATTCCTGCAGTTTGAGGGCTATGGGGCTTCCCCGTTTCCAAGCAATGCCCTGCCACGGCCAGAGTCATATTGCAGAAGAGTAGCGTATACCTTTCTAGTGTTTGCTCATCTCAGATACCTAGTGGACTCAATTGAGGCGTGAACTGAATCTGGACCTCCATCAACAGCTCTTATGGTGTCCTCTAGAGGGCTTACAAAAAACATAGGCACTTATATCATTTTGGACTGCTCTGCCTATCAATGGCAACAGCAGTGAGCATCAATGGCCCGCATCTCTCTTGTAGGTCTCCAAGTTCTCCCGGTCATAAAGCAACTTGACCCACCCCTTTAACCCCTTCAGCGCTGATGACAAAGCCAGCTCGTCATGGGCGTTACCTGCGCTGTGCGCATGACGAGCTGGCTTTGTCACGATACGTGCTTTTTTAAAATTTCAGCGCACAGCTGGAAAACCCGCTAGCGCGGTAGAGGTTAAGGAGCGGCCAAAACCCATCTTCCCTAAGACTGCCCACAAATATGGCCACTTAGAGTCAAATGCTTTTCTGCATCCAACAACAGGAGCACCACCGCTCTCAAATTCTGCTCCTGTGTGCCAGGCATCTGAGAATATAACAGGTTGCTCTATGGGGCATAAAACCAACTGATCTGAGGCCACCTGGGATTCCACCAAATTCATCATTTTCAAATGGAGCAATTAGAGGTTATGAGTGAATAGAGAGGCACTGTGTCAGCAAAGGTAATTACAGAATTGGTGAGCCAAAAAGAAAGACAAACTAATCAAAGGATATCACAATCTGAGTTTGATAATGTCGCAGCATCAATGATCAGGGCGGAGGACCTACATCTGACCTGATGCAGCGTTTCCCTTGTTATCTTGATCGCCTTTGTGTAAGCAAATGTAATTTCTCAGCCCCTGACGTGGAGCCTAATGGGGTCTCTCTCGGGGTCTCCCGGCTTCTCCGCTGTCTGGGGGCAGTATACCCAATAGGGACGCCGCCTATGCCACATCGTACAATTGACAGTTGTTCCAGGTATTATCTTATTCTTTGTTGAACTCTTATATTTGTAACCGTTCTTGTTCTGGGAGTCCTATTTGATATGTGTTCTGTTTAGTATTTCTATTTGACACATGCAACTGTGTCAAACACATGCAACTGTTATCGTCCTTTCCCTCAATTGTAAAGCGCTCTGATATCCCTCGGGATCATGTTCGCACTATATAAAACTTTATAAATAAATAAATAGTATTTATTTTGTTAGTCGAATGTGAGGCCGAAGGGGGAAATCCATCTGTATTTAATGTGATCATGGAGCAGTTTGTCTGTTGTTGCAGTGATTCTGCACAAACACAGAACTATGCAGAGGATTATGGTACCTTAGTGCACAGGGACTGAGTCAACCTACCACCTTAGTAACTATGAGCCCAGGACCGACTAGCTAAGGTGTCTCACTTGCTCTTCTACTCACTCATAGAGAAACAAATGATTAGACACCCCAGAACACAACACTCCCATCTCTCGCAGGAATCGAGGTTGCACGACACACACCCTTTCGCTCGCAGTCTTGTACATGTCTACAATAAGATCTGACAGAAACACAAATAAGTTTAAAATATTTATTTTAACTAAAGTAATCTAATGTGCAGTATATGTCCCACAATAAGCAAGAAAACGCATAACACAAAGATGGTAAGCATTGTAATTAGTCCATAAGTCATAGAAGGAGCTGTCATTATGAAAATACAGTATAGCCTAACCTCCCTCCCCTTGAATAGAAGCCGAATGATTACATATTAGAAGATCTCTAGGCATTATCTGCAGACCCCATACCTCAGTCTATAGATGGTAGAGAGGTGCTGTCTTGTTCTACTCCCTGCTCATCTCCCTGGATAGGAACCGATCAGTGCCCTCCCCTCTGCCACAGCGCACCACGTGTGTCGAAATGTCGCATCCAAGCACCTGACAAACCAGCACAAAGACATCGCCTGGATGGCCAGTCAAGCAGGACTGCCCGTGAGAACCTTCATGCACGCAAGAGGACTCAACCGATACAAGTCCTACCCGAGAGGGTGCACCGTGGATGAGACGACATACCACCTCTTCTGGGAGTGCATGTACGCACCGGACCTATTGAAGGCCCTAGGCACGCATCTTAGGGCCTGGATACCTATTTCATGCATCAACGCGGACTCTGTGATGTATGGGAGACACATGAACTAGGTGACCTCCATGGTCGCTGGAGTCTCCTGTGCTGTTTTAAAGATATTCTTCTGTTTTCCAGAAACCACTTGGTAGTAGGGAAGGAGACCCTGGTGTGCGTAAGATGAACCACAGCCTCCTGCGTGACAACGCTGCACTGAACGGATCAGATGAAGACGACAACGGCGACTGAGGGTCCTCTCCAAGTGTCTGATACCCATTTGTGTATTCCAATGAGACCAAAGTACATGCTCCTAACAGCTGCATCGGTATGTTTTGTCTATGTTTTAGACAACCTTGCTCGCAATGTTCAGACTAAAACCCAGGAACCTGCAGAGTGTGAACACAGCGATAGGTTCTCATGTGAAAACAGCAATGGTGTGAGTGTGAACAGAATAGGGAACATGGTGGCTAACAGTTCCGGGCGGAAGCTCTCTGTTGGGATTGTAAAGTGCTGAATGCGATGTCACAACGCAATTTAGTTCAAATTACTCCATTTCAGGGGCGACGGAGAATAAAAGCTTGAAAAAGGAATTTGAACTTAAAATAAGTTACGCTTTCGAAAGTTCTTGCAGACGATGGAGCTCATGCGAGGAGTTCGGGAGACACAGCATTGTCGGAGGTGGGCCGTAGAGGAGCAGATCCCGAAAGGCTCTGTGAGGTAGACGGAGGCTGCTGTCAGAGAGAAGCAGAGCAGAATAGCCGTAGGGGAAAATATGCCTTCGGGGAGATAACTGTTTCACTACTGCGGGTGCACGGAGGAACCAGAGTCAATGTCAGTCAGTGAGAGAGGCTGAACGCAATAGTGGAGGTAAAAAGGAAACAAGGCAAGACAGTATCCCACTTTTCAGGAGGTACTCGGGCCGGAGGGGGTAGCGCGTATGACTCAGGTAAGTGCCCGGGGAAGAAAAAGCAACGCATGGGCCCCGGTTAATCTGGACAAGGGGAAGGAGGGAGGAGACCTGAGGGCTCAGGAGAGTCAGTAGAGGGTTACATCAACTCCTCAGCAGAGGGAGGGGTGTGTGAAACAGGGGATAAGCTATTGCCCACGCACTAGGAACTTGGGCATATTACCCCACCCCTGCTACCACTCTGAATACAAATCCGTCTCCCTTGCCAGTCCATACCTCCCAGAACCAGAAGGGCAAACTTACCAAACCTCCAATACCACCATTATCAGCCTCAGCCCCATTCAGGGATAAGGGCAAGGGTCAAAGGCCTAAAATCACCCCCTCATTGCGCTCCTTTTTTAAGGTGGAAGGTACATTTTCTTCCCCTCTCTGTAAACTGGTATTGGTGACTCAAGAGTCCTGGAAAAAATCCTTGACATGGCTTTGGAAGCAAGTGGTGGGGGACTTACGGGGGTAGAGGCAGATATTACGTTGAGCAACAGGTTTCAAATATTGGGAATGAAAGATCAGGAAGAAACAACAGCCCCGAACCACAAGGGAACAGGATTCTGCACAGAGTCAAAGCCAGAGTCAACATCAGAGCCTAAATCAAAGTAATACTAACATTTCATCCAGTCACAAATTCATAAGGAGGCTGCGTCAAATTCAGGAATGGAACAGTTGATGGAGTCTATGTTCCTAGAGATGAGAGAGAAGTTTGCTATTTCCAAGAAGAACCAGGGCAAGATCCAGGAGTCGTGTGAGGCATTGCAGGATAAAATGAACTTTCTGATGAGCTGAGTGGCGTGGTTGAGGCATCATTAATGGTACTTGGCAAAGCAGTTGAGGGGAATCGGGAGGAAATAAATGCACTGAAGTCGAGAGAGAAGGACCTCAGGGATGAAATGGAATCTTGGGAGAACAATGTGCAAAGAAGTAATCTAAGGCTGTTAAATATCCCGGAGGGGAAGGAAGGAGAAAATGTGACGACCAAAGATGAACGCTCAGGAGGGGGAGAGATTAGTGACTTAGCGATTTTAAAGATTTCTTTGGGTGAGTTTGCAGCTAAGCTGATTTTGGAGTCATAGAATTGGACTTGTGCGGCCTTCAATTCATTCTTATATGATTTGATGGCAGCTCTATACTTGGCTTTCTTGGATTGCGAGTATTCTCGCCTCCAAGCTCTCTCCAATTTACGGCACGACTGTTTCATGGGAGTTGGGCAAATATATAAAGGAGCTGAAATCTCTGGGGGCGACGGGGCAAATGTCTTTTCCTGCGAGTTATGTGGCAAAATAAGATGCACAATTTTAGAGATCCCCAAGAAGTGGAGTTATTTTTAACTCAAATCAAATCACATTAGCCTGATATAAGCCAGGGACTAATCAGGCAGGGTCTCGAAAGGCGAACATGCTTCGCCTGAGGAAGGAAGGGAGGGTGCTCCAGGTGGGGTGGGGGGGTTGAACACCCTTTTTTTAACTCATATTTTTCCACTGGGGTGATGGGAACATATGGGGGAAAAAAGAAAAAATATGTCAGAATTTGTGGTCTGTAGAGATCTTAGGGGAAGCACAAGGGCAAGGTCTGTGGTATAGCAGCAATCCCAGATTTGATGATGGTTAGTTTACTATCCTGGAATGTAACTGGTTGAGGAGCAGGAGGCAGGAGACATTGGAATATCTAAGACTGCGAGAAAGTGAGATTATCATCTTGCAGGAGACCCATTTGTTAAAATCAGAATGGGAGGAGATAGTAAAGAAATTGAAATGGGTGGATGCTGTTGCGTTAAGGCAATGATTGTTATATTTAAGAAGGTTGCAAAAGCAGTGGTAATGGAATCCTTTTCATAGTAAACTTACTTTGAAAACTTATTCCTGGCCTGGAACCATCAGTGCTAGAGAAAGACAGGCAGAGGGCACACAGAGCCCATGCAGGAATACTGGGTTAAGGAAGAACCTTCGGAAAATCTAAATTAACTTTCAGTCTTATTCTCTAAAAGAAAAGTACTTAGTGGAGGTGCTTAAGGCAGGCATATATAAAAAAAGAAGACTAGTCATTTAGGATTCGCTCTGCCATTTCCAGGGTCACCCAGGACCGTCAATGAAATGAAATTAAATGAAAAATTATATTTATATAGCGCGTACATACCCAGAGGCCTCGCAGCGCTTCAACTGATTACTGTGGCGAAGGCATGGGTAATTAACACGCTTTTACAAACAGGTGGGTTTTCAACGCTTTCCTGAAAGCCATTCGGTTGTTAATCTCCCGGAGATTCGGCGGGAGGAAGTTCCACATCTTCGCCGCCAAATGTGAGAAAGCCCGGCCTCCCCAGCGAGCTTTATTGATTTTAGTAGTGGTGGCTAGATACAAGGCGCAGGAGCGGAGGGTTCTTGAAGGAGTATAAGGTACAACCAAAGGGAGCAAAATGGCTGGGCCTGTTTGGTGGAAGGCTTTGTGCACAATGCACATAGCCTTGAAATGTGTTCTGGCAGCTATTGGAAGCCAATGGAGTTCTTTTAGGGCCTTCCTTGCAGACTGCCAACGAGGGATGTTAAACAGCAGTCGGGCGGCACAGTTCTGTGTGACTTGGAGTCTGTTGATCACTGCTCCCGGAGCTCCTAGGTATAACGCGTTTCCATAATCCAGGCGAGAGAGTATCAAGGCCTGAACCATGATTCTCCTCGCCTGGAAAGGAAGCAGTGGGAGTATCTTCCGGAGCATTCTCATAAGTCCGACACAGGTGGAGGCTGTTTTGGTGGCCTGCACAGAGAAGTCTAATGCTTTGTCGAGCCAGACTCCAAGGCTCTTGATATGAGGTTTAGGAGAGGGAGGGGGGCCAAGACAGGCGGGTCAGATGGAAACCAAAGTGGTCGGTGCGAGGTTGCCTAGCAGCATAATCTCCGTCTTCTCCCCGTTGAGTCTGAGACACGAAGAATGCATCCACTTGGCTACGGCCTCTAGACAGGGCCCCAGGGTGTTGGATGATCCCTCCGTGTGATCCAGGGAGACCACAAGTTGGGTATCATCCGCGTAGGTGACAATACGCACACCAAAGGGATGGACTATCCCTGCTAGAGGACTCATGTAGACATTAAAGAGCGTGGGGCTCAGGGCCGAGCCCATGGGAACCCCACAGCTCAGTAGTTGTTTCGAGGATACTACTTCGCCCTCAAACACCTGGAGGAAGCGCTCGTCCAGGAAGGAAGTCAGCCATTCCAGGGCCGCGCCCGACACGCCCATGCCCGCTAGACGATGTAATAATGTGGCATGGTGGACCGTGTCGAACGCGGCGCTGAGGTCTAGTAATATAATTGCTGCTTCCCCCCCCGGTCAAGCACAGATCTTGTTTCTTCCGTTACTGCTAATAACGCAGTTTCGGTTCCGTGTTGGGGGCGGAATCCAGTCTGGGAGGCACATAGCAGATTGTTAGATTCCAAATAATCTACTAGGATGTTGTTGATGTGCCTCTCCAACAGCTTGCTCATCCAGGGGAGAAGGGAGATAGTGCGAAAATTGGCCAAGTTGTTCTGGTCTAAGGTAGGCTTCTTCAAAAGGGCCTTAACCATCGCACATTTCCACTGGGCTGGGACCAAACTAGAGGTGATAGAGGAGTTGAGGACATCCAGAATGACAGGACGGATGGCCTCAATGAGCTTGAGAAGGGTCAGCGGGGGTGCAGGGTCATTGGGGGAACCTGAGGTAACTTTAAAAAGTATTTTATCCAATGAGGTGACATCTAAAAGAGAGAACTCATCGAGCGAACAGGAAACAGGAGAATCCGGCTTAAAGCCTGTAGCGGTGTCAGGAACATTTATACCCGTGGGAAAAGAGGAATAAATAGCCTGAATCTTCTGAGAGAAGAAGGTTGCTAAATTGTTGCATCGGACAAGCGCGCCGACCAAAGATGAACGCTCAGGAGGGGGAGAGGTTAGTGACTTAGCGATTTTAAAGATTTCTTTGGGTGAGTTTGCAGCTAAGTTGATTTTGGAGTCATAGAATTGGACTTGTGCGGCCTTCAATTCATTCTTATATGATTTGATGGCAGCTCTATACTCGGCTTCCTTGGATTGCAAGTTTTCTCGCCTCCAAGCTCTCTCCAATTTACGGCACGACTGTTTCATGGGAGTTGGGCAAATATATACAGGAGCTGAAATCACTGGGGGTGACGGGGCAAATGTCTTTTCCTGCGAGTTATGTGGCAAAATAAGATGCACAATTTTAGAGATCAAAAAGAAGTGGAGTTATTTTTAACTCAAATCAAATCACATTAGCCTGATATAAGCCAGGGACTAATCAGGCAGGGTCTCGAAAGGCGAACATGCTTCGCCTGAGGAAGGAAGAGAGGGTGCTCCAGGTGGGGTGGGGGGGTTGAACACCCTTTTTTAAACACATATTTTTCCACTGGGGTGATGGAAACATATGGGGGAAAAAAGAAAAAATATGTCCGAATTTGTGGTTTGTAGAGATCTTAGGGGAAGCACAAGGGCAAGGTCTGTGGTATAGCAGCAATCCCAGATTTGATGATGGTTAGTTTACTATCCTGGAATGTAACTGGTTGAGTAGCAGGAGGCAGGAGACATTGGAATATCTAAGACTGCGGGAAAGTGAGATTATCATCTTGCAGGAGACCCATTTGTTAAAATCAGAATGGGAGGAGATAGTAAAGAAATTGAAATGGGTGGATGCTGTTGCGTTAAGGCAATGATTGTTATATTTAAGAAGGTTGCAAAAGCAGTGGTAATGGAATCCTTTTCGTACCCCAGAGGGAGATGGATGGCAGTTAAAGTCAAGATTCAGGGAAAACCTATGTTATTGCTGGGTATTATGGCCCTAACCTGGATGGTCCTTTACCATTACAATCCCTGTATAACCAGCTTTTGGAGCTTTCTGCCCCCATACTTTTGGCCGGTGATTTTAACCTATTATTAGACCCTAGGAAGGACAGGTGGCCTATCAAAAACATCCACAGAGATGAAGTTACCCCAAATGAGGTAAGTGCTTAGATGCTGCATACAAGATTTTGGATTGCTGTTTGTGTGGAGAGAGAAATGTGCAGGCGACCAAAAGCATACATTTAAGAATAGGAGACATAGTCATGTATCTAGAATTGACTACTTTTTTGTGGAAAAAGGAATCGGATGGTTAAAATGGTGGAACATTTACAAGCCCATCTGTCTGATCATTCGGCGGTTGATTTAGAACTAAGAATGGGGGCCCCCTCGATGGTGGACGTTGGACAGAACTCTATTACTAGATCAACAAGTGATTATACAATTGAAGGAGATAACGAGGGAGTATTTCTGTATAATTGGTACGAGTACTACTCCACAATCAGTTTGGGACGCTTTTAAGGCAATTATAAGGGGGAGGCTGATTGGTATAGCTGTCTTTAAGAAAAAGGCCATTAAGGATAAAAAAGGTCTTTAGAGGATAGATTATAAGATCTGGAAGAATTACTTAAGAGGCAGGACAAGGGACCTTGCGTGGGAGGTTGCCAGAGAAGGAATTGAAGGGAAAGGAAGGAAGGACCGTCTTGTTTGTTAGAGGGAATAGTTAGAAGGAAGTGGGAGGCGAGTAAGTTTGCGCATTATGAATATGGGGAGGGGTCCGGTAAACTTCTGGCTTGGAAGTTAAAGACAGAGCAAAACCGGAATACAATTCCAGCCATTAGGGTAGAAGGGCAAAGAGCACTCAGGTGTGAAGATAGAGAGATAGAGTTTTATCAGACCTTATATACGGAAGAGGCAGGGGTCAAAGAGAAGAAAGTTGGAGAATACTTTGCAGATCTTCAAATTCCAGTATTAACAGAGGAGCAAAGAGGGCTGTTAAACTCAGAAATAACTTCGGATGAAGTAATGGGTGCAATAGAAAGATTGAAAAGGGGAAGGCGGTGGGCCCAGACGCTCTCCCTAACAAGATCTATCTGTCTCTGAAAGAGGAGGTGGCCCCCTTTTTGACAAGTCTTTTTAACTTGATTTTTCTTGGGGGGTCAGCTATACCGATATCTTGGGAGGAAGCCACCATTTGTCTTCTGCAACAGTGTTGCGAATCTTATAGACCAATCTCACTGTTGAACAGTGATTATAAGAGCTTCACTCAGATTTTGGCAGTGAGATAAGAAGGGGTCGCGGATAACATGATACACCCGGATCAGAAGGGATTTATTAAGGGGAAGGAAGATACAGAAATTAACACATAAGTTACTTGGGGCAATCGATATGGCAACTCAGAATGGACTCCCCTTGGTAACTATAACATTTGATACAGCCAATGCCTTTGATAGGATCGGCTGGCCTTTTCTGCATAAACTATGAAGAAGGCTCTGGACTACCAAAGTCTAAACACGGTGCACTGCTTAACGGACAACAATCTGTCGTCTCCACATTTATATATACAACATTTTTTGAGACAATAACCCAAATTACTTCAGCTGTAAGTTCATAACTGTGTTCATTTCATATAAGAACAAAAGAGAAAAATAACATATACATAGTCATGAATGGTAAATGAATTGAACACAAAATATCTGATGTTTTACATTAAGTTTTAGAGTTTCGCTACACATACGGAAAAAAGTTAAATGCTAATTAAAATAAACGAAGATCCCAATGCATTTCGGGTTCCAGCATATGAACCCTTCGTCAGGGGAAACTGAACAATATATAAATTTAGCAAAATCATCCAATTTTTATCTTCCGCAGGAAACCTGCAACACAAAAGTTTGCATCTATCAGCTCTAAGCTTTATCTATTACAAAACAGAAACCTTCACCAGTTACAAGATTTTAGTTAGAATTTGCACTCGCCAAAAATTTAAAACGTGCAAGACGAAATAAAGAGAGAGATGAAGAAAAGAACGGAACAGTTGAAGAGTATGTGGAGAAAGCCCAAAGGGTGAATTGAAATAGTGTATTTCATGTGCAAACAACGTAGTGCCAAATAAAGGGTAGTCATAATGCATTGTCACAAGGCTTGTGCCTTTGTGCAGTGAAGTGTTTGCCTAATGCCATGCCCCTATCGGGTTAACCACGATATTCTCTTACCCGTCCTCTCACTGAAAGACTTCGAGAAGAAGAGGGGTCCCTCTGCCCCTAAGTCAAACGCTGGGTAATGTGTAGTGTGTGAAGAGTACGTCACTTTGAATTCAATACGCACTCTGCAATGGTAAAGGAGAAAACTATGTGCTAATCTGCTGATACTGACACTAGGATGTATAATAAAATGCCAGAGTAAACCGCTTACCGATAACGAGTGTGCACAAACTGAATCTCAGTCTCCGTGGCAGTTGTGATATGAATCCACTGCTAAACGTCAATATGAATTTCTTACTGTTGGAACATTCGTGTCCTACATTTAAAATGGAGGTAAGAAACTAGTATCAAAATAAGAATGGAGGAAAAAGCACTTCGATACTTAAAGCGGTGGTTAATGAAAAAGTTTAAGATGCTGTTACCTTATTGAATCTATCGGATGCTCGCTCGCGCTCATCCACCTTCACTACCGCGGTTGTAAACGCTATCCCGACGTGCACTACAAATTTAAAGGCATAGCGCCGTAATTTTGAACTGACTGTTGGGGTTCGAATCCCGCGAGTGCCGAACTCGCAAATAAATAAATGTTATCTGATTTAAGGAATGTAAATGTAAATGTACAGGAATTTATATAGCGCAAATCACCAAGCGGTTTCTAAGCGCTTGCTTAGGGAACCCGTCCTGGTATTCCCCTGTGAGATAACCCCGGCAGGGTCTCCACAAGTTGAAAGCCAGGCATCCCGCCGCGAGGGGCCGTTGTGGAGATTAAGCAAGCTATTGCCCAGAGTCGCAGAGTGTGAACTCGTGAATCGAGTAGGCACCGGAGCGAGAATTGTCGAGTCCATGGACATTTTAGGACTCAAGACCCCGCCGAGCCGGTAATTGAACCCTGGTCCCGGGCTGACCTCTGCTTCCAGGTCTGCCTCCTCTAACTAGTGAGCCACACTTCTCCACGTGTATAAGTGTATATATATATGTGTATAAGGGAATATGAGTACATAGTAAAAACAAGTGATGAACAATGAAGATCCATCACTCGAAAACCTGATATATCAACGTGGGTTCAAAAAGTGTATCCGTGTTTATGGAAAACTTTATTGTTCCCGCTGGTCATGGAACAGAGCAAAAAATAGTTGCTAGAAAGGTCTAAATGCTGTTTTTCTATCTATGTGAGAGTCAATAAAAGGTGAAAGAGTGAATAATGATAGAAAAGAAAAAGAAAAAGCGAAGATTGCTAGCTGACAGTGTATAAACCGTGATTTATGGGGCTCTTAGGAAAGTGAGTGACAAAGAGAAAATAAAGATAGTGAACACATGTCTGCATGTACGTGAAAAAAAGTCAAAATGTTTTAGAAAAGCGTGAGTGCAAATTCTGTACATGAGTGTCCATTAAATTGAAAAAATATAAGCAATATCATCACAGAAAACATGACATTTCATAATGGTCATTAAAACCCGCTGGCGCCACCGTGCCCAACAGGTTGATCCAGAATGTCTCTCTACATGCTAAGGCTGTGTGTGTGTCTATTCCTGATTGTGCAGTGATACATTCTAACACAGTGAATCAAATCTGTGGTATGGAATGACCTGTCTGAGTCCAATGAACGGCTAAAGGTGAAGTGGTATTTTGGTTTCAAATGCGGCTCTTGTGCTCTACAATTCTAGTCTTAATCTTGTGACTAGTTCTTCCAACATGCATAAAGCCATAGAGAAGGGTGGGCTGGGGTTAGAGTTCGGTAGCGTCCTAAGAGCAATTTACAAGAATCCATCTGCCAGGATATTAGTAAATGGGAACTTTACACAGCAGATCATCATTTCAAGAGGTAAAAGACGGGGTTGTCCTCTCTTCCCCCTCTTTTTTGCCCTTTACATTAAACCCCTTGCTATAAAACTTAGAGCTAGTCATCAAATCCCCTGTTTGTATTTCAGGGATGGGAGAAGAGGGTGACTTTGTATGTCGATGACTTGATGGTATTCACAACTACCCTGTCACTCTCACTTCCAACAATCTCAGACATCATGGGCAAGTTTGGGGAGGTCTCAGGTTACTAGATCAACTGGCAAAAAAACGAAGCGATGGAGCGGATCTTCCAGAGTAACAATCCTTTAGTAAAGGATTCGATAGGATACCCCTGAAATAAGGTGTTTAAGAACTTAGAGGATGTGGCGCATCTGATCTTTGAAAAGGTAGTAAGTGAGAACAAGAGGTTATTAAAATCTTGGGCAGGAATTCTACTTTCTTTTCTGGGTAGTTCGAATATACCAAAGATGTCAATATTACCTAAATTTACATTCTTGTTTACTTGTATACCATTAGAATGTAAGAAATTTTGGTTTGATAGATTACAGGGAGATCTGAGAAGCTTTATTTGGGCCGCTAATGCTACCAGAATTGTGTAGAAGAATCTTCATAGGGGGAAACAACAGGGAGGAATCGCTAGTCCAGATATGTTGTAAGGCATTTCGGTTCAAATCAATGAGAATTTTAATGCAGGATTATTAAAAGTACCCGCCGTATTTACAGGCTATGACTAAGTTAGAGGGGGGTGGGTTTTTGTATACACTTGGGCACCAAAAATATTTTTTAAGAGTGGAGCGTAAGATTCTTTGTGCAACCTGTAAGCTGTGGTTTCAAATTAGAAGGGTAGTTGGAATTCCGTATTACAGCAGTCAAGCTCCAATATGGGCTTCCCCAGTAACCCCTGATTGTGTGAAGGACAAACTTTCAATACCGTTAGCAGAAGCAGGGATAATGAGATGGAATCAGCTACTCATTGGTCGGACATTAGTCATCATTGTCGAATGGGAGCATTTCCAGATTCAAGTATTACCAACTGAGGGGCCCAAAACCCTACATGCGCTGAATTTAACTCATCAGCAGCATGTTGAGCAGTGTAATGGCAGCTTCACCTAACTAATCTTCCATTTGAGGGTCAGGTCATTGCCAGTGTTGCAGAGGCCAACCAGGGTGCTTGAGGGGGTTCTGGATACCCCTTCTGTTTCACAGTTCTTGTGCTAAGCCAAATATATTGAATTTCTTGGTCGGGCACCCGCAGCCTTGATTGTCAGGGTGAATGCAGCAGAGCTCGGTTGTTCAGCTCCACTCTGCCCTGCTAGTTGGCCATGCCCCACTCAGCCTTTTTTTGCAGGTACATTTGCCATTGACTTTACTGCATAGCGCTTGAGTTTACCAACGTGACCAGCACCTCTGCACCCGGGCTTACCAAGGCAGGTTAACCTGTACCGAAGGTGATTTCTTCAACCTTGGTCGCTAAGCACCTTAAGTACCTACAGGTATCCTCCAAAACCATCTGCAAGTATAGATATGCAGTGAATGTTTCTCCCAATGAATAACATTACAATGCTCGAGGCTCATACCTCAGATCTGTTACTTGACTGTATTATTCTAAGAATACAACAATCCTTAACTCTGAAAGTACTTACCTGATTCCGATGATCTTGGTGTCTAAAATGACATACAAATCTGTGCTGTTTTTTTTAATTGATCTTGAGTTTCTTCTTGAGTGTGTGTCTCATTTATTGACTCTATGTGTACAACAAATGGTTAACGCGAATCTCTAATATGACTAAACTGCTCAACATGTTACCACAAACAGAGCAATCGGAATATTAATTTAAGCACTGTAAACCATTAAGGGTCATCAGTACTTTTTGCACGGTGTGTCCTTACATTGGCACTACCTTATAAAAAGTCAGCTTCCTACATCTTTTGATGATTTTCTGTAATACCTTTGCCAGGAATGTAGCAATGGGATTGTTCTTTAGTAGGCGAGCATTGAAGGGTTTGCAGAGGGTTTCTTCAGTAATGGAAAGATTGGTGCGTACTTTGAAGCATCTGGTAAGGTCACTGAAGAGGTGGAGGTATTTTGAATGGGTGTGAGCATGGCGCTGATGGGCTTTAGCCCTCTGGAGTGAGTGTGGTGGGGCCGGGAGTCTTATGTGGCCCCTTAATAGATGGACTTCATGGTGGTGGCGGTTTATTCTGGGTTGAAGACAGCCCATGTGGTTAGTATTGCCTCTCTGAATAAGATTGGGAGGCATTTGGTGAGCGTTGTTGTGTCTGTTGGCAGGCTGAATATGCTGTAAAGTTTGTTTAGGAACTAATACTCTGAGACTTTACATGCATCAGTTATCCCTAGCCACATAGGTATCGGTGGCCTCAGGAAATGCATTGACCTCAAGCAGTATATGTATCGGTGGTTCACAAAGAATAATTTAATGAAGTAGGTGTTAGAGTTGCTTCATCTAAGGTGATCTTACATGAGGGTCCAAAGCAACCAGGCTGAAGAGCTGTCAATGTAGACTCGGGTCCAGGATGCCAGACAGTCCCTTAGTTATGATGCCACATTGGCCAACTCAGATTCTTTTCCAAAGATTGGTACCATGTGCCCCATGCAATGTGACTTGTCCTGCTTGACTGGGTACCACTAAAGTACTGCCTGGATAGGTACCAGCAGATCAGTGGGAGTTCCTGATTCCTTCTCCATGATGGTGACTACTTGGAGGGAGGGTCCTTTCTGCTTCCACACACATACTACTACGACTACTACAACACTCAGGGCAACAATAGAGTGAGCCAAGGCAGGTTCTTCATGCACTCCTTTGATTGGCTGTTTTCTACCTGCCTCCTTTTAAGTATATCATGCTCCATTTCCAGGAATACAAACAAACTTTTGGTTTGCCCTCAAGTGCCAGGCTTTATTTGTACTTAACTAGGAAGGAGTATGTTAGATCTTGTGGTTTCAAAGACACTCCTATTGCTAATGCTATGTTTGGGTTAATGTTTGTGTTAACCTCACAGGTGGCTACCGTTCTTTTTACAGATGAATCAGTCACGGCGTTCGCTTCAGAGTATATACCACGAGTATATACCATCACTGTGATGGGAAATGGTGTGATTCACATACATTAGATTTAGACTCTTCTGTAATAAAGCTACCTTTTAACAAAACACGCAAGGCGGAGTCAGAAACATGAGAGCGGGACCTTGCTGATCTGCAACCGTTAGGGCCAATAATAATGCCTGCAGTTCTGCTATTGGCATGGGAGTCACATACAATTTTAATATAAACATGGTAAGATTAAATTCAGGAGCCTAAAACCTCCCTTTATCTGTTGCAGAAGCAATCTAATATTTATGTTTTGAGGACATTTCTGGCTGAGTCAACCATCAAATTAATAAAAAGCAGAATGGCGGCTTAAAAGGTACATTCAGCATTTGGAATAGCTCACTGATACTGTAACAAGCGCTGGTTTCAAAGAGGGGCATCATAATGAAACTGTATGTCAGTTGAAGATTGTGTGGGGTCCATTGCACCCATTGCAGATTTAATGCTTTGGATTTATGGATTCTAGCCTTTGTGGAATCTTCCAAAGTGGGTATTGCTGAATCAATGATAATTGTATTCCCTGAGCTGCCTGTAACTCCTGTAAAATTGTTTGTTTTGTTGACCATATTTTTTTTATGGGTGCAAACATTCCTCGTTCAGCCAAGTCGAGATGTGTATGTATGCATTGGGCACTGTTTGCCCTTCAGTATAACGAAGCATACCCTGTTTACCCTGATGTACTGAAGACAACCTGAATCAACAAATTATTTAATGTTTCTTCCTTGCAAATGTCTAGCTTCCAGCATGCCTGCTACAAGTCCTTTGATAATTTAGGGGGCTATTTACAATAAAATGTCAGAGCAAAGTGTTCTTCCAAAACCGGTAACGCCGCACTCCGATATTTTTGAAACGCTGGGATGCGCCGTATTTACTAACATACAGTGTACACCCCTGTGTTTCCAATAGCGCAAAAAAGCTGCCTATCTCCAGTGCAGGCATCCTTGTGCCACGTTGCAATGGTGCCTGCGCTGCAGGGGTGATTTCATAAGTGCAGAAAGGGACACCTTCATGCAATAAACAATCTTTAAAGGCGATTTGCTTTTTCTGTGTGCTGCAGAAAGAGCAAAATACGAGGAGAAATGAATATATTCTCCTTGTATCGCCATCCTAAGACCAGGTTTTACGTGGCCTTAGTTTTTGGCGCTGCCCCATCCTTGCAAATAAGGGGCAGCGTAGAAAGGTAATGGGTGTTGCCTAGGAACTCCCACGGCAAAAACCATTGCACGCCCCTTTTACACTAAGTGAAGTATGAAAAGGGACTTTAATTACAAAGCACTGTAAAGCCTCGTTGCGTGGCTTAATGCCACTTTGAAATAGGGAGAAGGGGATATCGCCAACGTCACTAAAAGTGTTGCTCTGTTGGAGATATCCCCTTGTAAATATGCCCCCTAGTTTGTTCTTCTGACCAATCTGCTTCTAAATATGTGGTTGAAATTAGCTGGGACAAAGGTTCAAGAATCACATTAGAGCTTGAATTATGCAATCAGGGACATTTTAGGGATTTTGGGGCCCTGGGCCAAACAGAATTGCTGGCCCCCTTTTTCAGAACAGACTTGAATTTATGATCCAATTTCAGCTCTTTCATGCCCCCTTTGGTCAGGCTACAGACAGTGCACAAGCACACTTTTCCAAATTTTAAATGTATTTGCATCTAGTATTTAGGGGTAGGGATGTGTGTTTTCTCAATATTATAATACTGAGGCAGCTCACTAATATTATTTCAAATAATCGTTGTGACGCTATCCTATTTTTCATATGTGAGGTCCTGTTTTCATGTAAAAGAAACTTTCTTATTCTGTTGCATAGTGCTCAAGAACAAACATTTATCTGCAAAATGTCTGTAAAAGACACCCATGTTTCACCCACATAATAAGTAAATTAAAGGAAAATGGTATTTAAAGCAAGCAGTTTAAGAATGATTCAAGGTCATCATGGCAATACTCTCTGCAGAATAAAGTTACTGCTATCAGCGGCCCCCTGAAAGCTGGGACCCTGGGCCAGGGCCCACTTTGCACATGCCTTAAAATGTCTCTTTTTGCAATGGGTATTTGGATGCTGCAAAACAAAACATGTTGAGCAAACCAAACCTCCACCCTAATAATCAACTGACAGTTCATATCTTAGGGAAATAATATTAGGTATTGCTATTTTGGAAGTTCCAATGTTCATTTCAGATCCTGCTTTTGTAATAATTATACCTCTGGGTACTTGGTTAAGATGCTATTCTAGATCAATGTCTTCATAAATCAGTCTTCAACACAAACTGAAAAAGGAGTGTTATCTCATTTAACTAATGAAAGTTAAAAAAGAAAATAGAACGTTTGTCATAAAAAATTCTCAAATTTGAACAATCCAATCAAATTCAGTCCAATATTGAGTGTGGAGTCGTGTATTGATATCCAAAACCAATTTTATTGATTACTTTGTCAAATTTCATTCAGCCCAGCCAACGCGTTTCATCCAAAAAGACTTCATCAGGATTGGTATATCCATGTGCCTAGTATCTCAATGTATTTCATAATGCCTCCCATGGCCAGATTCATAAGGAAAATATCCTAGTTCCTGGTAGCTTAATTCTCCCCAGTAGGATCTTCACTATTCTGAACACATCACCAAATGCGGAAAATGGTTGACATTTGAGACTTTTTTAATGAAAAACGTTATATTTTCTTTATGAACTTTCATTATTTAAATGAGATAAACAAATTGCGATTATATTCCAGTTTGTGTTGCACATTTTGGATATAGTGTTATTTCTAAACAGTGGTGTCACTAAAAGTTGAGTGCAATAAGTTGATGATACAAAATAAGAGAAAAAAATTATAAACTGGTGCAATCCTAGACGGCCTACACTTTGTGGTTGTTCTTATGGATCTCTTCGGGGAAATTCCATATTTCTAAATGTTAGCATGTATGGTCTGTTTGTAGCCTTGAGACAGACAGGAAAATGTAAATTGTGCCTCCAAATGTAAATATAGTTAAATATTGTGATTCTCAGCCAATACACGACAAGAGAAACCGTCTGCTGAGTCAAGGTGTTATTTTTTACAAGCCAGATTGGTCAGTATTGGCCCAAGTGTTGCATACTCTATTGGATGGCCTTCCTCCATATTCAGTTTTTTTCTCGTCCCTGGAGCACAACTTGTTTTTATTTGCTTTTGATAGGAGAAGGTGTATACTCCCATTGCTGAGGCCCTGGAACTACTTTTTAAAAATGTAATTTATTGTTTAGCACTCCATGCAAGCGTATGGCTTTTTCCGGCCTTGCCTGAACTCTTTTTCTTGCTCCTTCACTCACCCTATCTCTCCCCTCCCATCCTCCATCACAATGGCCCTCACGGAGAGTGGTGGCCCTATTGATGCCTTGAACGTTCTACCCCTGCATTTTGGTGTCCCTGTTTATTATTAATTTCTCCCTCCCCTGCATCCTCTCTTTCACTTCATGGTGGTAGCTGCTACTGGTTTGCTAATACTTGGATGTTTTTAAAATGGGCTCGCATTGACAAAGCCAATAGTGGTGACCAGTAATGTTAAAACTGTAGAAAAAGTTTTCGTTTTAAACTTTCAAGATGGGTGCCACAGTACGTCACACAATGTGCATTGCTTCCTCATATTACATCACACAACAGTACAGAAAACAATGTTCTCTTTTCTTTCAAGATGGACACTGCATTGTGTTGTCCTGTGCAACATGTAACCTGATGGCCAACTTGAAAGTAAAAAAAAACGTGTGTATGTATATGTGTATGTTTTGCGATTTAAGGGCTTGTAGAGGTCCAACTTAAGGTGCTGATACAAGAGGTTTCATATTCAAATTTGCAAGCCCTACTGGCTTGGCTGTGTGTAAACATGGTAAATTACTCTGAAACCACTGTATGAGTTATCGATATATTAGTGGCATCTCTGAATGCTACTAAGCTGCATACTGCACAGATAGATCAGCTGGTGTTTCCTTGCTAAACAATCCAGTATTGGGATACACTTCAGCAAATATCATGGATCAATAAAAGACCTCTGTGCTAAACTGGAGGTCTGCTCCCACCACGGCCCTTACAGCGCTCCTCAGGTCATATACGTTGTCCACTGAAGTGTGTAAGATGCCCTCATTGGCACAGGGCTTACATTTGTCAAATTGTGCACATGGATGTTACCACTTCTAAGTTTCTGGCACCATCTGTGCCCACATCCCTACTATGCCCTTTTCTCACCTGCCTGTACCTGCAGCACAGCTACAGACTCATGTCTGCTTTTTTCAATGGTTTCTTGTTGTCAGTGGGGGTTAGGCATTACCAGCAACACCTTCTTAGTTAAGGACATAAGGTTCTTTAATAGATTTGAGCTTTTTAAAGTGTGCTGCTTAGTGTTCTGTGATTCCAGTTTTCTTGTATCTTAAAATTTACTTTGTTACGTATTTATGAATTAAGAAATAACAACAAAAGTTGATTAAAATGAAGTGAATCAATGACAATGTCCAAGGTCATTCACATAATGCTACATGAAGCCGGGCATCTATGAATTGAACCAAAGAGGATTCCAGTTGATCCCCTACACCTCCCAGTGGTTACAAAATTGAGGTTTGAACTCTGAAGACTCAGCATCCTATGGAATCGAAGTTACTGGTGATAAGGGGCTAAAGAAGTTAATTTGGACCAGAAGTGACTGGTGGTGAGAGGTCATGGAAGTTAAAATGGACCCAGAAGTATTGGGAATAGAAAGGATGATAACTTGAGGGGAGATGGAGAGGACAGATGGAGGAGAGACCAGGAGTGGCAGGAGGAGACAAGCAGGAATGGAGGAGAGATGGAGAGCAGCAGGGCCAGAGGAGGGACGAGGAGGACCAACAAAAGAGGACAAAAATCAAGGAGCAGTTGAAAGGAGCAAGAGCAGAGGAGCACAGGAGAAATGGAGGGGACTTTGAGTGGAGGGCTGATGGTGAGTAGTGGGAGTGAAAGACAGAACAGAGGAGTGAGAGTGGAGAAATAGGTGACTATACATAGTTGAAACCTTTGAGAGGCCAGTACAGTTATGAAGAAGGTTTGTATGTTCCAAACACAAAGCCCCCAGACCAAACAAATGCACAGAGCTGGCTTCACAGTCTCCCTTGGCCACAACTCCACAAGGAATTGGTGACTCTGACAAGTAATATTTGCCTGAGTGGGGCACAAGCGCGATCACTGGAAGAATTACTGAACACCTAACAACACAAGGGGTAACAGGAAGTAGGAAAGCAGTAGTGGACTGTGAAACCTTTCTAATAGATCCACAGCTGTAAGATGACGGGGAGCATATAGATGCCTATTTCCCAACAAGTCTTGATAATGGCCGGATTTCCCCCAGGAAAACCCAATTATAAGAGCTCCTGGGGCACTGGGAGTTGGGAGAATATTCAACAGAGAGGAAAACTCATCCCAGTAAATTATATAATCTGTGAATAATTTTCTGTCTACAACAATACATTTATCACTTCTCAATATCTTTACCTTGTCTGAGCCATCCGAGAGCACTACGGTTCTCCAACCTTCAAATGCTTTTCATAAAGTCAAACTTACAAATATAGCTATCATCACTTCTTGCCCAGTTGGTGTAGGATTATACAGTTGCAGGTGGTGTTGGATTGCATATCTAGTGATGAAAGATAATATCCACCAAACTGATGGTGGAACACAAAAGGTCAACTGACAGTATATGATGTTAAATGCAATATGTCCAAGTCCTTCTGCATGAGGTAGGTTAAAATGACATCCTTTGGTGTTTGGATATTAGATGAAATGAGCTCTTTTTTGTCTTTTAGATTGATGAGTACATGGAACATGCATCTCCCTTTTCAGTTTGGATACAAGGGGATAAAATTGACAAACTGAATGAACAATTTGAGAAACTGGAAAATAAGCTTCTGGATCTCAAGAAGAGCTTCCAGGAGCTGCAGGACAAAGTTGACAATAACATGGGGTCTCCTCCCAAGATGAATCCACTTTTCAGGCTCCCTTTTGGTGGCCACTTAATGCGGGGTAATAGGGTACCACGTTCGTTAACTGCGGTTGACCCACCTTCAAAAGATGGCCTGAAAGAAAGATCAGGTGAAGTGGAGCACAAAATCCCCCATGAGGCTGATCAGAAGACAAAGAGACTCTACCAGGACACATTGAATGACAACCAAAACACTTCTGCAGGTACAGCATGGGTATCTATGAGTCGTTTAGTAATAACATGTTCTGCCACATTAAAGCGAGGGTACCTTTAGATAACATTATACCTAGCATTGTATCGGTGCTGGATGTATGGTAATCGTGCATCTATACACACAATATTGGATAGCAGGTAGACTTGTGATGTAGATTTATGCTTGCAATACCATGATGAAAGAAAACAAGGGGTTATACACAATACGGTTGTGTACAATGCCTTTAATTTGACAAAAACCTCCAAAATGGAGTACAGTGTATCTTTGTATGTAAATATTTCACCAGATGTAACTATCGAACTGCATATTTACTAGGCATCGATGAGCTGTTGCCCGTGATGTAAACATGTGCATGGCTTACGTTGCAGTAATGGCAGCCATTTATTAGTCATGTAGTGACATCTTTTGGGAGAACATGTTTATGTTTCTGAATCCGACAATGAATAGTCCTATAGTACTTATAAGTGAGTGATTCTTTGGGAACAGACAAGGTATTTGATAAAGACTTACATGTCTAATAATGACGTGAGTGCAACCATATGGTATTATCCGCTACCCATATTGGAGAGGAGATTGGTGTAATGTAATAATATATGTATATAATGCTGGAAAACCAAATGACAGAGTGTTTGTATAGCCACAGTCATAAATTATGTTTATAACATCAGACTGAGGAGAGCCGTATGATTATAAACTAGATACACCATTGAAGAGTTGATTGCCATAAGGTAAAAACATATGCATGCAGCATGTTAGAGGTAAAATTAAGAGATATTTGCAAGAATAAATACTCACTGAGGGAATCTAAATAACCTTCACAAAATCTATATGATTCTCCATTATTTCAAATAATATTTTCTTTGGTTCTTTTCATGGTAATTTTTAGTAACTACAAATAGGCACCAGTTGCAAGTCAGGTGAAGACGTAGCCCTGATCGTGAGTCGTCTGGAGTTTCCAGTCCCTGAATTACTAGGTGGAGAAACACTAGGCCTTATTGTTCTGAGCCTAATTGTACCTGGTGGAAAGCCCTCTGTAAAATCGAGTGCAGGTCCGGCCAAGGGGGAGGGCACAAGTGCAGCCATATCCTATCCTGTGGTATAGGGGAGAAAGAAACGCGTCCCCCAACCGCCACAAGCCCTCCCTGATGCCCAGGTTCCTCCGCCATCCCGACACCTGTCACCAGCATGAAGCGATTTCCCCAAGTCTACTTACCAACTGCTCAAAAAAAGGGTAAGTAGGAATAGATAAGGGCTAGTTAGTCAACCCGGTGTAGGGATCCTTGTGCAGTGTTAAACCTGGTAAACACAGATCTGCATGTTATTGCACATGCCAGGCTGAATAACTTGAATTATCTGGATTTTGGTGCGGATATACTGTCTAGAAATGCTAATTGCAGCCAACCAAAATCCCCTCCCCTCAATCTGGCCAATTTGTAAACTGCCCCTTATAGTTTCATTTGTTTCTCTTTGTTGTGTCATGTAGTTCCTAGCACGCCTCCAGGACCCGTGCATTCTGGATTACCTAAACTGAGGGCTTGGTGTGCAGACAGACTCTGGACACCCCCACAGGATGAGTCAGCAATTAGACAAGGTAGCTCTACAGTGCCACTACCACCCTGTATTCTATAGTGGTGTAGGTAGTTTCTGGCAACCACTGAACATGACAACCCTGATTCCTCAGGTATCGTAGAAAACAATACGGTATCTTTCGCTGAGTCACTCATGCTTACTTTTCTCAGAATACACATAGAATAATGATTGGAACGGTATCAATAATTATTTATTGGTCAAGCGTCAGTCTAGTATGAAACATATTTGCTGCGACAATGTAAAGACAGGAGCAGACAAATGTGATCGCTTGCACCAATATCATAAATAGTGAAAGCATTCTTTCCTAAAAAGTCATTGTTTTTCTGAGCGCCTTGAAAGCCACTATGTTCAGATAGAGCAGAGAAGAAAAAACAAAGTCAGTTCGACCTTCAATTTGGTTCATGTTTAAAAAATTTCCAAAGGTTGCCAGCACTGGAGAGGCCAGATTGTTTAAAAATCCTGCGCTGAAGACTCAACATCACTGAACATGGCATCCACAGTACCTTCAGTATGATATCAAGTGAGCAGAGGTGGTTATCACTGGCAGCAATCAGGGAAGAATTAGATGACTGTGTAGCTGAGACTGATGCCTGTACATCCGTAGCAGAGCCGATCTCCGTTCCAAAGGAGCAGAAGCATCCTGTGGAGGCTTTAGGAACACCATCATCAACATGGGAATACGCTGCGGACAACTGTACACATTGGCCCGCAAAGCTGCCAGAAGCATGTCTGCGCAAACCAATGGAAGTGTCAGACAGAGATCCAACATGCGTCTAAATCCGCAAAAAAAGGCAGTGTAATACTGACAAAATGCAGTCAAGCCAGGCCAGTTTGAAAGACAGGAACCAATGCTCACTCTGCTCTCGAAGCTGAGGTATACCCAGGAAGAACACCAATCACTCACAACAACTTCACTCCAGCATTGTTATCTCCATGTTTCGAGTGATGTTGACATCAATTGCAAATCAATTGAATTAAAACCAAGATGCCTGTCACTGAAAGCCGGACCAAAGGAAGCCCTCCAAAAATTACGGAGTGTATGAAGGATGAAATCACTCGTAAATTGGTTTGAAAGGTGGTTAACAGACCAGATCCAATGCTCTTAAATAAGTGTACTATACCCTGCGTATCAGACATGTTAAAGATATGATGGACCATTTCCCCGAAATGGAGCGGGAAGTTCGTATGGACTAGAGCCTGTATCTCTGCCAAGGACCTTGCAACTTTGAGATCAAAGATCTTCCAGGCTGAAGTTAAGGCCACGTTATGCTGAAACAGCATGGCTTTCAGTCTGCTCAGAGATAAAATCTTATGTTGGAGACATTCAGTGAAGGCCACAGTGGTGCCGCCCCAACTGTGCGAGCTAGGGGAAACAATACTTGCTTATGCTTACAACAAAAACACTGGAGTTTACAGTCACTAGATAAGCGATGCCTGGCGTCATTCCACAACAGCCTTGGTCATTCAGCATCAAGTAACTCCCATTGGAAAGTACCTCAAATACTGGATGTATTACAGCAGCTAAGGAACCCTTCATCTAACAGGACAAGTTCCCTATTGACGCATTACACCCTCCATGAAGCAACACTTCCTTACACACTAAAGACCCACTCAAGGCCTTTTCGCACTTTGAACCACTTAAGAAAACTTCCTTTTCCTTGTTCCTGCACCTATATGTGTATGGCAACTCCCAGGTTTCTTGCATGTACCCTTCGCCTCATACTTGCCAACTGGCTAATATTTCAGGCGGTACTGGAATTGGAATGTTGTGATTGGCAGTGTGATATAGCCATGGATTAACTATTCTATAGAAGGTGACTTTGCTACAGTAAAAGGTAACTTCTCTAGTTATTCTATGAGCGGCACGGTGTACTTCGGATCTCTGCGTGCCATGGTCATTTGTCTGTTGGTCAGATTGTAAGCCAAAAACAGATTTGTGTCTTTAATGTATCGCCATGGAATGTGGCCAGAAAGCAATCATTGAAGCATCCAGCTTAAAAGCATAATAGCGCACAGCTGAGACTGCATGTTGTAGAATAGACAAATCTTGTTCCATTATGTAGATAGCTGAGGACACAATGTTGCCCAGTGAATAAATACGAGACGAGAGTTTGGTCATGCCATTGTCTACCACAGCTAATTCCTTTTCTAGATTAATTCTATCGATTTCACAAAGTCTCTCAGCAGCTTCCTGTTGGGAAACTTTCCAGATTTAATTGTAGATGGTATATAGGAAGCGTTTCCTACGTGGTTTCTTGGTATCTAACAAGAAATCCCTCATATCTATGTTGTCTGACAGAAGGGACAAGTGTTGTTTTACTTGTGACAGAGTTGAGGTCTTTAGCCATTCTAGGCACACCTTCCCGACACTATAGGAAGTCACTACCCCTGGGCTGTCTGTGTGTACATAGCGTGCGGTGAGCCAATGGATACTAAACCCTTCGGTGAAACCCTTGAATCTTGAGTTACACATATTCATGTCTTCAGACCAAATCAACCAACCCTTCCAATCCGGAGATGATGAATTGTATGTATTTGTACCACGTGTCCCCTCACTTCTGTGTGTTATTTGAGATATCCTTAATAGGCATGGGTGAGGTGATGCTCGGTGTTCTCAGGTCTTTAATTTTAGCAAACCCTGTAACAAGTAGTCTGTTGCACTGTTGTGATTAGGAAAATCATCTGTAATGCTATAAGGCAAGCTCTAAATAAATCTTCAGATCCCTGAACCTGCCACTCTCTGATTCCCCAGATAGATTTTGTGTCTATGGTGTCTCTCCAGTAGTCGAAACACTGTATAGACAGTTGGGAGATACATCAGCTTAGTCTTAGCCAGCATAATCTTCTCCATAGTTGCATTAGTCTCAATCAATCAATCAAGAGTATTTGTAAAGCGCACTACTCACCCGCTAGGGTCTCAAGGCGCTGGGGGGGGCTGCTACTGCTCGAAAAGCCAGGTCTTGAGTTGCTTCCTGTAGGAGAGATGGTCCTGGGTGAGTCGTAGGTGGGTGGGGAGGATGTTCCAGGTCGTGGCCGCCAGGTAGGTGAAGGATCTTCCTCCGGTGGGGGTTCTGCAGATCCGTGGGACGGTGGCGAGGGCGAGGCTGGCGGAGCGGAGCTGGCGGGTTGGCGTGTAGAACGTGAGGTGGTTGTTGAGGTATTCGGGGCCCAAGTCGTGGAGAGCCTTGTGTGCGTGGGTGAGGAGTCTGAACGTGATCCTCTTGCTGACGGGGAGCCAGTGCAGGTCCCTCAGGTGGGCGGAGATGTGGCTGTGTCGGGGGATGTCCAAGACGAGTCGTGCTGAGGCGTTCTGGATGCGCTGGAGTCTTTTCTATAGTTTGGCGGTGGTCCCAGCGTAGAGGGCGTTCCCGTAGTCCAGACGGCTGGGGACGAGGGCCTGGGTGACCGTTTTCCTGGTTCCAGTGGGGATCCAGCGGAAGATCTTACGGAGCATGCGGAGTGTGTTGAAGCAGGAGGAGGTAACAGCATTAACTTGCCTGGCCATCGTGAGGGAGGAGTCAAGTATGAAGCCCAGGTTACGTGTGTGGTCCGTGGGCTTGGGTGGGGGGCCCAGAGCAGGGGGCCACCAGGAGTCGTCCCAGGCGGAGATGGATGGGCTGAGGTTGAGGACTTCCGTCTTGTCTGAGTTCAGTTTCAGGCAGCTGAGCTTCATCCAGTCTGCGATGTCTTTCATTCCGTCCTGGAAGCTGGCTCTGGCGGAGTCGTTGGTGAGGGAGAGGATCAGTTGGATATCTTCGGCGTAGGAGATGATGTTGAGGTTGTGCTTGCGTGCGATGGCTGCGAGGGGGCTCATGTAGACGTTGAAGAGGGTGGGGCTGAGCGAGGAGCCTTGAGGTACGCCGCAGATGATCTTGGTGGCTTCTGCGAGGAAGGGCGGGAGACAGACTCTTTGGGTTCTGTCGGAGAGGAAGGAGGTGATCCATTCCAGGGCCTTTACTTGGATCCCGGCGTGGCGGAGGCGGGTTGTCAGGGTGCGGTGGCAGACCGTGTCGAACGCAGCCGAAAGTCAGCGCAAGTTTGTAGTAAAACGATTCTGGGTCTGAAGCATTGAACCCAGAAGAGTTTGCAAATGTCTGTGCGAATGTGGCAGAACTGCCCTTTGGTGGTGTCAGGCAATGTTCCCATTGATGGTACGTGTTAGCAGTGTTGGTACACTTGCTCTACGCAAAAAATGATGACCATAATGCTGGTAACAATACATGGTATTGTAGTCGGTTCTATCTTTGTACAATTCCCTGTAAGAAAATGCAGCAGATTGTTCTAAATCTGAGAGCATAGTATTTACAGTTTCATTGTCCCAATCATCAGAGCGTGTTCAGAGAGTGTTCTGGGGGTAATGAGGTCATTTAATTTTTTTTTAAACACATTGAATTTTTAAATGCTCAGTGGAACCAAATACATCATATGAAACTCTATCCCACATTATACCATCACGTACTGGAATTGCTGTAATGTTCACCAAGGACAAGTCTCTTTGTTCACAATGTGATGAAGTATGTGGTTTCAGGACCAAGTTCACAGATTGTACTGCACAGCGTTCTGGGAGACAATGGCTGTTCCGAAGCCGAAGAAAGACGGTCATTGTCCAAATTAACAGGTATATTACCCCTATTGCAAACCAAATAAGCAACCACAGTGACACTAAGTAAGTCTTTTTGAGCAAAAGGTAGAATTGTAGAAGGTATTTTTCTTCAGAAGGGGTGGCTTTTGATCGGATTCACTGGGATCTGAGGAGAAATCATCGAAGTTGATGAAGTAGCCAGACGCAGTTCTATCTATCTTTTGTAGCTCTGCAGGTTTTGTAGAACTGGCAGATGTGTTTTGAAGGCACACTTAATGTAGACATCATTGTTGGGCCGAATTGCAGCTTGCATTGTTGTTTCTTCTTGATGTATTTCAATTTCAACTGGAATGATTTATGTTCCATTATTTGGTACTCCTTCACTTTGTATAGTGGAGTCTTGAAAGGTTATTCGTTTTTCCATTTAAACTTCCTGTATAGTAGCAAGAGGAAATCTGCGGCTGCTCAGGACGCCACGCGGCCTCCTGTTGAGTATCAGCCACATGAAGCAGTTTGATCAGATCAATGGAGACAAATCTATTCTCTTTTTTGCCGGCCAGAAGCAGTAGAAGTACAATTCTTGTTCCCACAACCGCCTGGACAGGTCCAGGTGCCCTGTAAGATGGCCCACACTCTCTTCGTTCCATGATCCTTTCCCTGACCATGGCCCCAATCTGTGGGACCAAGGCAGGTCTTGCCGTAACTGGTTTTACTTCCCCAGTGGCGGTGCGTTTGACTTGCACGTTCCTTTGTAACGCCCGGAACTCACTGAGTTCCTGTAAAACAGTGAAACGTCATTCAGTTCAAACAATTTTGTATCCAACACTGTGCTGGCACAATCAAGATCAGGTACCCACATTCTTTTCCCAAACAGAATCTCATAAGGGGTTTGGCCTCCCAAGGAATTTCTTGGCATATTATTGAGGGCCCTCTGGACCCCGTATAGGTGATTGATCCAACTACCCGCACCTAATACCCTTGCTGTTAAGGATTGCTTTAGGTCCCAGTTGTTCCTCTCCACCACCGAATATCCTTCGGGATGGTAGGGGGAAGAGTACTGCAAGGCCACGCCCATACTTTCCATGGCTTTCTTGTAAGCACAAGAGCTAAACGCAGGGCCACGGTCAGAATGTAACGTGCCAATTGCGGATGTCCCGATGAAGACTCGCAAATCCTTTATAACAGTTCGAGCGTCAGCCGAGCATTGTGGCCAAACCCATAGGAATCTAGAGCATGAATCCACTGCCACCAAGATTTACTTGTAAACCCTGTCTGAATTTAAGGGGCTTGAAACTAAACTTGAAATTAAAGTCTGGGGAAGGGACTGTTAAACAACTCATTTAAAAAGCCCATCATTCAGTAGAGGGATTAGATGTAGTACAACACCAAATAGACACATGCAAGTGTCCGTGTGAAATCAGTAGTGGTGTTTGTGATGTCCTCTGTATTGTGGAACCCTTCATCTGCTGGCAAATGTCGCACTTCAGGACAAAGTCCTTAATTTGTTTTGTTAACCCCGACTACCAGTAATGCTGCTTCAATAATGAAAATGTTGCAGTGACTCCTGCTTGTGCTGAGCCCAGACCCTCGTGTACAAGTAGTACTAAACCTAATCTGCGATCTTTGTTTGGTATTACTCTATCCCCCACTCCTGGAATTTGAGAATACGGTGTGTTTTGCGCATCTAACTTGTAGGAGTACTTGAGTGGAAAGCCTTTTGGCAGTACGACAGAGCTGCAAAACGCTTGTGTTTTATAATCTTTTGAACACTTTGCATGGATTTATTCATACCCATTCGGGATTCAATAGTGTCCGCACCACATTCTTGCGAGCACTTTAACGCCGCACATTGAAGAACCTCTACCCAGTCTATCACGCTGAATGTACGCATTTACCTATTAAATTCACGTTTGCAAGGGAATGAGCACTATTTCACGTTCACGCGGTTTAAGTTTTGATTTATTTAAGAATTTGTTGCCATTATTCAAACATGATCAGACCTTAAAGTTTTTTTAGCAAGTTACATGAACGGTTATCGTTTTGGTATAAACGTACACATTTACTGATTAGCTTAAAGTTTACAAGGGCAGGAGCACTGTTTCACGTTCACGCGGTTAAAGTTTTGATTCATTTGAGAATTTGTTGCCACTAGTTATCACTGTCGATATTCAAACATAATCGGACTTTAAGGTTCTTAAGCACGTTACATGAACGTTTTTTGTATTGGGTGCACCTCTCCCCATTTTATTTTGATACATAGCTTTTCACAACTCATTTTACTTTCACTCAGTCAGCACTATGAATACTGTTGTATTGAATTCATCAATTCTTGGATTTCTGAATTATAATGCAAATGTTACATTCCTTGAAGGAATTACCCCCTGATGAAGGGCTATGCCCTATATGCATTGGGGTACCTGTATACTGTGATTACCCTTATAAAATTGTTATGCATATGAGTAGGATCATATGAATCATACACATGAAGGAAACAGATGAAACAAGAAAATATTCATGTAGAAACTAACCTGTTTGAATACTCATTTAATTGGTTGATAAAATGATATAGCGACATTGCGTCGCCTGGACTGCTTATTGAGTTTGCTTTTTCCCAGACGGAGGGCGTTTCTTTTCCAGTTAATCACCAACAGGGCAGTGTGCATGGGTAAAAGGAATCCCAGCCTCATCCTCCAGCCCACTGATATTTTACTGAGAGAACTGATGAACATTTAAGTTAAAATCCCCTAACAATATCAGAGCACAGCCACCTTGCTGGTGCATTTCTCAATGTCCTTGAGTAGATGGTGCACTAGATCAACCTTGGAATGGTCAAAAACCTTATTATATAGATTTAACAGCATCAATCTTGTTGCAGAACACTTGAAGAAGATCATCTGGTAATATACTGAATCACAATTTGACCATAACACCTTTGGGGGGGAAAATTAGAGAGACAAACGTAGTCAAACCACCCTTTCCAAGTTATTAGCAACTGCTGGCGTGTGGTAGCTAGCATACCCATTCACATAACTAGGATCAAAAGCCACATATCTTGTAAACATATAATAGCATGGCATTCAATGAACTTAAGCCAATCATACCTATCCTATTTGCTGGCTAAACCAGCAATATTCCAAGAAGCTATAGATAGTGGTTGCATGGTATGACTTTCAGTAACCCTAATGGGAATAGTGCTGCACCTGACAGACACAGAAGGCGTAGATTCAAAATCAATCCCAGGATTCACAGACTGAGCTAGTAGATCACTTGAACCCAAGGGAGTGGCTGCTCAGGAAGTCAGTCCTGTCGGTCCAATTGCAAAAGACGATTAATCTATTAAAGGTTGGAAAAATCTGCTCAGATAGTAAAAGAGGGGTCAGACTACCCTGGGGTTTATAAAATAGCATATAACTCTTTAGTGGAGGGCTGATTTCACATTTGAGGGTAGATGACACAATAGGTGGTTCTGGATTAAATATTTTTGATTTAACATTCCGGTCCATTCTCTTCCTGTTGCCCCCCTATTATTGGTGGCCTCAGAGTTAGTCAAGTTAGTTGGGCACACAGATGGTTGATCTCGCACCCTCATATCATCACACTCGATAGTAGCAACAGTCAAGGTTTTAGTGGGAGTGGCCAACTGGTCAGGACCCAAAACAGGTGGAGGGGGAGCGATGCTGGGGGGGGGCATCAGGGCGAACACATGAGACTCAGTGAAATCTAGTAATAACTCTGGAGACGGCTCAGGCAAAAATGTCAGAGACAAACACTGTTCTGCTATGTCGATTTCTCTGCTAATGTTCCCCACTGCACGGTGCAAAAAGCCATCTACGGTGGAACCAGGGGGAAGATTTCCCAGAGGCAGGAGCAGCCTTCCATTTCCCCATACTCAATGAAGAGCTCATGCTGCAAGACATGGGGTTATCGAACAGTGAGCCAACAGATCAAAGGACTGTGGGTAACAGCAAATAAATCAGTACCTTTTGGTGGCAGATGTAAAGGGGATGGCCATTGCTGGCATTGACGTGTGGATCCTGAGGGCATTGTCACTGGGCAAGGGTTTCTGGGGAGTGTAGTCGTTCTCCACAGCACAACGCAGCAACTCCTAGGCTGCATGGCAAGACGAAGGTCCCGCGCTACGGGACGCCTCCAACGAACTTATAGCACTCCGGTGCCTGAGGGCAGTGTCACTGACCAAGGGTTGCTGGGGAGTGTACTCCTCTTCTCCAGCCCAATGCAGAAACTCCCAGGCAACTGAAAGCCACAACTGTTGGCTGCGTCAATCCTTGTTTTTGCAGAGGG
The DNA here is from genome assembly GCF_964261635.1 of Lissotriton helveticus. Taxonomy (NCBI): domain Eukaryota; kingdom Metazoa; phylum Chordata; class Amphibia; order Caudata; family Salamandridae; genus Lissotriton; species Lissotriton helveticus. Next base: position 1,953,251,106 of record NC_136067.1, read on the forward strand.
CAAAACGACCTCCATGTGGGAAGTGAGTTTGGCCATTTTCTATGTCTTTACGCGCTGAACGTTTTAATTTGAAAACAGCATGTTGGCAAATCATGTTTCAATGGTAACCAATATCTTGAGTTTATTCAAGTTCCTCTGTGCCCCTTCTTTAGTGGCTTAGACCAATAGTCACATGGTAGGTGGAGGGGGGCCTTAGCCAGCAGAGATGCTGTGAGGACATATTTAATGAAGCCCCGCCTGTCTGAATGTATCTGTACAAATATCCTGTAAGTTCAAATCCATCGAACAACCTTATCGACTGCAGCATTGAGAAAGAGAGGATGAAAACATGCATCATCATCGTCAGTTAACTATATTTTTCTTGAACTATAGCTCCTGATTCATATTTTGATTGTAACTTTTTACTTGCTTTGGACGGTGACCATATGTTATTTCTTTGCTCAACTTTCCTGAACTTTACTTCCTTTCCTGAAATGTATTTCCTTCCCTGAACTATATTTTGGTTCTGGCTATTTATTTGCTTCAGAAGGCAACCTTATGTCCTTATTATGCCCTCGCACAATTGGCTTTATTTGATGAATTATTGACGCTAATTTGAATCCGACTAACTATTTTTGACTTCTGAAATGACTCTTAAATTAAATATTTAAATACGTTATGGTTTTGACTTTGAATTTTGTCATCTAAAAGTTTTCTTTATTGTTTTAGGGCCACTGTCTTTTGAGACACAAATTGCCCCGCTCCTACATCTCAATCCTTTGAACTTTTTAGTCAGAGTTAACAGTTGCCAAGGGCTGTTGTGAGCATCAGTGTCACATGTAATGCAAACATATTGGTCTGACCTAATGGTTTAATCTACACAAATCTCACCAGGTAAAGCCGGGCTGCATATGTGTATGTAGAAGTCTGTAGGATTCAGAGCTTCCCGGCTTGTAATTGGCAAAAAATATATGGTATAATGTTGATATCATCCGTTGATTCATGTTCAGATTTGGAATAGAATGTTTAACCACACTAGGAAAAGCCAAACCCTACAGTACTAGCCTATCATGGACTGTTGCATGGCACAGTGAATCCTCAAGAGGTGTGAAGCACAATCAAGAGTAAATGGAATGCCACGTGACGTCTATTAGAATATAAAGTAGAGAGAGAGTGAGAAAACAACGAGAGAAAGATTGAGATTGGATTAGAGAGAATTAATGATTTCAGAGAATGAGAGAGGAAGAAATATAGAGCGAGAACGAATGAAAGACAGAATGGGTCATAAAGAATGAGTTGAGAGAATGGGAGAATGAAAAAGGAAGAATTAGAGAGCAAGAACGAAGGAAAGAGAGAACGTGCCAAAGAGAAAGAGAATGAGAGAATGAAAAAGGAAGAATTAGAGAGCGAGAACGACTGAAAGAGTGAATGTGTCATTAAGAATGAGTTGAGAGAATGAAAAAGGAAGAATTAGAGAGCGTGAACGAATGAAAGAGAGAATGTGCCATAGATAGAGCCATAATGAGCAAGAGAGGGAAAGCTAGAGAGGGAAATAATGAGAGAGAAGGAATCAGAGATGGAGAGAGAAATGTTGTGGGGCTTTAGCTTTTATGGCAAAGTAAATATGTGTGCTGATGCTTTTTCCTTTAATTCCAATAGCTCACTTGGCTGTTATTTCATGATTCGCATAGATGCATTCCATCTATGTTGGTAACGTTTTTTAATGTATTATCATCACTACTGCTGTTGAAGTCCAGAGGCTGCATGATTGGTCTTCCCTTGGGTGATGCCTCCTGCCAGCGTGAGAGATGAGGATGGTGGTTGTACCGCGTAAACTTGTCGCAAACTCGAATCTCTGCTATGGCCATTGGGATAGACCTTCATCTTGAACTGAGGCTGAAATCATAAATTCAACAATATATAACCAACAGTAAAGCAGGATTTGTCCTACAAGAATGACAGAGAAGATTCATTTTGCAAACCATTTTTATTAGTAAAGTTAAAAAATTCAAATTGAATCAGTAGTCATCTGAATACAGCATGTACGAATATAATTCAGACATTTCCATTCGGCACATGCACATACATGTTATTAAAGATTCAGGGAAACTCCGCAATGCTAAGGTTGCGAGTAAATCAGAACATTTTCAAACAGTTGGTGTCAGCAAATAAAGCATTGAAACGAGAATCACATGAAGGATCCAATCAAAGAAAGAAGAAATGTACTTGCTCTAGAAAGCATGTCTATAAGCAGAAATGTTTGTATTATTGGGTTTCAAGAGAGAGAAAGGAGCGACTGCCTGCAAAGGTGGACGGGGCAAACCTCTGACTAACTAAAATCAGTTTGCACAGTTAAAACATATAATAATGTCTAAGAAATATATTCCACAGGTTCTCACCAAGTAAGAACCTATACAAAAATCAGCGTTCCCCCTGCACTTGGTGTCGGCCTCCTTTGCAAAAATGATACAATCCCAAATTCTTCGATCATCGCAACCTTCACAATATCTCGGTAAGGAGTGTCAATCTCCTCTGCATCTTATTCCATGCAGGTACTGAAAATCATTCCCCAACCAACTAATTTGATCAAAAATGACCTTCATACAACAAGCTAACACAAAATGATTTTTAATGAGAACACTTAGGCCCACATGCATCAATATCGGCTTTTGCGAGTTCTAAATTGCGAAAAATAACGATTCGCAATTTAGAAATCGCAAAAGTCTATGCATGAATATTTTCGAATTTTTTTTGCAATTCGGTAAAAATCGCTATTTTTACCGAAATGCATTAAAAATGCGAATTTTCAATTGCGAATTCACAATTCCCATTCATTCCTATGGGCCAAAATGACCATAGGAATGAATGGGAATTGCGAATTCACAATGTGCAATTGCAATTCATCAATGCATTTCAAGGGTGGAGAGGGGGGTACAAATGACCCCCCCTGCACCCATGAAATGTACTTTTCAGTATAAGTTACATACACACATGTCCTAAGGACATGTGTGTCTGTAACTTAACAGTTTAAAAAATGCATTTTTGTGCATTTTTAAACAATTTCGCAAATTACCACGAGGTTGAACTTCGTGGTAATTTGCACTTCCAATTTGAAAAATTGCAATTTTTTTTTAAATGATGCATAGCATTTTAGAAATCGCACAATTGTGTTTTCTTATATGCTATCGCAATTTTAGAAATTGCAAAAAAATTGCAATTTCTAAAATTGCATGATGCATCCCAAACAGCACTTTTGGAATCGCAAACGGCCGATTTTAAGGAATCGCACCGTTTGCGTCTCCAAAAAAGCTTGATGCATGTGGGCCTTAGACTCTGATGCCTGAAACAGAATGAAAGCTGTGCACACCAAACAAAAAAATACAATGTTGACTTGAAAGTGAAGTCAGACACCTGGGCCCACTCATGTCAATGCTAAAATGCATATATATCTCGACTATGGCTAAATCCAAAACATATAAATCACTTGTTTCCCTAAAAGTAACTGTATGATAATGCAGCACACATATCAGTAATGCTTAAGCATGTTTCAAGTTAACCTACAAAGATGCACAAATAAATGATGATGATTGCTCATCACCGGACCCTTTAAGGCAGTGCTTAATTTGAGCCGGTGGGGTCTGGTGCTCGGCACCGGCACTTAATTGTCAGCACTGGCTCTAGTAATAATCCAACACATGGTGGCGCTGTGAGAGATGAGCACAACTGCGTTTGCCAAGTCAAATTGCATTGAAATGAATAATACTAGCCTCACACCATTATTATAGCTTTGCGTGGCCTGAAATAGTCTGAATTGTTACACTTGGAGGAGTGTGATGGTTATGTTGGTCATGTTATTGGCAGAGGCAATGCATGATGCAGGCTGCTGTGGCCTTCTGAGAAGGGCCCTGGCACTTAATGTTATACAAATTAAGCACTATGTTAGGCCTTTGTAATCTGGGTGCTCTAAACCTGTGAGACCTCTAAAACTCTTCTGTTGATATGTGAGCAACTTTTCAGTTTCCAACCATGCCCACTGCAGGAGGCCATGCAAAATTGCAGACCCATATTATTGGATATGCCATTACCATTTTCAAGTTTTAGCCAACTATTAACAGCACTGAACTAGAAAATGTTCCATATCGCCCCCATTTTTACTAAGCTTTCTTGATGAGTGCTGGAAAACCCCTACAGAGATTCTAATATATCTGACACTTCAAAAAAGTAATGGAATATTTCATGGGTTTCACCACAGAGCTGCCAGTAAAACCTATGGACTTTCATCCAACTTATTTGAAAACAGTGGTGTAAAATGCACCACTTGGGCAATTCTACAAAATAGTTCTTCCCTGAGGAAGGTCAGCCCCAGTTGGCAGTCATTGATTGTTTTTGGTTTATTTGATGACTGCTCTTTTTGAACTGCCTGGAAAAACTTTACATTTTCAGTTAAAATGTGTGTGGTGCCTGAAAATGAACCATTTGGACACATTTTTTAAAATGTTTTTGGTGTTATTTTAGACTCTTCTTGTAAGAGCTAGACTTGCTAGTTTGTTCTGTTTATATTTTCCTGGTCACTCTCTTAAGCGAATCTTCCAGGTTTGGTGGGAACTCAACGCATGCATTGTTACACCTGTGTGAAATGTTTCACCATGTCCCACATCTTCTAAAAGGAAATGGATCCATCTTAGTAAATTTCTTCTGTTCTAGAATATAATGCCTCGGATGACAACATGATTTGCAAGGAGCTCCGCAAGAGTTCGGAAGGCTGCCTGTTGTTGAAGAACGAGTGCGACAACTGCAAAGAGATCCTGGCAGCCGGTGAGTTTATGGACAAATCTGTGTGCAACTCAGTGGCAAGGCTGCATGGCTCTGGTTGGGCATGGGTACATTGAGTTGGCCCTAAGGTAAATTTGACAAAGTTGGGGCCAAAACGAATGTATGCAACATTTATTGCTCCTAATTCGTAAACATATGTGCAGGGTGACCTTTGGCTCCACCCAGATGAGTATTTCCTTTTCACCTCATGCTATTGGTTGTTTGGTGTGCAATTCAGCTTTCTAGTGAGTGATTCCATTGGATGGGATGAGGGACTATTTTCCATCTGAAATGTGCACTGAGTCATCACACTATATCTCCTACACACATTCAATACAGGAAGCAATAGTTGTTTGCTACTTTTGTTCCCGGCATTGGTAAAACCAATAGGTCTGGTTTTAATGTGCTAAACAGCTGTGCATGCAATGCAAACACGCATCATATGTGTGTGCATGCTTTAGTTGGCACATCAGAGAAATAACTTTTGACTTGCCAATACTCGGCTTTCAGTTGTCTTTGGTCAGACTTCACTTTAGATATATCAATGTTCAGAAAAAGTACAAGTGAAATCAATTTACCTCAATCAGTGTATCATATTTTAATAACATAAAACTGTATGCCCCAGTTACTGAAAACAAAAATGTGGGCAATGTAGAATTGATTGTAAAAGGCAGTTGAGTTAATGTTAAAGATGCCATTTTTTGATAGCATTGATAAACCTTGCAACATCACCACTTTTCACAGATATTTCTAAACTGCAGATTCTTGTCTGCTGCTTGCATGTTAATTGGGATCTGCAGGTTCTCTTTGAGTTGGGAATGTCCCCTCCATGGTAAACAGGTGTGCACCCCTGTAGTGAGTGATCAAACTACATGTGATATCTGCTATTCTCATTTTTTGTGTGGCCTTGTTCACGGCCGGACTGAGAACTGAAACCGGCCCTGGCAATCAGCTCAACCAGCTCCCAAGGGCCTGGAGGCGGGGAGGGGGGATGTGAATGGGAAGCACCAATCCATCTGCCGCTTTTGTAACTGGCGGCCAATATTGCACAACTGCTGCAGAACTGGCCACCTGTAACAAAACTGACACCCAGGGGTCCAAAACTGGCCCCCACCCTTCCAGCCCACAGGGGAAATGCCCGGTGCCCGCTACGGCCAGGCCAGCCCTGGCCAAGTTCCTTGGTAGTAATAGAGGACAGGGGAGCACTGTATAGTAAAATATTGTAACAAGTCCACACGTGTGGCAGTACACTTAAGCCTCTGTGCTAATACTTAGCAGTAGCTCTTTTGTATCATACCATATTACCAAAAAAAGGATTTTACATGGACCTACTTTTTGTTTCACCCACTGAATCAGCAGTTAGGCGCTCTGTAATTCTAGCAGCTTCCTGAAGAGCACTGGGCAGTGGAGGCTTGTGGGCTGAAAGCTGCAATTTGAATTGTCCAATTTTTTTAATCTTCTATTATTATTTACTACATCATTTCATTTCAATTATGGCCAAAGTGCTGAAAATCCTTTCACAGTTCCTTTCTTTTGATTCTCTGTAGGACTGTTAAAATCGGATGTATGACATTACAACACATGCTTTTACCACGCATGCCTTTACAACGCAGCTTTTACAACGCATGCCTTTACAACGCATAGCGCTTAGGGGTGCTAGATAGTGAATAGTTTGATTTACTATTCCAACTCCAGTCCCCGTGGATAGTAGGGAAGGTGTTGGATAGTAAATTAAATCTATTCCCTATCCTAGAGCGCCCCCCAGCGCTATGCGTTTTAATGACATGTGTTGTAATAGTTGCGTCATAAAGGCACTGCGTGGTAAAAGTTGCGTTGTAAAGGATGTTTCCCGTTAAAATCACTTATTGTTTTACTCACGAAATCTAAAAGCAAATTGTTTGAGTTATTGGCATATAAATCACTGTGTAATATTCGATTTACGACTAAATGGCGAAGACAGCAGTTTAGCATGGATTTACACCTGTGATCTAAAGCGCGATGCTCAAGCGACCTACTGTAGTGGATTCAAATTCACCATTCCATTCACAGAGCCTCACTCAGTCACATAAGGGAAAGAAATGGCATGCTGTTAGAAGATTTGAAAGAGGGACCAGCATGTGGATGGTCAAATACAAAAAGTGGCTATTTAATCCCCCTTCGTACAAATAGTTAATAATCTCTGCTATTTACCAGCAAAATAGTACATAATCTCTGCTGTTTAGCCGGCCACAGGAAAAATAGTAGAGATGATGTACATTTTGACTGGCAGATCGATAAATAGAGTGCTGCAGCTCTTTATTAAGCCGGCTCTGAATAAATGAGGGACTCCAAGAAATGGTAGGGTGGTGGACATCTTGTAATGGGGATTAACATTTATGAAGCTTAAGAAAGTAAATGCTTTTACAAATGTATAATAGTTTGGGCAAAGATGAGTGCTCAAGTAAGCTCAGTTGTTAATAGCTCGTGTTATATTAATATTCAAATAAGAAGTGCTGGAATAAATAATCTGCTTTAGGAGCAGGATATGGCACACCAGACATTTTGAGCTACAGTCTAGAAGTATTTGGCTATCTGTAAAGAGTAATGAGAATGGATGCAATTCATGCAAGTACTGTGTTTTAAAAAAAAATTGTGATCCTCCTTTGGATGATTTTCAAGGAGTGGGCTCTATTTAGATTTCTTATGGAAGTCCTTGCGCAAGTGTAAGGTTTCTTTTTAAGAGGGAATGTGCTTGCTTAGTATTTCAAACCCAGCAACACAGCAGCCATCAACAACAAGCAGCAAAAGGGAATGCAGACAGATTGGTTGTTTCTGGGCTACAAAGGGAGGAATACTTATAGTAGACAAACAGTGCTGGGGGTCACAATGCTTTGAGACACTTGCAGCAGGTACATTTAGTAAGACACAGCAACAGGACTTCTGTAGAGTGGGGAAGTGAAAGCAGGAGACATGTAGGTAATGCATTTGGGTAGTTCACTCATCTGCATGTTGAATAAACACACTTTTTCATACTATTTACCAAGCAGAGTGGGTTATAGGCATTAATGCGTATTAATCTCAAGTCGTGAGTGGCCATTCAGTCACAATGTCATTTTAGTCACCTGCACAATGTAGCTTGTGATAAGTAATTTGGATTTATACATGCTAAGTAGTGTTTTAAGTGGGCAAGGTTATGTTTCTACCAAGGCCCCATTTCTGTCCTTGATTAAAAAAAGGCAAAGAAATAATTCTAAGTGCAAGCTTGGAGGCTGTACCTGACTAAAGACTTTGTGGAGGAGTTGGGGAAGGAAGCAATAGGGACAGCAGGATGAGGTTGATGAGCAGTAGGAGAATAAGCCAGAGGGTGGACTACCAGGAGGGCTAGGTAGACTAGGGCACCAAGACCAGGAGAAGAAGAACCAGGCCTATGGAGAAGTAATCTATGAGGACATGGGTTACGAATGCCAGAGAGGTCCAGAAACAAACTGATGAGGTGGAACAGGACAAGGAAAAACTTGAGTAATGATACAGGAAACAGGGTGTGAAGGATTAGGAGGGCAAGGAAGATGTGGAACAGGGGGACCTGGTCACAGTGGACAATGGTGAGAAGGAAAAGAAGGACCAGGGATAGGAGGAACAGAAGGCCAGAGACCATACCAAATAGGAGGGCCTGAGTTCACTGACCAGGACCAGATGGACAATGCCGGACAGGGCCAGGGGTAGCAGACCCGGGTAGGCAGATCAAAGACTGACCGAGCCGAGATCAGAATTGAACAGGATGGATATAACAGATGATGAAGTCTAGGCCCATTAGGACTAGGATCAGAAAGTCTATGAGCGATAAACTCACAGGAATCCTATACCATGGTCACAAGGACTACATGGGCCAGGGTGACAGACAACATGGGAACTAGGAGGACCAGTGCAACAGGCATGAGGAAGACCAAACCCAGGAGGACCATTACTTGGAGGACCACGATAGAGGAGACCATGGTCAGATGGACAAGAACAAGGTCGAATAAGCAAACCAGGAGACCAGGAAATCTAATAGGACTAGGATGGGGCAGGCAGAGCAGAGTTCTAGGGAAACCAAAGACAGTGGGACCCACACCAGAAGAACCAATACTTGAGGACCAGACAAAAGATGCAGATCTACGACCAGGAGTAAATTAGAAGGATTAGGAACAGGCAAACCAGGGTACTAGAAAAACAAGGTGAGCAGGGCCAGGAGGACTAATAGATGAGAATTAGGGTGTGGAGAATGAAAAGCCATATGATTGGGAGCCTGCAAATCAAGATACCCAGAATCCAAATTACTAGGAGCAGGAGTACATTGGAATGACAACCAGTCTCAGCAGGGCCAGGGAGAACAGGTCCAGGACGTTTTTTTGACTACATGAATCGGATGTCAAGGAACATCAGAACCAGGAACGGCTAGGATGACCCACTTGAGGGCAAGTTATTGCATAACCATGTGGGCAAGGAATAGGAGGAAAAGGGCCAAGAGGATCAGAGTTTGATCAAAGAGGACACAGAGTGCAATGGCTAGTGTGCCCAAGATAGTAGGATGTGCAGGACAGGGACGAGGAAGACTGGGGGGAAGTACCAAGGCCACCCAGAACACCAGAACATGCAAACTAAAAGAATCATGAGCAGGAAAACTATAAACAGAGCTAAGTGGGTCAGGACTTAGGGGACCAGGGCTCAGAACACCAAGAGGGGCAGAGCAATTATTATAAATAGTAGAAGCAGGGTGAGGAGTATCAGATTTCAGAATGTCAACCAGAATCTTGAAGACCAAGTGGACTGGACAGTGGTGACCAGGAGGACCATGACCAAATCGATCATGCTCAGGAGCATCCAAACAAGGAGGACCTGGAGCAATGACTGTAGTACCAGTATGACTAAATGGTCAAGGAACAGACCCTGAAGAACCAGGACAACGCAAACCCGGAGGAGAAAGGCTGAGTGTGCCAGGACACAAGAAGCAAGAACAACTAGCACATAATCTTGAGAAGAACAAGACTATGTAAAAGAAGAATAGCACAAGCTTGGCCAGGAGTGCCAGGCAGCTAATACCAGGGGCACATGCAACTAGAGAGTGCCAGGTAGCTGAGACCAGGGGCACAGACAAATAGAGTCAGAAGGAAAAGCTCTAAGAGGACCAGGAAACAAAGGACTAGGGGAAACAATAAAAGACCAGGGCAGGGCAGGACCTTGAGTACCAGGACCGGAGTATGGAGGATCAAGACAGACATCAGGACCAGATCACAGCCTTGAGGCCCAGGGTACAGGGCTAGTAACAGGATGGCCTGGAAGATGAGCAACAGAATCGCCAGGCATAGGAGGGCCAGATAAAAGAGGACCATCGTAAGTTTGTGTATAAACATGAGGGCAAAGAGCAGGAAGACCAGGGCCAGGAGGATCAGGGCCAGATAATGGAAGACCAGTTTCCAGACCAATAGGACCAATGGGACATATTAAGCAAGGGAGATGAATGGGTCAGTGCCAAGAATACCGGGAGGACCAGAGCCAGGAGGATAAGAGCAAGGAGGATTAAAAGGATCAGCACCAAGAAGGCCAGGGGGACCATTACCATAGGGGCAGGGCACATAGTACCAAATGGGGCCTGGAGCTGGAGGTAGCAGGACCAGGGTGAAGAAGATCAGAAGGAAAAAAACAACCAGAGCCAGGAACACTAAAGAAACTAGACCTGGGTGTTCAGGGGGACCAGTACCGAAATGACGAGGCTCAGAAGGACCCAACCAAAAGTACCAGGACCAAGAGAGCCCATACCATTGGGTGCAATGTCAGATCGACCATGAAGGTGAGGCTCAGGGCCAGGAAGACAAGGATACTCCAAACCAGGAAACAGTGAATAAGAGGGCAAGGGCTAAGAGGGCCTGGATATAAAAAAAGGCAAATTATATGAAGGGAATCAGCAGGACCAGGATCCAATGTACTAGGAATTAGATAAGCAGGGAGAGAGGGATAAGAAGGACCAGGTCAAATAGACGATCTGGAAAGAGAATGGAGGCTCAGGAAATATACAGAAGAAGGCGGCCTGAAAGCATCAGAAGGGCCACAAGGACCAGAACAAGGTAATTAGGCATACAAAGACCCAAATAGGGAGGATCAGAACAAAAGGATCAAGTCTAGTGGGCACAGAACTAGGAAAAGAACCCAGACTGGGAAGATTACTAGGCTGAGAGTGGGAAAAAATAGGAGAACATCACCTGAAGAATCAAAGGGAGATGGTCAGGCAACCAGAGCCAGCAGGACAAGAGCTAATAAGACTAGGAAAAGGGATACCAGTGGGACCACAATCAAGGGGAAAATGAAGCTCATGTCAAAGAGGCCCAGGAGTATCAGGCTCTGACATACCACGACAAGCAGGAAAAGGATACAGAGGAATAGAAGGACTAGGACCAGAAAGGCCAGGATGACAGGACCCATGATGACCAAGTCAGGTGGCTAAGACCAGGATAACCTGAACAAGGGAAATCACAACAAAGTGGACCCGACAATCAAGGATGAAAATAAGCATGAGGCTCAGGGCCAAGAATATCATGATATGTTGAAGGAGGATCTGGATAACTAGTCAGGTCAGAAGCAGGTAGACTATGGCAATTAAGACCAGGCAAGGGGTAGGATTAGGTGGACTAGAATGATTAGAATCAGTAGGACCAAGGCTAAGAGGACCAGAGAGGCCAGGACCAAGGGGACCAGGACCTGAAGTTCCAAGAGGAGAATGAGGACTAGGAACTGGGATATAAAGACCAGGCTGAGGATGATCAGGGGAACCAGGACAACGAGAGTCAGGAGAACCAATAGGAATAGACCAGGGACAAAATGACCAGGCGCACCTCAAGAGGACCTAATAAGTAGGACCAGGAGGCACAGTGCCAGGTAGACCATAAGGAACAGGGCAAGGAGAATCAGGATGACCCAAAACAGGAAGACTGGGAGTGCCAGGGCTAGGTGGATAAGGACCCACCAGATTAGCAGGATCTTATCTTATCTTATCTTATCTTAGGTGCAATTTATAAAGCGCACTGACGCCGAGGCTTCCTGGCGCTGAGACACAGATTGAGTGAGGGAGAAACAGAGTAGCGGGGCTCTAGCAGAGGGGAGGGAAGAGGTGAGTTTTAAGTAATTTTCTGAAGTTCAGAAGAGAGGATGAGGATTTGATGGAGAGAGGGAGGGGGTTCCAGAGTGCAGGGGCTAGATGGGAGAAGCGGCGACCGCCGAGTTTCTTAGTTTCGATTTTGGGGGTGGCTAGCAGGTGACGGTGGGCAGAACGGGGGTCACGCTGTGGACAGTAGGGGTGGATAAGAGATTTTACAAACGCAGGGCCGGGGCAGTGAAGGGTTTTGAAAGTGAGGCATGCCACCTTGAAGGCTGCCCTTTGGTCTATTGGGAGCCAATGAAGACTGTGGAGTAGGGGTTTGGCTGATTGCCATCTGGGGGTATGGTGAATTAGGCGGGCCGCTTGATTCTGGACAACTTGGAGGCGGTGAGTCAGGGTTGATGGGAGGCCATGGTAGATCGAGTTAGAAAAATCCAGGCGGGAGAGCACGAGTGAGATTACAACTTGGGTGAGTGCAGCGGGGGGAAGTAGATGGCGGACTTTGCGGATCTTCCGGAGCTAGTACATGCAGGAGGATATTACCGCTCCCACCTGCGTTCTGAGAGAGAGTTCAGCATCAATGATCACTCCCAGACTCTTTACAGCTTTCACCGGGATTGGGGGGGGCCTAGCTCCGGAGGCCAGAACTGCGGGCCCCAATGAGCGTGACTGAGTCCCGGGAGGAGGAGCTCAGTTTTCTCGGGATTGAGCTTCAATTGGTTCTGGTTCATCCAACATTGAATGTGGGTCATGACTGCGTGGAAGGTATTGATGGCATGAGGTGAGTTGAGCGGGAGGATAATCTGTAAGTCGTCAGCGTAATTGTAGACGACAATGTCCCATTTCTGGAGAGATTGGATCAGAGGCCGGAGGTATAGGTTAAATAGGAGCGGCGATAGAGAGGAGCCCTGGGGGACTCCACAGTGCGTGGGTGTTTTAGTGGCAATGTAGGACCCCAGGCGGACCGCCTGTGCTCTTCCAGTAAGGAAGGACTTGACCCAGTCAAGAGCGGTGCCCTGGATGCCAGCCTGCTCAACACGATGGAGAAGGATGTTATGGTCCACCGTGTCGAACGCGGCTGACAGATCCAGGAGGACGAGGGCTTGGGGGGACCCCGCATCCGCGTTGTTCCTGAGTGTGTCCAGAACTGCTAGGATGACGTGCTCAGTAGAGTGGGCAGGTCTAAAGCCGGCTTGATTAGGCTCAAGATGATGGGTGATTCAATGAAATTTGACAGGCACCGGGTGACGTGGGCCTCCATCAATTTTGAGAAGTACGGGAGGAGGGAAATGGGACGGTAATTCGAAGGCTCCGCGGGGTCGGCGCCGGGTTTTTTGAGGAGGGGTACTAAAATAGCCTCCTTGAAAGAAGTCGGAACGATGCCGCTGCTGAGTGCCCCGTTGAGTAAAGGTAAGATACAGTCTGGAAGGTGCAGACATATACTCTGCATGACAGATGGCGGGCAGCAATCGTTCGGGGAACCAGATTTTACCCGGATTGTCAGTTCTGCTAAAGAAGTGGGGTCTAGGAGCGGGAAGGAAAAGAAAGTCGAGGGATTGTTAGAACAACAGACTGGTGGGGGTGACTGGGGAGAGGGGGGGATAGAGTTTTTAATTTTTTAAATTTTGTCTAAGAAGAACGAGTTGAGGATATCACAGGCCTCTTGAGTGGGGGTCTGGGCTAGGAGGGTCCTGTCATCTGTAGTGAGTTCACCCATGACTCTGAACACCTCCTTGGATTTGTCGGCTGCCGACGAAATCCTGTTAGAGAAGTGTTCCATTTTGGCTAAGCTGATGGCAGCTTTATAATCTTTACGCGCAGCCAGGTAGGACTGTCGGGCAAGGTGGGAGTAGTCGCGTCTCCAAGTGCGTTCTAACTGCTGTGTTTTTAATTTCAGAAGCTTGAGGTCCCCAGAAAACCACCTATGGGAGTTGCGGTGCCTGGTGCTAGGGAATTTGACCAGGGGAGCAAAGAGGTCGCTGGCCGATTCAAGCCAGGTACCAAGATCATGTTCCATGCCGTCGATGTCATTAGAGGGGAGGAAGGCTGGGCGGGTGTCGGCCAGGGCGGTAAGAAAGCTCTGAGAGTCGTATGTATTCCATTTCCGTGAGAGACCGCCAGCCATCAAAGGAGCAGGGATGTGACCGGCGACAGTGATGGTGGTGTCGACTGGGTTATGGTCGAACCAGACGCCGGGGGAAACGTCTGGTGGAGATGAGGCCAGATTGCAGGTCCAGATCTGGTCCAGGATATGGCCCTTATTATGGGTGGGTTGGGTAACCTGTTGAGTGAGATTCAGGCTGGTGAGAGTCTCAAAGAGCTCTGTGGCATGGGGGCCGGCATTGGTGTCGTTAAACCAATAATTTAGGTCGCCGAAGAGGGCGAAACTGGAATGCAACGTTAACAGTTAGACAGCTGTTCACTCAAGGTGGTGGAAAAGGATGGCATAGGATGGGGAGGCCGATATAAGAGTAAGAGGGTAAGGGTGCCGGTATCGGTTTGCACATTGATAAGTAGATTGTCCACCATAGGGAGGGGGAGGGAATAAGAAGATATGGAGTTCAGACGTTTGGATATGATGGCTGCCACCCCACCCCCGGGCCGGTCACCAAGGCGATCGGCATGAAGGGTGTAATAGTCAGGGGGGAGGGCGGCCAAGATATCTGGGAGAGACTCTGAGGTTAGCCAGGTTTCCGTCAGCAGGAGCATGTCCGGATTGGTGTTAGATAGCAAGATGAAAATGTCCTCAGAGTGTTTAACTAAAGAGCGAGTGTTTAAATATAACACCCTGATGGTCATGACATTCCTGGTCAACATGGCTGATGGGGTGTTACCACTTAGGCGGTGTCGATCAGGGTGCATGATGCCGGCAGTGCGTATGCGACAGATAGCCGTTGGAGGTGGGGAGGTGGCGAGATGTTGCAAGTCTCTGAGGGTTTGGGGGGGGAGTACGAGATATGATGGTCGGCGTGGCGTGCCCTAGGGCCCGACCTGGCGCAGACGGGCGCAGACGGGCTTGCCTTTGGCGGATCAGGGTGAACATAAGTAATACCAGGATCAGGAGGCCCAGGAAGAGCTAATACAAGGATAAGCCATGAGTAGGGCTAGAAAGACCTCAGCCAAGAAGCAGCCCTTCCAAGTACTACATATCAGGCATTAGACTAATGCATTTCAGTGTGGTGGTCCCCTTCACTGCACTGAAATGCAAAGTCACGCATTTATAGCTCCTCTTCAGCTGTCCAGAGCCCTCTTACCACTGTGTGACTGAGCAAGCTAATAGTGGCAGTGCACGGTTCACACTGCTTGTGGCAGGCTTGGGGGATGGTTCAGCTGAGTTCACTCTTGTATAGGCTACAATGTATACCAAAAAACAAACATTTAGAAAGAGGGTCCAGAGGCTAGATTAACGACCCTGTCAGACATGTGCCCCAATACTATGCATGAACAACAAAAAAGATGTCTGAGGGTCGAAGTGAAATACTGATGTGTGTAATGGAAGGTACAATAAAAATAGGTTGGACAAAAGTGCAATATGTGCTACAAAACAACACAATCCCACAATTGGGAAAAAGTGCCCATCAGCTCCCAAACGGTTCCGCCCTAGTCATCATCGGTGCTCTCCCTACCCAGGAGAAAGTTTTTTTGTATGTTAGAGTCACTTAATGTTGTTCTGACTTATTAAACTGGATGTAGATGATACATAAATTATGTGATGGGTGGAACCAAAAATTGTTGTAATTGTAGTAAATATGGTTAACTGTTTTGCAGTGCTCAAATGTGAATAAACAAACGTGTAGTGTAATAAAATTAGGTAGAGATTGAGTCGAAGGGAATCAATTTTAATAGTTTCTCTCAACTCTCCTAATGTTAAAAATTGTATAAATGTGAATTAACTGGCAGATTTAACAAAATATCCACCTGCAAGTCGGGTCAACATGTTTCAGCATCGGTGACTTTAAATACGTCACTGCTTTCATCAGGACCTAGATATATACAGCTACTGCAATAAAGGAAAAAGAATACCTGAGTGATTTCGGGATATTCCTTATTCTTCTCCAACCTAATTGGTAGGAGGAAAGGTCATCACCCCACCTGGCAGCAGCTCAGGTGTGTGGAGCACCGCTCTTTCCGTTGGTACACCGGGCGTCCCTCTGTGCTCGCTGGGAGAGTTGAGAGAAACTATTAAAATTGATTTTGTAGCACATATTGCACTTTTGTCCAACCTATTTTTATTGTACCTTTCATTACACACATCAGTATTTCACTTCGACCCTCAGACATCTTTTTTGTTGTTTAGGCTACAATGTAACCCATTCATCCGACATTGGTGACGCATCAGCACTGACGTCATCAGAGTCCATCTTTTTTTGCCCAATGAGACAGCAAGGAGAGACTTACGTGTCACATAGAGGCACACATTTAGGCGGGCCGCTGCAGAGCACAAGTTTAAAACAGCTCCTGCCGCTGCTCCCATAATGGTACTATCACTTTCGGACCTGCTGGCATCGGTGACCCAGCCGCCGCATGAGTGGTGCCACAACTGAGCCTGCAAAACAGTCAGGCAGTGCACAACCATTATGCCTCAGCAAGCTGAGAGTTCTAAACCGTCCACAGCCAGTGCACTGCCTGGGGGAAGTCAGTCATGGCGACTGGCTAGCCCGTTTATCACACTCACACAGACCATTACATGTTACTGTAAAGTACTTGGTGATTTCTGCTTTAAGGGAGTCAGAAAGACTTTTGAGCAGGTAAAGAGAGACTTCGGTTTAAAGGAAATTGAAAGGTTTTGTTATACACAAGTATGCTACTGGGCTCTGCGCCGCTCGGTCAGGTAAGCAGCCCTACCAAGTACTACACAATTGCTCACCCAAATATGCAGCAGTTTTAAGATCTTCTTAGAGTTGCTTGTTGCTCAAATGGACGTAATTTCTGATATGTATATGTGTCCCTCATCTTCATTGCTTGATTTTTGCTCGTGAAAAAATGCCACTCATAGCCATTGAAAGTCACCCATAATCACACTGAACTTATGAAAATGTCACACATAAGCAATCTGGAACCTTGGTAGCTATTAGGTTGGACTATAACCAGCAGGACCAGATTGAAAAAATCAGTATCAGTGTGACCAGAACTAGTTAAACTAGGGCGAGGATGAGGACGAGGAGGACCAAAACAGCCCAGTAAAGGAGGACTTGGAAGAGGACTGGGAGGAGGACTAATGCCTAAAAGCATAGAAGGACCTGAAAGAGAAGTAAGAAGACAAGGGCAGGAGTACACCTATTTGGGTCTAAACAACATGTATTAGAGTATCCATTTTGTAAATTATTTGTATCCATCCTTCTGATGCTGCCTACTTGAAAACCCACAACCTTGAGCTCAATATAAAACTGGTAAGTATTGGTTGACAAATCAGAGCATGCAAATTGAACAAAAAGCTGGGACTGTTACACTCTGACTTCTGAGTGATAGAAGATGCTGTCTGATGCTGGCACAGTAAGTAGTCTGAGGGTGGATCTGAGGGCATAGGAGTTTAAAGGCAGATGGGTGAAAATGAGTGCGGTCTGTGATGGATGGAGACAGGGTTTGGAAAACTCAGATGTCTGAAGTCAGGAAAAATGGTCAACGGCTAAGAAAGGAGTTAAAGGGCTATGGCGGTCAGCAAAAGGGAGCACATAATCATAAGAAGGCTCTGATGAGCAGAAGTGCCCACCCCTAATATCCACATATTTTGTACACAAAGACCTGGATCGGGAACACATTTATATGGAACCTACAATTGTAACACAACTGTTGACACAAGCAACAAACGGAGGAAGAGGGAGGGAAGGAGAGGGAGATGCACAGAGGACAAACTGATATGACAAAACATCACCAAAAATGAGGATTTTCAGATTTCTTGTGAAAGATCTGGTGCAAAGGGGTCTAGAAAAGGTTGAGGGGAAGATTGTTGCACACTTTGGGTCTTAGTTTCGGTAGAATCATCCCCTGTATTGGCCTCTCGTAAAAATAAAGAATTGAAAGCAATGACACAGATCCTGATTTAAGAAGTCTCGCTGGGTGATAGGGTGAGATCGAAGAAGGCAGAAGCTTGAAGCTCCTAAGATAGTAGGATTGATAGACCAAGCAGAAGACCTTCAACTGAACTGTCTGACCAGTAGCCAGTGCTGCACACGAATATGTGCCGGAATCTACAAAGGTAAGCTGCAAGATGCCTCGCCGTATTTTGGATCTTCTGTAACTGGGTGAGTTGAAAATCAGGAAGCCTGACATAAAAAGCATTGCCATAATCCAGCACAGACCAAATGATCTAATTGAGCATTCGTGCCTGCTTGCCAAAAAACCGGCCACTCATATTTTTGTGCTAAATGAGAGCTTAAACCAGACCTAAGAGTTTTGGCAAGTAATGTTGGGGAGGGAAGTGTCCCCGAGATGAAGGCCGAAGGTCTTCAGACCAGACTAACTGACTGTCACTGAAAATTTAAATTTACATTTTTTCACCGTTCAATTTCAAACAGTTGGTTGCTTTTCAGAACTGTACAACTGTCAGGCAGACCCTGGGGTGCAGGGTGGTGCAGGATCAGACACATTGATAGAAGCATTATAAGAATGGCTAAAAATGGAAACAATTCAACCATGTTAGTTATTCATAATATTACTAAGATAACTCCTATCTATTACTAATTTTCCTATGCTAAAGAGAACAGGTCGGAAGCACCCATCTGCCAGGTCTATTGGAATCACCCAACTTCATACCTTGGTACTGTATGTTAGGAAGTCATCCTTAGTGCATTCGCAAATGCACCCCATCTTGAGTGTCTCAGCCTGCAAACTTCTTCATGCATGACTATATTCCATCTCAGAGCGAAGGTCATGGACAGGGTACCTGCATCTCAGTCACAGCAGCATTCCATGACGACTCCAGCTGGAAGTGAACTCCGCACTGACTTCAGAATGTACGCTGTTTAAGTAATAAAACAGCAAGTTTGATTAAACTGTACCAAGGGTGCAGAATAACTTCTGTAATTAGTTTAAAGCAGAAGAGCTGTCTCGTATGATCAAATATAAAATAAAATGAGGCATGGTGCTCTAAGTTTTGTGACCCTGAAACTAAATGTTCAGACTACAGTGCGACAGTGTCTATCAGAAATAAATGTGGGCATGTCTCATTCTTGCATTATGGAAAATGTGCAAACCACTATTAGTGAACAATGCTAAGGTATAAAGAAAAGCTCAAATGGAGACTAAATTTGAGCTACATAACATCCTTCCCTTGGTTGGGAAGAGACAACATTAAAAAAATAACCAATAGCAATGACTATATAAAAAATAAGCCTTGCGTTATATATGTAAAAAGCCTTGCATTTCACATAAATATTTTAACAGCATAAGCATATGCTAAAAACTATTAAATAAAATTAAAAAAAGCAAACTAAAAGAGATTTAAGAAAATAATTTCATTACATTAAAAAAGCTTCTAGGAGGCATCTGGATTGAAATGTGGCATGTCCAACATGGCCACCTATTCCATATCCAAAATGGCATTGGGCCCAGGAACGAACCCACACCCCAAGGTAACAGTGGCAGGAGTGCAGCCTCCAAAGAGGGACAAGAAGTTGAAGGAGCACCTGGCATAGGCAAAGGCAGCTCATATAGGTATCTTGCATTAAAGGGAGCAGAATCAGAGCGCAACACAACTGATGCAACCGCAAAGTACGCACAAGCAGATTCATGTCAAGAGACTGAGAGAATTGCATGATAAGGCACAAGTTTAGAGCATTAATACAAAACTCTATAGGGAGGGCCTAAGGGGATGTTTAAGGACCTGCAATGCTACAGCCCCCAAAGAATACAGTTAAATACACAAAATGTAGCAGTGGGTCAAACAGATAACATGAACTAACTACGTGTCTCCGAACAAGAACTAGACTCCGTATAGAGTGATATGCATGGATGCTGTGAAGATGTGGTACTCCTTCTTTGTGAAACAAATACCCATCAGTTGTCGATTGGTACCGCCCTGTTCATCATTTGGGAGCCTTCACATCCAGAAGGTATGAGTTGTTATTTTATCCACTGGGGATAGGAAAGATGTAGATAGCCTATCCAACCAATGAGGCCCAGTGTGTACTATGGTATACCTCGGTATACCATAGTACACACAAAAAAAAAAAAAAAAATTACTCATGGTTACGTCGATATTTGATACAGGCTTTTAAAAAATTAGCTACATACTTCGCTGTAAAACTGGAGTTCAGACATTGCAAAGATAGGTATGCTGGGCGACAGGTTCTTAGGCCTATTAGTCTTAATAAAGGCAAAATCCAAACCTTCCTGGGAAAAGAATAAAATTTACAGAAAAAAAGAATATGTATGGTTGATTGGGGGGAAACATTGTCACAGGGACAGGGAATAATGATAGGGGACCAGTTTTGTACATTTGGAAAGGTTACAAGCCGGAAAAAAGAATTGAAACAAAACCTTGTAAGAAGATACTTTTCAAAGTTGTTCAAAAGGAAGGTCAGATATGGTTGAATGCCCACGTGGGTCTGTACAGCAATGATTTGAGAGTTTGTGGGTTTTACCAGTTCCACCGAGCATCGAAGATCTCTTAAATGTGACAAACATAGCTTTTTGAGTTCTTTCCTCGATATGTCGGTCATGCTCGGGGGGTCGGTGAAAAAGTTAGTGCGGACCATGTCCCGGCTAAAGTTCCTAATGTATAGTAGCCAGGGTATATTTTCCCAGTTGTCAAGAGCTATACAATCCAAGATTAAGGAGCGCGTTAAATGGCACTCCTCTTTGGTCCATATACGGTGCCACAATAGCATGGGTTGGCATCGAATGGTGTCCGTGATATAATCCATGCCTAGTTCAGCTAACGAGGCATAGGTTGGGGCACTGCGTGGTAGGGCCAATAGGTATTTAGCAAAGTCATTCTCAATCATTTGGAGTGGACTTATCGGTCCATAGCCTCAGACCCCTGCGCCATACGTTGCCACACTGTGGCACTTAGCGTAATATATGGTAAGTAATTCCGGGGGAGCCGGTTTCCCCAGTTTCCTTGAAAAGGATATTAAGGCTGCAGTGGCTCTTAAGAAGAGCAGTTTTTTACTTGCCACTGCCTGTCGCCAACTCAAGGAATCGTCCACCAGGATGCCCAGGTAGGGATAGACGCGAGTTCTTTCAAGCTTGATCTTGTCAACAAAGATGGGTTTAGGTCTTTTTATTTTAGGGCCAAGGTGCATTACGAATGTCTTTTTTATGTTAACCTTAAGGCCGAGAGAGTCCATATAAGAGCAGTATTTGTTGAGCTGTACTTGAAGTTGGGTCAACGTCCTGGCGAAGATGACAGAGTCGTCCGCATATAACAATGTTGGTATGGGACGGTGTTTAATTTGCGGAAGGTCCTGGCTCCCTTCTAGCATGGCTGCCTCGAGTCCATTGGTGTACAAGTTGAACAGGAAGGGAGCCAGTACACAGCCCTGTCTAACTCCTTTTGTAATTTGAAAGGGGGAGGTGAGTTCTCCGCTGATCCCGTACCTAACTCTTGCTGTAGAGTCTGAATAAAGTTCGCGCAAGAATGCTATAAGAGCAGGATCGACGCCCATTTCCCCGAGCAAAGACCAGAGTTTCGCATGCTGTACACAGTCGAACGCTGCACTGAGGTCGACGTATACGAGAAATAAATGACCCTTTTTTGCGTTCACGTATTTCCCGATCAGGAGAGCGAGGTTCAGGGCCTGCTCTACGGTCCCAAGACCCGCCTGGAACCCGTATTGAAGGTCGGTTAAGATAGAATTTGTTGCTGCCCACTCCTGGAGACGTTACAGCAGCAAGCGTCCCGCTACCTTACCCAGGGAATCCAGGAGGGAGATGGGTCTGTAGCAAACCGGATCATTCCGGTCGCCCTTTTTAAAAATAGGTAGAAGGATGGATGAGGACCAAGAGTCAATAAGGCCCGAAGTTGTTACCGCAGTCAGAACCTGGGTGAGAAGTGGGGACCAGAGCTCGATGTTATGTGTGAAGATATCCACCGGCACCCCATCAAGCAGTGTAAACAGCAGTCAATTTTATTTTCAGTGGATGCAAATCGCCTTTCAGCAATTGCATATAGATGTCATTTATATGCAACTGGCATTGTTTCTCCTTCATTGAATAACATATATGTGTAACCAATAGAACCTGCAATTATGTGGGTCATTAAATTGGTAGTGTTAACACAAGTATGTCAGTGTTTAGACTCAAGCATGTCTGTCTGTAAATTTCGGAAAATAGTAGTATGTATATTAGTCCAATGTTTATTAGAAAAATCAGGACAAATTAAATCCTACCAATGGTTGGTGTTCAGACACAATATTGGAGAAATAAAATCTGAAATATTGAGTCTGAAATATTGTCACACAGAAATATTGTGTGCAAGAATATAGTTGTCAAGTATATCGATTTTATGGTAAGTCATATCGATTTTAACAATATTGAAATCATTATTATAGTTTTTAAAAATCTTGTAAAGAATATTGTTTTATTATTTTTATGTACATTAGTATGTATTTTAATTGTATATTTTAAATGTTGTTAATGTTTTTTAATATCGTTTTTAAATGATTAGTAGTTTTGAATTTTAATGTTAAATATTTTTTTCATTACCAGTACAGTAGTGGGTTGTGGGGTTTATCGGGGTATGGGATGGGAAGTAAATGGATAATACTTAATAAATACATGTTTTTTATTAATGTAATCAATAATTATGTTAGTTGTATAATGTTTTGTTTTTAATTACATGTCAGGTACATGTTGTGTGTTTTGTATGGGTATAGGGTGGAAGTAAATTAATAATAATTAATCATTAATTGTTAAATAATATTAACAATTTAATTGACAAATATGTAAACTGTAATGCAATAATTTTTGGTTTGTTGTTTTTGTATGGTTAAAGGTTGGGTAGGAAATTATTTATAATAATTAATAAGGTTACATTATAATTATTGGAATGATAAGTGATTATATAAAATATGTAATTAAGATATTCTTTATATTAAGTGTGAGTTGCGGCTAATGTTTGAATTGACAATGAATTATGAAAAATAAGCAAATAATATTCTGTTTTATATATTAGTTGTAGTTTGATTGTTTCCTATGGATAAAGGGTGGGGCAGTAATTAAATATAATTATTTTAGTAATATTATTAATAATGTAATAAATATGTAATTATGTAACATGTGTAAATAATACCATTTAAAGATTTAGTTTTAGATATGTGTTTTGTACTTAGAAATATAGGACAGTTGCTTAAGTAATAAAACATTTAAAAATAGTTCATGTTTTATAAATATGGAATTTATTATTGTATGTGTTAATTGTGTTGTGTAAATGTAAATAAATTGTATCTATTGGTCAATAATAATTTCAGAATATAGAGCCTTGTAGAGCGGTCCGACTACCAGCATCTGATCCGGTGGGCCTAGGCATAAGTCGTAGGGCACGACCGCTGCTTTACCGACAGGCTAAAGGAGCCCGTTGTGGCAACGATGGGACCGTAATCCCTACAGTAGAGGCGGTGCCTGCTTTAGCTCTGCCATAGGGATTACAATGTCTCTTTCCCTCGGCCTGTACATGGCGGTCTGACCGCCACCATGTGCAGGCATATGGAAAGGGACTTTGGAGGCCCCTAGCAGGGCCCCCGTCGGCCTCCGCTATGGTACTTGGGGGGCACATGTGGTGCCCCCCTCAAACATCCTTGGACCCTGTGCTAGGCACCTCATGAATGTTTCAAACATGCCTATTTCTATTGTGGCTTGTGCTGAGGCTCTTTTTTGGGCTGCTGCACATGCGGCAATAGAAAACAGCATGTTTACGACCACCTGCATGATGGTCAGATTGTAATTTGGTGGATGGAACTGATAACTATGTGTCAACCGGTATCCATCCCACAATGATGGCGATCAGACGCTCATTGTGCCGCCATCATAATTTATAATAAGGCCCATAGTTTTGCATTTTAAGTATAATAATATTTGAAGTTATTTATTATATGTATTAAACATTGTAATACATATTTAATTTATTTAATTACCTACAAAAATATTTATATTTTTGTTATATTTAGTATGTTTTCAAAATTATTTTATTTTGTTCAAGTTAATTAGTTTGTTTCTAATGTCGATCTGACTGGAGTTGGAATAGTACATTTTACCCCTCTGCAATCCAATACTTTCCCTACTGATGCAATGACTGGAGTGGGAATAGTACATTTTAACCCCCTGCTATCCAACACTCCCCCAAATGTTGTACTGACTGGAGTGGGAATCACACATTTCCCCACTGTTGCACTCACTAGAGTGTGAATAGTAAATTGTACCCCACCGCAATCCAACACTTTCACTACTGTTGTACTGACTGGAGTGGGAAATATCAGGTTTACCATATGCAATCCAGCACTTTCCCTACTGTTGCACTAACTGGAATGGCAATAGTACATTTTTAACCCCTCTGCTTTCCAACACTTTCCCTACAGTTGCATCGACTAGAGTGGAAATAGTCCATTTTACCCCTCCCGAGTATAACACTGTGCCTACTTTTTTATAAATTGTAGTGGGAATAGTAAATGTATTAATTGTAAAGTTTTATAGCCTAGTTTATATTCTGTACTATTATGTTTTTGTTTATTTAAAATTCTGATATTTAACAATATTAGTGTTTTTAATATGTAATAGATTTTTAGTAAATTGTAATTTTTCATTTAGTTTACTTTCTATTTTAAACAAAACGTTGTTTTAAAAAATATTTCATGTTATTGGATATATATAGTAGGTAGTTATAGTTAGGACCACGGTTCCATAGGAAAAGCTTTTTTTCATGTGCTTATAACTTTAGCGTCGTATGACAAATCTTTATGAATTTTTCCAAAAAGTTTCTCTTTTTAGATCAGCTCCTTTTTTGAAAGTTTGGGGGTGACAGGTAAAGGGGGGCCGAGAAAAAAGGGGGGTCCCAAAATGTGTTTTCTCCATGCATTTTCCATAGGTAACTTTAGACAAGGCTACAAGGCAAACTGCTGCACGGAATTACGCCACATTTGGCAGGGAGAAAGATCTTGGTCCAGAAAGCACACTTTTGTTTAAATGGGGTGAATCCGTTCTGTAGTTTCTGAGAAATCTCAAATTTTACAGATATCGATATTTGAGAATTCTGACATCTGATTGGCTGAGGGGTTAAGAGCACGAGCTTGCCGCTCATTGGCTGTGAACGGTTGAAACTAGGAAGTGTTGGCAGCCATTTTGTGACTCAGTTGAAAGTAGAAGGGGGAAAAAAAGAGAAAAATTGGATAAGAGGGTATAGTAGGAACACTGTGGAGTTACTTTAAGCAGTCTGTTCGGTGCAGAGGCAGAGAGTTTGAATGTTGCGTTGGCCGTGGAAATCATGTCCACAGAACAACAGTGCGCGGTATTGCGGCAAGGTTGCGTAGGCTCTGAAAAGCCCGTCGGGAAAACAATGCTGCGTATTGTGACAAGCAGTGTGTAGGGGACACACACAGGTAGTGTGAATGTTGCGTAGGCCGTGGAAATCACGTCCGCAAAACAACGATGCACGGTATTGTGGCAATGTTGAGTAGGCTGTGGAAATCATATGGGGAAAACAACAATGCGCCGTATTGCGACCTTCCTTTATTATAATGCAGAGTAATGTTTATTTATAATACGGTGTTCACTTTTATCACTGATTATGTCAATTTGTTAGAGGAAATGGAAATCACTTCCGCAAAACAATGATGCGTGGTATTGCGGCAATGTTCAGTAGGCTCTGGAAATCATATGGGGAAACAACAATGCGCTGTATTGAGGCGTTCATTTAATATAATGCGGAGTAATGTTTACTTATAAGGCGGTGTTCACTTTTATCACGGATATTGTCACTTTGTTAGAGGGAATTTAATAATATGTGGGAGGGCGTGTTCGCTCCCTGTGCACGGAACAAAATTAACATTTAATTGGCTGAGGTGTTCCAACAACGACCTTAATGTTCATTGGCTGCAAACCATTGAAAGTAGAAGCGTTGCCAGCCATTCCCTTCCCCTCCGCAGAGTAGCAAGGATATCTGATTGGTTCACATCTTCCAAGGAGGACCTTCCAGAGCTTAATTTTCATTGGCTGCGAACCATTGAAAGTTGAAGTGTTGCCACCCATTCCCTTCCCCTCCGCGAAGTAGGAAGGACATCTGATTGGCAGACGTGTTCCAAGCCGGACCTTCCCAAGCTTAATGTTTATTGGCTGTGAAGCATTAAAAGTAGAAGTGATGGCAGCCATTCCCTCCACTTCTGCGGAACACAGTGTTCCGAGTACCAGTTTGCTCCTTATTGGGTGGGAACGATTCACTGTTGTATGCCATTTTGTGACGCACTTCAAAGGAATACGGGAAAACAAAACAGTAGAGGGGAGGGGAGCAACACTATCAACTCTGTACAGTGGTGACAAGGTGGTGGACAGGGACAGTGAATGGAAAAATAGTTTTAAATATATTTTAAGGGCCATTTATATAATTTGTGTGGGGCCTACAAATCATGTTGGGAAAATACCAGTGTGTTGCAGTCTTCTTTTTATTAAGTCAGTGGGTGGGATACTTCACAGGAGCAGTATTTACTTATAACATGGTGGTTACTTTTCTGACGGGGAGGGCTACATCTTTGGAGCAAATATTATAATATGGAGGAGGGGGTTGAAAAAGAAACCGCGCTGTTGCGGTCTTAATTTAAATAAAGTTCTGAGTAACCTACTTCTCGGGAGCAATGTTTACTTAGAATGTATAGTTATAGTGCAGTGCTTACTTCTGTCACGGGCAGTGCTATTTCCTTGCAACAAAATAGTAGGTGTGGTTACGCTGCAATAAATTAAGTCTAGGTTTGAAACTGTTTTTACAAAGCAATCACAAATATACTTTCTTAGGAAAGTGTAGCTGTATGTATCAGAGGGGTGACAAATAAAAACGGAATTCATAAAATATCCCTTAAGGGTGGCTACACCCTCCTTTTTTTGTGGCCTATAGTTTGTAAAAGTGTTGTTTCATATTCTGGTTAATATAAGAGGGCATCAGTTACTTTTAGATAAAGTAGAAAAGAAGTGCTACAAGCAACACTCCCGCACTACATCATCTCAGGTCACAACAACAATAACAAGTAAAAAACAGTTAAACACAAATACATCATATTATACCTAGAAATGTACGCTTCATCAAAACATTAAATAAAGCATTATGTCTACAGGTTTTTCTTTTTAGGGACTACATTTTTATAAAATATTAGCAGTGTTACAAACTGTGAGGTAGTAAGTTATCAACGGAAAAAATTGTAGTAAATGTTGTTAATATCTCGCAGATAGATCTCTAACCCTTCTGAAGTGCTATAAGTTTTTTACAATCTCTATTCTTAAACCCCTTTCCTGCTCCCGTCGGCCAACGGCCGTCGCGTGTACTACCTGGCTAGTGCTGCGCACGTCCGTTGGCCGACGCGGCCACGCCCACTCGTATGAATTAGTGTGGTGGTGTGTGTATAACTGTATAGGTGAGTAAATGGGAGTTTGATTGATTCTTTGCATGACTGACTAGGTATGTGAGTAACTCCATGGATGAGTGGCGGTGTGTGAGTGTCTGTATAGGTGTATGAGTCCATATGATCGTGTTGTATTGAAGAGTGACTGCATGTATGAGTGATTGTATGGGTGAATGAGTGGATTTGTGTGTAGACCTTGGAATCAGTCAGTGCGTATGTAGTGACTGGTATTGGTGTGTCGATGGTTTCGAAAATAGTAGTCTATATTTTACAGTGGGTGTATAGTTAGCTGAACTAACTATAATGGCGGAATTTCTCTAGTTTTGTATGAATGAAATGTCCAACTAACCATAACGTCCCTGAAACTTATGTTTTTTTTCAGTGAACTTCCAAGGTTTTTTAAATGCTAATTTCTAACTATAACATAGCAGTCGCATTTGCAGAGTGGTGGAAAAAGGTGAGCGTGGCCTTCAAACACCTCTTAGCAATCCTACTGTGTGTAATTTACTGGAGGTAACAGAAGAACTAGTTAGCCCCCAACGTCAACCTTGGGGGCCAACTACCCCTTTTATTACCACTACCAGTAAGTCCCACACAGCAGGATTGCTAACTTCTTATATCAGGCCCGCCCCCTCCCTGCACCATTGTGCAAATGCACCCCCTAGCACATTGTAAGTTGGGGGATTAAGTCCACTTGAATCCTGAGGGTCCCTGTGGGCCAACTAGCCCACTAGGTACCTCCAGTAAGCTCAACAGAGCTGCTTTGCAGAGAGGAGGTCCAAGACCTCGCCCGTTATTACACCTCACTGCAACGCAGCTTACTGGAGCTTACTGGCGCTTACTGGAGTACCTGGTGGGCTAGTTGGACCCCAAGGAACCTCAGGATTCAAGGGGGGTTAATCCCCCAATATACAACGCGCCAGAGGGCCCGTTTGCACAGTGGTGAAGGGAGAGGGCGGGACCTGATGTGACAAGTGTGCAAACACACCCTGTGGTGCGTTTTCAATTTGGGAATTAAGTACCCTTGAATCCTGATGGTCCCTGGGGGCCAACTATCCCACCAGGTACCTCCAGTAGGCACCACAGGGCTGCGTTGCAGAGAGGTGGTCCAACGCGAAGCCCCTTTTCACACATCTCTGCAACGCAACTCAGTTGCACTTACTGGAGGTACCGGGTGGGCAAGTTGGCCCCCAGCGACCCTCAGGATTCAAGGGGACTTAATCCCCCAACTTAAAACGCGCCAAGAAGCGCGTTTGCACACTTGTCACATCAGGCCTGCCTTCACCACTCTGCAAACGCACCCTGTTTCGGCCCTGGGGACCCCATCCCCCAGGGCATGGCCACATTTTTATATTTTATTTTTAAAGGAGAGGGGCTGCGTGCCCCCCCCCCCCTCCTTAGGTCTCTAGTAGCCCCAGGGACACCATCCCCAGGGATGTGCCTCTTCCTTTTTTATTTATTTATTTTTTCAATATTGAAGGAGGGTTGCCTTGCCCCCCTCCTGGGCCACTTCTGGCCCCGGAGACCCCAAGCCCCGGGGCTGACCCTTTCCGTTGAGGACCATGGGAGAGGCACAATTCCCCCACGGTCTGGCCAGCTCGCTGCCTCCTGCGGGAGCAGGTATTGTTTTTCCACACAGGGAGCTGCTGACATGCAGCTCCCCTAGTCGAAGAGCAATCTGCTTTGAATTTTGGAAGCAAGAGCATTCCTCTTTTGGTATCCCCAGTGTTGTCCAGGGGCTCTTGGGCTTTTCCCCCTCATCTCCAATGTTTTCGTAGGGGTTCCTGTCCGGAGGAAGACCTAATATTGGGAATCCTGAGTAAGGCCATTCTACACTTCTACACTCAAGCAGCGCTGGTGCATGCTGCCCCTTGGTTAATGACAGTGTGCATGGAAGTACTTTCCGTTGTACTGTCCTCATTTGTGAGACCATCTATGATGGGCCAAGCTGCACGTGTCGCACTTTGTGGGCCTCAACACAGCACACAGGGTGTGCTGGATCTTGTGGCCCAATCTCACAGTACCCTGCTGATTGCCATGGATGAGGCGCACAGCCTCCAACAGGATCCCAGGTGAGTTTGGCTTCCCTGCCCGCCCTCATGTTGCTGGAGCAACCAGAATGGCCAAGGGGAGACAGGGGAGTGGGCACAACAGCAGCGGAGTGTCATAGGTGCCCGAGGCACATGTGAAGCAACTCTGCCTTGCGTGATCAAGAAGATGTGGGTGGCTCTGATTTTACGCTTTAGTCACAGCAGTCCGAGAAGCCCTGGAGGTTCCCAGACCTGCTGCCGCAGAAGAGCGGCATGAAAGGCTGCGTTGGTGGCAGCGGCTGTGCCGTATGTTTATGGGCAGCCACCTTGTGCAACCATGTACACAGATCAGCATTGTGTGGGCCCCAACTCCTGTGACATATACCTGGAGGGCTCCTACCTGAAGGAGCTGGCTGCTATGGGAGGAGCTTGATCTGTTTGGAGCTGCCTCAGAGCAGCTCCGTTGTTGGGCACCCTAAGAGTGAAGGGTGGCGAGGCCCTCCTCCGGCCTGTGGGTCTCTGAGTGGTGTCTGTACCGGGAGCACTTTTGAGGGACTGTTGGGAAGGGGTGGAAACTCGATGGAGGCTCCTGGTCCCTTGGGTTTCGTTTCCACATTACAACAGTTCCCCTAATAGACGGGCTGGAGTGCCTGCACCCACATTAGGAACTGGAATTACCATGTAACATATAAGGGAAGTGCAAGTGGCCAAGTGATTATATGATCTATGTGATGTCATGACAATTGACTTATGGCAAAGTAATTTATGATCCATGCATTTTTATTACAAGTGCCTAGTGGCATAGTAATTTATGTGATTGTGGTCTATGTGTTTTTATGTATATTAGAAAGGATATTTTTATATAACCTTGTTTGGAGTCTCTTCTTGTGATATGCCTAGTGTGTCACTGATGTGTGTGTTGTGCAAACGCTTTACACTTTGCCTTTGGGATAAGCCTCACTGCTCTGCCAAGCTACCAAGGCGATGAGCAGGGATTATCTTGGGTGTGTAACTTCCTTATCCTCACTAGAGTGGTAGGTTCTGCCTGGCTTACGTGCATACCCTAGCCAACCAGAAACCCAATTCTAACACCTTTTCGTTGTGGCTTATTAGGCCTGGTTCCCACACTGTTTTAACTTAGAGCTCCTGGTCAGCTGGAGGAACTTCAGTGAGCCACTGGTGTATCACCAAAGAAGCTGCCTCCCTTTTAATATTATTCAAAATAATTGAGGACACTCGTAAAATTTCAAATTAGCTCTATCCCTAAATCCAAAGCAGGGGCTGCTCTGTTTTCAGCCCGAATCTGCTTAAGGACTTCAGGTAAAACAGCAATTGAGGGAGTACCATGGATGATAGTGTAGATTGCTGCAAAAACAGTACCCCATGTGTTACACTCCTTAACATGGAGAACCCTACCAAGTGGAAGACATATAGTGAAAATTCAAACTTTATCATGGGGCCCTGTATGGGGAAACACTGCCTCAAACTGAATTGCTTTTTGTGCAATCTGAAACGGAATTTCTTCCCGTTTGTTGGGGGCTTTTCACATAATGCAATTAATGGTACTAAGACTAATTGCAGGCATAGCAAGCTGAGCCTGACGAGCTTGAGGAGCACTAGCTGGGACAGTAGTAATTTACGCCGAACATACTGAATCAAACTGCGATACAGTCTGACCAAATGGTTTAAAAGAGCAAGTGTTTCACGCTGGGGTAATGCCTTTGCATTAGAATGAGGCATATAGCCTGCTAAGACTGGCCAGGTAGCTCTTTCATTACTGAGAGGATGAGAAGACTCAGTCCAACCGATTATGAAGTTGCTGGTAAGTTAATAGTATTTCTAAATATTCATAAGGTTTATATGCAGCTGGAACTGCAGCTTCAGTGTATGTGTGAAATGTAAGAGAATTTGTATTGACTCCTGGAACATCAACCCAGAAATAAAAGACCTCACATCTATACCTTCGTGTGCCTGAACCATGAATGTAATTTCTCCAACTGCAACTACTGGTAGCACCATAACTAATGAATGGAGTTCAAAGAACGGAAAACACTATAAGGGAAAATCCTTTTAAATAATCAAGCTTGATTAACCTACAGAGATAAATAGGTGCTTTTGATTAAGTTCACATCATGGAGATCTCTCTATAGAGGTAATAAAAGACTTTTGGACACATTCAAGTAAACTACTCAGAAGATTAATTAAATAGGTTTAAAAAAACGTAAACGTTAGTGGCACCATGTTGTATGGTTCCTACAAATCCAGTAGAAATAAGTATTTAGAATCTTCTTATACAATTAGTAAATGTTGGTTTGTTTGGCTAGCTCACATTACCACATCTAAACTCCTAACCATACAGAGTTAAAGATGTTGTTAGTAACCTCGAACATGACCCTAAAATTCCCAAGGAATTCAGATAAACAGATCTAAGCCTTTCGTTTGTCACGTATGCATGTCCAAAGTGCCACAAAGAAAAACTATGATAATGCATTTTCAAATGCTTATTGAAAGCTCTCATCTTTGTAAATAAAACATGAACTGTGATTGTCAGAAAGATCAGATATATTGTTATTAGCATTATTGGAATGG
The DNA here is from genome assembly GCF_964261635.1 of Lissotriton helveticus. Lineage (NCBI taxonomy): Eukaryota > Metazoa > Chordata > Amphibia > Caudata > Salamandridae > Lissotriton > Lissotriton helveticus. The sequence goes on from NC_136067.1 coordinate 1,953,283,163, forward strand.
TGAAAAATAGGAACAGTTCAACCATGTTAATTGTTCATAATGTTACTAATATTACTCCTATCTGTTACTTATTTCTCTATGCTAAAGAGAACATGTTGGGAGGACCCATCCGTCAGGCCTATTGGAAGGAACCAACCCCATACCTTAGTACGGTATGTCAGGAAGCTGGCCCTAGTGCATTAACAAAGGCACTCCAAATTGAGTGTGCAAACCTGCTCACTTCTTCTTACATGGCTCTCTTCATCCTCAGCGTGATGTCAGGGATAGCGAAACTGCATCTCAGTCACAGCAGCTTTCCATGATGATGGCGGTGGGAAGTGAACCTCTCACTGACTTCAGCATCAACACTGGTTAAAGAATAATATGGCATGCTTATCCCACTGTGCCAAGGGTGCAGAACAACGTCTGTAATTAGTCTAAAGCAGAATAGTCCTCTCCTACAAGAAAACAAAAATGAGGCATTGTGTTCTCAGTTGTGTGTGCCTGGAACTAAATGTGCAGACTACAGGGCTACAATGTAGAGCAGAAGTAAATGTGTGCATGGCATATTCTCACATTAGGGAAAACATGTGTAAACCACTATTAGAAAACAATGCAAAATTAAAACAAAAAGCTAAAATGGAGACTAAATGTAAGATATATAACACTGGCATTGGTGCAGAGAGATAGCTTAAGAGTGCCCTTGAAAGAAGGAGACAAACCACTTAAGGGCTGATCCCACTAGGGTAAACTTCGGATGATGATTGATTAGCATGAAATGGTTGTCCTTATCAAAAGATGCAATGAGGTCTAACTGCAAGAACACAATACCCAGAGCAACCTCAATGATGTGGCCTATCTGAAAATTTGCCTGAGATCAGTCATGAGATCATAAGGTAGGAGTGTGTAGCTGCAAAGCCCCCAAATAAAGTGTTTTAAAAATAAAAAATAAAAAGTAATTTACAAAGGGGGGAGCAACAGACGGGCTTAGGTGTGGGAGGCAGAGAAGCAAGCAGCCCAGTAGCAGTCTACATCTGGATTATTTAAAAATGTATAAATACAAAATGGGGAGGGGTAGGGGAGCAATGGAGAAGAGCACATGAAAGAATGCATTCCTATGGAGTGTTAAAATTGGAAAAAATAGTTCCCTTACATCAGCAGTGAAAGAACGCAAGTTATACAATAAGAACATGGTAAATATGAAATGTTACAGAGATTAAACAATGGGCATGATTCAGAAAGAGCCTCCACACTCATGGTGGTGGCCCCACAGCCGTGGGGGGAGTCTCTGCACTTTTTACTGAATATCCGCAATGAGACTCTCCCACAACCGCGGGGCCTCGCCATGAGTGTGCAGGCTCTTTGTGAATCATGCCCAATATGTCTTCGCCAAAAATGATTATAGACGAAACCTGAGAATGACACTTTTGTTGCTTTTGGACCTTACGAAATTTTGGCATAGTTTGTTGGGTGCTGCTTTAGCCTGTCTTTCCTTTTTTCAGAATGTTATAGAAAACGATCAGTGGAGGGTACAACCGAAGAACGGTATCAAGAAGCCTTGCAGATGGCTGAAAAATACTCAAGACTGTATGAGAATCTGCTTCAGAGATTCCAAGAAGTAATTAAAAACAAAAGCAGCGTCTTAGAGAATCCCGACCAGGGGTCACAGCTGAATGCGGAATTCGCTACAGTAAGTTAGGCTTTTATGTTGCAAATTATGTGGCCATCGCGGTAAATCAATAATTATCTGGTAAATGATGCAGCCACAGTATGATATAAATCCACTGGCCTGTCTGTGTCCGTTATTTTATCAACAATTTATTCACAAAAGGTTGCTAAAATTGCTACAGGTCTCTGAGGCGGAAGCCGGGGACATAGGCGCTCGCATTTAAAAAAAAATATTTGCTTTACTTTGTAATTCCTGATTTTACTTGCCCGCATATTTGCACATTACCTCGACCCACTGGGTGACACTCTTCCCCTCAGGCGATTAAGGTGCTGAGGTGGGAAGCAACATAACGGGGACATAGGCGCTCGCATTTTTAAAAATCATTTGTTTTACTTTGTATTTCCTGATTTTACTTGCCCGCATATTTGCCCATTACTCTGACCCTCTGTGTTACTGGATGACACTCTTCCACCCAGCCGATTAAGGCGCTGAGGTGGGAAGCAACATAACGTAATCTGAGCCGCCATATTGAAGCGAGGCTGGGGGTGGAGTTCTAGTTGTTTTTCCCTCCCACGCCCCCCATTGCATAAAAGGTGCGTCCTGATACCGATGCTGAAATTGATTGCTACAGGTCTCTGAGGCGGAAGCCGGGGACATAGGCGATCACATTTAAAAAAAAAAATTTGCTTTACTTTGTAATTCCTGATTTTACTTGCCCGCATATTTGCACATTACCTCGACCCACTGGGTGACACTCTTCCCTCAGCCGATTAAGGCGCTGAGGTGGGAAGCAACATAACGGGGACATAGGCACTCGCATTTTTAAAAATCATTTTGTTTTACTTTGTATTTACTGATTTTACTTGCCTGCATATTTGCCCATTACTCTGACCCTCTGTGTTACTGGATGACACTCTTCCCCCCAGCCGATTAAGGCGCTGAGGTGGGAAGCAACATAACGTAATCTGAGCCGCCATATTGGAGCGAGGCTGGGGGTGGAGTTCTAGTTGTTTTTCCCTCCCACGCCCCCCATTGAATAAAATGTCCCCTCCCTCCCGGCCGGGCAGCGGACGCGCGCAGCGGGCGCGCCGACAGCGTGCCTAAGGTGCACCTAAGGCAAGCCCATCTGCGCCTGTCCGCGACCCGATCGCGGCCGGGGCAAGCCACGCTGCCGGATATTCCAGCCCGGTAAGGATTGTCTACAATCGCAGTACATTACTCTCCTTACGTCTAACGGGCTGTGTCCAGCATCGACTTAATCCCTTAGACCTGCACAGAGGGAACACATTATGTTTGCATTGTGGCTCTTCGTTCTACACTTTGGCCGCTCCCATTAAATCTCCCTCTTGGATGCTCTCCCGAGCACCTAAAATGTCTATTCCCATTAAAATAGCCCTGATTAACTGCCGGTCGTTGGTTAAACACTCTCTCGACATCCAGCATTCCCTATCGGACAACGACTGGGACTTGCTGTTTTTGACCGAGATATGGCTCAACGAAGACACCAACCCCACCAACTCCTTGGCTGTTCCAGAAGGTTTTGGCATTATTTGCGCCAACCGACAAGGCTGTAAGAAGGGGGGCGGGTTGGCCATTATTTACAAAAATAATGGTCCATCTCATCTACCCCATTTGACCCTATTGACAGTATTGAAGGGCTTCCATTTTGTGTTAAATGCACGGCAGTTGTATCCTTCACGGGTCTTTTACTATATCGACCCCCCAACTCTAGTCCCTCTCACCTTCCAGCCCTCTTGTTCTATTCTATTCTATTCTTTATTTGGTAAAGCGCAAAACAGCTGCACCAGCAATGAGGCGTCCCGGCGCTGAAGAAGTCACAGCCCTAACCTATAGGCGCAAAGGTGAGGGAGTTAAGGGGAGGGGAATAGGTAGGTTTTAATAGCTTTTCGGAAAGTGGATAAGCTTTCTATAGAGCGAATATTAAGAGGTAGATCGTTCCATAGCTTGGCTCCCAAAACCCTAAAGGAGCGGCCGCCCATGCGGCAGAGTTTTGTGCGAGGGACGCATAAAAGATGTTGGTTAGAAGATCGCAGATTGCGTGATGGAACATAAGGGGTGAGAAGCGGTCGCAGCAGTGCAGGACTGTCAAGTTTAAGGATTTTTAAAGTCATGATGAGGGTTTTGAATCTAATTCTGGAGTCAACAGGTAGCCAATGTAATTTGCGGATAGTAGCTCTGGCCGAACATCTACGAGGAAGGCCGACCAGGGCTCTTGCCGCGGAGTTTTGTACACGTTGAAGCCGTGCTATCTCTCCTTTGTTAGCGCCCAAGAGGAGAACATTGGCGTAGTCCAAACGCGAGAGGATGGTTGCTTGAATGATAAGCTGGCGGACTTTGGTATCAAAAAAGCCTAGTATGTGTCTGGACTATATTACTCAGTCCTGTGCTCGTTACGCCAATTTTTCAGTTCTAGGAGACTGTAATTTACATACTGACGACCCCTCGTGTCCGGTCAGCTCTAATTTTCTATCCACTCTGGCTGCCTGTAATCTACGGCAGCTAGTTGTTCACCCCACCCATAGGACGGGCCACATACTGGACCTTATCTGCTCTAATCTCCCGGATATAACAATCAAAGCTCCCCTTCCAGTTATTTGGTCGGACCATTTTCTCATCCCATTTTCTATCCTTCTGACCCACCTAGACAGACCCATTTCTACTCCACGATTACTAGGAAGAAACTAGAGTAAAATCTCCCAGGCCTCTATTGAGGAGTATCTCAAAGACAGTAGCCCGCTCCCCGCTGCCAATCTAGATTCTCGTATCACTAATCTGAACACCTGGATCGTCAAGGCTATTGATACATTAGCCCCTCTAAGGCCAATAAAGACTTTCAGAGCCTCACCTGCAGCCCCCTGGTACCCTGCAGAATTACGTCAACAAAAATCACTTTGTAAAATACTGAAAAGACGTTGGAGATCTGGATACACTGCAGAAGGCAAACTAGTGTACCGTAATGCCCTTAAAGAGTATCGAAAACAGATCATCAAGCATAAAAGAGGTTTTCTAGCAGAGAAGATCAACAATGCTTGTAATGCTCCGTGAGAAATCTTCTCTATTGTCAGATGATGATCTTTCACCGATCCTCTGGCCTTGATTCGGGAACAGCCCGCCTCCCAAGAACTCTGTTCTCAGCTGTCTGAATACTTTGAGGATAAGATCACCCAGATCCAGGCCTCATTCCCTACCAACGTGAATACTAATCCAACGGTGAATTTAACTGATATTACTCTGCCTGGTCCCATCCTCGCTGATTTTGCAGCGATATCTGAAGAGGCCTCCTTACAGGAACTACTCAGATGCAGGTCAGTATCCCCAGGGGATCCCTGGCCAGTAAAACAATATAATGCCTTGGCTCCTTTCCTTAACCCTTATCTCAACCTAGTATGGAATGCATCTCTAAGTATGGGTTACTATCCGGAAGTATGGAAACAGGCTTTCCTTGTTCCCATTTTAAAAAAAGGCCAACTCCGACCCAGGAAATCCAGCTAACTATAGACCGATATCCCTCCTCCCGGCCCCAGCCAAGATACTCGAACAGCTCGCCCATCAGCAAATTTCGAGACTCACGGCCTTTTCCATGACTCCCAACATGGCTTCCACAAATGATATAGAACTGAGTCGGCCCTTATAGAGATGGCGGACTATGTCCGATGGCCTCTGGACCGAGGATCCCGGGCGGTGTTGGTGCTGCTGGATTTGTCGGCACATTCGACACCGTCTCCCATCCAATTTTACTGGATCGACTGAAAGCCGTGGGAATCCAGGGCAATGTCCTTAAATGGATTAGCTCTTTATTGTCGAACCGCACACAATTGGTCCACACTCCCCCTTTCACTTCCACTCCCAAGCCACTGAAATGGGGTGTCCCCCAGGGCTCCTCTCTGAGCCCCCTACTTTTCAATATTTATTTTTCCCCGCTTGCTGACATGATTTCCAACACTGGCATTAAAACCACTTCTTAGGCCGATGATATTCAACTGCTTTTTACTTTCGACAACCCTTCCACTTTCACCTTTGATCCCCTCAAATCTTGTATCAGAGACATCGCTCACTGGATGGATCTTAACTCCTTGAGATTGAACGCAACTAAAACAGAAGTGCTTTTCTTCAATCAGCCCTCCCCTCTCGACCCTAACATTTGTTGGCCAGAAGACCTGAGCCAAGCTCCCTCCCCTAAAGATTCAGTTAGGAATCTTGGAGTACACTGGGACCAACAGCTGTCACTGAACTGTCAAGTCCAATCAGTCTCAGCCGCTTGTTTCTCCAAGATCAAAATCCTAAAAAAACTCATCAGTTACGTACCATGTGACAATCGAAAGACAATAGTCCACGCGCTGATCATCTCCCACTTGGACTACGCGAATAGACTCTATTTAGGATTACCCACTGGCCTCTGTCACAAACTTCGAACGGTTCAAAATGCTGCAGCTCGCTTGATAGGTGGCCTTTCAAGCAGACAGCATATATCTCCATACCTCCGCGAACTCCATTGGCTACCCATAAGCAAAGGCATTGAGTTTAAAGCTATGACACTAGCCTACCGCTCTACCCAGGGTAATGGATCTGCTCATCTCAGATCAATTCCCCGCCCTTTCTGCAATTCTCGCTCACTTCGCTCCAACTCTAAAGGTCTACTGGTCACGCCAAGATTTAAAAAATCTCGTTCTGGAGGAAGAACCTTTGAACTAGGCACCGCCCAGCGATGGAACAAGCTACCTCTCAATTTACGCATGAGTAAGACTGAATCAGAATTCGGTCGCGCTCTGAAAACTTTCCTTTTCTGTCGGTAACCGCCCATCTCTGATTCCTCCCTGAGATCCCAATCAATCAGCGCCGGGACACCCCGTTGGGGTAGCTGAGCGCTTTACAAAAGACACAAATAAATATTTTAATTCTAAATACTGCCCATTATTAGCTGCAGTTTAAAGAAAATAGCTTTTGTCCAGATAGCTACCCCCAAATACCCCAACTTAAACATGTAATTTAAAATAATATCTAACCTGTTATATTGTCCTAGATTGCCATTAAGTGGTCTGGTGACATTGACAAACCATTTGGCACCGTGGTTTATGGCCTCACCAAAATCATGTGATGGCAATATTGAACAATATTAAACAGTGCAACAGTAAGCAGTGGTAGTCTCCACTTGGTAGTTATGATTTGGACCACATTTCCATAGGGAACTGATTTTTGGGTTTGCTAATAACTTCGAGGCTGTTTGAGTAACTTTCATGAAACCTTGCAAACAAAAGTCTCATCCACTTCAGCTCCTGGAATATTATGAGGTAATCCGTCAAGTGGGTGTAGAAAATAAGGGGGGGGGGCGAAACATGCTTTTGTGAAGCAATTTTCCATAGGAAAATTGAACAGAGATTCAGATTTGGTGTAAATCCGTTGAGTAATTTTGGAGAAATTAAGGTTCAAAATTCATGTATATTTTATACGTTGTGGCCATTTGTGGTGCATGGTTACCTGTCAATAAGGTCATGAACGCATCCCCATGCTGTGCAAACCATTCATCCATATGCATTTGGTATAGTAGAGTAAGGCTATAGTCAATTACTTTACGTTACAAAAACCGTAGAAATTTACTGAAAAAACAACGTTTGAAGTGACGTTATAGTTAGATGAAAATGTCAATTAACAACAAACATTTTACACTTTGCAATTAATTGTCAGTGCTTGTGATCGTGGTGTGGTTTGTCTCATTTAGTTAGGTGAAAATGTCAATTAAGAACAAAATATTATACACTTTGCACTTAATTGTCAGTGCTTATGATAGTCTGCCACATGGTGGCTCTGTTTGTCTCATTTAGAGACCAGCACAACAATAGTTAATTATTAATTCAATATACATTAAAATGAGTCACCCCTTCCTTCCAAGCCAGTCTTATAGCTTTGGGGGCCTGGAATAGTCTAAATTGTCACACTTGGAAGAGTTTGATAGTAGTTGTGTTGGTACTGTTATTGGCAACAGTGGCAAGGGCAATGGGTGGTGCAAGTTGCAGTGGGCTCCAGACAAGTTCCCTGGCACTGTTTTCCCCCCCACAAATTAGCACTAACTAAAAGAACACTGAAATTCACCAGTTATAGTTAACTGAAGTAAAACATGGTTGAACGGAATTTGGCAAAAAGCTAGATATACCCAGAAAGCGTGCTGTTTGTGATTCGGTGTAAATCCGTTCAGTGTAGTTTTTGAGAAATTAAGGTTTAAAAAATCTATGTATATTTCATGCTTTTTGGCCGTGCATGGCATGGGATGCCTGTCCACAGGGGTTTGGGTGCAAGGCCTGGCTTATGGCCCACAGTGGTCTGACCGTTTTATTATGATTATGGCGGTCCGAGGCTCGCAATATGCTGGTGGTGCCCCTGTGTCACCACCAAGCATATTACGAGTTTCTTCACCGCCGCACTTTTCATGGTAGTGAGCGCACAATGAAAAGTGTGGTGGTGGAGAAACTAAGTGGGCCCATCAGGACTGGGGTTGCATGCAGGAGGGCATATGGTATACCCCCCTGTCTGCATGCCCCCCCCCTGTTCCGGCACGGCATGGACTTTACAGCCCATGCTGTGCTGGAAGGGGCTGCTGCTGTCCCACCGCTCTGCCTTTCTAAGGCTGTCCTATGAGCATTTTAAAGGCAGGCCGTGGGCCAGCTGCCGCAGGACAGCCGGCCCAGATTACAACTTATGATATGGTGGGCGGTTGGTGGTGGAGTTTAGCGGTGTGAGTGCAGTGTGGTGGCATGCCTCCCACTCCCACAGCGTCAACCCATAATGAGGCCTGAGTTATCTGCTGTATATAATAGTTATATAATAGTTGGAGTTGTTTCTCATTATTTAGGTAGTCATGTAAAATGAAAGGTTCCTCATTATAGGTAATTGTTAAATGTTCAGGTGTGTGTATATCTTGGTATGTTTTAGGGGCAGATGGGGTATCGTTGGTAGCTTTTTAGTTTGTGCAATTAAAAACTTTAATCTGGGATAGGTGATAGTTGCCCTGTTGTTCATGGTCTGCTGTAGCGTGAGTGGTGAGAGGCCCGGGTGGCGTTTTTTATTGACAGTGTTATTATCGCGTGTTTTAGACTGGGATCCTAATATTTTAATTGTTCTTAATAACAGGGACATTTGTTATAAAATTGTAATTTGCTTATTTTGCACGGCACCTATTGCACACACATTATTGCTGCTTCTTCTTCCTGAGCTAGAGCGCTAATGCGGTGTCTGGAATCGTTTTTTCCGACCCGCCTGAAGATTAGCGCTCTAGTCTTCAGGACTCATTCGATCACCCGGCTCCCCCCACTCCACTTCCGGTTCGGCATTTAAACCGGCGCAGCGGGTGTGCCGGCGGCGCGCCAAAGGCAAGCCCGTCTGCGCCCGTCCGCGCCAAGACCGCGACAGGCGCAGGGCATGCTGGACATATTGCCCCTACTATGACCTACCCGGCCAACATACTTAGAGGGCTAAACTATAATCCCAAGTGTAACTGCGATATCCCGATGGATAATCTATGGGGAGCTATCTCATGTCGTAAATGTTCGTGGACTATGCCATGGCTGACTTCCGATGTACAGGATAATCCCCCTACTGTACAAAACAGTTTAAAAGGAGGGCTTATCAATGCTCGCTCCATGTGTAGACACAATCAGGACATTAAAGATTTGATTTTAACACACCACCTTGACTTTCTCTTTGTTACAGAGACTTGGCTTAAGGACTGGAGCGCCCCCGACTTATCGGTGGCTCTACCTCCGGAATATGTCATATTCAGAACAGACAGGGTGAATGATAGGGGAGGAAGGGTGGCCATAATCGTGAGAAATTCTTTGAATTGTCACACGTTTAACTTCGACCTCATCAAAGGCGCCGAAAGCATAGGCTTTTCCGTCGCCATCCACGCCTCATCTTCTTTCACAGGAGGTCTAATATATCGCCAACCCGGCAGCCCCACGAGGTTTCTGGAATCCTTGAGTGAATCTTAAAGCCACTTGACCCTTCGCTATCCCCATTTCACACTCCTACGGGATTTTAACGTGCATTTGGAATCAAAAACTGAACCTCAGGTTAATACTTTTCATCAGACCCTTGAGATCTTAAGACTCTCCCAAAAAATAGGAGATGTAACTCACCTAGCAGGTCATATACTGGATGGGATCTGTTCTAACTTTCCAGCACTAACTACTTATACCCCAATACCCCAAATTTGGACGGACCACTGCTTTATCCCATTCAGCATAAGCTATATCATCCTCAGGAAAAGGAGATGAAAGGCCGTCTATCCTCCACCACTTCGTCAAACTGGACAGGGATAGCTAAGAATACTAATCTTAGACAATCAGTCCAGTCACTGGTCCCTACTCTGTCCGGAGAGGTTGAGCAAGACTCTAAAACTTTTCATACCTGGATACAGACTGCTACACGAGAACTAGCCCCTCCGAAGCGTCTCCATAAGAAGAATGATAAACCTAGGAAGATAAGTGCCTCATGGTATACACAGGCTTTGGTGGAAGTTCACCTCCAGTGTAAAAAATGTGAACGGAAATGGAGGAGGGACTATGATCCCTTAGCCAAAGCCCTTTATAAAAAAAAAGGCATGACTACTTCACGCCTATAAAAACAGCCAAGAGAAATCATTATATCAAAATGATTTCCGAAGCCCAATAAAGACAGAAGACTATTTTTGCTATAGTGAAATCTTTTACCCATCCTAAAACCCTGCAATTAGACATTCCACCTTCTCAAGACCTCTGCGACCGGATCGCAGACTATTTTGAAGACAAAATAAAACTGATTCAGGATGATTTCTCTCAAATAGCATTGCCAATTGCTTTGGAAATAAAAATCCCCACGGCTGAAATACTTAATACTCTCAGCTCATTTAAACCTATCACTTTAGTCCATTCAAGGGATGCCATAATGTCCTGTAAATCAGGGTCACCCTTGGATTCGTGTCCGCCGTTTATTCTCCATCAAATAATAGATATAGCGAATCCTATTATAAACAAGAGTAGTTAATGAGTCACTTAGTAAAGGAATCGTACCAAGAGACTGGAAGAAAGCCACAGTGAAACCTTTAATGAAAAAACAAAATAAAGACCCCACTGAGCTTTCCAATCTGCGTCCTATATCCCTATTGCCAGTACTTGGGAAAATAACGGAGTCCATGGTCCACCAAGAACTCTCAAATTTTGTTGAAAAACACAAGCTCTTACACCAACAACAATCAGGCTTCCGGAGTAAGCACTCTACTGAAACTGCCCTCATGGAAGTAACTAATACCATAAAATCTATTCAAGATGAAGGAAAAAACGCCATCCTGATATTGCTTGATTTATCGGCGGCGTTCCATACCATATCTCATGATATACTCATCAACAGATTGAGATGGAATGGTGTAACAGGCAAAGCCCTCGACTGGATTGTCTCTTTCCTTGCGGATAGAACTCAGACAATATCTTTAGGACCTTTCCTTTCAAAGGAAAAACAAATAAAGGCAGGAGTTCCCCAGGGTTCGATTTTGAGTCCCCTACTTTTTAATATTTATATGGCACCCCTTATCACTCTCATTGAATCGTACGGCATATGTGTTACTTCATATGCCGACGATACTCAACTTATTTTATCCTTGGACAAAAATGCCACCCAAGCCGAACAAAACTTTCAAAACTGCCTAACGGAAATTTTACAGTGGATGAATAACAACCACCTTAAATGCAATTCTAATAAAACGGAAATTCTGCCTATGGGGAAAAACAATAATTTCTCCCTGCCAAATGGTGGTCCGAAGACATTACTCCCCCTCCTGCCGTAGTGGAGTCAGCAAGAAACCTCAGTATCCTTTTTAATTCTTCCCTTTCCTTCGATCACCATGTGAGAAACACAGCAGGCAGCTGTTTCAATTTAATAAAATCTCTGAAGAAGTTCTTTGATTTTCTCCCTATCGAAGCTAGAAAGTCCGTGGCAGTTTCACTTATACTTTCCCGCCTAGATTATCGTAACAGGCTTATGGCCGGTATTAAGAAACAAACATTAAAGAAGCTGCAAAGCATTCAACATGCGGCAGCACAGCTTGTTCTAAAACTCCCTAGAAAATCCTCAGCATCTGCAGCCCTTAGAACTCTACATTGGCTCCCGATGCATAAAAGAATTCTCATTAAGATCCTACTAACCACTTTCAGAGCCTTAAATGATATTGGCCCAAGGTATCTGTCGAAAAGACTTTGTCGTTATAGCCCAACAAGAGTTTTAAGATCAGCAGGGCTTAATCTTGCCAACGTCTCCAAATTTCATCTTAAAACGAAAGGAGGCAAATCTTTTGGCGTCATAGCTCCTAGAGCCTGGAATGCCATGCCAAAGGACCTCAGAATGCAACTTACGGAAGTAGCCTTTAGAAAAAAAATAGAAACCTGGCTATATAATCTGACAGACACATATGTACTTGCCGCCATCTAGAGCTTCTTCTTCCACTCCCTGAGCTTCTTTCCTCAGCGCCAGGATGCTCCTTTCGGAGCGACAGTTTGCACTCTATGAATACCCTTTTACATTACATTTGGGTAGTATATCTTTAAGGATCTTGATTGTGAGTTCCTGGGATCAAGTGCTTCTTCTCTTATATTTTGCAATATCTCCCTCACTTCTATTTCTGTCACATTTGGGTGGTGGTTGTGCTCTCTTACAAGAATTACAACACCATCTTTTGTAGTTGCCATCCCATAGCATGCATTAGAATAATATTTAGTGCATTTGCACATTATATTTAATGATGATGCACTTTCTTGGGTGTAGATGTAGCCTTTGTGATTTAGTAACTGCTTTGCTTTCTGTGAAGCAATATATTTTGCAGCTTCTGTCATTGTAACTGAAAGTAGTGTAATAGTATAAATATATATAATAATTTTAAGGTTTGTAAATTTGTTATTTAAATGTAAAAATATGCACCTGCTTCTATTTTATCTGCTTACATTCATGTTCTGTTTAGATATTTCACAAAGTCTTGTAGCATTTCCATTGGGGTATTCTAATGTGGAACAGGTGCCTACTTTTCTGTTGGTTGAAAAATGAAAACCTAAGTTTAATTTTAAATGTTTATTTATTGGTAGTTTCTAGAGTTTGGGATCATTAGGTTTATTTTTGCTTGCTATTTGGGTGAGTTTATAGTTTTTTATTCATTTATGCATGCTTACTTTCTGATCTCTTTTTGCTGGTTTGTGGTAGTTGATATTTTCTGGTAGTTTATCGGTTTTTCACATTGTGGGTTTTTCTTTTAGGAAGTATATGCAAAAAGATAGAATTTGGACAGTGTTTTATTATTTAGTTGCAATTTTATGTTTTTAAGTTTAATAACATTTACGTTTTGATTAAATATAAGATTTACGTATGGTTTGGCCGTTGTTTAGATGTATATATTTCTTCTATAATGGTCTGGTGAGAGAGTATTTAGTTGTTTAAGGCATCAGCCCCCGGAGTTGCCTCACCACCCTCATTTCCATGGCGTGGCTCACTGCCATGGATAGAGTTGATCGACGGTACCACAGTGGCACCGCCAGCTAATCGCTGCGTCACTGCCACCGAATCAAGGATCCCAGGGGTAGCAGTAGTCCAACTGCCGTACTTGTAATACGGCGAGCAGACTGCCAGACTAGTGGTTCATGGACCGCTACCACAGGTTCAGTGGTCTCATGGACTGCCAAACTCGTAATCTGGCCCTTAAATATTTTGACGATAATATTGTAGCCAATATTGTGTGAATCAATATTTTTGACATGTCATATATTTACCTAAATGTAATGATCATTTTGTTTCCGATGTTTTTGTTTCCAATATAGGTAAAAATCGAGATTTATAACAACAATATTTGTGTTCTCGATATTTGAGATTTTACTAGTTAATTATAGGAAGGTGATATTTTTGTAATCAAGATTTAATTCATGATTTTTTTTTGTTTTGACATTGTATGCATAGATATTACATAAGAGATCCCTTTCACCATGCTAAGCGAGTGCCCCGTTCTGAGAGCAGTTTTCACACCTCATTAAGGTCAATCACTAGTGGGTCTGCTGCTGACAGGCTGATACAAATTAGCCTCCAGAAGCTTCAGGTTGGGAAAATGTAACTCTCTAGAAGTTACTTCTCTTAAATACTCAATATAATCAAAAATCCAACCTTGTCATTCAATTGAATTTTTAATTAATATTAAAAATAGTAATTGAACCATTTCACTAACTTGTCCAAACTTCAGATAGCAAAATGAATATTTTAATATGTACTTGTCCTCATAGCACATCAAGAGCCTTCCACACTATAAACAGTTTTTGGGGGTGTGGTACTGTTGGGACATGGAAACCTTACATATCTACATGCCCAGGGTGACCAGGTGTCCCGGATTTGCCTGGACAGTCCCCATTTTCCAACAGTTGTCCTGGCAGATTTCGGTAAAATTGGCCCATGTCTCGTTTTTTTGAGAGGGTAATCTGAAAACAGTGAGAGGCACTTTTTTAGGTGTTTCAAAGAAGGGCTAGTAAGCAGCTGTTATGAGTTAGCAATGTAATTAACAGGTATGGTGCTGGTTTTAAAAATTTCATTTTATTTCTTTTCTTAGTGCCTCTTCTGTGTTTCTATGAGGATGAGGGCTGTCATTCTTTGCCACTTTATTGATGTCAATTTATAGCCCTTCCTCTATTTTTGCGAAATGTCCCAGTTTTTGGGTCGCACGAACTGGTCACCCTTATACATGCCCAACTTTTAAATACTATGAACCCCACCTTATAGCCCACAAGGTCTACATAGGGATGTTTTCCTTGTCAGTCTCATTAATGGCATAATAAGTACTTCAGTCTACAGGTGGCATTTAACTTTCCATGCATGTGAGTATTTTTGCACCATGTAGTAGGACCTAGTGGGAAAGTTAAAATTTGACCGTAATTTATGTGTTAGAGCACAGGCACAGGGGCCTGATTAGCAACATCCCAGGGCAGAGTCAAAACACCAGCAGTATCAGTCCACATAAATGGAGTTGACCATGCACAAATGGGCCCTTTCTCACAATGACAACCCCACTCCGAGACAGGGGTGAGGACCCCTAGTGCCCCTCCTCCACTCTCCCAGCCACCTAGCATACGGGCCATACCTGTTTCCACCTCTGCCCAGTAGGCGTTTCAAGCTCGTTGTTCAACAGACACTTCACTGGTATAACAGAGCTCACAGCTACCGTCTTAGGGACAGTAACTTCTCCCCACTCAAAGGGGACCACTGTCACAGGGTGGAATATCACCTCATTGTAGCCATTGTTATGTTATGATCGGCAGTGGGGACACCAGCCTGCCAACCACAAGAGTCATGCTGGCTCCTGTATCCCTCAGAGTCTATTCTTTGGTCCCGTTAATGGTTGGCCATTGCCTGTTCTTCACCATGCTGAGTTTCAACATCCCCTCATCCCCACCCATGGAAACTAATGTGGCTTTTCCAACCCTTTATTTCCCTTGGGCTAACTTCCATACCAATTCATACACTAGCAATCCCTTGGGACTGTCCTCTTGAGGGGAACATCTTGAAACAGATAGAGTCTCCCTTTTGTGTCCATCTTTGTGGCAGTCCAGGCATACCCTATATAATAATAATAATTCCAGAATTTGTAAAGCGTGCAGCTACCTCAGGTGAGGTGTCCCGGCGCTGGGGGCCGTCTGGATGATTATGCGAGCTATTGCCCAGAGTCACAAGGTGCTGGGCAAACCTTCCAGGCATTGAACAGTGAGCACCATGTTCCAGAGTCAGCCGCCCTGTCCGCAGCACCACACCTCCTTCCCTTAGAGGCATGAAACGGTTTCTTCCCATTGTAACCACCCCATCTAAACTTAGGAAAGAAGTGAGACCCTCCCCACCCCGTTAAGACTTTTGGGGGGCTTATGAGACCTCCTTCTTTATATCCTTGGTGCTCCCCATGTTTTCCTGCAGTGGTGCTTAGCACACTTTCTAGGGGGATCTCCCCCAGGGACTTTTCAAACACCCTAGTTCATACCTGCACACTGTCTGGGGCCAGTAAGCTTGGAGACAACTAGATGCTGGTCCACCCTTGGAGAGATACCTATTACTCAAGATGTGCTACTGCATAACTAAATTGTAAAGCACGTTATAAGCATTCACTGCACTGTTATTTCTCCAGGCTCCCAGTGTTTTCAATAAGATATCTACAAAATCCACCCAGGTTTGTTATGCTCCCTTGTTAGACCTGTCAGCCTCAGGGAGGTCTTTCCCCAAATGTTTTGCCTGTTTGCTCCAATTATCTGTTTTTATTGGTTTGAGGACTCTGGCCACTTTCCACTGCTAACCAGTGCTAAAGTGCATGTACTTTCTCCCTAAACATGGTTTGATTGACTTATCCACAATTGGAATATTTAATTTCCTTATAAGTCCCTAGTAAAAGTGCACCATATGTGCCAAGAGACTGAAAATTAAATGCGACTAGTCGGCCTGTAGCACTGATTGTTCCACCCACTTAAGTAGCCCTTTAGAACATGCCTGTGGCCTGCCACTACAGAGCCACACTGTGTATGCAGTTTACACTGCCATGTCGACTTGGCGTTTCAAATCCGCTGCCAAGCCTTAAAATCCCCCTTTATTACATATAGGTCATCCCTAATGTAGGCCCTTTGTAGCATGTAGGTTCGGGTGCCATGCAATTAAAAGATAGGACATGTCCTTTTACATTTTACATGTCCTGGTAGTAAAAAAACTCCCAAATTCGTTTTTCACTACTGTGAGGCCTACCCTTCCCATAGGTTAACATTGGTGATTCCTTGTTACATCTAATAGGTGTCTTTCCCAATTAGAAGGAGGTAGATCTATCATGTTTAGTACCTGTGGAATTATTCTGATAAATCCTATGTAATTGTAAATTTGAATTTAGCATTACAATTTTAAAAATGGCACTTTTAGAAAGTTTAACAGGTATGTGTGAGAATGCACTCCTTCCCCTAGATGATTTAATTCTTTAATCCAATATAAAACTGTGTGTTAATAATGCGTGCGAACAGAAGCTATGAAACGTCCTGTATCACAGCTATGAACAAGAACTGCAAAAGGGCACTATCCACGCACACCCATCTGTCGCACTGCTAAGTGGGAAACATTTCCTCCCAATAAGCCACTTGTTCCAAGTCATCCATTTTTATCACTATTTTTCAATTTATACCAATCCTTATGTAAAGATTATTTCTGCTTATTAGATCACTGTGGAGACAGCATGATTGCACAATTATTCTTTATTCAACATTTTCAAATTCCTCCTGCTGACAATCCAGGCTTTCAACAGCGGCATGTGAGGTCACTCATGTTCCAAAGTAGACTCATTTAGTTAATTACACCCAATGCATTTTGAGCCTGTGCAGAGTTTTATAAAGTTGGCATTTTTCTGCTCTTAGCCTTGTGACCCTGCTGCCTGTCTCCAATACAAGGGTGGTTGACAGGTGGGCCTTGTGTATACACTCCGGACAGCCACCCACAAAGGGAACTAAGGGGTGATTAATGAGCCACCCACATCCTGATGGGAGGTGCAGGGAGGAGCTGGGCACAGCCTCATACCTGATTAGGCGATGTCCTGTCCCCACACAAAGGACTGCTTAACCTCCTGTGGGGAGTCTGGATCCAGGGCGGGACGGGAGGATCTATGTGCACTTCAAATGTCCACCTCACTTCAAAAGTACCACTCGGTATAAAAACTGGACTTCTGACCCTACCACCTCAGTACACTTCTGAACCTGTGGCTACTCTGCCAGGAAGAAGGCCTGCTGTGCTGCTGAAGGACTGCCACTCTGCTGGACTGCTGCTGTGGAAGAACTGCTTTTCTGATGTACTAACCTGTCAGCTGCCTTACTTGCCTAGATGAGAA
Organism: Lissotriton helveticus; assembly: GCF_964261635.1. Lineage (NCBI taxonomy): Eukaryota > Metazoa > Chordata > Amphibia > Caudata > Salamandridae > Lissotriton > Lissotriton helveticus. The sequence goes on from NC_136067.1 coordinate 1,953,300,715, forward strand.
GGACTGGACCTACACCACTATACCCCAGAGCAGGTCATAGGGCTTGACTGCTTGCCCCCTGTTCTGAAGGCTCAGGGACATCAAAGACTTCCAATGACCCAGCTGCAGCACCTGGGCTCTGCCATCTGTGAGTCTTGCCCTGGCAAGTGGTTCCAATCCAGTCCTGGGCCCTTGGAAATGGGCATGAAGTGCTGTCCAATCAGAAATCCAAGCATCTACGCCATATCTATGCTCGGAACACGTGCATTTCCATCAACACCAATGCATTGCCGCTGTTGCAAAAATCGATTGCATCGCATTGCAGACGGCACTGTGCATCACCTTCATTACCGATGCATCTACAACTTTGTGCGTTTACATCCCATGCATTGCCTCCTTTGCTCCTCGCATAGCATCATCGATGTCGATGCAACCGCAAACCAAGGTAATGTTTCAGCGGGCCAAGGCTGGTCCATGTGTCCTACCTATATTCCATCGTGGTCATCCTGAACTTTTGCATTTGACCCGGTCTAGTGCGACCAGATAGCTCTGATTGCCCCTTTTTGCTTTTAAGCACTACATTTCAGTTTATTCTTTAAAAATGTATAACTCCAGTTCTGGTCTTGCTTTGTTCATTAAATTAAGCTCTGTTTTCTAACCAGGTGTGGTATCTTTTTGTGAGGTGTTTTCACAGTTTTACTGTTTGAAGTGTTACACAAATAGTTTACAAGATATCCTATAGATTTTAGGGCAATCGCACAAATAACAGTGGGTAGGTGCAACCTGGTTAACCCTCCTGAGTATGAGGGTGGTGAATATGCCAAGACTTGCGTTATCCCTCACGGTGCAAAATTCCCCAGGGTGCACTCTGATAGAAAGATTCATTGAAGTTCAAACAAGTATTCTTTGAGTTTACTTCAGTGTTGTTTATTCAAATCTTTTTATCTTCAGTAATGATTGTATCCATCATATGTTTCAAGTGGTATGCCTCATGTGGATACCGAGGAGATTCATCTTTTCAACTCGGGCTGACTGAGTGACTGAGTGTCGAATATGTAAACAACGCAACACATTAGAAAACGTCATATCGTATTCTTTTATACCGAAAAGTCTGGAACCACAATTTTGGGACATTTATGTAACAATTGAAAGAAATTAAAATAAGTCCCATGAAGAAGGGCACGGCCCGAAATGCATTGGGCATACTACTTGAAACATATGATGGATATAATCATTACTGAAGATAAAAAGATTTGAATAAACAACACTGAAGTAAACTCAAAGAATACTTGTTTGAACTTTAATGAATATTACAATCAGAGTGCACCCTGGGGACGTTTCCACCATGAGGGATAACCCAAGTCTTGACACAAATAGTCTACACATTGTCTCCATATGTTAAGTCTGACTGCTCTGCGCCAGCTGGGGTTAGCACAGGTTAATTTAAGGTGTGTATCCGACTTAACCTGACTAGGATTGTGGTTCCTGCTGGGACGGGGTGCATATCTCTGCCAAACAGAAACCCAGTCTTTAACATTCCCATGTCAGTGTCTCTGACCCTTCTGTCTTCTTCCGAGATGAGAATAGTCTTCTTCCCTGCACATCCTTCATGTCGGTAAATTAACCTGCAACCTCTTCTTCTATAGCCAGGAGTGTATTTCTCCCAGTGTTGTCCGAACCCAAAAACATTGTTCCCTAGTGCTGTTTATCTACCATGCACATCTTTAAAATCCTCTTATAGGAAGTTAACCATTTATTAATGTTGTTGGCAAATGAGAGGTATATGCCTTCCCCATAGACACTGCTTCATTAGACTGCACATGTCCCAATCTGGTCTTCTTTTCCAGAAGTTTAAAGTTCTAAATATTTCTAAGCCCACATTTTTCAGAGATTTCAGAATTAAGACCTTCAAATGGGATCAGGTCTAGCTCTTCAGTTCTCCTCACAGGTTTCGGGAAGCAGGTTTAGTCCTCTTCTCTTCTTCCACAGGTCCAGAAAGTGTTCTGAGGGCCTGTTGATGAAGCATGTATGAACTCAAATGTAGATTATTAACGAGAAAAACACATACATGCTTATCACTTTCACAGAATATGCCTTGGATTCCTTACCTGCAATTGAGAAATGAGCAACATCACATCTTGCACATTATCCATTGCTTCCAATTAAATCAAGCCAAACATGTTGAACTAATTCACAACAACAAATAAGCATTGGCAAAACCAACAGGCCTGACTTTTAGCATGCAAATGCGTTGAAACAGCATTTGCGCATGCAGGTATTTACATATGGTAGCCGACTGAAGCCAGCATTGTTTTTTATATGAACACATAAATGAGGAAGAGCAATGGATAAGGGACTGATGGAGAAAACAATGTGAAAATAAGCACAGAAAAACAACAGAAAATAAACAAACAGGTAAAGTTGATAGGAAAGATGCGAGTGGAAAGAAAAAAGGGGAAGACATAGTGGAAAACAAAACTTACATGAAGAAGCTCAAGGGGGAACATACAGACATGGAACAAAAACTGTGGACATGGCACAGTGTGGATGTGAAGGTACAAGATATTGTTTCTTTATAGGTCACAAAACACATCTGTCAAGGCATGCCTGCAAAGGTTGACGTTTTTTGGCTGTTATCACTGATACGCAGTAATAGCAAGCACAAATCATTTGCAAAAGTTAACAGGGGATGACTACAAGCACAAGACGTTCCAAGACAACAAGTATTGTACCCTCAACTTCTTCCACAAGCTCAGTCCGATACGGGAGAAAGAATATACATAAGTATATACCATGTAAACTGCGAGCCAACAAAAGAAACTACATCAACAAACCGGCCCACACAGGCCTATTCAATAGAAACACTGCTGGCAGGTAAACCTTGGGGGACAGCAAGGCTCAGACAGTGATGAATAGAACTGTCGGGTGACTGCTGTCATTGTCTCAACTTCTGCAGTGTTGTACCTGCTGCTCAGCCAGTGTGAGTGTGGTGTGGTATTTTGGTGTGGATGATGCAGAGAAATGTTGGATGAGTGAGGTTGTCAGTTGGGAGAATGGGCTGAGCAGCAGGAAGGCGGATCCTGGTGGGGCTCTACGCTGTATCATCTTATCCTGAATAAACTTACCTGGAAACTACTTGGACCAGACCTGCTTTTATTCACCACATTTTGGCGACGATTTTAATCACAAAGAACCTGCATGTGCAACTTGAACGGACTGGTACTATGAGCCTAAAGTAACTGTAAGTGAAGAATTTTAACTTGAAGAAACTCCTCCTGTAACTAAGTTTGGCCCACCTACCTGGTACCTTCAGCCCCACCAGTGATCACAAAATCGGTCGGCCCTAACCCTTGTGTGCCAGTTCCTGCAAGCCTTCAAACCACTGTTATGCAGTAATCATGGGAAAATGAAGTTCTCCTGAGGAGCAACTAGTGGAGATTTCTCTCTTGTCTGTGTCATTTAAGGTGTTGTGGAAGAGGAGTTTACACAGTCTGTGTCTAGAAGAGCAATCAATCCACAGAGCCCGCCTCTGAAGGTGCATCTGGAAGGAGACCCCTGTGTTTGTGTTCAACAGTGTTACTCTGTCGGGCTTATTGATCTATCGACCGCCTGGGCCTTCCAAAGAGTTTAGAACTGCCCTCATTGATGTTGCGGGACCTTTGGCTATGAGAGCGGCTAATTTTAGTATACTAGGGGACCTGAATCTGCATTTGGACAACCCTCAGGATGCTGACATGGGCAACTTTCTGGACAATCTTGCGGCATGTCAGCTAGTTCAATTTTTGCACGGCCCTACACACTCTGCAGGCCATTTACTGGACTCAGTTTTTACTAATCTTGCCCTCCTGATTGTTCACCCTCCATCTCCTACGTGCTGGTCGGATCCTTTTCTGATAACAATGACACTTCCTGGGGTCGTGCCTTTGTACAGGGAGTCCCAGAAGTGCACATTTAGGCGCCCTTGGCATAAACTTAACATTGCACAATTCCAAGTCCTTCTTTCCTCATCTCTGCCTACTCTTCCACCTGACCCAGATTCTGCCGATAAAGTGTCAGACTGGATTCTTGGTGCCCTCGACCTCCTTATTCCAGCTAAATGGTCTAAAAGTCGCAGTTCTAAATCTAGTCCCTGGTACAATTCTATGCTCACTTCCATGCGCAAAGAGTGCAAGAGGTTGGAGAGAGTATGGAGAAGGGACTATGAACCCAACTTGAAGGGGCCCTATCAAACTGCGATCAAGCAATACCATAGGTCAATACCGTTGGTACGGGCCACTTATTATGCAGAGGAGATTAAAAACAGTGCTAATCCTTCTAAAAGTATCTTCTTGATACTGAAGGAACTGAAAACATCTACAGCCCTGACTGCTACGCCAATATCTTCAGACGAGCAATGCGATACTTTAGCCTCCTTTTTTATTGAGAAGGTAGAGAAGATCTATCTATCCTTCCCCCAGGTCGCGTTAGGCTTTGACCCAGTGTCTTGTCCCCCCACTCTATGCACGCTGACCACTCTCCCCACTATCTCTCAAGAGAAGCTGTCTGAGCTTTGTAGCAAAGTCAAATCCGGTTCCCCCACTGACCCTCTTAAGCCAGCCTACTCGTTCAAAATCCTACCTGTGCTCATCCCTCCTCTGAGTCATGTGATCAACCTATCCCTCTTGTCGGCTGCCGTTCCGAGCTCCTGGAAATGTGCGAGGGTTAAAAAAAAACAATCTGGATGCGGCTAAACCCGGGAATTTTCGTCCCATCTCTCTCCTGCCCTGGGTCTCTAAGATCACCGAGGCCCACGTCAATACTATCTTGACGGGCTATTTGGAAGATAAGTATATACTGGACCCCTCTCAGAATGGTTTCCGTCCTGGGCACAGTATGGAGTCTGCTCTTCTTGCTGTCACCAAGCATCTGAGATGGGTCCTAGACGAGAATCGTACTTCTGCACTGATTCTGCTCGACCTCAGTGCCGCGTTCGACACGGACTCCCACCAGATACTGTTGAGGCGCTTGGAGGAGGTGGGCATAGTGGGTTCCACCCTGGAGTGGTTTGTCTCTTTTCTTGCCAAGAGGTCCTTTCAGGTAGCCGCCCCTCCCTTTGGCTCCAGAGTTTATGCCACCAAGTATGGGGTACCGCAGGGGTCATCTCTGAGCCCTACCCTCTTCAACCTATATGTCCAACCAGTGGCGACGGTTGCTAAGAACAGAGGGCTTAAGGTAGTATCATATGCAGACGATACTCAGCTGGTAGTCACACTCACCGACGACACTACTCGAGACGCCTGTAAGTTCTGGAGGGTTCTTGAAGCTGTCGCGGGGTGGATGACGGCCAACTGTCTCCAGCTCAATGCCGATAAGTCTGAGATACTGCTGGTTGGGAGAGACGCAGGGCTGTGGAGTGAGCTTTGGTGGCCGGCCTCATTGGGGCTGGCCCCTACCCCATAACAGGTAGTAAAAAACCTGGGAGTTTGATTCGACAATGCTCTTAGCTTCCGCACCCAAACCAAGAAAGTGGCCCGGACATATTTTGGACTTTTGCTGGGGCTCAAACCTTTGCTGGGTTTTTTTGATCCCCCAATCAGGCAGGTTATTGTCCAGGCTTTGATTATGTCAAAACTGCATTATGCCAGTTCCCTGTATAAATTGTCAGACTACAAAGGGTTCAGAATGCAGCTGCCCGAGCTCTCTTTGGTTTGCCTAGGAGGTGTACCACTTCTAACACCATCCGTCGCCTCCATTGGTTGCCTGTGGCCAAGCGTATAGAATTTAAGGCCCTCTGCATTACGTTTAAAATCTTGAATTTTTCTTCTCCTGGTATCCTGGCCTATCTGCACACCTTTTATAGCCCCTCCCGCCTACTCCGGTCTATGGGACAGAATCTTGTGGCTGTCCCTAGGGTGAGAAGGCTCCGTGTTGGAGGGCGCTTGTTCCGGGTGTTGGCCTCGAAACTTTGAAATGCGCTCCCTTCTTCCATCCGCAGCATTAAGTACTATTTTCCTTTTCGTAAAGCTGTCAAAACATTCCTCTCCCCTCCGCTGTAAGTTGCCTTCTGCCACTAGCTACGCCGTTTTCTGCTTTGCTGGGGCAGCCACGTGCTCTATAAGCCATTATAACATAACATAACTCTAAAGTGGAGTCTCTATGCTGCGTGTCATGGAGGGCGGCCAGAGGAGGATTTCCTGCAGTCCGTTTGAGAATGAGCCACTCGCGTGGTGCAGCCAAGAGTAGGAGTCCCTGCGGTCTGTGTTTAATGGGTGTAGAAACCCCTTTTTTACGTGTCAAGAGGAGCAACGTGTGAGGGGTACGGACTCCGGGTTTTGGAGGTGCGTTATGGTTCAAGAGTTCCCCTTTTACTTGTGGTTTTTTTTTCCATGTTAAACTCTTGTTCCTGATGTTTACAACTTTCAACTGGAAACGGTCCATTACCTCCAACTGTCTATTTGCGTTAGTTGGTGATGCCGCAAGCCCAGCCTTCAGCTTGCGCAGCGCCCTGCCGGTTTCACACTGTGTTGCATAGAGGTACCTTGAGCCACCCGGCACTATGTCGCGCTGCGTGCCACCATCTTTATTACGCTGAGGCTGAAGCTGGAGAGTGTCGGTTTCCTCAGTGTTGGTGGTGTTCCTTTGAGGCTTGTGTATTCCTGTGCCCCAAGTAGCTCTGATGGTTGTTTACTACAGAGTTCAGCAAGTGTTGTGGGAGTGACATTTTTGAAATGGCGAGGAGTACTTGTGAACAGTTCAAAGTGACTTTGTTAGCTGCAACTCTTGGGACAATCAATGCTTCTTCTTTTATTGTAACCGATTGTGCACAGGAGGTGGGGTAGGAACTCACCCTGGGAACTCTGGCACCTTCTCTGACTATGTCTCTGTTAGCCAAGTTCCCAGCCAGTAGGTTTGGGTTTTAAAAGTAAATGTCATGGATGGGGTGCTTCTCTGTTTATGTATTCCCTTATATCACTGTGTATGGTGTGGTGTGGATCTCATCTTGCAAAATGTTTTCTTTTGGAATGCCTGTGGTTTTTGACAGTCACTCTGGGTTGCCTCCTGAGTATGTGCTTGTGAGTTGTCATTCTCTCGTGAAGTCACTCTGGTTTATCCCCTTGTGTTGTTGTGAGAGTGTCTTATCTTACTGTTGGGGGTGTGTGTGTGTGAGAAGGCTCTTAGTCGCAGAGCCTCTCTTGCCTACCACTATTTTTGTGGTTGTGGGTGACATTGGTTTGTCACCTTTATGGGCAATGTTTTGTATTTGACACATTGAGGTTGTTGTGGGAGTGTGTGTATCTCTCACTGTTGCGTGTGTGTGTGTGTGAGAAGGCCCTTTGTTGCAGGAGCCTCTCTTGTCTACCACTATTTTTGTAGTTGTGGGTGACATCAGTTTGTCACCTTTGTGGGCAATGTTTTGTAGTTGATCCCTAGTAATTGTTGTGGGAGTGTGTGTATCTCTCACTGTTGGGTGTGAGTGTGTGAGTAGGCTCTTTGTTGCGGAGCCTCTCTGGCCTACCACTATTTTTATGGTTGTGGGTTGGCATAGGTTTCTGTCCCTTGTGGGCGTTGGGTGGAGTTGACTATATTTTTGTGTCACTCGTGTTTACCACCTTTGTGTGGTTGTTAGGTGAATTTCGCTTCACCTTTAGCTTTGGCGTTGTTTGCTAAGGTTTTTCTGTTTGCTTGTCCTCTCTTTCCTTCCTCCCTTTGGCTCGGAGGTGTGTCCTAGTTTGAGCATGTTTTTGCTGTGGTGTGTTTTCCACTGCAGCGTTATGGTTTGTTCCCCTCTGTGTTCACATCATTTTGGTCTGGCCAGCTGGCATGTTTGTGGCTGAAGTGGTTGGTTGTGTGTGGTGCAGTCTGTTGGTTAGTTTATTGTGTGGAAAGGGAGTGGATGTGAGTAGGGGGTGTCTTTCTGCATTAAGATTGATTTTCCCTGTCCTGTTTGTTTATTTTCATTATTGTGTGTACATGGGTCGGCATTGTCGTTTTTATTTTTGCTTTGCCTTATGTTGACATTCATGCAAATTGCCATTTCATCCTGTGCTTTCCTGCATTTTGATGTTATCTTGCAAATCCATTGTACTGCATTTTCCTTGCTTTTTATCTATCTGGTTTGCCCTTAACCATCTTCAGGTCGTTGTATTGGATCCTTTCAGATTTCTGTGCATGTTATTTTTACCAATGTGTGCTTTCTCATTGGACCATTGCATTTGCGTTTTTGTTCACCATGAAGAAGGGAGAATTGTTGTACCTGTTGCTCAGCTAGTGTGAGTGTGGTGTGGAATGTTGGTGTGGATGATGTTGCGGAATGTTGGGTGAGTGAGGTTGTCAGTTGGGTGAATGGGCTGAGCAGCAGGAAAGCTGCTCCTGGTGGGGCTCTACGCTGTAACATGTTATCTTGAATAAACTTACATGGAAACTACTTGGACCAGACCTGCTTTTATTCACCACACATTCAGGCTTTGGGAGCCAGGTGATTGGTTGATGCGCTTCAAAACGCCTTGCACTCAGCAATCACTCCCTCACAGGCAAGCAACACACAGAGCACTTTAGAAATACCCTTTATTGCATAAATATATACTAACCAACTGCAAACACAGTTACACATGTATACATACTGACAGAAAACACATACACGTGTACAGAGGCTCAGACATATAAGTGCACAAGTGTGCTCGCAGCTGCAAACACACGTCCCTAAACACTGACGTATATATATATATATATATATATATATATATATATATATATATATATATATATATATTCACTGAAAAAACCATAGGTTATAGACCATATATAGTTAGGAATTAGCATTTACAAAACCTTGAAAATTCACTGAAAAAACCATAGGTTATAGACCATATATAGTTAGGAATTAGCATTTACAAAACCTTGAAAATTCACTGAAAAAACCATAGGTTATAGACCATATATAGTTAGGAATTAGAATTTAAAAAACCTTATTTTACTCACACAAAACCATTGAAATTCCATATATAGTTAGTTGCACTAACTATATATCGCGCACCCGCAATCCACTGCTGATGATGTCACATATTACATCATTCATGACATGGTCAGTGACATCACTGATGACATCACTGATGACATCTCAAATGACATCACTGATGACATCACTGATGACATCATCCAGTGACTGTGTGTTTCTGTAAAGTTTAAATATGTTTTACATATTGAAGAATGAGTAGATGTAGAAGTGTCTGGATGAAGGATTTAGTAGGTGCGTGACTGACTGTATGAGTGAGTGATTAAATGTGTCTCACTGAGTGCATGGGTTAGTGACTAAACTGTCTTAATTTGTGCATCATTATGTCTGTTGTTCTGTAAACTGCTGCATGTGTTGATCAGTAGCTATATGAGTAACTATATGGGTTATTGATTGATTGCCCAAATATTTGTATGGGAGACTGAGTGTGTGTGTGGCTGGCTGGGAGGTGTGTGACTCTGTGCAGATCAATGTGTACTTGTATCAATGATTGTATAAGAGAGTAATTATGTGTTAGTATATGTTTCAAAATGTAAGGTGCTCTATGTTTAACTGTATAGATTAGAAAATGGAAGTGTGATTGATTCTTTACAGGACTGACTAGGTGTGTGAGTAACTCCATGGATGAGTGACAGAGTGTGAGAGTCTGTATAGGTGTATGAGTGCATATGATAGTGTTGTAAAGATGAGTGATTGTATGTATGAATGATTGTATGGGTAAATGAGTGAATGTGTGTGTAAACATAGGAATCACTGAGTGCGTATGTAGTAACTAGTATTGGTGTGTCAATGGTTTCAAAAATTATACTCTGTATTTAACACTGGGTGTAACAGAGGTTATATTAAAGTGTGAAGAGATGCATTGTATTGTCACATGAATGATATCATCAGTGATGTGGTCATTGATGTCATCAGTGATGTCATCAGTGATGTCATTTGAGATGTCATCAGTGATGTCATCAGTGATGTCACTGACCATGTCATGAATGATGTAATATGTGACATCATCAGCAGTGGATTGCGGGTGCGCGATATATAGTTAGTGCAACTAACTATATATGGAATTTCAATGGTTTTGTGTGAGTAAAATAAGGTTTTTTAAATGCTAATTCCTAACTATATATGGTCTATAACCTATGGTTTTTTCAGTGAATTTTCAAGGTTTTGTAAATGCTAATTCCTAACTATATATGGTCTATAACCTATGGTTTTTTCAGTGAATTTTCAAGGTTTTGTAAATGCTAATTCCTAACTATATATGGTCTATAACCTATGGTTTTTTCAGTGAATTTCAATGGTTTATTAATAGCAAATATCATAAGCTGTCGAATGTCAAGTACGTGGTAAGATTTTTTTTTTTCGTGTTTATGCACACTGATCTGCTTTGATTGCTGCCCCCCACCCCTCATTTCTATTAGGAGTACTCTCTCTTTGCAGATAGTGAAGGGTAGTTAACGCAGCCCTTTCCCCCTTTGTAATCCGTCGTGCCTGCTTCTCTCTCCATTTGATTGATTGTTCTCTTTGGTTCATTCTCTATTTACAAACAAGCACAGAGTCGCAATACTCTGTTTAGTCTTTGCAGATAGCGAAAAATCGTGTAAAAAAACAAAAGGAATCGAGCAAAATCAGTAGGCCACTAATGGGATCTCTTTTGACCTCGCTAAAATAGAAACATTAGGAACAACCTGTTGAAAATAGCAATGCGTATGTATATAAGCGGCGTTCATTTGTGTTCACAGTACCCCTTGTTGATTGTTTCAATCGAGCATTGAATTGTTCGAAGTTAATTCTCTTAACGATCTTCTCTACCTGCAAACGAGGAAGAATAGGAATATTCTATCTCCCTTTGCAGATAGTGAAGGGTAGGTAACGCAAGCCTTTAACACGTCGTACCTATTTCATTCCTCATTGATTGATTGATTGTCCGAACATTGACTGTTTGGGAATTAGTTCTTTTTGGAGGTATTCCCTGTTTGCAAATAAACGTAGGAAAATCTTTGCAAGTAGTGAAAGGGTACGTAATGCGGACCGTTCTCCCCCGTTGTAATCTGTCATGCCTATCTACTCCCCACTGATTGATGCACCTTTTTCACCCGGACCATTTACTAGAGATACGTCATCTGGCCCGACCAGAGAGCACCCCTAGTGAAAAGGACATATGCAATAATAACGAAGTGATCACTGTATCCTGTTAACAGAAACTTTACCATGAAACAACCTGGAAAGAAAAAAATAGGAAAACGAAAATCAGTAGGCCACTGATGAACATGAACTTTTATTAAACAACGAACAAAGAAACGATAACATAACGTAATGATAAAACCTATTAATGTCCTAGAAACAAGAAAACGTTAAAATATGCCAGTGGTGAGAGACCAGAAAAACAGTAAGAGAAACCAAATCACCCCTCGCTGTCCCACCGCCTGCCACGCCAAAAAAATCGATAGACTAGGGAAAATGCAAGTCAGTAGAACATCCACCCCCACTCTGGAAACTTCCAAGGTGGGGCAGGGTTCCGGCTACGCCCAGCCGGGAGCAGCCCATATAAGGCAGGTCCTGCTGCCACGCCTCGGCCAGGAGATCCTAACGTAGGGTGTAGCCGGAGGAGAGGCCGAGACCAGCGGGACCCGGCCAGGGGATTGCCTTTACAACGCTGAACAGTTGCAGGGGGGGGGAATGTCTCCTCGACCCTCCCCTCTCTCTCCCAGTCCGGCCGCGGTGGCCCTTGAGAGTTGCAGGTAGTCCCGCCACATGCTCTTCCGGTCCGACCACCAACGGTCGGGGGGCCGAGGCCGACGGGATCCGGCTGCAGCCGATAAACCAAGAAACCCGTTCATGGGGCCAGAGCCAGGGGCGTCCGGCCGACATCCACCGGAAGCCCGGCCCGAAGACGGACGGGACACTTCTTTCTTTTATAATGGCTGCGACAACACTGGGGGGGGATGTCTTGCACATGCCTCCGACCCCCCCCTCGTCCTCATCGCCTGGTCCGGCCATAACAAATCTCAAGCGAGACGCCGTGGGGTGCACTGGGAGGGAGAGACGGTGCGAACAGGCCTCTCCCGCCTCCCCAGGTGGAGACTTCCCAGCTGCACCCTCAGCGCTCCAGGCGGTGGCATCCTAACAACTACAGTGCTGCACAGTTTCGGAACGACCTAGATAACGGTTCTTCCACTGTGGCCATGCTGCAACGTCTCGCCCGGCAGGGTGGAGCCCGTCCGCTCATGTGACCCCGCGATCGCCGGTAGCTGCCGAACTCTCAAAATGGCGGTCGACCTGGCAAGAGCGGGCCCAACATAAAGAAATGGCCCGGTCACTGGTTGACTCCACCACCGTAGTCCTCCACGACCTTGAAGATTCTAGAGGAGCCGCGGGAGTCTCCGACCCCCGATGGGGAATGACTGCCATGATCGCCCGTGGAGTGACGAAACTGTATCCGCGGGACGTCGGCGCTCCCATGCTGGCGCCAGCCTCACTTTGAATTACTACAATCCTGCAGACCTCACTTCCGGTGAAAGCACAGTGTGACCCGGTAGGAAAAATTATTGCACCCCCTCCCCTTTTTGACTGATAGTTCAAACCACCGATCCTTTCCTTTGCCCTTTTAACGGAACTTTGGACTGCCTCCCCCTCTTTTACATTTTCTAGAGAAAACAAAACATTAACCACTACATTAGCATAGCAGTTGACACCAGAACTGTTTTCAAATTGAAAACCAACAACATCTTCAACAGAATCCTTTTTGTTTCTGCTGTGACCCTGCTACAGCACAGGCATTGTCCCCAGCAGTAATTCTGCAATGCCGGTAAGAATAGCTGTGGTGCCTACTGGACTCACTCACCCCCGCGGCGCCCCACGCCGTTTTTTGCTGGGCGGCAACTTACTAGACATCACTTTCGTGCCATCTAGATTTCAGCGCGTTCTGCTGCCTTGGAACTATTCGCACAACAGACCGCTACTGACAAGAATATTTCATTATTGGTGCTGTCAATTTCAATAAATCTATTGGATAATTAAAAAGAAATTGCCACGGTCTCTTCGTTGTTTAAATGTTTTTACTGTTTTTGTTTTGTTGTATATATTTATATGTTATTAAAGTTTTATATTCCTACTACTTTGTTGGAGTGCTATATATTTTTAATGTGACACATAATTGTAAAAACTTTGATGTACAAAGAGTCATTCCTGGAATCTTCCGCTTCAGGCTCGGTCCCCTCCCCAATCACAATACAGGATGGTTTTCAGATAGTAGGAACACGTGTGGTGTGACGGATCTCATCGAGTGTGGGCCTTGATCTACTATAACTCCTTTGAAGAGGGGTGATTCTTTACAGCTGGGGCCATAAACTACATCTGCAGGGCTAGCTGATAGCCTGGACAATCGGACACAGAGAAAGAGGAGTGTCAGAGGGTGCGGTAGTGAATAGGGCGAAAGGGAGGTGTCGGGCGGGCACAGAGTGTGATTCTCAGGGAAGAGCAGCGCAGATGGGGGGAGGTTTATTGCCCATGCATAAGACAGAGAGCGGTGGTGACCAGTGCCTGGGGGAGATGCTTACGAGGGTGAGGAGCCATGCTACGAATCGACAGCATGCAGAGAGTGGGTCTGGTCAAGACATCTAAAATGGCTGCCGTGCACGACAAAAGTGTGGCATTTCAAAAAAGGCAAGATGGCGCAGACAATGTTTTTCAACACTTCCTCATTTCCTTCGAATCGAACGTTAACAGACGTTGGGGCATATTACCAAAGTTAAGCGATATTTATCGCTAACGATGCTTACCAACCAATTTTTTACCACTAAGCATCGTCAGAAATTATCGAAGATAAACCTTACTATTATCAAGGTTTATCGCAAATGCGATAATAAACGGCCGCAATGCATGAATATCGCTAAAAACTCAGCGATATTCATGCATTACCGAGCTAATACTCTTAGCCATGTTATCCACCTCCCATTGGATAACATGGCTAAGAACTGGGCAGGTGTGGTATATATAGTTATATATATAGTGGTATATATAGTTAGGATTTTTTCCCTATGGGATTTTTGAAAATTCTATGTCTAATAACTTTGGTGTTTGTGGACGGAATTGGCTGAAATTTTCTGGAAAATGGAACATTTTGTTTCTGAGCAGCCCTTGAAAATTTGGGGGGGGGTTCGTCAAGGGGGGGCCGAGAAAAAAGGGGGGTCCCAAAACGTGTTTTTAACATTGAGTTTTCCATAGGGCGGTTGGCCTCACTTTTAGCCCGAACGGCTGAATGGATTTGCACGAAACTTGGCAAAATTGTAGGGACTGGTAGCCCGATGTGCTTTTTGTAGGTCTCAATATATGTGCTCCAGTGGATTTTGAGAAATTAACGTTTAAAAAAAGATATATATCTGTAAGCGCGCTCCGGTCCGCGCCCCGGTTCGCGGACCGGGGCGCGTACCGGAACTTCGCGTAGCGAAGCTGATTGGCTCTCCGGTGTCTGTCAACATTCTAAACAGTCCGTAGCGGCCGCCATCTTGTCTCTCGGTAGGATTGAGAGACAGGAGGAGGCCAAAACAAAGGGGGAAATGACCATAAGGGGGCATAGTAGATCCTCCCTGACCCCCTAGGTTTAATGTGGAGGCTTTAAAAGGGCCCCGCGGGGCAAAAAAAATAAATTTTTTTTTGTTTTTTTTGCGTGGGTAGCGCCCGGTACGCGAACCGGGAAGCGTTCTGGGCAGCGTACTACAATGAAAAAAGAATGAGAGACTTTTCAAATGCAGTATGTTAATTGATTGTTGGTTTTGTTGATTATTTTTTATTTTCTTTATTTTTTAAGCATTTTTTTTTATTGTGATTGTGTTTCATAATTTATTAAACTTTCTAACATTTCATTGTCAGAAATTTCATAATTATCATGGAATATACATTGTAGTCTCTGAGGGTGTAAAATGTCCTCATTTGCAAGGAGGTTATCTACTGCTTGTACACATTGCAGTAGTTCATTGTCCCAAGTTTCATCGAAAAATTCAATGTCAATTTGATCAATTGTATCAATCAATTCTTGGCTGCTCTCTTGCAGGTCCATTTCAAAAGAAACTTGGTTTTCGCCTTCCATTTTGCCTGAAATTTGGATTAAAAAAATATATATTAGTAGAGATAGGGCAATGTTGGGAATAATTTTAGATAGGCATTTTTTATCAGTGAATTTATCTTTGGGCAGTGTATAGTATCAGAGTGGAAGTAGGAATTTAAAAAAGTGTATGTGATTTAACGTAAGTAAATTCATAATTATACAAGAGAAGCCTAACTCCATCCATAACTATAACAGAGAAGTCTCTCTAAATCTATAACTACTACAGAGGGATAGTATATATCTATCAGAAAAAGTTTACCATATTAACTTATAGTACACAATATACTTCAGTTTTAAAAATAAAAACTTACCTTTAGAAAGAAGTTGAAGGAATTAGTGAAAATACTATTGAAATGTACAGCAAGAAGTAGTAGTCAAAATGGCTGTGTTTTCTTCTCTTCCTTTATATATATTCAGGTATATAACCAATGAAATGTCAGGTAAAAAAAGTAGAAAATGAAAGTAACATTTTCATTGGTTGTCAATTCCAACACTTCAGATGTGTTTTGTGAAGTAATTTACCTCAGGGTATTTAGAGAGGTCTACAGGCTAAATGACTAAATGGAATTCCAATCAAATTTGTGAAAATGGTAGGGATTGGTATGTAGTATGAGCTAATCTATATTTGGTGAAATTGTCTCCAGTGGCTTTTCTGTGAACTACTTTCCCACCTTTTTTGATGGTGCGCTTCCCAGGGAGCGACCCGGTACGCGAACCGGTGAGCGCCCCGGTACGCGAACCTTAAGCGTTACGGGAGTCCACCATTTTGTGTTTCGGTCGAATTAAGATACAAAATGGAGGGCAAATAATGTTCAGAATGGGTAGAAGGGGGCACGGTAGACTTATCTTGACACCCTAGGTTTTGTGAGGGTGGCTGAGGAGGCTTATATGTGCGAAAAAAACCCATTTTTTAAAAAAAATTCGCGAGGTTAGCTCCCGGTTCGCGTACCGGGTAGCGCCCCGGGGAGCGTACTTTGTTGAAAATTAGTGAAAAATGTTAGAGTAAAATAATAATTGTGAGTGATTAGATGTAGGGTAGCTCTGAGAAGAGCTTTTGGGTTTATGGTACATTTAGGTACTTATAAGTAGGTACCAATGCACATTCTTAAATTCAGAGTGAAAACTCTGTTGCCCTCATCTGAGAAGTGAACTCCATCTCCTCTGTAGATATCTTGCATGTAGTAACGCAAGTTATTGTTGTACAGGGAGCCCATTCCATGGTCTCTCATGTAAGCTGAAACAGATTTGTTTACATGCTTCCTCGACTTCTCAATTTGTGGACAAAATTGGTTTGACCACCTCCATTTCTGTCTTTGGCATATATTTGAATATACCAAGGCAGTCTGAGGAAAAAGTGCCATCAATTGCTCAAAGGTGTCCTTTAAAAGCATTTCCAGACCTACCCCAGTCAAAGTGCCCAAGTCATTACCTCCACAGTGCACAATTAACAGGTCAGGTTTGGGCAAATGCATAAAGGTTTTCACCAATGGTATCAATTGGTGACATTTTAATCCTCTGTGGCCAAACCACTTAATTTCCACATCTTGTAAATTGAGGTTAGGTAAATTCCTGTTTTCAACGTACCTTTGAGCCCAGTGAATATAACTATGTCCAACAATCCAGACAGAAAACATGGTGAGAGAAGGTTCTCCTGCAGTCAGATGAAGTGTGGCAATGAAATGGCAGTTGAAAAAATGAGAGTTTAAAATGAAAAAAACTGTGGAGTTTCTGTGTTCATGAAGCAGTAACAGTGATTGGTGGATTTTGATTGCTGAAAACAGAAAGTTAGGGTGCACGGATGTGTTCTTTGAAAGATGTATTTTGAATGGTCAATAAAAAATCATTAAATGAAAGAATGCACTGGATATGCAGGTGCACTGAGAGTTCAGAGTTCAATTGCAACAAAGTTGTGTGAACTTGCAAACACCAGAAGTCTTCCAATGAGGTGGTTGCCATGCAGAAAAGGCATGAAATGGCAGAGGGGGGAAGGGTTTTCATTTGAAAAAAAGTGAGGGAAGAGTTTTGATTGGGTGACATGAGAGATATGTGTGAAGATTTACAGCATTTCTGTGCTTTTGATAGCTGCAGACTCTGGAGCGCATACCTTTTGCTCTGCTGAAGACAAATTGGTGTGTTTCTGAGACTGTTTTCAAACTCAAAGTATTTGCTAAGGTGAGAAAATATTTCTTTAATTTAGATAGAGAATAGTGTGCTTTAAGGAGAAAATTATGAATTATGTGGCGCAAATTGCTTGTAAATATGATCCCACATGTGCATGGAAAATTTAGATTTTGAATGTTTGTGTTCATAGCCATGTTAAAAGTGATACAAACATGCTGCAAAGGCAATCAAAAAACGCTTTTATGTGTCTTAAGGACATTTTAAGTAATTTTCCCATGTGCAGTGTTTTGAAATTATGATTTGAAAATCGTTTTTGGGGAAAAGGAATTGTTTTTAAATTTATGACAAGGACATAATGGTGTATGCTTCTTTATACGGCAATTGACTGTCCCTGATGTTATTTTTCCCATTTTAATGTAAGACCTTTCTCTGTGGCGCAAGTTGCTTGTAAATATGCTCCGACCTGTGCATGGGAAATTTAGATTTTAAATGTTTGTGTTACATAGCCATGTTAAAAGTGACCCAACCATGCTGGAAAGGCAATAAAAAAACACTTTCATGTGTCTTAAGGACATTTTAAGTATTTTCCCTGTGGGCAGTGTTTTCAAATTATGAATTGAAAATCGTTTTTGAGGTAAAGGAATGTTGTTAAAATTTATGTGCGCCATATGCCCACAAATTTCGTTTTCAGGGGTGCAGCAGGGTGTTCTTGAGACACCCCTGCACCTTTGGAAAAATTCCTAATTTGCGATGAGCTAATTGCTAATCGCAAATTGCACCTTCATTCCTATGGGCCCCCTGCTCCATGGAAATGAATGGGTAATTTGCAATTAGCAATTTGCTCATAGCAAATTAGGAATGGTAAAGAATCGCTATTTATTCCTTAAAATTCGCTATTTTGGAAATGCAAAATAGTTATATGATACATATGGCGGTTAATGTCTAACAAGATAAGAAGCTTAGGGATACATTTATGATGACTGGCGCAATGAAGTGGACATCACTTACTTCATTGGTAGAGCTTTACATGTATTATGTCCTCTGTATTCTTCATCAAGCGTAACTTTAATCTGCAATCCTGAGTAGGCCTCACCTTAAACAAACCTCTGGATAGGCCACACCTTATCGTCATCCTGAATTAATCATTTAAAATGCTAGGGACAGATTTATGATAGGTGTATGCCTCTTTTGTGCCACTTACAAAACACTGTCCACGGGGAAATGACTTAAAATGTCCTTAAGACACATGAATGTGTTTTTTTAAAGCGTTTGCAATTTTTTGGGGTGACTTTTAACATGGCTATGTGACTCAAACAGTCAAAATCTAAATTCACCATGCACAGGTGGGAGCATACAAGGAATGTGCTCTATGGGGAAAGGTCTTATAATGTAATATGGGAAAAATGACATCAGAGACACTGAAATGCCTTATAGAGAAGCATACACCATTATGTCCTTGTCATAAATTTTTAACCATTACTTTTCCCCAAAAACGATTTTCAAATTATAATTTGAAAACACTGCACATGTGGAAATTACTTAAAATGTCCTTAATTCAAAATTTGCTATTCCTTATTTTGCGATTGCACTGAAGGATTTGCAAATTTTGCGATTCCTTAAATGCAATGTATCAAACAAAAAATATGTAAAAAATGATATTAAGGATTTGGAAACTACCACCAACTTCTAGTTTGTGGTAATTTGCGAATTCTTTTCAAAAAGCATTTTTTTCCAAAAAACAAAAGGTGCCATATGACGCCTATACATGTCCTTAGGGCATGTATGTGTGCCATATGCCCCCAAATTTCTTTTTCAGGGGTGTAGCAGGGTGTTCTTGAGATACCCCTGCACGCTTGAAAAATTTCCTATTTTGTGATGAGCTAATTGCTAATCGCAAATTGCAACCTTCATTCCTATGAGCCTCCTAGCCCATGGAAATGAATGGGTAACTTGCAATTAGCAATTTGCTCATTGCAAATTAGGAATGGTAAAGAATTGCTATTTATTCCTTAAAATTTGCTATTTAGGAAATGCAAAATAGTTTGATGGTACATATGGTGGTTCATCTGTAACAAGATAAGAAGCTTAGGGATACATTTATGATGACTGGCGCAATAAAGTGGACATTACTTACTTCATTGGTAGGCCTTTACATGTATTATCTCCTCTGTATTCTTCATCAAGCGTAACTTTAATCTGCAATCCTGAGTAGGCCTCACCTTAAACAAACTTCTGAATAGGCCACACCTTATCGTCATCCTGGATTAATCATTTAAAATGCTAGGGACAGATTTATGATAGGTGTATGCCTCTTTTGTGCCACTGTGCGTCACTTTTAAGATGCAGCGGCGGTGCTAATTTGCAATTAGCAATTTGCTCATTGCAAATTAGGAATGGTAAAGAATTGCTATTTATTCCTTAAAATTTGCTATTTAGGAAATGCAAAATAGTTTGATGGTACATATGGTGGTTCATCTGTAACAAGATAAGAAGCTTAGGGATACATTTATGATGACTGGCGCAATGAAGTGGACATCACTTACTTCATTGGTAGAGCTTTACATGTATTATGTCCTCCGTATTCTTCATCAAGCGTAACTTTAATCTGCAATCCTGAGTAGGCCTCACCTTAAACAAACCTCTGGATAGGCCACACCTTATCGTCATCCTGAATTCATCATTTAAAATGGTAGAGACAGATTTATGATAGGTGTATGCCTCTTTTGCGCCACTGTGCGTCACTTTTATGATGCAGCGGCGGTGCAAAAGATTTGCTATGAGGCGACAACATTACAAATTGATGCATTTAGGCAGATATGTCATGGTGTAAAAAAAACGTACCACATGAAACCGATGCAGCAGTGATGCAAAAGATGCACCATGTCGCAAGACAGGCCTCACTTGGGGCCATATGTATCAAGCTAATTAGCATTCGCAAAGATCAAAATTCTACGAATTTCGGCCTTTGCGAATGTTAATTAGACAAATGGTATGTATCAAACAAGTTTGATGCAAAATAAGGAGTAGCAAAATTTGCTATTCCTTATTTTGCAATTGCACTGAAGGATTTGCAAATTTTGTGACTACTTAAATGCAATGTATCAAACAAAAAATATGTAAAAAATGACATTAAGGATTTGGAAACTATTGTGGTAAATTGGTGGTAATTTGTGAATTCTTTTCAAAAAGCTTTTTTTCAAAAAAACAAAAGGTGCCATATGACGCCAACACATGCCCTTAGGGCATGTATGTGTGCCATATGCCCCCAAATTTCTTTTTCAGGGGTGCAGCAGGGTGTTCTTGAGACACCCCTGCACCCTTGGAAAAATTCCTAATTTGTGATGAGCAAATTGCTAATCGCAAATTAAACCTTCATTCCTATGAGCCTCCTAGCCCATGGAAATGAATGGGTAACTTGCAATTAGCAATTTGCTCATTGCAAATTAGGAATGGTAAAGAATTGCTATTTATTCCTTAAAATTCGCTATTTAGGAAATGCAAAATAGTTTCATGCTACATATGGCGGTTCATCTGTAACAAGATAAGAAGCTTAGGGATAGATTTATGATGACTGGTGCATCACCAGGGATGTGTCAGTCATCCTGCGCCGCTGTTCCGCCACCCATGGTGTGCTGCATTTAGAATGCGGGGCATCATGGGGCAAAAATGGCACAGATGCGTGACGTATCTGTGCTGTAAAGGTAGTGATTGCTGGAGTTGTATCGCAAGTGCGATGCAGCTCAAGCAAGGCTCAGGGGTGCCCCATCTCCACAATGTTGCGTCAAGACCTATGCCTGCTTAAAGCAGGCGCAGGGTTTTGACGAAGCTTTCTCCTATCTGATTGTAAATACGGCACACCATGGGTGGCAGAGTAGTGGTGCACGTTAACTGGTGCATGCCTGGGGATGTGCCATTTAACATAAATCTGCCCCTTTACATTTAAGTATGTGCAGGACACACAGAGTCGGTGAGGCTTATCCAAGGTTAAGAAGAGATGAGTCCTGTTCACTGAAAATTTACACATAGTCTTCACCTGCTCAGCATTGATGGACATGGCTAAATATTAGCTGCAAAATATTACTCTTGTTAAACAATTTTACTATTATAATCTCTGAGATTTGTCTCTTACTCTGCAACATCTCATTGTTGTTATCTTTCTTTAAAGATAAAGACAACCTCAACATGAGCGACAATCTGCAATCAGTTGATTTTGACCTCATCATTGAACTTGTAATTGAAACATCAGTGGATGTTGATCCCTTGGATGATTTAAATCCTGAGGATGAAGAAGAGCGTGATGAGGATGCAGATTTGTCCGAATTATATGACATAGGATGGGAAGCTGACCTGCTTGAGCCTATGGAAATATAAACATTTATTTTTAAAATTTATAATTAATAAAAAGTAAAAAGGTAAACCGTTTAATTTAAAAATAAAGACACCTTCAAAAGCAGGTTATGTGTAGTGTCTTCAATAAAATATTAAAATATGCTCATAAAATTAGATCAGATTCACATATAAAATAGCACAGGTAACATAAATATAAATGTCATTTCTTTTCTGCTATTTCTGTATTGTAAATTTGCAAGGACTAAAAAATCTTCTATTTAAAATGTCAAGTAGTGTGTTAAGTTTTTGATCACTGTTATTGTTTTACTGTTTGGTAATAATGGTTAATAACATTTTTTATTATATTTTACCACAGATTCAACTGCAGATCATTTCAAGATTTCACCATGCCAACATTAGAAAGACAGAGAAAGGCTGCAAAACGTCAAAGACAGCAGGTGAAAGAAAATAAGCAGCAGTCCTCTAACAAAAAGATTTGTCAAGTCACGAAGAAAGCACCGGGTAAGAGCACAAAATATTTCATAAGAAATATGTGTAGTAAAAAAAATATTACTACAGAAAATGTTTCAGTCCATAAAACGAGAAGGAATTCAAATGGAAAGGAAAGGCCAATGAAAAATGTTACTGCTAGAGCAAGAGATAACTCTGTGCATGATAGTAGAAGGAAACAACAGTTTAGGGAGATTCGTAAACGAATGTTCCGCAACAGGATAATTGGCAATTTGTTAAAAAATATTAAGAAAGGTCAACAGAAACTGGTTTTTTATAAGAGAAAAAAAAAAAGTTGAGAAAGTTATTGATCAGGCATTTGAAATTAAACGTAAGTTATTTATTTTGATAATCAATAGAATTATGAAGCTAAACAAGGCAATTTATGATTTCAAAAGAAATAGTAGATGGAAGAGAATAGTTAATCGTAGTAATTTTTGTGAAGTTTTTTCTGGAGAATGGATGCATAGTTCAAGCTGTGAGGCATTTTTTAATGAGGAGAGTTATTTCCAGGATAATGATTTGGTGCATGCAGTTGACACCAGTGGTCGTGCTTATGAAGTGAAAGATGGTTGTCCAGTTGAAAAAGAAAAACTTGTGACAACAGAGGCAGAAGAGGTGTTAGGTAATGAGGTTTTAGGAAGACGTGCTAAGGGTCCTGTGTACACCTGGAAGTGTAGTAGTATTTGCAGTGTGCGACAGGATTCCATCAATTTGCTTTGTGATTTTGTACGGTCATTTAATAAGAAAAGTTTGAAGCAGAAAATAAGGTTGTTGCAAGAATTAGATCCTTGCAGAGTAAGAGAAGTGACAGGTTTGCGTGGTCATTCACTGGCTTGTCTTTCCAGGAGAGTATGCCAGAGTGTTTTTCATCATTTCAGGATGCTAGCAGTGCATCATAATAAAGTGAGGAAATTAGTTAGAATGTTGTATTATGCTAAGAGTCCAGCAATTATGCTTAAACAATTATGCGCTGCTCTTTTGCATGGTTCTGAAATAGATGTGAAGAATATATGTGAAGAAATTGAGTTTTGTTACTTTGGAAGTAAAGAGGAGAATGTTGAAATTGAGCAAGAAGAAGAGGGTCATGTGGAAGATAGTGTACAGGTTTCCAGTACAGATAATTTCCAGAGGGAAATTGCGACGTTTGAGGTGAAATCAAGTGAGAGGCCTAATTTCACTTGTGTGTGTTGTCGACGCACTTATTATAAGAATCAGACTAAGTTAGTGGATTTATATGCAAAATGTGAAAGGGAAAATAATAGTGAATGGAAGGATTTCGCAACATACTTGATGGTAGAAAATTGTTTTGATTTGGGATTGGATCAACGTGTGTGTAGTTATTGTTGTTGCAAATTAAATCAAAACCAGATGCCTGCTAGAGCAGTTCATAATAATCTGGAATTGGTTGAGATTCCTTCTGAATTGAAGGATTTAAATACTTATGAATCTATTTTGATTCAAAGTATCCATCCCTTTCAGGCTATTGTAAGAATGGAGCCAAAGACAGGGAAATTGCCTCCATCAGATTTACAGAGAGGATTAAAGGGAAGAGTTGTTTATTTGCCTCTAGATTTGAAGAAAAACATTAACACAATTGGAGTAGAAAAAGTGGAAGAGGAACCTCTGGTTATCTTAGTTAATGGGGTTCCGACAAAGAATAAGAAAATATGGCAAGATTTAGTAGATGTTAGGAAAGTTAAAAAGGCAACATTGTATTTGAAAAAAAATAATAAATACTATAAGAATGTATATGTTGCAGAAGAGGAAGTAAGTGAGGAAGAGGATAGCGATTTGTGTGCTGGTCAAATTGAGAAAGTAGAACCCTCTACTAGTGAAGAAATATATGAACATTATAGTGTTCATCCTTTGCATTCCAAGGAAGTCATGGGGAATGCTATTGAGTTGTTTCAAATGAAACAAGCCAAAGGGAGTCCCATTAGTGTTTGGGAGGAAAGTTTGGAAGCTCGGTGTTTCCCACAGCTTTTTCCAACAGGTCAGGGAGGAAGATATGATGAGCGACCTCATCAAATTCCTGCTTCTGAATACCGGACTTTGCGATTGTATGCAGGAGATGCTAGGTTTCGACAATGCATTCCTTATTTGTTTCATCTCCTGTTTGAAAGCGATCTGTCTGGACTGTCATATGCAGTGAACCACATCTTGAAAAGTGGTATACACATGCAAAACATCTCGGCAAGTGACTTTATGGATAAAGTCAATGTCCAAGACAGTATTTTGGATTCTCACCTGATTAATCTCATGGCGTGTCAGCGTGGTACTAATGAGTACTGGTACCATCGTCATGGTGATTTAAAATGTATGTTGAGGAACTTAGGTACTCCCACATGGTTCCTCACTCTGAGCTGTGCCGAGTATGGCTGGGAAGACTTACTTGAATTTCTACGAGAGGCAAATGCTAACGTAGATAACATCGAATTCAAGACACCCGGAGAACTGTGCTCTTTGGATCCAGTCAATGTATGTAGGTACTTCAATCATAGATTTGAAGCTATGATGTCTTTCATCATGAATAAGAAGAATCCACCTCTTGGAGAGGTGTTGGATTTCTTCTGGAGAAAGGAGTACCAAGCAAGAGGTGCTCCTCATATACATATGTTGCTGTGGATCAAGGATGCACCTAAATTTGGAACGGATCCAGAAGACTCAGTGATGAGTTTCATCCAACAGTATTCTACGTGTGCTGTTCCAAACGCAAAGGAGAAGAAAAGCCTAAGAGAAAAAGTTCTGCGTTTCCAAAGCCATCGATGTGGAAAGTACTGCCGTCGTAAATTCCGAAACAAGGACAAGTTCTACACTAAATGTCGTTTCGGCTTTCCACGACCGGTGATTTCTAAAGGAAGAGTAAACAGTTTGATGTCTTCGCTGCGACACAATGTCATGAAGAAATCACCTAAAAACACTTACAATTTGAAGAGGAACGAAGAGTCCAAGTACATCAACGACTACAACCCGGTGATTTTGTCCATGTGGAATGCTAACATGGATATACAGTTTGTGGCTGATAACTGTATGGCTGTGGCTCGGTATGTGACGTCTTACATCACCAAAAAAGAGAAGACAGAATTGAAGGATATGTGGGAGGACATTTCCCATGAAAAGAGCCTCAGCAAGAAGTTGTACAGTTTCAGTCTGAAGATGTTGTCGCATCGAGAAATCGGAGCGTACGAATGTTCTGACCGGTTGTCTTCAGCAAGTCTCTATGCCAAGTCCAGGAGTATCGTTTGGGCGAGTCTTGGTCTTGCAGCAACGCGTAATCGAGTTCTCAAACCTGTGCGGGAAATTGAGTATTTGGCGGAAAAGGAGCCAAACAGTACCGACATTTTGAAGACAAACATGTTGGATACATATTATCCAAATCGAAGCAGTCACCTCGAGAATGTTTGTCTGTATGAGGTTCTGCAAAATTACATATTCAAGAGGAACATCAAAGAAGATACTGAGAAAGGAGTGTATGCTGTAATAGGAAGTGAGGGATGTCTGGTCAAGCAAAGAAAATGCCACTTGGTAAACCATCGAAAATTGAGTGGCGAATCTCCTGAAAAAAAGGAGTTTTTCTATTTAGCACTTTTGCAACTTTTCAAGCCTTGGCGTGCAGAAGAGGAACTGCTTGGAGATTTCCTCTGTTACGAAGACTCTTTCAATGCCGCCAAGGAGACCATAGAAAGTCCTGCTTTTCCCAAATATGTAGAAATGTTGAATGCGGAAATTGAGCAGGAAGCAACGATTGCAGCCGAGATTGCCAGAGACAGTTCTCAGGACAGTCAGAGTTCTGCTTCATTGAGTCAGGATCCACTAGGAGGACCTGTTATCGAAAATGAAGCTGCCACTGCCATGAATGAAGTGGAAAGAGCCATGGCACATGCTCAGGAGGATGCGGTTAACTTAGAAGAGTTGGAAAGACAACTCAACGTTGAGCAGAGGAAAATATATGACGAAGTTACCATGCAAATTGATCATGGATTAAGTCATGATAAGAAAGAGTGCTCATGTACGTCGTTGAAGCCTGTCCGACTGTACGTGAGTGGAGAAGCGGGAACTGGAAAAAGTTTCCTCATTAAAGCAATTTCATGCTATTTGCAGGAAAGGACAGAGTCATCGCTGTCTTGTGTTGTCACTGCTCCAACTGGACTGGCAGCACATAATATTAAAGGGATTACTTTACATCGTTTACTGATGCTGCCAGTGGAGCATGACAACAAATTACAATATCACAAGCTATCTGGAGATGCTTGTTTTGAAGTTTCAAGAATCTTGAGGAAAATGAAACTTCTTATCATTGACGAAGTAAGCATGGTTTCCAATGTCATGCTTGCCTTTGTGCATTTGAGGATGCAAGAAGTTCTCAAAACAGAGTATGATGTGTTATTTGGTGGCAAACACATCATTGTTTTCGGAGATCTTCTGCAGCTGACACCAGTGAAAGGGCAACCTGTGTTCAAAATGCTCACGCATGAAGATACCAGGAAGTGCCTAGGCAGCATTGGCAACGTCAATATATGGTTAAACTTCAATTATGCTGAACTGCATGAAAATATGCGTCAGGCGAAGGATGAAGTTTACAAGACTATTCTACAAGATGTTAGAATTGGAAAAGTGACCGAGCATGGGAAAGAAGCTTTACATGCACGATTACTGTCAAATTTATATCCAGAACAAGATGTTGTGCCTGAGAATATTTTTCAGAAAATTACTGAGAAGAAATCTGGAATATGTTTGATGCCAACTCTTGCAGAATGTGCCAAATTTAACAACAAAATGTTGCATTTAGAAAAGCAAGAGATTGTGAAACTGGAAGCTATTGATAGAGTAGAGCATATGGGATCAACAATTATTTTGTCTGAGAATCTGAAAACAAAATTGGATTCATTAGAGAAGAGTATATCTAAAATTGCAGGTTTTGAAAAGACTCTGAATGTGTGCTTGAACTGCCGTATAATTTTAAGAAGGAATTTACATGTTGAAAGAGGTCTGGTAAATGGATCAATGGGTAATGTTGTTGATTTTGTGAAATACAGAAATAGAGATGGAATTGAATTTTTAAAAATTAAATTTGATGGCATTGAGGAAGTACAGCTAATTGCTCGTTGTTCTGCTAGATTTTTGCTTGTAAAAGACTTATATGTTCGCCGTAAGCAGTTTCCTGTTTGCTTGGCATATGCGGTGACAATCCATAAATCGCAAGGTTTAAGTGTAGACAGTGCATTGGTGAATATTGGCAGTTCTGTGTTCAAGGAGGGTATGGCATATGTGGCATTGTCACGAGTTAGAACTTTATCGGGATTGTACTTGATTGAGTGTGATGTCACAAACATTTGTGCGGATCTAGATTGTGTTAAGGAATACAATAGGTTAAGAAGAGAGTATGCGCCACATTTGCCTCAGTATCCTTTGTTTGAGAAACGTGTGGTAGGCCGGAAACGAAGAAATGAGAACAATACTGGGGAGGTTGTAGCAAAAAGACAAAAAGTCAATGAACCTAAAATTACAAGCAGAAACAAAAAGGATTCTGTTGAAGATGTTGTTGGTTTTCAGTTTGAAAACAGTTCTGGTGTCAACTGCTATGCTAATGTAGTGGTTAATGTTTTGTTTTCTCTAAAAAATGTAAAAGAAGAGATTGTGGTCAATTCTGATCAAAGATTTTGCAGTTTGTTAAATTCTGTGTTAGAGAAATGTAGCACTGATAGAAGAAACATAGAAAGTGTGTCTGAAATTCGAAATCTGTTAGACAGATGTTCAGGCCAAACACAATTCTCTCAAAATATTCAGCAAGATTGTCAGGAGTTTTTAATGTATATGCTTGATGTATTACATGCTGAAGGTGTAGATGTAGATCAGCTGTTTGGGCTTTCTTATCAATGGCAGCATGACTGCGAGAACTGTATGGTATCAAGTACTACTAGTGTAGACTCAGAAAGATTTATATATTTAACTTTGCCAGACAGTAAATCAGTCTCCTTTAATAAGCTAGTAAAAGCAGCTGATCACAACATGGAGTGTAGCCAATGTAAATCTGAAATGATGTCCACATTATTTATACGAACATATGGCCAGTATGTCATTTTAATGTTCCAACGATGTAGGCCTGATGGAACAAAATTGACAACTTTAATTAAAAATGTTGTAGCTTCGCAGTTGTCAATATCAGGAAGGACTTTTGTAACTGCAGCAATTATATATCATGACGGCCCTTCAATAACATCAGGACATTACACAGCTTATTTAAAGTCTAGAAATGGCTGGTCATTCTGCAATGATTCTGTTTTAATTTTCAAAAAAAAATTGCCGTATGACCTTAAAAACTCTTACCTGGTGTTTTTAAAACCAAAATTTTAGGGAAATAATCTCGGGATGTGCTCTGTGGAATTTCAAGAAGTTCTAATGGCTCCTACACAATTTGGCCTTGAGGATAAGTGTAGTTCAGAGACATAACTTCTAACCATAGGACTGGACGTCATGGAGAAATACGTGCACTTTCAATGAGTTCAGAAAAACTGTTTCTTTTTATAAGCTAATTGAAGCAGCCAATCAAAACATGGAGTAGAGGGAATGTAAGTCTGCAATGCTGTCTACTGTTTTACATTGCTTTGTGATTAAAAGTGATGTAGAGAATTAAATAATTGTAGTAGTCATAGAGGTAGTGTAAGTCTGCTTCATAGTAAGCAGTATCAGTGTCATAGGAAATGTAGAACATGACTGAGCAAGAAGGGGAAGATATTACTATTCCAGGATTGTGAAAATGATCTTCAACATTTTAATTCTGAAAGTTGCGGAAATGCTAAATGACGGGATTGGCTTACAAGAAATCCAAGAGTTATAAATGGCTTTGACCAGATTTGGCCTTGTGGAAAATTGTGGTAGAGAGCAAGAAGTCATTTATTGCATGTAACGTGTTTTTAAAAACGATGGAGATTTTCTTTCAGAAAGTGGCGGGCTGAAAGTAATAACAGCACAAAAGAGTGTAAGCTGTTCATAGGACATCCTTGGACGTCATGGAAAGTAAGTTAACTTTAAGGAGTTCTGAATTTTGATTTCTGATGTTGTATGGGTTTTTTAAACACAATCATTTTGATTGTGGTTTTTTTTCCCCGCTGTTACATGATGAATACCTTCAAGTCACTGTTTTTAGTGAAATTTGATACATTCTGAGAACAGCAAAAATAAACCATTTAACATGTATAATTAATGTTCTACTTTTTGTACTTATGATATACATTTAGAAATGTGAGGTAGATATGGAGAAACTGAGGCTTCTGTAAGTGTCAAAGTTAATGCTTACAGTGCTGCACTTCTGGGTACTGTTTTTTTTGAAAACTGAATAGGCCTCACCTTAAAGAAACCTCTTGAAAGGACACATCTTATTTGTATCCTGAAAGAATCATTTAAAATGTTAGACACAATTTTATGATGGCTTTACATCTTTTTTGCGCTGCTATTGCATCACTATTGTGAGACATCAGCAGTGAAAAAGATGCACCATGTTCCAAAATAGGCCTCATTTCATCAGCATCAAGATACTGTTTGTTTAAAATATATATCTTTAGGATTGTGTAGGGGACGTATAGCAGCAGAGGCTTCTGTAAATCTCAAAGTTTTTGAAAAACTGTTTCTTCTTGAACCTTTTCCCTTGTCTTTTCAAATTTTTAAATACATGTTTTAATATTTTTGAAATGTTTCTTCTCTCTTTTACAGATTGAAAGTATGAAAAAATATTTGAAAAAGTTAACAAGAATTATAAGGTAAATGTTTTCTACTCTTTTAACCCGCAATCCACTGCTGATGATGTCATTGACTATGTCATGAATGATGTAATAAGTGGACATGATTACTTCATTGGTAGGCCTTCACATGTATTAATGCATACACTGCTGCACTTCTGCGTACTGTTTCATATGCTGAACTACATCTGCACTATGAGATACCTAAGCAAAGGCAACACAGGTGATGTGATTTTGAAATGAGCAAAAGAAACTCCACGTTTTTCAATTACATTACTTGTGTTTTCTAAGTTTACGGATGACATTGTGCAGATGAGCTTTAGGTCTGTCTATGGACACAGAAGAGGTCTGGCCGTTGTTCAAGAGTGAAGTGGACATGTTTTACTTCAATGGTAGGCCTTCACATGTATTATCTCCTCTGTATTCTTCAACAAGCATAAATTTGATATGCAACCCTAAGTAGGCCTCATCTTAAACAAAATTTTGGAGAGGACACACCTTATCGTCATCCTGAATCAATCATTTAATCTATCACATTTAACATCTATTAGTTCTACTGCTTCATTTCTTTAATCCTTACTTTCCTGCGTTTGCTACTTCTCTCATTCCTTTCTCTATTACTTAATTATTCTACTCCTTCCAGTATTTTTCTCAGTCCCTCTCTTCTCATACTTCTTCATTATTATTCACTCATTCTGTCTCTATTAACGTTACTGTTTCTGAATGATCTCAAAAATTTTTTAAAACAAGAACAGTAAGTATAAGGATAGGAAACAGACATTTATGTTACAAGAAAGACAGCTATAGGAAGTAAACAAAAGATACTGTTACTCGCAATCCACTGCTGATGATGTCACTGACCATGTCAAGAATGATATAATATGTGACATGATCAGAAGTGGATTGCGGGTAACAGTATGTTTTCTTTACTCCCTGTAGCTGTCTTTCTTTTAACATAACTGTCTGTTTCCTTCCCTTATACTTACTGTTCTTTTTTAAAAAAAAAAAGTTTTGGTTCGCTCCTGGTTCGCGTACCGGAGTGCGAACTGGAAGCGAAATAAAAGAAATAGAGATTGGCAGAGTTTCAAAAATTCTACCAATTTTTTTTATAATGGGGAGGTAGTTCTGAAAAGAACTTTTTTTTTGGTTTTTGTTGTTTTAAATTTTTTTTATTATTTTTCTGAACATTTTTTATATTTTTTTTGTTTTTTCTGAACATTTTGTAATTTTTTTGTTTTTTTGGGGGGGAGGGGGGAAACAAAAATGATTCATTGAGAAGGGCTCAACAGGAGCAACGAAAACAAGAAGAGTTTATTTTTTGGGGCGTTTCGGGCAAACATGATTTTTGATAGCTCTCATTATAAGAGTAATGCTACTTTCTCGGTAGCAAAGTGTTTGGCTGCACCACACGCACACTTGCTTTACTTCCCCCATGTCCATTTGAATGTTCGGGATCACCTCCCTCGCCTCTGGTCCCGATACTTCTTTGACAGCAGATGTTCTCACCATTGCCAGGGGATTTTGCTGTTCATCACGAAGCTGGGCAGCACTATAATTATTTGGGTGCCACCTACTCATATGCCTGTGCATCGTATAATTGCCGAAGCTGTATTTCTTGTCAGTGCCCCTTGACAGTCGATCGTTGCAAATACGGCAAAACACATATCTGGCATTGACTTTTTTTTGCCCTGCTGGAAATTTAAAAAATTGCCAGATGTAGTTTTCTTTTCTATTGTACCTCCTGGGCTCCTCTGGCAAAAACTCAGGCTCTTCCTCCTCTTCCTCCTCTTCTTGATCTTCCTCTTCTTCAAACATTGGTTGAGCAGGTGGTCCTTTCTTCCCTTGAGGAGGTGGGGGTGGTGGTGGGGGAACACTAGCTGAAGCAACAATGGAAGCCATTTCTCTATAAAGTAAAAGGGTCTTTCTCTCACCAAGATGAAAGTCAGAGTGAGGAAAGAAGGAGGGGTTTTCATCATTTGGGAAAAACAATACTTCTCAACCAATGAAAAGTGTTATTTTTAGGTCACCTGACCTAGCCTTACATCATTATGAAACCAAAATTGAAATGAACCAATGAAAAGTTTTATTAACAAGTCACATGACCTCTCACGCTCATGTTACGCGCTGCGGAACGCGCCCCGGTTAGCTTCCGGGTCGCTAAGCTTCGCGCCCCGGTCCGCGCCCCGGGACACTTCCGGGTGCGCTAACGCGGTACGTCACAAGACGCATTACGCGGCAACGCGATACGTCGCGCTTTCGCGACGCGCCCCGGTTAGCTTCCGGGTCGCTGAGCTTCGCGCCTCGGTCCGCGCCCCGGGGCACTTCCGGGTGCGCTAACGCAGTACGTCATAAGACGCATTACGCGGCAACGCGATACCGTCACTAAGTTGATTTTTTACCGGTTCGCGGACCGGGTCGCGGCATCAAATTGAGCTAACGGGAAGCTTCCCGGTTCGCGGACCGGAAGCGAAACAAAAAAAATATTTTAAAAAAATTATTAATAAACATATAAAATATATTTTTGGATTTAAATAAGAATACATTTTATAGCTATAGATATTTGCTATTAAAAAACCATTGAAATTCACTCAAAAAACCATAGGTTATAAACCATATATAGTTAGGAATTAGCATTTAAAAAACCTTGAAAATTCACTGAAAAAACCATAGGTTATAGACCATATATAGTTAGGAATTAGCATTTAAAAAACCTTATTTTACTCACACAAAACCAATGAAATTCCATATATAGTTAGTTGTACTAACTATATATCACGCACCCGCAATCCACTGCTGATGATGTCACATATTACATCATTCATGACATGGTCAGTGACATCACTGATGACATCACTGATGACATCTCAAATGACATCACTGATGACATCACTGATGACATCTCAAATGACATCACTGATGACATCATTGATGACATCATACAGTGACTGTATTTTTCTGTAAAGTTAAAATATGTCTTACATATTTAAGAATGAGTGGATGTATAAGTGTCTGGATGAAGGATTTAGTAGGTGCATGACTGACTGTATGAGTGAGTGGTTAAATGTGTCTCACTGAGTGCATGGGTTAGTGACTAAACTGTCTTAATTTGTGCATCATTATGTCTGTTGTTCTGTAAACTGCTGCATGTGTTGATCAGTAGCTATATGAGTAACTATATGGGTTATTGATTGGTTGCCCAAGCATTTTTATGGGAGACTGAGTGTGTGTGTGGGTGGCTGGGAGGTGTATGACTCTGTGCATAGATGTATGGGTTCAAAAGTGCATGTGGAAACAGCTGTATGGGCGGTTGACTGTGTGCATGACTGTATTGGTGAGTGAATGGATATCTCAGTGCTACATGTCAAAGTAAGTACATATGTAAAATACAGTACATGTGAGAGTTGACATATATAAATAACTGTGCATAAGAGCCAGTGAATGTGTGAGTGGCTGTATGGATCATTGTGCTCTTGTATCCAGGATTGTATAAGTGAGTAAATATGTTTTAGTATATGTTTGAATAAGTAAGATGTGTATAACTGTATAGTTGTGAAAATGGAGGTGTGATTGATTCTTTGCATGACTGACTAGGTGTGTAAGTAACTCCATGGATGAGTGACAGTCTGTGAGTGTCTGTTTACACTGAGTGTATCTAAGGTTATATTAGAGTCTGAAGAGGTTCATCGTATTATCACATGAGTGATGTCATCAGTGATGTGATCAGTAATGTCAAATGAGATGTCATCAGTGATGTCATCAGTGATGTCATCAGTGATGTCATTTGAGATGTCATCAGTGATGTCATCAGTGATGTCATTTGAGATGTCATCAGTGATGTCATTTGAGATGTCATCAGTGATGTCATCAGTGATGTCATTTGAGATGTCATCAGTGATGTCACTGACCATGTCATGAATGATGTAATATGTGACATCATCAGCAGTGGATTGCGGGTGCGTGATATATAGTTAGTACAACTAACTATATATGGAATTTCATTGGTTTTGTGTGAGTAAAATAAGGTTTTTTAAATGCTAATTCCTAACTATATATGGTCTATAACCTATGGTTTTTTCAGTGAATTTTCAAGGTTTTTTAAATGCTAATTCCTAACTATATATGGTTTATAACCTATGTTTTTTTCAGTGAATATATATATATATATATATATATATATATATATATATATATATATATTTATATTTAATATTCATAAGGTGCAGCAAATCATCCCCAGGGGATCTCTCGGTGCCTGGGAGGCAGATTACAGGATGGACAGTGTTCTAGCAAAATAGCCACGTCTTGAAGAGCTTCTCGAATTGTGCCAGGTTAGGACATGCTTGCAGCTCCTCTGGGAGACTATTCCAGTGGGCAGGGGCCAGATGAGAGAATGCACGCCCTCTCATCCTGGCTTTCCTAATTCTGCAGGTGCGAAGCAGCCTTTGACTGCTAGATCTCAGGAGGCGCCCTGGTGAGTACCATTGCAGCTTTTTGATTAAGTATTGTATTTTGTATTTTTTTCTTATAAAGCGCTAACAATCATCCTGAATAGGATATCACGGCGCTGCAATACTGTGATAAGCGGTGGGTTGGCCCGAGTCCTACAATTTAGTCTGGTTTGGGGAAGAGGAAGGTTTTCAATTGCTGCCTAAATGACAGGTGGCAGTTCGTAAGTCTGAGAGCCACGGGCAACTCATTCCATTTGGTTGCCGCTATGTGGGAGAAGGCTCGCTCCCCCATCCTAGCTCTCTTCACTCGAGTTGTTCTAGCTCTTGCTGTGAATTGAGAGCGGAGATTTCTAGTTGGTGCATAAAACTTAATCCTATTTCTTTGGATAAGTGGGCCTGTGTTATGCAGTGCTCTGTGAGTTATACACAGCATTTTGAAGGTTGCTCTCTGCCTCATTGGCAGCCAATGGAGCTCTCTTAAGCAGCTTTTGGCTGGGTCGAATTTCCTTTTCTTACAGATTGCCTTAGCCGCCGCGTTTTGCACTATTTGTAGTTTGGTGAAGAGGTAGTCTGCCATACCTACAAACAGTGAATTTCCATAGTCCAGCCTGCTCATTAATAGTGACTGAACCAGGATCCTTCTACACTCAATGGGAATCCAGGGGAAGACTGTTCTGAGCATCTTCAACAAAGCGAAGCCTTTGCCGCAGATTGTGGACACATGGGATTGCATAGACAGAGTGTTATCGATCGTCACTCCCAAGTTCCTTGCTGTCAGTGTCGGAATTGGGGGGGTGCCCAGGGGTGCTGGCCACCAGCTGTTATTCCACAGCTGAGTGTGTCCACCGAACAGCAATATCTCTGATTTGTCTGCGTTCAGTTTTAAACAGTGGCTATACATCCAGACAGACAGTTCGGTGAGACAGTTTAGTAGCCTATCCTTGGGGTCATCATCCTCATCCAGGATTACAGTTAGTTGGGTGTCGTCTGCGTACGAACAGATTTCGACACCCCACTTTCTTCCTATCGCTGCCAGGGAAGACACGAACATGTTAAACAACGTTGGGCTCAGTGAGGCCCCCTGTGGGACCCCATATTTGATGTTCCGGTGCGGGGATGAGAAGTTACCCATGCGCACTGATTGCGTTCTGTCCGACAGAAATGATTGCAACCACCGCAGTGCTCTGTCCCGGATACCTTTTGCTGCAAGGGTTCTTAGTAGTAGATTGTGCAGTATGGTATCAAACGCTGCCGAGAGATCTAATAATATTAGGGAGACTGTTTTCCCCAGATCTACCTGTGTTCTGATGTTATCCAGCACGGCCAAGAGTGTTGTCTCTGTGCTGGTATTGACCCTAAAACCCGTTTGTGAGACATCTAATAGATTGTTTGTTTCCAGAAAAGTGAACAACTGCCTGTTAACCAGTTTTTCTAAAACTTTCAATAGATAGGGCAGTTGAGATATGGGTCGATAGTTAGCAGGATTATTGATGTCTGAGCCTGCTTTTTTTAGTAGTGGGGTAACTATAGCGTTCTTCCAGTTGGTTGGGAATTCAGCAGATTCTAGCGAATGGTTCAGTGCTTGTGTTACTGCTGGGCATATTATTGGGGCTAGTTGCGAAAAAATATGATGTGGACATGGGTCCAGCGGGGAACCTGATTTTATTTCTAGCATAACTTTACCCACTTCTTCTTCCGAAAACGGACCAAAGCTGGTGCAACTGATCTGAGGAGTAGATGACTCATGGGCCTCTAAGCATTCCGGTTTAGTATTGGAAAATGAGGAGTAAATTGTATCTATTTTCTCACAGAAAAAATAATTAATTTTATCGCAGCCTACTTGGGAGGGAGTCAGATTCGATGAGAGACTTGTAGGACTGCATAGTTCTTTGACTATTTTAAATAGTTCTTAGGATGAGTTTTTATTTTCTGTTATTCTGCGAGAGAAATATTCCTTTTTCGCTTTCCTGATGGCTTTGTTATATAGTATAAGTTCTTTCTTATATAACAATCTGGCGTCTTGAGTTTTTGTAAGTCTCCATTTATGTTCAAGTGATGTACATTTCCTTTTTAGTGACTTTAGTTCTGGCCCGTACCAATTTTCTGACCTGGTACGTCTGGGTTTGTTATTGGAGCGTAGCGCTGAACAGTGTTCAAGTGCGTCCATGATGTGGTTCTGGAGGTGGTCTATTTCGTCGTTGATACTAGTTTTTATTGTGTTAGAATATGTAAAATGTTGCTGAAAAGCTTCTACTGAGAAATTTTTCCAGCTCCTGATTTTTGCCGCTGCCGAGGCTAGAGGTCTGGTGTTTTTGACAGGTAGGTTAATGTTAAACTCAATCATGGAGTGATCTGCCCATGTCATTGGTTTTATCCCTTTGATGAGGATGGAACTTATGTTGGAGAACATCAGGTCTAATATGTGTCCTGCCATGTGTGTTGGTTGTTCAATTGTCTGGGATAGTTGTAGGATTTCCATGTTCTCCTCTAGATGTTTAGCTAGGAGGTTATTGCTGTTATCATAATGAATGTTAAAGTCCCCTAGAAGCAGGATATTTTTGTTGTTAAGACAGACCGTCATAATTTGCTCGCGAAGTTGAGTGCTGAAGTCAGATGTGCAGCCTGGTGGATTATAGATGATCACACCGCCGAATAAATTATTGGTATTTATGGACACTGAGAATGCCATTGCTTCATGGCTGTTGGCCTGTGTGATAGCCTCTTGTCTGCAAGTGAGAAAGTCTTTGAACAGCAATGCTACCCCACCTCCCCTTTTTTCCCCTATTCAGATTGAGGATTTTATAATCTGCTGGGAGGGCCGTTGCGATGTCCGGGGTACTATGATTATCGAGCCAAGTCTCAGTAATGAAGGCCAGATCGGGTTTATCAGTGCTCAAAATATCCCATATTTCTGTTGCGTGTTTTGGGAGGGATCTTGAGTTGAGGTAAATACATCTCCGTGCACAGTCTGGGATGCTTATATTGGCGGGGCAGTACCCGGGCTCACTCTCCCATTTACAGTTCTGACAGCAGACTGGCCCCATGATGTTTAAGGGTCCTAAGTGTGCACATGATGCGGAGTTTCTTGCGTCTAAGGTGTTAAGTTTCCTGAGCTCACTGCTTGAGTATGTAATGGCACTCATTCCTGTTTTCGGTGTGTGGCTAGTCAGTTGTGCAGGGGTTGTGGCCCCTGGTCCCGGCCTGTCGCGAACGGGCGCAGACGGGCTTACCTTTGGCGCGTCTTCAGCGCCCCGCCGGCGCCCCCGCTGCGCCCGTCCGCTGCGCCTCCTGCGAGAGGGTACCATTTTATCGTATGCCGGTCCGTGTCCTTGCAGGGCTTTAAATACCAGACATAGGAGTTTAAAAATCGCTCTTTTTCTAATAGGAAGCCAGTGTAGTTGATGCAGTAGAGGAGATGATGGGGTTCATGCATGCTTGTTTACGACCAGGAGCGCTGCCGTGTTTTGTACAACCTGCAGCCTTGATGGCAGATTTTCTCTATACCCTACCAGTAGGGAGGTCCTATAGTCTAGTCTACTGACTAGAAGCGCCTGAATGAGAACTTTCCTGGTTTAAAGGGGGATCCAAGGAAAGACCTTTCTCAGCATGCGCATCATGTCGAAGCACTTGCCTGATTTTTACATGCTCCGCCATCGAGAGCTTGTTGTCAATCACCACACCCATGTCCTTAGCACATTTTGTGGGAATGGGGACTCCCCCCGGTTCCTCCGGCCACCACTCAGTAGACTACGGATGTATGACATTACCACGCATGCTTTTACCACGCATGCCTTTACAACGCGGTATTTACAACGAATACCTTTACAACGCATAGTGCTTTGGGGCGCTGGATAGTGAATAGTTTAATTTACTATTCCAACTCCAGTCCCCGTGGATAGTAGGGAAGGTGTTGGATAGTAAATTAAATCTATTCCCTATCCTAGAGCGCTCCCCAGTGCAATGCGTTGTAATGGTTTGCGTTGTAAAAGTTGCATCGTAAAGGCACTGCGTGGTAAAAGTTGCGCTGTAAAGGATGTTTCCCGTAGACTACATCTCCTCAGCTTTCCCAAATAGCAAGATCTCAGTTTTACTAGAGTTCAATTGTAAGAAATTCTTGCTCATCCAGGTTGCAGTTTTTAGCATGCAGCTCTTACATTTTTCTCTGGTCAGAGCGAAGTCTTTCCCTATGGGGACTATTACCTGGGTGTCATTTGCATAAGAGATCATGTGGAACCCACACAATCTAATAATAGGGGCCAGCGAGGAGACATAAACATTAAACAGGGTGGGACTAAGGATGGAACCCTGTGGTACCCCTTGTCCACCACTGTAGTTTGAGATACAAACGTGTCCAGTTGTGCACATTGTTTTCTCTCTGTCAGGAAACTATGTATCGAGTTTAAGGCTGAGCCTCTGACACCAATCTCTCACAGCCTATCCAAAAGGACACTGTGAGAGATGGTGTCAAAGCCTGCTGACAGATCCAAGAGAACTACCATAGCGGAGGTTCCCTCATCAAGCAATATCCTTACTGAGTCTGTTACCTCTGTTAATGGAGATTCCGTGTTGTGACCAGCACGGAAACCCGACTGCGAAGGATCGAGCAGATGATTTTGTTCTCGATAAGCCGATAGTTGTCGATTAGTCAGGGATTCCATGATTTTAGAACAGCATGGAAGAAGAGAAATTGGCCTATAGTTTTGTAGGTCTGCAGGATCTGCAAGTGCTTTCTTGAGCAGTGGCTTTATATAGGCCTTTTTCCATTTTGCTGGAAACACGGCTGTGTCCGATGATAAGTTTCAGACTTCCATAATTGAGGTTGATAAGGCCGGAGTCAAGTCTGCGATGATGTGGGGGGGGGCCACATCTGACCACGAGCCTGATTTAGAATGTAGCAATAGGCCACACACTTGCTCGGTGGTGATGGCTGTGAAGGACTCTAAACTGGGGGAGGACGGGTCTTCAAGGGAGGAGTAGATGCCAGGACAGCCCCTTCCACCGTAAACATGTTATAGATTTTATCAATTTTCTGTTTGAAATAGGTGGTAAGATCATCGCATAGCCCTTGCGTGGGTGGTAGGGTGGAGTTATTGGCTCTGGGATTGGTGAACTCTTGGAGAATCTTGAAGAGCTCTTCGGTGGAGTTACTGGCTTTGCAATTCTTTTCCCTAAATGTGCTCTCCTGGCTCTATTGCAATTCCCCAGATAAATTCTATGTAATGATTTACCTTCAAGCTTTCTGAGTATCAAGGTGCTGGGGCAGCCCTATCCCTCACTGTAACTGTATTGGCGCTATGGTGTCGAGGGCCGTCGTTATAAAGGACTCAAGCATATGAAGCGCTCAATTGCTGTCCGTCC
The DNA here is from genome assembly GCF_964261635.1 of Lissotriton helveticus. Lineage (NCBI taxonomy): Eukaryota > Metazoa > Chordata > Amphibia > Caudata > Salamandridae > Lissotriton > Lissotriton helveticus. The sequence continues at coordinate 1,953,340,294 of NC_136067.1, forward strand.
CATTGCTGAAAGACGGGGGAGAAAATGCTAAATTAAATGCTGGTAAAGTCACTTTCCTCCATGATCTGCGTGAGCTCTTCCACCCTTGGACCTGGCTTGAGAGAGTAGGAACAACCAAGGAGAATCCTAGAGCCATATGGTCCATCCAGCTTAAGGCTAGCGGAGGATCGACTAAGAGATCCTTCATGTTCGTAAGATGTTATCCAGCGCATTTCCCGCTGTATGTTTTGGACTATGAATTCTAGGAAAAAGACCTAAGGACCCCATGGCTGCTAATAAGCCTAGGGTATCCGTGTTAGAGCTGATATCAAAATGATGATTAAAATCACCACGGAGTAAAAAGTTATCGGCTTGCATGGTGTACGGAGCCAGATTCTCCAGTAATTACAGGCAGAAGTTATTTTTGCTTTCCCCACGGGGGTGGTATACTACCGCTCCCATCATCCTGATGCCTAGGGCTGGTTCCATTTTAAATATCATTAATTCCATGCAGGGGTTAAGATAGAATCTATGATTTTTGTCTGATGGGCTAGGCGGGTAACTATGGCCAGCCCTCCTCCCCTTTTGCCTGTTCTATCTAATCTCACTACTGTATAGTCTGCCAGGAGGGCTATCGCTACGGAAGGAGCAGATTGCAAGTGCAACCAGGTCTCAGTAAAAAAGCAGATATTTGGCTTTAAATCATCCAGGAGGTCCCAAACTTCACCGGCGTGTTTAGGGATGGATCTGGCATTGAGGTAAAGACCTCGGAAGGTAGCCTCTTGCCCTCCCCTCCTCCGCTTTTTTCTTCCCTGCGGACTGCTCAAAAGGCACTTGTCCGTCTGCATGATGTCTGCTGGCAAGGTCAATGGTGCTGTGTGCGTTGGTCTGAAAGCTAGCCACATTGCAAGCAGTTACTGGCCGTCCCCTCAAACTCTACCACTCTCCCCCACAATCCCTTAAGGGGACCTTGTCCCTTAAATCCAGTAATGTCTGTTTGGCATATCTTATTAATACATATGTAGACCTGGGAGAAACAGGGCAGGGTGTCCTGGCAGCGTTCAGGCCCAGATGGGCGCAGACGGGCTTGCCTTAGGCACGCCAGCGGTGTGCCCGCGAAAGCAGTAGCTTTATGCCCTAATTGCCCGTGAACACTAGAGAGCTAACAGCGTCCAAGATGGTGCCCGTTCTCGACCCTGTGGGCTCTGCTTACTCTCTCCACACAATCGGTCATAGGGATAGACCATGGTGGACCGGAGAGTTGCCGGCAAGTAATTAGGTGAAAGTTAACTAGTAGAGCAACCCTTATTTTTAAAAACACAGTGGCAGTTTGTGGCAATCAGAATACAATTTTTAAAATGCGGCGCTATAAAATCAGTGATTAACACACAATGGCAGAGAAGCTGTATGGCAGTACCTGCTAACTAACAAGCACAAACAGCCACTACTTCAAAAAACATGCCACTTCCCCTGTGGTAACTATGCCTGGTAGCCTAGAGCACCTTCTGATTCATCAGAACTCTGTAAAGAAGACTGTATGTCATGCTTGATGTCATGGGAGATCTGGTAGAGGGAGGTTGTTAGAATGTAAGGGGCATCGGTTGTTCCAGGAGTTATAAGGCAGTGGATGGGATCTTCTGAGGTATAAACTACTTTTTGAACTGCCACCCTGTACCTTTGGATTTTAATATAAGAAAATGCTACGAGTGGCGTAGTCAGCAGCCCGCAAGGAGATTTCAACACAGGTGGATTTACTGGACTTGGCCTGCGTTTCCTGTCGATCTCACAGACGGACTCAGTCTGCTTATCTGGTAAGAAAGATTGTTTTATTTAGACACTTTGTCAGTACCTGTCACTTATTTGTGTAATTTAAATGTGTAGCAGCCTTACAATTAGCTTGTGCACATGGTCTTGGCAGCTAGTTTGGTCAAGCAATTTGACTCTTTTGTAAGCTTGTTTACGCTCTCACTGCCTTGATGACTGTTTAGTGTTGAGCGCGTGCTGTGTCAACACACGAGCAAAACTCATTGTGCTTCTGTTTGAAATACAGGCATTAACCCCTTCGCTGCTAGGCCTTTTCCCCTCCTGTGCTAAGGCTTTTTTTGGCGTTTTGGAGTAGTGCGCGCTTAGGCCCTTGTAACTTTTTGACCACATAAGGTATCCACGCCAAATTTGCGTCCTTTTCTTCCAACATCATGTGGATTCTAAAGGCGCCCAGGGTTTGTGGATTCCCTTGGAGGGGTCCCAGAAACGAACCAAAATATAGTGATTTTTTTGTTTTTTTCAGAAAAATGGGAAAAACGGGCTGCAAATGAAGGCCTCTGGGTTTTTCCCTGAAAATGGTATCAAAAAAGGGTTTGTAGGGCTGAAATCTCCATTTTCTCAGCTTTTAGGGAATGACAGTCTTTTGTCAGAGAACCGACATTTTTCACTCAGTTTTGGCATTTTTCTGGGACATAGCCTATTTTTGCTATTTTTAGAGCTTTCCACCTCCTTCCAGTTAATGGTAGAAATGAGTTTGAAAGCAATAATGGATCCTGGAAAGCTTTACATTTTCGAAAAGTAGACAAAATTCTGAATTCAGAAAGGGGTCATTTGTCTAAATCTATGAAGGTTTCGTTATAGAAACTAACAGTTAGATATTGGAATAATTGAAAATTTGTTGAAAAAATACAGCCTTTTGTCTCAACGTTTTCACCTATAACTTTTTCTAATTTTGACAGCTCTTGGAAAGCTATATACCGTTACATCCGTTAGACCTTCCTGGTTGTGGGGATATATAGGACTTGTAGTTTCACCAAGAACCCGACGAACCCAGATCCAAAAACTGAGCAGCAACTTGCAATGGTATTTTTTCATTTACTGGGTATAGAGCACTTTGTCTTAGAAAATGTATACATGGAATAATCTGTATGAAAGACACCTATGTATTTCTGAATTGGGTACAAATTATAGAGTTCAGAAACAGTATATAATTGCACATTTTCAAAATTGGGAATACTCATACTAGCATGAGAATTATTGGTCATTTTTCAAAAAGATTATTTTTTTACACAATGTCTCATTGAAAGGGAGAAATGTATGAAAGCTCAATTGGTAAGAACAGTTGATTTACAAATCTGAATTACCCCAAGTGTCCCGATAAAAACGGTACCTCACTTGTGTGGGTCGGCCTTGTGCCTGCGACAGGAAACGGCGCAAAATGCCGGCACCTAAGGAAACCTAGCCAACCTATATATTTTTGAAAAGTAGACACCCAGGGGAATTTAGGATGGGGTGACTCGACTGCCTATCACCAGGTTTTGTTACCCAGAATCCCTTGCAAAGCTAAGAATTTGACAAAAAAAACACATTTTCCTCACATTTCTGTGGTGGAAAGTTCTGGAATCTGCGTGGATCAACAAATTTCCACCCACCCATCGTTCCCCCAGGTCTCCCGATAAAAACGGTACCTCACTTGCGTGGGTAGGCATAGTGGGTGCGACACGAAACAGCGCAAAACGCAACATGGTCGCACCTCAATTTCCCAGTGAAATTTAGCACGTTTTGGACAAAAAGACTACCTTTTGTTTTTGCGCCGTAGCTCTGCCAGCACCTAGGGAAACCTAGCAAACCTATACATTTGTGAAAACTAGACACCCAGGGGAATTCAGGATGGGGTGACTCGTCTGCCTACCCCCAGGTTTTGTTACCCAGAAACCCTTGCAAACCTAAATATTTGACAAAAAAAACACATTTTCCTCACATTTCTGTGGTGGAAAGTTTCAACAAATTTCCACCCACCCAGCGTGCCCCCAGGTCTCCCGAAAAAAATGGTACCTCACTTGCGTGGGTAGGCATAGTGGCTGCGACATGAAACAGCGCAAAACGCAGCATGGTCGCACCTCAATTTCCCAGTGAAATTTAGCACGTTTTGGACAAAAAGACTACCTTTTGTTTTTGCGCCGTAGCTCTGCCAGCACCTAGGGAAACCTAGCAAACCTATACATTTTTGAAAACTAGACACCCAGGGAAATTCAGGATGGGGTGACTGGTCTGCCTACCCCCATGTGTTGTTACCCAGAATCCCTTGCAAACCTAAAAATTTGACAAAAAAAACACATTTTCTTCACATTTCTGTGGTGGAAAGTTCTGGAATCTGCGTGGATCAACAAATTTTTACCCACCCAGCGTTCCCCCAGGTCTCCCGAAAAAAATGGTACCTCACTTGCGTGGGTAGGCATAGTGGCTGCGACATGAAACAGCGCAATACGCAACATGGCTGCACCTCAATTTCCCAGTGAAATCTAGCACGTTTTGGCCAAAAAGACTACCTTTTGTTTTTGCGCCGTAGCTCTGCCCGCACCTAGGGAAACCTAGCAAACCCATACATTTTTGAAAACTAGACACCCAGGGGAATTCAGGATGGGGTGACTCGACTGCCTCCCACCAGGTTCTGTTACCCAGAATCCCTTGCAAACCGAAAAATGTGACCAAAAAAACACATTTTCGTCACATTTCTGTGGTGGAAAGTTCTGGAATCTGCGTGGATCCACAGAATTCCACCCACCCAGCGTTCCCCTAGGTCTCCTGAAAAAAATGGTACCTCACTTGCGTGGATAGACATAGTGGCTGCACAGGAAACGGTTAAAATCGTACGGTGGTGAATTTACATTACCCTATTGCAAAACTACCTTGATTTGGGGGGGGGGGCATCTGAGTTTGTGGCCCGGGGCTTGGTGGTATTCTTTGCAAAGTAGCAAACCCAAACAGTTCTGAAAACTAGACACCCGGGGGAGTCCAGGGAGGTATGGCATGCGTGGGTCCCCCAATGTTTTCCTACCCAGAACTCCTTGCAAACCTTAAAATTAGGTAAAAATAGCACTTTTCCAAACGTTTTGGCGTGGGATCGCCGTGCCGGCAAAAATGTCCTACCTCCCAGCGTTCCCCTTGTTCTCCCGAGTAAAAGGATACCTCACTTGTGTGGGTGCCCCAAAGCAGAACACGCCAAAAATGAATTTTGAAAAAAGTAGTATTTAATAGTATTTAAGTTTTACAAATTAAGCCCCCAAGCCTGAGTCACATGCCTTGGGCCCACCCACACAAGTGAGGTATCATTTTACTCGGGAGAAAAAGGGAAACACTGGGTGGTAGGACATTTGTGCCGGCAGCGAGATCCCACCCAAAAAAGTACGGAAAAGTGGGTTTTTTGACCAAAATTTGCAGGGGTTTCTGGGTAGGAAAACATTGGGGGACCCACGCATGCCATACCTCCCTGGACTCCCCCGGGTGTCTAGTTCTCAGAACTGTTTGGGTTTGGTAGTTTGCAAAGATGCCCGGCAAGCCCCGGGCCAAAAGCTCAGGTGACCCCCTCAAAAAATAAGATTGTTTGGCTAAAGGAAATTTTTTGGTCTCCACAGTAAGAATTGGGCCTTTTCCTAAAGCAACCACTATGCCTACCCACGCAAGTGAAGTACCATTTTTATCGGGAGACCTTGGGGAACGCTGGGTGGGAGGTAATTTGTGTGAGCCCATTGATGCCACGCTTTCCCACACTAAAACGTGTGAAAACATTGATTTTTTCCAGCTAAAAATGAGGTTTGCAAGGGATTCTGGGTAAAGGAACGTTGGAGGATCCACGCAAGCCATACCTCCTTGGAAGCCCCCGGGTGTCTACTTTTCAGAAATGTGTGGGTTTAGTAGGTTTCCCTAGATGGCTGTCTCGCACGGGGCCAAAAACCCAGGTAACCCCTCTTGCAAAAGCTAGTGGACTTGACATTGTCACCATTGTCAAATTCACCAGCTTTTGCAAGAGGGGTTATCTGGGTTTCTGGCCCAGTGCGAGACAGCCATCTATGGAAACCTACCAAACCCACACATTTCTGAAAAGTAGACATCCGGGGGCTTCCAAAGAGGTATGGCTTGCGTGGATCCTCCAACGTTCCTTTACCCAGAATCCCTTGCAAACATCATTTTTAGCTGGAAAAAATAAATTTTTTCACACGTTTTAGTGTGGGAAAGCGTGGCATCACTGGGCTCACACAAATTACCTCCCACCCAGCGTGCCCCCAGGTCTCCCGATAAAAACGGTACCTCACTTGCGTGGGTAGCCATAGTGGCTGCAACAGGAAAAGGTCCAAATCGTACGGTGGTGAATTCAAAATACCCCGAAGCAATATAACTTTGATTTTGGGGGGGGGGGGCACCTGAGTTTTTGGCCCGGGGCTGGGTGGTATTCTTTGGAAAGTAGCAAACCCAAACAGTTCTGAAAACTAGACACCCGGGAGAGTCCAGGGAGGTAAGGCATGCGTGGGTCCCCCAATGTTTTCCTACCCAGAACTCCTTGCAAACCTTATAATTAGGTAAAAATTGCACTTTTCAAAACTTTTTGGCGTGGGATCGCCGTGCCGGCAAAAATGTCCTAACACCCAGCGTTCCCCTTGTTCTCCCGAGTAAAAGGATACCTCACTTGTGGGGGTGCCCCAAAGCTGAACACGGCAAAAATGAATTTTGAAAAAAGTAGTATTTAGTAGTATTTAAGTTTTACAAATTAAGCCCCCCAGCCTAAGTCACATGCTTTGGGCCCAACCACACAAGTGAGGTATCATTTTACTCGGGAGAACAAGGGAAACGCTGGGTGGTAGGACATTTCTGCCGGCAGCGAGATCCCACCCAAAAAAGTACGGAAAAGTGGGTTTTTTGACCAAAATTTAAGGTTTGCAGGGGTTTCAGGGTAGGAAAACATTGGGGGACCCACGCATGCCATACCTCCCTGGACTCCCCCTGGTGTCTAGTTCTCAGAACTGTTTGGGTTTGGTAGTTTGCAAAGATGCCCGCCAAGCCCCGGGCCAAAAGCTCAGGTGACCCCCTCAAAAAATAAGATTGTTTGGCTAAAGGAAATTTTTTGGTCTCCACAGTAAGAATTGGGCCTTTTCCTAAAGCAGCCACTATGCCTACCCACGCAAGTGAGGTACCATTTTTATCGGGAGACCTTGGGGAACGCTGGGTGGGAGGTAATTTGTGTGAGCCCAGTGATGCCACGCTTTCCCACACTAAAACGTGTGAAAACATTGATTTTTTCGAGCTAAAAATGAGGTTTGCAAGGGATTCTGGGTAAAGGAACGTTGGAGGATCCACGCAAGCCATACCTCCTTGGAAGCCCCCGGGTGTCTACTTTTCAGAAATGTGTGGGTTTGGTAGGTTTCCCTAGATGGCTGTCTCGCACTGGGCCAAAAACCCAGGTAACCCCTCTTGCAAAAGCTAGTGGACTTGACTTGTCACCATTGTCAAATTCACCAGATTTTGCAAGAGGGGTTATCTGGGTTTCTGGCCCCGTGCGAGACAGCCATCTATGGAAACCTACCAAACCCACACATTTCTGAAAAGTAGACACCCGGGGGCTTCCAAGGAGGTATGGCTTGCGTGGATCCTCCAACGTTCCTTTACCCAGAATCCCTTGCAAACCTCATTTTTAGCTGGAAAAAATAAAAAAAATTCACACGTTTTAGTGTGGGAAAGCGTGGCATCACTGGGCTCACACAAATTACCTCCCACCCAGCGTGACCCCAGGTCTCCCGATAAAAATGGTACTTCACTTGCGTGGGTAGCCATAGTGGCTGCAACAGGTAAAGGTCCAAATCGTACGGTGGTGAATTCAAAATACCCTGAAGCAATATAACTTTGATTTTTTTGGGGGGGGCACCTGAGTTTGTGGCACGGGGCTCGGTGGTATTCTTTGCAAAGTAGCAAACCCAAACAGTTCTGAAAACTAGACACCCGGGGGAGTCCAGGGAGGTATGGCATGCGTGGGTCACCCAATGTTTTCCTACCCAGAACTCCTTGCAAACCTTAAAAGTAGGTAAAAATAGCACTTTTCCAAACTTTTTGGCGTGGGATCGCCGTGCCGGCAAAAATGTCCTAGCACCCAGCGTTCCCCTTGTTCTCCCGAGTAAAAGGATACCTCACTTGTGTGGGTGCCCCAAAGCAGAACACGCCAAAAATGAATTTTGAAAAAAGTAGTATTTAGTAGTATTTAAGTTTTACAAATTAAGCCCCCCAGCCTGAGTCACATGCCTTGGGCCCACCCACACAAGTGAGGTATCATTTTACTCGGGAGAACAAGGGAAACGCTGGGTGGTAGGACATTTGTGCCGGCAGCGAGATCCCACCCAAAAAAGTACGGAAAAGTGGGTTTTTTGACCAAAATTTAAGGTTTGCAGGGGTTTCTGGGTAGGAAAACATTGGGGGACCCATGCATGCCATACCTCCCTGGACTCCCCCGGGTGTCTAGTTCTCAGAATTGTTTGGGTTTGGTAGTTTGCAAAGATGCCCGCCAAGCCCCGGGCCAAAAGCTCAGGTGACCCCCTCAAAAAATAAGATTGTTTGGCTAAAGGATATTTTTTGGTCTTCACAGTAAGAATTGGGCCTTTTCCTAAAGCAGCCACTATGCCTACCCACGCAAGTGAGGTACCATTTTTATCGGGAGACCTTGGGGAACGCTGGGTGGGAGGTAATTTGTGTGAGCCCAGTGATGCCACGCTTTCCCACACTAAAACGTGTGAAAACATTGATTTTTTCCAGCTAAAAATGAGGGTTGCAAGGGATTCTGGGTAAAGGAACGTTGGAGGATCCACGCAAGCCATACCTCCTTGGAAGCCCCCGGGTGTCTACTTTTCAGAAATGTGTGGGTTTGGTAGGTTTCCCTAGATGGCTGTCTCGCACGGGCCAAAACCCCAGGTAACCCCTCTTGCAAAAGCTCGTGGACTTGTCAAATTCACCAGCTTTTGCAGGAGGGGTTACCTGGGTTTCTGGCCCCGTGCGAGACAGCCATCTATGGAAACCTACCAAACCCACACATTTCTGAAAAGTAGACACCCGGGGGCTTCCAAGGAGGTATGGCTTGCGTGGATCCTCCAACGTTCCTTTACCCAGAATCCCTTGCAAACCTCATTTTTAGCTGGGAAAAATCATTTTTTTCACACGTTTTAGTGTGGGAAAGCGTGGCATCACTGGGCTCACACAAATTACCTCCCACCCAGCGTGCCCCCAGGTCTCCCGATAAAAACGGTACCTCACTTGCATGGGTAGCCATAGTGGCTGCAACAGGAAAAGGTCCAAATCGTACGGTGGTGAATTCAAAATACCCTGAAGCAATATAACTTTGATTTTTTTGGTGGGGGGGCACCTGAGTTTTTGGCCCGGGGCTGGGTGGTATTCTTTGGAAAGTAGCAAACCCAAACAGTTCTGAAAACTAGACACCCGGGAGAGTCCAGGGAGGTATGGCATGCGTGGGTCCCCCAATGTTTTTCTACCCAGAACTCCTTGCAAACCTTAAAATTAGGTAAAAATTGCACTTTTCAAAACTTTTTGGCGTGGGATCGCCGTGCCGGCAAAAATGTCCTACCACCCAGCGTTCCCCTTGTTCTCCCGAGTAAAATGATACCACACCTTAACAGAGTTACTCAAAAGTAAAACATTCAAGCACGGCTATCTATTCCTCAAAGACACACACATACAGGTTGGATTTGGCACAAGGGCGAGTGATGGTTCAGTACATAAAATTTTATTAACAAGATATTTCAAAAAAATGAAATGCTCTGTCAATAAATAAATGCATAAAAACTGAACCAGTGACTCGCAACTCGTGAGCTGTAAAGCCACGACAAGGCACCAACCGTTTTACAGGCCATTCACGCACCTTTCATACCTGATACAAACCAGACCATTGACACCATCCGAATGGAAAAGCAACACATAACAACAATCACAATAAGGGACAAGGTACACCCTACTGCAGAAAGAGAAAAAAAACAATTATTACTGCACACCCATCTAATCCGCAAGCACACACACATACTGGTTGGATTTGGCACGAGGGTGAGTGATGATTCAGTACATACAATTGTATACGCAAGTAATTTCACAAAAATGAAATACACTGTGTATAATTGAAAGTATGATAAACTGAACCACTGACTCACAGCTCATGAGCTGTAAAGCCACGTCAAGGCACCAACCTCTTTACAGGCCATTCATACACCTTTCGTACGCGTGACACATACAAAACATTCACACCGCCAGCCGCGGACCCATCACATTTTAACACTCACACCAGCAAACAGCGCCATTCAAGGGCCCATCACTTTCACACGCCCACATTTCTGACACTGCAACTACACAAAATGATGGACTGTGTGGAGTGTCACTCAACTAGCAGTGTGTGTAGTGACCAACAGAAAGTAACTACTCACACACCGCCTGCCGAGCGCCAGTCCACCCACACCACCATCCAAGCACCAGACCATGCACACCGCCAGCCAAACACCACTCAGCGCACAGCGACAGCCAAGTACCACTCCACACACACCACCAGCCAAGCATCACTCCACGCACACCACCAGCGAAGCGCCACTCCACAAACACAACACCAGCCAAGCACCACTCCGTGCACAGACAGCCAAGTACCACTCCACGCACACCGTCCAGCCAAGTGCCACTCCACACACACCGCCAGCCAAGCACCACTCCACACACACCGCCAGCCAAGCACCACTCCGTGCACAGACAGCCAAGTACCACTCCATGCACACCACCAGCCAAGCGCCCCTCCACACACACACCACCAGCCAAGCGCCACTCCACAAACACAACACCAGCCAAGCACCACTCCGTGCACAGACAGCCAAGTACCACTCCACGAACACCACCAGCCAAGCGCCACTCCACACACACGACCAGCCAAGCGCCACTCAACACACACCACCAGCCAAGCACAACTCCACACATACCGCCAGCCAAGCACCACTCCACGAACACCACCAGCCAAAGACAAATCCAAACACAATACCAGGCAAGCACAAGAGCACGCACACCGCCAACCAAACACCAGACCACGCACACCGCCAGTCAAGCACCAGTCCGCAGACACCGCCAGACAAGCACCAGTCCACAGACACCGGCAGCCAAGCGCCAAACCATGCACACAGTCAGACAATGGACACTACACGCAAACCAACATCATTCTTTAGTTTTTTTTTTAAATAAAAGAGAAACAAAAACAAATTGCAAATTGATACAAATCTACTAACTCGACAACTAAATCTAAAAAGACTACACAAATACAAACTTTGAAACTGAACAATAAGTTTTACAGAATAAAGACCAACCAGTTCACTTTACCACTCATTGATACTCCCAAAAATTATTTTGCGTGTGGTACAATCTAAAACAAGCAGGTACACACAGCCCGGGGTTTGAAGGGCAGTCGGGGCAGTACATGCGAACCTCCTTCCGCAAACCTCTTCGCCAACAGACTCTACATCTCCGACTGGGAAAGTCTTTTGAGGTTGTAGGAGGAATTGTATCAGGAAAGTGGCGATCTTTCAATCTGGCAACATCCTCCACCACTCCAACTCTAGGAACACTTGCCTGTTCCACTAAAACAAGGCTGCCTATTACAGACTCCTGAAACTTTACAAAAGACAACTTTGACTGGGGACAAGATTTCCCGAACACAATAAAAGCATTAAAGGTTGCCAAGTGGAAAAGATGGATAGCCAACTTCTTGTACCAAATGTAAGCCTTACGAAGAGCAGCATACGGTTCCAACCTCTGATCAACTCTGTCAACACCACCCATGTACTTATTGTAGTCCAGTATGCACACAGGTTTGCGCACTTCTGCAACCTGACCCCAAACAGTCCGCGGTTCAGTGCTTTCATCATGTACTGTACTCAACATGTAGACATCTCTCCTGTCTGTAAACTTCACAGCTAGAAGCTCCTTACAACGCAATGCACTGCACTGTCCCCGAGCAAGCTTTCGACAAACAAGTTCTTTTGGGAAACCTTTATGGTTTGAGCGGATTGTGCCACAAGCAACAGTGTCCACTTTAGCCAATTCCCTGAACAACCGCACACCAGTGTAGAAGTTATCGACATACAAATGATGGCCTTTGTTAAACAATCCACGACCAAGTTCCCACACAATTTTCTCAGTCACTCCAAAAGTCGACGGACAACCAGGGGGGTTAATCCTGGATTCCTTACCCGTGTACACCCTGAAATTAGAGACATATCCAGTCTCACTGTCACACAGCATATACAGTTTGATTCCATAGCATGCCCTCTTACTAGGAATGTATTGCTGAAATACCAAGCGGCCCTTGAACAACAGCAAAGACTCATCCACTGCAATTTCTTTCCCAGGATAAAAGATCTCAGAAAATCGATCAACCAAATGATCAATGACAGGCCGAATCTTGAAAAGACGGTCACAATCAGGGTGATCTCGTGGCAAAGCAAGACTATTGTCAACAAAATGCATCATCCGCAGCAGAAGCAAATACCTATCACGACTCATGACTGCCGGAAATATAGCTGTTGCCATCAAGGGACTAGTAGACCAATATGAAGCCATTGATGGTTTCCTAAGCAAGCCCATCAAAAAAGTTAAACCCAAAAACTTTTTCATCTCCTCCAAATTTGTGGGAGTCCACCGGGTAGCTCTAGCGTGGGGCTTAAGGCGGGCACTGTTCACCCTAAAAAAAATGTCAGCATACAAATTAGTCTGCTCTACAATCTCTGCCAAAAACACATCATCCATAAACAACTTGAAAAAATCAATAGGCAAAAAGTTTTCAGTGTTCACCCTACACCCTGGAACACCAGTAAATTCAGGCAATGCCGGCTGCACCATGCCTGGTGCAACCCAGAGGTCAGAACTTTCATCGTCAAGTCTTGCAGCCGCAGGCCGCCGCCCAGCTGCCTCTTGTCTCACTACACCAACTGGAAGTCTAGCAGCCCCAGGCTGCAGCCCAGATGTCTCTTGCCGCACTATTGGCACATCAATGTCCTCCGCAACCACAGGCACAACAATGTCCTCCCAAACCGTAACCACAGCAATGTCCTCCCCAACCACAGGCACATCATCCACACCAAAAGTAGCTTCATCAGCACTCAAAGTGTCTTCATCATCAGATGAAGCCATGTGTAGAGAAAACTCACTACCTGAATCTTCACCTCCCACCTCTGGCTCAGAATCAGAGTCAGACTCTGGACCATGGTCAGAGGAAGAATCAAAAAGCATTCCAACAACTTGCTGAGCAGTAATCCGGCGGCTAGGCATTATCCTTACAAATAAAGGAGTCTGCACAAACAACTCAACAACCCCAACACTGCGCAAAGTAAGATAAAAAATGTAAGACTTTTTCACAAAAAACTATATTTAGAAAAAATATACAATTCACTTACAAGACACAACTACACTCACCAGCACCTACTCTGCAAAGACACAGCAAATAGGCAACGATATCCCACTAGAAAGAAGAAAAAAAAACTTACATCTACAGAAGGACACATCAAAAACAAATGCAAAACATGTTTTACAATCACAACAAACAGAAACAAAACATACTCGTATTACTACACACTTTGCAAAATAAACAATTACATTACAATTGAACAAAAAAAAGGTCTCTTACCAAACACATGCAACTACAGAAACAGCAGAACAACAGAACCACCAGTAACAGAACCGCACACTGCAACTATCTAAAGAGAAAAACAAACAATACACATTAGAAGAAACACAAACAACACACATTACAACAGGCTATGTCACAGGGTATGTCACAAATGGGGTGTCTGTCCCCAAGGGGGGAAGATTATAAATCATTATAAACGTGGGCCCCCTGGAAGCAACCCTACGGAGGGCAGAGAGGCCAAATAAAGACACGGCAGAGCATACAGAAAACAAATGGGCCCAAGGAAGCAACCCTTGGCCAAGGGGTCGCTCCCTATAAAAAACAAAAACCTGGAGTATAGTGGGCTTTTCTATCCCCCCCCCCTGGGACCAGAAACTGTAAAAAAAAACAGCCACTCCGCCCCCAGGGGGGGGGGGGGGGCAGAATAGTCTACAATATTTATAATGCCCCCTGGGTCCAGATGTGGCCCAAAAAACGCCTGATCTGCCCCCAGGGGGGGCAGACAAGTCTAAAAAAATTATGGGCCACTAGGAAGCGACCCTTCCCCAAGGGGTCGCTTCCTTTACAATTATAAATAAATCCCTGGTGTCTAGTGGGCTTTTCTGCCCCCCCTGGGTCCAGATCACGCGCTAACATGGGCGATCTGCCCCCAGGGGGGGCAGAAAAGTCTACACTACATTTTGATGGCCCTGAAAGCGACCCTTGCCCAAGGGGTCGCTTCCTTTACGAATAAAAACACAATCCCTGGTGTCTAGTGGGCTTTCCTGCCCCCCCCTGGGTCCAGATTCCCGAATAAAACGGTTGATCTGCCCCCAGGGGGGTCAGAAAAGTCTAAACGAATAAAAAATGCCCCAGGAAGCGACCCTTTTATCAAAAAAAATAATCCCTGGTGTCTAGTGGGCTTTTCTGCCCCCCCTGGGTCGAGATCGCTCGCAAAAACGAGCGATCTCGACCCAGGGGGGGCAGAAAAGTCTGAATTACAAAATTATGGCCCTAGGAAGCAACCCTTGCCCAAGGGGTCGCTTCCTTTTATGAAAAAAACATCCCTGGTGTCTAGTGGGCTTTTCTGCCCCCCCGGGTCGAGATCGCTCGCTAAAACGAGCGATCTCGACCCAGGGGGGGCAGAAAAGTCTGAATTACAAAAATTATGGCCCTAGGAAGCGACCCTTGCCCAAGGGGTCGCTTCCTTTTATGAAAATAAACATCCCTGGTGTCTAGTGGGCTTTTCTGCCCCCCTGGGTCGAGATCGCTCGCTAAAACGAGCGATGTCGACCCAGGGGGGGAGAAAAGTCTGACTTTCAAAAATTTAGCCCCTGGAAGCGACCCTTGCCCAAGGGGTCGCTTCCTTTTCAGACAAAAACATCCCTGGTGTCTAGTGGGGGCATTACTGGTGCAGGATCGCCCCCCCCCCCCGGGTTTCCCGCCTGCTCGCTCCATAGGACACGACTGACACACTAGCTCCACACCCCCTCCTCATGACAATATGGCTATCTCTGCCCCTATCCACCCCTACCTGCCTTTTATGTATCTTATACTACAGTTTTATAGTTCTTTAAGGATCTAGTTCTATTTCCTTTTAGACCATGCCCATACCGATACGACTCTGCATTTCACACTTTATACAACCTTTGGCCGTCACATCTGGGGCCTAGACGCATTATCTATGTGTCGCGAACTATGGCGGACACTTTCGTCAGGGTGGGCGAACACGGCGACCACGTGCTCCCAACACGCTTGGGCACTGTGCAACCTGGTCACTCATTCAAGTCACACCATACCCGCTTGAAGGCCAACCCACGTTGATACCCTTCCCAATGACGCACGAAAGACATAGTGGCCTTGACCGAAATTGAAACCTTTGATGAGTACCAGCCCATTACCATAAAACTGACCACGTAACCTATATATAGAAAACTGAGTGGACCGCACACTTTTGTCATGCCGAATGATTACATGAATGCACAATGTCGTGAAATGTTAACGTGCGCTGCCGAACCCCAGGGTTGTCGGCCTTAATGCTGTGTTCACTTATCATATCTATTGCAATGCTTCATTCTTTGCAGCTGGCCCGACTGGGTTGTAGGCTAAATGCTGTGTACAATGTGTGTTGGACAATAAAGGTCTTTTGAAAAGAAAAAAAAATAAATAAATTACTGGTGCAGGATCGCGACGCTGTGCGCGATCCTGAACCAGGAATGCCCTGCACTGGGACATCAGGGGAGAGGAAACAGTGTTTTCTCCCCCCCGATGCCTCAAGGCACCGAGAAATGGCCCCCCCGCCCCACCGGAGACCAAAAACCTACCTTGTAGCGGCACGCGCTGGAAAGAAATGGCTTCCAGCGCGTCCAGCACTTCCTGATGACGTCGGAGTGCGCGACAGCGCGCTGACGTCACCAGGAAGTGCGGGGGGAGGGCGGGGGGAGCAGCGCGAAGTCTTCCGCTGCCACCCCCCAAAAAACAAACACGATCGGAGCCCCAGGGGGGGAGCGACAGCGCTCCCCCGAGGGCTGTACTGATGACGGAGCGGTTCCGTCATCAGCACAGCCCAACCGATGCTGATGACGGAACCGCTCCGTCATGAGCATCGAAGGGGTTAAAGAAAATTAGTGGCTCATGCTGCATTGATAACTGTTTAGTGTTGAGCATGAGCCAGGTTTATTTCAA
Organism: Lissotriton helveticus; assembly: GCF_964261635.1. Taxonomy (NCBI): domain Eukaryota; kingdom Metazoa; phylum Chordata; class Amphibia; order Caudata; family Salamandridae; genus Lissotriton; species Lissotriton helveticus. Next base: position 1,953,356,399 of record NC_136067.1, read on the forward strand.
CCAGTAGCGTCACAGGAGCGAAACTCATCATGCTTCGTTTTGAAAACACACCACAGCAACACCAACACTCTGTAAACTATACCGTGTTGTGGGTTTGAAAAGCCCACATCACAGGGGGAAGGGACTTACTTGGTTCTTCCTCTACTCTCTTCATGCTCCTGTGCCTTCTCTGTGCTTTTTCCCTGCTGTAAGCTGTTTCCGGTCTTTTCCTGGAGAAGTTGGCCTTGTGGAGAGACCACGTGCGACATTTTCTTAAAGAGACAATGACGATTTATTCCCAGTGTGCAGGTTTTCAGTGACACGCACACAACTTGTGATCTGGTGTGTCCTGGGAGTTTCAATTGCAGTGACACGCACACTATTGGCCTGGTCTGGTGTGACCTGGGAGTTTCAATTGCAGTGACACACACACTACTGGTGCGATCTAGTGTGGTGCAGGTTTTCAGTGACATGCACACTATTTGTGATCGGGCGTATCCTGAGAATTCTAGTTGCAGTGACACACATACTTTTGATGATCTGGCGTGGCACAAATATTTCAGAGATGCACATTTTTGGTCAGATCTGTCTTCTGATTGCTACATATTAAGGTGTAATTATAGTATTGCAAGTGATGCACATGCTCACAAATGTTGTTATGGTGATCTGATCAGTGTCATACACCATTTTCTGTGGGAGGCTGTTGCATCTATCTATAGTAAGGTTTAATTGCTATGTGCTTTTTAGTTCACACTTTCTGCTGGCTCTGATATTGTCTGGATCTAGAGAACAATGCAGAACATTACAACTACTCCATTCTTTTTTTTTTTTTTTGTAAACCTTTATTTGTACAAAAAGGAAATACAAATCTGGGCCTACAACCAGACCGGCCGGCCACGACACAATAGATCAATCAAAAAATACAGAAGAAAAATATACAGAAACAATCAGGATAATGTGCAATCAATACAGTTCAAAAAAGGAGGGGGGGGAGAATCTGGACGGCCCACAAACAGGAAGAATGAAGGTTAATTTTATAATATTACAATAAGGAGTATAACAGGCTCGGATACAGCATAAATGAATCCAGGTTCCCAGAGCAAACTATTGGCCATAAGAAAACTAAAGGGGCAGCAATATGGAGAAGTGTCACTACAGTCCACATCAATACGAAAGCAGATGCGATTAATTCAAATCAACAGACAAGTAGATTCATCTTATGCACATCTACCACCCAATAGTGCAGCGGAGATAGAACGAAGGAACCGGAATACTAACATCACTAAAGCCAACCCGTCATACTAACCCTAGGGAGAGAAAGAGAGAGAAGGGGAGGGGAAGGAAAAGAGGAAAAAGAAAAATACAGACTGAAAGAGAAGAGCGCCGCGCCGAGACAAGCATCCCGTAGTAAGGACACAGAAAGAGCAGGAGTATTAGCAACAAGGAAGGAATGGGAGTCGGCATCGAAATGCAGCATAGCCACAAGAAGGAGAGAAGCAACGATCCAGACCCCATCCCTATAATACCACGGGAGGCAGGGACAGTCGCGGCGCTCCTATAAAGGGATACAAAAGGGCCATAGAACGAAGGAAAATAAACCAGGAAAGAAAACCCATCCCACCCATCCCACCCAGCACCCCTGCAGAAGGCTACGGCCTACCCCCCCAGCAGCGTGCCTGTCGCCCTAATCCCGAACCCGAAATGTAGGAAACACGAAAGAGAAGAAGAATAAGGAGACAAAAAGAAGGGTATGAAGACAAAAAAGGTAGGAGGGAGGAGTGAAGAAGCAAAGACAAAACGGTCGGCCTCAGCCCTCCGCCCAACCAGGCAATCGTAATACGTGTAAACGAAAACGATACAAACTCGAGCGTCATAAAACGTACAAGGGGGCCACCCACCGCACTATGCATACGGGAAAGCTCGCCACGGATATGTATACCAGCAATCCACCGGAAGCAATGCATCTCACCCCAGGCCTTCCTTAGCTACAAGTAACTCCCACCATATGACAGCGAGAAGTGAGCAACTCGGTGCAAGGTAATCACACGAACAAAAAGTAGTCCGATGAAGACGTAGGCCAGGGAGGTCAATCCATAAGCAAGAGAACAAAAGTCCGGGTATACAGTTCAAGTGTCCAAACAATGTTAACAGGGGCAGGAAAAGACAGGAGTTCAGTCTCGCCGCTCGGGAAAGCGGGGGTTCCCCTGCAGAACAGAAACACGACCCCATCAAGGCAAAGAGATGTAGCAAGCCATCATGTTTCTCGGATACTCGAGTAGGATCAGACCCCAGCACGACATCCGGGCCCCCAAACTCCTAACATTGAAGCGCAGGAGGTTCCAAAGCCATTCGTTCGCATACCTGTCGACGGCCAGAGGCAGTAGCTCTCAGCGCGGCCGAGGGGGGTGAGGCAGAGGCATCACCAAGACGAGAGGGGACCGTGAGGGACCGGCCATCTAAGATGGCGGCGGACCGCACCGATCCCCCAGGAGCTTTGGGGGTCAAGGCCGCATGCAAGGACCGCAGTGCTTCCAGAACGTCGCCAATTGTAGGCTCGCGCACACATGTCCAGGCCCCCGTGCAGTCCAGTACTCCAGGTCCGCCGTCAGGAGGATATCCACGGCCTATCTCGACGGCCGCCATTTTGTGGATTCAGGCTCGTCACCACCTCCCGCGACTCCCGGATCAGGGCCACAGATGCGGACCTCCACAGAAACCAAGGGGGTCCCACGAATGCAACCTTGGTGCAGAAAGGAGAGCCGCCAAAGTCGGGGTTCAGCCTGCAATATCGTTGGCGTGTTCGATGAGCAGATCCCGGGCGCGAGGCTCCCGGATGGATGGATGGAGCCGCGGCAGGGGGGCCCCTTCACACGATCAGCCCTTGGTGCACCGTGCCCCACACCAGCTTCACAGCCGCCAAGGCAAGTCCGGATCAGGACCACCGGGATGTTGGCACAACGATCTCCCGCCAGCGGCTCACTCTCTCGGCCGGGGCCAACGCGTACACCAATGCCAGGCTGGGTCCAATAGGCGAGGCCCCGGTTTCATCACCGCGGAGGCCCCGGTTCCTCAGGGGGCACAACTTCGGAGCCGCGGCACGCAGGAGCCTCCAGGTCAGACGGTGAGTAAGAGCAACACGGTGCGTTTCAATCTCTGCTCGAGTGTATCGTCCCGGGGCAGGATATGTGGCAGGATTTGCGAGTCAGGCCGGAAGGCTGACGGAGCCGAGCTACAGAGCGACCATTACGATCGCAAGCTTGGCCAACTACTCCATTCTTTATGTCTCGCCCAGGTGCACCTCCTTTAATGTGGAAAAAATGGAAGAAGGTATTTGACCGATATGGCAAAGTGTGTGGAACTTCATTAAGAGCAGAGAGGAAAACGTCTATACTTCTACACTGTCTGGGTTTGGAGGGGCAAGAAGTATTTGATCATATTTTTGATCTTCTGGTTCTGGAGGCTGAGGATTTAAATAAATACGAAATCTGCCTGAGAACACTTCACAAGCACTATCTACCAAAAGTCAGTACTATCTTAGAGAGATATTATTTTTTTTTAAAAGAATGCAAAGGGAAGAGGAGTCTGTTGAAGGCTTTGTAATGGAGTTGTTTAAGTTTGTCTCTTTGTGTAAATTTGCAGGTTTGATTGAGGAACGGATATGTGACCAGTTTATGGTGGAACACAACCTTTACATTGCAGATTTTACTCCCTAATACAATCACAACGTGGTCGTTCCAACGACAGCGTTGTTACCACGCAGTGCCATCACTACGCAAGTCATTACATCGACTTGCAGTAGATGGTGCTCTAACATAAGAAATAGTATAGTTTACTATGCCAACACCTTCCCTACTGATACGGGGACTGGAGTTGGAATAGTAAATTATACAATTCTAATGTTATGGCGCCATCTACTGCTAGTCGATGTAATGACTTGCGTAGTAATGGGATTGTGTGGTAACAACGCTGTTGTTGTAACAACCGCGTTGTGAGTGTAGTGCGGAGTAACATCCGCATTAAGGTATATATTTGTTATGGTTGGATGTATCATGGAGAAGGTGAGGAAAGAGCTATAGCTACATGACAAACCAACTCTTGATTAGGTTCTGTCAGTACCCAAAAGGATTGAACATTCCATACAGTGTGAGGCGATAATCAAGAAAGATTGTGACAAGTACCAAAAGGTGCAGGTTGTAAAAGAAAAGTTCTGAAAATTACAAATGAGAGGTGGAGAAGAAAATTAGTTGTACAAGAGTAAGATGGTTGTATGAAAATGTTATAATTGTGAAAAGATAGGCCATCTAGCCAATGACAAAAAGTGTCCAGCGTTGAGGTCTATATGTTCAAAATTCAAAAAAATTGGACCTTTTGCAAATGTTTGTAAGAGCAAAGACAAACCCAGGGTTGGGAAGGTAGGTCTCGATGTTGCTTTAGATGGTGATGACACTGATGCAGATGATTTTGAATGCGGACAAATCGCTTTGCAATTATCTCCAATACATTTTTCACTTCCAAGCTTCAAAGCAAGGTTGCCTTACTCAAGCCAGACATAAGGCCCTGTGCGTATGGTGGAGAACCCACAAAACTGCATGGGTATTGTATGGGATTGATAGAATATATGGGAAGGTCTGGTAATATATATGTGTCTAAAAAGGGTGACTGCATAATTAGTTGGATGCACCAAGCTGATTTGGGGGTAATGTTAGAGCTTCCCAGTGATCCTCCCATTGCGCTGAGGGGGAAGGATGAAGTGTGTGGAGTAGAGTCATGACCTGATATGTTTATGAAAGGGCTGAAGTATGATTTCCTCAAGATTTTCAGTGAAGGGCTGGGGTGTCTGAGAAACTGTAAACACAAAATAAAACTTTAGCAGGATACTCAGCCGATATGTTGCAAGGTCAGGAATGTACCCATTGCTCTCAGGGAGGAAATGCATGGTGAATTGTTAAAGTAATGGAAAATGAAATTATTGAGGAGGTGGAGGGCACAGAGTGGCTGGCTCCAGTCGTTGCTGCCTGGAAACCTACTGGCAGTTTGCGCCTATGTATTGACTTAAGGCATCTGAATAAGAGTGTGGTTGTGGATAGGTACCCGTTACCCAACATTACAGACCTTTTGTTGTTATTGGATGGCGTTAAGGTGTTTAGAACCATTGATCTGCCTACCATGAGGTTGAGTTAAAGAATCTTCTAGGGATTTCACAGCATTTATTGCACCCTTTGTGGTACCTACAAGTTTGTTAGTCTTCCATTTGGAGTGGAGTCTGCGGTGTTGGTCTTCCAGCATGTTATGGAGAAGGTATTAAAAGTACTTATGGGGTGTGCATCTACTAAGATGATGTTCTATTCTTTGGAAGAGATAAAGCTGAACACAATACTCAACTGAGAGAGGTGTTGAGAAGGTTATGTGACAATAACTCACTATCAAGGTGGAAATGTGTAAGTTTCGCACTGATACCATTAACTCTCTGGGTCATAATATCACTGGAGAGGGTATTAAGTCTAAGGTTAACCTGGTTTCCACGATCCAGAATATGTGTTTTCAACACTGTAAAAAAACTGGCCAAATTCCCTAATAAAACTATTGCAGGCAACGACCCAGACTTCTGTAATTCTCTGGGACAAGCCTTTGCCGATAAGGTGCAATCAGTCTAAAACACCTTTCTAAATACCCCCAATAATTTACCATCTGGAAGGCCGGCCTCTGTCCTAAATCAACCTAGCTTCTCCTTTTCGCACCTAGTAGGGATCAGAATACACAAGTCATAAGAGAAACGAAATCCGGGGCCCCTACCGATCCATGCCCCCCTAAAATATTCCATCTCTGTCCGGAGATTTTCAGCACACAATTAAATGAGCTGTTCTCCGGAATTTCACTTCACAGGAAGTTCCCTGATGCATGGAAAACAGCTTCCGTGTTGCCCCTGTTGAAAAAACCCCACCTGGACCCTGACGATCCCAATAGCTACCGGCCAATCTCCAGAATCTCTTTTTTCTCTAAGGTTCTAGAGAAATTACATAATATTCAGCTTACCACCTTCATCACCACAAATATCTTGTTAGATCACTCACAAAATGAATTTAGAGAAGGTCATGGAACTGAATCCGCCTTAATCACAGCAAGCGAAGAGCTCAGGAAAGCCTTGGACGGTGGTGGGAAGGCCACGTTGATATTATTAGACCTATTGGCGGCCTTCGACACCGTCAACCACAAACTACTAATCAGAAGACTGTCTGAGCTGGGGGTTCACGAATCCGCCACGACTCTACTGTCATCATATCTCTTCAACAGAGCCTTTAGAGTCGAGTTAAACGGAACTAGTTCACAAACTTTTGATTTGCATTGTGGAGTGCCGCAGGGCTCATCTTTAAGCCCTACACCCTTCAATGTCTACGTAGCCCCACTGGCCGCACTGATCAGACAATTCGGGTTTTCAGTAATCAGCTATGCAGATGACACACAGGTGGTAGTGTCATTCACCAACAATGAAGTTAAGTGGCGGAATGCTTTAATACCTGGATGTCCCACGTCAACAACTGAATGCAAGCTAACTGTTTAAAATTAAACGGTAGCAAAACAGAAGTCCTACTGCTGGGCGTCAACCCATTAAGCTGGTCCTCAAAATGGTGGCCCACTGAACTGGGCGAATGCCCCACACCAGTATCCAAGGTCAAAAACCTAGGGGTGATGTTCGATTGTCAGCTGACCTTCGAGTACCAGATTAATTGCCTTACGGCCAGCTTTTGGCCATATTAAAATTGATTAGGAAGATTCGATCTTTTATTCACCCTGATGCCCTGAAAACGTTGGTAACTGCCCTTGCCATTTCCAGGCTGGACTATGGCAATGCATTGTATCTAGCGATCCAATTACAGTATCTCAGTAAGCTCCAACGTCTGCAGAACCCAGCTGCCAGATTGATCCTGAACATTCCTAAGCATGAACCAGTGTCCCATCGGCTAGCAGCGCTTCATTGGTTGCCGGTCCAGAAAAGAATCATTTTTAAGTCACTTTGCATTACGTTTAAAGCGATCCAGGGAAGGGTTCCTTCTTACCTGATGTCTAGGATAAAGTGCTATGTGCCATCTAAGAACCTTAGATCTGCGCAACTGAAACTACTTCAAGTCCCCAGGTTCAAGCAGGCACGTTGGGAGGTAGAAGTTTCATTCTAAGATCTGCTAAACTCTGGAATCTTTTGCCTCTCACAATTAAGAACAGTCCTAATCTCAGTCATTCAGGAAATTTCTAAAGACCTGGCTGTTCCGAGTAGACTTTTTACTCCTTCTCGCACCTGTTCTAGTCTTGACCCTTAGTCCTCAGTGCCAAGACGCTTCCGGGCATTCGCTGCGCTTTATAAAGTAAAAAATCAATCAATCAATGTGTTCTCCTTCATCTAAATAAGAACTGATGAAATTGGTATGGATGATGGAATATTATGGCAAGTTTGTGAGGAATTTCGCAGAGCTTAGCATGAACATGAGGAGGCTTTTGAGGAAGGGTGTGGAGTTTGTATGGGATTGCATTTGTGAGAAGGAGTTTCCTCTGATGAAGGATACACTTGGTTCTGCACCCAATTTGAAGAACTTTGATCCAATAAGGGGATCAATCATAACCACTCACACACATGAAAAAGAGGCAGGTGTGATTCTACAACAGCATGGGTCTAATGGCATGAACACTATTATGTTCATATCCCGAAGTTTGAAAGATGCGGAGTCCAGATATTCTGTTGTGGAGAGGGAAGCACTTGCTGTTTTTTTGGGCAGTTAAGAAACCAAAGAAATATGTGTGGGGAGTTGATTTTGAGGTTAGGACCTATCATAAGTCTCTTGTCAAAATCTTTAACATGAAGTGTCTTGACTCAGTTTCTGGGCATATTACAAAGTGGGTCATTGCGCTACAGGAATACAGTTTCACCATAATAAATATATTCCAGGCTTGGAAAATGGAGTAGCTGTTACATTTTCAAGACTTTCTCCCAAAGAGGGCTGTGTTGTGTGTGATGATGACTTGTTTGAGAAGACGGCTAAAATGCCAGAAACTGGTCCTAGGAAGTTTGTTTCCGGTCCAGGAAGGCATGGCTTGGCAGTTCGGGCTGGACTGTTCCCATGAGGCACAGGGTCAGACTGATTTCTATATGGCCATGTCTGAACTGGGGTGGCAGAGTGGGCTAAAGAACTGTGATGGATTAAACCCAGATCTGTTGACTGGGTGTGAGTGTTTGATTGGTTCAGATACTCCTTCCATCACCACCCCCTTTTGTACCGCTTTGTTTGCCATAACTTGGCAGGGTATGCTCAGACGTGAGTCCCTTGCTCACTTTGCCACTGGATTCAAGCAAGCCTGGCTGAAGACGGCTGAAATGCCAAAAACCGGTCCTAGGAAGCTTGTTTCCGGTCCAGGGAAGGCATGGCTTGGCAGTTCGGGCTGGACTGTTCCCATGAGGCACAGGGTCAGACTGATTTGCATATGGCCATGTCTGAACTGGGGTGGCAGAGTGGGCTAAAGAACGGTGATGGATTAAACCCAGATCTGTTGACTGGGTGTGAGTGTTTGATTGGTTCAGATGCTCCGTCCATCACCACCCCCTTTTGTACTGCTTTGTTTGAGAGTGAGTCTGAAAGGGTGTGTTTGTTGGAAAGTTAAGTTATTTCTGAACAAAGATGGCCTGAAGAATTGGTTGCTGGTGTTGTTTTGGCTGAGGTGATGTTACTGATTCAGAAGGGCTGGCACAATAAGAAACAGGGGTCGGAGGCTTCCAAGTTTTTTTGGTGTGTGCTTGATGAACTTAGTGTCTCCAAGGACCTGTTGTTCCGATGCACAAGACTGATACCTCCGTATAATCTCAGGAAGGAGCTAAGTGATGCAGCTCATAAGGCACTTCAAGGTATCAAAAAACCACTAAATATACCTAAGTCTCTTTTGTATATACAAAAGTGTAGTGAAGTTTAAGGAAAAGCTATATTTACACTCTCAACTCCCAATATGTGTTATGACACAGGGGAAGGCATCCCTTAAGGATAAGACCCCTCACTCACCCGAAGGTGACATGCTTCATCATATGGGGCCTCCTTACCAGTTGCAAAAACCTGGTCACCACTGGGAGCTACTACTTCGGGGATCTTAAGGAAGGAGCTCAGAGATGTTTTCAGGTTTTATATGGAGTAGGATGGTAATCCCATATGTGTGCTGTAAGGGTTAAGTGAGGTAAATTGCAGCGCTGTGTTAAAGGACGGGTGTGAGTTAAAACTGCCTAGATAGTACACAATTAAACTTTATTCCTGTGTGCTAGCTGACAGGGTTAAAAATGTAACAGCACAGTGGTATGGATTTAAACCACTGTTAGTGATCGGTCAACATGTTTCAGCCTATTGATCTACTTTTAGTATCAGCGGCTTTCGTCAGGACCAGGTATTATTACAATGCTGCTGCAAAATTTCGTGTAAAAAAACATACATTTGGAAAAAAAACTTTTTAGAAAGAATACATTTTATATCACCAGTGTTCCTGCTCAATGGTATTTCTTGTATCAGGTCACACTCTGGATATCCACAAAAGTTGGATAGCTCTGCCTCACCTCTACCAGACAAGTTGCTCAGGAGGGAGGCCCCGCTCTGTCCGTCGGTACCTCGGTGTGGGGTAGAGCTGAGCGGGGCCTCCCTCCTGAGCAACTTGTCTGGTAGAGGTGAGGCAGAGCTATCCAACTTTTGTGGATATCCAGAGTGTGACCTGATACAAGAAATAACATTGAGCAGGAACACTGGTGATATAAAATGTATTCTTTCTAAAAAGTTTTTTTTCCAAATGTATGGTTTTTTACACGAAATTTTGCAGCAGCATTGTAATAATACCTGGTCCTGACGAAAACCGCTGATACTAAAAGTAGATCAATAGGCTGAAACATGTTGACCGATCACTAACAGTGGTTTAAATCCATACCACTGTGCTGTTACATTTTTAACCCTGTCAGCTAGCACACAGGAATAAAGTTTAATTGCGTACTATCTAGGCAGTTTTAACTCACACCCGTCCTTTAACACAGCGCTGCAATTTACCTCACTTAACCCTTACAGCACACATATGGGATTACCATCCTACTCCATATAAAACCTGAAAACATCTCTGAGCTCCTTCCTTAAGATCCCCGAAGTAGTAGCTCCCAGTGGTGACCAGGTTTTTGCCACTGGTTAGGAGGCCCCATATGATGAAGCATGTCACCTTCGGGTGAGTGAGGGGTCTTATCCTTAAGGGATGCCTTCCCCTGTGTCATAACACATATTGGGAGTTGAGAGTGTAAATATAGCTTTTCCTTAAATTTCACTACACTTTTGCATATACAAAAGAGACTTAGGTATATTTAGTGGTTTTTTGAGTATTTAATAGGGAGCATACACCTGAAGTCTATAAACATTCCCTTTAGACCCCCAATCCACGGTAGTTTTTTCAAACTTCAAGGTATCACCAAGGAGAGGCTTAGAGCATCTTATTGATGACCGGGAATGGACAAACAGGTAGAGAGGGCCATTTGGGTTGTCTTCCTTATACTAATAGTGACAAATCTAAGTCCCCGAGAGTACAACCCATTGCTGTAAGAGAGCAGCCGCCATGGCAATGGCAAGATATTACACAGTACATTCCTGGATCCTGTTCATGGGAATGGTCATCTGGTGATGTGATTGTGGTAATAGTCTCATACTCACGATGGCCAGAGATCTTCTTTACAACAACTAGTGATCCTAAATATGTCAATACGTTTCCAGATGAACTCATGTCCAGAGAAGGGGCTCCAGAAACAACTCTTATTGACTAATGGGGTTCAGCTGGTGTCTAAGGAAATGGAGGCATTTTTAAGGATTAATAATGAAAGACGACAACTCAGACAATTGGGAAGGGCTTGGAGACTAAACCCAACAGGCATATAAAAAACACATCTTTAGAGAACAGGCCAAGTTCTTCCGCACCCAACTAGACCAGGTAAAGAATAGACCTAGAGAACTCTTCAACATTATAAAAAGTCAAACAAATGTCACACCCCCACAAGAAATAATAGCCACCAAGGATCGATGCGAAGAAATCGACAGCTTCTTCACAGATAAAGTCACAAAAATTGAGCAATCTTTCATCCAAACCCCAAAGCCTTCCACCCCCGCAAGCTGCCCCCTTTTAACCACTCCTGACCAAACAGATCAAAATCATACCACGGACAACCGCTTCCAGCTGAAGAATGGCGCTAATTGGTCGAACTTCAAACTCATGTCAGAAATCATAGTCTTCAATATAATTGCCAGCTTAAAGCCTACTTCCCACACTTTGGACCCCCTCTCATCCTTAGGAGTAAAAAATCGCAGCCACATCATTGCCCCTTTCTGGACTAAAATCAGCAATGCCTCTCTCACCTCAGGTTGCATCCCAGACTTCCTACAACTAGGACAAATCCCCCCTATACTCAAAAAACAGGGGCCGACCCCAACGAGCTCAACAACCTCAGACCTATCTCCAACCTTCCGTTCCTAGCTAAAACATTAGAGAAATGCATTCTCCAACAACTCAACAAACATATCGATGGCTTCAAAGTGATGGACACCTTTCAGTAGGGTTTTAGGAAAGGCTGCATCACTGAAACAAGCCATGCTCAATATTTCAGACGATATCCACAGAGCCTATCTGACTCGGTAAAATCACTAGGCATTACCCTGGATAAGAACCTGTCAATGAAAGACCACATCAAGAACTCTGCAAAAGGTGCGCTTTACTCTCTAAAACACCTCAAGAAAATTAAACCTTTCATTCCCCAGGATGATCTTAAGACAATTTTACAATCCCTAGTCCTTTCTAAACTAGACTACGGGAATGCCACTCTCACAGGTGCTCCAAAAACTCACCTAGCCCCACTAAGGTCAGTCCTTAACATGGCGGCCCGACTCATAACTGGCGGAAAAAGATTTGAACACATCTCACCAACCCTCAACGCACTCAACTGGCTTCCCATGGAAGGTAGATGTTTTTACAAACTGGCCTGCATTACACACAAGGCCCTCCACACCCAATCCCCCAATTACCTGAACAGCACACTGGTAAAAGCAAGAAAATCCAGAATTCTGAGAAGCACCAACTTACTGCTTCTCATCCACCAAAATTGAAAAGGAAAGCGACCAAATGCCGTTCTTTCTCTGGTAATATTCGCAGGATATGGAACACACTCCCTACGGGCCTCAGATGCAACCCCTCCTTCCCCTGCTTCAAAAAGGACCTGAAACTCCTGCTCCTCAACCAATACTTCTCTGACCAAGCCAACCAACCTAGGCATCAATAGACTAATCGACTCCCCTCTCATGCTGACTTTCAATGACGGAGCTTATCTGACTGTTCCAACCACCTGCGTTTTTCACTCTTTCACTGTATACTTAAGTGTGAAGTCTTTGCTGATATATTTATGCATCCTCATGTAGTGCAACTTTTTCTTTTCCTTTGTCTTTGTAAAGTGCTCTGATACCCACGGTTCTAGCTAGTGCTATATAAAACTTTATGAATTATAAATAAGGAAGAAAGGTATACAACATAAAAAAATGTACACTTTATCACGCAGAGACAAATGGCATGATTGAGAGGCTGAACAGAGTTCTCAAGGAAACAATAGGCATGGCAAAGGCCAACTCTATGAATTAGAAGAAAGAAGTTCTCAAGAAAATAGAGATGTAAAGGGTTATGCCTCACAGCACAACTAGGACCTCTCCCTTTGAGCTTTTTGGAGGAAGATTACCTAGCACTTCTATTGAACCACCATGGGTATGCAAATATGAAGCATTCAGAGGGAAGACTTGTGGTAGGAATAAGGCACAAACTAGAGAGGAGTCAAAGGTGGAGTACAGGAAGGAAAGTTTTTTGTTGGAAGTGTGGGGTCCTTATCCCACACCGCTGCCACCAAATGCTGGAGGCTGGAGTCCCTGACCCCTCGTTTAAATGTTAGGCTAAGTAAGGACACGGTCTGAGAAAGCCCTGCTCACCCCCTTAGTAGCTTGGCATGAGCAGCAGGCTTATCTCCAAGATACGATTGTACAATATGTGCAACCACACTGACAGCAACCCAATGATGTCACCACAAATAGACTCCACACAAGTTATTATAAAATGAGTATAATCTTTATATAAGAAATTATACAATATAATCCACGTTACCTGGGGGGGCGGGGGCGCGACCCCACTCTCCTCTCCTCCTTCAGCTACTTGGGCCTTGATCCAGAACTCCGTCAATGGGTACGGCGAGCTTGGGCTGGCGGCTCAGCTCCTCTGGGGCTGCCTGACTGGGCCGCTGCTGTTTCACTCCTAGGGCCCAATGACCTGGCTCTCCTTCTGGCTGTCTCAGTGAACACTGAGACCCGCCCTCAGCACTGTGGGGACTTATTTCGAATTAGGTGCACACACTACCCAAGCACTAATCACCAGTGCCCCGGGTTGCACCTAGAAATGCTCTCTGCGCGTCCGAGACTCGCCTCTTCTCTGGTGCTCACGATGACCCGGCGCTCTTCACCAAAGCCTCTGCTTGCACCTCGAAACACACACTGAGTGTCTGAGTCTCACCTCTTCTCCCAGTACACAAAATGTCCAGGTGCTCTTCACCTCCGCCTCCAACTACAATCACCTGCGCCTCCAACTACAATCAGTTGCACATTTAATCTTTATGCTGCTACTCTAGGTCTCACACTCCAGGAGCTAAGAGTGGGGACAACTTTTAATTGTATTTTAACTTGATTTGTGATTTTAAACATTACCTCATGCTGCTAATTCGACCCTCGCACTGAAAGGAGCTGTGTTCAATGCTCTGGTGGGCCTGGGCTGAATGATTGGCACAATCCTAGGTCAGTGCTCTAGTCTCTCAGCGCTGACGCGCTCTTCCTGGTCTTCAAAAGAAGCCGATGACGCGACCACACAGCGGCGCCTCCAACTACAATCAGTTGCACATTTAATCTTTATGCTGTTACTCTCTGTCTCACACTCCAGGAGCTGTGTTCAATGCTCAGAGTGGGGACAACTTTTAATTTATTTTAACTTGATTTGTGATTTTAAACATTACCTCACGCGCTATTTTGACCCTCGCACTGAAAGAAGTTGTGTTCAGTGCTCCGGTGGGCCTGGGTTGAACGATCAGCACAATCCTAGGTCAGCGCTCTAGTCTCCCAACGCTGACGCACTCTCCCGGTCTTCAAAAGAAGTCAATGACGCAACCGAACAGCGGAGGCATGCTGTGGGCGCGCCACTAGCGTGCCTAGGGCAAGCCCGTCTGTGCCCGTCCATGCCCGACCGGGCCCGGGGGCCACATCCCCTGCCTGTTTCACTAGGGAAATCACTGCCTATACCAAGGATCAACTCACCTCCTTCAGAGGGACACGAAGAAGTAAGGGCCTACACACAATTTCCCTAAACAGTCTCAAAAAGCACTGTCACACCTGTGGTTTTAAAATTCACCTCTCACTCGAAACACCTTGTGCACTCCCAACTACAGAAACCATTCAAATGTTTCTATTGAATTTTCGCTCCTTAATTAAACATTCATTGGAAATTTACCTCCTACTTAAAGAAGAAAGCCCGTATGTTCTCTTTTTAACAGAAACTTGGTTGAACACGGAGGCCGTTCCTATGATTGTTCAAGCTCTCCCCCGAGGTTATGTAATAAGGCTAGATCGATTCACAGGTAGAGGAGGTGGACTAGCTATTATATACAAAAATATATGAGTGTCGTTCCACTAATAACTCCCTACCAGATTGCGAAAGCATCCATTTTATCTTAAGTATTTCCCACATTAGAATATTCTCAGGTATTCTCATAAACCGACCACCAGGTGCTCTAGTCAATTTTTGTAAAGATTTCCCTGACACTGTTGCCAGTTTAGCTAGTTCTCTTCCCAATCTACCCTTCTAGGGGATTTTAATCTCCATTTCGACGACACCTTATCTCCACCTAGAGGGGAGCTAATAGAAGGACTGGAGATGCTCCAATTTACCCAATTAGTTAAAGGCCCTACTCACTGTAAAGGCCATCTACTGGATCCAATTTTTTCAAATATTTCTGATCTTCAGGTCAAAGATCCTATTCCAATACCTTGGACTGATCACTTTTCAATACCATTTTCCTAGATGATACGGGCTGGGACTGCTCCGACCACAAAAACTAGCAAGTTGGGGCGGATCTGGTCGAAACTGCCCATAAAATCATGGGGGACTATTTAGGAAAATGCGACTCCCAATCTGGAAACTGATCCGGTCACCGCGAATGAAAACATAGTAAATTGGCTTGAGTAATCACTTGACAAGGTTTAACCAAAAAACTGATTCATAATAAACCGGGATCCAACCAAAATACCTGGTTTACGCCTAAACTCAGCGAGCTTAGACAATTGAGCAAAAAGCTGGAAAGAATGTGGAGGAAACACCCCTCTGCAATCAATAAAAATAAATATCGAGAGGCTATAAAGATTTCCAAAATAGAAATAAAGGCAGCAAAAGCTCTCTACTATGAGGAAAAAAATCACGCTTTTGACAAATCGTCCACGTGAAATTTTCCGGATTGTAAAGTCTCTCATCACCCCCCCCCCCTCCCCCCACGGTTCCCATTACCGTTGTAGACACACCCAAATGGTGTAATGATATGGCAGAATTCTTTTTCAATAAAATTCAAATGATTTATAATTCCTTTCCTCAAGTGTTGGCCCCCACATAACCTACCGGTACTTGAAGAAACAGACCGAAGATGGAGATCTGCTATTAGAGGTCATTCCTCCTTTAAGTCTTTCCTCTCTTCAAGGACTTCTCAGTCAGCTTAAATCTGGAGCACCGTCAGATGCTGCTCCCCCTAATATCTTAAATCTAATCACTGAGACGGTATCTCTGGTTGTTTTAAATGTGATAAATGCTTCTATAGCAACTGGAATAGTGCCTTCTCAATGAAAACAGGCCATGGTTAGAGCACTTAAAAAAAACCAATATGGACCCTGATGTTTTGGCTAACTATCGCTCTATTTCGTTATTACCAGGTATTGGTAAACTAGCAGAGAAGCACGTGAACCTAACTTTATCCTTCTTCCTCGAAGACAATTCTCATTAGCATCCATCACAGACTGAATTTAGACCACAACATGGTACAGAAACTGCACTCCTAATAGCAGTGGAAGAACTTAGGAAAATCTTAGATGGAGGGGGCTTTGCTGCACTCATTCTGTTAGATTTCAGCGCAGCCTTCGACACGGTGAACCACCAATTGTTGGTTCAAAGATTGAGAAGGACTGGAGTGCAGGAACAGCATTAAAATGGCTGCAATCCTACCTAGAGGACAGATCCTTTGTCATCTTTGAAGAAGGAAATATCTCCAAGAGAATGCCACTTAGATGTGAAGTTCATCAGGGCTCGTCCCTGGGCCCCACTCTATTCAAGATCTATGAGTTCGCTAGCAGATATAGTTACACCTTTTGACATTCAGATTATCACCTATGCTGACGATACCCAGTTTGTGGTTGCGCTTAATCAGAAAGAGAATACAGGTTCGGAACTGGCCTTATGCCTGGAAAAGGTGTCAAGCTGGATGGATGACTCTTACTTGAAGTTAAACGGAGCTAAGACTGAGGTCATGCTCCTGGGTAACTTCACTTCACTGACTATAGGAGCCTTCTGGCCTAGTTGCTTGGGGACCCCTCCCTCCCCAAAGGACCACATTAAGAGTCTAGGCGTATGGCTGGACTCTAAGTTAGCTCTCAAAGAACAAGCAGGTAAGGTGGCAGCTTGTTGCTTTGGAATCTTAAGAATGATAAGGAAGATCCTCCCTGTGCTTCCTTTTTCAGCTAAAAAGATATTAGTCCAAGCCATATATCTAGGATCCCAAGCCAAAACTATAAAGAAACTTCAGATACTTCAAAACTGTGCTGCCGCCTGCTCCTGAACACCCCCAAACGCCTTTCAGCTAAACCTGCACTGTCATCAGTATTCTGGCTACCCATCCAAGAAAGAGTCCAATTTAAAGCTCTATGTATCATGCATAAAGCACTCTCAGGCAGAATCCACCACATTATCAGAAGCATTATTCACCCCTATTGCCCCAAGAGATCTCTCAGGTCAGATAATAAACTATTGCCGATAATTAAAAAAAAAAAAACTCGTAGTGGAGGACGTTGCTTCTCATTCAATGCTGCTAAACTATGGAACCACCTGCCCACTAATATCCACCTGGAACCTAACTAGCTGACTTTTAGAAAGCAACTTAAAACGTATCTATTCCCCTAAAACTGTCTATATTTGAAACTGCAATGCTATTAGTGCTGGGATGCTCCAGAGTAGCCATGCGCTCTATAAATGCCTTTCCATTCCATTCACCAACCTGGCTGCACCACAACACGCACCCTGCACCTCCGAGTCTCACCTCTTCTCCCGGTGGACATGATGACCAGGTGCTCTTCACCAACACCCTAGCTGCACCACGACACGCACCCTGCGCGTCCGAGACTCACCTCTTCACTCGGTGCACGCCACAACCAGGCGCTCCTCAACAACGC
Organism: Lissotriton helveticus; assembly: GCF_964261635.1. NCBI lineage: Eukaryota > Metazoa > Chordata > Amphibia > Caudata > Salamandridae > Lissotriton > Lissotriton helveticus. The sequence continues at coordinate 1,953,373,915 of NC_136067.1, forward strand.
CTTGGCCTGCACCACGATACGCACTCTGCGCGTCCGAGTCTCACCTCGTCTCCCCATGCACACAACGACCAGGCACTCCTCACCAGCTCCTTGGCCTGCACCACGACACGCACCCTGAGCGTCCAAGCCTCAGCTTACTCCTGCGTGCCCACGATCACAAGGCACAACTTCTGAGGGTCTCAAGCTGCAAAAGCACGCGCACACCGCGTTGCTTGGGACTTCTCCGAAAAGTTTTAAGTTCCTGTGTTTGCAAACGGGGAACCAGCTCACAGCGGGCCCTTGGGGTAACAAGACACAGCACAAGCCACAGTCTTCTTCAAGCAGGGGAACCCAGCGCCTCCAAGCACAGTCCCAACAGCCTCACCCTTGGTTAGAACAGCAAACAGCAGACCAGCCCCAGATCAAGAAGGAAGGATTGGTCTTTCCACAGCAGTCAGGTGATCCTTCTTTAGCAGAGGCTCCTCTTAACCACTGAATGGGTCCAAGCCTTTTCAGTTTCAATCCATTTCTGTTTCATTCCAACATTCAGGGGTTTCAGAACTCACAGTTATACCCCTTAATGTCTTTGACGTTCGTTTGTGCTCAAGGGTCCCTGACCCCTCCCTAAATCAGTTCTGGGTGTCTCCCTCCCAGTGTCACCTTTCTCCCTTTGATACTGGGGGTCTGGATCCTTAATCACTCAGCAGGAGATGGGTCAATTGGTTTATAGCACCAGCCCAGGCCTTTTCACCTCCCGGGCTTCTCCTCCCCCTACACCCCAGATGCAGGGCAGCCTTGTGCCATCTCAACCCCTCCCTGGGTCAAGACCTCTCCCAGCTCCTCTCACCTCTCAGATCCAGACTGTCAATCCACATTTCAGCAGAGACACACAGAAATGCCTAAAGAACAAAACTCATCCACTTTTTAAAAGAGTGGTTTCTAAACACACAGTGACAAAACCACCTTCACAGAAAGATTTGTTATGACACTGAGTTAATACATACAAAACTTCACCTCTCCATTATAAACTTACAGGAAACTAGGCTAACAAACACAACACCCAGCCTCCCCCCTTCTGTCCTATGGGCAGGATGGCCGTTCAGCAGTGAAAAACTAAATGGACTGTTTTTCACTGTCAGGACATAACACACCTTAGTATATGTCCTGCCTTTTACTGACACTGCACCCTGTCCAGGGGTAAGCTGGGACATATCACAAGAGTTCCCAATGTGTATGGAAAAGGAAAAGTAAGGCCTGACAAGTGGTTGCACTTGTCAAGACAACATGCTAACTTAGCAAACTCCGCGCAGGCCTGAGTTCCCTTCTCCGTGCGCCTTTGCATTACTAGCCCTGGCACACACAGTGCACATCACCAGGGACTTTACTAGTAAGGCAAACATACCAATCATGGCCAACCAATTACCATTACACTTTACATATGGATCTCTTGTACTTTGATACTGATCAGCAGTGGAAAGTATCCACCATCTAAATTGGCAACTCTATGTCAGGAAAACGGTCTAGGGGGAAAGCAAAAAGTTTAGGGAACTTTAGCCAAAAAGGCCAAGCCCTACAGTTTTGATAAGATAGAAGGAGTGAATAAAACAGAGATCATGGTGGGTGACTTGGTAATGATAAAGTGTCCTGCAATGTGTGGGGGTGGTACTGGTTTCTTTAAATCTATATGTGTCATAAATGTTTTTAACAATGCCATAAAGACTCAAGACTTCGTATATGAATTCTCAAAATGGTTGTTGTGTAAAAAATGGGTCTGAGGTGCCTTAAGTGTTGGATAAGATAGTGGATCTGGGAATTCCAGACTCCCATTCCTCCTCCATCTGTCTCATCACAAACCTTTCTGAAAACTATGAATTCCCAAATAACCCTTTCAAACTTTCTCTCATCATTTTTAACCATGCCCCAACTAACAAGAACAAACAACCCCTACTTCACAAAACGTACTACTTCCCCATTTCAATTCCATTCCTATAATTCTATCCATACTCCAAACTCCACTAAACACTCATGAAATCAAGAGCAAAAAACTAACACAAACAATTCAAAAGAAAAAGCCATAATTTGCCACTGATCTACTAACTACTTATCTTGGGTCCTGGAGTAGTGTGCTACTCACCAACAAAGTGTGTCACTGCCTCGTCAGGGTTCACAAGCGCTATATAAATACCTTTTCAATTACAATATAGGGAACAGTACATTCCACAAGTGATGTACTTTGAGCTTCAGCATTAGTTTTGTGAGCTGCCCTACACATTGCTGCAGCAACACAGCTTCCGCTGCTAAACTGCTTTCATTTTCAAATCACTGCTGATGGGTTTGCCAACGTTGCTGTCCATGTCTAAAGGCCGGTAGATAATTCTCGATTTGGGCTCAAACAGACATTAAAGCATTGGAGCACCTGGAGAGCACCAGAATGAGAGCAAGATGGAAAAAAGGAAAAGTATCAGGTTTTACCTCCTTTGGACCCTCCTGTAAATCTGCAACCACCCGCTCCTAAACAAGGCCTGTCACTTGATGTGATGAAGGAGCCAAGCCCCAGCTTTTGAAGAACCACCACACCTTATCAGAAGGGGCCAGCTTGATTCAAGGGTGTGCAACCTTTTTGTGCCTCTGAAAGGTCTCATCCCTCCCTTTATCCGCCTCTCTCCTCGCAACCCGTATGCCACACCTATACCCCCTCTAAGTATGACTTAGCCGTCTCTCAGTCCACTTACCCTGCACCTCTGCCCCTACTCTCGCCCCCACCATTACTGCCAGCACCGCCCCTCAGCCCCTCTGCCCCACCTTCACTTCCACAAATCTTGGCATTACCCTTTCTCTGCCCCTCCCCCATCCTCTCCCCATCTCTCACAGCCCCTTCCTTCAGCCCATCAACCCCACCTATACCCCCACCGTTCTTAACCGAGCTGTCTCTCTGCCTCCTCTCGAGTCCTTCAACCCCACCTTTACCAGGTGTCCCTACTAAGCCATCTCTCTGCCCCCTCACCCTACACGTCCTACCCCATCTTCACCCCTCATCATCCCCCTTAGCTCCTCCCATCAGCCCATCAACTCCTCCCTTACCCCCACTGTTCCTGACTTATCAATCTCTCAGTCCAATCCCCCCTTGACCTCCTTGCTCTCCCCTCTATCGACATACACACAGAAAGAGCACTTTGCTTTCTCCCAGACCACGACTCCCCCGCAAACGACTCCAAAGATGCTACTACCCTGCCTACCCCCTCACTCCATCTTTCCAATAAAGACACTCTCTCGCCCGACCCCAGATTTGACCAGATATTATCAGCCCTTCAGCAAATCAAATCTGACATCCGAACCCTACACAATCTGATCATACAACAACCCAAGTTATCTCGCAGTAAACAGGAATACAGATCCTTCCCTCGTTCCAAGAACTCGAGTCACTCCCAACATATTCCTGCTAGCCATCAGGTTCAGGGGTCTCCTCGTTGGAGTACAGTCCCGCAACCTAATGCCTTATCCCGCCCCAGCAGGATGATAAACCCTCTTTCTTCTTTAGAAGTAGGGGCCCTCCTTCGTTCTTACAAGATTCCTCCTACTCCACTAAACACTGGACTTCCAGTTATCTTACAAACAAAATCCCAAATACTCAAAACGGAATTCCTCTCATTCGTTTCCCCCAACAAAACTCCCACTATCCTAGATTGGCTGAAGCACTTAACAGCTCTCAAAGGACAACCTCTCTTCGTCGACTCAGCTTAATTGCTAGGGATAACGCTTGACAGCAATTTATAAATGCAGAAGCATATCAACGCTTCCACAAAAGGAGCCAACTTCCACCTGAAGACCCTGCGAAAACTGAAACCCTTTCTGCCGGCCTGCGATTTCAAACAAGCAGTTCAAGCCCTAGTAATACCTAGAGTTGAATATGGGGCGGTAACTTTATGGACCTCCCAAGGTCATCAACAGCCCCATTAAGAGCCACTATCAACTCAGCTGCGAGACTCATCACGGGTTCAAAGAGAAACTCTCACACATCCCCTGATCTGAGAGCCCTCAACTGGCTACCATTTGAAGCTAGAATTAATCTTAAAATAGCGTGTATGACGCACAAGGCTCTACACCAAAACTCTCCGCACTACCTAGCTCAGAAACTGGAGCTCTCTGCGGGTAGCAGAAACTCCAGGAGTGGCAAGACACTTCTTCTAAAACCACAACGATTTGACAAGAAAAAAACCTATACCCTTTCTTTCTCTGGTATGGCTCCTAGGATCTGGAACGCTTTGCCCTATGAAACAAGAACTAATCCGTCCTCTGCCTCCTTCAAAAAAGAAGTGAAAGCAATCCTCATGGCTAAATTTACGTGAACTCTGTCCTTCTACTAGCCTAACTGTGTATTATAACTATCTATGTCTTTGTGCTTATGAGCTGCCATCTTGTCTTTCATTATAGCGTATAAGCTATGTATAGTTGTTTCACCTATATCTTTATGTGCTACATATTGTTGTCTACATTGGACTTGTAAAGCGCTCTGATACCCGCAATGGTCTTGTTTGCGCTATATAAAACCCTCAAAATAAATAAAAATAAATAAAGCAGTGGATCAGAAAATATTGGAGGTGCTGATTGTGTCATGTATGCCGGCATGTGATAAAGCACGGAAACATCTGATTGCATCACAATTGTGGTCATGTCATTGTGACAGCATTTCTCATAGTGGCCATCAGCAGCTATTCACGTGTACAGAAGCAAATAAAGGCGATGCGGTTGTTTCATCCAACTACCCCATTCTGTGTATGAGGAAGAAAGACCATCTCTCGGATTTTAAGATGTCTACAAAAGTCTCCAAAAGTGCTGAGAGAAATGTGTGTTCGAGGTATGTGGGCTGCTGAATTCATATCTTAGCATAGATCGACGCCTAGTGTTGGGTCCGGATGTTTGCACCTTGTTGTCTTGGAAGAGTCTTCGAAGTATCACGAGATAGGTGACTTCTCCCCTGGACTACAGTGCGCATGGGTATCTTCTCCATCTTCAGATTGTTTGTATCCCCCATTGGGTTCGGATGTACTTCGACAGCTCCAACTTCGGGACCGAATTTTTCTAACTTTCTAAGGCCAAAACCTTCTACATTCAATGGTATTGTTTCCGCTCGGTATCCCTAGACTCGACAACATTTCCACCTCTCTCTCCGGTCGTCGACGCGGGCCGTTGGGCCTTTTTGACGCCACGTGGGCCTCCTGCTGATGGATAGGACCCCCGTTTAAAAAATGCCCACAGTGTCAAACCAAATTCCCACACAGTGATGAGCATAAAGTATGCAACAGGTGCCTATCTCCGGAGAACAACGAAGAACACTTTTCCAGCTTGTGCTCCGTTCCGGTCATAGAAAACTATCCGGAACTGAAGAGCTGCTTGACTAGAGATGCAGCGGCAGGCACCAGAACGGGAAAACATTTTCGACGACGAACATGAACTCCCAGAGGTGGAGGGCTCCGAAGACCTGGAGATAGTCACCGTAGAGGCCCAATCGGACTCCGATGACCAGATCACACCGGGGCAAACCGTGAGTACCAAAGCCCCTACCCCGCATCCACCTCCATACAAGGCTCCAGTTAAAACATCGCCTAAAAGCCTTAACCGCGACCGAAACACCGCTTCAGAAGCCCCGCCTTCCGGCTCGGCTCCGAAGACCACACCCAAGCCTTCCGGTTCCCCGGGACCGAGCACAACACTTCCCAAAGTGGCCTCAGCATCAAGTAAAACCGCTCAACCCAAAAATGTTGTCGAGCACAAAAAGGCAGTCGACTCAAAAACAGCTGCAGAGCCGAGAACGGTCGTCGACACCAAGAAGGTCGTCGATCCGAAGAAGGCCGTCGACCCCAAGAAGGTCGCAGATCCGAAGAAGACCGTCGATCCCAAGAAGGTCGTTGATCCGGAAAAGGGCATCGACCCCAAGAAGGGCGTCGATCCGAAGACTGCCGTCGAGCTGAAGAAGGCCGTCGAGACGAAGAAGGCAGTCGAGCCGAAGAACGCCGTCGAAACAAAGAAGTCCGTCCAGCCAAAGAAGGTCGTCGAGCCGAAGAAGGCCGTCGAGCCGAAAAAAGCCATTGAGCCGAAAAAGGCAGTCGAGCCAAAGAAGGCTGCCCATCATACAAAAGACGTCCAGCCTAAAAGGACACTCGACCCAAACAAACCAGTTGAGCCGAAAACAGCTCCACACCCAAGGGTCCTCGAGTCCGAAGCTCACCCGAAAACAAAAAACAAAGACAAGCAGACGACCGATCCAAAATTCTCGGCGCCCAAGCCACGGACAGTGGAGGAAGAACTTTTTCATCCAGATCCAGTGTACCCAGAAGAACAGAGGCTGTATATAGACCCAGGATGATTTTATACAACCTGACGATCAAGGAAACCAGGATGACACATGGAATGACCATAATGATCCTGATGACACATATGATATACAACCCATGCCCGATCCCTCTCCATACCCCACAAAGCCATCTCCTACTGACGACACTGTCGCTTTTGACCAACTAGTGGATAGAGCAGCTCAGTATCATGGCGTACACATGCACACTGACCCCATTGAGGAGGATTTTCTATTTAACACCTTCCCAGCATCAGAGAAGAGTGTACGTGTACTCCCTATGCTAAAAGGAGTACTAAAGCACGAACCAGACATCTTTAAAGACCCAGCCGGGGTGCGTGTCCTTAATCCAAGAATTGAGAAAAAAAATAAACCGGCCCCTACAGACCCCTCTTATATTAGGCCTCAGCTACCACTAGACTTCCTAGTTGTATCTAATGCTAGGAAGAGAGCAAATTCACAAACAACAGGTGATGCTCCCTCTCCTGACAAGGAGTCAAAAAGTTTAGAAGCCTCAGGGAAAAGAGTGGCCTCTCAGGCAGCAAGCACCTGGAGGATTGCCAATACCCAAGCTCTCCTAGCACGCTATGACAGAGCACACTATGACCAACTGGAGGGATTATTACAACACCTATCAGAACCCTATAAGGCAAAAGCAAACGACCTAATACAGGAAGGGAAATTCATCACTAACGCATCCATAAAATGCGCGCTTGATGTAGCTGATACAGCCGCTAGGTCTGTCAACACTAGTGTATTGCTACACCGGCATGCCTGGCTCCACATTTCAGGATTTAAAAATGAAGTGCAATTTACCATACTCAATCAACCTATTAACTAGGATTTCTTATTTGTCCCAGCGGTTGATACCATCTTAGAAAAGATGAAAAAACATACTGACACCGCTAAGTCCATGGGTGCACTTCAATTTCAACAGCCTAGGAGCTCCTTTCGTCGCTCCTCCTTTCGAGGCTCAGGCAGAGGCAACACACCCCAAACTTATTCATCATTCAAGAGCACTACACAAGGCACCTTTAATAGAGGCTCCAATAGAGGAGGTTATAGAGGGAACAATAACAAGGGCAGAGGACGTGGTAATAATAACACCCGAGCCTCCACCGCCACCAAACAGTGACTTTTTCACATTCGTCCAGACCACCTAACACCAGTCAGAGGCAGAATAACACAATTTATACCAGTCTGGAACGCTTTCACTACAGACAGGTGGGTGAGACAAATTATCCAGTATGGTTACTGCCTGGAACTCACTTCTACTCCACCCAACATACCACCCAAACACAGTCCAATGTCCAAAGAACACATCACGCGGTTCCAACAGGACGTTGACCAGATATTACCTGCCCTTCAGCAAATCAAATCTGACATCCGAACCCTGCAGAATCTGATCATACAACAACCCAAGTTCTCTTGCAGTGAACAAGAATACAGATCCTTCCCTCGTTCCAAGAACTCGAGTCACTCCCAACATATTCCTGCTAGCCCTCAGGTTCAGGGGTCTCCACGTTGGAGTACAGTCCCGCACCCTAATGCGTTATTCCGCCCCAGCAGGATGATAAACCCTCTTTCTTCTTTAGAAGTAGGGGCCCTCCTTCGTTCTTACAAGATTCTCCTACTCCACTAAACACTGGACTTCAAGTTATCTTACAAACAAAATCCCAAATACTCAAAACGGAATTCCTCTCATTCATTTCCCCCAACAAAACTCCCACTATCCTAGATTGGCTGAAGCACTTAACAGCTCTCAAAGGACAACCTCTCTTCGTCGACTCAGCTAAATCGCTAGGGATAACGCTTGACAGCAATTTATAAATGCAGAAGCATATCAACGCTTCCACAAAAGGAGCCAACTTCCACCTGAAGACCCTGCGAAAACTGAAACCCTTTCTGCCGGCCTGCGATTTCAAACAAGCAGTTCAAGCCCTAGTAATACCTAGAGTGGAATATGGGGCGGTAACTTTATGGACCTCCCAAGGTCATCAACAGCCCCATTAAGAGCCACTATCAACTCAGCTGCGAGACTCATCACGGGTTCAAAGAGAAACTCTCACACATCCCCTGATCTGAGAGCCCTCAACTGGCTACCATTTGAAGCTAGAATTCATCTTAAAATAGCGTGTATGACGCACAAGGCTCTACACCACAACTCTCCACACTACCTAGCTCAGAAACTGGAGCTCTCTGCGGGTAGCAGAAACTCCAGGAGTGGCAAGACACTTCTAAAACCACAACGATTTGCCAAGAAAAAAACCTATACCCGTTCTTTCTCTGGTATGGCTCCTAGGATCTGGAACGCTTTGCCCAATGAAACAAGAACTAATCCGTCCTCTGCCTCCTTCAAAAAAGAAGTGAAAGCAATCCTCATGGCTAAATTTACGTGAACTCTGTCCTTCTACTAGCCTAACTGTGTATTATAACTATCTATGTCTTTGTGCTTATGAGCTGCCATCTTGTCTTTCATTATAGCGTATAAGCTATGTATAGTTGTTTCACCTATATCTTTATGTGCTACATATTGTTGTCTACATTGGACTTGTAAAGCGCTCTGATACCCGCAAAGGTCTTGTTCGCGCTATAAAAAACCCTCAGAATAAATAAAAATAAATAAAGCAGTGGATCAGAAAATATTGGAGGTGCTGATTGTGTCATGTATGCCGGCATGTGATAAAGCACGGAAACATCTGATTGCATCACAAGCTGTGGTCATGTCGTTGTGACAGCATTTCTCATAGTGGCCATCAGCAGCTATTCACGTGTACAGAAGCAAATAAAGGCGATGCGGTTGTTTCATCCAACTACCCCATTCTGTGTATGAGGAAGAAAGACCATCTCTCGGATTTTAAGATGTCTACAAAAGTCTCCAAAAGTGCTGAGAGAAATGTGTGTTCGAGGCATGTGGGCTGCTGAATTCATATCTTAGGATAGATCGACGCCTAGTGTTGGGTCCGGATGTTTGCACCTTGTTGTCTTGGAAGAGTCTTCGAAGTATCACGAGATAGGTGACTTCTCCCCTGGACTACAGTGCGCATGGGTATCTTCTCCATCTTCAGATTGTTTGTTTCCGCCATTGGGTTCGGATGTACTTCGACAGCTCCAACTTCGGGACCGAAGTTTTCCAACTTTCTAAGGCCAAAACCTTCTACATTCAATGGTATTGTTTCCGCTCGGTATCCCTAGACTCGACAACATTTCCACCTCTCTCTCCGGTCGTCGACGCGGGCCGTTGGGCCTTTTTGACGCCACGTGGGCCTCCTGCTGATGGATAGGACCCCCGTTTAAAAAATGCCCACAGTGTCAAACCAAATTTCCACACAGTGATGAGCATAAAGTATGCAACAGGTGCCCATCTCCGGAGCACAACGAAGAACACTGTCCAGCTTGTGCTCCGTTTCGGTCATAGAAAACTATCCGGAACCGAAGAGCTGCTCGACTAGAGATGCAGCGGCAGGCACCAGAACGGGAAAACATTTTCGACGACGAACATGAACTCCCAGAGGTGGAGGGCTCCGAAGACCTGGAGATAGTCACCGTAGAGGCCCAATCGGACTCCGATGACCAGATCACACCGGGACAAACCGTGAGTACCAAAGCCCCTACCCCGCCTCCACCTCCATACAAGGCTCCAGTTAAAACATCGCCTAAAAGCCTTAACCGCGACCGTCGAACCAAAGAAGGCCGTCGAGCCAAAGAAGGTCGGCGAGCCGAAGAAGGCTGTCGAGCCGAAAAAAGCCATTGAGCCGAAAAAGGCCGTCGAGCCAGAGAAGGCTGCCCATCATACAAAAGACGTCCAGCCTAAAAGGACACTCGACCCAAACAAACCCGTTGAGCCGAAAACAGCTCCACACCCAAGGGTCCTCGAGTCCGAAGCTCACCCGAAAACAAAAAATAAAGACAAGCAGGCGACCGATCCAAAATCCTCGGCGCCCAAGCCACGGACAGTGGAGGAAGAACTTTTTCATCCAGATCCAGTGTACCCAGAAGAACAGAGCCTGTATATAGACCCAGGATGATTTTATACAACCTGACGATCAAGGAAACCAGGATGACACATGGAGTGACCATATTAATCCTGATGACACATATGATATACAACCCCTGCCCGATCCCTCTCCATACCCCACAAAGCCATCTCCTACTGACAACACTGTCGCTTTTAACCAACTAGTGGATAGAGCAGCTCAGTATCATGGCGTACACATGCACACTGACCTCATTGAGGAGGATTTTCTATTTAACACCTTCCCAGCATCAGAGAAGAGTGTACGTGTACTCCCTATGCTAAAAGGACTACTAAAGCACGAACCAGACATCTTTAAAGACCCAGCCAGGGCGCGTGTCCTTAATCCAAGAATTGAGAAAAAAAATAAACCGGCCCCTACAGACCCCTCTTATATTAGGCCTCAGCTACCACTAGACTCCCTAGTTGTATCTAATGCTAGGAAGAGAGCAAATTCACAAACAACAGGTGATGCTCCCTCTCCTGACAAGGAGTCAAAAAATTTAGAAGCCTCAGGGAAAAGAGTGGCCTCTCAGGCAGCAAGCACCTGGAGGATTGCCAATACCCAAGCTCTCCTAGCACGCTATGACAGAGCACACTATGACCAACTAGAGGGATTATTACAACACCTACCAGAACCCTATAAGGCAAAAGCAAACAACCTAATACAGGAAGGGAAATTCATCACTAACGCATCCATAAAATGAGCCCTTGATGTAGCTGATACAGCCGCTAGGTCTGTCAACACTAGTGTATTGCTACACCGGCATGCCTGGCTCCACATTTCAGGATTTAAAAATGAAGTGCAATTTACCATACTCAATCAACCTATTAACCAGGATTTCTTATTTGTCCCTGCGGTTGATACCATCTTAGAAAAGATGAAAAAACATACTGACACCGCTAAGTCCATGGGTGCACTTCAATTTCAACAGCCTAGGAGCTCCTTTCGTCGCTCCTCCTTTCGTCGCTCCTCCTTTCGAGGCTCAGGCAGAGGCAACACACCCCAAACTTATTCATCAGAACACTTGTAATTTTGGTATCCAGCAAGCTCACCTAGCAGCGACAGGAGTCCACCGGCATCCTTTCTTCAGAGCCCACACCTCGCCGCACCCGCTCCGCGGGTGCCGCTTCGCGTGCAGTGTCACAGGGCAACTCGGGTGAGAGGCGCTAGCGGGGCTGTGAGCGTGCAGGGACTCCAGGAACCAGGAGTCCCTGCGAGACCGTCCCACAGCTTCCGGTCCGCTCTCCCTGCTGGCCCTCCCCCCGCTGCCTGAAGGAGTGACAAGCTACCCTCACTGCCCGACCTGTGGGAGAACACTTGTAATTTTGGTATCCAGCAAGCTCACCTAGCAGCGACAGGAGTCCACCGGCATCCTTTCTTCAGAGCCCACACCTCGCCGCACCCGCTCCGCGGGTGCCGCTTCGCGTGCAGTGTCACAGGGCAACTCGGGTGAGAGGCGCTAGCGGGGCTGCGAGCGTGCAGGGACTCCAGGAACCAGGAGTCCCTGCGAGACCGTCCTACAGCTTCCGGTCCGCTCTCCCTGCTGGCCCTCCCCCCGCTCTCCACGCCCCTATAACCTCCTCTGTCCCTCCCGCAGCGCGGGACGCAGCACGGGCGAAGACCGGGCTAAGAGCGGGCCGTTTGAGGCCGTTCGAGGACGGAAAGGACTGGACTGGCCCACCCCATTTATATTAGGTACGGACTACACATCCACTTAATAATCTAAAGTAGTATTTCGTATTGTACCCCCCTCCGAGCCCTAACTCTAAACATGAGCCACATGGAGACCCGGAGCAAAGTCAATCAGGCAGCTACCGCTCATACGTCAACTGCCCCAACCCAGGGTACAATTGATAACTATTTCCTGAAAGCAGGCTCCCTTTTAATAGACGATATACACTTACTGGAAAGACGTATCTCCCAGGAGATAGAGTGGGTCAAGCGGTCTTCACTGGGTCCTATAGCTATGGCAAAAAACCCCTGAAGTTAGGCGCCTTGAAAACTCACAACATGATGGATCACAGGGTGGGGCGCAGCAATTTGATGGCCTAGACCTTACTGAGGACACACTAGGCGACTTAGATGACATGAGTCTTCTCCCACTGCCCACAAAACAAACTGCTCAATTGCCTAATGATGTAAATCTGGGGGAGGTTGCTGTCGCATCAAACAGGGAGGAATCGAACGCAGTAAGCATCAACTCAAGTCTGCCAGGGTTACCTAGCACTAATCGAGGAACACGGGAAGGAGCGGTCCAAAAAAGGGTACAGGGGGAAAACTCAAATAGGGGCAAAAAGTCCAAAAATCCTAAAAAACAAACAGGGAATACTCCCACTTTACCCACCCCTACCCATAATACTCAGGAGAAAGTTTCACCAGTGTTAGTAATTGACCATTCGCAACAGCTGCAGTCCAATATTCCAACTGATCACATACCACCTACCGTAGATCAAAATCAGGAGTCACCGGAAGATGATATAACTTTAGCAGACATAGGCCACCTCTTAAAGTCAATTATAGGCCCCGTAGAAGCGCGCCTAATAAAAATGGAGGCAAGAATAATAAAAATAGAAAAGACTGCTATGCAGTTTATGGACACTTGGAAATCTGGGGCTCTGGGGTTTACTCCATCCATTATTAATACACAACGCAACAGCAGCCCGGATACCCATAAATCTGTAACACCTAATGTACCAGTGATTACATCCACAACAGGTGGTAATATCTCAAATACATGCACTAATCAACATCCACCATCCAACCCCAAATCAGTCACAAAACCGTCCCCCAGTCTACCCAAACAGCCACAATCAACGAAACAGCAATTAAATGCAGACAAGCCCAAAGTGCTTCCTATCCCACAAACAATGAACTCCCTAACACTTTCCTCAAACGCTAATCAGAATAGGGACGACCAGAAAAAGCCAAAGGTACCCAGAACGGTCACTGTTAATTTACCACCCGAGGTTGCCCCGTATACTGTTATCTTAGTTAGGGTACCAGAACTAAAAGTAGATTCATACGAAACGGAAGAATCGTTAAAAAATAAGGTCATCAACTGGCTTTCGACGCATAGACCACTCCCTGGAGGAATGACCAGCGATATCCGCATGGTCAGAAGGGTCTCCTGGGTAGGCAAGAGTCCAAAAACAATCAGCGGCGATTGCCTATTGGTGAGTTTTGGTGACCCAGGAACAGCTGCCTTTGTCTGCAATCCATCATTGGAAGATGAAGGCAGCAACATCCAGCCTGTTCCCCTATCGTTCTTTTACCCATCCAATGAACACACGACTAAGCCTCCTAGTAGAGGACACCAGCAGAACTTTAGGGGAAACTGGCAGGGCAACAATGAAAGGAGGAGGACACCCTTCATCCAATCACAGATACCCCCATTCCTCCCAAACACTTATAGTGACTCCTATGGATGGGAAACTGTCCCGAGAAGAATGACGGGAGGGGGTGGATTTGTACGAGTAGACCCATGGCCCCAAAGAGTCTATCAGCCACCACCCCTACCGCTGTACAATCCCTATGATTGTCTCGAACTGGTGGATTGACAGCTGGCCTCCACACCCCGAAAGCACGTAAAAGGAAATCATTTTCAGATTCGCTCCCCCCCAGTCTGGACCCAGGAGACGGGTACTTCTAGGGCCATTGAACCACGTGACGTCCCATACAAATCGGACACCACCAGAGAAGCCCTGTCGGTAGATGAGGGGGAAATAATCAGACCTCACTCCCCAGATAATACAATTCCTATACCAAAGGAATCTGATACCCAAAAATCCTCACAAATTTTAAATATCCTTTCGTGGAATGTCGCAGGCGTGACAAATAAAATAGACTCAGATGCATGGGCGGACTTAACACAATCAAACAGTGTCTGTCTTTTCCAAGAGACCTGGTCAAGGGAGGAGTCCCACTATCGGGGCTTCCATATATTCTCAATCCCTGCGGTATGGGGTGGGAAAGGCAGACCGTCTGGGGGCTTGGAAACTTGGGTGGCCTCAGACATAGGATGCAGAGCATTAAGATATCCAGTCGACTCTGCAGATATATTGGCTGTCGTCCTTGAATGGCCAGGCAAATTGAAGCTGTTGGTCATTAATATCTATTCAAGGCCAGTCAAAAATGGGTCCACCTCTAAAACTATAGAGCTCCTTTCCTGTGTTTTGGAAACTATCCCCGAGAACTTGTCTTATCTAATAGGGGGTGACTTCAATTCTCATTTTGAGCCCTTACCTGGTCTACTCGATGGACCCTCCCTTGAGGAGGATTCGAGTTGGCAGGTCCCTCGGACGGAAGCGCCTCCATTCAGAGCATGGACACTTCTGGCTGTACAGATCAACACCTTCAATCTCACTCATGGGTTGAGAGCTTGCAACGGTCGCACTCGGTCCGACATCCCCTCACAATGCACTTTTAATAGGCAAGGGAGGGAATCTAGAACTGACTACTTCCTTGTACAATTAAAGACATGGAAAAGGGTGGTTGATTTTAAAATATTGCCAAGACAGGATAGTGACCATAACACCCTAGAGCTAGAATATATGATCCCTTGCGAGAAAGTGATTGGCGAGGAGAAACAGACAGGAGGACTCCTTCTAGAGAACAGCAGGAGGCGGATAAAATGGGATACCCTTGCCTCCAGTGAAGAAAGGCTTACCTCTCTTTACGCGGGGATTACGCCCATTCTTGAGGATGCTTTTAAACTAGGGGGTCTACCGTCCACGACGGAAAGAAATGAGGTCTTAGTTCAAATCCATACCCATCTGACCCAGAAGCTTGAACTAGTTTTTTCAACTAAGGCACGTCCAAAAATACAAGGGCAGTATAACAACTCCTGGTATAATCGTTCATGCCGCCTGGCAAAACAAGACCTTATTATGACCATAAAAGAGGGAGGCAGTATATTGGAGATCCGATCCAAAAGGCGTGCCTATAAGGCACTCATGAATAACGCAAGACTGGAGTGGGATATACTTCACTGGGAGAATCTGGCTGAGGCCCTAGCTAGCAGGGATTCTCGTAGATTCTGGAGAATCATTAACCATGGCTGCCCAGATCTCCCATTGGCAAGTGAACCAAACATTGCAGCAAATGTTTGGCAAGATCACTACCAGGGGCTATACGCCCCTGAGGCAGAGGAGTCACAACCATCTGAACTTAGTATTTCCAACACGCATAAATCACTCCCCTTCACCTTGAAAGATGTCGAGGTGGCCATATCGACCCTGTCATCTGGAAAAGCCCCGGGATTAGATGGGATCCCTGGCGATCTCTTTAGGCAGGAACCTGTGATCTGGGCTCCATATTTAATGGTCTTATTTAATGCAGTCCTAGAGGGAATGAGGCTACCTGATACTTGGCTGGGAGCAGAGGTGGTACCGATATATAAAAAGGGCTCGCCTCTGCTCCCCGCCAACTACCGTCCGATCAGCCTCATTGATGTCAGTCAAAAGCTGTTCGGTAGGCTGATCCTGGATAGACTCCAATGTTGGATGGAAGAGACTGAGATCTTGAGTCCTCTTCAAGCAGGTTTTAGGAAGGGTGTCTCCACAGTGGACCAAATACTGAGATTAAATATTTTATTTTGGAAAACTGCATATGTAGAAGGGGGGTCACTTTATGCAGTTTTTGTGGATCTCCGTGCCGCCTTCGACCTGGTCCCTCGGGCCAGGTTGTGGGCGGTATTGGAGGACATGGGTGTCCCCGGAGACATCCTACAGATTCTCGTTAGGCTCCACACTAACAATTACGCCCGGGTAAGGTATGGAAAGGGTGGCAGGCTTACAGATAGGTTCCCTGTCCAACGAGGGGTTAGGCAGGGGTGTGTGCTGGCCCCGACCCTGTTTTGTCTGTTTACAAATGGGGTGATAGAACACCTCTGTAAAATTGCCAACATCGACGCCCCATCATTGAACAGCAGCAGGGTGCCCGCGATTATGTTTGCGGACGACACCCTGCTGCTGTCCAAAACACCAATGGGGCTGCAAAGGATCCTGGATGGATTCCTGGACTTTTGTAACAAAAGGGGCCTAGAAATAAATCCAACAAAAAAAAAATTTATGATCCTGAGCCGCAAACACAAAAATTGTCCAAATCCTCGTTTAGGGCCTACACCTCTGGAGAGAGTCAACGTGATTGAGTATCTGGGCATAACACTTAATCACAACCTAACCTGGCTGCCGCACAAAACAAAAGCAACCACCAAACTAATCCAGAGGGCGGGTGCAATCACTAGAATCGCTAAGAAATCCCCCTTTCGCCCATTGGCACCTGCAATACAAATTTACAAGGCCCAAGCACGGGGTGGTATCATTTACGGGGCTGAACTATGGGGCCACACACCACTCCACTCCATTCAAGTCGCCGAGAACAATTTTATTAGGCACCTGACGGCTCTCCCTTTAAGCACTCCACTACTTCCGCTGAGAATGGACTTGGCACTGTGCCCAATTAGCGAAGAAGTGAGCCTTAAACCACTGACCTATTGGAGGCGCCTCTGGAGTAGTCAAGATTTGAGTCACTACAGCAGCGAATTGCAAGAGCTTCTTAGAAGGATATCCATATCCAAAATTCAATGGCTCAAGTATATAAGAGATATGTGTACAACCCTTGGAGTCCCAGAGTTATGGAACGATCCCCAAGCAACATCGTTAAGGCTTTCTAGGAAAGCACTTTCCAAACTTTTCTATGGCTTCATGCTTCAGAGATCTATTACCTCAATTCGGGAGGGCTCTTTAACTGACATATTCATTAAAATAAAAGACACTTACAGTTTTGAATATGTCCTTGATGCAATGTCTCCTGTATATGTGAGGAAAATGTATCTACAATGGAGATATGGCTCTCTTCCCTTGAGGTCGCTCACTAAAAATTGGGACGATAAACAGGCCACACCCAACTGTCCCGCGTGTAACCATAAATTGGAAAACGACGTTCATGTGGTTTTATTCTGTAAAGCCTACCGCAACATTAGGAGCTTTTGGCTTATGCCATATTTAAGGAACTTGGGCTTTCGAACTTATGCCCCAGCCTATAGAGTCCTTAAAACTGATCTTACACCTCCCACAGTATTTGTAATGGCGAAGTTTTTGACAGCTATGTGGAGAGTACGCGCAAGAATTATAAGTGATTCCACTGTGCCTGGACTAACCTCTCCCTAATTTACTTCCAAGAACCTAACTGTAATAACTGGAAACGATTGTATTTAAAGATGCATTTCTTTTTAAAAAAAAGCTATGAATCATGTCATGGATTTTTTAACTGATTAATCCCTTTTTCTACAGTTTTAAATATTGTATTGTTGTTTGCTTGTACATCTTTTATGATCATATAGATCGAAATAAAGATTGTTGATGAAATATTCATCATTCAAGAGCACTACACAAGGCACCTTTAATAGAGGCTCCAATAGAGGAGGTTATAGAGGGAACAATAACAAGGGCAGAGGACGTGGTAATAATAACACCCGAGCCTCCACCGCCACCAAACAGTGACTTTTTCACATTCGTCCAGACCACCTAACACCAGTCAGAGGCAGAATAACACAATTCATACCAGTCTGGAACGCTTTCACTACAGACAGGTGGGAGAGACAAATTATCCAGTATGGTTACTGCCTGGAACTCACTTCTACTCCACCCAACATACCACCCAAACACAGTCCAATGTCCAAAGAACACATCACGCGGTTCCAACAGGAGGTTGACCAGATATTACCTGCCCTTCAGCAAATCAAATCTGACATCCGAACCCTGCAGAATATGATCATACAACAACCCAAGTTCTCTCGCAGTAAACAGGAATACAGATCCTTCCCTCTTTCCAAGATCTCGAGTCACTCCCAACATATTCCTGCTAGCCCTCAGGTTCAGGGTTCTCCACGTTGGAGTACAGTCCCGCACCCTAATGCGTTATTCCGCCCCAGCAGGATGATAAACCCTCTTTCTTCTTTAGAAGTAGGGGC
Source organism: Lissotriton helveticus (assembly GCF_964261635.1). NCBI lineage: Eukaryota > Metazoa > Chordata > Amphibia > Caudata > Salamandridae > Lissotriton > Lissotriton helveticus. Next base: position 1,953,392,234 of record NC_136067.1, read on the forward strand.
CCTCCTTCGTTCTTACAAGATTCCTCCTAGTCCACTAAACACTGGACTTCAAGTTATCTTACAAACAAAATCCCAAATACTCAAAACGGAATTCCTCTCATTCATTTCCCCCAACAAAACTCCCACTATCCTAGATTGGCTGAAGCACTTAACAGCACTCAAAGGACAACCTCTCTTCGTCGACTCAGCTAAATCGCTAGGGATAACGCTTGACAGCAATTTATAAATGCAGAAGCATATCAACGCTTCCACAAAAGGAGCCAACTTCCACCTGAAGACCCTGCGAAAACTGAAACCCTTTCTGCCGGCCTGCGATTTCAAACAAGCAGTTCAAGCCCTAGTAATACCTAGAGTGGAATATGGGGCGGTAACTTTATGCGACCTCCCAAGGTCATCAACAGCCCTATTAAGAGCCACTATTAACTCAGCTGCGAGACTCATCACGGGTTCAAAGAGAAACTCTCACACATCCCCTGACCTGAGAGCCCTCAAATGGCTACCATTTGAAGCTAGAATTAATCTTAAAATAGCGTGTATGACGCACAAGGCTCTACACCACAACTCTCCGCACTACCTAGCTCAGAAACTGGAGCTCTCTGCGGGTAGCAGAAACTCCAGGAGTGGCAAGACACTTCTTCTAAAACCACAACGATTTGCCAAGAAAAAAACCTATACCCGTTCTTTCTCTGGTATGGCTCCTAGGATCTGGAACGCTTTGCCCAATGAAACAAGAACTAATCCGTCCTCTGCCTCCTTCAAAAAAGAAGTGAAAGCAATCCTCATGGCTAAATTTACGTGAACTCTGTCCTTCTACTAGCCTAACTGTGTATTATAACTATCTATGTCTTAATGCTTATGAGCTGCCATCTTGTCTTTCATTATAGCGTATAAGCTATGTATAGTTGTTTCACCTATATCTTTATGTGCTACATATTGTTGTCTACATTGGACTTGTAAACCGCTCTGATACCCGCAATGGTCTTGTTCGCGCTATATAAAAACCCTCAAAATAAATAAAAATAAATAAAGCAGTGGATCAGAAAATATTGGAGGTGCTGATTCTGTCATGTATGCCGGCAGGTGATAAAGCACGGAAACATCTGATTGCATCACAAGCTGTGGTCATGTCATTGTGACAGCATTTCTCATAGTGGCCATCAGCAGCTATTCACGTGTACAGAAGCAAGTAAAGGCGATGCGGTTGTTTCATCCAACTACCCCATTCTGTGTATGAGGAAGAAAGACCATCTCTCGGATTTTAAGATGTCTACAAAAGTCTCCAAAAGTGCTGAGAGAAATGTGTGTTCGAGGCATGTGGGCTGCTGAATTCATATCTTAGGATAGATCGACGCCTAGTGTTGGGTCCGGATGTTTGCACCTTGTTGTCTTGAAAGAGTCTTCGAAGTATCACGAGATAGGTGACTTCTCCCCTGGACTACAGTGCGCATGGGTATCTTCTCCATCTTCAGATTGTTTGTTTCCGCCATTGGGTTCGGATGTACTTTGACAGCTCCAAGTTCGGGACCGAAGTTTTCCAACTTTCTAAGGCCAAAACCTTCTACATTCAATGGTATTGTTTCCGCTCGGTATCCCTAGACTCGACAACATTTCCACCTCTCTCTCCGGTCGTCGACGCGGGCCGTTGGGCCTTTTTGGCGCCACGTGGGCCTCCTGCTGATGGATAGGACCCCCATTTAAAAAATGCCCACAGTGTCAAACCAAATTTCCACACAGTGATGAGCATAAAGTATGCAACAGGTGCCTATCTCCGGAGCACAACGAAGAACACTGTCCAGCTTGTGCTCCGTTCCGGTCATAGAAAACTATCCGGAACCGAAGAGCTGCTCGACTAGAGATGCAGCGGCAGGCACCAGAACGGGAAAACATTTTCGACGACGAACATGAACTCCCAGAGGTGGAGGGCTCCGAAGACCTGGAGATAGTCACCGTAGAGGCCCAATCGGACTCCGATGACCAGATCACACCGGGGCAAACCGTGAGTACCAAAGCCCCTACCCCGCCTCCACCTCCATACAAGGCTCCAGTTAAAATATCGCCTAAAAGCCTTAACCGCGACCGAAACACCGCTTCAGAAGCCCCGCCTTCCGGCTCGGCTCCGAAGACCACAACCAAGCCTTCCGGTACCCCGGGACCGAGCACAACACTTCCCAAAGTGGCCTCAGCATCAAGTAAAACCGCTCAACCCAAAAATGTTGTCGAGCACAAAAAGGCCGTCGACTCAAAAACAGCCGCAGAGCCGAGAACGGTCGTCGACACCAAGAAGGTCGTCGATCCGAAGAAGGCCGTCGACCCCAAGAAGGTCGCAGATCCAAAGAAGACCGTCGATCCCAAGAAGGTCGTTGATCCGGAAAAGGGCGTCGACCCCAAGAAGGGCGTCGATCCGAAGACTGCCGTCGAGCTGAAGAAGGCCGTCGAGACGAAGAAGGCCGTCGAGCTGAATAAGGCCGTCGAGACGAAGAAGGCCGTCAAGCCGAAGAACGCCGTCGAACCAAAGAAGGCCGTCGAGCCAAAGAAGGTCGGCGAGCCGAAGAAGGCTGTCGAGCCGAAAAAAGCCATTGAGCCGAAAAAGGCCGTCGAGCCAAAGAAGGCTGCCCATCATACAAAAGACGTCCAGCCTAAAAGGACACTCGACCCAAACAAACCCGTTGAGCCGAAAACAGCTCCACACCCAAGGGTCCTCGAGTCCGAAGCTCACCCGAAAACAAAAAATAAAGACAAGCAGGCGACCGATCCAAAATCCTCGGCGCCCAAGCCACGGACAGTGGAGGAAAAACTTTTTCATCCAGATCCAGTGTACCCAGAAGAACAGAGCCTGTATATAGACCCAGGATGATTTTATACAACCTGACGATCAAGGAAACCAGGATGACACATGGAGTGACCATATTAATCCTGATGACACATATGATATACAACCCCTGCCCGATCCCTCTCCATACCCCACAAAGCCATCTCCTACTGACAACACTGTCGCTTTTAACCAACTAGTGGATAGAGCAGCTCAGTATCATGGCGTACACATGCACACTGACCTCATTGAGGAGGATTTTCTATTTAACACCTTCCCAGCATCAGAGAAGAGTGTATGTGTACTCCCTATGATAAAAGGAGTACTAAAGCACGAACCAGACATCTTTAAAGACCCAGCCAGGGCGCGTGTCCTTAATCCAAGAATTGAGAAAAAAAAATAAACCGGCATCCACAGACCCCTCTTATATTAGGCCTCAGCTACCACTAGACTCCCTAGTTGTATCTAATGCTAGAAAGAGAGCAAATTCACAAACAACAGGTGATGCTCCCTCTCCTGACAAGGAGTCAAAAATTTTAGAAGCCTCAGGGAAAAGAGTGGCCTCTCAGGCAGCAAGCACCTGGAGGATTGCCAATACCCAAGCTCTCCTAGCACGCTATGACAGAGCACACTATGACCAACTGGAGGGATTATTACAACACCTACCAGAACCCTATAAGGCAAAAGCAAACGACCTAATACAGGAAGGGAAATTCATCACTAACGCATCCATAAAATGCGCCCTTGATGTAGCTGATACAGCCGCTAGGTCTGTCAACACTAGTGTATTGCTACACCGGCATGCCTGGCTCCACATTTCAGGATTTAAAAATGAAGTGCAATTTACCAAACTCAATCAACCTATTAACCAGGATTTCCTATTTGTCCCTGCGGTTGATACCATCTTAGAAAAGATGAAAAAACATACTGACACCGCTAAGCCCATGGGTGCACTTCAATTTCAACAGTCTAGGAGCTCCTTTCGTCGCTCCTCCTTTCGAGGCTCAGGCAGAGGCAACACACCCCAAACTTCTTCATCATTCATGAGCACTACACAAGGCACCTTTAATAGAGGCTCCAATAGAGGAGGTTATAGAGGGAACAATAACAAGGGCAGAGGACGTGGTAATAATAACACCCGAGCCTCCACCGCCACCAAACAGTGACTTTTTCACACTTCGTCCAGACCACTTAACACCAGTCGGAGGCAGAATAACACAATTCATACCAGTCTGGAACGCTTTCACTACAGACAGATGGGAGAGACAAATTGTCGAGTATGGTTACTGCCTGGAACTCACTTCTACTCCACCCAACATACCACCCAAACACAGTCCAATGTCCAAAGAACACATCACGCAGTTCCAACAGGAGGTTGACCAGATATTACCTGCCCTTCAGCAAATCAAATCTGACATCCGAACCCTGCAGAATCTGATCATACAACAACCCAAGTTCTCTCGCAGTAAACAGGAATACAGATCCTTCCCTCGTTCCAAGAACTCGAGTCACTCCCAACATATTCCTGCTAGCCCTCAGGTTCAGGGGTCTCCACGTTGGAGTACAGTCCCGCACCCTAATGCCTTATTCCGCCCCAGAAGGATGATAAACCCTCTTTCTTCTTTAGAAGTAGGGGCCCTCCTTCGTTCTTACAAGATTCCTCCTACTCCACTAAACACTGGACTTCCAGTTATCTTACAAACAAAATCCCAAATACTCAAAACGGAATTCCTCTCATTCGTTTCCCCCAACAAAACTCCCACTATCCTAGATTGGCTGAAGCACTTAACAGCTCTCAAAGGACAACCTCTCTTCGTCGACTCAGCTAAATCACTAGGGATAACGCTTGACAGCAATTTATAAATGCAGAAGCATATCAACGCTTCCACAAAAGGAGCCAACTTCCACCTGAAGACCCTGCGAAAACTGAAACCCTTTCTGCCGGCCTGCGATTTCAAACAAGCAGTTCAAGCCCTAGTAATACCTAGAGTGGAATATGGGGCGGTAACTTTATGGACCCCCCAAGGTCATCAACAGCCCCATTAAGAGCCACTATCAACTCAGCTGTGAGACTCATCACGGGTTCAAAGAGAAACTCTCACACATCCCCTGATCTGAGAGCCCTCAACTGGCTACCATTTGAAGCTAGAATTCATCTTAAAATAGCGTGTATGACGCACAAGGCTCTACACCACAACTCTCCACACTACCTAGCTCAGAAACTGGAGCTCTCTGCGGGTAGCAGAAACTCCAGGAGTGGCAAGACACTTCTTCTAAAACCACAACGATTTGCCAAGAAAAAAACCTATACCCGTTCTTTCTCTGGTATGGCTCCTAGGATCTGGAACGCTTTGCCCAATGAAACAAGAACTAATCCGTCCTCTGCCTCCTTCAAAAAAGAAGTGAAAGCAATCCTCATGGCTAAATTTACGTGAACTCTGTCCTTCTACTAGCCTAACTGTGTATTATAACTATCTATGTCTTTGTGCTTATGAGCTGCCATCTTGTCTTTCATTATAGCGTATAAGCTATGTATAGTTGTTTCACCTATATCTTTATGTGCTACATATTGTTGTCTACATTGGACTTGTAAAGCGCTCTGATACCCGCAATGGTCTTGTTCGCGCTATATAAAACCCTCAAAATAAATAAAAATAAATAAAGCAGTGGATCAGAAAATATTGGAGGTGCTGATTCTGTCATGTATGCCGGCATGTGATAAAGCACGGAAACATCTGATTGCATCAAAAGCAGTGGTCATGTCATTGTGACAGCATTTCTCATAGTGGCCATCAGCAGCTATTCACGTGTACAGAAGCAAATAAAGGCGATGCGGTTGTTACATCCAACTACCCCATTCTGTGTATGAGGAAGAAATACCATCTCTCGGATTTTAAGATGTCTACAAAAGTCTCCAAAAGTGCTGAGAGAAATGTGTGTTCGAGGCATGTGGGCTGCTGAATTCATATCTTAGCATAGATCGACGCCTAGTGTTGGGTCCGGATGTTTGCACCTTGTTGTCTTGGAAGAGTCTTCGAAGTATCACGAGATAGGTGACTTCTCCCCTGGACTACAGTGCGCATGGGTATCTTCTCCATCTTCAGATTGTTTGTTTCCGCCATTGGGTTCGGATGTACTTCGACAGCTCCAACTTCGGGACCGAAGTTTTCCAACTTTCTAAGGCCAAAACCTTCTACATTCAATGGTATTGTTTCCGCTCGGTATCCCTAGACTCAACAACATTTCCACCTCTCTCTCCGGTCGTCGACGCGGGCCGTTGGGCCTTTCTGACGCCACGTGGGCCTCCTGCTGATGGATAGAACCCCTGTTTAAAAAATGCCCACAGTGTCAAACCAAATTTCCACACAGTGATGAGCATAAAGTATGCAACAGGTGCCTATCTCCGGAGCACAACGAAGAACACTGTCCAGCTTGTGCTCCGTTCCGGTCATAGAAAACTATCCGGAACCGAAGAGCTGCTCGACTAGAGATGCAGCGGCAGGCACCAGAACGGGAAAACATTTTCGACGACGAACATGAACTCCCAGAGGTGGAGGGCTCCGAAGACCTGGAGATAGTCACCGTAGAGGCCCAATCGGACTCCGATGACCAGATCACACCAGAGCAAACCGTGAGTACCAAAGCCCCTACCCCGCCTCCACCTCCATACAAGGCTCCAGTTAAAACATCGCCTAAAAGCCTTAACCGCGACCGAAACACCGCTTCAGAAGCCCCGCCTTCCGGCTCGGCTCCGAAGACCACACCCAAGCCTTCCGGTACCCCGGGACCGAGCACAACACTTCCCAAAGTGGCCTCAGCATCAAGTAAAACCGCTCAACCCAAAAACGTTGTCGAGCACAAAAAGGCCGTCAACTCAAAAACAGCCGCAGAGCCGAGAACGGTCGTCGACACCAAGAAGGTCGTCGATCCGAAGAAGGCCGTCGACCCCAAGAAGGTCGCAGATCCAAAGAAGACCGTCGATTCCAAGAAGGTCGTTGATCTGGAAAAGGGCGTCGACCCCAAGAAGGGCGTCGATCCGAAGACTGCCGTCGAGCTGAAGAAGGCCGTCGAGACGAAGAAGGCCGTCGAGCCGAAGAACGCCGTCGAACCAAAGAAGGCCGTCGAGCCAAAGAAGGTCGGCGAGCCGAAGAAGGCTGTCGAGCCGAAAAAAGCCATTGAGCCGAAAAAGGCTGTCGAGCCAGAGAAGGCTGCCCATCATACAAAAGACGTCCAGCCTAAAAGGACACTCGACCCAAACAAACCCGTTGAGCCGAAAACAGCTCCACACCCAAGGGTCCTCGAGTCCGAAGCTCACCCGAAAACAAAAAATAAAGACAAGCAGGCGACCGATCCAAAATCCTCGGCGCCCAAGCCACGGACAGTGGAGGAAGAACTTTTTCATCCAGATCCAGTGTACCCAGAAGAACAGAGCCTGTATATAGACCCAGGATGATTTTATACAACCTGACGATCAAGGAAACCAGGATGACACATGGAGTGACCATAATGATCCTGATGACACATATGATATACAACCCATGCCCGATCCCTCTCCATACCCCACAAAGCCATCTACTACTGACGACACTGTCGCTTTTAACCAACTAGTGGATAGAGCAGCTCAGTATCATGGCGTACACATGCACACTGACCCCATTGAGGAGGATTTTCGATTTAACACCTTCCCAGCATCAGAGAAGAGTGTACGTGTACTCCCTATGATAAAAGGAGTACTAAAGCACGAACCAGACATCTTTAAAGACCCAGCCAGGGCGCATGTCCTTAATCCGAGAATTGAGAAAAAAAATAAACCGGCCCCTACAGACCCCTCTTATATTAGGCCTCAGCTACCACTAGACTCCCTAGTTGTATCTAATGCTAGGAAGAGAGCAAATTCACAAACAACAGGTGATGCTCCCTCTCCTGACAAGGAGTCAAACATTTTAGAAGCCTCAGGGAAAAGAGTGGCCTCTCAGGCAGCAAGCACCTGGAGGATTGCCAATACCCAAGCTCTCCTAGCACGCTATGACAGAGCACACTATGACCAACTGGAGGGATTATTACAACACCTACCAGAAGCCTATAAGGCAAAAGCAAACGACCTAATACAGGAAGGGAAATTCATCACTAACGCATCCATAAAATGCGCCCTTGATGTAGCTGATATAGCCGCTAGGTCTGTCAACACTAGTGTATTGCTACACCGGCATGCCTGGCTCCACATTTCAGGATTTAAAAATGAAGTGCAATTTACCATACTCAATCAACCTATTAACCAGGATTTCTTATTTGTCCCTGCGGTTGATACCATCTTAGAAAAGATGAAAAAACATACTGACACCGCTAAGTCCATGGGTGCACTTCAATTTCAACAGTCTAGGAGCTCCTTTCGGCGCTCCGTCTTTCGAGGCTCAGGCAGAGGCAACACACCCCAAATTTCTTCATCATTCATGAGCACTACACAAGGCACCTTTAATAGAGGCTCCAATAGAGGAGGTTATAGAGGGAACAATAACAAGGGCAGAGGACGTGGTAATAATAACACCCGAGCCTCCACTGCCACCAAACAGTGACTTTTTCACACTTCGTCCAGACCACTTAACACCAGTCGGAGGCAGAATAACACAATTCATACCAGTCTGGAACGCTTTCACTACAGACAGGTGGGAGAGACAAATTGTCCAGTATGGTTACTGCCTGGAACTCACTTCTACTCCACCCAATATACCACCCAAACACAGTCCAATGTCCAAAGAACACATCACGCGGTTCCAACAGGAGGTTGACCAGATATTACCTGCCCTTCAGCAAATCAAATCTGACATCCGAACCCTGCAGAATCTGATCATACAACAACCCAAGTTCTCTCGCAGTAAACAGGAATACAGATCCTTCCCTCGATCCAAGAACTCGAGTCACTCCCAACATATTCCTGCTAGCCCTCAGGTTCAGGGGTCTCCACGTTGGAGTACAGTCCCGCACCCTAATGCCTTATTCCGCCCCAGCAGGATGATAAACCCTCTTTCTTCTTTAGAAGTAGGGGCCCTCCTTCGTTCTTACAAGATTCCTCCTACTCCACTAAACACTGGACTTCCAGTTATCTCACAAACAAAATCCCAAATACTCAAAACGGAATTCCTCTCTTTCGTTCCCCCCAACAAAACTCCCACTATCCTAGATTGGCTGAAGCACTTAACAGCTCTCAAAGGACAACCTCTCTTCGTCGACTCAGCTAAATCGCTAGGGATAACGCTTGACAGCAATTTATAAATGCAGAAGCATATCAACGCTTCCACAAAAGGAGCCAACTTCCACCTGAAGACCCTGCGTAAACTGAAACCCTTTCTGCCGCCCTGCGATTTCAAACAAGCAGTTCAAGCCCTAGTAATACCTAGAGTGGAATATGGGGCGGTAACTTTATGCGACCTCCCAAGGTCATCAACAGCCCCATTAAGAGCCACTATCAACTCAGCTGCGAGACTCATCACGGGTTCAAAGAGAAACTCTCACACATCCCCTGATCTGAGAGCCCTCAACTGGCTACCATTTGAAGCTAGAATTCATCTTAAAATAGCGTGTATGACGCACAAGGCTCTACACCACAACTCTCCGCACTACCTAGCTCAGAAACTGGAGCTCTCTGCGGGTAGCAGAAACTCCAGGAGTGGCAAGACACTTCTTCTAAAACCACAACGATTTGCCAAGAAAAAAACCTATACCCGTTCTTTCTCTGGTATGGCTCCTAGGATCTGGAACGCTTTGCCCAATGAAACAAGAACTAATCCGTCCTCTGCCTCCTTCAAAAGAGAAGTGAAAGCAATCCTCATGGCTAAATTTACGTGAACTCTGTCCTTCTACTAGCCTAACTGTGTATTATAACTATCTATGTCTTTGTGCTTATGAGCTGCCATCTTGTCTTTCATTATAGCGTATAAGCTATGTATAGTTGTTTCACCTATATCTTTATGTGCTACATATTGTTGTCTACATTGGACTTGTAAACCGCTCTGATACCCGCAATGGTCTTGTTCGCGCTATATAAAAACCCTCAAAATAAATAAAAATAAATAAAGCAGTGGATCAGAAAATATTGGAGGTGCTGATTCTGTCATGTATGCCGGCATGTGATAAAGCACGGAAACATCTGATTGCATCACAAGCTGTGGTCATGTCATTGTGACAGCATTTCTCATAGTGGCCATCAGCAGCTATTCACGTGTACAGAAGCAAGTAAAGGCGATGCGGTTGTTTCATCCAACTACCCCATTCTGTGTATGAGGAAGAAAGACCATCTCTCGGATTTTAAGATGTCTACAAAAGTCTCCAAAAGTGCTGAGAGAAATGTGTGTTCGAGGCATGTGGGCTGCTGAATTCATATCTTAGCATAGATCGACGCCTAGTGTTGGGTCCGGATGTTTGCACCTTGTTGTCTTGAAAGAGTCTTCGAAGTATCACGAGATAGGTGACTTCTCCCCTGGACTACAGTGCGCATGGGTATCTTCTCCATCTTCAGATTGTTTGTTTCCGCCATTGGGTTCGGATGTACTTTGACAGCTCCAAGTTCGGGACCGAAGTTTTCCAACTTTCTAAGGCCAAAACCTTCTACATTCAATGGTATTGTTTCCGCTCGGTATCCCTAGACTCGACAACATTTCCACCTCTCTCTCCGGTCGTCGACGCGGGCCGTTGGGCCTTTTTGGCGCCACGTGGGCCTCCTGCTGATGGATAGAACCCCTGTTTAAAAAATGCCCACAGTGTCAAACCAAATTTCCACACAGTGATGAGCATAAAGTATGCAACAGGTGCCTATCTCCGGAGCACAACGAAGAACACTGTCCAGCTTGTGCTCCGTTCCGGTCATAGAAAACTATCCGGAACCGAAGAGCTGCTCGACTAGAGATGCAGCGGCAGGCACCAGAACGGGAAAACATTTTCGACGACGAACATGAACTCCCAGAGGTGGAGGGCTCCGAAGACCTGGAGATAGTCACCGTAGAGGCCCAATCGGACTCCGATGACCAGATCACACCGGGGCAAACCGTGAGTACCAAAGCCCCTACCCCGCCTCCATCTCCATACAAGGCTCCAGTTAAAACATCGCCTAAAAGCCTTAACCGCGACCGAAACACCGCTTCAGAAGCCCCGCCTTCCGGCTCGGCTCCGAAGACCACACCCAAGCCTTCCGGTACCCCGGGACCGAGCACAACACTTCCCAAAGTGGCCTCAGCATCAAGTAAAACCGCTCAACCCAAAAATGTTGTCGAGCACAAAAAGGCCGTCGACTCAAAAACAGCCGCAGAGCCGAGAACGGTCGTCGACACCAAGAAGGTCGTCGATCCGAAGAAGGCCGTCGACCCCAAGAAGGTCGCAGATCCAAAGAAGACCCTCGATCCCAAGAAGGTCGTTGATCCGGAAAAGGGCGTCGACCCCAAGAAGGGCGTCGATCCGAAGACTGCCGTTGAGCTGAAGAAGGCCGTCGAGACGAAGAAGGCCGTCGAGCCGAAGAACGCCGTCGAACCAAAGAAGGCCGTCGAGCCAAAGAAGGTCGGCGAGCCGAAGAAGGCTGTCGAGCCGAAAAAAGCCATTGAGCCGAAAAAGGCCGTCGAGCCAAAGAAGGCTGCCCATCATACAAAAGACGTCCAGCCTAAAAGGACACTCGACCCAAACAAACCCGTTGAGCCGAAAACAGCTCCACACCCAAGGGTCCTCGAGTCCGAAGCTCACCCGAAAACAAAAAATAAAGACAAGCAGGCGACCGATCCAAAATCCCCGGCACCCAAGCCACGGACAGTGGAGGAAGAACTTTTTCATCCAGATCCAGTGTACCCAGAAGAACAGAGCCTGTATATAGACCCAGGATGATTTTATACAACCTGACGATCAAGGAAACCAGGATGACACATGGAGTGACCATAATGATCCTGATGACACATATGATATACAACCCATGCCCGATCCCTCTCCATACCCCACAAAGCCATCTACTACTGACGACACTGTCGCTTTTAACAAACTAGTGGATAGAGCAGCTCAGTATCATGGCGTACACATGCACACTGACCCCATTGAGGAGGATTTTCTATTTAACACCTTCCCAGCATCAGAGAAGAGTGTACGTGTACTCCCTATGATAAAAGGAGTACTAAAGCACGAACCAGACATCTTTAAAGACCCAGCCAGGGCGCATGTCCTTAATCCGAGAATTGAGAAAAAAAATAAACCGGCCCCTACAGACCCCTCTTATATTAGGCCTCAGCTACCACTAGACTCCCTAGTTGTATCTAATGCTAGGAAGAGAGCAAATTCACAAACAACAGGTGATGCTCCCTCTCCTGACAAGGAGTCAAACATTTTAGAAGCCTCAGGGAAAAGAGTGGCCTCTCAGGCAGCAAGCACCTGGAGGATTGCCAATACCCAAGCTCTCCTAGCACGCTATGACAGAGCACACTATGACCAACTGGAGGGATTATTACAACACCTACCAGAAGCCTATAAGGCAAAAGCAAACGACCTAATACAGGAAGGGAAATTCATCACTAACGCATGCATAAAATGCGCCCTTGATGTAGCTGATACAGCCGCTAGGTCTGTCAACACTAGTGTATTGCTACACCGGCATGCCTGGCTCCACATTTCAGGATTGAAAAATGAAAGTGCAATTTACCATACTCAATCAACCTATTAACCAGGATTTCTTATTTGTCCCTGCGGTTGATACCATCTTAGAAAAGATGAAAAAACATACTGACACCGCTAAGTCCATGGGTGCACTTCAATTTCAACAGTCTAGGAGCTCCTTTCGGCGCTCCGTCTTTCGAGGCTCAGGCAGAGGCAACACACCCCAAACTTCTTCATCATTCATGAGCACTACACAAGGCACCTTTAATAGAGGCTCCAATAGAGGAGGTTATAGAGGGAACAATAACAAGGGCAGAGGACGTGGTAATAATAACACCCGAGCCTCCACTGCCACCAAACAGTGACTTTTTCACACTTCGTCCAGACCACTTAACACCAGTCAGAGGCAGAATAACACAATTCATACCAGTCTGGAACGCTTTCACTACAGACAGGTGGGAGAGACAAATTGTCCAGTATGGTTACTGCCTGGAACTCACTTCTACTCCACCCAATATACCACCCAAACACAGTCCAATGTCCAAAGAACACATCACGCGGTTCCAACAGGAGGTTGACCAGATATTACCTGCCCTTCAGCAAAGCAAATCTGACATCCGAACCCTGCAGAATCTGATCATACAACAACCCAAGTTCTCTCGCAGTAAACAGGAATACAGATCCTTCCCTCGTTCCAAGAACTCGAGTCACTCCCAACATATTCCTGCTAGCCCTCAGGTTCAGGGGTCTCCACGTTGGAGTACAGTCCCGCACCCTAATGCCTTATTCCGCCCCAGCAGGATGATAAACCCTCTTTCTTCTTTAGAAGTAGGGGCCCTCCTTCGTTCTTACAAGATTCCTCCTACTCCACTAAACACTGGACTTCCAGTTATCTCACAAACAAAATCCCAAATACTCAAAACGGAATTCCTCTCTTTCGTTCCCCCCAACAAAACTCCCACTATCCTAGATTGGCTGAAGCACTTAACAGCTCTCAAATGTAATGTAATGTATAATGTAATGTATAGGCATTTATATAGCGCACTACTTACCCGTAGGGTCCCAAGGCGCTTCGACCGCTGCGAAACCCTTCCTGGCTTCCCTGAGAGATGGTCCCTTAATGGGTATCTCCAGGGTGAGACCAGGCATCCCCGGCGGTCTGGTGGGGCCGTTAGTGAAGATGAGGCAAGCTAATGCCCAGAGTTGCCGAGTGTGATCGCTGATCAGAGTGGGCACCGAGGCGAGAGAATTATCGAGTCCGCTGACCCTGGTCCAGAAACCTGCCGCGCCGGGAATCGAACCCTGGTTCCGGGCCGTCCTCTGCTCTCGGGTCTGCCGCCTCTAACCAGTGTCTCAAAGGACAACCTCTCTTCGTCGACTCAGCTAAATCGCTAGGGATAACGCTTGACAGCAATTTATAAATGCAGAAGCATATCAACGCTTCCACAAAAGGAGCCAACTTCCACCTGAAGACCCTGCGTAAACTGAAACCCTTTCTGCCGCCCTGCGATTTCAAACAAGCAGTTCAAGCCCTAGTAATACCTAGAGTGGAATATGGGGCGGTAACTTTATGCGCCCTCCCAAGGTCATCAACAGCCCCATTAAGAGCCACTATCAACTCAGCTGCGAGACTCATCACGGGTTCAAAGAGAAACTCTCACACATGCCCTGATCTGAGAGCCCTCAACTGGCTACCATTTGAAGCTAGAATTCATCTTAAAATAGCGTGTATGACGCACAAGGCTCTACACCACAACTCTCCGCACTACCTAGCTCAGAAACTGGAGCTCTCTGCGGGTAGCAGAAACTCCAGGAGTGGCAAGACACTTCTTCTAAAACCACAACGATTTGCCAAGAAAAAAACCTATACCCGTTCTTTCTCTGGTATGGCTCCTAGGATCTGGAACGCTTTGCCCAATGAAACAAGAACTAATCCGTCCTCTGCCTCCTTCAAAAGAGAAGTGAAAGCAATCCTCATGGCTAAATTTACGTGAACTCTGTCCTTCTACTAGCCTAACTGTGTATTATAACTATCTATGTCTTTGTGCTTATCAGCTGCCATCTTGTCTTTCATTATAGCGTATAAGCTATGTATAGTTGTTTCACCTATATCTTTATGTGCTACATATTGTTGTCTACATTGGACTTGTAAAGCGCTCTGATACCCGCAATGGTCTTGTTCGCGCTATATAAAACCCTCAAAATAAATAAAAATAAATAAAGCAGTGGATCAGAAAATATTGGAGGTGCTGATTGTGCCATGTATGCCGGCATGAGATTTCTGTCCTCAGTAAAGGTTTATCCTTTGTCCCCACTACTTACCCGGATTTCCTTGATCTACAGTCTGAACTTATGACATTCTTCCGTAAGATCAGGCTCCGTGCCTACTTTGAACTCAATCCAACTGATCCCAAACCTGTGACCACACCTTTCAGACCACCCTCCAAATTCTCCCCAATGGCGGGAATGATTCCCAAGGAAATCATTACATTTGAGAAGGTGGTACTCAAAGAAACCACTGATCTGGCCAAATCACACATCTTTATTCCATACAATATCTCCTTACAAGAAAAGTTTGCCATTTCCACACTAAAAAACAACCCCACTCTAATCATCAAGCCAGCAGACAAGGGTGGTGGAATTGTACTGCAAAACATTGATAATTACAAAAATGAACTATTACGTCAAGTATCAAATACTGACCATTACTGTAGACTCCCTACGAATCCAACGAAGGAAATCCAAGCCCTTATCAGAATTATCACCGCTGAGGGTCTAGACAATGGATACCTGACAAAACATGAGTATGACTTCCTGAATACTCTTACTCCCAGAACGCCAGTTATCTACACCTTGCCCAAGGTACACAAGAGCCTTGATCAACCTCCGGGCCGCCCGATTGTCTCGGGTTGTGGCTCGGTCCTGGAACCATTAGGACATTACGTTAACTTTTTCTTAAAAGACTTTGTTCCAGCTACCAGGTGCTATATAAAAGACAGCACTCACATGATAAACCTTGTTGAGAACTATCCTTTCAATCATAACACTGAGACCCTTTGTACCCTCGATGTCGAATCGTTATATACAAATATTCCCCAGAGAGAGTCATTGTCCGTTATGGAAACCATCCTCGACCAAAGAACCCGTCCCCATAGAGTCCCTACACTGTTCATAATTCAGCTCCTTGAAATTTGTCTCACCCAAAACTTTTTCACATATGACAATGAGTACTACCAGCAGGTGCGTGGCACCTCCATGGGAGCTATTTTTGCTCCAACCCTGGCGATTCTCTACATGGATTGGTTGGAATGTAATACAATTCTTGTTGACAGCAATCCTTTCCACCAGGGTATCCTTACATGGAGACGGTATATAGACGACGTCTTCATGATATGGGGTAATGATACTGATACTTTCCCAGCCCTACTACACTGGCTAAACAATAACTGTAGCGGTTTGACATTCACACTCACTCACAGCAAGACATCTATCCCCTTCCTGGATTTAAACATCCAGCATCAGGATGGACTACTATATACTTCCCTATATCGTAAGCCCACGGAGAGAAACACGCTTCTGAGCTACAATAGCTGTCACCCTAGGGCTCTGAAAGATAGCCTACCTTACTCGCAATTCCTTCGTCTGAGAAGGAATAATTTCCATAAAGAAGATTACTTCTCTGAAGCAAACACGCTAGCTACCAAACTACAACAAAGAGGCTATCCTCGTCGCCTCATAAAAAACTCCATGAAACGGGCTTGGTACTGCCCACGAGAGGCCCTCCTGACTCAAAATCCCAAACCAACCACCAACAAGCTGGTTTGTGTCACGACCTTTTCCAGTATCTCTAATAAAATCACGAAAACTGTTAAGAAAAATTGGCATATTCTGAACTCGGGGCAACTAAATTGGTAGCGCCCACTATTTGCTTTTAAAAAAAGCAAAAACATTCGAGACCACTTAGTGAGGGCCGCCCTACCATCTACCACTCCTCCAAAAAGAACGTTAGATGACCATTGGGCTACAACACCTCTTAAGGGCCATGCTAAATGCGGAACATATGTGGTATGTGACTTCACTATTGAAAGAAAAGAATTTGTGTACAAGGAAACTAAAAATGTGCTTAAAACGTTCACAAACTGTAACAGCTGTAATGTTGTATATGCTATCCTCTGCCCGTGTGACTTCATTTACGTGGGCCAAACAAAACAAAAAATTAAGCTACGTATAGCCCAGCACCGGAGCAGGATACGTTGCAGGACCCTTAATGCTCCCCTGGTCGAGCATTTCACCACCAAGCAGCACTCTGAAAATGACATCCGTTGGACGGTGATAAACCAAGTGACACTGCCTCCGAGAGGGGGTGACCTCAATCTTCTGCTCAACAAGGAGGAACTAAAATGGATAATAAGGACAGACAGTTTGAACTCTGGTCTTAACCAGCAAGAGGATTGGACAACACTGATCTAAACTTACTTATATGTTCCTGCCCTGAAAGAACATTAGTAAATGAACTTGGAACATTCTCTGCAAAGAAGTGCGTAATTGCCCTCAATGAACTAATGTTTTCAATGTAATCTTGCTCCTATGGTTTTGCCCTGAAAGAACGTTAGTAAATGAACTTGGAACATTCTCCTCAAAGAGGTGCGTAATTGCCCTCAATGTACTAATGTATTCTATGCAAACATGTTTTATTCACAATTGGCATGGTTCACAAATGTCACTGACTTCACACCGTATTTCTTCATCATTTTCACTCTACATGAGTTCAGTTCCTTCATTCAACTCACCTAATATGGCCACCCGTCTTTGTCCCTCATTTATCTCTATGCCCCATACTCAGCCAATGGCCAACCTTGTTATAATGGTTATGGTCACGTGATACCCTCAACCAGGGAATCCAGTGCTGCCGACTGAACCGGTAAGACCGAGACGCGCCTTATCCTCGCTCCAATGCCTTAGTTATTTCACCCTGCCCAATTGATTCACCAGGTCATACCCACTCTCTTAATTTACGCAGGCCACCCCCTGGTTCCAGGACCCCAGCGCGACTCGGCGCAACCGGTTACTTCGGAACCCAAGGTAAGCCGTAACTCGGCACTAGTATTCTATTCGAGTATTCTATTTCAGTGGTCACTTCCCTTCTCCCCTTCGCCTTTTTAAATTTGCGACCTTTATACAGGTACATGCGGATTGATGGTAATTCTCCCTTCTGCCGCCCGGACTATTGTTCCAGGACCCCAGCGCGACTCGGCGCACCCGATAACCCCGGGACCACTAGGTAAGCCGTAATCTCGGCGCCAGCACAACCAGCCATAGACCACCCGTCCTTCCCCCTTTTAAAAAACGTTAACGTGTTTACACAGGTGCAAGCGGAAACGCGGTAATTTTATCCATTCCGCCCCGGACCTTGAATTATTGCTTCCAATTAATTCGGTAAGCTTCCCCCCTTTTCCTTACCCGTCGGCACACAGTATTGGCTGGCCCTTCCTATAATTGTTACGTTTCTCTCCTATTTTAGCTTTCCCTAAGGACTGTCCCTCCTTAATACCGGTCCTGCTCCACTGTTTATACTAAGCTCGCATGAGAGCTCTTAAGTCTTCAGCCCCTTGGTGAGCTATATACACTTCTTAGGAACTGAACTGAACTGTTTCACTGCGCCGTCCATCACTCTAACTCCCCCACAGCGTTTTAGTCTCCCCACTGCGCCGTTTCCTTGGTTAATTGTAATGTCACCTCTCGCTCTTAGTCTATAGAATTATTCACCCCTTACAGTCGAGGCATAGTAATTTTTGTATGCCTCTCACCTATTTCCCCTTAGCGTCCTAATCACACCACTGCGCCGTTCTTTGTTTAACTGCTATGTCACCTATTGCTCTTAATCCTGAAACTTATTCACTGGTCACAGTCGAGGCATAGTAATTTTTGTATGCCCCTCACAAAGTCACCCTGAGCATGTGTTCTACCACTCAGTCACATGCTTGCTGGAACTTTCATGTAAATATCACTCATTTTTTCCGCCCTGGAAATAAGCGGACTAGTTGCACAACCACTACACAATGTCACCTGCCTTATGTGTGTGGTAAACTTACTGCCTTTTTGTTCCCCCTTCTCCCCCTAGGCTAAAGAGGCTCATATTTTAAAAGGCAACCATTGTTTTGTCCTGATGATGGACCCCAACACTTAGTAAGGGGGTCCGAAACGTCGTCGACTCTATGTACCATATACTTATACAATGATTGACTACACTGAATTATGTAATGGTACCAACTAGAATCTCTCTGTTCAATTTTGAAATTCTCTAGAGATTGTTGACCTTGCCTTGCAAAGCCCTTTTGTGTATGGTGTCTGTGTTTATGTATTGTCGTGGTTGGGTACAGGCTTGTGCCCCACGCATGTGAACTGTTGAAGGTGTATTTTTGTCTTTCAAAAATTTTTTATTCAAATACAAATCCTGAAGACCTCTACCCGGCTGGGTATGTCTTCAACAATATAGAACTGACTGGGTCTATATTTATTGTGATCATACTTTGTCTCCTTGCTTGGGACCATTGTTGTTTTTGTATGTATGCCGGCATGTGATAAAGCACGGAAACATCTGATTGCATCACAAGCTGTGGTCATGTCATTGTGACAGCATTTCTCATAGTGGCCATCAGCAGCTATTCACGTGTACAGAAGCAAATAAAGGCGATGCGGTTGTTTCATCCAACTACCCCATTCTGTGTATGAGGAAGAAAGACCATCTCTCGGATTTTAAGATGTCTACAAAAGTCTCCAAAAGTGCTAAGAGAAATGTGTGTTCGAGGCATGTGGGCTGCTGAATTCATATCTTAGCATAGATCGACTCTAGTGTTGGGTCCGGATGTTTGCACCTTGTTGTCTTGGAAGAGTCTTCGAAGTATCATGAGATAGGTGACTTCTCCCCTGGACTACAGTGCGCATGGGTTTCTTCTCCATCTTCAGATTGTTTGTTTCCGCCATTGGGTTCGGATGTACTTCGACAGCTCCAACTTCGGGACCGAAGTTTTCCAACTTTCTAAGGCCAAAACCTTCTACATTCAATGGTATTGTTTCCGCTCGGTATCCCTAGACTCAACAACATTTCCACCACTCTTTCCGGTCGTCGACGCGGGCCGTTGGGCCTTTTTGACGCCATGTGGGCCTCCTGCTGATGGATAGGACTCCTGTTTAAAAAATGCCCACAGTGTCAAACCAAATTTCCACACAGTAATGAGCATAAAGTATGCAACAGGTGCCTATCTCCGGAGCACAACGAAGAACACTGTCCAGCTTGTGCTCCGTTCCGGTCTTAGAAAACTATCCGGAACCGAAGAGCTGCTCGACTAGAAATGCAGCGGCAGGCACCAGAACAGGAAAACATTTTCGACGTCGAACATGAACTCCCAGAGTTGGAGGGCTACGAAGACCTGGAGATAGTCACCGTAGAGGCCCAATCGGACTCCGATGACCAGATCACACCGGGGCAAACCGCGAGTACCAAAGCCCCTACCCCGCCTCCACCTCCATAAAAGGCTCCAGTTAAAACATCGCCTAAAAGCCTTAACCGCGACCGAAACACCGCTTCAGAAGCCCCGCCTTCCGGCTCGGCTCCGAAGACCACACCCAAGCCTTCCGGTACCCCGGGACCGAGCACAACACTTCCCAAAGTGGCCTCAGCATCAAGTAAAACCGCTCAACCCAAAAATGTTGTCGAGCACAAAAAGGCCGTCAACTCAAAAACAGCCGCAGAGCCGAGAACGGTCGTCGACACCAAGAAGGTCGTCGATCCGAAGAAGGCCGTCGACCCCAAGAAGGTCGCAGATCCGAAGAAGACCGTCGATCCCAAGAAGGTCGTTGATCCGGAAAAGGGCGTTGACCCCAAGAAGGGCGTTGATCCGAAGACTGCCGTCGAGCTGAAGAAGGCCGTCGAGCCGAAGGCCGTCGAGACGAAGAACGCCGTCGAACCAAAGAAGGCTGTCGAGCCAAAGAAGGTCGGCGAGCCGAAGAAGGCCGTCGAGCCGAAAAAAGCCATCGAGCCGAAAAAGGCCGTCGAGCCAAAGAAGACTGCCCATCATACAAAAGACGTCCAGCCTAAAAGGACACTCGACCCAAACAAACCCGTTGAGCCGAAAACAGCTCCACACCCAAGGGTCCTCGAGTCCGAAGCTCACCCGAAAACAAAAAATAAAGACAAGCAGGCGACCGATCCAAAATCCTCGGCGCCCAAGCCACGGACAGTGGAGGAAGAACTTTTTCATCCAGATCCAGTGTACCCAGAAGAACAGAGGCTGTATATAGACCCAGGATGATTTTATACAACCTGACGATCAAGGAAACCAGGATGACACATGGAGTGACCATAATGATCCTGATGACACATATGATATACAACCCATGCCCGATCCCTCTCCATACCCCACAAAGCCATCTCCTACTGACGACACTGTCGCTTTTAACCAACTAGTGGATAGAGCAGCTCAGTATTATGGCGTACACATGCACACTGACCCCATTGAGGAGGATTTTCTATTTAACACCTTCCCAGCATCAGAGAAGAGTGTACGTTTACTCCCTATGCTAAAAGGAGTACTAAAGCACGAACCAGAGATCTTTAAAGACCCAGCCAGGGCGCGTGTCTTTAATCCAAGAATTGAGAAAAAAAATAAACCGGCCCCTACAGACCCCTCTTATATTAGGCGTCAGCTACCACTAGACTCCCTAGTTGTGTCTAATGCTAGGAAGAGAGCAAATTCACAAACAACAGGTGATGCTCCCTCTCCTGATAAGGAGTCAAAAATTTTAGAAGCCTCAGGGAAAATAGTGGCCTCTCAGGCAGCAAGCACCTGGAAGATTGCCAATACCCAAGCTCTCCTAGCATGCTATGACAGAGCACACTATGACCAACTGGAGGGATTATTACAACACCTACCAGAACCCTATGAGGCAAAAGCAAACGGACTAATACAGGAAGGGAAATTCATCACTAACGCATCCATAAAATGCGCCCTTGATGTAGCTGATACAGCCGCTAGGTCTGTCAACACTAGTGTATTGCTACACCGGCATGCCTGGCTCCACATTTCAGGATTTAAAAATGAAGTGCAATTTACCATACTCAATCAACCTATTAACCAGGATTTCTTATTTGTCCCTGCGGTTGATACCATCTTAGAAAAGATGAAAAAACATACTGACACCGCTAAGTCCATGGGTGCACTTCAATTTCAACAGTCTAGGAGCTCCTTTCGTCGCTCCTCCTTTTGAGGCTCAGGCAGAGGCAACACACCCCAAACTTCTTCATCATTCAAGAGCACTACACAAGGCACCTTTAATAGAGGCTCCAATAGAGGAGGTTATAGAGGGAACAATAACAAGGGCAGAGGACGTGGTAATAATAACACCCGAGCCTCCACCGCCACCAAACAGTGACTTTTTCACACTTCGTCCAGACCACTTAACACCAGTCGGAGGCAGAATAACACAATTCATACCAGTCTAGAACGCTTTCACTACAGACAGGTGGGTGAGACAAATTATCCAGTATGGTTACTGCCTGGAACTCACTTCTACTCCACCCAACATACCACCCAAACATAGTCCAATGTCCAAAGAACACATCACGCGGTTCCAACAGGAGGTTGACCAGATATTACCTGCCCTTCAGCAAATCAAATCTGACATCCGAACCCTGCAGAATCTGATCATACAACAACCCAAGTTCTCTCGCAGTAAACAAGAATACAGATCCTTCCCTCGTTCCAAGAACTCGAGTCACTCCCAACATATTCCTGCTAGCCCTCAGGTTCAGGGGTCTCCACGTTGGAGTACAGTCCCGCACCCTAATGCCTTATTCCGCCCCAGCAGGATGATAAACCCTCTTTCTTCTTTAGAAATAGGGGCCCTCCTTTGTTCTTACAAGATTCCTCCTACTCCACTAAACACTGGACTTCCAGTTATCTTACAAACAAAATCCCAAATACTCAAAACGGAATTCCTCTCATTCGTTTCCCCCAACAAAACTCCCACTATCCTAGATTGGCTGAAGCACTTAACAGCTCTCAAAGGACAACCTCTCTTTGTCGACTCAACTAAATCGCTAGGGATAACGCTTGACAGCAATTTATAAATGCAGAAGCATATCAACGCTTCCACAAAAGGAGCCAACTTCCACCTGAAGACCCTGCGTAAACTGAAACCCTTTCTGCCGCCCTGCAATTTCAAACAAGCAGTTCAAGCCCTAGTAATACCTAGAGTGGAATATGGGGCGGTAACTTTATGCGACCTCCCAAGGTCATCAACAGCCCCATTAAGAGCCACTATCAACTCAGCTGCGAGACTCATCACGGGTTCAAAGAGAAACTCTCACACATCCCCTGATCTGAGAGCCCTCAACTGGCTACCATTTGAAGCTAGAATTCATCTTAAAATAGCGTGTATGACGCACAAGGCTCTACACCACAACTCTCCGCACTACCTAGCTCAGAAACTGGAGCTCTCTGCGGGTAGCAGAAACTCCAGGAGTGGCAAGACACTTCTTCTAAAACCACAACGATTTGCCAAGAAAAAAACCTATACCCGTTCTTTCTCTGGTATGGCTCCTAGGATCTGGAACGCTTTGCCCAATGAAACAAGAACTAATCCGTCCTCTGCCTCCTTCAAAAGAGAAGTGAAAGCAATCCTCATGGCTAAATTTACGTGAACTCTGTCCTTCTACTAGCCTAACTGTGTATTATAACTATCTATGTCTTTGTGCTTATGAGCTGCCATCTTGTCTTTCATTATAGCGTATAAGCTATGTATAGTTGTTTCACCTATATCTTTATGTGCTACATATTGTTGTCTACATTGGACTTGTAAAGCGCTCTGATACCCGCAATGGTCTTGTTCGCGCTATATAAAACCCTCAAAATAAATAAAAATAAATAAAGCAGTGGATCAGAAAATATTGGAGGTGCTGATTGTGCCATGTATGCCGGCATGTGATAAAGCACGGAAACATCTGATTGCATCACAAGCTGTGGTCATGTCATTGTGACAGCATTTCTCATAGTGGCCATCAGCAGCTATTCACGTGTACAGAAGCAAATAAAGGCGATGCGGTTGTTTCATCCAACTACCCCATTCTGTGTATGAGGAAGAAAGACCATCTCTCGGATTTTAAGATGTCTACAAAAGTCTCCAAAAGTGCTAAGAGAAATGTGTGTTCGAGGCATGTGGGCTGCTGAATTCATATCTTAGCATAGATCGACTCTAGTGTTGGGTCCGGATGTTTGCACCTTGTTGTCTTGGAAGAGTCTTCGAAGTATCACGAGATAGGTGACTTCTCCCCTGGACTACAGTGCGCATGGGTTTCTTCTCCATCTTCAGATTGTTTGTTTCCGCCATTGGGTTCGGATGTACTTCGACAGCTCCAACTTCGGGACCGAAGTTTTCCAACTTTCTAAGGCCAAAACCTTCTACATTCAATGGTATTGTTTCCGCTCGGTATCCCTAGACTCAACAACATTTCCACCACTCTTTCCGGTCGTCGACGCGGGCCGTTGGGCCTTTTTGACGCCACGTGGGCCTCCTGCTGATGGATAGGACCCCCGTTTAAAAAATGCCCACAGTGTCAAACCAAATTTCCACACAGTAATGAGCATAAAGTATGCAACAGGTGCCTATCTCCGGAGCACAACGAAGAACACTGTCCAGCTTGTGCTCCGTTCCGGTCTTAGAAAACTATCCGGAACCGAAGAGCTGCTCGACTAGAAATGCAGCGGCAGGCACCAGAACGGGAAAACATTTTCGACGTCGAACATGAACTCCCAGAGTTGGAGGGCTACGAAGACCTGGAGATAGTCACCGTAGAGGCCCAATCGGACTCCGATGACCAGATCACACCGGGGCAAACCGTGAGTACCAAAGCCCCTACCCCGCCTCCACCTCCATAAAAGGCTCCAGTTAAAACATCGCCTAAAAGCCTTAACCGCGACCGAAACACCGCTTCAGAAGCCCCGCCTTCCGGCTCGGCTCCGAAGACCACACCCAAGCCTTCCGGTACCCCGGGACCGAGCACAACACTTCCCAAAGTGGCCTCAGCATCAAGTAAAACCGCTCAACCCAAAAATGTTGTCGAGCACAAAAAGGCCGTCGACTCAAAAACAGCCGCAGAGCCGAGAACGGTCGTCGACACCAAGAAGGTCGTCGATCCGAAGAAGGCCGTCGACCCCAAGAAGGTCGCAGATCCGAAGAAGACCGTCGATCCCAAGAAGGTCGTTGATCCGGAAAAGGGCGTTGACCCCAAGAAGGGCGTTGATCCGAAGACTGCCGTCGAGCTGAAGAAGGCCGTCGAGCCGAAGGCCGTCGAGACGAAGAACGCCGTAGAACCAAAGAAGGCCGTCGAGCCAAAGAAGGTCGGCGAGCCGAAGAAGGCAGTCGAGCCGAAAAAAGCCATCGAGCCGAAAAAGGCCGTCGAGCCAAAAAAGGCTGCCCATCATACAAAAGACGTCCAGCCTAAAAGGACACTCGACCCAAACAAACCCGTTGAGCCGAAAACAGCTCCACACCCAAGGGTCCTCGAGTCCGAAGCTCACCCGAAAACAAAAAATAAAGACAAGCAGGCGACCGATCCAAAATCCTCGGCGCCCAAGCCACGGACAGTGGAGGAAGAACTTTTTCATCCAGATCCAGTGTACCCAGAAGAACAGAGGCTGTATATAGACCCAGGATGATTTTATACAACCTGACGATCAAGGAAACCAGGATGACACATGGAGTGACCATAATGATCCTGATGACACATATGATAAACAACCCATGCCCGATCCCTCTCCATACCCCACAAAGCCATCTCCTGCTGACAACACTGTCGCTTTTAACCAACTAGTGGATAGAGCAGCTCAGTATTATGGCGTACACATGCACACTGACCCCATTGAGGAGGATTTTCTTTTAACACCTTCCCAGCATCAGAGAAGAGTGTACGTTTACTCCCTATGCTAAAAGGAGTACTAAAGCACGAACCAGACATCTTTAAAGACCCAGCCAGGGCGCGTGTCCTTAATCCAAGAATTGAGAAAAAAAATAAACCGGCCCCTACAGACCCCTCTTATATTAGGCCTCAGCTACCACTAGACTCCCTAGTTGTATCTAATGCTAGGAAGAGAGCAAATTCACAAACAACAGGTGATGCTCCCTCTCCTGATAAGGAGTCAAAAATTTTAGAAGCCTCAGGGAAAATAGTGGCCTCTCAGGCAGCAAGCACCTGGAAGATTGCCAATACCCAAGCTCTCCTAGCACGCTATGACAGAGCACACTATGACCAACTGGAGGGATTATTACAACACCTACCAGAACCCTATGAGGCAAAAGCAAACAGACTAATACAGGAAGGGAAATTCATCACTAACGCATCCATAAAATGCGCCCTTGATGTAGCTGATACAGCCGCTAGGTCTGTCAACACTAGTGTATTGCTACACCGGCATGCCTGGCTCCACATTTCAGGATTTAAAAATGAAGTGCAATTTACCATACTCAATCAACCTATTAACCAGGATTTCTTATTTGTCCCTGCGGTTGATACCATCTTAGAAAAGATGAAAAAACATACTGACACCGCTAAGTCCATGGGTGCACTTCAATTTCAACAGTCTAGGAGCTCCTTTCGTCGCTCCTCCTTTCGAGGCTCAGGCAGAGGCAACACACCCCAAACTTCTTCATCATTCAAGAGCACTACACAAGGCACCTTTAATAGAGGCTCCAATAGAGGAGGTTATAGAGGGAACAATAACAAGGGCAGAGGACGTGGTAATAATAACACCCGAGCCTCCACCGCCACCAAACAGTGACTTTTTCACACTTCGTCCAAACCACTTAACACCAGTCGGAGGCAGAATAACACAATTCATACCAGTCTAGAACGCTTTCACTACAGACAGGTGGGTGAGACAAATTATCCAGTATGGTTACTGCCTGGAACTCACTTCTACTCCACCCAACATACCACCCAAACATAGTCCAATGTCCAAAGAACACATCACGCGGTTCCAACAGGAGGTTGACCAGATATTACCTGCCCTTCAGCAAATCAAATCTGACATCCGAACCCTGCAGAATCTGATCATACAACAACCCAAGTTCTCTCGCAGTAAACAAGAATACAGATCCTTCCCTCGTTCCAAGAACTCGAGTCACTCCCAACATATTCCTGCTAGCCCTCAGGTTCAGGGGTCTCCACGTTGGAGTACAGTCCCGCACCCTAATGCCTTATTCCGCCCCAGCAGGATGATAAACCCTCTTTCTTCTTTAGAAATAGGGGCCCTCCTTTGTTCTTACAAGATTCCTCCTACTCCACTAAACACTGGACTTCCAGTTATCTTACAAACAAAATCCCAAATACTCAAAACGGAATTCCTCTCATTCGTTTCCCCCAACAAAACTCCCACTATCCTAGATTGGCTGAAGCACTTAACAGCTCTCAAAGGACAACCTCTCTTCGTCGACTCAGCTAAATCGCTAGGGATAACGCTTGACAGCAATTTATAAATGCAGAAGCATATCAACGCTTCCACAAAAGGAGCCAACTTCCACCTGAAGACCCTGCGTAAACTGAAACCCTTTCTGCCGCCCTGCAATTTCAAACAAGCAGTTCAAGCCCTAGTAATACCTAGAGTGGAATATGGGGCGGTAACTTTATGCGACCTCCCAAGGTCATCAACAGCCCCATTAAGAGCCACTATCAACTCAGCTGCGAGACTCATCACGGGTTCAAAGAGAAACTCTCACACATCCCCTGATCTGAGAGCCCTCAACTGGCTACCATTTGAAGCTAGAATTCATCTTAAAATAGCGTGTATGACGCACAAGGCTCTACACCACAACTCTCCGCACTACCTAGCTCAGAAACTGGAGCTCTCTGCGGGTAGCAGAAACTCCAGGAGTGGCAAGACACTTCTTCTAAAACCACAACGATTTGCCAAGAAAAAAACCTATACCCGTTCTTTCTCTGGTATGTCTCCTAGGATCTGGAACGCTTTGCCCAATGAAACAAGAACTAATCCGTCCTCTGCCTCCTTCAAAAGAGAAGTGAAAGCAATCCTCATGGCTAAATTTACGTGAACTCTGTCCTTCTACTAGCCTAACTGTGTATTATAACTATCTATGTCTTTGTGCTTATGAGCTGCCATCTTGTCTTTCATTATAGCGTATAAGCTATGTATAGTTGTTTCACCTATATCTTTATGTGCTACATATTGTTGTCTACATTGGACTTGTAAAGCGCTCTGATACCCGCAATGGTCTTGTTCGCGCTATATAAAACCCTCAAAATAAATAAAAATAAATAAAGCAGTGGATCAGAAAATATTGGAGGTGCTGATTGTGCCATGTATGCCGGCATGTGATAAAGCACGGAAACATCTGATTGCATCACAAGCTGTGGTCATGTCATTGTGACAGCATTTCTCATAGTGGCCATCAGCAGCTATTTACGTGTACAGAAGCAAATAAAGGCGATGCGGTTGTTTCATCCAACTACCCCATTCTGTGTATGAGGAAGAAAGACCATCTCTCGGATTTTAAGATGTCTACAAAAGTCTCCAAAAGTGCTAAGAGAAATGTGTGTTCGAGGCATGTGGGCTGCTGAATTCATATCTTAGCATAGATCGACTCTAGTGTTGGGTCCGGATGTTTGCACCTTGTTGTCTTGGAAGAGTCTTCGAAGTATCACGAGATAGGTGACTTCTCCCCTGGACTACAGTGCGCATGGGTTTCTTCTCCATCTTCAGATTGTTTGTTTCCGCCATTGGGTTCGGATGTACTTCGACAGCTCCAACTTCGGGACCGAAGTTTTCCAACTTTCTAAGGCCAAAACCTTCTACATTCAATGGTATTGTTTCCGCTCGGTATCCCTAGACTCAACAACATTTCCACCACTCTTTCCGGTCGTCGACGCGGGCCGTTGGGCCTTTTTGACGCCACGTGGGCCTCCTGCTGATGGATAGGACCCCTGTTTAAAAAATGCCCACAGTGTCAAACCAAATTTCCACACAGTAATGAGCATAAAGTATGCAACAGGTGCCTATCTCCGGAGCACAACGAAGAACACTGTCCAGCTTGTGCTCCGTTCCGGTCTTAGAAAACTATCCGGAACCGAAGAGCTGCTCGACTAGAAATGCAGCGGCAGGCACCAGAACGGGAAAACATTTTCGACGTCGAACATGAACTCCCAGAGTTGGAGGGCTACGAAGACCTGGAGATAGTCACCGTAGAGGCCCAATCGGACTCCGATGACCAGATCACACCGGGGCAAACCGTGAGTACCAAAGCCCCTACCCCGCCTCCACCTCCATAAAAGGCTCCAGTTAAAACATCGCCTAAAAGCCTTAACCGCGACCGAAACACCGCTTCAGAAGCCCCGCCTTCCGGCTCGGCTCCGAAGACCACACCCAAGCCTTCCGGTACCCCGGGACCGAGCACAACACTTCCCAAAGTGGCCTCAGCATCAAGTAAAACCGCTCAACCCAAAAATGTTGTCGAGCACAAAAAGGCCGTCGACTCAAAAACAGCCGCAGAGCCGAGAACGGTCGTCGACACCAAGAAGGTCGTCGATCCGAAGAAGGCCGTCGATCCGAAGAAGGCCGTCGACCCCAAGAAGGTCGCAGATCCGAAGAAGACCGTCGATCCCAAGAAGGTCGTTGATCCGGAAAAGGGCGTTGACCCCAAGAAGGGCGTTGATCCGAAGACTGCCGTCGAGCTGAAGAAGGCCGTCGAGCCGAAGGCCGTCGAGACGAAGAACGCCGTAGAACCAAAGAAGGCCGTCGAGCCAAAGAAGGTCGGCGAGCCGAAGAAGGCAGTCGAGCCGAAAAAAGCCATCGAGCCGAAAAAGGCCGTCGAGCCAAAAAAGGCTGCCCATCATACAAAAGACGTCCAGCCTAAAAGGACACTCGACCCAAACAAACCCGTTGAGCCGAAAACAGCTCCACACCCAAGGGTCCTCGAGTCCGAAGCTCACCCGAAAACAAAAAATAAAGACAAGCAGGCGACCGATCCAAAATCCTCGGCGCCCAAGCCACGGACAGTGGAGGAAGAACTTTTTCAACCAGATCCAGTGTACCCAGAAGAACAGAGGCTGTATATAGACCCAGGATGATTTTATACAACCTGACGATCAAGGAAACCAGGATGACACATGGAGTGACCATAATGATCCTGATGACACATATGATAAACAACCCATGCCCGATCCCTCTCCATACCCCACAAAGCCATCTCCTACTGACAACACTGTCGCTTTTAACCAACTAGTGGATAGAGCAGCTCAGTATTATGGCGTACACATGCACACTGACCCCATTGAGGAGGATTTTCTTTTAACACCTTCCCAGCATCAGAGAAGAGTGTACGTTTACTCCCTATGCTAAAAGGAGTACTAAAGCACGAACCAGACATCTTTAAAGACCCAGCCAGGGCGCGTGTCCTTAATCCAAGAATTGAGAAAAAAAATAAACCGGCCCCTACAGACCCCTCTTATATTAGGCCTCAGCTACCACTAGACTCCCTAGTTGTATCTAATGCTAGGAAGAGAGCAAATTCACAAACAACAGGTGATGCTCCCTCTCCTGATAAGGAGTCAAAAATTTTAGAAGCCTCAGGGAAAATAGTGGCCTCTCAGGCAGCAAGCACCTGGAAGATTGCCAATACCCAAGCTCTCCTAGCACGCTATGACAGAGCACACTATGACCAACTGGAGGGATTATTACAACACCTACCAGAACCCTATGAGGCAAAAGCAAACGGACTAATACAGGAAGGGAAATTCATCACTAACGCATCCATAAAATGCGCCCTTGATGTAGCTGATACAGCCGCTAGGTCTGTCAACACTAGTGTATTGCTACACCGGCATGCCTGGCTCCACATTTCAGGATTTAAAAATGAAGTGCAATTTACCATACTCAATCAACCTATTAACCAGGATTTCTTATTTGTCCCTGCGGTTGATACCATCTTAGAAAAGATGAAAAAACATACTGACACCGCTAAGTCCATGGGTGCACTTCAATTTCAACAGTCTAGGAGCTCCTTTCGTCGCTCCTCCTTTCGAGGCTCAGGCAGAGGCAACACACCCCAAACTTCTTCATCATTCAAGAGCACTACACAAGGCACCTTTAATAGAGGCTCCAATAGAGGAGGTTATAGAGGGAACAATAACAAGGGCAGAGGACGTGGTAATAATAACACCCGAGCCTCCACCGCCACCAAACAGTGACTTTTTCACACTTCGTCCAAACCACTTAACACCAGTCGGAGGCAGAATAACACAATTCATACCAGTCTAGAACGCTTTCACTACAGACAGGTGGGTGAGACAAATTATCCAGTATGGTTACTGCCTGGAACTCACTTCTACTCCACCCAACATACCACCCAAACATAGTCCAATGTCCAAAGAACACATCACGCGGTTCCAACAGGAGGTTGACCAGATATTACCTGCCCTTCAGCAAATCAAATCTGACATCCGAACCCTGCAGAATCTGATCATACAACAACCCAAGTTCTCTCGCAGTAAACAAGAATACAGATCCTTCCCTCGTTCCAAGAACTCGAGTCACTCCCAACATATTCCTGCTAGCCCTCAGGTTCAGGGGTCTCCACGTTGGAGTACAGTCCCGCACCCTAATGCCTTATTCCGCCCCAGCAGGATGATAAACCCTCTTTCTTCTTTAGAAATAGGGGCCCTCCTTTGTTCTTACAAGATTCCTCCTACTCCACTAAACACTGGACTTCCAGTTATCTTACAAACAAAATCCCAAATACTCAAAACGGAATTCCTCTCATTCGTTTCCCCCAACAAAACTCCCACTATCCTAGATTGGCTGAAGCACTTAACAGCTCTCAAAGGACAACCTCTCTTCGTCGACTCAGCTAAATCGCTAGGGATAACGCTTGACAGCAATTTATAAATGCAGAAGCATATCAACGCTTCCACAAAAGGAGCCAACTTCCACCTGAAGACCCTGCGAAAACTGAAACCCTTTCTGCCGGCCTGCGATTTCAAACAAGCAGTTCAAGCCCTAGTAATACCTAGAGTGGAATATGGGGCGGTAACTTTATGCGACCTCCCAAGGTCATCAACAGCCCCATTAAGAGCCACTATCAACTCAGCTGCGAGACTCATCACGGGTTCAAAGAGAAACTCTCACACATCCTCTGACCTGAGAGCCCTCAACTGGCTACCATTTGAAGCTAGAATTAATCTTAAAATAGCGTGTATGACGCACAAGGCTCTACACCACAACTCTCCACAGTACCTAGCTCAGAAACTGGAGCTCTCTGCGGGTAGCAGAAACTCCAGGAGTGGCAAGACACTTCTTCTAAAACCACAACGATTTGCCAAGAAAAAAACCTATACCCGTTCTTTCTCTGGTATGGCTCCTAGGATCTGGAACGCTTTGCCCAATGAAACAAGAACTAATCCGTCCTCTGCCTCCTTCAAAAAAGAAGTGAAAGCAATCCTCATGGCTAAATTTACGTGAACTCTGTCCTTCTACTAGCCTAACTGTGTATTATAACTATCTATGTCTTTGTGCTTATGAGCGGCCATCTTGTCTTTCATTATAGCGTATAAGCTATGTATAGTTGTTTCACCTATATCTTTATGTGCTACATATAGTTGTCTACATTGGACTTGTAAAGCGCTCTGATACCCGCAATGGTCTTGTTCGCGCTATATAAAACCCTCTAAATAAATAAAAATAAATAAAGCAGTGGATCAGAAAATATTGGAGGTGCTGATTGTGTCATGTATGCCGGCATGTGATAAAGCACGGAAACATCTGATTGCATCACAAGCTGTGGTCATGTCATTGTGACAGCATTTCTCATAGTGGCCATCAGCAGCTATTCACGTGTACAGAAGCAAATAAAGGCGATGCGGTTGTTTCATCCAACTACCCCAGTCTGTGTATGAGGAAGAAAGACCATATCTCGGATTTTAAGATGTCTACAAAAGTCTCCAAAAGTGCTAAGAGAAATGTGTGTTCGAGGCATGTGGGCTGCTGAATTCATATCTTACCATAGATCGACGCCTAGTGTTGGGTCCGGATGTTTGCACCTTGTTGTCTTGGAAGAGTCTTCGAAGTATCACGAGATATGTGACTTCTCCCCTGGACTACAGTGCGCATGGGTATCTTCTCCATCTTCAGATTGTTTGTTTCCGCCATTGGGTTCGGATGTACTTCGACAGCTCCAACTTTGGGACCGAAGTTTTCCAACTTTCTAAGGCCAAAACCTTCTACATTCAATGGTATTGTTTCCGCTCGGTATCCCTAGACTCAACAACATTTCCACCACTCTTTCCGTCGTCGACGCGGGATGTTGGGCCTTTTTGACGCCACGTGGGCCTCCTGCTGATGGATAGGACCCCCGTTTAAAAAATGCCCACAGTGTCAAACCAAATTTCCACACAGTGATGAGCATAAAGTATGCAACAGGTGCCTATCTCCGGAGCACAACGAAGAACACTGTCCAGCTTGTGCTCCGTTCCGGTCATAGAAAACTATCCAGAACCGAAGAGCTGCTCGACTAGAGATGCAGCGGCAGGCACCAGAAGGGGAAAGCATTTTCGACGACGAACATGAACTCCCAGAGGTGGAGGGCTCCGAAGACCTGGAGATACTCACCGTAGAGGCCCAATCGGACTCCGATGACCAGATCACACCGGGGCAAACCGTGAGTACCAAAGCCCCTACCCCGCCTCCACCTCCATACAAGGCTCCAGTTAAAACATCGCCTAAAAGCCTTAACCGTGACCGAAACACCACTTCAGAAGCCCCGCCTTCCGGCTCGGCTCCGAAGACCACACCCAAGCCTTCCGGTACCCCGGGACCGAGCACAACACTTCCGAAAGTGGCCTCAGCATCAAGTAAAACCGCTCAACCCAAAAATGTTGTCGAGCACAAAAAGGCCGTCGACTCAAAAACAGCCGCAGAGCCGAGAACGGTCGTCCACACCAAGAATGTCGTCGATCCGAAGAAGGCCGTCGACCCCAGGAAGGTCGCAGATCCGAAGACTGCCGTCGAGCTGAAGAAGGCCGTCGAGACGAAGAAGGCCGTCGAGCCGAAGAACGCCGTCGAACGAAAGAAGGCCGTCGAGCCAAAGAAGGGCGTCGCTCCGAAGACTGCCGTCGAGCTGAAGAAGGCCGTCGACACGAAGAAGGCCGTCGAGCCGAAGAACGCCGTCGAACGAAAGAAGGCCGTCGAGCCAAAGAAGGTCGTCGAGCCGAAGAAGGCCGCCGAGCCGAAAAAAGCCATTGAGCCGAAAAAGGCCGTCGAGCCAAAGAAGGCTGCCCATCATACAAAAGATGTCCAGCCTAAAAGGACACTCGACCCAAACAAACCCGTTGAGCCGAAAACAGCTCCACACCCAAGGGTCCTCGAGTCCGAAGCTTACCCGAAAACAAAAAATAAAGACAAGCAGGCGACCGATCCAAAATCCTCGGCGCCCAAGCCACGGACAGTGGAGGAAGAACTTTTTCATCCAGATCCAGTGTACCAAGAAGAACAGAGGCTGTATATAGACCCAGGATGATTTTATACAACCTGACGATCAAGGAAACCAGGATGACACATGGAGTGACCATAATGATCCTGATGACACATATGATATACAACCCATGCCCGATCCCTCTCCATACCCCACAAAGCCATCTATTACTGACGACACTGTCGCTTTTAACCAACTAGTGGATAGAGCAGCTCAGTATCATGGCGTACACATGCACACTGACCCCATTGAGGAGGATTTTCGATTTAACACCTTCCCAGCATCAGAGAAGAGTGTACGTGTACTCCCTATGCTAAAAGGAGTACTAAAGCACGAACCAGACATCTTTAAAGACCCAGCCAGGGCGCGTGTCCTTAATCCAAGAACTGAGAAAAAAATAAACCGGCCCCTACAGACCCCTCTTATATTAGGCATCAGCTACCACTAGACTCCCTAGTTGTATCTAATGCTAGGAAGAGAGCAAATTCACAAACAACAGGTGATGTTCCCTCTCCTGACAGGGAGTCAAAAATTTTAGAAGCCTCAGGGAAAAGAGTGGCCTCTCAGGCAGCAAGCACCTGGAGGATTGCCAATACCCAAGCTCTCCTAGCACGCTATGACAGAGCACACTATGACCAACTGGAGGGATTATTACAACACCTACCAGAACCCTATAAGGCAAAAGCAAACGACCTAATACAGGAAGGGAAATTCATCACTAACGCATCCATAAAATGCGCCCTTGATGTAGCTGATACAGCCGCTAGGTCTGTCAACACTAGTGTATTGCTACACCGGCATGCCTGGCTCCACATTTCAGGATTTAAAAATGAAGTGCAATTTACCATACTCAATCAACCTATTAACCAGGATTTCTTATTTGTCCCTGCGGTTGATACCATCTTAGAAAAGATGAAAAAACATACTGACACCGCTAAGTCCATGGGTGCACTTCAACTTCAACAGTCTAGGAGCTCCTTTCATCGCTCCTCCTTTCGAGGCTCAGGCAGAGGCAACACACCCCAAAGTTCTTCATCATTCAAGAGCACTACACAAGGCACCTTTAATAGAGGCTCCAATAGAGGAGGTTATAGAGGGAACAATAACAAGGGCAGAGGACGTGGTAATAATAACACCCGAGCCTCCACCGCCACCAAACAGTGACTTTTTCACATTCGTCCAGACCACCTAACACCAGTCAGAGGCAGAATAACACAATTTATACCAGTCTGGAACGCTTTCACTACAGACAGGTGGGTGAGACAAATTATCCAGTATGGTTACTGCCTGGAACTCACTTCTACTCCACCCAACATACCACCCAAACACAGTCCAATGTCCAAAGAACACATCACGCGGTTACAACAGGAGGTGCTATCCATGCTAGAAAAGGGGTGCCATAGAGCCAGTCCCATTACAACATCAAGGGACATGGGTATAATCTCTATACTTCCTCATTCCCAAAAATGACGGCTCCCTCAGACCAATATTAGACCTCAGACCTTTGAACCAATACATACTCTCAGATCATTTCCATATGATCACTCTCAAAGAGCAAGAGGTACTCCCACTACTCCAGCAAGGCGACTTCCTCGCCACATTAGACCTCAAGGATGCATACTTTCACATCCCCATACATCCAGCTCACAGGAGATACCTCTGGTTCACAATAGAGAGTCAGCACTATCATTTCAAAGTTCTCCCCTTCGGGGTAACTACAGCACCAATGGTTTTTACAAAGTGCCTAGCAATCGTAGCAGCATACCTCAGAAAGCAACACATCCATGTGTTCCCCTACCTTGACGATTGGCTCATAAAAGCCAACTCATACGCACAGTGTGCCAGCCATACCTCACAGACAATCCAGCTACTGGACAGTCTAGGATTTTACATAAATTACCCAAAATCACATCTGCAACCCTCCCACATACAGCAATATCTGGGAGCAACAATAGACACCTCCGTAGCAAAGGCATATCCAAATCCAGCCAGGATAGCCAACATACAATCTCTCATTCAAATATT
Organism: Lissotriton helveticus; assembly: GCF_964261635.1. NCBI lineage: Eukaryota > Metazoa > Chordata > Amphibia > Caudata > Salamandridae > Lissotriton > Lissotriton helveticus. Next base: position 1,953,428,220 of record NC_136067.1, read on the forward strand.
TCAGCCACAACACTCCCTGCCAGCTCGAGTGTTCAAGCAGCTTATAGGCATGATGGCCTCCTGCATATTCATCGTCCCTCATACTCAGCTTCAAATGCGCCCCTTACAGGAATGCCTAGCACGCCAGTGGAACCAAGCTCAAGGACAACTAAAAGACCTAGTCGCACTTACCGCTCTCTGCAGTGGTGGAACCCACAAAACCTTTCCAAGGGGCGACTGTTCCAAGAGCCGGTTCCACAGGTAGTATTAACAGCGGACACATCACTGACAGGTTGGGGAGCCCATCTCCTTCAATATACAGTCCAAGGTCTCTGGACAGTCAAACAAAATACACTACATATAAACCACTTAGAGTTACTAGCAGTATTCCTAGCAATGAGAGCCTTTCAGAAATACTTGCGCAACAAGGCTGTGTTAATCCGGACGGACAACATGACAGCCATGTACTACATCCAAAAACAGGGGGGGGACACTCTCTGCAACTATCTCACCTAGCACAGAGCATATGGAAGTGGGAAATTCCACAAAACATGTATCCCCTGGCAGAACACCTCCCAGGGATAGACAACCCGATAGCAGACCTACTAAGCCGACACAGTCAGCAAATACACGAATGGGAGATTCATCCTCAAGTTCTCCAACCATTCTTCCAAAAGTGGGGACATCCAGACATAGATCTGTTTTCCACAAACGAAAACTCAAAATGCCCGTCCTTCGCCGCCAGGTTCCCACACCCGTTGTCACAAGGCAATGCGATATGGATGAACTGGTCAGGCAGATTTGCGTACACTTTTCCACCAACCCCACTGATTCCATTAGTGGCATGCAAACTAAGGCAACAGTCACTCACAATGATCCTAGTTGCTCCCACATGGGCAAGACAGCCATGGTACATAACGCTCCTGAAACTCTCAGTAGTTCCTCACCAAAGACTGCGTCTCTCGCCACAACTGCTAACACAGAACCATGGAGAAATCAGGCACCCAGATCTCAATCAGATGAACCTAGCGATCTGGCTCCTGAGGTTTTAGAGTTCGGATATCTTAACTTGCCTCCATACTGTATGAACATTATCAAGGAAGCGAGGCGTCCCACTACCAGAGCATGCTACGCAGCTAAATGGAAAAGATTTGTTATCTATTGTAATACTAACCAAAACAATCCATTGGATGCCTCCATCCAAAAAGTAATCTGTTACCTGCTACATCTTCAGAGATGTAACCTAGCATACTCATCCATAAGGCTACACCTTGCTGCTATAGCAGCATATCTTCAAAACAGACAACATGTGTCCCTATTCAGAATCCCACCTATCAAAGCTTTTATGGAGGGACTTAAAAGAGTTATCCCTCCAAAGCATCCACCTTCTCCAGTCTGGAACTTAAACATAGTACTTACCAGACTCATGGGACCCCCCTTCTAACCACTTCATTCATGTGAACTACAGTTCTTAAGATGGAAGGTGGCATTTTTAATCGCTATTACCTCCCTCAGGCGAGTAATTTAGCTACAGGCACTAACCATTCAGGAACCTTTCATGCAAATACACTACAATAAAGTAGTGCTTCGTACAAACCTTACATTTATGCCAGAAGTTATATCCACTTTCCACATCAATCAGTCATAGAATTGCCAGTTTCATTTCAAAACCCGCAATCCGTGGCTGAAAGAGCTCTACACACACTAGACGTTAAAAGAGCTCTGTTATATTACGTAGACAGAACAAAATCATTCAGAAAGACAAAGCAACTATTTGTCGCTTTTTCACCACAACATAAGGGTAATCCCATTTCCAAAGCAGGAATAGCCAGATGGATAGTTAAATGCATTCAAATATGCTATCAAAAGGCAAAGCGCACTTTAACAGTTCCCCCAAAAGCACACTCAACGCGTAAAATGGGGGAATCCATGGCTTTCCTAGGAAATATTCCCTCAGAAGACATATGTAGGGCAGCTACATGGTCTACCATACACACTTTCACGAAACACTACTGTGTTGATGTGCAAGCTAAGCAACAAGCTGCTGTGAGCCAGGCTGTCCTGAAAACTCTTTTTCAAACCACTGCAGCTGATAGAGGCGACCACCGCTAGAGGAGAAACTGCTATACAGTCTATGCTAAGATATGAATTCAGCAGCCCACATGCCTCGAACGGCAAATGCTACTTACCAGTATGCATCTGTTCTTGGCAAGTAGGGCTGCTGACATTCATATACCCACCCTCCTCCCCGGTGTTTGTCACAGCTGTATGGTTATCTTCCTTACATACATTTACATGGTCATCTCTTACTTTCCTATACTCCATCTTTGCCACAATGGCGAAAAACAATCTGAAGATGGAGAAGATGCCCATGCGCACTGTAGTCCAGGGGAGGAGTCACCTATCTTGTGATACTTCGAAGACTCTTCCAAGACAACAAGGTGCAAACATCCGGACCCAACACTAGGTGGCGACCTATGCTAAGATATGAATGTCAGCAGCCCTACATGCCAAGAACAGATGCATACTGGTAAGTAGCATTTGCCTTTTTATTCTGTGGTACATGAAAGCTAAGCCCAACAAAATTCTGCGACATTTGCTTTCATCTAAAATGAAAGAAAGAAAGGCAACGAATACAAAAGTGGCTGATTTGGGCTGCTTCAGGTAAATGGTCTGCCTCTCATCAACAAAATGAGGTACAGTGACATCCCCACAAAACACCCAAACTGCCCGGTTCATGGGCAGCTATGGCAGCTCTTGTGGCTTTCCCTGGACCTAATTTTGCATGGAGAACCAAAAAAACCAGCCTGGCCTCAAATACACCCATATTCAGTTTTACCAGCAGACGGAATTTGTTTTTCTAGCCCCGTTCTGCTCTTTGTATTTCCTTTTTTCTGCTTATTAAAAAAACAAATGGATTTTGCCGATTTCATGTTCCACAAAATAGTTTTACCCACTGCAATTCTTCAGCGGGCACTCCTTCGCAGCCAGCTGCTCCACAGCTGGGTCCATCTTCTGTGGTGCTGCAAAAAGTGCACAAAGAGTAGCGGACAGTTTTTCTCTGTATAATGCAATACTCCTGGCAATTATCTCTACTCTGGCCACAAAGTGGTGATGCATGTGCAAATTAAGAGTGAACATTGCTCAGGTCGTCCCAGAGCAGTTAAAAGAAGACGGTGTCCTAAATACTGTCCATAGACAGTTTTATTCCGCTTTTGCCTTTTTCCTACTTGGGACCGAATTACATCCTTTAGGAAGAGTCCATGTATGTTTGAAAGAAAGAGAAAGAATAAACATATGAAAAATTCTTCACCTATTGCTAGATGTTTGCATACCTTTATTAATAGAACATGATAAACATTTGCCAACATGCACACATTCTTACAAGTGCTAAAAATACACTTTTAAAGGAGAGTGGTGGCTCTTAAAAGAGACTTTGGATTTTTTTAAAAACATTTATTATTGTTGAAATCAAACAAAAAACATAAAGCAGCAATAAGACAGTAGAGGAGTCCATCATATACAATTACACATTTCAAAGCAGGTGTCATCTGGGAATCACAGAACAAACCCCCACATGCAATCACATTGGTAATATTAGACATGTCTACTAAATAATTCACACACAGTGGATCCAGATTGCGCAGATAGATACTTGCGTCATCCAGCACCTGATAAGTAAGTAATCACATTAATAGTCTCCAGATGAGGGCACATTATTAATATCAGATACATCCATTCGTTTAAGACGTTCACGGTGCAATTCAACTGTAGGGGATAGGCCGATGTCACCTCTGTATCTATTCCACCCCACCCCCCCATTTGCGGTCCCATTTCTTAGGGCATCCCCTGTGTTTAAAGACGTCTTTTTCAGCAATCATTGCTCTGTCCATATTAACTGCCCAGTCACGTACAGTCGAGACCACTCCCAACCCCCATTTTTGTGCAATATTACTTTTTGCGATGGTCCAATTCAATGAGGGCCATGTTTACTCTGTTTGTGTTAGGTCATTGACTTCCCAAATATTCAGGAGACATAGTTGGGGGGAGGCTTTCGGAGTCTTACCACCTGCCCTCTCCATCTGTTTCGTGACATCGTCCCAGTATCGTTGCACTATTGTGCAATCCCAGAGGATATGAAAAAGGTACTTGTTTGGTGGCATTGTCGAAGGCACAAGGGGTCAGCCCTCCTACCCATTTTGACCAAGACCCCTTTGTCTAAATATACACATGAAGGGTCTTAAATTGTACCAGGCACAATCTCATGGGATAGCCACTTCCCTGGGGGATGCCAGAGCTTCTAGCCAATCATCATCCTTTAATTCCCCCAAGTCCGTCTCCCAATATTACCGCAGGCTCAATAAGGGGTCTGGGCGATTATTCAGTAGCTTTTTATATGTGAGGGATATGGCCTTTTCATTCATAGTGTCGAGTATCAGTCTGTCCTCCAGCGGAGAGGCCTCGGGTAGTGGAGCATCCCTGGGTAAAACTGCTTTGACTGCGTGGCTAATTTGCAGGTACTAAAATGTTTCGGTCTGTGTGAGTTGGTATTTATTCTGTAGGTCTATAAAGAGGCCAACTTCCCCGCAATCCACATATCACCCACTGTCGAGATGCCTATAGGATCCCAGGGCATTTGCTAAGCTGACTTTGGATTTTTTGACAGTTTGGAGTATCTACAACCAACAGCAACTTGCATAGCCATTTTAAATAATGCTTATCTAAAAGTTTCTAGTCATAATTGGTCAGATGAATGCCATTTATACAGAAAATATTTCCTGTGTTTCCGAAGCTTTTAGAAACATAAATCATGAAAATTCTCACTAATTAGCCAGCTGAGTTTACAGTAAGCATGCTCAAGACTTTACTTGGAAACAAAATCCAATGATGTTGTTGAGCTATACGTGAAAATATGAATTTTTAAGTTTTAAACAAATTGATGAACTTCAATGTCTCACTTTATCTGGAGATAACTTGTAAAGTTTCAAAAATCATTTCTATATACACTTAAGCATCCTACATTGTGATGGGGCTCACTTGTAAGGTCTAGTATTAGGACTACAGCTTTCCATTTCTATCCCTTGAAAGCAAAACATTAACTTTTCCCCAACTGTTAAAAGAAGAACCATAAACTGCTTAGGGCTGCTTTTGATGCAGATAATTTATGCTATTGAAATGTGATTCATTGTGTGATTCATACAAATTACTTTATGGAATGTGGGTTAGTGCTAAAACTTACAAGTGTTTTTATCACTATGCATCACGAAATTAAAGCACAAATAAAGTACTCATTATTTTACTGTTGCCTTGTTGCCGATATAGTGTACTTTCAAATTTTAAACAATAGGTTGCCAAAACATAGTCTTGCCATAGCCATCTTTTACTGATAAACAGATTGCGGAATCTGGTGCACTTTAATATATACTCATGCCATCACCGATTTTTAACTGAAAGTCTGGCGTGATCGTGGGCTCAATAACACATTTTGGTACTAAAGCATACATGCTGTGTTTTGGGCACTCTAACATGTGTGAGCAGAAAGAGAATGTTTCTAGAACTTCAGTGTTCTGTTCCTGCACATAAGCTTCATTTTTAAATTGATGATCATGGTGTGTTCCTGGCTACATAACTATTCACAATCTGTTTTATTGTTAAACATTCAAAAGGTGTTTTCAGCATTGTGCACTTCGCAAACTTGGAACCACACAGACACAAGAAATAATTTTGAATGCTTTACACTTGGCTTGCTAGACATATGGTGCACTTTTAAACATTAACTAATAGAGCAACTGCTCTTGTGCATTGGCTTTTCAAAGTAAAGTGATTTTATCATCCTTTGTATTTTTAGTTATGTTTTTAATTTCAAATTTTTAATTTCAAATTTGTTTTATTAAGTTCAAGAGCAAGAATAACAGGCACAGTAAGGCGGTAAGCATGCAGTAGGGTTATGTAGCGAGCGAGACAGACAGGCACGTCTTCTCTGAGAGGCCATTCAGAAGCATATAAATCACACCTACACAGTATGGCGATGCCGGCATATAGTTGAAGGTGCCATGTAAGAATTACAACCAAACAAAACCAAAGGAAGAACTCAACCCCCCACCCTCCACCCAACAGCCCCTCCATCCTCCCCCCTCCCCGACCAGTATGCCAGTAGTTCGGAGTCTCCCTGAGTGCACTCTCGGGCTGACAAGTAGCGAGGTGTTTAAGGTTGTGGCGGAGCCTGTGGTGGGTCTGTGAGCCGCAGAATGCGAAGGTATTTGGGGCAAGTGATTTCGTGAAATTCCCTGGATAAGAGGGACAGGAGCGGGTGCCAGGTCTTCTGGAAGGAGTCAGTCGATTGTGTGAGTGTGGCCTGGATGCGTTCCATGCCCAGTGTGAACCACAGTTTGTGTAACCAGCCAGTGTGGGTGGGTAATGTGGTGGAACCCCAGAGTGACAGAACGTGTTGCGACGCTGCTTGCATGGCGATTCCCATCTGTTTGCCTCGCAGTGACCTTAAGGGAAATGTGAGCGCATTGGGGAGCCCTAGGATAGTGTATGCAGGAAAGCGCGGGACTTCAGTTTCAAAGGTGGAATCAATATCATCCAGTACCGCTTTCCAGTACCCTTGCAGAGCGTCGCAGTCCCACAGGAGGTGGGTCAGAGTGCCCCTTGCGCCGCAGCCTCTCCAACACAGAGCGCTTCGGAGAGGATTGCCCTGATTGAGTCTCGCCGGAGTAAGGTGCCAATAGATGGCCAATTTTATCGCCGACTCCCTGGCCGCAGTGTTACGGGTGGTGTGTGCCGCTCTATAGAATACAAACCCCCATTCCATGGGCGAAAGTGTTCTTCCGAGCTCCGATTCCCAGCGCCTTTGCCCCGCCGTTTTAACTGGGCCGGCCACAGGTGATAACATTTTGTAAAGGTCCGATATCAGGTGCCTATCCGAGTCTTTCGTGATCAGCCATTTCTCAAACGGCGTCATTGGTCGAGCAACTAGGGGAGCGTGGTCTGGGTGCGTGAGCCAGTGGCGCAGCTGGAAGTATTGGAACATGTGAGGTTTAGTCACTCCGTAGCCTTGTGTGATGTCGGCAAGGGGGAGGAAGCCCTCTAGGTCAAAGAGATGACCGGCTGAGCGGCAATCTGTGCTCCGCCACTGCAGGAAGGCACGGGGATCGGTGCCCGGCGGGAAGTCCGGGTTATCAAAGAGCGGAGTGAGCGGGGAGGGGAAGGTCGTCAGGCCCCGCCTGACCGCCACCGTGTCCCACGTCCTCATGATGGTGCGAGTAACCGGGGAGCGGAGAAGGTATCGCGGTCTATGCTGGCGGGCAAGAAACGGTACCTTCCACAGCGACATCTTTAGTTATGTTTTTGATAAATTTGCTTCAATCATTTTTATTTGTGATCCTTATATAATACTAACAATGCTAAAAGAAAATCCATTTGGTCCTTTTGGTACTGTTCACTATAGGCTTTCCAAAGCATTAGATTAACTATGGGAAAAATACAAGTTACTGTCTTTGATAGAAGTTATTTAGGAGATTGTTGGCTGTTGGGTTAAACTATTTCCAGGTGGTGAAACAGTACAACTATTTAGAGGTATCATCCCAGAAAAAGTATCCTACAAATCTTGCATGGTTGTAAAGGGTACAATGATAAAAATGTGTGTGGTGTGATCGATACATATGATATCATATATGGGGAATACTATGCAGCCTCTTTAAACATTCTGCACTGAGATGTGCTTACCCAATTTACTTAGATTGGAATTTTGAGGTTTGTTTTCTGCCAATTAGAAATTTGAATCCAGTAGAAGTAACATGGTAGGAGTTTCAGATAAAATCAAGTGGTTGTGATTAATATCATGAAGAGTTTGTTGGTTTAAGATCCTGCCCACACCAAGTTCACTATTGCCTAGGGAATGGATGGAGATAGTAATGGAAAAAATGTACAAAATATAAGAATGATATAATTCTGCATGGCATGGAAAGATACAATTGGACTTAGAGCTGGCTTTGAAAAATGTATGAAATTCCAAGAAAGGCAATTCTAGCAGCTGTTGGGCATGGAAATCCATTTAATAACTATTTATGGTAATATAGTGGTGGGTCAAACTTACCTGGATATGATACTTTAACATGCTCCTAACTAGTTAAGTGACTTTACATAATAGGATTAGTCCAGATACCAATTCTTTCAAATATTTAGTATGTGGACTGAAGTGACAGTTAGCAGATGATTGTGCAGGTTTAGCAGCAGTAAGTTAGAATTTTTAAATATATATTGCTTGTATTCCTTTCACTTGACAGAGATAGAGTAGAATATCTTGTTCTATCATTGACCACCATGAAGGATGTCATCTCTAATCTACACTATTATAAGTTGGAGTAAATTGGAGAGGTGTGGTTATGATGAAAGTTTTGATTATTTTTGTTGATAAATCATTGTTACCTGTAAATCTACAATCGTGTGTTATTAAGTGTTTACATATCAAAAACAAAATAACATGTCTGGCAACAGTATGTTCATTTATGTGAGGTGGAAGTACCTAAGAATCCTTAAAAGAGTGCAATAAATATTATAGCAAAGTATATTAAAATATCTTGTTAACTGAGGGTACACAGGAAAGTGAAGAATATTTCCTCAAACCAATTAAAAAAATATATATATATAAAAAAGAATAATGGATTTGTACGAACACAACATCTTCATGATTGTTTACATTCGAAAGGTCATACAGGCATAAGGTTTACCAAATTTAACAAGATAATGGCTAACTGGTTTATGTTTGAGAAAGTAGTTTGGAGGCTTGCTGAAGCCCTTTCAACATAATGAAGTTGCCCATTAGATGATAAGCCATCAACAATTAGTAACTCATAATATAATGTTTCATATTTATTCTGAAGACCAATGAGTTTGATAAAATGCTATTTTACATAATGCTGTCATTCAGACTTTAAAAGGCAGCACTTTTTTTTATCAATTCATGACTGCCACTGAGCCTCCTCATAAATTGCAATGAAAAGAAAAACAATTAGAAGGAAACATTACCACTGTTCTTAGTGTTAAACACAGTACAAAGTGATATGACAGGTGCTCAGAAGTGCAATGTAGCACCACAAAAAGCACTCCAGACCTCAAGATTTCAAATGGGTATGTTTCACTACTTAGAAAAGGAACACATTCTAGTAGATGAAGTAATTGTTGGAGCATACAGTTGTAATCACACAAGCACATATTGTAAAATGGATACAGTTAGTACTATACTTTCTGAAAGATTTGTGCGTTTACAAATTTCCACTGAACTATCAATAAGATTTTTAAAATTTAGGATATAATGCACTGCTAAATATACTTTTGTAGATATACTTTTCTCAGAAAGCGGAGGCAATGCTTAGAGTAGATTAGCAATAATGGCAGGTAAGTAATATTTAATAGGAAGGCATATCAGATAGAAAGCACTTACAAATGTACACTGAGCACTAACATCAATTTTGGCTAGCTGTATCCTTGAAAAAAGCCATGTACTACATAATGTATAATAAATTATGAAACACTAAATAGACCATCCAGACATTATGTAGCATGGATTTGAAGAGGCACTTGCTGATATGATTGCAATAGTACTGTCATTAAAGCTAATGATTGATGGCCAAGAAACCCTGAAAATGTGTATGTACTGTTATTGGAAAGTACCTATGAAGAAAACCTACAGCTAGAGAGACACAAAAGTTACATCCTAGACAAATCGTCGGGAGTATCTCATAATATCAAAGAAAAAGCAGATTGTGCAGGGGATTATTCTGTGACAGATATCTTTAAATTGAGAGTAAAAATAAAATCAGAAAGACAAAATATTACTTCTTAATTACTGAGAGACATCGACAGTATAAAATCATGATTCTCTCCGCTACCAACAAAATTAAATAGATAATAAAAAGGAATTTTGCAGCATGGAAATAATATCATTGATGAAATCTTTATTAGTTACAATATCATGAAAAGCCATCATTTGAAAAGTATTTCAGCCCTAAACACAATTGTCTTCCTTAAAATGTAGGTGTGAATTCTTTAGTATGAGTCGGATATTTTTCATTTAAGAAATATGCTTTATTCTCAAACATGCCCTTATGATTGCAATGTAAATTTGTTTCACCTACCCTGTATTACTAGTGAGATATGTAAAAATATAAATGATACCAAATTAGTATGGAGGACAAAAAGTTGAAACTTGCATTTAAATTACCCGTGTCATTTGAGGTGCAGTGATACTGTTCTGATTTTTATGCTTTCCTTTGTTACAGAAGAAGCAAGAGCAACAATATTGAAGCACTTTTCCAGATGCAGTATGTATGCTGAAAATCAACTTTGTGCATGTCAACAATTAAAACCTACCTTATTCAAAAAATGAAAAAACACATAAGTATTTAACAGAAAACAAAATGTAAGGTCTTAGGCACTCAACTTTACACTCTACAGTTCCTCACGCCCAGTCTCCGGCCCTGGTTCCCATTTATTAGTAACTTAACAGGAACCCAATATTATAATCACAGACAAGTAATACATTTAAAATCAAAATCTGGACATTGTGGTTAGGCTGGAAATGGTTTTCTATTGTGCCGGCATTTGGCAAGTTGTATTTATTTTTGTTATTTAAGAATTGTATGTTGATAGATTCTACATTAATAGTTGCCAGTGCTCTTTAAAATCAGCAATCAGAACATAGTCTTGAGAAATACATAGAACAAGATGAAAATAATTAGAACGCATGTAATTTTAGAGACTATCAAATGCAACTGTGGATATAGGTAGTCAGTGAGGCAAATTAGTATGTAATAAAAGGAAGAGAAGAACCTTCAACTTGGAGAGGGAAGGTGGAGAGAGGAGGAGGAATCAGTCAATAGCTGTAGACAATAATTCTTCAACAATTAACTGTTCAAGTTAATGTCAAATAGTAGTTTCAAACAACCCAGCTCCTGTTACCCCTCTCCCTGAATCCAGTGCACAAAGACTTTATCGATAACTCATGGCCCTAGATCACAGGGCAAGATAGGGGATACATCAATCATCAGCTCTGGATTTTAGGAAACACGGGCCTTTCAGGAGGTGGATATTGGATGGGTTGAGAGTTCTAACCGAACATAATTGCAAATCCTTCACAATATGACATTCTAACCTGGGCTGTGTGCACTACAAGGGATCAAACACAGAGCTATGTGCATGACACTCAAGTGAATTGGGAGTCAGTGAAGTTGGTAAAGGAAAAGTGAAGTCCTAGAGTACCAAGGGTCAAAGTGACAAGTCAGGTGACCTGGTTGTGAAGCTAGTGGGGATATGTCTAGGATTATATAAGAGTGGGTTTCAGCTTCCTCCTGTCTAGAAACAATCTCCATTGCTTACAGATTCTTGATTGAATGGATCATCTTGTATTGCACATGTAAGTGGTTAGTGGCAATCATGATGATGGATTATTCTGAAATTTTAATGGAAGTCTAGTTACCTTGCTCTTATAGGGTATCATTTAGGGTTTGGTGAAGCAGAAGATCAGCCATAAATCTTCAACTTTCCAACGCTGTCAAACCTATGGTGTCCCTGCCCCATTTATAAAGCATCAGGTTTGCACTGGTGGAACTTTTGTAAAACGATACAAAAGGGGATGATGGACGGAGCGCCTGAACAAATCAAACACTCACCCCCAGTCAACTGATCTGGGTTTAATCCATCACCATTCTTTAGTTCACTCAGCCACCCCAGTTCAGACATGGCTATATGCAAATCAGTCTGACCCTGTGCCTCATGGGGACAGTCCAGCCCGAACTGCCAAGCCATGTCTTCCCTGGACCGGAAACAAGCATCCTGGGACCGGTTTCGGATTCATAATCCTCATCAGCCAGGCTATCTTGAATCCAGTGGCCAAGTGAACAAGGGACTCACATCTGAGCATACCCTGCCACACTTAGGGCGAACAAAGCGATACAAAAGGGGATGATGGACGGAGCGCCTGAACAAATCAAACATTCACCCCCAGTCAACTGATCTGGGTTTAATCCATCACCATTCTTTAGTTCACTCAGCCACCCCAGTTCAGACATGGCTATATGCAAATCAGTCTGACCCTGTGCCTCATGGGAACAGTCCAGCCCGAACTGCCAAGCCATGTCTTCCCTGGACCGGAAACAAGCATCCTGGGACCGGTTTCGGATTCATAATCCTCATCAGCCAGGCTATCTTGAATCCAGTGGCCAAGTGAACAAGGGACTCACGTCTGAGCATACCCTGCCACGCTTAGGGCGAACAAAGCGATACAAAAGGGGATGATGGACGGAGCGCCTGAAGAAATCAAACACTCACCCCCAGTCAACTGATCTGGGTTTAATCCATCACCATTCTTTAGTTCACTCAGCCACCCCAGTTCAGACATGGCTATATGCAAATCAGTCTGACCCTGTGCCTCATGGGAACAGTCCAGCCCGAACTGCCAAGCCATGTCTTCCCTGGACCGGAAACAAGCATCCTGGGACCGGTTTCGGATTCATAATCCTCATCAGCCAGGCTATCTTGAATCCAGTGGCCAAGTGAACAAGGGACTCACGTCTGAGCATACCCTGCCACACTTAGGGCGAACAAAGCGATACAAAAGGGGATGATGGACGGAGCGCCTGAACAAATCAAACACTCGCCCCCAGTCAACTGATCTGGGTTTAATCCATCAACATTCTTTAGTTCACTCAGCCACCCCAGTTCAGACATGGCTATATGCAAATCAGTCTGACCCTGTGCCTCATGGGAACAGTCCAGCCCGAACCCTTTTAAATATCCACAAATCTGCCTATATTTCGATTATTCTGAATTGACAAACTTTGAAAAAAGCAGTCAGGTTGTTTGTCATTAACCTCCCTTTGCATGATGTATCTTACTGTACCTTACTCACCCAAGTCTTGCATACAATTATATATTATATGTATTATACCTGTCTAGAGCCTTATTGGTTGGTAGGCATTCCATCATGCAATACTAACCAGTTGTTCCAGATGAAAAGCTCAGCTATCTCCACTGTTTCACTCATCCCAAAAACCACCAATTTCAGAGACAAATAGTAGGAGCTTAACTATCTATGCTTCATATAGATATGTTAATATTCCAATATAGCTTTTACCAAATCATGGTTACGCCAAGATATTTATAATTATTTACATTTTGAAGTAGTTTTTCATGTAGTCTCCATGCATCTTTCATTACGCTCTTACTCAATGCCATTACTTTTGTTCTGTCAATACTTTTTGGTGGCTTTATTGGCAGAAATGGTGAAACATACTCACCACCCTTTGCAGGAGTGTATAGAAATTGGGTTTCTTATTGGCAGAGATATGCACCCTGTCCAAGGAGGAACCACAATCCTAGTCAGGGTAAGCTAGATACACTTTAAAAGATAACCTGTTCTCACCCTCTAGTAGCTTGGCATAGAGCAGTCAGGCTTATCTAAAGAGGCAATGTGTAAAGTATGTGTACAACACACACACACAGTAACAATAAAAAACATCACAAAAGACTCCACACCAGGTTATAAAACTAGACAGTAAATTTATAAATTTAATATAAATAAACCAAGACTGAAATGACAAACATCCAATACGTAGATGTTGAGTTATGAATTGTTGAAGAATAAAAAGAGTTCTAGTGCTTCGAAGCAATAAGCACCAATGGTGGTTATCTGGTCATGCCACTGGGGTAAAGTCAAAAGTTCAGGCTGCACTAAATGGGGTGCAGGCCAGCTACAGGACCCACACAAGGCCAGTGAGCAAGGTACCTTGACCCTTGGTCGCAACAGCAAGGTGCGGGGTGCAGACGAACAATGCATTGATGCGGATGTGATGTGTCAATTTTCTTCACAAGTTAAACAAATAATCCCTTGGACGATACTATATATAGAATCACCTAGACCACTGCTAGATTACCATTAATCTGACCTATCAGACAAACATACTGGTATTACTTCCAGCCCACCCCGCACAATAAGATCATGCGATAACTTTTTCAATTGGAAAAATACAAAAGAATGTTTTTATTAATATCACACTATAAAAAGCATTTCATTAAAAGCAATTAAAACCTCATACACATATCTCAAACAATTCATATAAAACAATTCATAGAATAATCACAATTTTACACAGAACATACATTCACAATGAAAACCCCATGGACCAAAGAGAAATTAATGTTCTCTGTCATCAAATAAAACATATCCTATGGGGAAAGTATTGATCACCCGGCCTGTATGCACTCCTTATCTTGCGAATACAGGACCGGGTTGACCCTGGGATTATGTTAATCACTATGCGTCTACGCGTTTCGATGGTTAGAATAATTATTCCATCTTTTTCAAGACTGTAGATTGAATTTTTCTCTGTTGTCATTCCTGATCTCTATGTCCTGTAATGAGCAAACATGTATAGAAAGATATATATATATTTATTGTATACATGGTATCTACTCTATCATGATTAAAATACACATCCTATACATAGGCACTTCACTATAATAGTACCCCTTATCCCACATAACATCGAGGAGGCACAAGGCTTACATCTACCATTCATAAAATCCTCCCCCTTCTCATAAGTGTGTTTTACACATTACACAATATGGATTGTACATCATCTTATCATTTATCTTTCACTGTTTACACATCTGAATGAAGATAAACATGTGACCAACCCATTTTACATTCTGATCATCTTCCCCAAGCATTACATACCAACATTTACTGGGTGTTACCACTTTCCACTCTTCCAGTCATTAATTCTTATTACAGCTGGTCACCTCTAAAACCTTATCTGTTCTTTATATCTTTCCTGCCTGCTCTAGCTAAATATTAATGGAGAGCTGATTCAATTACCTTTTATGCGAGGAGAGTCCAATCAATTTTCTTCACGCAGTGGTGGGAATGCATCAGGTCCATAGACGCGCCAATCTGTGGTACATTGGCTCTGAAAGTGATGTGTTGGGTTTCTCCTTGCATTAAAGGGGATGCGGCAATCTGGGCACATTGCTTCAGAGGCAATGCACGGTTCTGATGTTTTGGGCTCTCAAGGTGATGTGTTGGATTTCGAGAGCGTTGCGCCGATTCAACTCCTGCAACAGGGTCGATGCATGCAGGTTCTGCTTATCGCAGACTGGAGATGTGTTGATTTCTCTCGTGCATCTATCTGGCTCCACTGCCATTGAACCAGGCACAGGAGCAGGTGTAGAAACTTTGATATCCCCGAGTCTTAAGCAACAGGAGGCAAGCCAAAAAGCCCTTGGAGATCACTTCAATTGCAAGGCAGAGTCCAGCTCTCCCTGAGCAGGGTCAGAGAGTAGCAGGCAGCAGGACAGCACAGTAGTAAAGCAGGTCTTCCAGATCAGCTGTCCAGCAGAGTGTCAGTCCTTGATTTAGCACAGCAGTTCTTCTGACAGAGTTCAGTTACCGGTCTAGAAGTGTCTGATTTGGTGGGGTCTGAGACCCAGTACTTTTACCCAGTTGTGCCTTTGAAGTGGAGGGGTGTCTTCAAAGAAGGGTCTTTGAAGTGCACAGAAGTCCTTTTATCCCAGCCCTGGCTTCAGACTATCTGCAGGGGGTAATTAGACCTTTGTGTGGGGGCAGGACATTGCCTGTTCAGGTGTAAGTATCGGCTCCTTCCTCCCTACCTGCCCTGGAAGAGCCATCAGAATGCAGATGGGCACCCAGTCACATATAACCTTCCTCTGTTTGTGGCTGTCTAGAAGGAATGCACAAAGTATAGCTCTCTCCCTCCCTAGACGTGTATTGGAGACAGGCTGCAGGTACACAGCCAGGCTTGCTTGAATCCATCTTCTGAAGACGGCTGTAATGCCAGAAACCGGTCCTAGGAAGCTTGAATCCGGTCCAGGGAAGGCATGGCTTGGCAGTTCGGGCTGGACTGTTCCCATGAGGCACAGGGTCAGACTGATTTGTATATGGCCATGTCTGAACTGGGCTGGCAGAGTGGGCTAAAGAACGGTGATGGATTAAACCCAGATCTGTTTCCTGGGTGTGAGTGTTTGATTGGTTCAGATGCTCCGTCCATCACCACCCCCTTTTGTACCTCACTTACAAAATGGCGGCAGCCATGTTGTGGCATTGAACCTCTTGGACATTAACAGTGACCTGCGTTGCCTGCGGACTGCCTGGTGGTGGATGAGTGTGCGGAATCAGAGTGTGGCCTCACAAGGACTGTGATACGACGTGCTGTTCCCCTAAATGGACATGGTGGATCGGTGCTATATACACTCGAGGTGCGGACACTTGCGCTACCTGCGGCCCTTCCTTCTCGACATCGCAGCGACGAGACGAACTGCGGCGAATACACTCAAATTGTGCAGGGCTTGTACTCATGTGTGATCCTTCGTCAGTTCATGAAGGCGAGAGACACTGTAGGGGCCCACATCACTGGAGGTAAGGTATCGGCATCTTGGACAGTCTCTTTAACGCCATAACCCTGACATACCAGCTGGTGGAGGTGCCCAGGGGCTCTGGTGTGCTATCCTGGTCACGCGAAATGGCTGCAATAGGATTTGCTGAGGTGCTATCGACTACAGAGTACTATTGAACTAGTCTTAGTGCATGACTCTGGTGCACACCCTGGGGGGCCGTATAGTACACTATGGGCAAGTTGGACGCCCGACAGCCGCGACTTACGTTCGAGTCTAAGAGGGGCACTAAGCATAATGAATATACTTATTTAAAGGGCTTTCAGACAGCTTTTTTCATCCACTGGCCTGTTGTGTCATTCACATTTTGCTTATGCCTATTAGAGATCATAGCCTAGGGTAGGGGGTCAGCTCACTTCAGCCACTGTTTAACTTTACTTTGAGAGACGTTTAGCTCTTTCATAAGGATCACATCCGCAATCACGATAGTTCCTTCTCTGCCAATGTTTTTATTTTTAATTTATTCTTTGGTGTTGCCTTTGTGTTTAGAGTATGATGTGACAGCAGGACACATTTTACAAGATGTGAGCACTGACCACATTCCACCCTTTATCAGTTCCTGTCTCCTGAAAATGCTGTTGTAAATTCCTTTTATTGGGGGTGGGGTCGCACACTACTCACACACCAGCGGGATCGCCCCTAAGGACTGTGGTAAGTGTAGTTCGTGTTCCGCGATGCATCTTCTTTCGATTCTCTGCTATCTTCGCCATCCCTGGACACGTGTTTCGGGGTATTTACCCCTCATCAGCAGGTATTAGGCCGTGTTCTGGAGTTGCCGGTGGCTGCCAAATATTGACAGGTTTAGTACCACTCAGGCGCGCAGGGGCGGGGTCCCAGGCTCGTCAGCCTACTGCTCGAGGGAGCTTTAACATTACTATTGGGGGTGGGGTCGCACACTACTCACACACCAGCGGGATCGCCCCTAAGGACTGTGGTAAGTGTAGTTCGTGTTCCGCGATGCATCTTCTTCCGATTCTCTGCTATCTTCGCTATCTTCGCCATCCCTGGACACGTGTTTCGGGATATTTACCCCTCATCATCAGGGATTAGGCCGTGTTCTGGGGTTGCCGGTGGCTGCCAAATATTGCCAGGTTTAGTACCACTCAGGCGCGCAGGTGCGGGGTCCCAGGCTCGCCTGCCAACTGCTCGAGGGAGCTTTAACATTACTATTGGGGGTGGGGTCGCACACTACTCACACACCAGCGGGATCGCCCCTAAGGACTGTGGTAAGTGTAGTTCGTGTTCCGCGATGCATCTTCTTTCGATTCTCTGCTATCTTCGCTATCTTCGCCATCCCTGGACACGTGTTTCGGGGTATTTACCCATCAGCAGGGATTAGGCTGTGTTCTGGGGTTGCCGGTGGCTGCCAAATATTGCCAGGTTTAGTACCACTCAGGGATGCAGGTGCGAGGTCCCAGGCTCGTCAGCCAACTGCTGGAGGGAGCTTTAACATTACTATTGGGGGTGGGGGTCGCACACTACTCACACTCCAGCGGGATCGCCCCTAAGGACTGTGGTAAGTGTAGTTCGTGTTCCGCGATGCATCTTCTTTCGATTCTCTGCTATCTTCGCTATCTACGCCATCCCTGGACACGTGTTTCGGGGTATTTACCCCTCATCAGCAGGGATTAGGCCGTGTTCTGGGGTTGCCGGTGGCTGCCAAATATTGCCAGGTTTAGTACCACTCAGGCGCGCAGGTGCGGGGTCCCAGGCTCGTCAGCCTACTGCTAGAGGGAGCTTTAACATTACTATTGGGGGTGGGGTCGCACACTACTCACACACCTGCGGGATCGCCCCTAAGGACTGTGGTAAGTGTAGTTCGTGTTCCGTGATGCATCTTCTTTCGATTCTCTGCTATCTTTGCTATCTTCGCCATCCCTGGTCACGTGTTTCGGGGTATTTAACCCTCATCAGCAGGGATTAGGCGGTGTTCTGGGGTTGCCGGTGGCTGCCAAATATTGCCAGGTTTAGTACCACTCAGGCACGCAGGTGCGGGGTCCCAGGCTCGTCAGCCAACTGCTCGAGGGAGCTTTAACATTACTATTGGGGGTGGGGTCGCACACTACTCACACACCAGCGGGATCGCCCCTAAGGACTGTGGTAAGTGTAGTTCGTGTTCCGTGATGCATCTTCTTTCGATTCTCTGCTATCTTCGCTATCTTCGCCATCCCTGGACACGTGTTTCGGGGTATTTACCCCTCATTAGCAGGGATTAGGCGGTGTTCTGGGGTTGCCGGTGGCTGCCAAATATTGCCAGGTTTAGTACCACTCAGGCGCGCAGGTGCGGGGTCCCAAGCTCGTCAGCCAACTGCTCGAGGGAGCTTTAACATTACTATTGGGGGTGGGGTCGCACACTACTCACACACCAGCGGGATCGCCCCTAAGGACTGTGGTAAGTGTAGTTCGTGTTCCGCGATGCATCTTCTTTCGATTCTCTGCTATCTTCGCCATCCCTAGACACATGTTTCGGGGTATTTACCCCTCATCAGCAGGGATTAGGCCATGTTCTGGGGTTGCCGGTGGCTGCCAAATATTGCCAGGTTAGTACCACTCAGGCGCGCAGGTGCGGGGTCCCAGGCTTGTCAGCCAACTGCTCGAGGGAGCTTTAACATTACTATTGAGGGTGGGGTCGCACACTACTCACACACCAGCGGGATCGCCCCTAAGGACTGTGGCAAGTGTAGTTCGTGTTCCGCAATGCATCTTCTTTCGATTCTCTGCTATCTTCGCTATCTTCGCCATCCCTGGACACGTGTTTCGGGGTATTTACCCCTCATCAGCAGGGATTAGGCCGTGTTCTGGGGTTTAAATTCCTTTTAGATTGTCCTTTTTCTGACTGTTGGCATTTAACATCCTAATAGATTACTCTATTTGAAGCTGTTATGTATTAAATTATGAAAAGCTTCGATATTATACATGTGAATTCAAAAGCTGATAATTCTTTAGAACATTTTTATTCTGGAGTCAATTTCACCAATGGCTCTGTAATGAACTTTGCCCATGAAGGATACCAGCCTTTATTAATTTGCAACACATGTTGCACTTTTCATAATTTTATTGCTTCTTTTTATCTTTCTTTCTATCTTTTTACTTTTTCTTTCATTCCTTCATTCCTGTGTTCCTTTTTCTTTAATTGTTTCATTCCTTTTTTCTTCTTTCTTGCTTTCCTGTTTTCTTTCATTCATTCATTCTTTCCTTTTGTTCTTACTTTCTTTCATTCCTTCTTTCCTTCGATTTGATTTGATTTGCTTTTTGTATTTCTTTATTACTGTATTTCTTTTTTTCTGTTTTCTTTCTCTTTTTCTTTCTGTCTTTCCTTCTTTCATTCATTCTTTCCTGCTTCCATTCTTTCTTTCTGCCCTTTTTTTTTTCCTTACCTCTCTTTTCTTCCTTCCCTCTATCTTGCCTCCTTTCTTTATTTCTTTCCTTCTATCCTGCTTTCTTTCTATTTCTTTTTTCTTCATTCATATTGTGATGTCATAGATACACTCTGAATAACATTTGTTACTATTATACTAACATTTTTCTCCTTTTCTAAAACTTGGCTGAGTTACTATTGTTATATTCTTTAATGATTCCCTCTTTCTTTCTTGCTTTCATTCTTCTTTCTGTTTTTCAATCCTTTCCAACTTTCTTTCCCTCCTTCTTATTGTATGTCTTTCTATCATTTGGTCTTTCTATTTGCCTTCTTTTTTCCTTGTTCTTGCCTTCCTTGCTTTGTTACTTCTTTCATGCCTTCCTTCTTTCTTTCTTGTCTTCTTCTTTCTTGCCTTCTTTCATTCTTTTCTACTTTCTTTCGTGCCTTATTTCATTTTTTATTGCCTTGCCTCTTTCCTTCATTCATTGATACTTATAGGGTTTTTAGCCACACTTCACACATTTCACACAGTCAACCAGACTCCTGAGACATGAGCCGGAAGTGTAGACGCCGCCCTATGCGCTCTATTTCAGATTTCAGCTTTATCGCTGTCTTAAAAAAATTACTGCTTCACTATTTTAATTTGCTTACCTGGAACTGTGGGAATTGCGGGGACCGCGAGAGGCACTTTGGTGTCACGGGTGGCAGGGTAGGCATCTCTGGCAGTCTCTTGGGTTGGCTGTGAGTTCCGCCATCTTGGGGGGAGCTCGGAGGTTAGTGGGGTAGTTGTTCTGGTCCCGAGACTACTAATGCAGGCACAGCTGCGCCCACACCGTCGGCGCGCCAAAGGCAAGCCCGTCTCCGCTCGTCCGCGCCGGGCCGCCGCCAGCCGCCAGGACCCCTGCATCTGTTCCCTTAAACGTTATCAGGCGCTATTGGGAAGAGCTTATCTCTTTTAGATTTAACTGTCCCTCCCCACCTTGGGTTTTCAACGAGCCCTCCTTCCATTGTCAACTCTGCTCATTTAAGCTATCCTCTTCGGTGAGGGCCCCCGTCCTTCTGGCCACTCTGCATACAGGTTCTTGAGCTTGAATTGTCGTTCACTGCCATAATATTATGCTGAGGTGTTCGATCTTTTGGTCGACGAGTCCCCTGATGCCCTTTTTCTCACCGAGACCTGGCTCACACAAGACTCAGTGGCAGAGTCCTGGCTAGTGCTACCGCAGGGGTACGTGCTAGCGGCAATCAATAGAGAGGAGGCTAGAGGGGGAGGCATTGCAGTGATCGCCAAGGAAGCCGATTCTCTCAGCTTATGTAAGGAAAACATTGCTGGCTGTGAAAGTGCCTTATTTAAAATCCAGCTTAATCACAATTCCACTTTATCCGGCCTGCTAATTTATAGGCCCCCAGGACCGTCCAGCTTGTTCACGGACAACTTACTAAATGTGGTTGGGCCATTGGCGAGCAAATCTGCGAATTTCATCATCTTGGGGGACCTTAACCTCCACTTAGAGAACGGGGGAAAATCTGAGACTGCTTGCTTTCTGGCTGATTTAGAGGCCTTTCAGCTAATGCAGCACGTCGTTGAAGGCACTCATGTGGGGGGCCACCTGTTGGACCCTATCTTCTCCAACTTAAGTTCTCTAACTGTCCACTCACCGGTTCCGCAGGTTTGGACCGACCACTTCCTGGTCCCATTTACACTGCAACTGCACCGCAAATCGGAAGACCCCCGTTTAGTTCGAGAGCTGAAACGTCCCTGCCACAAATTGAACCCGGACCTGTTTTCGAGTTGGCTAACTGAGCACTGGCATCAGCTTCCATCCGATGCGGAGGCAGCTAATTTGTGCGTTCAGGAATGGCTGACATCTGGCTTGGACAGTTGTATTCCAGCTAAACGTGGGAGCAAAGGGTGAGGGCCATCTAACCCTTGGTTCTCTGAGTCACTCACGCAGGCAAAAAACGGCTGCAAGCAGCTAGAGTGAGCTTGGCCTCGCTCATATGAGACATCTGCAAATATAGAGTATCGTGCAGCTATCCAACACTATCACAAGTGCATTCGCAGAGTCTGTGCTGACTACGTGGCCAATAAAATCTTAGCCAGCTCCAACCCGGCGAAGACCATTTTCTCTCTGCTTAATGACATGAAGAGCGTGGGATGCAAGAGAGCGTCATCCATGAGCTCCAACTTTCAATGTGATGAGCTTGCGGAGCACTTTCTGAACAAAGTGCACCGGATCTACAGGGGTCTACCAAGGTTGACTCCCCTGCTGGAAGGTGGGGTGCCCGACAGGATAGATAACTCGGGGGCAGCTTGCCTGTCCTCCTTCCCTCCTTTGACCCTCCCAGGTTATGAGGCTTTGTGTTCTATAATAAGATCCGGTTCCCCGGAAGACCCTATGCCACCTGCCCTTTTCTGCCAGCTACATTCTTTAATTTCTCCAGTAAGTCTTGATCTGGCCAATCTGTCTTTGAGCTCATCTTCTGTTCCCCAAGCTTGGAAGCATGCTAAAGTGGTTCCATTACTAAAAAAGCCCTCATTTGACCCGGGTGATCCAGGGAATTATCAACCTATCTCTCAGCTTCCCTTCCTGGCCAAGTTGGTGGAATCCCATGTGAATTTCACCTTGGCTCAGTTCCTTGAACAGAACGCTATTCTTGCTACAACCCAGCACGGCTTTCGCCCTTGGCACAGCACCGAGTCTGCTCTATTGGCTGTGCTAGAAACTATCCGGGGTAGTCTGGATGTTGGGGACTCAGCGGCACTGGTCCTTCTGGACCTAAGTGTTGCCTTCGACACTGTCTCCCATGAAATTCTCTTGCAACGCCTCAAGGAAGTGGGGGTGAGAGATGTGGCATTGGCTTGGTTTCGGTCTTTCCTGGAGGACAGGTCCTTTCAGGTCTCTGTTCCTCCATACCATTCTCGGGAGGCTGCTCTGGAGCGGGGAGTCCCACAGGGCTCGGTGTTGAGCCCTCTCTTGTTCAACCTATATGGCAGACCCTTGGCGGAGGTGGCTAAGAGCAGGGGGATGTCCTTGGTCTCTTACGCCGATGATACTCAACTGGTGTTTGCTTTCTCAAAGAAGTGTAATACCAATTTGGGTAAGTTCAAGGACGACCTCCGGGCTATCTCGGACTGGATGGCGGCTAACTGTCTACAGTTGAACGCCAGCAAATCCGGGATTCTCCTCTTTGGCAAGGACCGTGAGCTTTGGTCTGAGCAGTGCTGGCCGGACTGCCTCAAGCCCGCCCCCCGCCCTAAAGAGGCGGTGAAAAATCTGGGCTTGTGGTTCGACAGCGACTTGACGTTTGACAAACAGACGAAAGCTGTCGCTGGGACCTGTTTCGGACTATTGCGAGGCCTCAGACCACTGCTCGGTTTCTTTCCCCCCAAGGTGCGTCAGACTATTATCCAGGCGTCCATCTTGTCTAGATTGGATTACGCTAACTGTCTCTACTTGGGCACTAACAAGGCGAGTATCAAACACCTTCAGAGGGTCCAGAATGTGGCGGCGTGGCTTTTGGTGGCTTTGCCCAGATCTCACTCGGTTGCACATGTGCTGCCAAGGCTCCATTGGCTGCCAGTGGCCCGGCGCATTGAGTTTAAGGCACTCTGCTATTCACACAAGATCTTGACACTACAGGCCCCACCAGGGTTACTCCACTTGTTGGAGTACTATGTGCCGGGGCGCGTGCTTCGATCTGCCGACCTTGCGCTGGCCCATGTTCCACGCATTTGGACAGTGAGAGCTGGTGGCCGTTCCTTCGGCTGTCTGGCCGCGAAACTCTGGAATTCACTCCCTCTCATTATGAGAGCAATGCCGAATCATCTGGCATTTCGAAAAGCCTTAAAGACCTGGCTCTTTCCCTCGCAGACAGTCTAACGGTCGCTGTCTCACTGATTGGTCTAGGGTTCATCGGGTTTCTGGTTGCGCTGGGACGCCTCGTCGCTGAGGCAGCTATGCGCATTATAAATCCTAAATAAAATAAAATAAAAAAATTTGTCTGTGGTTGTGCCATTCACATTTTTCTCCAACCCACACGAGCATGCATAAAGGGACAATGCATCACACCATTTCAGCACCTGGCTGATGGCACTATGTGTTACAGCATGCTGCCCTCTCATAAAGAGAACATCTACATACAAAGTAGTTTTCTTCTATGCCAGTGAGTACTTTGGTAATGTGGGCTTTTTTCCGACCAAAAACATGTTTGCCTTTAGTCAATGTTTTTCTTAGATTGAAAAATGTCAGACAGCTTCACAAACAATACAACTTTGCAGAAGCCATGACAAAACAAAACAAGAATTGTCAAAAGGCTGGCAGACAACACCAGGCTTATTGGGTTTGTCAATGCTTGTTTAAAGAATGAGCCTACAGTTGTCATGATACTCGATATTATTGTATCACTCCCTTGTCCAACTTTTATTACATCACACACTCCAATGTTGCTAAATACCTAAGGGCTTCTGTAGATCATCCGGTTATGTTGCATTCAGCTCAGAGAGGCTTGTCTCGCTTGAAGGCTGTAGCTCATGGAATAATTTCGGCTGTTTACATTTCTTCCTTCAACCAGTCTAATGTGATATCTGCCAAAATTACATTTTTCAATTACCTTTTCTTGTTATCCTTTGTTTTTGATGCTTTCTCAACTGCAACATTGACTCATTGTTTTGTGACTTTATATGGATCGGTGACCTCTTTTAATCTCTTCCGTTGTTGTTACTTTTCCCCTATCTATTTTCAGATGTGGATTTAATAATTTCAATTACTTCTGCCATTCATTCTAGCATTGCCTTCTCATTCCCTTCATCTTTCACATCCTCCAGTACTAGGGACAAAGTAGGATCAATTACTTCATTTGGCTGGGAAATTACAAAAATTAATATTCAATATGGAGGCTTAAATCTCGGTAGTAGGAACTTGATTTACCAGATTGTAGAATGTGTTTTGGGGATTCAGAGTTGATGTATTTAATTTCGTCTAGAATTTGTTTTCTGTATGGACCTTCATAATGTTCTTAATTGAGTCAACATTGGATCAATTACAGGGTGGACATCATTTAGTTGTAGGTCAGGGACACCATCACTTGACAAACCTCAAATTTGCTAATGTTGCATTCCGCTAGCAAAAAGAATACAGGGAGAATGCATTCATTTTGATGATAGCATTGAGCATATCATACAAGCTACCTTCCATAAGGATATCTGGTCAGAGTCCATTATCACCCATTTTGTGTCCTCCATGAATTTCTTCTCTCACAGTTTCTAAGGAAAAACTTGTATCCTTTCCTTGCTAAACTTGTATCTCTGAGTCACTTGAAAGTATTTCCTTTTTGCGTAACTGCACCTGGACTTCTCAGATGTCTTGGAGGGTGGCTTCCATAGAACTCTTTCATCTCCCTCCTTCCCATATTCAGTGTTTGATAGCTGCGGGTTGTATTTGTTATTCTCAATCTGCGACATTTTATTCAGTTGTCAGTTCATAACTCACTTTGACACTTTACAATCCCCTCATCTGAAAAGAAGAAGGCTCTTTTTTTCCGAATGGACTTCCTTCAAATCTCATGTCCAGGGTTACCCGTTGTCACTCAAGAAGAGTCATTACTTGTGTTTTGCCTTGCACTTTTAAAATAATTTTGGTTTTGCTTGCTTTCATACTCCTTTGACTTTGCTTTCTATGTGGGTTCACTATTTCCTTTATTGACTATTTTTCAACTCTTATGTAGTAATAATATCTAAATTATGTCTCAGATTACCCTACCAGTTACTAACAGATACTACCATTTTTGTGCTTTCTGGTGTTTTTCAATGGTTTAAAATGATTTGCGAAGGCATATGCCTGCTCCCTCACATCCTTACTAACACTTTCAATAGCTTGCAATTACATTCGCCTCACAAACCACATAAACCCAAAGAAGTCGCCTTTGAGGGAATATTTAGTCAACCCAAGCCAACTGAATCTTGGGGCGGTAATAAAATATTACAATATATTAGTTATGGTTATGGGTATGGTTTTGTGTTTTTATAAAAAGCTACCCGCACGTTGGTATTGGTCTTGTCAGAGCGCTTCTTTTCCGCATGAGTCACTTTATCTAAATGGGAGTGGAGAGGGCAGCAAACACGCAGAGAGATGCCATCTTGGTTAGCACCCCAGCTGCTCAAACCACCAGCCACTAAACCATGAAGCCTGGGGTGCGGGCAGGCCACAGGCTTACCGAATTCCCCAACCGAACAGGACAAGGGGCCAGGAACCCTGAATCTAGTTCTCCAGGCCGAATTACTTACACTGCCCATGAACTGGTTGCCCTAATGGGGTCCTTTCGAAATAAGTGTCTTCATTAAATGGACCCCACTGGAAGAAACCTAGAATGTAAAGGCCGCGCTTTCCCACTTTGTCATTCCCTCACCCAATAGTACCTGCCCCCTAAAGTCCAAATGGAAAATGTTAATTGCAGATCCCTACCCTGTCACAAGCTGGATTTGTTTTCGCTCCTGGAGGAGGCAAAACCAGATACAACTTTTTTAACCGAAACCTGGTTCCATGAGGAGTCAGGACCAGACAAGACTTGACTTTGCCCCCTGACTATTACATTGTTTAGAGAGACAAAGAGGACAGGATTGGCGATTATATTTTTGGGAGAATCACCCTTATTAGGTTTTAAGGTTTTAAAACGTGGACACGACAATACGTAATTGATCCAGCGCTTTGATTGAAAAACTGTCTCAAAAACGCTACTTATCACCTCAATACTCACCATCAATCATGAAACACATATAAAGGCCCATAACACCAATGAGACAATTTGTTAGCAACTGAATCAGGTGTTCTGATTAACTAAACCACACACATATTATTTACATAATTATATACAACTGCAGTTTATCTATTTTCACCATGGTTTTAAACATTTATCATTTATTAATCAGGCCACTAAAGGCGATTGGATCAACTGATGGAAACTAGACCATGAATAAACAAGACCAGCTTGTCTTTTCAAATCTAATTTTATTAACTTTATTTTTCATTAAGAAGAATAGCATTTACGTTTTAAAATCTTTATTTTATAAGCAAATAGGAACACAGCATTTTAATAAGGCAGTGATTTAATAAACTGACATTTTCAAAGCAAGCTCAGAAACATGAAATATTAGCAGAATAATAGTTTCCATTCCCTAAATCTATTTCCCTGACTATTTCTCACACCACCTAGAAAGGAAACTCATTTAAAGTCTGCTGGCCTTACGTGCACCAAAAGTCCAACCGCATGTCACGTCATTCAGGAATCGGAAAGTAGCGGCTTTTTTCCTACTCATGGTGTCAGGTTTTATACCTTTCTTTCTAGCTAAACTTTCTACATTTTACATTCTTTTAAACATAATCCGAGCTTTCCATTGGCTGTCCTGTGTCAGTCCATGATTAGGTCATCTCCTATTCTTGACCAAGTCCATGCTTCACATAAGCCCTATTGTCTTTTCACTTCCACATCTTTCAGCTTCCTCAAGAAAGATACTTTTCCTCGAGTTTTGAACATTTACTTCCTAGCCTTGGCAGACACTTTAAGTTTCTGTCCTTGAGCCTTTTCTTCATGAGCACGTTCAACTCAACCAAAGAACTGCTTTTCCAATTAACGATGACAGTGCAGTAAAAATCTTCACAGCTGCGCATGTGTAAAGACTTCACTCTGCAGCTCACTCTGCAGCTCTGTCAGCCATGTTTTCTGAACCACCTTTAGGCCTCACTTTGGAAACTATTATTAAACAAACACAAGACATCAATTAATCACAGAATTGAGACCCATTCTGTTACCCACCCCCTTTACTAATTAATCCTGTTAATTATGTTACCTAGCAAAAGCACAATCAGGCAGCATTATATTTACTTCTCCTTTAGGAACTGCACGAACTCCTTGAGCTTTTGTCACAGAAAAGACATAACATAAGCACACAAAATAAGCACATGCCATTAGTTAAACAGCCGCATTTAATACTGACAAAGACAATAGACAAGGTTAGTTTATTATTTTTTCTTTTGCGTTTGCAACAAAAAGCACATTAGTTTATCACACGTGTACTGATGAATGTATTCTTAAACTAAGTTGATTAGTAATTTCACCACAAGCTTATTAATTTAATTACTATTATGGGAGATTAACTTCACAAGTTTGAACAAAATTTTGTTCTTCACCTTGCTTCATCAACTCCCTCATCTGGTGATTTCTAAATCACCAAATAATACCCAAAATTAATAAATTTTCAACCCTTGAACATGTTTTGGACTTTCTTAATATTAGTATTTCTAAACTTTAGATTCATCTGTTTTTCTGCATTTTTCATATTGAGTTCTTCGAAACTCTTCTAATTCTATTTCTTTTTCTTTTTCTTTTCTCAGTTTGTAAATTCTTTTCTTTTCTATTACATGTTTTCTTCTCCTGTGTATCATGCAACTAATTTTTAACAAAAGTATCACTATAGCTATGACTATTAAAGGAAAAACTATTTTACCTATAATTGAATTACCAATCTCTAGAAACCAGTGTTTAATTGCTGCAAATCTTTTACTTAAACGTTCTGAAAAACTTTTGTCTTCTAAAGGTTCTACCTCATTATGTAATTCAGTTATATTTTTTATATACATTTCTATATTCTGACTTTTGTCAGGTATGAAAGTACAACAATGTTGAACATGCAAAATTCCACAGACTTCACCCTCTTTTGCCAGCAAAATGTCTAGAGCAAGACGATTTTGCATCACCATAGTTCTCATAGCAATAAGCTCTGTATTTACTAATTGAAATCCACTTGCAGTATCTGTTGACAATCTGTCAACAATTATAGACATTTTTCAAATTTTGCCTGCATTCAGGGTTATTCCTACCATAGGTAATAATGCACCAAATATGTCTCCCATTATTTCTGAAACGCTTTCCCTTCTAAATCTATTCAAGTGATTGCTAATTTCAAATGAACCTTTTGCATTTCTATCTACATGAAAACATTTTGGAAAAACTAAACCTACATAACATGTTCCATACCAGTGGTCTGGGAGATTGTAATAAGCTTTATTCCCACAAACAAAATAAATTCCAGGAAAAATTGGATCTTTGCCTCCTTTAAATCCCCAACCCCCTATAATACGATAAGTATCTTCACATTGACTTGCACCTACAAAGTAATTATCAAACAAAGTGTTATCTCTACTTATACAGAATTTTCCACTAACAGGTTTATATGAATTGCAACATTCTCATTTCTACCATTGAGCTTTTCATCTTCCATCTGCCAAAATGTATACTTAGTTTGTTTCAGCATCTCATTTCGCTTGTAAATTGCCCTTCTCTCTTCCACCATATTTAAAAACGTTTTCTCTTTTGTTCTCAATTTACATGTTAAAATATTTCTAAAAGCGTACTCATAATTGAGTTCACTAGTCACTTGGAAAAATTCCCTCATCTGTTTAGCATATTTCACTTTATTCAAGCTATCTTCAACTTTTAAATTTGCAAATATCTCATCAAAATCTGAATAATAATATTCCAAACGTCCAGTTTGATAAAACAAACTAGCTATTACACTACATGTTATTCCATAAGTAAGAGGAAGCATATTATACATAACACCTTCGGACACAGAAGTAGGTAATTTCACACAAATGTAGCAGTCTTTTGCGTCCATCACCTTAACACATTCAGATAAAAGTCTTTAAAAGGTATTACTAGAAAAATCTCCCACAGATCTGTCTTGATGAATCTCTGGTTTATGTACAATAATTGTATCTGTCTTATCAACTTTATCATGATTAACCACAACTCTACTAGTCATGTTAGTTTTATACATCTCTTTATCTATTCCAAAAGGAAAAATGACAGCTAAAATTAACCAAACTAAAATTATCAATATTACACATATTGAAGATAATTTGCAACATCTTTTGAAAATTGAGCATCTCGAATTATTATTAGTAGAAGGCATCTTTATATGCTCCCCTCTTTTTTTTTAACAGATAACTTTATTTTCTAACAGCTTTTCTTCGACCTTATGTCATACAACAATGTTTTTTCCAGCTAACACAATTTCTTCGACCTTGTGTCACCTAACACAATTTTTTCAATCTTGTGTCACCTAATGAATAAAATCAATCATTATCACTTGCATCATCTAAATTTCCTTGACTACTGTTTACTTCTACTACAGGTGGAATTATAATGTAGGTCCACTCTGGTGATTTGTACTTCTGATTTTGCTTTATTACTCTTTTTGCTCTGCTGTTTATCACTTCTATTTTCTTTCCTGCTTGTTTTTTCTTATTTGAGTCCTCTTCTTTTTGACTTGTGATCTCATTCACCTGCTCTTTTGTTTTATTCACCAATTTAAATTTTAGGCCTTCGTTTTCATTTGGCCAATTATCTCCTTTTCTTGTTATTTTCTTTTTCGGTTCTGCTAAATTATACTCCACTCTCCAAGCTCTTTTCCTTGATCTTTCACTTTCGATTCATCTCCACTTTCATCTGTTTCATCAGCTGATTCATTAATCATCCGTTTTATTGTATCAGATTCTTCTCTAGATGCAGGTACTTCTTTACTCGGCAGTTTCACTCTGTTAGGAACATCATCCCTATAGCTGGTACTTGGAATTTCTTCTTCTTCAATTACTTCCAATTCACCAGTTTCAGAATTTTTGTTCCTTCTTCTAGAGCTTCCAATCCGCTTTTCAATACTCTCCTGATCTTGAATCACTCCTTGTTCAATTTCCTTTTCTGCCTCTTGATCTAGCAGATCTTCATCATTTTCATTTTCTTCAGAATCTTGTATCACAATTTCTTCATTCACATTTGAATTTTCCAGATGTCGACTTTCTTGTCGATCTTCAGGTTCTGGATTTCTTTCAGGTTCTTCTTCAGAATCTGAATCAGCTGGTGTTTCTCCTTCATCAGGATTCTCAGGTGCTGGCACACGTATGGTGTGGCTAGCATGAATCCATCTCTTCAATCCCCTACACCTTACTGCATTTGTTGTGACTAATATCACCTGTCTTGCCTTCTGCCACCTTGGTACTAGGCAATTTCTTCTTCGGTGTACTTTTGTCCTTACCCAGTCTCCTGGTAACAGATCATGAGCTTGTTCTTTCTCTTTTGTAATTACTTCAATTCCCACCTGATGGAACACAGAAGTCACCACATCAGATAGATTTTTGCAGTAATCCATAATGACGCTATCATTAATGCTCAACAGTTTATCAACTGGAACAAATGCTTGCCTCATGACCCTGCCCATTAGAATCTCATGAGGACTCAATCCTGTTTTTCTATCTGGAATGCTTCTCAAAGACATCAAAACAAGTGGAAGAGCATCTGTCCACTTCATTCCTGTTGCTAAGCACATTTTTGCTATTCTGTTTTTATTGTACCATTCACTTGCTCAACAACACCTGATGCTTCTGGTCTGTAAGCACAATGTAATTTTTGCTTTATATCCAGTGCTTCACAAATCAATTTTAGCAATCTGTTTTCAAAATGTGTGCCACGATCTGTCTCAACCGTCACTGGAAATCCATACCTTGGTATGATTTCTCTCAAAAGCAATTTTGCCACAGTAATTGATTCATTGTGACGTGTTGGGAATACTTCTACCCATCTCGAAAACAGACAGATTATCACCAAGACATATCTGAGTTTGTTGTGAGGTGGCATGTCAATGAAGTCAAGCTGTATTCGGTAAATGGACCACCCTCCCGTCCTATTGTTCCCATGCTCACAACAGTTTTTCTGTTTGGATTGATCTGTTGGCAGATCAGACACCTCTGACAAAATGACTCTGCAATTATTCTGAATTTTGGATTGTACCATATTTGTCTGAATAATCTAATCATTGAATCTCTCCCAATATGTCCTGGACCATGGTACATGCGTGCCATGTCAGAAATCATACTATCTGGCATTACTGGTCTGTCATCTTTGTAAACCCAAACCTCGTCTTCTTCTCTCTGTCTGCATCCTGCTTTTAACCATGTGTCTTTCTCCTCATCATTTGCCTCATCTTGCAACTGTTTTACTCCCTGCCAAGTCTCAACTATAGATGTTAGCATAAGTGAGTTCAAAACATGTTCATTTTCTTTTTCCCGATTAATGGACACATTATGTTTTGCACAGAATTTTGCTATTGAGTCAGCATATGAGTTTCCTTTTGTTATGTAATCTTCACCTTTTATAAGTGCTGTGCACTTTACCACTGCAATTTTTTTCTGGTAGCTGAATTCCATCAATCAATCTTTTAATCAACTGAGCATTTCTTATTGGTGATCCCGCAGACGTTAAATAACCTCTTTGAGACCAGAGCTGGCCATAGTCATGGACTACACCATAACCATATTGACTATCAGTCACTATGGTAATTATTAACTCTTTTCCCCATTCACATGCACGAATTAAAGCAATTAATTCTGCTATTTGAGCTGAATGAATTACTTTGAGACAGGAAGCTTCAATTACATCTGCAACTGTGCATACCGAATATGCTGCACTCAGAACAACTTCATCTGTTCTCAAGCATGAACCATCAACAAATAAAACATAATCTGATTCAGCTAATGGAACATCTTTTATATCTTTCCTTGGTTTAATACATCCATGCATTCATGATCAACCTCATCCCTGATTTCTGTTTCAGTACTGTCAGGTAATAATGTGGAAGGATTCAAATTCACACATCTCACAATTGAAACATTGTCCGAACCAAGGATAACCTTTTCATATTTTGTTAGCCTGTTATTTGTCAAGTGTTGTGTTCTGCTTCTAGTGAGGAGAATTTCAACTGAGTGTGGTACATATACTTTTACAGGAAATCCCATTATTATTCCTTCACTTTGTTCCAAGCTTACACGTGTTGCAGCTACTGCTTTTAAGCAACCTGGTAATGCTTTTGCAACAGGGTCAAGAACTGCTGAGAAATATGCTATTGGCTTTCTCAGTCTTCCATGTCTTTGAATCAGAACTGATAATGCACATCCTTCTCTTTCGCTGCAATACAGCTCAAATTCTTTTTCATAATCAGGCATTCCTAATGCTGGAGCTTCACACAAACTTTTCTTTAACTGTTCAAAAGCTTCTAATGAAGTTTTTTTTAGGCTAATCGGGTCTTTTATGTCTGCTTTTGTCAGTCTCTGCAGTGGCTTTGCAATGACTGAAAATCCACTAATCCATTGACGACAATAACCTACCATTCCTAGAAACATTCTAACTTGTCTCTGTGTTTTTGGAGGTTGCATTGCTTGAATCATTTGTATTCTCTCAGTTGTCACTTGTCTGACTCCCTTTGCAATTCTGTGACCAAGATATTTTACTTCTTGTTTGCAAAACTGTAATTTTGCAGGAGATAGTTTATGTCCTTCATCTGCCAGATGATTTAAAAGAGTAATGGTATCTGTTACACAATTATCTCTTGTTTTTGCAGCCACAAGAAGGTCATCAATATACTGCACTAACGTAGATTTTCCAGGTAAATCCAGATTTTCCAATGATTTCTTTAGCAATTGATTAAAAATAGATGGACTTTCAGTGTACCCTTGAGGGATTCAACACCATGCTAGAATACGCTCTTCGACCCGGAACGCAAACATTTGTTGGCTTTCTGGATGCAATGGAACAGTAAAGAATGCATTACACAAATCAATAACTGTATACCATTCTGCATCATGCGGAATCTGATATAAAATTACCGCTGAGTTTGGTACAATTGGGCAACATGGAACAACAATTTTATTAACCTTTTTCAGGTCTTGAACAATCCTGAAAGTTCCATTTGGCTTTTTAATTCCCATAATTGGTGAATTACATGGGCTACTCTCAATTTCTTTTAAAACACCTTGTTTTATGAATTTGTCTATTACAGGGGTAACACCTTCAATCACTTCTGCTTTCATTTTATACTGAGGAATGTTTGGATAATCTGCTCCTTGTTTTACTGATATTTTTACTGGGTCTACATTTTTCATCAAACCCATTTCATCTCCAGTGAAATCCCAAATTTTTACATTCACAGTGTCTTTTAAATCTTCAGGTAGATTATTCTTATCAAACACAGGAAATAATTTACTTTCTTCTGCCTCAACCATTAACATTGTTAATTTGTAAAGCCCATCTTCTTCTGGAGTTTGAAGCTCTATACCATCCGGTGAGCAATATATTGCACAATTCATCTTACACAAGATATCCCTACCTAATAGATTTACAGGACTGCTATCACAAACTACCAATCTATGCATGTCTTTAAATTTACCTATTTCAACTTCAACTGGTTCAGTTAAATCTGTTTTTATTTGCTGATTAGCTACACCTACTACTTGGATTTTATCTCCAGAGAGAGGAAGGTTTCTATTTCCACTGATCTAACAGTAGAACGGGTAGCACCTGTATCCACTAGGAAAGTAATTTCTACATCATTCACTTTACCATTTACAAATGGACCAGATTGATCTACCTCAAGAGTGGCTCCAAGCACACACTCTTCCTCCTCTCTCAGGCACTGTCAGAAGTATTCCTCAAATTCACTCCCTCCATCTTCTTTCAACCAATATTGTTGTGACACATTCGACACATTCACTCTTGGCGATCTGTTTACCTGTTCACCTCCGTTAAATCCTGTTCCTGCACTGTATCTCTGCACATTTACACAGTTTGGCAATGGCGGTTGTGGTATCTGACTTTGCTGAATCTCTACCTGTCTCTGTAGCTGTTGCTGCTGATTTATCTCATTCTGCATCTGTGGATTTAATGATGCATTTTTAAAATAATTTCTGGGCGGATTCTTGCATTCACGCTTCCAGTGTCCAATTTCGCCACAATTAAAACATGGGAGTTTCTGTTTTAACTCTTCTATATTTCCAATCAATTTTGGTTTATAATTACCTTTAAATATTCCTTTATTCTGATCAACATTTTTATTTCCTAAAGTTGCTATTTGTTGTTCAGCCACTTTTACCTGTGCCCACATAGCCTTTTCTTTTAACTTCTTTTGTTTTTCATCTATTTCATCACTACAGTATTTAGCTTTTCTCAAGATAGCATCTACTGTGTGTGATTGCCAACCAATTATTCCAGTTCTTACCATTTCACTAATTTCAGGTCTCAAGCCATATACAAATCTGTATATAAAATGGCTCATGTCTTTTTCACTTGAATGTTCATAACCACTGTATTGTTTAAATACCAGCAGTAATCTTTCATAAAATGAATGTACTGATTCTTTTGGCTCTTGGGTTGTTCTATCTATTTTAACACAATTTACCTCTTTTGGGGGAATCCTGTTTTTCAAAAACACAATTACCTGTTCGTATTTTCTCATTACCTCTGGTGAAGGAGCACCTGTTACTTTATGTCGAGGAAATTCTTCTGTAGGCCAATTTATAGTAATTTTACATTCTGTCCATAGATCTGATGGAACAACTATTTCAAAGAATCCATCAAGATCAACCCACAAAACTTTTGAAACTTTCACAACTCTGTCTACCTGTTGATACCATTCTACAGGTTTTTCTCTTAATCGAGGAAAATCATTTGTAAACAATAAAATGTCCTGTCTTGTCCATGGGACATGCACATACCCTCCTCCCGGTATTTATCTCATTGGTAACTCATTTACTACTTCTTCATTTTCTCTGATAGGAAAAGCTAAACGTGTTCTGTCCTCATCTCTTTTCTTTGCCCATTTTGTTCTCCATTTACTTAATTCACCCCATTTTCTCAAAATCACAATTAAGTCTTTTATATGGGTTATTCTTCCTGTGGTATTCATATTTTCAATATCTTTTTCAGAGAAATCCACCCTATAATTTTTCTGCAAATTCTTCTGCTTACTTAAATCTACTTCTAATTCAAGAGCCATATCCTCTAATTGATCATATTTGTTTTTCGTTTTCCATGTTATGCTTTTGCAAATAAATAATAATTCATCATCCTGATATGCCTTCAATCTGTCAGTTCCAATCGATCTAATTATTAATTCCTCTAAATCTGCTTTTAATTTTGCAACATCAAGTAATTTACATTCTGGGGTTTGTGTTAAATCTATTTTACTCAGACTCTTGTCCGGAGTTCCAGAGTCAGATTCTGCACCAGACAGAATTTTACATGACGAACTTTGATTAAAAGTTAAATCAGGCATCATTATTTTCTCTCGATGTATTTCTGACAAGTCTGAATAAAATTTTTCAGTCACTTTCTGTATTTCTGAATTTAATGGAACAGTAAAAGCTGAATTTCTAATTGTTACAGGTACTTTTACTGCTTCCATGCTTTTAGTTAACTGCTGTATTAATTCATTCGTAGAACGAATATATTCTGAGGTATTCGGTAATTCCTCACACCTTTCTGTTCTTCTTTCATTTCTTGGGCTTTCATTTCTTCGAACTGGGGTTTCAGTATAATTTCTATTTTCTCCTGATATATTTGAACTACATCTTGTTTCTACTCTTTCAGGTGTTTTTATATTATTCGGATTTGTTTTAGGAGATGTCTCATCAATAATTTCTCTTGAAGGGGCACTTGGAGAAGTCCATGTACAAACTGGCTGATAAGGTGGCGGTTTTCTAGTATATATTTCTTCTAATACCACATCTTCTGAATCACTTTCTTCACTATTTTTCTTTTTCTTTTGGGCACTCTTTTGTCCAGTTACCTCATCAATTAGTCTCACTGGGTACAAGCCATCACACATGTCTGCACTTCTCCATCGACGCATTCTATCCTCATGTGTTTCACTATCAAGACCTAATTCTGTTCTCCTTAACATTCCTCTACTCTCTCGTTGTAATTCAAACATTTCATCCTCCCATTCAACTAAGGCTTCAAATTGAGTAGGTCTAGGCTTTGGTACGAGTTTCATAATTTTTTCTCTTACATTTTTCAAAACTGCCATGTTGAATGATCCATCTTCCGGCCATGCTAATACACCATCATTTTCAGTATACTTCATCCAATTCTCAATCCAAAGACAAGTATGATAACCATATTCACCCAACATATAAGCTGCAGGTGTTTAGTACTTATGAAGTAATCTTCCACCACGCGTTAAAATCTTCTTGACAGGTTTAATTTTGTTTTTCAATTTCTGAAACCATGATTGCTTCTTTTTCTCCTTTATATAATAGCAATCCATGTTTTTTTTTTTTTAAATTTTTTTTTTTTAGGTTTTATTGAGGAAAACAATAGAAAATTTACATATATCAGGCATCATACGTAGAATACAATATAGTGAGAGGTGAGCGAATAAACCAATGCTGAAAAATCAATTTACAGGAGTATGCAGCGTCAACCAAGTTAGGTACATGGATGAGGAGAAGTACGATCAACATTCCAGCGAAGCAGCCCCCAACAGGGCTCATCCATAGTTCAGGATAATGAGGACCAAATTAGACACCCCGATACATAAGAAAATCGATACAGGATAAACAACCCATCTCTCGGAAAAGAAAAAGAAAAGAAAAAAAGGCCATAGAACTAAACTAAGGCAAAATAACAAACCCCTCCCCAATCCCCCCACCCTGCACCCCTGCAATGGCTACGGCCCAACCCCACTGGCAGTGTGCCTGTCGCCCCGGAACTAAACCTAAAAGTAGGAAAGAAGAGTGGAGGAGGAAATATCAAACAGACCCCCGGTCTCCCTTACCAGGTTACCAGGCCAGTAACAGACCGCCCCTACACATATCCAGAATAATACAATGCAACGATTAAAATCAGACGGGGGGAGCTAGTAAGAACCACCCAACTCCCGCGCATCATAGGCTACAAGTCCCGTATCAAATGAAGTCATTTTTTTTTTTTTCAAACCCATCCAATCAAAATCAACCCTGGCCACTGCGATTTGTCATGCAAGCCCTGTCCACTCGATCCGCCATTGCAATAAGACTAACAAAATGTTGAGAAAGTTCAAAGTCAGTACGCAAGGATTGAAGCAAGGATAGTAGTACACAAAGTCCAAAAGTCAAACGATGTTCGCTGTCCACCAAAGATAGGTCGCTAGAGCGTATTTGAACCATCCAGGAGAAAAAGGGTAAGGTAACAATCCGACAGTCACTGATGAACTCGCTCTGAAATATAAGACCATCCATGTCCATCTGGGGCGGTATCGGCATAGGGCAAGATGTACTTTCGATAGTCCCGGGCCTGCTAGCCGTCGTTCGGGGGTCGACAAAAAACACCAAATCTAGCTTCAGCGCAGGGCCCTCCGTCTCAGCAACCTCTTGCTCCACGGGTAAAACAGCTCGTTCCAGAACCAACGAAGGGTCGGAGTAAGGTCCCCGGCAAATAATATCAACCGTTACGACCATCCTCTGGATGATGGTGGTGACCTGTGACTGGAGCTCCCCAATGGCGGCCATTACAGTATGCAGCGACGGTATCTTTTCCACCCGCTCCATCGCCTCTCACGAAGCGACCAAGCAGGTCTTTGAACCCCCGAAGTCGACTACTCCGGGGTACCAGGCACCAGCAAGTCAGATGCAACTGTGGGCACTCTCGAAGGCGCGATCTCAACACCGTCGCCGCCAGCGAGGATCCAAGCCCATCGACCCCGGGGGCCCAACAGGGCCTCCGGGCAGCCGACCACAGCAATCAATGCGTCACGCCACCGCAGCTGCGAGATACAACTGCCACCGAGCCACCATCCAAAACGGTCAAGAAACAATCCACTTCGGGAGACCGGACGCTACCCACGTCCCGCGGCTGATGTTATTCAACTCCAACCCGGCTGGATTAGAAATCGAGGCCCCGGCTTCAACTCTGGGTTAGGCCGAGAATGGAACACGGCGTATCTTCGTTATTCGAGCAGATAGAAATTCCGGGATTGCACCTTTAGAGTCAGTAACACCTCAGCTGCACGGGAGTCCGGCGCGAAATCAGGATAATCATCAGGGTATGTGAGCAACTGGCGGAGGTCGGCGGAGCCGGGAGCTTATGCAGCCATCTTGGTTGCCAGCGTAGCTCCTCCTCCAGTAATCCATGTTTTTAAACACTTTCCCTTACTTCGGTAAGGATCGTAACAGCTTCCTTATTATTCCGCAACACCAACCAATCCGTGCGCGAAACTTACCAACAAACCAATCAAGTTAAGCTTCGTCACTATTTTGCTCAACCAATAGAATTACTGTTTTTCAGGATGAGCCAATCAGCTGTAAGCTTGCCTTAGTCACATGAACCAATCTGTGCGCGACTACTGTGACGTATGTTAGCCAATCACAGCACGACACTTGTGACGTATGCTACCGCTGCAGCTTCTCTGTCCCTCTCTCCACTCCTTAAACTGACACCTCCTTTACAAAAAAATTTCACACCGCCATATTTACAAATCTTTCAATTGAATTCAGTTAATAACTCCACAAAAAACAAACCATTTGTCTCTTTCACTAAATAAAGTGATAGCTTTCCCAAACATTCAAGTATTCTTTTCACGTGAAATAGACGACACTATTTTCACAGAATATTTTAATTTGTTGATAAAGTAAGGCTACTTTACCCTTCTAGCAGGTAATAACGAACTCGTTTCTCTCTAAATGCACATACAGAGATATTTTACACCTCCTTAGAGACAATTCAGAGATTAACTCGATCGTACATTACAAATTCATTTACGCACATTCATACAG
The DNA here is from genome assembly GCF_964261635.1 of Lissotriton helveticus. NCBI lineage: Eukaryota > Metazoa > Chordata > Amphibia > Caudata > Salamandridae > Lissotriton > Lissotriton helveticus. The sequence continues at coordinate 1,953,467,664 of NC_136067.1, forward strand.
AAAAATCCCTAACCATACATATATAAATCTTTAGTAGGACTTTAACCCACTAATAGAAATCCTCACTCGCCAGTAAGATAGACGACGCTTCCTTACCCTTCACTCAAGCTTAGATAAATTCTACTACTCTTTTCACAGTGAGTTTTAGAACAGGACAGACGTCCCTATACTCGAAAGCTACGATTTCATAGACTATCCTCACTATGCATTCTACCTTACACTCCTAAAATTGCTAAACTTGTGCTGTACGACCACAACACTTGTGATATACGGCGATACCACTATTTTGAAACAGAACAAATGCACTGTGTAACTTCACCCGTCCAATATCCCCTTTTGTATCGCTTTGTTCGTCTGAACTGGGGTGGCTGAGTGAACTAAAGAATGGTGATGGATTAAACCCAGATCAGTTGACTGGGGGTGAGTGTTTGATTTGTTCAAACGCTCCGTCCATCATCCCCTTTTGTATCACACTTCTCATGCCGGCACAAACCAGGAATGTTTACACTGCTGGAAAAAACTTTCGACTACATATAACAACTGAACAAACTTAACATGTTTTAGATATCAATCCTATGTATTACCATGTAACATGCTAGTTACCATAGAAACCGTAACTCTGCTACCAAGTAATTGATCCAGCGCTCTGATTGAAAAACTGTCTCAAAAACGCTACCTATCACCTCAATACTCACCATTAATCATGAAACACATATAAAGGCCCATAACACCAATGAGACAATTTTTGAGCAACTGAATCAGGTGGTCTGATTAACTAAACCACACACATATTATTTACATAATTATATACAACTGCAGTTTATCTATTTTCACCATGGTTTTAAACATTTATTATTTATTAATCAGGCCACTAAAGGTGATTGGATCAACTGATGGAAACTAGACCATGAATAAACAAGACCAGCTTGTCTTTTCAAATCTAATTTTATTAACTTTATTTTTCATTAAGAAGAATAGCATTTATGTTTTAAAATCTTTATTTTATAAGCAAATAAGAAAACAGCATTTTAATAAGGAAGTGATTTAGTAAACTGACATTTTCAAAGCAAGCTCAGAAACATGAAATATTAGCAGAATAATAGTTTCCATTCCCTAAATCTATTTCCCTGACTATTTCTCACATCACCTAGAAAGGAAAATCATTTAAAGTCTGCTGTCCTTACATGCACCAAAAGTCCGACAGCATGTCACGTCATTCAGGAATCGGAAAGTAAGCGGCCTTTTTCCTGCTCATGGTGTCAGGTTTTATACCTTTCTTTCTAGCTAAACTTTCTACATTTTACATTCTTTTAAACATAATCCGAGCTTTCCATTTGCTGTCCTGTGTCAGTCCATGATTAGGTCATCTCCTATTCTTGACCAAGTCCAGGCTTCACATAAGCCCTATTGTCTTTTCACTTCCACATCTTTCAGCTTCCTCAAGAAAGATACTTTTCTTCGAGTTTTGAACATTTACTTCCTAGCCTTGGCAGACACTTTAAGTTTCTGTCCTTGAGCCTTTTCTTCATGAGCACGTTCAACTCAACTAAAGAACTGCTTTTTCAATTAACAATGACAGTGCAGTAAAAATCTTCACAGCTGCGCATGTGTAAAGACTTCACTCTGGACAAGCTTTTGCGTCTGCAGCTCTGTCAGCCATGTTTTCTGAACCACCTTTAGGCCTCACTTTGGAAACTATTATTAAACAAACACAAGACATCGATTAATTACAGAATTGAGACCCATTCTGTTACCCACCCCCTTTACTAATTAATCCTGTTAATTATGTTACCTAGCAAAAGCACAATCAGGCAGCATTATATTTACTTCTCCTTTAGGAACTGCACGAACTCCTTGAGCTTTTGTCACAGAAAAGACATAACATAAGCACACAAAATAAGTAGATGCCATTAGTTAAACAGCCGCATTTAATACTGACAAAGACAATAGACAAGATTAGTTTATTATTTTTTCTTTTGTGTTTGCAACAAAAAGCACATTCGTTTATCCCACGTGTACTGATGAATGTATTCTTAAACTAAGTTGATTAGTAATTTCACCACAAGCTTATTAATTTAATTACTATTATGGGAGATTAACTTCACAAGTTTGAACAACATTTTGTTCTTCACCTTGCTTCATCAGTAGCACAAGAACACACAGTGTTTTTCATAAATATTATGTGGTATTCAGGAAGCGTCCGACTCCGAATTACATCCTGACAGACAGCAAACCAGAGCAACAGAAATAGTGGAGATCAATACACATCCATATTGTGTTTAGCCAAATAGGCCCAGCCACTTGTCCCATACTCGTTTGTATTTGGTCGGGCACCCCCTTGTCTCATATACCGTTTTTTCCTGCGTGGTGCACCAATCCAGTCCTCTGCGCCAATGTGACACCGTGGGAGGGGCAGGGTCCTTCCACTTGGCTGCTCTGTCGCCCTTGGCCAACATGGTGGCCGTACCCAAAAATGCACTTTCGGGTCAGGAGCCTCCCATACCTTCCAGAACCCCTAGGAGAAGGACCAGGGGAGTGAATGGGACCTCCCACCCCAGAACCTCACTTAGTTAATTTACTACATCCGTCCAGTATTTTGTTAATGCAGTGCAGGACCTACTCATGTGATAAAAGTCTGCGGGCGTCTCCCAACACTGCGGGCAACTTGGAGTCTGGAGGTATCCCGCTCAGTGCAGCCTGGTTGGAGTGAGATATGCCCAGTGAAGATAATACATTTGGATCAAGATAGTGATCATGTGGGGGGCCATAAGGGCGTCTCACCAGTCTTTGTCCGCCAGGGGTACCAACCATCGCTCCCATCGTGCCTGCAGTTGATCTAGTGTGGTAGGGGAATTGTTAACAAGAGACCGGTAGATCTGGGACACCCCTCCCCTTCCTTTTGTCTCCCATAAGAAGTTTGGCTTCCATTGGACTGAATTCAGGAAGTGTAATGCTCGCAGGAATGTGTAGGTTAATGGCGTGCCGGAGCTTTAGATATTTATAAAACTGAGTGGAGTTAAGAGAGTATAGGCCCTGCAAGTCCTGAAAGGTGCGCAGGTGACCCACCGGCCAAACATCCCTGAGTTGCGTAATGCCACTAAGATCCCATTTCTGGAACTCTTCTAATGCCTCCACCTCCCCCATCCATGTGCCATGCCACAAAGGTGTCTGAAGTGTGAGTTTAACCACCCAGCGGGTGTATCGCAGTGTGGCGCGCCATGCGAGGAGGACTGCTCTAGTCACTGCCGGAATAGCATAGGGAATTGGTGAGCTGTAGAGCATTGCTTGGATCTGCAAGAACCCCAGGTTGCTCAACTCTAACTGGTAGGCAGGAAATGACCATCCCCTGGAGAACCAATCATTTGTCACTAGGAGGTACACTGCAATATAATAAAGGAAAAGGTTGGTAATGCCCAACCCATTATCATTATAGGGCTCATCGGCAAAGGCTGGTCATCCCCATATCATATGGGGTTCTTTGGCAATGGGCCAGAGCGATCTGAGGTCTTGAGTTACCCCAAAGGAACATTGTGACCATTTTGTCTACGGCATAAAATCAGTGGCGCGGGAGATGGAGAGGCAGATTTACAGTACATACGGAAATCGGGGGAGTACCATCATCTTGTACAAGGCAATTTTCCCCAGTGGATTCCAGGGTAGAGCCTGACATTTACAGAGATCTTCCTTGGTTTTCTTTAGTAGTGGGGTAAGGTTGAGGGACCAGGTAAGCTAAGGACAGAGTGCTACCCAGATCCCCATGTAGCGAAAACTAAGGTGTCTAATCAGTATGTCAGATTGCCATGCCACACATTTGCGAGAAACATGTAAGGGCACCAGAATCGATTTGGCCGGGTAAGCTTTAGACCTGATGCTTCACCAAAGAGCTGCAGGATATGGAGTCAATGGGTACCCGTACGAGCAGGTCATGCCATGAACAATAGGGCATAGTCTGCAGAAAGAGCAATACGATCTTCATGGGAGTGGTTCCACTGCCATCCCTGGACTTGGGCATCACATCTGACAAGTTGGGCAAGTGGTTCGATTGCTAGGGCGAAAAGAAGGGGGGGGTAGGGGGCAACCCTGCCTCATTCCTCATCAGATAGGGAAGTCTTCAGAGAGGACCCCATTGATCAAGACTCAAGCTGACAGGTTGGAGTATAGCACTCCCACGAGCCCTCGGAAGTGTGGGTCAAGGCCCACCCTGACTTCTTAGTATCGCCAGTCCACTGTATCGAAGGCTTTCTTGAAGTTTATCAGTAGCAAGGCCAGGTAGGGTGGGACGAGGTGACAGTGGGCCCGTGCCACAGTCAGTGCCTCGTACTACGAGGGGGCATGAATCCACACTGATAGGGATGTGTCAAGGTGGTAAGTTCTTGTTTAAGACACGCGGCTAGGACCATTGTGTACATTTTAATCTTGGTGTTAATGAGTGAGATTGGAAGGTAGTCCAAGTAGGAGGACGATGGAGGGTGTGCTTTAGGAATGACTATGATCATGGCTATATCGAAGTCTGTGGGAAAGGCACCTCTATCCATTGCTTCTGCATATAGAGAAAGACCTCCTTGAACACCGAGTAATACTCTACTGGATAGCCATTGGGGCTTGCAGTCTTTCCTGTGTCTATCGCAGAGATGGCTAGGTCTATCTCTTCCAGCGATATGGGTTGGTCAAGCAGTTGGATGTCAGTTCCTGACAGCTGTGGGAGTGGTACGACTTGTATGAAATTGGAATTAGGTCCTGAGTCCAGGGTCGGGGCACCTGAGTAAAGCCGCCTATAATATATAGCAAAGGTCCACGCAATGGCAGCGGAAGCATGCTCAGTGCAACCCTCTGTGTCCACAATTTCGGGAATTATCCAATTGGCCAGGTGGCATGATAGGAGCTTAACACCAACACTTGATAGCAGTAAGTCCAAACACAAATTATATGTAACTTAGAGTATGTATCTGGATAGGAAAATCTACTCAGTGGAACATCATATAGATGTACGAGTTCCCATCAGTCAACTCACAAGACCGCCCTTCATCATTTGGGGACCATCACATTTCCACAATAGATTGGCTGTTGTTTTTAAGCCGAATCTATAACAAACATCGGAGGACTGGGTGTCTGTGGGAGACCGAGTAGCAGTGCAAAAAAATAATAAAAGTGAATTGGTGAAAAATTGTTAAAATTGGGTAGTGATTGGGGGAAACAACTTTTATTCAGTACCCCTTCAATCCCAAACCATAAAACCAGTGCAAAAGTAGTATAACAAAATAACTACTAAGGAGTATCTTAGGTCGACATGTTTCTGCAGACTAGTGGAGCCAAGTGGTCTCCTGCTGCTTCCTCAGGACCATTACATGCTACTGCTAAAAAACGTGAATTTAATATCACCTTAGACGTGATCTGTTACCATCTTCCAGACTTCATGGTGTGATCATCCAGGGTGAAGTACCAGATACATACAAAAGAAACAAAAAGAAACACACATGGCATTATTAGTATATGCCAGAATTATAAAACTAATATAATTCCAACCTTTAGCTAATTTAATGACAGCCACCATTAACATTCGAACTTGTCACAGCATTTTCCTGCTCGCTCACCTTATTGGCAGGAAGGAATAGCCCCACCTCACCTGGCTTCAGCTCAGGTACAAGGAGCACCGCTCTGGCGGGGGAATAAACATGTATTTACAATCAAAACAGCATTTAAACTGTAATGATTTCACTGTCTACAACAGCCAACCAAACGGTACAGAGTACTTTCCATATTTCTCAAAGTGGCCAGATGGTATAATTAGTTATCACCAAAAGCTGTTACTGGTGACAGATCGCTAGAATACAGACTTTTGGGAATTTTTAAGAGCGAGACTAACGATGTTATGTTATGTTATGTTATGTTATGTTATGTTATGTTATTATGGTTCTTCTATAGCGCAACAGCTACTCCAAAAGGAGTGTCCCGGCGCTTTGGCGAAGGAAACCCTCAAGGACGACAACACGACACAACAACTAGGGAAAGCGGCAAGCCTATCTGGTGAAGAGCCAAGTTTTTAAAGCCTTTCTAAAGGACAGAAGGCTAGGGGTCTGTCTAAGAGAAAGCGGAAGCTCATTCCAGGCACGAGGGGCCAAATGATGAAAGGAGCGACCGCCCTGTCTAACGCGTTTAATGGCCGGGACTACCAGTTTAGACAGAGAGGCAGACCGTAGAGCTCTGTTGGGTTTGTAAAGAGACAGACGTTTCCTGATGTAACTGGGGCCGATGGCATGAAGGGCTTTAAAAGTCAACGTCAGGCTCTTAAACTGAACTCTCTTGGCTATAGGAAGCCAATGCAGCTCTTTAAGCAGATCAGAGGCACTTGCGCGTCTAGGAAGCCCATAGATGGCACGGGCAGCTGAATTTTGGACTACTTGAAGCCGCCTCACAAGGTATTTAGGAAGTCCTAGATATAGGGCGTTCGCGTAGTCCAATCTGGACCCGACAAGTGCTTGAACAATGACCCTTCTGTGTTTGATGGAAATCAAGGGCAGAAATTTTCTAAGCATCCGGAGGATGCCGAAACATTTCCCCGAAAGGCTAGATATTTGGGGCCCGTAAGTTAGGTCATTATCAATAATGATTCCTAAATTCTTAGCTTTAACACTTGCCTTTGCAGGTGGAAGCAAATCTTGCGGCCACCAGCTTTTCCAAACTGGCTCAGTAGCATAGCCAAAAAATAACAACTCCGATTTATCGGAGTTGCATTTCAGACCATGCCCCCTGAACCAGCCGAAAACCGCCTCTAGGCAACTTCTGATGCGGCTCCCGTCGAACACCTCGTTCTTTTTATGGGTAAACAAGAGTTGGGTGTCGTCAGCGTAAGACACGATCTGGGCGCCAAAGGACTCCGCCACCTCTGCAAGGGGGGCCAGAAAGATGTTAAAAAGCAGGGGGCTAAGGATAGACCCCTGAGGGACCCCTACTTCCAGAGGTGCCATAACGGCGGAGTGTGGAGGCGCCCAGATTGTTTGTCAGGATGTGTAACAGGATCACTTGCTCATGTTGTGTTCTCAGGAGCAGGATTAGTGATGGTTTACCGATTCGCTCGCTTCAATTGTATCATTAGATGCAATTGAAATTTAAGTTTATACAGACAAAGCAGTTTGTGAAGATGTTTAACACAATCACTCGCTTCTGTTGCGTTTTCACAGTAATTGGAATTTCAATTATACAGTCATGAACATCTTGGGTCAAGTAGCTTAACAGTACAATCAGCGAACTCACAAAACTAGATTGATTGCATGATCGATCAACAAAACGCTAGTCGGCATTTGAAGGAGACCAACAAACAAACACACCAACTCGCCAAATGCACGCCATGTACTAACCTCTCCGTCGGTACCACGGACGTCCCTCTGGGCTGTCTGTTGGGGAGGTACCGACGCGATGAGGATGTGCCATTTTCATTGTTTGCACGGGAGGCGTCGCTGTGGCGTGCGACGTCATTACTGCGCGCCGCGCTCAGAACGCCGGGTAACGTAGTTTTACTGACCGGCACTGTAGTTTATACCACAGAAACAGCTATAAGCACAACGCTGGTATCAATATGAACGTTTGGGTATATTTGCCACAACACCTCGATTCAAACGTAAATATATTGCGGAGGCCCGCTTTGAGGGCAACGCTATTGTGAGATTAAAAAATGGTTTGTGTAATCTCAAGGGGTGAGTTACTACCCGTAACTTAGGGGTGAGTGTATTCTTGCACCCGGTTTGAAAATTAACAACGCCTGGATCCATGCAAACCAAAGCTTGAAAGGTAGCGCTGATATGAATTTAAGTCTTTGTGTACAGGCACCACAGCACATGACTTAAAGGAGATTATACTCAAACACCCAATTTCAGGCATTGCAACGCCTCAATCAATACAACCCAATGATAGAAGGAAGACAATATCTAGCTCACTTAAGGGGGGTCATATGTCTCAGTGTATTAAGGTGTATGTTGACAGGTCTCATATAATACGACAGCAGATCAGTCCTAAGAGTGTTTAAAGTGACATCCAAGGGATGTCTTCGTTCAGCCCAAATCTGTCCGTCTGTAACCTAAACATCCATTTCTGTTCACACCGGAACAAAAAGGTTGAGGTGTCAGCCCCAGGTGGAATCAATGGTTGGTCCAGAACCGTCCACCGGAGGTTGGTCGTTAGATGTCCCATAGCTAGGAAGTGACTAGTTAGTTTGGTTGCTTGTTTTGAACGTCTAACTGTACTCTTATGCTCCGAAATCCTCAGTTTTATTTTTCGGGTTGTCATCCCTACATTTTTTTTATTGCAGGGGCAGGAGATGAGATAAATAAGGTTCGTACTATTACAGTTGGTGAACCTTCTTAACTGCCACGGGCGATCTGTGCCTATATCGATATTCAGGGTCTTGGAAGTTTGCGGGCAGGCAGCACAGCTGCCGCAGGGGTAGTGACCGGTGACAGCTGGCATATCCCAAAGGGTCCCCACAGCTCTTGGGATATTGTTTTTGGGTCTGGTATGAATTAATTGGTCTCTCAGACTCTTACCCCTTTTAAAAGCAAACCAGGGAGGTGGTAATATATCAGTGCCTGTGTTCAGGATTCTCCAGTGTTTCATCACAATCTTCTGGATTTGGTTGGATTTTGTACAAAAGGTGTTAACGCACGTGATGCGTTCTTGTTTAGGCTTAGGGGGTAAGTTTTCAAGCAGACTCTCTCTATTGTTATTAGAGGCCCTTTTCTTGGAGGCACGAATGAGATGTTTAGGATAGTGTCTCTCCGCTAGATTCGCTGCTAGAGTTTGAGAATGGGCCTCGAATGCAGGTTTCGTAGAGCAATTCCTCTGAATCCGGAGGAATTGCCCGTAAGGCAAATTATCCCTCAGAGCCTTGGGATGACAACTTCTGTAATCCAAAAGTGCATTTTTCGCTAAGGGTTTGCGATACAGTTCAGATTGGAGGCCAGTGGGGGTAGATTTAATCAATAAGTCTAAGAAGGCCAATTGATGCTTATCAAATTCCATGGTGAACTTAAGGATCCGATTTCTCCCATTTAACCAAGTGAAAAAAAGCTGTAAGTCCTCCGCTGTCCCGCGCCACACCACCAGGACATCATCTATATATCTTTTCCACAGTCGCAGACTACCAAGATGTGGATTGGTGTCTGCGAAGATGTGGTCACCCTCAAATTTGTGCACATACAGGTTAGCGAGACTAGGAGCAAAAACACTGCCCATACTGGTCCCACTAACCTGCAAGTAGATGGTATCCTCAAATTGAAAAAAGTTTTCAGTCATGGCCATGGTGGCCAAGGTCATGATGAGTCTGACCGGTGTAATGGAGTTCAGATCTCTCTCGGATAACAGTCCTTCAATGACCTCCAACGTCTCAGTTTGGGGGATAGATGTATACAAACTTTCAACATCAAAGGACACCAGGATGTCAAGATCTTTATTGAATTCAATGTCAGGTATAATCCTTAGTACATCTTTAGTATCCTTCAAATATGTTGGCATATCCCTCACTAAGGGTTGCAAAAAGACATCAACGAAAGTTGATAAAGGTTCTAAAAGTGAACCTATGCCCGATATTATTGGGCGACCTGGGGGCGGTCTTTGTGCCTTATGCACTTTTGGTAGTGTATAAAAGTAAGGCATTTTGGGATTCATGGTGCACAAATATTGGGCTTCTTTCGGGGTGACCCATCCCTCAGATAATGCCTCTTCAACTATGTGCCCAATCACTGTGGTTAGTCTCTCAGTGGGGTCACTAGTAAGTGTCCGATAGGCTCTGGTATTGTTAAGCTGTCGTAGGCACTCCTCACGGTAAGTACTCGTGTCCTGTAGGACTATCCCCCCGCCTTTATCAGCTGGCTTCACTGTCACTGCCTCGTTGTTGGCCAATGATCTTACTGCCTCTTGTTCTCTTTTTGACATATTGAAAAAAGGACGCTGCTGATGTTGATACAACTCCCTAATGTCATGATCCACTGCTTCCTCGAAAGCAGCTACCTTAGGTGGGAGACCGTGCTTGCCATTTTTGTCTCCTCTGCCATAGACTCAGGCAGTAGATGACCTCCACATTTGCTTAGTCGATTCTAGGGAAACATGACTTATTTCTTCATGCAGGAGCTCGAGCTGGCGGGATTGGTGTCCTCATTTGATGCGCCCTTGGCCTACTCCAACCGGAGGGTGCGGGTCTCCAGTTGGGAAAGGTGGTCTTCTCTTTTTAAGATATCCTTTAGGGAAGCCAGTGAGAGTGGCCTTACTGACCACCCATAGCGTGCCAGGTGAACGGACCGTGCCATCAATGCGCTAGAAGTATTGCCTAAACTCTTCACCTGGTGCCTTTCTATACTTTTTATCCTAAAGAAACCAGGCGTTGAGCCACCACAAGGTGCGCAGCGCACCTCTGGCGCCTCTCAGGCAAAGGAGTAGTGGCAAGTGGTCAGAGATTCCTCGAGGGAGCAGTTGAATACTCGCGACCGTGCGACATTCAGGGGTAGGAATACAAATCAAATGAATGCGCGAGTGGGTATGATGGGCAGCAGAGGTGTGAGTATAGTGGAATAGGCGGGGATTCCTTGTTCTCCACACATCGCATAAGCCAAACTTGAAGGCCCATTTCGAGAGGTGCTTAGCCCCTGTGCTCCAGTGAGGGGAGGGGGTGGTGCTGGCAGGGTTCATGACTGCATTAAAGACTCCCCCAATCACCATCAGTCCCTGATGGAGGGACAACAGTATGATTGTGAGGCCTCAGAGAGAGCGCTCAAGGACTGCCAGGGGTACACAGATCAAGCCAAGATTGAGTCTATATCCCCCCATATTACCTGTGAGAGCCAGAAAGCATTCCTGCAGATCTTTAATGTCATGGGTGACCCCAAAAGGAAAGGAGCACCGTATGCGAATCGCCACACCCCAAGAGCCCCGTATGAATCCGGCATGGAATACCCTATCATACACTTGGCGTGCTAGGAATGGACAGTGGTTACCTAGGAGATGGGTTTCCTGCATCATTAGGGCACTAGGGAGGGATCTCTGTCAGTATTTCAGGACTGTGGTACACTTCACCCATTCTAAAAGCCCGTTGACATTCCATGAAAGGATGTGGAGGGGTTCAGGTCAAATTGGGATGAAGTCATAGTTGCTATTGATGGAGAAAGTGAGCTTACCTATCTGTGGCACCCACAGCCCCTCGGGTGTAAGGCCCCAGACACGGGAGCAGGGGAGTCTCCGGTTTATGCGTCTGTGAGTGGGTGGTACGGAAGTGTTGTGTCAAGTGCTGTGGACATCTGGAAGAAATACAATAACACAAAAGCAAATTCCCAAACAATCCCCCCAACCAACCCCCCTCCCCATACTCCTTTGCCCGGAGCATCTGTTGCTCTAACAGAGAAAAGAAAAGCAGCCAGAGTCATTTGAGAACAGAGTGGTGGACTCCTACAAGTTGCAGGATTTGGAGAGCTTCAGGAGTCTGGGACTCTCTATGATTGTCGAGGTGGGCATGATGCCTCATCTGCTACCTCCAGGAGCCTCGCCTCTGATCGCTGGACTCCAGGAAAGATCTGTATCCTCCGATCTATCTGCGGGGGTCAGAGATTGCCCCAAGGTGCCCCTCGCCAGGCTCCAGCTCCCGCAAGAGACCGCATGGCTCAGCATTTACAGGGGATCCGGATGTGCTCACTGCAGCCACTCCATGTGACGAAGAACCCTTTCTTTGTGCATTGTGCCCTTGAGTGGAGCAGGCGCGTCTCCTCTGAGGTTTAGCATGCCCTAGTGTTGAAATACTAGGACGAGGAAATGGTGCTTTGTAGGATGAGAGGATGCTCGTCCATAGCTCAGGTGCATGCCTCCTCAGGGGAGTAGAAAAAAGTAGCTTTGATTGTTGAAGATCACCCTGAGCCAGGCTGGGAACAGGAGCAGATATGTGAGGTTTAGGGCCCCCAGTTTCTGTTTAACCGTGTTGTAGGATCATCACTGCATCTGTACCTCTCTGGTGTAGTCAGGGAAGATCATCACATCACTTCCGTGGACAGGAGAGGCTGGGATGAGATCGGGCCTCCTGCAGAATGACATCTCTCTCCTTAAAGTTGAGGACACGGGCTATGATTGGCCTGTGCGGGGATCCCGGTGGTGGTTTAGGCACGAGGGTTCGGTGGGCCCACTCCACAACAAACCATAGTGAAAGGCGGTCGGAGGGCGTCCACTTCTTGATCCAGGTCTCCATGAAGATTGCGGCTCCATTCCCTCCGGGATGCCCACAAAACATAAATTGTTTTGACAGGAACGGTTTTCAGCATTCTTTGCCTGCCTATGGAGCTTGGCTGTGTGGGATAGGAGCCGTGATACCTGCCCCTTCATTCTTGCGACGTTGTTTTCCACAGTAGATTCGGCCTCCGAAATTTTGGCTGTGGCGTTGCAGAGATCCTGTCTGATGAGGGCCATGTCTACGCGCACCTCTACTAACTTGGTTTCCACAGAGTCTTGCAAGGTGCGTATGGCTTGAAGGATGGTGGTGAGATCTCCCTCTGGTAGAGGAGTCTTAGGCAAAGCAACACCACCAGCGCAAGAGCCGGCCGTAGTGTACTGATCCATGCAGATCTGGGAGGTAGACGGCTTCGCTGCTCTTTCTTTGCCCATGTTTGGTGCACTCCCACAATGCCATTCACAATCAAGAGGAGTCTGTCTGGTCAGGAGCAGTGAAGACCTGGGTTACAGGAATGTCTGAGGCCACCACCCTTCTCACTCCCCCGGTACCCCCCAGGACGCGTGTCAAGATCCTCTCTCCGGGGCAGGGCCGAAGGGGGAGAGAACTCAGGGGAGTATGGGTCCCAGCTCAATTTTCACAGGACTGTCCCAATGTCAAGATCACTCCACATCCACCAGCTGTGCCACTTCACTAGGCCCCACACCCAGGCCGGAGACAGGATGGCGGCGCTTTCATGCTTTGAGGGACAATCCCCTTGTATCTACGAATGTTTGTGAGGTTGCCCTGCTTTAGACTTGCATCAGTCCATGACGTCAATCAGTGACCTGCTCCCACTCGGGCAATCCTTACCATGACCAGTGGGTTTCGGGGGGGGTCACTGCCGCATTCAGTTGGCCCCCTGCGCGTCCACATGGGGAACCACCAGGGCTGCAATACTCTCTCTCAGGCCCGGCTGCAGCAATAGATCTGTGTCCTTATTTTCCAGTTTGGCTACCAGGACCCACTTCCAATATCTGCACCCTGTCGGCGTTATTGGGATCTAGGGGTGAAGGCGCCGGGGGAGCCCAGAGAATGAGGGAGCTCAGCCCCGGCCTCCCTGCTCTCTCAGACGGTCACCGCCGCAGTGGAGTCAAAGCCCCGGCGTCGCCGGCTGGAGTTAGAGTTAGGGGTCGCTAGTGTCTCTCAAGGTTCTCTCTCCCTTGTAGTAGCGGGGGCCTGGTCCAGTCTTCCTCCCGCCATCTCGCCTCCTCACCTATTGGGATTTAGGTTACAGACAGTATGTCCCCGGAGCGCGCCGTCAGGAATTACAGCAGGGCTCCTTTGTGTGCTGTCTCAGTAGGAGGGCCCCAGCCAGCCAGGCAGAGTCAGGGAAACATCCTGTCAGCCTCCGTGCGAGGACGAGGCTGGGGCAGACAAACAACGGCTCCAGCAATTGCTCGAATGAAGGTGGGATCCGCGGCAGCCCAGCGCGATCGTCCAGCATCCACCTCTCTACCGTGCGCCACCATCTTGTGTGCGGGACGGGTTTCAGATTTTCTGCTCCCGCCATCAATGTCAGCCACCCCAGCAGGTCATAGTGCCACTGCCCATCTCTGGATTACTGTGGGATGACTAGAGATTTCCACAGCTACTAACTCTCAGGTAGGATGCGAGCAGATAACGGAGGGGTTCGGGGCACTCCTAGAGTACAAACGCCATCTTGACACTCATAGCCATGCCCCCGGTGATTATATTAAAGACAGATTTTCCTGTTTGACGGAACATATTTCCTTTGAAAGTTTGTCTTTCGCGATAGCCTTCTCCCCCACATTTACGCTTTCAGGAGTACTTATCTACTGTCCTCCAGGCCCTGTTGGTCAATTTTCCCAGAGTCTCCCTGAGACCCTTGCCAATTTAGTTGTCAAGAAACCCTACTTTATGGTCCTGGGAGATTTTAATTTTAACTTTGCCGTGTTCATTGACATGCAGGTAACTGTATTTCTGCAAAGTCTTGCAGCCATCCAATTCACCCAAATATTACAATGCCCTACTCACACAAAGGGACATTTGTTTGCTTCTTGACTACCCTTATTTACAGGTTTTAGAACCCACTCATTATTTGGTTTGACCATTATTTGATTCCCATGCACCTTGTTACTACGGGTCCATTCGTATCCCCTAAACCTTCTGCCTGGATAAATCGTAACTGGTCTAATCTTACTCTTGCAGATTGGAAGTGTGTACTGAGTGAGACCGTGCTACAGTTGGGCCCGGACCCACAAGCTGCTTATAGTACGATATCCGAATGTTTGAGTCAATCTCTTGACTAAACCATTTCCTTGAAAACGCAAGTTTAAAAAAATGAATATAAGTTTGTCGCTTGGTATACCCCCCACCTATGAGAATGTAAAAAAAAATTACAATTACAGAAAGGACTTGGCGGAAGGACCATTGTGAACTTACTAAAGCTAAATATCACGAAACAGTCAGGAACTACCAGGCAGAGATATAACTTGCCCAAGCCACCTACTATATTCCAGAATTAATGGGGCAGCAAATTCCCCGAGAGAGATGTTTAAAATCACTGAAGCTTTGCTAGAACTCAGGTTCAATGGCCCGGACATTGAACCCTCAAACACCAGGGGTAACGACTGTGCCACCTTCTTTCAAAACTAAATAATTGTCTTCTATCATTCTTTCCAAGACACAGGGGGAGCCTTGGACCCCAATGTCCAGTCTAGATGTATGGAAAGTATACTTAATGTCCTCTCAGAATTCCCTCCCCTATCCTATGAAAACCTTTCAACTATTTTCAGTCAAGTCAAATCCTGCTCCCCTTGCAATCCTGCTGCTCCTAGGATTCTTTACTTAAGTGCTGAACTCACTTTCCGCATCGTCCTGGAAATGACTAATTTGTCCTTCTAAAAGGGAACATTTTCTTTGGCTTGGAAGTAAGCGATGGTCAAAGACATTTTAAAGAAAACAAACTCAGATCCCACCAGTTTGCCACATTGTTGACCTATATCTCTTTTTCCAGGACTGAGTAAAGGGGTGGAAAACCATGTTAATATGAATCTCTCTGCATTTATTGAAACCAACAATATACTTCACTACACCCAAACTGGCTTCCGGTCCAAACAAAGTACCAAAACCACCCTTTGAGCGCTGGTAGAGGACGTTAAAAGGAGGCTCGATCAAGGTGGCACAGCAGCAATTCTTCTTGATTTAAGTGCTGCTTTTGACACTGTCAATCATGACATCCTTCTTGAAAGGATTCACAGGGCTAGAGTTTCAGGAACTGCCCTGGAGTGGCTCAGGTCTTTTCTGTACAACAGATATTTCCAGGTATTCGAGAAGTCTTCATCTTCCGATACTTTATCTATCCACTATAGCATCCCACAGGGCTTCTCTTTAAGCCCAATTTATTTAATTTATATATGCTGCCACTTGCAGACATTGTTGAAATTTTCGTTTCATATGCGGATGACATGCAATTGATTTTTCCACTCACCCCAGACCATGATTTTTCCACTCACCCCTTCATCTACCCTATGACCTTGCATGGGCGTGGTAACCAGTAGGATGGACAAATCATGCATGAAGTTTAACGGGAATACAACTGAATTGATGATTTTAGGGAATAATTCCTTTCCCAGTGGCACCTGGGATGGCCGGACTGTTTAGGCCTTTCCTCGCCCCCAAAACATCAATAAAACATTTGGGGGTAAGGCTGGACAAAACTCTATCGACGGAGACCCAGGCCTGCTGCTTTGGAATTCTTGTAATGCTTTATAAAATCCTTCATATAATTCCCATGACATCAAGAAGACTAGAAGCCCAGGCGCTAATCCTCTCTCACCTGGATTACATCAACTCTCTCTACCTGGGAGCGCCCAAAGCAGTCATTAGCAAACTACAAGTCATGCAGAATGCAGCTGCAAGTACCTTGCTACAAATACCAAGACGTACCTCAGTAAGGAAGGGTGTCATGGACATTCACTGGTTACCTGTAGCTCAGAGAAACAAATTCAAGGCGCTGTGTATTGCTTGCAGACTACTTTGTGGACAGAGACCCCTCCATCTCCCGTCAGCTCACAGCCCTTTACACTCTGAAGAGAGCCCTTTGGTCCTCTAATGCTCACAAGGTTGATGTCCATTTCATCCGAAGCACTAGAAGAGGAGGAAAGTCATTCAGTTACATTGCCTCCACATTATGGAACTCGCTGGCTTTGATACTGCAGTCCCCAGGCAATGAAGTTGTATTCTGGAAACAACTCAAAACGTGGTTATTCAACAGCTAATTCCTACACAGCATGCTCCTCATGTAGTGTTGCCTCATCTAGCGCTGGGATGCCTACAGGTTGCAATGCGCTTTATAAATCTAACTAGTATAGTATAGTGTATAGTAAGGTAATGGTTTTTAAATCCTAAATATTTTTTTCAGGAATGTAATCAATAAATGTAGTCAGTAGATAAAAAATTCCCTGAAACAATATTGCTTGCCCTCAGCTCCCTGGTAGCAGACAGGCACATTGGAAAAGCAGTCGCCGGTCACTGGTTTCACAGCAAACTTTTCTCTGTTATCGTCCAGCCTCAAGTTCTACAAATGTTTTACGTTGATTCTTGGGTTGCAGGTTTCCAATCCAGATATACACACAGCGAGTATGCAAGTACGCTTTCAGTGAGAGCACAAGCACTACTTATGGTAATGTGGTTACCTACGTCAATAAATCAAGATTACCCTATTGAAATTTTGGATTGAAATCACCCTGGCTTGACCATAAAACAATTGCATGATTGTGATTACAAAGTAATCTAATAATGGACAAGCATGCCATACCAAAGTAGAACCCAAAATAAGGCACTTCCTTCAGAGTTACTGATAAAGCACCGAACACAGACCTGTCGGTGACTAAGAGATATAACTTCAAAATAAAATGAATAGTGCATGTATCCGGAACCTTCCTCTGCTTTTTTGTATTGCCATCAAATGTATTCTCAAAAAAACCAACAAGGGGAGGATCTGATGGAGATTGAAGAGTAGTCAAGGTCTATTTAATGTGATATTTTCTGATGTTAAGCTTTGCACTAGTGTAATGAGATTATTCACAGTGGTAAGAACACCTTGAACCTGATACAGAATGAGTTTGGAAGGAAATGTTTGGGGTCACAATCAGTTAGGAGTTGGTTAAGATATAATAAAATAGGTTACCCAACCCCTTGGCTGGGCATGGCCAAAGGTCCCAGCACACTAACTTTCAGGTGTTTCTCTGTAGGGGAAAATACATTAATGGCTGGGGGAGTGAAAAGAGAGTGTTTCACACTGTAGATCTTGTAAAAAAATGGCTAGCTTCTACAGCCAGAATCACAGAGCAGATTTATATAAAACTTGGCATGCAGATAGAAATTGACTGCATGCTTTTGTTGGCCAGGTGGCCGACGTAGCCGACATTTTAATACAACAGAGGAACAGTATCACTCTCTCCTCAGGAAGACAAATAACTGGCTTGCCAGTCCTCTTGCATCTAATGTAGTTAACTTTGCAGTTGTGTAAAACCATGAGTGAAAATTAGGCATACATTTACCCAAGCTCTAATAAAAGAGAGAGGGACCCAAATACCAAAGGGATAGGGTACCAGTATAAGACGTTATGTCAACAATAAATTCCCTTTGGGCAAATTCACTACAGATCAATGCCTACAACTAGATTCAACAGTGAACATTCACACACATTTTAAAGAGCAATGCATAGGAAACAAGATTATGGAAAAAACGGTAAATTCAGTATACAGTTTATTAATACTTAAAACAACAATATAAACACAAAATTAAAAAATATATAAAACTTGGGAACACAGAGAATAAATCAAAGGAACAAATCAAATACATTAATTCATTCAGTCTATTTCCTAAAGCTATAAGGGAACGTGCATCAAGGTATATTCAGCAACAATCAGAATATTCCTAAATTAATATGTGTAGTACTATTCCCTCGGTTTCGACGCGTTTCAACGGACAAAAAGTATATGGCCACCTTCATCAGGAAATTATTGACTGTCTTCCCAAGATATCTTATTGCCAAATATTTGTCAGATATATATCATCGGAGTAGGGGAATGATGCCTCCTTTCTCTCCGTAGTTGTGTGGATACTAAAAGTAGACCTGGATTGTGTGGACAATAGTGCAATCAATCCTATTCACTTTCTGTCAAGACTCAAATAGCTGGAAATAAAAATGGTTCTTGACTGGCGAAAAAGACGATGCTTCTCGATTGTTTTATTAGGTCCCCACTACACGCGGTACACTTTCAAGATCGCAGGGCAGTAGTCCCGATCGGTATATCAGGCAGACTCTGTCGTGTTACACATATTTTTCAACATATATGTGTATTCCCGAATTAAGGGCCCCCTTCCTCTTTCTTCCTCGTATTATACAGCCTCTTAGTGTCCCGCGTGTAGACCGGTCATTTTTTGCAAGAAACCAAGTGTACCGCGTGTAGTGGGGACCTAATAAAACAATCGAGAAGCATCGTCTTTTTCGCCAGTCAAGAACCATTTTTATTTCCTGCTATTTGAGTCTTGACAGAAAGTGAATAGGATTGATTGCACTATTGTCCACACAATCCAGGTCTACTTTTAGTATCCACACAACTACCGAGAGAAAGGAGGCATCATTCCCCTACTCCGATGATATATATCTGACAAATATTTGGCAATAAGATATCTTGGGAAGACAGTCAATAATTTCCTGATGAAGGGGGCCATATACTTTTTGTCCGTTGAAACGCGTCGAAACCGAGGGAATAGTACTACACATATTAATTTAGGAATATTCTGATTGTTGCTGAATATACCTTGATGCACGTTCCCTTATAGCTTTAGGAAATAGACTGAATGAATTAATGTATTTGATTTGTTCCTTTGATTTATTCTCTGTGTTCCCAAGTTTTATATATTTTTTAATTTTGTGTTTTTATTGTTGTTTTAAGTATTAATAAACTGTGTATACTGAATTTACAGTTTTTTCCATAATCTTGTTTCCTATGCATTGCTCTTTAAAATGTGTGTGAATGTTCACTGTTGAATCTAGTTGTAGGCATTGATCTGTAGTGAATGTGTCCAAAGGGAATTTATTGTTGACATACATTTACCCAATCCCTTGATTCAAAGTTCAGCCTTTCAAAGATATTTCACTATCAAAGAGATTTTCAGGTTAATACTAATTTGGTCCATAAGTAATATCAACAGAATAAATGGACCATTGTAGGTGCTTTATGTGGAGCTCACCTTCGGCAAATTATTCTCACATCTCGCATTGACAAATGCTACCATCCACCTCTTTCCTTATATGAAACTCGTAATACTATGTGGCACAATAACACTACTAATAGGATCTCTTTTACTCCCTGCAAATAATGTGTATGAGCCACAGACATTTTTGTTTATGGTGTTTCTTGCTATGAGAAGCTCAAGCTATTGCTAAGCCCCTGCTTTCTCCACCTCGTTTATTTGTCTCGTTTACATAATTGATCCATTTGTTGTAGGTTGGAGCAAAATAGTATGCCATTTTTCATTTTTATGGTGGTCACCTTACATTTATATTAACCATCTGCTTTGCTTTGAAATCTCTGAGTAAATTACAGTATATCATTAATTTGTTTCTTTGTCCCAAATGTTCTTGCAGCTGTTGCATATCTTTCTAAAGTATGGTCTTTTTGCTGCATAACTATAGCTTTTCTCAGTATGTTCTATCACCTCTGAGAATTTTTCAATTAAACCTGAGAAAAATAAATGTTTTTGGAAGCAACCACACTGGTAGCTCCTTTAAACAACATCCATTAACATCTGTTTATGATGATCCGTCATTGGAATTTAGCTTTTCCCTAGTGTGCACCGCTTGTACATTTCTTTTTACACCCACCGAAAATTTAATCACCCCTTCCCAGGAACTCTGCCACTTATTCCACGACTAGATCTCCAACATCTACAAAAACTTTGAACACCAAGCCACCGCTGCTGACATCCTCAGCCTTCTCGCTCCCTCAAATGAAAAACCCAACCACCTGCTCACCACACAAGACAACAAAGCCATCATGAACTCGGAGCACTCAGGAGTACCCACAGAGCCCTGTCCTCACCACATCTTCAACCTTGGGAGCATGATTATCAGTAATGAGCTCACTGCCATCAATGCATCCATCAACACAGCCACCTTCCCTGGAGAATGGAAACATGCAGTGGTTAAAGCCCTACTCAAGAAACCATCCGCCGACCCCTACGAACGCATGAACTGTCACACCATCTTTCTGCAGCCCTTTCCAGCCAAAGTCCTCAAAAAGTCCATCAACCGCCAACTCACAGAACACCTGGAGAACAACAATCTTCTGGGCAGATCTCTCCTTGACCAGGGAAAATCATCTGCCCTGAGCTTCCTCTACCTCTCAGCAGCTTTCGACACAGTATCACACCACACCCTCATCAAGAGGCTTCAACATATTAAAATCCAAGTAGATGCCCTAAAACGGATCAGCCTCTTTCTCACCGGAAGAACCCAGAGAATCTGCCTACCTCCCTTCACCTTGAAACCTAAGAGCATGATCTTTAGTATACCTCATGGTTCATCCCTCAGCCCTACTCTGTTCAACACTTACATGAGCCCCTTGGCCAACGTAGTCAGAACATATGGACTAAACATCATATTCTCTGCCGATAACTCTGCTCATCCTCTAACTATGAGAGGACCCCTCCACCATGCTGGCCAACTTCCGTAGGTGCATGACAAGCTTTGCTGACTGGATAAAAGACCACAGCCTAAAACTGAACACGGAATTGAGCTCTCACCTCCTGAAGAGACTGCGGACCATACAGAATTCAGCTACCAGACTCATAATACACCTCCCTAAGCAGACCCACATAACCCCCACCTCAAGAAGCCCAACTGGCTTCCCATTCAGAAGAGATGTCAGTTCAAGATGTTGATCCACACCTTCAAAGCCTTTTACACCCAAAGACCAGCATAAATCAACCTCCTTCTGAACTCCCCCCTACCCTCCAGACACCTGCACGCCACCTCCCTCTCCCGTGTTCACACCCCCAGAATCCACAAGAGCAACAGTGGAGAACCCTCCTTCTCCTACCTCGCAACAAAGCCTTGGAACAAACTCCTACTACACCTCCGCACCTCATCCTCTCTGCTGGAATTCAGGAAAGGACTCAAGACCTAGCTGTTCAACTGATCCCTCTCCTGCATCAGTGCTCTTAGCGCCTGGATACCTTCACAGGTGATTAACCATGCTTTACAAATCCTGATTAATTGATTAATGGCCTTTGAGTTCTTCAAAGAGAGTTGAAGCATTTTATTTTAAGATGATGGATTAGTACTTTGGTTTTTAGCTGTGCTTAATGTGCATTAGAATGAGTGCAGATGCCCTAAGTTCTGCTTGAAACAGCCAGTGCCTTAAAGGTTGGCGCGCCGAAAAGCAAAGCTGCGTAGTCTTAAATCAATCTGATGGCTCTTCCATCCACCATCAGACAATTCCTGACCTTTTATCTCACCTGTGAAGGTCCCTACTTTCACCCTCTGCAGGGATTTTCCTGTATTTCTCTTCCTACTTCTTTCCCCTTTCATTTTTTTCCCTCCTCTTCATGGTCAGTATCTGATGAGGAAAAATAAGTGCTGGTCCCCAAAAATGAGTGTCAGCTGAAATTACGCAGTGAATTTTAGGGACAAGATGCAGTTGATGACAACACCAGACATGCTTGCCAAGGTTCGTTTTTGCTAACGTGGAAAGCAATGCACGCAACAAAATGTACTTTTTGTACATACTGCAGGCGTCTTGCAATTCCCAACACGACTTCTGCATCTTCAACTCACCCATAGGCCTAACACTATCATTTTACTCATCCCATCCAGATACATATGGGAATGAGTGTTAAAGAAGCTCAAAGAAGGCGTTTGCGAGGTTGATAAAAAACATGTAGGGAAAAAGCTTCAGTAGGGTATGGCACAGCCTGGAAACGCTAACCCCCAAAGTAGGCTCTGACTCACTAGCAATATCTCTTTCCAAGATCTGAATAAGCAGGGATATCCTGAGGATATGCAAATAAGCGAGATCGGTCACACGACCTTACACTCCAAATGGTAAAACGGTAATGGTGTGGGTTTGCATCTTGTTTGCCAACATCCTACGGGCTCCATAAAGCTAATAATATGAATGAACTAATGTAGTTGGGATACAAGGGTTACTACCATAAGTAGCATTCCTTCCACAATCCTGTACCCCGCACTGACTAATCCAGACTTATATTGTTGGGGTGGTCGCTGCGAACAGAGGAGGCTCGGCTCATGACTAGAAATGTAATACCTCAATAGCAAGGAGATGTTGGCCCATATTTATCAAGGTTTTGCATCTCTCCCGCGTCACACAAGGGGACGCAAAGATGCCAAAAAATCTAAATTAGATTTATAAGCCATGCAAGGCCACCTTACGAGCCCCTCAGGGGCTATGTAAACATAGAGTAATGCAAGGGAGAGCAAATCGCTGTCTTTCGTTGGCATGGCAGGGAGTCATGCCATGTGTGGAGCATGATTGCTCCGTCGTATCCACCTAGGGATTCTGACACATTCTCAAATTTACAAACATTGGTAGACACAGGAATGCATCAGAATTGTACGCTTCCCCACCAAAGGCACAACAAGGAGAAATACCTTCATTTATCCTTGTTGGTTACTCTTTCTTAGTGTGCTGCATTCTGGAAGAAAGTGGAAAATGCCTTCAAAGGCTTTTTTGTGCACAAAGGTGCCCCTTCCTACACAAAAACAATCCTGCCTACAATGCAGGCACAATGCACCATGGTGTAAGGGTGCCTGCATTGGCACTAGGTAGCAGTGTGTGTGACAGTGCGAGCACAGAGTAGGAATGCACAGTATAGTGTTGAATAGAGCACATCCCTTCTCTCTCGCTTTCACACAATGCAGTGCAGCACAACAGGGTGGCTTGCTGTATTGTGTTGCATTAATTGTTGATAAATATGATACTTGGTGTCTTCTTGGGCCTCTGCTGCTTCTCTTTGCTGACAACTGTTGAATTGTTCCAAGCACAACAGTCTTTCTGCTCAAACATTATTACTGATTTGCATGAATTGCTTTGGAAGCAAAGAGGCATTGAGACATTAACTGCAGTTGCTACATATGTGGTTTATATGTGAACTCCTTCTGTCAATATTGTGCAGTTCTCCACAGGATTGCCACTAGAGAAATAGGTGCATTTGACTGTGTTTCTTACTTTTGAGAAGTATAATTTTAACGTTTCTATTGTTAATGCCATGGATTCAACTGTGCTTGTATGGAGATCATCCCTTAACTTGTCATCCCTTAACTTGTCATCCCTTACCTTGCTTCCCTTTACACAATTCTCTGAACCCTTATGGAAAGGAGTCACTGTGCATTATAAAGAGTTAAGCCAACATAGCTCTTGAATACTGTTTCCCACTACATAAGCATGATGATATTATTGTTATGGTTTATTGCACTCTGTGTCCTGTCTGGGGGACAGAAGTTTCAGATCATCCCTCTGCTGACCTGCTGGCCTTGCGCCTCCTTTTGCTCTCCTTATTGTTTCCACTAGCCTTGCTCTTCATGGTCCCTCAGTTATTTTCTGTTCTAACCACATTTCTGTAAATTTCTGTACAGTATTCTGTTATTGTTGGCTCCAGCCGAGCACGCATTTTCACCCCCTAACTTTGTTAATTTGTTTTGACCTAATTTCTGTAACTACGAATGTTTCTTTGTATATTTAAGTGTGTATCCCTCTGTCTCACTC
Organism: Lissotriton helveticus; assembly: GCF_964261635.1. Classification (NCBI taxonomy): domain Eukaryota; kingdom Metazoa; phylum Chordata; class Amphibia; order Caudata; family Salamandridae; genus Lissotriton; species Lissotriton helveticus. The sequence continues at coordinate 1,953,491,661 of NC_136067.1, forward strand.
CCCTATTTTTAATTGTATGTAACCTTTGATCCTTCGATTTTTTTGCCTTGATCCGGATTCGTTTTTGGATGTCTCACGTCCCTATTGTATTTTGTTTGTATCTATTGCTCCGTGGATATGTGCCTTGCTCTTGCTTCTGTAAAGCGCTCTGATACCTCTGGGTCTAGCCAGTGCTATATAATACCTTTAAAATTAAAATAAAATAAATGATTCTCTATTTGACACACAGGAGTTGGGTTCAAGGATAGTCAAGTAACACATTCTTCTTTCCTTTCTTTCACAGGAGTAGAGCCTCAGCCATATTGCATTTTGAAGCTTTTACTTAGCCATCAGCTACCTATAGATAGACATAAATATGCCAATACCGCACAGCTAATCACATGGCTCCCAGGAAGAATGGAACCAGGCCTGGCCCTCCAGCTGCTGAACTCTCATCACCTGCATCCATTCCTTTTAGGCACTATTATTTAGTGACCAATACCAACGAAATGCCAACGAAATGCAACAATTAAAGATAAAATGCAAACAATTTGATTCTGGTGTGTGTGTGTGATTTGTGCCTCAGTGCCCAAAAAGGACAATAATAGCTGAGTAGCAGTAAGAGCAAATACAGACTCAAAAACACCACCAACATAGACCCTTTTTAAGGTTCAAAAAGATTTTATTTAAACTTATAGGTGTGCCATTGAACAATAAAAGCAATTAAGCATGTAACAGTGAGCAACAAGTATTACAAAACAATGGTATTTCAGCATACAACAAGGTATAATAATATCCACATGAGATAAGAAAAGAAACATATAATAAATAAGGCATAAAAGAAAAGGGAGGAAGTTAGAGAATCATGGAGGTTTGAGTACTTCTTGTTGAGAGGGTTTCAGCAAAGAGTGATTTCTGGCACTGGTGTCAAAAAATTTCGTAATTGGTAATCACAATTGAAGTCTTTTAAGAGCAATGGGTGACGGTAAATCGGAAATAGTATCCAGTCTATGATTATGGCAAACATCGTACCACCATGCTTTGTACGAGATTTTCGCAAAGTTCTTCCAATTCCTTATTATTTGTTGAAAGGCAATAGCAATTAATAAATCAATTATTTTAAAATTAGTTGCATTGTTATTCCAAACTGAAGAAAAGCTGCCTGAAGAAAATATGTGTCGTGGAAAACGGGATATGTGTGCTAAAAATTAAGTTGACGCCAGTCTTGTTTCCAAAAGTTATAAACTGGAGTGCAAGAGAATAAAAGGTGAAAGAGATCTGCATTTGGAGAGGAGCTTTTCCAGCAAATATCCGGAGTATTAGGGAATCTTTTGTGTAAAAGTTGTGGAAAAAACAAGTCTGTGATACACATAAAACAATGTTTGCGTTAAACTGGCTGGTCCAGATCTTATTCCACAAACTTGGGGCCCGATGTAGGTAGGACTCATTTACCGATTTTTATTTACCGAATTTTATATAATTCGGTAAATAAGAATCGGTAAATGAGAAGGGGGGGGACATGTTCCTTTTACCGAATCGGTAAAAATCTGTATTTACCGATTCGGTAAATACCGACTGGTAATGCCCATTCATTCCTATGGGCTTTGAAGCCCATAGGAATGAATGGGCATTACCGAATCGGTAAATACCGACTGACACAAGGGTGCAGGGGGTGTCACTTTGACACCCTCTGGCACCCCCAAAAGAGGCTTGGGTGCCATGTGGCAGGCATACCTGCCCTAAGGGCAGGTCTGCCTGTCATATGGCACAGGTGTGCATGCACACATGTGCATGCACACCGGAATCGGTATTTTACCATCAAATAGATTTGATGGTAAAATACCGATTCTGTACGGCTTGTGGGACTCAGAAGAGTCCCACCTACATCTCGTATTTACCGAATCGGTAAAAAATACAGAATCGGTATTTTACAGAATCGGTAAATTTACAGATCGGTAAATTTACCGATTCTGTAAAATTCAGGGCCCTACATACCAATTCAGGATTACCGGTCGGTAACGGCCGAAAATACCGATTTTCGGCCGTTACCGACCGACCTACATCTGGCCCTTAGAGACCATTCTATGTTGAAATCTTTTTCCCACGCCATTTCAATACTCGTTTTCTGTCTCAATGTGCTGGTGCTTCGCAAAAAGGAGTATAATTCAGAAGCCTTAGGTCGAGTATGTAAGAGATCGGAGAGATCTTTATGTATATGAGTGGTAGTATTGGCAACAATGTTATTGGATAACGATGTATAAACGTCAAGAACAGCTTTACGAAGAAGCTGAAATTTGGGAAAGAAAGAGTTAGGTAGAGCATATAACTGTTGAAGCGAAGAAAATTGAAGAAATTTTGTATTTGAGACCAACTGGTGTATCCAAACTATACCACATTGTTTCCATGAGCTCCAGTAAAAAGGTTTATTACGTAGTAACAGCATTTTATTATTCCAGATGCGGGAATCCATAAAGGACTCTGGAGTATCATAAAGCAGAGGAAAAACAGGATTTATTAATTTGGAAGTAAACTTAAATAATGGAGTAGAAAGTTTTGAGGTTTACGAGAAAAAGAGAGGTATTCTTGAAAGGAGAAGGGAGAGAGAAACGAAAGTTCCACTGACGTCCAAAGAGGACAATCCTCCACAGTCAAGCAGTCAGTATGAAGCCTGTCGCAGAAGAAAGGCTTTATGGTAATCAATAAAGTTCGGGAAATTGACTCCATCTTTAGGACGTGAGAGCTTTGAAAGGGACATACGTGATCTCTCCTTGTTCCATAAGAAGGAAGAAAGCACTGAATTAATAGATTTTCAAAATGTAGTAGATATGGAAACAGGAATGTTAGAGATGGTATATAAAACTATAGGGGAACGCATCATCTAAATAGTATCCAGACGGCCCCACCAAGATAAATAAAGAGGATGCCATTTATTAGTAAGTTCCGTGAGCTTTTGGATACAATTATTTAAACATAATATAACTGTGTCTTTTATTGTTGGTGTAAAATTTAAGCCTAGATATTTGATGGAGGACGATTTCCATGTAAAATTAGTTGAGGTAAAATCGGTCTTAAACGTATATTTAGTTAAGGGCAGTATTTCACATTTGTCACTATTCAATTTATATCCTGATACTAATGAAAATGAGTGAACTTCATCCAAAAAGGCTGGAATCGAATCAGAGGGATTGGAAATAAAAAGTCAAATGTCATCAGCATATGCTGCGATTTTGACATTTGTTGTAGGGGTTTGAAAACCTTGTATGTGTACATTTTGACGAATTCTGGAAAGGAAGAGTTCAAGGGCCAAATTAAAAAGAAAAGGGGATAAGGGACATGTGATGTCTGTGCTTCATTTCTTAGTGCACTTCTTTTATATAAGAATGTTTGGAATGTTGCTTTATACTTGTCAATGTATTCCATGTATTACTTGTTTGGAATGTGTGGGCCAGGCAATGGAATTGCTTCACAGGCAGTTGGAGCTACCACCTTGAGCCCTCTATACCTTTATACCTGTGTATCCTGTTGACTGCAATAAATCAAATCAAAGATTGAAGACTCCTAGTCCATTCGTTGCTGTACAACTTTATTGAAGAAAGCACACTTCAGGACATCCTTGACGTGCTCCTCTGCCAAGGTCAAAGGAGGAGGATACCAACCCATTAGAACAGACAGTGGCACGCGGACCAGAGTATAATAGAGAAATTAAGGAGATGAAATTGGGGCCGAATCCAAACCATTTAAGGGTGTAAAATAAGTAACGCCATTCTACCCTATCAAATGCTTTTTCAGCATCCAGTGCAATTGCCGCTAGGGGATGTTTTAAATGCGAAACCTTGGATAGGATATTAAAGAAAAGTCTAGTGTTATCTTGTATAACCCGACCTTTCGCAAAGCCAGACTGTTCCTTACCTAATATCCTAGGAAGATAGGAATCCAAGCGAAGGGCTAATGACTTGGAGAAAATCTTATAGTCAATGTTAACAAGGGAAATAGGTCTAACATTCTTGCAGTATTTCGGGTCTTTTCCATCCTTGGGAATTACACATATATGGGCATCGGAAAAAGTATCGCTTGATTTTCCCAAGGTTTGAAAAGACTCAAGTAAGAGGTGTAATTTGGGCATTAATAAATTAGAAAAATGAAGAAAAAACTCAACAGTAAATCCATCTGGTCCAGGAGCTTTATCTTTTTTCAGATGCTGAAGTGTGATTAAGAGTTCTGGTTGCGTTATCGGAATTTCCAAAAGAGAGAGATATGCAATAGGTTGTTGGGGTCGGTGAATAAGTGAAAAGAACTGTGAGATTGAGTGGTCTGTAGAGTTTGTTTCAGATGAATAGAGTTTTTTATAAAACAAAGCAAACTCATCTAAGATTTCGGAATCCTGAAACTTCAAAATAGAATCATCATCAAAAATAGCATCAATATTCACTTTGTTTTGTTTAGCTTTTAAATAATTTGCTAAAAGTGTCCCTGCTTTGTTCCTGCCACCACAAAATTTTGCGCTAGATTTTAACAAATATAATGAAGCGTTTTTTGTTGTTTCCTTATTAAACTGTAATTTGTCATTAATAAGAGTGGTAAGAACATCACTAGAATTAGAATTATAAAAAGAATGCTCCAGTCTGTTTATCTCTTGAAACAAAGAACGGGTACGGTTGCGAGCAAAAGCACATTTCTTTAAAACGTAGGACATAATAAAATCCCTAGTGGAAGCTTGGAAAGCATCCCAAATAGTTGAAAAAGGTAGCGATTCAGAGTAATTTAGGAGAAAGTATTCATTAAAAAAACTAGTAAATGAAGAAGAGAATTTTGGTTCTGAAAGCAAGGCATTATTAAAATGCCATCTTCTGGGGGCATTAAGCTCGGGTAAAATGACAACATCAATCATAACAGGAGCATGATCAGATATTAGAATAGGGCCTATTGTTGCATGTGTAAGAGCTTGTGAGATATTATGTGATACAAAAAAGTAATGAAGTCGTGATTGGGAATGATCCACCGGGGAATAAAAAGTGTATTCCCTCGTAGTAGGATTACATAATCTCCAGGCATCCAAAAGTTTATGTTGTGTAATTGTTTGAGTGAAGGATTTATGTATTTTATATGGGGTAAATGACACTTTAGAGTGCCGATCGATAAAAGGGTCAAAAACTTGGTTGCAGTCTCCCGCTAAAATAAAATATCTTCCATGTGAAGAGTAATTTGTTTAGCCAGTGTGCGCCAAAAAGATGCGTCACCGCCAGTTGGAGCATAAACATTGAAAAAAGAGACTAGAACATCCTTAAACATCAATTTAACATTGAGCTAACGACCATCTGTATCAGAGTCTTGTGAAATAAATGAAAAGGAAAGGGATTTACGACACAACATCGAAACTCCATTGCATTTACCATCTCCGCTAGAATAAAATAAATCTCCCACCCAACCTTTTTTTTAACTTCAATGGCTCTTCTTCTGTAAGATGAGTCTCTTGCAAAAATACTATGTCAGCATTTAATTTAGCTAGATGAGTTAACACTCTCTGCTGTTTAATAGGTGAATTGAGACCTCTAACATTCCAACAAATTAACTTTAACAACACCATAGGTTATGAGAAGTGAAAGAAATCGAAACCATATCAAGAGCTGCCAAAAGAAATAAAGTATAAGAGGAAGCACAAGAAGAATGAAGAATAATGAACAGTGAAAATATGAGAAAGATGATGGCCATGATAATTTGAAGAGAAAGAAATAGAAAAAGAATATCAATGACACAAGAATAAGAAAAAAGAAGAATAAGTGCGAGGAAAAGACAAAAAAGGAAAAACAATAGCAGAGGAAGAATAAACAGAGATACAGAAAACATATCTACAAGAAGAGAAAACATGAAATACATGAATTGGACATAGCAAAATGGAAAGGGTAACAAGAAGAGGCGGGGAGGGGTGGAACAACATAGGATAGACGACACATCCGAGGCCGGCTGAACGGATACCAGGGAGACAACACTGGATTGGAATAGGTAACCTGTGAGGACAAAGTAAATGCAAACAGGTTAGGAAAATTAACTAGGACGAACAGTGACTGAAATTAAAGCAAAATTAGGGATAACAAGCAACATTTATGTAAAATCAAAAACTGTGAGCATAGCAAACAAAGGATAATGCAACATAAGGGTAAACCGTCAAACAATTGAAGAACAGAGGATAAAAAACTCAATCATGTTAAACAATACTAATGGCGAAGGTTTAAGCATGAAACGAGGAAGAAGGGCCAGAAGAGTCTATGGTGGAAACTGTGCATGAGTTTATAAAACTTTGCAAGCGGATTGGATCTTCATATGTTGTAATCTTGTTATTGTAGGTAACTTTGAATAAGCAGGGATGAAAAAGCCCATATCTGGCTCCCATGGACCGAAGATCCGCTCTCATATTTAGAAAGGCCTTACGTCGAGTAGCAGTAGCTTTGGCATAATCCTGAGCAAAAAACAGAGATGACCCTGACCATGTGACCTTTGGAGAGGATTTTACTGCCGCCAGCACCTTCAGTAAGTCTGTGTACTCCAAAAAATACAAAATGACTCCTCTAGGCCTTTGTGATGAAGATGCTTGAGAGGATAGACGACCAAGCCTATGCACTCGTTCAATATTAAGAGACGTTCCGTCCGGCATATGAAGAATCTTTGGTAAGAATGATTTGAAGAAAGCAATAGAGTCGGATCGTTCAGTTCCCTCTGCTAGTCCATAAATGTGTGGATTATTCCGTCTGTTGCGATTTTCCAAATCCTCAATTTGTTGCTGGAGCACTGAAACTTGCGAGCGAAAAGTAGTGACCTGGAGAGAAGTTTCCTTAAAGGAGGTAAAATTTTCCTCGACCAAAGAAACCCGCGCATCAAGTTGAGAACAGTTGTCAGTCAAAACTTGCAATTTAGCGCTGGTCTCTTCCATGAAAGGTCTAAGGGCTCTAATTTCTTCTAGTAGAAGCTCCCTGGAAATCGATGCTGAAGACTTAGGAGGGGAAGGAGGGTCCTTCTTTAAACGTTTAGTGTTGGATTTTCCAGAGGAGGCTGAAGAGGACTCCATTATAGTGTCCAAGCTTTGCGAAGATGAAGCAAGAGAATCCTCAAGTTTGGAAAATTCAGAAAAAACCTTTGCATTTTTAATAAAAGCGTGAGTTGATTTAGTAGAAGTAGGAGATGGTGACTTTATTCGGCCCATAAAATGCACAGAACATAGAGCCCTTTAAGGTGAAAAAAATGGCGCACAATATATGGCCTGTAGTAAAGAAAGCTCAGTATGGATGTGACAAATGAGTTTGTAAAAGAGGAGCAAGTCACTTGAAAAAACTATAAAATAGGCCATGCACCACCGCAAAAAGCCCAGCGGCATAAGCAGAGAAGGCTGCAGTATGAAGATGTAGAACCAGGAGTGAAAGTTACCACTGTGTAGCCCACAACAATATCCAATCGAGGCGTCTGTGACAATAGCAAAGATAAAAATAAATGAAATCTTTTAAGGGTCAAACCAGTCTATGACAATTCAGAAAATGCAGCACCACAGAGGAAATCCACCGGTAGTATTCCTGGAAAATGCCTCTGAAGTGAACACGGTGCCCCTAAAATGGCTGCCGCTATTTGCCAGATATGTTAACAGAAAAGAGCTTCAATAAATTGCCAAAGATATTGCTCACCATGAGAAAGGGGTCCACGAAGCAAGAATGTCACTACATAAGTGTGGGATCCCGGAGAAAAGCATCCAGTGAGGAGAACATCGTAGCGCGATAAAGTACACAAAATGGCGGCCACCGTTTGACCGGGACCGCGTTAAACTTTCAACTGAAAATGTAGTTGTCAAAAGTGCACTGAATTGGCATTCAAGCGTCCCAAGGTGGTCCTGACATGATCCGACGTCCGTGCGGGTCCTCTACACAGGAAAAGGGTCACATACGACGCTTCGTCTACAAGGTGGATCGCGGAGCCTCACTCGGCAGCCGCCATACCCTTCGGGCGCCAAGCCACGTCCAACCACCAACATAGACCCTTAAAGTAGCAAATAAACACCCTGAATATAATTTGGTAAGAAACAAATGGAACAATTATTGACTTAAGCACCATAGCAATACAATACGAACATCTGACCTACGGTGTTTGGGGAATGCCCTCCGCTGCAAGAAGTGTAATATCTATTGAGAGGTTTCTTATAGATCAACAAAAGCATCAACACAGGGACTAAATGAACACAGGCTACCAATTTTAGAGAATGGTAATACAAAGAATGGCTGTAATGGCTAAAAACAATCATTACATTTATGGCACTGGAAATTCTAATCCTGGTAGCCACTGATGGTCTTGAGTGCTTTCCAAGAAGGATTCAGCTCCCTGATTGGGAGTGGGCCATTTCTTGCTGACAGAATATGTCTTAGGCCACTTTTGGTCACTGCTTGGTAGAGATGGAGTTTGGCGGGGGTATCCAGTTGTGGTGCGGTTAAAGTCTCACGCAGGGATATAGTTAGGAGAGTTTCCATATCCAGATCATGTGACCGCTGGCAGAGCTGTTTCCTTAATGCAGATTTAATGCATGAGTAACTGATTGCGTTTGGATCTCAGTTTTTCACCTCCCATTGCAGGCACTCTGTGGCTAGTGCTAAGTTGGTTGACGAGGGGCTACTAGCACTTGTAAAGATTATTTTTATTGAAGATTTCATGCAGTAGTCCAGGGCCGCCAATGCCTGGAAGTAGTACTTTGCCAAAGCGACCATGTTTTCTACCTAATGTTGCGCAAGCCGAATTCTAGTCTGATGAAGGCTTTTGTTGTGAACTTTGGGAGATTAAATTATTTCTTGTAAACTGCACTGGATTTTCTCTAATGCAGGAGCCAACTTGCTTGGGAATGCGTGCTGTGTGTAGTTAAGCATGGGGAGTAGCTTGGCCGACACTACCCTCAGTACAGCGGTGGTCGTTGGACTGTCTAGGGTGGTGTTTAGTTTACACAGGGAATACGTGACCATTCTTGCCTTGCTTTTAATTTTATTTAGATGTAGAGTCGGGATCCCAGTTTTGCTTAGGCAGGCTCCCAAGTAGTTGCAATGTTGCAAGCAATACAATTTTAGCGGCCACAGACACCATTTACTGAGCTTCTACTTTGGGTACCTTCCAAAGACCACCACTTTGTTTTGGCTCTATTAGCAACGAGCTCATTCCTCAAGTTGTATGTGTTTAGAGCAGTAAGAGCTTTTTGCAGACTGATTTTTGTGTGGTCAAGCAGCACTAGGTTGTCCCCGTATTGCATGAGAGGGATTCTCCTTTTGCCAGTTCTGGGTGTGACTAGAGCAGCACTGGTTATAGCCGGACCTAGGTCTGCTGTGTAGAGATTAAATTGCAAGGGGCCCAATACATAGTCCTGCTTTAATGCTCGATCTGAGGTGATTTTTGTGGTGGCTGCCTAGGCCGTGAGTTTTACTCAAAGCCAGGTACTCGTGTATAAGAACGGTATTGCACATAGGAGTTTGGGGCAGATGTTCCTTTTCTACAGTTTTCCCCATAAGATGTTCTGGACGACTCCATCAAAGACGGCTGGGTAGTCAATAAATCATGCAAACATGGGGAGTGATTACTGGGTTACTGCTTGGTTGGCGATATAAGAGAGTGTGACTATGTTGTCCACCATTGATCCCCCTGCACGATACCCTATCTGGTAGAAGGGTAATAGGCCTTCTGCTTCTGCCTATTGCGTGAGCTCCTGGAGCAGAGTGATGGCATATGCTTTGCCCTCAATTTCCAACAGTGCTATAAACTGAAAATTTCTTGGGTCATCATTGGATCCTTTCTTGAAGATTGGCTGAAGGAGAGAACCTCTCCATGATTCGGGGACCTCTTCCAGGAGGCGGCATTAGGTGTAGAGTGGTGCTAAGGTTGAAGCCTAGAACTGCAGATTTTCTCTGAATAGGGACCCTGGGGGGCAGTTGGAGTCAGGGGCGCATCCCTTCTTATTTTCTATGGTAATTTGAGGATGACCATCTCCCTTGTTCCTATGGGTTTCCTTGGGTTTGCTTCTGTGTCGATTATGACTCTGTCCCTCTTGGGTGTGTCGTCTGTGGGATGTCCTTTATCCCAGGGCTTGGTATAAAGAATTTTAACATGTGTGAGCCAAGCCCCCTGCTTGCACTGAATTCTCCCTGCTTGAACAACCATTTATGTATTGAAAAAATTGCTGATGGTTGTTCTCCTTTATTAAGTCACAGATTATCTTCCAATTGGCATCCTGTGCTCTTCTGCAGTGCTCCCACACCAGATGTTTATGATCCCTGTTGGCAGCGCGAAGCAGCTCACTTGAGTATAAGGATTTCTGTTTCTTGTGTGCCACTTGTATGGCTCTTAAATGTTTTGCGATTTCCTCTGCCAGACCAGGTGAGCAGATACATTTATTTTTCGCTATGCCTGTCGGGCGTGAGTTGTTTCGTTTTCCCGTACAACAAGGATTCCCTTATAAATCTGCACACAAAGCCGCAGACAGCTTGGTCCAACTTGCAATGGTCACCCGTTTTTGGAGGGTCAGTAGCTGTCCACACCAGTAAGATTTCCAGCTTTCGAATTTCTCTTTAGTCATGTGAGTCAATTTAATTCTCCCCCTAAGTTTATATTGTTTTTCTTCAGTTGCTCTCCCTACAGGACTTAGACAATGTCGCACTCTGGCCAAGGCGTCTACTCTGACCACCAAAGCAGCGTAGTCGCTTTCCTTATGTTGAATCACTTCATGGGTCATGACACAATTGCTTAGGCCCTCACTCAGGTATACGTAATCTACAGTGGTTTGGCTGTTAAAAGTAGGGGGAAAGCTTTCCCATGGGTGGCTTGTGGTTGCTATTCCTTGAGCCAAATTCAGGCTGTATGCTTGCACAAGTTCATTAAACCTTTCAGATTCGCTTTGCTACCCAGGGATTCCACCTTCAACCCCCAGACAGAGCATATTAAAGTCCCCAATAATATAATTTCTGATCCAGAGTTCTGGGTTAGAACTGCTAAAATTCCCATGTATCAATCTCATATACTAATTTCCAGCATTATAAAAAAAGACTGACCTGATGACTTGTGATGTAAGGTGTTCAAAAGAATAGTGTGAATTCTCCTACACATTTACCCAAACCTATTGCATTTTGTTCAATAAATCACAGACCATGATTACATAATATAAGAACTATTTATGCACATCAAAGTACAAATAAAACATCATATTGTAAAAACCATGCATTTAAGAATGGTAATACTTCTAATTAATTAATTGTTGGAGGGCTCTAAAGGAGGAAAAATGCAAAGTATATGCCACCACATTCTGCAAATGCCACATTCCAAACTAAGGATAGCGCGAGATGAAAATTAAAACTTTAAATAATCAATAAGTAATGATATTTTGCTTATGCTCACACCAACTAAAATGTTACTGCAAAGCCCAGTTCAAACTGATACAATTATCGATTCTACTAGGATAGGATAGGATAGGATGTGCATTTGTATAGCGCGAATTGCTGCCCGGAGGCGTCCAAGCGCTAAAAATACCGCAAAACCGACCAGTGGCTCAGGAGGGGAGAGGAAGGGGATTAATTAGACTGGGTGAAATAAGAAGGTTTTCAGCTGTTTACGAAAAGTCGTAAGGTTGGGGTTGGCTCTTAGATGCAGAGGGAGGGCATTCCAGGCCCTGGCAGCATTGTGAGAAAATGTCCTGCCTCCTGATCTGGATCTTTTAATTCTGGGGGCCAATGCAAGAAAGGTCTGGCTAGAGCGCAGGCTTCTATTAGGCGCATAGTGAGTAATTAGGTCCCGTGTGATCCTGGGACCAGTGTTCCAGAATGACTGGTGTGCTATGCACATAGCTTTAAACATTACTCTCTGGCGCACCGGCAGCCAATGAAGGGTTGCCAGTCCGGTCCTTACTGACTGTCTGCGGGGGAGGTCGAGTAGAATGCGAGCTGCGCAATTCTGGACTGTCTGAAGCCTTTTCAGAGTGGATTCAGGAGCGCCGAGATAAAGTACATTGTTAAAATCAAGGCGTGACTGGATCAGACCTTGTATGGCTGTTTGTTTGGCTTCCATGGGGAGGAGGGGGAGGATTTTCTTTAGCATCCTCATGATGCCGAAGCAAGTGGCTGACAGTTTTGTAGCTTGTACGTTAAAGGACAGAGATCTGTCCAGCCAAATTCCGAGACTCTTAATGCTGTTTTTAAGGGTAGGGGGGGACCCAGACTGGATGGCCACAGGGAAGCGGGGAAGCTGAGATCCGGGTGGCCTAAGACCATAAGCTCGGTCTTGTCCCCATTCAGTTTTAAGGACGATAGGGACATCCAGGTCTTCACTGCCTCCAGACACTCTCTAAGCCCGCTCTGTCCAGATGGATTGGCTTCCTGTGTCAGGGAGACCACCAGCTGCGTGTCGTCCGCATAGGAAATGATCTTAATCCCAAATGGGTGGACGACAGCGGCCAGTGGCCTCATGTACAGGTTAAAAAGTGCAGGGCTTAGAGAGGAGCCCTGGGGGACTCCGCATTTCAGAGGTCTGCTGGTGGATACAGACTCGCCATCGAACACACGGAAGGATCTGTCCTCTAGGAAAGACTGGAACCAAGACCAAACCTTGCTCTTAATCCCGACCTGGGACATACGGTACAGCAGAGTGTCATGGCTGACCGCGTCGAAGGCCGCGCTAAGATCAAGGAGGATCACTGCCACTGATCCTCCCTGATCTAGGATTTTTCTGGCCTCCTCGGTGACCATGAGGAGGGCGGTTTCGGTCCCATGTTTTGGTCTAAAGCCAGTCTGGGTGGGGTCCAGTAGGTGGTGATCTTCCAGAAAGTTTATGAGATGTTGATTTATATATTTCTCCAAAATCTTGCTTGCCCATGGGAACAGGGATATGGGGCAGTAGTTACTCAGTTCCGTGGAGTCCAAGTTGGGCTTTTTCAGCAAGGCTTTGACCAAAGCCTACTTCCATGTGGTAGGGACTATGCCCGAAGAGATGGAGGAGTTTAAAACCTCCCTAATGATTGGCAGGGTGGTGTACGAGGCTGCCATTATTATGTCTGGTGGAGCAGGATCAGCGGGGGAGCCGGATTTAACTTTCCGTGCTAAGGATTCAAGAATAGCGAGATCTAAAGGAGGAAAGTGAGTCAGCGTGGGTAGCTGTAGACTGGAGGGGGGGGCTGAAGGATATAGAGGAGGGGCTAAGAGAGTGGAATTTTTCGGGGGAAAGGCAGCATAAATCGAACTTATTTTTTTATGAAAGAATTCAGCGACATTATTGCAGTGGTTGATGGACTTGTCCGCTTGTACGCTAGGAGGTTGTTTAGTTAATTTGTTAATGATATGGAAAATTTCCTTAGGTTTGGATTTGGCAAGCAGAATTTTCTCGGAGAAGTATGAGGCCTGAGCCTCTTTTATCAGAGTTTTGTATTCACCCATAGCTTCTCGGTAGAGGATTTTATTGTCTGTAGAATAATCGGATCGCCAGCGTCTTTCCGATTTCCTGCAGAAACATTTTTTCTCTCTAAGAGTCTCCGAGTACCAGGGGGCAGTTTTTTGGGGGCGTTTGAGCGTGATTTTCTTTTTAGGAAGGACAACGTCAAGAGATTGGGTAATCCAGTTGACGTATGCCTGATTTGCTAAGCTGGGATTATCTTTAATCAGGGGAGGGTTCTCAGCAAGTTTGTTAGTGCAATTGTCAACTGCTAGGTGGGACCAGGCTCTCATGTGTCTTGTAGTAGGTATTAGTTCAGGGGGTTTAGAAATGGTCCAGTTAATGGGGATCAAGAGGTGGTCCGTCCAGGGCAGGGGAATAGGTGGGCTGGTTAGAAGGCCAGGGCAATTGCTGAAGACCGGGTCCAGCAAATGGCTCTTTACGTGGGTGTAAGAGTTAACCCGCTGGGAGAGTTGTAGAGCTGCTAAATCATCTGCTAAGGTCATGGCAATGTGATCTGAAGATGTTAAATAGGACTAATCCTGAAATGCTCTCAGGATCAAGATCTATTACACTGGCACAAATTGTATGGTGTGGTGTAACAGTGAAAAGGAACAATTTGTATATCACCTTAAAGCAGGGATAGTGTCTAGGACTACCATAGGGTAGCAAATTCCCAGAACTCATCTCTATGTAATTACAAGTTTTTGTCATCAAATAGCACAGCATCTATAACCAAGAGAGCAGTCTTTAAGATAATCGAAAAGGGGTTCCTTTTGTAGAATATCTTGTCCCCATTAAGGGCATCATAAAATGGATCAGAGCCCACCGTACCTGCTCCTTAACTCCTCCCAGAACAATTAGGGGACTTTCGCCTCTCGCAAGTCTAGAATAATATCAGCCTTCACTACCAGGCCCAACAGGTTTTTGCAGTCTCTACTGTATGGAGTAGACCCTCTACATAACCAGCCAAGCCCAGGTCGTTACAGTCCTGATGAGACCCTTGTATTCTTCTAAGGGTCGAAACTCCGGCAACACATGTACAAAGACAGACTGTTTTCTATAATTTTGATACACTGATTAATCCCGTGTCCCTGATTGTACTGATTATAAATTGCTGCTTTTTGATAGAAAGTAACCAATATACCGTTGATGCTCACATTTTCCTTCACTGTTTTTCCCTTTGTTCGGTTTTGTTTTTTCTTTACACCTGGGGTCTACTTATTTTCTTTCCTTCGTTTCTTTTTTTAAATAAACTCTTTATTACTCATAAAGTGTTTTTTGATGCATATTTTGAAAATACATAACTGCTTTTCAAATAAAACTGGGTTCGGCTGAATTGTAGTTACCTATAAATACTGACTGTGCTTCAATATTTTCTACAATCTTTAATTAAACATCAATTTTGATTGAACTAAGAATGTTGACATAAAGATTGATTCTACACTGAAAGGTCTGTGCAAATATGTTCCAGTGATCACTTGATACCCATGTTCACATGGACATAAGGGTTGTTCTTGTTCTTGTTTAAACATCAAATAGTTAACAGCACAGTTAGAGGGTGTTTCCACGATTTCTCAGGAATGCAAACCTAATTAGCTTTGTAGTGTGAACTGTATTATATAATTAGACAATATGCGCTCTAGTGGCAGGAACTAGGAGTGCATCCATGTTTCAAATATATAATTTTCACATACTCAATCAATTCTAAAGCTTCATAGATAATCAGCAAACAAGAATAATGTTCAAATGTTGTTCATAAACGTTTTGCTAGAGATAGACTTGGTTACCAGCCAATTCAACCATTGGGATAAAGTGAGAAGATATGTACTGTGTCAGGGAAGAAAATACCTGCATGGCCATGTGATGTGTGGAAAACTACAGTCAAGGTCTAGAAGGTTCTTAAAGGGACAATTGTCAGCTGCTTACATATTAAAGACTACACAACTCACACTTCAGCAGATAGTCGCGGCATTGAAATTGCTGACTTGATTCAATCTCGACCTTCTGTTCCTGACAGAAACGCAGCTCTCTAACTTCTACCAACCCACACTTGACTTCCCGATTCTTCCTGGTTTCTCAATCATCCGCTATGACCGAATTTAAAAACCAAGTGGATAGGTTGCAGCTATCCACAGGTCCTCCTTAAATGCAAACGTTTCATGTGAGTGGTTCAAAAAATTGAACCGCCGAAAAACTTTTAACATTTAAAGCCATCCCAGGCTCATGGGTTAAGGTGCTTACTGTTGAATTGAAGACATCCCCCAGAAGCCCACAATATTCCACATCATCTATCACCCTCTGTAGAACAACTTCCTCTTTGTTAATCACCTGGTTGAGTTAATAGCTGAATGAATAATGAATACCTCTTATAAAATTTTCCTCTGAGGCTTCAATTACACTTGGGAGAAGTATTTGATTCAGCAGTGACTCAACTGAAAGGTTTCATCCTCAACCAAATCAGTAGCAATAAATACCTCATTGGGTGTCATCCTCTAATACCAGTTGACTTGTCTAACCATTTTCATGTATCCTTCTCCCTTCGCTGCACTAAAATGTCCTCATGCGGACAAACTAAGAAACCTAGGACCTTAAACTAAGAAACCTAAGACCTGGGTCAATGACTTGAGCAATGTAATGTCATCCAGTCCCTTATGAGCTCCAAAATTGTCAGAACAGTTTATCCCTCACAGGGAATTAATGACACTACCCATCTAATAGGGAGATACAACACCATTATGACAGAAATCCCTAATAAACTTGGAAAAGAAATCAGAACCACAGAAAGCAACTGGCGACAAAATCCCCAAAGCAATCCCTAGAAAAACGTTGACTTAAGCATAACAAAACACAAACCCCACATCTTCAAATTAAAATCGGAATTCTTCAGAAGACAAATAAGGCCAAAAATAAGCCCAGGAAGCTCCTTGATATTATCGATTGATTGATTGATAGGCTTTATTTCGATATAAAAATATCATAAAAGCATGTACAACAGATAAAAACACAACATTTGTTACAAGCTCATTCTATTTACAGTAAAAAATGAGGACAGGGTGAAAAATGTTAAAACAATTAAAACAGAATTAAATTGACAAAGAAAGCCTTCTTGCACTAATCAACCAAGACCACTTTAAAAATTTTGACACAGCGCAAACAATCAAGGTGGACGTATCAGACATTAAAATACGCAGCGCCACTTTATGTTGGCGGGTGCCTAAAAGTCTACATAAGGGTTTTAGCCAACGGCTCCTGGGTGCACAATAGTCCGGACATTCAAAAAGAATGTGGGCTACTGACTCTACTCTGGTGGGGCAACACGCACAGAACAGGGAAGACTGGTAAGCGGATTTCCAGCGGGCAACTAATTCACCCACTGGAAGAGTCCCCACTCTAAACTTAAAATACAGTGCACGGTCAAAAGGAATAGAGATGATGTCTAGGTAGGGTTCATAGGCCACCGCATCTTTAATCCTCACAGAAAATTGAGGATATCTATTCTTCATTACAGTTAATGGAAACAAGGAAAAAAGTGTGGATTCATCCCTTTCCTCATCTATGGAAACCGAACAGGCTACTAGCAAAACTCAAGCCACCTTTTCAGATTTTGCCACTCCTTAGACAAACTCATTTTGGGTTTAATTAAAACAGCTAAGTCAGGGTCCTCAATGGATCCATGCCAACCTTCAGTCCTTAAGTTGGTCCCAGAAGTGTTAGCTGGAAAGCTCACCATGCTTTTCAACATGATGTTTAAATCAGGGCAATTCCCATCTGACAGGAAGATGGCATCCATCCTACCCCTTTTAAAAAAAAACTAATCTAAAACCTGAGGACCCTATTAATTACCATCCCAATTCTAAAGTGCCTTTCCTGGCTAAGATAGTGGAAGATGCTATGAACACTCAACTCTCTGAGTTTATCTTGTATAACCAGCTGCTCAATACCACGCAATATAGATTCCGGAGTGGGCACAGCACAGAGTCTGCACTGATTAAATCTTCTGAGGAAATCGGCCTTGCCCCGGATGTTAGCAGGAATGCTGCATTGAGACTCTTGGATCCCTCTGCAGCATTCAATATGGTCCATCATGAACTTCTTGTGGACTGTCTAGCTGCAATAGGGGGTGCAAGGAACCACATTAACTCTACTGTGTTCCTTTCTCACCTTCAGTAAACAGATGGTCGCCATGGGCTCTTTTGTCTCTAAGCCTTACTTTCTTCCCTGTGAGGTTCCACAGGGATCAGCGCTCAGCATGCAGCTCTTAAATGTTTACGTGTCCTCTCTTGCCACACTGATAAGGTTGTTTGGCTTTTCACTCACTTCCTATGCGGACGACACTCAGATTGTTGTCTCCCTCTCCAATCAGGATTCTGGCACAGAAAACAGATTGTGTAACTGTACGAGTGTGGTAGGCACTTGGATGAACAACAATAGTTTAAAACTAAATGCAGAAAAAACAGAGGTTGTTTTTTTTGGCAATAACACCTCTTTCTGGACACCTTCTTGGTGGCCCAGCTAATTAGGCTCTCTACCTAAGGAAAGCCAAAAACCTAGGAATCTTCATGGACAGCAAGCTCTCCTTTGGAGACCAGGTAAATGCAGTCACCTCCTCCATGTTTTTCACAATTGAAGTGGTCAAACAAATTCTTTTTCTCCCCAAAAAACAGTGGTGACCTCTTTAGTGATGTCGAAGTTAGACTATTGTAAAGGACTTTACCTTAATATCCAGAAACGAAACGACCCCTACAAAATTGCAAGCACTGTAAAATGCAGCAGCCAGACTGCTTCTTGGAATACCCGGGTTCAAATCTGTCACAACCAAAATTTGGAAACTACATTGGCTTCCGATTAGGCATTGAATCACATTTATAGCACTGTGTACTACCTTTAAAGTCCTTCACAATACCGGTCCTTACCATCTTAGACAGAGCCTTATATGGTATTCACCAAACAGAACACGTCACTCCTCAACTGCAAAAACCGTAGTGGTCCCCAAGTTCAAGAAAGTGAACTGGGGTGTAAAAAGTTTTATCTTGGGCACTGCAACAGCTTGGAATGCAACACTTAAATAAAGAGAAGAATACACACCCTGAAGGAAGGAATTGTATTAATTGGACGAACTTTTTATATTCATGTATATTCATGAAATTATATACCAAGGTGGTGCAACTTTAATACAAGTGTTATTGGAATGCAATTCCTGTTTATATCAGATCATCTCCCAGTCTTTACATCTTTAAAAAGGAACTAAGAACCTGATTATTCAACCTTTAGGAATACTCAGGGACCATGCTGTTTTGTCTAAGAGCCAGCGCAGGGACACCTCAGGGTAGCTGTGCGCTATATAAACTCATTTAACAAAACATCTCAAAATAGGCTGCACGGGGGACTTAAAGGTAAGGCTGGGGACCAACATATGAGGGATCAGGTTGCAAGGGCCTCAGCACCATAGGAGCACAGCTGCTTTGTCGTTCTCCAGGCAGAGTGGGCTGGGGCAGAGCAGATAACTCAGCCGAGCTCAATGCGTCAAGATGGTCTTCGCAGTCAGTGGCATACAGGTTGTAGGAACAATTCCGGGACAGTTGGGCTACTCATGGAGTAGGTCTCAGGGGTCTTGCTGTCCCTCAACCGCTGCTTGCTTCCTGGGCAGTTGGAGTCCAAATTGGACTCTTCATCTTGGTGTCGGTTGCAGGTGGTGCGGTACCAGGGGGTATTTTACCATGCTGCTCCAGTAGGTCCTGGTTTCTTCTCACTTGATGGGGGGGACAGATCTGACCATCTGGAGCTGGTGTATCACTTCTGGGTCGGTTGCTGCGTTGTGGGTAGCTGCAAGTCGGTAAACCGGACTCTGTGGGTTTAGTGCCTGTAGTCTGTAGGGGATTAGTTCCTCTACTCCAAGGGAGGTCTCTGGTGATTGGCAAAGGGCTGGAGGTGCTCTGGATGTCCTGGAGGCCTCACAGAAGTAGGATGAGACAGCACGCCATGATGGAAGAGTCATTGGAGACAGCAGGCATGGTTTTAAGCAAACATTCTGCAGCAGATACTCTGTTCTCGGGACAGCAGGTCTTCTTTGTCTGTTTTCTTCGTAGGTCTGTTGAATCTAAAGTTCAGGGTCCAAGGGGACCACCTAAATACTAACTTTAGGGGAGGTTACAGTAGGAGACAGGTAGTAGCCAATGGGCTACATACCTTTAGAGTGGCGACAACCTCTTTGTGACCTATGTGACTCTAATTGGCTAATTGATTCTCATACAAGATGGAGGAAACTGAAAAGTGGGGCCCAAATCCCCTGCCCCCCCTTACGGGTGGTGCTGGCTGAATGTGGGCCCACCTCCCAATCTCACGTCCTAATCTAACTAATTTTGACCTGCGAAGACTTGGGCACTATTTCTACAACCCCTGATTACTTTTCTCTGTTTTACACTACTTTTGCTCTCTACTGATGAAGGGCCAAACCCAGAAACATGTGTCTAGAGATAGCAGCACTACCTGCACCAATTTGGGTGAAGAACTACAGCAACTTTGAAAGTTGGGGGCAGATGTATCAAGCAATTTTGCGATCGCAAACACTGCGAATTGCAAAAAAACAGTGTTTGTCCTACAGACTTGTCCTATGTATAACATAGGTTCGCATCGCAAAATAGGTATTTGCAAAATTAGCGAATACCTATTTTGCAAGGCCTGAAATCTGCGAATATTCATTGCGAAATCGCAATCTGCGATACACATTTTGTGAAGATTGCAAATAGAGAAATCGCACTTTGCGAAATCGCAAACCAATGTATGAAAAAATAGCGAATTGCGAATCCTTGAAATTCGAAAATGTGCACATTGAATTTACCACTAAACTCAAAGCAAGTGGTAACCAGGTGCAGCCTATTTAAACAAGCCCACAATGCAACAGGGGCTTCCACAATGGCAGCGCTGTATGTGATAGCCAGGAGGCTGCAAATTCAGCTGCAGCACAGAGGAGGCGGAGACAGGAACAGATCTTCTGAGTGCACATCACTCTGTTCCAGCAGACTGACGAGAAGATCCATGAGAAGTATAGGCTAGACTCAGCCACCATTATGATCCTGATAGAGGAGCTGGAACCCCTGCTTGAGCACCCAACACGCAGGACCCAAACCATTCCAACCCATGTGCAGGTCCTGTGTTCACTGCACTTACTGGCATCAGGGAGTTTTCAAGGGGTGATAGCAGCAGCTGGTGGGGTCTCCCAGAGTTGCCTGTCGCGCTTCCTCCATGCCTTCCTGCCTGCAGTGGTACAGAGGCTACATCATCACATCCAATTCCACAGCACACAACAAGCATTACAGCAAACAAAATAGGACTTCTACCAGATTGCACAATTCCCCCAAGTAATTGGCTGCATAGATGGAACCCATGTAGCCCTCTCACCCCCATCAAACATTGAGAATGTATTCAGGAATCGCAAATATTATCATTCACTAAACATACAGGTCATCTGCAATGGCAAATATATCATGAATGATATAGTTGCAAAATACCCGGGCAGTACACACAACTCATTCATCTTTAGACATAGTGGGATATACAGACGTCTCACTGCTGGCTAGTTTGGTGAGGGACACCTGCTAGGTAAATGCATGTCTAACATTCAAACAAACAGTTCATATCTGGGGTGGGGGAAAGTGCAGTTAGGGACTTCATCTTATCACCATACCTCAATCCAGCCAATGCAAGGGAGAGGAGATTTAATTGCACACACAAATCTACGCACTGTGTAATTGAGCAGACATTGGGGATACTGAAGAGCCGGTTCCGCTGCCTGCATAAAAACGGAGGAGCACTACAATACCGCCCAGAGACCAGCAACAAGATTGTGGCTACTTTTGCCATGCTCCACAACATAGCTACGAAAAAAGGTATTCCAGTAGAACTTACTGATACAGATGAATCTGAGGATGAGGGCCCAGGTCCGCCTTGCAGACCAGCAGGTGGTGTTGGGGCAGGTGCCTGATGACAGAGCCGTGATGAGATCACACAAAACTATTTCTAAGTGAGTAATGATGACACAATGCAAAAGATTTTTTGTGACCGACTGTGTTTAATCAATCCTTTGGCAGCAGGATAATTCTAGTCACACAGCCAGACAGTTACTTCATAAGTGTCACGAGATGTTGCACATGTTATGGGCACTGTGCATGTATGTTAGCGAAACACAAGTCTACATGCAATGGGTTGTTTTACCCATTGGCTTTCCTCAGTGGTGGCAGTTCATGTTTTACGTGATCAGCCCGCTGGAGCACGCTGAGGGTGCTGACTACTCTCCCTGGACTCGTCAGGTGTTGTGCCCTGCCTCCCACTGCGCCGTCTGGTTTCGGGAACTGGTGGGGTGATGCTGCTCCTGCTTGACAGCTCCTCGATATCCCCTGAGCCCAGGAGTCCTGTGCCACCTGTGGTAGCTGTCTGCAGCTGTTCCACAGTGGTTGTCTTCTGCACCAGGCCTACGGCCAAATCCTGGCTGCAGTGGGCCATCTCAACTTGCATGCTCACTGAGCAGCGTGACAGCAGGGATGTGGCAGTACACAGGTGGTTGACCACCTTGCTGTAGGTGTCCAAACGGCTGTAGCGACGTTGTCTACCTGCTCTTGCTTCATTGTGGTGCATAGTTCTTTGATTGCGTCCATCATTTCCCGGATGCCCTCCCTCATATCACTACGGTTGTGGTTGACTGAGACCAGCTGCTGGTGTACTGAGGGGATTGAGCTTGTTTGCAGGCGCTGTATTTTGACCATGCTGCTTTGCAGTCCAGCAAACACTGTGTGTTCCTCATCAGAATCAGC
Organism: Lissotriton helveticus; assembly: GCF_964261635.1. Classification (NCBI taxonomy): domain Eukaryota; kingdom Metazoa; phylum Chordata; class Amphibia; order Caudata; family Salamandridae; genus Lissotriton; species Lissotriton helveticus. Next base: position 1,953,513,869 of record NC_136067.1, read on the forward strand.
ACTGGTGCTCGCCCTTGACCTGCGATTCCCAGATGTTTACTCCCTACGTTGCAGAGTGAGCTGTTCCTGGACCTGTGCTGCACACTGGCCTGGGTCAGGCTGGGCATCATCCTCCCCTACGGATCGTGTTTCTGTCTCCAACAGTGGCAGTGGGGGCACAATGTTGCGCTGTCTCGTGGGACAAGAATTGTAAGTGTTGTTCCTTCGGTGTCCTCCTGCCCTGCCTGCTCCTCCATATGTGCAGCCTCCTCAGCTCCTGCACTGTCATCCTGTGTTTCAGGAAGTACTGTGAATGAAAAGGCAAATTTTAATTATGTGTTCTGCTCAGCATTGTTCACTGAATAAAGTTTTCTGATTTTGCATTAGCCAAGTGCTGTCTAGTGTTTTTTGCCTTTACTGATTTACTCATACTGCTTCTACATTGCTGTGTCTCATTGCTCCACTGTATGATGTATGTGACTACATCTCCCATGATGCATTGCTGGGTGTGCTGGAAAAAATGTACTGGAGTAGCATATGTACTCTGTAGTTGGTGCATTTCTGAGTGTGATTGGGTTGGTGATGTGTGAGGCATGATTTGGCATGCGTCTTACCTTGTCAGGTGTTGGGAGGGTTGGAGCTGTTAATGTAAGCCACACCACTGACGCTCGAGGGGTGTAGACTCTGTTGCAGTTGGAATTCCCCGACCAGTCTTCTTAGCCTCTGCCAGCCTGGTTGCCACCTTGTCCTTGGACCTGGAGCGTATATCGTACCATCGCTTGCGCAGGTCCTCCACAGAGCGCTGGGTCACACCAATGGCATTCACCTTTGCCTGGATGTCCAGCCATATTTTTCTCTTTCTTGACTCTGGCACACGCAGTGATTTCTTTCCAAATAGAAGCTCATGGCTGTGTACCATTTCCTCTATCAGCACCTCCAGCTGAACTTCTGCTTTCTTTTTCTCCCAGCCTGCTCCTTGTCCTTCTCTTTCTCCTGAGGATACATTGGGAATAGTTGCAAATGCAGTACCCAGTTGTCTACCTCTCCTCCCAGCCTCTGACTCAGCCTCAGGCACTCAGGTGCAGCATGGGCAGTCACACTTCCTGGGTGTGATGTCATCAAGCTGCACCTGAATTGCATATTCTCTATTTTTGCGATTCTTTAATTGCGATTTCACAATGAAGGAATCGCTATTTGCAGGTCCACAGTATATTTCTGCGATTTTTTGGGAATTGCAAAATATTACCGACTTTTTATTCACATCGCGTTTTGCGATTCTCAAAATGCAATTCGCTAAAAATTGCATTTTGAGAATCGCAAACACAAAATTTCATACATATGCCCCTTGGTGTGCTGCATTTACCAAGATGAAATGGGGAGAACTGTGCTGGATGAAAAGCAGTGTGCTCCCTCCCCCATGTCTAACTAATTTTCCAGCCTGTCCTCCCGCCAAACGTCAAGCAGTACAGGGTGGTTGCTTCCTCCACTATTTGAAAATGCCTGGGTTGCATTTCAAAGGCAGCATCGCCTTTGAAGCTTCCCACCTTGGAATGTCTTTCCGCCTGGTTGAGGTTAGAAGCACCTCTGTCCAGAACAGGCATTGTTCCTGGCCTCTGAGAGTGCAGGCTCTCATCCCATGAGGTCAGAAACATGTCTGATGGTGGCAGGCTGGTTAAGAGGAGATGTTTGTTATCAAACAACCCTGGGTACAGTGAAGCCGTTATGGTGCTGGGGAACTAGTAATGGCGGATGTACGGCCCATGAACTCTCTATGGCTTCCCTGTGCATTTACAATATCCAGGAATGGACTTAGATATTGTAGGGTCATATCTGCTCAGGCAGATAGGACTGCACATGGGATATAGTGCACCCTGCTTTAGGGCTCTTAGGCCTGCAGGAGGGGTGACTTAACAATATCTCTTGTAGTGTTTGTGGGCATGGCACACAATGATGTGTGTGTGTGAATTTACGCAGGGAATTGCTTGAAAAACTGTGTGCACTCCAAAAAAGAATTTTTAACTATTTGAACAATTTGACCAAAAAGTTCACACAATTTGTTCAAGTACATTCAAAGGAACCATCTAGAAAAAAACTATTTGCCACACTGTTTTCATTCTTTTGTGGTACACATCAATTGACACAACAACAATTACAGTTGCATTACATAATACAATCAACTTGGTATTGTACATAATCCATGTTCATTGGTTAAAGTACAATAATCTTAAAACATAAATCACTTAGATGTGTACTGCCCTGTGCATTTCATGACGGATTGTCCCTTCTTCAGGGTCCACTGCGGAGTAAACAAAAAAATAACCACAAGGTTACCGCCATGAAATAAAACACACAAATTGGATTATGTACAAAACCAAGTAGATTGTATTATGTATTGCAACTGTAATTGTTGTTGTTTTTTATTTCAATTGATGTGTACCACAAAAGAATGAAAACATTGTGGCAAATAGTTTATGTTTAGATGGTTCTTTTGAATGTACTTGGAACAAATTTTGTGAACGTTTTGGTCAAATTGTTCAAAGTTCTTTTTTGGAGTGCACACAGTTTTTCAGGCAATTCCCTAGTTGACTCACACATACATCAATCATTAATGTGGGACGGGCAGCCCACAATATTTCTTGAGCTTATAGAACTCATCATTACTTAGTATTACTTTACTACTCACCTCTTACGGTGTTCATCGTTCATATCATCTTACACAATGATTTGTGCCATGTTGACTATTCGGTTTGCTCTGCACCAATACAAGCAGCCTAGAGTGGCAGAGTGCATGGTCTTGTTGAGGGGTCCGTAGGGTGGCAAAGTGTGTGCTGCAGGCCTAGTCGACCCTCTTCAGTCCCCAAGCCCTAGATACCAGGGGTACCATTTACTAGGACTTAGAAGGGTTGCTTAAGTTATGGCAATCATAGTAAAGTTTTAGGAAAGAGATATGGCACTGGGTACCTGGTTAGCATGGACCCAGAGCACTTTCATTCAAAATCACATCATGTTCCAGGCAAAAGGTCGGGGCTAACCATGTCACAAAAAGGCACTTTCTCACACTCTCAAAACACTCTCAACTGACCAAGATACCTATCTCTCTCAAACCCTTTGGATCTGCATCAAGTAATACTCCGGGGCTCCCTCCTACCCACAATACTATTCAATCTTTACATGGAAACCGTTTGCTCCCTTTTGGAAAATTCAAAAATGTCTTTTTATCTCTATGCTGAAGACACTCAGCTACAGGCAAACATCTCCTCGCTGGGGGACATAGCAAACTTGTCAGAAATTCTGTCTAATTTCGAATTGTAGATCTCACACCACCACCTCAAATTAAACACCCAAAACCAGAGTTCCTTCTATGCTCTCCACTGCACTGCAATTCACCTGTAAAGATGTGGTTAGTCTTCTCTAGCCTACTTGACTATAAACCATCCCTTGAGGATAAGGTGAAATCTTGGGATTGACAATAACCTTAATATACAGGCCCAAATTAACATGATAGCGTAGGGTGCTCAACTCCAAATCAAACATCTCAGAGGGTTAAAGATGCTAATTCCTGCAGATAGCTTCAAAATAATAGTCAATTTCATGGTCCTCCCAAAATTAGAGGCAACTCACTACTAACAGGCATTACCAAAATTCACCTAGCCCCACTGAAGAGAGCTCTCAACTCAGCAGTCTGCTAAGCCTTCAACATGAAACAATCATATTACCCCTATCTTGACCACCCTCAACTGGCCCCCACTACTGAAGCAAGCAGTGTATCCAAACTGGCCTGCATGATCCAGAAGACTCTAAAAGGAGGACCAGCAAAATGACAAACAAACTAACCATCTCAAAAGGCGTGTACTCTCTAAGAAGTACCAAATCCATGCATCTGGGAAAAAAATCCTGAACTCTGAAGCAAGCCTTCTCATGGACTGCTCACAAAATATGTAATGCCTTACCACCTGCTATTAGGATCAACTCCTCCCACAATTCCTTTAAAAGAGACCTAACCTCCCTTTTCTTTCAATCACATCACCCATCGTAAGAAATTTTCTTAGACATAAATCAGAAACATTTGTTGACTTACTCCATATTCTCCGGGAGTCAGATATAATTGTGCTCGAACATGCTTCATCCGAAGCTCTGTTGTTTTGAGGCACCACCTACCTGCGAAATATTTTAATGTCAGTACGGATTTTATTGTGGAAAAGTGCTGATACCCTTTAAGGCCTGGTCATGCTATTTAAAACTACAAAGTAAATACATAAATAAACTTAGGTGAGTTCTAATTTTGGCTTCAGCCATAGTGAAGAAATAAAAACCTTTTAAGGGGTTCACTGATATACCTGGTCCCTGAACCAACAAAGAAGAGATTGGCACAGAAGCTGTAGAATAAAAACAATGCATTTATTGACCTCACATGAGGGAGACTGATTCATACGGTACTCTCAGGCCACTGCAGGAGACAGTCTAAGGAGTACAGAGAACAGGGGCCTTATATTTGCATTTATTACATAGTCAGAATAAAACCAAGGGGAAGTCCTGGCACATACAAGCATGGTTATTGACTAATATGAGTATACGAAATTTGCTTGCTCAATAAAGTGGAAGGGGAGACTAAACTGCACACATCAGTAAGAATAGCCTGACAGTTCTACACTAGGAGCAGGTGCATTCTACCAGCTAGGCCTTTCTGAGCATGTGCAAGGCTCTGGCACATGGCTAACTAAAAGGGCTGACAAGAACAAAATGGCTTTCAGCTCATGCTAACAGCGTTTCCTGCAATCTTTAACAATAGTGCCAAGTCTCTTTGTAACTACTTAGTCAGTCTTTGGTCTGACAGCTGTGTGGGACTCTCTGCACGAACACAACACAATTGAAAAGGGAAATGTCTGGTGGATGATCAAGAACTCAGTGTCTGGGATATGGGACCCCAAATGTTGTTGCTGAGTGTTTCTCAGTAAAAGGCAAATGAGACGGAAATGTGCCTCCCTACCAAGACATGGTAACGTCATGGTGTTATCATTATGTTAGGAAATTTTGGACAAGTTATTTATTTAGGATTTCTATAGAAAAGTCTAGAATGTATGTTCAAAAGAAAAAAGGAACTACAATTATGATATGAAAGTGAAAGGCAACGCATAAAAGGTGCACATCTCCAGACTATCACCTGCTTCGGAGAGCTCATATAGTGGACATAAATGTGTATGGTTAATAATGGGAAGCTGGGCTGTAGGCTGGAAGGAAAAGATGGTCCTTTGGAAGCCATTTAAATTAATTAATTCTGGGCACGGTGAGACTGATTTTTAAGGAAATCTTCTTTCATTATATTTGTACTTAGGACCTGATTAGGAGTTACTTCCCATGGGTGGCGATACCACGCTCACCACCATCCGCGAAGGCCAAACTCAGAGATCTTAACATCAGCTACTCCATGCTGTACCCGGCCAGATTGCGGGTGTCTTGGGAGGGTAAAACAGTGCTGCTGTCCACGCCAAAAGCCGCACAGGAATTTGTAAAAAAGGTGCTGCAGCAAAATAAGGCGAACGCACGAGAGGAGCAGCACCTGGATTCGGATTGAAGGTGAAGTGCAGGTGGGGTGAACTCCTTCAGGACTTGCGGTAAGATGTTGAATACTTGATCTGTGGATTGCTGTTCCCAATAACTGGTACGCCTTTGGCTGCGATGGGAAGCTCCGGGTTCGTTGTCCGGGGTCATGTCTTGCAGCCAGCATTGACTGTTTGAAGTGGCTGCTGGCCTTCCAGACTTATACTTTGTTTGATAACATATGGGAACGTTAAGAATGGCAGCGCTTGGAACTGACCCGATACATGGCCATGTGAACTGAGGTGCCAATACGCTCATGACCGTTGTGTTACTGTGCCTTAATTCTAGAATTTAGAGGGCCCTTTGTTGTTAAACACTACACGATGACTAACAACCCTACATTGTTACTCAATAAACCAAAGCACGCAGCAGCTGACCAAGGTTTCGCACATCAACTTTGTCTGTTTCAAAGATATTTAGTGGTGCTGCTACTCTCACCATCCGCTGCCAAGGATGTGTATCAAAGCAATAGAAAAAAAGAGTAGAGAGGCGCACTCAATGAAGTTAGTAACACAAAGAGTCCATTAAATATGTAGATCTTCTGTTCTTTTCTTAAATATATTCTTTATTTTCTTTCACATACAACGGCACAGCCAACGCGTTTCATTCCCATTTGTGCCTAGGGAATTTCATCAGGGCATATACCCTTAAGGGGTCCAGGATCAACATACACCTTGACTCTCCAAAGCTGTCCATTTCAGCTAACTCGGGGGACTCGAACAACCATTCCACTCGGACCTGAGTGTCAAGCGTTTTCAGGAACACGCTGTGGCCTACTGTGATCATTCTTCACAACAGCTTCCTAAGAGCAACCTCATCTGGGACTATCGTATCAACCTGACTGTTTAGTATATGCCCTGATGAAATTCCCTAGGCACAAATGGGAATGAAACGCGTTGGCTGTGCCGTTGTATGTGAAAGAAAATAAAGAATATATTTAAGAAAAGAACAGAAGATCTACATATTTAATGGACTCTTTGTGTTACTGACTTCATTGAGTGCGCCTCTCTACTCTTTTTTTCTACTACATTGTTACTCACATGTACTTCTGATTTCACATGGTCAGACACAGCTGGCTGATGGGTCGAGCTGACCGACTGAACTGAGCACGCCCCCCCTGGGTTGACATGATTGGCCCATGATTGTGACACATTACAGGATTAACGGTTGCCGTTTCTGTACATCGCATGGGCTGTTGTCACCCTTTGGCTGGGGCATTGATGAACGGTGGTGCTCATACTGACGGCCTGTAATTTATATGGGGTTCGCCATAGTCCTCCTCAATGAGGTGCTGTGAGAAGGTCGACATCACCTGAAAACATGTATGTAAACGTTTTACACACTATTGTCCATATTACATGCCAGCCCTGTCTGCTTGACGACTGCACGCCAAATTGGTTTGCTCGAGGAGTGAAACGCTGCTGCTATTCACAGATTATAGCTGGGCTCTTGTGGACTGCGGGCGGGACTGGGGCGGATGGGCAGAGCACACGTGTGTGAATCGTACGTTATGTGAGTCGTCCGCACCCAATCAGTTGGGTGTAGAGTTGGGCCCCAAGCGGACCTCCACAAGGGTAATCCCCACAAAAGGTGTTTCTTTTTGCTACCTTTAAAGGGATGTTTCCAAAGGGAGAATGACTTCGGCAGATTTGGGTTGCTGGAGTGGGAGGTCTAGGGGGAATGTTAATGTTGAGAGACCAAAGCAACTGATACATGTTTATTTAATGGGTATTGAGGGGCGACGGGTTGCTCAGATGCACTTGACCTCACCTGTTGAAGGGCTTTTGGACGCTGTTCATGCTTATAATATGTTGCTAAATTGGATCCCTTGGTCTTATGGATGACCAAGGTAACTAGAGGTACTGGAAGAACTCGTATCAACTTCCTCACGTGGAATGTAAGAGGTTTCACACAGCCGAAAAAGATAAGACAGGTGTTTGCCTACTTAAATAGATTGGAAATGGATGTTGCTGTGCTGCAGGAGACACACATCGCACCTAACACACACAAACATATAGGCGGGCGCTGGTCGGAGTCATCATATATGGCTAACTACCCCTATTATTCGAGAGGGGTGATCACACTAATTCGTAGGGGTATGAACTTCACTGTGCATCATGTGATCAGCGATCCCAATGGGAGATATGTGATTGTGTCTGGCATCCTACGTGGTCAGCGGATAACGCTTCTTAATGTGTACGGTTCAAATATAGATGCACCCGAATTCTTTCAGGAACTATGGGGACATTTACAGATGCTCGTAAACACACACATCATATGTGGGGGTGACTGGAATGTAACTATGGAGGAGGGGGTAGACCGTTCCTTACACTCATCAGAACCGCACAAGCAAGCCAGGGCGAAACTCCTTCATATGCTAACAGATCTGTTGTTAACAGACATTTGGAGCCACAAATTCCCTGATATACCGGGGGCCACACACATTTCAGCACTCCACCACAGTTGGTCACGACTGGACTACTGGCTGGACACAGACAGCATTGCACTATGGGCACGGGAAGTGCGCATCCTACCCAGAACACTTTCAGATCATAACCCTGTGTTGTTAAAACTAATGATCCCGAATTATACTCCACCCCCTTTTCACTGGAGGTTTAACTCCCGTGCTCTCACGGATACAGTCTACGCTGACACCATCAACAAAGCGATTAAAGACTACTTTCAATTAAATGAACCAGTGGTGGAGGATCCGGGGCTGCTTTGGGAGGCATTTAAGGCCACAATACGGGGCGTGTGCATGAGCACTACGATAGGCATTTTAAAGGACATACGGCGGCAAATTACACGTTGCGAGACACGAATGAGGGAGTTGGAGAAGGCCTTTGAGGCCACTCAAGATGTCACCCTATTGGGGGAATTGCGACAACTGCACTCGGAACACCAGACATTTGTCGACGACAAAATTAAATACATGGACAAGAAACACACGGCCAGATCTTACGGGGAGGGCGGGAGACCCGGCAGCGTACTGGCGGCCAAAATATGTAAGGGTAAAGGACACACGGCTATACAGCGCATCAAATCTGAGGATGGAACGATCCATACACAAGCTACGGAAATTTTGCACTGCTTTGTGGGCACGTACGAGGAGCTATACCGATCGCGTCCGATAGCATCGACGGAAGAGATTTTTAGCTATCTAGAAGACGTGGCAATAGGATGGCTATCGGACGGGCAGAGGGAATTTTTGGCGTCACCCATTACGGTAGAGGAAGTAACAGATGTGATCAAGTCTCTTCCTAATGGGAAAGCGCCCGGTCCTGACGGATACACGAATGAATTTTATAAACGATATGTAGATGTCCTTGCCACCCACATGGTGAAAATGTACGGTGCAGCTTTCGACCGGTCGGAGTTACCCCCCACACTACGTGAAGCTGTAATAATCGCTCTTCTAAACCTTCTAAAGACCCAGAAGTATGCGACTCTTATAGACTGCTTTCACTTATCAATGCGGATTCCAAAATACTTGCGAAATTATTGGCGGTTCGGCTGAAACCACTGATGACTAAGTTGGTCCTCCCGGACCAAGCAGGGTTTATCCCTACGCGTTCCACTTCACATAACACTAGGTCGTTGTTTGCCCTCTCGCACTATCTTCAGCCATCTACAAAAGCAGTGGCAGTCATGCTAGATGCCGCCAAGGCTTTTGATTCTATTGAATGGAAATATCTGATTGCTATTCTACAGAGAATGGGTTTCCCCAAGCGATTCGTACAATGGGTATCACTAATATACACCAATCCATGCGCCCGAGTTCGTGTAAACGGTTACGTCTCAGACATATTTAACATCCAGCGTGGTACCAGGCAAGGATGTCCACTTTCACCTTTATTATTCGCTTTAGCACTCGAACCCCTGGCCTGTCTGATCAGACAGAACTACAAATCGTCAGCCCTACAGTTCCCATCCAGACCATTACATATCTCTCTGTACGCAGATGATATGCTGTTGTATGTCCGCGATCCCAACACGCATTGAAACCGACTATTGCGAAAGTATATCAAATTTGGTGGACACTCGGGATTGGCCATAAACTGGTCCAAATCCTCCATTATCCCTCTAACGGATACAACAACTCCTCTGGACACTGAATACCCACTAGAGTGGCAGTCGGAGCCTATACGGTATCTGGGTGTGATGTACCATAGAGACCCTGAGGTGGTTATCAGGTCGAACTATGGGCCAGCAATATCCAAATTGGAAGATAAGATACAACGTTGGATACAACTGCCACTGTCTTTGGCGGATCGAATAGCGATCGTGAAAATGAATGTATTGCCTAAACTATTGTACCTCTTCAATAACATCCCTATCGCGCCCCCTGGTGAGGTGTTTCGCCGCATAAAATCGCTTGTACTAAAACTTATATGGGCGGGCAAACAAGCACGAGTGGACCTCCAGGCGTTAACACTTCCATATATTTGGGGAGGTTTCGGGGTGCCGGACTTTCTACTGTACTATTTATGCGCCCAGGCACAATACGCTGCATATTGGTACCACAAAATACCGTACCTCACACACACTGCTATCGAGGAGGGAGATGCGTTGCCGATACCGCTAACGGCGATCCTGTCCCATGAAAGACAGCCCCTACATGCTCAAGACATCAACACTGTTGACACCACAATTAAAGCCTGGAGAAAATTGGGCCAACTGGCGCATAAGACTCCATTATATGCTCCTGCGATGCCATTACATCACCATCAGGCACTATCGGTCACGGGTGAAAGAGTGGGCATGTCCCTATTGCAGCAAGTAGACATTGAAAGAATGGGTGACCTGTTTCACGAGGGCACATTTATATACATAGAGGACCTGACATACATCCACAATAAAACACCTATGTTTCAGTTCACGCACTACAGATTGAAACGTGCACTGCAAGGACACTATCCAACATTCCCCACCGAACCTGATAGCCTAGACACGCTGCAACTGCTCATTACAACCCAAGACTTATCACACCTAGTATCTAGATTGTACAACACAGCACAAGCTGAGATGACACACCCCACTAACAAGGCCAAAGCAAGATGGGACACGGTACTAGTAGATCCGCTGTCGGACAAGGAATGGCAGCAAACTTGTGCATTAACACAAATACTTAATCCTAATGGCAATCTCAGAATTATCCATTACAAGTTTGTGCATCAGGCATACTACACACCTGCGCATATGTGCAAATTTGGCCTGCAAGACAACGACAGGTGTAAGAGGTGTAACGAGGAGGGCGCAGGGTTCACACATTTGGCATGGTCCTGTCCTAAGGTCCATGATTATTGGACGGAAGTGATCGCTACGCTATCCGCTATGATAGGGGTAGAGATGGAATGCACAATGCGCACTTGCCTGCTTGGACTCGTACCACAACTCAAAGCTACCAAACGTAAATTTTGTGTGATATCCCTATTGTTAGCCAAGAGACAGATCGCAAAATGCTGGCACAGCAGGCAAGTGCCCAAAACATCCAGATGGTTACACGATATGTCCAGCTGTAGAGACAAGCTGCAGACTTACGAGGAAGAGCTACCTGCAAAATCTAGGCCCAAGGACTTCTGGTGCTATCTCACAGATTATGTACTCACACTGGATGCAAGTGAGGAGGAATGACTCATGTAAACAAAATACTATATGGGAATTGTGCGCCATCCAGCCCCGTATGCCTATAAATGCCATGATTGGCACTAATTACACTGCTGTGACGGTTAGTTTGTAATGGTCTCATATTTTATGTTGCTAAATTGTT